>NC_059079.1:53896100-56396100 GCF_020497125.1 Mauremys mutica
GATTAGCCAAGACAATTCTTTTTCAGTACAGTAAATCACCAATTTAATAAAACATTGTTCTTGTGTGGCCTGATCATGTGTTGCTAGTTACTTTGCAGGATAGAACCACATAATGCTTTTCTACTGGAGATCTTGAAGCATTTTAGACAGATAGGCATTTATTAACCCCATTGTACGGACTGAACAATTGAAGCAAGCATCTGAGTCTACCCTAGCCTTTTTTCCCTAAAATTTCCCACAATTGCTATCACCAGTAGAGTTGTACCAATTATAGCAACAGTGAAAAGCACAGGGGAACAAATAGCTTAGACAAGGCCAGGATGCATTCAGTGAGTTAGGGGCAAAATCAAGAAAAGAAACAAGGAGTCTTGATTCTGTCTCCAAATATTATTTTATTTCTTTTTTGAGTAGTGGTTGCACCTAGGAGCCCCAGTCCTGGACAACAACCCCATTGTACAAACAAGGAAGAAAAAGATGGCATGTCAGGAGCAGGAGTGCCAGAACAGTGGGAGCCAAGGGGCCATGGCTCTTCCACCAGCTGTAGGGCGAGTGACCGGGGCTGTGTGTGTGAGGAGGGAATGGGGAGAAGCAAGCATGGGGCAGGATCATATGGGGGGGAAGAGGTGGCACAGGAGTGGGGCCTCAGGGGAAGTGGTAGTGTGAGGGCTTGGGGAGAAGGAATGGTGTGGGGGAGGGGCTTCAGAGGAAGAAGTGGCATGAGGGCAGGGCCTCGGGGGAAGGGACAGGGGAAAGGGGCCACAGTTTGGGCACTGATGCCCCCCCCCATTTTTAGGACCCTTCTGCTGCTCTTACTCTGGAGTCGCTCAGAATCAGCAGTGGCATGTTAAAAATATCTTATTTCTACTCGGAATTGGGATTTATGCAGAGAGATGGGAAAGTTTCTTATTCAGAGTGATAAACTGTCTTTACTAGATTAGTTCATAAATTTCAAGGTCAAAGAGTGGACCATCATGACTATAGTCTGAC
This sequence comes from Mauremys mutica, assembly GCF_020497125.1. Taxonomy (NCBI): domain Eukaryota; kingdom Metazoa; phylum Chordata; order Testudines; family Geoemydidae; genus Mauremys; species Mauremys mutica. The sequence goes on from NC_059079.1 coordinate 53,897,088, forward strand.
CTCCTGCACAATGCAGGCCATAGATTTGTGCAGGTAATTCCTGCATCAAGCCCAATAATTTTTGGCTGAACTGAAGCAAATATTTTAGAAAGACATCCAATTTTGATTTAAAGACTTGAGTGATACATGAGAACCAACATTTAGGGTAAAATTTAGCTAGCATTTTACTGGTTTTGAAAAAAATAATAAACTATTAAAGTAATTTGGGTTTGTGGTTCAGGGATAGATCAAGAACAAATAATGGCAAAGTTGAGGGGCAGTTCTTTATTTAAAAAAAAATAAGAACAAAACAAAAAATATCCTAAGGGCCTAATAAGACATGTGCCTATCATCATCCTGACATCTTTGCTTTATGTTGTATCTCTTTATCCCTCCCTTCAGTCTTTTTAGATACATGTTCCAGGATGGGATTGTCTTCCTCTGTGTTTGGATCGTACCTACCATATTTTGAGCACTGCTGCAATCAAAATAAAATAACAGATGGGACCCCTAACACGGGGAGCTAATTTTTAGAGTTTACATGTTTGACAATGTCTTTTTAAGTTCAAATATCAAACTTTATGTCCTGATTCTGAAAAATGTCCCATGTGGGGTGACCCTTGCTCTCACATGAAGCCCCACTGAATGTAAATATGAAGACTGTAAAGCAGTATCTAATAATGCACAGCTTCCTGAACACTTTATGTCAGAAGCATAACTGTGCCATGCATCATTAAGCATACAGTCTGGATTATACATTTGAGGAATCTAAAAAGATGATGCTGTAAAATATGTCATTATATTTTTATACATAGCTCAAGACCAATTCTCAGAAATTCTACTGATATACATATGTATGTGTATATACACACACACTATATATATATATATATTTTCCCTTTTCCTGGTCAACCTCTAAGCATAAATTGCAGAATTAGGGAGCCAATTGTATAGACTGCAGAGCATTGTAGGATTTTCTGATAGACACTACTGTGTAAATACAGGTTATTAAAATCTGCCCTGATACAGCAATCAGATCTGTGCAGATAAACCCCTTGTGTCTCTGTCCACAGAACCCCACTGAAGCTAATAGGGCTGTGTTTGCATCCTTCTGGACAGAACTGATTGCAGGATCCAGCCCTTGGACAGTAAACTCTTCAGAATTGGGACACAGTTTTATTTTTTTATTAGGAAAAAATTGCCATACACCTTTATAGTAATACATAGAAATACTTAATGTTTTAGTATAATTATTATTTTTAATCTAGATACCTCTTTTCCCTTCAACACACTATTGTTATAAGTGCAAGTTGTCCACCTGGCTACCATCCTCCACCCGAGGATCAGTATGCAGGTATTTAGTTGGTGAATTGCTCTGATAATCCTCAGACTCATAGATGTGTGAGATATTTTCCCAATCCCAGCTCTAGTACCAACTTGCTGGTTTGCTTTCCAGTACATAAGGGTTGAACAACCCCAATAAGAAAGGCCCCATATTCAGCAGAGAGGTGACATATGGTGTATACTTTACTGGTGTATCAAGAGGAAAAGCGCAGAGGGAGGGGGAATCATGACATCTCCCTACTAATAAGCCTCAACGTTTAGCTAGCACGTTACCAGGAGTAATTTGCTGCTGGAATAATTTGTACAGTGGGGGTGCTCAGAGTCTTTGACCTGAACTGTAAACCCTGTATATGATGGAAACCACTTCAGCATAGTTTCCAGCACCTATGCACGCTACACAATGGGACATAGCTGTGGTGGCTGTAGGCCCAGTGTAACTGTAATGTACCCAGTGGGCTTCTTTTTGCAGTGGAGCGGGAAGGTTACTGCCATTACCTTTGTGATGGCTGCTTACGCTTATACTCGCGGCGCTGTAGTTCTAACGCACGGTGCCCCCCTGCAGCAGGAACAGCGGCGGCGCAACAAGTAAGGGCAGGTCACATGCAGCCCACAGCAGGAGGAAACCAGTTCTAGGCGGCGATAGTAGCAGCGAGCGGCAGTTCCCCTTCGCCTCAGCTCAATCACCTTCCACTGCCCTACTTTGCAACACGAGGGAGGGGCAGAACTTAACGCTGAGCTGTCAGGCGGGACTCGTTTCTCGGCGGAGTGATCCCAATCCTTCCTCGGGGCCGGAGGCGGAGTGTGTCTGGGAGCGCGGACGGGGGCAGTCGCAGTGTCTGGAGCTGGCTGGTGGCGGCCGTTGAGCGCCTTCCCTGCCTGTGCGCGCGCTCACTCCGGTCTGAGTCGCCTCCCGTCCCGACCTCTCTCGCCGCAGCGGAAATCTCCGCCACCGCCTCCGCACTGGGCTGGGTCTGCGCCTCCGAACCGACTTCGTCCACAGCCTGGAAGCTCTCAATATGAACGGTGTCGTCTGCGCTGAGAGACACCAGGTACCGGGGCCGGGGGCAGAAGAGGCGGGGGCGAGGGAGGGGGGCCGGGGGCTGTGCGGCTGGGCTGGCGGTATCTTTCTCAAGCCCCGTAAGGCTGCGTGTGTCTGACGGCCGGGCCGCCCGCCCGCGGCGCCATGTTGGGAGCACCGCGTGTCGTAGCGCGGGCTGCACAGCCCCGGCCGGCGGAGGGTGCGGCGCTCTGGCGCCTTCTTCACCTGTAATGTGGCGCGCGCGCGAACGGCAGATCCCGCCGCCTAGAGCAGGGGCCTCGCGCGCGAGGCTCGTCCGCCGCCCTCCCGCCTCGTGGAGTCACTGCCGCGCCCCGGGAGACGGGCACGTAGTGCTGGCGAGCTAGCGGGTGAGTGTCTGGGGTCGGCACCAGCGGGGAGGAAAGGAGGATAGTGACTATGCGGTTGGGCGATGCCTTCCTCACCAGCCTCCCACCCTTTCCCCAGCTCTCATTGACAAAGACGACAATGCGGCTAAAGCCACGCTAGCTGTGGGGGATGCAATGAACGTCGTGTCGCAACCCCCTCTGCTGTGTGGCGGAGCGACGTGGATCGTCTCCGTTTCCTTTACTCCCCCCTTGGCGTTTCTTTTGTTCCCGTCTCCACGTTGCCGGCTCCTTTTGCCAAGCCCATGGGACTGAGTGGGCATTTCAGCCAATCCAGAGCTGGATACATAATGCATGTTAAACAAGGAGACCGGGCTATAGTTCTTTTGTGGGTGGAGGAGGGGGCTAGTGATTTAGATGCTGTAGGCTATCTTCTGGTTTCATATCAAAAGACACGTCTAAAATTCACTGTTTAAAATGTGATGCCTTCTTGCAACTCTTCTATCTCTTTGTCCCTTTCTGCAGGGCTTTCTGGGAGAAGTAGAAAGTTTTCTTTGAGTACCATCAGTTCTCTAGAATCTTAGGTTTTGCATTTGAAAAAAACAACTTAAGGTTGCAGTGATATTATTAAAAATCTGAACAGTGCTGTCTTCATGAAACTGTCTAAACTAGGTTTTAATTTAATGTGTCTGAAATTTCCCAGAGTTCAGTTCTACCGGTGGTAGCAATGGTTAGAGGGCTAATGTGAACCAATGTGTCAGTTGGTGGATAATGACTTACTGGAGGGTGGTGTGTCCAGAGAGGCTCATGAGACACTGAAGATCAAATTACAGTGTAAAGCAAAGAAAAGCTTGATCCCCTACTCCCTGCACATACTTGCCCTTCAGGTCAAGTATTTTGTCAACCTCCCCAAACACACATACCCAACTTAATCATATAGGCTTGATACTTTGACTTGTTTATAGTAAAAATGGGGGAGGGATTTGAATATTGTTTGCTTCCTATAAGGGGTTGCCAAGCTGGTGTAGAGGATTTATTGCTGTATCGTAACCTCCATGTCCTCCCTATGTGCTCTGAGATGTGGTAGATAAAACAACAGTGGCTAGTCTGCATTCTTGCTTTCTGCAGTTGCTACCATCAGCAGAGCTACCTCATTAGTAGAAACAGAATGAAACTTTAGAAAAAAACAAGCATATTCACTCATTGTCTGCAAAGTTCCAATGTCTCAGTTGCCTCTCATAATTTTCCCAAGGCGCAATAAAGTGAAAACTGATCAGTTGTGTCAATTTCACATAGCAATGCAAATTTAAAAGAAACAGGTTAATTGTAATTTGATGCAGTGTGGAAAAGCTGAGTGGTAGCAGAGGCAAGTACTGGAGTTATTCACTAGGATGGAGGACCCATAATGGAGGCTGTGCAATGGTAGATTTATAGAGACACATCATTACCGCCATAATTGCAGTAGGCAGGAAGCTTGTGGATGGGGGAGATAGTGTGGTGTGAGAAAACAGTTCTTTCTAGCAGCCAACAGTGGGAGTGGGCTTCAGATGTTAGACACCTCCTAGCTGGGAGCTACAAAAGATGAAGCCACCAGGCACACAGTACTGTGTTGATTATATTAGCTGTCATAAGTTTAGATTTTGAAGCACAATATGCATCCGCCATAGAAAATTATTGCATTGGTGAGCTGCTGCAAGCAAGACAAATTTGACTGCTTCTTTTCCCAACAGCTTAAGGAAGGGGGGTGTGGGCTTGGCTTTTTATCTGGCCAGTCCTCAGCTTATTAGTGTTCTGGGAAATTTTACATATGAAAAAAGGGAGTGAGTATGAATTAGGGAGCAGGTGTATGGTAAGTCAAGGGAGAGTGATTATTGGAATAAATCAATTTAAAAAAACAGGATTCTGAGAGGGAGGCAGAAAATATAGAAGAGGTATAGATGACATGGTATCTAATGTGTACTCCTAAGGGCATTCTGTGCCAAAAAAACTAAAGATTCTGCACACCGTATTTAAAAATGCTGCAAATTTTATTTGTCAAATGTGGAGGCTCCACCATGGCATTGGAGAGCACAGGCCACTAGCTGCACAGAGGTGGGAGATCACTGTGCAGCTCCCCCCCCCCCCCCCCCCCCCCCGCATCCTCCATCCTTCCCAGGGACATGGACTCAGCGGTGAGGCTGCACCCAACCCTGACACAGTGCAAAGACCAGGCCTGCCCCAGAAACGGTCCAGGACCCTGCCCCTTCGTGCCAGGTGTTGACAGGCAGGCTCAGCAAGGCAGGATCCAAGTGTGGGGGGATCCAGGTGTGAGTTAAAAGGGTTCTGTGTGGGGCAATCTGGGTGTGGGGAGGATCTGGATGCACAGGGGCTTGTTGCGGGATTGGGTGCAGTGGTAATGAGACTCTGCAGGGGGCTGTCCAGGTGAATGTAGTTGGCTCAACGGAGGGGGTGTGGGGAGGATACAGCTTGGCGGGGGGGGTGGGGATCCAGCTGCTGGGGGAGTGGGACTCAGTGGAGTGGGGATCCAGATGCAGCTGGTTGGGGATTGGTAGGATGGGGATCTGGGTGCAGGTAGTTCATTGGGGTGCTCCAGGTGCAGGGGGAGTGGGTTTTGTCAGGGGATTCTGAGTGTGTGTTTGGGGGGGGCTCGGCAGGAGGGTCTGGGCATGAGGGGGTCTGGATGCATGCAGGGGAAGAGAAAGTCCTGTCCTCCCCAGCCCAGCCAGGACTGGCAGCTGAGCCAGGCGCAGGGTAGGAGCCACCATCCAGGTCTTCCCCAGTCCCACCCCCTGTCCCACAGTGATTTACCTTTCAGATTTACCTTTCTGCCTGCTGCCCTGGGCACCTGAAACATACTGCTGGGGAGGGTTGTATGACCGCTCTTGTAGCTGCCCTTTGCTTCCCCATTAGAAAGTCATTTTTCTGCGGGGAAGCAAAGAAACCTGTGGGGGACATAAATTCTGCAATGCACAGTGGTGCAGAATTCTCCCAAGAGTAAATGTGGAGGGTGTAAAGAGGAAGCATGCTGAAAGCAAGTGCATCAAGAAGGAGGACATAATGACCTAATCTGGGAAAGAAGAAAAACTGGAATAATTTCAGGAAAGAAGGTGAAACAAAATAAAAAACATATTAAATAGAAGTTTGAGACATATTTTCAGCTAACTAATATGTTATAGTAAACGTGTTCAACTCTTACTCTAAATTGCAAGGATTATGGAGGTTGGGGGGGAAGCAGCAACATAAGGTGTTTTTGTTTTTTAATGCTTGTAAGTCTAGTAAGCTCTTCAAGCTTGCATTCATAAAGACTGGAGGGAACCGTGTACAGTCTCAGTAGGAAATGGTAGGTAGCGTATTTCCTTTACAGAATGAAATGCACGTGATGATTTTTATCTTGTTAAAATCCCTACAAACCTCTGTGTTCACAGTGAAGCCTTTTTTTTAGTCATGGGGTAGGGGAAATCGTTTTAAAAAACAAATCATTGACCCATTGTTCATTTGGGACAACAACTAAAGATAATGTGGTTATGTCACCTTGTTGTTACATTTTGTTGAAGACATTGTAGTCCTTAATGGCCATTCCAAGATCTCTCTCTTTAGTAAGTTGCTCTGCATACATAGGACTATACTCTGGTATAGAGTGTATTGATATATCTTAAATACATTTGGTCCCATTTTAAAAATATCTTTACCTCAAATACAAATCCAGATATACAAAGGTGGCATTTATTGATCATTATAATAAAAAAAAAAAGTGTGAGAGTTGAGGATATCTCAAGAAGGAAACCTATTCATGAAGACTTCAGGTTTTATATTCTAGTTTCTAAATAATAAATGGACTACAAGTAGACATAAGTGTGACCTAAATTTCTTGCAAAGTAGAAAATGAAAAGCAAGAAAGCCTGCTGCAACTAAAAAGGTTTACTGGGCTAATTGAGTTCCTTTTTATTTGATCATAAAATCAAATGTTTTGATACAGGATTTTATCAAATTTTAAGATTTAAAGTCTTAATCCTACAAACACAAGTATGTGGGCCTGGCACAAAAAACAATGTTATTTTGTTTTCTTCACAATATTAAGGGAATGTAGTGTTTAGGGAAAGAGCTGATTGACAGCAGTGAAGATTGGAAGAGTTTATTCCAGAAATAAAATTTAAAAAAAAAAAAAAAAAACCCCAGACAGGCAAAAGCAGTCCAGGTTTATTCATATTACTCTATTGGTGTGTCTCATTGCTTTTCTACAGGACAAACTAAGTAATGTTTCTTCACCCATTCAGTCTGTGGCACCTCTACAACTAATGTCATTTATGATGGTGACTTATGTGTAGTGAACTCCTTTTCAGTAGAAACTGCATTAAGACTCAAATTTATTTCACGTAAGCGACCAGTTACTATAGAATTGGGCAAGATTTGAACCACAGACCTAGAAGCATACTATATTTTTATTACTTAAGATTACTAATCTGTTAAGACATCTAGTTCTCCAAATTCCTTTCTATGCCCAACAAATGTAACTGTTTTAAGAACAGTGTCAAAATAATCTCAGTATAGTTTTTTTAAAGCAGTCTAGTGTTTCTTTAAATTTTCTCATTTTAAATATTAAATTAAAATGAACTTTTTTGGTTGTGGAAATTCAAAAATCTACCTTTCTAAATGATACAATGTATGTGAGAAATGTTGACTTGCAAATTTAGACATTTTCTCTTGTATCTGTTAAATTTCAATTTCATTGTTAAAGGATTCTAAATAAACAGTTCAGTTTTTTATTTAACTATATAGCTTAAAGGGATACTTTGTAGTTGATTCTTCAGCATTTTTGTCATTGTCAGTAAGTGGCATTTTGTTTAGTTTGTAATGGAACATGTTTTGGACACATGAACACATCTTTCCAGGTAAAGGGGTTTTCGATTATTTGGTTTGATCTTACTTATTACTCTGAAGCTTCTTTACAGCCTGTATAGGAAAAAAAATGCAATATTTTCAGAGCTTTTTTATATCTGATAATTCATTTATGGTTGCCTTTTTATCCTTTCTCCCAAAATTTTTATTTTTCAGTAATATTTTCTCCCATTAAATATGAGAATTAAGTGAGGAGCTAATGGGGAATAGGTAATGTATTGTTCTGGCAAGCCCTTTGTATCTTTCTGTTTAAACAAAAGTAAAGATTTAATTAATGTTGAGAGATAGTAGTTTAAATAAGCAGTGATAATTTTGTATCTTTTGCATAAAAGTGGTTCTGCTAAATACAGGCAAATTGATTTATTCGTATGTAGGTCTGAATACATGATTTATCTTGCATTAACCAAACTAACGTATATACTTGATCATAAGCCAGTTCATTTATAAGCTGACACCTCCCTCCCCAAGATGGAAGTAAAAATGGAAATTTTTTATGACCCATTCATAAGCCAACCCTATAATTCAGGGGTCAGCAAACTTTGGCTCCCAGGCTATCAGAATAAGCCACTGGCAGGCCGAGATGGTTTGTTTACCTCGAGCGTCCGCAGGCATGGCCCCGGCGTGCCAGCTGCTTGCCCTGACAGGTCGGGACAGCAACTGATGGCGAAATTTGGGGGGGGGGGGAAGCTGGGCATCAGGGGATGACCCCCCCACATGATCCCACCCCTAGCCCAGGACCCCCACACTCTCCCCATCCCTTCCCACCTTATCTGGGGAGGGCTGGGGGAGGATGTCTTTGGCCTGGCTGGAGCTGTTCCGGTGGGCTAGACCAGAGGGCGTGGCCGCAGCCTGCTCTTGGGGGCGGGGCCAAGCAGCAGGGCTGGAGCCTGCTAGCCCTGGAGCTGCAGCTGCTTCAGAGGCTGCGGGAGAGAGAGAGCAGTGTGGCCAGAATCTGAGAGAGACTGGCCCCGCCTCTTCCCTTCTGGCTCTGCTGCCTCTCCTTGCTCCCTCTGTTGGGGGGAGGGGCTGTGTCCCACCTCTCCCTCTTTATGCCCGTTCATAAGCTGACCCCCTTCTCTGGTGCTTCCCTTTTTTACTTAAAAAATTCAGCTTATGAACGAGTATATACGGTACTTCAGGCAAGGATTCTTCCTCAGTCTTCCTATAGATGTAGTAGATAATTAAGCCCTGTATACTGGTGCATGTTCAGGTAATTATAAAATAGTATAGATACCAAAATATATGTCAGGTTTCAGAGTAGCAGCCGTGTTAGTCTGTATCCGCAAAAAGAACAGGAGTACTTGTGGCACCTTAAAGACTAACAAATTTATTTTAGCATGAGCTTTCGTGAGCTACAGCTCACTTCTTCGGATGCATAGAATGGAACACACAGACAGGAGATATTTATACATACAGAAAACATGAAAAGGTGGAAGTATGCATAACAACAGGAAAAGTCTGATCAATTGAGATGAGCTATTGATTAGACTTTAAGGTGCCACAAGTACTCCTGTTCTTTTTGTAAAATACATGTAGTTCTTATAGTAAAAATATTGATATTACACCACTGTCTTGCAGCTTGGCATCCATGTGGCCACAGATGCATGCATGGATCTAGTGGTAGGGTTAGAGCTTCAATTGTAAATACTTCAGGTTAGCCACCATGTCTTTTATTTTTATATATATATATGTGTGTGTGTGTATATATATATATGTGTGTGTGTGTATATATATATATATATATATATGTACAGATAGACCAGTAGTTGATAACTAAGTACTTATAATATTTTAAACCAATTCTGACAATTGGAAATGCCCCGTGGTTAATACAAGCAAATACTTGGAAATAGACTTGAGAAAATACTATTAGACATACATATACAGAATGTCCAGAATTGAAGTTGTTACAGGAATTGCTTTCAGTTCCTTTGTGTGTTAGGTTTCATGCTAGATTCTTTTGGATGCATTTACTCAACTGGCTTTTGGAGATCATAAGAATACCAGGCAAATTTTAACTATTGGAATACAGTAAAATTCTTTTGAGGTAGCAGAATACAACAAAAAATCTGATCAGAGGAATAGACCAGAATAAGAACCAAATGAACACGGACTCTCAAGGGTAGGTGTGTGGAGGGAATCTCTGAGGTTAGTAATTCATCTTTTAGGTCAGCAAGGATGATGCAGATGTGTAGTTATTAGATTGTTTTTGAAAAAAGTCTGCATATTTTTGAATAAAGAGTTGTTCAAAAGGAGTTGAATCTCTGGAAAACTGAGGGATTGTGTTAGACTTCTGGTTTTTTGTTTCAAAGAGAAACAACATAGTTTTTGTTTGGAAATTGCAAATAGTATTTTTGCCCGCAAGGGGAGAAAGTGGGGATTTAAAGATTTCCAGATAAAAGAAGTCTTTTGATGGTGCATAAATCTCTGTTCTTTCACTAAAACATCATAGCCAGATGATGCATTTGTGAACATACAATGAAATGAAGGTGTTTACTTGTATCACTAGGGTCATAGGAACAATTAAAGTTGCTTATGTGGCTTCTTGGGAATTTTGGCTAGCTCAGCTCTTATTTTCATCCATTTGGAGGAATCCATTTTTTGGGAGGCATAAACAGCCAAAAGGAGGCTCAGCAAATGCTGAATGAAATCTGTGATTTCATTTGAAAATCATAACATAGTATACTGATATTAAGGTCTTTGTTTAATTTGTGGTCCCCAAATACCTCTCTAGTAGACATTTTTGGTGCTTTATAACAAATATCTATCTTATTACTTCCTCCATTCACACACTCATATATGCTTTAGGAGTTGAATGTTCATTCTTTCCTGTCTTACTGTTGGCTGCTCTTTGCAGCACAGTATTTTCAGGAACAGAAAAAATTGCCGCTGTAAAGGTAGTTTTTCTAGATAACTGCAACAGAACATTGCAGGTGCTGTGGGAAAATCAGTATATTGCTCTTGATTTGAATTGGCTGAAACTATAGTAAAGAACAGAATTATGATGACACGCAGATGATTACAATAGGTTGGGAAGGAGTCAACATGGCTTTTGTAAAGGGAATAATGCCTCATCTATCAATCTTTGAGGGTGTCAACAAGCATGTGGACAAGGGTGATCCATCCAATTGATACAGTAATCATGGACTAAGAATGCCTTTCACAAGGTCCCAGCCAAAGGCTCTTAAGCAAAGTAAGCAGTGATAGTATAAGGCTTTGGCTACACTTGCATTTCAAAGCGCTGCCGCGGCAGCGCTTTGAAGCGCTAAGTGTAATCAAAGCACCAGCGCTGGGAGAAAACTCTCCCAGCGCTGTCCGTACTCCACTTCCCTGTGGGGAATAACGGACAGCGCTGGGAGCGCGGCTCCCAGCGCTGGGGCTTTGACTACACTGGCGCTTTGTAGCGCCGCAATTTGCAGCGCTGCAGAGGGTGTGTTTTCACACCCTGCTGCAGCGCTGCAAATTTGTAAGTGTAGCCAAGCCCTAAGAGGAAAGAGGATCAGTAACTAGTTAAAAGATAGGAAACAAAGGGTAGGAATAAATGGTTAGTTCTCTGAAAACATCTGCAGAATGTTAGGAACCATTAGGAAAAGAATAGATAATAAGACAAAAATGTCATAGTGGCACTATATAAATGTACAGTATGCCCACACCATGAATACTGCCTGCAGTTCTGTTTGCCTCATCTTAAAAAATATATATTAAAATTGGAAAAGATACAGGTAGAAGGACAGCAAAAATGATTAGGGGTATGGAACATTGTCCATACATATGAGGAGAGATTAAAAAGACTGGGACTACTCAGTTTAGAAAAGAGGTGACTAAGGGTGTGTGTGACAGAGGTCTATAAAATCATCAGTAATATGGAGACAGTAAATAGGGAAGTGTTATTTACCCCTTTACATCACACAAGAACCAGGGGTCACCCAAAGTTTTGGTAGAGTATATGTAGGTAAACATAATAGCTTTCATTACCTGAACGAATTACTGACTTGTGTAAGCAAGTAGTAGATGATACAGAAATAAAGTGCAAACAGTTAGACTGATCTGTCTTAAATGTTACTCAGTTATTTTTTTTTCTTAAAACATTACCTTGACAATCCTAGCTGGGCAACACTTCTGGCTCCTGGAGTATCAAAATTGATCTGAATACAAAATTAAGGATAGAAATTAAAAGAAGGTCTCTACCAATCAGAAGGATGAAGTTCTGGAACAGTCTTCTAATAGGAAGCTTGGAGCAAACAACTTAATTAGTTTTGAGAGAGACAAATTTGAGTGTAATTGTATGATGGGGTCGCTTGTGATGGTAAGGGGCAGGGTTCAACAGCTCTGGGGTTCACTTCAGGTTTGTTTTATGTACCTAAAAGGTCATGTCTCAAGGTTCAGCCAGCTGCCTGCAGGGGTCAGGAAGTTATTCCCCCTTCCCCAAATGTAGGAGTATTTTTTTGTTGTTGTTTTTTAAATCTCCCTCTGAAGCATCAGGGATGGCTACAGCTGGGAGGGCCAGGGTTCTGAGTTGGCACCAAGCATTCCTCTTCTGATGCTTGGCTGACTGGTTTTCTTGCATGCTGAAAGGATAACTGATCACTTTCCGTGGTGTAGAGAGGGAATTTTCCCCCAGGTCAGATTGGCAGTGACCTTGGAGGCAGGGGTGTTCCTTCCTCTGCAGCATGTGCTTATGGTCACTTGCCAGCATTATCTGGTGGGTGTATCTTACTTAATCATTTCCCTGCTATTGTGGGCACCTTGGAGGCTGGTGAACCTGGGTCCATCCTATTCTCTTCCTATGGCATATAATTGTATGCAGTGTAGTTGTAGCTGTGTCAGTCCCAGGATATTGGAGACACGAGGCTCGAAAACTTCTCTCTCACCAACAGAAGTTGGTCCAATAGAAGATGTTTCCTCATTCATCTTGTGGCACATAATTGTTACTCTCCTGTGGGTTGCAATGCTTTGGTTTAATTTTGGTTGTTGGGATTAGTGTGTGGGTGCTCGGTGTGGCGGCCTGTGACATCCAGGAGGTCAGATGAGATGCTCTAATGGTCCCTTTTGACCTTAAGCTCTATGACCGTTAGTTTTTGCCAGCTGAGAATGTATTGAGGTCACCATTAAAGAATGTGTGTGAGTACTTAGAACAGAATTTGTGAGGATAGATTATAGAGAAAAGTTAACTATACAGTTAAACATTCTAGCCCTGGATTTGAAAGGGATATTAATTGCTAAATCTGAAACATAAAATACTGTTTTATATGTAATTACTAACTTTTTCTTTGCTTGTTGCAGATTATGATGCATGATTATCACAGAAGAAATTCGTGTCTATAGCTCTTAAGGACTTGATTACATCATTTTCAAGCCTGCTAGTTTTGGAATCATCATTGCAGCTCACAGGACACGACCCGTCTGCTTGCACTTCAGCAAATTGTCTTCATATAAGAAGATATTGAAAGCAACGTGCTCTGATTTAACACCCCATTACCATTGGATTATTTAAGTTTTCTCAGTTATAAATTTACAGCAATATATTTAGCAGGTATGATAATGTTGTTAATTAAATGTGTAAAAGAACAAACATATAATTGTAGTTAGCAGATTTTTGTTCTGTTACTGTAATAGGCAGACATAACATAGTATTTGACTATAAATGAAAGTGTATGCAAAGGAAAAAGCTTGCAATTAAGTGAAACTTATCATTTAGTAGTTTATTTGTGGTAATTTACTCTAGTAAACTACTCAGGTAATTGAATTTACATCAGTGATTTACAGGGTTTTTTTTTTTTTAATATGGCTTATCTTTCTTAGTACTAATCTTTGCCCTAGTTTCCCAGTCTGGCCTTAAAATTAAAAACATTAAATCTTATGCTAATTACATTTCTTGAATTGTAAACTAAACTAAAAATGCAAATTGTTGTGAAATAATAAATTAGAAATAGCATATCTCATGTTCTTTTCCAAAAAGTTGTTTGGGTAACTTTATAGCGTGGGATTTTCAAACAGGTTTCTAACACCTTCAGTTGACACTTCTGAAGTTATATCCTCATCTTCCTTATCAATCCTACAGGCCTCTTTAAATTTGAAATCTTGTCAAACTCATCAAATAAGTTGTCGCTTCAAGTACTATTCTGCCTCTGAGTTTCCCTGTCTTTTTTTGGCATTCTTGCAATCACACTTTCCTATTTCTAAAAATGGTTCTCATTTACTCATAGCTATGTGAATGACCCACACAAACAGAAGTGACTGATTTGACTGAGCCCAGGGAACCAGTGAAACTGACTACATGTAAATTGCTATCAAATGCACAAAGTAAACTTTGAAAAAATAATTGTTCTTTACTCTGTTATAATAATCTTAGGGTTTCTCTGCATTATGCTGCAGTGCGAACTAGAGAAGTGTGAACTGTAGCACACTATTAACTGCTTGTGTAGACCCTGCTGCCTCAAACTAAAAGGTACCTGCTGTGCGTTAATATGACTAGATTAATACGCGCTATACGCCTTTTAGTTTGTGTCAGAAGAGTCTACATGGGGCAGTTAGACCTACAATTAATTTACTCCCCTCTAGTTTGCACTGTGGTGCTATGTAGATCAGACCGTAGGTGGTATTTATAAATAGGTAAAACTGCAAGTAGAAAAGACTTAAGTAGATAGTGATCCTTTAAATGTATGTTTGCTAATTGTTCAGGGTGTTTCGTTTCTGCTGATGTTATTACATAAAGCTAAACTGTTTTTTAAGATTTTTGTACAGTTGAAAAGTGTGTATAAACTAGGTCTTAAGAGTCATTTAAACAGAAGGTTGAAATCCTGGCACTTTTCAACTATTATTTTGTTTTCTTTGACCTCTGAAATGGTTATATTGTGCAGACCTAATGAACCATGCATGGCATGGAGTCCATAGAACCAGTAAAAATTAGTTCAGATGAACATACAGTACAAATCTTAGAATCATAGTAATTAGAGATGGAAAAGATCTGTTATCACTTAGTCCATCCCACTGCCAGTGCGTTTTGTCCAGTCTAGTTCTAAATGCGTCACTGCTCTTTATTTTATCAACATTGCACGAATTATCTATATATTTGGAAAGAGGGAGCTGGTAATAAGGAAATAGTAGTTTATACACTTCAGTGCTGTGTATGTAAACTTTACAAATTGAAAGACACTTACCTTTTTTTGACAGCCAAGCCAACAGCAAAATGATTCCTAATGGATATTTGATGTTTGAAGATGAAAACTTCATAGAGTCATCTGTTGCCAAATTAAATGCCTTGCGTAAAAGTGGTCAGTTCTGTGATGTTCGGCTTCAGGTAAGTTATAACGTGTCATCTGGGTGCAACATTTAAACAGTGCTCTTTGTTGTCTGTATACATTGATTCAGTGAATCTTAAGACTTTATAATCTGATTTTCCGTAGGATCTAAATTCAGAAAAATATAGTTAAAAACCATATATTGATAGCTGAAAATGTAGCAGTTTAATTCATCTGGTGCAAATTGAGAAAATGTGTATTAATAAAGTAATTTCTCTAATATACATTGAGTTTTGATCTGTTCAATTTTGAACAAGACTGCATAATACTTTGCATTTTTGTAATGTACATTCTTAATTTTTTACTGTCCTCATGTATATGTTTTTAAAATAAAGGTATGTGGACATGAGACGTTGGCACATAGAGCAGTCCTAGCTTGCTGCAGTCCCTACCTGTTTGAAATCTTCAACAGTGATAGTGATTCTCATGGAGTTTCTCATGTTAAATTTGATGATCTCAATCCACAAGCTGTTGAAGTCTTATTAAATTATGCCTACACTGCTCAGTGAGTATTACTTCCTGATAAGCAATAAGAGATAAATATTAATATTATTTGTTTTAGAATAACACCTAAATTTCTTTAATAGGTTGAAAGCTGATAAAGAGCTAGTAAAAGATGTATACTCTGCAGCAAAGAAGCTGAAGATGGAGAGAGTCAAGCAGGTATAATTTGCAGCTACTACAGGAGTCCCATTATTAACCTTTGAGGGGCAGAGAAAACATTGTATATTTAGTGTGAACTGGACACTCAAGTGAGATTACACTGTAGAAAAGTGATTAAAAATAACTACTTGTCGCTCGAGATCTATTCCTTGTGTACTCAAAATCACATGTACTAATTTTTAGTGACAGAAAGGTACTTACCACTTCCACACCTGTTAGCACTGTAGAGCCAAGATAATAGTGACGGATTCTGTACTTGTGTTTTATCACTAGAACTGTTGACTTAATTCCAGTCAGTTATACCCGTGCAAGCCTGCTGGAGGCACTGGGCTCGCAGAGAAGGCATAATTTGGCCTGAAGAACTGTAACTGATATAGGAATATGAATAATCCGCATTGACTCCCAAATCCCTGGTTGCTGGCAGTCTGTTTGTAAACAACACGTTCAATAGGGGAGACAGGCTATAAATTCATTTAAGAATAAACAATATGTACCTTGATAGGTGCTTAGATAGTACGATGTGGAGGCCATAAGTACTTAGGTAGATTTTATTTAACAAAACCACTAGAGAATGAAATGTTGCCCTCCTGTGAAAGAGTTAACCAGAAAATCTGTATCATAACTATACTGTTCTCCTTTTCTGTGGTATCTTCCATATTAAGGTACTAGCCATTACTGTTCTAACGTTATCACTACAATAGTGCATACGGTGATCAAACTTAGGTGATTCTACTTGTTTCAGAGAGATTTTCTGCACCCACAGTGTGGAGTACCAGTAGAGCAAGTAAAATCTTTCAAACTGGTAGAAAAGTAAGAGTTTGCCATATGTTGGAAAAGAAATGTATGTATAAAAGTGTAATATGCTATTAGTAAATTTGGGATATTACTCAATTTTTTTTTAAAGGTTTGTGGTGATTATTTGCTCTCTAAGATGGACGTTCAGAGCTGCATCTCTTATCGGAACTTTGCAAGTTGTATGGGAGACTCACGTTTGTTGAACAAGATTGATGGTTACATTCAGGAACATTTGTTGCAGATTTCAGAACAAGAGGAATTTCTCAAGCTTCCACGGTTAAAGGTTAGCAGCAATTTAAAGCTGTTTCTTTAATCTTGTTAACTAAATAAACCTAGGTAATTTAAAGTCGAGAGAGAGGACATAAGAACAGCCATAGTGGGTGAGACCAGAGGTCCATCTAGCCCAGTATCCTGTCTTCTGACAGTGGCCAATGCCAGGTGCCCCAGACGGAATGAACAGAACAGGTGATCATCAAGTGATCCATTCCCTGTTGCTCATTCCTAGCTTCTGGGAAACAGGCTTAGGGACACCATCCGTGCACATCTTGGCTAATAGCCATAGTAAGTTAAATAGTAAAAATCACTGGTTTCTTTTTCAGTGGTGGAGAAATTTCACACATGCTGAGTTTGCAGAGTAGTTTTCAAATTGTTTAACACAGTATGCTAGCATTTTATATAACTTTTTCTGGTAGACGTCTTCATTAGATTATATTGGTACCATGAAACTTGGCTGTGCATGATGCATGCTGTCTTCCATCCTGAGACGACTTTAGATATTAAGTCAAAATTAAAGGATGCAAAATCATCATTTCTGTTGCCAGGGTGTAGGAAAACAGCCAGGGGCTGATCTTCATTGGTGTAATAGTAGAGTAGTATACTCACTCATTTTCAGTATGCAGAGCTAGAAAATTCTGTCCTGTTTTAAATTCTTTAGGAATAATTAACTTCAGTAAAATACTGACATGCTGTAAATGTATAACTTTTATGCAGTAGTGTAAGATGGATGCTAACTACTCTTATTTTTAACTCAAGCTTGAAGTAATGCTTGAAGACAATGTTGGCTTGCCTAGCAATGGCAAATTATATACAAAGGTAATCAACTGGGTGCAGCGCAGCATCTGGGAAAATGGAGGCAGTCTGGAAGATCTAATGGAAGAGGTTAGTCTTTAAGAAAATGGGATTAAATAATTTAAAAAAATTAAACTTCTGTGACATGAAGGATGATCCCTTTTTTTCTTTTATTTTTAACCATGACCCTGAAGAATTTAAATTTTACTATAGGTACCCATAAGCTGAGAAACGGGGGGGGTGTCCAGGTGAGCTGAATGAACTGTTCAGTCTGGTCTCTTGCTTTCCTTTTTTGTTTTTGTTTTCTAACTGTGTGCTGTTTAACTATTCAAAGTGCATTTAACTTTGCTTTGGAAATGGGGAGGTGGCACTGAAACTTGCTGTAGATTCTTAAATGTTTTCTTCCACAGGTTTTTGCTTGTTAATGAGAAGTAGGTAAAAGCTTCTAATGGTTGTTCCTCCCCATTGATTTATCTCCCCATAGGTTTATTAACAAAACTAGGATACCAAGGCTGAAGAACCAAGAAGAAACCTCAAGTGTATTGACACGTAATGAAGCAGCAGTCCTGCCCCAGTTCTCCTAAGAAAATCCGCTGTGGGCAGAGAACGATGATGATGATTTAATGGTGTTTACTTACTCCTTTACAGGATATCTTATTTTTAATGTTTTGTGTGTTGTTTAATGGCTTTACTCATGAATACAACTACTACACTTAGACTGTGGCAAATTTTAAAATATCTACATTTGATGGAAATCATAGTGGAATTCTAAATTTTTAACTTGCTTGGAAAAATGGAGTTCACAAAACCTGTTGCTCATCATAAAATCTTCCCAGTTTGTTATTACAGGCACGGTAGATAATCAGAACACTTTTGTATAGGCGAAAGTACATGTTTATACTGTCAAATATATTCTTACATGTATGTTTCCCCTTTCAATAGTTATTTTTAAAATGCTCTGATTTTCCCAGTTGCAACTCAGATGCACTTGATTAATGCATTGCATTTGGTAACAAGTCATGGGCAACATTTCCTCCATAGCTTACATTTTTGCTCCGCTCTTTCAATTCCTTTCCTTTTTAGAATCCAATCTTTGGCTCCACCTCTCCCCCCTTTTTTTTTTGGCCCACAGAAAGCATTGTATTTGCAATTCAGAAAACTTGTTTGCAGGGAATAACGAGTGTTTGCATGAGATTATGGATTGTATAATTCTGAAGATAATGTACATTGTACTTGTGATATATATTAGTTACTATACTGGGAAATAATAGAAGTCCTTGGAAAATGAAGATTTCTTTCAAGCTGAGAAATCAAGGATCCTTCAGCTGATATTTGAAGACTTGCACCATGATGTCTGCTTCCTTTTAATTTTGCCATTCCTAGATTGAGATGACATGACATGACATGACGAGCTATGCTGGAGAGGACCTTCTGGAGTTTGTGTAAAACTGCCTGTAGTTAAGTAGCTATGGAGACAGCAGCCACATGGGTATTCTGTTCCTGTTTTGCAGGTTCAAACGTTGTACTACTCAGCTGATCACAAGCTGCTTGATGGAAATCTACTAGATGGACAGGCTGAGGTGTATGGCAGTGATGATGACCACATTCAGTTTGTGCAGGTACAAATTGCACATGGTCTGAGGTTACATCAGGTAAAAATATGGTTAGAGCAATTTATAGCACACCTAAAACCTTGCGTACTGTAGTAAAGGGAAGAAGCGGTATCTTAATGATTAATGCAGATGGGAAAACATTTTGCAAAAACGGCTTCTGTGTTGGTATTGACAATTCACTTGCTTCATCTTGTTATTAACAGTACTAATTTCAGTGCTAAACGTGAGTTTTTAAAAACAAAACCCAGGTTATCAGAGAACTGAAAAGATACAGAAGAGGATGGCCAGTACAAGGGAGTCTATTATAAAAATATTAGAAAAATTAAATTGAATATAAATAGTTTGAGAAGGGTGTGGGAGTGTCTAGTTTACACAGTTCATCTGGATTAGAAAATGTGGATGGCATGACTGAAAAAGTAATTGGCATAAAAACAAGAGGGTGCAGACTGAATGTAATACGAGCTAGGCATTACAGAGAGAGGAATTACAGAGAAATTTCTCTGTGCAAAATCTAACAATGTGTAGCATGGGCTTGCAAAGGAGGCAATACATTCTTTTGATTGTAGGGCCGGATGGGTTGGCAGGGGGGATCATGATGTAATATATATTGAACTTTAATCTGGTTTTAAATTTGGGCATAAGTCACAAGTTAAATTGAGTTTGGTGATTTAATTCTAGATCTTATTTGTTCATGTCCTTGAAAAAATAGACAACTTTGCACAGTTATTAGTTTGAGCAAGAAGCAGAAGTATGGAATAGTTAGGTTGAAAGTCAGAGCAGAGATACACTGGCAAAGTTGTGCAGGAAAGCATGTTCGTTTGTCTTCAGCTATTGCGGTTAGTCCTTGATTTTATAAATGCCAAGTTCATGAATCTTCCCACTTCTATCTTCTCAGCCTCCAAACTTTTTAACTAGTTCAAGAAAGGAACTTAAAAAAAATGGATGGGTTGATGGACCCAAATGAGAGTTACTATGTCTAAATTTGAATTGCTATTGAGTTTAAATGCAGTTTTATTTTGATTTCTGAAGTCATAGCAATGAGAGTTGCAGGCAGAAGCAATCTGGTTTTGGTAGATTTTTTTTTAAGTAAATTTTAAAAATACCTTTATAGTTGCATAGAGCATGGATTTTAAAAATGAAAATAAATCTGTAAAGAGAAGAGTTGAGTAAATAAACCCTGTTTGCATCAGTGGTATTTAATGAGTCCTTTGGATTAATTTTGTTCCTACTCAGTAGATCAAATATTTATTGGCAGTTCTCATACTTGGAAGCCAAGGACCAAAGTAAAATTCACTCGGATTTTTTTTCTTCATATTTGCAGAAAGAAACTAGAGCAAATATGTTTAAATTGTATCCATCAAATTTTTTTTTTAAGATACACTATCTTGGAGGATTTAATTCAGTCTTTAAAAATCCTCAAATAATGTAAGGGACATCCATGTGTACAAAAAGCTATAAAAAATGCCTGGGTGGGATTTAATACTTGAAACTGAAATAGTTTCACCATGGTGGGGGTAGGGGGAAAGAAGACACCAGTTTTAGTTGAGATACAAAAATAAACGCATTGTTTGGTCTCCTCAGAAACATATAACTTGTTGGGTAGTTGGTCTGTTAAGATGTAAAATAATTTTGGCAGACAACAGAGCCGTGCCATGTGATAAATATGGTTCAGTGCAGAGTATGGGAAATTCTTGGTGGAAAAACTAATGGATAAGCTTAGATTGGGAGTTAGTATTTTACAAATCTGGCTACCTTTTCTGTAATATGAAAAACGATACAGTTCAAGGGTCCACACAGGTGGTGTAAATTTCAGCTGCAGGGTTTTAGAACATTGTTATACAGAATTAATAGAATTGATAAATGTTGGACTTTTGCTCTTGACCTGGCTTTTACTCCAAACATTGTCAGTGATGTGATCTGAACCAAGTTTTTTTTCCCTTGGATCTGTTAAGTCTGCACAATAAATAGTTTATAAAATGAAATACTGAATAAACTATACTAGGGATGAGACTCAAGAAAATAACCCTTCCATGCAAAGTATTAGCATAAGAAAAGTAAGATCAGAGAAATAACTAAACAGCATCACAAAGACAACTTGAAGCTAAATCACAAAGACTTATTTTAGATGAGAACACAAGAATGGCCATATTGGGTCAGACCAATGGTCCACCGGGTCCAGTATCCTGTCTTCCAACAGTGGCCAATGCCAGATGCTTCAGAGGGAATGAACAGAACAAGCCAGTTATTGAGCAATCCGTTCCTGTCGTCCAGTCCCAGCATCTAGCAGTCAATGGCTTAAGGCCATCCAGAGCATGGGATTGTGTCCCTGACCATCTTGGCTGCTAACCATTGATGAACCTGTCCTCCATTAGCTTATCTAATTCTTTTTTGAACCTCATTATAGTTTTGGCCATCACAACATCCCCAGGCAATGAGTTCCACAGGTTGACTGTGTTGTGTGAAAGGGCCTCTAATCTGAGGAATAGGAATCTATTAAAAACCAATCAGAAATGGCATTGTGGGCTTAGCCCACATTCCAAGAGAGTTTGAAAATGTATACTTCCATTTTGTTAACCCCACATTCTTTGCCAGACTTTTATTATTAAAAAAAAAAAAAAAAATCTGGAAGATACAGGAAGTCTGAAAACCCTTTGTCCAGTGAAAGTGCATGCTTGACTTCTAAAAAGGAGTTCAGAGCCATATGATTTCTAAGGCTGAGTCTGTGATAGAGGCTCAGGTAGTGGTATGAGATGAAGTAAGTACTAAGGTGGGAGTAAATCGACTTAGGTGTTTTAATTATGTAAGCAATTCTATTTAAAATTTAGGTGTGCTATAAATGATGCTTTGCAGAGATGGAAAAGATCAAGCATTTTCCTCAGTTGTGTGGATTAGTTGAGAGAAGTAAAGGTAGATCAAGGTGTGGTCTCTGGCTAGGGTTCTGTAGCTGCCTTTTGATTTTGCAGAAAAAGCAACCACGTGAGAACGATCACAAGCAGATAAGTAGCAGTTCCTCTGGAAGCCTTTCTTCTCCAAATGCTACTGTACAGAGTCCTAAACATGAATGGAAAATCGTTGCTTCTGAAAAGACTTCAAGTAAGTATCTAGGCTTTTTTTGTTTGGGGTTTTCCCTGTTGCTCGTAATCATAGCATCTGAGCACCTCACATACATTAATGAATTTCCTTCAATACCCTTATGGGTTAGGGAAGTATTGTCCCCATTTTACAGGTAGAGAACCAGATAAAGTGAATTGCCCATGGTTACTCAGGCCTGTAGCATAGTTGAGATCAAAACCCAGATATTTTGAGGCCGAGGATGGAAAATTTTGGTGAATTGTGAGGAAGGTGGTGGACAAGTGCATTATTTATGGGTGAACCATGGAAGTTATTTTGTGCATGGGGAGGGGGACTTGCTCCTAAAATGTTTTCAGATTGATTTATAGTGTTTTTGTTTTTTTTTTTTAAGGTAGAATCTTAATTGAGTTGTCCAGTATAGTGTTTCTGTATAACTGGAGTGAAGTTTGGAGTCTGTAAATCTCAACAGTATTAGTATTAAGGTATCTCCAGACCTGTAAGGGTTAAGTATAGGCTTAAACTTGGAAGCCACTAGTTAATATTTTAAATATAGAAAAGTTTTTTAAAATTGTTTTTCAGGTAATACCTACTTGTGTCTTGCCGTTTTGGATGGTGTGTTCTGTGTGATTTTTCTTCATGGACGTAACAGCCCTCAGAGCTCTCCAACTAGTACTCCACGACTGCTGAAGAGCAGGAGTTTTGAGATTCAGCCAGATGAACTTATAGAAAAGCCCCTGTCTCCAATGCAGTATGCTCGATCTGGGTTGGGAACAGCAGAACTTAATGGCAAGCTAATAGCTGCAGGTAAAAATACCATTAAAATAATTAAAGCAAAAACTTGTTTGGATTGAACCATGTCTAATATACAGTACCTTCCATACGTAAGTGATCTGAACAAGGTTCATAGATTCTGTGCTAACTTTAATGAAGCTAGTAAACAATGTTTAAGACTTATTTTGATTCCCAATAAACTCCTTGCATGTGATTTGTTTTGGCTTACTGTTAGGTGGCTATAACAGAGAGGAATGTCTGCGCACGGTAGAGTGCTATGATCCACGAAAGGACCGTTGGACTTTTATTGCACCTATGAGAACACCAAGAGCCCGATTCCAGATGGCAGTTCTAATGGTATGTGCTGTGTAAAGAGCAGATTAAAGCACTTTCTTGTGATGTATAAATGCCCTAGTAGATAATTTTGATTGTGTAAGAGAAAGGAAGGATGGGACAAACAGATTTAGATCTAAAATATGCACAAATCCACTCAAAGGTATTCAGAATTTCTAGGATAGTGTTTCAAAAAGAAATATTGCAGCTACACAGAGGATATTATGATTTCATGCCCCATCTGCCAAGTGGGATAGTTAGTGTCTCAGTATTCACAAGCAGCCAATTCTATAGGTTTGCCAGGAGGGATTTTATTTGATTGTATGGGAATTAGTGAAGAAAGCACAGTATTGTTGAACACTTTCTCAGTTTGACTAATAATTAGAGGGGACTTAATCTGTGTCTATTAGAACATGCTGTGCTGAAAAGAGCTGACCATAGAGACTTCTGGAAACAGTTCTGTCAAGCATTCACATTTTTCTTCATTTGCAGTGTCCTCCTTGGTAGCTCCAGCCTTTGAGGAGGTTGTTCAATTACAGATGCAGAGACCCCTGACAATATAGAAAGACCATTTTTCTTAAAATATAACTTAAGCTTCAGTAATAAATACACCAGTGATGTTTGATATCTGGTTACATCTCTGGGATTGTACCTTGAAAAAACTGGGTTTATCAATCCTTAAAAGCAACATACAGGGTCACAGTAAACTACACTGTATTTAACTAATAACTTAATTGTTCTTGTACAGCGGGACTTTCCCTCGCAATTTCTGTTGCAAGCAGTTGAGTAATTGTAATTAATACCAGTGAACTGCTCTGGAACAGAATTAATTTCAGTTTACATGTGAAACACTGGTTGTTTTTTCTTCCACTTAGGGACAACTGTATGTTGTAGGGGGGTCAAATGGTCACTCCGATGACTTGAGTTGTGGGGAAATGTATGATCCAGAAATAGATGACTGGACTCCTGTTCCAGAACTGAGAACCAGTCGTTGCAATGCAGGTAATGGCTGTTTTGTTGACTGTGGCTGTTTAGTTCCTTACAAATTTATTAGATGATAAATCACTTTTATTTATATACAAACAGGAGTATGTGCTTTGAATGGTAAGCTGTACGTTGTTGGTGGCTCAGATCCTTATGGCCGGAAGGGATTGAAAAATTGTGATGTGTTTGATCCTATCACAAAATCTTGGACAAGCTGTGCTCCACTTAACATTCGTAAGTTTGTTGTGCTGTTTTTAAAGCAGATTTTTTAATGTTGCTGCCTATGTGCATATTTTATTTCTAATAAAAAAAGCAGCTGCCATGTACCAGCAAGTCTGTATTGCTAAAATCTTAGGAGTGGTGGGTTTGGGTTTTTTTTTGGCGTCTCAATATAACTAATGGCTTCTGATTTGTAGGTAGACATCAGTCTGCAGTATGTGAGCTAAGTGGATATTTGTATATAATTGGAGGAGCAGAATCTTGGAATTGTCTGAACAGTGTAGAGCGTTACAATTCAGAGAGTGACACCTGGACTCTAATTGCACCTATGAATGTGGCTAGGCGTGGAGCTGGAGTGGCTGTTCATGATGGTAAGTTTCTAGTCTTTCAGACAGTTAAGCAAAGGATTGGCAGAAGAAAAAAAATTTCATATACTTCCTGGGCTTGATTTTCATAAAGGACTTCCGACAATGGAAGTTTTATCTAGTGAAATATCATCCTACGCTATCTAGATAAACAGCATTTGAACACTAATTGGAAATTGTTATGGAAGTAATTCTGAAATTAGTACAGAAAACAGTTTTGGTAACCAAGAGAGCACAAGTAGTTTGATGGTATTGGGAATACACAAATCCCTTTTCCTAGATTTCAACCTCCCTTCATGTTGACTTAGTTTAGTAATTTCTTCACAAATGTACACAAGTAGTTCATGAAGGAGAAGCTTATGGAATGTAAGCAGTTAAACTTTTATCATTCCCTTTTAAATAGGAAAACTCTTCGTTGGTGGAGGCTTTGATGGTTCTCGTGCTGTCAGTTGTGTGGAGATGTATGACCCTGCTAAAAATGAATGGAAGATGATGGGAAACATGACTACTCCAAGAAGCAATGCTGGTATTGCAGCTGTGGCAAACACCATTTATGCAGTTGGAGGATTTGATGGCAATGAATTCCTGAATACAGTTGAAATCTACAACCCAGAGTCAAATGAATGGAGCCCATATACAAAAACCTACAAATTTTAACCACTTTAAGTGCCCCAGGCAAACTAACAGGCTTAGTGATGTAATTGTGTTTTAGTAGAGGTATGTGTCAGGGTTGGGAGGGTATAGAAGTTGCCAACAGCAACACAAAGCTTTTGCATATTGCATACTATTAATGTGCTGTATATACTTTTTTTTAGAAAGATGAAGGGTGTTTTGTGTATTTTTGGATTTTGTTACTTAGATTTTGGAAATTGATAATATTGTAAGAGAAATTAAGAACTGATTGGGCATATCATTTCAAGAGCTTCCCCCCCAATGTTTGTTTTGCCAATTTGCACATTTTTTCCCCCCTTAGAATGTGTGTTTGGGGCAGGAAGAATAGGGTTTTTGGTTATAGGCAGTTGGTTTTTCAGGCTCTCTTCCCCCCTCCCCAGTAACTGGAACAGTCTGTAACAAGAAGCCTTATTTAACACATATAATGCTTTTTTTTATTATTAAAGTTGACATGCCTGCCAATACTTAACCTTTTATGATTGCCTTTTTATAACTTTTTATATACTCAGCAGAATATTACCTGTTGAAGTGAAAGTGGCAGATAGTAGTTATTGAGGCAGACAATACCTTAGTGTTCATAGAGATGGGGTGGGATATTTAATTTACCACTGTACATGAGCATCTAAGCTTTTGCCTCTGCTACACTATTGTACTTTAGTATGCAACACTGATCATTAAATTTGAATGGAGTTTCTGAACATAACTGATTTTTATTTAAAATAATTGTAGCTCTACATATTTTGACACCTGTCAGAGGTGCTTTCTGAACAGCATTTTGTTACAAAGGTTGAGCTAATATTTGTAAAACATGAAGTGTTCATGTTTTTAGAATATTACTAGTGGTGATGAAAACATTTCTTAAAATGGTATTTATTTTTCTAATAGTGCAAGCTGACAAATATGCTAGAACATGAATTGTACTTAATTTGTTCCATAAGTGCTTGGTATTATGTTTTGATTCATTTTCTCTATTCATATGTAAAAATGTTGGCTGGGATGACTTGGTGTCTAATGTGTAGTGCTGCACATCTAACTTTCTTGGTGCCAAACTTAGCACTTAATGCTTGCTGCTGATGCAAACACATTAAAAGGTACCTTTCAGGAAATCCTTGCACCATAGGATTACTATCAAAGTTGTAGTTGTGGCTTTGTTCACAGGTCACTAAGAAGCTCTTTATTTAAAAGATAAATGATCCTGCAACGCAAATGGAAGTGAACCTGCCCACTAAAAGCAAAATTTTAGGATTTGCTAGAGCAGTGATACTCAGACCTCAGCAGCCAAATTAGCAATCAACAGTACCCAAAAGAGCCACAGTAGTGAGTTCATTGTTTCATTTACTATTTTTATTTATATATTTTTCTCACAGCAAAACAGACCAGGTTTTCTACAATTGGTTAATACTGAACTTAAAGTGGCTCATTTAGCACTATTCTAAAGCATAGCACTTTCAAATCTAAGTAACTGAAGTTTTTCTAACTACATTTTAAAGTTCTGATCTGTATAGCTAAAATTGGTCTAGGCTCAGGACCAATATTCTCACAGTGAGCACCACCAACTTTTGTCAGTCTTACACCTTTCCAACTCTGTACAGCAATGACAGGCCTTGCTACATTTCATCTTAACTACAGAACACTGGAATTAATTAAACTGGAATATTTGAGAGGTGGACCCAGAAGTCATAATGCCCACAAGCTGAATGTTGATTAGGCATTGTTAGCTCAGGACAGACATTAAGCCATATTAAATTAGTTTTATTAACTGGTCAGAAAATTACTAAGAGCTATCTAACTTTTAGTAGATCTGGAAAAAAGGCATATGTTTTACATATATACACACTGTGATGCATTCCTGACAAGTCACCAAGTTTTACTGCTGCCTTGAAGAATGAAGTTGTCAGAGTGTTTGAGGACAACAGCATTGACAGTATGTCATGAACAAGCTTTTTTTTTTTACCCCAAGCATATTAGGTACACATTAGAATACTCAGAATGGGGCAGCAAGGTATTTTTAAAAAACAATTTTTTCCGCAACTGAGAGCCTGTACTGTAGCAGCTTCTGAGACATTTGGAAATTCAGTACATAAAATGGTATAGAAGAACACGAACAAAAGAAATATTCCCCCCACCCCACCCCACCCCAGGTGTGGTAGAATTTGCTTGCCAAACTTTATCAAGACTTGAATAAAATCTCATCCTGCTCTTTTCTATAAGTGGTGAGTGGACACATTTGCATCTACATAGTAAAGATACAACTGTGCAAAATAGCACAATTTATTAAGGAATTAAACTTCAATTAGTTACACTTCCAATAAAGTTTTTACAGAGTCAAAATATATTAAAAAAATCAATGATACAAGTATCTCTGTACAAGCAAATAAGTAGTGTTAAAGGCCAGAAGTATTGTAAATAGCAGTAGACAAATTGAATAGCTGTGAACTCAGTTTCGGGAAACAAGTTAGTTACATTCCAACAGCAAAGTGTGCAACTTGAACAGCAGCAAGGGAAATCATTTGACAGTGCCCTGCAGTAGAAAAGTTCCTTTATATATAAAGGTAGGTTGAAAAGGTAGGTGTGTTTTGGTATTTTTTTTTTTTAAGATGACTTCTAGGTAAAAAACCATCCAAATTTCTACTGTAAGGGACAGGACAAATAGAATTACTAATCATGTATGGGTAAATAAAACCAGATAATTTAGAGGAAGCAATTTTTAGGCAGTTTTACTTGTTAGTAGCTGTTTAACTCATACACCTTATAAGAAACACTAGGGTCTCAGAACCTGCACCACCTTTGCTTAAGTTAAGGACAGGAAATTCTCAATACCACTCAGACAAGTACATACAGGAAAGGGTTAACTTGATCAGTGAACTGGAGGAGGGCAAGAGAACTTTTAAACTCTTTCTAAATTGGTGAAACCTATTTTTCAACTCTTCACCTGTCATCTTTTAGGCAGACCAAAAAGGTTGTCCTCTGGCTTGGATTTAAGATCTTTGAAAACAATAGCTTTTGTAGATTTTGTCTTGAACCTCTTAAGTTTTACACCACACTTTGTTTTCTTGCTTTTTGGTTGTGATAGAAGGGAGGTGTTTACAGGGTGGTCTTCTATACTATACAAAAAACACTGGCTATTTATTTTTTGCACTTTAATTTAAAAGTGGTCCAAACAGATGATGTATGTTAAGTATCCTAGTGGCAACATCTAGGATTGTGTTAATCTCGGGAAGACTAGATATAACGCAAATGCCAACAATGCTGCTGGTGGACTCCTGTTGCTAGCTGAATGGAAAAAAAAAATAATTCAGGAAGTAGATTAATTTACACTTTAAACAGCACTGAAAAAAACTGGACTAGATTGTGGTTGCTCTCCTGACAAAGTTCCCCATTTTATTTTTAAAAAACAAGTATAATTTAAGGCGGGGGAAGCTCCAGGGAGAACAGTGTAGATCAAAACCTGAAGTTGATTGTAGTATCATAACCAGCCCCTATTTTTGGCCTCCATATGGACAGATGCATTGCATTGTGTAATAGTGTATTCCAGCTGTGCCAGTTGGCAACATCCAACTGTTAATCTCTCTCTAGAAGGAAAAGAAAAGATGTATATTAAACCGTGTCAGCAGTCAATAACTTATAAAATGCCTACTTTGCATATTCAAAAATGTTTTAATTTTTAAATGTAACATGGTATTTTCAGAAAGGCTGTGCATCCAAACTTTCTGAACAGTGGGAGTGGAGGACACCTGACATAAGTGCCATCCTTTATCTACATATTGTCTTAGTCTTTCAAGTAGTAATATTAGTGAGTTTCAACTAAGCCAGCTATTCCCGTCCCCAGCTGCATGAACAAAAATTAGTATCAGCATATTTATGGAATTAACGTTTACCTAGACAGTCATGTACATGGAATAAAGTTGCCAAATATGCAATTGAAACTACAGATTTTATTTTAAAAGCTTTTTTCCACTGAAGCTGTTTTGAATGAAAACAATGTGTAAATTCCAAAGTCACCTTGTCCTTTAGAGTTTCTTTTCCCAATTTTTCCTAAGATTGCCTCATAACAGCCCCATTTCCACAAGGAATTTTAAATTAAGGGCTTAAGTATGTGAGCAATCTCAGACTTCTGTGAGACTACCTGTATGCATGAAGTTACGCACAGTACCTCCCTGAATTAGAGCCTATTTTCTGTTTTCCTACAGTAAACATCTCAGTTTTTATGGTAACCTCATCTGAGATAATTGGAAAGTTGATCATTGTATAGTCCAATGCTCAACTGCAGCAAAAGAGCATACAGTGGAATTTAGCTGCCTATCCACTAGAGCAGGGGTTCTAAAAACTTCATTGCACCATGTCATGACCCCAGGACGGGGGACTGAAGCCTGAGCCTGCCCAAGCCCCAGTGCCTTGGATGGGGGCCAAAATCTGATCCCCTCTGCTATTAGGGGCCAAAGCTGAAGCTCAAGGGCTTCATCCCGAGGCAGGGGGCCTGTAACCTGAGCCCCGTCATGCAGGGCTGAAGCCCCAGGCCTCAGCAAGTCTAAGCCCTGGGAACCCCATTCAAAGGGTTGCAACCCACTTTGGGGTCCCAACCCCCAGTTTGAGAACTGCACTAGAGCTACTGGAGCTAGAAGCCGTCCTGTGGCACTGATACTGCAGACAAATCTGTGACCTTATTTTGCCCTCTCCTTCAGTCTAGGAAATAAGAAGTGGAGTGTATTTTCTCAAATTAGGCATTTAACTTCCATGGGATTTGGTTAGTACAATCATTACATTTAGTTGTTTAGACGTGGCTTAATACTGCTCATTCAGAGCACAGGTACTGTATGACTTACACTGTGTTTCTGAACAGGAATCCTGAGGACCGATTGTTCTAGTGTTAATAAATTTTGAACAGTCATTGGTTTTGTTTCACTTTTGTTATTTTGTTTAATTGTTGCTCATGGAGATTAAAGAGGACCCTGTTATACCTCCTTAACATTACACAAGCAATACATACAATGGGGCAGATAGTCAACTGGTGTAAATTGTAGAAGTTCCATTGACTCCAGTGAAGCTCTGTCAGTTTACAGCAGTTGAGGATCTGTTCCAATGGGCATCATTAAACCCTAACCATTATCCGGGTAACTGCAGTAATCAGAGTAACTTCTATTTTAAACAAACACACTGAGTATGCAGAGTGGCAACTGCTGAGTTTTAATTTAAACTAGTATCCATTGCCGATTCACACAAGCCTTTCAAACTGAGTAGACCCCACTTCTCTGAGAAAGGTAAGCAATTTTTAGAGAGAATAAATAAATAAAGCCACCTTCCAAATTGCCTAATTTCCAATTATTTTTTTTTAAAGAGTCTGAATACATATTTGGTGTGGTTGTAAAAAAAGTTTGTTTTTACTGAGTTAGCCTCTGCCCCTCCACTCCCAGGGTTTCACAAAACCACAGAGATGCTCTTTTAAACTTTACCAGTTGAACAGCTAAACCTTTCCTAAGGCAGCTAACTTGCTAGATCTGACATCTGTATGTCTTAAGTTTTCTTTCTAACTTGATCTTGTGTTGGGGCTACTAAGTGGTAGAAATTCTATTTTTAGCTTCAAGTCACCATTACAGCTGGCAAATACGGAAACAAAAACCCTATAGTTTATTCAAAATGTACTTTGCTGCACTATTGAAGAAAATTAAGACTCAAAGCAAATTAAAATATTAATCTTAACACATTTAACAGCAGGAATATCCACAGAAATAGCTAATAGTAACAAGCTATTACTAATCTCACAGATTTCAAATTCATGCTAGTGAGAACATGCCCGGTGCAAAGGATGCTAAGATACTCAGCCAATTGGGGAACAGGAGCACATTATAGGTCCTTTGTGTCCAGTCAAAATAGCTTATATACTGGTAAACTGCCACAACTGAGTTACAGAAGTTATTGTTTGAAGTAGTAACTCAGCAAATAATTTTGAACAGTTTGTAACTTTTCTCAGCAGAATATGTGAACAAAAATATTTCTTGAATAGCATTCCTTATGAATTACTTGATACATTCTAATTGGGAATGTCAATGCTCAGACAACTCATGGAACCAATTTTTGCAAGTCTAATCTAGGTTTTGTCTTAAAATGCGTATAGGCAGAGGAAGTTATAATTACCTAGATGGCAGATGCATAATTTAAAGACTAGGCTACAAAGAGAACTAGAGATTGATTACTCTAAATCTTCTAAAATATGAGGACCACATCTAAATTATATATAAATATCCCTGTGGTAACCACCCTGCCACACAGCAATCAATTGCCACCCCTACCTTCAAATAAGTCTCAGTCACTCTGGCTGTTGTCCATGAAGCTATTTTGACTTATTACCCTGGCTTTGCCATAGTGTTGAAAAAAAATATCTAAGTAATAATAGGTTGACAAAATTTACAAGAGGAATTTTATCATGATGTTTGCTGCAGTTAGCACTGAGTCTCATATCTACATCCATTACAATCATGTGGAGCATTAAAAACCTAACACCAATTGGCATTACAGTCCCAATACCACTGTCTACCCAGGCAACACTTGCTAGGAATTTAGTGTGCATTATGTCCAAGTAAGGATTTCAGCAGTATGTCCTTGATAATGCCAAGGGGTTCTAACGCACAGATAATGTAATACCTTTGAAAAGCAGAGCGGAAAGAGTCTGGCAAAAAAGTCAAACTTTCACAAGATCCACAAGTAATGCTGAGATGGTCCAAAACTATTGCTAGTCCTACCATTCAGTCAAGACACCATCTGTATTTGAACAGTTAGGGTTTTATATCAACAGTTTGCTCAGCTATTGAGGCTTTTTCTAGCTACAGAAATACATTCTTTTCATCTCTTTGTGTATTGATATTTCACAGCTATTTAAATAGTGGTCATTTAGTGTCATGCCAGAAGTGGCTCCACTGCTGTCAGTGGATGAAGTTCTCACTGGTTTATAAACGGAGCAATCAATTTGGTAATAATGGCAGTATATACATTTCAAATAGCCTTTGGAGACAGTCTGTTTAATACTTATATATCTGGACTAAGTCAATGCAGTACTTGAATAACGAAATATCCTGAGCATCTATTACTTTGTCATAAGAGAATCTTGGGGGTGGTGGTTGTTTTTGCCCACCCCCCCACTTTTTTTTTTTTTTTTTTTAAAAGAATGCATTTTATTTCACTTTACTATGCAAAGGAAGCTATGATAAGGTACCTTTAACACACACATTTATTGCATAAGTAATTGTTACAAGCTGTCTGCGCCTAGCCAGAGGTCTGGACATGGCCAAAACTATGGAATTCCACAGCCAACATCAGATTGATTACATAGAATCACTGTAAGCCTGGATATCACTACCCTGAAAGATTCTTGCTAATGGCCCCAATTACTAGCCATAAAATAAACAAATAAAAATACTATCTATAAAACAGAAACAGTAAGAGTCATGCAACAATTAACCAAGTACAAAGGGTAAAAGCATGGTTTGGTAGAAAAAGTTAACGATAATGACATCTATGGGGTCCATATTTATATTTTGTTAATGACTCCATGTCCAGGACAAAGAATCACATGAGTAGGTCAACTGATTTAATTGGGACTACCTGCGTGAGTATGGATTTAAGTGATTATGGGTTTTACATTCAAGTGCCCAAATCAGTCAAAACAAGATTGTTCTAATTGCTTTTCAAATCCCCAGTATAGTTTTCCAGTGCTGGAGAATACATTTCTACCTCATACCATATAGTTACAATAAAGATTCCAGAAGCAGAATTTGGCTGCTATCTGCATTATCCAAGATAATAAATCTCAATTTTATCAGCAGATAAGACAGAAGAGCAGTAGTAAAAGTTTTGTTTTGTAAACAGTCACTTTCACAATCATTCCCACGCACTTCTATAATACCCAATACATAATCACTGCACATTAAAGGCTCGGTAGCAGAAATATACCTTTTTCCATTTTACATCTACACCTGACCATTGTGTAAATGCCATGTGTGTGTGTGGGGGGGGGAGAGATACAGTGTATGTACTCAGCATGATGCTGTAAGTGCAGACAGCCCTATAGACATTTTCCTCAACTTATCTAGCCAATAACAACATACTAATGATATGGGGCAGGTCTATTTACAAAGTTAACTAGTGAACAATACCAATACAAAATTATGAACTTCGAAAGCAATTAGAATGATTTTGACAATACAGTCTAATGAGATATTCCTTAGAAACAAGCTCAGGAAGATATCTGCAGCTCAAAACATAAATTAAAATCCTGCCTAAGATATTGTAGTGCCAATTGATTAGCAGCTAGACAAGATGAACATGAAAGGCAAGATTTAACATCCAGGCTCGCTCTCTTACACTAACAAAGAAGTAGTGCAAGAGGATATCAGTTCCGTCTGGGACTATTGATTTATAGTAGTTATATCCAATTCTCAGTGGGCCAACAGAGATTGTTTCTACATCTCCTTATTGCAAGAGGGAGCCTGATAGCATTAGCATTTTTATAGCATGTTGTTTTGTCATCACAGCTCAGAACATGGCTGCTGCTGTCAGGAAGCTCAAATACATCCCTTTTCTACTTGTGAAAAAAGGGGATAGGACAAAGGAGATGCACAGAAGATACTGAAAATAGGCTCTGAGTGTACCAGTTAAAGATACCCATTCCTGACTCAGAAGCGTCTTTGCCTCTCCTGTCATGCATGAGTTTGTAAATAATATTGCCAGTGGCTCCACAATTTCTTCAGCTAATTCCTTCCATAACCTCAGGTGAACAGCATCTGGCCCCATTCAAATTGATCAGAAAATCTCTGAGGTGTTCTTTACTTATCCCTATCTGCATCCCTTCCTCTTTATTGTCTATGGTAACTTCTCACAAAAAAACAACAACATGTGACCGGACAACTAGCGAAGACTGAAGCAAAATAGGCATTGAGCAGCTCCGCCTTCCTGTCATCCTCAGTTACCAACTCACCTTCTCCATTGAGCAATGGACCCAGACCATCCTTGATCTTTCTTTTTTGGCTGACATATTTGAAGAACTGCTTCTTGTTGTCTCTAACATTTGTTGCCAGCTGTAACTTATTCTTTATCTTGGCTTTCCTGATTTTGTCGCATCACACGCATGCTATTTCCATGTATTTCCAGTCTCCTTTATCCTCATATCCCAGCCTCTAACCCAGACAGCAAGGAGTGGAAGATGAGAAGAGGAAATATGCAGACAAGAGCCCTTGACAAGAAAAGCCCTGAAGCAGTTTCTCCGATTAATATCCCAAGTTTCAGAGAAGCTCTGATCAAACAAATCATGACGTGTTCAATAAGACTGGAACTCCAACAAGCAAACTTCAGAAGGTCACCAGGAGGTTGGTGGTAGTGGGGCAGGGAGTCATGAATGGGATATAAAGGCAGAGGTGGGCTGTAGAGCTACGTGAGGAGGGGAAGCTGCCAGTCATCCTGTGCAGGTGCAGCACAATCTAAAGTAGCTGATGGATCTGAGTAGTCCTGCTGGCTTTTGCAGCTGTAAGTAAGACAACTGTTCTTGTAACTCATCATAACCTCTTTCTCATTTAAACTGTGGGACAGTTTAATTTTGTCCTATTTACTGTTTAGAAAAAAAAAAACTTGGCTTTCCTGATTTTGTCGCATCACACGCATGCTATTTCCATGTATACTTCCTTTGTAACATGCCCCTCTTTCCATTTCCTTGTATGTATCCCTTTTGGTTTTTCGATAGCTAAAAAGCAACTTGCGCAGCCTCATTGGCCTCCTGGGGCTATTCTTATCTTTCCTCGGTGTCAGAATAGCTTGCTGTTGAGCCTCTAATATTCCATCTTAAGAACTGCCAGCCCCATTGTCATGGTCAAGCCTATACTCCCCAAGCTAACATTCTCTTAGGTCTGGTCTACACTGGGGGGGGGGGGGGGTCGAACTAAGGTACGCGACTAAGGAAGTCGAACTCACCGCGTCGACCCGCGCGGTAAGTATGGACCTACCCTTAGTCTAGACAGGGCCAAAGACTCATGGACCGAATAATTTTAATGTAATAATAATTCTTCCTCCCTCCTTGGGTTTTACGCCAAATTGTCAATTAGTCAATCCATATAACCCCCCTCACAAAAACAGTATCTCCTCTCAACACTGAAAACTCTAACAAGATATCCTAAATTAACCCCCAATACAATACCATACCCTTCTCCAAATATTAGCTACCACCACAACTACATAATACTACC
The DNA here is from genome assembly GCF_020497125.1 of Mauremys mutica. Lineage (NCBI taxonomy): Eukaryota > Metazoa > Chordata > Testudines > Geoemydidae > Mauremys > Mauremys mutica. Next base: position 53,932,772 of record NC_059079.1, read on the forward strand.
CTCTCTACCACACTCACTTGCAATCCAACAATGCTATTGCCCTCAATGTACATGTTCCAGAACTGAAAAATGGAAAAGGGCAGGAAGAGGTGGAGCTTTCAGACAAATTCCCTGACAAGCTGCGCTCTTCTACTGAGACAGCTTCTCTGTGTGATAAACTTTCCACACTTCACCAGACAGGGAGCTCTACTATGATTAACTATGGATGGTTTATCAGGTCCTGACTCCACCAGCCAGCTTTACTTGGTCAGAGAGACAAGAAACTGTACTGGGAGAGAGGCTGATCAGACAGCAGGGAGCACTGCTTCTCAGCCCTTGGCCTTCCTGCTTTCTCCAGCCCTCTGACCTTGACTCATTCAATGATGGTCAAGGGGAATTTGTTAGAAAAGCTGCCCAAATAGTAGAACTAGGTATATACCCCTCCCTTTCCCACCCAGTCTCCTTTATCCTCATATCCCAGCCTCTAACCCAGACAGCAAGGAGTGGAAGATGAGAAGAGGAAATATGCAGACAAGAGCCCTTGACAAGAAAAGCCCTGAAGCAGTTTCTCCGATTAATATCCCAAGTTTCAGAGAAGCTCTGATCAAACAAATCATGACGTGTTCAATAAGACTGGAACTCCAACAAGCAAACTTCAGAAGGTCACCAGGAGGTTGGTGGTAGTGGGGCAGGGAGTCATGAATGAGATATAAAGGCAGAGGTGGGCTGTAGAGCTACGTGAGGAGGGGAAGCTGCCAGTCATCCTGTGCAGGTGCAGCACAATCTAAAGTAGCTGATGGATCTGAGTAGTCCTGCTGGCTTTTGCAGCTGTAAGTAAGACAACTGTTCTTGTAACTCATCATAACCTCTTTCTCATTTAAACTGTGGGACAGTTTAATTTTGTCCTATTTACTGTTTAGAAAAAAAAACCTGTCCTTTTTACTGTAGGGTAGGGACATGTCACATGCACACCTAGCAGAATGGGGTCTCAATCCCTGATTATCACCTCTAGGTGCTCCCACAATAAGGATACTACAACATATGAGATACTACAGTAGTGAGAGATGGAAATATGTGGCTGTTTAGTTACAGGGAGTCCCTCTCTCCTCCGTCAAAATGGTTAAACACTTCAGGAACAAAATTTCAAAATGGAACCATTTTAAAATGTTGTTTTCTCTTCAAAAATTGACAAATATTTGTCACAAAAATCATAGAAAGTTCAATTACCTTCTGGAGGTGTTAATCTGTAGACTAAATTAATCTAAGACAAAGATTTTTAATCCCACTTCAACTACAAGTCTCAATACCTTGGCTATTCAGTCTCTACCAACATCCACATAATCCACCTGCCTTAAAAATAAAGGATTCTTTTTCCTCTCCTTTGGGTTATTGTGCTTCCATTTTTATAAAGAGGGCTTTCAGACCAGCATTTATTATTTTTATTTCATTGGACAGGATCATGTTTTATTTAATTTCTGTACTACAAAATAACTTCACTGCTATAATAAAAGAGGAAGCGCAATTAAGGATAGAAGTTGGAAACATTACCTGTAACTTGAATTTGTAGATGCAAGATCTACTATCTAACTGGTTTGCTTGAAAGGTTCCCAAATGAGGCTACTTGTATGCAACATAAGCATCACCAAGGGGCAATGTGAACACATGTAGCTCATTATAGAAAACAAAGTTCTGATACAGAGCAGCCTGCTCGACAAGCTTCTCAATGGTTTACCCTAATCAAATAGCTGTGACCTAGTGTCAAGAAGCCAGAACTAGCAGAATTCCAGAAAGGGTCCATTTAATTTTTGGGATCCTCCAGAAAATGAAGAATTTTGGAGCTTGTTGAGGCAAGTTTTAAATACTGAGAAATTCCTCAGGTTATAATTATCTTCACACTGTACTAACACAGTACAGGAGGCTGTACTGTGGATTTTATTCCAAAGTTAGTTATTTAATTGCCTACAATCGGCTCCATAATTACTGCTGAAAACTGCATAAGTAGTTGGTGCCACCAAAAGCCAATGGATCATCCAAAATATTCCATCTCTATTGAACTCCAAGTTGAACCCCTCCCCAACACTGCAAAATATTTTCTCTAACACTAGAGTCAGCTTGTTGATAGGACAGTCATAAAAATTTAGTACATCCTGAATCACTAATCACCATACACATATATACAGACTAAGGGTTTGGAAAGATTTTAGCTGAGCAGGACAATGTATTGCAAACATGTTATGCATTTTTGGTGGAAGCCATCTTATTTTTTATTACTCTTAATTGCCTCTAGTTCCAGTTTATAATGGAAGCATCCAAGAAATCCCTATCAGCCTTTTACAACCTTAAAAGTTGGAATGTATTTTCAATTATGGTATTTAAAATAAAATCAAAAGCTCTGCATCACAAGCCTTTTAATTAATATTTTTGTAGGGAAAAAAAGTGATTGTTTTAGTTTGAGCCACCAAATAGTAGTAGTTACCCTTTTCTGACAGCTTTGATAACCCCCCCCCCCACACACACACACACAATAGCTAAACTGTAGGCAAAGCTTTAGACACCAGTGACCTTTATCCCCAAATGTTTGTACAATTCAACCTCTTTTTTCAATTTAATTTTAAAAACAAAACAAACAAAAAAGCTTCTATATTAAGTGTGTTTACTTCTAAGAACCTACTTCTTTGGATTGAGTTTATTCCAGACTTAGGGCTTGTCTACATGTGCATTAGTCTGTGTTAAAATATGTGAAATTCTAGAGTGCATGACATGTTAGTGCACAAACTGGCCTATATGGATCCTGATGGCACACTCAAAGTCACTTGGTGTACTGTAGTGTCCAAGTTTCCAGGGCCTACATTAATATGCACTAGGAGACATTTAGAGTGTGCCAGTGGTGTCCATACAGGCCAGTTACTGCCTGACACACTAGCACAAACTGGAATATACACCCCCTCTAGTGCAGACTAATGCACCATGTAGACAAACCCTTAAGAAAACTCAAACACAGTGGATCGAAAACAGTAAGTTGGAAGCAAATAACAGACCAGCTCCCTCAATAAATCTTAAGAACTACTTTGTATAGTAAGGTAATAATGGAGATTTTTCTAAGAGAAAATAACCAAGTACTATAAAGTAAAGCTTAACAAAATATAGTGCTACAACTGTTTCAGGAAATCCAGTAGATGTAATCAATAACTGGACTTACCTATACACTTCCTGTGAAACACACTCATAGAGTTCCTCAGCCGTAAATTTTATGCTGGCATTTATCTAAGATGAAAGAAAGAGTTACTTAGGATCACATACTTATGAAAATCACATGGCTGACATAACACACATTGGACCTAATGTACACACTTAACTGGAAGGATCTCAAGTCTAGACAATGGGAGAAGAACTGAAGCCAGACTATATAGTACGGACCAAGTATTCCCTATTCAGAATGATAGGGCAAAACAATCTAGAGCTAACAGTGCAAGTATCAGCTTGGTTTTCTTTAATAGCATTTTTATAGCAGCTTCCAGATAACTCGAGTACAGAAAGAACCATCCCCACAATTCCACAGCAAAAGATTTATAGAATTTGGAGCTCTGACATTCATAAACAAATATACTAAGCATATACAATGGACATGAAAATAATGCATCTTGTAACAAAAATGCTGTATATTTTTGAATGCCCATACTGATATAGAGCCATTAGTCCTTTATTTCAAGTTCAAGTGTCCTATAGTCTCCTTGAGCTGTTATCAACAGAACAATATTTTCTATTTTACAGGTTTAGCAGGATAGGAGAGACACTGTTGTCTGCTTTGTAACAGGATTTTTAAGGATGTTGAAGTGGCTCCTAGAGGCAGATTTTTTTTTTTAAATAAAATAAAAATGACCAATATAAATACAGTTCTGAATTTCAGGTTTCATATAAATATTCCAAACACTGCAATGCCACATACTTGTTTTTCTGTTTGGGTCCTTAGGTTGCTGTTTTGGGTCCACACTTTTAAAGGGGAAAAAAATTCAAATAATGGGTAGGAGCGACCTAGCTACAATAGGGACAGTTGATGTTTAGGGGTCATCTTTCTGTAACTGCTGACCCATGTGGTTGTGGTGAGGGTTATTATTTATATTCTAGTAGGTCTTAGAGGTTCCAAGCAAGACTGGAGCCCAATTGTGCTAAGAACTGTACAAAACATACAGACAGGGCAGTAGCCCTGAAGAGCTTATAAATGTACCTATAGCATCACTCATTGTATAACCCTGGAAAACTAGCTGCAAAACAGCCAATGTACATTGATTCCTTAAACTTAGTTGCCAATTGGATGCTGTTATGACAAGTTTAGTCTTTAAAAATAACTCATTTTATCCTGAATGTTGGCTCTATTAGAATGAGCAACACAACCAAAATTAAGATAACTGGTGATTCCAATGCTAGAATTGAATGTCATCCCTAGAGTTAAGTTTTTCAAAGTAACTAAGTAATTTAATTATAAATCTTATATAAATTATTTGTACTCTGTGTGAAAATATATTTCTAAGTTTTGATATTTCCACGTGTGATGTACTCAATTTCAAAATAAGGAGTTAAAAGTTATCTAAAAATCAAACAAACAATGTAGAAGTTAGGAACCTAGACAACAACAAAGAAGTAACCCATGCAATACGTTACCAGGAAAGTGACTGAAATGAAGAACATAGGAGTGGACTATAATTTTATTAATGGGGAAAACGAACACACACCTTGAGCCTCACTCAAGGTCACACAGCCCATTTCTATGGAAGAGTCAGGAATAGAACCCAGATCTCCCAATTCTGCATCCTCAGCTGTAGTCACAACATCCTTTCCTATTTTATAGGAATTGTCAATTTGTTTCTGAAATATTTTATTCCTTGCATAGATATTCACATATATTCTAAGAAGATATAGTTTGATTTCATGGTGTGTTGTGTTAATGCTGTTTTTAGGAATACTGTCATTTATGTTAACAAGTGCCAGCAAGCCATCACTCATGTGGAAGTGGCTATCAGCACAGGTACTCACTTTCAAACACATTTTATCTAAAGTCCTATAAAAACAACTGGTGATCTCAGATTACCTTAATTTCTCTAAATTGAAGGCCCCAGGCCTCATATGACTGCCTAATGGATTAAGTTAATATTATTTTTGTAAATTATTAGACTGGTGATGACTGTTAATTTTAAAGACTTCCCTGTAATGAGTTTATAATAAACCAGTGTCCTAGATTTAAAGGCTGCAGCTTAAACATGGTACCTGAATGGTTGGAGTTCCATTAGAAAGTCCAATGACCTCTGATCAAAAGAAACAAGTTCATATTTTTCCCCCGTAGACTTTATGACCAATAATGGCCAAGAGTACCAAATTTCACAATTCTAGCTCAATTGGAACACGAATGGTAGCTCTACCAGTTAGGCTACTCACTACATTTGCCTGTAGTATGCCATTTGGGGATTTTTAAGAGCATGTTAGACAAACACCTGTCAGGGATGGTCTAGATAATACTTAGTCTTGTCTTGAGTGCAGGGGGCTGGACTAGATGACCTCTCAAGGTCCCTTCTAGTTCTATGATTCGTCTTTATTATACATTTCCATTAAAGATTTTCAAAGAGATAAATTTCTTACCTCATTACTGATTAGGAAGTTATAAAGCGTCCAAATGTCTTGAAAACTACTGTTGGGGGTCAAAACTCTAAAAAGAAAAAGAAAAAAAAAGGTTTAAAAGATGGTTTATAGAAGAGCAAAAATACCCTGGAATGATATACATCTAAATTAGTAAGATACAGAAAAGCCGCACTGTGTAAAAATTCTAATTAGTTCCAGAACAAAACAAAAAAGAACACTCACAATCACTTCTGATTGCTGATATTTTTCCCCCAATTAAAAGAACAAAAGGAGTTTATTCTCTTAGTGGGAAAGTTCTATAGAAGGTTTTTCCCAATTAAAAATTCTAATGCAGTTTTCACATCAGCCAGTTCACTACATAGAAAGGGGGGGGGGGAACCAGCATATAACTAAAAGCCTTTTGTTTCTCACTAGCAAAGCCTCTCTTGTGTCAAGAGAGGGCAATAGAAAATTGACATACAATGCAAAAAACTTTCCCACACTTCAAAAAACAAAAACAAAAAAAAAGGGAAGGACTAAGTACAGATTGAATTTTTCTTGCATACTTCCCATTTATGGATGCAGAATTGGGTATTTTAGTTTAGGGGGTTGGGGGTGGAGAGAAGAGGAGAAATGGGATTGGTGAACAGACTGACATGCCAAGTCATTGATTCTTTTATTCATCTACAGAACACATACAGTACTGTCAACAGCACTTCAAGTTTCCCCATAGTGCCTACTCATGTATTTTACACCACGAACAGAGATACCACCTGTGGGAGCAAGATGGTAGTTCAATCTATCCATACCCATTCAGTCCTTGGCCCTTCTCCTGAGATTGCCAACAAAGGTACTTTATCAGTTCTAAGGGCTGATCTACACTACACAGTTAGATTGGCGTAAGGCGGCTTACGTTGACCTTATTATGTCAGTGTCTACACTATAGCCTTCCTCCCACCAATGCAAGAGCCTTACTACACCAGAATAACAACTCCAGCTCCATAAGAAGCGTAAGGCTTATGTCAGTGTAGTTAGGGTGACCTAGTGGCTGTGTAAACACTGCAGTTCCTTACATCGTCTGTAGACTGTCTTGTCAATTTCATGACAGGAGCTGTGAAGTTCACAAGAAAGCTGGGCAGTTAGGGACAGGGCCGGCTCTAGGCCCCAGCAAGCCAGGCGCGTGCTTGGGGTGGCATGCCGCGGGGGGCGCTCTGCCGGTCGCCGGGAGGGCGGCAGGCGGCTCTGGTGGACCTCCTGCAGGCGTGCCTGCGGAGGGTCCAGTGGTCCCGTGGCTTCGGTGGAGCATCCGCAGGCGGGCCTGCGGGAGGTCCACCGGAGCCGCGGGACCGGCGACCGGCAGAGCGCCCCCCGCTGCGTGCCGCCGTGCTTGGGGCGGCGAAATCGCTAGAGCAGCCCCTGGACCTGGAGAATGCCTCCCTCGCTTTCCTGGCCAGGAGCCATGGCGAGAAGCCCAGGTGATGCCCCTCACCCCCTGCTGGGAGCCAGGCAGCTGTGTCAATTTATGATTGGCATATGAAAATGATGGAACGGATGGGACACACTGAAGAGGAGGGAGGGAAAGAAGAAAGGATGGATAGGTGCAAGGAAGGCAGGAAGAATTAAGCTAGAAGCAAAGGGACCGTAGGGGGAAGATGGGAGGGGAAGTCAGAACTAAACAGCCAGAGAGCAAAGAAAGAACATCCATACAGTAGCTCAAACTGAAAGCAGAGTCTGGGGTCCTGCCTGGGTAGGGCTGTAGGACTGACTGCAGCCAGGAGTGCTGTTCACCCTTCCTCAGCCCATGTGGCTGGGGGAGGGGCCATGGGGACTGTTTTACATCTGCTGCCCCCAGAGGAAAGGGAAAAATCATGCTGGGCCTAACCCTGCCCCACCGATATTCTGCTGACAAAGTTTCTGCCAAATGAATGTCCTGTGTACATTATTACAAGAACTATACTGGGATCTGCGCTATGAGAACTGCCTATAAATCCACACTTTAGTGCTGTTTTGACACATCTCTGTAAACGAACTGCTGCTAGATAAGTGGTATAAGATAAAGGGTTTGGTTTTGTGAAACACTGGCCTTTTTTATGGAGAGAAGGGGCTATACCAGGGTTTCTCAAACTGGGGTACGTGGACTCCTGGGGGTCCACAAGGGTACTCCAGGGGGGCCATGAGTCATGTCCAGGGCCACCAACACCACTGATCAATGCCTCCCCCTCTCTCCCAGTACCTCCTGCATGCCACGGAATAGCTGTTCAGTGGCATGCAAGAGGTGCTGGGAGAGAGGGGGAGGAGAAGGGAAGGGGCATGCTTGGGTGAGGGGGTGGAGTGGGGGCAGGGCCTGCAGCTGAGCACCAGGCTTGGGGGTCCGTGAAAATTTTAAAATCAAAATGGGGGTCCTCGGGTTGGTAATGTTTGAGAATTACTGGGCTATACAATTTGGAGGACCTCCATCTCAGCAGAAGGGGAACCTATTTTCTAGGTGACAGGCTGGTTAGACTACTTAGGGTGGCATTAAAATAACAAAAAGAGGGTGAAAATGGGGAACAAATGAACACATTTAGTACAAAATCAAGACACTGAGAACAAAATTAATCAAGGGATCTGAAGAGAAGTTCTTTAGTTGCTTATACATGAATGCCAGGAGCCTGGGTAATGAGAAGAATTGAAATTGGTCATTTATGAGCTTAAATTTCACCAAGTTGGCATTATTGAAACCTGGTAGGAAAATTGATATGATTGGAGTGTTAAAAATCAATGGTTATAAGCTATTTAATGGGGATTGAGTGGGCAAGAGGGGAAAAGGAGTAGCACTCTATGTCAAAAATTACCTTACCTTTTTTCCGAGTCACTGACCACTCAGAAACAAGTGATCTTGGGTGCTTATGGATCAAGGTCTTAACAAATAAAGCACAAAATGGGGGTACTACTTGGTGTCTGCCATAGACAACCAAAAAAAAACCCCATCCCAAACCTGGATAAGGTTAAGTAGGAGGAAAAAAAACTGCACTATCATAGGGGACTGCAATCTGAGTGACATTCTGGAGGTCTCATGCTGCCAGCACTAAAAAAATTTCAGAATTCCTAAATGTTACAGATGACAATTCCTAACTCCAATCCAATATGGGAAAAGTGTGTGTGTGTAGATAGGTAGATTAGATAGAGAGAGCGCACGCGCACACTGTATATCTCAAGTATGTGTGTACACACACACACACACACACACACAATGTTTTTAAAAGGGCCAATTTCACAAAGCTGAAAACAATTATGAGCCAAATTAGCTGGGAGAAAGAATTTGAAAGGGAAAATATGAATAATAATTGGGAACTATTAGATTTTACTAAAATGCACAAAAAGCCATGATCTCACCATCAAGAGAGAAGGCTACACTGCTTAAAAAAACCCAAAAACAACAAGTTGGCTTAAGGGGTGGAAGTAAAAGTAGCTATATATTTTAAAAAAAAGTTGGGGGGGAGGTTAAATCCAGATTGGATGTTTTCCAACAGACATATTGCAGTTTAAACAGGAATTGATTTGAGGAAGCTCTATGGCCTGTGTTATGCAGGCGGTCAGACTAGATGATCACAACAGTCCCTTCAGGCCTTAATCTAGGAATATGAATCTATAAAACAGTCAGTCTGAATAAACTGCTCAAGACAGTACAGTATTTTCAAGTTAAAGCAACTGGTTGTACTCACTGAAGAAATATTACATGAACTTAAAAAAACTGAGGGAGAAAGAAGTTATGCTAGACACATATTTACAATAATTTCTCCCACATGAATTCTTTAGAAGTCAGTCTTCTTCCTAAATGTGCTTATTACTGTTTCCAACTAAAATTAAAAAGGTCTTGGACCAGAATTCTTGCAAAAAAAATTCTAAATGTGTTTCTAAGACAAGGCAGTCATTTTAAAGAATGGCAATTAAAAGATCATAATCAACTATCTACTGTTTTTTTAAAATGCCCCATTTCTTCCCTGCAGCCACTTTTGTTCTTTAAAACTACACTTTCTGTTTTAGTAGGAGATGTACATGAATCAAACTCCTAGATCCAAAAGCCATCTGAAACCAGGAATGTTTGGATTAAATTCTTATATCAAAATCACTTTATTCTCTCAACTTTGTAGCGCAGGCTCATCTCTATTTTCAGTGGAAATGTGTAGTTCTCCTCAGCCATGGAAAGGTATCTAAAAGCAACCTCCAACAATCCCATAAGACATTGAGTGAACGAGTTCTTCTATTTAAAATTCTTATTGTGAACTAGAACCATTAGTTTTGTGACCAACTGTAATATTAAATTACTTTATCTCTATTTCCAACATTAGATGGTAAGCACAAAAAAAAGTGAAATGTGGAAAACCATTGTGTCAACTATAAACTTATGTTTCAGGATAGCTAAGGGTTACGTCAAACCAAATAATAAACAGGGACAATTTAGATCCAGCTCCAAACTTCCCAAAGTTCAGACTGGGAAAGTATGGGAAAGGAAGTTGAAGATGGGAATGCTGGTTGAACTGGAAGCTTTCTTGCCTTTCAGAGATTATTGTGTTAGGATTTGCACTTGAACAACCTTTAACTGTTAACTTTTTCATAGTGTGGATATAACAATACGGGCATACAACCTGTTCTGGGGTGAAAGAGAAACCTTAACAGCACATAGCAATGCTACATTTTCAAGAGTCGAGTACAAGTGAAGAACATCATACCAAACAGAACTGAGATTTTTTTTGGCGGATAATATTATGCACAGACTGAAATCTGGCCAATGCACTGGGTTTAACAGCACTGCAAAAAGAGCACCACAGGATTTTTTTTAAAAACCGACCACAAGTGGCCAGGGCCTCCAGTTTTACATCCTATGAAATACAGAAACTCTACAGCACAATGTGCTGAACTACCACTGTGCTGAGGCACTGATTACGTAAGTGTAATTTAAGACCCACAACATTTTCCTACACCACCTGGATTTTCTCTGGAGGTTTTTCATCCAACCATTGTTCTGGCCAGACCTGCTTAGTTTGAGAGAATTTTCTCTGAAATAATTATAACTACTCACTTGTGTGCCAATAGATGTAACAAAAAATACAGCCTTCAAAACACCACTGGTGTGTGTACAGTAGTACCTCAGAGTTACGAACACCAGAGTTACAAACTGACCAGTCAACCACACACCTCATTTGGAACCGGAAATACGCAATCAGGCAGCAGCAGAGACAAAAAAAAGTAAATACAGTACAGTACTGTGTTCAACAAAAACTACTAAAAAAAATAAAAGGAAAGTTTAAAAAAAAGGACTTAAGGTAAGGAAACTGTTTCTGTGCCTCTTTCATTTAAATGAAGATGATTAAAAGCAGCGTTTTTCTTCTGCATAGTAAAGTTTCAAAGCTGTATTAAGTCAATGTTGAGCTGTAAACTTAAACCACCATAACATTTTGTTCAAAGTTATGAACATTTCACAGTTATGAACAACCTCCATTCCCAAGGTATTCGTAACTGAGGTTCTACTGTACTTATATCATGCATCTTGTGTTCTGCACAAAATCCCTACTTTCAGTTTCCATGTCAATTACTAGCTTTCAATGACAGCCAAAGGCCTTTAAACTTTTTGTACAACAATGCTGTTTATAGTTCATTGTATTCAAAATATAAATCTCCGTCTTCCTGTCTTGTGTGATTCCTGCTACTAACTACAATGGCATGTGGCCCGTTAGCAACTGCCAGTAGCAAAAATCCCCAACTACTGGAGATGGGACACTGGCTGGGAAGGATTCTGAATTACTACAGAGAATTATTTCCCAGGGTCTAACTGATTCCTTCCCAACCCCAAATATGGCAATTTCCCCTTGGGTCAGATTGGCAGAGACCCTGGATTTTTTTTGGCCTCCTCTGCAGCATGGGTCACGGGTCACTTGCAGGTTTAAACTAATGTAAACAGTGAATTCTCTGTAACCTGAAATCTTTAAATCATGATTTGAGGACTTTAGTAACTCAGCTGGAGCTTAGGAGTCTATTTCATGTGTGGGTGATGTTCTGTGGTCTGCAATGTGCAGGCAGTTAGACTAGATGATCACAATGGTCCCTTCTGACCTTAAAGTCTGAGTCTGAGGTCAAGGAATCTAAGATTGCTGTAGATTTGCTTGGCGGGAAGAGTAGCAAAAAGACTTCCAGTGTTAGCCTCTATTTCCTCCAAAAGTGTCTATTCAAGTCAAGTCAGGGAAGAGTTTTATTACAAACAGGACAATAGTCAGAGGTTTTTCCCCCCAGCACATGACTATGGAAGATGGACCAATGAACATATTAACTAAGTACCCTCACACAGCAGAAATCACAGCCCATAACATTCACTCTGTATTTACAAACTGGAAATACAAAAATCTTTACATGTATTGAAAGTTAAAGAACAAAAGTCATTTGGTTGGCTCCACCTGGGCTGGCAACTGGTTTTGAGAGTCTCTATGCAGAAGTGAGATGTGCCTGGCACAATCCAGTACCTACCTCACCAGTGACTTGGTTTTCCCAGACTCTCATAACACTCTCACCCATTCACCTGCTGAGTGCAAAGGCACATAAGGCAACCAGTACAGAGGGCACAATAAAGGTAACTGGATAGAGAAACAGGAAAAAAAAATCTGATCTAGTTCCTTGCCTGCATGTACAATGGAACCACACCTGGGCTAACAACAAACAAATGCTGAGAGAGAAGTGGGCTAACTGGGCACAGAGCAGGTTAACAGTCAGCAGCTCATTACCAGAGCTATAAGGGGTTTATGCTTCCAAGAATTTGGCTCGCCACTGCCAGAGTCCTAGACAAAGACATAGGCTGCCTGAGGCCAAAACTGGGATCCATTCTTTATGGCGTGGCATCTATTACAGATTGATTTATCTGGTCTTTTAATTCAAATACTAAATAGAACCTATGATGTTTTGAAGCATTAACCTATTCACTACATCCATGAGATTAATCACCAATAAATTTGAACTTTAATTATTTAAAAACCCTACTTGACCAGAGATAAAACCAGTTCTACCCATCTGGGGCTTAAGATCTGGGTGGCTGAGCTGACTTCCGTGAATTTTGCAGCGCTGGTGTGGCTGACCCCAGGACCACTCCAGCAGCTGGGGAAGTCCAGGGGCCAGCCACACCGGCCACTGCTCTGGCAGTCGGTCCCTGGTGCTGTCCTAGAGCAGCGGTCCAGGATCGGCGTTGGCGTCGGCGTTGCCCTGGGCCGCCCCCCTCCCTGAAGCAGTAATCTTCAAGAGTGCCCCCTTGCAGCAGGTAAGATTTAGTCACAGGTATTTTTAGTAAAAAAGTCATGGACAGGTTACGGGGCCGTGACTTTTTGTTTATTGCTCGTGACCTGTCCATGACTTTTACTAAAAATTACCCATGACTAAACCGTAGCCTTAACTATGAACAAATCTGACAATACATAAATATTTATTTTTATTACGGTTCTTTCCTTGAACAGTTGATTCTGCTTGTTCATTTCAGTTAGCAAAGTCAAACCAATTTCTTCTTCGAGTGATTGCTCCTATGCATTCCATGTAGGTGTGCGCGCCGCGCGTGCACGGCTCTCCTGAAGATTTTTACCCTAGCAACTCCGGCGGGCCGGCTGGGCACCCCCTGGAGTGGCGCCGCTATAGCGCAGGATATATACCCCAGCCGGCCCGTCCGCTCCTCAGTTCCTTCTTTCCGCCCGTGACGGCCGTTGGAACAGTGGAGCGCAGCTTAGCTGACCTCCACTTCCCTAGCTACTCGTAGTTTTCTCTCATTCTGTTTATAGTTGTAGTTAACTCTGTTTGTTTGTAGAATAGTATAGTGTATTTATTTTGCAGGGGTCGGGGTTTATCCCCTTCCCCTCACCCGGTGCCGGGTCCGATACCCGGTCCACAGCGTTTTCTAATGCTCGGCCGGCCACAAGCCGCTGCCGACAAGGGATCTTCTCCTCAGTGCCTCGAGGGATCTTACCTCACAGATAAGTGCCGCATTTGTGAGGCCCTTAAATCAGTGAACAAAGGGGAGCGGGGCTTTCGTTTTAAACAGCTCCTGAGGGAGGCAGCTCTTGCTCCTCCGCTCTCGGCGCCAAGCGCTAGTTAGTTTTCACGGCGCGCTCCCTCGGCACCGGATCGCCGGTACCGCCAAGGCCTCCTGGCACTACCGTCGCTACCGACGTACCCTTGGCATGGACCCCTCTCCTGGAGGATGAAGAGTTACTCCGGCCAAGCAAGAGCCATCGAGTCAGGTGCTAGAAAGCTCCCCGGTACGCACCATGGTCGAGCTCGCCCGGAAGCTGCGTCCGAGCCGCCTGCTCCGCAGCCGAGCGCGTTGCTCAGTAGGATCGCCCGGCACCGATGTCTGCCGCGGCACCGACAGTATCCACACCGTTAGCTCCGGCCAGGTAAGAGCTGTCGAGTCCGGTGCTGGTAAGCTCCCCGGTACGGACCGTGGTTGAGCTCGCTAGCATGCTGCGTCCGAGCCGCCTGCTCCGCAGCCGAGCGCTATGTTCAGTGGGACCGCCCGGCACCGATGTCTGCCGCGGCACCGTCAATGTCCGCACCGTTAACTCCGGCCAGGCAAGAGCCGCCGAGTCCGGTGCCGGAAAGCTCCCCGTACGGACCGTGGTCGAGCTCGCCCTAAAGCTGCGTCCGAGCCGCCTGCTCCGCAGCCGAGCGCTCTGCTCCGTCGGATCGCCCAGCACCGATGTCTACCGCGGCACCGACAATGCCCGCACCATTAACTCTGGCCAGGCAAAAGCCGTCGAGTCCAGTGCTGGAACGCTCCCCGGTACGGGCCGTGGTCGAGCTCGCTATGAAGCTGCATCCGTGGTGCCAGTTAGGGTCGAGCTCACTATTCCCTCCACGCCGGAGACAGTGTCCACGGCGAGGGGGCTGATTGCAACGACAGCATCTACGCTGCCTCAACCCCCGGCACCGCCGGTAGGGGTTACATAGTCGATGGGCAAGCCTGCCTTGATCAAACCACCCTACCTCGGCACCGCAGAGCGGCACCGTTCAGGGTCGCGGTCCCGCAGATGTTCTCGGTCCCGTCACCGATCTAGGTCTCGGCACCGTTCTCCATGTTGGTACCAGTAGTGCTCGCGGCACCGGTCAGCATTCTGATCCCCGGTCCGGGACACTCAGTACCGATCAAGCCCCAGGCACCGGGACGCTCGTAGCCACTCCTGATCATCGAGCCTCGCACCCTCGGTCGACCGCCCGGCACAGCTTCGGTGGCAGGTCCCGTTCTCGGTACCGGTCTGTCTACCGGTACCGATTCCCGGTGCCGCATCGAGCAACGTCAGTTACAGATGGAGACTCTACCAAGAGCTTTTCAGCTCCTCCAGGGCCATCCAGCCATGCATCAGTGTCGTCCCGTGCGGACACTTCATATGCGTAGCACTCTGTTTTCCGATGTGCCCTCCAGAGTCTTCCAGGAGACCTATCAGTGGTCATTCTGGATGCCTTGAGTGTACTCCCACGCCAGAGGCGTACCGGGGACCCCATCTCGCTCCGTTCCCTCGGAGCTCCGGGTGCCAGAGGTGACAATTAGTCGTCCCCGTCCGACCGGTACAGAGCAACCCCCGGTTCGGCACCAGGCTCCCAGATCCCACCGGATCAGCGTTCGTCCAGGAGCTCAAGCCCACACAGGACCCGCTTGTCCCTGGCCTTTCTTATTCCTCCTCCCCAGATGAGGCGGGGGCAGGAACATACCCCTCCGGCCCTCCTCTAATCGAAATGCGACCAGCCCCTAAATCCAAAGAGGCTGGGCGTGTGGTCTTACTGGGCCGTAAGATGTACCCAGAGGGGGCCCTGCAACTTCGTGTAGCGAACCAGCAAGCCCTGCTTATCCGCTACTGTGGGTGGCAGTGGACAAATTTACAGAGTCGGTTCTTCGTAACTCCCGTCAAGAGTTCGATGCCCTCCTGCGGCAAAGGACGGAGCTGGAGAGAGCTTCCCTCCAGGCCTTGTTGCACGCAGCTGACTCCGCTGCCATGACTCTGGCCTCGGGTGTTGCCACGCGGCGCGTTTCATGGCTCCAGTTGTTGAGCCTTCCCTCGCGGCTGCGGCACGCTATACAGGTCTTGCCCTTCAATGGCACAGGCCTGTTCTCTGAAACGACTGGCCCTAGGCTGCAGAACCTAAAGGGCAGCAGGGTCTCTTTGCTCTCTCTCTCTCGGCATGCACACGCCGGTGATTCAGCGCCGACGTTTCCATCCCCAACCTCCGCTCTTTCCCTGCGCCTTGACAGAGTCAGGACTTGGCCAGCGGGTATGGCTTACACGGTCGTGGCCATCAATCCGCACCCCAAAGGAGCCGGAATTAGGGTCCTTCTAACAACCAATGGGGCAAAAGCCTACCCATCCTCGCCCCTCCTGGGGACCCCTCTCACGAGCGATTCCTCTGGCAAGAGGTGCGGACGCTCCTCTTTATCGGAGCTATACAGGAGGTACCTAAGGGCGAAACCTAATCCCCTAGGCGAAGGGAGGTCTCAGACCTACCCTAGACCTGCGGGAACTCAACAAGTCCCAATGCAGAGTTAGGTACAATGGGGCTTCTGGGTTCCTTGGGCACAACATGAGTCGCAAGGCCCACCCATGCCCACACGGCCTCCGGGTTCTGAGCGTCGCGTGCCGGAAGCGACTGTCAGTAAGGCCCCGCCTTCGCCTACACCAGGAACTTCTCTGCCACTCCCGGTGGCTCAGCCAGACTCAGATGTTCCTGCTCCGATGGTGGACGAGCCACCGCCAGAACCTGCGGGCCCGGGTCTGTCGTCGTCCTCATCACCGGACGAGGCTGTCGCAGGGTCGTCAATGGCGGACCCACCGCCAATAGACTTAAGGGCGCATCAAGACCTGATCCGCAGAGTCGCGCAGTCCATCGACCTTCCAGTTGCTGAGGTTGTAGAAAATGACGACCCGGTTACTAACGTCATTGGGTCTGAGGCCCCCGTGCGAGTGGCCTCCCTTTTATTCGGACAATTCAGCGTAACGCCAACACCATCTGGCAAACGCCAGCGTCCATCCCACCTACTGCCCGAGGCGTGGAACGCAAATACTCGGTTCCCCCCACAGGGTACGAGTATTTGTATACTCATCCGACTCCGGACTCCCTCGTGGTCCAGTCGGTAAACGACCGGGAGCGTAACGGTCAACCGGCTGCAACCCCCAAATCCAAGGACGCTAAACGTATGGACCTCTTGGGCCGAAAGGTCTATTCGGCGGGGGGCCTGCAGCTTCGCATTGCCAATCAGTCGGCATTGCTGGCCCGCTATACCTACGAGATGCTACTCTCGCTCTCAAAATTCACCGAACTTGTCCCGACGACCTCCCGCCAGGAGTTCAGCGCCCTCCTTGAGGACGGTAAAAAGTCCGCGCGCTCCTCCATCCAGGCTGTGCTAGACTCGGCGGACTCGGGGGCCCGTACCCTTGCCTCTGGGGTCACTATGCGACGGATTTCCTGGCTACAATCCTCCACCTTGGCCCCGGAGGTGCAGTACTCCCTCCAGGACCTGCCGTTTGAAACGCACGGGTTGTTCTCTGAGAAAACGGACGCCCGTATACAGACCCTAAAGGACGGTCGCGTGGCTATACGAACACTGGGAATGCACACGCCAGCGACCCAGAGACAACCGTTTCGTAGACAACCATCCCGGCCGTTTACCCAGAACAGATCCCGACCATATAATAGTCGCCGGACCAACCTGACGCGCCGCCGACCATCAGGCAACAGGCGCAACCAGTCCCAAACGTCCTCTAAGGCCCCTCAAGGGCCTAAGCAGGCGTTTTGATGGGACGCCCGGGGACGGCTCTTCAGTCTCTCCATTGGATCCTTCCCCTTTGTTTTCCAACCGACTCTCCCATTTCCTCCCGGCATGGACCCACTTAACATCGGACAGTTGGGTTCTGAGTACGGTCCAGTCCGGGTACCGCCTCCAGTTTATTTCGCCCCCTCCTTCCCACCCTCCCTCCCTGTCCCTCTTCAGGGACCCCGCTCACGAGCAAGTCCTCCTACAAGAGGTCGAGACTCTGCTGAGTTTGGGTGCCATAGAGGAGGTGCCGCCCGACCGGCGGGGCAGGGGTTTCTATTCCCATTATTTCCTCATCCCCAAAGCAAAAGGAGGTCTCCATCCGATCCTGGACCTCCGGAAGCTCAACCGGTACCTGCTAAAACTCAAATTCCACATGGTATCCCTGGGGACTATTATTCCCTCCCTGGATCCAGGAGATTGGTTTGCCGCCCTCGACATGAGAGACGCATATTTCCATGTCGCGATCTATCCCCCTCATCGTCGATACCTCCGATTTATGGTGAATGGCAGGCACTACCAATTTGCGGTGCTTCCCTTCGGCCTCTCCACCGCCCCGAGGGTATTCACCAAGTGTATGGCGGTGGTTGCCGCGGCCCTCCGTCGTCGTCGGGTGCACGTGTATCCGTACCTCGACGATTGGTTGATTCGCGGCCCATCACGTCAGCTGGTAGCGGACCAGGTGACCGATATACTCTCTCTTTTTCGAGACCTGGGCCTGCTTGTCAACTTCGACAAGTCCGTTTTAACTCCAGCTCAAAGGGTGGAGTTCATCGGAGCGGTTCTGGACTCGCAGTTGGCCAGGGCCTGCCTTCCGATCACTCGGTACCAAACTCTGGTGGCTTGCATCAAGGATCTCCAAGCCTTTCCCACGACGACGGCGCGATCCTTTCTTCGCCTCCTGGGCCACATGGCGTCGTGCACTTTCGTGACAATGTATGCCAGGTTGCACCTTCGTCCGTTCCAGACGTGGCTGGCCTCGGTGTACCGTCCACATCGCGACCACATGGACTCGATCGTCACAGTCCCGAGAGCCACCCTCGACACTCTCAATTGGTGGCTAGCCCCTCAGGTCGTCTGTGCAGGGGTACCATTCCGCCCGCCATGTCCCTCCGTCACCTTGACCACAGATGCCTCGGACATGGGTTGGGGGGCACACCTGGGCGACATTCACACGCAAGGCCTCTGGTCCCCGCTGGAGCTCTCCTTACACATCAACGTCCGAGAGCTCAGGGCGATACGGTTGGCGTGCCAGGCCTTCCAGGCTCTTCTCCACGGCCGCTGTGTCACCGTGCTGACGGACAACACGACGGCGATGTTTTATGTCAACAAGCAGGGCGGAGCACGCTCCTCCCTGCTTTGCACGGAAGCGCTTCGCCTGTGGGACTTTTGCGTAGCCCACTCGATTCACCTGTCAGCGTCGTTTCTTCCGGGCATTCAGAACACGCTAGCCGACCGCCTCAGCAGATCTTTCCTTGCGCACGAATGGTCCCTCCGCCCAGATGTGGTGTATACGATCTTCCGACGGTGGGGATTTCCCCAACTAGACCTCTTTGCCTCAGAAACCAACAGGAAGTGCAACCGGTTCTGCTCCAAGGGCACGCCCGCGGCTCCCTGTCGGACGCGTTCCTTTGCTCGTGGAAGGACCACCTCCTATACGCCTTCCCTCCGTTCCCACTCGTTCATCGGGTGCTCCTAAAGCTTCGGAGGGACAAGGCTCGTCTCATACTGATTGCTCCGGCCTGGCCGAGACAGCATTGGTACACCCTGCTGCTTGAGCTCTCCGTCCGGGATCCCATTCCTCTCCCATTGTGGCCGGACCTTATCACACAAGACTTCGGCCGGCTTCGCCACCCGGACCTCCGCTCCTTGCATCTTACAGCCTGGTACCTGATTGGTTGACTCACGCGGAGTGGGGCTGTTCGCAGGCGGTTCAGCGAGTCCTCACTGAAAGCAGAAAGCCCTCAACGAGATCCACCTATCTCGCAAAATGGAAGCGGTTCGCTATCTGGTGCGACCAGAAAGGCCAGAATCCCTTTCTCGTCCCTATTCCGGTTGTCTTGGACTACCTTTGGTCCCTTAAGGAGCAAGGCCTCGCTGTCTCCTCCTTGAGAGTACACCTGGCGGCGATATCGGCTTTTCGTCCTCCGATTGAGGGTCGCTCCATCTTTTCCACCCATATGGTATCCCGCTTCCTCAAAGGCCTGGACCGTTTGTACCCACCCATACGACGTCCTACGCCGGTCTGGGACTTGAACCGGGTGCTGGCCAAGCTCATGGGTCCACCATTTGAGCCTCTGGCGACTTGCTCCCTGCTTCACCTCTCATGGAAGACGGCCTTCCTCGTCGCTATAACATCGGCGAGACGGGTATCCGAGCTTAGTGCATTGACTGTTGGGCCCCCGTATACTGTCTTCCACGCGGACAAGGTTCAGCTCCGGCCACATCCTGCCTTCCTCCCGAAGGTCGTGTCGGCCTTCCATATTAACCAGGACATCTTCCTCCCGGTTTTCTACCCGAAACCGCACGCCTCGTCTCGGGAGCAGCGGCTTCACTCCCTGGACGTCCGTAGGGCCCTCGCCTTTTATATTGAGCGCACAAAGCCTTTCAGGCGTTCGGCCCAGCTCTTCGTCGCGCTTGCGGAGCGTATGAGGGGCGAACCAGTCTCCTCGCAGAGAATTTCCTCGTGGGTGACGGCTTGTATTCGAGCATGCTATGATCTCGCTCGGGTACCACCTACTCGACTGACTGCCCACTCTACCAGGGCACAGGCCTCTTCAGCTGCCTTTCTGGCCCATGTTCCAATCCAGGATATCTGCAGAGCAGCCACCTGGTCATCCGTCCACACATTCGCAGCGCACTATGCGTTGGTGCAGCAATCAAGAGACGATGCAGCCTTCGGCTCAGCAGTCTTGCATTCTGCCACGTCTCATTCCGACCCCACCGCCTAGGTAAGGCTTGGGAATCACCTACATGGAATGCATAGGAGCAATCACTCGAAGAAGAAAAGACGGTTACTCACCGTAGTAACTGGTGTTCTTCGAGATGTGTTGCTCCTATCCATTCCAGACCCACCCTCCTTCCCCACTGTCGGAATAGCCGGCAAGAAGGAACTGAGGAGCGGACGGGCCGGCTGGGGTATATATCCAGCGCCATAGCGGCGCCACTCCAGGGGGCGCCCAGCCGGCCCGCCGGAGTTGCTAGGGTAAAAATGTTCCGAAGAACCGTGCACGCACGGCGCGCACACCTACATGGAATGGATAGGAGCAACACATCTCGAAGAACACCAGTTACTACGGTGAGTAACCGTCTTTTCTCAGCTGCCTTCCTGGCTCGCATTCCCTTTCGGGGGATGGGTCCTCGGACCACACCTTTGCCTCATTGGTCCCGGAGTCCAGAGCTGTTGCAGCCTCCAGCTTAGCGGTTGCGTTCTGCAACATCTAGCTCCGACCCCACCGCCTATGTAAGGCTTGGGAATCACCTACATGGAATGCATAGGAGCAATCACTCGAAGAAGAAAAGACGGTTACTCACCGTAGTAACTGTTGTTCTTCGAGATGTGTTGCTCCTATCCATTCCAGACCCGCCCTCCTTCCCCACTGTCGGAGTCGCCGGCAAGAAGGAACTGAGGAGCGGACGGGCCGGCTGGGGTATATATCCTGCGCTATAGCGGCGCCACTCCAGGGGGCGCCCAGCCGGCCCGCCGGAGTTGCTAGGGTAAAAATCTTCCGGAGAGCCGTGCACGCACGGCGCGCACACCTACATGGAATGGATAGGAGCAACACATCTCGAAGAACAACAGTTACTACGGTGAGTAACCGTCTTTTTTGTACATCTGCAAAAGCCCCCCAAAATTTTCAATTGAGTTAATTCCACATCATTCAACTTGATACTTATTACTAGTGGAGTAACATGTACATGTGTATTAACAATGCATTTTGAAGGGGATAAGTTTTACCATCCATCTAAATTCTTTGCATTGATTTGGCAGATTGGTCAAACACTTATCTTTTCCTCTCACATATACATGTTGGTTTTACTCAGAAAATATGCCCAAGGTTCAATAAAATCAATATACTTCCTAGTCTGATTTTAAGTCACTCCATTTCCAACTAGGTTTAGATAGAAATCATAGTTAGTGTCCAAACTGTTGCAGAATACAACTGCTTCATGACAGTGATCATACTTAATATCCCAGATTTTCCATAATGAGTTTGTTAATACCAGATTATCCTCAACCCCTATGCTTTAAATAAATGTTTCTATGGTAGGGTTTTTTAATCTATTACAAATGGACCTTTTATATGCATCTTGTTAAAGTCGTAACTACTACAGACAGTCTTTCAGAAACACCATGTCAATGTCTAGCATCTTGCAAGGTACTAAACAACTGAAGGTCATTTGTGATTTTAAAGCACCAAAGAAAAGACGGTTACTCACCGTTGTAACTGTTGTTCTTCGAGATGTGTTGCTCCTATCCATTCCAGTTAGGTGTGTGCGCGCCGCGTGCACGTTCGTCGGAAGATTTTTACCCTAGCAACACTCGGTGGGTCGGCTGGGCGCCCCTGGAGTGGCACCGCTATGGCGCAGGATATATACCCCTGCCGACCCATCCGCCCCTCAGTTCCTTCTTGCCGGCTACTCCGACAGTGGGGAAGGAGGGCAGGTCTGGAATGGATAGGAGCAACACATCTCGAAGAACAACAGTTACAACGGTGAGTAACCGTCTTTTCTTCTTCGAGTGATTGCTCCTATGCATTCCAGTTAGGCGATTCCCAAGCCTTACGTAGGCGATGGGGTCGGAGTTAGATGCTGCAGAATGCAAACTGCTGAGCCAAAGGCTGCATCAGCTCTGGACTCTTGGACCAATGAGGCAAAGGTGTGGACCGAGGACCAGGTAGTTGCACGACACATCCCCTGAAAGGGTATGTGAGCCAGGAAGGCAGCAGAGAAGCCTGAGCCCTGGTGGAATGTGCAGTAAGGTGGTTCTATGGAACATGGGCCAAAACACAGGAGGTGCGGATGCACAACGTCATTGAAGATGAAATCCTCTAGGAGGAGACAGGTATGCCCTTCGTCCGGTATGCCGGTACGACGAAGGTTTGGGGGCGTTACGAAAGGGCTTTGTCTGCTCGATATAGATTGCGGACGCCCTATGGACGTCTAGGGAGGGCAATTGGTGCTCTCCTTGCGATGAGTGTGGCTTCGGAAAGAAGACTGGAAGGAAGATATCCTGGTTGATATGAGAGGCCGACACCACCTTAGGGAGGAAGGTCGGACGTGGTAACAACTGCCCTTGTCCTTGAGGAACGCAGTATACCGTGGGTCCATCGTGAGAGCCTGAAGCTCGGAGACTCGTCTGGCCGATAGAAAGGCTACAAGGAAAAACTGTCTTCCGGGACAGGTGTCAGCGAGCATGTTGTCAGCGGCTCGAATGGGGCAATCATAAAACTGGTTAGAACCAGGTTGAAGACCCAGGTTTTGGTGGGGCCAACTGGGGGGGGTATAACGCTCCAAGCCCTTGAGGAACTTATAAACCGCTGGGTGGAAGGGAGAGATGGCTGCCAAGTGCACCCTTAAGGAGGACCGCGCCCGGTGCTGCTGTTTGAGAGACCCGAGGTAGACCAAGACGGAATGGATCGGGACCTCGGCGGGAGAAACATTGTGCGTTACATAGCAGCAGGAGAAAACGCTTCCACTCTGCCAGATACGTTAACCGAGTGGAAGGTTTCCTACCATCCAGGAGAATCCTGTAGAACCGAGGCAGAACAATGTAACTCAGATCGGTTCAGCCACGCAGCAACCATGCTGTGAGGTGCAGGGATTACAAGTCTGGGTGGTGAAGCTTGCCGTGATCCCGCGCTATGGGGTCTGGGCAAACAGGCAGGGAAATAGGGTTGGCTACCGACGGGGGTAGCAACCTGGTGTACCAGTGCTGCCTGGGCCACGCTGGAGTGATCATGATCAGGTGCGCTCTGTCCCTGCAGAGTTTCAGCAGGACCCTGTGAACCAGCCGGAACGGTGGAAAAATGTACAGCCAATGGCTCATCCACGGCATCAGAAAACACCTCCAAGATCGAGCCCGGGGAGAGGTCTTGGAATGAAGAGAAGTTCTCTCTCTTTTCGTTCTCGCGAGAGCGAAGAGGGCTATGCGGGGGAAGTCCCACTTCTGAAAAACAGAATGGATAATGTCCGGAGGAAACGACCACTTGTGAGACAGGAAGGATCTGCTAAGGCGATCCGGCAGCTGAAACGCCTGGTATACAAAGCAGACTGCTCTCAGCTCTCGGACATCGATGTGCAAGGCCAGCTCTTGAGCCGACTGAAGGCCGTGAGTGCAAAACTGACCCAGGTGAGCACCCAGCCGAGAGATGGGGTGTCTGTCACGAGGGACCCCGAGGAGTGAATGGAACAGCATCCCTGGATACACCAGGGAGGGCGCTGACTCCCGGTAGACGGAGCCTAGGATGCTCAGGGGGAACGAGACGACCATGAGTATGCAATCTGTGCCCGGGTGGTACATCAAGGTGAGCCACGATTGAAGTGGACGGAAGCAAAGCCTGGCATGTTTGGAAACAAACGTGCAGACAGCCATGTGACTCAGGAAACCTAGGCAAGTGCGAGCCAAAGTTGCCGGGAAGGTCCGTAGACCTTGTACAATTGTTACCATCGCCTGAAACCGAGGCTGAGGTAAGCAGGCTCTGGCGAGACTGGAGTCCAGGATGGCCTGAATGAATTCTATTCCCTGTGCGGGAATCAGAGTGGATTATTCTATTGATCATCAGGCCTAGACACAGGAATAGGTCCGTGTCGATGCCCACATGACTGGTAACTTGGGCCCGGTGGTCCCTCGAATGAGCCAATCGTCTAGATACGGAGAACGTGTATCCGACGGTGGCGAAGAGAGGCGGCGACTACAGCCCTGCACTTTGAATATACTTGGGCTGTATAGAGGCCAACCGGGAGGGCCGTATACTGGAAACAACGGGAGGCCCCAAACCAGGGGTACCTTCTGTGTGGAAGAGAAATGGCGACGTGAAAATACGCGCCCTTTATATCGAGGGCGGCATTCCAGTCTTCGGGATCCAAGGATGGGATGACGGTCCCCATGGGTACCATGCGGAACTTATCTGCATCGTGAACTTGTTGAGTTCCCGCAGGTCTAGGGTAGGTCTGAGACCTCCCTTCGCCTAGGGGATTAGGTTTCGTCCTTAGATACCTCCTGTATAGCTCCGATGAAGAGGAGCGTCCGCACCTCTTGCAAGAGGAATCGCTCGTGAGAGGGGTACCTAAGAGGGACGAGGATGGGTAGGCTTTTGTCCCATTGGTGGTTAGAAGGACCGCAATTTTGGCTCCTTTGAGGTCCTGATTGACGCCTACGACCGCGTAAGCAACGCCTGCTGGCAAAGTGCTGTCTTTGTCTAGGCGCAGGGTAAGAGCGGTGAGGCTGGGGATGGAAAGGTCGGCGCTGAAGCACCGGCATGTGCCTGCCGAGAGAGAGCGCAAAGTGACCCTGCTGCCCTTTAGGCTTTGCAGCCTAGGGCCAGTTTTTTCAGAGAACAGGCCTTTGCCATTGAAGGGCAAGTCCTGTATAGTGTGCAGCAGCTGCGAGGGAAGGCTCGATAACTGGAGTCATGAAATGCGCCTCGTGGCAACACCCGAGGCCAGAGTCGTGGCAGCGGAGTCAGCTGCATCCAACGAAGCCTGGAGGGAAGCCCTCGCCAGCTTCTTCGTTTGTTCCAGGGCATCGAACTCTTGACGGGAGTTCTGAAGAACCGACTCTGTAAATTTGCCCACCGCCACCCATAGTAGCGGCTAAGCAGGGCTTGCTAGTTTACTACACAAAGTTGCAGGGCTCCCGCCGAGTACATCTTAGGGCCCAGTAAGACCATTCGCCTAGCCTCCTTGGATTTAGGGGCTGGTGCCTGCTGGCCATGGCATTCCGTCCCATTGAGGGACTGGACGACAAGGGAGCGGGGGGGAGATGTACATATAGGTACTCGTACCCCCTGGAGGATACCATGTACTTGCATTTCGATCAGAGGAGGGCCCGAGGAGTATGTTCCTGCCCCCGCCTCATCTGGGGAGGAGGAAGAAGAAAGGCCAGGTACAAGCGGGTCCTGTGTGGGCTCGCGCTCCTGGACGACCTCCTGATCCGGTGGGATCTGGGAGCCCGGTGGCTGAACTGGGGCTTGCTCTGTACTGGTCGGAGGGGGACGGCTAATTGTCGCCTCTGGCACCCAGTGCTCCGACGGAACAGAGCGAGACAGGATCACAGGTACGCCTCTGGCACAGTAGTACGCCCAAGGTGTCCAGAATGACCACTGATAGGTCTCCTGGAAGACTCTGGAGGGCACATCGGAAACAGAGTACTGCGCATATGAAGTGTCCGCACGGGACGACACTGATGCATGGCTGGATGGCCCTAGAGGAGCTGAAAAGCCATTGGTAGAGAGTCTTCCTCTCTAACTGACGTCGCTCAACGCGGCACCGGGGATCGGTACCGGGAGACATACCGGTACCGAGAACGGGACCTGCCACCGGAGCTGTGCCGGGCGGTCGACCGAGAGCGCGAGGCTCGATGATCAGGAGTGGCTACGGGAGTCCCGGTGCCTGGGGCGGTGCCGGGAGCTGGATCGATGCTGAGTGTACCGGGCCAGCGAACGGGACGCTGACTGGTGCCGCGAGTACTACTGGTACCGAAATGGAGAACGGTGCCGAGACTGCGAGCGGCGTCGGGACCTCGATCGGTGACGGGACCGAGAACGTCTGCAGGACCGCGATCGTGAACGGTGCCGCTCTGCGGTGCCGACGGAGGGTGGCGTGAGCAAGACAGGCTCGCCGCTAGACAATATAACCCGCACCGGCGGTGCCGGGGGTTAAAGCTGCGCAGGCTCTGCCCTTGCCATCAACTCCCTCGCTGTGGAAATGTTTCCGGCATGGAGGGAATAGTGAGCTCGACCACAGCTCGCACCGGGGAGCGTTCAGGTGCTGGACTCGATGGCTCTTGCGTGGCCGGAGTCTACGGTGCTGATACTGTCGGTGCCGCAGCAGGTATCGGTGCTGGGCAGTGCGACGTAGTAGAGCGCTCGGGCTGCGGAGCAGGCAGCTCGGACGCAGCCTAATAGTGAGCTCGACCACGATCCGTACCGGAGAGCTTCCGAGCACCGGACTCGACGGCTCTTGCCTGGCCGGAGTTAACGGTGCGGATATTGTCGGTGCCACGGCGGACATCAGTGCTGGGCGATCCGACTGAGCATAGCGCTCGGCTGCGGAGCAGGCGGCTCGGACGCAGCAAGGATATTGTGCCTCTTCATCCTCCAGGAGAGGGATCCATGCCGAGTGGAAGCCAGCGACGGCCGGTGCCAAGAGGCCTTGGCGGTACCGGCGATCCGGTGCCGAGGGAGCGCTCCTTGAAGACTAACCAGCGCTCGGCGCCGAGAGCGGAGGAGCAAGAGCTGCCTCCCTCAGGAGCTGTTTGAGACGAAAGTCCCGCTCCCCTTTGTTCTCAGATTAAAGGCCTCACAAATGCAGCACTTATCTGTGAGGTGAGATCCCTCGAGGCACTTAGGAGAGGATCTCTTGTCGGCATCGGCTTGTGGCCGGCCGAGCATTATAAAACCCTGTGGACCGGGCATCGGACCCGGCACCGGGTGAGGGGAAGAGAAATTTACTCACCTTGCAGTAACTGAGGTTCTTCGAGATGTGTCCTCCTGTGGGTGCTCCACTCTAGGTGATGGTGCGTCCCGGCGCTGTCGATCGGAGATTTTCGGTAGCAGTGCCTGGTTGGGGCGCACGCACCCAGATGGCATCTCCCGTCTAGTTGGAATCTTCCTGAGTCCGTGCGCCCCACACCCTCCTCAGTTCCTTCTCTACCGTGGAGAGTAATCTTAGTACTCCACAGTAGAGGGGAGGAGGGCGGGGAGTGGAGCACCCACAGGGACACACATCTCGAAGAACCTCAGTTACTGCATGGTGAGTAACTTTCTCTTCTTCTTCGAGTGCTGTCCCTGTGGGTGCTCCACTGTAGGTGAATGTGTAGCAGTACCCACTACGGTTGGTGGGACTTTGGAGATACGGCAGGGAGTACTGAAGAAAGTACTGTATGACCTACTATTGTGTCTGCCGTGGTGTTTTGCGTTAGAGCATAGTGTTTTGCAAACGTGTGTTCAGATGACCATGTAGCCGCTTTGCAGATATCAGGAATGGGAACATTGTGTAAGAAGGCAATGGATGCCGACATGGCTCTAGTGGAATGAGTTCTAATGCCTTCAGGCGGTTGAAGATTCTTCGCACGGTAACAAGATCTGATGCAGTCAGAGATCCATTTGGACAGACGTCGTTTAGAGATAGCCATACCGGTTGATTTTTTTGGTAATGGAAACAAAGAGTCGTGGAGACTTGCGAAATGGTTTAGTCCTGTCTAAATAAAAGGCAATTGCTCGCCTGACATCGAGAGTATGCAGGGTTGCCTCTTGTGGAGTCTTGTGAGGTTCGGGATAGAAAGTAGGTAAGTATATAGGTTGGTTGAGGTGGAAGGTAGATACCACTTTAGGAAGAAATTTAGGATGTGGTCTCAAAGTGACTTTGTCTTTGGAGAAGATTGTGTAGAGAGAGTGGGCCATCAGGGCACTCATTTCACCTACTCTCCTTGCCGATGTTATGGCAACTAAGAAAGCCACCTTCATGGATATATGGAGATGAGAGGAGGTAGCCAAGGGCTCGAATGGAGACTTCATGAGAGCGTGTAGAACGAGGTTAAGATCCCATAAAGCAGCTATTGGGTGAATTTCAGGGTATAGGTTTTGCAGGCCTGTGAGAAATCGTTTTATGGTTGGGTGAGTAAAGAGTGAATAACCTGCTAAGAGGTCATGGAAGGTGGTAAGTGCCACCAGGTGCACTTTGGTGGAGCTGAGCGAATGTCCATCTTGTTTTAGTTCGAAGAGGTAGTCTAGAATGATAGGGAGAGTCACCATATTGGGCGCTAAGTGATTACGTGAGCACCAGAGTGCGAAATTCTTCCACTTCTGCGGGTAGGTTTTATGAGTGGAGTCTTTCCTACTGTGCAGGAAGACATATCGGACTTGCTCAGAACAGGCTAGTTCATGGGTCTGGAACCATGAAGGAACCACGCTGTGCGGTGGAGCTTGAGGAGCTCAGGGTAAAGAGCCAGTCTATTGTTCTGGAAAAGGAGATCTGGTCTGTTGGGGAGAGCCCGTGGGTGACGGGAGGACATGCAGAGTAGGTAGGGATACCACGTCTGTCTCAGCCAAGCTGGGGCAATAAGTATGACCCGGTCCTTATGGTCCACAATCTTCCGAAGAACGCCGTGTAGCAGAGGGATTGGTGGAAGGCGTACAGGAGAGAGGTGTTCCGCGGGATGAGGAATGCGTCTCCTGGGGATGCAGTTCTGAGTCCCACTCTGGAGCAGAACTGGGGACATTTTCGGTTCTGGGTTGTGGCAGAGAGGTCTACTGACGGGGTGCCCCAGAGGGAGAAGAGCTGTTGAAGTATTGTGGGGTGCAGTTCCCATTCGTGTTCCGTCGAGAAGTGCCTGCCGAGTGCGTCGGCAGTAGTGTTGTGTCAGTCTGGCAGGTAGGAAGCGGTGGTCTGTATTTGACGTTATATACACCAATTCCATAGGCGGATGGCTTCCATGCAAAGAGAGTGTGAGCGTGCTCCCCCTTGTCTGTTGATGTAGTACATACATGCTACGTTGTCTGTTAAGACTCGCAGGTATTTGTTCTTTATGAGGGGAAGAAAATGAAGGCACGCTCATCTCACAGCTCTGAGCAATAAGAGATTTATGTGTAGGTGCGACTCTGATGCAGACCACTAGCCTTGTGCCCTATGTCCCTCTAAATGCGCTCCGCAACCAATTAGGGAAGCGTCCGTGGTGAGCACGAATGCTGGGGATCAGTTCTGGAAGGAAACCTTAGTGCAGAGGTTCTCTGGTCTTGTCCACCACTGTAGGGAAGCTAGAAAGTTGGGAGGCGGAGTTAACAGCATCCCTAAGGTGTGTCTGTTGGGTTTGAAATTGGAATTGAGCCAGCCCTGAAGACATCTCATGTGCAGCCTGGCGTACTGGACTATGAAGGTAGTGGCTGCCATATGACCAAGGAGCTGTAGGCAGAGTCTTGCCTGTGTCCTTGGATGAATCGAGAGCGTGCGTTTGAGCTGCGTGATAGCGAGGAATCTGTGATATGGGAGCAAGGCTCTGCTCTGGATTGAGTTGAGATGGGCTCCGAGGAACTCAATCTGTTGTGTAGGTGTCAGGGTGGATTTTTTGGGCGTTTATTTGGAGGCCTAGGCTGTGAAAGAGGGCGATAGTGAAAGCGGAGCTTGGAGTGTCTCGCCATAGGAGTTGCCCTTGATGAGGCAATCGTCCAGGTAGGGGAACTGCGTGACCTCATGTTTGTGGAGGTGAGCCACGACCACAGCTAGAATTTAGGAAAAAAAACTCCCAGCGCTGTGGAGAGGCCGAAAGGAAGAACTCTGTATTGGAAATGGTCGTGACCGATTATGAAGCTTAGAAAGCGTCTGTGAGCTGGATGAATTGATATATGAAAAGAGACGTACTGTGGGTCAAGGGCTGTAAACCAGTCCCCTTGATCCAGTGCAGGAATTAATGTGCCCAGTGTGACCATTTTGAATTTTTGTATCCTCGCAAATTTGTTCAGTTAGCATAAGTCTAGTATAGGCCTCCAGCCCCCAGTCCTTTTCTGGGTCAGGAAGTAATGGGAGTAGAAATCTTTCCCTGGATGTAGCATTGGCACAGGCTCCACTGCGCCGAGCTGTAGAAAATAAGCAACTTCTGCGCGAAGCAGGTGCTCATGAGAGGGGTCCCTGAAGAGGGACGGGGAAGGGGAGGAGGATAGGATATGAATGGGCTAGAGTAACCGGACTGAACTATCTCAAGGACTCAGCAGTCCTGTGTAATTGCTGACCGCCATGTTGGAAACTCTGGAGGCGGTGGCGAAATGGGCAAATAGGCTGTGGAATCAAGGAGTGGTCGCACAGACCCTGAACCAACCTTTTAAAATTGTTGTTTATTCCCAGATGGATGGGAAGTGGTTGCTTGATTTTGTCTGCGCTTAGGGGGTCTAGCGCGATTCCTATTTATGTGGTAAGGTTTGGGTTGATATCGTTGACCCCTGGGAAGAGATGGGTGAATGCCCAGGGTGCGCAGTGTCGCTCTAGAATCTTTCATTGTATGAAGTAGTTCATCAGGTTTTTTTTTGTTTTTGTTTTTGTTTTTTTTTTTAAAAAAGAGAACAGTTTATGTTTATCAAAGGGGAGGTCCTCCACTTTGTTCTGCAGGGCTTTAGGGATGCCAGATGCAGAAAGCCATGAAGATCTGCGCATAACCACAGCCGGTGCAGTTGTACTGGCTGCTGTGTCTGTCGTGTCTAAAGAGGCTTGTAGGGCTGTTCTGGAAATCAATTGGCACTCGCTCAAAATTGATTTAAAGCCCGCTGTCCTGTCCTCTGGAATGTAAGAGGCGAATTCAAAAGTTTATTGTAGTTATCATAGTCATGCCTGGCAAGGAGTGCAAGGTAGTTTGCGATCCAGAATTGTAGAGTGGAGGATGTGTGAACCTTGCGACACAAGACGTCAAGGCGTTTAAGGTCCATGTCTTGCGGGGTGGACTGATATTGTGGCTGTTTCGTTCTTTGTGCGACTGCATTGATAATGAAAGAGTTCAGTTGTGAGAAAATAGGAAGTCAGCGTCCTTAGCAGGAACATAGTATCTATGTTCGGCTTTTCTGCAGGTTGGTAATAAAGAAGCTGGAGTTTGCAGAGAGCGTCAGCTGGTTCCAAGAGTGCCTCATTTATAGGGAGCGAAGTAGGGAAACTGAGGCTGGTGGCTGCAGACCTTATCCTGAGGTGGAAAAAGGCTCCAGTGGGGGAGGAGAGGGAGGTGCGGAGAACTCTGCTTGCCGTTGTAGATCAGGTTCGCTCTCAGTGAAGGTAGCCAGTTCAGGTGGTGGGACTGCGCTGTGTCATGTTAAGAAGCGAAAGTGAAAGTGTGAGCGGTGCAGTGGGTCGGTTGGAGGTACCCTGCAGGGGGTCTGCTGTTGGTGTGGGGGCGGAAGGCAGGCTCGGTGCCGATGTTCTTCCTGGCACCGGGGCAGAGCACGCGGTCGGAACCGCGGCTTTTTTTTTTTTTCCCGCCCTGAGGCTTGCGGTGCCGACGGCTTTGTCGGCACCGGGGCAGAGCGCATAGCCGGCTCCGCGGCTATTTTTAGCACGAGGCTTGCGGTGCCGACGTCCTTGTCGGTACCGGGGCAGAGCGCGGAGCCAGCTCCGCAGCTGATTTTAGTCCTCAGGCTTGCGGTGCCGACGTCCTTGTCGGCACCGGGGCAGAGCGCGCAGCTGGCTTCGCGGCTATTTTTAGCCCTGAGGCTTGCGGTGCCGACATCCTTGTCTGCACCGGGGCAGAGCGCACAGCCGGTTCGCAGCCTTTTTTTGTTTTTCCTGAGGCTTGCGGTGCCGACGTCCTTGTCGGCACCAGGGCAGAGCGCGCAGCCGGTTTTCGCGGCTATTTTTAGCCCTGAGGCTTGCGGTGCAGACGTCCTTGTCAGCACCGGGACAGAGCGCGCAGCCGGCTTCGCGGCTGTATTTAGCGCTAAGGTGCTTGGTGCCGCGGAATCCTTCTGTGTTCGGGAGGTTGAATTTCCGCCTCTACGGTCTGTGGGAACCGTTGTTGAGGCATGATCCGGGGCTGAGGCGCCTAGCTTTGGCGCTGTCAGCACAGAGGGTAGGGATCTCGCAGGAGACCCCTTACCCTTGTTAGAGTCTCTCCTATGAGACTGCTCTGCTTCTTGCCTCCGCTCCAGGGAGGGTGAAGCAACGCTCCCCACCGGTTCCGATCTGGCTGGGGAGGATGTGGGAGTGGGTTTAACTTTCCCCATCTCCGAAAGCGGCTGCGGGGATTTCTCCATGAGAAGCATTTTAAGCCACAGGTCTCTGTCGTGCCGAGCCCTCGACTCGAGGCTCATACAGTGGAGGCACTTTGCGGGGATATAGGCTTCCGCGAGGCACTTCACACAACGTGAGTGCCCATCCAACCTTGGTATGGAGTCGTGCCAGAAAACACACCTCTTGAATCCTGAAGCCCCTGGCATTGTAAATTAGAAATGGCAGGGGAGAGTGTCTCAGTGAGAGACAAGTCTGAAATGATTTTTTTTTAAACTAAGTAACTAACTATGTAACTATACTAAAGGAAGGGAAACAACTGGGAAGTAATAATTATTTCTATGTTCTTTGTTACTGTTTCCTATAGATACCAGGGAAGAGAAGGCAGCACTGCTCCGAGTCCCGTCTTCAGCCGAGGACGGTTGAGAAGGAACTGAGGAGGGTGTGGGGCGCATGCACTCAGGAAGATTCCAACTAGACGGGAGATACCATCTGGGTGCGTGCACCCCAACCAGGCACTGCTACCGAAAATCTCCGATCGACAGCGCCGGGACGCACCGTCACCTAGAGTGGAGCACCCACAGGGACAGCACTCGAAGAAGAAGGGGATAAACCCCGAACCCCTGTGAAATAAATACACTATACTATACTACAAACAAATAAAGTTAACTACAACTATAAACATCTGAACTACATACTTAACGAGAGAAACTACGAGTAGCTAGGGAAGTGGAGGTCAGCTAAGCCGCGCTCCACTGTTCCAACAACCGACACGGGCGGTAAGAAGGAACTGAGGGGCGGATGGGTCGGCAGGGGTATATATCCTGCGCCATAGCGGCGCCACTCCAGGGGGCGCCCAGCCGACCCACCGAGTGTTGCTAGGGTAAAAATCTTCCGATGAACGTGCACGCGGCACGCACACACCTAACTGGAATGCATAGGAGCAATCACTCGAAGAAGAACAGAAGAATCCTGTTTGTGTCAGACCTGCAAATCCTGGCTAAAGAAACGCATAATGCTGCTAAGATGTTTCTAACAAGACTGAAACTATCAAAAGTTTAAATGCTGCAACCTGTGCAAGCCGTATCTCACTCACTCAAAGTGCGGGTATCTGGAACAATAACCACTTTATAGTCAAAAAACATATACACTGAAGTTTAAATGGGTTATTGTTGGGTACAGAAAAAATAGTTATATAACAAACAGGCACAGCCTGAACATATGAAGCCATTCTTAATGCTGTTCCATAGCTTTCAAGGGCTTTAGCTGCAATACATTCTCAAAAACAACTTCTCAACAGTTCTCTTTTGGTATCCTAAAGCAGGAAGAGTCTCTGGCAGCTTGGGTCATGCTGAGTTTTAAATAATCAAATTAGTTTCCTACCATCCACATGTTGCAGTGGGGGAAGCACGGAGGACAAGAACCTCACCCCAGCTGCCCTCAGTCACCTGTTAAAACATGCATTCAGGAAACTTCACCAGCTCCATGCTGCAAACTGAGGACAAAAAAACCAAACAACAACCCCCCCCCCACTATCTTCCCCTTAACCCTCTGTTAATTAAAAAAGCTTCCATGCAATCAAGGCGAGCTCTCTAGTGAACTTGCATGTACTGGTGGGTTAAGCAATCACTTGAAATGCACTAGGGCCTAAGGTCTATCCACATCTAATGAAAGAAATGAAAAAGGTAGGTAAAAGACAGGCAGCAAGACCTACTCCTTTTGGGGAATTCTGCACCACTGCGCCTGTGCAGAATTCATGTCCCCAGCAGATTTCTTTGCTTCCCTGATGAAAAATGACTTTGACAGGGAAGCAAAGGGAAGCTGCAAGAGCAGCCATGCACCACTCCCTAGCAGCACAGGTACATCATTTCAGGCATCCGGAGCAGCTGATGGAGAGGTAAACCACCACAGGGCTGGGGACTCACCAACCAGTGGCTCCTACCCTGAGCCAGGATCAGCAGCTAGTCCCGGCTGGACTGGAGGCAGATGAGGACAGGACTTCCTCTTCCCCTGCAAAGAATGGCTGGGGTAGTGTCAGATCCACCCACAGAAACCTCCCCCAGCTGCAGGAAGTTCAGCATCCTACCCTGCTTCCTTCCCCCATCACTCCTCAGCTGCAGGGGGAGGGATCACTGTATGGAGAGCTGCACCCCACCCACCCATCCTCCATGCATCCAGGCCTCCCATACCCAGACACCACCACCAAGCCTCCACCTGTACATCCTGAACCCCCACTAGCACTCCATTTCCAAACCCCACTGAACCTCAACTCCTGCATCTGGAGCCCTCTGCACCCAGACCCCCTGCCTCCAGACCCTGCACCTAGACCACCCTCCAGAGCTCCCTGCACTCAAACCCCCACCCTCAGACCCACATCCAGACTCCCATACCACTGACCCCCAACTACTTGCACCCAGACCCCCACCTCAGCAAGCCCCACTTCCCCAGCATCCAGACTCCCCCACTGAGACTCCCGCACTGACCCCCTCCACTGAGCCCCAACCACCTTCACCTGGAAGCACCTGCAGAGTCCCATTGCCCCTGCACCTGGAACCACCCCCCGCCCGCAATGAGCTTCTGTGCATCCAGATCCCCCACCTAGACCCCCCACTGATCTGCCTGCACCCAGATTGTTCCACACAAAACCCTCTAACCCCATACCTGGATCTCACCCCCCACTGAGCCCCTTCACACTGCCTGGTTGAGCCTGCCTGCCCCACACCTGGTGCACCTGGCACAGAGGTGCAGACCCCAGGGTGTTTCTGGGCCAGGCCCAGGCCTTTGGCTGTGTCAGGGTCAGGTACAGCCTCACCACAGAGTCCGTTTCCCAGGAGTGGGGGTACTGCAGGGTGATCTCCCACCTTTGTGAAGCCAGGGGCCTGTGCTCCCCACTGCCATGCTGGAGCCTCTGCATTTATTTATTGACAAATAAAACTTGCAGAATGTTGAAATATTGTGCGCAGAATTTTTTATTTTTTGGCACAGAATGCCCTCAGGAATAAAGACCGCTTTAAAGTGAGGAACAGACCAGGAATAATCAATGGGCAGTATTATATATATATATATATATATATATCTCCAGGATTCCTGTTTAAGAACTAGAAACCATCCCAAACTTTTATACACCAGTTACCCAAACTAAATAAGCTATATTAGCAACAGCACTTTTTGCCAGTATAAACTGCCCTCAGTAGGAGGGTTTGCTGGTATATCTTTATTGGCAGACCCTTGAAGTGTAGACAAGCCTAATTCACTGGTTCTCAGTTGGAGCTGCTTTCTAGTTGTTAATTTCTCAGTCTGGTGGAGGAAAGGGTGGATCCAATGTTCCAGTTTGGACCATTTTTAAATAAAACTCATTAGCTACTAAATTAGGTCCATGGTAGCCACCATAATCATACTTATTAATAACACATTGATACAATGGTGTGGACTTAAACCTTACATGTGTCTATGCACAAGAACACACATTACATAAAACAGACACACCCACCCACCCCATTTTGGCGGAAAAAAACAAAAATTTTTTGCAGAAGCTTACTTTCACCTCCTCCCTGTGACCTCTGTGTATTGAGCTGATAAATTTATAAAACAAGCAAACAAATTATCTCCAGAAAGAAGCAGAATATACTAGTACTGAACTTTGATACCACAGTGAAGGAAACTGAGAGCAACAGTCTTCTAAAGATATGAAGAAACCTTGGTTGCAAGATGACACAAGAAAGGACATAGTGCTAAGAACAGTGCTCTCCAAAATTGTTTTTACTCTGTATCTGCTAGTGAGAAACTTTTTGTACCAGCCAACTTAGTTGTTTTTCTTCCATTAAGGCATTAAAATAAAGTTAAGAACCATTGTGTATTTTTAACACTATGTGCCTGATTTCCAGATAAGTTCCCACAGTTCCAGCTGAAGTCAATGGAAATTCTAGGTGCTCAACACCTCTGAAAAATCAGGTGCCATGTGTTTAAGAAATGAAATTCCAATCCTAGACTTCATTATTTTAATGTTTCCATCTCTAGATCTGCACTTTTTAAGATACAACTCAAAAGCATTAAAAGCAAAGAGAGCACTTTTCCATTAGATGCTACTAGCATACTGAGAACAAGTTAAGAAAGTCAGGTCATTTAATGCAACCAAACATGCTCCATTACGTTCCACAAATGCACTGTCTAGGATTAGATGTTTAATACACGATTATGTGAATTTTTTTTTCCATTATAATGCATTATGATCAGTTAACAGATTCACTGTGAAAGCCTTGTTTGAAATAGTGAACTACTAAAAAAAAAAAATCAATTTGAGAGAGTATTGTACTGAAAACATGCAGGCAATAATAGTTTCTCACATAAAAATTCTCAAGGGCCCAGACTATGCATAAAAACATTTTTTTCTTTTAAAAAACTAGCTATACTTGCTAGATGAAGCTGCTGGCTTGCATAAACCCCTGTAGGGACCATAAATGCTTCTCTGGTTTAAGATTTTTAAAGAATGGCCGATCTATTCATTTTTAGTGCTCCCATCAGCATGGTAACTGGAAGACAAAAAGCAGCTAACAATAAAATAATAATTAAAAAAAAAAACTTACATAGGATTAAGTTGGTCTGGACCAACTATAGTTTTTATTACTATTGATATTAATATTTGGCACTTATATAGTGTCTCTCACCATAGCATCTCAAATTGTGTATTACAACTTTTGGCTAAATTCACTGCTGATGTAAGTAGATGCAACTCCAGTAAATGATTTTGGACCATTAAATCTAACACTCAACATTTACAGTGAGGTAAAAAAGTTAGGGAGAGTTAGTGGTTTCCCCATGATCATGCAGCAAATCATGTCAGAACTGAAAACAAACAAAAAAAAGTCATGGACTTCTGATGTCTTATTCCAGCATTTCTCAAACTGGGGTCCCTGGACCCTGGGAGTCACGGAGGACTCTCCAGGGGGTCCACAGGCCCTGCTGAAAAATTCCTCCCCCTCCCAGCATGCCAGAGAACCAGCTTCCTACTTGCCCTGGCTCCATGCTGCTCCCGGAAACATCCGGCACGTCCCTGCATCCCTTGGGGGGGGAAGGGGGAGGGTATCCTTCACGCATTGCCTCCACCTCCAAGTGCCAATTCCGCAGTTCCCATTGGCTGGGAACTGCGGCCAATGGGAACTGTGGGGGTGGTGCACAGAGATCCCCTGCCTCTGCCCCCACCCCTCCGCCTACGAGCCACTGTCAGGGGGATGTGCCGATCGCTTTCGGGAGCCACCCCAGGTAAGTGCTGCACCCCTCACCCCCTCCCACACCCAAACTCACCCCCCAGCCCACACCCCACACCTCCTCCTGCAGCCCAACCCCCTGCCCCAGCCTAGTGAAAGTGAGTGAGGATGGGGGAAGAGTGAGCAAGGGAGGGAGGGGGGATGGAGTGAGTGGGCGTGGGGCCTCAGAAGAGGTGGGGCAAGGCTGAGCGGGGCAGCTTGGGGATCCCCCAAAAATGTTAAATAAAAAAGGGGGGTCATCAGGGTGCTAAAGTTTGAGAACTGCTGTCCTATTCTAATGCAAGACACTCTAAAATATACAAATAATTTAGTTCTCTTGTGCTGGATTAAAATATAGTCTTACTGTGTGGAGTTACTGAAAGACAAACACTTCCTAGCTGTACAAAATATCTAGAGGCAAGTGCTAATGTAACTTTACTTCCAATTCAAGCATACTGTTTCTCATAAATCCAAATCCTGCAAGGTATGCAGCATCTTATGAGATCAGATCATAGAGATGATTTATTTCTTTGCTATAAAGCACAATACTTTTCTTCTCCCGAAAAAAATCACAAACAGCCCAATCTTACTCCAAGTGAAACTGAAGGCAGTCTTTCTATGGACTTCAGCGAGGCACAATCCTGAAAACCATTTATTGTATGAATACATCCACTGACTTTAGTGGGACTATTTGAAGTCTGAGAAAAGATTTACAAGATCAGGCCCTACGTTAGTACATCCAAGTACTTGACTCCAAAATAAACCCTAATACATGCAAAACTTTAAGCCAACTCTGAAAATTTAACAAATATCTGTGAAATAACCCTTTAGTATGTATTTCAAAATTATATAAAATTGGCTTTAGAATATGCTTAGGAGAGAGGCTATTAGATTTCCACAGAACAATCAGCCCTGCTCCTCCTCCTCAGTCAATGGAATTTTCTCAGCACCTGTACAACTGTAGAGATGTCCTTGAATTTAAAATATCTTTCATAACCTTCAGCATAAGGAACAGATGAAGCATTGAATGCTGGCAAAAAAGAAAGTTTAAGTACGTTTGCTTGGCTTTACAATCTGGCTGAGAGTATTAACCTAAGGAGTTTAAAACCTTCTAGAAGATAAACATAGTAAAATGTTTTCTTTTGTCAATTTAAAGTATGGATAGATAGAACAGTCCCTGTGAAAAGAAGCTATTCCATTCTCATTCTTTGGCATGAGCAATTTTCATGTATTTATGAATACAGAACTGGCCTTTTGCATTGGGATACATTTGATCTCAAGTGGTTGATTTTACCGAACTGTTCTGCCTTGGAACAGTCCATGCTTCCCTTAGCAACTATCTCTGTTTAACATGGAAATGAAAACAGCACTGGTTCCAATTCATTTTCATTAAAATAGTGATTTTGTGCTGTACATGTTTAGAAATTAACAAAAGTAATGACACCACCGTGCATTTCCCGCAGGCCACTGAACTAAGGAAGTAATGGACTTTCATCCCTTACAAATCTGGGCCACATTCAAACTCAAAAACTGAAAATGAAAAGTTTCATATCCCACAGCCAGTCAGTCCTGAGTGTGCTAAGGGTCAGATTTCCAGAAGAGTGCAGCTACCATTTTTACACCAAAGAAAGAAGCAAGATTTTCAGGGAGTTAAATGGGAGTTAAAGGTGTTCAATATTTCTAAAATTCAAGCCCTGTTAAATTGATACAGTAGTATCACATCTATTACATTTCCTGTACAAATATCACCACCACTTCATATTACTTAGTTTGTGGCAAACATGTCTGGTCAGAGACTCTCTTTTTGTTGTGGCTGTACACTGCTCAGCACAATTGCGTCCCGATTTCTGGCCGGGGTTTACTACTACTACCACCATTTTTATTGTAAAAAACAAACATTCTATTCAAATTCCTTAATTAAAAAAGTCAGACAATGAGCATGCCTTGCGCTGCAACTTGTCCACCTCAGAGTTTAATGGGCAGAAAGGACCAGCAGATCATCTAGTCTGACCTCCTACATAGAGGACCCTACCAAATTCACCGCCATGAAAACCCCATCACTGACCGTGAAATCTGGTCTTTTGTGTGCTTTTACCCAATACTATACAGATTTCAAGGGGGAGACCAGTGTTTCTCAAATTGGGGGTCCTGACCCAAAAGGGAATGGGAGAGGGGGTCGCAAGGTTATTTTAAGGCGGAATCACAGTATTGCCACCCTTTTTTCTGCACTGCCTTCAGAGCTGGGCAACTGGAACGCGACGGCTGTTGGCCAGGCACCCTGCCAGCAGCAGCATAGAAGTAAGGGTGGCAATACCATACCATGCCCTCCTCACTTCTGCGCTGCTGCTGGTGGAATTCAGCAATCACATGATTACACCCAAACATACCTTAGAATATTATTTTTCTAGCTGTTTTCATAGGTGAACAGTCTTTATTACCTTATGGAAGTAAAGACGATACTCTGACAAAGCATAACATTTTTGAATCTGCGTTTTTAGTCATTCTGTGGTCTTAAAAACAAAGGGCTTAATCTTGCCACCATTAATAATCCATACATAAAGTCCGACTGATTTTACTAGCATCAGGATCAAACATAGCTGGTTTTGACATCACTATTACAGCTGCATTATATGTTTGCTAGAGTAGCCCTTGCTAGTTGTGATGCCAGTCATGCCTCAAGTGTTTCTCTATGGCTTTGTCTATACTGGAAATCTGCCCTGACTTCAGTAACTGATGAAGCTGTATTGGTGCAGATCCTAAGGATAGACAAGCACAGCCACATAATTTGTGCCACCAGAGCATATCCATGTTTCAAACCAGGGCTCCACCAATGCAGATTTCAGCTTACCTTGTCTACACTTAGGGTTTACATTGGTGTGGACATCAGTGGCTGGTCATCAATTGCTGGAAGACAAGGCCCAAATTTATAGAGGACGGGGGAAATTGCTCCAAGAGATCCAAATGGCTAATGATTTAAATGTCTACAACAACTTCATATTCTTTTTTTACTGACTGAGAAACACTCTTCCAAGTAAGTACAAGCAGTAATATCTCTCCTTTACTAATTCTGAGATATCTGAGCACACAGTACATTACAGTTTTAAAAAAAGTTATGCACTCTGGTTTGCTAAAATACTCACCTACGAATCCCCGCAAGAATATTATTCACAGCTGCCATCAGTTTCTGTAGGCCTAAAAAAGCTTCTTCAAATGAAGATATTTTCGCAGTGGTGAGGGTGGTGATATTGTGATCCAGCTTCTGGAAAATTTCAGTACTAGTATGAGGGCAAAAACAAGAGAAAACATTCTATCAGAAGAGGCCGTTAAAAAACAGTCTTTTTTGCCTCGTATCATGGAAAACTAGAAACGCACAACATCACAAATACTATATTTTGACTACCATAGACAAACACACACACATTGTCTCATAAGGTCAAAAACAAATGTCAGGTACATTAGTGTTGTCCAAAACACGCACACAGGAGTACAAAGTTTTCATTTTGTTTGTGTGCATTTTAGATAAGGTGCTTAAACAGGTAACAGAAGCCACCAATTCAATTGTTTTGTAAGTTAAAAAGGTAGATTTCTGATCACTTATTGTTACTTTAACAAATGTCATGTTGACATAGGACGTTCCAGCTGAGGCTTTCAAAACACTTTACAGAATAATTAAGTGGCACATTCCTATGAGTATGGAAAAGACCCTGGAGTGGTTATGCAAAGTGCTCACTGAAGTGCTAGTTCCAGTTTCTAACTGGGAAGCTACTCTCACTATTTAAATTTATAATATTAGTCAATCACTCTATGGCTGAGACCTTAATTGTCAAGAATTAGTCTTTAGCACATTTTGTACAGTTGGATTAGAAGAGAAAAAACTCCAAAAACCGTTCCATAAATTAAAAAAAAAAAACATTTGACAAAACGAAACAATCCTTATTTTTAATTTTTAGAAAACTTGTAACAGATATCTTTCCTTATAGAGTATCAAACATTTTAGCATAGAAGTAGGACCAGATTTCATAGTGCTAGACCAGATTTCACAGTCCATGACACGTTTTTTATAGCCGTGAACTTGATAGGACCCTCGTAAATATAGCCTTGTATAAACTTGGGGTCAAATTTTCACATGGGTCTCAAAATGCAACTCCAAAATGTGCAGACACACACATTTTTGATTTGTGCAACTGGAGCATCAACAGACTCCAGATGTGGATTTTCAGACATCTTGTTTAAAAATTCAACCATTAATACACTTCTTTATAAACTGCAGAGACCAAGAACTTAGTAAGATTTAAAGAAGAATGGTTGGTCATTTATATAGATAAGTTAGATTACCTAAACCAAAAAAAAATAAAAATAAAAAAAAATTGAAAGGCAAAAACCCCCTCATGTCTGAGTTTAAGCCAATCTTCCTGAAGAGCAGACTACCCCACATAAACCTATTGTCAGGTTCTTGTATCTTACTCTGAAGCATCTAGTGGTGGATAACATCAGAAACAGCATGGTCGGCTAGATGGACCATGGCTGATTCAATACAATTCCTATGTCATTACTAAGACATTCAAAATTAGAATGTGATTTTTCCCCACCCCTCAACTCATGTACATCACTAATAGGACAGTTTTGTAGGGAAAGGCAGACAATTTCCAAAAATAGCGTGTGTTTGGGGGAACCACACGAAACAACCAATAGCATGCAAACCCCCCCCGCCCCCAACTCTTTCAGCACTTTGTACCTGTACAGGTTTATTGTATTCCAAATGCTTTCAAGGACAGACCAGATTTCCTGATGTCTTTTATCTTGGGACAGCTGAGTGTTTGACAATGACTTGCCTTCCTCACATGTTTGCAGATGCAGCCTCACATCTTCCATTTTTGAACCTGCAGTGTTTTCTGAAAGAGCTGTCAGGGCTTCTGATGATTTTTGTCCACTGTCTGACCGAACCTCATGAAACAGACAACCATACAGTGTTGGAAAACTTTAGAAAAACCTACATGGGGATCCTTTCCCTCCCCTCCTTTCTTTTTTTGAAAATAATCAACATATCTAAAGGTACTTATATGGCCTTCATCACCATAGCATCTGAGACCCTCACAATCTTTAATGGAACAACTCAAAATGTCCCTGTGAGGCAGGTCAATCTTATTCCTATTTTACAAATGGAGCACTGAAGCACAGAGAGGCTAAGTGACTTGCCCAAAGTCACACAGGAAGTCTGTGGTGGAGCAGGAAACTAAACCCAGCCTCCCAACTCCTAGGTTAGTGCCCTAACCACTGAACTATCCATCCATAGAAGACTCCAAAGCTGAATTTGCACATTTTAACCCACGCCTTCCCCCCACTCCGTATAGCTCATTAATGCACAACAGAAGTGTTCCATTCTGTTTAATCGTCACTTAAAGATGTAAAGCACATGATTTTCACAGTAAAATGATTTCAACACTTGTTACAAACCAAGGACATGGAATTTCTTTCACACTAATGCCACATATACTTGACAAGAGTTATTCTGCAAAGTGAGGATTTGAAGTATTTTACATATAAATTACTACATTAAAAACACCACAGCAGGCTGTGGTGTGTGCAAATATTTTCTTTGTTTGTAAAAATGGGGATACTGAGAAGACCCACTGAAATGATTTCAATAAGGTCATCGTTACAGCGCTTTCCCTTCACCCTCTCCCCTGGTTCTTGTCATGCAGACAGAAAGTAGAAGACCAGAAGTCCGAAGTGCAGGCAATGCAATGTTTATTGGGGTTAGTTCCAAGCAAGCATATCCATATACACCTCAGAAGAGTCCGTTTCCTAGTGTCCCCCTTCCCAGCTCTGATACTACAGAGCCTTGCCTGTATCCCTGTTCCCCATTCCCACCTCCTCTTTCTTAGCAGGCCCAACTATACCTGCAATGCATGCCCTCGGTCCCACCCCTTACAACTTATGGTCATGTTCAGTTTTGGGGGGAGGGTTGTGGTCTGGGGTCTTCGTCCCACCTCTTTTGGGCCCCATGGGAGGGGTACGGAGTGAGACTGTGTTCTGGCCAAGGGCAGGCTTTTCTTTGGCATGCAGTGTTTCTTAGGCCTTCCCCCCCTTCCCATCCTAACTGGTTGCTTGACCTCGGCTTGAGAAAGGAGCCAGGCAGCCTTTCAGTATATGCTCATATTACACTTTCACCATACCCTGTAACACTTTAGCACTATCCCTCATCTTTTCTCATTGTAGTAAAAGCCCCATGTGGTTGTGGGAAATGCAACACAGTGTCTTTGTTAATTGTTCTTCACTCATCTCTTATATTAATATGTGTATCAAAAAGTCAAACCCAAAATTCTATCTCAGGCTGACAAACAACCCTATATACCAGGGATTGGCAACCTTTCAGAAGTGGTGTGCCGAGTCTTCATTTATTCACTCTAATTTAAGGTTGTGTGTGCCGGTAATACATTTTAACGTTTTTAGAAGGTCTCTTTCTATAAGTCTATAATATATAACTAAACTATTGTTGTATGTAAAGTAAATAAGGCTTTTCAAAATGTTCAAGAAGCTTCATTTAAAATTAAATTAAAATGCAGAGCCCCCCGGACCAGTGGCCAGGATCCGGGCAGTGTGAGTGCCACTGAAAATCAGCTTGAGTGCCGCCTTCGGCACACGTGCCACAGGTATATATAGTGCCTACTCCTGCTATATACTATACTAACAGTCATACTGGATCAGTGGCAAACCTAGGAATAAGAACCCTCTAAG
The DNA here is from genome assembly GCF_020497125.1 of Mauremys mutica. NCBI lineage: Eukaryota > Metazoa > Chordata > Testudines > Geoemydidae > Mauremys > Mauremys mutica. Next base: position 53,977,073 of record NC_059079.1, read on the forward strand.
TTTTAACTTTTATTGCCCTTCTCTAAAGAAGACAAAATTTAGCTGGGTGAGTGGGGGGTCAAAACCAAAACTCAAGTGATCCATGGTATTGGGTTGTATAATTCATGCAAGACTACTGTCAGATAATTTTTCAGACCGATAAAGGAAAAGGAGTTGCTCTAAGAGCAAACTACTAGGATAGAAGGTCAGAAAAAACTATTTCCTCTACTCTATTTAATGAGCTTTAAATTTCTATAATGTCAATCATGCCTAACTTGAGTCCAACAATTTATTCATATATGGAGCATACTAGATAAAGGCTCAGGCAAAACTCATTGCTGAAGAGAACTTAGGTAATCAATTATGTATTTGATAGGGAAAATAAAAACAAACTCATGCAGATACTTAGTCACTCCCATTCTGAAGTGTAGGAGACAGCAATTCCTGTTCCAATCAATTAGATTACCTTTACTCATTTTATACTGAATAACTTGATGACTACCTCTCAATAACCCAATAGCAAAACAGAAATAAGGATCTAAGGAAAAACAGCTCATGTTGTAAAAATAAATATACAAAACACTAACAGCCTCTTTTTGATCTCCCTGGGACCCTGGCTAGGCTAACTGGCTCAAAGTTACTACTCCCCTATAATAAATACGGCTTTTTGTTTTGTTTATTTAAACAAAATCAAAAAACAAAAAAAACACCACTTTTCCTCAGCTGTGGCCTATATACTATTTTTCATCCTTAGCGCCAGAATAAGAATTACCAGAGCTTTTAACTGGGCAGTCCAACAACCACCAAGTATAATGTGTCACCTTTCTGCTTTCTTTCAACAACTTTTATTCTTGTGAGGGGAAAGGGAAATTAGACATACAGGATTTCTGAGTGCACAAAGGAGAAACTTCACAACTGAATCACAAACTGAGTTGTCAGGAGGAGAAGGGGGGCAGCCCGCTCAACATACACAGACATATTCACAAACTAAGTGAATCTTACAAGATCATTTTAATTAGAGAAAAAAAGATTGGAATTGATTTATTAAATCACCTTCAAATGCAGGATAACAGGTATTTATTTGATATGAAGTTCAATATCAAAAAGCAGCAGTATGCACTTGCTTTTCAATTATTCACTTTCTTTTTGAGAGTTAATAGAATTTTGCTTCTATCAGGGATATTTTTATAAACAGAAAGCCTTCACTTTTGTTGTGGGAGCGGGGTTACATTTGGGACGCACCACTTATGACAATATCCTGTTAACCCCCACCTAGCACTGTTTACAATAATGTTTTTTGTCATTATAACAAAGAACTAGAAAACCCTTAGTAAGTTTGTAGTGTCAATGATTGGTGACGCTAAAATTTCAGTTAAGCCATAGTTTTAGTGTAAAAACTTATGTACATTGAAATGCAGCTTACCTCTGCAAGCATCTGGAGCAGTTTAGTCACATAAGCAAAAGCCTGCGGAAGTACCCCATCATAGTCTGACCTTGAGCTGAAAGCATGCAATAGCTTTTTAGATTCCTGGAGCAGGATGTTTGCTGTTATGTGGTCAACTGTCTTACCTGATATAAAAACATTAAGAAGAAACATGGGAAATCAGTTTTAGAGAAGTAGGCTAGTATGGTGTTAAAACACACAGGCAGTAAAGGAAAAAGCTAACAGTTCCAAATTGAAACCAAGTATAAATCACCACCAGTTCTATCATTTCAAAAAGGTATTACAATTATTGTATGAATTAAACATTCTAGGATATCCATACGTATAAAAATAAGTGTGTGTTATTATGTAAGATCATTATCAAACAAAAAAGGGTCTGAAAATCCTATTGACATAAATGGTATAAGATCAGGTGCAATTGTCTGAGGGTTTAATGCCTGTAGTCAAAGTCCAACAGTAAGCCTAAAAAAAAAAAAAAAAAAGTTTCAATGTGCTAGCACATCACTAAACTTAAAATCTTCCCTAGAGTTTGTAAAGTGCATCAGAGTTTGTGTTCTACTCAATTCAAGGGGCTGAAAGATTGTAAAGTGCTCCCAAGCTCCACTAAATACAGAACTCTGGCTGGAACAGGAAGCTATGTCACACATTCTAGCAATTTTGTTTTGTGGGTAAAATGAGAGCATGGAGGGAGAGAAGATCATCCTCATCAAATGGTGATCTGTTAAATGTTAAAATGTAAGAATAAAAATCTAGAACACTGCTTTTTAATGAAAAACAAAAACATTTAAAGACTCATCTACATTGTTTATTTCAGCCAGTATATGAAATATGTCTTGGATACAAACCATGAGCATTAAACAAACAGTTTCAGGAAGGAACATTACAATAAGCAGTGTGTAAAAATAAGACTTACTTTTGGATCAAATCACCCTCCATTCAGGATCTGGCATAGGCTCATTAGACATGTTGGGTTCCTTCCCCACTCTGAACTTTGGGGTACAGAGGTGGGGACCAGCATGAAAGACCCCCTAAGCTTATTTTTACCAGCTTAGGTTAAAAAACTTTCCCAAGGCACAAATTCCACCTTGCCTTGAATAGTATGCTGCCACCACCAAGTGATTTAGACAAAGAATCAGGGAAAGGACCACTTGGAGTCCTATTCCCCCAAAATATTCCCCCAAGCCCTGCACCCCCGTTCCTGGGGAAGACTTGAGAATAATATCCTCACCAATTGGTACAGCTGAACAGAGATCCAAACCATTGGATCTTAAGAACAATGACAAATCAATCGGGTTCTTAAAAGAAGAATTTTAATTAAAGAAAAGGTAAAAGAATCACCTCTGTAAAATCAGGATGGTAAGTACTTAACAGAATAACAAAAGATTCAAAAACACAGAGGATTTCCCCTCTAGGCAAAACTTTAAAGTTACAAAAACAGGGATAAACCTCCCTCTTAGCACAGGGAAAATTCACAAGCTAGAATAAAAAATAACCTAACGCATTTTCTTTGCTATCACTTACTATTTTTGCAATATTAGATGCTTAGCTTAGATATGGCTTAGGGAGATGCATTTTCCCTGCCCTGGTTCCTTGTTGACTCCAGGAGACACAGACAAAAAACCTTCCCCCACAGATTTGACAGTATCTTCTCCCCTTATTGGTCCTTTTGGTCAGGTGCCACCCAGGTTATCTAAGCTTCTTAACCCTTTACAGATAAAAGAGGAATTAACCCTTGACAGGGTAAAGAGGGATTTTATGCTACCCTTAGCTGTATGTTTATGACAACACGTCATCATCAGATAATCTGCTCATTACCTGTCCTCAGGGCCGGCTCCAGAGCCCAGCGGGGCAAGCACCTGCCTGGGGCGGCCCTTTCCCGGGGGGGCGGCAGGCTGGGCCGGCGGACCTGCCGCAGTCATGCCTGCGGGAGGTCCACCGGAGCCCCGGGAGCAGCGGACCTGCCGCAGGCATGACTGCGGAGGGGACGCTCGGCCGGCGGCTCCAGTGGACCTGCCGCAGGCATGACTGCGGACGGTTCGCTGGTCCCGTGGCTCCGCTGGACCTCCCGCAGGCATGACTGCGGCAGCTCAACCGGAGCCGCCGGACCTGCGAACCGCCCGCAGCTGCGGGAGGTCCAGCCGAGCCGCGCGACCAGTGGACCCTCTGCAGTCATGCCCGCGGGAGGTCCGCTGCTCCCGCGGCTCGGGGGCGCCTCCCGGGCATGACTGCTTGGGGCGGCCAAAAACCTAGAGCCGCCCCTGCCTGTCCTAACACACATTCTGGTGGACCATATCCCAGCATAGCTATGGCTACAAGTACTGAATGGAAAACTACTGCCAACTCATAAAAGCATTGACACTTTCATAACTAAATGCAAGACTCATGTCTTCAACTTTGCTTTCCATCAATAAGTTCTTCAGAAGCACAGCACACCTATACAAATGCCTATAAACTAATTAAGCGGTTTATCTTACAAACTAGGAAGGAAGATAGATTACAAATAGAAACAACAAATGCTTTGGAGGTACTTAAGTACTCTGGTAACCAAGCAGTCATGCCCGGGAGGCGCCCCCGAGCCGCGGGAGCAGCGGACCTCCCGCGGGCATGACTGCAGAGGGTCCACTGGTCGCGCGGCTCGGCTGGACCTCCCGCAGCTGCGGGCGGTTCGCAGGTCCGGCGGCTCCGGTTGAGCTGCCGCAGTCATGCCTGCGGGAGGTCCAGCGGAGCCACGGGACCAGCGAACCGTCCGCAGTCATGCCTGCGGCAGGTCCACTGGAGCCGCCGGCCGAGCGTCCCCTCCGCAGTCATGCCTGCGGCAGGTCCGCTGCTCCCGGGGCTCCGGTGGACCTCCCGCAGGCATGACTGCGGCAGCTCAACCGGAGCCGCCGGACCTGCGAACCGCCCGCAGCTGCGGGAGGTCCAGCCGAGCCGCGCGACCAGTGGACCCTCTGCAGTCATGCCCGCGGGAGGTCCGCTGCTCCCGCGGCTCGGGGGCGCCTCCCGGGCATGACTGCTTGGGGCGGCCAAAAACCTAGAGCCGCCCCTGCCTGTCCTAACACACATTCTGGTGGACCATATCCCAGCATAGCTATGGCTACAAGTACTGAATGGAAAACTACTGCCAACTCATAAAAGCATTGACACTTTCATAACTAAATGCAAGACTCATGTCTTCAACTTTGCTTTCCATCAATAAGTTCTTCAGAAGCACAGCACACCTATACAAATGCCTATAAACTAATTAAGCTGTTTATCTTACAAACTAGGAAGGAAGATAGATTACAAATAGAAACAACAAATGCTTTGGAGGTACTTAAGTACTCTGGTAACCAAACCTATACAAGTTTCTTACATACATCATTCCACTTTCTGGTAGCATGCATATGAAGATGTAATATTTGAAGCGAATCCTATAAATGACTAATTTCAGTAGTGCCTGTTCCTGTTTTTAAACAAATTTAAACAAACATGAAGGGAGCAGCAGACTATCAAAATATTTAATTAAGGCTACCAAAACAGTCTCCAGAGACAGTTAGCCTTTTTGTAGCTTCTTCAATAAGTAGCAGTGAATCCTTGCGCCATTTTAAGGCCCACGTCTGGGAAGATTTGAGAGTTAGGCAGGTTTTTCTTTTTGTCTTTACTGACAAGTATTGTATCATGGATCTTTGGGCTCAAGTTACAAAACGCTTGCATGCAGCAAACTGGGATTTTTGCCGCCCATCTGGAACCACCACCACCACATTGTGTGAAAGTCAAGAAGGAAGGCTACTTCTCCAGGGTATAGTCTCCCTTGAATAACCCACGTAACTCCCATTATTCTTGAATTAAAAGGAGAAAAATAAACCCTTTAAATATATTTTCATAATGCACACTTAAGACTCCTGTGATTAGAGGGCTTGACCTCAATGGAGAGAGGTTTATGTTTAGAAGAAGTTGATTACTAAAAAGGAGTCACATAAGTTCTTACCTTTACAAAGATGTTCATGCAGGCATTCAACGGTTCCAAGTAAGCTTCTTGGCACAATAGAGCCAAATACAGCCATCCAGTGTTTTTTAAAGCACTGCAATAAGCTTGCTAGGGTCCATGGGGGCTTCAGATACAGTACCTAAAAGTGAAAAGTTTAAAACTTCACAACCATGAAACTTTATCAATGTACATTTCTCAATTGTGCTATTCTTTAATACCAATTGTACATGCTGAAGTAAACATCCAAAGCATTCTCAGAAATAAAAGATCAGGTGGATTTTTCCTGGTAAAGTGATTGTATATTACATGACAAATCATAGCCTTGCTCAATTTAGTTTTACTCAGGAGGTGTCTTACACAGGTACAGACCCTTCTTAAAAGCATTTCAGTTAGCATATGTGCACTGCTGTGACTAAGACTATTTAGACTTTTATGAAGTATTTCTGTAAAGGATATTCTATTTGTACAACACTCAAGATTTACAAGCTCAAACAAGAAATGTTAGTTCTAGTTACCCGATAGCTCTCCGAGTTCATCTTGTGCAGATGAGTATAAAGTAAAGTAATTAACCATTCCAGCTAGATGAAAATGTTAATTGGAAGACACACAGAGATAAATAACTGGACTGATAGTCTTCTGGCTATAGTCAGAATATTTTGGTTCTACCCCCAACTCTGTCACACACTTCCTGTGTGAACTTTGACAAGACAGATAATCTGTGTGTCTCAGTTTCCCCACCTGAAAGTGAGGACAGTATTATTTCCCCTTCTCCTGAGGTTTTGGGAAACAATGTTTGTAAAGTGTTTTGAGCTCTTGGATGTTATGGAACATGGGTACAGCTTGCTCAAGAAGAACAGGCAGGGGAAAAAGGGAGGAGGTGTTGCCTCATATATTAAATGTATACACTTGGACTGAGGTTGAGATGGAAATAGGAGACAGACTTGTAGGAAGCCTCTGGGTAAGGATAAAAGGGGTAAAAAACACAGGTGATGTCACGGTAGGGATCTACTACAGACCACCTAACCAGGAAGAAGAGGTGGATGAGGCTTTTTTTAAACAGCTAAACAAAATCATCCAAAGCACAGGACTTGGTGGTGATGGGGGACTTCAACTACTCAGACATCTGTTGGGAAAACAACACAACAAGGCACAAATTATCCAACAAGTTTTTGAAATGTATTAGAGACAGTTTTTTATTTCAGAAGGTGGAGACAGTTACTAGGGTAGGAGGCTGTTCTAGATTTGATTTTGACAAATAGGGAGGAACTAGTTGAGAATTTGAAAGCTGAAGGCAGCATGGGTGAAAGTAATCATGAAATGATACAGTTCATGATTCTTAGGAATGGTGGGAAGGAAAAAGATAATAGATTTCAAGAAGGCAGACTTTAGCAACCTCAGGGAGTTGGTAGGGAAGATCCCATAGGAAGAAAGTTTAAGGGGAAAAACCAATGGAAGACAGTTGGAAGTTTTTCAGAGAGAGACATTATTAAGGGCATAAGAGCAAAACTATCCCAATGTGTAGGAAAGATAGGAAGTATGGCAAGAGATCACCCTGGCTTAACCAGGAAATTGTCAATGATCTAATAATAATAAAAAAGAGTCCTACAAAAAGTGCAAAGTAGGTCAAATTACAAAGGATTAATATAAACAAATAACACAAGCCTGTAGGGACAAAGTTAGAAAGGCCAATGAGATCAAACTAGCTAGAAACATAAAAGGCAACAAGAAAACATTCTACAAATATATTAGAAGCAAGATGACGACCAAGGACAGGGTAGACCTGTTATTCAGTGAGGGGGAGAAAAACAATAACAGAAAACATGGAAATGGCAGAGGTGCTTAATGACTTCTTTGTTTTGGTTTTCACCAAGAAGGTTGCTGGTGATTGGACATCTAAAATAGTGAATGTCAGTGAAAATGAGGAAGGATCAGTCTGAAATAGGAAAAGAACAAGTTAAAAATTACTTAGACAAGTTAGATGTCTTCAAGTCACCAGGGCCTGATGAACTGCATCCTAGAATACTCAAGGAACCGACTGAGGAGGTATCTGAGCCATTAGAGATTATCTTTGAAAAGTCATGGAAGACAGGCGATTCCAGAAGATTGGAAAAGGGCAAATATAGTGCCCATCTATAAAAAGGAAAATAAGGACAACCTGGGGAATTACAGACTGGTCAGCTTAACTGCTGTACCTGGAAAGATAATGGAGCAAATAATTAAGCAATAAGGTGATAAGTAACAGTCAGCATGGAGTTGTCAAGAACAAATCATGTCAAACCAACCGGATACTTTCTTTGACAGGGTAACAAGCTTTGTGGATGGGGGGGAAAGCAGTAGATGTGGTATATCTTGACTTTAGTAAAGCTTTTGATACTGTCTCGCATGACCGTCTCATAAACAAACTAGGGAAATGCAACCTAGATGGAGCTACTATAAAGGTGGGTTCAAAACTGGTTGGAAAATTATTCCCAGAGAGTAGTAATCAGTGGTTCACAGTCATGCTGGAAGGGCATAACGAGTGGGGTCCTGTAAGGATCAGTTGTGGGTCCAGTTCTGTTCAATATCTTCATCAATGATTTAGATAATGGTATAGAGAGTACACTTATAAAGTTTGCAGATGATACCACTGGGGAAGGGGTTGCAAGTGCTTTAGAGGATAGAATTTAAATTAAAATGATCTGGACAAACTGGAGAAATAGTCTGAAGTAAATATGATGAAATTCAATAAGGACAAATGCAAAGTACTCCACTGAGGAAGGAACAATCGGTTCCACACATACAAAATGGGAAATGACTGCCTAGGAAGGAGTACTGCAGAAAGGGCTCCGGGGATCATAGTGGACCACAAACTCAAATACGAGTCAACAGTGTGACACTGTTGCAAAAAAAAGCAGACAGACATTCTGGGATGTATTAGCAGGAGTGTTGTAAGCAAGACACGAGAAGTAATTCTTCCGCTCTACTCCATGTTGATTAGGCCTCATCTGGAGTATTGTGTTCAGTTCTGGGAAAGATTTCAGGAAAGATATGGACAAATTGGAGAAAGTCCAGAGAAGAGCAACAGAAATGATTAGAAGTTTAGAAACATGACCTATGAGGGAAGATTGAAAAAACTGGGTTTGTTTAGTCTGGAAAAAAAGAGAGAACTGAGAAAGGATGTAACAGTTTTCAAGTACAAAAAAGGTTGTTACAAGGAGGAGGGAGAAAAATTGTTCTTCTTAACCACTGATGATAGGACAAGAAGAAATGGGTTTAAATTGCAGCAAGGGAGGTTTAGGCTGGACATTAGGAAAAACTTCCTGTCAGGGTGGTTAAGCACTGGAATAAATTGCCTAGGGAGGTTGTGGAATCTCCATCATTGGGGATTTTTAAGAGCAGGTTAGACAAACATCTGTCAGGAATGGTCTAGATAATACTTAGTCCTACCAGGAGTGCAGGAGACTGGACTAGATGACCTCTCGAGGTCCCTTCCAGTCTTAGATTCTACGTTACAGAAGTCCAAAAAGTTACTGTTAATAAAATATGCATTCTGAAAATTCACATTGAACAACCAGACAGCACATAAATTACTATTAAATGTAATGTTGCACAGACATTACTAGTCAAACAATCATTCCAATATCAAATATATAATGAAATTTAACAATACTATGTGAGTGGATGGCTCACAGGATTGGAAATGGCAAGCATGAATCTTCGCTTCTAGGTCACTTGTTCAAATTCCCTTCAGGATAGTAGTGACTAAGTTATTAGACGGCCTGTGTAAAGTGAATTACGGCTCTTAGCCTAATACATGTTAGAGAGGTGTCCATATCACAAGAACACCAAAAGGCAAACTCCCAAAAGAGGTGAAGTACAAAATGAGTTTGGAGACTGAATTTCCCTAGGCAGGATTGAACTACACTAGCTGAGCAGTTGCAGGAGGTGGCAACGGGAGGGAGAAATGCTTCAGCTGAGGTTGCCTGTGATATGATCGTCCTATAATTTTTTTTTTAATTAAAAAAAATCATCTAAAATGTTAGTATGGTCACACTGGCACCTTGCAATTAAACACACATTCTACAATGGGTTAATTGACAAATTAAACGTTTATGGATTAAGATAACACTAGAATCCCTAACCAGAACTGTAGTCTTTTCAATTTATTCTGTATAATTTTAAAGAATGTTTCTCATCAACTCTTTTCCTATTGGTGCATTTTTACATGAACAGTTTAGATTAAAAAAAATCAAACGTTGAAACTCTCTTAAGCACAGAAGCAGGGTCCCTGAAGAATCATGACAGAGGGCAGCACAACTGGTCAGTTTTGCAGTTTTCAAACAAAAAAATCTGTTTAAATTTTCATAAGAGGTTATAATTGAAAATGAGTTCAGGGTCAACAACTGTAATGTAGTTTGAGACATCTTCCACATCATTGTACTGTATCAGCCCTATTTGTCATTAACATTGTAATGTAAAAAGCAGGCAGTGAACTTTGGACTCCGAGACAATCTTTAACTTAGTATTTGAAATATCAAGCAAAACACCACAAGTAACTACCTCCATCCACAAGTTTCCAAAAGCAATTTTCATTTCAGTTTCTAATATCGAGGATAAAGCTTCTCCTAAACTTTTTTCAAGGTCAGGAACAATGCTTAGGAGTGGAGTAGTAAGGCTGGGATCTTCCCTCTTGGTTTTCTGGGACCCAGTATCTGCCAAGTAAATACAGTTACAGTAAGCGCTTTCTTTAGTGTATTATTCATAGACAGTTATAGAAACAAGTTGCTAGGTTCTGTAATCCAGTCTTTGTGAGTGCTGGTTTGTTGACTACAACATATTTAATATTTGTCCTCTAGTTGCAGATCTCCAGCTACAGAGGATTCCATCACTTTACTTCTATGTAGTTACTTCTACTACTCCATGACCACAATATCCAAGCACCTTCCAAGTATTTTAAAATAGAATCAGTGTCCATATTTCTCACCCTCCTCCCCCATCCACCACCACCAGAAGGAGAAATAGCATGATTCTTCTCTAGGGTGTTTGTTTATGTTGTGTGAAGAGCCTACTGAACTTAAGAACTGCCATACTGGGTCAGACCAATGGTCCGTTGAGCCCTGTACCCTGTCTGACACTAACCAGTACCAGAGCTTCAGGAGGAGCATACAGAACAGGGCAATTTGACAGATCAACCCCCATCTTCTCCTCCCAGCTTCTGGTACTCAGCTGTTTAAGGTTGCGAGCATGGGCTTGCATCCCTGACCATCTTGGCTAATAGCCATTGATGGAACTATCCTCCATGAATTTATCTATATCTTTGTTTAACCCAGTTATACTTTTGGCCATCACAACAGCCCATGGCAATGAGTTCCATAGGTTAGCTGTGCATTGTGTGAAAAAGTACTACTTCTTGGTTTGTATTAAACCTGCTTATTAATTTCATTGGAGACTCTTGGTTTTTGTATTGTGGGAAAGGGTAAAAAAACCAAAAGTCTCTATTCGTTTTTCCATCCCATTCATGATTTTACAGATCTCTATCATATCCAGCTCAGTCATCTTATTTCAAAGCTCAACAGCCCTAAACTTTTTAGTCTCTTCTCGTCTGGAAGCTCATCCACACACTTGATCATTGTTCCTCTTCCATGAATCTTTTCCAGTTCCACTAGATCCTTTTTGAGATGGGGTGACTAGAACTGGGAATGGTATTCAAGGTATGGGTACAACAAGGACTTACAGAGCGGCACTAGGAGATTTTGTCTGATTTCCTATCCCTTTCCTAATCATTTCTAACATTCTGTTAGCCTTTTTGATTGCTGCGGCAAATTGAGCTGAAGTTGTCAGAGAAGTATCCACGGTGCCTCCAAGAGCTCTTTTAATTAGCTAATTTAGACCCCATCGTTTTATATGTATGGTTGGGATTATTTTTTCCAATCTGCACTACTTTGCATTTATCAGGTTGAATTTCATCTGCCATTTTGTTGTCCAGTCACCCACTTTACTGAGAAAACCCTCTCTCTTTTCGCAATCACTTTGGGATTTAACAATTTTTGGGACAGAGTCAACATGGTTTTTGTAAAGGGAAAATCATGCCACGACAATCTACTAGAATTCTTGGGGGGAGGGGAGTGTCAACAAGCATGTGAACAAGGGGGAAATCCAGTGGATATAGTGTACGGAGATTTTCAGAATGTCTTTGACAAGGTCCTCACCAAAGGCTCTTAAGCAAAGTAAGCAGTCATGGGATAAGAGGTAAGGTCCTCTCATGGACTGGTATCTGGTTAAAAGACAGGAAACAAAGGGTAGGAATAAATGGACAGTTTTCAGAGTGGAGAGAGGTAAATAGTGGTGTTCCTCAGGGGACTGTACTGGGACCAGTACTATTCAACATATTCATAAATGATGCAGAAAAAGGGGTAAACTGAGGTGGCAAAATTTGCAGATGATACAAAACTGCTCAAGACAGCTAAGTGCAAAGCAGACTGCAAAGAGCTGCAAAGGGATCTTGATAAATACAAACTAATGCACAATGGAAAACAATCTCAACTATACATATAAAACGATGGGGTCTAAATTAGCTGTTACCACTCAAGAAGGATCTTGGCATCATTGTGGATAGTTCTCTGAAAACATGTACTCAATGTGCAGCGGCAGTCAAAAAAGCTAACAATGTTGGTAATCATTAAGAAAGGGATAGATCAGACAGAAAATGTCATATTGCCTCTATATAAATCCATGATACACCCGTATCTTGAATACTTAGTGCAAATATATCTCAGAAAAAGATATATTGGAATTGGGAAAGGCTCAGGAAAGGGCAACAAAAATGATTGGGGTATGGGATGGCTTCCGTTTGAGGAGAGATTAATAAAATTGGAACTTTTCAGCTTGGAAAAGAGACAACTAAGGGGGATATGAAAGAGGTCTATAAAATCATGACTGGTGTGGAGAAAGTAAATAAGGAAGTATTATTTACTACTTCTCATAACACAAGAACTAGGGGTCGCCAAGTGAAATTAATAGGAAGCAGGTTTAAAAAACAAAAGGAAGTATTTCTTCACAGAATGCACAGTCAACCTGTGGAACTCTTTGCCAGAGGATGTTGTGAAGACTATAACAGGGTTCAAAAAAGAACTAAATAAATTCATGGAGGATAGGTCCATCAATGGCTATTAGCCAGGACAGGCAGGGATGGTGTCCCTAGCCTCTGTTTGCCGGAAGCTGGGAATGGGTGACCTGTTCTGTTCATTCCCGCTGGGGCACGTGGCATTGGCCACTGTTGGAAGACAGGAAGGTAGGCTAGATGGACCTTTGGTCTGACCCAGTATGGCCATTCTTATCTTGAATAATTTTTTAAATCACTGTTCACTCCCTTTTCCAAATCATTAATGTATATGTTGAACAGCACTGGTCCCATTAAGATCCTGGAGAGAAAGATTAGCAAATAACTGAATTTTGTATTAGTTCTGGAACTACGCACGTCCATCATCATTCTTTTCTCATAGCAGACAGTTCCTCTGAAAGTTTAGTCTCGCACACTTCATGAATTTCCTCCTACTAGCCGAGTTTCTTTGTTCGGAACATACCAAATATGGGAAGTCCAATCACACAGGGAGAGGTGATCTCTTTGGTACCTAGAGCCTGTCCTGCAGAGGGCTCTTAATATTAGGCAGAAACCTTGATCTGGACTCTGTATTTAAAGGGCAGCAAGTGTAAAGAGCACTAAGATGTGTCCACAGAAAGCTGTGTTACTAAGCTGTGTTACTAATTTAGCAGGATATTTGCCCTAAATTTTGTTTTCTTAGGTTTTCCTCAGTACTACTTATTATGCTTTGTCTTAAGCGACAGACCACTAACCAAGATGACCTAATTTCTCAGAATATATTTATTCATGATTCTACTCCACATTCCTGATTTTTTAAGTGACTTAGACACACACAAGTAAGTTCATTTCTAAGAAACAACTGTCTATAGAATACCAAGGGCCAAATACAGCCATGGTCTAAGAAGGTAAAATTCCACTGATTTCAATAGAATTATACCTGGTATATTACAAGACAACTCCATAATACTGTTTAATACGAACAGCTATCTTGAATCCTGAACAGTAAGAATTGGCCCACTCAAGGCTAAGTTACACCATTATAACCCATTGCCCAGGGTACAAGTATAGCTGTTCATATTAAGCAGTATTATTGAGTGACCTTAGATTTATAAGTTAGTTCAGGAATCCAACTAATAGTGGATTCATGACTTAGTATGAAACCTTTTTCAGTTAGAGAGTTGTGTTGGGGCTAACCTCTATTTCAAAATGTATTTTTTAAAAGGTGGCTAGAAGTTTTGTTTTAATGCACACATATACACAGAGCTGGGAAACATACTTAATACTTTCATTATTCGATTAACTGAAACAGTTTTACTCAAGCTCTCAAAAACTTACACACACACACCCCCACACACCCCCTTTGGGTAGAGGCCAAAGGTGGAAAATGTCATAAGAACATAAGAAAGGCCGTACCGGGTCAGACCAAAGGTCCATCTAGCCCAGTATCTGTCTACCGACAGTGGCCAATGCCAGGTGCCCCTGAGGGAGTGAACCTAACAGGCAATGATCAAGTGATCTCTCTCCTGCCATCCATCTCCATCCTCTGACGAACAGAGGCTAGGGACACCATTCTTACCCATCCTGGCTAATAGCCATTTATGGACTCAGCCACCATGAATTTATCCAGTCCCCTTTTAAACATTGTTATAGTCCTAGCCTTCACAACCTCCTCAGGTAAGGAGTTCCACAAGTTGACTGTGCGCTGCGTGAAGAAGAACTTCCTTTTATTTGTTTTAAACCTGCTGCCTATTAATTTCATTTGGTGACCCCTAGTTCTTGTATTATGGGAATAAGTAAATAACTTTTCCTTATCCACTTTCTCAACATCACTCATGATTTTATATACCTCTATCATGTCCCCCCTTAGTCTTCTCTTTTCCAAACTGAAGAGTCCTAGCCTCTTTAATCTCTCCTCATATGGGACCCTCTCCAAACCCCTAATCATTTTAGTTGCCCTTTTCTGAACCTTTTCTAGTGCCAGTATATCTTTTTTGAGGTGAGGAGACCACATCTGTACACAGTATTCGAGATGTGGGCGTACCATGGATTTATATAAGGGCAATAATATATTCTCAGTCTTATTCTCTATCCCCTTTTTAATGATTCCTAACATCCTGTTTGCTTTTTTGACCGCCTCTGCACACTGCGTGGACATCTTCAGAGAACTATCCACGATAACTCCAAGATCTTTTTCCTGACTCGTTGTAGCTAAATTAGCCCCCATCATGTTGTATGTATAGTTGGGGTTATTTTTTCCAATGTGCATTACTTTACATTTATCCACATTAAATTTCATTTGCCATTTTGTTGCCCAATCACTTAGTTTTGTGAGATCTTTTTGAAGTTCTTCACAATCTGCTTTGGTCTTAACTATCTTGAGTAGTTTAGTATCATCTGCAAACTTTGCCACCTCACTGTTTACCCCTTTCTCCAGATCATTTATGAATAAATTGAATAGGATTGGTCCTAGGACTGACCCTTGGGGAACACCACTAGTTACCCCTCTCCATTCTGAGAATTTACCATTAATTCCTACCCTTTGTTCCCTGTCCTTTAACCAGTTCTCAATCCATGAAAGGACCTTTCCTTTTATCCCATGACAGCTTAATTTACGTAAGAGCCTTTGGTGAGGGACCTTGTCAAAGGCTTTCTGGAAATCTAAGTACACTATGTCCACCGGATCCCCTTTGTCCACGTTTGTTGACCCCTTCAAAGAACTCGAATAGATTAGTAAGACACGATTTCCCTTTACAGAAACCATGTTGACTATTGCTCAAGAGTTTATGTTTTTCTATGTGTCTGACAATTTTATTCTTTACTATTGTTTCAACTAATTTGCCTGGTACCGACGTTAGACTTACCGGTCTGTAATTGCCGGGATCACCCCTAGAGCCCTTTTTAAATATTGGTGTTACATTAGCTAACTTCCAGTCATTGGGTACCGAAGCCGATTTAAAGGACAGGTTACAAACCTTAGTTAATAGTTCCGCAACTTCACATTTGAGTTCTTTCAGAACTCTTGGGTGAATGCCATCTGGTCCCGGTGACTTGTTAATGTTGAGTTTATCAATTAATTCCAAAACCTCCTCTAGTGACACTTCAATCTGTGACAGTTCCTCAGATTTGTCACCTACAAAAGCCAGCTCAGGTTTGGGAATCTCCCTAACATCCTCAGCCGTGAAGACTGAAGCAAAGAATCCATTTAGTTTCTCCGCAATGACTTTATCATCTTTAAGCGCTCCTTTTGAATTTTGATCGTCAAGGGGCCCCACTGGTTGTTTAGCAGGCTTCCTGCTTCTGATGTACTTAAAAAACATTTTGTTATTACCTTTGGAGTTTTTGGCTAGCCGTTCTTCAAACTCCTCTTTGGCTTTTCTTATTACACTCTTGCACTTAAGTTGGCAGTGTTTGTGCTCCTTTCTATTTGCCTCACTAGGATTTGACTTCCACTTTTTAAAGGAAGTCTTTTTATCTCTCACTGCTTCTTTTACATGGTTGCTAAGCCACGGTGGCTCTTTTTTAGTTCTTTTACTGTTTTTCTTAATTTGGGGTATACACTGAAGTTGGGCCTCTATTATGGTGTCTTTAAAAAGGGCCCACGCAACTTGCAGGGCAACTTGAGGGCAACTTCAGCCCTCAAGGTGAATGTTCTAGAAGTTCTAAGTATATGAAGACAGAAACTTAATTTTCTGCAAATTTAATTATGCTCCGCATGACTCACACGGCCACTATAAATATGTGCACACATGCAAACTAACCTGTTTTTGATTGTTGTAGGCCAACACAGTTCTGATGGCTGTTTACATTCAGGTTCTGGAGTGAAGTAACCAAATCTGCTTTGGATAGGGCCTTTACATCACTCACTAGGGCTTTGCTGCATAAATTTTTATCATCCCTATGAAAAGAGATTTACTTTTGATTTGACTGTATTAATTTTCAACAACAGTTATATTCTAAATTGTAAAGCTAACTCATTGACAAACTTGTCTTCAGTAAGCCCATATAAATCTTGAAGAGCTTCACTGTAAACAACATATTGCCTGCGAAATACAGGTACCCATGTAAGAAAGCAGATGAGATACTTCTTGATTTAGCTAAGTATTCTGAAAAGCAACACAAAATATATTAAAAACCACACAAAAAAAACAAAAAACACAACCCACCACACCACACACTTTATAACCACACTTTAGGTGGTTATGACTTCACCGGAAAAGCAGTTGCAAACACTGCCATCTTCTAACTCAACAGATCAAACCACATTCGCTTACTTACTGCCAAAAATAACACCGCCCCTCCCCCCCCCCCACGTCTTTACATCAAATTGGATTTTTTTAAATTTAAATCAGTTTAATTTAAACAATTTTTCTTTTTAAAATAAAACTATAAATAAACTTTAATTGATAAGTTATTTTAAGACCTACACTTACTTTAATCTATTAAAGTAATTTAAAATTAAAAATATTCAAGCAGGACATGTTTGCTACTAAAATTTTAATGAAAGTCAAACCACTGAACTGGTAGAAGTCACTGGATAAAGCACCTGGAACCAGAGTAAGTAGAAATGCTAAATCAGCTTTTGACAGTAGTAGCCTCTTCTGAGAGAATATTTCAGGTTAATGACTAATTCATTCAAAAAGGTGAGAAACTATTTGGGAATTGGAAAAAAAAAAAGAAAGAAAGAAAGCTTGTTTTTTATTCATAGATTGGAAGAGGATAACAAAGTGGGAGGAGGAGGAGTTCTACCTGAAGGACATAATGGCACTGACTGTTTCTAGTCACTAACTATAGATAATGTTTTCTTTAATAAATCTGTTTTAAATGCAATACATTTGATACTTATTCATCCAGCACATGTAAAAGATATTTTTATTAATTAAATAAAACCAATTTTAAAATGTTGTTTGTGCATTAATTGAATTTCAATTTTCATTCAAAGGCAGCTTGACACAAATCACAAGTAAAAAAATTAATGCTCTAAGATCATAAAAATGTAAAAACTACAAATCTGAACACATGTATATTAAACTATATAATTGATTAAATGTGTATTGATTCAGTGTATCATCCAGAGTGGCAAAAAGAAGCACCAAATTTAGTGTGATGGCTCTATGTAGTTACAAATCAATGTGTTTTAAGGTTAATGAGAATCAGCCTGTGTGATGAAGTGGGACTGGTTTTAATGTTCCCTCTGAATACTGTGTGGGGGCCTCAGCTCTGGCCGACCCTCTGTCGCCTGGCAACTAATGGCCAGGCCCTTCCCCCCCCTGCCAAGGGTTGCTAAAGGTGTTGGAGACAGAGAGATCAGGTGACCTCCTGGCCCGGGAAAGGAACAAAGCCGAGAGAGGAGGGGCTGGAGGGGGTTTGGTAGTTTTTGGAAGATGGAGGGGAGCCCCGAGGAGGCTCGGGCCTCCCAGCGGGGCAGTGGTCTCCCTGGGGCCCCAGATGGACCTAACTAAGGGGGGGTCTTGTTGTCTGTACTGGCAAGACCTGTTGTGGACTGTGTTCCTGTCATCTAAATAAACCTCTGTTTTACTGGCTGGCTGAGAGTCACGTCTGACTGCAAAGTGGGGGTGCAGGACCCTCTGGCTTCCCCAGGACCCCGCCTGGGTGGACTTGCTGTGGGAAGCACACGGAGGGGCACATGCTGAATGCTACGTGTGAGCTTCCTGCCCTAAAGGTAGTCTGCTCCAAGGGAAAGGAGGCTCCCCAAGGTCCTGATTGGCTTTGTGGGGAGCAGTTCCAGAGCATCGCCCGGGGACTCCGTGACAACCTCTCTTAGAAAGAATAAAAAATAGTTACATGCCTGTTCTGCAACTTTTGCTCAAGATGAGTTGCACATGTCCACTTCACTTAGTTGTCTGTGCACCAGTGTGCCAGAGTACTTTTCCCCCATAGCAGTACCCATTGGGCACTCATACTGCTTGGTGACAGGTTAGAGAGCAGAGCCATCACAACCTCCCCCTCAGTTCCTTCTTATACCAGAAGCCACCATACATATTGGCTCCAGTGTAAAGGGGAGAAGAGCAGGTTATGAAATGGACACACGTAACACATGTTGAACAACAATTACTGGACAAGCATATATCTTTTTCCCTTCGAGTGCTTGCACTTGTCCAGTCTACTTAGGTAACTCTCAAGCAGATCCTGACGGAGGAGGGTATCACTGTCTACCTCAACAAGGACTGCACCACTATTCTCCCAAACTTAGTATCATCTCTGAAGGGGAGATGGCATAAGGGTCATCATATAAACCAAAGACCACATGGTAGCCTAGCAAGTGTCAGTAATAGGAACACGACCCAGGAAAGCTGCTGAAGCCAACTTAGTCCTTGCAGAATGGGCTAACATTTTGTGAGGAAGAGATACATGGGCAATATTGTAATAAGCAAATGCAAGTGGAAATCCAGGAGCAGATTGTCTGGGAGGTTATTGATTTCCCTTTTATATAATAGTAAATGAAACAAACAGCTGAGGAGATGCCCAAAACGCCTTAATTCTGATAAAGTAAAAAGCTAAAAGCTCTTTCAATGTCCAAGGTCTGTAGCTGCTCTTCATCTTTGCGAGAATGGGAAAGAATGTCAGCAAACAAACAGTCTGGTTCAAATGAAAGTCCAAAACCACCTTGGCAAGAAATTTGGGGTGATGATGTAAGGCCACTCTGTCATAAAAAGTCAAATGGGAAGAGTCAGCCATCGGTGCTCACAGCTCAGCAACTCTCATAGTAAAAAAAACCAAAAACACAACTTTAATTAAGAGATGGGACAATGAACACGTGGCCATGGATTCAAAAGGAGGTCCCATCAAACCTGAAAGAACTGAGTTCAAATGCCGGGAGGGGATTGGATCTTACACAGGAGGGAAGACAGTCTGCCCAAACCTTTCAAAAATCTGATATAATCATAGGGTTGGAGAATACAGACCTGCCACCTAAAGGTGGGCTAGTCACTGAGATAATTAAGAATACACCTTGCTGCTGTCAGGCTCATCTGTTTTAGGTGAAGGAGGTAATCCAGATTCACCTAAATAAGAGCACTGGACCATGAGGTACTCTCAGTGGCGGATTAGCTACTGGGTCGACGGCGGTGGAGCCCTGGCCACCAGATGGGTAGAGGGAACCCCCGCGCCCCGGCAGAAGTGCCGGGCAGCCAGGGCAGGGGAAACCCCTGTGCCCAAGCCCTGGCTGTGGCCCCAGGACTAGAGAAGCTCTTGTTCCCTGCTGTGGAGGCTCTCGCTGAAGCCCTGGGGCTGGGGGGGAAGACACAAAGCTTCTCCAGTTTTGGGGGGAGGGGGAGGGCAGAAAGGAGCAAATGGGTTGCAGGGATGCAGCGGGGTGGGGTGGGAAGAATGGGCAAAACAGGGCAGGGTGTGCCCCCCCCACACACACACACTTGCTCTGGCCCAGGGCCCTCGAAACCTTAATCCGCCTCTATATCAGGTGCCAGGACCAAAGAAAGTTGTTCTATTTCATGAAATAATGTACATCTGGTAGAAGACTTTCCATTATGCAAAATGCACCGTCTGAACTGCCACCAAAACAGGGAAACCTTTGATGATCTAACCACTGAGTGCATCCAGGCAGTGAGATGCAGGCTGAAAAAGTATTCAAAATCTGGCTATGATCCTATCAGATTATGCATGGAGGGAATTGGATCCCAAAAAACAGATGTTCAATAGGTTTGAGAACAAACATTGACCAGACCAGGCAGGCACTATCAAAATTAGGATGGCATGGTCCTGTCTGAGTTTGGCACTACCTTCAGCACTATTGGGAATGGAGGGAAAAAGCATAAAGAAGTCTTGTTTCGACATCAGAAAGGCAGCCGTTAGTGACCTTGGGTAGAGGCCTCCCCTGGAACAGAATTAGTGACACTTCTTTTTCTGATGGGTGGTGAACAGGTCCAAGTCTGGTAATCCCAATTCAGAAAAATTAGCTTTGCAACATGAGGTATGTCATGGCCTCTGCTGAATGACCGGCTGAGTCAGTCTGCTAGTGAATTGAGAGCCCAGTAGATGAAATACTTGCAGGTATTTTGCATTCTTGAAGCAGAAATTCCAAAGACCCTTCACCAAGAAGCACTGGACATCAGATGTGGCCCCTCCCTGTTTGTAAAAGTAAAACATCACCACAGCACTGCTTTGAGAACCTGCATGGAGCAGCCAGCTACATGAGAGAGAAATATCTGACAGGCTAGGTATATAGCCCAAAGCTCCCTGACATTGATAAAGAGGAAGAGGTCCCAACCCTGAGTTTGTAAGCTCACAGGATGTGCTCTCCAGCCAAGGATGAAGCATCTGTGACTAGAGTCACTGATGGTAGAGCAGGAGTAAAGGGAACCCTGGTGCTTACATTGATTGAGTCCATCCACCAATTCAGGGAGAAGAGAACAATTGCAGGTATTTGAGTCAGCATGCCCAGCGGATGTCAGGAGCAATGATAAATTGACTTCAACCACCTCTGCATGACCCTAAGGTGAAGTCTGGCATGCTGGGTCACATATGTGCAAGTTGCCATGTGTCCTAAAAGTCTCTTGCAATTCCTCACTGTTATTCAGAGATGCGCCTGGAATTCTGAGCACAGATTGTGTACTGCTTGAAACAAATATGGCCTCACTGTGGTTGAATCGAGAACTGCCCCTGCAAATTTTATCTTCTTTGCAGGGGTGAGATCTGGTTGGTCTTTGTTGATTAGCAGGCCTAAAATTTGAAAGAGACAAGACCTTCTGCACCCCTTCTTCCACCTGGTTCTTGGACTGTACAGGGAGCAACCAGTTATTCAAGTAGATACACCTAAATGCCCACCCTTTGAACACGTGCTGCCACCACCACCACCACGCACATTGTGAAAACTCAGGACAGGGGCAGAGGACAAGCCAAATGAAAGAAATGTGAACTAATAATGGATATCTGCCAGAACAAATCTTAGGAACTTCCTGTGACTCTGGTGAAGGGCCACAAGGAAGTATACCTCCTTTAAGTCAAGGGTAGCAAGCCAGTCGTTGAGAGATAGGAATGGAATAATAGAGGATAGAGTAACCATTAGAAATTTTATCTTTAGGAATTGCTTGAGATTCTGCAGGTCCAGAATGGGCCTGAGGCCTTCCTTGGACTTCAGAATGAGAAAATACCAGGAATAAAATCCCTTCTCTTGATGTAGGAGCCATAGAAGAGACTGTCCTTCCTGAATTAGTACAGTCTCAGGAGAGCGATCTCTGAAAAGAGACAGAAAAGGTGGACAAGAGAGTGGAATAGATGTGATTTGTAGAATATATCCCACTTGCACCGTGCTTAGAACCCACCTGTCTGACAACATGATTCCAAGTAGTACAGTTTGCAGCCAAAGGGAAGGGAATTCTCTAAGTGGTTTGGTGCTCTTGACTGAGAGACAACACCACCACCACCAAGACAAAAGAATAGGTAAATGGAAACCTAAAATGGGCACAGCTAACTAACACACAGAGAAAACATGAAGAGCTCACACTTGCTCTGACCACCAATCATAGGCGGTGAGAAGAAAAAGGGGCACTGGGGCATCTCTGCCTTTCATGCTCCCGCTAAGCAGCACCGGTGCATGGAGAGCACATGTGCTGCCCAGATGGGTACTGCTATGGGAAAATATGTTATCTAGCTCCAGTGCACTGGCACACACTTAAGTGGAATGGACATGTGCAAGCACCCAACAAAGAATTAAGAAACGCAAATGCATAAACAAGATTTAAGCCAATGATTTAAATCAATCCACCCTGCTGCGCACCCAATGAAGATGTGATGGACTGAGCTGAATTCTGTTCTGCCTAATACAACAATTACCCAAGTTCCAGCTGGAGAATCTTTATTACTCATGAGGCTGTAAGAAGCCAAAAAGAGTATAGATAAATTTTAGCGTATAGATCACAGCCTGAGTTTAATAGAGCCGCATAATATAAGAGTCATCTCTTAACTCAGTTTGTGCTAACTTAACATGGAATCATTATGGACAGTCTCCCCATACTCATGTTTGTCTGGGTTTCCACTGAAAACACTAATTTGGCTCCCACACATTAAGTTTGCACAAATTAAACCAGTTCCCGTTAGAGAACTCATTTCCACTTTCTGAAATGGTATTGATTTTGTCCAGTCTTCGTTTGAACCACCTTTTCGGGATCCCTTCAGGGAGATCAGCTGCTGAAAATTACATTTCAATTCCTAGTGTAGCCAAAGCTAGAATCAAGTCACAAAAATCAGCAGGAGAATTAGAACAAAGTCAATCCCTATCCATACATGCTGTGGCATACATACTACCACCACCTTCACCATGTATGAAATCCAAACATCTATGTACAACCAGATCTCTGCTCTGTTCCCACACAAAATGTGATTAAGTCTTCAGTTACTTTATGCAGCACCAGTAATATTAGCAGCTGTTTTCCAGCAAATTCCAGTTTTAAGAAAATTAAGAACTTGAATTAACTCTACTTAAAGTGTTATGGTTAGAAAAGTGTTTTTAATTATTCCTTTATACTACAAAGGAGTTATATTGAGTGATTGTGCTTCTCAAAAAAACAAAACAAAAACAAAAACAAACCTTATTTCAATCACTTCTAAAAGTGATGGTGTGTAGTCTCCTCCCCACACACAGAATTCAGCAATCTTGAAAACAAAACATGAAATGCAGATGTAACTCACGTGCACAGTATGACAAAAGCTTGAGGGAAAAGACTCTGATACTGCAAGCAGCATTGTAAAACACGATCATCATTGTTTTCATCACTCAATCCATCTGCAAATTTAGCAAACACAATGGCAATAAATTCAGAAATAATCAGGCTTAATGAGCAATATCTTAATATATTTATTAAGATACTGTATTCAAACACTGTATTTGTTCAAGCAATGGGGAGATGTGTGGTCTAAGCACAGATCTGGGATACAGGAATTCCTGAGTTCTACTAGAAACTGCTGCTTTCTTGCTTTGCAACTTCAGGCAAGTCGCTTACACAGCTCTGTGATCAACTAGGTTGCAGTCAGCAACTGAAGACGACACATAATCCATACCTAGCTTGGTAGGATGAAGTAACTCCCCACAGCCTGTTTATAAAGTGGAGACACAGCTGGAATTGAGAACGCTGTAACAAATAAATTTATCGATAACATGGTAGGGAGTGAAGTACTAGTTTTGATTATAAACTACGCATGTACTAAATCTGTTCAAAAAATCTTTTACTACTGATTAAGGTGTATTTGATAGGTTCATGCTGAAAAATATAGGTGATGTTTGTCTTCTGATAACTCAGAAAGATACCTACCCATCACAAAAGATTGAGAAATATATAGGGCCTGATTCTTCACTCCATTACACCAGTTTTATGCCAGCATAACTCAGACATCAATTAACAGTATAAAATTGGTGTGACAAGGTGGAGAATAAGGTCCATAGTGATAGTCTGATGGCCACTGAAAGGTGTTAGTCAATTTTAATAGGGAAATTGCAAAGGTAAAAATGCAGATTATATTAAGCCCAGAAGTAGATGCTGATGCTCACGCTAGTGGAGCTGTGAGGACCATTCAACCCAGAAATAAATGCAACTATGTACATAGCTTACATATTTTCTGAGAGGCAAGCTGCATGGATTGCCCCCACAGCTTTGAATCTTGGTTTTTGAGACAAGTGTAGATGAACTGAACTGCAGGGACAGCTTTGTGCCGAACATGTTGTAGTACTTTGCCTTTCTTCAAGTTGTCCAGTTCTTGTAGAACCACCCAGGGAATTATCAGTGCAAGTCTGCCAATGCCTAGAAAACACAATTTAAAAAAAAAAACAAAAAAAACCCTGCCAATTGAACAGTAGGTTCCATTTTAATATGAACATAGTTCCCGAGGTTTATGTGTATTAGCAGATTTCTGCATTACTGGGCAAGACCCATTTCAAAACAGAAGTCAGCTTCCTTAACGTTAAATTCAATATAAACACTCATTCAGTGGGTTATTTTAAAAGTGATGACATGCAAAATTGAGGAGTAAACAATTTTTATCACATTACTGTACCATATTTTGACATAATTGTTGTGGTAATCCTGTTTACCACACAATGAATGCCACACTGTGTGATGCTTGATGCTAAAATAAAAGTCACTGAGCAGTAGAGGAAAAGGGAATACTGACATGTTCACAAATGATGGTCATTATATAACCAAATTCTAATTAATAAAAGGCGGCAATGGTTTGCAAAGACTATCATCCAACAACACTATCTCAGTGATAAACGCTATGGACACTGGACAAAAGTTTTACTGGCCTACATTTTCAATGAACTTTGTTAAAAAAAAAAATCTTTAAAAATATGTACTAAAAACTTTGTCATTAAAACTGGAATATACCAGACACACAATGAATACATTGGAAAGTGAATGACTATTCTGTCAATGCTATATACATTGGCCCTGTTCTTTATCTCTGGCACTTACATGATCAGACCTTATAAAGAGATACACCACATACATTATAGCGTAATGGGGCTGTTTCCAATTGGTTTGCATTATAAGTCACTGTTCATTAGCTCAGAATGTTAGAAGCACCTGATGGACTTCACTGGTGCAAGCTGGTATCTGCAGTCTTAGTCCCTCTAGCAGTACAGATCTAGAATTCAGCAACATACTAAAGGCAGTACTGAAAGCAAGGGGTTGGATGTCAGAACTCCAGGTGTATTATTTCCAGCTTTGACCTCAATTTTTTTTTCCCTGACAATTTTTTTCCTGCCTTGATAATATTTATCTTACAGATGGGATAATTTGTTCTTGTGTCCTCAGCTGTGTTTGAGGGTTAAACAAAGTGATTTGAGATCTTTGTATTAAGATACTTACTATTAATAATAGATCAAACGCTTAAGTCCCTACTCTGCCCTTACCTCAGGTAAGCTCTTACTGACTTTTTATAGCATCCAGTATCAGGTAGAACCAGACCTAGGGGTTTTTAGAAAGCAAGGATTCCTAAAACTTATGTATGCAGAAAAGTTTAAAATTTGTAATAAGTTCAGTTTTCATTACAGTAGATATGTACATAATAGGCTCTGATTTCAGATGTCAGTTTCCTTAATAGGAAGCCTACACTCTGAATTTAGACTCTCATGAACAGGCATTTACATGTGAAAATCTAAGCGTCCAAATGTGGAATTTGGATAGCTTGTTAAGGAACCCAGTGTTTGAGAGTTAGCCTCAGTATGTATGAAGTTATTTTTCCATTATGCACATTCCAGTACAGTGTGTTAGGCATTGTCCACACACACGGTATAGCTCATACCCTGAAGAGCTTACTATACAAACATGAACCTGTTGATTGTCCCTCTTCTATAGGGGCTGTAAAAGCATCCACATACCTGGTATATCTCTAGTTTTCAAAGTCATGATAAACTGAAGGTGACTAATCATTATGTTGGTGTCAATCACTATCAAGAGGTTCGAACCAGAAGTAGCACTTGCTGTAGAAGAGAACACATAGCAATTCATTCTTTTGCATTCCTTACTTAGGACACTGATTACTTTTAAATGTTGTCAGTGTGGAAGCAGATAGAGAAACCTCCTGACAACTTTACAGATGACATACCAGCTGGAATATCTGCATTCTCTTCTGGAAGATCTATTTCCATACTTGTCAATTCTCCACAAGTCTGCACGACTGGCAAAGCTATCTTTTTGTCAATACGAGCAGCATGCAAGTCCTCTATTATTTGCATCTATGGCAACACATGAATACATAAAATAAGAGGTGGGTAAGCTCTTTAAAAAAAAGTTGTCTGATAGGAACAAGCAATCTTTGGTATCATTGCTGATGTTTTCATGCAGTTCTTAGCATTAGTTAATTTTTAACTGGTGCAGCAAATTTAAGAGTATGAGCATCTGCAGCCTATACCCAAATATAGGAAGTCCAAGGTATGGCCTAAAAGTTTCATTTGTGACCACATTTCTAACCAATAGTTAACAGGCTTGATCTGTTCCTTACTACAGAGGCCGAAAGTGCTCTGCTAACAACAGTTCTTTAGGAACATTGCTCTTTATCAGTGGTTCTCAACCAGGGGGACACAAACCCCAAGAGTACACAGAGGTCTTCTAGGGGGTACATCCACCCATCTAGATATTTCCCTAGTTTTACAACAGGCTACATAAAAAGTACTAGCCAAGTCAGTACAAACTAAAATTTCATACAGACAATGACTTGCTCTATATACACTATACCCTGAAATGTAAGGATAATATTTATATCCCAAGTGATTTTATAATTATATGTTAAAAATGAGAATGTCAGCAATTTTTCAGTAAGAGTGTGCTGTGACACTTTTGTCTTTTTATGTCTGATTTTGTAAGCAAGTAGTTTTAAGTGAGGTAAAACTTGGGGATACTCAAGACAAAAATCAGACTCCTTAAAGGGGTACAGTAGTATGGAAAAGGGTGAGTCTCACTGCTCTATTTCTTTACCAAAAAAAAGTATAAGGATGCTGGAAAGTAAAGTTGGTGGGATTTGCAACCAAATATTCTGACCCCACTTTCCAACATGGAAGCAAGAAGTCTAAAACTAGGTTGTACCATGTAAACTTGTTTCAGAAAGCCCTTGACAGGCACAACAAACTAATTGGATTTTTTAGTACTTAAGAGATACCAGAGCCACTAGGAATGGAAGAAATGGCATAGCAACAGTGCAGAATGTCACAGTTTCAGGATACAGTTGTTTAAACTAACATAGCACAAACCTCTTGGTCTGTCTCTGTAATGTGAATGGCTTGATGGGAGGCAGAAGGGCATGGGACTTCAGAGCTCTGTTGAGAAATAATGCCAGAAATAAGACATTTACAAGAATTCAAGCACTTGCTACCTCACGACAAACTTTGTGACCTGACAATAAAATTAATGTTCTATCCAAATACTATTTTTGCAGTAGTATTATAAAGAGTTAAGAATGCAGTGTGCATATAGAAAACAGCAGAGAGTACTAGTTAAATTAGCACAATCCTAATGATACAAAAACATGTTAAGATGCTTTAAAAAAAAAAAGTAGACAAGTGTCTTGTATGAATGAGGTAGGGATGAAATTCTTCTTAGTTGTGGCCAAACTTAAGTCTACGTCTCCATACGCAGAGGGAGAAGATATAAACGGTTATCTAGAAACCACCATTTCAAAAACACAAAACAAAACCAAAAAAAACCCACCACACAGCCTATTTGTCCACTACTAACTTGTCCAGGATTTTATTACTTTACCTGTCTTAAATGTAATGGTATGGCTTCAAAGGTCCTTCCTTCAGTTCTTGAACTAACAGTTTTGCTGGAATCAGAATGCTGTTTCTTCTCTTTAAGATACTGCCATTCCTTAGATGTTGCAGTTGAATAGAATAATGGTATATGTTTAGTAACATGGTGATTTTTGTTAGATAGTTCTTTGGGGTTTTCTAGGTGTTCTTTATTCTTACAAGTCTTCAATGATGTGTGTGATATATTAGTGGGGAAATTGCCATCTCCTGCACTCTTTGGAAAGGTGGCTGAGGACTTTTTCAGACTTCTGAAATCATCACTCAGTTTTTTTGATCCATGCAACTTCTTACTCAGCAAGTCTGTAGGAAAGGTAGCTACCTTGAACTTCTCCAACATAGTTTGTTCAACTCTAGCCTTTAGTTTGCTGAGCTCAGTTTTCTCTTTCTTCTTCTTCCTCACCATGTCCTTCTGGATTGCAAAACTATGCCGCACCATTTTCCCTCCTGTTCCAACATTGTCAAAATAGTGGTCTTTTTTACAGATTTCCCTGCTAGTAGGGACCACACCAGAATCACTTTGGCTTTTCTCTCTTCCATGTTTAACATCATGATGTTTAAACTGTATAGATATCCTTTTTCGTTTCTCAGTTTGAATCAAAACAGCACTGATTGTTTTGCTATCGTTTGAAGACTCTCCTTGGAACCCTTCAGTAGTGCCTTGTGGAACATAGGAACTTTGCTTTTGTTTCTTCTCTTGAACCTCTTTATGTACTTTGAATCTGCAGAAATGTTACATAAATGGAAATTATTAAAAAAAGAGTCACAATATAGTTTAACGTGACTGAAATCAACAAAGAGAAGCCTGCACTAGACTGTTACTGTACTTCTTCGCCCAGCTAGTTACTGCTAAGTATTTGAAATTTCATTAACGTTGATCCTTTAAAAAAGAGTTGGGGGGGGAGGAGGAAAGAGATATTTTTGCTTCTCATGGACATGCTTTGCTCTCACTGTTTTTACATCTTGCATAATTTTCTTAATTTGCCAAATGTTGACCAAAAAAGGTAACAGTAAGGTCACTGTCTACATTGTACCAACCTAGTACAATTATTACAATATGGCAGTGACCTCAACATTGTTAAGACACTGTTCAGTCTTATAGCATAGGCAAGATTGGTTAAAATGCTGTTCATATTCCTGAGCTGAGGTTGCTGAAATCCAAAGATATAGCACTCAGGTTCTGTCTGCACTGTGAGGAATAGTGTAGTAACCAGGTAGTACTTATAAAATAGATGAGACCCAAATCTAGCTACTGCATGCACTGCAGTTTCAGCCCTGAACAGAGATTCTTAATCAGGGCAAAATGTCTATAGCAGTCTTTTTTTATTTTTTATTAAAAACCACACAATGCAACATTAGGGTGTGTAATAGTTTTCAAATATTTATGCCCATAACACTTTTTGCATCTGTGTTCACCAGTTATAGTCACCCACCATGCTTCAGTCATGCTACGGGTGGCCAAAAGCAGAGTTCTGTCTAGCACAAATGAGAGGGGGGAATGCCCCCTTTGCAAATGAGCCCCAAGATATGCTAAAATGATTATAGTTCAACATGTTCAAAAATATAGTCAAATATTGTTCCACCGGAGACCAATAAAAAACACTGAAAATGTAGCTAACAGAAATCCTAATAGGCCCATTAGTTATCATAAAAGTATAAACATTTAGTCAACAATAACTGAGAAATTCACTTAACATATGAATTCACAAGTCAGCCAAAGAGCATATTTGCCATTCCACAACTTGAACGATTTCTCAGTGCCTGTAACCTTGAAAATTACTTGAAGCATCAAGTTGTTATTGTTATCCAAGGTTCTTTCAACCCAAAGCTCTTGGCAACTTTTACTCTGCGTCAGGTGGTGTCTCTAGGCACCAGCAAAGCAAGCAAGTGCTTGGGGCAGCAGGGATCCAGCATGGGAGCTGAAAACCAACAGGGGGCCCTGGGAGCTGAAGTTCCTTGGTTAGCTCCCTGCCTATAGAGCCAGCCCTGAAGCAGGGAAAGAACTACATTTCCCAGCATTCCCTTGGCCACTACCAACAGGCAAGGAAGGGGGAGGGAGTGAGGTAGTTAAGACTTCATGCTGCAGCTTGCTGTGAATGGAGAGCTACACTGTGAAGGGTAGGGATATGGGAGGCAAGTTTGTAAAAATTTTGGTGGGGCCCAGAACCCGCCCCCAACTCCGCCCCCCCAACTCCGCCCCCACCTGCCTAAGGCTCTGGGAGGGGGCTCGGCGGGGGAGGTCTGGGGTGCAGATCCTGGGCTGGGGATTAGGGTGCAGGAAGGGTGCTGGGTGCAGGCTCTGGGCTGGGGCAGGGGGTGGGTGTGCAGGAGGAGGTGAAGGGTGCAGGCTTTGGGATGGAGTTTGGGGTTGGGAAGGGGTGTGTGGGAAGGGGGAGGGAGTTTGGGGATAGGAGGGAGTGCAGGGTGAGGACTGTGGGGCTGAGGATGAGGGGTACATGATGCAGGAGGGGGCTCAGGGCTAGGGAAGAGGGTTGGGCTGTGGGGTGAGGGCTGTGGATGAGGGGTTCATGATGCGAGGGGGCTCAGGGCTAGGGAAGAGGGTTGGGCTGTGGATGAGGGCTGTGGATGAGGGGTTCATGATGCAGGAGGGGGCTCAGGGCTAGGGCAGAGGTTTGGAGTGTGGGGTGAGGGCTGTGGATGAGGGGTTCATGATGTGGGGGCACTCAGGGCTGGGGCAGAGGATTAGGGTGGGGGGGGATGAGGGGTTCATGATGTGGGGGCGCTCAGGGCTGGGGCAGAGGATTAGGGTGCGGGGGATGAGGGCTCTGGCTGGGGCTGAGGATTAGGGTGCAGGGGGATGAGGGGTTCATGATGTGGGGGCGCTCAGGGCTGGGGCAGAGGATTAGGGTGCGGGGGGATGAGGGGTTCATGATGTGGGGGCGCTCAGGGCTGGGGCAGAGGATTAGGGTGCGGGGGGATGAGGGCTCTGGCTGGGGTTGAGGATTAGGGTGCAGGGGATGAGGGCTCTGGCTGGGGCTGAGGATTAGGGTGCAGGGGGATGAGGGGTTCATGATGTGGGGGTGCTCAGGGCTGGGGCTGAGGATTAGGGTGCGGGGGGAATGAGGGCTCTGGCTGGGGCTGAGGGTTTGGGGTTGGAGAGGCTCAGGGTAAGGGCAGCCTGCCTTGCCAGTACTGGCGGGGGGCAGGCACTAGGACCCTGCGGCAGCAGACAGCAAATCTGCTGGGAGCCCTCTGGGCAGCAGGCAGGGGAGAGGCGCGCTGCGTTCTGTCAGGCAGGGACGCAACACAACGCGGCGGAGGGGGGGAACACGCGGAGGGGGGGTGGCAGGCGGGGGCTGGGACCTGCTCCAGGCAGGGTCGCGGCGGCGGGGGGAGACCTGCGGTGGCCGGGGCCGATCCAGGCAGGACCGGGGGGGGGGGGGGGGGGAAGAGACCCAGCTCCAACTATTGCTGGAGCAGGGCGCCCAGCCCTGAATATTGCTGGGGCCCGGGCCCCACACAAATATATAACCTGCCGCCCATGGGTAGGGATACCATATTTTAACATTCAAAAAAATAGGACAGTCCATGGGGAGGGAGGGTTGCCCCACCCTGCCACCATCCACTCCCTCTGACTGCCCCCCACAGAAAGCCCAACCCATCCAACCCCCCCGATCACCCCTCCCGGGACCCCTGCCCCTAACTGCCCCTTAGAACCCCACCCCCTAGCTAAGCCTCCCTTTTCCTTATCCCCAACTGCCCCCTCCTGAGACCCCCCACAACTTCCCCCCAGGATCCCACCCCCTACCTGTCCCCTGACAAACCCCTGGGACTCCCATGCCTATCCAACCACTGCCTGTCCCCTGACTGCCCCCCCGAACCCCTGACACATCTACCCCCCCTGCTCCTTGTCCCTTGACTGCCCCCCCGGGAACCCTCTACCCCTTCTCCAACCCCGCAGCCCCCTGCTGCAGACATGCTGCCGTGCTCCCCCATGAAGCCACAGCCCCCCCCCCCCCCCCCAGCACCTGCCTTCCAGATTTGAACACCTCAAAATTCAGGAGTGCTCAAGCTCAGTTTGGGCAGCCGTTACTTCATTTCTCCCAAATCAAATATATTGATCCACTGTAACTTGCTGTAGAAAAAGTAGGATGAAATTGAGCAAGAAATGCTTCCCAGTGGTTATTAGGACTGGAATTGCTATTTTCAACAGCCATTGCCTTTTGTTTGTTTGTTTGCTTGTTTAAAAGGAAGACAATGATATTGCATTGGCAAATTCCCCATAGAAACAAAGAGTGGAACAAAAGAATAATAAAGGCCCCTCAACTTTTCCTCATTTATGGAGGACAGTCTTATAATATGCATCCAGATATCCTCCAATCACACAAGCTGAAAATTGTTCTATTTTACTGCAGTTCTGTAACCATATGGGACCCAATCCTGTCTGTGTTCTGTGCACATCCAAAATTCCTGCTGAATGACCCGCCCTGGGAGCGAGTTACCAGTGACCCAGGGCTGCAGCGGCAAGAGGTGTGGGGGGAAGGCGGGGGGGTTTAATGGTGGGGGGGAAAGGGAGGAGCCCAGAGCTGGGGCGGCAGGGGGTGTGGGGGGGGGAAAGAGGGAGGTCAGAGCACCCAGGGCTGGGGCAGCAGAAGGGTGCGGCGAGGAGCCCAAGGCTGGGATGGGGGGCAGCCAAAAATTTTTTTGCTTGGGCCGGCAAAAAACCTAGAGCCGGCCCTCGGTGGTGTCAGGAAATAAATCAGGGGAGACATGGCCATCCGACCGATAGATAGCTGGCACAAACAGGACAACACAAGAGTACTTTCACTTAAAGCTAAAGTTTTCTCAGTCTCAAGCACTTATACACGTCTGCAACAGGTTAGTAAAACACCCCCAACCCTCGATAATTAAAAGGAGTGCTCAAGCAAGTAAGAGTGTGGCTCTTGAGAGGCACAGCGGCAGCCCGTCTGCTGGTGGGGAACACAAAATGCATCCAGAGGGAGAATCCAGTCCCAAAGAGTCTCACTCCCTCAAACTTTTCCCTTATTTTATACATTAGTAACACAATGACATGTCCCTTAAAGAAAACTTGTTAAGCTAGCAGTTTCAATGGTCAAGCAAGAGGTCTTCTTCTGATTATTATTGATTAACCAAGTGTGATTTTTTTCCCCCGCATAGTTTGCAGCCTTGAAACCCTGTTAGACACATTCCTGAGGGCACATCCTCTCTTCTAAAAATGCATGTATCAGCAACTTCAACACACTTCTTATCAGGAAGGACGCGGGGTAAAGCGGCCCTTTCTGTGGCACTCAAAACCCCCTCCCCTCCTGCCTTGGTCAAGTTGCGCTTGCTATATGGCCACTTTACAGCCTGCTGACTTGGCTGCTTTTAGCAATAAGCAACAGTGGGTTCAGGCACTTTACTTGTTTGCTGAACATCTCCCTGTACATTATGACAACTGGATTGATTTGGGGGCTACCTAGAGCCAACAGAAATGGAAAATGAAAGATATTATACTTAATGCAAAATCCTCCTCTAAATTACACTATGGCTCTCTACTGTTTTTTGCTTTTGTTCCATGCCCAGTACTTCTGCTGACATCTACAGAATAACATTCAATACAGACACATTCCTATTACGAGGCCCACTGTTCAGAATGAGGAGGATAACACTGTCCCTGGTCTCCAGGGAGCAGCGGAAAGGTGCCATTCCTCTCTTGTTTAGTGTGAAGTAGCACAAATTTATAGTGAATTTAAAAAGAAATTTTAAGGACCTCATCTCTTAATTGCCATCACAACCTGACTGACTTAGGCAGAGTCCATTCATGAACACAAATGGAAATGTTTTATCTATTAAGGTAGCCCAGTTCTCCATCACTGCACAAGTAAAAAACCCAATATTTTGCTAGAATACTAAGCACTATCCTGTTGATTTTTTTTAAATGGTTATGTTTAATGACAAAGTAAGCATTTACCTTTGAAATTCTAGCTGTCCTTTTATGTTACAGATTCCTGTCTCTTCTGATTTCTGAAAAAAAAAAAAGTTAAAAACTTTAACAGGAACCACTAAATTGCAGTGAAATGCGTTACTGTGATCTATCACTAGATGCATTCAGATTTTGACTAGCTAAACTCAAACAAACTGGCCATCTACTCCATTACAATGTATTTGCTTCACTGTATTCTGTTACATTTTAAGAAAACACAAGGAACAAGTGAGCAACAGCATACAAACAGACCTGAATTACGAAAGAGAAACGAAGTATAACTGATTACAGATCTTTCAATACATGCATATCCTATATTCTACAAAGAAACCAGTAGATAAAGAATACACATTATCCAAATTGCTTCCTAGAAGCTTCTATCTAGTCGAGAACAGAGTTTTGACAATGTTTGGTCACAGTCATATTAGCCAGCCAAGATGCATTAGAAAGTTGCTTTTTTTTTTTTTTTAAAAACAGAGTTTCAACAGTTTCCTGAAATGAGTAAGACTTCAGAAGTCTTCTCTACATTGGAGGAAGTCTTCCAAGAACTCAACATCATTGTGGTGGTAGCCAGCACCCTATCCAAACGGGGGCTTCCAACACTGCTAACTTCAATGAGTCTGAATAAGTTAGCAACAGCCGAAAAGTTACCCTAGTGTGGTGGCCTTATACAAACAGAGCATCAGACCTGGTCCCTGTGCACAATCAGGTCAACCTAACATCCTACTGTATATTCTGTCGACCTAGCTACTGCCTCTTGGATTTACTACAGCAATGGAAAAATCCTTTCCATCGTTGTAGTAAGAGGCTACACTATAGTAGTACAGCACCACAGCCGCTGTAATGCTTGTAGGATATACATACTTAGAATTTACTCCAAGCTTACAACAGAGCTATCTCCCAGAACTCATCAATATCTAGCCATCAGATCAAGTTCAACATGACTAAAATAGAGCTAGCTCTTAATCCCCACCTCCCTTCTCAATCTCTGTGAACAATGCAACCATCCTGCTGGTTACCAAGGCCTGTAACTTAGACATCATATTTGACTCAGATGTCTCTAAGTCCTCATATCCAGACTACATCTAAACCTTGCCAATTCTTTCTGCATAACATCTGTAAGATCCAGGTTTTTCTATTCATCCTCACACATTTAAAAAAAACAAAAAACCCTCATCTTGATTATTGTAACATCCTTTTCTTTGGCCCTGCCTTGCTCAGCGCCATTCAGAATGCTGCTGCATAGATCATTTTCTTTTCCTCATCACCCCTCTCTTCACATCACTTCAGTGGTTCTCCCCATCGCTATTACACGAAGTTTGTCTTTACTTTCAAGGTCCTTCTCTACCCCACCTATCACTTTTCATTCACTAGCAAGATGTCAGCTCCTACCTCCAATCAGACCATGAAGCCAGCCTTCACTGTCCACATGTTACATTTTGAAACAAACACTTTGTGGTTATTCCCATCCAGCCCCTCATGCTCAGGGGGATCCCATAAACATTTGCAAAACTATCTCATTCAAATCCCGCCTTATAATTCTCCTTTGCCATGACAGTTACAAAAAGATGACCACAGTTGGGCCACTGGTGTGCTGAGACCACTATCATGCTCACCAATATTGTTTCATTATGACCTTGTACATCATTTGTCTATACTCATCTGCTGTCATCTGTTTTATACTTAGACAGTAGTGTCGAAGAAAAACTCAGTTCTCGCTTTTTGTTTGGGTGCAGCAAAATCAAATACTTTATTATTTCTCCAGTAATTACAATGGAGGGAGAGAGTGCCATAGGACACAGGGTCGCCCCAGTCCTGGACAGGTCTCTCAACTGGTAAACAATTACACCAAGCCTTTATACCTTTGTTACAGACAATTTCTAGCAATCATGGAGACAGTAAAAAGCAACAAATACATTTTGACAGGTTTCAGAGTAGCAGCCGTGTTAGTCTGTATCCGCAAAAAAAACCAGGAGTACTTGTGGCACCTTAAAGACTAACAAATTTATTTTAGCATGAGCTTTCGTGAGCTAAAGCTCACTTCTTCGGATGCATAGAATGGAACACACAGACAGGAGATATTTATACATACAGAGAACATGAGAAGGTGGAAGTATGCATACCAACAGGCAGAGTCTAATCAATTGAGATGAGCTATCGTTAGCAGGAGGAAAAAAAAACTTTTTGAAGTGATAATTAAGATGGCCCATAGAAGGTGTGAGGAGAACTTAACATAGGGAAATAGATTCAATTGGTGTAATGACCCAACCATTCCCAGTCTTTATTTTGTTTATACATAGCAGAAAGGCTTATCTTATTTGTCTCTCTCTTAAGAAAAGCAAGCCTGCATTTTGGTTAGTGATTGCAAGGTCGTAATAACTTTGTACACAGTTCTTGTCCTGTCGCCTCGCACTATCTTTGCTCCTACAAGTCTCACGTCATTAGGGTTACAGTATGGCCTGACTCTTGCTAACTGACTGACACGCATTAAAATCCGCTTCAAATCCTTATTGAAGCTTTCCCTGCTTCCACACTCCCCCCTTTTGTACTTCTAGTACAACAAATATTTTCAAATCTCCATTTGCATTAATCCATGGATTTCAGATTCTACAGCAGATATGTCAACCTTAGGGGTTTTCATGGGATGTAATGACAATGCATGATTAGCATGAACATGAAAGGTATTATTACTATCATTACGTCTTTTACAACAACAACATAATCCTAAACTAACTAACAACACTACAAACAATAACATTCCCATAGGAATAAAATAATGGGGTTGTTGTACAGTTTTGGTCACAAAGCACAATACATCATACTTAATACATAAAGTAGACACTCTATAAGCTGTATAAAAGGCATTCTGTTCAGCATGATATATATATATTCCGAAGCATATGAATTTGTCCTTGCAATTCAGAGATTCTTCGAACCTCTGGTAATAATGAAAGCAAATTTTGAAACCGATCAGGCACTACTCTAGTCCAATAGCTTTCCACCAGCCCCAGCCCTCTGGCTAAAAGTCTGAGGTAGCCAGAAGGATCCCTTGTACAATATGGGGAGTGGGTTAACTTTTCATGTCCTTGCTTCCAAAGACTGTTGGTATGCAAATTTTAACAACAATTCTTAATTAAAAGATTTGGCCAATGTAGTTTCTTTCTCTTACTGAAGAAAATGTATTAGACTTTAGTATATCACATTTTTCTGATGTAACCAAACACTTTGTATTCTAAGTTGAACAAAACAAGTATCTGCATTTCAAGCCAACACTTCCGCTTGAGTTCAAATCAGACCATCCCATGAAAATATTAAACAACAATTCTGGCCACGAGACAAACACCACAAGACAGAACATAGAACACACAACATAATTTTTTACTGTGCCAGTAAATCAAGGTACGTTGAATGTTGTGCAGCTGGCATTAGTTTTCTTTGATTATCTGAAAGACAAAAACAGAGGTCCACACCTTCTGGGCAGTTAAATACTTAAAATATACAAATACTCTTGTTGATTCTAGGCAAAACAGAGGAATTACCCCATATTTTCTCGTATGTGTTTCTTAGACAGCCCTGGTTCAGCGGCCTCTACCTTATCAGTTAGTTAACTTGCATTAACACAGATGCTTTCTGGCTTGCTTTTTTTACTTTTAACTCCTGCTTTTAAACACTGAAAGAAAACATCACCACTTATAGTGCCTGTAGAGCCTAATAAAATTTTCATTACATAGCACTGTATACATTCTTCAACTGATTTAACAAAATTGTTCATAGCCAAATGATTGCAATCTAATAATTTCTTTGCCTGAATTTATTTACAAACATTTCAAAGACACCAAAAACTGTTCTCTTTGTCTGTTGCCTGCCCGCCTGGGCCCGATCCTTTTTTCTCGCTGAGCCGTCCCTTCCATTTGGCACCAATTTGCTCCACTACCAGTTTAGCTAGGATGGTGAGCTTCTCAACTAGCCCCACCCTACTGGTCTTTTCCCCAAAACATTTTTACTTACAAGACTACCCGAGTCCTCCCTAGTAAGGCTTGCCACCTGGGCAAAAATACATGGCCATTGCTTAAAGGCCATTTACTCAACACACAATCCAAACCTCTTTAGGGGGTCTACCCAGAGACCCACCCATTTGTCTGCTGACACTTAAACAGAAAAGAAAATTACACAGAAAGCAGAGAGAATTACAGTCTAAGCCAGATTTTTCTACTTCTATTACATTGTCCGTTACAGGGGGCGGGACAGAAAGATCTCAATACAACCTACGTCCACACCAGAAGAATGTGTAACCACCCCCTATTTCTGTGAGCTGACCTTCGTTGGCTAGACGAGTTTCACACAAGGCCGCAATATCGATGTTAAATCTTGCGAGCTCTCTAGCGACCAGGGCTGTTCTTCTTTCTGGTCGATCTGCTGAGGGGTTATCTTGAAGCGTGCGTACGTTCCATGTACCAATAATGAGTGGTGTCACCTTACGGTTTTTTATTTGAAGTTTTGTTGTTCGACCGCATAAGATGGGATCCCCTCTAGCCGCGGTAAGCTGGCCAGGGTTCTGTGAAGCAAACAATGTTTAGGGCACCTTTTCTAGCCCCTTCCTCTTGCTACGGAGGTGA
Source organism: Mauremys mutica (assembly GCF_020497125.1). Taxonomy (NCBI): domain Eukaryota; kingdom Metazoa; phylum Chordata; order Testudines; family Geoemydidae; genus Mauremys; species Mauremys mutica. Next base: position 54,015,381 of record NC_059079.1, read on the forward strand.
GCAGTGCGGTCCTAAAAAGGGCTGCTCAGTCACTCAGGTAGACGCCAAATCCAGCTGTTGCTTCGATCAGCAAGAAGACGACCATTAGACCTGAGCCGCCTGTGTGCAGGTCCGCGGCTACAGCTCCCAGTGTATCCACACCTGCTGCTTCGTCGCTCGCCCATCGCCACAGGACTTTGAAATTTACGGAAGTTAGGAGATGTCAAGACTTGCGCGTGGATTGGATTAAAATGAGGGAGAGGTGCGCATAGTCAGCCTCACTCTCTCTTCCCAGATCCCATCTTGCTCCAATGGCAGGACAAGAGTCGAGACGGTTGGAGATGGGCTGGCCACAGTGGTTGACCAGGGCATCGTTCGCGTCTTGCCGTGCTCTTAGCGTACCACACCGCTTGCAGAAACCGCCTTCATGACCGTTGGTCCTATTCTAGAAGGTCTCATCCGCTCAATCCGCCGGAGTCTGTCTTCACATGCTCGGGATAGACAAAGCCCTATCTCACCGGAGGTCTAAGCCCAACGGCTACCCTCAACCTGGTTTAGCCAGCCTGTCGAAGCTGTTGCCCGGGGTGTGGCCGCTGCACATGCTACAGCTACAGGGAGCCACAGGTGAGAGCTGAGTGACAGGTGGGGACCAAAGGTGGACGAGCTGCCCTGAAAGGACACGACATGCCCCTACACCAGAGGTGCTACCCCTCCCTGAACACCCCATACAATCCTACAGGCCATCAGCCAGCTGTCCAGTGGCAAGGCCTCAGGATCTGATGCGATCCCAGCAGAAGTTTATAAGGATGGTGGTGCAGTGCTTGTTGACAAACTCACTCAACTGTTTCAGTCCTTCTGGAATCAAGGGTCTATTCCTCAGGAATTGAAAGACGCGTCCATCGTACACCTCTATAAGAGGAAAGGAAATCGAAAAGTCTGCGATAATCATAGAGGAATATCATTGCTTTCCAGCGCAGGCAAGATCCTTGCACGAGTGTTGCTGAATCGCCTGATTGACCACCTGGAACAGGGTCTATTACCCGAGAGACAGTGCGGCTTTCGTAAAGAGCGTGGCACTGTGGACATGATCTTCGCAGTCCGACAGCTCCAAGAGAAGTGTCAAGAGCAGAATCGTGAACTGTACACCATCTTTGTGGATCTCACTAAGGCTTTTGACACTGTCAGTCGTGAAGGTCTGTGGCGTATCATGTCGAAGTTTGGGTGCCCTGATAGATTCATCCTGATGGTACGTCAGTTCCACGACGGCATGACGGCTCGTGTTCTGGACGACGGAGAAGCTTCAGAGGCCTTTCCCGTCACAAATGGCGTCAAGCAAGGGTGTGTGTTGGCACCGACCCTGTTCAGCATGATGTTTTCAGCCATGCTGTCAGACGCCTTTCAGAACAGTTCCTTGGGAGTCAGCCTGAGATACAGGACTGATGGGAAACTGTTCAACCTGCGAAGACTCCAGGCTGTCACCAAGATAAAGGAGACTGCTACGAGACCTCCTTTTTGCTGACGATTGTGCCCTGAATGCTGGATCAGAGCAGGAAATGCAAGCCAGCATGGACAAATTCGCAGCAGCATGCGATAACTTCGGCCTTCTTATCAACATAAAGAAAACCGAAGTGATGCACCAGCCAGCTTCGAAAGCCCAACACCAAGAGCCCACCATCACAGTGAAGGGGCAAAAGCTGCAAGCAGTGGACCAATTTACATACCTTGGCAGCACCCTCTCCCGCGCAGTGACAATTGACATCGAGGTCAACTGCAGAATCGCCAAGGCAAGCTCTGCATTTGGCGGACTGCTGACCAACGTGTGGGACCGCCGTGGAATAAGCCTTGCTACAAAGCTTAAAGTCTACCGAGCAGTAGTGCTAACTACTTGATGTATGCCAGTGAGACCTGGACTGTATACAGGAGGCACGCTAGGCAATTGAACCACTTCCACACGACTTGCCTCCGCAGCCTTCTGAGGATTCGGTGGCAGGATAAGGTGCCTGACACAGAAGTCCTTTCCAGAGCAGGCCTGCCGTCAGTTTACACTCTGCTTATGAAAGCCCAGACACGCTGGGCAGGCCATGTTGCAAGGATGCCAGACCACCGCATCCCCAAACAGCTCTTCTATGGTGAGCTGTCTCAAGGAAAGCAATCGCACGGGGGACAAAAGAAGCGATACAAAGATACGCTGAAAGCCTCTCTTAAGTCCCTGGATATCGACATCACCTCCTGGGAAACCCTGGCACAAGACCGATCGACATGGCGTACGCTGATCCACCAAGGCTGCCAGACATCTGAAGCCAGAAGGATAATCCTAGCACAAGAGAAGCGAGCACTCCGTAAAGCCAGAGCTGCAAATGTTGTAACAGTGGTGCCCACACGTCTGCCCAACATGTGGCAGAACATTCCGTGCCCGTATTGGCCTTACCAGCCATTTGCGGATGCACCATGGACAGCTCACAACCTGATAGATGTTAAGGTCTTCTTCGAAAACGATGGACGAACATCACTTAGACAGTAAGATCTTTGTGGCTAGGGCCACCTTTTTGTTTTATGTTTGTACAGAGCCTAGCACAATGGAGTCCTGGTCCATAGATTCAAGTATTCCAATGCCAGAAGAGACCATTTTGATCATCTGACCTCTTGTATAACACAGACCACAGAACGTCCTTAGAATAATTCTTAGAGCATATCTTTTAGAAGAACATGCAATCTTGATTTTAAATAACTGTCTGTGGTGGACATGATCCTTGGCAAACTGCTCCAATAATTACCCTCGCTGTCAAAAATGTACATCTTATTTCCAGTCTGAATTTGTCTAGATTCAGCCACTGGATTGTGTTACGCCTTTCCCTGCTAGAGCAAAGGGCCCATTATCAAGTTCCCCATGCAGATACTTATAGGCTGTAATCAAGTTACCTCTCAACCTCATCTTTCTTAAGCTAAATAGATTGAGCTCCTCACTATAAAGGCATGTTTTCTAGTCCTTTAGTCATTCTCGTGGCTTTTCTCTGAACCCTCTCCTCCAATTTACCAACAACATTATTTTTAAACTGTGGGCTCCAGAACTGGACAAAGTATTCCAGCATTGGTCACACCAGTGCCAAATCTAGAGGTAAAATAACCTCTCTGCTCCTACTCAGGATTCTCATTTATGCAACCCAGGATCACATTAGCTCTTTTGGTCAAAGCACAACATTAGGGGCTATCCATCAAAAACCCCAAATCTCTTTCAGAGTCACAGCTTCACAGGATAGAGTCCTCCATCCTGCAAGTATCAATTACAGTATCTCCTCACTTAACGTTGTAGTTATGTTCCTGAAAAAAATGCAACTTCAAGCAAAACAATGTTAAGTGAATCCAATTTCTGATCTAATTAACAAGGCAGTGTACTTAAGGGAAATGCATATATCTCCCTCTATTCCTGCTGCCTTGCAGAGTCAGAGAGTTAACCCTTGAGGGCTCAGCCAATTGCTAGTTCATCATTTAGCAGTAAGGGAAATATCCCACCCTCTGACTCCTCCACCTCAACGAAGCTTCACAATTATCATCACTGTGTTCCAGTATTAAATTGTTTGTTTAAAACGTGTGTGTGTGTGTGTGTGTGTGTGTGTGTGTGTGTGTATATCTTTTGTCTGGTGAAAAAAATTTCCTTGGAACCTAATCCCCTCATTTGTCTTGATATTTTGTGACACTCTGCTTTTTTTTGGGGGGGGGGGGGCGCCGCTGGCGACCCCCCCCCCCACACACACACACGCACAATGTGTCCCCATATTTTTCTTCCTCTCATCTGGTCACCCTATATGCAGTAGGATTCCTGTGAGGGACAGGATTCTGTTGAAGCCATCCAGCCATCGTGTTTTATGTTTTCCTGGGTATCTTTTCCATTCTCCTTTCATTGGCTTAAAGTCAAAGATGATTCTTGCAGGGAAGATGGTAGGCATTCAGAGCAGGTGACCAAATCACCTTTGAGAGCTTTGGGTGACCATTTGCGAGAGCAGGACCTGTTTAGTTAGAAAACAGATCTCTTCATTTGAATTTAAATATGTACCATCGGAGGTTTTCAATCAGTCAGAGATGCTTCGTCTGAATAGAGTCTAATTTCTTGGAAACAGCTGGTCCAGCACTTTTTAACAGTTCTGCAGGAATTCCAGTTTCCTGATGTCAAAATCTACAGAAATAAGGCAACAGTACATTCGCAAAGATCATTTTATGCAGAATAGGTCAACTTGGCAGCAGCCTTAACGTCAGGGTCCAAAGAAACTGGGGGTGCATTTAACAGCTGGCTGAAGTAGTCACTCCAGCCTGTCATGCACTCCATTTCTGTATTGATTAGCTAACCAGAACTGGAGTAGACTGCACCAAGTGAACCACCTCTCTCATCAATAAGGTCATGCATGTGTTGATAAAAGGAAGCAATATTGCTCCTGGCAGAAGCTTCCTTGAGTATGATGGCTTTGGCGTCCATAAAAACTTTGCAATCAGTGTGTATTACTTTATTATAAGTGCCATTTAACTTATGATACGTGACCATATCGCCTCTCAGACAAGTTGTATGACACTGTTCAATGCTGGTTAAGATATTAACAGAGATCCAGAGTTTCTTGACTCTTTTTTGGGACCAATAATAGTCATAGCGACATAGGTTACCAGGGCTCTGAAGTTCATCCAGGTGGACTCGCTGTTAGTCTACTCTGGCAGGGTCTCAACCCAATTCAAGATTTCAGTGGTTTCAAATTCTATTGATTTTTAGGTTAGATCATTTAAATTTTGCTAACCTTTTTATTCTACAAAAGGAAGTCTGCAGAGACTAAGATGTGGTCAGCATTACCAATCTCAGCAGACCAATAAGTTCTGCAGTTGCTGATGTGGGTATGGAAGCTGTTCCATACCCCTGATTATTTTTGTTGACCTTCTCTAAACCTTTTCCAATTCTAATACATCTCTCTTAAGATGAGGCAACCAGAACTGCATGCAGTTGCCTTGGGTTCCTACATAGCATAGGGCTGTTATTATTTGTCTCCTTCCTGTTAAGTTGCAGAAGTTTACTTCTAAATATAAGAGGCATCACAAAATATACCATATTATCCTCACAAACCCTTAATTTTTTATTATATAGAAGGTCTCATCTTTTTTTGAAGGAGTGCTCTGCAGGATGTATTTTTAAGTTATAACTGCAAAATTAGCATTTCCTGTAATAAAATTGTAAAAAAAAAAAAAAAATTAGTTTAAAATGACCAAGAGTTTGCTTTGGTAAAAAAAAAAAAGCTAGTGTAGTTAAAACTAACAATTTTCCTTAGTACATTATATATAAGCCCCTTTGTTTTCAATAAAAATTGGTTTTAACTGAAAAAAAAAATCCCAGGTTTTACAAAAAGTATTAGTTTTTTCCCTGAATTTTTACCCTACTTTTGTATCATTCAAATGTATTAACAAAACAAAAAACTTATTTTATTAGGAAAATACAATACATTGCATGAGATATATGTATTTGATAATACATTAGTCTGTATGTATATGCGAAGCTGCCTGTTGAAATAAGGCTACGTATTAGTCTAGAACAGAGGTGGGCAAACTCCGGCTCACGGGCCACATCCAGCCCATGGGATCGTTCTCCCCGGCCTCTAAGCTACCCCCAGCACTCCCCTGTTGTTCCCTCTCCCCCACAGCCTCAGCTCACTGTGCCGCCAGCACAATGCTCTGGGCGGTGGGGCTGCAAGCTCCTGGGGCAGCACAGCTGCAGACCCCGGCCTGACCCGGTGCTCTGTGCTGTGCAGTGTGTGGCTGACTCCAACTGGGCAGCACGGCTGCCTGTCCTGGTGCAGCTGCACCGCCAGCCACCGGTGCTCCAGGCAGCACAGTAAGGGGGCAAGGAGCAGAGGGGGGGGGTTTGGCTAGAGGGCAGAGGAGTTCGAAGGGGGGGGTGGTCACAGGCCAGGGATCCGGATAGGGGTCGGGGCAGTTGAATTGGGGCACGGGTTCGGGGGGGGGGGAAGAGAGAGTCAGGAAGGAGAGGAGGGGCTGTATGGGGCGGCTGAGGGCAGTTAGGGATGGGGGTTCCAGTGGTGGTCGGATGGGGCAGGAATCCTGGGGTCCGTCAGGGGTGAGAAGCAGTGGGGGGAGGGGGGAGAGGGTGGGGCAAGCCATGCCTGCCTGTTTGGCGAGGCATAGCCTCCCATAACCAGCCCTCCATACAATTTCTGAAACCTGATGCGGCCCTCAGGCCAAAAAAAAATAAAAATAAAATAAAAAAAAAGAAGTTTGCCCAACCCTGGTCTAGAAGATACACACAATAAACAGGCACACATGTAAGCTCTAAAAGTACATGGTATTTCAATGTATTGATAAATCTCATGCCCAAATACACATTTCAAGCTGTTAACAGATACCAGTTTAAAGATTTGACACACTAAAAATGGGAAAACGGAAATCTGTATCAGAATACATTTCAGAACACAAAGAAGTACTCAAAAGCTTAAAAAAAAAATTGGAGAAAAGGATGAAGTTGAGTGTATGCACTGCAAATGGTGTGGCCTAATTATTAAATGTAAATATCTATAGGCTAGTAGTTCTAAGTCTACAATGGTAAACTGTTTATTCAAATGAAAAAAATTAGAGATATACTGTTTTCTCAAACTCAGAGTTGGCATTGAGTTCGGTTTCAGTTCTGCAGCAAACCACATTAATGCTTTGAATTCTGTTCATCAAATCTACTGAATATTTTTACCCCCATCCTTCCATCCACCAAAATAAACCACAATATTTACCCAGAAAAAAATATTTTGCACTGATTTTCACCTGTTTAATTGTTGTAGTAATAAACACCAATACATTCCTGGGAAAATGTAAATAAAATAAAATAAAAAAAAGAACAAAGTGCCCTAATTATATACATCTTCACACACAAGTGGGAACAAGTTTGAGCTTTGTTTTTTCTGTTTTGGTTTGTATCAGCAACAAATTTCTCTTCATTCATATTTCCAACCAGCAGTGTATACCAAGCAATTTCACACCTAACAGAGACTAGAAGTTGCAGAATTTTCCCTACAATTCACATCTTTTCCCTGTGGTCCTGTCTACACCATGCTAAAACAGCCATGCTTAAATATAATTATGATCAGATCATACTGTAACATGGTTTAACCTTGCTTGTATGAACAGAACACAACCCAGCACCATCTATCATCATGTTAAGTTGGTTAAAACATGGTTCTTTATCTACAATAGGTTGTGTCTACACTGGCAATTGTTGGAAAGTCTCCCACCATTACACTAGAAATAGCACAGCTCCAGCAGCTTCAATAATAGGAGTATTTGCGTGGAGCAGTGCTTTAATCACAGTGCTATCTAATATCCTTCAGAACAGGTCTAAGTAACACAATGGTTAAAACATGGCAGTACCAGTGATAGGGTCACAGTGGGAAGTTTTAAGAAAACCGATAGATTACACAAGGCTAGCAAGTACAATTGCACTAGTGTTGGCAACACTTCTCTACTAGGATGACCAGGTGTCCGGTTTTTTGACTGGAACACCTGGTCGAAAAGGGACCCTGGTGGCTCCGGTCAGCACTGCCGACTGAAACGTTAGAAGTCCAGTTGGTGGTGCTGCAGCGCCAAGACAGGCCAGTTCCTACCTGTCCTGGGGCACCACGCTGAGCCCTGGAAGCGGCCAGGAGGTCTGGCTCCTGGGGGTGGGGGGGTCACAGGGCTCTGCGCACTGCCCCAGCCCCAACTCCACACTTCCATTGGCTGGTTCCTGGCCAATGGGAGCTGGGGGGGGGGGCAGTGCATGCAGGTAAGAGCAGCACACACCATGGAGCCTCCTGCCTGCCTGTCGTCCCCCCCGCCCCTAGCAGCTGGACCTGCTGGCCACTTCCAGGTGCAGCACGGTGCCCCAGCACAGGCAGGAAGCCTGCCTTAGCACCCACGCTGCACCACTGACCGGGAGCCACCGAGGTAAGTCTGCACCCCAACCTTGAGCCCCAGCCCTGAGCCCCAACCAAACCCAGAGGCCCCTCCTGTACCCCAAATCCCTCATTCCTGTTGGCCCCAGCCCAGAGCCCATACCCCCTCCTACACCCAGCCTTGAGGCCCTCCAAACCCAAAGACCCCTTCTGCACCGCAGAGCACACACTCCCATCCCAGAGCCCTCACCCCCCCCCGCACCTCAACCCGCTGACACAGCCCAGAGCCCACTCTCATACCCTGAACCCCTCATCCCTGGCCCCACCCCAGAGCCCAAACCCCCTCCTACACCCCAACCCCGTGCCTCAATCTGCATCCCCCTCCTGCATTCCAAATCCCTCAGCTCCACCCCCCCAGCCTGGAGCCCCCTCCTGCATCCCAAACCCCTCATCCCTGGCCCCACCCCAGAGCCAGCACCCCCAGCCTAGAGCCCTCACCCCTCCCATCTCCAACCCCCTACCTTAACCTGCAGCCCCCTCCCACATTCTGAATCCCTCAGCCCCACCACCCAGCCTGGAGTCCCCTCCTGTACCCCAAGCCCCTCATCCCCACCCCCAGGCCTCACTGCCTCCTGCACCCCAACTCCCTGCCCAGCCTGGAGCCTCCTCCTGCACCCTGAACCCCTCATTTCTGGCCCCACCCCAGAGCCCACACCCCCATTTAGAGCCCTCACCCTCTCCCATACCCCAACCCCCAGCCCAGTGAGAGTGAGTGAGGGTGGGGGAAAAAAATGTAGTGAGCAGGGGGACGAGGCCTCAGGGCAGGGGCAAGGGCTAGGGTGTTCGGTTTTGTGCCAGTAGAAAGTTGGCAGCCCTACTCTCTACTGTTGCATGTGTGCACACATGTGAGGAGAACATAGCAATAGGTATTGTTTTGTGATAGGAGAGGTCAATAACGGGTACTGCTGAATACAGCCAAGACACCTAGAGGGACATTTCTACTAAGTTTCATTTGTACATGGATGCAAGATAATTATATTACAGTAGTGCCTTCTTAGATCAAAGACCCATTGTGCTAGTCACTATCAGGGACGGCTCCAGACCCCAGCACGCCAAGCGTGTGCTTGGGGCGGCATGCTACGGGGGGCGCTCTGCCGGTCGCCGGGAGGGTGGCAGGCGGCTCCGGTGGACCTCCCGCAGGCGTGCCTGCGGAGGGTCCGATGGAGCCGCGTGGCTTCGGTGGAGCCGCGGGACCAGCGGACCCTCCACAGGCACGCCTGCAGGAGGTCCACCGGAGCCGCGGGACCAGCGACCGGCAGAGCGCCACCCCACCCCCCACGGCGTGCCGCCCTGCTTGGGGCGGCGAAATGTCTAGAGCCACCGCTGGTCACTATACAAACAGATTATGAGACAGTCCTGTCCTGTCAGTTTATATTGGAAACAAGATAGACAAAGGGTTAAGGGGGAAAAAGATTTTATAAAATGATTATATCCAATAGTTTTAGACAACACTCACCCATTTTCTTTTCTCTGAGGAAGGTGTTGAGCTTGCCAAGCTGGATGCCTTTGTTTTATTACTGGTAGTCTTAGAACAAGAAGGCTGAAAGAATATAATTGAGAAGCAAACAATGGGGAAATCAGGTGATAAAAATGAATACAGCATAAAATTAAAAATGTTTTAAAGTACACATTTGCTATGCAACTGAAGTCTGAGTGACTTGTTTGCCAAGAATCAAGAGTGATGTACTTATATTCATTTTCTCCTCACACACATTATTCCTTTATCCAAAAGCCTCCCAATGCCTATAATCACCTTCAGAGAATGCCATAAACTCTGTCAGCCATATTTCTGCATTTTTCCAAACTACTCCCACTTTAAGGAGCATGTATAATGCCATTTGATGGCTCACTTCATCCCACCTAAATTCTGAGTGAGAAAACTTGCTAACCTGAATTACTGGTTTGTCATACAGCCATCAGAAGACCAGTCACCAATAAAATAAAATGAAATCCACAAAACGTTGGGAGATTATTCTGACTGTGTGTGCAAGCATGGCCAAACAGGGGTTGTGGCCGTTAGAATCTACATTTAGCTTGTTGGACTAGGATTTTCTTAAGTGATTTGCTGAAAGAAACATCTAAAAAAAGTCAATCATTGATTAGATTCCTAGTAATGGTAACATGTCTGTACTCATAATATTGGTCATTGATAGAATCAAATCTCACAGGTTAAGAAAACACATTTCTGTGGGAGCCACTTGTTAAAATATTGGCAGAACATCACTGGCTCCTAATCTTAAAAAAAAAAAAAAAAAGAGGAAGATCACTACTCTGCCTTGGGCTGTATCTAGCAGATAAACAACACTGCTTTCTGACCGACAATTTCTCCTAGGAAAAAAATGCATACACCAAGATGAAAGCTTTTCTGACAAGTTCTGTACCTAGACTGCTCACAGCCTTCCTGAAAACCAGAGTGAAACTTAAAAGAACCTTGTTGATTCACTCTTGTTCCTGCCCTCATGACCCTATCTTTCCTCTCAGCCACTGATTCATTCCTCTATTAAGCATCTGCTAAGCAACTGAAACTCTGCTTTAAATGTATGTTATTTTCACAAGAGTATTAGTTTTCTTACTTTGTTATCCAAGCCATCCGAACTTCCCTCCTTTTGCTCAGACTTCTTGGATTTCTTTTTGGACATCTCAAATCCCTAAATAAAGCAGTGTTAATCAATATTATTTCAGAATTATCTTTCCACTTCTTGCCAAATACATGCAATTTAATTACCATTTGCATCAAATGTGATTGGGGGGGAAAAATACTTTACACTCAACTTTCCTCCCCCTGAATTCAGCCTCATGAGTTCTCTTTTTTCTATTTACACTTAACAGAACAATAAAAGCAGACCTCTAGTATAGCTGGATGCGAGGATCTCACTGTAACAACACTAGAGAAACCCAGAGCTGGGGAGGAGGGACAGAGAGAAACAAAAAAACCACCTACCACAACAAAGCACTCCAACGCACATACTTCTCTCTGTGGGGAGAGAGAGCAAGTGACATGAGAGATGTTAGACACATTATTAATGCATTATTGGAAGGCACTCAGCTACTATGGTGATGAGCATGGTATAACAAAGTAATAAAGAGCTTCTCTGTCTTCAATTACAGAAATACCTTGTTCACAAGTTTGTGGAGCTGGACCTCCATTTTTCTTCTCTCTCCTTTTATCTGTTGCTGCCTTATTGCAAAGAAGAAAGTTATCATTGTTGAGCTGTGTAATCACTATTTCATTCCCCTCCTAATTTCTTCTCCTTTCCACTCTTCCAGTGGAATCCTGTAGGACTACATTAAAGCTACATCCCTGAAGTATGCACAGAGAGAGGGACCAACTGATCCTAAACGATTGCTGCATTCAAAAAGGATCAACCATGAAGCATGGGCTGTGAGAGGTGGCCAAGTTGCCCAGAAAAAACGTTGATCTAGGAACCCATCCCTAAGCATACAGGGGGTTAGATTGGGAGGAAAGGGAGGAATGGGAGGAAGAAAAGTTTGCCATCCTAGGTATGGGAAGAATGCATGAAACGAACAAAAACAAAAACAGTGGAAGTAGAAGCTCCATGCACCCAGCAACCCAAACTGCACAATCTGGCATTTAGTTGTCATAGTGATAGAACTAGTTTCAAAGATCAAGGATTTTTCAGACCCCTCCCAACTGAAAGAAAAAAAAAATTAAGCAGAGGGACATTTTCAGGTAAGGTAGGCCTAAAAAGTTTGATTTCAGGATGGGTAGGAAACAGTTGTCTGTAATGTTAATAAAAACATTTTCATTAATTTTAAAACAATTTCTGATCATAAAACATTTCTGGTTTAAAGTGCCCCTAAAATATTAGTGAACCAAATATGAGAGAAAGCTTTAGTGCCCAAGAACTGAAACATGCAACTGATTTTTGTGTTAGTTTCATCATCATATATAACTTAAAAGAAAAATGCAAACTGAAATTAAATCAGAAAAAGCAAATTCAATTTTTAACTCTGCTAAGCTCAGGTGTTCTTAAAAAACACATATGACGACATTTTTCTAACAACAGTCTAACCCAGAGGTGGGCAAACTACAGCCCGTGGGCCACATCCAGCCTGTGGGGCCCTCCTGCCTGGCCCCTGAGCTCCTGGCCCAGGAGACTACCCCCGGCTCCTCCACTGCTGTTCCCCCTCCCCCACAGCCTCATCTCACTCCACCAGCAGCCCAATGCTCTGGGCTGCGGGGCTGCAAACTTCTGGGGCTCTGTGCTGCACAGTGGCGACACTGTGGCTGGCTCCAGCCATGCAGCGCGGCTGTAGCACTGCCAGCCACCAGTGCACCAGGCAGCGCAGTAAGGGGGCAGGGAGCGGGGGGCAGGGTTGGATAGGGGTCAGGGTGGTCAGAGGGCAGGGAACGGGGGGCGGGGTTGAATGGGGGCAAGGGTCCCAGAGGGACAGTCAGGAATGAGAAGAGGGGTTGGATGGGACGGCAGGGGGCAGTCAGTGGCAGGGATTCCAGAGGCAGTCAGGGGACAGGGAAAAAGGGTAGTTGGATGGGGCGTGGCTCTGGGGGAGGGGGCCCGTCAGGGAGCAGGGGGGGTTGGATGGGGCAGGAGTCCCCTAACCAACCCTCCATACAGTTTCCAAAACCCAATGCGACCTTCAGGCCAAAAAATTTGCCCACTCCTAGTTTAATCCAATTTATTGATTTATTTGGCATATGGAATCTGGTCAAGCCAAGCCACAACATTCTTATCAGCAATGTTCAAGGCATGAAGACCATCAAAAAGTGGAGTCATTTTGTAGACCTCAACAATGTGGGTCATGATTTGTGGCTGCCCACACTGACATAGTGGACTGTCTCTAAAACACCACCAAAATTCTGCTGCAGCACAAATTCCATGTCCTGTACAAAACATAGCTGAGAAGGCTCCATTGCCTTCATGGTAAATAAAACACGGGCTGATGCTGAGTGGAACATGGGATGAGATAATTATTTGTCACTCTGTCTGCGGACCATGAAGCTTGCCATGTGTCCTCAACCATAAATCCCCTCACCTGGTAAACTTATCCACAACTGACGCTGTGAGGGCAGATGATCATGTGGTGGATTAAACAAGTCTTTAATTAACGGTAGATGTGACATATCACACAATTTTGTTACAAGCTTTGCTACACTTTCCACTCTATGAACAGTGAGTGGGAACTATAGTATAGGAGTAGATTTAAGTGTGCCTGAAATAATATGCTGTACGTAATGTTGATCATCCTTGTTTGAGATGAGTAAGCCCAATAACGTCATATCACAGAATTTAAGGCCAGAAGGCATCACTAGATCATCTAGTCTCACCTGGATATCACAGGCCACTAACACCTCCAGCAACCCAAATTACACTAAAGTATTACAATCCTCACCAGACCAAGCCACAAAAGCAAAGAACTGGAGGACCAAGGTACACCAATGCCCAAGGCTCCTGTGATGACAGGGAAAGGAGTCCAGACAATCCTAGCAAGCAGCCTACACCCCATGTTACAGAAGAAGGCACCCCCACCCCATGGTCACTGCTAATCTGACCTGGGGGGGGGGAAGTTCCTTCTCAGCCCCACATATGGTGCGCAGTTAGACCCCAAGCATGTGGGCAAGAACCAGCCTGTCAGGCTTCTTACTATTATTATCTCCATAGTGCCTAGGAGTCCTAGTCATGGACCAGTACCCATTGTGCTAGGCACTGTTCAAACACAGAACAAAAGATGGCCCCTGCCCCAAATAACATACAATCTAAGCACGAGACAACAGCTTGATATAGACAGACAGATGGGAGAGCACAAGTAAATAATGACACAATATTGGTCAAGTTTTGTTTGGGTTTTTTTGTAAGCATCACAGCAAATAAGTTTTAAGGAGGGTTTTGAAGGAGCATATGATGTTTACAGGTAGTTCCTCTCAAGCATGAAGTTCAGCACGGGATAAAGCACAAAGCTGTTTGTTTTAAGAGTGAACAAATGGGCAATGGAGGCTGGCCTTAGAAGAAATGCCACCTGGAATGGGTGGGTCAGGTCTGACAGCAACTGCTATCCTAGAGTTATTCCGTAGGGTCACTAATCGCTTGTCAGGGCAGACTGCGAATTTACCTAAGCCCCTTTGCACCTCGCAGGTCAGTACCCTTGTTCCTAGTGCACCCACGATCGTGGCACCCACGCCAAAGAAGGGGAAGCAGAGAGAACTCCAGCCCTGAGAACAGTTCGGTGACTTCCCCCTCCAGCCCCCCAGCACCACACCACCCCCTATGTTTACAGCAGCAGCAGGGGGGGCACGATACCCCACAGACCCCGCGGGCAGCCTCCCTGCCACCGCCAGGAAATGCCCCATCCAGCCCCAGAGACCCACACGGCCGCTACTCCTCTCCCCCCCCCCCCGATGGGGCAGCCAGCCACTCGCCCCCCCCCAGTAAGTGAGCGCCCCTCTCTCCCAGCGCTCGGCCCCAGCCAGCCCAAGGCAGAGACCGAGGAACACAGACACCCCCGCAAACAGCCCGCAGCCCTACTCACCCTGGCGCCGTCTAGCCAAGGCCCAACGGAGACCTCATCGCACTGGCATTCTGGGTAGTGTAGTTTTCTCATTGCGCCTTTTGGCCGCCCGAGACTTTTTTACGTCACAGTGCCTGTCAGGGGAGGGCGGTTGGGTGCTGTGATCCCGGTGTATTCTGGGTAGTGTAGTTTTTTGCAGATATGCATCTCGGGAAGCGTAGTTTTTATTGGCTGGGCCCGAACGACTGCACCCCGCCCCCTTGCGGCGAGTCGGCGCGGCCGCCTGCCCAGGGAGAGGAAGTGAGCGGCGAACAGCGCCCTTCCCCCGCCCAGCGCGGCCAGGAGAGGCCTTTGCGGCTTGGACTCTCGCTCCCCTCCCCAGCCCGTAGTTCGTGCCGTGCCCTGTGCGGGGAAGATGGCGGCTGAGGAGGCTGCAGTGGCAGCGCTGGCCCGGCTGCCCCCCGAACAGGGGGAGGCGGAGGAGGAGGAGGAGGAGGCCGGAGAGATCAGTAAGGGAGCGGCTGCGGGCGGGCGGGTGGGTGCGTGGCGGGGGCAGCCTGCGATCTGGGGACAGACCTGTGGAAGAAGGGAACCCCCCCTCCCCCGGCCATAGGGGCTGAGCTGAGGGGATCGGGTGGGGGTCCGGGCCCTGCTCACCCGCTGCGGGGGGCCGGGAGCGGTGTGTGCCGTAGCAGCAGCATCCTCACCAAGCCCGGGGATGGGAGTCAGGACTCCTGGGTCCCGCTGCCTCCCTCGGCTGCCGGGAGGATGCTGCCACCTGCTAGCGGGGCCGGCTCGTGGTTGTGAAACGCCTTGAGTGGATGGCGATAGAGAAACGCAACGCCTCCCTGGCCCCGGTAGGTGGAAAAGCTGTGTTATTCCTGCACCGCCAGGTCTCTCCTGGCTCTGGGACACCAGTGAAGGCTATTGATGGAGCTGCTTCCTGCTCACAATCTCAAGGGTGTGATGTTCCCTCCAGGGGCATCATTTCAGATGCCGGGGGGGGGGGAGAGGAATTAACCACGATTCCAGGGGTGAGTTAGGTACCTGAAAACTCTAGGTGTTTTGCAGATAACTTAGAAATTAGCTGGCAGGAGCACTGTATCTAATGCCTTCCTATGTAAAGAAGGAAAATTAAATAAATATTAGATCCATTCAGCTGTAATAGTAACATGTTCTGACATCTTGTGCCAAGTCACTTAAGGGACATTGGTTAGGTTTAAAATACTAAACCTAATATCAGTTAATATTCTTACTTTTTTACTTACTCTTGAATACAATAGTTGAAATCGTTGTAGAAAAATCTCGATTCTTTTCTGTCATTTACACTTCTTACTCTTTGCAGTTCACCAACCTTGGAACAGGTCATTTAACTTTTGGAAACATCCTGCTAGGGCAAGGCTCTGTGTGTTTATACTTCAACTGCCCCAGGGCTCTAGAGGTGTTACCATACTACAAGTAATAGACTAGAAACTTACTTTAAATGAGTGAAACTGACAGTTTCAGGTCTCTTTCACAGTATTGCCAAACTCTAATGTTCAAAAATCACGAGTCAGGTTCACCAAAAAGCATGAGATTGGCTTAAAAATCATGAGATTATGTAAAAAGAATAGATTTGGTGTGCTTTTTGTTAGTCTTTGGCTTTTTGACCCTTGAGGGTGCACTGGGTCACATTTTGAAGCTTTCTCCACAGCCATGAGGGCTGGAAACTTACTTTTTCTTTATAAATGAAAGCTGAAATAATCACATAATCACTTAACTCCAGGAGCTGGGGTTTTAAGGAAAACAAGGACAAAATCATAAGAGTTGGCAACACTGCTTATTAACAAAGGACCTAACCTTCTAAACAGTTTTGAAAATACCGCTAGGTGCCTAAATACCTTTGAAAATCTGGCCCTTAATCTCTCTGTGCCTCAGTGCCCCATCTGTACAATGGGGATAACAGCACTGCTCTACCTCACAGAGGGTGTGCGAGGAGAAATAGGTTAGACATTGTGAGATGCTCAGATCCTATGGTGATGGGGCCACATAATTACCATAGGTAGGGTGGGAACTTCTCCATATCAGTGCTATCTCTTCCCTCTGTTTTGGCCTATCTTTTCTTCTATCCTCTTCACCTTCTTTTCACCTATCCTCACATCTCCATCTTTTCTGAATGTAACCTTGGCTCAGAGGGCTTGGCTGTATTTCTTCTGAGTCTCCTGTGTTCTTCAACACCCTTCTCCAGCCCCCCACAGAGGGAATCCTGTTTTACAGGCTCATCTAATGACTTCCAGATCCTTAATTTAATTACTAGCCCTTTCTTATCTTAATCACCCTGCCTCTGTTTGTAAACAAAATACTGACTCCCTGCCCCAGGGGAACAAACTGGGAGCAGCACCTCTCCTCTGCAGAATTCACATTCCATGTTCAGGCTGTGCTGCAGTTAAGAGCTCTGCCTGGGGCTAGGATGTGCACTATGAGCAGACAAAACTCAGGGGTGGGCTAGGAGACCTCCCTCCTGCCCTCCCTAAATGGTGCCCCTGTGAATACTGTGTCAGAATATTCCCAACAGACAGGGATTCTCTTGCTGTTTTACACAGTATAAAGCTCTGGAGAACAGGTTTCAGAATAGCCCTGTCCTTTGTGGGGAGGTAATATCCATCAGTGTATTTGAGGTCTTCGTCTTTATACACTGTTCAAAAAGACATTGAAACTAACTGGAACACCTTGAGTTTACAATACCAGTTTACCTTACATCTGTTACATGCACTAACCTTTCCAGTTGCTGGTGGTAGTTGGTTGGAACATGTGTGACAAGAAGCCAAACTTTCTATTGCCCTGAATCATCGGTTCCAAGGCCAACAGTGTGATCATCTAGTCTGACCTCCAGTACAACACAGGCTATTGGACTTCCCCAAAATTCCTAGAGCAGATCTCTTAGAAAATCATGCAATCTTCATTTAAAAATTGCCAGTAATGGAAAATCCACCAAGGCCTTTGTAAATTGTTCCAATGGTTAATTGCCCTCACTGTTAACATTTTACACCTTATGTCCAATCTGAATTATCTAATTTCAACTTCCAGCCACTGGATCATAGTACACCTTTCTCTGCTATACTGAAGAGCCCATTATCAAAGGCCCTGTCTACAATGGCAAGTTTCTGCACAGTAAAGCAGCTTTCTGTGCTGTAACTCCCGAGGTGTACACATTGCCAAGAGCCACTTAGTGCACAAGCAGCAAAGAATCCTGTGGCACCTTATAGACTAACAGACGTTTTGCAGCATGAGCTTTCGTGGAAATTTCCACTCTTGCATCCGACGAAGTGGGTATTCACCCACGAAAGCTCATGCTGCAAAACGTCTGTTAGTCTATAAGGTGCCACAGGATTCTTTGCTGCTTTTACAGAACCAGACTAACATGGCTACCTCTCTGATACTTAGTGCACAGTAACTGCACAGTTGCAGCGCTTTAAAAAAATCACCTCAATGAGAGACGTACAGCTTTCTGCGCCAGGGCTACAGTCAGGAGCGGCACCAGGGTTTTTGGCGCCCTAGGCGAGGATCCTTCCGTGCTCCCAGTCGTTGGCGGCAATTCTGCGGGGGGGGGGGGTTCTTCCGTGCTCCCGGTCTTCGGGGCACTTCGGCGGCGGGTCCCGGAGTGAGTGAAGGACCCACCGCAGAATTGCCGCCGAAGACCCGGAGCGCGGAAGGACCCCCCTGCCGCCAAATTGCTGCCCCCCCAAATCCTGGTGCCCTAGGCGACCGCCTAGGTCACCTAAATGGAAGCGCAGGCCCTGGCTACAGTGCTGCAGTGCCAGTGTAGACACTGTGGCAATTACAGCACTACGATTGGCCTCTGGGAGGTATCCCACAATGCCTGTTCTCACCTCTCTGGTCATCGGTTTGAACTCTACTGCCCTGCCCTCAGGTGACCAACCATCATCCCCACCCTGTAAATTCCTTTGGAAATTTGAAAGTCCCCTTCCTGTTTGCTTGGTGATACGTGCAGTGGTCTCAGCGCATCTTTCCAGGTGGCCAGGCCAGCTCCACGCACCAGGTGATCCCCCTCTTAGAGCAATGCCAAGCTGCTGGACCTCATCAGCATTTGGGGAGAGGAGGCTGTCCTTTCGCAGCTGCACTCCAGCTGAGGAATTATGATACCTACGGACAGATTTCAAGAGGCATGACAATGCAGGGTCAAAGAGAAGGAGCTGCGAAATGCCTTCCACAAGGCGCAGGAGGCAAACCACCACTCTGGGGCTGTACCCACGAGCTGTCAGTTCTACAAAGAGCTGGACGTGATACTCAGCAGCAACCTCATGTTCACTGCAAAGACCACTGTGGATACTTCGTTGGCTCATGTGCCAGTTGAGAGTGGACTGAGCCAGGAGGAGGAAATCTTGGACGAGGATGTGGAGGGGGAGGGAGACCCAGAGGCAGAGGATGCCTTGGAGGCCAGAGATGCATGCAGCCAGGAGCTCTTTTCTACCCTGGAGGACGCTAGCCAGTCACAGCTGTCGGAGATTGGCGAAGTGCAAACAGGAGAGGAGGACCCTGGTAAGTGGATCTGATTTGGGGAATCTCTGAAGTGAGTTGTTGGGGGCAGGAGAGTTGCAGAAAGCAGGCTTGTCTCCCACCGCATGCCTAGTCTGAGCAGCGGAACAGGCTATTGATTGACTCCCTCACTTCACAGGACTCTCCCTCAGAGATCTCAACGAAACTCTCGTGGAGATACTGGGCGATCCCCTGCTGCAGGTTCTTTGGCAGAGCTGTTTTGTTTCTTGCCCCACTAATAGTAACTTTCCCACCCCACTGTGCCATCACAGCAAGGGGGGACCATTGCTGCATAAAGGCAAGCCGCATAGGGGCCAGGGTGGAAGCCACAGGCTTGGAGAAGACCCTCCTTTGATTCCTGCTCACCCTCAGCAGCAAGATATCTTCCATAATGATCACATCCTGTGGAAAGTGTGGGGACAGGAATGATTATCAGGCCTCCCCTACAGTGCTGACTGTACCCAAGAGCCATGTGACCAGTGTACAGCAGGGTCCGGGAAGAGTTATTCACCCTGCCCCTGAAGCTACTCACCATTTGGGGGGGCTTGTTGCTCATGTATGCTTGCCAGGGGTCAGCCAGTTAGTGACAGGTGTGTGAGTACTGGCTGTGTTTTAAATCACTGAATCAATGTTGTCTGCATTGCAAACCATACTGCTTCTGTAAAATGTTGCGTTTAAACTTCACAGAGATGACCTTGGGAGCCCAGCCTCCCTCCTTGTTATCGGCGGCTGAACAGCTGTGCAGAATTAGAAAGCGGCCAAGAAGAACTAAGGAGGACTTTTTGCACAATGTTATAATGTACTCCGTTGCTGAGAAACAGGAATTGAAGGAGTGGTGGGACAGCGAGAAGAGGGACCGAAAGGAGAACGTGGCATGCCAGAATGAAGCCACGGAGCGGCTCTTAAAGGTTATGGAGCACCAAGCAGACACGCTCCATGCGATACTACCTCTTCAAACCGAGCAGCTCCGCCACTGCCCCCCCCTGCAGCCACTGTCGCAAAACATTTACCCATGTGCCCCCCAGACACCGCCAACACACTCTTATCAACCTCCTGGCTCCAGTCTATACCCACAGCATTCCACTCCTCCCCACTCAGCACTATGGACTCCCACTACCCACAGCACTCAACACCCATCCCTCTGCGGTTTGGCCCTGCTGAAGTACAGTACCCACTGCATTGTACTCCAGAGGAGAAGGTTAGATATGATCCCTGAACATACACAAATCTTTAGCCATCCCGGGACCTCCTCCTCCTCCTGTGACCTTCCCTTCCTCCATCCCCCTCACTGCTGATGTTTTTTGTTGGTTTTTTTTTTTGTTTGACTCTCTCCTCCAGTTGTTGTCTTTTAATAAAAAATTATGTTGGTTTGAAAGCAAACTTTATTCTATTGATTGAAAGCAAAAACAGCACTGCAAAGCAACATACAATTATGTTAAACCCCCTTATTGCATCATGTGCACCAATCACCTCCTAGCATTACAAGCACTGCAATCCCGAGCATAGCAACAAATATTAGTGGCTTTCAGCTTCAAATTGCTGCCTCAAGGCATTCCTGACCCTTATGGCCCCACGCTGTGCCCCTCTAATAGCCCTCGTCTCTGGCTGTTCAAACTCAGCCTCCAGGCGCTGTGCCTCTGCGGTCCAGCCCTGAGTGAAGCTTTCACCCTTTTCTTCATAAATATTATGGAGCGTACTGCACCTAGCTATAAGCATAGGAATATTGTCATCAGCCAGGTCCAGCTTCCCATAGAGGCAGTGCCAGCAGGCTTTTAAACGGCCAAAAGCACACTCAACAGTCATTCTGCACTTGCTCAGCCTGTTGTTGAACCACTCCTTGCTGCTGTTAGGTTGCCCTATATATGGCTTCATAAGCCATGGCATTAAGGGGTAGATGGAGTCTCCCAGGATCACATTGGGCATTTTGATTTCCCCTACAGTGATCTTCTGGTCCGGGAAGGAAGTCCCTGCTTACAGTTTCCTGGACAGGCCAGAAAGAAGTATGAGTCATGCACCTTTCCAGACCAGTCTGCGTTAACGTCTGTAAAACACCCACGGTGATCCATAAGCGCCTGGCGAACTATAGAGAAATACCCCTTGCAATTAATGTACTCAGTGGCTAGATTCTCTGGTGCCAGAATTGGTATATGCATGCCATCTATCGCCTCTCCATAGTTAGGGAAGCCCATTTGTGCAAAGCCATCCACAATGTCACGCACGTTGCCCAGAGTCATGGTCTTTCGATTAATGGCCCGGCACACTTCCGTCAACACGAGTCCAACGGTCGACTTTCCCACTCCAAACTGGTTAGCAACCGATTAGTAGCAGTCTGGAGTAGCCAGCTTCCACAGTGCAATCGCCACACGCTTCTTCAACGACAGGGCAGCTCTCATTCTCATGTCATTGCACTGCAGGGCTGGGGCGAGCTCATCACACAGTCCCATGAATGTGGCTTTTCTCATTCAAAAGTTCTGCAGCCACTGCTCATCATCCCAGACATGCATGACCATGTGATCCCACCTCTCAGTGCTTGTTTCCTGAGCCCCAAAGTGGCATTCCACTGTGGTCAGCACTGCCATGAATGCCACAAGCAATCTCGTGTCATAGCTACTATGCGTGGCGAGATCAGTGTTGCACTCCTCTTGCCTTTGTAGTTTAAGGAATAGCTCCACTTCCACTCATGACATGTTAGTCAGAGCGAGCAGCATACTGGTCAACAGTTCGGGATCCGTTCCTGCAGCCCAAAGAGGTGGGGCGCGCAGTACACAAACTGTTGAAAGGTGGTGCCAAATGCGGACAGAAGCACAGGGATTTCTGGGATGGGAAGCAGTGCATCACAGGGCATTGGGACAGGACACAGGATGCCCCGTGACCCTCTCCGCCTTCCCACAAGTCTTAGCAGCAGAAGAGAAAGGGATGCTCTGTGGGATAGCTGCCCAGAGTGCACCACTCCAAATACTGCTGCAAGTGCCGCAAGTGTGAACACGCTATTGCGCAGGCAGCTGACAGTGTGAACACACAACAGCAGTTTCCTTTCAGCGCGCTCTGAGCAGCGCTGTAACTGCCAGTGCTGTAATTTTGCCAGTGTAGACATGCCCAAATATTTATTCATCGTGTAGGTACTAATAGACTGTAATCAATTCATCTCTTAACCTTCTCTTAAGCTAAATAGGTTGAGCTTCTTGAATCTTTCACTAAAAGGCACTTTCTAATCCTTTAATTGTTCTCATGGCTCCTCTTTGAACCCTCTTCAGTTTATCAACATCCTTCTTGAGGGCACCAGAACTTGACACAGTATTATGCATCCTTGCATTGCATTGGCCACAGCATCATACTAGGAGCTCATGTTCAGGTGATTATCCACCATGACCCAACTCTTTTTCAGAGTCAGTTCTCTCCAGGATAATCCCCCATCTTGTAAGCATGGCCTACATTCTTTGTTCCTAGATGCATAAATTTACATTTAGCCATATTAAAACATATATTGTTTGCTTGTACCCAGTTTCCCAAGTGATCCAGATCTCTGTGAATCAGTGACTTATCCTCTCCATTATTTACCACTCTCCCAATTTGTGTGTCATCTGCAAACTTTATCAATTATGATTTTATATTTTCTTCCAGGTCACTAATAAAAATGTTATATAATGTAAGGCCAAGAATTGATACCTGCAGGACCGCACTAAGAAAAATGTCCATTCAATGATGACTTCTTATTAACAGTTACATTTTTAGATCTACCAGTGAGCCAGCTTTTAATCCTTTTAATATGTGCCATATTAATTTTATGTTCTAGTTTTTTCATCAAAATGGCATGTGGTACCTAGTCAAACACTTTACAGAAGTGTAAGTATATCAACATTACTACCTTTATCGGCCAAACTTGATATAATTTTTTATGAGATTACAAGTTATTTTGACAGGATATATTTTCCATCAACCCATGTTGATAGGCATTAATTATATTACCCTCTTTTATTTCTTTAGTAATCATGTCCTGTATCAGCCACTCCATTATTTTGCCTGGGATCAGGCTGACGGGCCCATCATTACCTGGGTCATCCCATTTACCCTTTTAAAATACTGGCACAACATTAGCTTTCTTCCAGTCTTCTGGGACTTCCTCAGTGCTCCAGAACCCATTGAATATCAAATTAATGATCCAGCAAGCTCCTCAGCCAGCTCTTTTAAGACTTTTGGATGCAATGTACACCGCTACCCCGATATAACGCAGTCGTGGGGAGCCAAAAATCCCTACCGCGAGGCTACTTAAAACTCAAACAAGTACACAGCCAATATTCATAACTTTGAATACAAAAATGATACATGCATACAAATAGGGTGAATATATTCAGTAGATCATAACCTTTACAGAGATATGTTACATGGCATATGTAGTATAAACATATTCCAGTTATGTTATATATACATTCATAAGCATAGTCCCAATGATTTAAAAATGTCTAACTATAGTTGCTGCTGTTTAACATCCTCCTGAGATATTAGTGGAAAGGCAAGAGTGTTATCATGACAATTGATCTGACTAGATCATTTGTTTCCTTTCCCCCCCACCCAATAGAGAACAGAAATATTTATTGAACATTTCTTCCCTTTCTTCATTATTATTAATAATTATACTATTTACATCTAACAGGGACACCATTTCAGATTTTGGAGGGGTGGCAACTTTAACTGTGATTCCAGGGGCTACTTGGGCACCTGAAAACACTTGTTTTTTTGCAGATGATAACTTAGAAATTATTATTTGACAGGAGCACTGTATCTATTTCCCATCTTAAGAAAATAAAATATATTAGATCCAATCAGCTCTAATACTAACATGTTCCGACACTTTTTCACTAGGAGGGTGGTGAAGCACTGGAATGGGTTACCTAAGGAGGTGGTAGAATCTCCTTCCTTAGAAGTTTTTAAGGTCAGGCTTGACAAAATCCTGGCTGGGATGATTTAGTTGGGGACTGGTCCTGCTTTGAGCAGGGGGTTGGACTAGATGATCTCCTGAGGTCCCTTCCAACCCTGATACTCAATTATTCTATGATTCAACTTCATGTCAATTCACTTAAGGGTCACTGGTTAGGTTTAAAATTGTAATGTATATTCTTACTTTGTTACTAAATCTTGAATACAACAATTGAAACAATTGTAGAAAATCATGCGTCTGATGTTTCCCCCATGAAAGCTCATGCTCCAATACATCTGTTAGTCTTTAAGGTGCTACAGGACTCATTGTTGCTTTTTACAGATCCAGACTAACACGGCTACCCCTCTGATACTAGCAGCAAAGAATCCTGTGGCACCTTATAGACCAGGGGTCTCAAACATGCGGCCCGCGGAGCTCCCCAGGGGAGCTCCGCAGGGGCCCCCAAGAGAAAAGCGGAGGCTCCCGCCTCCGCCCCTCTCCTGGAGCCTCGGCGCATAGAGCGCCGAGTCTCCGTCCGAGCGCCTGAGCCCCGCCCCGATCCGAGCCGCGTGGGGAGGGGGCGGGGCTGGGAGCTCTGGGCTGAGCGCTGCGCTCGGCATGGAGCTCACAGCCCCGCCCCCTCACCACGCGGCTCTGAGCGGGACGAAGCTCAGGCCTCGCCGGAGACGCGCTCGGGTAACGGGGGGGGGAAAGCGGGACCCGCCGGGGCCGGGCCGTGGGGGGGGGGGGAAGGGAAGCGAGACCCGCCGGGCCGGGGGGGGGGGGAGGGAAGCGGGACCCGCCGGGGCCGGGCCAGGGGAAGGGAAGCGAGACCTGCCGGGGCCGGGCCGGGGGAAGGGAAGCGAGACCGGCCGGGCCGGGGGGTGGGGGAGGGAAGCGAGACCCGCCGGGGCCGGGCCGGGGGAAGGGAAGCGGGACCCGCCGGGGCCGGGCTGGGGGGGGGGGGAAGGGAAGCGAGACCCGCCGGGGCCGGGCCGGGGGAAGGGAAGCGAGACCCGCCGGGGCTGGGCCGGGGGGCATGGGCGGCAGGTTATATACTTGTGTGGGGCCCGGGCCCCAGCAATATTCAGGGCTGGGCGCCCTGCTCCAGCAATAGTTGGAGCTGGGTCTCTTCCTGCCCCCCCCCCCCCCCCCGGTCCTGCCTGGATCGGCCCCGGCCACCGCAGGTCTCCCCCCGCCGCCGCGACCCTGCCTGGAGCAGGTCCCAGCCCCCGCCTGCCACCCCCCCTCCGCGTGTTCCCCCCCCTCCGCCGCGTTGTGTTGCGTCCCTGCCTGACAGAACGCAGCGCGCCTCTCCCCTGCCTGCTGCCCGGAGGGCTCCCAGCAGATTTGCTGTCTGCTGCCGCAGGGTCCTAGTGCCTGCCCTCCGCCAGTACTGGCAAGGCAGGCTGCCCTTACCCTGAGCCTCTCCAACCCCAAACCCTCAGCCCCAGCCAGAGCCCTCATTCCCCCCGCACCCTAATCCTCAGCCCCAGCCCTGAGCACCCCCACATCATGAACCCCTCATCCCCCTGCACCCTAATCCTCAGCCCCAGCCAGAGCCCTCATTCCCCCCGCACCCTAATCCTCAGCCCCAGCCCTGAGCACCCCCACATCATGAACCCCTCATCCCCCTGCACCCTAATCCTCAGCCCCAGCCAGAGCCCTCATCCCCCTGCACCCTAATCCTCAGCCCCAGCCAGAGCCCTCATCCCCCCGCACCCTAATCCTCTGCCCCAGCCCTGAGCGCCCCCACATCATGAACCCCTCATCCCCCCGCACCCTAATCCTCTGCCCCAGCCCTGAGCGCCCCCACATCATGAACCCCTCATCCACAGCCCTCACCCCACACTCCAAACCTCTTCCCTAGCCCTCAGCCCCCTCGCATCATGAACCCCTCATCCACAGCCCTCACCCCACAGCCCAACCCTCTTCCCTAGCCCTGAGCCCCTCGCATCATGAACCCCTCATCCACAGCCCTCACCCCACAGCCCAACCCTCTTCCCTAGCCCTGAGCCCCCTCCTGCATCATGTACCTCTCACCCTCAGCCCCACAGCCCTCACCCCTGCACTCCCTCCTATCCCCAAACTCCGTCCCAAAGCCTGCACCCCCACCCCCTGCCGCAGCCTGGAGCCTGCATCGAGCACAGAGCCTGCATCCAGACCCCCTCCCCCACCCAAACTCCCTCCCAGAGCCTTAGGCAGTAAATCTAAGTGCGTGTTTTGTCCTTTGAGTGAGGTGCATTACTGAGTGTATATATTTATTAAAACTGCGCGCGCTTAGGGGAGGAGGTGGAGAAGAGACAGGGCAGGGGCGGGGCCTCATGGAAGGGGTGGATTGGGGGTGGGGCCAGGGGCAGCAAGGGGGCGTGTCAGTGATGCGGCCCTCGGGCCAATGCACTAGTCCTCATGCGGCCCTCGGGGTCATTTGAGTTTGAGACCCCTGTTATAGACTAACAGATGTTTTTGCAGCATGAGCTTTCGTGGGTGAATACCCACTTCTTCGGATGCAAGTAGAAGAAGTGGGTATTCACCCACGAAAGCTCATGCTGCAAAAACATCTGTTAGTCTATAAGGTGCCACAGGATTCTTTGCTGCTTCTACAGAACCAGACTAACACGGCTACCCCTCTGATACTTGACACCTCTGATACTAGAAAATCTAGATTACTTTCTATCACTTTTTGCAGTTCACCAAGCTTGGAATAGATCATTTAACTTTTGGAATCATCCTACTAGGGCAAGGAGTTTAGACTGAGTTTAAACTGCACCTCGGGACATTACCCCCACTACAAATAATAAACTAGAATCTGATTTTAAACACACTCCCAAGTCACTTTCACAGTATTGCCAAACCCAAATGTTCCAAAATCGTGAGTCAGGCTCACAAAAAACCATGAGATTGGCTTTAAAATAATATTATGTAAAATAATAGATTTGGTGTTCTTTTTATTAGTTTTTGGCTTTTTGAGTCTTGAGGGTGCACCAGGTTAACATTTTGACGCTTTCTCCACAGCCACGAGGGCTGGAAACTTGTTTTTTCTTTAAGAAAGAAGGCTGAAATCATCACATATTCACTTAACTCCAGGAGCTGGGACTTTAAGGAAAACAATAATTATCATGACACTCATGACAAAATCATGAGAGTTGGCAACACTGCTTTCACTTTCGTTTAAAGGCTAATTACTTTCCAGAAGGTCTTAAACACAACACTACAGTCATTCTGTTGTAGTTTTCATAGGAGAATATTTAAAACCAAACACCAAGAAAATTCCACATTTTAAAGTTGAGAAAAAAATTGAGACTTTTAAGGTATATCAGGGCCACTGCAGGCAGGAAGGGAAAATAAACAGACACAGGAGCTCTTGGCAGCTCTTCCACTTGAAAGAACGTTGGAGGGTCCATCTTCCAGTCCTTAATCAAGTAAAACTTCTATTGCCATCAGCGCCTCCATTCATAGACATTAAAATCACAGTGAACATGTGATGACATTTAGTTAATAACTATACACTTCATACCTAAATATCTGAGCCATCTTATCCAGAGTTACACATCTCATACACATTGGCTCAAGAACTACATTTTCTGGCATAGTCTGAGCAGTGCTACACACACAGATAGTGCCCAGAGAATTATACAAATCATGACAATAATCGTCAACTTTATGGATGCAATTTCTCTTATTTGTTCTGCAATTCGCCTGAATACAGCTGAAACCCTAAGAATTTGAGGCATAAACATATCTGATACTCAAACGACACTTTTTCATTCCTTCCTTTTCTCTAACTCTGATTAAAAAATGACAAAACAAAATATTTCAGTTAAAATCTAAAATTGCACAGCAGGCATTGCTCTGCAACCCAGCCTGGGGCAGAACCTGCCACCCCTCTCATCTGAGTCTCTTCTTTCTTTCTTACCACTATGCTGCTTTTCATACTGTCAACCATGATATCCTTCCCAATCACCTGGGACCAATTGCTGGAGTCTCCGAGAACTAGCCTTGGTTTTGCTCCCATCTATCAGAGCCTTCTTTTTTGTAGCATGCAGCAGAGGGATAGTCTGGTACAGTGGATAGGGAGCTAGCCCTGAGTTCTACTCCCCCCATAGATTCCTGTTTGACCTTAGGGACAGGGTTTCATAGGTTTTTAGGCACCCAAAGATGCATCTAGGCATCTAGTGGGGAGTACAAAGCATCTAACCTTCTAGGTGCTTTGAAAATCCCTCTAGGTGCCTAAATACCTTTGAAAATCTGGCCTTTAGTCTCTCTGTGCCCCTGTGCCCCATCTGTACAGTGGGGATAACAGCACTGCTCTACTTCACCAAGGGGCTGTGATGTGAGACGCTCAGATACTACGGTGATGTGGCCACATAAGTACCACAGGTAGAGTGGGAACTTCTGTATACCACAGCTATCCCATCCCTAGGTTTTGGCCCCTTCTTTTCACCCACGTCCCTCACATCTCCCTCTTTAAAGAATATAAACTTGGCTTAGAGGGCTTGGCTGTATTTCTTCTGAGTCCCTAACAGACTCAGGGGGTGGGGATTTCTTCAACACCCCCACCCCCTGCAGTAGAATTCCTGTTTTACAGGTTTATCTAATGACTTCCAGATCTTTAATTTAATTACCAGCCCTTTCTTATATTAATCACCCTGTCTCTGTTCACATACAAAATACCGACTCCCTGCCCCAGGGGCACAAGCTGGGAGAAGCACCTCCCTGAAGAATTTACATTCCACACTAATGCTGTGCAGTTAAGAGCACCCCACCTCCGAGCACACTTCCAGTACGAAATTTAGGATTATTTTTGTTCCTAATATACTCAAAAACTCATCTTATTGTCCTGAACTCTGGGGGCCACAGATTTCTCCATGTGTCCCTTTGCTTTTCTTTTTAATTTTCTACAATTCCTAGCTTCTGATTTATATTCATTACTATCAACTTCCCGTTTCTTCTATTTGCTTTATATATTTATATCTGCCTCCACTTCCCCTCTAAATCAGTTTACATATGCATGTAGTAATTTACATAAGCACAAAGTTAGTGCAAAATCCTATTTTTCAGAGTTAGTGGTTTATGCTAGAGCCATGCAACTTGACCTGAACTGGATGGGACCCAACTGCAAGTGTCGGATCAGGTGGGAAAACAATTGGACTCTGATGGGTTTAGTTGACCCTCCTCATGCTCGAGGGATCAGCATAGTGGCAGCTGCATGCCCCGCTCCAGCCTGCTACCACCATTTTGCTGCACTGTGAGTGTGCCTACTGAGGAGCTGCAGCACCTCTTACAGTTCAGCAACAGGCAGCAGATGGCAGGAGCAGAGAATGGCTTTGAGCAGGGGGTTGGACTAGATGACCTCCTGAGGTCCCTTCCAACCCTGAGATTCTATGATTCTATGAATGCAGCCACTGGCAGTGGCACAACCAGCTGCTACCATGCTGAGCCCATGGACTGGCGGCAGCAGCAACAGCAACTCAGATTCAGGGGGAACGAACTGGTCCGAAAAGCGCTGTGACCCTCTTGACGTCAGGCCTAAAAATTAGTCTGAACAAACCTTTACTTTACATTTGCTTTATGTTGTTGTAAATGACTACCGATGGTCTTCTGCTCAGCTCTGGCAGATCCAATGCAGTCTGAACCAGTTTGTCCCCACTTTGGATAGGAAGTTGCACCAGTTCCGATAGTTGTCTTAACTCTGTCTGACAATGCAGTTCCTAACAGTTTACAACAAATTAAATGCTCCACTTCTAAGCTAATTAAGCCTTTCTTAATCATTTATTTTGGTGTATCATATTGTATATTTTTTTTGAGTGCAGTAATCTGTACTTTTATCCTGAAAGCTCAAACAATTCATCCTCTCAGTTTTGCAGTTCAGTTCCAGCATTCAAATACTGCTTCTACTGCTGCACAAACTGACTACATAATTGTACCAGTTCCTAATTATTTTGGTTTTTAGCAGTTTAGACATGAAGACTAAATCAGTTTTAGCACACATAACACATTTAGTCATATCTCATTTGAATTTGATGGAATTTCTCCTCCATTCCCCCTCTGTTTATTTAATTGATAAACAATATAAGAATTTGTCCGCAAGTAGCTAGAATCTTTCCCTTTGCCTGTGTACTCTCCACTTACAAAAGCTGGCTGCTAAGTAATAGGACTTTGAGAGAGATTCCAATTCTTCATGAATAACTGGCTTCTACCACTTGCAAACAGTTATTATTTACATGGGTGGCGGGTGAACCCTCGCTTTAGGGAGTCTAGCCTGTTGGCTGTGCCCCTTCTGCCCGAGGCCCTGCCCCTCCCGCCGCACACCAGAGCCCCGACCCCACCCCCATAACAGGAGGACCCTGAGGCCCCCTCCTGTGACTGCAGGAGCCCCACAGTCTGCCCACCCCAGCCACGGCCACGCAGGGTCGAGCCGTCCCCCGACCCCACCGAGTGCTGGGCTGAGCCACCGGCCACCCCAAGCCACCATGCCAGCCACGCCAGGCCAGGGTGCTAGGGAGGAGGGATGCAGCAAGCAACAGCAGGCAGGCAGCAGCAGACAGTGGGGGCTTGGAGAAGGGGCAGGGCTATATCTAGACTGCAAGTGAAGATGTGATCATAGCCTTCTCTGGCCTATTATACCCGCCATTCATGATCATTTATCATTATTAGGCTAGCCCAGAGAGTTTGGACCCTGAGCCTCTCCCATCAGACTCTACATTCATTTCTTGGCCTCCATCTCCCATGCCCTCTCCCCTCCCCCCTGCATTCCTCTACATGTGTTATTTTAGAGTATTAAGTACTAATATTAAATTGTGATTTATTTTTTTTTGCTGATCAATTGTCCAAACATCCAGTGTTCTAAACTTTTATTAGCTATATTTTAAAATAGATTCCTGTAGTTTGGATACCTTATTTTTGTCTGCTTTATGTGTTTCTGGTCTGACAGGGGTTTTCTGTCTCTGTTTTCATTCCCTGTGCACACATCTTAGGCTCTGCCATCTGCCAGAAAGTAAAATTTACTTCATCGTCTGTATTTTCTCCAAGTGCTTCATTGTATTCTTTTGGCCACAGATCCTAAATTCCAAAGGAATGTTTTCTTCTTTTGGATCCTAGAAACTATAAAAATGGTTTTGAAAAATAAACAGCAGTTTAAAAGGGAATCCCCATTTATAGCAGATGTCTCTCCTATCTCTGTAATATCTTGTAGCTCCTATCTTAAAGAAAATGCAATGGAGGAGAGAGAAATTATGTCACCACATTACAACATTTTTGCCTAGATTAGAACCATCTAGTTTGAGGGTATGTCTGCACTGCAGATAAAGGTGTGACTGTAGCACAGGTAGGCATGCCTATGCTTATTTGACTCTAGCTAAATGTGAGTAACAATAGTAGTGTAGACATAGCAGCACAGCTTATCAACCAGAGTACAGACACCAGTCTCCAATGTGCTTGTACTCTGGTTGCTAGACCATGCTGAAGCCCGTCCTGCTATATCATTGCTGCTGCTATTACGCATACTATTTAGACTAATGCTAGCACAGGTATGCCTACATATGCTATGATCACATCTTCACTTGCAGTGTAAACATACCATGAGTCCTCGGTCCAAAGGAATGATTTTGATTATCCAAATTTCGTTTAATAACCTATGTCAGTTTTGTAAAATTCTACTTGCCCAGGACAAGTAACTTAATTTTTGACAAGCAAGTGAAATATAAATATTTCATTAACATCAGACTCTCCATGATTAGGGTGGGTGAATAGACTTTTCTGTTGGAGGTAATAAATTTTCCTGGCTGTTTTTCAAGAATGAGATGTAGGTATCCTGAATTATTCTCTGACATGGTGATTAAACAGCTCCTCTCTCCAAAGTCATTGCAATCCTTTTTGCATGATATGTAGCGGGAAAGAATGGGAAACTGAAACCATAATTAATACATCATGCAAATGTTATATAAACAAACTAATTGGTTTCTGATTTTTTTTTTTAAAGATGGTGTGGTTGTGTCTGGAAAAATGGATAACAACAAACTAGATGTGTATATGTCTGAAGCAGAAATGAAAAACAAAGAGGAAAGAACTGAACAAGAATCTATAAGGGAGACTGATAGTACTATTTTGGATGCCTCATCTGATTCTCCAAGAGGTTTGCTAACAAACTTCAGAAATCTTTGTAGTAGGGGAGGGGGAAAGGATGTGAGACGTGATTCTTAGTACAGGTTGTGCTCCAGGTTCTGTTTCAGCCACAAATATATACATATACACAGAAAAGGCTGTACTCCCCCGATGCCCTGGATTTCAGATGTTTTTCATCTGAGCTAGCATTTTCCCCTGTATCATTTCTAGAAATCTCTTCTAAGGCGCTTACTGACACAGGAGCATAAAACAAGTCATGTTGTTGAAAGAGCTGGGGTCTGCATCCATATTGTAACTGAAAGTGCCACCTTTTTCATTCTCTTGGTTCAGATACATGACAGTGACTAGAGAAAGGCATTGTATCTGAGCACAGAACTGGGAGCTAGAAATTTCTGGGTTGTAATCCCAGCTCCAACACTTACGAGCTCCCTGGCCTTGGGCACGTAATTTAATCCCTGCTTCAGTTTCCTTTCCTCATAAGGTACTGTGAAGTTTAAGGTTTTTAAAAGGTTTTAAAAGCGGAAAACCACTATAAAGTCAAGTATTATTCTGAAACTGCGTCTCCTGTGTCAGAGCCGCGCAATACAGTATGTAAAGGCAACAGCCAAACTGGTTATCTGTCAGTAAGGAATGGTGCCGAATTTAGTAAAAGCAAGAGAAGTTGTGAGCATTTGAAAGCAATTTTAGAGGGAGTTAATCTCAACCCTGCCAAAAAAACCAGCCCAGAAATGGATGAAGGATCTGAGGTGTATAATGTGCCATGGTTGTATTAATAAACCATGGCACATTGTACTAATATAGAAAGGTGTATCTATGATATGCTAGTCTTGCCAAACACCTCATAGGACAATTTTGTATTTGCATACCACATTTTTCATGATGTGAATATGGTGCTCTCAATCTATAGAATGGCATCAGTGAAGAATCCACAAATATAAGATGTAAACATTGTATGAAATTCTTCAGTTTAGCTTTTAGAATATCTTTAAAAAACAAAAATAAATAAATCTGGAACATGTAGGAATTCAGATAAGTTATTCCATTCTGACTATAGCACTTTCCTCAGATTTAAGTTTGAAAGATGAAGAATGCAAAATATTATTCCAGCTGGCATAAGATTCAGCTAGCATTAGAATTGAAGTGGCTGACAGAAGAACAATATGAACTGAAAAATAAATGGAATGTGAAAGTAGAAGTGTTTAACTTAAAAATCTCTAACTTTTAGAGAAACATATTTCAATTCAAAGACAGCTTGCTGATCTAGAGAAACTAGCTGACCTGAGTGAAGGTGAGTTTACATCGACTGTATCCCAGAACACAGATCAACATGTTGCAGGTATTTACATTCTTCTTTTTAATGTATTTTTAAAATATTGTCATTTTTCTTTGTAGTCGAGTGTTTGAGTCTTCAAGTTTGGAAGTTTTTTTAAAAATATTGCTTACTATTCCCCCTTACCTTTTAGCAACATCAGTTCCCACTCCATGTATCCCGTTCTTAATGACATAGGAAAGGCCCCAGTGGCTCCATTTTTGTTTGTTTTTCTCTCAGTATAGTAGCATCAATACTGTAATGAACATATACAGCTAAGAAATTGTGTTACACTGTTGGCCTACAGCTAGAAGTTATACTCTAACATTGTTTTCTAGTGTCATGCCAGAAGGGTGATCAATATTTTCCTTGGTAAATACATATGTTGTTTGAAATTAAAAGAATAGGATTATTATTTGAATAGTTGACCTCTTTGCAGCTGTTATTTCACTGTCTGGCTTGCCTCAAAGCATTTTTACTTGTATCTGTTACCTTGTAGCTGTTAAATTCCATCATCTATGTACAATGAATATGATAAGACACATATTTTATTAAAAGGCTTTCATGCTACAAGATGCTTCTCATTCATCCTGTGCTGTCCAAAGTCAAAATGGAAGCTACTAAATTCTGCCTGATTGATCATTCAGCATCCAGTCACAGAACTCAGCACCAAGGACATGCACAGTTGCATGTATGAATCATATATCAGAGCAAAATATGACTCTGAAAGCTGGATTTTATTTCAGGGTGGCATTTAAATTATTCAGAATCCTTCAATACCAGTGGATTCTTATACAAATTGATTATCACATCCCTGACTTTGACGTTTCTAGAATTGTTGCTTTAACGTTGACTACAGAAAATGATTTATTTTAAAGAAGGGATTTAAGAGTCGTGTCTGAAAGTTTGTTTTGGAGATTCAGCAGAGAGAGAGAAAGCAGACTCTAGCACTAAACGTCATGAATGTGTTTTTTAAAAGATTTTGTTTGAAGTGTAGTTACTCTGAAACGAGGGAAATGGCACTGCGGGGCTAGATAGGTATTGTGTCTCAATGATTTCCTGTTGAAATTTACAAGTAAAATTTCCCCCCATCTCCCAGCTTGGTAAACTCAACCTGGAAACTGAAAGTCAAACTGGGTTCTTTCTGCCTTGTGCATCAATAATAGCAAAAGTTGTATAGTTAGAATTGTGTAATTCTCTGATTGATGTTTATGCCAGAAATATCTAACTCATGCTCCTGAATCTGTATTTACCTGGCTCATGAGTAAAAAGAAGCAAAAACTTAGTTTGCCAGTAACTAGATACGAGTCTGAATACACAGAGAGAAGATCAGTTGAGTAAGAACACGTCAGAAAAATGACTGTGTAAATGACATTAGCCACGCTTTGAAATATTATTTGATGAGAAATTCACTGAGAGTGGATTGGGTTGAAATAATTATTATTTATTTGTATTGTGGTAGTGCTTAGGAAGCTCCAGTCATGGATCAGGATCCTCACTGTGCTAACTGCTCTACAAACACACAACAAAAAGATGGCCCCTGCCCCAAGGAGCTAACAATCTAAGTATAAGACAAGAGGCAACAAGTAGATAGAACATCATGAATAAAACAAAACTTAGAAAACGTTGTTGAATGTTTTAAAGGAGCATATGATACCTGCATGAATGGCATTTTGGGATTATAAACTTAAATATGTCTGAATTTACAGAGTTTAATCTTTTATTATACAAAAACACAATTCTACCTGTACTAGATGTGGAGGAAAATAATGTTTTGTCTCAAATATGCATTAGTTATATGTATGGAAATTTATACCAATATATAGTAGCATATACAATTCTAGTCTGCTTATATCTCCTTGTTTTGTTCTTATATGAATTTTCAGCTGGAAAGAAACCTTGTCCACTGTGTCCTGAAGAGAAATTCAAAGCTTGCTATAGTCATAAGCTCCATCGCCACCTTCAGAATTTGCATTGGAAGGTTTCTGTTGAATTTGAAGGTAAAGTCTTTTATACTTGAATAGATTGCTTATATTTTATGGAACAAAGTACAGCATAAGATTAAGTGGAAGCGTAGAGCCCAATTCTGTAGTCCCCCCATGCATTTAAAATTCCCATTGAAGCAGTGGGAGTTTCACGCACATAAAGACTTCTAGATCCTGACCCTAAATCAGAGCCAATGGTATGTTCCTCTTTAAACTTAATGTTTATAGCACAAGTCAAAATCTGCATATTTCATTATTTTTCTGACTAATTTTAAAATTGCTACATGGATATGCTAAATGAGTTTTTAATATTAATATCAGGAAATATCTGTGGATATTTCACCTTAATGTGAGTTTGTTTATACACCTAATCAGTGGTGCAAGAAAAATCCATTTCTTATTGGGGGGGGGAACCAGCAAAGGGGAGCACGTGACCTCCCCACGTGGCCCTCCATGTGATTCCTCACTGCCCAGCCCAGGGCTCCTCCTGCTGCACCAGAGACTTTGTGGCAGTGGTCTCCCGGGAACCGCAGCGGGGAAAGGAGCAGAACCCCCAGCCCTGCCCCCTGCCCTTCCATGGAGCTGCGTATCTGTCCTCCCTCTGTGTACCACAGCAGCAGCCCCACCAGAGGACAGGGCTGGGCGGGGTGGGGGAACAAGGTGCCAATAAGGAGACACAGTAGGTTACATTTTAAAGTTTATCATATGGAAAGTTGTTTGGCAGTATTATATTTGCATACAGTACACAAGTGTTTTATTTGTTTAAATTGCAGTCAAGGCTTTTGTGGTGTTCACAGCACAGGTATTTTCACTTGATTAGTAGGCTGTGGGTAAAATTTTCCAAAGCTCTTAAGTCCCAGA
Organism: Mauremys mutica; assembly: GCF_020497125.1. Lineage (NCBI taxonomy): Eukaryota > Metazoa > Chordata > Testudines > Geoemydidae > Mauremys > Mauremys mutica. The sequence goes on from NC_059079.1 coordinate 54,051,540, forward strand.
TTCAAGGATAACTTAGGCCTGGTCTACACTGCATGGCAGAATCCATCTAAATTATGCAACTTCAGCTACATGAATAACATAGCTGAAGTCGACGTACTTAGATCTACTCACCGCAGTGTCTTCACTGTGGTGAGTCGACTGCTGGCGCTCCCCCATCAACTCCGCCTGCACCTCTCAGCCTGGTGGAGTACAGGAGTCGACAGGAGAGCACTTCGGGGTTGATTTCTCGCGTCTAGACTAGATGCGATACATTAATCCCCGCTGGATCGATCTCTGCCCGTTGATCCAGTGTGTAGTATAGACATACCCTTAGACATGAAGGAGCCTATGTCTTATTTGAAATCTATAGGACTTGGGAGCCTAAGTGGTTAAAAGTCACTTTTGAAAATGGAACTTAGGAGCCTAAGATGTTTAGATGCTTTTGAAAAGGTTACTAGTCAGGTAGATGTTTCAAGTCCTAACAACTACCTAGTACAGTTCTGGGACCTGAGTGCCTGACAGTGATATTTTTTGTATTAAAGTTTAACAGCAGAAGCTTCTCTGCATTGATAGGATATATGTACCAGAATAAGTAGATGCTATTATTTACTCTTATTATTTATTTGTATTGTAGAAGCACCTAAGGTGCTCAATCAAGGTCCCATTACAATTGTACTGACAAGTAACAAATAAGATAATCCTTACCTCCAAATTGCTTATGATATATGATAATTATGTACTATGTATTTATCATACTGTAAGTTGACAAGAGCTAGTTTGTTTTCTAGGATACAGAATGTGCATCTGTCACTTACCTTGTCGCCCAGTGAAGCCAAACCTCATTGGAGACCAGGTAACAAATACTAGATCACATATGCTCATTTACTCTATAAAAAAGGGGAAACTAAGAAGAACTTTTGTGAAGTGTTTCAATGTAGTCTTCAAACATATGTTGTTTTCTGTAATGGGATGCAGAACCTTATGGTCCCCAATTCAAATTCAGCCAAGACCTTTAGGTGGTGAGAATTAAACCTTTCTGATGTTAGTTGAATGGCCTATGGTATGTGTAATGGATTTGGTGGTCTCAGTCCTGTTCCCCATGGACAGATGTCCACATCAGATAAAATAGTACCACATTTTGGACTAATCAGCAACCTTGTTTGCAGTCACAGGAGAGGCCGAAAACTTAGTAGACATACAAAATAAATGTACTGTACCCTTTTGACCCCTAGAAGTGATCTTTTTGGGTCAGGTTGAGAGGGGCAGTAGTATGGAGGAAGCCAGTACTGTCACTTCCCATGCTACATCTTTTCTGTGGACATACTTTTGTCTGCAGTCTCCAGTCCAGAACCCTTTGGCCACACGCAGCTTTTTTTTTTTTTTAAGATTATCTAACTCAGGTTCAATTCCAATTTAGGTCTGTTGCTGTATTCTAAAAGTGCTGTAGCCATGTTGGTCCCAGGATATTAGAGACACACGGTGGGTGAGGTCATATTTTTTATTGGACCAGCTTCTGTTGGTGGAAGACACAAATCTTTCAAAGGTTACTTAGGGCATGGCTACACTTGCAGATGTAGAGTGCTGTGAGTTAAACACTCTCAGCTGGAAGTGCACTCACGTGGCCACATCAGCGGCTTTTGCAATGCCACAAAGAGCAGTGCATTGTGGTAGCTATCCCAGGGTTCAAGTGGCTGTAATGTGCTTTTCAAATGTGGGGGGTGGGGTGGAGTGTGACAGGGAGTGTGTTGTGTGTATGTGCTGGGAGAGAGAGTGGGTTTTTGGGGTGCTGAGAGTGTGTCAGCTGACATGCTCTCAACCTCCAAAAACCCACTCTCTCTCCCTCCACATACACACACAACACACTCCCTGTCACACTCCACCCCACCCCTCCATTTGAAAAGCACGTTGCAGCCACTTGCATGCTGGGATAGCTACCACAATGCACTGCTCTCTGTGGCCCTTGCAAGAGCTGCTAGTGTGGCCACGCCAGAGCGCTGGCAGTGTGGACAGACTGCAGCACTTTCCCTACTGCACTCTAAAAGGCTGGTTTAACTCAAAGCACTCTACATCTGCAAGTGTAGCCATGCCCTGAGTGGACGGGTTGGGAGTTAGGACGCCTGGGGCTGCTTTAATGCGCTCTAACTTGCAAGTGTAGCCATGCCCTCAGAGTTCTTCTTCAGGTCTGAGAATCATACTCAGAGTGTCACAGCTAAATACAAGGTGGAACAGATTCTTTAGCCTAAATAGTCAACACATATTGTAAAAGACCATTCAAGGGAAAGTGGTCGGTTAACACCTTTGCAGCCATAGGATGGAAAAAGAGGACTTGGGGGGTTACAGATTGTTGTAGTAAACCATAAATCAAGCATCTCTATTAAGTCCATGATTTTTAGTATTTATAGACCACTATGTACAAGAAACCCATGGATAATCACACTTGCCTTGACAGATCCAGTAACCACCCCAAACACAACAAGAAATCTATTGTCTACAGCCAGGCCGTCCAATGCCACAGAATATGCTTGGAGGAGAAAGTCTGGGATATACACTTTAGCACATTTAAAACGGCCTTCACCAAACAAGGATGCTCCACTAGAGAAGTAGATCACATCACTGAATGGGCCGCTCCAATATCCCAAGAGATCTTGCTTCAATATGGGGGATTTGGGGAACCCTCCAACTGCACACCCCTAGTTGTCACCTACCACGCCACACTCGAACCCCTGTGGGATATCAATAAATAATTTCAATGCATACCTATTTGGAACCACATCCTGAAAGAAACAGGTCCTGAACCCCTTCTTCTGGCCTTCCAACAACACCCCAACTTCACTATCCAAAGCAATCTCCCCACAGACCAGGACACACCAACTCAAATTGGAAGACCCTTTCATAACAACAGATATAAAACCTGTAGACGCATTTCCACTGCTGTGATAATCTTTACTCCCTGCCCCCAACACACCCTGCAAAATCCATGGGTCCTACACATGCCTATCACTACATAGTGTACCAAACCCAGTGCACTAAATGCCCCAACAACTATATGAGTGAAACAAGACAATTTATGCGCTTTCCAATGAACTAGCACAGAAAAATGATAAAAGAGAAAAAAGACACTATCAACTGTGGATAAATACTTTTCACAAAGTAATCACTCCATATCCAGTCACTCTCAGTCCTCATCCTCAAAGGAAACTTGTATAACACTTTAAAAAAAATGAGCCTGGAAGCTTAAATTCGTAACTTTGCTAGACACTAAAAATCATGGACTGAATAAGGACACTGAATTTATGGTTTATTACAACAATCTGTAACCCACTAACGTCCCTTTTTTGTCTAATGATTGTAGAGGTGTTAACGCACCACTTCACCTTGAGTGGTGTCTTACAATATGTGTTAACTATTTATGCTAAACAATCCGTTCCACCTTGAATTTAGCTGTGACATCAGGTCAGGTCTACACTACAAACATACATGGGTATAATTACATCACTTGGGTGTGAAAAATCCACACCCCTGAGTGACGTAGTTATACTAATCTAACCTCCAATGTAGACAGCTACCACTTCCCATGGAGATAGATTAACTACACCGACAGGAGAAGCTCCCATGTGGCAAAATCTTCACTAAAGCACTACAGCAGCAACGCTGCACAGGTGTTACTTCACTCACTTTGTCTGACTGTATTTTAAAACTACACTGACTCTTTTACAGAGCTCTACGAAGCTGGGAGCCCATTATCACTGCATCATCTGTTCTGCAACCATTACACGAAGAACTGACATGATAGGGCATATTAAGCGCCACGTGAACAAAGGAGAAACTGAGTCCAGGTATATTGCAGGTAAATTATTTAATGTTCCTGCTTTATTTGTAAATGGATCCTTTACACAGTGCATTGTGTGTTATACCTGGGCTATATGTTCAAGGGACTGTCAAAAGTAAGCCTGTGCCAAAAGTAAGTTTGCTCAGGGTTAGGAGGAAATTTTAAAAAAGAGAAATCTATCCTTCATAATAAAGGTTGCCAAACTGTTAATCTGACCTTTTTGCTTGGATAACCCCAAAAGGCTGGCGTGCTGAGTTTGTAGTGTTTACCCTCTGCTCTGCCCTCTCGCTTTGTAGCCTATACATTTAGGTATTTGCTAGGTAAGGCATAGGCATAAGAAAGCTAGTAAAGCAATGAGCTTACAGGCCTCAGGCCTGAAAGACAATAGCTTAGCTAAACAAGGCATAAGGCCCAAAAGCTTTAGCATATGCAGTTAATCAGGAGTAACCCTAGATCAGAGGTTCTGAATCTTTCTTTATGAGACTCCTCTCTCTCCCCCACCCCACACATGCTATAAAAACTGCTTGGCTCACCTGTGCCACAATAACTGGTTTTCTGCATATAAAAGCCAGGGCTGGTATTAGAGCATAGCAAGCAGGGCACTTGCCTGGGGCCGTGTACCACAGGTGCCCCCACGAAACTACATTGTTCAGGCTTCAGCTTCAGCCCCAGGTGGTGAAGCTCAGGCACCTGGGTTTCAGCCCCATGCAGTGGAGCTTTGGCTTTCTGCCCTGTGCCCCAGCAAGTCTAATGCTGGCCCGGCTTGGAGGCCCCTAAGGGGCCCATGAACCCCTGGCTGAGAACTGCTGCCCTAGATCATAAGATATCACAAGATGGAACACTGTAATGACTCAACTGCTGACAGATAACCACAAGATGCTAGTTTATACCAGCTAGATGGGATATTTTAAGTTAGGAACGTCAGCAGACATCTGACACAAGAGAGCCATGGTACCTAATTGATGTATATGCTAATAAGCTTGAGGTAAAAGGCCAAGTAACCTATGGGAGAAAAGCACCCCAACATTAGTAGGGTGAGGAAACACAAAAGGGAAGAAGCTCTTACTGAATATGCATTAGGTATAGTAGTGTCAATGTAACACATTCTAAAAGTTATATCCTGGTCTGTGTCCCTTGGGAAATGTAACTCTTGGGAGATCCCAGGATGACCATCACTGGAGGTGGTGATGATGATGATGGAGAGGATGACACTTCAGGTCCTTTTGCAAGGGATGGTGTGAGTATATGGCTGCTCAGACACACATTCTGTATTATCTCTATCTATGTTGTTGGGTTGGAGGTGTTTGACTTTCCTAATTGTGTTGGTAAAACTACTGCAAATTCAAAAGGCTTTTCCCAACTGAGAGTGTTGCAACCGTGCACGTCAGGGTTCCCATCAGAAAAATAATTGTAATAATGTTGGGACAAGAATCTACCAAACCTCAGAGTGTTAATTAAGAATTCTTAAGTGATTGATATAATTAATATACAATTAATAGATCAGGCGACAGCTCTGTTTTTTGCTCATAAAAAACATCATTATTTTGCAATTAGCTTGATAATCTTGGAAATGTCAATACCCAACCTTTTCAAAAGAATGGCACAGATAGTGAGAGACAGTACCCGTAAAACAAAACTGGCGTGGCAAATTTCATGCCTCCCTATTTTGACAGCATCCATTTATTTTTGAAATCAATCCCGAGTATAAATCAAGTTCAGATAGAATACTAAAATGCTGAATTGTTTGAAGTGCATAAATATGGAATATTGAAACCAGCTGACTGTCTTCAGTTCTACAGCATGTTGATAAAAGTGTAGATGGTAGGTTGCTCATTTAATTCAGTAAATCAGAATCCTATTGCAAATCCCCATAAATTATATGCACTAATCTTTTGGTCTGATAGAAGCTAAACTGTAAAAGCGAATTATATTATTGGAAGGACTCACTCATTTTAAAGAAAGATAATTTAGCACAAGATTTCAGGTACTTTATTTTTGCAAGTTATTAAAGGAAGAGGTTACTTACCTGTAACTGGAGGTTCTTTGAGATGTCTGATCCCTATTTGTATGCCAAATGTGGGTGCCCAGGCTCTCCATGCACCAGAGCCGGAAGCTTTTCAGCAGCAATGCCTGTTGACCCATACAGCTGCCTTATGTCGTCATGTGCTCCAGGCAAGGTTATAAAAGGCCTTGTGGGGTGACACACCCTCAGTCTCTGTCTTACCATAGCATAGAGAGTCTGCAGCAGAGGAAGGTGAGTGGGTATTGGAATATAAATAGGGACTACACATCTCAAAGATCCTCCAGTTACAGGTAAGTAACCTCCTCTTCTCCTTAGAGTGATGGTCCCTATATGTATTCCAAATGCAGGTGAGTATGGAACAGTGATCAGCTCCGGAGGTGGGTGCAAGGACGCAATTGGTAAGGCCTGTTGCAGGACAGCACGGCCTATGGTGGCGTCAGCAGCCGCCCACTGGTCAATGGCTGTGAAGGTGTGGACAGAGCACCATGTTGCCGCATGGCAGATCTCATGGTAGCATACGTCCACCACGGAGGTGGAGGTGGTCACATGCATGCCTTATTGCCACCCCTGTGGCCAGGGAGCAGGAGGACATGTCTACCGCATCCTCCGCAGCCTGGAGGCTGACTTGGCCCCAGGCAGCCCTCATCCAGCAAGGCCTGGAATCGCTGGACCTTGGTCTGCATGATGTCCTCCAAGAACTCCACTAGCTTAGTATAATTATTGAAAGTGTACTTCACTAGCAGAGCTTGATAGTTAGAAAAGTGGAATTGAAGGGCTGCGGAGTAGAGTTTGCAAGCCAGGAGGTCCAGGCATTTCACCGCTGTGTGTGTGTGTGTGAGTAAGAGTTGGAGTGCTGGTGTGCCCATTCCATGGCCATGTGCATGACCATTGAGGCCAGAGGGGGGTGGGAAAACAACTTCCGCCCCCCTTAGCTGGTACGAAGTACCTGCCTTCTGCTCTCTTGGGTGTGCAGGCACAGGTTGTAGAACAGCGTTGTGAATGGGCAGAGCTACGTGTGTCAGGCCCCGGGGCTGGAGAATGTCTAACAACTGGTCCAGTTGGTCTTGGACCTCTTCCAGGGCGATGCCCAAGTGTAGCAATGTGGGACTCACCCCTGCGGCGCCTCCTGCTGGTGTCCTGGGAATTAGCTCATTTTCCAGCCTTGGAGCACCCTCTGCAGGCCAGTGTCCCACTGCTGCTGGGCCTCCGCGTCGCTCCCTGGACTCTGGTGCCACGTTATCTGGGGTGCTTCCCCTGGCAGTAACCCCCCCACTCTCGGGGTCTCTCCTTCCCGGGGAACCCCCATCCCCCTATCCCCACCTCGCCTCAGTCATAGGCTACTGCCAGTCACCAACTAGCCCCCGCTCCCTGGGGCAGACTGCAGTATAAGCCACTCATCACAGACAAGGGGTTTTTGGACCTGCTGCCTTTCTCTGCAACCCAGTACCTCTATGGGGCCTTGGACAAGGCCCTGCAGCCTGGGGAGTTGCCAGCCTGGAACTCCCCAGCCCTGCCTCACTCTAGGCACCCTGAGCTTCCCAGCAGCCTCTCTCTCTCTGAAGGCAGAGAGAGACTGTCTGCTCCCCAGTCCACTGCCCTCATAAGGGTCAGCTGCAGCCTGATTGGGGCGTGGCTCATCTGGGGCTGTTTCCCTATCAGCCTAGGGTTTTCTCTCTCAGCCCCAGCCCTCTCCAAGGGCTGGCTTTTGACCCCTTCAGGGCAGGAGTGGGGTTACTGCCCCGCTACACCAACTCAAAGGCCATGCTCTGTACCAGCTCCTGGTACTGGTGGGGATCGTCAGGAGGCAAGAGTGTTGAGGGATCAGGGCCTCATCTGGAGAGAAGAAGGCTGCTGTCATAGCCGGCGGTACCGGATCAAGCATTGGGTCCTCTTCCGGATCTGAGACCATTGGAGCCAGCAGAGGGGCTAAGGTGGTTCTGGTCTGAGGCTACTGACGGTGGGTACGGGCAGTGATAGGGGTCCCACGTGGGCCAGTGATGCCATGAGGCCAGGTCTTAATGGTACTGCAGGCCCCATGGATACCGGTACCACCCAGGTGAGCCCAGAGCATAGGGAGCTGGAAAAGGCATGTGAGCCTGAGAGTCCGCATTATGCCGAGAGACTGGGAAGAAGGACATCTCTTCCGCTGAGAAGCCCTCCGAGTCCGAAGAAGCCTCCAGCAGTGCGGGCGGTACCGCGATCGCCAGGGGTGTGTCGCAGCTGAGGAGGAGTGACTCAACCACTGGTGAAGGTGGCCAAGAGGCCGAAAGAAGCAATGAGGGCAGGTACAGCAGCTCAAGATGGGACAAGGAGACCAGTGGATCCATCTGGCCTGGTGGCTAGGGCACATCCCATCCTCTGCCACGCTGAGCAGGGGTATGCAGAGCACAGCCTGGAGAGTGCTGCCATGGCTGAGTAGCATGCACAGGCAGGCTGTTGGGACCTTGCTCCTCACAGGAGCTGGCAGGTCTCGCCTCTGCTTTTCCTTGCCCCCCCTGGCTTAGGGGGTGGCCCTGCAGGGCCATCACATGACATCTCATCCGACCAAACCCATCTTGGGGAGGAAACAGAGTGTGGCTCAGCAGTCTGCGATGGGGACCTGCTGCAGTGTTTGAGAGAGCACTTGTGACTATCCTTGTGTGCTTTCTCATGTTTTGGTGGTGCTGATGGATCCAGGTGTGAAGTCGAGGGCAGGGCACTTACCGCCAGTGATGGGCAATGCACCACCTGCACGAATGGTCTGGGATCAGACACTGCATGAGGCTGGAGTGCTTCCACCATGAAGAACTTGCAGAGGCGCTGAAGACAAGCATTGCAGGTCCTTGATGGAAAGGATTTGCAGATATCGCAGCGGGTGACAAAGTGTGTTTTGCCCAAGCAGTAGAGGCAGCACATGTGCTTGTTGCTCACGGAGAACGAGTGAGGGCAAGAGGCGCAGTTCTTGAACCCCAGAACATGGGGCATATTCCCCCGAATGGGTCAGGACAGGACCTGTAAGGGGCTACTATATAAACTAACTAAACTAATGTATTTACAGAAGTATGGAAAGAAAGAACCAGAACTCACTATCTACCTACAATGGACCGTCATTCTCGTAGAGTGCACAAGCACCAAGAGAGGATTCTGACTCCAATCACGTTGTAAGAGGAAACTGAGGTTACGTCACCCCACACAAACTCCTATAACCTCACATGGAGCACATGGCAACCTAAGGTTGCTGTGTGGGTCAATGGACACTGCTGCTCTAAAACTTCTGGCTCTGGTGCATGGCATGCATGTGCACCTGCATTTGGAATACATATAGGGGACCATTACTCCAAGAACAACAGTTACTACTCTTCTAATTCATAAGATATGCAGTTCTGCTCCTCTCTGTCCTCTTCATCCATCTTCTATTCTGTCCTCTCTACCACTGCCACGTGAAGGGCACGTAAAATTAAAGGTAGCTCCCATTCTGCTGCTGCCATATGAACAGGTCATTGTAGAAAGTGAACCTGTCATTTTCCCCACCACCACACATGCATATGATTCTATATACACACACACACTCTTCATTTAGGGGGAAAGGTGATCTAATCAACTGAGTATGGGATTGGGAGTTAAAAAATCTGGGTTTTATTCCCAAATCCTCTCACTAATTATCGGCCTTGGATCAATCTCTGAACTTTTATGGTCACTTTCCCCCCCATCTACAAAATGGAGATACTACTTCCATACCTGTATAATTTTGAGATTGACAAATGGAAATCACAGTATAAATTGTGAAGTACTTGCTCTTTGCTCCTTTCCCCTTTTCAGTTCTCTATAATGTAGTCCTGTTGGTTAAGTCTAATCAATTTGTATTAAAAATGAAAGATTTGATTCCAATATTTTATGGATGGTTGGGGAGAATTATATAAATATCTAAGCAGTACATATGTAGGAGGCATTTATATGGTCCTCATCCCCATGATATATAGTACCTAGACAGAGATACAAAAAAACCTTATTTGTGTGACGCCTCACTTGTCCCGACTGGATCAAGGCAGTAGAGGGAGTACACAGCACATGGATACATTCTCTCTCTAATTCTCTGTTAGTATGATTCTAATGGAATGGCAGTATTCTATGTTTAAGCATGCAGAATAGAAAGCCTGTCTTCAGTGATACTGCCAGAGAGGGTAGATTTGCAAGGTTCAGAGTATATAGCCAATTCTCTGCCTCTAGGAGAGTAATGGTTTGTTTCAGAAACTATTCTGAATTTTTCAGGTAAAAATGAAGGCCTCTGAAATCCTGGACTGACTTGAGCCCTTCTGGCTTTTTAGTTATCAAGAAGTGACTGGAGAACTATCACAAGCTCAGTGGTATTTTTTGTTATGAGAGAATGTATTTCCTGCAGCATCTCATACTATTCAACTTGAACGAGTTCTTGAAGGGGTGTAAATCTAAGAAAGAAATTTGATATGATGAAACTATGGCATTTTACAGGGTGTAAATCAGGGTAGAATTTGGCCCCAAGTCTGCCAATGTCCTGAATTTAAACTAGCTGTGATCTCCTTTCCTGACACCAAATGGTAATAGGCTGGTTTCCATGTGTTAACATTGTTATGTATCAGTGGGATTGGGGCCCTAATCATTGAGAGATCTTTTTTGAATTTTATAAAATGTACAAATACTCACAAATTATCATTAACTCTCTCCTTTCCTCCCCTAAAATATTTTTTAGCCCCTGCTCCTAAGTCTTCTCATGAAGTGCTGAAAGAGGCAGACACAGATGTACAAGTTCTTCCTAACTACTCCACACCTCAGAAATCAGATTCCTATTTTAATCCCAAAATGAAACTCAACAGGTGAGGGGGGTAGTGGGGAGAGGTTGCAATGAAAATGCTCTCACATAAAAAAAATTATCCCAGTAAACAGCCCACTATGATGTCTAGAGGAATAACATTTTTCAAGCAATAAAATAAGGTGCCCAATATAGGAAGGCTCCATTTTGATGCTTTTCTAATTTTGCTCACTGAACTATCTTCCTTATATACTGCTGGGAGTTGGGGTCCGTTTCGGTGAGCGGCTGCTTATCTGGTCTGTGAGAAAAAAGGAAACAGCTGCTGTTTGCTTTCAGTGAGTGAGAGAGATGCGGGGAAGGAGGGGGGTCTGAACTTACAAGACAGCATGCTGACACACTCTCAGCACCCCAAAAACCCACTCTCTCTCCCCCGACTCTCCCTGTCACACTCCACCCCACCCCCATTTGAAACGCACATTGCAGCCACTTGAATGTTGGGATAGCTGCCCATAATGCACTGCTCCCAATGCTGCTGCAAATGTGGCCACGACAGTGCGCTGGCAGCTGTCAGTGTGGACAGACTGCAGCGCTTTCCTTACTTAGCTGTACGAAGGCGGGTTTAACTCACAGCGCTGTACATCTGTGAGGGTAGCCATACCCTCAATTGCTGCAACAACAAAGCCTGTTCTCTGAAACATGGAAGTTTAATTACCCTTCAGTCATTGCCAGGGTCCTTTTCCAGAAGGAACCCTGCCAAAGATAATTTTGAATCGGGAAAATTTCTCAAGCCAGTCTAAGAAGATTGCTGGTAATTTCCAGACAGCTATTACTAGCACTGAATGGTTTAAAAAAAAAAACCCACCACCAATAATGTCTCTGGTCTGTTCTTTCATAGAGCACATTAACTTCCTATAGAAAGCAGCACGAACCCCAAACAAACAGCATATACTCTTAAACCCCAGTTAGTGTTGTTTAACTGGCAAGTGGAATCTCAAGTTCTTATTTTTCATATTACCTTTTTGCCACACAGTGAAGGATCCATTCCACTACAAACTCTTAGGCCAGGTCTACACTACAAACTTATATTGGTGTAACTACGTCACTCAGGGGTGTGAAAAATCCACACCCTTGAGTGACATAGTTATACCAACCTAACCTCTCATGTAGACACCGCTATGTCAACGGGACAACTTCTCACGTTGACATAGTTAATCCACCACCCTGAGAGGCAGTAGCTGTGCTGACAGGAGAAGCTCTCTTGTTGGCATAGTAGTATCTTCACTAAAGCACTACAGTGGTACATGAAGACAAGCCCTTAGGCCAGCAGTTGGTACTTTAAATGGCCAAACAATTTGCCTGCGTACCAAATTTGTCCTGCTACATGGACTCACTGATCATAGAAACTGTTATATAGTGGTGTTTTATATCTCAGTGCTCCCTGGATCAGTGTTAAAGTCAGCACTCCTAGAAAGTTATCACTGGAATTAACTTAAGAATATTTGGGTACTCTTAGACCTACAAATGCTGTTTAAGGAAGCAAAAGGTTTAGAAAACCTTCTGGAGGCTGTTAAACCCAGTTATTACAAAACCTGTTACTGGAACAAATTACCCTAAGATGGAAGAAACAAAAATATGTGAAATACATACTCTAAAAACTTTATTATACACCTTTTTATCTTCTAGGCAACTGATATTCTGTGCATTAGCTGTTTTGGCTGAAGAACGGAACCCGTTAGAATGTTTGGATGCATTTGGGGCCACCGGTAAATAAACAAACTTTTGGAATCTCATTTTACTTTCTTTAAATTTCTAATTTTATTTTACAATTTGTAGCAAGTCCCTCTCATGAGAAATTGACATTGTATATTTAAGTATTATGGGGTCCTTGCTTAGGCAGACTCCTTTTGACTTCCATGTGTGTTTCCCTAAGTTAAGGAGATCAGAATTTGGCTCTAGATGTGTAAAAGGACCATAACTATCTTGGAGTTGAAGTTATTGATGCTCAAAGGAAGAATTTTTACATTTTAAAGCGCATGAAATACCGTGCGTCTTAACTTGATGAGTTATGTCCAACATCCGATGTATTCTGATTCCATAGCTTTGGAGTTTGGCTTTCAAATCAACCCCTAGTCATAGGACAGTGCCACTGAATCCAAACTTTCATTTAAAAAATTGTTTCCAGTCTTTATATTAATAAAGAAGAATCCTGACCATGAAATTAATGTAAACCAATGCGGTGTTATCTTCCTGAATCTGTAGACAGTGAAACAACAGTGAACTATCCCCATGATCTCAAACAGGTGTTAGTTCTAAAACCCGAAGACAACAATTAAAATGCTCAGCAGTTAATGTCCTGCTAATGTGTTTATTGCACAGTTCCAAGCCACACCAAAAGTCTAAACTGCCTCCTATCCAGCTATCAAAACCTCCTGTTCCCCCCCCCCCGACAACAACTTTTACAATACAATCACATATTGTTGTTACAAATATCTGCAGCACATCAAAAATTTAAAATTTTTGGGCAGCATAAAAACAATTTAATATCAGACTAACAAGAATTGCTATATTAGTTAAAATGTTAATTTTCCTGTTTCATTCAGTTAAATTGAAAAATTGAGGGTTTTTTTTTTTTTTTAATCTTGCTCTGCCACAGAAGTTTCAGTCTGCTGCATTAGAGTGTTGCACAAGCCCAGGGGACTTGCTACAGATTTGAGGTCCAATTTGTTTCACAGTACACAGAGCATTTTTATATCTATGGCACTTATCTTGTAATGAGAACTGGGTAGGCAAACCTTTGTGCCCATATAGACTTCAGGGAGTCTTCACACAAATGCTGGAGTTTGCCAACAGAGTTCTTGCACGATGAAAGCCTGAGTATGGATCACATTTCTGTATTATGCACATTTAGGGTTTGATTGTGTTTTTATTGAAGTTAAGGGGATCAAAAAACAGGCCTTTATTCTATTCCATGCAGCCAACCTTAAAATTATGCACTTGTCTTTCTCCTCAGGTATAATGGGATTACAGTGGGCAAAGCACCTTGGAAATTCTGTGAAGGTTACGATTAATGATTTCAATGAAAATTCCGTGACAATGATTCAGGAGAACTGCCATTTAAACAAGATGAAGGTGATGATGAACACTAAGGAAGAGGATGACTGTGATGAAACTATGGAAGAAGGAGAGGAAAATGTAGGCATTATTGATGTGACAAAAATGGATGCCAATGTCATAATGCACTTGAGATCCTTCGATTTTATGTAAGTGAAGAGTGTTTGCTACTACAAGTTTGTCTTTACTTGGTGCTTTGATCTTGACTGTAATTTAATTTTTTCCCCAGTGATTATTTAGAGAAGTCTGAATGGATGAGATAACCAACAGCATCTGGTTATTTCCTTATTAAAAGTTTAATTGTGTAGCATCTGAAGTGCTATGTAAATGGAGATTTAATTTTAAATCTTTTAAAAAATAATCACTGGGAAAACATGTAAGCCCTTCTGGCATCCAACGTGGAAAATAAGCACCAGGATAATGTGTATTGGGTGCTGTGATCCGGCCTGGTGGTTGGAGACATGGTTGAGAACAGGTACCAAGGTTGAAGCCAGCCGAAGAGTCAGGACCAGGACAGCACTGAAATTGGGGTCCAAGGATAGGCTGTGGGTCAGAACTGATGTCAGTCTATAGACAAGCCAAATCAGGATGCAGACCAAAGGTTGAAGCTGGGTTAGAGTCAGTCCAAGGGTCCGGAGGGAAGGGCAGGGCTGGAGCAAGGTCAGAATAAGGCATGGGCAAGGCTGAAGTGGGCTGGAACAAGGCTGAGGCAGGAACAGGAACTGGATCAAGGGCAGGCTGGAAGCCTAATGACACTAACACTGAAATCCAGCAGGAGGATTCCTGGCTAAGTAATGCTGTTGTACAGACTAACTTACTGCTCAGGCAGGATCAGTGAAATACCTGTGCCTAGAGGTCATCTGACCCAGGCTCTGCCCAGGAATAGGCTGCTGCAGTATGCGTTAATGCTGAGGCTCTGCTTATGGGATGAACCCCTGCAATTGAGTTGCTGCAGCCCGGGTCAGTGCAACCATTTAGGCGACCTAGGTGGTCGCCCAGGGTGCTAGGATTTCAGGGGCTCCATTTTCTTTGGCAGCGACCGCGGCGGCCGGATCTTCAGCTGCCCCGGTCGCCGCCAGCATTTCGGCAGAGGGAGCTGGGCCACGGCGTGCTCGGGGAGGAGGCAGAGCAGGGGTGAGCTGCTTCACTTCTCCCACCTCCCAGGCTTGCGGCGCCAATCAGCTTAGGTGCCGCAAGCCTGGTAGGCGGGAGAAGTGAAGCAGCCACGGCGTGCTCGGGGAGGAGGCGGGGCAGGGGTGAACTTGGGGGGGCGGGGGCGGTGCGTCAGGGCGGAGGGTGGGGAGCTGCCGCAAGGGGGGCACCTCAAGGCAGAGGGGAGGAGCTGCCATGGGTGGGGGGAGCGCGCATCAGGGCGGGGGCACGGGGGGGGGGGCAAGGTGGAAGTTTCGCCTAGGGCGCGAAACATCCTTGCACCGGCCCTGGCTGCAGCATGCCTGATTGATGAGCAGGGATCCTAGTTTTCCATGCTAAAAAACCCCCAAAATTCTCCAATAAAAAACCATAAAAATCAAGTGTTTTTCCCATGATTATAATGAAATGCTGAACTTTAGTTTTCCTAATCACAATAGGGAGCCCAGCCACCTGGGGCTGACAACCCAAGCCCCTCCACCCAGGGCCCTGGCTGTGAGCCCCGGTTCGGTTAATACGAAGAGCTGGATAATGGCGGCTCAGATAACATATACAATAGAACCCAGTTTTTCATTTTTTACAAAATGTAAAAACTAAAGACTGTAAAAATACAAATTCTGGATTTTTCCATGGCAAAGGGATCTCTAAGATCTATGGTGAGGAGTTACTGCAGACTCTGTTGGAGGGGGAAGTCACGGCAGCTGAGTCAGCGGCTCTGGTCTGGCTGCAAGTTTGCCTCACAGTGTGTATGAACATTTTAGGCCAAACTTGTGGATTTTTGGTATAACTTTGTCTATTTGGGGAAAAATGAAATACAAGAATCTTTTTTCTATAATTTTAGCCCATTTGAAATTCATATCTGTGCATGTAGTTTTTAATAAGGCTGCATGTTTATGGATCACTTATTGTAATCCATTCTTAAATAGCATGGCTGATCTAATTAGATTCTAAGGCCAAAATATTCAAATTTTAGTGCCCAAATGCAGGCACTAAATCTATATATAGACCTCAAATTAAGTGGTCTGATTCTTAGAGTTGCAGAGCATCCACAAACCAATTGAATTCAGTGGGAGTTGAAGTGTATTTGTATATTTTGAAAGACATGGGAGAATAAACACCGGTATCTTGGCCAGCATTCTTCTTGGTTCAATTATCCAGCATGCTAGGATGTGAGAGAGATTGTGCTGTATGTGTGATGACTATTGCATTAGTCAACATATACTGCCTGCCCCCTCTAACTTGTTGCTTTGTAAATTATTTGGGCATGTTAGAGGTATGGAAGGTGTGTTGTAAAATCAAATTCTATTTTTATTTTACTTCAGATGTTATGGATGAGGTTTTTTAAAACAGTTTTTTTCTCAAGATAGCTTAAAAGCTAAGTAGTTATGTACCAGAGATGCTTCTCTGTATTTTTTGTTTTTAGACACCTGGACCCATTTGGAACAGCTGTGAACTACCTGGATTCTGCATTCAGAAATGTAAGAAATCTTGGAATAGTATCAGTGACATCCACAGACATCAGTTCTCTGTATGCAAAAGCTCAGCATGTGGCCCAGCGCCACTACGGCTGTAACGTTGTCAGAACGGAGTACTACAAGGAACTGGCAGCTAGAATAGTAGTTGCTGCTGTGGCAAGGTACTATTACAACACATGAATCATAGTCAGCTCTTAAGCTCTGGCAGAAGAGGATTGCTAATGCACGCTTTTGGTGATTGCTAAAGCAAGTTGTGTGTCTTTGCTTTTCAGAATTCCTTAAGCTCTACAAGTTAGGCACTGAAATATCAGTTTTGTACTTGATTTCAAGTTCACTACTATAGAACAATTTAAGTATTTTAAACTGAAGTGACTGACGAGATGGCAAATGGGTATGGAGTATATTATTAATCTTCAGAAAGAAAAGGTAATATAATGCAAATTTGAATATCTGAAGATTTTAAGTTCCTTTTTCATTTGGTGATGATTTAATGCTGCCTAAGCCTTTATAAATACTTCAGAAGCTATTAATACAATTATCTGTGGGAAAGAGCATTAAATTAGATTTGCTTTAAATGGAAATAAACTCATTAGTGTCAACTTTCACAGTATATTTCATAATGAGAAAATAGATATTCACCCCAAAATCTAGACCCCCTAGCCTCAAGTGTTTACAAACAAACACAGTGTGGCTAAATTTTTCACAGGTTAAATATTATGGTTAAGGAAAAAAAATGATCTGGTGCTGTAATTCTACTACTTACAAGCAAATATGATATGGTGCTGCTTGCCCTGCAAACCCTGTTAATAATAATAGTTCTTTCTCATACAGATATTCCCAGTGACTTCACAAGTGTACTCAGAAGTGAAAGTTGGGGGTTTGGACACTAAATCAAGACATACAAATCCAGATCAAGATAATGGAACAATAGTTCAGGGAAGAGTGAGTGGGAGATTAGGTGTGAAAGATCTTCAGGCTCCATAAACGAATCCACTCACTGCTAGGTGGCCAGGAGTAGAATGCCAGCATGATCCAGAACTGTGGTGGTTTCTCTATCAGAAACTTGGCCCTCTTGCTGGGTCACCATCTTAAGTCTATCCTTTCTCGGGTCACAGTCATGCAAACTAAGAGTCCCCAAAATATTTTTGACACAAACAAATCCTTCCCCCTCTGTAGAGTTCTTCCTTACCCTGTTTTCAACACAGCCCGTAGCCCCTTTGCTGGCTCAATAACCATTGTGGAAGGCTTTATATGCCCCTTTCCTTGGGGCCAGTAGGGGACCCAGTCCCATCCTCTACTCTGGGTTCTGGTCCAGGGGTCCTATACTGAACAGACAGGTCTGCTCCCTTACCTGAGCTGCAGTTTTCCATGGGCCACTTCCTACATAATCTCTTAAATTGTCCTTTGGGTATGTCCATTTTGTCCCTGCTTAAGCAGGGTCTCTCCCAGGCCTCTCTACAGGGAGAGCTTTTCCAGACTCTTCCCTTTTTGGTCTGGGTCTCTCCCAGGCCTTCATGCCTGTAGAACTTTTCCTTACTGCCTGAGCTTTCTGCCTGGTTCTTTCCCCAGCTGGGCTTTATCATCACTTAAGCCTCATTCCCCTCAAGTGGGACTCATTCGGTAATCAGACTGGTTTAGCCCCATGCTCTCCAGCCCAGAGAGCAAGCTACCCTGTTACAGACTCCATAGTCAATTATATTAAATTGGACCTGTTTAGATTGTCTTGTCTAGCTCCTTGCCCATGCTAACTTATTCCCTATAGCATGTTCTCCAGTGCTATATCTCATTTAACTTTTAAATGATTCTAGCACTAAGGGTTTCAACTGTCTCTGTAAAACCACACCGCAGGCTGAGACCTCATATTGGAATAACTTTTCCAGAGTGTCAAGCTAAATTTTCTTTGCTAATTTTCACTTTGCTTCTAATTACACCCCTCCAAAGTACCCTAAAGGATTCCTCTTTTCTGTGTACCAGTTCAGATCCTTAGCTAGTGATTTATCTCCCCTTAGTCTTCATTTAACTTAGATCTATTTATTTACTTTCTATAATCTTTCCTTTGAAGTCTATCCCTCCAAGTCTTCTCAACACCTAGCTCAACACCTAGGAACCCCAGTCATCGACCAGCACCCTATTGTGCTAGGCCCTATACAAACACAGAACAAAAAGATGACCCCTGCCCTTCAGAGCCCACAGTCTAAGTGGAGGCTCTTTATAGACAGTGTAGGATTTTTCCAAACAATGGATGATCGTAAATATATATATTGCACAAGGTGGAACATCTGGGAAAGTTAGTCTTTGTTGAATTCCTATAGTAATATGTTATCTTTTTGCTTTTGTAGAGCTGCAGCTCGATGTAATAAAGGCATTGAAGTTTTGCTTGCAGTAGCTCTAGAACACTTTGTCCTAGTAGTGGTGAGAGTTTTGAGGGGACCATCTCCTGCAGATGATTCAGTCAAGAAAATTCGGTATCTTATCCACTGCCAGTGGTGTGAGGAGAGGATTTTTCAGGAGGGTAATATGGTAGAAGGTAAATGGATTTTCCTTTGGTTTCTTTTAAAGGTATAATCCATGCATGTTTATTGTATGTACCTATGTTAGGCACATGGTAAGTTCCAATATGTAAAAATACTTGCTTTCACAGGAAATATTTCATATATAGAATTGTGATAATGATCGTGCACATAAAGGAGAGGGATTTCCATTATAATCCTCTAGTTTAAAAGGGGTTCTTTGAGTAATTGTTATATGGATCCCACTGTATGTGTGTGCGCACAAGCTTGGAATCTTTTGACCAACAGTATCCATTGGGGCTACCCATGGCACCCTGCATGCCCTCACACCACACCACCAGGGGCTTGTCTGCCTGCTCTGAACCCTCACACCAGTCTTTTTCAGGTCAGTCAGTGACTACTTCTGCTGCCCAAGGTAGGAAGAAGCAAAGATCTTCGGACACTGCTCACCAACAATCATAATTTCCTGTACTGGCCAAGAAGAGATCTAAGAGCCACTTTTCTGATTGGTCCAAGCCAGCTGCAGCGAAACCCAACTGGCACTGGGAGTCTTCATATGCTACCAGAGTCAGGAGATGCAAGGCAAAAGACACCAGTCAGTTTTCAGCAACCAAGGCCTCAAAATCAGCTCTGATGTCATTGGTACTAACAGATTTGGATTCTTTAGTACCATGCCTGAGCAGAAAACCTCAGTCTCTTGAAGCATTTTTTTTGGTACCAGTATGGTCAACACCATCTTCATCAGTACAGAGGTCCTCGACTCTGGCTGCATTTACAACACTTGCTGACCTGGTGATGACCTCAGAACCAGAGCATCCACTTTGGATATTTCTCTGTACCTACAGTATCTATGTCTGTCTAGGTATCGGGACCCAGAGTACCAGTTATGACTATATTGCTTCATCTGTCTTCCTCAACACCTATCTCAGTCTCAGAGTTATTGCTGGATCTTCTCAACCAGTGTTAACCTCTCAGAGATCTGCACCTCCCATAGAGAAGTGCTACTTGTTGGCATAATCATCATCATCATCTTGGGGGCATAGAAGCCCTTCTCCTAGGTTATCTTCTCCTTCTCCAAGATGTGTTCCTGAGAGGGACATTGGGAGAAGTTCTTGTAATCACAGAAGACATGCTTCTGAAGACTATAAGCTTCTTGTATTCTATCTCTGTTGCATCATATACCCTTTTCTTATGGAATGCAATCCTGGCCATACTGGTTCTCCTGTAAACCTCAAAACCCATTTTCTTTTCCTTATGTGAGATCCAGATGTAGGAACAAGTTGGCTCGCAGGGTCGTCTTCACAAATTGAGCCAGGACCCACAGAGCGATAATGCATATCTCCTGGAAGAGTATGAGGATGAGTTTTTTCCATGTGTATTTCATCTTCACCAGATGAAATAGTTACACCATCAGCATCTTCCACTATTGATGACTTCAAGGACTTGCAGGAACCTCTTAAAAGAGTGGCTAATACTTTGGAGATTCCATTGGAAATAGCCCAGGAACATCCCTGTTATTCAATATTCTTCATCTGTTCCCTCAGGGCCATTTAGCAATGCCCATTAATAAGGGCATTCTTGCACTGATCAAGAACCTCTGGTAGACCCCAACCTCCATTTCAGCCACGTTTAGGAAGTCATTTTCCCCCTAAGGGGTTCAAGTAATTTTTCCACTCTGCCCTGGCATCATTGGTAGTGGCAGTGGCTCATGAAAAATCTAAACAGCATCTTACTGTGAAATCCACCCTTGGTATAAGGAATCAAAACTCTCTTTTGGGAGAAAAATATACTCAGCTAGCCTACAATTCTGTGTAGTCAGTTACCAGGCTCTGTTGGCAGAATATGATACAGTGGGATACAATCTTTCAGTTTGCCAAGCAGCTACCCCTGGACTCCAGAGATGAGTTCAGGGCTATGATTACAGTAGATAAACCTAAAAGGGCCATGACGTTTTAAACTCAACAATGAACAAGAAATTAGCCTTTCTGAATGATTTCAATTTGATCCATAGAACTTTATATCCCAGCTCTGTGCAAGAAGTAAGGAAGGCGTCTACCCTTCTGGAGCCAGAGACCTTCCTTATCTTACTCATACCACCAGATGGCTCCAGACTCTTCCAAGAGACTGTTTCCAGAAGCAGATATGCCTTCCATCTACTGAAAGCGCACATTCTTCTGGTTAAGGAGGGAAGGATTGATACTGCTATCAAGAGCCTTGGACTGATTTTCAAGGATCTGTACCTGTTCTCCCCTCCTTTGGCAATGGCCTACCCCAGCCCTCCTCATGACAATCTGCTGTTTTTTTGCTCCTCGGGAAGATGCATTGCTGATCAGAAAGGGATCCTTTCACCCCATCCCTGTTATTTCCCAGAGTCCTCAGGAAGATGACAAAGGACAAGGTCCAGTTGATAATGGCCTGGGCATATCAGTTCTGGTACTCCAACTTCTGATGCACTTATCCCTCCATACCCTTCTACCACTTCCAAGCCATCTTGATATCATTTCACAGACCCGGGGGCTTGTGTCTCTGGATCCAGTGTCTCTGCCTCTGACAGTATGGAGATTAGTTGACTAAACTTGGGAAAGGAGAAAAGCAGTACAAGACATTCTAATCCAGAGCAGAAAGGTTTCCACAGGACTGACTTACAGAGCCGAAGTGAAAGCATTTTTCATTATGGTCCATTCAGAGATACTTTGAACCCTTGGAGTTTTCTATTCCTACTATCTGCTGTCTTTTGAAATAATTGGGTCTATCCATCAGAGTATGTTTAGCAGTTGTCTTTGCATATCATCCACCTATTCAAAGCCATTTGTTTTTTTCCCCCACTCTACTGTGTCAAAGTATCTAAAATGACTACTAATTCATATCTTCCCTCTAGTCAAGGATCCTTTTTCTACATGGAACATGAATATGGTACTTTGGTCATTTAGACCGGTCATGATTTAGACAAAAATCGAAATGTGCATTTATCTTAAAACTTTCTGGAAAATTACTCTGTTGAAATTTCTCATACTGCTTCTCTACCCCATTGGTGGTGGTTGGTAGTTTTGTTGGAGATGTAAGGTTAGGAAAAAAGGGTGTTAAAAATTCTGCCATGGTTTTGATATGTTAAAAACAAAAAAATTCACTGCGTATTTTTCCAAAGATCTTTTACTACTCAAATATTTAGTTTTTAATGAAGACAAGTGCCTTTAGGATATTTGAAATATTTTTAAGAACAGTTTGGTGTATACAAGATTATTCTGCAATTTGAGAATGTATTGACTTGTGATGACCCAAAGTACATCCAGTTGTTTATCTGTATCTTATTTGAATGTCTAACCATATCTTATTTCTCACTGTAACTAAAGGGCCCGATGCCTTGGGCTGTTAAGGTATTGACACTTCTCCTTAAGACAATGATGCGTTTCTTGGCTATACGAGCATTAGACTGCAATAAGTATCACATTTTCTTTTCATTCTTAACAGAAATAAAATTGTCACCTGTATAGGTCCAGTGTTATGGCTGAGATTTTAAATGCACAAACTGACAGCATTTAGAGTCCTTCAACCTACTACGTATGTGCAAGGGAGCTGAGCTATGGCTGTCATAAAAATCCTACGATTCAACTGAATTTTGTGCACATATGCAACCATAATTTTTAACAATTTTTTGCATAATACACTTTTCCTTGAAAAGCTTTTTTAGTTTAAACTTGTTTTGCAGTGGAAAGTTCTAATGCAATAGCTAGAAGGAGTTATTTAAAACACATACCAAGTAATATGGCGCTCTGGTTTTGTTTTATTTTAATTTAAAAATAACTAAAAAGTTACAGTGCCCCTCATTAGATTCCAGCAGACACCAGAGGTAGTAACTTGTGACAACATTAATAAAAGTTGGTGTCTCAGGCATTTTTACAGCTGTTTGTGTATTTTGGGTTCTGATGTTGCTTGTCCTATTAAATGCCTCTACTTAGGCAGAATTACTTCTTATTGGGTGCAACATTTCTAGTATCTAAAACATGTCTTTCATTTTGTTTGTTAAAGTGAGTTCTATAGATTGTATTTTGAAATCACTTAATTCTGTTTTCTGTTACAGAAAACCCTTACCGGCAACTACCTTGTGACTGCCATGGCAGTATGCCTGGGAAGACAGCAGTAGAACTTGGTCCTCTGTGGTATGTACAGCACACAGTGTAACAAAAGTGAAAGCTTGTTTGTTCGTACAGCAGTAAATTTATATCTAGCAACTGAGATGGATTTGGCAGCTGGTTATTTCATTGGAGAGCTGAGTAATAAGAAAATGAGTTTTCCTAGTCAAACTGGTAGACAACAAGCAGTGAGTTTACTAAATAAACAATAGTGAACTAGTTTTCAATTTCACATCTTGGAGATATGATATATCTTGGAGATATTAAACAATTACACTGCACAGGAGAATCTGGCTGAGTAGCTTGATGTTTTGGGACCAGAGAACTAGTATACACTAGTATACATTGATAACTAACTTACATAATATCTTAATACCTATGCACTTCCAATATTATTAAATAACTTGAACTGTTTGATGGTAATTAGCAGTGGTGTTTATCCTTGGATTTTTGGATTGAAAGAATAGTTAAATTTAAATGTGAGCATTTCAGAACTAGATTATAGAATCAGAACTAATCCTTAGCACTACCTCTGCTTTTACTATTTCCAAATACTATTAGTACACCACCCTAATTTTGACAGTGCATCCCTGTGATATGGGTATCGTCCCCATTTTACACATGGGGAAATGAGATGAAGTGACTTTGCCCAAGTTGACACACTAAATCAATGGCAGAACTGGGATTAACACTCATGAGCTCTTGACTTTCAAGCCATGACCCTGCACTGCCACTACCTAAAACAAAAATAATGTTAAATTGTATCACAAACTATGTACCCTGTTAATATAAGTATAGTTCACCAGCTACTCAGTTTGTGGGAACCACTTCTAAAGGAGCAAAGGCCTTTTGCTGTAAATAAATATACTTTGTCATACACCAGTCTCCTTATTTTCACTGGCATTCTATTGCACTGTCCAGGTCAGGGTCCCTCTTTAACACTGGATTCCTCAGAAGAATGCTGTTTGAAGCTGTTCAGCATGGCTTGGATGAGATTCAGCCACTTGTAAAGACATTAATCTGTGAAGCAGAGTGTACAACTCTAAAACAGTTTTCAATCCATGGTCCTGCCAGCCAGAACAAACAAGGTGAGATAAAATGGCAAGTTGCTTACAAAAAACACATAGGATTTTTAAATGTCTAAAACCAATTGAAAATTTCTTGAGCAAAAGTAACTGTAGCAGTGCATATTAAAAGAAAGTCAGGAACATGTTCCCTCTCACAAAGCATGGGAAAAATAGTCTTGCCATATTATGGGATTTTGTCATACTCTTTAAACCTCTGCTGTTAAGGCCTGCTTGCGACAGGGTGCTAGACTTAAACCAGTATGGAAAAATCCTATGTTAAGGAAACTAGTGCTGATACAAGGTGCCATGCTGACAGTACTGTAGTCCAATTTATTCACAAAACAGGCAGCAGTAGCAGAAGCTTCCCATATACTAGCCTTCGTACTGCAGCCCTGAGGGGGAAGTTCCTCCCCTCTTAGTGAGAAGGGACTCTGCCCTTCATGCTCAGTCAATCCTGGGCTTCTCTACAGAGACTGCCAATGGGGGGGAGTGATTGAGATGGCAGTCTAGTCTGTTCTTATTAGAATAGAATCCCACTATAGAGGCTACCACCTCACTTCAGATAAATCATCCTATAGTAATTTTACTTGAATATTGTCCTATGCCAGATTCAAACTGATAAGTGTTTAGTGAAAGTTTCCATAACCCATTACCTATCCTTTTGCCTCTATCGTTTTTACGCCTTTTACTTTGTCTAGAAAGTTTGGGGTTTTCCCCTTTCAAATTTTTGTGGATCCCTTTATAAGGCAGCAAAACAAAATCTATTTAAAACATTGTTTTGTCACACTTCGGATTTAATTTTGACTTTTGTATTCTAGAAGAATGTGGTGTCTTTATTAAAACACCAGATACTGCCGCTGACTACTATGTGGTACAAGGTATGTAGTTCATCCATCACACCTACATGCACACCCCTTGTGGTTTGTGCTAGCAGATAACCACAATCAGTGAAGGAGGGGTGGGGTGGGTTTCTTGGGTTGTTTTTTTTTTTTAAACAAATGTGCTCAGTGGTTCACCTCCAGTGAAGATTAATGAAACTTTAAAAATATTTTTAATCTTTACCCAAAATAGTATTTGCTGGGAAAGACAAAAAGCCATTATTGCATGAAGTGCACTATGTACCTTTGCAAGTCTAGTTTATCTGTGCAGCCCTTGGCTCCTATGGAAGTGAGTTATAGAAAACTTTAAAATTATCTATTAAACTAGACTAGATTTCAGGTCCCTTCAGCTTTTAAGGAATGAGGGGTTTTCCCCCCAGAAGTGGTGTAGTTGTAGCTTTAGTTCAATCAGTCTAAGCCAGGAATGCTACCTACGGAAAAGCAATAGAGGCCTAAGGTGAGTTTCCCACAGGGGAACGCTTATCATTTAGGTACTCTACTGCTTAGTGAAATCCACAGCTCTGAGCTGGGCTCCATATACAATGCTGGGGAGAGTTAGGGATCCACAAAATCCAGCTCACTGAGCTGCCTAATATAGCCACTACAAAATGCCAAGGAAAAGGGCAAGTCCTGAGTCCTGCTCCTCAGAGGGACTTATGTACCTATATCTGGGCTGGAAGGTGCATCCCTCCACTCAGGATTCAAAGCCATGAACCCTCTCCTGAAGGCTGCAAGAAAGGGCTTATGCACCTTACACACACACACACACACTGGGTGCTGGGTGCCATCATCACTAAGTGCTACAAGAGCTCTGGTCAAATGTATATAATTTAGCTGAGTGCTAAGAGCACTCACCTACCATATTGGAGACCTAGTTTGGTTGTCCCCTCTCACTGATATCAAGAAGAGACTTCAGCTGTGGTCTCCCCTATCTAAGGATAGTACCCTAACCACCAGGCTTTCGGTTTTCTCCTGTTGAAACTGTTCCACTATATATAAATAAATATGTACTGGAGCTGGAGGACTCTAACATGGTTCTCCCATGTACCTAGTGGGTTACTCTGGCCCAATACATGTTAATTATATACAGTGGAACAGTTTCAACAGAAGAGAGATCTGCCTCAAAATACTCCCTAGCACAGTGGTTATGGCACTCTCCTGGGTGGAGGCAGACCAGAGTTCAAATCTCTTCTTCATATCAGACAGAGGGGGGGAAATTAAACCCAGGTCTCCCACATCCCAGGTGAGGGCTCAAGCCATTGGGTTAAAGCAGTGGTTCTAAGGTGGCACCATCATCTTCTGTGGTTTTTGTGGGGCCTGATCCAGTAGGTAGCTTCGGCGAGCACCTGCCAGATAAGCAGGGGAATATTTAGTTTGAGGCACCCGGCTGCCTGGACTGAAGCAACTCAGTAATTGGTTTTTTAGGTGGCTACAGAGTTAGGCAGAGGCTGAAGAACTACATTTTGGATCTTGCCCCTAATGAGCATTTCTGTGTTTCAGGTAAAAGGAAAAGTAATGAAATGAGTAGAAACACAGCAAAAAGACAGAAGTCCGAAAGCAATGCTGAGCACCCTGCATTTTACTATAATATCCATAGACATAGTATCAAAGGAATGAACATGCCAAAGTAAGGATCAAGTTCCAGTTTCTGATGTCAAATAAAATCAGTGTGTAATCTGTGTTGAAACCAACTAACCAGTAATAACTTTCTCTATAATTTTTTCAGGTTAAACAAGTTCTTACAGTATCTGTCCCAAGCTGGGTATAGAGTAAGCCGAACCCATTTTGATCCCATGGGAGTTCGCACAAATGCACCGTTGGCACAGTTTAAATCTATCCTTGTGAAGTACAGCACTCCCACGTACACTGGGGGACAGGCAGAAGGCCCTCTCCAGTCCACTGAAGATGCCCAGGCAGAAGACAATGTCCAAGCTGCTGTAGCTGACAAGTCAGGAGACATGGAGTTTACAGAAGATGATAAATCAGAAGGCATTCTCACATTCACAAAAGACAGCTATAACGATAACTTTACTGCTGCTGAATGCAAATAATGTGTTAATTTGAGATTTGCAACTAAGCCACTGTAAACCAATGTTACTCATGTAAACCAATCTACAGAACTGGTTTTGAAAGCTTGGGTTGCCAGTTATTTTAATGCGTGGGAGACATTTTAGAATTACACAGAAGAACTTGTAATTGATCACAATACATATGGTCAAGTTACAATTAGAGTGGAGAAAGAAACTGTAGAGGGTATTGACTTTTATGCTCTTGTCTTTCTTTTAAACACTGGCATTTTGTGACTACCCGCAGCTCTTCGAAAAGCCTTATTCAAACTCCTAGTGCAATTTCCAGTACAGTGGATAAGCGATGGGGCCAGAAGTCTTAAGCATTTCCATAAGTGTTGCTAGAGCATAACCTAAGTATGAAATGGGCCATCATGCCTGCAGCTTGATTGGTTAGAGTTTAGCAATAGGTCAAGTCTGTAAGAAACCAAAAATGTTGCACTATAAAATGTGGTATTAAATTTAAGCAAGCCAGAACATTTTAAATAGGTAGTAAACTTAACTTTTACCTAAAAGCAAAGACCTAAATGCAAGTGGATCGGGAATGAAATTAAACTTTTTGCTATTTGATTTTTTATCTTTAGCGCTATATAGCTATATATTTCAAGTGAATTAGCTACTTTGAACAAAATAACAATTACCTGCTGGTAATGAAGGAGAAAGCTGGTAAGCTATTGGGTAGAGAGGACTGAGTGGCAAAGAATTAATTCACCAGGATTTAACTCATCCTGCATTTAAATTGTCACTGGTACTATTTGATGATTAAGTCAATACAGCTGAACTCTAGTCAGTTAGCTGGCAGTTATCTAATTTAACCTGCTTGTGAGATTCCTTTTACAAGTCAGTGATTAAATTTGTACATAAACAGGTTATTTTCACTATTAGAACCATCTCTTGTAGTACAGGTTGAAAAAACATTTAATAAATAGTCATTTTTTTTTATATTTTCCTTTTAAAATACATATATGGTATTACTTCAGCCATAAAATCATGCGGTTCATTTTAGTGTGGCTTTTTCCAACTGTTAGAATGAAGAGTTTCGTCCAAAACTTCTGTCATTCGCTAGTTCTGATCTAGGAACAACTGTCTTATACTGTTTTTAAAACAGGATCTTCCATACAACAAGGGTAATAATTTTAGATTCAGGCTTAGTCTACAAAGTTTTGGTGGCATAACTATGTATTGGCTAGGAGACTGAGGGGGAAAAAAATCATACTCCCTAAAAACCAATGTAGGTGTGCCAAAGGAAACTCCCCCCATGTAGATATAAGTATGCAGCCAGAAGAGTTTTTCTGGTGGCTTAGCTGTACCAGCAGAACTCCTCCTGTCGTGTCAGTTTATGCTACATCTCCCTACTACGGGGTTCTTCCAGCAGAGTTATGCCAGCAAAGCATATGTAGTATAGACACGCCTTCAGATACAGGTTTTCACAGCCGCTACGGCCCCAGTCCTGTCACAGAACCACTCTATCACTTCCTTCTCAGCCGTTCTATGCCACTCAGTTCTACAAGATAGGGTATTTGTGATACGTAGCACTTTCAGGCTCTGCCAAGCTGTAAGACTCTCTAGTCATGTAGCTATTTGACTTATAGAAGAAAAATCTTCTTCAGAACTCCACAAAATAAACACTAGTAGTGTGAGGTTTGGCATAAAGTACATGAACTAGTCTAATAGGACTGGGAACACAGAGGGAGAGAATCATGCATGACTTACTGGTGCTGGAGAAAAAGCAATTTCAGGGTTGGCACCAGAGAAAATCTTCCACATAGTACCACTTACTTCATGCTAAAGTTCACATAAAAACATCACAGGAAAAAGAAAAATCCATGAAAATTGACAGGGGGTCTGTACAGCAGATGTAGAACCTGGAATTACTTAGCGCAATTTTTTTTAAGTTGACAAGGTTTCAAATTGAGTGTCCTTTTAACTAAATACTGGCCTTAGGGAGCGTTCAGACCTCATTCTTGTTTTTATTCTTTATTGCTGTGGAAGAGTCTCACACCAACAGAGCAACTTGACCATACAGTGAAACTGGCAAACCAGGAAGTTGTCAAATGCAAAGCAAACAAACTGACAAAATACAAAAAGTTTCTAATGTTTCAGTTAAAGCAATCCAACACTGAACTGAAACCAATTTCAGGCAGAAATGTGATTTTAAAGTTGACCAACTAACTGCAGAGATTAGGAGAACAGGTTGTGTATACCTCTATCTTAACACTCAATATCCAAATCTTGTTGTTGAGGCAAATCTGGCACGTAGTCAACTAGCTCCTTAATGCATAATCTTTAGTTTAACTTGCTGTCATGGTTCAGCAAGTCTCAGAAGTACAAATTAGCTTTCAGTTGTATGTATTCATGGAAAAGTAATATAGCAAAACACAAAATGTCCAGTAAGTTCTTAAAGTGTATTGGGGCAACTTCTTAAACAAAAAGGTGGAGTAAGTTACCGGGGCTAGCCATTATCGACTTGATTCTGACTAACAGGGAGGAATTGGTTGCAAAGCTGAAGATTGAAGGCAATGGGTGAATGTGATCACAAAATGATAGATTTCATGTTTCTAAGGAAAAGAATGAGTGAGAATAGCAGACTATGGGCAATGGACTTCAAAAAATGGACTTCGACAATATTTCTCTGTTAGTGTGGAACTCTTCCAAGTTCAGAGAACTGGTACATAAGAAAATTTAAGAGAAAAGAGAGTTTGAGAAAGCTGGCAGTTGCTCACAGATTCAAGATTAAAGGCCAACAGCAAATTATCCTCATACTATAGGAAAAATAGTAAGAAGCCAATATGGCTCCATCAGAATCAGAAAATCAAAAAGGAATCCTGCAAAAAGTGGAAACATGAATGCAAAATGAATACAAAGGACCAGTACAAGCATGGAGGACAAAATCAGAAAGGCTAAGGCACAAAATGAGTTACACCTAGCAAAAGAAATAAAAGGCAATAAAAAGAGGTTCTATAAATACATGAGGAGCAAGAAAAAGACCAAGGAAAGTGTGGGTCCTCTACTTAAAGATGGAAAACTAATAACACAGCATCAAGAAAGCCGAGGTATTTAATGTACATTTTGCTCCAGGCTTTACTAAAAACGTAATCTGTGATCAGATACTTAACACACTATTAACATGGGGGAAGAAACCCAAGCCAAACTAGGGAAAGAACAGATTAAAGAATAAGGTCATGTCTACACTAGTGATCTTAGAAGCACAGCTGTACCACTCAACAGTAGCACAGCTGAGTGACACCTATGAGCAACATAAATGTTGCTGACTATAGCGGGGTGGTTACCCCGCTCCTGCGCTGAAGAGCTTAAAACAGCCCTGGGAGAGGGCTGTGGCAGGGAAAGCACCTGCAGCTGGGCCACACCCCAATCAGGCCTCAGCTGGCCCTATATAAGAGGCTGGGAGCCAGGAGCTCAAGAGTTTCTGTGTTCAGAGAGAGAAGGGCCTGGCTGCAGGGAGGTTAACCAGGTATCTGGAGTGGAGCAGGGCTGGGGAAAGGCCAAGGGAGATGGGGAGCTCTTGCCTGGTAAGCGGTTGCAGGGGCAGCCCACAGGTAGCCAGAGGCAGCAGGTCCAAACCGCTTTGCCTGTGATGAGTGGCTTATACTGCAGTCTGCCCCAGTGACTAGATGGCGACTGGGCAGTAGCCAAGACTGAGGCGAAGTGGGGATAGTGGGTGGGGGTTCCCCTGGGAGGGGGAGACCCAGACTGGGGGGGTACTGCCAGGCGGCAGCACCCCAGACAACAAGGCACTGAGTCTGGGAGGGACACGGGATCCAAACGGTAATGGGACACCGGCCTGCAGAGGGCGCTCCAACAACTGACGAGCTAATTCCCAGAGACAACCAGCAGGAGGCGCTGCAAGGGTGAGTCCCGCATGTTTACACTGACATAAGCGATAGTGTAGGCCTGGCTTAAGTTAGAATGTACTCAAGTTGGCAGGACCTGATGAAGTTCACACTAGAGCACTTGAAGTAGCTGAAGCAATCACAGAACCATTAGCAATTATCTTTGAAAACTTATGGAGGATATGTGAGATCCCAGAGGACTAGAGAAGGAGAAACATAGTACCTATCTTTAAAAAGGTGAACAAGAGGACGTGGGAAACCATAGGCCAGTCAATCTAATGATGATACCTGGAACAAATTATTAATTTTAAGCACCTAAAAAATAATAGGGTTATAAATATATGCCAATATTGGATTTGTCAAGAACAAATGCAAAACTAATTTCCTTCTTTGATAGGGTTACTGGTCTAATTAACGGAGGAAACTTGTAGACAGGATATCTTGATTTTAGTAAGGCTTTTGACACAGTTCCACATAACATTCTCTTAAGCAAACTAGGGAAATGTTGGCTAAATGAAATAAGGTGGGTTTTGGCGTGGCTGTGTGGCCTTCTGCCCTATCAGAAGGGGAAAGCCCAAGATCACCCCCTGGTGGGCAGAACCAGTGGGCAGAACCAGGCCCCCTGCGGCCACCCCACCAGAAGCAGAGGGGCGGGACATAGGTTCAGCTGTGGAATTATCGTGAACTGGCCAGCATGTTGCGGGCAGATCCCCACTGGCCTAATGGCGAACTACCCCACCACTAATAAGGCCCTGGGCTGGGATGCAGTGAAGTGGGAGGGCCTGCATCCCCCTACCCCAGCCACCCCACCTGTGGAGGGTGGCCATCTCCCCACTAAGAAGCCAGGAGGCCTGAATTGGTCTGGTGCCCACCGAAGCGATTTGCTGTCGCTCACAGTTGAGAGTTTATTCCCCACCCTGAACTGCTGGGCTGTATCGCATGGACTCAGCCTGAGCTATAAACTGTGAATTGCCCTCATTGAGGGACTGGGGCTGAGAGAAGAATTAAGGCCTGGGCTGATTGTCAGCCAGGCCTGCTAACTGCTCGCTGCCCTGATTGAGGGGTGCTGCTTGGATTAATCACCAGGGTGGATTCACTAGCTAGGAGCTGCACTCGCTTGAGAAACAGTGAGGAGGCACGGCCTCCTGCCCTGTCAGAAGGGGAGAGACACGTGCCCCTCTTTACATGGGTGCACAGCTAGTTGAAAGATCGTACTCAAAGAGTAGTTATCAGTAGCTTGCTGTCATACCTGGGAGGACATAAATAATGGGGTTCCAAAGGGTCTGCCCTGAGTCTGGTCTCATTCAATATTTTTATTAATGACTTGGATAAATAAGTGGAGAGTATGCTTATAGAATCTGCAGATGACACCAAGCTGCAAGGGGTTGCTAGCACTTTGGAGGGCAGGATTAGAATTCAAAATAACCTTGTGTCATTGGAGAATTGGTCTGAAATCAACAAGATGAAATTCAATAAAGACAAATGTAAAGTACTACATTTTGGAAGGAAAAATCAAATACAAAATGGAGGCTAACTAGATAGGCAGTAATACTGCAGAAATGGATCTGGACCATCCCAGATGTGGTCCCAGTACAGATACCTACCAAAAATCCAACTTCTGTTGTTCATACAGAGAATTTAAAAACAACCACCTAAATAACATACATTCCATGTTGGAGGACAGCTGAAAGTACAAAGCATCTGCAAACCATTATATCGCACAAGTTGTGTGACCTTTCTTCTCATCAAAAGAGCCCTAAACATTTCTTGACCCTAAACAGTGGGAGGAAAGAGAAATCCTAATTATGTTTTTCTATGGAGGGGATAAGGAGAGGGAGACATTGTTTTATATTCAGTATAATCATGGCTTAATGTTTGATTCAGCACTACAGTTATAATGAAGGGCTGAGGTTTAGAGTGCACAATATAGTTTCATCTTAGACTTTATCAAATACCACTTTTCTGGTAGTGGATAAAACTACTAATCTTACAATACATTTATCCTCAAATATAGCTGCAGTTTGTAAAACTTTGCAAAAATTGACACTGCATATTTTTATAAAAGTTCAACCCCATTCAGTATGTAATGCTATGATCCTACTTCACATATTCCAAGTCTTTTGTCTCCAATTATGTTGGGAAGGTGATTAGCACACATGTAAATCACCATGCATAGTAACTGATTTTGCTGGGGTTCCTAAGTAGGGCACGCCAAACCAACAGTCTTCTTTTCATATCACCGTTTGCATGACAATTATTCTGTGTCCCACCCAACAGAATAACTTGTTATACATGCCATGGCCACTGAAAAAGTTTGACATTAGCTAGTGTTATTACACATGCACATCCCATTCTAAGGCCCTGATGCAAATCCCACTGAAGTAAATGGGAATTTTTCAACTGATTTCAATGGGCCTTACAAGTTGGGTGGGGGGGGTGGGGGGGGGAGGAAGAGAACAGGACTGAGGCACCAGATTCCACTGTGTGGTGTTGGCATGTGTATCCAGAAAGCAGATGCATCTCCCAGCCCTCTATTGAGAAAACTGCAGATATGATAGTGTTGTTAGACAGTGCAAGACTAGTGGATTTATAATGCAAATGGTTTCTTTTGTAGATTGTAATAGGAAGTGATTGAATTTCCAGTACTGTGTTCACAGCATTTTTGCTTTATTGTGACAAATGTGAGATGTTAGGTATGACTTTAGTTTCAGATATTATAACTGTTCAATTTACCATACCTAACAAGCACAAGGTACCAAAAATGAGGATCTAGCTCAACAGGAAGGCAATATGAAAGTTGTTTTGAAAAGTAAAATTGTTTATAGCACTAAAGTCAGTGCATCAATGGTATAATCAAACACCTACATAATATATATTTTTAAAGAACATAAATATTCAGTAAATTCACTATGACATGAAAATAAGTTTCACATTCTTCCACACTTTTTTAAACTGCGGACAAAAAAAGACATTCTCTAGACAGACACAGCTCAGCTTCACAAATACCTTCTTTGCTCCTTAAACATTCTTAGATATACTGGGAATTTGTCATTCTGCTGCAGCTAACATAGAAGTTTCCCCATAAAATCTAAGTATCACAAAAACAGGATTATATTTAGTGGACATGCACTAGTAATCTATACAATTGAACATTACACCAAGTAATACTGAATAAAACAACATTTGAAAATCAACCCTCACCCTCCACTATGCTTGGTGACTGGAAATGTCAGTTTCATGGCACAGATTACAAAAAGAGTAGTAAAAACATTTTAGATACCAAAAAGAAATATTAAAAGTTATTCAAGAAACCTATGAGTTTTTCATATAGAGATTAAACTGACCCAAAACAGCTGTCAAAATGGACATATTTACAAATGTTAGACTTGAATGACAAGGAGTAATGGAAGGCTTGTTCCTTTCCCAACAGAAACCTAGGGATTTGAAAGTGTACAAGTTCCATATACTTTAGAAACTCATCCATCTTAACTGTGAGCAAGACAAGAAGGGAGGAGAAGACAAACTGTAACATTCCTCAACTACTTTAAGGGTCTTTTCACTTTCAGCATCCAAACTGCAAAGACAGGAAGGCTGTACTGATAAAACCTTAGAGCAAAGAGAACATCACTGTGCCATTTCCCTAACATTGAGAATTCTCTTTAGCTGCAGCAAAGCATCCCTACTAGGTGAAGGCAGGGTTCACACCAAAACAAAAACCCACCTGTTTAACATGCAGATGAACTGTAAATGCAAAACTTCACACAGCAGCCAACTTCCAAGTTTAAAAAAAAAACACACTACTTTAAGACACTAAATGGTAAACCTGTCAAGTACTAACACATTTTCTTCCAAAGTGCTAAGCCATATTTGTTAAAGTTTTGGCTAAAACAGAATACTTAGAACAGTTTGTAGTTGAAGCAGTTCTTTCCCCTCAGTGATGAACCACAGTTATAGCTCACACAAGTGGTGTGGATAGAGTGCTATAAAATAAGATACTCTTGCTGCAACACAATGCCATTTTTGTTGCAAAATATTTCCAAGAAAGAGAATCCTTTACAGCAAAGTCTATGATATTTCCACAATAGTCTGCCATTACACTTGATATAGCAGGACTTTTAAATTGTCCGAGACGATTTTGTACAATAAATGTTATCAGCCAAGCACATGTGCACAGGAGTCAAAGACCAGAAATTAGAGAGTGCACAGGGACTGTGATATTCTGCCCAGAAAAAAATAAAATTCCTTTTTTTTTTAAATATATTTTTTTTCTGATACTGAAATTAATGAAATCCAGCAGATAGCAAGATTTTTTAAAGTGTCAGAACTTTTTCCCTTAAGTCTTCATCTTGGTCTACTGAAAACTATACCTTACCTGGACTATTACCAATAATCCAAGTCTTGCAAGGAATCAGATTACTACTGTAAATACCTTGAAGCCAAAATGGTATGCTGTTATCAGAACTGAATTCTTCAACATCTTTTATAGTGACAGTAACTGGCAAATCACCACCATTACCATACTCCCACAACAGCTGCTACTATTGACTACTTTAGACCCTCACTATTTCACCTAAGGGCTGGTATAATTGTATCAAGCATATTAGCAGACCAACAGCTTTTCCTGGACTAAGTTAAAACATTCCACGCTGGAACCTTTGCTTGATCTGATATCATAAGCTGAGAATAAAAAAAAAGCATATCTTTGATAACAATGGAATGCACTGGAAAGGTTATTCAGTCCCCTGGGAAAAAAATATTAAATTAAAAATAAAACCCAGAATACTGTCTAATTATAAGAAGTAGGCTCTGTGAGTAGTCTGAAGACATCCTAAGTACTGTCCATGAAGATGATGATGGTGCCTCCTTAATATTAAAGAAATCATAGCTATAAAAGTTAGAGTCCTCTCTCCAAACCTTCTCGCAAAGCCTATTTATGTTCCTTTGTTGGTGCATAGTAGAGTTCCATGGGTTTGTTCACTTTCCAGTACTTCTCACTGACCAGCTCCAAGGAAAAGGAACCATTCAATACCTAAAGGAGGAGAAAAAACCAACAGTTCTGAAAATATATTTTCTGTCAACTAGCTATGAACTTCTGATGGTCCTGTCACTACTATCTGGTCACTGTGAAAACCCTGCAGTAGACTTGGGGAGGAACATTTACAGAACACAAGTCTTCTGTGGTTCTGGCTGCAGTTAATAGATATTTCCTGTTAAATATGTTATCAGTGTTTCTGGTTGCTTATCTGCTCATTATAATCCAGTGACTAGTGCCTCAATTCTAATACTAGCCTCCCCCCCCCATAGCAATACAGATTAGATCTTAACTATACTGATCACCACTCTTTCATTTATTATGCTTTTTTTTTTGCGCGGGGGGGGGGGTATTTCTACCCCACTCCCACCCAGTAGCACCAACCAATGTGCTAGCTGCTTTCCAAACACAAGAAATTGTGATCTCTTTTCCTAAGAGCTTGCATGCTAACAAGAAAAACAAATAGACAAGGACAGTGGCAAGGAGAATCAACAAGCAGCAAGGTGATCAGAGGATGACTGTGTCATCACGA
The DNA here is from genome assembly GCF_020497125.1 of Mauremys mutica. Lineage (NCBI taxonomy): Eukaryota > Metazoa > Chordata > Testudines > Geoemydidae > Mauremys > Mauremys mutica. The sequence continues at coordinate 54,087,937 of NC_059079.1, forward strand.
TATATCCAAACTGTTACTGGAACAATTAATTTTTGGTGTGTTGGGTGTATGGTGGTGGGTTTTGGGGAGAAGCAGACAAATGATGTGTAGAGGGTTGGCATCACTGATGGATGGAGAAGCCTGCATGATGTGCAGAGCAACATAGGTGGATAAGTAAGGAGGGAGAGAACTATGCAGGACCTTGAAAGCAAAGAAATAAGCTCGAAGTTTCACTTTAATTTACGCACCAAGACCTGAGGTCAGGCCTCAGCTTCCCTACCAACAGTCTGACTTTATGAACAGCTAAAATGCAGTGACCCAAGCTGCCTCTTCCCTTTGTTTCCTACTGGACCTGGAGTCTTGCAGCCACCTTGCTGGGCCTCTGCTAATGTGGCTTTTGAGCAACTTTATGGTTTCAGGTGCTACTGGCAGTAGAGTATGCATCTCCCAGTTATCAGTCAGGGGATTATCCACCAATATGCCTGAAAATCTTTGAAAATATTTTTCAAAAATCTTTCAAACATGACTACAGATTGCCCTAGAAAGGAAATTGAGGCATCCCCAGAGTATGTGCACTGCTGCCCCTCTCCCAGCTTTACAAATGGGAGGTGGGATGGGGTGGAACTTGGGGCTGAAGTCCAATGTATTTCACTTTTTAAACCAGCAAAATCTCTAAACCTTTCTTGAATTCGTAAGACTGGCAGGAATTTAAAATAGCTAGTGATACTGAGTATTCATCTAGCTAACGACTGTATTGTATCTTGACTGAATTTTTGTGGATTGTGCTCATTTAATATTTGCCTGTCTGAAATACTACTTATGTGTGAATTTGACTTTATATCAATAGATGTGTCTCCTACTGATAAAAAGCCAGACTGAATTTGCCTAGGAAGTGCTACCTCCCTTGGGCAATGAAGGACATTCTCAATAAGCAAGTCCTCAAATCAAAGTACCACTTTTTTCCTCCTAAATTTTTACCTGTAAAATAAAGAGCAAAAATAAATTGGTAAAATCCCAGTGATGTCAATGGAGCCACACCATTTACCCTAGCTCAGGGGATTGTGCCCAGAGCATCCACACATTTACACGCCACTCCTTTTCTACTATCAATGCTTTTGCTGTATGCAATCGCCACAGAACAGACTTTTGCCTAAAATGTCACAGCAAATAATGCTGGTGCTATGCTTTTAAAAATGGATTATGAATACAATCCATAGATCAATTTGTAGACAGAATCCAAACCAATCACAATAGGATAACAAATCCATTGTGCCTTCAAGTTATAGTATTGTTGGGTCTAAACATTTCTAAATTAGAGTATCAACCAGATCAACTACTCACAGTGTACTGGCCATTGGCCGTAGCAATGTAAATTGTGTACTGCTTCTCACTGGCTGTGTCAAGATTCATCTGGTTTGACTCTCCTTTGCTCCGAAGTTCCTCCAAAGCCAACCTCACAGCTAGGTACTTAGACAAGTGATCAACTGTGGCATTACCGGAGGTCTTTATATATCTGCAACAGTAGCAACAAAGACAACCAAACATATTTGAATCACTTGTGCAGAAAAAGGCACTAGATAAGCTTCATATGTAAAAGTAAACAAACTTGTATGTGAAGAGTACAGAGTGCCTCAATGTTTTCACTCAAGATACAAAAGAAGCAATTTACTGAGCAAGAAAAGAAGTCCTCACACCTCTCTCAACCTCCTCTTCTGCAGACTCCCACTCTATTTGTGGATAGGAAATATTACTACTTGTCATCTGCCTGAATTAACTGATCATGTGAGAGATTTTTTTTTAAAAAGTAAATATTAAGGACTGCTCAATCCTCTGAACACAGATGTGTGACATCAATTCAGTGGACAAGAATTGGATACTTGGCATGCTCTGTGACCACTTTCCTTGCCCTAGCTACTCTTCATTGACTCCTCATTCTCTGGAAATCTAAACCAAAGAGTGAGATTTTCAAAAGTGCTGAATGGCCTAGGATGTTGTACTTCTAGAACCCATGAGAAAGCTCTTGTGCTGAAGAGGAATAAGAAAGCAGATTCCAGATATTTCAGGAAACTCTAGAAAAAAAAATACAAACCTGCATACTGCAGATACCAGAACTTATGAGCATGGATCTGGACAGGATTACACAGAATTTAGGGTGAGATTCACTTTTAATGGGACTTATGCTCCTGAGCCACTTTTGAAAAACTTCACTCTTCTTTCCCAATTTCCAAAGACAAAGGAATTCACATGTTGATCCATTCAGCTACACTCTAACACTTACATAAGGCTTATTTTTATATACATATTTTCAAAAGGAGTGAGGAGAGACTGGAATCTAAAATCATCTGTGGTTTTAAAATGCTGTCAACCAAGCATACCATACCAAGAACAGAGGTGTGTTCTTAACTGTTAGGAACTTTTTCTGCGATCAAAGGGTTAAAACAGACTATGATACTATAAAATATTAACTAAAATAATTGGCTACCCTATTTAGGATGGAGAAAGTGCATTCAGTTCAACAGGATAAGGTGTAACTAGAGAAGAAATGTCTACATTTGATTTTAAAAAAGCCCCAAGAAACAACAGATTAAGTAGCAATAAGAAAATGATTAAAAGATGTTGAAGATACTTACCTGGTCTGTGCACTGTCATCATTCTCCATGAGTGTAGGATGGGGCCTGAAGACTAGCTCTATTTCACTAGCACCGTCCATTACTGGGTCTATTGCCACAGTCGTATTGTTATTGTCCAATTCTAGCCCAGAATCATCTGATGTTTTGGTTCTTTTGTTACTAGGCCCTGCTTCCTGATTGCTGTGTGTCGAAGCATTGCTACAGTGTGAACTGTCACCATTATCCTCTGCTCCACTGCCATTCTCAATCTGTTGTTTCTTGCCTCGTTGTAGCCTGTTTAAAGATATACGTAAATAAACGTGATCTCTTCAGCAGCTAAACACTGGTCTACAATTTTTGAGAAGTCGTCTGCTTCAGAGATAAAATGTGCTATTTATTATGTATTTTGATGTGCTGAATTCAAATATGACAATTAAAACAACTGATTGGCTACTGTTTCTAATATATTTAAGTTTTTACATTTTATGTCTATGTATATTGTGTAGATAGTAGAGTTTTAATCATAAATTGTAAACCTAGGTCTTTTCATGTGTTTATGGTTGCTTTACATGATAATATTTCACCTGTCCTGTTTATGTAACACTTTAAAAATCAGCAAAAGGGTTATATAACTAAAATTTATTATGAAACAAAAGGCAAAAAACTATTATGTACATAGTTTAGTCCTATTCAGTGTCTACTCGGCGCTTCTTGGCTTGTCTCTTGTATTCATTAAATGGAGCATCTCTTGTCACTGTCCAGCAATAGTCTGAAAGCACTGATGGGCTCCATTTGCCCTGATAGCGTTTCTCCATTGTTGCAATGTCCTGGTGAAATCGCTCGCCGTGCTCGTCGCTCACTGCTCCGCAGTTCGGTGGAAAAAAATCTAGATGAGAGTGCAAAAAATGTATCTTTAGTGACATGTTGCAACCAAGGCTTTTGTATGCCTTGAGGAGGTTTTCCACCAACAACCTGTAGTTGTCTGCCTTGTTGTTTCCGAGAAAATTTATTGCCACTAACTGGAAGGCTTTCCATGCCGTCTTTTCCTTGCCACGCAGTGCATGGTCAAATGCATCATCTCGAAGAAGTTCACGAATCTGAGGACCAACAAAGACACCTTCCTTTATCTTAGCTTCACTTAACCTTGGAAATTTTCCACGGAGGTACTTGAAAGCTGCTTGTGTTTTGTCAATGGCCTTGACAAAGTTCTTCATCAGACCCAGCTTGATGTGTAAGGGTGGTAACAAAATCTTCCTTGATTCAACAAGTGGTGGATGCTGAACACTTTTCCTCCCAGGCTCCAATGACTGTCGGAGTGGCCAATCTTTCTTGATGTAGTGGGAATCTCTTGCACGACTATCCCATTCACAGAGAAAACAGCAGTACTTTGTGTATCCAGTCTGCAGACCAAGCAAGAGAGCAACAACCTTCAAAACGCCACAAAGCTGCCACTGATGTTGGTCATAGTTTATGCACCTCAAAAGTTGTTTCATGTTGTCATAGGTTTCCTTCATATGGACTGCATGACCAACTGGAATTGATGGCAAAACATTGCCATTATGCAGTAAAACAGCTTTAAGACTCATCTTCAATGAATCAATGAACAGTCTCCACTCATCTGGATCGTGAACGATGTTGAGGGCTGCCATCACACCATCAATGTTGTTGCAGGCTACAAGATCACCTTCCATGAAGAAGAATGGGACAAGATCCTTTTGACGGTCACGTTAGGGTTTCCATGTTCCATCACCTGCCAGGAGATTCCACTGCTGTAGTCTGGAGCCCAACAGCTCTGCCTTACTCTTGGGTAGTTCCAAATCCCTGACAAGGTCATTCAGTTCACCTTGTGTTAAGAGGTGTGGTTCAGAGGAGGAGGATGGGAGAAAATGTGGGTCCTGTGACATTGATGGTTCAAGACCAGAAGTTTCATCCTCTTCCTCATCTGACTCAAGTGAGAATGATTCTGGTGCATCAGGAACCGGCAGTCCTTCTCCGTGGGGTACTGGGCGTATAACTGATGGAATGTTTGGATAATGCACAGTCCACTTTTTCTTCTTTGACACACCTTTCCCAACTGGAGGCACCATGCAGAAGTAACAATTGCTGGTATGATCTGTTGGCTCTCTCCAAATCATTGGCACTGCAAAAGGCATAGATTTCCTTTTCCTGTTCAACCACTGGCGAAGATTTGTTGCACAAGTGTTGCAGCATATGTGTGGGGCCCACCTCTTGTCCTGATCTCCAACTTTGCAGCCAAAATAAAAGTGATAGGCTTTCTTAACCATAGTGGTTATACTGCGCTTTTGTGATGCAAAAGTCACTTCACCACAAACATACCAGAAGTTATCTGCACTGTTCACACAAGTACGAGGCATCTCTGCTCACTTTGGCTAAACAGAAATGTGTCCCTTTGCAAAATCAAACACTGACAAATAAGAGAGCACGACACTGTATGGTTTCTAGAGCGGATATAGGGCAATTTGTTCAGCAGAGTGATGTAAGCTTCGTTATGATTGCATCATCCGTGACTTCTAGGAATAACATGATGCAATTCATATCATGTATGACGCAATACCAGCTTCAGATTGCATCATTCATTGTTTTGCCTAAAAAGCAAGTACTGTCCAAACCCAGTCATAGATTTATTCATAGATCCAGTCAAAGATGTATTTTAGTCATTTCTGGTTTAAATTGAGATCCCTTCCCTTTATAAGTCACTTATCCTCCGCTATTCCCAAGTCAAGGGTCGTATACACTGACCCAATAGCATATATTGAAAACTAGAGCCAATCAACAATTTTAAGCATCATTTTCGTTCTCAGTGACCCATAATTAGTAAAGTTTGACTACATTTATTTCAGAAGCATTTTGGCTGTAGAGCATAATCAGCATTCAGAATTAATCAAATTTCTTTAAATTTTCACATGCTGGCTCACACAGTATCTCTCAAACAATTTATTTTCAATTGTCTATAATCAGTCATACACAAAGGGTGATATAGTTAGCATATTTGAAGGCACCAACATTTCATAGCAATTATCAGTTACATGTTCAACAACAATGAATTTTTCTAACATTCTTTTCTATAGAGCGACTATGCTGATTTTGTTCTGGCACTGAAACTACAAAAAAGGATTTTCTTTTCTTTGCACAGATATTGTACACATGAAAAACTTTGTTTTAAAAAGTATAAATTCTGAAATAGATTCTTATAGAAATATCCCATACAGTTTAATAGCTTATATTTTTCCAAAAAATAATTGTATCAGAAGGCCTTTGGGAACACAGGTCAATAATTATTTTCACACAAGACTGCAGGTTCTTTTCTCTACATTACTACGTTTCCTGGCAACACACACCCTTTAGGTTAAATTCAGAATAGTGTATTTGTACCTTCCCATCCACGACAGAGTGGAAAACTGAGCAACCTGTAAAGGACACTGTATACTATGTTTCCAAACATTACATATTTAATTGTATTAGATTTAATAATGCACTGGCAAAATATTAATGAGCTACAATTGATTTATGCCACCCTGTTCTTAATTCTTTTATCTGAATATGATCCCATATGTATGCCACCATATTAGTTACTTTGAGCACTGTGAAAGAGTAATCATATCTGTACCACCAGTGTGAGTTTCAAGCATATTTTATTTTATACTTTATTTATACAAATTGTTTCTCTTTTAGACTTAAATATAGTGCTACAGCAAGCTGAGAAATTGTATGTATGCCTTTCAATCTTGCAAAATAAATTGTCATTAAAATGTCCCAGTCCAAATGCAAGATCTATTTGCCTGTTTACCCTCATCCCCCATGACAGCAGACAACCAAGAACAAAAATCCCTACTAATGAGATTTTACTTACCAAACCAAAACAAAATCCCTTATCCCAGGTCAAGTATAATTTTGCAAGACAAAATGTTATCAAAATTATGCAATATTATTAAACTGTAGAGACATTATGGTAGGACATGCTTTTCACTCTACGGGACCAATCAAAGAACTGATAAAACTAGCAGATTAACAAAGTGTCTGGGGGGGCAACCTTCAATAAACACAGCAGAATTATATTCTAAAACATCTAGAAGTACCTTAGGGGTGTTCTCTTCAGACACAAGGTTGCCCAAAAGGGGTGATTCTTTGTACAGATTTCACTGTATTGTATTATTTGAGAATCTGTATGATCGTGTAAAAATACTGCAATGCCTATACTTTTACTGATTTGCAAGCGGGTTCTTACTGTGATACTGATGTCCATCTTTTGCACACAATACAATCACTAGTTTGTGAAGCCTAATATTTGCTGTCATGGAGAGTTTGGGATGCGATACAGGAACTCAAATTGCTGGTCAAAAGGTAGGAAATTTTATTTTTTTTAAGACCCAGATAAAAATTATCTGGAAAAAAACGTTTACCTACCTTTCGTAACTGTTGTTCTTTGAGATGTGTTGCTCATGTTCATTCCATTCTAGGTGTGTGCGAGCACATGTGCATGGCAGGAGACTTTTGCCTCAGCAGTATTTGTAAGGTCGGCTGTAGCACCCTCTTAATATACCATGCATTGGTGTATTAGATGCTGCCAATCCTACGCCCTCTCGGTGCCTTCTTTCCGGCAACTCCAACAGAGGGACAGGAGGGCGGGTAATGGAATGAACATGAGCAACACATCTCTAAGAACAACAATTACAAAAGGTAAGTAACTTATTTTCTTCTTAGAGTGCTTACTCATGTCAATTCCATTCTAGGTAACTCACAAGCAGTATCCCTGGTGGCAGGCTCGGAGTTCATGGCTGTGTGGCTTGCAACACAGCTCTACCAAAGCTAGCATCGTCCCGGGCTTACTAGGTGAGCGTATGAAACGTAAACAGGTGGATAGATTACCAGATAGCGGCCCTGCAAGATATCCTGAATCGGCACCTGGGCCAGGAAGGCTGCCAACTATGCCTGCACCCATGTCGAGTGGGCAGTCGCAGACACCGGTGGAGGCACTTTTGCCAAGTCATAGCAGTAATGGATGCAGGTTATGATCCAAGATGAAATCCTCTGCACAGACATTGGGCGACCTTTCATCCTGTCTGCCACCACAGCAAACAACTGTGTTGACTTACAAAACTTCTTGGTCCTGTTGATGTAGAAGGCAAGCACCCTCCTGATGTCCAGGGCATGAAATTTGCACGCCTCTCTCAATTTATGAGGCTTTGGAAAGAAGATAGGTAAGTATATGTCTAGACCGGTATGAAACTGTGAAACTACCTTCGGCAGGAACGCAGGATGCGGATGCAGGTTGGACCTTGTCCTTGTAGAACACGGTATAGGGTGGCTCTGAAGTAAGTGCCCTGATCTCAGAGACCCTACGGGTGGACATTATTGAAGAATTCTTATCTTGAAGAATCGGAGCAGGCTGTGCAGAGGAGAGAGAGGGACGGTGAAGAAATTTGGCAGCATGTGACCACCAGAAGAAGAAAGAGGAAAGTCCATGTACCAGCAATGGAGATACAGATCAGCAACCGTTTTCATGTTCTTTCCACAGGTACTAATGCGGAGAGAGGAGTAGATGGTACATCTGAGAGAAGGGAGCAGAAGGAGACTCCACCGATTAGAAGGCATGAGATGCACTGTCCTAGGGATGGGGGTTCCACGACCACCGCTCCCAAGAGAAGGAGGAGGGTGGTGGTGGTTGGGGACTCCCTCCTCAGGGGGGCTGAGTCATCTATCTGCCGCCCCAACCGAGAAAACTGAGAGGTCTGCTGCTTGCCAGGAGCTAGGATTCACGATGTGACGGAGAGACTGCCGAACTCATCAAGCCCTCGGATCGCTACCCCTTCCTGCTTCTCCACGTGGGCACCAATGATACTGCCAAGAATGACCTTGAGCGGATCACTGCAGACTACGTGGCTCTGGGAAGAAGGATAAAGGAGTTTGAGGTGCAAGAGTTGTTCTCGTCCATCCTCCCTGTGCAGGGAAAAGGCCTGGGTAGGGATCATCGAATTGTGGAAGTCAATGAATGGCTACGCAGGTGGTGTCGGAGAGAAGGCTTTCGATTCTTCGACCATGGGATGGTCTTCCAAGAAGGAGGAGTGCTAAGCAGAGACGGGCTCCACCTAACGAAGAGAGGGAAGAGCAGCTTCGCAAGCAGGCTGGCTAACCTAGTGAGGAGGGCTTTAAACTAGGTTCACCGGGGGAAGGAGACCAAAGCCCTGAGGTAAGTGGGGAAACGGGATACCAGGAGGAAGCACAAGCAGGAGAGTGCAAGTCTCAGACTGAGAAAGCAGGACAATCAGCGAGTTATCTTAAGTGCCTATACACAAATGCAAGAAGCTTGGGAAACAAGCAGGGAGAACTGGAAGTCCTGGCACAGTCAAGGAACTATGATGCGATTGGAATAACAGAGACTTGGTGGGATAACTCACATGACTAGAGTACTGTCATGGATGGATATAAACTGTTCAGGAAGGACAGGCAGGGCAGAAAAGGTGGGGGAGTTGCATTGTAGTAAGAGCAGTATGACTGCTCAGAGCTCCAGTCTGAAACTGCAGAAAAAACTGAGAGTCTCTGGATTAAGTTTAGAAGTGTGAGCAACAAGGGTGATGTCATGGTGGGAGTCTGCTATAGACCACCAGACATGGGGGATGAGGTGGACGAGGCTTTCTTCTGGCAACTAGTAGAAGTTACTAGATCGCAGGCCCTGGTTCTCATGGGAGACTTTAATCACCCTGATATCTGCTGTGAGAGCAATACAGGGGTGCACAGACAATCCAGGAAGTTTTTGGAAAGTGTAGGGGACAATTTCCTGGTCCAAGTGCTGGAGGAACCAACTAGGGGCAGAGCTCTTCTTGACCTGCTGCTCACAAACAGAGAAGAGTTAGTAGGGGAAGCAAAAGTGGATGGGAACCTGGGAGGCAGTGACCATGAGATGGTCGAGTTCAGGATCCTGACACAAGGAAGAAAGGAGAGCAGCAGAATACAGACCCTGGACTTCAGAAAAGCAGACTTTGACTCCCTCAGGGAGCTGATGGGCAGGATCCCCTGGGAAAATAACATGAGGGGGAAAGGAGTCCAGGAGAGCTGGCTGTATTTTAAAGAATCCTTATTGAGGTTGCAGGAAAAAACCATCCCGATGTGTAGGAAGAATAGTAAATATGGCAGGCGACCAGCTTGACTTAACAATGTAATCCTTGCTGATCTTAAACACAAAAAAGAAGCTTACAAGAAGTGGAAGCTTGGACAAATGACCAGGGAGGAGTATACAAATATTGCTCAGGCATGCAGGACTGAAATCAGGAAGGCCAAATCATACTTGGAGTTGCAGCTAGCAAGAGTTGTTAAGAGTAACAAGAAGAGTTTCTTCAGGTATGTTAGAACAAGAAAGTCAAGGAAAGTGTGGGCCCCTTACTGAATGAGGGAGGCAACCTAGTGACAGAGGATATGGAAAAAGCAAATGTACTCAATGCTTTTTTTGCCTCTGTCTTCACAAACAAGGTCAGCTCCCAGACTGCTGCACTGGGCAGCACAGTATGGGGAAAAGGTGACCAGCCCTCTGTGGAGAAAGTAGTAGTTCGGGACTATTTAGAAAAACTGGACGAGCACAAGTCCATGGGGCCGCATGCGCTGCATCCGAGGGTGCTAAAGGAGTTGGCAGATGTGATTGCAGAGCCATTGGCCATTATCTTTGAAAACTCATGACAAACGGGGGAGGTCCCGGATGACTGGAAAAAGGCTACTGTAATGCCCATCTTTAAAAAATGGAAGGAGGAGGATCCGGGGAACTACAGGCCAGTCAGCCTCACCTCAGTCCCTGGAAAAATCATGGAGCAGGTCCTCAAGGAATCAATTCTGAAGCACTTAGAGGAGAGGAAAGTGATCAGGAACAGTCAACATGGATTCACCAAGGGCAAGTCATGCCTGACTAACCTAATTGCCTTCTATGAGGCGATAACTGGCTCTGTGGATGAGGGGAAAGCAGTGGATGTGTTATTCCTTGACTTTAGCAAAGCTTTTGACACAGTCTCCCACAGTATTCTTTCCAGCAAGTTAAGGAAGTATGGACTGGATGATTGGACTATAAGGTGGATAGAAAGCTGGCTAGATCGTCGGGCTCAACGGGTAGTGATCAACGGCTCCATGTCTAGTTGGCAGCCGGTTTCAAGTGGAGTGCCCCAAGGGTCGGTCCTGGTGCCTGTTTTGTTCAATATCTTCATTAATGATCTGGAGGATGGCGTGGACTGCACTCTCAGCAAGTTTGCAGATGACACTAAACTTTGAGGAGTGGTAGATATGCTGGAGGGTAGGGATAGGATACAGAGGGACCTAGACAAATTAGAGGACTGGGCCAAAAGAAACTTGATGAGGTTCAACAAGGACAAGTGCAGAGTCCCGCACTTAGGACAGAAGAATCCCATTCACTGTTACAGACTAGGGACCGAATGGCTAGGCAGCAGTTCTGCAGAAAAGGACCTAGGGGTTACAGTGGATGAGAAGCTGGATATGAGTCAACAGTGTGCCCTTGTTGCCAAGAAGGCTAATGACATTTTGGGCTGTATAAGTAGGGGCATTGCCAGCAGATCGAGGGATGTGATCATTCCCCTCTATTCGACATTGGTGAGGCCTCATCTGGAGTACTGTGTCCAATTTTGGGCCCCACACTCCAAGAAGGATGTGGAAAAATTGGAAAGAGTCCAGCGGAGGGCAACAAAAATGATTAGGGGGCTGGAGCACATGACTTATGAGGAGAGGCTGAGGGAACTGGGATTGTTTAGTCTGCAGAAGAGAAGGATGAGGGGGGATTTGATAGCTGCTTTCAACTACCTGAAAGAGGGTTCCAAAGGGGATGGATCTAGACTGTTCTCAGTGGTACCCAATGACAGAACAAGGAGCAATGGTCTCAAGTTGCAGTGGGGGAGGTTTAGGTTGGATATTATGAAAAACTTTTTCACTCAGAGTGGTGAAGCACTGGAATGGGTTACCTAGGGAGGTGGTGGAATCTCCTTCCTTAGAGGTTTTTAAGGTCAGGCTTGACAAAGCCCTGGCTGGGATGATTTAGTTGGGAATTGGTCCTGCTTTGAGCAGGGGGTTGGACTAGATGACCTCCTGAGGTCCCTTCCAACCCTGATATTCTATGATTCTATGATTATTGCAACCAGGGAAGAAACTTTCCAGAAGAGGAGGAGAAGGGGGCAGGAGCTAGAGGCTCTAAGGGAGGACCCATGAGCCACAGCTTTAGCATGAGATTCAGGTCCCAGGGAAGGATGGGATCACTGACATGTGGGTAGAGATGCTCCACACCTTTCAAAAACCAGACCATCATGTCATGAGCAAAAACCAACCTGCCCTGGAGTGGAGTGTGGAAGGCTGAAATAGTGGCCAAGTGGACTTTGATCGATGACAGGGACAATGACTGGAGCTTGAGGTGTAGAAGATAGTCCAGGATCACCCACAGCGAGGACTGCTCAGCCCGGAAACCCCAGTCTGAGGCCCAGCACACAAACTTTTTCCACTTGACCAGGTAGGTTGCTCTGGTGGAGGGCTTTCTGCTACCCAACAAGACCTGTTGGACTCGGGCTGAGCATTCCCATTCCTCAGCATTTAGCCATGCAGAAGTCATGCTGTCAAGTGCAGTGCCACCAGGTTCAGCTGCTGAAGACTGCCATGGTTCTGGGACAGCAGGTCTGGCCAGAGGAGAGCTGCAGTGGGGCAGCTACCAAAAGGTGCATCAGCATGCCGAACCAGAGCTCTTGCATGGCCTCGCCAGCAGTCAGGATCACCTTCTCCTTGTCCAATTTGATCTTCATAAGAACCTTGTGGATTAGCAGCACCAGTGGGAAGGCATACATCAGAGCCTCCGACCATGGGAACAGAAAGGCGTCTGACAGGGAGCCCTTCTCCAATCCCCAGAACACGGGACATTTCCTGTTCTGATGAGATGCGAACAGATCCACCTAGGGGGTCCCCACCTCTGGAAGATCACATTGACCACCTCCGGGTGGATTGACCACTCATGGCGAGACGAAGGTCCCGCTAAGGCGATGTGCTACCACGTTCTTGGCCCTGTGCAGATGCGCGGTCACCAGATAGATGGCATGCTGCACACAGAAGCCCTACAGGTGGAAAGCTTCTTGGCAAAGGACTGATGACCTGGCTCCGCCCTACCGGTTGATATAATACATCACTGTGGTATTGTCTGTCATGACCTGCACCACCTTGCCCTTCACTTGGGGCAGGAAAGCCTGGCAGGCCAGGTGAACTGTTTTGAGCTCCCTGGTGTTTATGTGGAGGGACAGATCATCCCACGACCAGTGGCCTTGTGTGCTGAGCTTGCCCAGGTGGGCTTCCCAACCCAGGTCTAAGGCATCAGAAACCAGGGTCGGGAGTTGCGAAGGGAACTTCCTCCAACACCACTTCAGGGCTCAACCACCAATCCAGGAACGATTGGATGTGAACCAGCACCCTGACCACCAGGTGTAGATCGTATCTACTGGGGATGTAGACCGACGCCAACCACTTCTGCATTGGCTGGAGATGGATCCAGGCATGCTGGACCACATACGTACATGCAGCCATGTGGCCCAACTGCAGGCAGGTGTGAGCAGTGGTGAGTGGGTAGTTTTAGCCTGGAAATGCATCTCCAGAAGGAAGGCTCTGGCTCGTGTGGAGTCGAGAACCGCCCTAATGAACTCTATTCATTGCACCGGCCTTAAGATCAATTTCTTTTTGTTTACCAACAGGCACAGGTTGCGGTGGGTGGAATGAACCAGATCGAGGCGTCTTTGCACCTGTTCCCGAGATCTGCCCTTGATGAGCAAATCATCAAGATATAGGTAGACCTGAACCGCTCGGCGCCTGAGGTAAGCAGCCACTGGTGCCATGCATTTTGTAAAACACCCTCGAGGCAGACGAGAGGCCAAAGGGCAGCGCCGTGAACTGGAAATGGTGTCCGCCCACCACAAAATTGAGGAATTGTCTGTGACCTTGGAAGATGCAGATATGGAAATAGGCATTCTTCAGATCGAGGGTGGCGTACCAGTCTCCCAGATCCAGGGAGACCATGTGTAACTTCAAGTTTCTGAGTAACTTGTTGAGGTGCTGCAGGTCCAGAATGGGTCTTAGACCCCCTTTCGCTTTCAGAGTTAGGAAATAGCAGGAGTTAGAATCCTTTTCCCCTCACATCCCAGGAGACCTCCTCCACTGCTCCCAGTTGCATGAGGTTCTCAACCTCTTGAATGAGGAGCTGCTTGTGAGACGAGTCCCTGAAGAGGGACAGGGAAGGCGGGGGGGTGGCCGAGAATTGCAGGGTGTAGCCCCAAGATACAATGCCTAGCACCCAATGGTCTGAGATGACCCGTGACCAGGCTGAACAGTAGGGACAATGATGGTTGAGGAAAGAACAAGGGAGTTGACTGGGGCATCGCTCTCGAGCACACCCTCAAAACAAGCACTTCTCGCCGTGAGAGGCTTCAATGGGCCAGATTGCACAGGGAAGTGGGAGGAGGAAAGGCGGCGATGACCAAATCTTGTCTCTATCCCTTCTCCTTGCAGGCCCCTGTCGAGGCTGCCAAGGTCTTAGCGGTGGGAGTGGCTGGAACTGCTTCCTCATCGACTGCAGCATATGCAGACCTAGCAAGCAAAGGGTGGCCCAAGTGTCCTTCAGTCCATGCAGCCTCAGGTCAATCTGTTCTGCGAAGAGCCCATTCCCATCAAAGGAAAGATCCTGGATCGAGGCCTGCATCTCCTGGGACAGGCCAGTGGTCTGAAGCCAAGAGCTCCTCCTCATGACCACCGCCAACGCGACCACCGTAGCTGCTGAATTGTCCACGTCCCACGCTATTTGGATAGAGCACCTTGCCTCCATCATATCTTCCTCCACCAGGGCCCTGAATTCCTGGGCCAAGTCCTGGGGCAGTGAGTCCTTGAATTTATGGAGGAAGTCCCATAGGTTGAAGTTATACTTCCCCAAGAGAGCCTGATGGATGGCCACCCAGAATTGAAGGCTGACCATCGAATAAATCTTTCTCCCAAAAAGGTCCAGTGTCTTGGCCTCTTTATTCTTCAGGGCCAAACCGGTTTGCCCTTATCTCTCCTTCTCGTTGGCCACCGAGACTATCAGCGAGCCCAGGGGAGGGTGGGTATACAAATATTCAAACCCTTTGGCCAGGAGGAAATACTTTTTCCTCAGCATTCTTGGAGGTGTGAGGGATGGAAGAAGGAATTTGCCAAAGGGCTTCTGCTATTTTTAGGACACCATCGTGTACTGGTAGCACAACACAGACAGGGGTAGAAGCCGAGAGCACATTGAACAGGGTGTCTGCTTGTTTGGCCATCTCCTCCACTTCCAAGCCTAAGTTCGTAGCCACCCCACGAAGCAGGGCCTGATGTTCTTTGAAATTGTCTGGCGGGCTGGTGCAGGAGAGGCTCACCACCACCTCATATGGGGATGAGGATGACGACTGGGTCCCTGGGGGGGCCCTGAGGGATCATCCCCCACAACGAAAGAGGGTTTCGGGGTAAGCGCTTGCTCCTCTATCCCAGCCTCCGACTGTGCCTCGCACACCGAGCTTGGTGCTGCCAGTGCCAGTGGTTGTTGCTCTGAGACGGTCACTGAGGAATGGACTGACTGAGGCATCAGCATCACAGGCATGCCCCACTTGCTCCAGTAGGGCCATTGTGCTGGCCAATGGCCTTGCTGCCACGACGGCATCGCAGAGGTCAACACAGCCTCGGGTGCCCACTCGCACCGGTGCAGTCGTGGAGAAGGACTGAATTCCATTTCTGAAACCAGAGGAAACACCTTCCAGTGACCACGGAGGGGCCATTGAAGCTTGCATCTCATAGCTAACCATTGCCGCAGGAGACCGGTGCCTCGAGTAGGAGGATCAGTGCTCAGGTTGGGGGGACTGCTCCCACCATGGGGATCTGAGGCAAAGAGACAGCTGGTGGGAGGATGATTGGTGCCGGCAATACAGTGACTGATGCCTTCTTCTAGGCGACCTGCATCAAGAGGGGAGACCATGAGCATGGTGCTGGCAATGTAGGATGTCCCACAGAAGACAGAGACCTGGGGTGCAGAGATGGAGAGCGCTGTCTCATCTCCAAAGAATGGCATCGTTCGCCCGCCCTCTTGGGGGTCTTTATGGCTGGCTTGCCCTCACTGGAAGCCTTTGCCATGACCTGCAACACACATGGTGCTGGAGGTGTTGGTAGAGGCCTCTGCGCTCTATGCGCCAGGAAGGCATAATCACTGCCACCAGTCTGGGTCCCCTACCACCTCCTGGAATCAGTGGCAAATCCCTGTGGGAGCTAGAGGGCCCCATTGGGAGGGAGCATCCCCATGTGGCTCCAGTGTGGGTTGTCGGCCCGAACTGGGTCCTTTGCCCTTCTTGGTGCCAGGGAGTCACTTCTTTGACCTCTTAGACACTAGTGCCGGAGGTGCGCTGCGCACCGAGGCTGAGGTGCTCGGGACAGAGTCTGGCCAGGAAGGCTTGGACTCCAGACAGAGAACAGCCTCCAGGAGGAGGGCCCTCAAACAGATGTCTCACTCTTTCTGAGTTGTGGGACGAAAGTTCTTACAGATGCGACACTTCTCCTTCACATGTGATTCCCCCAAGCATTTGAGGCAGCTGCTATGGGGGTCACGAACAGGCATAGGCCTGTTACAGTCAGAGCAGGGCTTAAAACCTGGAGATCAGGGCATGTCCCACCTGGGGCGAAGTCCCTGCTGGGACTCGATCTCTAACTACACTACTTAACAACTACTTATTAACTAACTACTGTAAACAAACTATTTACAAAGCCTTAACGCTCAAAGACTGAACTGAAGAACCACTAGCCCTTGCAAGGCAAGGGAAAGGCGCTGCAACTAACCACTATGGGCGGTAAGAAGAAACTGAGAGGGTGTAGGGCCAGCAGCACCTAATATACCGACGCATGGGTGCGGCACTCCAGAGGGCGCTACAGCCGACCCTACGGATACCACTGAGGCAAAAATCTCCGACGGCTGCACACATGGGCGTGCGCACACTTAGAATGGAATCGACGTGCTCAAGCACTCAAAGTTTTTATGGTTTAATTTGCTTTGAATTTTAAGTTAATGTTACAATAACACAAACAACCCACCTTTAGAGCCCCATACCTGTTCATTGCTTGAATCTTTAATCCTTCCTCAATGCTGTGGCTCAGAGCTTGCTGGTTATTGTGCTTACTGATCCTTGCTAGAACTCTCTCTTGATGAGCCTCATATTCATCACGACTTGGGTAAATTTTACTGATGAGGGCATCAAAATTTGGATCTGGTCTCAGTGATCTTTTGGAAACAAGCTTTTTACGACATGTGGGACACTCTTTGTTTCTAAACCAACAAAAAAGAAAGGTGACAATGAATGCTGTTCGTGGCTGTAATCCAGAGTTCCCTGTTGTGATGCAGTTCAAAGAACCATAGACTTTAAGGTCAGAAGGGACCATTATGATTGTCTAGTCTGATCTCCTGTACAACGCAGCACAGAATCTTACTCAGAATCACTCACTCCTGTATCAAACCCCTAACCTACTGAAGTCCTCAAATCGTGGCTTAAAGACTTCAAGGTGCAGAGAATCCTCCAGCAAGTGACTCATGTCCCACGCTGCAGAGGAAGGCGAAAAACTCCCAGGGCCTCAGCCAATCTCCCCGGAGGAAAATTCCTTCCCGACCCCAAATATGGCGATCAGTTAAACCCTGAGCATGTGAGTAAGACTCACCAGTCAGACACCCAGGAAAGAATTCTCTGTAGTAACTCAGACCCAACCCCATCTAACAGGACATTGGACATATTTACTGCTATTAGTCAAAGATCAATTAATTGCCAAAATTAGGCTATCCCATCATACCATCCCCTCCATAAACTTATCAAGCTTAGTCTTGAAGCCAGATATGTCTTTTGCCCCCACTGCTCCCCTTGGAAGGCTGTTTCAGAACTTCACTCCTCTGATGGTTAGAAACCTTTGTCTAATTTCAAATCTAAACTTCCTGATGGCCAGTTTATATCCATTTGTTCTTGTGTTCAAATTGGTACTGAGCTTAAATAATTCCTCTCCCTCCCTGGTATTTATCCCTCTGATATATTTATAGAGAGCAATCATATCCCCACTCAATCTTCTTTTGGTTAGGCTAAACAAGCCAAGCTCTTTGAGTCTCCTTTCATAAGACAGGTTTTCCATTCCTTGGATCATCCTAGTAGCCCTTCTCTGTACCTGTTCCAGTTTGAATTCATCCTTCTTAAACATGGGAGACCCAGAACTACACACAGTATTCCAGATGAGGTCTCACCAGTGCCTTGTATAATGGTACTAACACCTCCTTATCTCTACTGGAAATACCTCGCCTGATGCATCTCAAAACCGCATTAGCTATTTTCACAGCCATATCACATTGGCGGCTCATAGTCATCCTGTGATCAACCAATATTCCAAGGTCCTTCTCCTCCTGTTACTTTCAAGTGATGCGTCCCCATCGTATAACAAAAATTCTGGTTAATCCCTAAATGCATGACTTTGCACTTTTCACTATTAAATTTCATCCTTTTACTATTACTCCAGTTTACAAGGTCATCCAGATCTTCCTGTATGATATCTCAGTCCTTTTCTGTATTGGCAATACCTCCCACCTTTGTCATCCACAAACTTTATTTTAGCACATTCCCACTTTTTATGCCAAGGTCAGTAATAAAAAGATTAAATAAGACTGGTCCCAAAACCGATCCCTGAGAAACTCCACTAGTAACCTCCCTCCAGCCCGACAGTTCATCTTTCAGTACGACCCGTTGTAGTCTCCCCTTTAGCCAGTTCCTTATCCACCTTTCAGTTTTCATATTGATCCCCATCTTTTCCAATTTAGCTAATAATTCCCCATGTGGAACCATATCAAATGCCTTACTGAAATAGAGGTAAATTAGATCCACTGCGTTTCCTTTGTCTAAGAAATCTGTTACCTTTTCAAAGAAGGAGATCAGGTTGGTTTGGCACGATCTACCTTTTGTAAAACCATGTTGTACTTTGTCCCAATTACCATTGACCTCAATGTCCTTAACTACTTTCTCCTTCAAATTTTTTTTCCCCCAAGACCTTGCATACTACAGATGTCAAACTAACAGCCGTGTAGTTACCCAGATCACTACTTTTTTCTTTCTTAAAAACAGGAACTATGTTACCCAGGGCTGGCTTTAGCAAGTGCGGGGCCCAATTCGGACTCACGCAGCAGCACTTCAGGTCTTCAGCGGCACTTCGGCAGCAGGTCCTTCACTCGCTCTGGGTCTTCGGTGGCACTCAAGGACCCGCTGCTGAAATGCCACCAAAGACCCGGAGCGAGTGAAGGGCCCACTGCCGAAATGCCGCCGAAGATCCAGACTGCCGCCGGGTGAGTAAAAATTAAAAAGGAATTGGGCGAATCGGCCTAAAGCCAGCCCTGATGTTAGCAATTCTCCAGTCATATGGTACAACCCCTGAGTTTACAGATTAATTAAAAATTCTTGCTAATGGGCTTGCAATTTCATCTGCCAGTTCCTTTAATAATCTTGAATGAAGATTATCTTGGCCCCCCAATTTAGTCCCATTAAGCTGTTTGAGTGTGGCTTCTACCTCGGATGTGGTAATATCTGTGACGGTGCCCCCCATAAGGCTTTATGGAAATATGCTTATGAATGTATATATAACATAACTAGAATATGTTTTATGCTACATATGCCATGTAATATATCTATGTAAAGGTTATGATCTACTGAATCTATTAATCCTATTTGTATGCATATATCATTTCTGTATACAAAGTTATGAATATTGGCTGTGTACTGGCTTGATTTTTAAATAGCCTTTGTAAAGCATTTGGTCAGCTTCTTGAAAAAGGAATGTGCAAATTAAGTGCCCAATCAAGCACTTAAGTGACAATGGATCTTGGAAGGCTCCAAATCACATAAGAAGTCTACATGAGAACGTTTAAGGTAGCGGCCTCAGGTAAGCAATGGCTGCTGCCTGTAAAAACGGAGTCATGCATGGACATATGACTTGCCCATGTGACTCCAAAACTCCATCTTGGAGCTGGACTTTGCATAGGAGAGAGGAGGGGGTCTCCACTCACGGGAGAGTCTATTTAAGCCTGTGGGAGACCCCTCCATTTTTTCTTCAGCTGGCTAAAGAGATAGCCTCTCCACCCCAAAGGATACCTAAAAGAAACTGGAACAAACGACAGTAACCCCGGGAGTGTGAGTGATTGCTGCACCCAGACTAGAAGGAGGCTAGTCTGTAAAAGGAAGCTTACTGGGTGAGGTTTTTATCTGTATTCAGTTTTCTTAGACACAGACTTGCATGTTCTATTTTATTTTGCTTGGTAATGCACTTCGTTCTGTCTGCTATTACTTGGAACTACTTAAATCCTACTTTCTGTATTTAATAAAAGCACTGTTTACTTATTAATTAACCCAGAGTATGTATTAATACCTGGGGGGGGGGGAACAGCTGTGCATCTCTCTCCATCAGTGTTCTACAGGGTAAACTCATAAATTGTTCGCCTTCTATAAGCTTTATACAAGGTAAAACGGATTTATTCAGGGTTTGGACCCCATTGGGAGTTGGGCATCTGAGTGTTTAAAGACAGGAACACTTCTTAAGTTGCCTTCTTAAACATCAGTTAAGTCTGCAGCTGTGGGGCACATGGTTCAGACCCTGGGTCTGTGTTGGAGCAAACTGGCATGTCTGGCTCAACAGGACAGGGTGCTGGAGTCCCAAGCTGGCAGGGGAAATGGGCAGTAGTCTTGGCACATCAGTTGGCAGCCCCAAGGGCGTTTCTGTGATCCAAGCCATCACAATATCTACCTCCATATCCTTATTCCCATTTCTCATCCTACCATTATCCCTAAGCTCATTTGTCGCATTAAAGACTGAGGCAAAATATTTGTTTAGATATTGGGCCATGCCTAGATTATCCTTAACCTCCACTCCATGCTCAGTGTTTAGCGGTCCCACTTTTTTTCTTTGTTTTCTTCTTATTTATGTGGCTATAGAACCTTTTACTATTGGTTTTAATTCCCTTTGCATGGTCCAACTCTACATGGCTTTTGGCCTCTCTCGCTTTATCCCTACATGTTCTGATAAGGTAGCTTTCCTTGCTGATCCCTCCTTTCTGCTTTTTCTTAATCACCTCTCTGAGATGCTTGGTCTACAACTCCTGCCTATGAATTTTTTCCCCTTTCTGGGGATGCAGGCTTCTGATAGTTTCTGCAACTTTGACTTGAAGTAATTCCAGGCCTCCTCCGCCTTTAGATCCACAAGTTCTTCAGTCCAATCCACTTCCCTAACTAATTTCCTTAATTCTTTAAAGTTAGCCCTTTTGAAATCAAAAACCCTAGTCCCAGATCTATTTTTTGTTATCCTTCCATCTAGTTTGAACTGAATTAGCTCATGATCACTCGAACCAAGGCTGTCCCCTACAACCATGTCTTCTATGAGGTCCTCACTACTCACCAAAACCAAATCTAAAATGGCATCCCCTCTTGTTGGTTCAGCAACTACTTGGTGAAGGAATCAGCTATTGCATCCAGGAAAATCTGAGCCCTATTATTATTACTAGCACTTGTCCTACAGTCTATATCTGGAAAATTAAAGTCTCCCATGATCACACAATTCCCATTGCGTCTGACGAAGTGGGTATTCACCCACGAAAGCTTATGCTCCAATACATCTGTTAGTCTTTAAGGTGCCACAGGACTCTTTGTTGCTTTTTACAGATCCAGACTAACACGGCTACCTCTCTGATACTTGACAATTCCCATTAGTATTTATTTCATTAAAAACATTAAAGAGGTTTCTATCCATATCCAAATCAGATCCCGGTGGTCTACAGCACACCCCAAGCACTATCCCAGGGGAGGTTCTAGTAGCGTTCTTCCCCAATGTGATTTTTGCCCAGACAGACTCTGTCTTATCCATTCCATCACTTCTTATTTCTTTAGTCTACCTCATCACTGATATACAATGCTACTCCACCACCTTTGCCTTTATATCTGTCTTTTCTAAACAGCATATACCCTTCAATACCTGTACTCCAGCATGACTACTATTCCACCATGTTTCAGTTATCTCTATAATATCTGGTTTCACTTCCTGCACTAGTAACTCTAGTTCCTCCATTTTGTAACCTAGGCTCCTCGCATTGGTGTACAAACATCTTAATTTTTGCTGTTTACTTTCACTCACATTCTTTACCCGATAAGGCACAGACATTCTACCACCAGTATCACCTATTAGACTGGTATCTACACTACCCTTCCTCCTTATGTCCATTCTCCTGCCCATAGCTGTATCCTCTCTTACTTCGTTTTCTTCCCTCTCAATGTTAAAATCCAGCGTGGAGATTACCTGGACATCTCCCAACCATCTCCTCCAAATTCCTAGTTTAAAGCTCTCTTAATCAGTTGTGCCAGCCTCCATCCTAGAAATCTATTCCCTCCCTACTCAGGTGAAGTCCATCCCAAGAGAACAGTCCTCTGTCCATGAATGCCTCCCAGTGGCCATACATCCCAAAGCCCTCCTTATAGCACCACTGCCTGAGCCATCTGTTGATCGTCCTAATCTTGTCACACCTTTGTTGCCCTTCTCTAGGAACAGACAGAATCCCACTGAAGATCACCTGAGCCTCGATTTCCTTAATCATCTTTCCCAGCCCGGCATAGTCTCCCTTGATACATTCCAGTGAGAATCTAGCCGTATCATTTGTTCCCACCTGAAGGACACTCAGTGGATTCTTTCCCACTCCCGTTAGGATCCTCTTCAGCCTCAGGTCCACATCCCGTATCTTAGCACCCGGCAGATAGCACACCCTTCTGTTCTCTGGATCAGCTCTGGTTACAGGCCTATCTATTCTTCTCAGTAAGAAGTCCCCAGTCACATGACTGGTCTTTTCCTGGTGATGGTGCAATTCTCCGGTATATCCCCTGTTCCCTCTGGCTGCAAGTCCTCTCAATTCCTGTTCTCCTATGCTTTCCCTATGACATTTACTGTACATCCAACATCCTCTTAGTATTTTCTAGGAATAGACCCTTCGGCCTAAGCCTTTGACAGTAGTTATTACACTCCCTCCCCTGAGTGAGAGTGAGTTGTTATTCTCACTGAGAAGTCTGCAGTGATCACAGCTTATATTTACATTTAAGGATTCAAGTGTCTTGCTTTTCTTTGCAGACAGGTTCTTCCCCTTAACCTCTCAAATTGTGTCTTAATTAATGTAAAAAAGATACTTTTAACTCAATTTAGCATCCTAGACAAGACAGTTCATAGCTTTCACCCAAGTTAGTAAATCAAGTTTAAAAACTGTGACGAATCCTACTCTTTAGCTTGACCTGCTAAATCATGTGAAAACTACCAACTGCCTTTTCTTCACTAGGATTTTACTTAGACTTGGTTAATTCACATTCGCTGGGCTCCCCCCACGTGCGGCCGCCCCGGGAGCCCGCTGGGCCCATTCGCAGCAGGCGGGTTCGGTGGCTGGGCGGGTCCCCGCCGGGGGGGACAGGGGGCTTCCCGCATGGGCAGCCTGGGGGCAGGGGTTGGGGGCCAGACTCGGGGCTTGATCCTGAGCGGTGCTGAGCAGCCCTGGCCCTGCCGGGAGGCCCGGGCAGCGCCCAGCCCCTTGGAGGGTGGCAGCCTGGGCACCCAGAATTAGCCGCTGCATCTGGAAAGGCAGGTCCCATGCCTGTGTCCCGGGGGCCGAGGGGTCCTTCACCAACGCCAGTGGCGGGCACACCATCCCCCTGAAATGCACTGGGGTCCTGTTCTGATTGCTGCGACCAACAGCAGACAGGGGGAGGGATAGTTCAGTGGTCTGAGCATTGGCCTGCTAAACCCAGGGTTGTGAGTTCAATCCTTGAGGGGGCCATTTGGGGATTGGTCCTGCTTTGAGCAGGGGGTTGGACTAGATGATCTCCTGAGGTCCCTTCTAACCCTAATAATCTATGATTCTATGATTAATGAAAGCAAGAGCTCCATAATGGCAACTATATTTGTGTCAGACAGTTTTCATTCACTGACATTCTTACTACTCCAACTTCTAATTAATTTACACAATGGAGACCAATAGACCATCTTCTATTGCATGTTCCAGTTCATTCAATAATGAATGAAAATATCTCGACAAATTTTTTGTTTCCATTTCACGACACATAGGAATCATTTTGCAGGACATGAGATTAAAACAATCTATTTACACATGCATAATTTTTCTTGTCCAAGACAGGAGGGTTAATTTTTGCAGAGTAGTTCAGCATTGCCCATATTCCCCCAAGACATCTATTTTCTCTAGCTCAGCAGTTTTCAACCTGTGGTCCATGGATCCGCGGGGGTCTGTGGACTATATCTAAGATTTCCAAGGGGGTCCGCAAATGAAAAAAGGTTGAAAAACACGTATCTGGCTTAATCACTGCAGTTCTGATTAAACTAAGGCACAAATAAAATAGTAAGGGGATCAAATGGGACATCTCAACACAGTCATTATGATTATCATAATGTCATAGGTTTGATATTTGTATCATTGAATTAATGGTAAAAAGACTGGCAATTGCAAATTCTTTTAAATTTAAATAGTCAGGAATGGTTATCAATTAGGATTTGTTTTAAATACAAAATAAATACTTGTTCCACACATTAGGGAATCTTGTACTCTATACATTTACATATTCATTTGGTAAGATTCCACTGAGACAGTTTAGTTCATTCTTGTGGTACAATCCATTGTGACTAGACCTAGCTGGCTTAAGAAAGGAGGATTTTTTTTTCTGTTCCTTAAACGATAATTTAGTTTTTCTACATTGGTGTATACAAGGTAATGGGTATACTTCCTCCCAACACCTGGACTGCCTCAAGAGAACAAACATTGAAACAGTGAAATAACATTGGAGTACACACTTTAGGTACTGGATGCAATGTTCTTTGGTTCCTTGCAATCTGGTAGTGGTGTGTTTCCGTATCTTTGAACACATAGGGCTTCAAAGGGGCCTCACTGTATCATTTTGATTCTTGACCACCATCCCTCACTCTGCAATAAGGCAGGATTCTTAGGTATACATTATTTCTTACATACCCACTCCTGAGAGCTGTAATGATACAGTCAGCACAGAAACGATGCAAGCATTCCTTTGTTGTCATGGTGTTTTTCAACATATCCAAACAAATGGGACACATCAGTTCACTGTGCAGGCTTCTAGGTGACACTACTATTTCCAGGCCATCAGTTATTGCTTCCTAATGGTCAAATATTAAAGTGAAATCATATTAATGGGAGTTATTTACATACAAAGATTACATTATTTCTAAGAAAATTATTAGAGATACACTACACTGTAGAAAACACTTTAAAATAAAAGCAAGCTACATAATTTTATATTTGTAACTATGTGGGGATTGTTTATGTTTTGTTTTTCAATGTGTTACAATTTTAAATAGTAAATTAGAGATTTTACCAAGCATTTTACAAAAAATACTTAACAAAATTAAACTGTTCTAGGATTTATAGAAAAATATTACATACTATGTTTTCTGGCAGTGCCTTGCATGAAATAATCTTCTTAACCTGTATTACCTGAGGTGTTCTCTGTAATTCATATAAACTGAGCTCCCATGTTTTGCTTAAAGGTTGAGTTCCATTGGTCTGCACAGCCTGAGACATGGCTAGGAAAAAAGAGAAGAGGGGAAAAAATTACATAAACAATCATAAAACAAAAGCTTAAGTGTGTTTAACTGAAGCTAGAAGCAGATTCCCTCCCCTTTAAATGGTAGTGCTGGTTCAGCATTTTAACAGAAACAGCAATCCCCAGGTTCTCTGCAGATGCATTTGCAATTTCTATTCTAATAAAGAAGAAATGAGAAAAATGGTTCCTATAGGATGAAGAACAGCCAGAATAAGCACCAAATGCCACTCTCAGCTAGACATGTACAATCCCACTCACGTAACTGGAATCATACAAGTGTAACCAAGGATGTTATTCAAACACACACATCTTGAAAGTCAGTTAAGGTTGCTAAGGGACAATAACGTAAGACAAAACCACAAAACCTAGGAAGTACAGCATAAGAGCTGCACACATCACCCTATCAAATACATACCCGAAAGACATTTAAAACACATTGTGGTTGAGTACGGTTGACTTGCTAAGGGAATGGAGAGTCACTAAAGTTACACGCAGACAACCTTCACTCCCCTCTGATGTGAGTGTTCCTATAGGAACAATCTATACGCTCACCTTCTCCTTTCCCCTCAAATGCTCACAGGTGGTTTTCATTCCTAACAAGTTTTAAAAAAATACTGATGCATGAAGTAAGACTAGCTGGGTTTGGGGGCATTTAGAAAGTCTGTTTCTAGCTTTAGGTTTCAATGATGAGCCCAATTCTCCTCTCACACCAGTGTGATTCCATTGGGTTCACTATAATTACTTCTGACTTACAGTGGTGAAAGCATGAGGAGAATCAGCATCAGAAATGGTAAGTCTCAGATAAGCAATATGCCTAAACAACTACTATCACTACCCTAGTTTCTCTCCTTAATTGGGGGAGCGGTGTTAAGCCAACTCTCTCTCCAACAATGCATACTTGAAAAAAAGTTGAGCATAAGAAATGAATGAAAATAATTTAAGACTGCATTTCCATAGCACCATCCACCCAAGGTTTTCAAGATGCTTTACATGGTCATGAGTCCACAGAAAATCAGGTAAAGGAATGCCTCCTTTTCATAAAGGGGAGGTACAGAAACATTTACATGGCTTGCACAACATTGCAAACTGGAGTCAGTGTCAGATTTAGGAGTAGAATCCAAGTCATCCAACTCCCAGTTAGTTCTGAGTTTTTAAACCAGTAGACAAGTATATTGCAATTATAGCCACACTGGAGAAAGTCTTACTTTAGCCTTATGCAAACGGTAAAGATCAAAATAATAGAAAAAGGAACGCAAAAAAGTTTCTGGACAGAAAATAGTTAATTACAGGGGGCAGATGGGGAAGAAGGAACACTCTCCAAAAAGAACGTGGAGCAATCTAGAAAGTTATTTTGTGAGTGTGTGTGTATACATAGCTATTTCTGAATTAGGAGACTACAGTATGATGGGAAATTATAGTTGCAAATATCTGTACTAGAAGAGGAAAAAATGAAGTTTTTTCAGTTCACTTTAAAAAAAATATCTAAATGTGCACTTCCAAACCATCCCAACGTGTAGCCAAGTTGCAGATCCTATTTTTGTATGACTACCAAGTGTATAAGGGACAGTAATTACCAGATGAGAAATGTCAACTCCTTTGCTCCAAGGGAGGTTGAACAAGCTTAAATAACTTTTTTGAGGGGTTGGGGGGGGGGGGAGGAGAAGAGATAAAAGAAGCAGCACAGGTTACTACTATGCCTGTTCATCTTAATCTTGGCCGTGGTGCTTGGAGCACATCTGTTCCTACTGAAAAGGAATGGTCAAATGAGAAGTAGTTCTCAGCAAGCCAAGTATTACACCTAAATAATAACTTGGGGTTGGAGAGATGGCAGAAGAATTGGGAAAGGATGATGGATTTAGGCTGTCAACTCCTGTTTTAGTAGCATAAAAATATATTTTCTATGGCATAAGGGACATGTTTATCTGAGTGTATAAGAGAAATAAGACATCAATTTAGTGCCCTAACAGACTACTGAAATTGACATGCTGCGAATAGCTAACTGCAGACTGTAAACTCTAAAATGAACACATACTGAGAATCCAGCCAACGATTTGACTAGTGTGTCAGGGTCCTGAAGATTTATTTAACACAGAGCACATGCACACACGCACACACGCACAGAGCCAGCGGCTTGTTTAGATTAGCACTCTCACTATTGATTGTGCTGATGGAGATGTGCTGATGCTGCAGCAATGGTGCAAGTTACTCACAGGATGGGGAGACCTAATGTGAACAGTAAGCATATTATTAACATTTATATCACTGTAGTGTCTTGAGACTCAGGCATGTCAGGGCTCCATTGTGCTACACACTGTACAAACATAGAAATAAGAGTTCCTGTCCCCAAACAGATTTCCATCTGAAACGTCTAGAGCGCTTGCTGAGCTGACAACAGACTTCCATAGGTTCACAGATTTTTAAGGCCAGTGTGTTCATTTCTTCTGACCGCCTGTGTAACACAGGCCACAGGATTTCCTTGAATTAATTCATGCTTCAGGTCCCATAGCTGTGGACTACCATGCCAAAGCCTAAGCAATAGTAATCCTTGCACTGTGACCTGAATGTCATTAAACCTGGGGCTCTCTTGGACCAACAAGGGAAGCATAGTCCAGAATCAAGAGCCTTTTGTTAGGTATGCCCAGCTGCCTGATATACAAAACTTTAGCTAGGGTTTGTCTGTAAGAGCAATCAAGCTGATCTCAACTGCCAGGATGGTGAATAAGGAGAGAGGCAATGTCTAGTGTAGACGGGGCCCAAACCATAAAGGTCTTTGTAGATGATGACCAGCATTTTAAATTGTACCCAAAAATGAAGGTTAGTGCAGATTATGGTGCACAGGTATAACATGCTACATATATGAGACACCACTGAGTAAGCAAGCAGCCATGTACTGCACTAGCTGAGGTGTCTGAGAAGTCTTCATGATTAGATTGCTATAGAGATTGAGAATGTTGCAATAATTCAGTCTGGAGGTGACAGAGGCCTGGCTAATTGAGAGTCACGTCTAAAGAAAATGCTGTTACCTCTTTGCCAAGAAAAGATGGGTTTGGTTGTTGGAGAAAGACATGGTTTCTGCTGCTACATGGGAATCCAAGAGTACTTGGAGTGCAACTCCATCTACGCAGACAGGAATTGTAGCACCTCTGTGTGGCTTACAGTAGAGGCAACTGCCACAGCTACAATGGATATTTTCCTAACAGTTCTCCACATAGGAGGCCTGAGCAGTTTTTGTTCCCAGTTCTAAAGCCAGACTGAAAAGGGTCAGCTAATGACAGAATTTCCTCACACCTGTACCTCTCATCATACACCAAAACCTAGCAGAGACAAAGTGGTCATTGGTGAGAATCTCTGTGATGGGATGACTTATTGACCCTGGACTAGTAGTTTCCTATTGGAGAGATACTGGCACCTTTCCCACTACTGAAGAGAAGCGTTTTTGATCTCAAACATGTCCTTCAAAATTGGTTTGCATCCTTTATTTTGTGTTTTATTTAAAAAGCATAGGAGGCGGCCAGCATGTTTTTTTCCAGCTTTTTTCCCCACTGAAAATAGAGAACGTTAGCCTGATCTCATCTATTGTGGTTTTGAGGAAGACTCCCTGGAAAGCTAGAGAACACCCTCACAATCCCTTCAGATAAGAGCTGAGGAAATCGAATCTTTAACAAAAGATCTTTCTGCCTTTCCTTTCCACCCCGCCCACCTGAATTAAAAAAAAAAAAGGTTTTGTTTACACTCTGAATAAAAACTCTTTCCAGTCTCAGTTTTCACTCTTTTTACTTATGATAAAATCCTACCAAGAAGAAAGAATAAACTAAGGCCTGAACTTCAAGTGCAAAAAAAAAAAAAAAAAGGTGGGGTGGGGTGGGAATGGCCTGGGGGGGGTGGGATGGGGGCAGGAGAGGGAGAGAGAGAGAGAAACAGTTATGAAGTGACAGAAATCTGAAAAGTTCCATTAAAGAAAAAAGGGCACCTCTTTTCCTTTGCAAGTCAACTTTGTGCTAGTACCCTCAAAAATGTTCAGTTAAAATGGCAACAAGCATATGGGAGGCTATTTTTGTTTTGCTTTTTAATAAACTCATATGTAATTCTAAAATGCCATCACCATAGTATCTGGGTGCCACAGTTCAACAGTTTCACATATAGGCAGGATTTTTCAAGCTAAAATTAACAAAAAGCATGTGCTTTTGACAAAATTGTAAGAAGGGGAGACTGTGAGGGGGAGAGAAAGTCAAATTTGAATAAGCAGATCAATCATCTTTTCAGAGTCACTAACAACAAGGGATATGATTTACATAGGAGTCAGAGGGATACCTATCTGCTCATTACTGATGTCAGAGTCACTAGAACACCTGCAACCATTCTGACTGGCTCAGACTTCAAACTCAGGGCAGTTGTAAATATAAACTTTTTTAATTACAGAGTATGCTTTGATAGTGGTATTCATGCAACAGCTGAGTCCAGTAAACCCAAAATCCAGAAGAAGGGATTAGTAATTTGAGAACAAGTAGTGCTGGAAGCCTGTTTAATTTTCATTTCCTGTCCCCCAATTTGATATGGTATTCATTTCTTTTTTCTATACATGATCCCAGCACATCTAAACCAACACACACAATATTTACTGCTATTTATGGGCAAAGGAAAAGGAATGCTGCCCCTCCTTTGCACAACATCTCCCACAGAATATCTGTAACACAAAACTTGATCATTATCAAATGGTGAAGATGATAGCAGAATACAAACTAACATCTGTTTAAATACTATACACCTCAACCTCGATATAATGCAACCCGATATAACACGAATTCAGATATAACGCGGTAAAGCAGTGCTCCGGGGGGGTGGGGTTGCGCACTCCGGTGGATCAAAGCAAGTTCAATATAACGCGGTTTCACCTGTAATGTGGTAAGATTTTTTTGGCTCCCGAGGACAGCATTATATCGAGGTAGAGGTGTACCATTTGTTAGTGAGATTTTCCTGGTCACCTCCTCTACGTCTTTTATCAAATACCATAAAAGGGAGAGGGGGGTGGGAACCTGTTATGAGATGACAATCATTTAGATAGACCAGGGGTCGGCAACCTGCGGCTCCCGGCTCGCCAGGGTAAGCACCCTGGAGAGCTGGCCCGGTTTGTTTATCTGCCGCGTCGGCAACTTCGGCCGATCGCGGCTCCCACTGGCCGCGGTCCCAGGCCAATGCGGGAGGCAGGAAGCCGCGGCTAGAACATCCCTCGGCTCGCGCCACTTCCTGCCTCCCGCATTGGCCTGGGACTGCGAACCGCGGCCAGTGGGAGCTGCGATCGGCCGAAGTTGCCGACGCGGCAGATAAACAAACCGGGCCGGCCCGCCAGGGTGCTTACCCTGGCGAGCCGGGAGCCGCAGGTTGCCGACCCCTGAGATAGACTTTAGGGCCAGAAGAGTCCATCATGATCATCTAAGTCTGATCTTCTGTACATTGTAGGCCAAAGAACCTCACCCATACACTCCTGTAATAGGCCCATAACCTCTAGCTGAGTTACTGAAGTCCCCAAATCTTGATTTAAAGACTTAAAGTTACTGAGAATCCTCCATTTACTCTAGTTCAAACCAGCAAGTGACCCGTGCTGCACACTGCAGAGGAAGGCAAAAAAAAAAACAAAAAAAAAAAACCCTGAGTCTCTGTGAATCTGACCTGGGGGAAAATTCCTTCCTAACCCCTAATATAGCTATTTGTTAGACCCTGAGCACATGAGCCAAATCCACCAGCAAGACACCTGCAAAAGAATTCTAACTAGTAATTCAGAGCCCTCCCAGTCTACAATCCCATCTCTAGCCATTAGAGATTCCTTGAACGTATATGCCAGTTTAGAATATTTCTGAGCGTTTTGCCAACATTTCCTTGCATCACTACAGCACTTATTTCAAAAGAAGGTTGCTGTTATTTTAAAGGACCTTCAGAAATGCTCTCAGTTCTAGCTGGATAAAATTTGGTTATGGAATACACAAGAACCAAATTTATCCAGCTAGAACCTAAAGAGCAACCTACAGACTAAGCAAACAGCATTATATCACTTTACATTTTGGAAGTTTTATCTTCATATTCATATGCGTGAGTGGAGTTTTTATTACTTCTACTATTAGCAGCTCATTTTCTGTAGAAATTCTCCACTCCCTCCAACCAGAGTAAGATTCCTGCTTGCTAATGCCAAGCACATTTTCCAAGCCCTGCAGTGAAGTATACTTAGGTAAATAATTAAGCACAATTACCTCCTTTTTTAAAGGTTTATTATATTATTATTACATAAAAACAAAAAGCAGCATTAAAATACAAACCAGCAATTGTTTATTCAGAACAAAAATTAAAATTAGATATTTGAACTTTCAAAGAAAAAAGTAGGCCTACTTTTGGGAACACGAGTCTTTAATATAGCTTCATTTTTAAAAACTGGGAGAATGTTCCATTAAAAGCAGTATCTGAGTCTACTTGCTCTGGAAGCTTAATAGGAATAAACTTTAATTAACAAGACAATTTATTTCATTTTACTCTCTTGGACTGATACTGTAGTTTCATTCTATTAGGGATAGAGTATAAGTTTGGATACAATAAGGTTGTCTTTCACCCAAACCTGTACCCAATTCAAAATAGTCAGATAATTAGTTCCTGGCTGGGACTAGAGTTAAAATTGCTAAAATACTACACACACACACACGCACACAGGCAAGCAAATAAATGAATGAATGAATGGTTGTTCCCATTCCATTTCTGCCCGGATGCATCAGAAGTTTTATGAGAGAAATTGTTCTCATGGAATTGGCAGTCCAATTATTATTTTACATGCAGTTCATGGATTTTTGCAGTCTGGTACTGTTTATCTTACACAAGAGGAGACTTCAGATAGATAATAGTTGTTTTACGGTGCTTTCCTTCCAGGATCGCAGCAGGGTGTTGGGAGGTAGTGTGTCAAGTAACTGGAGTCCTGGACTGTGAGTCAGGGGACCAGGGTTCTGGTCCTGTTTCTGCCACTAACTTTTTCTTGTGATCTTGGCCAGGTCACTTCACATCTTTGTGCCTCCATTCCCACAACCTTTGTATGTCTTGTCTGTTTGGATAGTTAACTCTTTGGAGCACAAACTGTCTTTTGCTATGTCTGTATTTTGCCTACCACAATGAGACCCTGATCTCAGTGGGGGACTTGGCACTTCTTTAATTCAAGTTAATAGAGCCCAACAGACTTAGGGGAAAACAAACAAACTAAAGCTTATTTTATTCAGTATGTCAACTTCTCTCTTCCAGTACCAGAATTTGATGTCTTAAAGTGTGGTGAATCAAGTTCTACTGAATCAAAGAAAATTGAGTTTTAGCATTAAAAAAGTCAGCAAAGAGAACTACAGACCAAGTTCCAAATGGGTTCCCAAAACCTTATTTCCAATCTGGAGCAACTGAAAACCTTTCACAAAAAGTAACCCCAACTGTCAAAGTTCCCATTTAGCACTATGATTAAACTACTATACACTGACTATTAGAGCTTCATAGAATCATAGAATTCAAGATCAGAAGGGACCATTATGATCATCTAGTCTGACCTCCTGCAAGATGCAGGCCACATAAGCCGATCCACCCACTCCTTAAGCAAGCGACCCCTGCCCCATGCTTCGGAGGAAGGCGAAAACCTCCAGGGCCACTGCCAATCTACCCTGGAGGAAAATTTCTTCCCGACCCCAAATATGGCGGTCAGCTGAACCCCGAGCATGCGGGCAAGACTCTCCAGCCATACCCTCTGGAAAAAGGCTTGTCTTCACTACAAAGTTTTACTGTGTTTGTAAATTGTGTTCAGAACCACATTAGCCAAGATGTTTGGTCATACTTAGCTGACAAAGTGATGAGTATGTTAGTAAGCATAGACTAGGGCTAATCATGTAAACTAATATGATTCTTCACAATCGTGTGCCAACACAGTAACATTGAGTAGTCCAGATGACCCCTCAGTTGCAAGATTTCAGGCTCCAGTCTCTCAGACTAGAGCAACTAGGTAGTAACATAAATGATTTGACATTCATCCTAACATTTTATTAAAAAGACTCCCAGAGATTTAAGCTGTGGAATCATACTGTGAGACACAGACATTAAACCATGATTATGTAAGCTACCAAAGTTGAAGGAGAAACTATTTGATATAAGAGGCACACGTACTAGAGAAGTAGCTGCTGGTACATACAGCAACAGAAATTCAGAACTCCATCAGTGTCCAAATATAAAACTGCTGTTGAATACACACTGTGTAGGATGTGCAGTATTCCATGTGACAGGCTGGGATTCTATGATCAGCCACAGTGACCAAACTGCACTGGAATGTTTTGACTTCTAACATGTAACTTTAAACCAATACATTTATTCAGCGCTATGAACAAACCACTCTTCTCAATGCAATAAATTCTTTGTCCTGCTTTACAAATATTCCTCTTAACATAGGAGACCATTCTCAGCCCCAGCGGCTTTGTCAACATTAGTTTTTTTGTTTTGTTTTGTTTTTTTTAAAAGAAAACACCTCTCCTCAGCATGCACTTTCCCATTCTCTCTCTCATACACACAAACTACTAATTCTCCCATTGGTTTAATAACAAGAGGACAAACAAAAACCTGTGTACGTACATACATACACATACAAACACACACATATACACATACACACCCCCTTAGGTCATCACATTAATAATAGCAATCCTTGAAAAGCATATAGGCCAGGAGTGGGCAAACTTTTTGACCCAAGGGCCACATCTAGGAATAGCAATTGTATGGCAGGCCATGAATGCTCAGAAAATTGGGCTTGGGGTGCAGGAGGGAATGAGAGCTCTGGCTGAGGGTGCAAGCTCTGGGGAGGGGCCAGAAATGAGGAGTTCAGGGTGCGGGGGAGAGGGGCGGACTGGGGTGCAGTTGGGAGTGAGGGCTCCAGTTGGGGGTGCGGGCTGTGGGATGGGGCTAGGGATGAGGAGTTTGGGGTATAGAAGGGTGCTCTGGGTTGGGACCAAAGGGTTCAGAAGGCAGGAGTTCAGACTCCATCATTTAATCATTATCCTAATAACATAAGTATGGTTCTTTATGCATGCTTATGATTCTTGAAGATATGATTTGTAATTAATAACAGTTATGTAAAGTCATTGTTTAAAATAATTATGTATAAATTAACTGGTGTGTTATGTTCAAGATGACTAAGATCTGTAAAATGCAATCAAAGCTAATTTTAAAAGGCTATTAATGCACCAACTCATTATATAATCTCTGAAGTTGAAACTTCAAATAGAAGTTACATGCCTCAAGAGAAGTCAAACAATGATTGAGCACTTACATATGTTTTCCATCCCCAAAGACCTTTCAAAACAAATTAATTTTTGCATTATCCCTGCCAGGCAGGGTAGATACAGGGCTGGCAGCACAATTGGGAATCACCAGACATCTACTACTTAGATGCCAACATGACAGGCAAGTGGGGGCTGGCTTGCCAGCAAATCCGGGAGCAAGGTCATGCTGATGGGCAATGGGAAGGTGGTGGGATTCTTACCAGGGTGCTGTCCCTAGACATTACTTGTGGGCACTCCATCTTATAGACCAGCCCTCTTGCTAGGAAGTGCTTTGATGAACTTAGTCACCTTCCCCACCCCAACAAAAATATCTACACATATAGGAAAGAAGAAGGTGCTTTCTCTCATAGTTTCCTCCATCCCCACCCCAGAAAGAAGAAAGGTGTCTGCTTATCTACTCTTCCCCAAGCCTCCTGGCTGCTCAGGAAGCAGTGAGAGTCCATGGGGAGTGGTTGCTTGAATAACTCTGTTGCTGAGGCCCATATATTTCCCCAGACAGCAGACAGAATGAGAAATGATCGTTTCACTGTTGCCCACAGGGTTTCCATTAGCACCAATGGGACCAGGAATGACACCAAGGAGTAGTGGGTGCTTCCCACCACAAAAATATTTCCCTCTACCCCACCACACCAGAGAAGTGGAATAGAAGCAGAGGCATTTTGTTCCCTTACTATAGTGTGTGAGCTGTGACTTTGATAGTGATTCATGAAATACAAGCAGTGATTACCTCAGAGAACAGGGTAATGATCAGCGTACAGGGGATGCACCAGCATAATTGAGGCCAGGTCTATATTACAAACTGACATTGGTATAACTATGTGGCTCAGAGGGTGTGAAAAATCTACACCCCTGAGCAACGCAGTTATACTTACATAAACCCTGGTGTTTACATCAGGAGCCAGAGAAGGGAGGTTGATCGTAGCCAGGCCAGACCCCCAGCTGCCAGGGTAGGGCCAGGAGAGCCTATGTGAAGGGATCCTTCCCTTTTCCAGGCAAACTCCCCTTTGCAGGCTTGGACTATGGACTGGCACTGCTGCCCCCTTTGCCTCCCCTATCCCAACTTCTTCCAGCTGTGTGGACTCAGGCAGGAAGAGGAAGCTAGCCTGGGAGGTCTAGCCTAGACTAGTCCAAAACAGTGGCCTGTAAGAGGGATCGACCTGGGCTCCCACCTGTGAGGCCTCCGTTTCTGAACAGAAATAAAGTTTCTTTAAAACTCAAGCAAATGATTGGTGACCATTTCAGAACTTTTCAGCAAACAAAATACATCAAAGAAAAGCAAGTTGTCTGAAATTTGACAAGACATACCCTCAACTTCAAGAATAGCCCTAATTCTGGGGAGGGGGGGTGGGGGAGAGGAGGAAATCGGTAGGAGAGTCCTCTACCATTATTACTTCTGAACTATGTACCTTAGATAATAACGAAGAAGACTGTATCATAGAAGAATGGGAAGTGGAACATTCAGCATCAGATTCCTCATTAGAATAAAGAGAGGTGGAAGGAAATGACTGAGTGATACGGTACCATGAACGGAAACTGGAAAAGAACCCACATGGTAATAAAGTAAGCCCAGGGAGTAAGATTCCACCAGGATCAAGTGATATTGTGCAAACTGTATCTGAAGGCCCAAAACAACCACAGTTAAGGTCTTATCTTCCAATGAAACAAGAATGAGTGGAGAAGTTTCAAAATAGAGGCTTGGTTTATATCCATGGGGAAAATATAGTGAAATAATGAACGCAGCTTACTGCTTCCCATGCAGACTGCTTTCATCACCTATTACTGTACAAAAATCTGTGTTTATTGGTAATGGCTTCAGAAATTGGAAATTGAAAAAGCTATGGCATAGGATGCAGGTTTCCAACAGCATGAAAACAGAATCACAAGACTTGTCACATGGTATGGGATTCATTCAAAGTTATTCAGTCAAAAAGTAATGGTCTTTCAGTTCTGTTGCAAATTACTAATGCATATTTTCCTTCAGTGCAGGAGAACTGTATGCACATTGAAGTTGTGGCAGATGTCCTCCGACTCACTGCAGTCCAGGGGATTGCTCAAAGAGGAAAAGAGGAGAGTGACAGCAGCAACAATGACAACTTCCTGGCACTAATGACTCTAAATAGCCAAATACATGAGTACTGGTAAGAAAGAAAATTGAAAGTGGACCAGACAATGCATAATATACCCATTCGTCAATATAAAATTAAATCATTCCCGTTATGTCAAAAATACATGAATGCATAAGCTAAGAAGTAAAAGAGACTAATGTTTTCTCTGTAATGCTTAATGAAACTAAAGACATTAGCAAAGTAGAACGAGTGTCAGTTGTGTTGAGATATTATTTGCATAGCACCATATATGAAAGATTTTTTGGCTTCCACCTCGTCAAGTCACTTGATGCAGAGTCTCTCTTTCATGATGTGTAGAACACATTGTCATGGTGTGGCACTGATATATAGAACTGTATCACAATGGTGCCAATGTTATGAGTGGAAATTTTAATGGTGTGCAAACTTTTTAATGGGAAGAAATACCACAAGCACTATATGGTCATTGTTTCAACCAAAGGCTCAATTTAGCTATTGTTTATGTATGCAAAGGAAACAAACATGCACTGGATTTTTTCACTATCCTGGAGAAATTGTCTTTTCTCTTTGGTCAGCTTTACACACTAAATTCACATCCATTAAGAAAGTACAACTCAAAAATAAAGTCTTGGCAGTAAAGAAGCTCTGTGACACTCAATGGGCATGCCAAGTTTCCACTTGTAATGCTGTAAAAAAGGCAATTTCATCCATTCTTGTCATTCGCTGTAATATCTCAAGATATATAAGAGATGACAGGGCAATGGGTGTACAAGGTCTTT
Organism: Mauremys mutica; assembly: GCF_020497125.1. Taxonomy (NCBI): domain Eukaryota; kingdom Metazoa; phylum Chordata; order Testudines; family Geoemydidae; genus Mauremys; species Mauremys mutica. Next base: position 54,125,417 of record NC_059079.1, read on the forward strand.
AGCTCAGTATTAGAGTGACTTTGCTGTCATCCTTTGCATGTTAACAAAAATTATTTAACTGCTTAAAGTTATATCTGACTACCTACAAGCAGTTGAGTGTGGCTTTTTTTCAGGCATGCTTATCTGTGGACACCCTAATCAGTGAATTTCTGAACATGAGAGATTTGGAAGAGGCATTTGATGAAATATGGAGCAAAGCCATTACCACTGCTTCAGAAAATGATTTGAAGCCATCTAAAGTTTTGGGAGTACACAGTTGTGTACAAAATTTGCTTAGAAAACTTCAGAAACATATTTCAACTTAAGAACAGATGAAGGAGATTTCAGGACAAACTCCTTTTTGCCAGAAATTTATTTGAAGTTCTCTCCAGTTATTTAATCAGATGTTCTGAAAATGAATTTGTTCTTAATGGTATCAATTGCCTCAACCCAAAGTATGAAAACTTTATTGACTTTCTAAAAATCAAACCACTCGCAGAACACTATGGATGTGATATAGACACTGTGAAGACAGAGGTAAACCTCTTGCAAAAGTAACTGAATGCTATGAACAAGAGAAAAAGTCCAAGATTGACAGTTTGCCGCAGCTGCTAATTTCTTTGGATAAATACAAATTTGCCTTCCACAAGCTGCATAAATTATGTGTGATTGGTACAAGTATTCCTCCATCAAATGCCTTTAAAAAACAAAAACAGAAAAACCCAACCTGTAACTGACAGTTGTACAAGTAAAATCTCTCTGTAGACTAGTTCTCATACAAAACTTCACTGGAGGACATACAAATGATTATCTTTACAACTATAAAGGCCTGGCCTTTTTAAAATTTATTAAATTTATTTATTTATGAAACGGCATTCTCGTGTCTTCGATGGGTGAATGACTAGCTTGGGAAGTGTATGACAAGTGACCAGGTAAGGGACTTGGATGTCATGGCTACTGAAAAAAAGTTGTCCAAGTCTCTGCAGCTGAAGAGAGTTGTCAACAGATTTGCTGCTGCTTTCAACAGGCATATCAAGCTTCAATAAGGTAAGTAAATTGTGACAAACATTATTTATCCCCATTCTATAAAGTATATGTAGAAAAATCTGTGTTCCCCTAATAATAGTCTTTACTACCCCTTCGGTACCCCAAACTAATTATTCTAGCATTGCCCCTGAATGGGACTGATCAGGGTCTTTTTAATTTCTCTACTGCAGGTTGGGGAATGTACCAACCATGAGGCACCAGAGCAATGTGTGTGCAAACACTGGAGTTTGTCTACATACAAAGGATGTACCACTGAAATGGTATAACCTCCCTCACGTGGGCACAGTTATACCAATATAAAAGGTGCTTAGACCAGTACAGCCTATTCTCATACAGGCAGGGGAATAAGCGATACCAGTATAAGTACAGTTATGCTGGTTTAACTGCATCCACAGGTTGTACTAGTAAACTACATTGGTTTAAAAAACAAAAACAGAAAAACCCAACCTGTAACTGATAGTTGTACAAGTAAAATCTCTCTGTAGACTAGTTCTCATACAAAACTTCACTGGAGGACATACAAATGATTATCTTTACAACTATAAAGGCCTGGCCTTTTTAAAATTTATTATTAAAGAAAGTTTAATTCCTGCAGAAATTTGCAAGCCCACATTTTCCTGCTAATAGGGATGAGTAGGCAAATTGACCTTTCAAGTCTTGGATAGAAAAGTAACAGTATCCCCAGACCAGTGAGACAGGAATGGTTAATTGATTAAGACTACACAAATTCCTGGATGCCAGCCAGAGATGCTAATCATGCCTCCCTTTTCCAAGAGCGGACAGATGTGTATCAGCATGCTTAGGGAACTATTTAAAAAACTTGTTAACATTACAGCATTATCTTATGCCATCTGCTGATAAGAATGTCAGAGAGATGCTACATTGAAGAAGCCACTCTTGCAGTAGCGGCGCCAGGGTTTTTGCTGCCCTAGGCGGCAGCGCTCCTCCTCTGAGCATTCAGCGGCAGGGGTCCTTCCGCTCTGCGTCTTCAGGGCACTTCGGCGGCGGGTCCCAGAGCGAGTGAAGGACCTGCCGCTGAATTTCCGCCAAAGACCCGGAGCAGAAGGACACTCTGCTGCCAAATTTCCACCGAGGACGGCAAAATGCCACCCCCCAAATCCTGCCGCCCTAGGAAGCGCCAGCCCTGCACTCTTGGTTCCCACACATTTGTATTCTGTTCCCCACTCAGCTCTCTGCTGATCAACCTAGACCAGTCCAGTTCCTTCCTAATTGGAGAGAAAAATCAGGATGTTTTGTTTCAAGATACATAAAGAAGAAATAGATGGGAACGGGTCGGAACAGACGTGTACTGAAGACTGAGAAAGGCTAAATTAGTACATTACTGAGTTCACATATTGCTAAATATATTATATATATAATGTAATATTACTGGGAATCATCACTGCATGTTAATCCAAGTAATATAACACAGCACTATAGTACAATGTATATTAAACATGATGAAAAAAGTTATGTTTTAAAGCAAGTCTTCTACCCTTTTATTTGTAATTTTAAATCAATCACTTCAGTTTTGGTTACACTTAAAGAATAGTGTAATGCACACTGAAAACTAAACAGGCCCAGTGCAATAACTTTCCTAATAAAAATCCTTTACTAACATTTACAACTGTTCTTTACTTTCTGTTTTCCTACTTAGAGAAGTGTGTGTTGAAATATAAATTAAAATAATTTGAGTGTAACTATATATATATTAAAAAAAACACAATTAAAACAATGAAATTCCACCATGGCAGACAAGAGATTAGTATCTATATGAAAAAAGGAAAAACAGTTTATGAAGCATTTACAGATGATATTTGACCTCAGATAGGCACATATAGCTCCCACTGATGTGAATGCTAGATGTTCAATTCATATCCAAGGGCACAAGTTAGCAAGTACCATTTATGTACAGGTATTAGCTTTATTATGGAGGTGTCAGCTAAACTTCATACTTAAGGCTGAGAAGGTTTACACTTAAAGCAGGAATTCAACTTCTTATGAAAAATGATGTATCCTCCCTAAAGTTACAGCACTTTAACTACAGGACGATTTTCTTTCTGAGGGCTTGGCTACACTTGAGAGTTGCAGCGCTGGGAGTTTACAGCGCTGGTCATCCAGCTGTGTAGGAACAGCGCTGGTGTGTGGCCACACTCACAGCTACCAGCGCTGGTGTGTGGCCACATTTGCAGCATTTGCAGCGCTGTTGAGAGTGATGCATTATGGGCAGCTATCCCAGCGTTCAAGTGGCAGCAACATGCTTTTCAAAAGAGTGGGGTGGGGTGGGATGGGATGTAGTGTGACAGGGAGCGGGGGAGAGAGAGAGAGTGGATTTTTGGAGCCAACACTGTGTGTTAGCTTCCTCCCTTGCAAAAATCAGAAAATGTTCCCGACCCCTTACTCTTAACTGCAAACAGCCTGCATCCAACGGACTCCCTTTCTCCCCTCTGCCCCTGCTGTTTCTCTGTCAAGCAAACACTCACTCCCTGCCTGCCTCATTCACAGGGGTTATCTCATTTGATTGTTTACAGTCAGGTACAGATTGATCACAGCAAACAGGAGCTGTGTTTGTTTTTTAGATAAGCAGCTCCCAGAGCACCGGAGCTCCGAGTTCACAACAAAACAAAGAGAGGCTGCATAACAAAACAAAGAGAGTAATTTAGTTAAAAGCATTCTGGGATATCTGCTAATACCCTGGAGGCCAATAACAGCGCTGGTGTGTGTCCACACTTGATGAGCAGCGCTGGATCACCAGCGCTGCACTCGCTACACCCCAAGCAGACCAGGTGTTCAGCCAGCGCTGCAGCCAGGGAGTTGCAGCGCTGGATGTGCCTTGCAGGTGTGGACAGTTACTAAGTTGCAGCGCTGGAAAGCCTCCACCAGCGCTGCAACTCTCAAGTGTAGCCAAGCCCTGAGAATTTACAAGTAAATCTATTAGTTTATAAGTTAACAGTAATTCTAAAAATTGGCCCTTAAAGACAGACTTTTTCCTTTGTCCTTAATGATTTTAACAAAATTCTCTCAACTCCCTATAAAATAAAAACCCCACTGAAATCTTGTCCATAGGCCACACTTGAGGTGTTTTGTTGTTGTTTTTTAAAAAAAGAGTCATAGTCATTGTCATAGGTAGTTAGTTAAGGGTTAAGTTCTACCTGTAAAGGGTTAACACAGACCTGGTGAAACACCTGACCAAAGGACCAATCAGGGAAGAGAATTTTGAAAATCCCAGAGAGCGGGAACTTGGGTCTCTGTGTTCTTTGTTCTGTGTTCTTAGCCGTCTGGAACTACACCAGCCCAGACGCTTAATCAAGTCTGCTCATCTTTCTGAACTAATTTCTTCTATTCAAGCTAGTGAGTATTAGAAGTACTGGGTAATTTCATATAAGAATCCTGTGTCTGCAATTCTGTGTGTTTGTATTGATTATTCGTAATTTTGCCTGTATTGTTTGTACTGAGGAAAAGGGAGAAATTTCTCCAGGGATTAATAAGACTAGACCCTATGAATGTCTATCTTGGATTCATAGAGATTGTGTATTTTTTTTTCTTTTTTTTATTCTTTTAATAAACTCTTTTAGGTTCAGGACTTGGTTAAGTTCCTTACCTGTGGATTCAGGGGAAGGAAGCTAGGCGCCACTCTGTGGAGACAAGGGTTGTCTCCAAGCAGAGAAAGCAGGGAAGGGAGAGGGAAGTGAAAGGAATCTTTCTCCCTCTGTGATTTGATCTGTGCTTCCCCAGGAAAGTCTCTGGAAGGAGGAGGGGGGAACAGAGGGGTGTCTCGATTCACCAAATAAATCGAGTGGTGGCAGCGAGAAGGAAACCTACCCTAAGGGTTAGGGTGGGAGGAGAATACCTGCGGGTCCCCATCTTTGAACTCACAAGCTCAAAGTGGGGGTGAGGCCCTAGGACAGTCATTCTCTATGGTCCCACCCCATCTGCTCCTATTCCGCCACTAGCACCACCACCTTTATTCTTCATAACTGAAAGTTTCTCCTTTAGCAGAGGCTATATTAAGATAAAGTCAAGCTTGAGAGTACATATCAGTAATTTAGGGTTCAGCACATTACAGCGTTGTTGTGATTATCCCCCAGAATAAGCATAATAAATCCAGGAATTCCAAGTTAAGGTTACGCTGAATAGAAAACCAAATTTGTTGTGTGGGTGTCATAACTCCATTTTCATACATTAACCTTAATTCTGCCCTGTAGTGACACCATAAGGGGGAAAACAGATACAGTATTTAAAAATCAGTATAATCTAACACAAGACCACAAACACTGAAATGCCTTAATGGTAATTGTATGATTAAACACCCAATAAAATTGAGAAGTCCAAAAGGACCACAAGGCTTTACAGCATCCGAAGAAGTGAGCTGTAGCCCACGAAAGCTTATGCTGAAATAAATTTGTCAGTCTCTAAGGTGCCACAAGTACTCCTGTTCTTTTTGTGGATACAGACTAACATGGCTGCTACTCTGAAACCAATCTAAAGGCAGACACCCTTGATAGTAGTGGATGTTTTAGAAGAGATTAGTTCTTCAGTATGCTTCCAAATTCCTAGTCACACTTGTTATGAATTTTTAAAATCTACCGTTAGCCAGCCTCCAAATCCCTGATCATCCACAACCATCTCCAATAAAAAAAATTAATTAGTATTTCTCTTCAACACTAGGCTTCTGAAAATCCAGTAGCACATCTGAAACTATTATTAGGAAAGCCCTCCAGATGATATCTGATAGTGAGGAATACAAAATATTGATCCAGAGATTCAGTAGCACAAGATTTCTTTATTATATTCCTTCTCCTGAAGAGGAGAACAGGAGCTGACACATTTTGCCTGGTGCATTAAGATCTAGAAACTTCCTGCTAATTGTCTTTTCACAACTTACTGGCAGCGAAATATACTGATCAGTATTCTCTAGAGTGCAGCAACATTTCCAGTCTCTCTCTCTCTTAAGCTGCTCAATCTTGCATTAGCAAACATCTGAGTTTGACAGTTATGTTCTTACAGTTGCTTAATTAGTATTTGCGGGCGCACGCACACACCCCCCCCTGGAATTTGCAATGACAAACCAGAGATGGGCAAATTGCCACTGTTAACATTAACCAAAAAAGAGGCAATGCTCCTGTTTTAGATATCAAGAGAACAATTACTGCATTATTTGTTAAAGAATTAAAAATTGTGCCCATCATTCCTAAGAATGTTTTATGGTTTCTAAAGGACTTTGACAGCAGCACGTTTTTAAAACCAAATGATTTCAAGTTTGATATTTCTCTTTTTCTTCTGTGTACTAATAGGCATCAGACTAATTACAATAACATTTCATAAAAAGGGAGAAGTTACACACTCAATGCCTTTATTAAACAATGTCATTCTCACCAACAGAGCTCAAATTTATTCTGATGATCATGTCTGCCCTTTGACATACCCAGTCTGCATTAGTATGCAGTCTTTTGGATCATTCTGTTCTTTTCCATATAAAAAATTCTTAGTGTCATTACCCAACCCCCACAATTGTTTTGATCTCTCTTTCCAATATCTTCTCCAGCTATGCAGACAGAATTATAATAAATTGGTTTACTCCACTTACAATGCACCTTGACTGTATTATCACCTGTTTTTAAAGTGACCCCAAATGCCTTTAAATTCACAAGGATGCTACTTTTCACTAGTTTTCATATTTCATTTTGGCAAATCCCAAAGGGACATGGCTTCCTTGCATATCAAGCACCACCTGGATCAATCTCCATTATGGTGGTCCTTATGGTGGTCTAGCTGTATATTCAACATATGTCCAGCACTGGCAATCTTCTCATTCCAAAGTTTAGCTCTCACATGATCACTGACCACGTAGTGGAATTCCTTGGTAAACTCACTTCAGAATTCACTGGTCGTAGCCATCGGGCACATCTACACTGGTGAATTTACAGCGCCAGCAGTTACAGCACTGCTCAGAAAGCACAGAAGGAAAACGCTGTTGTTCGTTCACACTGACAGCTGCCTGCAGTATGGGGTGTTCACACTTGCAGCACTTGCAGCAGTATTTGGAGCGGTGCACTCTGGGCAGCTATCCCACAGAGCACCTTTTTCTCTTTTGCCGCTAAGACTTGTGGGAAGGTGAAGTGGGTCACGGGGCATCCTGGGTCAGTCCCAATGCCCTGTGATGCATTGCTTCGCATCCCAGCAATTCCTGTACTTCCATCATTTAGCACCTTCTTTCAACGGTTTGTGTATTGCGTGCCCTGCCTCTTTCAGGCTGCAGGAATGGATCCCGAACTGCTGACCAGTATACTGCTTGCTCTGACCAACACGTCATCAGTGGCTAGGGTGACCAGATGTCCCGATTTTATAGGGACAGTCCCAATTTTGGGGTCTTTTTCTTATATAGGCTCCTATTATCCCCCACCCCCGTCCCGATTTTTCACACTTGCTGTCTGGTCATCCTATGAGTGGCAGTGGAGTTATTCCTTAAACTACAAAGGCAAGAGGAGTGCGACATTGATCTTGCCACATGAAGTAGCTATGACACAAGATTGCTTGTGGCATTCATGGAGGCGCTGACCACAGTGGAACGCCACTTTTGGGCTCAGGAAACAAGCACCAAGTGGTGAGATCACATCGTCATGCACATCTGGGATGATGAGCAGTGGCTGCAGAACCTTCGCATGAGGAAAGCCACATTCATTGGACTGTGTGATGAACTCACCCCAGCTCTGCAGCACAAGGACATGAGAATGAGAGCTGCCCTGTTGCTAGAGAAGCAGGTGGCGATTGCACTGTGGAAGCTGGCTACTCCAAACTGATACCGATTGGTCTCTAACCAGTTTGGAGTGGAAAAGTCGACTGTTGGAGTCGTATTGATAGAAGTGTGCAGGGCCATTAATCTCATCCTGTTCCAAAAGACTGTGACTCTGGGCAATTGTGGATGGTTTTGCACAAACGGGCTTCCCTAACAGCAGAGGAGCAATAGATGGCACACACATTGCAATTCTGGCACCAGACCACCTAGTCACCGAGTACATTAATCGCAAGGGGTATTTCTCAATGGTTCTCCAGGAGCTTGTGGATCACCGTGGGTGTTTCACGGACATTAACGCAGGCTGGTCCGGAAAGGTGCATGACGCACACATCTTTCGGAACACTGGCCTGTTCAGGAAGCTGCAAGCAGGGACTTTCTTCCCGGACCAGAAGATCACCGTTGGGGAAGTCGAAATACCCATTGTGATCCTGGGAGACCCCGCCTACCCCTTAATGCCATGGCTTATGAAGCCATACACGGGGCAATACGACAGCAAGGAGTGGTTCAACAAAAGGCTGAGCAAGTGCAGAATGACTGTTGAGTGTGCTTTTGGCTATTTAAAAGCCCGCTGGCGATGCCTGTATGGGAACCTGGACATGGCCAATGACAATATTCCTATGCTTGCAGCCATGTGCTGTACGCTCCATAATATTTGTGAAGCGAAGGGTAAAATGTCCCTTGTGATCCACCAGTGCTTGCAGCACCATTGAAAAGTACCCCTTGAGGTTTATGTACTCGCTGCCCTGATGCTCCGGTGCCAAGATATGGATATGGGTTCCATCTATCGCCCCACCACAGTTAGGGAATCCCATTGCAGTAAAGCCATCCACTATGGCCTGCACATTTCCCAGAGTCACTACCTTTAGTAACAGCAGCTCAGTGATTGCTTTGGCTACTTGCATCACAGCAGCCCCCACAGTAGATTTGCCCGACTGACCGGTAGCTGTCTGGTATTGCAAGCTTCCACAGGGCTATCGCCACTCACTTCTCAATTGTGAGGGCTGCTCTCATCTTGGTATTCTGGCGCTTCAGGGCAGAGGAAAGCAAGTCACAAAGTTCCATGAAAGTGCCCCTACGCATGCAAAAGTTTCACAGCCACTGGGAATCGTTCCACACCTGCAACACTATGCGGTCCCACCAGTCTGTGCTTGTTTCCCGGGCCCAAAATCGGTGTTCCATGGTTAGAACCTGCCCCATTAACAGCATGATCTCCAAAGCGCCAGGGCCCGCGGTTTAAGAGAATTCTGTGTCCATGTCCATGTCCTCATCACTCTCGTCGCCGCGCTGCCGTAGCCGCCTCCTCCTCGCTTGGTTTTGCAGGTCCTGGTTCAGCATAAACTGCACGATAATGCGCGAGGTGTTTACAATGTTCATGACTGCTGTCTTGAGCTGAGTGGACTCCATGCTTGCCGTGGTATGGCGTCTGCACAGTTCACCCAGGAAAAAAGGCTCAAAACGGTTGTCTGCTGTTCCTTTCACGGAGGGTGGGGGAGGATGTACCCAGAACCACCAGCGACAATGTTTTTTGCCTCATCAGGCACTGGGATCTCAACCCAGAATTCCAATGGGTGGGGGAGACTATGGGAACTATGGGATAGCTACCCACAGTGCAACGCTCCAGAAATCTACGCTATCCTCGGTACATGGACACACACCGCCAAATTAATGTGCTTAGTATGGCCGCGTGCAATTGACTTTATACAAGCTGTTTCCAAAAATCAGTTTCTGTAAAATCGGAATAATCCCGTAGTGTAGACATACCCTAAGTGGCTTTGCAGTGTGTACACCTCGGGAGTTACAGCACAGAAAGCGGCTTTACTGCGCAGAAACTTGCCAGTGTAGACGGGGCCATCCTAATAAGTTATCCATACCAAGAATGCTGCTGAAACTGAACCAGTGCTGATTACTCCAGGGGAGGGGGGATTCTGCATGACTGTGCGCCTGCAGAAAACGCTCCTCCCCCCCACAGAATTCCTGTGTTTCCCTGTGGAAAATGGCAGGGAAGCAAAGGGAAGCTGGGGGGCGGGGGGTGAGGCGGGACGACCATGTGCGCAGATTTTGGGGGGGGACTGCCTCCCTCCAGAAGTGAGGCATGGGGAACACACACAGGGTTATGTGCCACTCCCCCTACCCCAATCATTTCTGCAAGCGCAGAGCTTACCAGCTGAACAAGCCTGGGTCTCGGCTCCACTGACTCTGCAGCTGGACACCGCCTTCTGGGTCCTAGTGCCAGTCGTGCTCCCCTTCTGCGTGCTGGGAGCCTTCCTGTTTTCTGTGCAACAGTGAGTGGTTGCAATGGGGCTGGGTAAGGAGGTGTGTGAGGGGAAGAGATAGCAGGGAAGGAAAGGGGTGGAATAGGGCAGGGGAAGGGGAATACAGGAATAAGGGGAGGGGGAAGGAGAAGAATAGGGAAATTGCAGGGGGAACCGGGAGCCCGGCATGCGGCATCCCCTCGGAAGCAGCTGTGGCTCCCCCGTTAAGCAGGCCCACTGAACCCTCACCCTGACAAGCCCTACCCCCTTACATCTGGACACCCCCCGCAGCCTCCCACCCCACTGATCCCCAACCAGCTGCACTTGGACCCCCACCCCATCAAGCCCCAGTCCCCCAGCACCTGCCCCCACCTTCTGCCCCTCACACCCAGACCCCCAAGCTGAGCCCCAAACACCTTCACCTGGATCCCCTGCAGAATCCCACTGTCCCTGCACCCAGAACCCCCCAACAAGCCCCTGTGCATCCAGATCTTCCAATGAGCCACCCACACCCAGATTGCCCCACACAGAAATCTCTCATCCCACACCTGGATTCCCCCACACTATGCCCCTCCACACTTGGATCCTACTGGGCTGAGCCTACCCACCCACACTGGTGCACCTGGCACAGAGGGGCAAGACCCTGGGGTGTTTCTGGGGCAGGCCCAGCCCTTACACTGCGTCAGGATTAGGTGCGGACTCACTGCCGAGTCCCTGTACCAGGGAATGTGGGGGCTTCAGGGTGATCTCCCACCTCAATGCAACAAGTGGCCTATGTTCCCCACTGCCATGCTGGAGCCACATTTATTTACTGACAAATAAAATTTGCAGAATTAAAAAAAAAGTTTGCATAACTTTTAATATTTTTGGTACAGAATTTTTAGGTACATAATTCCCTCAGGAGAAGCTGATGGAGGCAGTTGCTGGGTTTGACTTCCAATATCCTTATTTCTGATATTGAATTTCCATATTTATGCATACTCAAGTTCACTAATTTTTCAACAAGACTATTACTAAAACTAAAGCAAGATGAGGTTTTAAAAAATTCCAGCGCAAAACCAAAAATCTCTCCCTTTCCGTTAAAAACAAAAATTCAAATTTCAGCTTTACTAATGCAACAGACAGTTCAGAAATTTCCTACTATTCAAGCTAAAATGAACTGACATTTATACTTATATGGTGTCTGTATTTTGTCTAAAAGCAATATTAAGCTGTCACACATGATTAAAGATCTGTGCCAAGACTGAAATGAAGTATCATTACAGAAACAAACTATCCTATCAGTCATCATTGCTGGCCCAGGTTGATAGACAACACCAGCACTTGAACTCAAAGGCATTAAATGCACATAAGGATTTAGCGCACAGCTAATTTAAAAAAACAAAAACACACCATGAAGGACCGAAATCTAACTCCATGTGTGTCAATGAAAGTATTGGCACTGATATCAGTGGGAACTGGATCAACCTTTGTATTACAGTCCAGATTATCCAAAACAGGGGTGTTCATGCCTTTTGTGGCTAGAGCTAAATTACATTTTTAATTATGGTCCATGAGCTAAGGATACAGAATAAGGATCATATGCTACACACAATCCATAGCAGCTCTCCCAAGGAGGTCAATAGAAGTTCTGCACAAAGATGAAGCAAATAAGACCTTTATGAAATGGCTACCATTTAATATTCTGTTATTTCTGTCCCTTGTTTGCAGATTTGTGTGCCAAATTCTAGTATTCGTGTACATGAGTAAGGCATGCTACTATATCTGCATTCTGTGCATGACTGCTAACCTAAATTTTAGAAAATACGGCTCTTAGATTGTCAATATTAGACTTCAGAGTTAACCCACTGAGATGAATGGGGGCCGTTTAAGACACTTTCACAGCCTGAAAAATCAGATTTAGCCAGTGCTATATCAGCTCACATTTGAAAAGATTAAAAAAACACCACCAACCATCATAAGGGCTAATTTTTTTAAAGAAAACAAACAAAACAAAGATTTTAGATTCTTGAGAATCTGAATCTATGATGGAGATTGGATAAATACATCATACAGGCTAGGAAAGACACCCCTTATCCAACTAACAGACTCATTTTTAAAATAAGCTCTTTTCTTAAATAAATAATTAAATAAATAAAAAGTGTGAAGCATAAGAAAGCAGGTTACAAATAGAGTAAACCTTAGCCAGAAATGCACTTTATCATTTTTAGAATGGGGCAGTGCTGGGAAAACAGTACATACTCAGTCCTTAATTCAGACTGCTGGTAATGCATAGGATACAAAGTGCCCCATGTATCCCCCTGTTGTGGAATGCACCCCTTGTGGTAGAGCTGTGCTTCAGAATCACAGCTTTCACTTTTAAAGACCATTCTAGCCCTCACAGTATGCTTGGCTCATTTTTTTAAGTTAACCAAGTTAGTGTTATCTTCCTGAAACAATAGTTCTGGGAGGTATAAATTGCCCATTCAACTCAATAAGGATGTTTTTCTAAGTGATATGCTCTAGTTTAAACAGGAATCAATTCAGGGAAATCCTATGGCCTGCATATTATATGGGAAGTCAGACGAGATGATCACAGGCATTTTTGGTCTTATAATATATGAACTCTGACAATTTAAATGCCAATATTGTTAACAATTTCACTGCTGATTATTTTAGCAGAAATACACAGCTGACTTGCTCACACAATAATCCAAACAGTCACTGCCCACACCTCCACTGGCACCAAAAGCCACAACTATCCTCAATCCAGCTGCCAAAGTCTCTGGCTTCCCCCAACTTCTATGATGCAGTTAGTCCAGCAGTTCTCAAACTGTGGGTCGGGATCCCAAAGTGGGTCACGACCCTGTTTTAATGAGGTTGTCAGAAGCGGGTTGGGGTGCAATGAAGCTTGAGAACCCCTAAGTTAGTCTGATATTGACAATGCCTGTGTGCAATACTGAAAACAGGAGGACAACATCAAAATGAATTGAATTAAAACAATTTTATCATTTTCATATTAAAGTAAAAGACTCATTTTCAAAATTTATCTGGAGTTGTGGGAGAATTGCCAGGCTGCTTTACCAGAGTACCACAGAATCCAGGAACCTTGCAACAGCATCAGGGCAAGAGTATGTGAGGTCTTACCCATTATACAGCCTCCAAGTGATATCTAAGGGCTTGTCCACATTTTAAAGTTAATTAAGATAGGTTGTGAATTTAGCTATTCTTGTCCAACTCCATTTGCGGACACTATTATTCCAGAACAAGGTTGCTTAGTTCCTGTTTAGCTTAACCAAGTGTCTTACCTGAGTAACCCAGGAACTCTCTCAATGTGTAGCAAACCCTTAGCTACACAGCAGTGAGGTGCATCAAGCTGCTCATTTCAAGCAGATTCAGTCAAGCTGCTGAGATTCGGTCACATGCAACTATCAGGAGAAACACCGCTTTCAAATCTGCTAGTCAGCATACAATTTATACAATGTAACCCACTATTATCATATCTAACACTCAGGCCTGGTCCACACTGGGGGGCAGTGTCGAGGTAAGATACACAACTTCAGCTACGGGAATACCGTAGCTGAAGTCGAAATATCTTATCCCTACTTACCTCCCGTCCTCACCGCTCGGGATCGACGTCCGCGGCTCCCCCGTTGATTCCGCTACCGCCACTCGCTCCGGTGGAGTTCTGGAGTCGACAGGCGCGCGTTCGGGGATCGATATATCGCGTCTAGATGAGACGTGATATATCGATCCCCGCAAAATTGATCGCTACCTGCCGATTCGGCGGGTAGTCTGGACGTACCCTCAGTTTGGCCATCAGTGATAGGAGTTAACAGACTACAGAGAATGTAGTATGTTGTAGCCGTGGTGCTCCCAGGATATTAGAAAGAAAAGGCGGATAAGGTAATGTCTTTTATTGGATCAACTTCTGTTGGTGAGACCCACCTTGTCAATCTACAGAAAATTTAATTAATCACAAGAATTAGCAAGTTATTCCTCAAAAACTGATCAGCTACAGTGAGTCAGATCATCTGCAGAAAACCAAAAAGTGATATAATTTTTATTGCATACAAGAAAAAGACATTCCATTGCCTGACTATATAAGAGAAGTTCTAAAAGTCAAATAACTCAACCTTATATATAATTGCTTTACATCTACATTTTTATTACATTTGGTAAGTGAATACTTTGATCTAGTGGTTGGCCAAAACCAACAGTAATTCACAGGATTTCAGGCCTCTCACCCACCACATATATCTTGGCTGACAATATCTACACTAGGTTTAAATGATCTGAAATAGTTTACCTTTAACCCCTTGTGGTGGAAGGGAGGAGGATTTTAAAAAAAAATTGTAAAAGAAAAGAATACTGCTGCTCTTGCTCAAACAAACTGCTCACAAGAGTATACTGCAATCCAGAGGTGGAAGGGGGGGGCGAGAGAAATCACAATTCTTTGAATATTTCTACATTGCTACAAGACTGTGCAGCACGATGACGCTGAACTCTATTCATTCTTCACTGAATTATTTTAATTTAAGATAAGCTTCTCCACAGATCAGTTAATCTCCCCCACAAAAAATAAAATAAAATAAAATCAGATTTAACAACCCTTCTTCTTGCCCCATAATCAATCAAAAGCAGGCACTTGAAATTCCACCCATGCTTTACATGAACTATGTGAAGCATTTCAAAACCCTGCTCTAATTACACAACAGGCGCTAGCAAATCTTTCTACACAAACACAACACAACACATTACTGTATGTCATTCTTAAAACACAAAATGCCATTGATACAGGCAGAAGCGTGCCACATAGTTCATTGGGACTCCGCATATTACTTAAGCAGTGAGACACAACAGGCAGTGCTTTTCTTGGCAATTACAGCGGAGTTGGTATTGGAGCTAGGATGCTGACAGTCAAGTCATTTTATCCACCCCAAGAAGAGAAATAATCACCCTAAAGTTCACCATCTGTGGTAGCCTCAGTGGTTTGAGCATTGGCCTGCTAAACGGAGGGTTATGAGTTCAATCCTTGAGTGGGCCATTTGGGGATTGGTCCTGCTTTGAGCAGGGGGTTGGACTAGATGATCTCTTGAGGTCCCTTCCAAACCTAATAATCTATGATTCTATTATGAAATTTAATAAATACAGAAAACAAACATTTGTTAGCATTATGAGTATCAATGTCAGATCACAGAGTCATAAAGCTCTAATTGAAAGTTTTGAACCTATTTCAATTTCACTGAGATACATGTGACATGGCTTTAGATCCAGCCACCAGCGCAGATTTCCCACAGTCACTCTCACACTAATGTCTATGCCTAGCAAATGCACAGATCTGGCACTTTGCTGTAACTCCTCCCCACCCCCCAAGTAACCCATTTAGGCTAAAGCTCCACACACACATCTTTAAATGTCAAATAATACTTCAAGGTAACTGCTGATATGATTTACATTACATTTTGTGAAAGAAAAATATCTGTGTCTTGGCTGACAATTTATACACCCATTCTGAGTTTGACAGGATGTATAAAAATGACAAACTGTAACATTACAAAAATAAATTTATAATGAAAACACAAAAATATTCAGCTGCAGTACTTCTAGCAGGAATTCCTTCAATAAATCAAATCTTTGTCACAGAATGAATGACATATTTAAAGAGCTTGCCCAAGCTATCCAAAAATAGTTTCACACATGTACTAGCTACATGTTTTCAAATGCAGAGGTATTCTTTTAATCTTTAAAAAAAACAAAACTGTCCCATCACTAGGGATCTCATGCAGCATTGCATCTCACCAATACCCAACAGGAATAATGGCATTAGAATTTGACCTCTGTTTGTGTTGGGTATCACCTTACTCCACTTGATCCTCTTGAATTCAATGGGATTATTCATGGACTAAGAAATCTAGCCCAAGTATTTTTATAGAAAAGGCGATACTAAAATCAACTAATGGAGTTTAGCATGCACCCCAAAAGGACAGGAAGACATTTAAACTAAAAAAAAATATTGCTTAAAATGATTGTTTTATATATTAATTTAAACGGTGTTAAAGGTGGGCAAGTGCTCTCAAAAGGTTCTGTCAAACTAAAACACTGAGCAAAAGTTTTAAGCAAGGAGTGCTGTCAAATTGGTACTGGAAACAGTGTAAATGTTAGCGTGGACACTAGCCTTCACAATTCCTTGACAAAAAGACTTGCTTCAGCCCGGTCTTTCTGATACCCTATTGAAAATTATGTCCATTCTATGCCAGCAGTTAAACATTCAATACCCACTGCTCACAACTGTGAAGGTGTGCACATGGCTTCAACGAAAAAAATAGAGCAAAAAAAATGATGATAGCACAGTGGTTTTGCCAGTAGGTGAAACCAAGACATTTACCATCCCTCTCTCAAAAAATAAATGCACCAGGCTACGTTTAATAGCATCCTCTTGCTTTTTCCCCAAATGCATGTACCCCATCTTGCCCTCTCTGTGGTTTGCACTGTTGTTCGCTTTTACGACGCAGCGCTATTTACCTCGCACCGCGGCTCTTTGTGTGTATTCTGCCCCTGTGGGATTGCCAGCAATAAATCGAGGGACACGCAGGGGCTGCCATCCCCTTTAGGGATTAATCAGCGTTTGCAGAGCGCTCTGGAGGTGCAAAGCGCTGTCTAGATGCTCAGCGAGACCCGCGGTGATGGGAGAGGAAAGCCCCGACATGTCTGACACAAACCCACTGCCACCAAGATAATCACCCGGAGCCAATCCCGCCCGCCCCAGGCACAGAGGCGTCTGTGCCCCCAGCACAGAGACAGGGGAAGCAGGACGCAGACAGCTCGGGCTGGAGGGGGGGGGGGGGGAACCCAGACACCGACACCTCCTTGCTGATGAGCAGCGAACACACCCGCCGCAAAGGGGGCACGTTTGGGGGGAGCCCTGGGGCCTCCTCGCCGGAGCATGGGGAGACCGGGGTTAAACCACTGCTGGGGCGAAGGGTCCCACCGCGGGGAGCCGCCAGGACTAACCCCCCTTGCGGCACGAAGGGGCCCCGCCCGCGGAGCCGGCGCAGGATGAGCTGCGATCCCCAGGCAGCCCCGGCCACCCCAGCCCCGGCGGGGGAAGAGACCCAGCCCCGCCCGCTGTCCCCTCACTCACCGGCTGCGAGCTCTCCCCTCGGCCGAGCCCCTTCTCCGGCGGCCGGAGCAGCCCCAGCCCCAGCAGCACAATATGGCGAGCGGCAGCCTCCGCAATGGAGCTCGGGAAATAGAAGGGAGTTACATATTCATGGCCGGGGCCGGGCAGGGGGAGCGGGGATGGGACCGGGCTTCCCGAAGCCCCCTCCCCCGGCGGTGGGGAGCGAGACAGCTCAGCTAGCGGGAACCCAGCTCTTCCCTCCCCTCGCTCCCGGCTGCAGCCCTCTTCAGCAGCCCCTCAGCGCCTCCGCCCCCGCGGGCTGCACAGCCCCCCTCAGCCTAGCTCCAGCCCCTCGGTGCCACTGACCCCCTCAGTGCTACTGCCCCTCCCACCCAGGGCTGCACAGCCCCGCTCAGCCTAGCTCCAGCCCCTCGGTGCCACTGCCCCCCGGGGCTGCACTGACCCCCTCAGTGCTACTGCCCCTCCCACCCAGGGCTGCACAGCCCCCCTCAGCCTAGCTCCAGCCCTGCGGTGCCACTGCCCCCCCAGTCTGCACAGCCCCCATCAGCCTAGCTCCAGCCCCGCGGTGCCATTGCCCCCCCCCAGGGCTGCACAGCCCCCCTCAGCCTAGCTCCACCCCGTCAGTGCTGCCCTCCCCTGCTGCACAGCCCCCCTCACCCCAGCTCCAGCCACCCAGCTGCACAGCCCCCACTCACCCTAGCTCCAGCCTCTTGGTGCCACTGCCCCCCCAACTGGACAACCCCCCTCAGCCTAGCTCCACCCCGTCAGTGCTGCCCTCCCCTTCTGCACCCCCCCCCCAGTGCCGCCCCCCCTGGCAGCACAACCTTCCTTGACCTAGCTCTAGCCCCTCAGTGCCCCACCTCAGCCTAACTCCAGCAGCTCAGGCCCAAGCCCTGGGCCTGAGCTGCTGAATGAATCCAATGCCTTCATCTTCACTCTGCACTGACAGGCTGAAGTTCTGTGTTCCTTCCCTTTTGGCTTCTCCCTTCAGGCTTCCCACCTCCCCATCTTGGTTCAGCCCATTAGTGCACAGCCCTATGCTTCACTCACCCTCTATCCCCCATTTTACCTCTAATCCTCTGTTACAGAGCCCTTTGTTTTCACCCCCACATAACCTTTACCTCTAGGCATTGAACCTTATGCTGAACCCAAGGAATGTTCCCTCTTTATCCTCCCTAGCTGAGCTCCAGGTGTTCAGTGCAGAGCTTGGGTTGCCCCATTAGCACTCCCTGGATGCTAATGCTTGGGCTCCTGCCTTATCCTGAGCGTTTAGCCTTCTATTCCTTCCCTCCTAGCGCCCCCACCCCCACCCCTGGGCCCTTTATGCTGAGCTCCAGACATGGAGAGGCAGTACCCTCTATTCCTGTATCCTATCCCCACTCTCCCAGCTGAGCTCCAAGTTTCCTTTAGCTGAGTCCAAAATGTAACTACTAATGCAGAAACCCTTTTCTACTGTTTTGTATTATTCAATACTTTCCAGATGATGAAACTGAACCAAGGAATAGAAAATACTTTTCAGCACTCCTCCCTTTCTTTGTTCAACATCACACACTTGAATTAAGAAACTGAACCAGTGAAGCCCACTGGAGGAGGAAGATGCAATACAATATAAGGATACCAGAAGGGAGCAGTAGTTTTTTATTGTGCTATAAGAAGACATGTTGGGCTGCATTTGTGTTTTCATATTTACCTACCACTGACTTCAAAAGGCAGCTTATATCTGATTTTCAGATGAGACCTTGAACTGGAGACTGTAGTACTTGTCTTTAGATAGCTCATGGTTTTTCTCACTGTGTCCCAGTGCCTGTTTGGGTAACTACCTTTTGCCTGCCTACATTTTTCTCCTGCAATTTTAGTAGGATGCGTTCCATTCTTCTCTCACCTTAAAAGTTTTCTCGTATGATGTGGATTGCATGTATGAGGCATGAAATATATCTGTTTGTGAATCACCATGCAAAGCTAAAGGACTATATAAATTCCTAAACACACTACACACACATACACTCACACACACACACAAGTTAAGATAGAATTAAGGTTGCGACAATGTCCCTAATTTGGGGAGGGGAATTACAGAGTTATTGTATCAGAGGGGTAGCCGTGTTAGTCTGGATCTGTAAAAGCAGCAAAGAATCCTGTGGCACCTTATAGACTAACAGACGTTTTGCAGCATGAGCTTTCGTGGGTGAATACCCACTTCGTCGGATGCATCATGCTGCAAAACGTCTGTTAGTCTATAAGGTGCCACAGGATTCTAGAGTTATTGTAGTTACCCCCAAAACAATTACAGATTCAGGAAAGTCTGATTTCCTGTGGAAACTATGATGAGTGCATTTTAGTGTTTGTGGTTCCAGATTAAACCAATGCTCAAACCACTGAGCTATCCCTGCCCCCCCCCAAAACAATTAGAATAGAATATCAGAGTTGAAAGGGACCTCAGGAGGTCACCTAGTACAATCCCCTACTCAAAGCAGGACCAAGCCCCAGACAGATTTTTGACCCAGATCCCCATATGGCTCCCTCAAGGATTGCACTCAGAACCCTGGGTTTAGCAGGCTAATGCTAAGCTAGCCCTCCCCAGTGGTTTGAGCAATGGTCTGCTAAACCCAGGGTTGTGAGTTCAATCCTTGAGAAGGCCATTTAGGGATCTGGGGCAAAAAGAGGGCTAGCTCAGTGGTTTGAGCATTGGCCTGCTAAACCCACACCCAATGATACTGGCATTAGATGGATCTCTGTTCCCTGCAGAACTATATTGAAGTCAGTGATGCTATATTGGTGCAGGTGTGTTTGCTTGTGTGGCTGTCAAAAGATCAAGGACTAAGTTTATATAGAAAGGATTGAAGCTCTTGTCTCCAATGATGTCATTGTCACACTTTCTGTAGTCATGAGTACCAACCTCAGGGCAGACATCCCAAACTGGTGGTATGTTTTATAATTGGATTTCGCCAACCCAATAACAAATATAAACTCCTGGATCACTGTAACAGTCTTACCATGGAGTCACAGACAGTACTTTTAGACTCTCCAGTCTATCTTGCCACTCATGCAAGACAGACTTAGTGATAAATGCTCACTTACCCTAAAATTCACAAAATATTCAGGTTGCTCTCAAGTCCCAAGAGACCAGTCACTTACCCCAAATCAATTTGTACCTTAGATATCACACTAAAGACAACTCTGATAGCCAATCCTATAGTTAATTAAGGATTTATTAACTAGGAAAAATAAATGAGAGAGTTATTTACAGGTTAAAGCAGGCAACGTATAAGTACAACTGAGTTACAGTTTATAGTTCCAAAAGGTGACAGAAATGCAATAATCTGTTTTTTAGGGCTAATCCAGGTTTACCCTGGGGATCTCTGCTTTTGTTTCTTAGCGCCAGCCCTTGTGATTGTACAAGCTGCAAAGAGAGAACTATTTCTTCTTCTGAGCATCTTTATATGTCCTTCCCCCAGAGTTCAAACTAATAGAAGGAGTGCTTCTGGATGTACCTTTTTCATGGGTCAATGGTGCAGTCAACAAAGTTTTTGTCCTACAATGGTCCATTTAGTCTTGATAGTCCTTCATGGGCAGTGGAACCACTCTTTCTGCCTAGGTTCACTAGTTCAGAGCAGGCATTTTTACAATTATAAAGCCTGGGATACAGCCATGACCAGTAAGATTAATGCATGCAGCAATTTACAAGCATTTTATAAACACTAAACACATCTTTACAAGTCTAACATCTCTCTTGAACAATATCAATATACAAGTGAGATGGTCTGGTTTCCAGCTATGAATTTGTAAGTGTTCAGCTGATGTATACTGCCTTGGCAAAGAGCTGGCACCTGGTTTACCAGCATCACACTCATTTTAAAATATTTCAGCACTTCAAAGTTGTTAGTGAGATTCAGTCCCCTAAAGCAGTGGTTCTCAGCCTTTCCAAACTACTGTACCCCATTTAGGAATCTGATTTGTCTTTACACCCCAAGTTTCACCTCACTTAAAAACTACTTGCTTTCAATATCAGACATAAAAATACAGAAGTGTCACAATACACTATTACTGAAAAATTGCTTACTTTCTCATTTTTACCATATAATTATAAAATAAATCAATTGGAATATAAATATTGTACTTACATTTCAGTGTATAGTATAAACAAGTCATTGTCTGTATGGAATTTTAGTTTGTAATGACTTAGCTAGTGCTTTTTATGTAGCCTGTTGTAAAACTAGGGAAATATCTAGATGATGTCTGGAAGACCTCTGTGTACCCACAGGAGTACACGTACCCATGATTCAGAACCACAACCCTGAAATGAGACTGCTAAAATGTAGTGCACTTAAATTTTAGCAATGTTAGAGCTTTGACTGTTACATTAATAAGTGACAATATAAAGGCTTTTGTCTTGTTTTTATTTATTAAGGCCTACTTTATGCCATGCTCATTTTTCATTACACCTAATTTTAAAAAGTTTACCATTCAAGTTCAGGTTTCAAGTCATTTTTGTTTGCTCTAATCAACATTTAGATAGTACCTTTCATCCAAGGATCTTAAGGCAGTTTAAAAAAATCAAACCTTCAACATCCCTGTGATCAGGGCCGGCTCCAGGCACCAGCCAAGCAAGATCGTGCTTGGGGAGGCAGATTCGAAGGGGCAGCATTCTGTCCAGTCTTAGGGCGGCACGGCTGCCCTTTTTTTTTTTTTTTTTTTTGCCGCTCTGGCTGCCCTGTAGGGGGCTGCAGCGCGGAGAAGGGGAGCGCCCTGCTGGGAGCTGGCTGCACACTCCATCTGCCCCAGCCAATGCCAGGTCTGCAGCAAGCCTGGCAGCCCGCGTCCTTCCCTCCCTGCCTACCGGAGCAGTGCAGAGCCCTCCCGGCAGGCAGTGTGGTGGGAGGGGACGAATGGTGAGCGCCCTGGCTGAAGGAAGCCCTGGCCGCCCCCCTTCTCTTTCTCCCACCTGCTCCCTCCCCCTTCCCCCTGCTAGCCGGGGCGCGCACTCCACTGCCCGGGGCACATCTGCAGCGCAGGGAGTCCCGCTAGCTGAAAGTTTGTACCCTGGCTCTGGCCGCCCCGCAGGTTTTTTTGTTTGTTTGTTTGTTTTTGCTTCGCCGCTCCAGCCTCCCAGCAGGTTTTTTGGTTTTGTTTTGTTTTTGCTTTGATGCTCCAGCCGCCCCGCAGGGTTTTTTTTTGCTTGGGGGGGCAAAAAAGCCAGAGCCGGCTCTGCCTGTGATGTAGCCAAATATTATCCAAATTTTCTAAAGGGGAAATGGAGATACCAAGAGGTCAAATGATTGCTCAAGGTCACAGTTAGAGGCAGAGTTGGTAATAGAATCCAGCAGTCCTGACACAGAATCCTTGTTCTGTTTTGTATAATTATATATACTATAATCAAGATGTGTTGGATGTTTTCTAAACACAGAAGATGTAGTCCCTGGTACAAAGAGTAAATTGTATTTAAAAGAGAGAGAGAAGAGAAGGGGTGGGATGAAGGAAGGCAACATAAAAGCTAACGTGTCAGATGATTTGCACTCAATTTGTGAAAGCTCTCTTTCCCCTTCCACTTCACTCCATTTATTCTTTGCATGTGTATAGTCATTACACCTGTGCAAAGCTACACCACTATCTCTGAAGGCATGGCTACACTCACAGATATAGAGTGCTGTGAGTTAAACCCGCCTTCGGAGAGCGCAGTAGGGAAAACGCTGCAGTCTGTCCACATGACAGCTGCTTGCGCACTGGCGTGGCCACATTTGCAGCACTTGCAGCGGCATTGGGAGTGGTGCATTATGGGCAGCTATCCCAGCATGCAAGTGACTACAACATGCTTTTCAAATGGGGGTGGGGTGGGGTGGAGTGTGACAGGGAGTGTGTTGTATGTATGTGGAGGGAGAGAGAATGGGGCTGGGGGGCTGAGAGCATGTCAGCATGGTGTCTTGTAAGTTCAAACAGCAGCAGACACCCTCCCCCGCCCCGCCTCTCTCTCTCTCACACACAGCATTCCACACTAATGGCTTGCATGCCGGCTGTCAGAAATGGAGTTTTGAAAGGGTATTTCCGCATTCCTAGAGGAGTTCAAAACAATGGCAAGAGTGGCCACTTGATTTAAGGGGATTATGGGATGTTTCCGGAGGCCGATCAGAGCGCAGTAACCCAACACCTCGTTCACACTGACATTTACAAAACATTTTCTTTACTGTGGTGATTTTTGGTATTACTTACAAACAGCAGCTCAATTTTTAAAATAGAAGTGAGTTTTAAGTTAAAAGGTTAAAGTTGGAAGATAGAGTCAGGTAAAGTGTAAAACTGAACCTCACCACTCTAATCCTGCTGTATGTTTTGCAGGAACAGGTATTAACACCAGTGTCCTACTCTATTTAAATTCTTGGTAGTTTCATTCTGACTTAAAATTTCCTGTTTCAGTTGGAAAAGAGTGTCTTTTCCATCTATTATGTACCATTACTCTTCATTGATACAGCAACTGTGATTCACTCCAGTGGCTGAAGTACGGTGGTAAGTGAAGCAATTCCTACATTATTGTGTAACAATCTAAAATGCTTTGGAATCTTTCTGGATAAAAGGTGCAGTATAAATATATCATCACTCAATATCATTAGGAAAGCAAGGGACAAAGTTAGCAAAAGAAAAACTGGAAGTATATAGTTCTTGGCAAGCCAGAGTTATGCAACTGAGATCTTAGTCAAATATTTACACTAGTTTGCCCAAGTCTCTAGAGTAACATGTAAATTAAACTTCTAAAATAACTGTTTCTTTACACTTATAATTTATGTTGCAAGTAAAGTGGAGTAAGGTGACAAATTCAATGCAATTCAGTATAAAACATACTGGGATGCAGAATCAAGTTCTTCTAGATATGAGTAGAGTCATTTCTAACTAGGTACTTAACATCTACATATTACTGTTCTAGTTGCATTAGAAATTCTTGGATAGAGATTATAGCAAGTACATATTTCTAATAAGGAGACCCATACAATAGCCTCCCATGAACCATCTGTAGCAAATGCAATCTAAAGTTTACAATGCCTTAACACAATTGGCTAGTCACAAACTAACCAGCAGGAAGGGATGAATGAATAACATGTAGAAAGAAAACAAAACAAGATGATGAAATCATGTGACAGAATCACATCAGTCATGGCAGTTGAATTGTAAAAATATCACAGGGATCAAGACTTCCTACTGTGTTTAAGCCAGATTCAGGACTTAAAGGGACATTTGATTTTTGATGTAGGTTTTGGCTCACTTCAATCAGCTTATACTGATTGCAACATGAGAATCTGATGCTTTAGTTGTAGCCCCACAAAACCTCTCAATATGATGTCACAGATTTAGGAAGGCAAGAAGGTCCTTGTGGATTTCTCTGGTGCACTCAACCACTCAGCAAGTTCGCAGTATGAGAAATTAAAAACAAAAACTTATGGTTCCTGGTCAGAAAAAATAGGACCTAGACAGAAGGATCAGTCAATCAGAATACAACAGATACCTGTTTGATCTGAGTACCATGGACACTATATTTATATGGCAAGGAGGAAGGAATGGGGAGTAGGTGAGATTTAGAAGCTCAGAGTTATGACACAATTCTTGCTGTCTGCAGGTTTGGCTGTGATAGTTGGAGAAAGCATTCATATATTACAGAGTCTGAAATAGCTTTAATTAGCTCTGGGTTACTATGATTCCCAGCACAATGTCAAAGCATTCCCCCCTCTTTTCACAGCAGTAAAATGGAGGTAAAGAAAACATCATTCCCACCCTGTTCCAATTGCTTGAGATATGCAAGAGACCCTCCTCTAAATAGAAGTAATTCGCTACCTTTTAAAATGGTCTCAAGGCCATCCATGACATTTTAAAACAAAGGGGTTATGGTGGAGAATAGGAAAGACAGGGAAAGAAACACCTCTAGTGAAACTCTTTGAAAGAATAGCAACAACACACAAATGGGTAAAGTTAGGATATATATATACTCCCTTTTGTGCATTATACTAGTGCATCAGAACCAGAAAGTGAAACTAGTTTGTGTCCAAATGCAACAAGAAAACGAACAGCATATAAATGTTGAAAAGTAGTAAATTGGGTATTGCTGATGGGGGAGGAGGGAGAGAAGAAAATAAATTGGGCTATGTACCTGCCTGAGCATCAGAATAAGGGGATGTAGGACAACCCTTACTCCCCTGTATTGACTATCTATATCAGTGGTAATGTGCCTGTGTCCTGGCCCCCGGGAGAGCACCCGCCAAAATGCCGCCAAATTTCAGTGGCATTTCGGCGGGGACGCCTCTCGATGACGCCGTTTGTCACCAACAAGTGATGTCATCGAGAGGCGTCGCCCCCGAATTTCAGCAGGGACGCCTCTCGATGACGCCGCTTGCCGTCGACAAGTGACATCATCAAGAGGCGTCACTCCCGAATTTCGGCAGCGACGCCTCTCGATGACACTGCTTGCTGTCGACAAGTGACGTCATCGAGAGGTGTCGCTCCCGAATTTCGGCAGGGACGCCTCTCAATGACATTGCTTGTTGACAGCAAGCGGCATCATCGAGAGGCGTCGCCGCTGAAATGCCGCCGAAATTCAGTGGCATTTCGGCGGGTGCTCCACCGCCGCAGTGGTCCTTCATCTGGCGCCCGCCAGAAGAAAAGTTTGGAGACCACTGATCTATATCATGGGTAGCAAGGCTGCCTCTGCAACACTATTAATCCCTCTCCTGTGCAGGTGGGAAAAAGGTGGGGACTAAGGCTATGTCTATACTATGCACCTTTTAGTGGCACAACTAAGGAAGCAGTATAGCCACAGTTTGTCAGCAGAAAAGACCTCTCCTGTCAACAAAAATCTTCCACCCCAATGAGCGGCAGTAGCTTTGTCGGCAGGAGAGCTCTCCTGCCGACAAAACATTGTTCACACTGGCACTTTTCGTTGGTAAAACTTTTATCATTCAGGGGGGTGTTTTTTTCACACCCCTGAACGACAAAAGTTTTGCCAATAAAAGTCCAGTGTAGACATAGCCTAAGGCTCGATTCTCCACTGCACCTATCAGCTCAGCTGCGTCTGTGCCAACTTTGTGCACTGATTACTTCTCCCTGGGTCATAGATGGGTGGAAGGAGAAGGACCAGGGACCAGACTGAAATTCTCCAATTCATTGTCTGGTTTTGTTGCTCACAGTTTGTGGGAGTGCCTTTATATACTGTATGTATAATTATTAAGTACAATCAAGTAGATTTTGTATTATTTTTATCATAGCAGTGACCCTTACAATATCCACATTTTTCCTTTGCATTCATAGCTTACTTTTTTTATTAAAATAAAATCCCCAAACTGAAATTTGTCATGCTAAATCTTATTCCAGAGAAAACTTTGATTACAGGAGAATCCACTACAAATTTCATATAACACTGGTACACCATCCATTCTAAATACCAAAAATGTTACTTGAAATTAATCTCTGCTGTGTCAAGCAAATGTTTGTCTGATTAGACAAAGCTAATCAAGTGAGTTTATAGAGGTCTAGCACAGACAGACTAGGATTTCTTCCCTAGAGAAAAGAGAGCTGGAATATAGCTGGAGTTCAATTCACATGATTTAGCGGCTTGATATGGGTATAGAGAAAAAAATACATAAAATCAAGAAATGGAGTAATGTTTGCATAGATGATGTGTGTGGGTTCCCCCACACCCCTCTTAAACCCAATCTATTGCGCAGTTTAGAAGGCCAGTGGCTATTCAGGACCAAATCCTATCCAGGTAGGATAAATGAGGTTAAAGTAGTTTAGTGTTTAGGTTGGAGAATATCCTCCACTTCTCTCCCAAGAAAAGACCACTCATGGAAACTACTTAATGAGCCATTCTTGCTACCATACTGTGGGTTTCATGTTCATGGTGAAGGGACAGGTAGAGTGGGAGAACAGGTATTGTGTTGTTTTGTATCTAGCATGATGAGGGATACAACACTGTATGCACACACGAAGGACAGATATTTTGGGTTAGCAACTAGCCAGGGACTCATACACATGCAGCTCTTGTAGAAGCCATATATTGCCACTGGGTCCAGTTAGTAATCCAGAGACAGCTTCAGTGGATCATAGGAGAGCCCCCAAAGGGAGAACCCCATATCAAGGTCTATGGCGACAGTTCAGTTACAAAGAAGCTCATGGCTTATGGGCTTTTTTCTTGTTTCCTATGTGGGTTTTTCCACTGTGGAAGGGACAATCTGCCCCTCAAGAGTTATGATAAAGGGGTACATATAGGACAATAGTGCCTCAGCCTGAGGAAGTAGCTACATGTTGCTTTGTGTAACATTCAGCTGTTTTATCAATTAAGCACCTCAAAGCTAATTATGGGGAGATAACATATTACATCGTTGGAAGGAGTATCAGAGGTATATTCAATGTCTGGAGGCCAGCCAATGAAATCTACATTTAAAATTTATTCCAGCAGTGGGCCAAGAATTAGCAAGGCATCTATTTATTCTTGCAAGAGAACAAACGCACATGATAAAAACAATTCACTATGTGCCAGAGTCAGTTAGCTCAGCTATAATTGAGATTAATTTCCTGCACTGACAGAGTAAGCATAATACCACAGTAATGTGTTTGTTAAAACCTTTAAAAGAATAATCTTGTTTTTATTTTGAGACTTTTATGCAAAATGAGAGAGGAGGAGGAGGAGGAAACCATGTCTTGTTAACTCTTCAGAGGGGTAGATGTGTGCATAAGACAAATGATGATTGTAGCAGTATTTTTTATACCAAAACCAAATGAGCTCTAAACCAGGAAGGATTTGAAATCTGATCCTGCACTCTTTACTCCCATTTGTTTCAAAAGGAGTTTTGCCAGAGGAAAAACTACAGATCAGGACATAAGATTCAACCCCATGTTCAGAAGGATCTTGCTATCAGCAGAGATTGCTGCCAGCTGGCCACTTAACTGCTGATACAGGACCCAGGGGTAGAACAATGCACTAGGTACTCTTGGGGGGATTCTGCGCCAAAACATTAAAAATTCTGCACACAATATTTTTTAAATTCAGCAAAATTCTGCAACTTTTAACACTATATAATTAAGCCAGTTTCAATTATTTTGGTAATTTATTTAAAAATACCTGTCAGCAAGTATGTCTGTAACAACACATACACACACAAAAATTTCTCCAGGAGTAGAGTGTTAAAGAAACCTTATGACAACACAGTTCCTGTTTTTCTGCTCCCTCCCCCACAGAACCCAGCTGGGGGCCAGACACTCACACTCGTTACCCCCTAGAGGACAGCTGTGGCCCCCCACCAGGCCCAGACACTCACATCGCCTAACCCCCTGTCATAAACAGATAGTTAAGGGTTAAGGTCTCTTTTACCTGTAAAGGGTTAACAAGCTCAGTAACCTGACGAACACCTGACCAGAGGACCAATCAAGGGACAAGATAATTTCAAATCTCTGTGGAGGGAAGTCTTTGTCTGTGTTCTTTGTTTGGGGTTTTGTTCTCTCTTTGGATCTAAGAGGGGCCAGACGTAATTCCAGGCTCTCCAGGTTTCCTGAAGTATTCTCTTCTATTCAGTATAGTGAGTATTAGAAAGGCGGATTAGTCTTCTAATTAATTTCTGTATTTGCAAATGTGTGTTTGCTGAAACCCTGTTTTATTTTATTTTTGGTTACTGTATTTGTCCTGATGCTAGCTCTCTAGTTTCATAAGTTGTACCCTGTAAACATTTCCATCCTGATTTTACAGAGATATTTTTACTTTTCTTTCTTTAATTAAAATCTTTTCTTTTTAGAACCAGATTAATTTCTTCCCTTGTTGGAATTTCAGGGGAAGGGGAGGGGGGAAGGTGAGTCCCTCTTTGTTTTGATTAAACTCCTTGATTCAAGGTAATCTCTCCCAAGGACTAGGGGAGGGGGAAGAAGGTGGGGGGAATGGATTATTTCCCTTTGGGTATGTCTACACTACAAGAGTAGTTCGATTCAACTTAAGTCGAATTTGTGGAATCGACCTTACAAAGTCAAATTTGTGTATCCACACTAAGGACACTAATTCGACTTTGTGAGTCCACACTAACGGGGCAAGCATCGACATTGGAAGCGGTGCACTGTGGGCAGCTATCCCACAGTTCCCGCTGTCCCCGCTGCCCATTGGAATTCTGGGTAGAGCCCCCAATGCCTGCTGGGGGGAAAAATGTGTCGAGGGTGGTCTTGGGTAACTGTCATCATTCAACCGTCACTCCTGCCCTCCCTCCCTGAAAGCCCCGGCGGGAAATCTGTTCGCGCACTTTTCTGGTCAGTGACAGCGCGGACGCCACAGCACTGCGAGCATGGAGCCGGTTGTGATCATCGCTGCACTTATGGCCGTTGTCAACTCCTCGCACCTTATCGTCCACCTCTTCGACAGTCAGCTGCTGAGAAATCGGGCGAGGAGGCTCCGGCAGCACGGTGAGGACATGAAGTCTCAGAGTGGCACAGACCTCTCAGAAAGCACGGGATCCCGCGCCGCGGAGATCATGGTGGCAATGGGTCATGTTCATGCTGTGGAACGGCGATTCTGGGCCCGGGAAACAAGCACGGACTGGTGGGACCGCATAGTGCTGCAGGTCTGGGATGAATCACAGTGGCTGCGAAACTTCAGGATGCGTAAGGGCACTTTCCTTGAACTGTGTGACTTGCTGTCCCCTGCCCTGAAGCGCAAGGACACCCGGATGCGAGCAGCCCTGACTATGCAGAAGCGAGTGGCCATAGCCCTCTGGAAACTTGCAACGCCAGACAGCTACCGGTCAGTAGCGAACCACTTTGGCGTGGGCAAATCTACCGTGGGGGTTGCTGTGATGCAAGTAGCCCACGCAATCGTTGAGCTCCTGCTCTCAAAGGTAGTGACCCTGGAAAATGTCCAGGTCGTCATAGATGGCTTCGCCGCGATGGGATTCCCAAACTGCGGTGGGGCTATAGATGGAACTCACATCCCTATCCTGGGACCGGACCACCAGGCCAGCCAGTATATTAACCGAAAGGGCTACTTTTCAATGGTGCTGCAAGCACTGGTGGACCATAGGGGACGTTTTACCAACATCAACGTCGGGTGGCCGGGCAAGGTTCATGACGTGCGTGTTTTTAGGAACTCTGGTCTGTTTAGACGCCTGCAGGAAGGTAGTTTCTTCCCGGACCACAAAATAACTGTTGGGGATGTGCAGATGCCTATAGTGATCCTCGGGGACCCAGCCTACCCGCTAATGCCCTGGCTCATGAAGCCCTATACAGGCGCCTTGGACAGTGACAAGGAACTCTTCAACTACCGGCTGAGCAAGTGCAGAATGGTGGTGGAGTGTGCTTTCGAACGTCTCAAGGGGAGATGGCGAAGCTTACTGACTCGCTCGGATCTCAGCGAAACCAATATCCCCATTGATATTGCAGCTTGCTGTGTGCTCCACAGTCTCTATGAGAGCAAGGGGGAGACCTTTATGGCGGGATGGGAGGTTGAGGCAAATCGCCTGGCTGCTGATTACGCTCAGCCAGACACCCGTGCGATTAGAAGAGCCCAGCGGGAAGCGCTGTGCATCCGGGAGGCTTTGAAAGCTAGGTTCCTCAGCGAACAGCATGACCTGTGACTGTTCAGTTTCTTTACAGAGAAGCTGAACCTGCCCCTGTTTCTTTGCCCAGTTACTGTTGACTATCCTCTGCAGTTACATACCCCGTTCACCCCGTTTCCCCCCTTCCAACACACGTGTAAAAATAAAATACATGTTCCATTGTTACTTAACAAAGGTTTCTTTATTAATGACTTTGCGTTAAAGGGTTGAAACTGGGACGCAGACTGTGCTGGGTAGGGTGTGCAGTGATGTAAAGACCGCCTCTAAACTCGAGGAATGACAGGCTTCTGCTCCTAGAGCAGTCCGCAGTGCCGGACTGGTTGTTTCAACGGAGCCTGCCATCCCTCCTTTTTGGGACTCTGTGTGCAGGGGCTATGTGACCTTGTTGCGGAGGAGGACGGATACAGATTCCCCTGCTGCGTGGCTCTGTGGTCCAGGACAAGGACTGCTGCATAAGATCTGTAACCACCCTCCCCCGCTACAAAGTCACGTACCCCCTCACCCACACAGAACCTGGAAACCACCTCCCATACCGACCAGGGTGCCTACTGACTGCACTGTGTGTGTGACCTGCTACTGATCCTGCCCCCGTGTCTGTACCCTGGTAAAGGTGACTGTCCTATGCAATTACCAACACCCTTCCCCACCCCCCCCTTCAAACACAGTCTTCTGTACAAAAACATGACGGAAACAGTAATTAACAGCAAAGTATTTTTAATAATCAACTAGACAGTTAGGGGATGAAACTGGGATTGGGGCTTGGGTGAGTCAGGAAGGGAAGGACTTCTCAAAATTTAGGGAATGAGAGCTTTTGGGTAATTGAGCACTCTGCTGGGGTGCGGTGACAGTTTTCACGGCCCATGGCGCCCCTCCTTCTTGTTATTTTGGGTGAGGGGGGTATGGGACTTTGTGGCGGGGGAGGGCGGTTGCAGATACACTGCACGGGGGCTCTCTCCTCCTGCCTGTGGTCCTGCAGAACATCCACAAGGCGCCGGAGCGTGTCCGTTTGCTCCCTCATTAGTCCAAGTAGCGTTTGAGTCGCCTGCTTGTCTTCCTCACGCCACCTCTCCTCCCGTTCGCTGTGTGAGCGCTGGTACTGAGAGAGGTTCTCCCTCCACTGGCTCTGCTGGGCCGCCTCGGCTCGGGAGCAGCCCATAAGTTCAGCGAACATCTCGTCCCGTGTCTTTTTCTTTCGCCGCCTAATCTGCGCCAGCCTCTGTGAGGGGGATGCTGGGGCAGGTCTGGAGACAGTCGAAGCTGTGTGATTGGAAAAAGGGAGTGAATTCCTTGCAAAGATACATTTTTGCAAACAATGAACACAGTCTAGTCTGTCTCTGTGAACAAGACCATGTACAGCACCTATCTCATGAGCACTGACTCAGGACAAGTTCTAATTTTCGGTCTTCGCTTTCATTGCCTGGGGTCTTGCACTGGAGATCAGACAAGCGGGGCAGGACAGCAGAATCCGTGTAGCAGCCAGGCATGGTAAGCTGTAGACTTTAGGCTGCTTAAAACTTAATGTATAGCAGTGCCCTCCTGCTGCAGGCATCCGGAAAGCATAAACTCTGCCCCTGTTCCACCTCCTCGCGGCTGTTCCCTGGGAAAGATCCCTGTATGCTGCCCCTCTGCAGCCTCCACCACGTGGCTCTAAACGGAGGCTTATTGTCATGCAAAGGAACAGTCAAGCATTCCCAATACTAACAGTACACAAATTACTCTAATTAAATGCAGGAGTCTCCGAGCGAAATCACCCTGAGGAGGATCACAGAGCGAGATAGAAAGCGCATGCTGCATGAAAGCCAGCATGCTCGTGGAGGCAATGCTCCCAGAATACCTCATGAAAGCCTGGCACGGAAAAGCGTGCTACCACGGAGCACCCAATAAGGCAGCTCTCCCCAGGAACCTCATGCGGAGGCTTTTCGTTTACTTCCAGGAGAGCTTTGTGGAGATCTCCCAGGAGGATTTCTGTTCTATCCCCATATATATAGACCTCCTTTTCACATAGTTCAGATTCCTGTTACATTAATAATAAAAG
Organism: Mauremys mutica; assembly: GCF_020497125.1. Taxonomy (NCBI): domain Eukaryota; kingdom Metazoa; phylum Chordata; order Testudines; family Geoemydidae; genus Mauremys; species Mauremys mutica. The sequence goes on from NC_059079.1 coordinate 54,158,208, forward strand.
TTTACATGTTTAAAGCACTTACCGACTGATCCTTCCCCTGATTCAGGGTCCGGGGTAACTGCTGGGGTGGGTTGGTAGGGGATCTCCGTGAGGGTGATGAAGAGATCCTGGCTGTTGGGGAAATCAGCGTTGTAAGCGCTGTCGACTGCCTCCTCCTCCTCATCTCCTTCCTCATCTTCCCTGTCCGCGAACTCTGAGATTGCATGGACTCCTCTGCTGGAGAGCTCTGCATCGTTGCCATTCCTGCTGAGCTCGCCACGATGTCCAGCCAGGAAATGAGATTCAAACTGGCCAGACAGGAAAAGGAATTCAAATTTTCCCTGGGCATTTCCTGTGTGGCTGGTCATAACATCCAAGCTTGGACTGCTGTCCAGAGCGTCAACAGAGTGGTGCACTGTGAGATAGCTCCCGGAGCTACTGAGGTCGATTTCCATCCACACATAGCCTAATTCGACATAGCCATGTCGAATTTAGTGCTACTCCCCTCGTCGGGGAGGAGTACAGAATTCGAACTAAAGAGCCCTCTAGGTCGAACTAATTAGCTTCCAGGTGTGGACGGGTGCACGGTTAAGTCGAATTAACGCTGCTAAATTCGACATAAACTCCTAGTGTAGACCAGGCCTTTGTGTTAAGATCCAAGGAAGTTGGGATCTGTGTTCCCCAGGGAAAGTTTGGGGGAACAGGGAGTGTGCTAGACACTGTAATTTCTAGCTGGTGGCAGCTTTACCAGATCTAAACTAGGATTTAAGTTTAGAGGAGTCCCCATCTTGTGGACGCTAAAGTTCAAAGTGGGGAATAAACCTATTGTTATATCCTTGGGGGGAGCCAGTTTAGGAAGAAATCAGTTGAGGCCAGAGAGCTGACAGCTAACAAAACCACCATTTTATTTACAGAGACAGAGAGCTCACTCAGCCGGCTGAAGCTGGCTGAGCTAACCCATAATAATCTAACTCAGTTGCCATGGCAACAAAAACCATGACAACCAAATACACAACATATTCCTCCCCCCCAATAAGAACATCCCCTAAATAAAACACACACTATACTAGAGAAGGAGGGTAGACTGCCTCCATTCCTGGCTAAACCCTGGGGATTATTTTGCCCCATAACCGTGGGTTCGCCCTAGCTAAAGATCCAGCCGATGAGGAGGCCTTCTGTCTCTAGGCGGATTACGGCGAACTTCTGGTTTTATTGCACCCGAAAGCACTAGGGGCTCAGGGTCCGCAGCACGAACGGGTGAGGAGGTGGTATCAGCTCGTGCTGGGCAAAGGGGTATCTCAGCCGCCGGCAGTAATGGAGGAGAACAGTCAGGAACAGGTGACTCGTGATTCGGTACCTCACCAGAAGTGGTGAAGTCAGACCCCTCAACTGCAGATGGGTCCTGAGGACTGGCATGACCTGGCAACAGCTGATCTACATGTCGCCGCCAGGTAAGATTCTCTGCAGTCCGGACTGTGTAGGAAACAGGTCCTGTTTGAGTGATGACTGTGGCCGGGACCCATTTAGCTCTGGAAGTATAATTCCAAGCCAAAACTGGCTGTCCCGGGCTAAAGGTTCGGTCTTTTGCTCTGGGTGCCCATCTGATGACTTGATATTGCTGCTGATGTTGCACAATTTGTCGGGGTTCAGAAGGTTTCAGCAGATCAAAGCAAGTGCGCAGCTGTCGTCCCATCATTAGAAAGGCCGGAGATGCGTGGGTCGTAGCATGAGGTGTGTTTCTGTAGGAAAGTAAAAAGGTATCCAGACGCTTTTGAATGGAGTGTTGTCCCCTTGCTGATTTCAAAGCGTTTTTCATTGTCTGCACAAATCTTTCAGCTAATCCGTTGGTGGACGGATGATATGGTGCTGACGTGATGTGGTGTATCCCATTTGCTTTCATAAAATTTTGAAACTCCTGAGAAACGAACTGCGGTCCGTTGTCGTTCACAGGTTGTTCTGGCAGACCAAAACGACTAAAGAGTCCTCGTAGTTTTTGGATAGTACTCTCTGCAGAAGTGGACTGCATTATAGAGACTTCTGGCCATTTAGAATGGGCATCTATTGCCACCAAGAACATGCTTCCTTCAAGGGGGCCAGCAAAGTCAACGTGAATACGTTGCCACGGGTTTTCAGGCCAGTCCCATGGGTATAGGGGTGCCCACTGGGGTGCATTCCTCACACCCTGACATGACATACAAGCTTTTGCCTTCTCTTCAATAGCGCTGTCCAATCCAGGCCACCAAAAATAGCTTCGTGCAATTTCCTTCATGCGCACTATTCCACAGTGACCGGAATGTAGCTGTTCTAACATCTGTGATCTCAGTGGTGGTGGAATAATGACACGTCTCCCCCACAACAAACAACCAGATTGGACCGATAACTCCGTCCGCTTGGACATGTAGGGAACAAAGTCGGATGAGACCGGAGAGGTTTGTCGAGATTTTCCATGCATCACCAGGTCCATAACTTGGGACAATACTGGGTCAACGCGAGTTGCCTTCTTTATCTGAGTAGCAGTGATGGGTGTATTCTCTACCTGTTCAAAGTAGAAGATTTCCTTTTGGGCACTATCTTGGTGTTTGACCGGCAAAGGCAACCTTGAGAGGCCATCTGCATTGCCGTGCAGAGTGGATTTCCGATATTTGATTTCATATGTGTGTGCTGAAAGTAACAATGCCCAACGTTGCATACGACTAGCAGCTAATGGGGGAATGCCTGTGTAGGATCCAAAAATTGATGTCAGAGGTCGATGGTCTGTGAGAAGAGTAAACTTTCGCCCAAACAGGTACTGATGAAACTTCCGAATTCCAAAAACAATTCCTAATGCCTCACGTTCGATTTGGGCGTAGTTAGTTTCTGCTTTGCTTAGAGTGCGTGAAGCAAAAGCAATAGGTCTCTCTTCTCCTGAAGGCATAATATGTGACACGACTGCTCCCACTCCATAAGGGGAGGCGTCGCAGGCCAATTGCAGTGGTAAGGATGGATCAAAGTGCGTTAGAACTTCAGAATTTAGCAATGCATCCTTAGCTTTGTTAAATGCAGCATCACAGGCTTCAGTCCACTTCCAGGCCTTTTTCTGCCCAAGGAGCTCATGAAGTGGTTTTAGCAGTGTGGCTAACTGTGAGATGAACTTTCCATAATAGTTCAGGAGTCCTAGAAACGAGCGCAGCTGGCTTACATTTCGAGGTGGGGGAGCCTCCACAATAGCTTTAACTTTTGCAGGGGCCTTATGAAGACCTGCAGAATCAATGATGTGTCCCAAATATTCAACAGAGGGCTTGAAGAATTCACACTTGTCTTTGCGAACTCGTAGGCCATACTCTTCCAGTCTTTGTAGGGTAGCCTCTAAATTCTTTAAGTGATCCTCTTCATTTCTTCCAGTGACCAGGATATCATCCAGATAGCACTGAACTCCTGACAAGCCACACAAGATCTGGTCCATAGCCCTCTGGAACAGGGCAGGAGCAGATGTTATTCCGAAGGGTAGGCGACAGTATCGATAAAGCCCCTTATGAGTCGCAATAGTCAACAGCTCTTGGGACTTTTCATCGATGTGCATCTGTAAATATGCTTGACTCAGATCAATCTTACTGAACTTTTGTCCCCCAGCCAGGCCTGCGAAGAGGTCATCGATGCGGGGAAGCGGGTATTGCTCTGCACACAACACTGGGTTGACAGTGACTTTAAAATCACCGCAAATCCGGAGAGAGCCATCTTTCTTCACGATTGGAACGATAGGAGTGGCCCATGAGCTATGGGTAACTGGCATTAGGACTCCATTGGTGACCAGGCGCTCCAGGTCCGCTTCAACTTTTGGCCTGATGGCATATGGCACAGTTCGGGCTTTCAGATATTTTGGTGGACTGTCAGGTTTAATGTTCAATGTCACAGTGATTCCCTTCATACTTCCCAAATCATCTCCAAAAACAGCAGCATGTTTCCTTAATATAGGGGTTAGACTGGTTTCTTCTTTAGTCATCCGGTGCACTTCTGCCCAGTTCAGTTGAATCTTCCCAAGCCAAGACCTACCCATTAGGGCTGGGTAGTTACCTCTCACCACAAACAGTGGCAATTTAGCAGCCTGTCCATTGAGCTCCACCTTAACATCAATAGTGCCCAACATGGGCACAGCTTCTCCCGTATACGTCTTCAGAACAGTTTTTGTTGCCTTAAGCGGAAGATGCTGTAGCTTTTCTTTATACACAGTCTCTGAGACCAGCGAGACGGCTGCACCGGTGTCCAGTTCCATGCGTATAGGTTTGCCATCCAATAACGGGGTTACCCAGTATTCATGTGAGCCCATTGCCAAAGACAAAAACATGCAGTAGCACTTCCTCTTGCGATGAGGTGTCACCTTGATCATCCTGGGTCTGCTCTAGGGTATGCAGGGTTTCTCTTTTTGTCAGCCAGACCACAGGCCTCTTTTTCTTTTGTTTACAGGCAATGTGTCCCTTTTTGCCACAGTGTCGACACACCAGGTCCTTACACCAGCATTCCGATGCTTGGTGACCCGGCTTACCACAGCGGTAACATTCTTGACTCTGCACAGTTTTGTGGGTCGGTTCTTGTGACACTTTTTGCACCCTAGGGGATGCACCGATGTATTGCGCCTCCCTTGTAGCCAGTTCCATGGAGACAGCAATATCAACAGCCTTCTGTAAGGTAAGCTGAGCCTCTATCAGTAGGCGCTTCCGTATAGCTTCACTGTAGAGGCCACACACTAACCTGTCACGCAGGGCATCATTTAACATTTCTTTAAATTCACAGTGTTCTGCTAGCTTTTTTTAAATGGCTACAAATTGTACAACTGTTTCATCTTCCTTTTGGTCTCTTTTGTGGAACCTATATCTTTCAGCAATTACCAATGGTTTTGGGGAGAAATGGGACCCCAGGATTTCCACAATGTCACTGTAAGATTTAGTCTTAGGCTTAACAGGATGTAGTAAGCTGCGTAGCAGGGAGTAGGTTTTAGCCCCTACAACACTTAAGAATATTGGCACCTTCTTCGCTTCTGTAATGTCATTTGCAATAAAAAAAAGCTCAAAACGCTCAGTATACACATGCCACTGCTCCATATTCTCATCAAAAGGTTCCAGTGGCCTGGTCAGAGTAGCCATGATTTTAGTCTCACTTTCACAGTCAGTGCAAACAAGCAGCTTTTTTGTTTGTTTGTTCTTTACCTTGACTTCTATTTCCTTCTGTTACTGGAGCAGCACCGGAATCTCACCCTCGTCGCCACTTGTTATATCCTTGGGGGGGAGCCGGTTTAGGAAGAAATCAGTTGAGGCCAGAGAGCTGACAGCTAACAAAACCACCATTTTATTTACAGAGACAGAGAGCTCACTCAGCCAGCTGAAGCTGGCTGAGCTAACCCATAATAATCAAACTCAGTTGCCATGGCAACAAAAACCATGACAACCAAATACACAACACCTATGACACCCCCAGAGGCCAGGGATTCAAAGGTCCTGGGCTTGGGTCCTGGGCTTGTACAGACTTTCCTCTGTGTTGCTGCCTCCTTCCTTCAGGGTGTGCTGAGAACTGCAGCTGCTGTGAACCCTCCAGTTCCCTTCCACTGCCCATGGCTTTGTTTTCTATTTGTGAGCTGGCCCCTCATGAAAGCCAACATCTCTGCAGCCAATTTCTGTGGGGAAAAAGGAAATTCTGGCCACACAACATTAATTTCTGAAAAATTCTGCATTGCATAGTGGTGCAGAATTCCCCCAGGAGTAACATAGGAATCCTTATCAACTCTTGGCTCCTGTCATGAGTGACCCAAGGGAAACAGGAGTGGGAGCAGGAAGTGATATTAAACACTACTGCTTGTCTGGGAATGGGCAAGAACATTTCTTCCTCCCCAAGCTAGTCTAAATGTTTTGGGGTATCCCAGATTAGGTTAATTAACACCTGGCTCTAAGGAATCTACAAAACAATACAAACTATAAAAATACAAACTTATTCCCAATTAAATCAATGGCAACTCCCACCAATTTTGATGGCAGTAGCGTCTGGCCAAATTCTTTAGCCCATATAGCTTATAAGAAAGAGTGGAGAGAACAGAGAAGGTTATCTCAAAGCTAGATAGGTTCCTTAGGAAAGAGGGACAAGTTGATGGCAGTAAGTTGTAATAGATGCTTTGTTAGTTATTTTTGAGAATGAGTAGTTATGATGTGAATACAATAGAAGACCAGATAAGCAAAGCAGTCATACATCTGTCTGTACTGCTCAGTGTCATTACACCAATAAAACATTCACTTCTCAGAGCAAGTCACATTAATGGGGTAAAAATCAGAGTAGCAGAAGCAGCCTGAAGACATCAGGACTAGCTGTGAGATTCTGTTTCCTACCTCATCAAGAGGAATTACAGACATCAAAGAAAGTGAGAAAATAATTTGACCTACTTTTAAATATACATGCCAGTATATGTAAACATATTTTAGTTCAAAAGCCCTATGTGTTACAGCATAGATAAGTGGCCAAATAAAAATTAAAAAAATTTTTTTTAAGGGTTGAATAGATAAAACCCAGGCTCTTAAACAATTAAGATAAAACAATAAAGCCTAAATATGGTAGCCTTACAAAGTGTGTGTATATGTGTAAATACACAAAAACTTAAACCTGAGAAGAAACCATAGAACTTGTCCCAGAGAATATTAAACATTCTAAACTCAGACACCAATAAAGAACACCCCAACTTATAGTTTGCAGAGCATTTTTCATACAAACTAATTTTTGTTTGTTCATTATGTATAGTGTGTATTTTATGGAAATAAATGGCATAAGAATGAACAAATATATACTAATTTAAATTTTGCTTTTAAGTTGGGCTTTGGAATGGTCCAACATACAGTAGAAGTAGAAGCCAATAAAGTGTAATATTTAAAATAAGGTATTTATTGGGAAAAAAACCAACAACCCTGGCAATTTAGATTCATGTGACTTATTTAAAAGATGACCCTCTTCAATGGAAGGCAATCTAAGCATTTTCTTTAGCTTTTGAAATACAGTGTGGGGGATTGTAACAAGGCGGTGGGATCCCTCACTGCCCCGCAGAGGGATGAGCTTTCCCTAGCACCAATGTGGGCGGAGCCAGCGTGTCCTGCGCCCGCCCAAAGAGGGCAGGGCGCAGGACAGGAAGTAGAAAAGAGCAACTGCAGATCTCACTTGAAAGCCAGCTGCCGGAGAGGCCAGGTGCCTGTGGCCTAGCTCCAGGTTGGGACATGCCGGCAGGCTGTGGCTGACACGAGGACTGGCCAGGCCAGCCCAGCCTAGCCTACTCCTGGCCAGCTACCCTGCGGAGCAGCCAAGCCTACCCCTTGCCCACTACCCGGAGGAACTGATGGTGCTGGAAACATCCAAGGACACCACCCTAACCCAGGTACCCTACGAGGGTGAGTCCGGAAGTAACCTGGGGGAAGTCAACCCTGGTCTGGCCACAGCCCAGCCAGAACCCATGTCAGTGTGTTGCGGTCAGGATCCTCACTGACACAGCAGTGAGTCTCCTGCTGCTGCTAGGGCCCCGGGCTGGGACGCAGTGGAGTGGGTGGGCCTGCGTCCCCCCTGCCACCCCACTCATGGGTGGCAGTCTCCCCCTCGCACCAGATGCTCAGAAGCCTGAGCTCCTGACTGTGTGTTTGCTGCCCCGCCCTGACCCAGGGCCTGGACTCATATTGAACTATTGGCTCAGCTCTTGCCTAAGGGCCTGAGCTCCTGACTGTTTGTTTACTGGCTAGCCCTGACCCAGGACTTGGGCCCATAGCAAACTGTTGCAAGGCGGTGGGATCTCCCACTGCCCCGCAGAGGGACGAGCCTCGGCCGAGCCCTTCTACAGGGATGTGAAGCCATTCAAGTTAACCAACATTAATTTCTTAGCCACAACTAGTATAATAGTAATAACTGCTTCTGCTTGCATGTGATACCAAAGAACTAACAGTTAGGGGCCCCAATTCTCCTCTGTTGTCTTACATCTGCAGAGTTACTCCTGATGTACACCAGTGTAAGTTTAACACATGGAAACTGCGCTTTAGCCTAGTGTAATGCATCTATAGAAGGTAGCTGCATCAGTATAACAATGTAGTCACATCAGTGCAAAGTTTCTTTTCTGTAGGGAGGGCCATATTCCTGCCAACCATATTCCAGGTGTGGACTTTTGTAAACCATTCTGGGGAAGGAGCTTGTCCACTTCCTATCCTCCCTGGGCCCCAAAGTAATGTGCTCCAGGACTACATAAACTTCTTGTCTGAATTAATCCCCAACTGGCTGGAGTGTTCCTGCAGCTTCAGCGCTGGAAGCACAGGCTTCTTCTTGCCCACACTACTCCTAGAATTGAGAGAAGAATTCACTCAACAAGTTTGTCCTATTTTTCCACTCACTGAATGTCACTTTATTGTGACTGGCTGAGTGCAGCTATTTGATAGCAATATTCAGTCCATAAAGATACATTGCAACTGGGCATCTGTCCATAACCAGACTTTTAGGGCCAGGAGATATGACACAGAACTGGACAAAGCTCTCCAGACAGAAGTAATTTATTACAAATAGTCAGGAAAAGAAAGCTAACGTGTCCTTCCCTTTTGAAGACTACGTCAAATGAATCCTCCAAACTGTAATACAGACAAGAATGGAAAAGAAACTAAGCTTAGCTGACCTGACTGCTTCAAGGTTTGCTCCGTTCCAAGACTCCCAACCCAAAAAGCATCCTTCTCTTTCCCAGCTGGGCCCCTTCTCTGCTAGATAGTGTCACTGAACCCACCCTACTTTAACAGACAGTTGCGGTCGTTTTGAAGTGAAGCTGATTAATCCTTTCCTCACTTCAGTGAAGGGGCATAGGCACCCAAATATACACCTCCGCTTAGGAGTGTGATGAAGGGACGCCCAGTGGAAGCCAAGCCCTGCCTCCTGCAAAAAGAAATTCCACACTGGTCTGGTCATTGCTTCCCTGGTGGTGCATCGGAAATGAATTCTCTGCCAGCTCAAACACTAAAGGACAATGAAGATGCACATCCTTCACCATATGCAGCCAATTATGTGACACATGGTTGATAACAAGGAGGAAGCAGGAGCCTGGGGGTAATAGCAGAAGACATCAGCTTCCCACTGTGGGTTACAGATATTATAACAGAATAATTTTCCCCAGCTCCCAAACATTCTCTAGAGAACGTTTGTGTGAATGTACATGATTGAGTATATTCCACCTTCTCCCACTCTTGGACAAAATTACTGTCAGGCACACCTCCGATTTGTCAATAGGCAGAATACTTGTTTAAGTGAAGTCTGGATTTCATAGGATGGGTTGGTTAAAGAGAATCTTCTTGGAATGGGTAAATGCACAACCACAAGCATCAGACCATGAACTGTGGTTGGGGCTTTCAGGCAAAGTCCACGTGAGAGGCAGTCCGCATGAAAAATTCAGAACAAATAACGTCAACTAGTACCAGATAAAAACAGAGCTGTTTTTGGTGGTTGGGATAGGATGCTGTAATAGGCCTTGTACCTTGCTTACCTGATCGTCTCTCCCAGAACCTAACCCAAAGTCCTTGATTTCTGGATTTTCCCAGGTCACAGTTAGTTTTACTTACTTTAAGCCTTCCTGCTCGATGTAGCAGCTTCTGCTGCAGAACAGGTTAGTTCGAAATAATCAAAAGTGAATACCTAACTGTGCATCTACTTTTAAGTCAGCATCTATAGACTTAAGATGTTTTCAGCTGGGCATGCACAGTATGACAGAATCCAGTCCACCAGATGTCAAGATTCAGCTGTTTGTGGTGCAGTAATCCTGTTGTTGTTTTTTTAAAGGTGTAGGCAAACTTTTCACTGTGTGTGCGGTGGGGTGGGGATGGGGAGGAGCATGTTACTTTCTCACCTCTTCTATAATTCAAAAGTGGTTCAGGGGATTTTACTCAGACTTTCAGAAAAGCAGCTAAGTTAGTCTCAGGGCAGAGTTCAAGCATAGAATGGTTCAGCTCTAATAGTGAATACTTTATAGTATTAATGGAAACATGGAGTTTAATGGAAAGTTTTCAGTTTTAACTAAAAGTTGCTACTTGCAATGCTATATGATGTAGAATTATATTTGTCAGAGAAGAAGAGACCTGTTGGATGTAAAGTTCATCCTCCCTCAAGAGACATGCATATAGTATTCAACAGAAGTTCTTGTATTGCCCTCACCACCATAGAAGCCCTCAGCAGTGCATTAAGCAGCATGACTAACATTTGTCATGTGCACAGTGTGGTCTTTTTTAATTAGTTTTTATTTTAATAAATATGTACATGCTAGGTGTTTATAATTAGAGAAGGCAAGGCCAACATAGTATGCTTTGAGCGGAAGGGAGTGAGGTTTGTGGGTTTTGTTCCTCAGTCACAGAAAGAGCCACCAGGAACTGCTGTCTCCTGCACAGATCAGTCTTACCCTTGTGGTAGAAAGTTCTTCTATGCCTGAGGAATGGGACTGACGACCACCGTCTTCATCCAAAAGTTTTAGGTTATCTTTTAGATATGCTGGGTCTAGCCATGGAGTCCCTTGAAGGACAGAGACCTTGAACTTGGCTCATACCGCATACTGAAGATGTAAGAAGTATTCAACTAATGATTCTGTTGATCTCTAGATATATTAAAAAACAAAGAAACAAAACAAGTACTGTAGATATAAAGCTAACAAATTTGTTATCCCTGGGACATGGAATTTCTTAGGTAGCTATCTGGAGCCCCCTGGTGGAGTTTTCCACAAACTGAAAAAAGAAGCATTTTAGTGCTTGAATTCTTCTGATTTTTGTATTCTTCCCTTTCTGGATTTTTTACAGCATCAACACAGATTCCCTCTAAAATGGTGGCAGAGGGAATTATAATCTGGCCACAGATACATTTGCAATTGCATTTTTATCAAGTGGGGAAAATCAAGATCTTTTGTTCAAGTTGATCAACCAGATTTAGTCCACAGTAACACTTACTCCTTAAAGACAATTCTCATTAGCTTTCCAGGTGTCAGTTAGAGTTCTACTAGTCTTCCAAACCATGATTTTGTTCACCAGCATGCACAGCCATGACATACTATAACTACAAAAGAGAAATTCCCCTGAAGTCACTGAGAAAGGCTTGTACTGATACTATCATGCTGTACTTGATGTGTAGATATAAATAGAGAGACTTCTGTCTCCTGATTTGTCAAGTGTGGAATCTTGAATGAGCATTTATATGCACTTTAAAGTGGAGGTGTCAAGGCTGATTCCCCACTCTGGCACTTCGAGTGCAGAAGGGGGGGGCCCGCAAGGATTCTAAAAATTAATAATACTGGCCACTCCAGGCTTGTATTCAACTCCCAAGGTTACAGCTTCTCTCTGACCTTGGATGGGTTGATGCTGCAACCACCCAAGTGCAAAAAACCCCTTTGGACCCAGGAAGGCTCACTTGGGAATTCCTCCCTGTGGGGTACCCTCAAGCCCTTTCACCCCCGCTCCAGGGAAGAGCTAAGAAAGAAAACAAAGGAAATCAGTTGTTGCCACCAGCTAATTAAACAACATATGCACAACCCTCATAGGACACAAAAAACCCAATCCTGTTCTTAAAAAAGGTAAATTTTATTAAAAACAAAGAAAAAAAATACATCTGGAACTTAGGCTATGGCTAGATTTAAAAAGAGTAAATATAATAATTAAACACCAAGAATGGTTTTCTTGTGGTCCAGCTTAAAGGTTACAAGCAAAGCAAATTTCAGAGTAGCAGCCATGTTAGTCTGTATCTGCAAAAAGAACAGGAGTACTTGTGGCACCTTAGAGACTAACACATTTATTTGAGCATAAGCTTTTGTGTGCTACAGCCCACTTCATCGGATGCACAGAATGGAACATATAGTGAGGATATATATATATATATATAAAATAATACACATAGCGAGAACATGAAAAGGTGGGAGTTGTCCTACCAACTCTAAGAGGCTAATTAATTAAGATAAAAAACTTTTGTAATGATAATCACTAATTCTCTAAGGTGCCACAATTACTCCTGTTCATTTTGCGGATACAGACTAATGGGGCTGCTACTCTGAAACCTCTTAAATACAGTGTTTCTCAAACTGTGGTTGCTGGAACCTGGCAATTATTTTTTTTTTAACTCAGTAGTGGAAGAGATGCAATATTGTGTTTAAGTTGTGGTAAATGCCAAACAAGAATACAGAGAAATATGACAAGGTGGTCTTTTCCATTTGCTCAGACAGAGGTGAGAACTCACATACAGTCATCCTGAACTTCTGAAGTAGGAGTGTTCACCAAACTATTTATTTATTTCTTGTAGTTAAAGTAGTAACTACCACAAGTGCTAAAGCACATTTGGAAGTTCAAAAATTCTTCGGGGGCCAGCATCAGCTTCATTAGTTGAATGGAAAAGGAGGATTGATGCTCCAAGTTCCCAATAACTGTCACTCAGTCCACAATTACATCCAACCACAGCTAGTATATTGATAATTGCAATGAGGATTTTGATCAAAACATAGCACTCACATAACATCACAAGGGAGCTGTCTAGAAAGAGATATTAAATTTACAAAAATAACTGAAGAAGATTTCAGAAGGAATTGACAGATTAAAAATTATTACTGTCACAGTCTCAGTGGAAGTCAAACTTGATCGAATTAACAGAGAACTGGAAACACAAAAGAAAAAGTCAGAGATGATTCATAGAAGCTATGGAAACTTTCTATTACTGTTAGCCAGTATGACTAATCCCAAATTCAAATGTGATAGGCTGAGTCCAGAACAGTCATGCTTAAGAGTGGCTAACATAACATAATCATGAGTTTTCCCTTCTCTTGTATCATTTAAAAATGAGAGACCTAAATCTGTCCAAATCTGTTGGCAAAGTAGGTTGCATCATAGTTAGTGGCAGTTAGGGGCTCTGATGAAGGAAGAAAGTGGGAGGTACAGGAGGGGAGCAGGGGTGTGGGGTGAGTGATAGTGGAATTGGGATGTGGGGGCCTGTCAGCTCCATGTTCTCCCTTCCTGTATGTGTGCTGGAACCTGCGGGGTCCTGTCCTGTTCGAGAGGTATTACCCCACTTCCTTACACCCCCATGGGAGAGGGCACTGTGTACCACTATTAACAATCTATAGAACTCAGCATTGAATGAGGCATGCTGCAGAGGGGCAATCCCCGCTCCCCAGATCCCTTCATATCATAATCATGGCTCTGCCAAGCTGATCCAACTAATCCCTCCCTCAATCCATATAGTTACACCTAACAGTGAATGCAGCTGGAGTGCATGCATATAATCCTCAGGAGTCAGTGGCTATTGCTAGCTGGAGACGACAAAGTTAAGGCTATGGTGGCGTGTACCTTAACTCTGTATTGCCTGGTTTTCAGAAGTGTGAGTTTGGCTGAACCTGATGTTCTGGGAGGGCCCAAGATACCTCCAGGTGACTGTAGTCTGTGTTGATGGAGATTTTTCCATCAGTGAATTAATTATGAAAACCACCACTACAGTGGAGGACCAGCAACAAAATAGTCAACAGTGATAGAGAAAAGTGGGATGAATGAAGGTTCTGGTTTCCCAGCCTTTGTCTGTACATGCTTGAGTGCTGGTTCCTTTTTTCCTCTCTTTCAAGCATAGTTCTAGTTGCATCGTATATATGCCAAACGACAACTCTCCAACAGCACCTACTATAAAGAACTCAGAGAAGACCCCACATCATAATGTACCCAGGAATTTAAAGATATCATTAAATCTTCCCCCAAACAATGCCAAGAGAAACTCTATAATCTTATCCCCCATTAACCCACCATAGGGACCTTTTACATACTTCCCAAGATACACAAACAGGAAACCCAGGCAAACCCATCATATCTAGTCATGGCACCAGAGCCGTCCCTAGCTATTTTGGTGCTCTATGCAGCACCCCCTTGGGGCGGAGGAGTCTGTGGGGGACCCAGGCCTCTGTGGGGCAGCTGGCCCCCGGTCCTAGCCCGCTGTGCTCCCCTGGCTCCTAGCCTTGAGGGGCACGGGGAACTGCCCCCCAGCTCTCACCGGCAGTGCGTCTGGGAGCCGGCGGAGCGGAGCAGGCTGGGGCCGGGTTGTTGCACTTACCGCCGCCAGTGAGTGCAGGCCCGACCCCCTGCAGCAGTTCTCAGGAGAGTGGGGGTGGGGCTGGGGCAAAGCAAGGTACGGGAAGAGGTAGGGTGGGGCGGAGCAGGGGTGGGGGCAGAGCAGGAATGGGAAGAGGCGGGGCTGGGGCAGAGCAGGGGAGGGGGCTATGGGGAAGAGGCGGAGCAGGGGCTGGAACAGTACACAACTATGCAGGGCACCAGGAAATGTGGTGCCCCAAATTTCCCGGTGCCCAACGCAACCACGTACTTTGTGTATGGGTAGAGATGTCCCTGCATGGCACTCTTACTGAAGGAATATCAGGACTGATAGAAACCATCCTCAAACTATTCAACACAAAGGGCCAGTTTCCTCCAGGATATAACTGATTTCCTCTAGAAACTCTGCAACATTAACAACCTCCTTCAGAACAGCATCCTTGCCACGATGGATGTCACCTTCCCTATACCTCAACATGCCCCACATTGATAGCCACCCCAACCGCATCACCAACTCATCCATTTCATCCTCATCCATAATAATTCTACATTCAACAACAATTTGTCCAAACCATGGGAACAGCCATGGGTACTAGGATGGCTCCCTAATATGTCAATCTCTGCATGGGCCACCTTGAAGAATTATTTCTGGATAAATGCACCACAAAACCAATGAGACACCCGAGATATATCAATGATATTTTCATCTTTTGAACAGGCAACCTGAACTCCTTCACAGATTTCTACCACAACGTCAACAGCCACCACCTATCCATTAACTCTCTAGAACACTCCCACGCTAGCTTCAACTTCTGTGACACCACAGTCGGCTTCAACAATGGAATCCTACAGACAACTATACACACAAGAAACCCACAGATCACCACACCTACCTTCACAGATCCAGTAACCACCCCAAACACACCAAGAAATCTGTTATCTACAGCAGGACACTCAGATACCAAAGAATATGTTCCAAGGAGAAAGTCTAGGACACATACTTTACTGCACTTAAAACCACCTGCACCAACCATGGACCCTCCAACCAAATATGCTGAGAGAACCTTCTTCAACACAGAAATAAAACCCCCTCCGACCGCAGACCCCTAGTTGTCACCTACCACCACATGCTGGAACCCAAATGGGGTCTCCTTGAACAATTATGCATAGTCAATGGGGACCACATCCCGAAAGAAAACTTTCCTGATCCCCTCTTCTGGCCTTCAACCAACCCCCGAAGCTCATCTTCAGAAGCAAGCTCCCCACATATCAGGACACACCAACACAAAGCAGCATCAGACCCTGCCATAACAACAGATGCAGAACCTGTAGACCTATCTCCACTGCTGTGATTATCATTACCCCACAACATACCTTTCAAGATCCATCGGTCCTACACATGCCTATACATGTGGTATACCTCATCCAGTGCACTAAATGATGCAATAACAACTATAGGGGTGAAACAAAATAATCACTATGCTCTCAAATTAACTCTCACAGATAAATGATAAAAGACAAAAACACCCTATCACCTGTGGGTGAACAGTTGTTACAAAGTGATCATTCTATATCTGACTTCTCAGTCCACATCTTCAACAGAAACCCACACAACACTTTCAAAAGATGAATTTAGGCTATGTGTACACTACGCACCTTACAGCAGCACAGCTGTACCGCTGCAGCTGCACCGCTGTAAGGTCTCCTGTGTAACCACTCTATGCCAGCAGGAGAGAGCTCTCCTGCCAGCATAACTAAACCACCCCCAACAAGCGGTGGTAGCTATGTCGGTGGAAGAGCATCTCTCACCAACATAGCGCAGTCCACACCAGCACTTTTGTTGGTGAAACTTACATCGGTCAGGGGTGTGTTTTTTCATACCTCTGACCGACAAATGTTTTGCTGACAAAAGTGCTTGTATAGACAAAGCCTTAAATTAATAACTTTGCTAGACACTAAAAATCATGGACAGAATAAACACACTGGATTTATGGTTTATTACAACAATCTGTAACCCACTAAGGTGCTGGTCTGATGCTTTCCCGCCCACATAGCTAGCGCCACTCATTGGGAGTGGTTTAATTATGAAGGTGGGACAGCTTTCTCCCACCAGCATAGAGAAGTTACACAGGAGATCTTACAGTGGCGCAACTGCAGCGGTACAGCTGTGCCGCTGTAAGGTCCGTAGTGTAGACATAGTGTAACTCCCCCTGCTTTTTTCCCACCCTCTCCTTTCCCCCCTGTAGCTGGAGAGGTGTTAATAGGCCACTTCACCTTGAATGGTCCCTTGAAATATGTGTTATGCTAACTACTTATGGTAAACATTCTGTTCTACCTTTGGCTGTGACATTCTAAGGGTATGGCTACACTTACAAATCTGCAGCGCTGGTAGTTGCAGCGCTGGTCATCCAGCTGTGCAGGGCCAGCGCTGGTGTGTGGCCACACTCACAGCTACCAGCGCTGCAGTGTGGCCACATTTGTAGCATTTGCAGCGCTGTTGGGAGTGATGAATTATGGGCAGCTATCCCAGCATTCAAGTGGCAGCAACGTGCTTTTCAAAAGAGGGGGGTGTGGGGCAGTGTGACAGGGACCGGGGGGGAGAGAGAGAGAGTGGATTTTTGGAACCGACACTGTGCAAAATCAGAAAATTTTCCCACCCCCTTACTGTTAACTGCAAACAACCTGCATCCAACATACTCCCCTCTGCCCCCTCCCCCCGTTTCTCTCAAGCAAAGCAAACACTCAACCCCTGCAGGGGTTATCTCATTTCATTGTTGACAGTAGTTACAGATTAATGACAGCAAACAGGAGCTATAAGCAGCTCCCGGTGCGGTGCACGGAGCCCGGAGCTCCGAATTGACAACAAAACAAAGAGAGGCTGCATAACAAAACAAAGGGAATAATTTAGTTAAAAGCATTCTGGGATACTCCTTATACCCTGGAGGCCAATAACAGCGCTGGTGAGTGTCCACACTTGATGACCAGCGCTGCAGAACCAGCGCTGCAACCCTTATACCCCAAGCAGACCTGGGTGTACGGCCAGCGCTGCAGCCAGGGAGTTGCAGCGCTGGTTGTGCCCTGCAAGTGTGGACAGGGTGTAATTGCAGCGCTGGAAAGCCTCTACCAGCGCTGCAACTTGCAAGTGTAGCCAAGCCCTAAGGGCTTGTCTGTGTTTTAAAACACTACAGCGGCATAGCTGTGCCACTGTAGCATATTCTACATTGGTGTAGGTAATCCACCTCCCTGAGAGGTAGTGGATTTTTCACACCCCTGACCATGCATGGCAAGTGAATCGCCCTTCCATCCCCCGCCGGAGCCCAGAGCCCCCCTCCACCTTGGCCACCGGCCCAGTCCTGCAGCTAGCCTCACAGCCGCAAAGGCGCATCAGGAAGGCGGGCAGCACGCAGCCCCAGGCCCCCCAGTCGTGGAGAGCGTAAGGGCAGGCGGCACACGGTTCCAGCCCCCCCAGTCCCAGAGTGAGGGAAGGCGGGTGGTGCGCAGCCCTAGCCCCCTCAACTCTGGAGCACTGGGAAGGTGGGCAGCATGTGGCCACAGCCTCCCCAGCTCTGGAGCACGGGAAGGCAGACGGCACCAGCACCCCCAATCCCGGAATGCCAGGAGGGTGGGTGGCCCGCAGCCCTCCCAGCCCTGGAGCACAGGAAGGCGGGCAGTGTGCAGCCCCAGTCTTCCCAGATGGAGCTCTGGGGGGCTGGAACTGGAGTACTGGAGCCGAACATATGGAGCATCACGGCAGGGGGTGGGGCATGCCTGGCTGTTTGGGGAGGCAAAGCCTCCCCCAGCCTATGCGACCCGCTGCCTATGCCCCTGGCCAATGAAGTTAAACCAACCTAATTTTCTAGTGTAGACCAGGCCTGAGTATGTTTCCCAGACCTGCAAAAGAGCTCTGTGTAAGCTCCTCTCTCTCACCAACAGAAGTTGGTCCAATAAAAGATCACCAGTCTTGTCTCTAATATCCTGGGCCCAACATGGTTATTGCAATACTGCATTACTCATATTAGACTAAGTATTGAATAAGTATTTTTGTACCTCTTCTCACCTTCTGGAGATATTTTAAATAGCTGTAACAGTATATTAGTGGAGTTGAGGATAAAGTCTCAAATGATGCAAGATTCCTTCTAGAGAGAATTCCAAGTAACAGAAGATTGTTTTGTTAGCAGAGACTGCAGAGTCAGTTCCATCCACTACTCTCAGTCTACAGCAGATAGTGAGGCGTGCACAAAGAAAGAAGGAAGGTATAAAAAGGTCTTTATGTTGTGACCTAGGGTGACCAGATGTCCCAATTTTATAGGGACAGCCCCGATTTTTGGGTCTTTTTCTTATATAGGATCCTATTACCCCCCACCCCCATCCCGATTTTTCACACTTGCTGTCTGGTCACCCTAGCTTTTAGGGCTAGTTTGTACCTGTTAAGAGTCTTTTTGAAGGATGGACTTCTATTGGCCTGCATGTGGAGAGTAGGGTGGGCCGATCTAATTATTCAGCCCATTCCCACCACCTTCTTTGGAACACCCAGCACCTCCAGAGGAGTCGTTAAGGAGCAGGAACTACTATTCTGCCTGATATTTATGCAGGTTGTACAAAGAGTGAGAGATATCTTTGCCTTTTGAATTTATGGTCTCCTGGACTGAAATAGCCCAACACTGGACTAACTTGAATGAATGTAGATTAACTCCCTCCCCCCCACAAGTTTTTTGGTGGAAGGTACTACTGAAGTGTAAATAATTATTGTTAAAGACATTGTTCTTCTATTTTGTTTTTACCCTAAGTGTGTGTAGACTAAAAATCTCACTTCCATTCTGTATGTGCACTGCTTTCTGCCTTTCTGCTCCTCAGAATTTATTCTAAAGCTTCTGCTCTTAGATATATTTTTATTTTCTGAATTATAAAGATAGAACAGGAGTTTGTTTTAGAATAACATAGTTCATGCAAATTGCATGGTTTATCTCTTCCGTCTCAGATGTGTCTACAGGCTTTGGATATAAATTTGACACTACAGGACATGCAACACTATATATTAATATTCTGCACTAATGCTACATGAAACACTTTAAAGTTGCAAGACGGTGCACAATGTAGCTCGTTTGTTTATTTTTTACTCAGACAGCTCACAGCGGATGTGCAATGATCACACTACTGCAACCACCACATTGTTACAAGTTAAAACCTTGTGAATAAAGTTTAACAAATGAAGATGTTGATGAAAGGCCCCTATTTATATTTACCTCTAGGAGTGCTGTTGATTTGAGTCTCAGTTAAGATATCCAAATACTTATGAGAGCCAGTCTTTATTAAGGCACTGCATGCATCCAGTCTCCTTGCTAGAACAGTTAAACAATTGCCTCATTTCAGTATAAAAGTGGCATACATCAGCGAATTAATATTGATCAACTGCCTTAAGTAAGCTTTATTTGTCTGCTTACCAAAGGTTGTTTAGCACAATACTTAATTAATATTGTATAATTTTTTTTAAATCTTTTTGGCTGTTTCAAATTGTATCAAGCTGATTATTAATTTAAAAACTTGTCAGCTTGGATGTGAAATTTCTAGGGCTGTTGATTAATCGCAGTTAACATGCGATTAACTAAAAAAATTAATCACAGTTAAAAAAATTAATTGATTAATCACACTGTTAAACAATAGAATACCAACTGAAATGTATTAAATATTTTGGATGTTTTTCTACATTTTCAAATATATTGATTTCTATTGCAACACAGAATACAAAGTATACGGCGCACACTTTATATTATTATTTTTTATTACAAATATTTGCACTGTAAAAATGATAAACAAAAGAAATAGTATTTTTCAGTTTACCACATACTACTGTAGTGCAATCTCATTATCCTGAAAGTGTAATTTACAAATGTAGATTTTTTTGTTACATAACTGCACTCAAAAACAAAACAATGTAAAACTTTAGGGCAGTGGTTCTCAAACTTTGTTGCACCGTGACCCCCTTCTGACAACAAAAATTACTACAGGATCCCAGGAGGGGGGACCGAAGCCTGAGCCTGCCTCAGCCCTGCCACCCAAGTGGGTGGGCAAAGCCCAAGCCCAAGCCCCACCAAATCTAACGCCAGCCCAGGCGACCCCATTAAAATGGGGTTGCGACCCATTTTGGAGTCCCAACCCACAGTTTGAGAACCACTGCTTTAGAGGCTATAAGTCCACTTAGTCCTACTTCTTGTTCAGTCAATTGCTAAGACAAACAAGTTTGTTTACATTTACGGGAGATACTGCTGCCCACTTCTTATTTACAATGTCACCTGAAAGTGAGACCAGGTGTTCGCATGGCACTTTTGTAACTGGCATTGCAAGGCATTTACGTGCCAGATATGCTAAACATTCGTATGCCCCTTCATGCTTTGGCCACCATTCCAGAGAACATGCTTCCAAGCTGATGATACTGGTTAAAAAAAGAATGTGTTAATTTAATTTGTGACTGAACTCCTTAGGGGAGAATTGTCCTGTTTTGTTTTACCCGCAATCTGCCATATATTTCATGTTATAGCCGTCTCAGATGATGACTCAGCACATGTTCATTTTAAGAACACTTTCACAGCAGATTTGACAAAATGCAAAGAAGGTACCAATGTGAGATTTCTAAAAATAGCTAAGCCACTTGACCCAAGGTTTAAGAATTTGAAGTGCCTTCCAAAATCTGAGAGGGACGAGGTGTGGAGCATGCTTTCAGAACTTCAATGCGGAAACTACAGAACATGAACCATCAAAAAAGAAAATCAACCTTCTGCTGGTGGCATCTGAGTCAGATGCCGAAAATTAACATGCATCAGTCCGCACTGCTTTGGATCGGTATCGAGCAGAATCCATCATCAGCATGGACGCATGTCCTCTGAAATGCTGGTTGAAGCATGAAGGAACATATGAATCTTTGGTGCATCTTGCGATGCCGGCTACAACAGTCCTATGTGAACACCTGTTCTCACTTTCAGGTGACATCACAGGTGCTGACTCCGTGGGTGCTCCAGGGCTGGAGCACCCACAGGGAAAAATTGGTGGGTGCGCTGCTCTGCATGCCCGCTTTTTCCCCCTAGCTCCCAGCGCTTGTGCCACGAAACAGCTGTTTCGTGGCTGCAAGTGCTGGGAGGGAGGGGGGAGGGCGAATGCAGAGCACTTGTGGAAGAGGCGGGGCTGGGGCAGGAATTTGGGGAAGAGGTCCAATAGGGGCAGGGAGGAGGTGGAGTTGGGGCAGGGACTTTGGGAAAAGGGTTGGAATGGGGGTGGGACAGGGGTGGGGAAAGGGTAGAGTCGGAGCGGGGCCAGGGCAGGGGGCACAAGCACCCACCGGCACCAGAGAAAGTTGGCGCCTATGGGTGACATTGTAAACAAGAAGTGGGCAGCATCATATCCTGCAAATTGTAACCAAACTTGTTTGTCACAGTGATTGGCTGAAGTAGGACTGAGTGAACTTGTAGGCTCTAAAGTTTGACATTGTTTTATTTTTTAATGCAGTTATTTTTTTGTACCTAATTCTACATTTGTAAGTTTAACTTTCATGATAAAGAGATTGCACTACAGTACTTGTATTAGGTGAATTGAAAAATACTATTTCTTTTGTTTTTTACAGTGTAAATATTTGTACTAAAAATAAATATAAATTGTAATTTATAATCAAAGTGTTGTAATTTAAATGAATATATTTGAAAATGTAAAAACATTCAAATATTTAAATAAATGGTATTATATTATTAACAGCACAATTAATTGAGATTTTTTTTATCACACAATTAATCGCGATAAATTTTTTTAATTGCTTGACAGCCCTAGAAATTTCTTAACCTGCTTTTGATGATGAAATAGCAAAATATAAAATTGTTGAGGTATCAAATGCATTAATACAGTTGGTGGAACAAAAGTAGGCTTAATTTGTTCAAACAAAATTGGAGCTTGTGATCAATGTAGAATGGTTAAAACAAATGTATTCAAATGTCTAAAATATGCAATTTTCAGTTACTGGAAATGTGCAATACATAATTAGTTTCTGTTCAAAGGAACTCACTTCATAATAAAATTATACACTTTATACACAGAATTAAGGTGAATTAATTGAAATAGTGTGTTCCCCCCCCCAAATTCCTTGGAACGTGTGGGGGGGCTTTTCCTCTGATACCGCCTGTGTGGGGAACATATAGTGGCTGGAGGAGCTTCAGTCACCACGCAGCCTGGGGCTGCAAGCCGCACGCCTGCCGGTTACTGTGAGGGCTGCAGCCAGGCTGCCTTGGGGGCGCGCCTGCGGGAGGTCCGCCGATCCGAATTCAGGGGCAATTTGGCGCCAGTACCCCGAATCCGCGGGACCCGTGGACTTCCCGCAGGCGCCGCCGAAGGTGCGGGACCCCCGCAGCTCCCGGGAAGGCAGCCTCACTGCCATGCGTGGGGCGGCAGAAAAGCTAGAGCTGCCCCTGCCACGCAGGAGAAGCTTCACCTGGTGCAAGCGGGTCTCCCGAGTGACATTATCGTTGGGTTTCCCCTTGTTCTGACCCAGGCAGCGTGTGGCGGGAGCGGGAGGCCACAGCTGCTTGTGGCTGCGCCGTGCGGCTTCACACGGGCTAAGGCCCCGCTACCTGGCGCAGGGCGGCAGTTGTTTCCCCCTTGGCGGGCTCCGCTCCGAGGCTCGCTAACGGGCTGGCCCCGGAGAGGGGGACCCCCGAGCTCCCTGAGGGGGGCAGTGGCGCTGAACTGTGACAGCCCCAGGCGGGGGAAGCCGCAGGAGGGGCGGGGGAGCAGGAACCGTGAAGCCTGACGGGGCAGCAAGAAATGGAGGGCGGGAGAAGTTGGGGCGGGAGCAGCCCCCTGCGGGAACAGGGGTGAGTGAGGACGGGGGGAGCCAGCCCAGGGGCGAGCGGAGCTCCCCCGCCCGGCCCGGCCCAGCCCGGCCCGCCGCCCGGGGAGCGGAGGAGGCGCGCGAGAAGGCGGTGCCTTTCGGAGGAAGTTTGCGTTGCGACTGAAGAGGAGGGAGAGAGAAAAACACCCCCCCGATCCGAAGCGGCCAGCCAGGCTGAGCAGCTCTTGCGAAGCGGCGCGCAGCTCCCCCACGCCAGCCGCCTCTCCTGCAGACCGGCCCCGGGAGCGCTCGGAGCCGCTCTCGCCCTCCCGCAGCCCGTGTCCGGCGCTGTAGCCCCTGCCCGCGCCATGGGCGGCTCTGCCTCCAGCCAGCTGGACGAGAGCAAATGCAGCTACATCCGAGGTACCGTACGGCGCTGCTGCCTGCCGGCCCGCAGACAGTCGGTACAAGTTAGGCAGGGGGACGCGGCGATTCGTGGGCGGTTCTGAAGTTGCAAAGTATTTGGCGGCTGGCTGCCTCCCAGGCTGGATGCTCCCTGAGACCCAGTGACAGGAGGCAGGCAGCGGCCACCACCACGTTTGCATCTGAATTTTAATCCGGGGAGGGAGGAGAAGGGGAGGGGGAGAAGCTGGCTACTTTGCGGAGAAACGATGCTGCTTAAAAGTCTAGCAGTGTTAGGGATTTGCAGAAAGTGAAGGCAGCGGGCAGACAGGACAGTGACCACTGGAGAGATCTGAGAGGTAGGCAGGAGAAATTGATATTTCTGGGTAACTTATTGTAATGAGCACCGACCCTGCTGTATCTGCCGGCCAACGAATCAGGCAAAGCCTGCTCTCAGGAGCCTCCAGGACCAGACGTGCAGAAAGCAGCACAGCTAGAATGGCAGGTCACTGCATGACAGAGTGTCTCCCAGACCTTTCTGCCTGGCAATGGGACAGGGGACTGAATGGGTGGGTTTGTGTGCTAGTGCCCTTTTACAGAGGGACTCCCAGTAAACTAGAGTCCCAGCCTGAAGTTAGTGTATAAATTAGGCAAACTCGGCAAGGGGGAGCGAAGGAGGGCAGGAAATTTACCCGGTGGAGGCAAATATTTTTGTTTTTGAAAAGTAAATACATCTGCTTGCATCGCCCTCTCCAGATGGAGGCTTTTCAATTTTAGGGGTAACCCAATAAAACCAGGCAGTTGAGACTGGATAATTATCAGTCATACATTGAAAGTATGTGAACTATACCATCTTCCCATTGTTGAAGATATCTTCCATGCTGTCTGGGTCCCATTAAAGTTGTGGGACTTCAGCAAAGCATTTAACCATGTGCTGAATTGAGGAACGGGCAGATCACTTCAGAGAGGGCCAACATGATTCAAAGCAAATGATTTTTCACATGTCAATAATAATGCTTTTTTACTCTTAATGAATGGCTATGCTTTGCCTAAAAATAAACACATGAAATCAGAGAGGGCCAAAATTCCCTGAAACTGGAAAGAGTGTCCACCTGATGTCAATACCTCAACTCTGTGGTCCTATAAATGGCACTATCAGCTTTGTATGCTGGCCCTAAGAGCCCAATTTTGCAAAGTCCTTTGAAGCCAATAAAGTTTCCTCTGGGTTTTGGATTAGATAGATAATCCAGAAAGGACTTGAGTTACCCAGACCAGTAAGGGGTTCTGTCACCACCTGCCTTGTAATGTTGGATACCTTAATACTATGCCTATGTGGCTCAGAGCTCTGACACCAGTAGCCAGCCTACAAGCATAAAGGGCTCAACTCTGCCTTCCTCCAACCTAATTATTCCTTGCAGAATGACTTCAACAACTCCTGTTCTGGTCCAGAGTTCCCCCAAATCTGTTTCCCTGAGTTCTTAATGACCAGACATTCAGACTTTTCCACTTCGGCTCATCATCCCTCAAGGAATGAAACCTCTCCCCACCTATCAGTCCACTTCGGCAAACACACTCTCCACAGTTTGCACAACAGAGGTCAGTTTGGGGTAAAATAAAAGTTGGTTTAATGAGAAATCATAGACTCAAAGGTGAAACAGTAAGGAAAAGCAAACAGACAAGTTACACAGAAAATAAACATAAAGATGCAGTCTCAGGCTTTACACTTCTATATTATCTAAATTCCCCTTTCGCCTTTCAGACTATGGTAATTTGTGTTTATACAGAGCAGGGGAAACTCCCTCCTTCCTTAGTTATCCAAGACTGGGATTTTCTTTTCCATTTCAATGTCTTTCAATTAACTTTAATAGTCCACTATTGTCTTCCCCTGTGTTGTGCCATAATAGGTTGTTGGAAGGGAAGCAACTAGCCTGTGAGATGTCCCTCCTTGCCTGATTACTTCCCCACACTTAAGTGATGTGGCAGTTGCACCCAAGTTACCATTAGTGTTCTACGCAAAGGGCTAGTCTGCACTAGAAGCACCACATGGGTGCTCTATATTGACAGGAGAGAGCACTCTGATGGGCATAATAAATCCACTCTGTGAGAGGCAGTAGCTATTCACACCTGCTTTTAGGTTGATGTAACTTATGTTGTTGAGAGGGGTGGCTTATTCACACCCCTGAGCAATGTCAGTTATACTGAAGTAAGTAGCCGTGTAGACCTGGCCATTTATGCAAGCATACATTCATAGCCATAATCTGTAAACATGTTTCCCAATGACCATCAAGTACAGAACATTACAAATTTTTATTAAAATACCTTACTTGAGGTATATTTATACACAATAACATTGTATACAACCAGTTGATTCAACTGCTTATTCTTGGGGTTCAACCCCTCTTGTTCTCCACTTAGAGTGTCTGGACCTGGATTGTCACACCTGCTACAAAACTTGTGTTTATATGCTTATTGTTAAAGTGATAAAGAAAATGACAGCTTAATTTTCCAGAATATATATATTTGCTTGTAAAGGGAAACAGATAAAAAGGTGTCAAACCTTTTGTTACTATCTGTCTATATATATATATATGCCCCCTCACTGTAGTAACAGCTGATGTTTATGTGACCAATTTTATGTCTGAAAATCTGTTTTTGCTAAACAAAATGTGTATAAAAAGGTGGTGATGGGGATCATATAGTCAGTACTGAGATAAAATTTCTATTGAGGCTAGTATGAGTCCTACTGGTTCAGGGCCAACTTAGTCGAAACCTTTTTGGTACAAAATGCAGTCTGACTGCTCAGTGATGTTTACTATTTTAGTTGGCATTCACTGCATTATTTTGTTTGTGGTGTGATCTGTGCTGGAGTAAGAATGTAGAACTGCCACTCCTTTAGGAACCTCATGGAAAATGAATGAGGAACTATGTTTTTCATGAGTCTGCCCAAATTAGAAAGATTTAAAATGAATAAATCACTATCAGATGAAGAATGATGGGCCAAATTGTGGAGCCTACATGGGAGATCTGTATGCTGTTAGTTTCCTTCAGACTGTGGAGGATAGACTCAGCACAGGACAGAACCAGGAGAAACATGTCAATAGGCTCCACCTCCTTGGCTCCCCTTCCTGCCATTCATACAGTGGGGAAGGACAAGAGGGCAAGATTTGTCCCAGTATAATTTTCAACTTCAAGCCAGTATCTCAGCTTCTTGGTCATTGAAACCTGATGATGAGTTGAGAGTCTCTTAAAGGACCAATACCTAGTTACTGCAGATACTAAGAAGACTGTTTTATACTAGCCCTTTAGATGCATGAAAGCAAAAACTTTTGCAATTTCCTGCTCTTGGCACTCTTGTCTGTGAGGGGAATGGAGAGAGCCATTGCCAGACAGTTAAGAAGTAAATATTTATTTAGAATGTGTCGGGCCATAATCCATTTTCAGTCTGTGTACTGTGATCTATTGGAAAGGGTCTTTGTGTAACTAAACAGTCCCTGCTTCAAACTCCTGCTATGAATAATGGTTGATTTTTATTTGTTTTAATTTTGGGAAGAAAGCAGCCTACAGTACTATTTTTAGTGGGAGAGGGGAGGAAGATGGAAGAGTGTCTTTAATTTTTGATACCTATTTAGGACCCAGTCCAACAAGTGCACCCCAAACAATACTCCAGTTGGCTTTGGTGAGGGTTTGCAAGATTCAGACCTTGTTTATCAATGGCTATCTTTTGGTAGAGGTCATGAGACAAGTTCTTCTAGAAACCAGAGAGGATGTGACAATGCTTCTCTTTCGAAAAGGGAGGAGGATAAATCAGTGTTTATGTTAGAAAGGCAAGCAATTAAAACAATCTTGCTTAATTTTAGAAAGTCAGTTGAATGTTTTTCACAACAAGGGTAATGGAGGGCTTTAGAAATAACAGCAAAATGAGAAGAGACAGCTGTTTTTCCCCTTTTTTGTTGTTGTTGTTTCTTTTTTGTCAGTAAAACTATATGCCAGTAGCATGTGAATTTCTAAATAACAATAAACCCAAACACTTATTCATGTTACCTCAGTGGAACTATTCACATGAGTAGTCTTGCAGGATCAGCCATAACAATAGTACTTCATATTTCTTATTTTATTTAGAAAATGCATTCAGCTACATATCCTAGATTGCATGGGAATAACTTAGAAAGGGGGAAACACTCCATTGGGGTAAAGCCCCAGTGTCTGGTGCTCTGTGTAGATGGAGTGTACCATGTTCAATAATTATGAATGTCATTTCCACAACTGCCCAAATCGGTGTCAGGGCGCTAGGCTATGATTCCAACTTGCAGGCCTAATTAGTATCTGCAGCTCCTGGCCTTCCATACCAACCCCATCAATTTCTGTGCAGAGATCAGTTTAGTATTTTGAGGTGGTTCATCGGTACCCTGATGTAGCAGCTCCACTCATCTGTCACTCATACAACTCCTATGTGAGGTTAAACCAGTGCACGGGGCTTTGCCAGACCTTTGCACCAGTAGTGAATTTGGCCCATAATGGGCAAATGTGCGTGGTTCTCGACAGATAAAAGATGAAGTCTCAGCTTTGAGGAGTTTACAACCTAAAGACGAAATCCTGAGGTTCTTACTCCATTTTTATTGCATCCCTTTTAAAGTCAGTGGCAGTTTGACTAAGTAAAGATTTGTCTACATGGACAGTCAGGAAACTTAATCCAAATTAACTGAAAGTGTAAATTTGAAGTGGATTAGTAAAACTGTATTATACCCTTCTGTGGACACTCTCATTCAGAATTAAAGTGGCCTTAATTCAGGCTTTGGCTACACTTGCATTTCAAAGCGTAGTCAAAGCGCCAGTGCTGGGAGAAAACTCTCCCAGCGCTGTCCGTACTCCACCTCCCTGTGGGGAATAACGGACAGCGCTGGGAGCGCGGCTCCCAGCGCTGGGGCTTTGACTACACTGGCGCTTTGTAGCGCCGCAATTTGCAGCGCTGCAGAGGGGGTGTTTTCACACCCTGCTGCAGCGCTGCAAATTTGTAAGTGTAGCCAAGCCCTTAGTTTACTTAATTCACAGTGAATTAAGATAAACTGAATTAAGACCACTTTAATTCTGAATGAGAGAGTCCTCAGAGGGGTTTAATGCAGTTTAACTAATCCACTTTAAATTCACACCTTTAGTTAATTTGGATTAATTTTTCTGAGTATCTCCATTTAGAGGAGCCCCTAAGTAAAGACTTTGGGATCTGACTCTAAGGGCTTATCTACACTGCTTTGTGTTCAAACATGGTAATAAGATAAAAATGTAAGACGGGGTTACTTGATATGATGTGTGGTAAGGATGAATGAGATATGCAGTAACATCATGTGGTTACTTTGCTTACAAATATACACATCTGGTAGATTCCACGGTTCCGGGCTTTGTTTGTTCCTTGTGTATTTGAGGGGAGTACTAGAGTATAGCAACTTCCAGGAAGAAGAATATTTTAAGGAGAGTTTGGCTATGTCTACGCTATCACTTTTGTCGGTAAATCTTATGTTGTTCAGAGGCGTGAAAAAAACACACCCCTGACTGACGTAAGTTACACGGACAGAAGTGCTGGTATGACAGTGCTATGTCGGCGGGAGATGCTCTCCCGCTGACATTGCTACTGCTGCTCATTGGAGGTGCTTTAATTATGTCATCAGGAGAGCTCTCTCATCTCAATTGATTGGACTCTTACAGTTGGTATGGGTACTTCCACCTTTTCATGTTCTCTGTATATATAAATATCTTCTATCTGTGTGTTCCACTCTATGCATCCGAAGAAGTGAGCTGTAGCCCATGAAAGCTTATGCTGAAATAAATTTGTTAGTTTCTAAGGTGCCACAAGTACTCCTGTTCTTCATAAAGCCATGAGGGCCTGGATCACCATGCTGAAGTCTGGGTCAGGGAGAGAAGGTCACAAATGTCTAACAAGATGCATATGGAAAAAATATATGTATAGGGCCTTTCATGTGAGGATCTCAGTATTTTGCTTCATGCAGTAATGACTTCACTCACCAGGATTTTGTGAGGGTAAAGTAACAGAAGTGTATAGAGTAGAGTTTTCAATGCCACTTCAGAGATCCGGATGTTCAGTTTCCATTTGAAATTGATGAGAATAGGGTATTCTTACAGGGCAACTGGCTCTCTTAAAGGGTTTGGGCTCAGCTACACTTGCCCAGCTGTAGTCTGACACCCCAGGGAAAGGGAATGAGTCCAGGATGAATATGATGGGAGCATGTGAGCCAGGCCTGCAGGGAGATGAAAAGGTCAGCTTGAGTTTGGTGAGGGAGACCCCAGAGAGAGTGGACCTGGAAGGGGATGCTCTGTTAAAGAGCAGGAGGATAGGCAGGAGAGGGTCAGTGAGAAGGCCAGGCTGAGCATATAGGAAAAGGCCAGGGAAGAAAAGACAGGGCAGCTTGCAGTACAGGGGTGGATATCCCAGTTGTCTAGGGACACAGAGTTAGGAACCCACAATAGAAGGTGAGTTCCCTTATGTTGCCATGTTCTGAGGGGGTACATTTATTCCCATCAACAATGGGGGAAAAGAGACTGATTCCAGCCCAGGAGGACTGAAAGCTGAGCCGAAAAGATGGGCTAAGGACTGTTGAAGAGGCAGACCCTAAAAAGAAGAGGGGCTGTATCTGGCAGTTGTCTAGTGTAGAAGATTTATTTTATTTATTCTGTTATTTACATTTCCTTTGGATTAACTCTGGACTGTTGTGATTTAGCCAGATAAGTTGTCTCAGAAACCTAACTGCTGGGAGCCCCAGAATCACCTGAGTGGTAGTGGATGACCTGAAACCAGAGTGGGTTAGTCCCTGGTGCAGGCATCCAAATCCCATAGGTGATTTTGAAAATCTCTCTCGAAAGGAATATTTTTCTCACTGAAAAGTAGTAATCTCTGGGCTGAAAAGCAGCAGCTGTATAATAGCATACAGCAACACTTGATAGTGGGTTAGGGCTGTGTATCACAGCCAATTATGACTGCAGGTGGAACATATGTATGCATGTGTATTGCCCTATTTGGAATTTGGACAAGACATCAAGGTTAACACCAATGTTAATCTTACAAAAAGTGGCATAGGATCCTTAATGAACACAACCATCTAAAACATGGCACCTCCAGCAGCACAGTGTCTATTGACGTATTAGATCAGTACTGACTCAGAAGGAAGAGTGCAACACCGCTGAGCTGCTAACACCACTTCCTGTACACATGTACACTTAAGAGATTATATGAACTGAGAGTGGAATTAGGTATTTATCTCTCTTCACTTACCTGTTCACTTCAATATTTTTAAGGGTTTAGGGCTTTAATACTGTAAGATTTTTTTGTTGAAAATATGTAGTTGCAACCTCTGTGTAAAGGCTTTGTCCATTTTGTTGTTTCTTAAACTCTGTATTTTTGGGCCTTTCTTTGTTAGTAGCTCACTGGGGTCCTGACTTCCCCTTACCTTGTAGAATGTTGGAGATCTACAGGTTTCCTTGAAATCTAGCTCCCCCATACCTCACACTGCTCTGCTGAGTTTGGGCACTACTATGGCTTACAGTCTTGGGAATTGGTAGGGTTTTCTTGTTACTTCCACACAGGAAGGGGGTATTTAATTTACTATAGGTTTAAAAGAGTTGATTTTTAAAAATTCAATAAAGCTTTAAGTTCCCCAGGATGTCAGAATGACAAATATATAAGAAATGTAAATGCTAAGGGCTTGACCTAAAACCTGCCGAAGTTAAAGACTTTCTATTGACTTCAATGGATCTTGGATCAGGCCCTAAAAGAAGGAATTGCAGATTGTTGTCAACAAGCTGGAGGTAGTTTAGAAAAGAGTGACAATGATAAGTAGGAAGCTGGAGGGATTGATTTATGTGGAAAAATTATAACATTTTATAAATCTAACTTGACTAAGCATGAACTACATTTGTAGTGGTGGCTGGGTGTGTGTAACATAATTTGTCTAATAGTGTGTGCAACACCCAACAGGGAAAGGCATTATTTAGGGTGGTACTAGGGAGTATAACTAGAAGTAATGTGGTGATATTAAGGAAAAATTTCTTGATAGCAAGATCTAATAGACCATGCCATAGATTTCAAAGGAAAGTAGCAGAAGCCTTATTGTTTGAGACATTTAATATTAACAAGGAAAAAATACTTGTGTCATGTCTAGGAAACAATTTTACATAGCTGGAGGATGCACAAGATGACCGGGCAAGTCTTACCAGTTTCCCAATTTAGAGTTAATGGGCCAAATTCTGCTCAGTAATCCATATGCAGCTTTATAGGGCCAGATTTTTGAAAGGGTTTAAGAGCAGACTTCAAGTACCCAGCCCCCTATTGGAGCTAGACTTTCAAAGTAGTTCAGCACCCAGAGCTGACTCTAAATGTGAGCTGAGCTCTTCTTAAAATTTACCACCAATTGTTGGTACCAGCAAAGCTGGTAAAAAATGACAGATGGTCATTTTTATGAAACTTTTTGCAAAACACTTTATGATTTTTAAAAAAGAATTTTTTTAAACAGCTCTAGTGCTAAGCCCTTCTGAAAATTCTGTCCGTGGAATGAAGTGTGGGTGCACAGTTGTAACTGAGTAGAATCTGGCATGAAGTAATGAACCATATAGAATACCACATTTTTGACTCTTCACTATCAAATCTTCCCTATAATGCTAATTATCTTTCAGCTGTGAAAACTATTAGTTATTTCTGTTTGTAATGGGCTCCTAGTAATTGTTTTTGTCTATAAGGTTAGTATGTAACTAATAAAAGTGTAATTTACAATTGATGATGCAATTAATCATTTAATGATTAATTAAACACAATTAACTTCTGAGGGATGTTGGACACCCTCAACTTCCAAATAGAACTATGTTCTGTGTGTGAGGGTTTTAGAGACTAGATGGGGCCTATTTTCCTCTTTACTCACAAGGAAGAAATAGGGAAATCAGTCATTTATTGAAGGGGGAAAATAAACAATGAGGAGTCTTTGTGGCACCTTAGAGACTAACAAATTTATTTGGGCGTATATTGGACCTGAGTGTAGGGTCACTACAAAAAGTAATTTTCCCTCTGCTGATACTCACACTTTTTCGTAAGCTGTTGGAAATGGGCCACCTTGATTGCAGTTGCCTTGTTAGCACTACAAAAGTAATTTTTTGTCCCTTGGTAATCACCTCTTCTTGTCAACTATTGAGAATAGGCCACTTCCACCTTAATTGAATTGACTTGTTAGCACTGACCTCCCACTTGGTAAGGCAACTCCTATCTTTGCATGTTCTGTAATATATATTATGCTTACTGTATTTTTCCCTCCATGCATCTGATGAAGTGGGCATTAGCCCATGAAAGCTTACGCCCAAATAAATTTGTTAGTCTCTAACGTGCCACAAAGACTCCTCGTTGTTTTTGCTGATACAGACTAACACGGCTACCACTCTGAAACTTATTTATTGAAGTTATACTCTCAAATCCCCTAGGTATCGAGGAGAGAAGTTGGTCCTTGCAACTTGAAGAAAGGCTGCTTTTGCAGGGTGAACACAGGCAGCTGTGGAATTCAGCTGTAAGAAGTGCAGGAGCCAGTTTGAATTTAATCATTAACAGGGACACTGGAGAACTGGAATAGATTATGAAAAATTTGGCCTTTTTGGTGGGAGGGGATTACAGGGTAGCTCTCGGACTGTACATTTGACTTTCTGTTAAACTGTAATACATACTTTCAGTTTCTAACTTGCTGTATGTCTGCAAGTAGAACAGAATTTTGCAAAAGACTGGCAAATTCTGATGAGATTTTTTTCTCTTAATCTGTACAAATTATGCATTGCAGTGTTTAGAGAATCAGTCGTCTTGAACTTTTGCAAGTGAGCTGGGTTGTAACAGGATATAGTATAAAATGTGACATATGTGGAGCTGTCTATGTATATTTATTTCCTATATAGCACTTTTCATCTGTAGCTCTCTCTTTTTCTTTCAGGACGGTATCAGGAAGATGCACTTGAGTTTGAGCCCTGGACCCTGCAAAGATATCAGTGTCCAGTGGCAAAGTGTATGCTTTGTTACACCAAAGCAATCCACATCTTCTCATGTTTATGCAAAAATTAAACAAAGAACAGTAAAATGCCCATTCTTCTCTGGGAAGAAAAGAGGTGCTAATTTGGAAGTTGCTACAGAGGTTGAGTTTGGAAAATAAAATGGAAGATTTAAAGGAATATTCGATAGGCAGGAGCATCCTAGAAAACACTTGAGTATTGCCTCCTAGGCAATGGATGAGGAAAGAGAAAATATAAACAAAGACAATGGACCCACAACTGCAGTTGCTGCGTGGGAGTTGCACTGAGTGTCTATAGATCTGCACCCAAAGTTCTTAAAATTTCCAGATTAATTTTGTTTTTGAGTTTAACCTTCACTGCTATGTTCTGCTGTATGCTATTTGCTAGGAAGTAAGAGGTAATAAGGTAATAAAAAATTACCTTAGTAAATACAGGAACACATCCAATACTGCCTTACAGGCTTGACTCCACCAGTAGGCTTCACACTCAGTAAGAAGTTCTGCATGCTGATTGACTTTGCCAGCAGTCCTAGGGTTATTGTATACAGATGTATGGTGGTGTCACAGGGTGGCTGGCCCCTTTAAATGAAGCAGGTCCATCACCCCTGTGCTAGAACAGGTGCTCCCAGTTTGGCCAGTTAAGATGGTGGGCCAGCATCTGGGGCTATAAAGAGCCAGGCTGCCAATAAGGTTGGTGGGCTAAGAGTAGGAATGGGTTGCTTGGGAGTGGCTGTCAGCCTTCCCCTATCTCTGGGAGGGAAGGTAGTGGGAAAAGGGCCTCTTGGGAGAAAGTGCATTGTTAAAAGGGCATGGAAGAATCCTGCAGTGAGCTCTGAAACAGGAAGGACTGGGAGAGACAAGGGGGAAAATACTGTGGGACCTGTAGCTCAGGGTGTGCTGAGGAACTGTGTTTGTGATTTGCCTATGTTTAGAAAATATAATAATGCCTCAAAAGAGACTTTGAGTGTGGCAGTGGGTGCTTTGTGGGCTGGGGACAAGTCTGTGCCTTATGCATGGCTTAAAGGGATATATCCTTACATGCTGCATTTTGTGAAACTTCAGCTGTAGGCAGATATCCTGCAAAGTAGTGGCTATCTTGCAACTTGTCTTTGTAAAATTTGTGGCATGGGAGCTTAGTGGAAGAATCTGTAATCCAGTTTCTAACTTTCTTTAAGAGTATTTCTAACTGATATTTTACAAAGTACATAAAGCTTACATAATACGTGGAGGTTACAGTATTTAAACATAGTAGTATTATAAGAGAATGGGTGTACTGGTGTTTTGCAGGCTTCTGTGAAGATAGGGTTCCTGCCCACAAGAGTTTACAATCTGTATAAATAGCATAATAGTACACAATGTTTTAGCAGTTCACCAAATGAGGTAGATGTAAATGAGCCAAAGATTGAAGCATAACTGCATGATTATGCTAATACTATATTACAATATATAAACCATATGGACAAAGTTCTTCTCTTGGATACACTGATAGAACCCCACTGACTTCAAAGGATCTATACTGGAGGAGAATTGAACCCTGTAATAATGTTAGCTGATGTTATGGGTAACCAAGACACCGGATCAAATTGAGCTCACAGCTACACTGGTGCAACCCCTTTGGCTTCAAATGCCATTAACAACAAGATGGCTGTCTTCAGTTTAGAAGTGTCAGTTACAATTAAATTTTAATCATGCTTCAGTATATTCATGGTGAGAAATGTTTCTGGCCACTTACATTTTCAGATTATTGCTTGGAGCAAAATGAATGCAGTTTTCCTTAAACACCACCTCACTTGAGTTAAAGGTAAGTTTGGGAGGAGGGTAATTAAATGATTCATACCTTTGCTGCTGCTATTTGGCTAGAGACTGCTTTATGTAAGGCGGAGTTAAGCATTGGTTACTATTGGGAAGACTTTACTGTCTATAGAGCAAGATGGTAAACTTTCATTTTTAAAAAAATCATTCAGCTGAAAACATGAACAATTGAGGGAAGGCCCTAAAAGTGGATTCTGTAATATTCTTGTACCTGACTTTCCCAGTGTCTCTTCTAGGGTCATAAGTGGCTCTGGAATTGGTCTTGAGTGAGTAGAACTCAGCCACATCCATAACCTTAGCACCGGTTACCAGAGAAACAGTCTTTATCACTGGGCAGAGGAAGAGAATGGTATATATTATGGAAGAAATAAAAATTGAGCAGTTAGTCAACATTTTTGTGAAAACTGTGTCCAGGTTTTTGACCACCACTATACATAAAAAACCCCAGGCTTTGATTCTGCAAACAGCACGTGCTTAATTTTACAGAAGGATTCCCAAGATCTCAGTAGGCTTGATTACCTGGTTAAGTCCTAAAAGATTTTTAAGACCTCCATCTCATTTTGTGACAAGGCGTCAGTTGTACCCTAGGCCTTAAGGATTGATCTTCAGCCATCACCAACAACAAAAATCTTCAAACCTGCGTAGTACTGGGCATTAGCAGTGCTTTAAAGGGCATAATTCAGTTTATATTTTTTGGTATTAAAAAATATACCAAAATATTATTTTGAGCTGTCCCTCAAGTAATAATATATTACTTGAGGGATAGCTGGCACCTAAGAGGGAATATAGGAAGTTAAACAAGTCTGAATCCTTCTGGTATCTCTTGATTAGATAATAAAAACAAACAAAAAAGATTATTTTTAAAAAGCACATTTGAAAATTGCTTTTATAAATGACTAGCCTAGTAACTTACAAAAAAATAAGTGCACACATATCAGTAGAGAATAAGAGGCTTTTCACCAGTCTAGTTTCCTTTAAAATGAAAGATCCCAATATAATTTTTAAAAAAAATCTCTTTTCCATACAGTTTCCAATAATCCTACAAAGATTAGTCTATTTTGATGCCTTGAATTGAAAAATCTGAGATTCCTGAGGGTTACACTAGGTTTACAAAAGTCCCAGGGCTGCCTTCTGTGGTTTGTGCACAATAAAGCACCAAGTGTGTTTTGTGCCTTAAGAAAATCCCAGTTCAGTGCCAAATAATTCAAGTGTTTTTCATGTAGCTACTACTTCCTTCTCAAACTACGGACCAGATTGAGTCATTAATGAACAGGCCTAAGTAGAGGGAAGGTTTAAAGCCAATGAGCTCCAGGCAGTGACTACTGGATCTTTTTGAAGCCTATCTCTGCACCCACAATAGGCAATGGGGAGTTGTTGCTGACTTTAATAGGGGCAAGAGTAAGCCCTCAGACAGCACAGGAACGGGCCAACCCTTTATGCAGGTGCATGTACAGTATGCACTCTACTCTGTGGCTGGCCCGTTTTGCTGCCTAGAGCAAGGTCAAAGCCCTGACTCCTCCTCATCCCTTGGGAGAAGCAAATGCCCATGTGTTTGGGGGTTTGCAGTTATGCCCTCACACAGGGGTCAGCCACATTAGAGGAAGGGTCTTTGCATTCTCCCAATTTTGCACATACAGTATATGCAAGGGCAGGCCATGATCTGGCCCTATGAGTTTTTTTCTTTTTAAGATTTGTACTGTAATTGAAATCATTGGTTAACTGACAGCCTTGCAAATATAAGTGCTCTCTACAGCACTGGCAGGGACAGTGGTTTCCCTTCCTCTCCCCTCCCCCTCCAGTGTGGCCTCAGGCTGGACCTGGACAGATCACCTGTAAAAGACAGACAGTTCAGTCTCTATTCATTCCATCTTTGGCTTCTCTGCTAAGAAAACTAAGAAGAGTGTGACCAATGCCAGCTGAGGTGGTAATGATGTTTACAGCGTGAACTCTTATCCATTTGAAATTGGGCTGACACCACAAACTCATTTTGCATAAACCTGACAGATGTCAGAGTAATAAATTTCAGGTACTCTGGCTTATATTCTAAATCAGTTATACCAGGGGTCTCAAACTCAAATGACCCCGAGGGCCGCATGAGGACTAGTGCATTGGCCCGAGGGCCGCATCACTGACACGCCCCCTTGCTGCCCCTGGCCCCACCCCCAATCCACCCCTTCCATGAGGCCCCGCCCCTGCCCTGTCTCTTCTCCACCTCCTCCCCTAAGCGCGCGGCTCCCCGCTCCTCCCCCCCCCCCTCCTGGAAAGTGCTAAGCGCCACCAACAGCTGTTTGGCGGCTTGGCGGCGGGAAGCGCCTGGAGGTAGGCAGAAAAAAAAATGAAGAGTAATATAGTAGTATAGTATTAAAATATAGTATGCTATTAAAAGTCAATTTATTAACTTTTTTATTAACTTCTTTAACTGTAATGTGAAACGTCAGTGCTAATTTTGACAGTCATTTCATTTTTGGCCACTTAGCTGGCAGCGTTTTGCATCCACAAGAGCATCAATATTAGGTTTGATATCCTGAGACGAAACCAATCTCAGTGTTGCTTGCAAATG
The DNA here is from genome assembly GCF_020497125.1 of Mauremys mutica. NCBI lineage: Eukaryota > Metazoa > Chordata > Testudines > Geoemydidae > Mauremys > Mauremys mutica. Next base: position 54,195,870 of record NC_059079.1, read on the forward strand.
TTCATCAGTGAGCCTTGACCTTAACACAGATTTGTTAATCTTCATGGAAGAGAAAAACTGTTCACATATATATGTACTTCCAAACATTGCCATTATCCTTGCAGAAGCAGAGAATAACATGGGAAATCTTTCTTGTGAAAGAAACCTGTAGAATTCTGGAATTCCAACATCTGTATACTTCTGCTTCAAAATCGTGTCACACTGAAGCTCCACTAACTCCATCTGCATTTCCTCTGCAACATTGTCAATTTCAACAGCAAATGATGTGGAAAAAAGTTGAAAATGTGGTTCAAGTGCCTTGAAATCTTTAAACCGCACATCAAACTGTTTGTGTAAGTTAGAAATGATCTCTGCATATTCTTTCAAGGATTTGGGTTCAACTTTTCCTAAGGAATTCAGAGTTGAGAAATGGACCAAATTGCCAGCAGTCAGCTGTTTCCCCCATAAAGTAAGCTTGACTTTGAATGACTTAATACTGTCATACATCTGTGTTATCACCTGTTTTCTACCCTGAAGTTTCAAGTTCAGTGCATTCAGGTGATCAGTTACATCTGTTAGAAAAGCAAGGTTGCAGATAAAAGTGGAATCAGCAAGCTGTGGAACCTCCTTGTTTTTCATTTTCATGAAGGAATCAATCTCCTCTTTAAGTGCAAAAAAACGCTTCAAAACATTTCCACGACTCAGCCATCTAACTTGAGTGTGATACAGAAGTTCCCCATATTCACTGTCCATACTTGCTAGAAAAGAAGTGAACTGTCTGTGATTCAGCCCTTGTGCACGTATAAAATTAACAGTTTTAACAACTACATCCATAACTTCTTTCATTTGTAGACTTTTACTACACAGGGCTTCTTGGTGCAAAATACAATGTATACTGGTGAAGCTAATTCCTGGTATATTGAGGCTGTTCAGTTTGGTCTTCAATAATCCAACCACACCAATGTTTTCAGAGCACATTGATGGCGCACCATCCATAGCCAAAGATACGAGTTTGTTCCATGGCAGCGCAGCTTTTTCAATGCACTCTTCCAATCCTTGAAATATGTCACGTCCCGTTGTGGTACCCTTCAGTGGCATTAAGTCTAGCAATTCTTCAGTTATATTCAAATTGCAGTCCACACCTCTAATGAACACTGCACACTGTGCGGTATCTGATACATCTGTACTCTCATCAAGAGCAATTGAAAATACTTCAAAGTCTTTTGCCATTTGAATCAATTGTTTTTGCACATTATCAGCTAAATCCGTTATCCTGCAGGCAACTGTATTTGCAGACAAGCTTATGCCTTCAAAAACTTTCTTCCTATCAGGACATAAAATTTCACTGGCCTTCATAAGACATTCTTTTATGAATAAGCCTTCTGTAAAAGGTCGCGATGATTTAGCTATCATTTCGCTTATCACAAAACTTGCTCTTACTGAATCTTCGCTAGACTTGTTAATCCCTGAAAATAAATTTCTTTGCTTGGCAAATGCTGCTTTAAGTTGCTGAACTTTTTCCTCTCGGATTTTTCCGGTGAATGCATCATATTAATCACGGTGCATCGTGTCATAGTGCTGACGCACGTTATACTCCTTGGGAACAGCAATCGTTTGCTGACAAATAAGTCATTGAATTTTATCTTTTACCTCTGTGAAAAAATATAAATTCTCCCATTTGTCTTGGAAAACTCTCTTTTCTTCCATGAGTGTTCTTTTTTTTGACGAAGTCATTTCCAAGCAGTTTTAATAAATATATACACTCAGTAATGCACCTCACTCAAAGGACAAAACACGCACTTAGATTTACTGCCTAAGGCTCTGGGAGGGAGTTTGGGTCGGGGAGGGGGTTGGGAGTACAGTCCCTGGGCTGGAGTTTGGGTGGGGGAGGGGGTCTGGAGTGCAGGCTCTGTGCTCGGTGCAGGCTCCAGGCTGCGGCAGGGGGTGGGGGTGCAGGCTTTGGGACGGAGTTTGGGGATAGGAGGGGGTGCAGGGGTGAGGGCTGTGGGGCTGAGGGTGAGGGGTTTGAGGCATTGGAGAGGCTCGGGGCATTGGAGAGTCTCAGGACTAGGGCAGAAGGGCAGGGGAAGGGCAGCCTGCCCTGGCCCTAGTGCAGGGGGGCGCTAGGACCCTGCGGCAGCAGGTGATGCCGGAAGCCGGCATAGCGGAGGAGTGGAGTCAGCGTGAGTTCCCGGGCAGGCTCCCGGGCGGTGAGGGGGTAGCAAGTGGGGGCCGGGAGACACTGGGGGGAGGCGCGTGGGGGCGGCAGGTGGGGCCAGGGGAGAGACCCGGCCCCAAACATTGGGGAGCAGCGCGCGGGGAGCTTAGGCACAGAAAATAACTCAGGGAGGGGGGCGGGGGTGAGGGGAGTTTGGCGGCGACAGGAAGTAACTGGGGGAGCTCCGCGGGCCGCAGGGAAGAGCTCCGAGGGCCGCATGTTTGAGACCCCTGAGTTATACAGTGCTTCTAAGGACATTCAGATTTCTAACTTGATCCTCTTTCACTGCAACAAGAGCTCTTTTAGAAAGGGAAATTCAAAACTGGGTTTGATACCTAATGTCAGGCTGTCTGGAATGGCTCATGAGCATGAGTACCAACCTCAGGGCAGACTGTTAAGAAGCAGGGCACAAATCCCAAATTAGTTGTGAGTTCTATATTTAGATTTCACCAACCAGTATCGAGTGTGAACTTCTCAAGCACTAGAATAGTCAACCCTATAATAATTAACTAAAGATTTATTAACTAAGAAATAAGAATTATTTAGAAGGTTAAAGCAGGTAAGCATACACACACAAATGTACAGTCTTAGGTTCCAAAACACAATTGACGCTTCTGTAATATGCAAGCTCTATACGTCCTCTAGGGCTAACCCAAGCTACGCAGCTGGGGATCCCTTGTTTATGCTTGTGAATCTTTGCCCCTCACCGTTCAAGCAGCATAGAGAGAATTTTTTCTTGACAAGGATTTTTATTCCCTTCCCCCAGAGTTGAAGCAGATGGGATGAGTACTTGTGCATGTATCCTCTTCATGGATGTGATTAAAATAATCCACAAAGTCTTTTGTTCACTGATGTTCCAAACTGGCTTGTCTGGTGTCTGTGGGCCTTTTTTTTCCCTGGAGAGGAGAGGACACCTCTGTGTAAACTAGATTTTTACACTTACTAATACTTCTTTCTGACTGTGTTTACAATTTCAGACCAAATGCTTTGATGGTTACCCAGCAAATGCTTAAATGTTACATCCCAGCTATGTAGTTCTCTGTGGTCAGTGAGGACTAGTGGCCTTGATGTGAGCTGGCGCTTGGTCTACCAGCATCACATCTATTTCTATGGTAGCACCTAAAAGCCCCTATAAAGACTAGAGCTTTATATTAAGCACTGCACAGAGTGAGACAGTCTATGATTTAATGAGCTTACAGTCTTAAGTAGAAAAACCCTGACTCCTCATCATCCCTTTGGAGAAGCAAAACCCCGTGTTTGGGTGTTTGCAGTTATGCCCTCACACAGGGGTCAGCCACAGTAGAGGAAGGCTCTTTGCATCCCCCCCACTTTGCACATACAGTACATGCAAGGGCAGGCCATGAACTGGCCCTATGAGTTTTTTCTTTTTAAGATTTGTACTGTAAGTGAAATCATTGGTTAACTGACAGCCTTGCAAATATAAGTGCTCTCTAAGGCACTGGCAGGGACAGTGGTTTCCCTTCCTCTCCCCTCCCCCTCCAGTGTGGCCTCAGGCTGGACTGAACAGAGGTAAAGTAACTTAACTAAGGTGACCCAGTACCAGAACCAGGAATGGTACCCATATCTTCTGACTCCCAACCCAGTGCTTGATCCACCAAACCATTATGCTTGTCTGTAGTGTAGTGTATACTCAGCTCAGTGACAACCTAGAAAGTTAATATCTTGTAATACGTGGTAGAGTTGAATCCAGCTGTTCTTTTAATTGCCGTGTGTCAATCCCCAGGTAAGTGTAGGCAAGCCCTCGGTGCATATGGGATTGTAAGGACCCCTTGCAGAGCATCTCAAATAACTTGTTTTTCTGAGCAGCACCAACACAGAATCTCTGCTACTTTTGAGACCTAAACACTAGCAAAATCCAGCCGAGGATTTGGCTTTATATGCATTAGCAATATTACAAGAAATGTAATCCCCATCAAAGAGTTATTCAGCATTCTCTTCAATGGCATGCAGGCATACCATCCTTTAAAAGGTAGAAAGGATAGCACTAACAAAAATTCTGGCTCAGAATACAGCCAATTCATCTGTGTCCCTTAAAGTAGCACTTCTTAAACCCATCTCATTGGTTATCTTTGTAAAGCTCTAAAATTTGTTTCGCAAGTGACCTCTCTCTTCCTATGTATGAAACCACAGTTGCTGTTTGTGATTCTAGAATGTGTTTCATAGTTACACTGATGATGACTGAAGACCTAATTCTGCAAGCAGCTCTGCAGGTGCTGCCCACACAGCGCTCCTTGCTGGATCAGCCTCTAAGTATATATATATGGAAATACAATTTTTTTCTCTTTTTTTGCTTTTGTTTTAACTCATAGCGGAACTTTAATTATTCTCACTTCGCTATTCTGTAAAGCTGACCATTCACACTAAAGGAAAAGGTAGCTTCATTCCACTTCAAGGAAAAAATGTAATAGCAAAGCTCTGTACTGAGGTTTCATATTCTTAAGACATCATTACTTTTACAAAATACACCACAGTATTTTTAAGCATATTCAATGAAGTATTATCATAAGTATTTTTCATAATAAAGGATATTCACTGATCCAGTATTATAGTTAGCACTGTGTATAATTTAGGTTGCTAGACACTTTCCATTGTAAGACCCTGTTTTTGGTTGCTGATAACTTTTCCAAACTCTAACCATTTGGGCTGAAATTTTCTCTGTCGGGTGTCTGCCTCAAACTGAATTTTTTGGGGAAACGTCAGCTAAAATGGCCTAGCAATTTGGAAAAAATACATTATGCCTAATTATTACACCAATTCTGAGGATAAGCTCTAGTATCTCCGTCCTTTGGAGCAAGGACTTTAAATGTAGTGTTGGGAGGGCAGGACATGTTGATGTTAGGAGTGTGTGTGTGTGTGTGTGTGTGTGTGTGTGTGTGAGTGAGAGGGGTGGGGGGAATGTATAGGTCAGATTGGGAACTCTTTTGTGAGTGCTGTTTTGATTGTAACCTTCATTGTAACCTTCACCTTGTGTTGTAACCTACAAGAAGGCAGATTTTGTGCCAGTTTTGTGATGCAGGCCTCTATGCACCATGTTCTAAAACAAGACCACCAGTAGGCCACTGAGAAGCCACAAGATGGTAATAACTTTCAGTCCTTACTGAGATGGGCTTGATATGAACATATTAGCTAAAGATTAAAGGTGTTTATAATCTATTCTTGGTCCTTGAATCATCCAGGCCTCCATCAAAGCTTATTTACTAGAAGAATATGATTTTTAATCTGGTTTACAGCATCTCAAATTGCATAAACAAATCACGTGTTAATGGGAAATCATACCATTAGGCACTTCCTCTCTTGATGCTCTGAAGTGATCTAGCACAGTATTCAGTGGCAATTATTTTAATCTTTCTTTAATAATGGAGAAGGATTATTAATCACAACTCTCATATGGAAATATACGGGGAGGACACCATGTGCTTTAACACATTTCTTTGTTTCCAAAGTATTTGAAAACATATTAGAGTTGCCTAGATTATTGGATACATTCTTGGAGCCCAGTTCCAGTAAATTACTGGTGTAAGTCAACCCAGTGCAAGTTCCATTTTACTCTAGTGCAGACCATTTACATTAGATGTGTGGGTACACAGGTGCAAATTCCTGTGTTCAGTCCTGTTGCTGTTAATGGGGTTGCACAGAGTGTAACAAGGGCAAAATTTGGCTTTTAGATATTTTCAAATAACTGCCTAGATGTACATTTACACTAAAGACAGAGAAACTGCTAACACAGAGCAACCTTGACAGCATTTTATAAAGTCACTAGGTAAGCATGAAATACCTTGTGATGAAGGTGAGTGAGTGCTGTAATTTCTGCTTCATAGGAAAATGAAGGTGTGGGGTGGCTAAGTGACTTGCCTAGGGCGATTGAGGGTGTTAGGATTAAAACTCAAAAGTTTGGGGCTTTTAGAATGGTGTTCAGACCACTAGACCAGACTTGGTTTGGGTAAAAATATGGCTGTAACTTTGTTAAAGATGTTTTTCCCTTGCTAAATCCTGAAAGCACAAGAGAATTAGGTACAAAATATTAGGCCAAATTCACCCCTAGTGCAACTCAGTTGTCATAAATGGAGTTAGAACAAGGATGAATCTAGTCCAGCTCTTTAATATTTGTGGCAGAATGGCTGATGTTGGTATGGTGGATCCTGTGCTTTTCTTGGCGGGGGGGGGGGCTAGGATGCCGCCCCTTGTCCCTGCTTTTGGGGTGCCAAGGGCCCTGCTAGTGGCCTGGGAAGGTGGTAGAGGAGGGAAGCAGGGAAGGGGTCTGGGTTTGCTCCTCACTGAGCACCTCACTCTCAACCCCTGTGGGTTTCTTACCCTCTTCCCCCTTGGGTAGGGTTACCCTTGGTCCTTGACACTGGAGCAGGGTCTCCCTTTCTCCAGTTCTCTGGTCTTTCAATTCTCAGCAACACACCTCCAAACTCCAGTCCTCTCTCCTTCCTCACACCACCCTGTCTGCATGAAGCAGGGTTTTTTTATTAGGTTCCTGACAGGGCCTTAACTGACTACAGGTGCTCCAATTAACCTGTAGAACCTTCCCTAGTCTACAGGGAACCATGCCTTAATTAGCCTAGGGCTTATATATCTCCCCTCTCCCACTGGTCCCTGGCCTTGCTGTATCACATATCATTCCCCACCCCCTTCCTGCCCCCCCTCCCTTAACCCCATGGGGTTGGGCTACTTGGGATGAGAGACAGTGTTGTCATGACAGGCCATCCGTGTTGCCGTGTTGACGTCCAGCTCTATGCTGTATCCAGAAATGGAAAGGTTGTAGAGATAGGAACCATCTAGTCACTCATGCATTCCTCTCCTTGTTTGTGTGTATCCATTGGAGTGGGGTGTGGTCTGTCACAAGGGTCAACTGCTGCTCAGGTAGGTAGAACTGTAGAATGTCCATAGCCCGTTTAACCGCAAGGCATTCCTTTTCTACTAAGGTGTACCATTGCTCCCTGGGCAGGAGCTTCCGGCTGAGGTAAAGGATCAGGTGCTTCTCATCCCCCAGCATCTGTGAAAGGAGAGTCCCAAGACCTACCTCCGAGGCGTCTGTTTGTAGAATGAATTCCTTCTTGAAATCTGGGGTGATGAGCACTGGATGACTGCAAAGGGCCATCCTCATGTCTGTGAAAGCTTCTTCTGCCGCCTCGGTCCACTTAACTATCTCTGGGCCCTGAGTTCTTATCAGGTCTGTCAGAGGTGCTGCTCTCAGGGGAAAGTGAGGGATGAACTGGTGATAGTACCCCACTATCCCTAAGAACGCTCTGACTTACTTCTTGCAGATCGGTCGGGGCCATTCATGTATTGCCTCCTCTTTGTTCCATTGAGGTTTCACTAGGCCCTTTCCGACTACATACCCGAGGTATCTGGCCTCGGCTAGCCCTATTGCACATTTGGATGGGTTAGCGGTGAGGCCGGCCTGTCTAAGAGCATCTACTACCACTTCCACTTTCCCAAGGTGTGTCTCCCAGTCAGGGCTCTGGATTACTACATAGTCTAAATAGGTGGCAGCATACTTGGCATGGGGTCGAAGTAATCTGTCCATCAACTGTTGGAAAGTCTCAGGAGCCCCATTGGAGCCTGAAAGGGAGGACGGTATATTGGAAGAGGCAGTCAGGTGTGGAGAAAGCAGTTTTTTTCCTTGGCGTCCTCAGCCAGGGGGATCTGCCAGTAGCCTTTTGTCAAGTCCAAGACGGTCAAGTATTGGGCCTTGCCTAACTGATCCACCAGCTCATTGATATGTGGTTTCGGGTAGGCATCGAATTGGGATACCTCGTTTAATTTCCAGAAGTCATTACAAAACCTCAGGGTGGTGTCAGGTTTGGAGGCCAAGATAATAGGTCAGGACCACGGGCTGTGGGATTCCTCAGTCACCCAGAGTTCCAGCATCTTCAATACTTCCGCCATAATTTCTTCTCCTTTTGCCTCTGATATGCAGTATGGTTTTATCATCATCCTTGCTCTGGGACAGGTGATGATGTGGTGTTGGATCAGTGTCGTACAGCCTGGTTGTGTGGAGAACATGTCTTGCTTCCACTGGATCATCTCTGTTTGTTGTTCTAGGGCTAATTCGGGGGATATCCTTACCTGCCTTTGTGGGCCATCTGCCTGGGGTGGAGCCGGCAGGATGTCCAGGCACATCTCCCGATGGAGCTAGGGTTTCAGTAAGTTGACGTGGTAGATCTGCTCTGGCCTTCGGGGGCCTGGCTCCTTCACCTTATAATTCACCTCCCCAATAGCGTCCACAATCTCATAGGGTCCACGCCAGCTGGACAGGAGCTTGCTTTCTGTTGCTGGTACCAGTACCAGCACCTGTTCTCCTGGTTGAAATTTCAGTGTTTTTGCCCAACGGTTGTAGTAGGTTTGCTAGGCTTCTTGTGCTTTCTCCAAATGCTTTTGTACTATGGTGGTCACTTGGGCCATTCATTCTCTCATCTGGGCCACATGTGTGATGAGATTCTTCCCTAGGTTGGGTTGTTCCTCCCATTCCTCCTTTATGATGTCTAATATGCCACGTGGGTGGTGTCTGTACATTAGCTCGAAGGGGGAGAATCCAATAGATGCCTGAGGAACTTCTCATATCGCAAACATCAGGTACGGTAGGAGGGTATCCCAGTCTTTTCCATCTTGGGCCACCGCCTTTTGGATCATGCTCTTGAGAGTGTGGTTAAATCGCTCAACCAGACCATCTGTTTGGGGATGATAGACCGAGGTCTGCAAGGCTTGGATATGGAGCAGGATACATAAGTCTTTCGTTACTCTCGACACGAAGGGAGTCCCTTGGTCTGTCAGGATCTCCTTATGGATGCCTACCCTAGCAAAAACCTGGACCAGTTCTTTTGTGATTGCCTTGGACGTGGGGTTTCTGAGAGGAATGGCTTCGGGGTACCATGTAGCGTAGTCCAGGATGACGAGTATGCTTTGGTGGCCCCGGCCGATTTTTCTAGTGTGCCCACTAGATCCATGGCTATCCTTTCAAAAGGGACTTCAGTTACAGGCAAGGGTACCAATGAGGCCCTTAACTGAGGCCAGGGCTATGTAGCTGGCACTGTGGGCAGAAGGTGCAATAGCGCTGGACTTCCGCCCATACCCCCGGCCAGTAGAACCTCCTTAGGACTCTATCTAGGGTCTTATCTGCTACTAAATGTCCCCCAAATAGATGACTGTGAGCTAACTCTAATATGGCCCTTGTGTGCATACGTGGCACCAAGAAGTAGTCTTCTATTCCCCCCCCCCCCCCCGTATTGGCACTGTGATGGATTCGGTGACAGAGACCCCCTTGAGGCTGTCACCCTATGTGCTGGAATTGCCAGCTGTTTTCCACTGCCAGCTTGCCTTGTTGAGCCAGACATGCTAGTCTGCTTCAATACGGACCCAGGTCTGTCCACACCCCCAAAGCTGCAGACTTTAACCAAAAACTGCTCAGCAGGTCACCTATTTCCAGCACCCAGACACCCAGCTCCCAATGGGATCCAAACACCAAATAAATCAGTTTTACTCTGTATAAAGCTTATACAGGGTAAACCAGTAGTTCTCAAACTGGGGTTGGGACCCCTCAGGGGGTCGTGAGGTTATTACATGGTGGGAGGTAGCGAAATGTCAACCTCCAGCCCAAACTCCGCTTCACCTCCAGCATTTATAATGGTGTTAAATATATAAAAAATGTGTTTTTAATTTATAAGGGGGGGGTCACACTCAGAGGCTTGCTATGTGAAAGGGGTCACCAATACAAAAGTTTGAGAACCACTGGGGTAAACTCATAAATTGTCCACCCTCTATAGCACTGGTAGAGAGAGATGCACAGCTATTTGCTCCCCCAGGTATTAATCATTTACTCTGGGATAATTAATAAACAAAAGTGATTTTATTAAATATAAAAAGTAGGATTTAAGTGGTTTTAAGTAATAACAGACAGAACAAATTACATTACCAAGCAAAATAAAACACACGCAAGTCTAAGCCTAATACATTTAAGAAACTGAAGACAGGTAAAGCTCACCCTCAGAGATGTTCTAATATGCTTCTTTCATAGACTAGATTCCTTTTTAGTCTGGGCCCAATCTTTTCCCCTGGTACAGTTCTTGTTAATTCCTGCTGAGGTGGTAACTAGGGGATTTCTCATGACTGACAACCCTCTTTGTTCTGTTCCGCCCCCTTTTATATCTTTTTCAGAAGGCGAGAATCCTTTGTCTCTCTCTGGGTTCCCACCCTTCCTTCTAAATGGAAAAGCACCAAGTTTAAGATGGATTCCAGTATCATGTGACATGTTCACATGTCCTGTGAGACTGCATTACCCACTGGTTGCCACCCAAGTATAAAGGAAGACTTACAAGTAAACAGAGCCATTTACAACCAATTGTCCTAGTTAATGGGAGCCATCAAGATTCCAAGCCACCATTAATGGCCCACACTTAGCATAGTTACAATAAAACTTCAGAGTAATACTTCATATTTCTAGCTTCAGGTACAAGAATGATACATTCATACAAATAGGATGAACACACTCAGTAGATTATAAGTTTTGTAATGATACCTTACAAGAGACCTTTCGCATAAAGCATATTCCAGTTACATTATATTTACACTCATAAGCATATTTCCATAAACACACAGAGTGCAACATCACAGGCACTACCTGGTAGAACAGATCATGTTTGATTATATAGCATGGCCCTGGGCCTTTGGTTTTCCCTTCTACTGGCATGCCATTTACCTCTACTACCTCATACCTCACGTTTGCATACAGTGGGTCATAGGCTTGGTCCTGCCCAATACACTCATGTGTGGGACCAATCTGGCCTGATTCTATTCGATCGGTCTCCCCTCTGTCCCTTGGGGTGCTTCCGCTCGTGCTGGGGGCTGTCCCTTGGTCTCCACTGCTCCGTGCTACCTTGTGGTTTCCCTGACGGGGCCACCTCCCAACCAGGGCAGCTGTCTGGTTTGCTGCCAAAATTCTGGTTCCTAATCTTTTATCTGCTCTGCTTTCCCGTCTAAATTTCTGGGACTTTGCAGGGGTGAAAATAACTCTGGAGAAAACGCAGCAAAAATTTGGCCATCCATGGGCGCTTCAATTTCTGCCCAGGGTTTACTGCCCTTCCCTAGCTCGATGTGGGGGGGAGTAGGCTTTCGAACCTGGGAAAGTCCCTGCCAATTAAGCTCGGGGACCACCCCTGCAGTCACCTTGGTAGTGTTCCCATGGATCTCAATCCATATTGGGATTTGAAACTGAAACCTACAATCATAAGCCACTTTTGAAAATCTTGGCCTATTAAACTGATCTACATTGAATGGTTCTTATTTTTAAAAAATCATGTACTTCTTTAATAGCATATTAATGGTTAAAAATAAATGACCTTCAAAATAATTATAAAAACCCAGGCATGGTACACATGAAAATACAAAGTAATCTCAGGCAGCTGAGTTCCTTTTGCTGTATATTTAGCCTAAGTGCATAAACTTTTACTTTGATATATTCATCAGTCCACTACCTTTTGCACACATATCTTGGTGGTGGTGATTATTTTATTATTTGTAATTCCATAGTGAAAAGACTTTTGAGGTAAGTCTTTTAATTATATGGAATCTTCTGTTAAGGGATGGTTATAGTATCCATGCCTGTTTTCATGATAGCCAATTGCCATACTACCGGAAGGATGAGCATGGAATGTTCATCTGCACAGTAGTCTCCTTGACAGTTCCTCAAGTACCATTATTCCTAGATTTTTCATAAGTTGCAGAAGGAATACAAAGGCATGTTCTTCTGCAATTCATCTCTCTCAATGCCTGGCTTAATTCCCTTTCCTTGTCCTTGTCTTTCATGGTACCACTGTTTAGAAAAAAGCACATGGACGGTTCTGCATCAGGCTAGTTTTAAATGATGTGTCACTGAATCAATGATCTGCCACACCAGAGTGCCATGGAAATCAGGGTGTCTTGTACAGAATTTAGCCCCAGGTTGCTGCAGAGTATACAGGGGCATTGAGCATAAGGCTGTATAAATTACTTTTAAAAAAATTACATCACAATAGTAATAAGGTCTCTGCAGTGATTCTCTCCATCAAACAAGGATCAGCTGTTAGAAGTCCTCTTCCTTATTATGGAATCTCTGTCCTTAGTTGATTGATGAAAGGCAGCTACATTAGTCCTTTTGCCCTGACCTGTTTATGCCACCTGGGATCCTATTGCAGTACCCCTATGTTGTGCTTGGGATTTCTGTGCGTGAGAATCAAAGACAGAATATAGTCATTATGTGTACAGGAGAGATTTGTTCGCAGTTGTAGATGCTTTGGGTCAGATTTTCAAGTCATTAACACCCACAATTAGGGCCAGAGTTTCAGAAGAACTTGGCACTCATTATACTTTTAAAAATCTGGCCACTTAATTTTGTGCCTAAATGGAGCTGAGCTCTTGAAAATCTGACCCAATAGGATTTATTCTCCCATTAATGAAGCCATGAGAGGCAGTTACCTGCACAAGATCCCACAAAATGGACAAAATGTAGGTTCTCTACCATGTGGAACCCCATCTTTATTACACTGTGACTGGTAGTCAAACATTTTGGGTGCTGTAGGGGTCTCTTTCCTCATGTTGGAGGATAGAATGCTTTGTCTTTAGAAGTGCGGGTTCAGTCAGTTAGCTTGATTGGTTTATAGTAATCTCTTTTAATTATGACTGAGCTATGCAAGTCTGATCTGACTGTAATGGTGGCTGTCTGTCTGAGGCTTCACAGCTAAGGAAGGTGACTTAAAGTAACCACATGAGAGGCAGGTTTCGAATTTGGTGGAAGAAAGGATGGGTCCAGAGAGCGTGGGCAAAGAATACACTCAAACTGGTCTGAATTTGTCACTGATATCCCTTGTATATGGAAAAGCATGAAGTTACTTAGCATATACCAGATTGGGGAGCCCTATAAGTGAGACCGCACTTGGATACCGAGGTGTTCCCAGCATAAACAAACGTAATAACAATGAGTCAGTATGGGTATAAAATACTACTACATGGTAACTTGAGCAAGAACTTGTGGTTTGTTAGTTATTAATCTTGCTACACAGTTTTTCCTTAGCGTGCCGTAAATATTTAGGCAGCAGGAAATGTGGTCAACTGAAATAAAATGTGTGCTTTTCTTGTACCAGTTGGCATTAGCAGGTGTTAGTTTCATTAATTTAAACTGAAAGCAAACACCTCTTTTTTAGAGGCTGTGCTTAGGGCCATGCGCTGCTAAGGAACTGGTGACTTTAGCCTCCAATGACCACAGTGCTCATCCCAGACACACCGTAGGGGTTCTGCACTAGGATCCTGCATCATTATCATTCATGTAAGAGATGGCCTAAAAAAAATTCTAAATCCAACCACCCCTGACTGTTGTCATGCTTGGAATCTAAATTTTGAAAAGAGTCCTTTGTTTTGTAACAGACTGAACCAAATGTAGATTAATTGCTGAATTTGGGGACACTCTACAAAATACCCAGGTCCAAATTTTGCCAATGACTCCTGTATTTAAAGTAATCTGATACCATAGATCTACCCTCCTCCCCAAGTCTTGTGAGGAGCTGAAATCCAGATTTTGAGATGTGGGGCCCATCTGTAGTCAGCGTTTTAACTTCTTTTGAAAGATAGGAACTGAGACATCTGTAAAAATTAATAAATCCCCTTCCAGAATAAGCCTATGACTTTTCCAGCTGTTGGCTGACAGACTTCCTGTTGAAATAACTCTTGTCTGATGTAAGTTTAAAACAATACAATTATGGTAACTGAAAATATTTTTTATCAGTTCTGTGCCATTTTTCATTTTCTTCATAATTCCAGATATATCTATCTACTGTTGCATCTCTGGAAGGTCAGAAAATGTATTATTAAATATTTAAAACTTTATTGACTCTTATAGTCAAGAGATTACAGCTGATAAAATGGTATATTGATCATAGTCTGTAGTTCTTTTCTGCACTGTGTGGCTAGTTTTGCTTTATCCTCATAAGTGATCTAAGTACTGTTGATCCTGCTCCCCTTCAAAAACCCAGTTGACTTGAATGATGCAGAAACAAGCTCCATAATGTTGTGTCATGTTATACTTTATTGCACCCACAATAATATGCAATCTGGACATTGTATCATATTTGCCATGTATGTGAAGGAACCCAAGTCATGAAGGACCCATAAATCATGTCTTGAGTTCTCATTTATGACTGTAGGGCTATAGAATTCAATAGTTTAGTTCAGGCATCTCTTTGTGATACAGTTCATCTGAACAGAATAATATGCTAATAAAAAGTATGCAAGCTAACAGACTATCAGACGGAGACTAAGAATAACTGGGTGATTTTCAGAATAGTTCTGCAGAAAATAATTTGTTCATTTTTAATAACGTTCTTAAAAAAGTCAAGCTTCTTTTTATAGCATATTTGAAGTTTAAGTGAGCTAGTCGTGAAGACAGGGCTACTGTTGCTTCTTTTTTTTTTCCAGGTGTGTGCTAGAATTTTATGTTGTAGCTTAACTTCAGAATACAACATTATAGAAGGAGTACAAACAAAACATATTAGAAATGTCAAAAAGTTAATAGGAAATTAAGGAAGGAAAAGACTTCTTAGATCATCTGCTCCATGTCAGAGTCAAGGCAGGATTGTTTCCTACAGCTCACTTTCCAATGCTTCCTGCTGGTCAGATTTAAATGACACAAGCAATAGGGCTTCCACCATTTCCCTTAGGAAACTATTCTGAAATCTATTAGATAGATTTTTTGTATTGTTTTGTTTCTATATTTGGATGGCAATTGTAAACCTGTTAATATTTCCTAAATAAATAAATGGTATATAAAAATATTTCTTACAACACATGGAACCTCATGGAACACTTTTTAAAATTAAGGCCTGATTTTCAGAGGTGCTGAGCACTGACAATTCATAGTGATTGTGGGTGCTCAGCAGTTCTGCAAAATCAGACCCAAGGTGCCTTCAAGTTAGGTTCCCTAAACTAGAGGCACCCAAACCCGTGGACACTTTTGAAAAATTTGGCCTTAATCTTTCAGGTATGTCTATTCCAGTCTTACTGAACATAGATGCTCCAGTTGATGGGACAGTTGCCCTATAAAGGCCTAAGCTTGTTAGTCCAGAAGATGTTTAAAAAGAATCATTTAACACCTCTAGAAATAGACAACCTAATTCTGTAACTACCATACCAGTCAGCACCAAAGACTGCAATATTTTGTGGCCACTTTTTTAGTCACTTATGAATGGGGCTGGGCAGGAAACAGTTTTCCCACCCCACAAGTATTTGATAATTAAAAAAATATATACTTTTTTGAAATGGGACAAAAAATCAATATCAGATTTTTGCAAATTTGCAATCCAAAAAGCCTTCAGTTTGGGACAAAACAATTTGTTGTGATTTTGCCTTTTTGAAATCTTTTTTTAGTCTAATTTACTAAAATGTTGTCTCAGAAAATCTGCACTGTTTTGCTTATGAAGTCTCTCACTAATGTCCAAATCATGGACGACCCTCCACAGGAGTATGGGTGCTCAGTGCTGCTGAAAATCAGACCCTTATCTTTGATCTATGAGTCTCCATCTATGAATTAGAATAATACTCCCCTACCTTGCAGGGGTGTTGGAAAGATTAATGTTGGTGCAGTGCTTTGAAGATGTAAACCACTATATAGGTTCCAAATATGTTTAAATAAGAGCTACAAATATATATATAGAATATATACATTAAATTAATACAGAAGGGGGGTTATTTTTGTGTTAAGTGAATTCAAATTGAGCATTTGGTTTACATAATATTTCTAGAAAAATATTTTGTCAGACAGAAGTGAGAAATAAACAATGCTATACTAGTAGAATTATTTCTGAATACAATGTTTTCCATGAGTCCTTAGCAGCTCTTTAATATTCTTAAATGCTTATATAGCACTGTAAATATAGAAGGCACTTTACAGAACATAGAGACCTGAAGAATTTACAATCTGATATGCAGAAAACAGAACACAAGACCACCTTTCAGAAAGGGAAATAAATATCAGTGCAGAAGTTAACATAGGACTTCTGGAAGTGGATTTTAAGGAACAGTTTAAAGACAGAAATGGGAGACACAATGTAGGGGCAGAATAAACAACAATATGAAGGCAAGGGTGGGAAAGAGGCTGATTGCTAATCTACTAATAAAGGATTGCAGTCAAGAAAAAATCTGTTTTTAAAAACATTCCAACTTTGGTGCCTTCTTTGACGTCCATGAAAGGGTTAAGTAGCTAAAAGTTGCATTGTTTCACACAGTATGTATATGCCAAGGAGTGTTCTCTGATGAGTGAGTTTTTGTAAATTAATACCCTCCTAGAGAGCTGTGGTGGCTGGAGTTACTTTGGAAGTAGTATGAGCTAAGAGGTGAAAATGTTATCTAAAAGTTGGAGTTATCTTACCTGCTTATGTAGTTTCAGATAAGCTCAGTGGAATAAATTTCTTACTGTTAGTAAAGTCAGTTGTTATTTCACTAGGTACCCTCCCAATTTTTACTCCAAACACAATAGAAAAGTTGTTTAAAATAAATTAAATAAATATGGTACTTGTTACTAGGACTTATCATGGTAAATGTGGAAGATTAATAAACAGGAAACGAGGCAAGCTATTTTAGAAAAGGAAGTAACATTGAAGTATTGAGACAGCAGCATTTGGTTGGACTAGGAAATTCTTAAAACATATGCAGTGATTAAGAAATACAATGGGTAACCAAGGACATCATCTTCTCATTAGAATGACAAAGCAATAACAAGCAGTACCTGTGGTCTTCTCAATGAAGCTTTGATGAACAGTTGAGAAGGGAAGTGAAGCACATCCCAGGGAGATAGAAATAATGTGGAGGAGCTGGCTGATTGTCAAGGTCTTTTGAGTGGATACAATAGCTCTCTGAAACTCCTTTCTCCTAATATAAACAAGGATATGATGAAATCAGCCCCATGGAGGACAGAGGATTTCAAAACCCCAGCCTAGTGATATTTGATGCCAACACCTTTATTTCATAGTGAGTTAAACTATAGTTGCATGTTGTACAGGAATCTCACTCAAATATTACTTAGTTCTGATAGTCCTGCTAATTAAAGTTAAAAACTATACAAGTTTGGGGAAAACCATGATCTTCCCCAGAAGAAATGCTTTTCTTGTTATGGCAAGGAGAACCTAATTATTAAAGTGCAATTGTAGTAAAATAAGTGACTACAAAATGACAACATGCCCCATATTTATAGTTTTTTCCTCAGTGACTGTCATCAAATTCACTCTCTTAATTAAAAGTTGATTTTTCTAACTGTAAAAATCCCTGCAAACTCAACCTGGGATTAGAAAAATCTAGGTGTTTCTTTCTACCACTTTCACTATAACTTGTAATAGAAATCCTACAATCGTAACTGACAGTTTTACAGATTATGCATGAGGCAGAATAGGTGTGAGCTCACTGGGCCATCCTGTATCCATGTTGACTTTGCAAGGCCAAGGTGTAAAATCCTTGTGTTTTCCCCCATAAAACAAACATAAATGACTCAAGCAGCAGATTTGCTGAGTAAGGAAGTGTCCTTTTCATCTTCACTCTTGTAATTGCAGAACTTCTTTGAAATACAAATCTAACTGCTTCCAGGATATAATTGTGGAGTATGGTATTAATTCTAAATTTGAACACTTCATACTAGCTTTTATACAACAGGTTCTCTCTGACCCAGAAGGAGTCAGCGAAGCAAAGCCTGCCAAGTATAGAGGGAGTGGTTAATTGGCTTTAATAGTCCCCGTTATCTTTGTGTAGAATGTTTAAAGGTGAAGTGCAAAGCAATAAATAAATAAATTAAAAAAATTAACGTTTGCTTTTGGTGATTTGATTTAAAAAATAATTCTGCTTGGGTTTTTTAAGGCAGAAACACCAAGACCCTGATTCTGAGCTTGGCACATGGGTGGGGTATGTGCGTCAAAGAGGGACCAAAAAGTCATCTCTTGGTCTTCCAGTTTCTGAAGACAACTGGGGTGGGGGTATGTCTACACAGCAAAGAAAAACCTGCAGCTGGCCCATTCTAGCCAACAGGCTTGCAGGGCTTGAACTGTGGGGCTGTTTCATTGCTGTGTAGACTTCCAGGCTCATGCTGCAGTCCAAGCTCTGGGACCCTCCCCAGAATCGTTCATGAGTGGGGATGGAATATTTAGTCAGACCATTTAAAACTAGGTTTTGAGAGGGGAGATTCTATTCCCATCTCACATTTAATTAAGAGTTGATGGGGTTTCCCTTCCAGTGATCTATCGAAAGCCCTTCAGACTTGAATTTCCATTCACTTCAATGGGCTTTGGATCAGAGTCCAGCTTTCCTGTCTTCTGTGTCCTCCAGCTAAAACAGGGAGGTCAGGAACGGATATTAGGGCTCCTAGGTAATATAAATAATTAGTATTTCTGTTATTTCTTATTTAACTTGGTTTTTACAGCTTTATTTGATGCTGTCTGTACATATTCATAAAGAAGTATGTTTCCTTTGCAGTATGCAGGTACACTGTTGCCACCTGTCTTGCTATTACCAGGATCATCCCAAACAAACCACAAACAAGTAGCCATTGTAGTAGCTGTACCTTCACTTCCACAAAGGGGTTAGTCAGTGTATTTGCATAATCATAGGTCCACTGTACACACCTTTTTTACCACCAGTTGCTGCCCTCCCATAGTAGTGTAGAAGGAGCTCCCTTGCAGCACTGTTGAGGGTTAGACTTCCTTCTTTCTCTTCATAACATCAAATCCCTACCAGAACTGGAGCAGTTCTCTGCCTAACGGAGGGTACATTCCCATGGAGAGGCACGGGAGGATTTGCTCCTAAAATAGATTGACTAGTGTGACATACTACTTCCAAATATTTTTCAATGATAAACATATTTTGAATAAACAGAGCACTTTCTATCCGTTGATCTCTCAGGGTTTTACAAAGGTGGATAAACATATTACCCTTGTTTTTGTAAACATAGGTATGGAGAATTGGTTCAGATCAGGTAAATGACAGCCAGAGACACTGTTTGGTCTGGGCAAGGTCACACATAGTAATTTCCAGTGTGAGTCCACTAGGCCACAGCAGTCACCATACTATGCATTAATTATATGGATGTATAAAAATATGACATGATGATTGAAGTATCTTATCACTAGAGACAAACTGAACTTGCAGTTGTTATACAAAAAGACAAAACAAGGAGATTCAAAGTTATGGCTGTTACTATCCATAGTTCACACTATTATGTTTCTATACTTTTCAGAATTTCAGGTACCAGGTACACTGTTGCTATTACCAAATTGGGATCATCCCAGTTTTATCAGGGCAACTCTGCAAAATGACTCCTCAGGCTCATGAAATGTTATAACATGGGGATGTTATGACATTACATTGTTGTCCTGTGATATAGTGTTCCAATACAATGTAGTGATGTGGTGTTAAAATGTAATCACATTATGTCACAGGGCTTTGAAACAATAAAATTAAAAAGTATAATTAAATGGGCACCTTAATTTTAAACCCAAAATTTAGGTTTTGAAAAATCAAGGTTTTACAAACTCTAGGATCAATAGAAGTGTTTTCATGACTTCCCCCTTTTCTGCCTCCCTACGCCCCCAACTCTGGTAGAAACAAGTAAATATTATCCTGTGGTGTTTTTACTCAGGTATTCCAATATTATAATGAAATTCATGAAAACCTGAAAGTGAAAATGGCTGGAAACTGACTACAAATCAAAGTGAAACAAATTGGACAATGAAAATGCACTAAACTTAAGTGTATGTGTGTGTGTATGTATAGACACACACTGAAAAGTAAATTATATTTAAATATTTCACTTTTAAAATTATTTATTAGTACACAGGTGAAGATTTTTAAAATATGATTTTAAACTGCCAGTAATTAGTTTCCCTTTAAAATATGGAGAAGAGTGAGAAATAAAGTTCTTGATTTTTATTCAAAGGGTTACATGTTTACAATTTGAAAGCCTAGATTGTTCACCACATCTGCTTGGAGTACATATTTCTAACCTGTTCTTGCCATGCCACCTCCTCAACACTGGTACATAGAAGAAATTGGAACTTTTGAACATTAAAATCCCCACTTACATCTTTTCTTATTCCAGGATGCTTTTCTGTTTCCCAGATAACTAATCATAGTTTGAAAAACATTTTAAATACACTGGAACTGCCTATCTGTTTTTTATGCTTGTGAATAAAGCTTGCAGCATGGAGGTGACTTATTGTGGCTTGGGTTATTAGAGCTTCCTGGAATGATATAGCCAGAGACTTGATTTAGAAAATTAAGATTACCAAGAAAGAAATGAGTGAAACACAAGGGCAGTATAAGCAACCATAAGTCACAAAAGGCTTTCTTTTGCAACCTATCAAGCAAGCACAAACTGAAGTGGGAGATTGAATTCTAGGGAATCTTTGAGAGAGTTACTTCGCCACTCTTCTGTTGTGGTGATTGAGATTAATTGGGTTTACCTTGCTCTTTGTTCCAACTTTTCATCTCAATCAGGCTTTTTGTCATGCTCTTTTTCTGAGATGCCCATACAGTAGGAATCCCTGTCAAGCAATTTAAAGACTCTTACATACTTCCTATTTAGGTCCACCACCCCAGATTCTCAGTTTCCACCTACCTTCCTTGGACTTTAGGTTGGGAAGCATTTATTCTGAGATTTACAAGCACCCTGAATGCAGGTACAAAAAATATAAACCAAACCAGTTTATTGACAAATGCAATGTGGATAAACTCCCACCTCAGAATGAAGCTCTGTACATTCCTCATGATCATCCCACCTAGGCCATTCTGTTTACTCAACCTGATTGTCCTGAAGGGTAACAAAACTAAGGGTGTCTACACTTAAACACTACAGCGGCACAGCTGTTCTGTGGTAGTGCTTCAGAGTAGACACTATGTACGCTGACAGGAAGGATTCTCCCATTGGTGTAGCTAATCCCCGTCGACCTACTGCAGTTTACATGAGAGGCGGGGTGGGGGGAATAGGCTGGTATATCATTCACACTCTGAGAAATGTATCTATACTTATGTAAAAATTCCTAGTATAGACCAGACCTAAGCTCTGGACCAATGGAAGAAGCACAAGCTAAGGAAAAAGAATGGTCCTGGAGAGTGGAGACCAACTGATAGATGTACCAGTGGTATAGGGTCTTGCAGCATTGGAATACTACCTGTGGTGAGATGGCTATTTCGGTTAAATGTTGTCCACTTAAGTAGACATTATGTCAGTCTTCTGAGTGCCTCCTGCTGCTATGTTTAAAAAACAGCAACACTGCATTAATGGAAAGCTAGTGTCCAGATGAAGCAGAGGTTGTCTGGCAAGTATAAAACAGTTTTAAAGTGAGCATAAATATAATCTGTGCCCACTTGAAGGTCATTTGGAAAGCAGTCTGAGTGTAAATGAGAATCAGGCCTAAGAGGTGTTATGGTGTCAAATCCTGCATCACTGTTCTGTGAAGATGACTATTTCTATTAATATCAAATCACTGATATGGAAGATTTTTTATTCATTCTGATTCATTCTATCTCATGGATATTGGTGCAGAAAAGTGACATCTGCTTGCAGTTTCAACATTAAAGGGGAGGAGAGAAGACATGTAATTTAAGGGCTGTTGCAGTGTTGGCTCACATTTCTAGAACTTGATATCAACATCTCTTTACAATGTTTTTAGTACTTGCTACAACTTGGCAGTAATGAGCCTGACAGCCTGTTCACTTTCAATTAGAATGAGCCACCACTGTATTGTAGAGCAAGCATAATCCGCTCTTGTTCCCCAGGAGTTGGACTGGATTAATTTATAGGTCTTTTTTTAATCTAAAAGTTTGCTGATGCCAGGAAATACCGTATATAAATTAAAGATTCTCAGACCCCATGCCTGTAGAATTTGATCTTGATTAGTTGTTTACAAGCAGAACATTGTGATTCTAACCACGTTACCAATAAAGAACATACATTTCAACAACTTTCAAGACAGACTACCTCTTTTACAGCTGTAATAAACACATTGGGTTTAAGAGAAAGGGATGTTTTGCATGAATGAAAACTGCCAAATTTGGACAACCCATGAAGTGCTAGTCTACTCTGAACAGAAACTCAATGACAATGCTGTAGTGAGACTCTTTGTTCATGTCTGTCAATTATTTCCATATCATAAATTAATTTAATAAATAAAAAGCAGAGGGTTTTTTGAGTGCGAGTCTTGCAAACTCAACTAGGGATATGAAAGTTAATCTGCTCACATTTCATCACCACTACTAAAGGTTCTGCAAACCAACTTGCTCACTCTCTGGCAGCTTGCCTGTGCAGTGCTAAAAGGAACAAAAAGTGACAAAACTTACTGTTCTCACTTTAATGAGCAGGAATGACTAAATGCACCCAAGAAGCAGATCTGCTGAGTAAAAAGGTGCCACTCTTATGCAGTCACTTGTCACTTTAAAGTGCAGTTCTGCTGTGCTAATGTTGAATTCCGTCCCCTAAGGGTTAACATTCAGATTTTTCCAATAGTTGCCTTCAGCTGTATGCCCCAGTCATACGTGCGTACAACTAGGGCAGTACAGCCAATACTTTTGCTTGTGTTTATTGGCTCTTTCCTGCTATAGATGAGGCAGAGTTATTGTTATGCTTTCAGAGCTATTTATACCCTTCTTTGTGTGTGTGTAATACTTATCTGGCAAGGGGGGCCACCTGTCTGCCTCTCACTGGACAAGGCTGCACAGATGCAGTGGGAAGAGAGTGACCCACATGGTGACAGTGTACATGAAGAGGTACATGTCTGAGAGAGTGCATGTATTAAGGGAGTGGATTAATCAACTGGAGATGAATGAGTCACAGAGAGGCATAATATATTGGTGTCCCAGATCTCTCACAAAAGTGGAGTGTGTAGGAAAGGGGACAAGTCACCAGCAGTACCCGCTTACCTCTTCAGTCTTGCTTTTATTAAGGGAGGAGGAAGGAAGACCCTAGTAATTGCCCTTGGAATATGCCCTGGTTTGGAACCTGGTAGTGCATGTGACCTCCTGTGTATCTTTAAATGTATCGTTTAGTGGGCTGTGGTCAGGACTAGTAGTCTGGAACTCCAGAGTTCTAATTCCAGCTCTCTTACATGGACTTTTTCTGTGACCTGGGGCAAATTATTTCACCTGTATGCACGAGTTTCCCCAAAACTGGAGTAGGGGAAATAATACTTATATTACATGTGTGACCAGATGAGTTGTGAAGGCTCATTCATTAAGTTTTCTTAGTGACCTCCAATACTCTCTCTCTTAATCTGGACTAAGATGCAGTACAACAAAAATCCTCTGACCCTATTTCATCAGCACTTTCATTTCTCGCTATGATGAGATCCAGATCAGCTAGTTGCTGCGATGTACAGTTTGTTATCCATTCTGATTAAAGCGCTCATGATTCTGAACTATGCAGGAGGATGCAGGCATCAATAACAAAATAAGTGTCCCTCAAATTTCTTTCCAAATGTCTTCCTGCCTGCTACCACCTCATTGTTACAAAACTGACTGCCAATGTGCAAAAAGGGAGGCAGGCATGCTCTCCATCTCAATGACTTTGCTTGTGGCGCTGCTAATTTTGGATGATATTAAAATATATTACCCCAAGCACCCTAGATCTATGAAAGTTAGAATAAATAACTTGTGGATGAAGTTCAAGTGAATGTCAAGCTTCTTAACAAAGAGGTAACATGAAAGTATTTGGAGTTTTGTTGTTTTGATCTGATTGCTGATGAACCTATTCTCCAGAGCACTCACACATAGGTTTTAGTGGACATTACGAAAGATAACTTTTGAGTTTCTGTTAACTTAATAATGACTAAGACTAGATCAAAGAACTGGCCTATCCTCTCTGTGGACTCCAGTGGGGAGTCCCCATGGTCCTTATGACTCCTGCATGAGGGAGATGGAGAAGAATGTGCCCCCAGGAATCAGGGCCGGCTCCCGCTTTTTTGCCGCTCCAAGCAGCAGGGAAAAAAAAAAAAGATAAAGCCGTGAGGGACCTGCCGCCAAATTGCCACCCCTTTCAATAGGCCGCCCCAAGCACCTGCTTCCTGTGTTGGAGCCTGGAGCCGGCCCTGCCAGGAATCACTCTAGGAGTTTGCTCCCAGAAGAACTCTAATCTAGGAAATATGTGAGCCAGTTTTGTGCCCCATAGATTTGGTCAAATTGGTCATATTCAGGCTTAATCTGCGACTTCAAGATCTACCTTTTAAATCACAGCCTGTTTTTGACCTTCATCCTCCTTAGAGTTAGAGAAGGGTCACTTACCACAGCTGCAGTCTGTGCTCTCTAGTCTAGTGTTCATAGTGAAATGTGAACTGCTCAGGAAGTTATATGAAAAGGACATTAGGAGCAGATTCTACCTTTATTTCTGTTCCGTGCAACCCTATTGAAACTCCTGTGATAACACAAGGGTGTCGCTCAATGTAAAATTTAGCCTATCACAAAATTATGAGTCCATTAAACAGACTCTTATGAAATATCTTCACATTGAAGTAAAATTGTAGAAATGACATAGGAATAGGTTAAATGGCAAATTTAGATGGAAAATTAAGAACTTGAACAGAAACTGTCATTTTCTTTCCCTCTCCCCTGCTGGAGCAGAGGCATTAAAAGGGGGCATAAAAAGATCAAATTTACATAAACATTCCGAACTATTTTGCTTTGCATATGAAACCCAAAGAACACCTTTGCGTCTGGAGGAGCACCAATTCTATGTCAAAGTCTTAAAATAAATGGCAATATTTCACCAGAAATTCTGTTTCTGCACAGGAAACTGATGACTTTCACACAGTTCTAGTAGAGCACATTGGCTAACAGTCTCCAGGATTTCTTAATGTTTAGACATATGAAGAGAATGATTTGGGACCTATTTCAAATTACTCTCCCTCACATGGATTCTACGCTGCAGTGACTGATTGTAATTACATCAGTGCAAAACCCACATTAAGATTGATTTGGGCTACAGACTTTTTCTCTGATGTAACTATACTGTTGCAAATTCCTAACATGAACATTTGTGTTAATGCAAAACAGGGATTGCACTAGTGCAACTTGCCTTGGCAACTTACTGGGGGCGAGCCCCACTGTACACTGGATCAACACATCTCTATTGGGGGTTTGCACTAGTGTAGCTTTCCTGGTTTAGCTCCAGCTGTGGAAACAAATCTGCACAGGGATAGCTTCAGTGAGATCAGAACTATACCATTTCTCTCTGCCACCTCTTGTTCATAATAAAAGGTAAATTAGAATTAATTAGAGTGTTACAGGAATATTCTCTTTATAAATGAAGATGAGAGTTACTTTAAAACTAGGTCGTGTTTCTAATTATAACAAAAGGAAGAACTGTTTGTAGATGCAATAGGGAATGCTTAGGAAAAAGCACAGAGGCTTTCAGGCTTAAATAGACACCATTTCCAGATGACATCTTGTGTATATTACACTGCAAAATCCCCGTGGAAAATGGGAAAGCATGAGTAGACAGCTTTCAGCTTTTAGTGTAGGATTTATCTCAGAGGACTGGAAGAAGGCAGACATTACAAAAGCAGCTGACGCTATCCTATGAATTAACTCCTTTAACAGGTTTCCTGATTACCTTAAGGCAGGGGTCCCCAACACGGTGCCCGCAGGCGCCATGGCGCCTGCTGGGGCATCTAAGTGCGCCCGCGTACTGGCCGGCGGACGAGCATCTGCCAAAATGCCGCCAACAAGCTGCGTCATCCAGAGGCGTCGCCGCTGAAATGCTGCTGATTTTCTGCAGTATTTCGGCGGCGACGCCTCTGGATGATTCTGCTTGTTGGCGCATTTCAGCAGCGACGCCTATTGACGTTGCCGCTTGTCGGTGGAATTTCGGCGGATGCTCGTCCGCCACCACGGCGCTCCGTGGCTCGTCGTCTGGCGCCTGCCAGACGAAAAAGGTTGGGACCACTGCCTTAAGGAATTCACTAGATGTGACATAGGAAAATCCTAATGAACCTAAGTACAGTTCAAGTAATGTCAGTGTCTCTTCCCTGGAGAAGGTCCCTCCACATCAGGATTGGGTCATGCTGGCATGACAGTCAGGGGGAACTTGTACAGCTATTGTCCATCCAGGCCCCACCACCACATCTTTGCCATGCTCCAGGAGTTCGGGATGCCAGAGAACTGTACGAGGGGTGCAGCACCACCATCCGATCGATCGAAGGGGAGACCGCCGAGATCCCGATCTGGAGCGGAGTAAAGCAGGGCTGTCCCCTCAGCCCCATCATCTTTAACTTCGCCATGGAGCCATTGCTGCAAGCGATCTCCAACGGCCCAGATGGCTTCAACCTCCACGGTGAGAAGGTGAGCATCCTGGCTTACGCGGACAACCTGGTCCTGACTGCGTACGACCCACAAGCCTCCAAGGTATGCTAGACGCCACCAGTCGAGCTGCCGACTGGATGGGGCTCCACTTCAATGCGAAGAACTGCACAACTCTGCACATGGATGGCTGGAAAAGGGACTCGGTGCAGGTGACAGGGTTCCAGATCCAGGGTGAGCCCATCATCCTCCTGGTAGAGGGGCAGGCATACCAGCACCTGGGCACGCTGACTGGTTTCCATGTCCGGCAGACACCCGAGGACACCATCCAGGAGATCCTGCAGGATGTCGCCAAGATTGACGCCTCTCTGCTGGCACTGTGGCAGAAGATAAACACCCTGCACTTTCCTGATCCTACCTGATCCTACGCATCTCGTTCATCCTAAGGCAATCCGCCATAGTGAAGGTGCCCCTCAACAAGGCAGACAAGATCATCCAGCAGCTGGTGAAGAAGTGGCTGTTCCTTCCCCAGAGAGCCAGCAACAAGCTGGTCTACATTTCCCACAGGCACGGAGGTGCCAACGTCCCCCGCATGGGTGACCTGTGCAACGTTGTGGTGATCACTCATGCTTTCCGCCTGCTGATATGTCCTGATGCCACAATAAGGAACATCATGGTGAACGCTCTGTGTGACGCGACAGAGAAGCGGATCAGCAGAGCCCCCTCCAGCCAAGACATCTCCACCTTCCTGAGCGGCTCCCCTGGATGGGGAATTCGGATGGGATGGGTGCAACATTGCTTCACTGTGCTCCCTCACTCGCAACGCCACGCGTCCCCTGGGGAAGCACATTGGCTACCGGTGGGAGTGGTGCGAGGAGCGCCAGGAGCTGGGAGTCCTGGTGCCGCAGATCAGGTCAGACGACAACACCATCGTCACCCCGAGCACCAGGGGCTTGCTGGAGAGGATCCTGAAGGCCGCCATCCACTCGCTGTACCTGGAAACCCTGAAGTGTAAACCGGACCAGGATAAAGACTTCAAGTTGACCAGCAAGTGGGACGCCAGCAACCACTTCCTCGCCAGGGGCAGCTTCACCCGTTTCGCTGACTGGCGGTTCATCCACCGTGCCCACTCAATGGAGCCATCCGCCATGGGAACTAAGACAAGCGTTGCAGGAAGTACGGCAGTCCTGTGCAGCTGCAAACCCCACTCCAGAGCCTGGAAGCTGCGCCACAACGCCATCCAGAACCGCCTGGTGAAAGCCATTGCACCACACCTGGGGGAGATCTCAGTGAACTGTGCCATCCCTGGTATTGACAGCCAGCTACGACCTGACATCGTCGTCACCAACGAGGCCCAGAAAAAGATCATCCTAATCAATGTCACTGTCTCCTTTGAGAACAGGACCCTGGGGTTTTGCAAAGCCCAAGCTCGTAAGCTGGAAAAGTACGCCTCCCTGGCCGACACCCTGAGAGTGAAGAGCTACGAGGTGCAGATGGACACTCTGATCGTCGGAGCCCTGGGCGCCTGGGACCCCTGCAACGAGCGTGTGCTGAGGACCTGCAGGATCGGTTGATGCTACGCATGGTTCATGCGGTGCCTCATGGTCTCAGACACCATCCGATGGTCCAGGGACATCTACATCGAACACATCACCGGCCACCGACAGTACTAGGAGGTGTGAGCCGGAGTGACATCCTTCTTCAATTACGAGAAAGGGACCAAGAGACTTCCTCCGTTGGATCATATGAACTGGAACCATAAACTCCCTGAACATTAAATATCACCAAATGAGGGTCAATCCATCCTCATCATCATATCCACTCATTATACTCCACACTCGAACATAGCCACTTTATGAACTTCATACCCTCATATCTCAATGTCTGTACTTTGACCTATCAACCTTTTGCCCCCAATTGGGGATATTGTAGATTATGTATTCCTTATGCCACCCGAATTTAAACCAAACTTCGCACCCCTCGATAATCTGTATGTTATTCCTTGATAACCTGAAACTTCTATGCTTAAACACTGTACCGTTCACTTTTTTTTTAATCATCATCTTAATAAAATTTTTAATTGTGTGGATACAGGAGTTCTGCATGGGCCTAGTGCTCTCAGCCTGGTATCTTTCACAAGCACCAAATTCCTTTTTAAAGCCAAGAGGGACAAATCTCATTTACACTGGTTTAAAATCAGGGCATCTCTAGCAGTGTAAGTCAGATTCCCTAACTCCCAGGCACATTCTTTAGCCAGAAGACTATCTTCATCAAAGGCATTCTTTTGTGGTGTGGCTTTACCAAGAGTTATTCATTGACAGATAAGTAGATTTTTATCATTGGGGTTAAGAATTGAGTTTTACTAATATTGAACACTAGCATGTGCACTGAGAAATAGGAGCTCTTAACTCATAGTTTCAAGGGGATGGAAGTTCAGAAACCAATACATCTGTCCAGATTGGAATGGAACTGTTAAGGGCTTTGTGATTAATTTAAAGGTAATTAAACTGATTAATATTGTGAAGAAGCGGGAAACAATTGGTATAAGTAAATGGAGTCTTTTAAGCTGGGAGAAACAAGTGCTATTAAAATACTAAATGGGTTGGTGCTGGTGTTAAGAATGGGCTAAAAGTTTTGGATTTAAATAAGAGCCATCCAAAGTTCAAGCCCAAACCAAAGTTTTTCTGACCTTCAAAAAAGTTTGGTTAATATTTGTTCTTTTCATGGACTTCCAAGTTATAGACAGAAATGGAAAGGTTGAAATAACAGGTTCTTGCAATATTTCTAGCTTAACTGAAAGAGACAAGTATTACCCAAAATATTGCAGCATAGCCTATTTTAATGAGATTTCTTTTCCAGTTTTGAAGACTCATGAGATTCAGGCAAGCATCCAATCTTTTGGATGTTTATCTGAACCTAGAACTAAATTCACCAGGGGCGTAGGGAGAATTTGACCCCTAATACAAGCTCTGAAATTAGAAAGGGAGGATATAGGTAACATTAAAGCTCATCATTTGACCTCATCTGTATCACATTAGGGTCCTGTGGTGGTTTCAGAGCTTAGGTGTTGTTTAAAAAATGTATTCCCAATGCTAGCTGTATTGATGGCAGGCAAATACTACACAGTTTTTAACTTTAACTTTTCCTATTCCTATTTTGTCAGCTTAGTTATCTTCTCTTAATTTTCTTTTATTGGTTATGACACTTTCATCATGGGAAACTGCTTCTTTCTCAACCTTTTGCAGTGATAACTTTAGTGGCAGTCAGAGTATGCAGTGCTCATTGTTTCAGACATGTATTTTTGTCTGGGATTTGCGTTGTTAAAGTAAACATTTTTCTCAGTTTTTTGCAGACTGAGAATCATACGAGGAATGAAGGAAGGGATTTTCAAAAGTGCCTAAGTGATTTAGGAGCTGACCTCAATGGGGGGTGCTTTAGAATATCCAGCCCAAAAGCTGTAGTGTGTAAAGAAAGCTAATGACGCTGGAGATTTCTCCAGTGAAGAGGAAGAATATTGGTAGCATCTTTAAATCCTAAAGACCAAGTTCTGGCTCTACTTACAAAATGCGTGTGTGTGTGTGTGTGTGTGTGTGTAGTGAGTCTCTGAATTTTTCTTTCTGTGCAAGGCAAATGCAGGCAGAACTGCCTGGATAGGAGAGCAGTGGGGGCTGCTACAGCTGGTGCTGAAAGGAGCAATATGTGTTACCAAGTTCCTGTTTGCAGGTGTCCTTAGCTTCCAAGCCACCTTACAGCACCTCTAAGGAGTGCTGCTAGGCATGCCAAGCCTTGATATAGCACTGCAGAGTAAAATCTGCCTGATCCTACAGAAGTGCAACTGTGGCTGTGGGGAAAAGTTTACCTGCATCTCTTAGCACCCCTAACACATTTTTACTCAACATGAGACAAAATTTAGCCCTAACTATGGCAACTTATGATTTTTTCGGATATGCAAATTAGAGGGGAAACAATGGTGTGAAAGCCTCCAGGGTAGCCCAAGAGAGATTAATAAGGAAGCAATGAATTTCAGAGAACAAGCTGTGCTCTATTTAAAGTGCTGTATAACCTGTTTATCTTAATAAAAGCAAGTACGTTTAATTTGTCTTGGGGAATGAGTTTCAACTATTTGAGCACATAAGGACATGCTATATACCCTGGTTCAAATTACTCACAATTTTCATAAGAGTGTCCAGCACATGATTCACACTTAATATACCCCAAACACTCGTTTTAGCAAATATCCAAAACATAACTCCAAAGGAAGACAAGGTGTACAAGATGAGGTAGGGTGCTCTGTTAAAATGTGTTCAGCTAATAAATTAATAAATATGTAGAGTGAGTTCTCAAAGTGTCACGGTTTTGTTAAAGCACCATGGAGGGGATGGGGTGCCTTGGGTTTGAGGAGGAATTCTGATAACACAAAGGAGAACTCTTCAGCTTCCATTCTAACTTCCTGGATTTTGATGGTTCTTATTCTCTTGTTGGATTCTGAAATCCAAACCAATTAGCTGATGATGGATGGAAAGAAAAAGAAGGGTTTGGATTAAAAAAAATTCCAAGAACCCATAATCTGCTCCACTGAGAATAACAAACTGCAGATGTAAGGAATTTAAAAGAGCATATTTAAGAAAGAAAAGAAACCACCTTTCATTAGTTGGGAATTCTAGATCCGTCCCTGCCTCGAAGGGATCACCAGTATATGTTTCTAATACAGTGGCATTTGTTCTTGTTCTTAAAGATATATTGTTGTTTGCCTTTAAGGCTTTGCAACACAAAAGAGCAAATGCAGGCTTTCTTTTGTGAAGTGAATCCTGAAGACTTGTGCAACCTTAGCAGAGTTTATTCTCCAGGATGTAAATCTTCAGTGAAGGAAAAACATCCATCTGTGCAGAGTATT
The DNA here is from genome assembly GCF_020497125.1 of Mauremys mutica. NCBI lineage: Eukaryota > Metazoa > Chordata > Testudines > Geoemydidae > Mauremys > Mauremys mutica. The sequence goes on from NC_059079.1 coordinate 54,227,273, forward strand.
GGCATCCAAATTGTGTAGAAAATCCCTCAACCTCCATGGCTGACATTTGTTCTTGTTTGTAAATTCAGCTTTGATTAGTCTTCCATTGATTAGTCTTCCATATCGCATTCTGTTAGGATAAACATTATTCTAGAAGAGTTAGATTTTCAAAACACATTTCATTTGTAAAGGCTGGTGTTGCAGTGTAGCCAAACAAACCAAGTGGGAAACTTTGTTCTGCTTGATATAAACAACTCCAAAAGAGAAAGAAGCACTAAGGGTATGGCTACACTTGCAGCTGTACAGCGCTGTGAGTTAAACCTGTCTTCATACAGCTGAGTAGGGAAAGCGCTGCAATCTGTCCACACTGCCAGCTGCCAGCGCACTGTCGTGGCACATTTGCAGCGGCATTGGGAGCGGTGCATTATGGGCAGCTATCCCAGCATTCAAGTGGCTGCAACGTGCTTTTCAAAAGGGGGTGGGTGGGGTTGAGCGTGACAGGGAGCATGGGGGGAGAGAGAGTGGATTTTTGGAGTGCGGACACTGTGTCAGCACCCTGCCTTGCAAGTTCTGACCCCCCTCCCTCCTCCACCCCTCTCTCACTCACTGAAAGCAAACAGCAGCTGTTTGTTTTTTTCTCACAGACCAGATAAGTAGCCCCTCGCCAAAACGGACCCTTCCCCCTCTCCACCCCCTGCGCGCCACCTCTCTCTTCAAGCAAACATTAGCTGTGGGCTTTCCAAAGGAAGCCCCCCTGCCTGCCTCTGCTCATTCACAGCAAACATTAGCTGTGTTTGTTTTTTTGATAAGCAGCTCCCCAGCCCGGAGTTCACAACAAAACAAAGATAGGCATCACAACAAAACAAGGAGAGGAACCTTCACTTAAAAGGATTATGGGGAGTTTCTGGAGGTCAATCACTGCGTAATAAGATTACTCCCCATTTACACTGGAGCACCAGCGTCTCAGCCACTCCACAGCAGCTGTTAATCCTCTCGGGGAGGTGGAGTACCTGCAGCGCTGTAGCCACGGAAATACAGCGCTGTATGTGCCTTGCCAGTGTGGACGGGGAGTGAGTTACAGCGCTGTGGGCGGCTTTATTGCACTGTAACTCTCAAGTGTAGCCAAGGCCTAAATTTGGGAAAGAACTTGGGGAACTCGTTCCTTAAGTGTTCTGATAGTGCTGAGAAAACAAAGTGGCTTGATCTGTATTTATACCACAGTATCATTTCATAGGAAGGGTTACCCTTTACTTGTACTTCAATCATTTATATTTTCAGAAAGCACAGTCTTGTCGTGAACAAACTAAAAAAGTTAACATGAACAGTACATCAGGGGCTTACTCCTACTCCCACTGAAGCTGGTGTCAAGACTCCCATTCATTTGAGTGGTGCAGGATCAAGTTCTAATTTAGTTTGAGATTCTGAATGACACTTGAATATTCTCTTCTCTTTTATTATTATGAGGAGAATATTCTAGCATAATGACAACATACAACAAGTGGTGCAGAAGTGGAAATATGGTAATTGCTCATTGGTTAATGTTGCAATTGATTATATCATGCCTCATACATATCACAGACACAGAAGAAATATATGACATAATCTTTATATGATAAATTGAATTAATACTAGATTTTTGGCTACCTCACATGCACCTGGCCTACTAATTCATCTCTGCTTTGTATATACCAAACCTCTGAGCCACTTCAGTCACTGTTGAAAATATCTCCCAAACACAGCCTGTTGGAGGGAGATTTACTATTTTCTCCCCAGAGGTAGAACGTATTCCCTTACTTTCATAAGTGCTGGAACTAGGGGTGCTGGGGGTGCTGCTTCATCCCCTAGCTTGAAGTGGTTTCCATCATATACAGGGTTTACAGTTTGATTCAATGGCTCTCAGCACCCCCACTATACAAATTGTTTCAGCACCTCTGCTTACTTTCCTCCCTCCCCCTGAAAAAATTACTAATCCAAGATGCAGACTGTTAGATTTAAGGTCCAGTATCTTAGACCCTCTGTGACAGAGCAACTTGACATTGGAAGTTTGGAGTCTCAGAGAAGAAAAAAATAAGTTTTAACAAGCAAGGCTTATTCCCCTATTTGTTTATTAGGCCTCTAGTCTAGGTGAGTCAGGGCTCTCCTTTCATGCCAGTGTAACCAGGCTAAGACGGTACAGTTTCAGGAAAAAGACTATGAAGCAGTCTATGACTATGACTATGAAACCCCCCCCCCCCTTAGCAGGAAGTTTTATGTGACTTGCAACTAGATGAAAATAAAATTGCCAAAGCAGGAATGTTTGGGGTTTTTTATGTCTGTACATGCTCTGAGAGAGAAAGAACTACCTTAGGTTCTATGCAAGAATCAAGAAATTAACTGGATCTAGGCATATAGGACAGAATTACTTCCATTTACTCTGGAAAGCCTTTCAGATGGGCTTCTGAGTCTAGAGACCTGCTGGCTCACAAATACATGAAGGATTAGAAAGGAAGTCAAGGTGGGCTTGCTGGATAATGGCTGCTAAATTCAAGTCAGCTCTCGATACCAAGCATCATGTTATAATAACAAAACATCTTTGTGGATGAGATTTTCAAAAGTGCTATGCCCTAGTTTAATTACACTTTCATTGCTGTGGAACTACCATTGACTTCAATGGGAGCAGACCAGACTGTAGTGTTGAACACTTTTGCAAGTTCCACCCACCTTGCAGCAGCAGTTTGCCCTGAGCCCCCAGCAGAGAAGCTGTTCTGTCCTACAGCAGTGTCAGCCATAGGGAGTTCGAAGACCCATTTGCAGAAGGAAATAAAGTACTCACAAGTGCTAAAATATTAAATCTCAGACTTTTAAACATCAAAATGTCCCTAACTCCGTCTCTGGAAAATACAGAGATTTTTTTCACTCAATTTATATTTTAAAAAAGTTTTGGATTATTTTAAACATCAAAATTAAGTGAAAAAATTCTGGGGAATGCATTCATTTTAAAAAAAACTTTGTTCCCAACTACAGTAAGACTAAAATAGAGGATAGTGGATGAAGTTTTGTATGGTTATACATTTCCACTAACAACATATATGTCAAAACTTTTAGAGTACATCCAATCTGCTATGGACTTCTGGCCTGTTCTATAAAATGCAAAGCTGGTAGGAAAAATTCCTATTAACGTTTTTTTATGTCAGAATTTGCCAATTTGTCAACATTGAAACCTTTTTGCAGAGATGGTTTGATTTTGAAAAAGTTCTGAACGGGAACTTTGCCAGCCAATCCACCTGCTGGACTGCTTTTGGAGTCAGGGACCCCAGGGCTCCTAGAGTCTATGGTTCTGGGGCAGCCTGCCATGTGAATTACCCCAGAACCAGGGCTCTATTTCCTTTCATGGAGAATCTTGAAATTATTGGATTTTGTTCCAAATTGGAGCTAAACCAAAACTGCAAAATATCAAAATCTTTCACGAAAGGGAGTTAGTTACCTTTCTCCATCCAGCTCAAATAAATATCTTTGTAACTGAGCCTCCATCGTATCTCTAAAGAGGCATTGTTGTCTAGCATGCAGACTGAGAGACAGGAGTGCTAGGTTATGTTCCCAGTTCTGCAACTGCCCACTGAGTCATCTTGGGCAAATCATTTAACTTCTGTTTTAGTTTCCTTGTCTATGAAGTAGGATAATCTTATTTCCTTGCCTCACAGGATTTTTGAATTTTCATTTATTATTTGTAAAGAGCTTTGAGATTCTCATATAGGAGATTATAGAAGTACAACGTAGCAGTATTGGTGCTGATGATATCTGGAGTCCAAAAGTAACTTAAATCTGTTAAAAAAAAAAGTTTCCCCATAGAGGAAAATCTGTGTCGTGTTTATGAGAAGAGACCACAATGACCAAACCTATAAAGTGTCCTTTTTAAAGGGATTGGAGAAAGGTTTCTGAGCCAGCAATAAAATCTGTGACATGTGACAAAGCTGGCTAATTTGCATGAACATCCCCCAGTATCTTGTGTATATCTTTTTTTTGGCTTGAAACCCTTATCTTCCTGCTACGTACATCGGCTGTTCTGAGACACTATGTCATGAGAATGGTAAGATAGCATCTTATGTTATAGGGAAATACATTTTAGTAAGTTTTAAGAAAAAGATTAGGTAGTTATAGTGTATGAATAAGAACAGCATTTGCAGTAGATTGTGTAAAATAACAATTTGGGGCACAAATGGCTCACCAGCTGGAATCAAGAAGAAACTTCCATTGTGTTTACAGTATCACACAGTTGAGTACATTTATGGGTTTCTGGCTTTCTCTGAAGCAATGAGCATTGGCTTCTGTTAGACAGTATGTTGATATGGTTTGTACTGCTATTCCTAAAATGAATATAAATTAAATGTAATTATTCTCATATGTTCTGTTTCAGGGAAAACCGAGGCTGTAATCAAAAACTTCAGCCCACACTACCAACGCCAGTATGCTGTTGCTTTTTGTGAGCACATACAAAATGAACTGGAACAGCACCGAAACTTCCAGTCTCAATTCCTGAAAACGAAGGTAACAGGAAATCTTGGAGGAATCCTAGATGTTGCCTGATAGCTCTGCCCTGCTAGCACAGAAACAGCCATACCTTATTAGCATAACTATCTTAAATATACACAAAATGCACTCTGAAACTCAAGATTACATCTGTAACCAAAAGAGGCAGAATTTCAGAAGTGACGAACACCCGCAACTCCAGTTAAAGTCAGTGAGAACAGCAGATACTCAGGACCTCTGAAAATCAGGGCCAAAGTATCCTAACTGTGACATATATATAAGAAATAAATAACGTATTTCCATTTTCCTTACTTATATTTTTGGCTATCTTTTTAATGGCCTGTAAATTTGGACACAAAACATCTTGAGTGCATCTCTTTTACAGTTAAACCCATGTATGTTTAAAGCTATGGTGTGTGCATGATTGGATAGGTCTGTAACAAACTTGCAAGTGCAGTTGCAGTTAGCATCCCAGAACTGTTTTCTTTTTGCACATGGTAAAAATGTTAAAGATGTGTATAAGTACGACTTCAATTGTTGTGTTTGAGGCCTTTTGAAAATTTGGCTGTGTTATGTGGTTTAGACATGAAGTAACTTGTATTACCTTTTTGGGGAAGAGAAAATTTTGGAATAAGAAAAATACTGATATGAAACATACGTTTCAACAGGGATCAAATTTGGTGTGGAGGGGAGGAATAGTGGAGCTTTGATCACTTGCAAAGTTTTATAGGTATCTCAAGATAAATTGATACGCAATGGTTCAGGCGGCGAATCTTTCATGGAAGTCACGGATTCCGTGACTTTCCGTGATCTCCATGACTTCTGCAGCTGGCAGGTGTGACTGACCCAAAGGCCAGCCGCACTCCTCCCCACCCCCCATAACAATGGTGGTCCCAGGCTGCCCCCCGCCAGCAGTGTCGGTGGCAGTCCTGGGCCTTTGGGGCTGTCCCCTGCCAGTAGCAGCAACGGCAGTCCTGGGCCGGTGGGGCCGTCCCCTACCAGCAGTGGAGGTCCCATGCTGCCCCCACCCCAGCACCAGCAAGTACCCTGGAGCTCCTCCCCCCAGCATCAGCGGGTGCCACAGAGCTTCTCCCCCCAGCACCAGCGGGTGCCACGGAGCCCCTCCCCCCAGCACCAGCGGGGGCCCTGGAGCCCCTCCCCCCAGCACCAGCGGGTGCTCTGGAGGCTCCCCCCAGCACCAACAGGCATCCCAGAGTCTCTCCCCCCAGCACCAGCGGGTGCCCCGGAGGCCCCCGCCCAGCACCAACAGGCATCCCAGAGGCCCCTCCTAGCACCAGTGGGTGCCCCAGATCCCCCCCTCCAGAGCTGCAGCTGTGCCCCCGGAGTTCCCCAGAACACCAAAAATTTAGTCAGGGGTATAGTACAAGTCAGGCCAGGTCACAGGGCTGTGAATTTTTGTTTATTGCCTGTGACCTGCTCATGACTAAATCTGAGCCTTAATTATGGCGGAAGTTTCTGTGGGCGAGTTAGCCAAATCTGTAAACCATGCCTGCATAATTCCATAGGAAAGGCCAACACTTGTCAAACTAATTCATGGAATAATCTAAAGAAGCATGCATGTACGGTTTTGATAAGGGAAGGAAATTCAGAGCAGTTGACCATAATTGAGAGATAGGTGCTAACCTAAGCATTTCACTAGGATTGGCCTGAAATCACAAGTCCTCGCCTTGAGAGGTGTGAAACCTCATAGTTTATGCTGTTTATGTGGGTTGGCTAGACAAAGAGCCAGCACTCAAACACAAGCATTGCCCTTCGAAAAAAAATATATGTAATAGGGACAGCAAAGCCAAAAAAAGTATAAATGAAAGAAACATGAAATATTTTATGCCGATAGAATTGATTCTTTCAATCACAAAGTTAGTCTCCAAAATAAAATGGTCTTTTAACACTTAATGGAGAAGCACCTGGGAACAATGGGCCATCTCTGCTGCAGAACTGACATCTAAAACAAAAGATAATTAATGAACTTGCTAATATTACCACCATGAAAACTGAAAGGTTAATAAGAACTCCTCTGCCACAGAAATCTAGAAATAAGTTTGGAGAGAATTAGGCCCACTGGCGCCCAACCCTCTGAAGTCATATGAATTCAATCACCTGGGTCGCATCTACTTGATTCAGACAGATGATCCTTACTCTGAATTTCAAGAGAAGGCCCAAAGAACCCCCAAATGGTCCTTGCTAATATGCCCTCTGGAAAATGTAGAAGGAAAACCTTCAAAATAGCCAGTATTTGTGCAAAATGCTTTCAAATCTGGTCACTTTCTTTTTAGCCCCCTGTGGAATCTGGGATGATCTTGTATGAAGCAGAGTTGTTGCATTTTGCTGAAGATCTGAAGAAATGGAAGGAGAGATATATTGTGATCAGAAACGACTATGCAGTGCAGAGCTTTGAGAGCAAAGAGGTAAAGCTGCTGTAGGGTGACCAGATGTCCCAGTTTTATAGGGACAGTCCCGATATTTGGGCTTTGTCTTATATAGTGTTACCCCTCCATCCTCTGTCCCAGTTTTTCACACTTGCTATCTGATCACTCTAAGCTTCACTCTCGCATGTTACTGCTTCCGTGTGGAGTTGGTAACATATGACTGGGTCTGTTGCACCTTATTCTTTCTGTTAGATTTAAAAAAATTGCTGAACTCAATATTCCCAAACTTGTCAATAATCTGAATAGGAGTGGATTCTAGGCTAATGCAGATGCTGTTTTATTATGAATGGATCAAATTCTGTCCTCAGATAAGCAGGTGCAACATCCATTAAGCACTTTTCATCTATCAAACATTTTGCAAGTATTTACAATTAATCTTCACAACACTTCTGTCTTTCCCATATATATCCATCTATCAACATTTCTAAGGGGTCTATCACTGTAGTACCTAACCAGTGTTTCTGGAACTGGAATTTAACTAGCAATTTATCTGTTGATTCCCATATACCACCCTGCAGCTTTCTATTTAGCTGGAATGTTGGCCCTGCATTAGTGCCAATGTCCAAACTAGTTTTCGCCATCAAACTAAGTAGATATAGCTTGAAAGTTGCACAATACCAGCTAAGCAGTACCAGAGGGCCATTTTTGTACACATTTTGCTGACCTTTTTACACTTAAACATTATTCAGATTTGATGCTTTCAGGAAATAGATCTGAATTTAGCCCACCAAAACTGCTGTCTTTAGGGAGGATCTATGTACTAGTTCCATCTAAATGAATTGGGGATATGTTATAGGCTGAGACTACTATTTTTAAAATCTTTATTTTGATTCTCTCTCTCTCATGTCCCTCCTCCCCCAGGCCTACCAGAAGGGGCTCAGCCCTAAATATCGTATTCTTCCTGCAGGAGGCAAAATACTGACCTCAGAAGAAGATTACAATTTGCTGTCTGATAAGCATTTTCCAGACCCAGTTGGTAAGCACTGTCAAAAACTGAAATGCCCAATCTCAACCTCTTTATCTACAGTCTTTTTTTAGACCCTGAGGCTATGTTTTAAGCAGTGTAACAGAAGATGAATGCTCCATGTTTTCCATTATCGAAACATAATTCCAGAAGACCACATACTACATGCTATTAATTAATGAATAAGTACTGGTTACTTGTTGTCATGCTGTCACTTCAGAATAGTTTTGCGAACTGCACAAAGCAAAACCACAAGCAGACTAGAAAACACTACTCCCATATTTTACTTATCCCATCATTGGATGTCAGTTGTCTCCCTTTAAAGGCACTTGATTGGGTGTCCCACACACAAATAGAAGGGAAGTTGTTAATTGTAGATAATAGCTCCACATTACTTTGTATTGCTTATACACCACAATGATTTTTCTTCCCATGAAGAGGAAGAAAGCTCTAAATCTAGGGCCAGATGTGGATTTGGAATAGCAAAGGAGGGAGATAAGGGACACAGGTATCTTTCCATTGCCTTTCTGACCTGTAAGTCTTTTCAGTGCTGCTCTAACTTGTGATTGTTGGCAGGGCCGCCGGGGGGGGGGGGGGGCAAGTGGGGCAATTTGCCCCAGGCCCTGGGCCCACAGGGGCCCCCACGAGAGTTTTTCAGGGCCCCTGGAGCGGGGTCCTTCACTTGCTCCGGGGGCCCCAGAAAACTCTCACGGGGCCTGGGCCCCCGGAGCTTCTTCCGCTCCAGGTCTTCAGCAGCAATTTGGCAGCGGGGGGTCCTTCCGCCCCGGGACCCGCTGTCGAAGACCCCAGGCCGCCTGAATCCTCTGGGTGGCCCTGATTGATGGCCCAGGATTGCCAGGGGCAGCATGCTTCAGTCATGCCCTGTCATGATCCTGGAACACCTGCTAATACAAATAAATAATAATAATCATGCACCAGCTTTAGGCCATCTGGGGACTCTCCTATACAACGACTTCCTAGCTGCCTTTTTGTGGCAGCTCTGTCCCCTTTGTGCCAGCCAAAGATCTGGCTTTGTGAGTTTAACATCTTTACTCCAAGCAAAGTCTCTAAAGAGACCATAAATAGAATTGCCCATTGCACACTGCAAAGCATAGATACAATGACTTTTATTCTACTTAACTATAAATGGAGTTCTACAATATCTGTGTGTGGTCCAGATAGAAACATAAACTGATGTTTTTAGGGACTTTGGACCTTCTTTGATCTGTCCAAGAGCACAGAATTGCACAGAGCTTTCCGAAGACAGTACATCTGGGCTTAAATGGAAGGAAAACTGGGGGTGAGGGAATGCACACTCTTCCTTTTTGCTTAAATATAATTTGCTCAATACATTATACAGAGGAGACAGTAGGGAAAGAAATGAAAATTCCCCATGCTTAATTTTTTTTACCATTAAAGTCCTGCTGACTAGCCTTTATAATCCATCAAAAATTATGGTTCTCCAAGGTGTCTAAACTTTGCCCATCTGAGGGCTGTATCTAACTTGAATACAAACATGTGCCGCTGTAACATGGAAGTGCCATCTGCAGAGATTGCAGGTCTCAAGCATGCAATGCTGCAACATGATCTGAATGACCATTTGCTTGGATCAAGATGGACCATTTCATCCTGAGACCTGTACTTTTCCTAGGCCAGACCTCCATGATAAAGAAGTGTTGTTTGAGAACCTTAATGGATATATTTCTCCTATAGCTTTAATCACAAGGTAAAAATGTTTGTTAAACTGGCCAGAAAAGCCCAGAAACTTGTTTTAAACCAGATATTTCTATTTATGTATGTATGTATTTATTTATTTAGCTTCTAATGAGAAGGAAAATGCCCAGGCATTTGTTCTCCTGCCAAAAGAGTTTCCAGTGTACCTGTGGCAGCCCTACCTCAGACACAGTTACTACTGTTTCGAGGATCCAGAAGCTCAGAAACAATTTAGTGCAGTGCTGAATGACTGTGTCAGACACTTAAACCAAGGTAAGTACAATAATGGCTTCTTGTTGTGCACCCGTTACCTGTGGTTAAGCCTGATTAGCCTGCTGTAAGATCCATCTTGTGGAAAAATAAAATATTATGGGAGTCCCATTCTGTCTCGGAGATGCTTCCCTGTAAGTGCCTTGAGTAAAACCTGTATTAATGTAGATCATTTTCTTTCAGTGCTACAGCTAAATCTAGTTAAAGTTAAGCTATATTTTAGCAAGTGTGAGCACATTACATTTTAGTAGGATTCAAGCAGTTATTCAACATGGCTTTTAAAAGTTGTAGTGTGCTTGGATGCAAAACATGTTAGTCTCTTTGAAATGGTGTTCCAGTTCCTCATGGGAATTTAAAATCTTTACCATAAAGTAAAATCATCCAAAGAGTTTATTGGACTCCTGCTATATTATGTATACATGGTCTACTGTACCATCTATGATGTATGCTGGCAGCAAGATGAGAATCTGATGCATGCTATTTAACAGTGTTTTAACACTATCAAATTTTTGGTCAAATGTTATAGAAATCATATGTTAGAGATCACATTGAGATCATGATGATGCATCAATGGTGGTGTTAGAATTTATGTTTTCTTTGGGGGAAGCTCACCCCTCTACTGATGGGAGTGCAAGGGCTATGCACCAGTTAAGGCCTCCCAGTAGAACCTGAGTGGTGCATTCACTCTGTGATTTTTCTCAGTATTTGGGACTAAAAGCCTTTTTTTAAACTATTAGTTCACTATGAGTATAATTGGTGGGAGTATTTTTTTATATTGACTTCAGTGGGAGCAGAATCAGTACCTGCATAAAAAGAAATGATTTAAAATCTTCGAGACAGCTGGGCTGAGGTGGGTATCCAAAGGGAGTGAGTGCCACAGCCAAAGGATTACTATATCAAATGCTTGTTTACTTGTTGTTCTAGCTTGTGAAGATAAAACCCCTGGAAGATGGCTGGGGCCAAATCACACATAATTGTCAGAGCAAGACTTAATGAATAATGATCAAATATAGCCAGATCCCTCACTGTCCAAAAACTAAACTGGATTACCTTAAAACATAGCAACTTCTCTCTTAAAATAAAGCGACCTCTCTATAGGCAGCCACTGAAGAGAATATAGGGTCCACAGATGTCTATAGTGCCTTTATTGCATCATGCCTGAAAGTTCTCTCTTGAAAGTTGTGCTTGCTTTGCAATTTCAACAAAAGTAAAATGTTGGCTGGTTTACAGTGAGGTATCAGTTGAGGATACTTCTCAAAGGCTCTCCAAAAGATGAAGAAGTCCTGACCTCACCAGTTTCATAAGGAGTTCTTAGATCCGCTAATGGTTTTCATGGGACAGTATTAAGAGGTTACAATATAGTCACTACTGAAAAATTTCAGCATTTAACAGCTTCTATATAGTGCTATTGAAGACCTCAGTATTTCTATATATTTAAGATTAGAAATAGCTGCAGTATCTCAGCTACCATTGTTTGGTAATGGTAAATGTCTAAATTCTAGTGGTGAATGTATGTGAAGTTTCCACTGCGTAAACGTTGGCTGAAGGTACAATATTATTAATTTATTTTTTCTCCAGGAACCTTTCTGAAAATACTAGGGTATTGCATGTTAATGATCCAAAACACTGCAGCTTACAGGAACAATTATGCACTGGGTTTTTTGGGGGGCCATTAGTGCACAATACTGCAGATATTTTCTTATAAGAAATACTTCCAACCTCCAGAGTAGAGGCTGTCTTTCCCTCTCAGAATGAGTTTTGACCATTAGTATCTAAAGAAATGACCAAGGGACAAAAATGTTCATTTAACAGCAAAAGACAGCTTCATTCCTGTCTTCATTCAGGGCTCAGTCCCACTTTTCACTTACTGAGATGCATATTGCAATATGTGTCTAACTGATTTTTTAAGGTATGCAACTGTTTGCACCCATTAACTCAATGGTGGTCATAGGCAGGTGCTACCTTTGCAGTCACATAAACCCATGAACTCCTGGGGGCTCTATGCCTCACCAGTAAACAGATGTCATGGACTCTCTCAAGGTCCTGCAGCTTTCCTCTAGGGACCAGGCATGGGTAGTCAGACCTAATGGTCAGAGTCAGGAGCATGGAACCAGAGCTGGGGTCAGACCCAGGTGCCAATCCAAGGGTCAGAGATGGAGACAGAGTCAGGTACCAAGCCAGGGGTCAGAGCTGAAGTCAGCATCCAATGTAGGTTATAGGATCAGGGACCTGGAGCAAGGCAGGAAAGCAGGAACCAGGAACAGACCAGGTCTGGGATTAGGAGGGCAGGAATGGACAGGAACAGTCTGGGAGTCAGGACTGGGGAGTTAGGCAAGTAAGCAGGGTCCATAGCACCAGCTAGTCAGGGATTCACCTAGTTGCTCAGACAACTTCCTGTGCCTCTTTCTGGTTTTAAGTAGTGCATCTCAGCCAATCAATGGGGCAGGGTTTCTCTCCCAATCAGGAGCTTTGTGGGTGGGGCCTTTTGTGAGCTAGAGCTTTGATAGCCCCCTTTTTCCACTGGCTCAGGTGAGCTGCTGAGTGGCAGCCCCAGTCTGAACATTGTCTGGGGATCTAGGGTTCAAGGCCAGTGATCCCTCATACCTCCTTTCTGTTCCTTCCTTGCTCATTTGCAAGCTAGTACCAAATTTAGTAAGACACCAGAAAGAGATTTTTCTCTGTTCTCTGCTTACCTTGTACAAATCTGGGTAAGCTGCACTTTTCTACACAGTTGTAGCTATATTAGTGGCTAAAAGCCTAATGTAGGAACAACCTCAGTCCCAAGAAGCATAACGATTTACCAAATTAGGGCTGGATTTATATATGTGAAAGGCCTCTATTTAGGAGGAACACATATGCACTTAGCACTTTCAAATATCTTGAAACTATAAAGCTTCAACAAATATTCCATGTACAGCTGCCATCTGAAGCCAGTTTCCCACAGCATTCTTACAGGGAAAGTTTCCCCTTGTGGTTTATAATTCTGATTAGTCTGCTCTTTTAGCTGTGATCATACAGAACAAAAGTGCTCCAAACTAAAAAGCAATACTTTAGTTCTACAGCGAGTTACAGAATTCATAATAGGGATAGAATCATGTTTTCCTGGCACTGTGTAAATCTTCTGTGACTTGGATCGTTTGTAAGTTTTTGGATTTTGTTTTCCTTCTTATTAGACAAGTATTAACAGACTTGACAGGGCTTTTGGAAGCCTCCATTCTTAACTGAAGTTCACCACATGCTCTAGGGGACAGTCCTGCACTGGCGTATGATGGGACTAGGTGACCTAATCGGTCTTTTCCATATTAATGTGTGTGATTCAGTGTTTTACTATATTTCACACATTTCAGCTGTTGCTGATATATGTGCTTGTTCCAAGATTTCTTGCTCGCCTCTTTCCTGAAGTCAGACTTTTATCTGATACAAGATTTTTAATGAACTCTAAGGTATTTTTACCACGGCACATTACATCTGGTATATTCCCACTCAAAAAACTTATTTGCTAAAAGCAAATCAGAATAAAACATATAATTATTCCAGTAGAATAGCCTGTACATTAAAAGCTAAGGAAATTGTAAGCTAATGTTACATAATTCTTATAATCTTACATGCAGTTGCTTGTGAACACATCATTAACAGAAAATGTCGCACTGACCAGCACCCAAAGAACTGTAACTTTTCCCTTGGAGGAAATATTCCTAACAGTTATTTGAGGGAGTTAATATTGGTTTATGTGCTTTCTCTCATAACTGTGTGAAATGCAGTCTTTTTATTCATGTCAAAGTTTTATAAAGTCTATGCTTTTTCTCAATCATATGTAGTCATATGCAACCAGACATTTTAACAATTCATGACTGCACAAATGGCCTATAAATAATGTTGTCCACTGATTCAAATAATTCCATATACCCATAACTAGACAAACACCATGAGACACAAAGCAACTGTAGGAACATATCCCAATTCTAATCCCCATGCAAGGCATAAAAGTGCTCTTCAGATGAAAACTGCAACTGTCAGTGTTGTAACAAACTATCACACTTAGTATACAGAACAAATACATGCACAATACCAGTTATACACACAATAGTTTGTAATTCACATTTTCAATTCAATCAATCACTTCTGATTAATAGAAGTTATATTTCTTAATTTTGTGTGTGCCTTTTGAATATTGCATAGAGAACTACAGGGATTTGGTGCTGGTCAGGGAAGAGATTTTTGTTTGTTTGATGTATATGAGAACTGAGTGTTAAAGTTGTTGTCAGGATTGCATATGTAACCTTTACCTTGTGAGTTCCTTTGGTTTTAAATGTTTAGACTATTAGGGCTTGTCTACACTTAATACACTGCAGCAAAGCAACTGCTCTGCTACAGTTGTGCTGCTGTAGCGCATCAGTGAAGATGCCACCAACACTGATTGGAGAGGTTATCCTGGCGGCATAAGTACTCCACCTCCCCGAGAGGTGGTAAACTAGGTCAATGAGAGAATTCTCCCATCAACCTTGTGCTTTCTACACAGAGGTTAGGTCTGTTTAACTTCATCACTCAGGGATGTGCATTTTTCATGCTCCTGAGCGATGTAGTTATACTGACCTAATTTCCTAGCATAGACCAGGCCTTAGTGATGTGTGTAATAGTATGTCTTGTTGTTGAATTGCCTGTAACGACCTTAATGATACGTGAACAAAGCTTTTTGTATGTCAATTTCCTAGATTAAAATAGAAAAGAAACACTAAGAGTCATGAAAGTTATATATGCAATCAACAATGACTAAGGATAAGATTTTGTCATGGACATTTTTAGTAAAAATCATGGAGAGGTCATGGGCAATAATGAAAAATTCATGGAGAAACCTGGGCAGCTGCGAGTGGACTGGGAGCTCCAGGATCCTCCCCGCTGGTGGCTCCAAACTCCGGGGGTTCCCCCTGCCGCCATGGAAGCCAGAAGCTCTGGGGGTCCTGCCTGCCACCTGGGGAGGCGGAGAGCTGCGGGGATCCCCCCTGCCTCCCACGGTGATGGGGAGCATTGGGGTCCCCTCAGAGCTGCGGGGGTCCCCCCTGCCGCCCCTGGTGGCCAGGAGATGCGGGAGGTCCATCTACCACCGGCAGCAGGGGACCCTACAGCTCCCAGCCAGGGCTGGCTGAAGTCATTGAGGTCTTTGGAAGTCACGGAATCTGTGACTTCCATGACCTCCGTGACTAAATTGCAGCCTTAACAATGACTCACTCAAAGTACTGGACATTAGAATGTCTTTTACTAAGATAAGGAGCATTAGTCAAGGTACCATTCTCCCCAAATCTTCTCAAAAAGTGCTAGGTAGCTTTAACTTTTGCCAGGAGAGTTGCTAGAAAATGGCACCAGGTATCTAGATGCAATGTGTTATCTGAAATTGCCATGCTATTTTCCTTGAAAATGCCACTGGGAGTTCTAAACTGAGTTTATAATGCTGTTTTATAGCTGAAAATTCTGTAGTTTGTTTTCTGAAATATTTGTTTTCTTCCAAGAGACAAAGTTAATTCCTTCATGCACGCTGATTGTTTCTTGTAGAGTGTGGCGCTGCAGTGAGTCAGCATGTCATCTTGACAACGGAATGCTGATGGATTTTCCTTTTTCTAAACTGTTTTAACTGTTTCAGCTTTGTTTCATTTTTTTGGTCAGAATTCATAGAGTCCAAGGAATAATTACAGTAGGATTTACTGATCACTGTTTCTAGATATGAATCAGCTCTCTTCCAAAAACCAATTCCTATCGGTGCTGGTGTGTTTGCCCTTCATTCATGCTGATCAATGAGGCTTTCAGGTTATAAGGATCAAGCCTGGTGTATACTAGGAAATTAGGTCAGTATCTACATCGCTCAGGGGTGTGAAAAATCCACGCTCGTGAGCAACACGGTTAAACTGACCTAACTCTGAGATAGACAGCACTAGGCTGGCTGGAGAATTCTCCCATCAACCTAGCTACAGCCTCTCAAGGATGTGGAGTACCTACACCAATGGGAGAACTTCTCCCATCGGCATAGGTAGCATCTTCACTGAAGCGCTACAGTAGCACAGCTGCAGTGGTGCAGCTGTGCCGGTGCAGCATTTTAAGTGTAGACAAGCCCTCAGATTTGAAGTTATCAGATTTTCTTCATTATCAGCGGTTTGGTTACAAATTTTGCACCTTTTCTGAGTCCAATTCAGTTGCAGTTAAAGAATATTTAAAAATTTTGGGAGTGACTGAGCCAGTCAGGACCAGCCATAGTACCAAAAAAATCCCCCACTTGCAGAACTTGCTGTATGCTTTGATTTTTTGAAGCAGTCTCCTCTGGCAAATTCACTGTTTGATGAATATAAGTATAGCAACCAGTCAGCTGTAGGGATCCAAATGGGAGTTGCCCAACTAGATCTTTATAACACAGTTCTACTTTGTCAGCTTTCTGGATACATCAGGTTTTACTGTGAGGGCAAATCAAATGCAGCTTGATTTTAAACTATACTTGCATTCACGTCTCTCTTTTTTTTTTGGTTGGTTTTTGGAGCCAATATATTTCAAAGCCAGTATCATACTCTTTCTAGTTCTTTTTCACCGCTGCTAAGTCTCTGGCAAAAGTGACAAATGTCTGATTGGCTTCATTGGTGCAGAATAAGTCTCTATAGCACCAGTTGGTGTGGGAGAGTAGTCAAGGTAAATATACATGGCTAGTACAAATTTGCTACTGTTGATCACTCACCAATGCCTCACCAGTAGTTTGAAAGAGGTGGTAGGCTGACTTTAAATTATATCGATACAGTGCCACCAACCTCCAAAAAACTCCCTCTACTACCATATTTTCCTTGTTCCACCAACAGTTTAATAACTAAGGAATGCAGTGGCTTCTTGGGTAAAGTTGCCACCTTTCTAATGGCTGGTAACTGGACCCTTCATGTCTTGACCCATGCTTCACCTCTTCTCCCAAGGCCACACCCCTGTTCTGCTTCTTCCGCCAGGCCTTCCTCCTTCTCTACCTCTTCTCCCCAGGCCCTGCCATGCTCCACCTCTTCCTCCCCCCCAGATAAAAAAAACAGACATCAGGGCTTGTCAAATGGCATCCGGACGCACAAGCTGAAACCTGGACTATCCGGGTGAAAACTGGATGGGTGGCAACCTTGTACTCAACATTGCAACACTTAACTGTTTTAGGGGTTTAAATCTCATTTTCAAAAGGGATTTAGGCACTTAGGAGCCAAAATCCCATTGGCGGTTGACATTTCACAAACAAAACCTAGGCTTTAAATCAATTAGGTGTTGCAGTGATGAATCCAGCTTTAAAATATTTTTACAAATCTGGGCCTAAGGGCTTAATTGAAGCCCACTGAAATTAATGGGAGTCTTTCTGTTGACTTCAATGGGCACTGTTCAGGTGCTAAATTAATAATGTATCTGAATTAATTTCACCTTCAAAATATTCTCAAGGGAAACAAATGGCTTTGTGTATTATGAAAGAGAATTTCTAAAGGAGTTAACTAAACATGACACACAGGTCAACCACAAAACATACTTTGCAAAGGAGGCTTTTTCAAAGCCAGCAAATTTATCAGAGTAATATTAGTGGAACAGAGTAAAATGGCATAATGATGAGTCTTGAGAAATTAAGACAGTAATTCTTGGCCTCCTCCCTTTTCTGAGATTCGGTGAATCAGATCAAATTTAACCTTAGAAGCTTTGTTCCTCAGTAATGAGGCATAAAAGTCAGTCAGTTGTTTCAGGGAAGGTATAGTCAAAATGCACCGGAGAAGATACGTTATTTTCTGATTGCAGTATTACACAATTATGTCTACTTCATTATTTTCATTCCTTATTTTATATGGCACTCAGAATATTTTCCCAGGGTCACTACATTTATTTTTTTCTTTAAGCAACATTGAAATTAAACACTATTTTTTTTTCTATATTGACATTCACATAAAGTTTTTGTTTTTGTTACAAAAGTACAAATGAGCTGGGCAAAAGATAGTAGTCATGAGAGATTTGGATCACGAGTGACCTGGGGACTCTTACTCCTTGATCTAGTTGAGATTGGAGAATGTTAAGAATGCAGGCCTATAACAGTTCTAATTTTTAGTGAATGTATAGTTTCACTCAAGACTTGCAAAATCACCCACTTGAGAATTTGAGATTAATAACTGATTCAGAAATAAAATGATAGTATTGGTTAGTAAACTTGTGTCCTAATATGCAGTGGTGTTGTAGCCATGTTGGTCCCAGGCATTAAAAAGACAAAATAGGTGAGGCAAGATATTTTATTGGACCAACTTCTGTTGGTGAGAAAGACATGCTTTTGAGCTCACAGAGCTCTTACTTTTGAGCTTACGCAGATCTCTTCTTCAGCCACCTGAAGAAGAGCTCTGTGTAAGCTCAAACACTTGTCTCTCACCAACAGAAGTTAGTCCATTAAAAAAATACTGTTTCACCCAGTTTGTCTCCCTTGTATCCTAATACTCATTTTTCATTGATTGGCCTGATACAACTGACAGCAGAAAGGAGAACTATTTGACTACTAATATGATGTTATGTGGTTTTAACTTTCCTGGTTTACATTTTGGATTGTAGGTGGAGGAAGACATTGATAACCACCATTTACTAATTAAAAGCAAAATCCTTCCAAGGCTACATGGAACTTAGATCGGTAAATGGTTTTATATCACAGCTGCACCTTTTCCTTGCATTTTTGAAAGAGGCTGCTCTTCCGTTAAAACCACCATTTTACTAGCCCATTGCTCGACCACCTTCTGTTCTGTGTGAAATCAGAATGGAATCAAAATGGAAAAAAACCTGTACACTCAGTGCCGGTATCTAAAGAAGTCTGACTGAGGGGGAAAAAAGCTGTTAGTGTAATTCTGAGAGACTCAAAATTAGGGCAGACCCTTCAAGATTTAATATTCCCTTAGCAGACTTTCAAAAATGCATACCACTGTCTAGCATTTGATCCTACTTGACAAGATATAAATAAATATGATTGATAAGATTAAAGTGCAGTGGAGCTGAATGTACTCTGATTGCTGTGTAGGGAATGTTCGTGTACTGGCCAAAATTTGGGAGCAGGGGGAGGGGAGATAATATGATCTCAGATTTTTCCCATTAAAAATGTCTACAGTTCCCATATATTCGATCTATTTTTTCCTCTGAGTAATTACTCAGGCTGGCAGGTGTTTTTCCTCATTTATTTCTGCTTGTCTTAAGTTACATGTTTTTAATTCCTGTAATGTGTCTCAGCATCTCCTGGGACATAATACAAGATAATGATTTAAACTGTCACTTCAGTCAGAGTTGTAAACAGGAGATATTTAATGGCTGAGTTAAGTGATAAGTGGGCTAGGTCAGAAGAAATGCTGACATTTCCCAGACATTTTCTTCTCTTTCCCTACTGCTTTCTGCACATCTCAGACTTTCATCCCTTTCCTATCCCTTTCCTCAAAGAGCACGCTCCATCCTTCTCAGAAGCTTCTTATGTACCGCATATGCTCATCCATGTATAATGCAAAATAGTTAAGTGTCCAAAATGACGAAAGTATTTTGGAGTCCTTATGCTGCAAACAAGGCAATGTTTCCTGGCAAGAACAGCTGAAGAAAGGAATGCTTTCTGTTGCTTCTGTTAGGTGAAATGATCCAGAAGACATTAGTAAGGAAATTTTAAAAAGCCCATGGTGTGTTTAAAGCCACAATCTAGGATTCTGTGTGTGGATAAAGACCAAGAATAAGACTGATTTAATCTTCCTGCTGTTTTTATTGCTCTGCAACATCAATTCGTTCAAAGCACATTAGGATTTGTTTTTGCTTTCCCTCTGACTTTCCTGGTTAAGTGGGAGGGGTAGGTCTTTCATTCTGTAGGAGGTGTACTCCTTCTGAAAGGTCAAGACTATTAGCGTGCATAAAACTCACATTGTGATTACATTCTGCCTACTTGACCCTAATATGTTGGCATTTATTCCTTCCGTCTTCAAACTATTACGAGGTATGGTGCACTGCCAAAAAAACTGCCATATTCCACCTGAGAGGTGGCTGTATTTCAGTGGCTGGTGAAATTATTCCCCTGTGTACATCTCTGGCTATATCCAGGCTAAAAATTCATAACTTTCAGTGAGAGCCATGTGCATATCTGTAACTGGAATATGGCAGCTAGGTAGTAAAAACATTTTGAGATCCTTTGGGATGAAAGGCATTGTGTAAATGTAAGACTTTATTCTATAGGTATATAACATATTGGTGTTTTTACTCTGAAACACAAGGGCAGTGCTCCCAAGTGATGGGAGTAACTTGGAATCTCTCTAGGATAGTGAAGTCCAATAAATGCGTGCTTTGCTGTTCTCTGCAGGAACTCACATTACAAGGCTTCATTTGCTATAAATACAGTATGTTATTGCAGGGCTGTATCCTGTTTGGAAGTGACCTCATCGAGTTTCTGTTGGTGGTTAGTGGTCTTCTACCACATGATCTATGAATACACGTGATACTGTATTGCCATTAGAGAAACATCAGCATCAGCATTGTATTATTGATGCTTCAAGTATCCAAACCACTCTGCTTCATTACTGTTTCATGTACTATATACTGAGTAATAACATGAGAGCGAGAGAACTCAGTGTTTCTAAAACTAAACTCTTTATGAAGAGAAATATTTACAGAGATGCTGCAACTGCAACTAGTGTTAAAGCCATGTGCAAACAGACTGGCTTCCTGGTACTTCCTTAAAACTCTTTCCTCCTGCATATTGTGCTGCTCCTGCCAAGTTCCATACAGGTTGCTACATGTTTCCTTATAACAACTGTTGTTGTGTCTTTTGTGAAAGCATTTGCTGACCTGCTGGGGCCAGAGGTTACTAGTATGTAGCTCAGTGCAGGGACATGGTCTTTACCATAAGCCAGTTGCAGCCTGTTAGGTCTTACAGTCTGTCAAGTGTTGGTCCCTGAGCCAGTCTCCCACTTCTTGTTTGTGTTTTTGCAGGTGATGGGGGACTTGCTTCAACCCTGTTGCTGCCTTTATTCTGTTGGATGGTTGTCACGGTCTGGGGAGTGCAATCCAGACCAGTAATGTGTTGTGTCACCACTTGGCCAGCAACCCTGGGTACCAAGTTACAATGCTTTGCTGCTGTAGCTCCCAGCCTGAGATGCTCCCAGCTAGCCTATAAGCATGTAGGTCACAACCTGAGTTACTCTGCTCCACTTCAGGTGCACATGTGCCTTTTGAGCCCTCGATCAGAGATTTTCAGTTACTGTCTGTTTGGCCTGTGCATGTACCCTGTGCCTCCTTGTGTCGGACATCAAGATTCTATATGGCTGAACAAGAGAACTTCCCTTAATTCCTTCTCGACCACCTTGGCCTGAGATGGAGCCCTGGCATGTCTGCCTTGAACATGCCTGGACTTTTCTATTTTTCTATAGTGGTTAAGATAGCTAGCTTCAAATGCTGCCTCTCCTGCCAAGAGGCTATACCTGTGAGCATGGCCACTCAAAGTGGGTCCATTGCCTGGGGGAATCCGACATCTCCCAGAAATGCAGTTTCTGCCTGGCCCTCAAATCCAGGACAAGGAAGAATAGGGAGATTAAACTCAGACTGTTGAAGATTAAATGCTTTGGTCAACTTCTGAGTCAGTGACTCTTTACCCCCCACCCCACCCCCGTATATCTATCTCTGGATAGATCCAACGCTCCTTCAACTTCAGTGCAATCTTCCCCTAAGAAAAGGAAGACTTTGGATGCTTCAGGAAAGGCTTCCAAAAAGAGAAGTATGGACTGTCACCTTAAGGAGCCAGCTCCAAAACAGTCCAGGTCACCGTTGAGATTTACAGTCTCCAAAGCCTCAACCTTTTAACTTGTTACCGTTGAGTTGAAGGACTCCTCTGCTAGTACCGGTGGGGGCGCAAAGTTCTGGAGCTTTAAGTATCAGCAAAAAGGTCGAGCATAGGCATTTGAGACTGGTGCCGGTGAGCTCAGCCCTGCTGTTGGTACCTGTGCATTCAGTCCAGCCATTGGTACCATAGGCGGCAGGTTTGTATAATTTTTGGTGGGGCCCAAAATGGTGGTGCCCCCCCCCCACTCCCGCCCTGTAAGCCGATATAAAATGAAGCTACAGAGCGTCAGTGCCACAAGATTACAAGGTTGGAGAAGGGGTAGGGGGTTCCAGGGGCCAGTCAAGGGACAAGGAGCAGGGGAGGTTGGATGGGGCAGAGGTTCGGAGGGGCAGTCAGGGGACAGGCAGCAATTGGATAGGCATGGGAGTCCAGGGGGTTGATCAGGGGACAGGTAGGGGGTGGGGTCCTGGGGAGAAGTTGGGTGGGGTCTCAGGAGGGGGCAGTTGGGGACAAGGAGAAGGGAGGCTTAGATAGGGGCTGGGGTCCCAAGGGCCAGTTAGGGGCAGTTGTCTCGGGAGTGGGTAACGGGGGACAAGGACCAGTGGTGCTTAGATAGGGGGTGGGGGTCCTGGGGGGCAGTTGGGGCAGGGGTCGGGGGAGGGGGCAATCAGCGGCCAGGGGCTGGGATTCAAAGGGCTCTGAGCTGCTGGCAGCCGCGGGGAGCCCTGAGCCCTTTAAATCCCAGCCGCCGCGGCTGAGATTTAAAGGGCTCTGGGCTCCCCGCTGCTGCCGGCAGCCCAGAGCCCTCTGATTCCCGGCCACGGCTGGGATTTAAAAGGCTCTGGGCTCCCTGCAGCAGCGGGCAGCCCAGAGCACTCTGATTCCCAGCCGTGGCTGAGATTTAAAGGGCTCTGGGCTCCCCGCTGCTGCCGGCAGCCCAGAGCCCTCTGATTCCCGGCCGCGGCTGGGATTTAAAGGGCTCTGGGCTCCCCGCGGTTGCAGGCAGCCCAGAGCCCTCTGATTCCCAGCCGCGGCTGAGATTTAAAGGGCTCTGGGCTCCCCGCAGCAGCGGGCAGCCCAGAGCCCTCTGATTCCCGGCCGCGGCTGGGATTTAAAGGGCTCTGGGCTCCCCGCGGTTGCAGGCAGCCCAGAGCCCTCTGATTCCCGGCCGCGGCTGGGATTTAAAGGGGCGAAACCTAGCTCCAAATATTGGTGGAGCAGAGCCCCTGATTTTGAATATTCCTGGGGCTTTAGCTCCACGAGCCCATATAAGTTGGCGCCCATGATTGGTACTTATGCCTTCAGCACCCTTGGCACCCAGCAAGCAATGGTGCCGGACATCAATGATACTGTCGGCTTCTGCAACCATGTCCTCAGTTTCTCTGTCAGTACCAATCCCCTTCTTGGTACCATAAGAATTTAGATATACAAAAGACCTCTCAATAATGGATGAAATGGAGTCCCCTCTCCTCATGGGTACCAAGCATCTCTCGATACTGACACCCTGATCTCTGGGGCATGGGGAGCCCACCTCAGTGCCCTCATGATTCAGGGTAGATGTACAACTCAGGAAACTAGTCTCTGCATCTATCTGTTGGCAAGGCTGACAGGAACACTTGCCTTCATTACTACCTCTCATTCAGGCAAATCAATCAGGGTCATGATGGATAAGCTATCCTGCATGTTCTGTATCAACAAGCAGGGAGAAGCAAGATCCCCCTCCCTGTGTGCCGAAGTCATGAAACTATGGAACTGGTGCATAGACGTAGACGTCTTTCCTCCAATGCCTCTGATACTAAGGGTGATGAACAAGATCAGACAAAACAGGGCCAAAGTTATCCTTATAGTACCAGTCTGGCTGAGACAAGCCTGGTACCCTTACCTGCTTCACCTATTTATCCAACCTTAGCTCAAGCTCCCTATCATTCCCCATCTCCTGTTGTGTGCTTCATCCCAACCTAGTGGTTATCCACCTAAGTGTTCCTTGATGATTCACAGGGTTAGAATCCTTCTGTTCTACGGAGGTACAACAGGTGTTACTGAATAGTAGAAAGAAGTGAATCCACAATACTTACCTGAAGAAATGGAAGAGATTCTTCCACTGGTGTTGTCATCGCTGCCTCCTGCCTGATTTGATGCCATTTTCAGTCATCCTGGATTATTTGTTCGAAATTGGGGTATTCAGTTGGTTCAATTAAGGTCCATTTGGCTGCAATATCAGCCTTTCATCCTCTGGTAGAAGGATTCTTCATATATGCTCACCCAGTATTGTCTAGGTTTATTAAGGGTTTGGGGAATCTCTACCTGCAGATTAGATACTCCATCCCAATATGGGATCTTAATCTGGTACTCAGTTATCTTATGAGACCTCCATTTAAGCCAATGACAACCTGTTCTCTGCTCCATATATCTATGAAGAAGGCCTTTGTAGTAGCCATCATGTTAGCCCATAGGTTCAGGGAGATTGGAGCCTTGATGGCAGATTTCCCACTTTATGGTATTCTACAAGGACAAGGTCTCTTTATGTCCCCACCCTAAATTCTTACCTAGAGTTTTATGGGAGTTCCACCATAATCAATCCATTAATCTACAAGTGTTTTTTCCCCCCTAAGCCACATACTTCTTTGCAGGAGTTCTGTTTCCATACCCTGGATGTTTTAAGGTGTTTGCTTTCTACTTAGATGGGACCAAGCAACTTAGAAAGTCACCTAGGCTGTTCATCTCCTTTGCAGATAGATCCAAGATGTCCATGAGCTCTGCTCTGAGACTATCAAGATAGATATCTGGGTGTATTATTGCTTGTTACGATACTGCAGGCATTCATTCCCTCAAGAGGGTGATAGCACATTTGACCAGATCACAGGCAACATCTACGGTGTTACTTAAGAGTGTGCTAGTATCCAAGATATATGCATTGCCACTACATGGGCTTCAATATACATTTTTTCTAAACATTACGCCCTGATCCATGCTGTCGGATCCAATTCAGCACTTTGTTGTGCAGCTCTATCTTCAGTTCTGGACTCTGTTCCAAAGCTCCCTCCTCCATTTGGAGATACTGCTTGGAAGTCACCTGAAGTGGACAATCCATAGGGACATGACTCAAAGAAGAAGAAGGGGTTACTCACTTTGTGCAACAACTGCAGTTCTTTGAGATGTGTCCTCCTATGGGTGCACCACTATCTGCCATCCTTCCCCTCTGCTTTGGACTGTTCCCTAGGGAACATTTGGATAGAGAAGAAAATGAGTGCGGTTCACCCATACACCCCTATATAGTCTTGATGTCCAGTAAGAGGAGGCATAAGACACATGCACAGGCCAAATGGACACACTAACTGAAAATCTCCAATCAAGGTCTCAAGATGCGGATGCGAATCTGAAGTGGAGCACCAATAGGAACACACATCTTGAAGTACCGTAGTAACTGCATAAAGTGAGTAATGCCTTCCCTTCAAATGCAGCATTGAATTGGTTTATAGTAAAAATATAACAAATGTATTAACAATAGGATATAGGATAAGTGATGCCAAGAAAAAGGAATAAAGTTGGAAAGGGTTACAAGCAAATAAAAGGGAAAACATGCATCTAAAAGTCTAAAACTTAACCTAGCAAGGTACAGGCTTTGTTCAAGATAGTTTTGCTCACCAGTCTTCCTTCTTTCCAGACATGGCTGACTTTCCCTCAGTCAGGACCTTCCACAGAAGTACAAGATGCTGGCTTCCCTTGTCTTCGTAGGGGAAAGATATTCACCTAAGCAGGTTTCTCACCTATATTCAGTTCCCAGAGACTTTAATCCCACCCCCTCTTTGTTGTAGGACCTATCTTTCTCAGCTTGCAAGAACTCTGTTCCCTTGTGTCTGTCTAGTGATGGATGTCAAAGATGGCTTCTGTGTTTGCTTATACCTTGCAAAGTTCATTGACTCTGTTTGAAGAGGCAGGATGACCTCATACTGTTTTTCCCTTTCTGTGGGCTTCCCATCCCCCTGTACGTAATTGGGGCTTCCATCATGCTTAATTTACACAGGAGACAGGTAAATAGCTGTGATGTTTAATCCTCTCTGAGAGAGTCCTGCTTTCCCTTTGTTTGGACATAGACTGTAAAGCCTAATATCAATGAGTATCCATAATTCCTTATAATGTTCTAATACGTACATTTTACTATTCTATTAATCACCAGTGTGTCAGAGGTTTTCATAAAACACCTCATGCAAACTTTTATAATACAGTAATATTATATACAATCAATTCTTTCAATTGCTTATCACTGAAGGTTCAAAATCCCCCTCCGTTGAGCGGGACGCAGTTGAGCCAGGCACGGTGGATGAACCGTCAGTCAGCGAAACGGGTGAAGCCACCCCCAGCGAGGAAGTGGTTGCTGGCGTCCCACTTGCTGGTCAACACAAAGGCTTTACCCTGGTCCGGTTTATGCTTCAGGGTTTCCATGTACAGCAAGTGGATGGCAGCCTTCAGGGTCCTCTCCAGCAAGCCACTGGCGCTCGGGGTGACAATGGTGTTGTCGTCAGACCTGATCTGCGGCACCTGGGCTCCCACTTCCTGGTGTCCCGCGCACCACTCCCAGTGGTAGCCAATGCGCTTCCCCAGGCGACGTGTGGCGTTGCAAGTGTTTGACCACAGTGTATTACATGAGTCCTTTTAGATACAGATTATAACATAGTGAGGTGGGTGTAATGAGCATTTCAGTCCTGACGAGTTGTTGACACAGAGTAGTGAACCACTAATGGGCCTTTGTGTCACAATGATGTCCTATTGATGCTCTGTATTGCTCATATACCTTGTTTCTTCTGACTTTCTTATATCAGGCAAGCTGAGGGCAGAAGCTCTATGTTCTCCTGGTCCTGGCCTTGGCCCCACATGTTTAGCTGTCCCATGGCCTGGGCCCCAAGTGTGCCAGCTGTCTGCGTCTACTCTGTAGTTGTCTCTGGTTTTGTCTCCACCACTGACCTGAGTCTGTAGCTGCTGTGCGTGACCTGTGTCCTACTGCAACTTGGACTGTTGCCTTTTGCCATTGCTTTATGCGGCTATTTGATGATTGGATCCAAACATGCTCACCTGTGTGTAATGGCCTTAGGTCGTTGACTCCTTTATAGTAGGCAGTCTGCCTAGCTGAATGGTCTCTTAATTGCCCATCATCCATGCACTGGTCTGAAGCATGGGAAGCAAAGTCTTGGACTCCTACCTATTCTCAGGCTTGTCTCCTAACTTCTCTGGGCCTGTTTCCCTGTCAGTTAAACTTTTTTTTAAAACTTTCCTTAGAGATTTAGCTAACATTTGTAAAGCACTTTGAGATCGTTGAGCAAAAAGTACTAGAAGTGTAAAGTCTGTATTAAATTTAATTATAATTTTTATTTATTTATTTAATTTATATATTATATTATATTTATTAAACTTCTGTTGTAAGGAAGGGCAACCCAGGGGGGTCTTTCTTTTCCATATTGGGGAATAGCATTTACAGTATTGCAAAAGAAATGGTCTGTTTGTTTTGATGAATAACATGTTCAGTTTTCACACATCCCAAAGTATCCTGAATACAAGGCTTGGCTAGCTGTACAGTTTAGCAAAGTAATGGTGCTTCCAAAGGGCATGAGTCAGTGAGTCTCAGCACTGCAGAATGAATGAAGATCCAAAACAAACCCACAAAGCTTTTTAGTCTCAGGGCTTGGCTACACTTACAAATTTGCAGCGCTGCAGCAGGGTGTGAAAACACACCCTCTGCAGCGCTGCAAATTGCGGCGCTACAAAGCGCCAGTGTAGTCAAAGCCCCAGCGCTGGGAGCCGCGCTCCCAGCGCTGTCCGTTATTCCCCACAGGGAAGTGGAGTACGGACAGCGCTGGGAGAGTTTTCTCCCAGCGCTGGTGCTTTGATTACACTTAGCGCTTCAAAGCGCTGCCGCGGCAGCGCTGCCGCGGCAGCGCTTTGAAATGCAAGTGTAGCCAAAGCCTTTGTAGACGAAACTGCCTAATATATTTGGAAAGGTGGAAATATATTGCTGTCTGGTTATCACGTTTAATCAAAGTCTTGGCAAGAGCTGAGGAAACACTTCTAGTCCCTTAGGAGTTTACTCACCTCCCCAAACATAGGTTTTTCCATGCAGCTGCACACAAGTACAGAATGAAGAGTGAGTTCTGCTGATAGTTATATTGAGAAATTAGTTGTTGCCATTACATTTGTTAAATAGCCAAAAATTCATTGGCTTTCTTCAAACGCCTACTTGCATTGCTGTGTTGTCTTATAACCAGGTTAACGGCTCCTTTGTTGGTGCAATGACTTAGCCTGGAATGGCCTTATATTCAAACTAATCACTTAGAAAGACACGGTCGGGTACTTTAAACTGGATATAGAATTATTCACTTGTTCTAAACTGTGGGGTAGTGTTAGGTGGTATAAAGTAGGAGCCACACTTTGTTTCAGAGATGGCTGCATTTCTGTAATTCCTGTTTAAGAAAACCAGCATCTAAGCAAATCAAAACACCAATGCTTATCTGAGCAGTCTGCCTCTGAACAATAGCCACAGAACCAAAACTGTGAGCATATAATCTGTTACAATACACACATAAATAGAAGCAGTTTGAACTGAATTGTTATGACACCTACAGGGACCTGATTTTTAGACATACTGAGTATCCCCATTTTCAACTAAAGTCAGTGGGAGCTATGGATGGGTACTTAGCACCTCTGATAGTCAAGCCCATGGAGTGCTCAGAAAAGTTTGTCATTATTTTGACTAGTATATGTGTACCCCTACATTTACAATGGAGTACCAAAGGATTCAGCCATGCAGTTCCCAATATTAATGGGTGTCCTCTGGCTAATCCCCCATGTACTATTTTGATGAATTTAGGGTTGAGTTTATGAATCTCTCTTCAGAGTTCTTAGAGGGATTTACATTGGAAGCTTGTTCTGTTCACCAGATACAAGATTCATTGCACGCACCTATCTGATGCTTTGAATGAACTTAAAAATGCCTTTGTGAGACATGCAAATTTCAGGAGAAATATGAGGTGTCATATTGCTAACAGATGGCTTTCCATCCCTTGAAAAGGAGCTTTATAGCAGATAATGTACTAATGAATTGCTTTCAGTTTAAGTTTATAAAGGGAAGTACCATTAGCAAGCACTCCATCTGCAATGGCTACTAAGAATCAGGGCTTGTCTATACTAGGAAATTTACTGAAATTGCTATTATGGATTAATTATTCTGAAATAATTATTTCAGTATAGGCCTCAATGTAGACACTTATTTTGCAATAAAAGGCCCCCCCCCCTTAGCTTAATCTGTAATAGAAGGATACTATATTAATCATTCTAGAATTGCTATTTTGGTTAATTTCCAAGTGTAGAAAAATCCTTAGGTTTGAAGTATCTGTCTAAATACTTATATGACCCTTATCACCAGAGTATCTGAGTACATCACAGTGATTAATGAATTTATCTTCCGAGCACCACTGTGAAATATGGAAGTATTAATATAGTGCCCATCTATAAAAAGGGAAATAAGGACAACCTGGGGAATTACACACTAGTCAGCTTAATTCAATATCTGGAAAAATAATGGCGCAAATAATTAAGCAATCAATTTGGAAACACCTAAAAGATAATAAGGTGATAAGTAACAGTCACTATGGATTTGTCAAGAACAAATCATGTCAAACCAACCTAATAGCTTTCTTTGACAGGATAACAAGCTTTGAGGATAGTGGGAAGCAGTAGATGTGGAATATCTTGACTTTAGTAAGACTTTTGATACTGTCTTGCATGACTTTCTCATAAACAAACTAGGAAAATACAACCTAGATTGAGCTACTATAACGGGGTTGGCAAACTTTTTGACCTGAGGGCCACAGCAGGGTTCCGAAACTGTATGGAGGGCTGGGTAGGGAAGGCTGTGCCTCCCCAAACAGCCTGACCCCCACCCCGTATCTGCCCCCTCCCACTTCCCACCCCCTGACTGGCACCTCAAAACCCCCGACCCATCCAACCCCTCCTGCTTCATGTCCCCTGACCGCCCCCTCCTGGGACCTCCCACCCCTAACCACCCCCCCCAGGACTCCACCTCTATCGAACCCCCCCTGCTCCCTATCCCCTGACTGCCCTCAGGACCCCCTGCCCCTTATCCAGCCCCCCCGCTTCCCACCCCCTTGCCGGTCAGAACAGCAGGACTGGCAGCTGTGCCACCCGTCCAGAGCCAGCCACACCGCTGCGCTGCCCGGCAGGAGCTCGCAGCCCCGCCCCCAGAACACTGGCAGCACGGCAAGCTGAGACTGCGGGGGAGGGAGGACAGCAGGGGAGGGGCTGGGGGCTAGCCTCCCCAGCCAGGAGCTCAAGGGCTCGGCAGGGTGGTCCTGCAGGCTGGATGTGGTCCACGGGCTGTAGTTTGCCCACTTCTGTACTATAAGGTGGGTGCATAACTGGTTGGAAAACCATTCCCAGAGAGTAGTTATTACTGGTTCACAGTCAAGCTGGAAGGGTATATTGAGTGGGGTCACGCAGGAATCAGTTCTGGGTCCAGTTCTGTTCAATATCTTCATCAGTGATTTAGATAATGGCATAGAGAGTACACTTACAAAGTTTGTGGACGATATTATGTGGGGAGGGGTTGCAAGTGCTTTGGATGATAGGATTAAAATTCAAAATGATCTGGACAAACAGGAGAAATGGTCTGAAGTAAATAGGATCAAGTTCAATAAGGACAAATGCCAAGTACTCTCCTTGGGAAGGAACAATCAGTAGCACACATACAAAATGGGGAATGACTACATAAGAAGGAGTATTGCAGAAAGGGATCTGGGGGTCATAGTTAAGGCTATGTTCTAGTCACAGGTATTTTTAGTAAAAGTCATGGACAGGTCATGGGCAATAAAAAAAAAATGTACGACTCGTGATCTGTCCATGACTTTTACTATATACCCCTAACTAAAACTTGAGCTGGGGGGCCACAGGTGCTCTGGGGGAGTTGGCCGGAGGTGCCGCAGATGCAAGAGGAGGGAGGTGGCAGCACGCAGCCTGGGACCCCCGCTGGTGGTGATGGGTGCGGGCAGTGGCACACATTCCAGGACCCATGCTTGAGTGGGCTGGGGGGGTGGCCCAGGACCCCCTGCTGTTGCTGGGGAGGGTTGGCGGGGCTGGCAGGCTCCCTACCTGGCTCCCGTTGGCAGGTCCCTGTAGCTTCTAGGGGGAGGGGCAGCCAGGAGAAGCTCTGCGCGCTGCTCCCACCACAGGTGCTGGCTCCACATCTCCCATTGGCCGGGAACTGCAGCCAGTGGGAGCTGCAGGGGCAGTGCCTGCGGGTGCGGGCAGTGCACGGAGCCTCCTGGCCGCTCCGCCTAAGAGCTGCAGGGACCTGCCAATGGGAGCCGGGGAGCCCCCTTCCCCTGAGGTAAGCACTGCCCTGCTCCCAATCCCCTGCCCCAGCCCTGAGCCTCCTCCCACACACCCAAACTGCTGCTGCTGCTGGCCTAGGGACTGCCTGGCTTAGGTAGCCCCTGAGCCAGCACCGTCCGCTGCAGAAGTCATGGAAAGTCACGGAATCCATGACTTCCATGACAGACACGCAGCCTTAGTCATAGTGGATCACAAGCTAAATATGAGTTTACAGTGTAACACTGTTGCAAAAAAAAGCAAACATCATTCTGGGCTGTAAGTGGGAATGCTTGCTTACAACAGCAGGAGTGTTGTAAGCAAGACACAAGAAGTAATTCTTCCGCTCCACTCTGGGCAGATTAGGCCTCAACTGGAGTATTGTGTACAGTTCTGGGTGTCACATTTCAGGAAAAGTGTGGGCAAATTAGAGATAGTCCAGAGAAGAGCAACAAAAATGATTAAAGGTCTAGAAAATATGACCTATGAGGGAAGATTGCAAAAATTGGATTTGTTTAGTCTGGAGAAGACAAGACTGAGGGGGGACATGGTAATAGTTTTCAAGTACATAAAAGGTTGTTACAAGGAGGAGGGAGAAAAATCATCCCCCTTAACCTCTGAGGATAGGACAAGAAGCAATGGGCTTAATTTGCAGCAAGAACGGTTTAGGTTGGACATTAGGAAAAACTTCATGTCAGGATGGTTAAGCACTGGAAGAAATTGCCTAGGGAGGTTGTGGAATCTCCATCATTGGGGATTTTTAAGAACAGGTTAGACAAACACCTGTCAGGGATGGTCTACATAATATTTAGTCCTGCCATGGATGCAGGGGACTGGAGTAGATGACCTCTCTTGGTCCCTTCCAGTCCTACGATTCTATGATGTTTGCAGCTACCTAGCCTAAGCACACTTGCCCACAGAAAAGTGCATGAGCATAGGTCCCTTACTGAAATCATGAGAGTCACACAGTGCAGCTCCTTCTGGGCTTGACCACACCTCAAAGGTTCTCAGACAATGCCCCCATTTCTGACAGTACCTGGGACCTGTGTGCCTCACTCTGACTGAATTTTGCACAGTACAGCACACACAAGTCCTGGTTCCCCAGTGCCTTCACTTTGAGCAGTCACTCACACCTATTCAAAGTGAATGTAAAACTGCACTGAATCAGAATGGTAGAGGTTGCACACAATCTGCACAGGTGTAAATGACTGCATGAAGTGCAAGGCCCTGCAGAATCAAGCCCAAAAGGTGCGTAATAGCACTGCCTTTCCCTGTACTCTATGCAACTTTTCATAGGGCTGGTGCAATTCCATTCTACTTCTCTACTGCCTAGTACACAAAGGACAGCATGATTGGGACAGTATTGTACTTGTTGCTTTATATATGTTTCCTGATTGAATTGTTATTTCCCGCCCCCAACCATCCCACCTTCCTTTTTTTCACTGGGGCAGAGAGACCTCTGGACAGAGAGTATAAATTCTCTCGTTAAGTTAGGAAATGACAACGCTAAATTCTAGAGAGCAGAGTCCCATCACCACTAGCCTGTTGTCACATCTGCACCATCCAAGTACCATCCCTTCGGCTCATCCCTTTTTCCCTTTTGGTTGGAAATGAGCACAGCTGTTAAAAATGAAAACATGTGAGTCAGAATCCCAGCGTTGCAACAATTACAGTTCTGACTTCTTCTAGCCAAATCCATCTAAAATACAAGCAGCAGCACAGTCTGGCCCCCTTGTGGTCAAAATGATTAATTTTTATACTAAAAAAAGCTTGTAGGTTGGACATGTGCTTAATTTTTCAGCCAACAAAATAGAATTAATTGTACCAAATGTATTGTTACCCTACAGTTTTAATATCTTGGTGTGTAAGCTGTGACAAAAAATGTTATAAGCCAAGGTTGTGGAAACAGAGAAATGGTTGGAATCCTGACTGGGACAGTGTTAAAGTTCATGTAGTTAGTTGCAGTCATGATTAGTGAATCATATAGGGGCTAGCACAGGTCTGGGGAAACCTGGGGTCTATTACCATTTCTGATACTGACCCACTGTATGACCTTGGCCACGTTGCTTGACCTTTCTGGGCCCCAGACTAATTGTAAAATAGGGTTAATACTTCCGTACTATCTCTCAGTGGTATTGTGAGGCTTTACTAATTAGAGCCAAAGCATGCAGAACTTACCCATGTGCAACTCCTGTTACTTTCAGTGAATGGTTTGAATGAATAAAGTCTGCAGAATTGGGCCATTAGTGCTCAATCCTCTGCCCCAGTTCTGGTACATGGCAAGGGCTACCCTTAAGGGATGGCCAAGGAGTCCCCCTGCTGCAGGGGAACCATTAGGTTGTACAGTGATGGCACAGCTGGTTCTATACTCTCTGCTCCCCATCTTGGTGTAGGGGACAGAGAGCTGGCATCTCAGATGTGGGCACATTGCAGCATGCCCTACCAGATTTGCTGCGGATGATGTAATTTAGAGCATCTTAGGGCTGTTCTTCATTATGCCAGGGGCTGTTTCAGGCTGTATATGGCTCAGGTTCACAGATGTGGAAAGGTGGCTTAAACACTATTCCCACACCCTCTCCTTAGTTTTGCTGAGTGTAAACTTAACAGCTGTAAAGCTCTTTGCTCTTCCATAGTGGCTTTGATACAAGATCTCAAAGTATTATTATTGTTTATAGTGCAGTAATGGCAAGGTTCATGGCCCTGTTGTGCTAGGCACTGTACAGACATGACCGTGTATTACTATAAGGGGATTGCCAACCCCAGGTGGTTCAGAGTTCATGTTTAGTTTAGACTGGCATCCAAAAACTTAGCTGTTTGTCTGAACCTCATTGTCTGTGTAGTGATCCGTGGCCGTCCCTCCCTGTCAGTCTTGGAAGGAGGCCATGCCCCCTCACAACAGTGTGCAAAACAGGGCTGGAAATAGTGTGAGAACAGTCTCGTTGTCATACCAGATCAGCACTTTCATTCTCCAACCTTAGATGAAAATGAGGAGTGAAGAGGAAATGTGAAAGTGAGAAGAAGCAATGGGAAAAGTTAACCAAATGTTTTAACACTCAAAAATAGTCCCATTCCAGTTTCGGGCAGTCTTCTCCAAACTGGTCAGGTTATTTCCATGATTAAGATGCACCAACAGGGGAAAAGAGCTTGCTCTCCTGGAATGGCTTCAACCCAGAGAGACACTTCAGGTCTATAAGGACCTTTGCTGTGAATCTGCTGATTTTGGGGACCCTTTAAGTGTCATAGCTTAACTCTGGTTTCATTTTTAAAAAACCCTTAGGTTGTCCCTATTTCTTTTTTTCCAAGCTCATTTGTATGAGCTATCTGGTCTGTCCTCAGTGCATGTGCAGAGCCCCCATTAATCCACAGAAGTTTCCTACAAAGATGAAAAGCAGCATACATTCATATGAGAGATTTTACAGACAAGACTCATGTATTCATTCCCTGGCCTTCCTCATAAAACTCATTTATAAATTGTCTTAAAAAAAACCTAGCAAAACTAATTTCAGTGGAATAAACATTCTTCCCCTTCCTCTTATTCACGTCTCGTCCCCCACCCCTATATGCACATTATGATTAGAACTATTTATGCTGAAAGTATCTTGTCTTGAAAAGGGGGAACTAAGTAATGCAGCTTCATAATCTCCCCAAGATGGTAATACTCACAGAAGTGGTACTTATCCATTGTGAAGGCCACAGCTCTTCTGGTTCTCAAAGAATCTTGGCAAAGTGCTGTCTTAGGCCCAGACCCCTATCCAAGCAGACAGCTCAAGCAGTTGGACTGTACTATGGGATTTCTCCAGGGCTAGAGAAGATGGAATGTTTCCCAGAGGTCCTGGAAAAAATACACCCACTAAATGGCTGCTACTCCAGTGAGAGAGCTGCACTATTTGCATCTCCCACGTGAAGGGAACAGCCAATGGACCTAAGTAACTGATGTATTCATGACAGAACAGTCCATTGCAGCTATCTTGAAAGTGGTTTGTGGGGCTGGACAGAGAGCAGAGAAAATGGCATGTGATGTAACTTGCACTCTGTGACAGAGCATCTACCGTTTACAAAGAGCAAATACTCTAAACCAGTGGTTCTCAACCTTGTCCATATCGCAGCCCCCTTTTGTGCACTAGAACCTCCCCAGGACTCCTTCTAATGTAGCAATAGATGGAGGCCAGGGTGGCCAAGAACTGCAGGTCTAAGCAATAGTGGCAATGGATAGTTACCTGACAGGATATGTCTGTATAAAGTGTTCAGCAAATAACCTTGAATAATAGACTAGTTGTATAAAAATAGTCTTTGCAGGTAATGCATGAAAAAAGTCTAGTCCTTAGTTATTTAATTTGCCCATTTCTTTGTTATGATACATATAGGAAAAACTATCTTGACAAACTCCTAACTACTCTGCCTAGGATAAAAGGTATGTTAAAGTTAGCATGTGTTTACACTCTTCATTATGCTAGCTAACACATGCTAACTTTAACATACCTTTTATCCTAGGCAGAGTAGTTAGGAGTTTGTCAAGATAATTTTTCCTATATGTATCATAACAAAGAAATGGGCAAATTAAATAACTAAGGACTAGACCAGGGGTGGGCAAACTTTTTGGGGCGAGGGCCAGATCTGGGTGAGGAAATTGTATGCAGGGCCGGGGCAGGACGGGTGGAGTGCGGGATGTGGAGGAAGGGGCTCAGGACAAGGGATTGGAGCAGAGAAGGGGTGCAGAGTGTAAGAGGGGGCTCAGGGAAGGGGGTTGGGGTACAGGAGGGGTGCAGAGTGCAGGATGGGGCTCAGGGCAGGGAGTTGGGGTGCACGGGGTGCAGGGTGCAGCAGGGAGCTCAGGGCAGGTGGTTGGAATGCACAGGAGTGCAGAAAGGGGCTCAGGGCAGGGAGTTGGGTGCAGGAGGGGTGCGAGGTACAGGCAGAGGGCTTAGGGCAGGAAGTTGGGGGGCGGGGGGCAGGAGGGGTTTGAGCTCCAGCCTGGTGCCGCTTACCTAAAGTGGCTCCGGGGTGGCAGTGGCGCACACCAGGGCCAGGGCAGGCTCCCTGCATCCCTGCCCTGTCCCCACGCCACTCCAGGAAGTGCTGCGGCCCCTGGGGGGGAGGGGGGGGCAGAGGGCTCTGCATGCGCACATGGAGCCCTTTGCCTCCCGGCCCGGGGGCTGCTTCTGAGAGCAGCGCTGGGCCCGCAGCACCACCAGGGGTAATCCCGCGGGCCGGATCCAAAGCCCTGAAAAGCCGGATCCGGCCCACGGGCCATAGTTTGCCCATCCCTGGACTAGACTTTTTAAGTGTGTTAGCATGCAAGACCTAACATTACACCTCTAAATTCTAGTCTAGACAAGGGCTGAAAGGAGATTGTGCCAGAGCATTCAGAAATTAGAGCTTGAGTAGAAATATATACAATAAAATCAGAAAGGATCTTTAAAAACAATCAGCACTCATTTACCAGTCAATTAACTTTATTTCTTTTTTCTTTAGATTTTCTCAAGCAGACCACGTTTGACGCGCAGGCATTTTTAGAAGCCGTCCAGTTCTTCCGTCAGGAGAAAGGCCACTATGGGTCTTGGGAAATGATAACTGGCAATGAAATTCAGGTACAATAGAATCTCCCTTTCTTTGTCCATGGTGGCTTTTGAGAATGGTGGAGGTAGTGAGAAAATGAAAGTTGTTTGAAGGAAACCTTGAGTAAAAAAAAATCTCAGATATTTATATCTGTAAACAGACACAAAGCATGTACACCGAATTTATTCAATGTTCTATGCAGTGAATTTCCACTGCAAGTGAAAATAGTTTGCAATGTAGTTACAAAATGAGAGCCCGATCCTGCTAATGCCAGTCAATGAGCACAGGCCCCAATCATGCAGAGATTTATGCTGGTGTTTTAACTTCATTCACTGTGAGCAATCCCACAGGACCACTTGCTGTGCATATAGTTAAGCACCTGTGTAAGTCTTTGCAAGATCTGGGGAGCATAGTGCTTACTGTTGTGAGTATCAGAGGGGTAGCCGTGTTAGTCTGGTTCTGTAAAAGCAGCAAAGAATCCTGTGGCACCTTATAGACTAACAGACGTTTTGCAGCATGAGCTTTCGTGGGTGAATACCCACTTCTTCGGATGCAAGTGGATGTTGTGAGTAGTTTCACTGAAGTCAGTGGGACTAAGTAATAAACAACCTACTCATTGGCTATGTCTACACTTACAGTGGCTGATGTACACTGCACATCACCCTAGCACAGGTGTAAATAGCCGTGTAGATAGTGAGGCACTGCTTTGGCAAGTAAAGACACATCAAGTCAGACCCCTACACTGCTCTCTACATCTGTATATACACACTACTCAGCTCTTTACTTGCCTAAACTGTGCCTCTCACATATGCACTGCCATTTTTAGAAGTGTAGGATCTTGCTGCTGGAACCTTTCCCCTCCAGCAGCAGAGCCTTTCCCCGCTGCCTCCCTGCCAGATCCTTTCACTGCTGTATGTAGCTACACCGCAGTGTGGATGCAGCCTGCTTTTCATTGCTGTACGTAGCTATACTGAACTCTACATGCTACCACCAGTGTAACAAGGCCCGTAACAAGTGTTTGCAGGATTGGGCTCTACAATGTTTCTGTCCCTTCCCATTGCAATGATTTTGCAGGTAAAATACCTTCTTTTCCCTGTTGGTACTGACTACATTAATAACTGCACTAGTTTCCAATTGCATTCTATCAGTGCCTCCAGATCCCCTTGCAGCGGTTCATGCTGTCACACAATATATTTTATGGTGCTGAATTTTTTTAAATGTGCTATCTAGATTGCAGGAAATGAAATATCTGGCTAATTAAAAATTCCCCAGGGAGATGCCTACTAGGAGGTTTTCAGTTGCTATTGCTCAGTGAAACTTGAATTGCACCTGTTTCTTTCCATACACAAATAGCGTAGCTGAACTCGAACTACCTTAGTTCAAACTACTTACCCGTCCAGACGCCGCGGGATCGAAGTCCGCGGCTCCCCCGTCGACTCCGCCACCGCCGTTCGCGGTGGTGGAGTTCCGGAGTCGACGGGAGCGCGTTCGGAGTTCGATATATCGCGTCTAGATGAGACGCGATATATCAAACTCCGAGAAGTCGATCACTACCCGCCGACCCGGGCAGGTAGTATGGACGTACCCCAACTTCTTCAGTTGGGCCATTAGGAGGTGTTTGAAAAGAGGCTTAGATATAGAATATAAAAAACAGTGCAACAGTAGAGTGAAGTACCACAGTAGCCAATAGTAATACTTAGGCTTGGAAGTATTAGATTTTTATCATAAATGTCAATTTCACTGTACACTGAGAAAATATTTCCAGCAATAAGAATCAAAATTTACAGACAGGCAAGGTAAGAAACATACTACTTGAAAACTTAGTTTGATTTAAGGATATTTACTTTGTTTATTCTGATGTGTGATGTTGACAATTTGTGTTCTAACAGTTATATAGCTTCAGGTTTTTGAATCTTAACAGGTACTCATTAAATAATTATTGTCCAAATCCCACCTCCATAGTTTCCCACAATTGTGAAAAATTAAATAGATAAGAAAATGCTGAAAAATAAATGTTGATATTATGTAAAAAAAAGTAAAAAAAAAAATAAAAAAACCAACTCTGCCAAGCCTAGTAATACTGCAATCATAAAAAAAATTTGTTGTGAAAGATATACAATTTTAATTTTGAAATGGGTAAAATGTTTTTTCTTATCCTCATTTATGCAACTTAAATCTGTTGAGCAATAAAGGATACTTGGGGGAAAACACGCTTATGTTTACAGCCTGTAATGAGCTACAAAGTGCTCTCACCCATCATCTCCCCACCTATCATCCAAAACCTCTGTTTTGATTCTGAGCATAACGCTAGCTCCCACTGGGCTTGCCATAGCCCTAGCTCAGTAAAACTACTGGTGGGCCAAATCCTGATATCCTTTACTCAGGAAAAGATGCCATTGTCAACAGTGGCAGTAAATACCGACTGTAGGGTTTAACTGGTTCCAAAACTTTCTATAGGCCTTTGCATCTCATTGTATGCAATTTTATATTAAAAATGCTTTAATGTAAAATATAGGGAGTAGAGAGAGCATCTGTATTTCCAAATTATAATGACATAAATGGCTAGCCTAAGAATCAAAAGCCTAAAAGAAATTTTAGGTCTACTACTTGGTGCCAGCCACCCCTCTCCATGGCAAAGTGTGCACAGAAGAGCAAGGGTTGAAACAAACATGGTGAGCTTCCCAGGAGCCTGCAGAAGCTCTGCCACAAGAACTTAGTGCATTTTGGGTATTGCAAGTTCCAGGGAAAAGATGAAGGTGAGGATCTGCCACTTTACATGTTGTGTTCCCCTCTGTGCAGAAATTCACATGGAAGGCATCATTGTCGTCCCCTTTCCAAAATGTGCACTGGCTCAGGTTTAGCAAAGGGATTCAAAAACACCACTGCCATTCTACTGGTGGGGAGGGGAGCCTAGAGAACAGCACAGAGGAGCAGGCCCACCTCCAGGATGCGTAAGGTTGGTGTCAGATTTCCGCAAGACTCCTTAGTCTCTGGGGCTTGAAAACCTTTTCCTTGTCCCACTGCAATGCTCCAAGCCCCCCCAGGAGAGAATGGAACACTAGCTACCTGAAACTCTTGGAGAATCTCTTTAGTATGCTTTGCCCCTCCTTCAGGAAGGAGCTTTTAGTCTTGGGTGGATAAACTAGTAGATACTGCAGTTACTGTGACAAATGGCGAAACAGAGCATTGCATAGCAACAACCACACTAGAACAAGCCAATGCGCTGCCTCATACAGCACTTAAAATGGATGGCTAAATTTAGGCTCTTAAGTCTATACTTGGGCATCTAAAATCAATGGCTTGGAACACTGGTGTGAGTTGCATAACTCC
The DNA here is from genome assembly GCF_020497125.1 of Mauremys mutica. Classification (NCBI taxonomy): domain Eukaryota; kingdom Metazoa; phylum Chordata; order Testudines; family Geoemydidae; genus Mauremys; species Mauremys mutica. The sequence goes on from NC_059079.1 coordinate 54,267,222, forward strand.
AATGAGTTCACTGGCATTATTCCAGATATATTTCAGTGTATCTAAGAATCTGCCCCCTGATTACCAGTACTTTCCTCCCTTAAAAATGCTGAGCTTTCAGCAGCTCATTGACTGTAATGCCTGCTGCTGGGTGTTCATCACCCTTGAAAATCATGCCACTCATAGGGAAAATGTAGGGGTCCATTGAGGAATTTGTGATTCAGGGTTTTGTCCTCACTAACCAGAATAATTCTGACAGGCTGCCATGGAAGATGTGGAAACTGGATGAAAATATATAGGTCGGGCTTAAATTCTTAGAATATTTCTTGGAGACCCCATACTCCCCCCCACCCCAACATCCTATTAAAAACTCCAGGGGGGTTGAAAATATTTACTGGAGCTCTTTGAGATAACTCCCCAAATTTAAGCCCTGTGTATAACCATTATCTATTCATGCTTTGGTGTCAGGAGTCAAGATTCCCCTGATGATAACTAATAGGAAATCCCTTAGCATCAAGGAATCCCCATCCTGCCCACCAAAGGGTTAAGAGGACAGTATTCTCTGACAGGTTTGAAAAGTTTGTTTTGAGTCATGAAACTGTTACAATGTTAGTTTCATTATCTTTTCCTACTCATAACTCATATACCCCAAGAGAACCTTCATCAGAGGACTTCAGAATAGTTACTAAGAAGATGATAACGTAATGATGAATACTAGAAGCATACTGTGTTCTCAAAATAAGTGCTTTGACCAAGGATAGTTGTTTTTGGAAAATATCCAAGCTAGGTGAATGGTTTGGAACAATCAGACTACAAGTTTGTTGCTATTTAAAAACACAAAAAGCTGCAGAATGCTAGTTAATACATTCATTGACATCCTGATTACTTGTTATCACACACAGTATTGATTGAAGCAGTCCTTAACTTATCCTGTTCTGCTTAGGTATTGCAACATATATACATAGGCTTGGAAGGAATAGATTTTTATCAGTATATGTTATGTGACAAAGTCAGGCCAGACAGCAGCAGGGGGGGTCTGGGAAAACAGGTATGTTAGCCCTAAAATGCTAAAGGCCCTTTTTCCTATAAGCTGGGAAGGGGTTACTTCAGGTCAGTTAGGGACACCTGAGTCCAATGAAAGACTGCCTGAAACCTGTTAAAATCTCTCTCTCCTGGTGAGAATGGGGGGAGAGAGACAAACTGCTGCAATGCTGGAGGCAGCAGGGAGATGGGTTTCTCCAGTGTGAGAAACTGCGCTCCTCCCCATAGGGGAGACATCCTGTAGCAAGGTCAAGCACTCACCACTGTGGCACCTCCTGCTGGTCATCTTGGGAATTAGCTCTCCAGCATACCGAGCGCCTCCTACTGGCCAGTGTCTGGCCTGGTGCTGGCACCCCTCAATGTCCTTCCTGGACCCCCATCCCCCTTTACCCTGTGGTTCTGCCCCCCAGCAGTCCCCACACTCTGGATCTCCCCTCCCAGGGAAACTTCAACCTCCTATCCCCACCTTGCCTTAGTGGCTACTGCCAGTCATCATCTAGCCCCCTTTCCCTGGGGCAGACTGCAGTCAATAATGGCCACTCATCATTGGCAAGGGGATAGGACCTGCTGCCTTTGCCTATCCCTGGGCTGTCCCTCTGCAGCCCCATTACCTTTGTAGGCCTTAACCAAGGCCTCAGCCTGAGGAGTTGCCAGGCTGGAGCTCCTCAGCTCCTTTACCCTTCCTCAGCACTGCTCAGCCTCAAGTACCCTTGCTCCTTAAGGCAGCTAGGTCCTTCTCTCTCCAAAGAGAGAGAGTCCTTTTTAACCCAGAGCCCTTCTTATACTGGCCCACCCAGGCCCTGATTGGCTGCCTCAAATCTGCCCACGATTGGCTCTCCCAGGGCAGCTCTTTCCCAGGGCTGTTTTAACCCCTTCAGGGTCAGAGCTCTGCTACACACCCAAAATCCAGTGCCTGTTTAGGGGAAGGACTGACACCCTGGGGCCAGCGACAGGACAACACCTGCCTCAGTGAGGGGGCCAGGGAAAGGTATTCCTCTTTTGTTTTGGTGTGTTATAGACTTTTTCCCTTTGTTTGGCAGAGAAGCACTTCTCAGGTCTGCCCTGAGGCCTACCGGGAAGTCTCTGAGAAACAAACCCCAAAGAGGGAAGACAGATATGCGCCAGAATTGGGGGCTGATTTACCCCAGGCCCTGTCCCTGCCAGAGGAGGGAGTGCTAAGTCTGACAAGGCAGAAGGGGAGCCTTGCCACAGTTTATAAATATTGATTTCTCTGTATGTGCACAAACTGACCAAAAAAATACTGCCATCGATGATCATCAAAATTTACAGATAGGCAAAGTAAGAAAAATGCTGTTTGAGAGCTTACTAGAGTTTGAATTCAGGATATTTACTGTGTTTTGACATGATGTTGACAATTTGTGTTTTAAAAGTTATAAAACTTTAACTTTTTAATCACAGCATTTTCTGTCATTAAATAATTGTCTGACCCTCCTCCTATAATTACCTGCAACTGTGAAAATTTAAGTAGATTAAAAATTAAAAATGCTTAAACATACCCATAATTTTATACAACTGTGAAAATTTAAATCAATAAAAATCTATACAGATGCTTAAAAATAAACATCAGTATCTGTTGAAATTAAAAAAAAAAAATTAATTCTGCCAAGCCTATAATATACAGTAAAACAAATACTCAGCATCTCCCACTGACATATGAAATACTCTTGTGCACCCTTAAAATTCCCTGGTTAAGTTTTTGTTTTGTTGCTTACATCATTTTATAAAGATAAATGGGATTGATGACAAAACAAAATTATCTACTTAATAAGTATTAAAGCATGATAAATACAAAAGGTAAAGAAATACTTTGTGGGGTACTGGGTTGAGGGCTGTGGCAGTATAAGCTTGAGTTGATGTGGGTCTACATATTAGATCTGATTCACCAGTGTGCTACTCTGTTTTTACACTGGTGTAACTCCTCTAATCAATGATACATCAATGTAAAGTGGAGTCATATAATGGTGAATTAAGCTCATTGTTTTCATAAAAGTTAAATCAATGATTTGTCTTTGAGTGATTGCTCATATCGATTCCAATTAGGTGTGCTCACGCCGCATGCACAGTTGTCGGAAAGTTTTTCCCCTAGCAGCACCCGAAAGAGCAGTGCTGGACTCAGTGCAGGCAAGAGCGTTTTTGTCGGAGACACGATTCCAAGCCATGTCGAACATCATTCAAGGCCTCAAGCGATTCCTGACCACTACTGCAAGGGTTTACCTATATCTCCTTGGCCACACAGCAGCCTGAACTTATGTGGTCCGGCATGCCAGGCTGAGGCTCAGACCCCTGCAGGTGTGGCTTGCGTCGGTCTATCGCCCAGGACGCGACAACCTGGACTTAGTAGTGACGGTATCAGAGCACGTACTTGAGTTCCTCCAATGGTCACTCGACCCTTAGATAGTGTGCAAGGGAGTCCCCTTCAACAGCCCCCAGCCCTCCTTGTCCCTGGTAACGGACACGTCAGCTCTGGGTTGGGGGATGCACATTTGGGAGATCAACAAACGCAGGACTATGGTCTTGGGACAAGCTCTCCCTTCATATCAACATCAAGGAGCTCAGGGTGGTACGCCTAGCATGCCAAACTTTTTGGGCCTGGCTGCAAGGCCAGTGCGTGGCAATGAGGATGGACAACACCACTGCCAAGTTTTACATCAACAAGCAAGGTGGAGCCCATTCCTCCCCCGGACTTCAATAACTCAGACATAGGTTAGGGGTTTGTTACAGGAGTGGGTGGGTGAGATTCTGTGGCCTGCTTTGTGCAGGAGGTCAGACTAGATGATCATAATGGTCCCTTCTGACCTTAAAGTCTATGAGTCTATGTAAGCCCTCAGGCTCTGGGAGTTCTGCATAGCCCACTCCATTCACCTGGAAGCATCCTATCTCCCAGGGGCTCAGAACGACTTGGCAGACCACCTCAGCAGATCGTTCCGCAATCATAAGTGGTCCATCCGTCCAGACGTCATACACTCCATCATCCAAAGGTGGGGGTTTCCCCAGGTCAACCTGTTTGCCCCCTGCAGCAACAGGACATGCCCAATGTTCTGATCCTTCCAGAATCACAGCCTGAGCTTGGTCATAGACATGTTTCTGCTACCCTGGGGAGGCTACCTGTTGTACACCTTTCCCTTGTTCCCTCTTGTGCACAAGGTCTGCAGGGACAGAGCAGAGGTAATCCTGGTGGCCCCAGCGTGGCCTTGACAACACTGGTACACCACACTCCTGGAACCATCGGTGGACGCTCTGATTGCATTGCCATTCCACCCCGACCTGATCACTCAAGAACACAGTCACCTGCTCCACCCAAACCTCAAGTCCCTCCATCTCACGGCTTGGAAGCTTCATGGTTAAATCCCATGGAACTTCTGTGCTCGGAACCTGTACGGGAGATCCTACGTGGCAGCAGGAAACCATCCACCAGGGCCGCTTATCTATCTAAGTGGAAAAGGTTCATTTGCTGGTGTGCCCAGCGTCACACACCTCCACTCCAGGTGCCTTTACCACTCATCCTAGAGTACCTCCTACACCTAAAACAACAAGGCCTGGCAGCGTCATCCATCAAGGTTCACCTCACTGCTATCTTGGCCTTCCACCCAGGAGTATCTGGACGCTCTGTATTTGCCAACCCCATGGTGGGACGTTTTCTCAAGGGCCTGGAACACCTCCATCTGCAGATTAGACAGCCAGTCCCTGCATGGGACCGTAATTTGGTCCTCTCCAAACTAATAGGGGCCCCCATTTGAACAGCTAGCGACTTGCTCCCTTCTCTATCTATCGTACAAGGTAGCTTTTCTGGTTGCCATTATCTCAGCAAGGAGCGTGTCTGAGTTAAAGGCCCTCACCTCTGACCCGCCTTACACAGTCTTCCACAAGGATAAGGTGCAACTTAGGCCTCACCCAGCCTTTCTTCCTAAGGTTGTATCAATTTTCATATGAGACAAGACATATACCTGCCTATTTTCTATTGTGATAAACTCAGGACAGACAGCTGCAAGGGAGGGGTAGAAATCAGTCTCAGAAGGTTAAAGGGCCCTCCTCCTTATCAGCTGGGGGGTAACTACGGGTCAATCAGGTTCAGCTGAGAAGGGGTTACCAAGGTATCAATTAGAATCAGCTGAGAGGGAGCTACCTGAGGTTAATTAGGATCAGCTGATCCCAACTAAGGGCTGCCTGAGACCTTTTTAAACCCTCCCCTGGGAGGAAGGGGAGGAGGAGAAAAGAAGCCCTGCTGCCAGGAGGTTAGGAGCAGCAAGACAGTGAGCCTCACCAGGAGGAGAGGCAGTATTCCCTCCCACAAGGGAGAAAAATACTCTAAAAAGGACTGGTGGAGAAAAGGAACAGACTTCCCCTGTGTCCCAAGGGGGCCACATTACCCAAGCCTGTCTCACCAGGGCTAAAAGCAGTGGAGGCTGGGAAGGCCTAGAAGGTGCCTTGCCACACTATCCTAAGCCTCATGCCAGTAACCACGAGCAGAGGCGGCGCTCTCTGGTTGTTAGGTGGGTGCTGGTCTTCTACATCGAATGCACTAAGACATTCAGAAAGTTGAACCAGCTATTCATAGTGGTGGCTGACCAAATGAAAGGACTCCCAGTATCATCACAAAGAATATCTTCCTGGATCATGGCCTGAATCTGCAGGTGCTATGAGTTGGCCAAAATCCCAGCCCCGACACTTACGGCATACTCCACAAGGGTACAGGCCTCATCGACAGCATTCCTGGCCCAGGTCCCCATCCAAGAAATCTGCAGGGCAGCGACTTGGTCCTCGGTACATATGTTCACCTCTCATTACGTCATCGTCCAGCATGCTAGAGATGATGCAGCTTTTGGCAGAGCAGTGCTCCAATGACCCCACCACCTAGGTAAGGCTTGGGAGTCATCTAATTGGAATTGATATGAGCAAACACGTGAAGATAGAACGGTTATTCACCTTCTCGTAACTATTATTCTTTGAGACCTGTTGCTCATATCCATTCCAAACCCACCCGCCTTCCCCTCTGTTGGAGTAACCGGCAAGAAGGAACTGAGGGGGCACCGTGTCGGCAGGGTCATATATAGTGTACTATGGAGGTGCCACTCCGGGGGCGCCACAGCTGACCTGACGGGTGCTGCTAGGGGAAAAACTTTCCAATGACTGTGCATGCAGCGCACAGACACCTAATTGGAATGGATATGAGCAACACATCTTGAAGAACAACTACTATGAGAAGGTGAGTATTGATAGTGTAAGCACTGGGGTAGCATTAACTCATTCCAAGATTAGACTGAGTTTGTGGACTCTGTTTCCATTTACATCCTGCTCACATACCAGTTCTTCCTCCATTTTAACTTGCTGAGATAACTCTCACCAAAAACAGTCTTTGGATTCCCCACATTGGTGTATTTATATCTTCTTTTGTTGGGCTTAGCATCCCTTAGAAACACCTTTTAGTAGGGCTATCCAGCCTGAGGTGCACCCTTTAACCAGTAATTCTGTAGAATAGGCTCTCCACCACGGTGACCCCTGCAGGAGAAGCTAGTAGTGGCCGAGAATGCAGACAGCTTGGGGCAACGGCAGCATGAGATCCAAGGCTTCCACTCTGAACCTTTATCAAAATGCACCACTTTCATCTTGTCAATATTTTAGTCCAGGTCTTCAGCTGATGTAAATCACAGTAGCTACAGTGACTTTCCCCAGCAGAGGATCCAGCCTTTTAATTTTAAAACCACGTAGTAAGTTTTAGGAAAGAGAATCATGATCTGTAGTATTTTAATAGATCCATGGCCCACATAGTCACATTTCTTGTCCCGTACTGTGGTCGATAGCAAATGCGTCAGAGGAAAGCATAAAGGTCCCGTTTCTCTCTTCTTCCCCCCCCCCCCAGGGTAACTTAAGTGCCAAAAATGGTCTCTCAATATGAATGCAATCAATTAATCTTAACATTGTGAAAACTGTATTGTGAGAAGATGTCTTGGCTACCTGGGATAGCAAAATAGTTATGTAATATTTGAGGCTATCCACATTTGAAAATGTAGCACAAGTGCAGTGTTCAGCAGAAGGGTGAGGACTGACAATGTCATTCCTTTTTTTTTTTTTTTTAACCTTGTAGATCTTGAGCAACCTTGTGATGGAGGAGCTCCTGCCTAACCTTCAGACCATGCTCCTGCCTAAAATGAAAGGAAAGAGGAACGATAGGAAGAGGGTTTGGTTTGCAGTAAGTACTGTCCTTCGCACAACTCTTGTCTCGCATAGCAATTGTCCAATGTGCTAGTCCATGCATACTTCTATTTTTTGCTTTTAGATTGTAGAAGAAACATACAATCTGGTCCAGGAACAGGTTTCAGAAGGATTAAACACCTTGAAGGAAGAATGTAAAGATCTTACAAAGAATCTAGAAGGAACCATTCGTTCAGACATGGATCAGATTTTGAACTCAAAGAACTATTTAGCTGGAAAAATCAAAGGTTAGTGGGGATTTAAAAAAAAAAAAAAAGCAACCTCCTCTCCCCCATGTCTCACTATTCTGGAGCTGTTCTTCAGAATTACCCATTGCCCTCAGGTGCTTGAATTATCAAGTATCCACTGGTTTGGGTGCCCGACTTGAGACTCTGATTTACAGAAAGTGCTGAGCACCTGCAGCTTCCACAGTCTTCAGTGGGAATTGCGAATGCTTAGCCCTTCTCAATTTCAGGGGCCAGGTATTTCAAACTGGATTCCCGGAAGTGGAGGCAACTCAAATCACCAGCCACTTTTGAAAATGTTGATTAGAATGGCTAATTCTGCTTTTAGTTTCACCTGTACAACATTATATGATGAAGATATAGGTTACACAAGCACAACCAAAAGCAGAATATGGCCTACATGCTCCACAGTGGAAGTTTTGATTAAGCGATAAATGTCTATAGTGCTGAAGCATATTTAAAACAAATGGCTTATTGAATACTTTAAAACTCATATGATGTGAGTGATTATAGTTTTGTAATGAATATGTAAATTAACATAAAAAGTAGACAAAACATTATCTTATGCTGCTGAAGCACTCTTTCTAGAAACCATAGATGATAAGAAATAGATGAAGATTTAGACAATTATTTAAAAAAAAACTTGGAGCATTTCTCTTTAGGGCACTCTTTTGTGCAAGGAAGTGTAGATTGTTTTCCTCGCTGTGTAAAGTTCCCTGTTGAATTAACATGTAATGTGTGTACCTTAGGTCACAATGACCATGCTATTTACAAACATCCCAGCGCTTGCCAATGCCCGCCTATATTTCTTCTTCTTTGCTCACAATGCATCCAATCCACTATAATTTGGCAGGAAGAACTAGGAAAAAATATCTTTAAATTGTCATTTAAACTCCACAAACTCTTCCCTTCCTTACCCAAGTCATATTTGAGGACAAGTGTCATAAATGGCTCTGGGAAAAGTATTCTGATAGAACTTATTCTACAGTCTGTAGCCCTTTCATTTAGATTCTTCAGTCTACTACCTGGTGGCCTAAAACACGTCTGTCTGATTCTTTAATATCTCAGCAACAGTCTCTGAGCCTGCTGAGAAGTGCTGCATGGAGAATATCCAGCCATTTTTGCCTTCCATATTGGAAGAGCTCATGGGCCCAGTGAGCTCTGGATTCAGTGAAGTCCGTTTGCTCTTTGAAAAAGAAGTTAATGAGATCAGCCAGGACTTCCAGAAGACAAATGATGCCACAAAGCTGAAGAAAGTAAGAGAAGAAGTCTCGGTCCTTTTTTACCCTCTCGCATGTTATAAAAATTCTCTATATAGATCTTACCTGGCAATAGCTATATTGGCTCTGCACAGCCAAACAGGTATAAATTCCTGTTTTTCTCAGTTAAATAGTCCTCTGACTCAGACGCACGGAGTGCAATAGATTGAATAATGATTTGCCACAATCAGTTGTGTGACCATCACTAAATTTCTATATTAAGAATCCATCTCAGATTGCTTTCTTTGTAAAATATTTTTTCCCACTGGGATACAGAATTTGGAGCAGCTGATGAACCTGCCATTCAACTCTGTGAAAATGGAACCTTGCTATCTGAAAGTCAATCTCCTCCAGGAACAACTCCAGGACCTCAAGAGCCGCTTCAAATTCTACCATCTTGATTCTGTGGTTCAGAGGACGCAGAACTTCATGCAGGAGGTACTGTAAGATCCATTTTTCCACTTTGGAAGAACAGATTAGGTTTGCCCATCTGCTCTGCTTCAAAGTAGTCTTGATAGGGAGTTATGCACATTCACAGAATGGTGAATAGACTATAATGAAAATAGAGATGAAAAAATCCAGGCATATCACAGCTGACACGGGCGCGTCATCTTTAAATCAGTGTTTATTCCTTTTAAAGGCACAGTAGTTAGGAGCTAAAGGTTGATCATCTCTTCATCTGATCTTTGAATTTCTGAAATCTTAGCGTCTCAGAGTCTTAGGGCAAATTTCAGAGTGCCCTCAGCCTGGCCTCTAAATTTGTGCAGTAAAAATGCTGTCGATACACACAAATCAGGTGACGAAGAGTCTGCCTCATTTACGTACTCAAGCACTGTCTTTTATGAAAGATCATAAAAATGTCTTTCTGGTATTTATGCAAGGGAATGGACTGGGTTCTTCTTTATAGTTCTAGCCTCTCATGATAGGCAGTAAGGCATTTCATTAGAAAAATGGGCAATTATTTCTATATTCATTTTTATCTCTGGGTATAAATGGATTTAGAGACTTATATAGAATAACCATGGTGATTCTAGTTTCCATGCAGAGGGCTGAACTGCCTGCCTGATTCTTAATTAGAAAGGAATCCCACCTCCCGCCTACTTTCACAAATTATTGGCAGGAATATTTGGCTTTTTTACTTCAGGAGCATTAAACAGAGATCACCTATTAGGATCAAGTAGGCATATCCCACACAGATGTCTTGTGATTGCCAGAGCACAGGACAGGATAAGCTGTCATAGCCTTGTGTTGTCTTCTGTATTTTTAGTAATGTAGTCAATATGGTATCTAACCAGTTCAGTAGGGACCTATAAGCAGTGTAATTGGTACAGTTCTGTGGAGTGGGGCTCACCAGGCACCTGTTGTGTGACATGGAGCTGTATTCTGTTGCGATTCCAACTGCAGTAGAGCCAATGAGGTGGTGGTGCTTGACATAGCCAGTGGTATTGGTAGCTACATGGATTCATGTGCCTCCTGTCCCTCTCCCGTCCCCTTAGTATTCCAGAAACTACTCTAACGTATTGTAAAATACAACCTCTTTCAAAATATCTCTGCCTGTATATCACACTTTCTTCCCGAGACTTTATCATTCAGGCACTTACTTATAAACAAGATCTGTGTTGATTATGATATTGTTGGTTCCTGCTGCTTTTTCCCCACCTGAACTTAAAGGGCCAAATTCATACCCATTGAGCAAACCCAACTCCAGCAAAGTTGCTCCCTCACACAGCTGCACTGCATTTTCCTCTAAATGTTGTTTTTTGTGACACCATAATCGTTGTCAAAGCAACCAGCTGTGATGTCACAGAAGATTATTATAGCTCTTAGATACCATAGATGTCTTTAGGAAAACCTAAAATGAGGAATGATCAGCAGCCAAGGAATTTTTGAGAAACAAAATTCTGTTTTCACTCCCATGTTTCGAGTAGGGACTGCCTTGAACTCCTGCCCGGGCAAAACACCTGTCAAAGGAGGAAGTTCATAATGAAACAGGAGAAATAAGAGATAGATAGAAGAGAATGTTTTTCAAGGTTTTCCATAAGTTGCTTGAAAGGGAGAGTACAAGTTGTTCCAACAAGCTCGCTCATATTGCTTTTCTCTCTTAAAGAGGCCATTATTTTTCTCATGAGAAGTATAAAACAGTTTCACTTTGTGGTTGTGGGCATATAATATTTATTTTTATTAATAAGCCGCTAGGCCAATATGTCTTCATTAACATTGTTTTAGTTTAAAAGAAACCTCTGGCTTAATTCCCACTAACTTTGTACAGGTGTAAATGACCTACACAAAGTGCCAGGCACTGGAGGATCAGGTCCCTACTCTTCAAAGTTGCCGAAAAAGTAGTATTTAAAGCCTGTGGGGTTATTGTCATCTTCTGGCTAATTTATGAAAACTAGCACCATGTGCTCAGCTGATATAAATCAATGTAGCTCCATTGAAGTAAGATGAGTATCTGGCCCAAGATCTGCAAATGCATAGAAAACATGAGTGGCTAAGCTTTCCAGCTGGTCTCTAAAACTATACCTGCAGTTTTAATGTCCAAGATTTTGCATGCCCAGAGTTTGAATGTTCATGCACTTGTATACATATATTGAGTAGACATGTGGGTACTTAATTTATATGTGCAAATGCAACTTGCGTGATCTAATCTGAGTCTGGTGCAAACCTAATTCTAAAAACTACACTTCAGAACTTGACACAACCTATGTTTAGCCATTAAAAAAAAACAAAAAACCTAGGTAAGGGCACTGCGTACAAGACCATATCTTTTGCAACAGGAAAATTGGTAGATATTACATGGATATCTATATACTAATTTGAAAGTTCCTATGTGAAGCAGAGGACATATGGAGTCATGGGCTGTTTTCCCTTAAAAATGAAGTTGAAAACATAAAGTACAAATAATTTCCACCTGTAAAATTGTTGCTAATGAAGTTACTCCAAACTAGGGTAATTTTTTAATGTGTCACTGGATGGTGTGAGAATTTCTCAAGCCCTGAAAACAGAGAATTCTGAATCTACTTTAATTTTCATCATATATAAGTTGGCACTACGAGGGCTTCCCAGAATAGCTATACCTGTATAGTTCTTCTGGCAAACCTTTTCTAGTGTAGACCTGTCCTTAGACTTGAATTAGAAATTGAAATAGTAAGTTCCATTTTTTTATTCTCTTGCATTCTCTTGCAGTTGTGTTCTTTTCCTTTTCCAGTCCCCAAAGAGTGTTCAAATCCAATCTAAACTCCTTTTTTTCTACTGACATTTTAAATCTGGTTTTAAGAAGTCCTGAAAACATTTCTATTGATTTTTAGGGTTTGTACTCTTTCTTCCCCTCCCCCCGCCTCCACCTCCACCTCAACCTCACAAGCACACTTAACAAACTATTAGGTTTACAATGTCTATTTGTGTCTGGAAGAGCTTGTAACTAGTAACATGTTGTAATTCCGAAGTCTATCTAAAAATAGTAGGGATCATAAACTGCACCTGATCTTGCTCAGTTTGAAGTCATGGGAATTTTGCCATGAACTTCAGCAGGAGTGGGCCCGGCAATAAGTATGGCAATATTAATCCTTTGCCTTGATCACATTTGTCTTTATTTCTAGCTTATGGAAAATGCAGTGTACACTTTTGAACAACTTCTCAGTCTGAGTAGCCAAGGAGATACAGTGAAAATTTCAGCTGCCATTGAAAAAGTCAAACTACGAGTACTAAAGGTAAAAATTATCTGACTCTTAAGTGTACTAGAAAACTGAGGGATCTGCTTAGGTGTTTTGTAATAAAATGAAGGCATTTTTTACATACATTATTTTAATAATGAGAAGAAGTGTGTTTCATACCATCTAATGGGAAATATTTCAATGCATCCACTTGTTTTCAGTGACTGGAATGATTGGCCATATTCTTAACTGCCTTACACCTTATCTATCCCTGTCCAAAATTAGTGTAAAATGCTACATCTGGTGTCAGTGAGTGGAGAACGCTAATTTAGTAGCATTTTTCAAATGACTACTCCAGGTGCAATGCAGTGGAGAATTAGGTCCTTCCTAAATGGTCTGATGACTTCAAATAATAATTCTGTTTTTCTTACTCCTATACTCAAATCATTGGACCATGCTTTTCTCTAGTCTCATGGTATTCAAGTAGCTATGGACAAACCATATGGATAAAATTTGGCTTAAAATAATTTGGCTAATATTTAAAAAAAATATTTATGGCACACTTCATTTGCCTGCAACTGCACTTTTAGGGACAGATCCTCAACTGGTGTAAATTTTCATAGATCCACTGACTTCAGTATAGTTATGACAATTTAGAGGATCTGCCCCCAAAATTCTAACTGGTCCCAGAAGTGGAAGTGCTGAAATATCATGAGAGAGGCAGTTCTCATGGAGAGTGCTCATCTGAATTCTCAGACTTTAAGGCCAGAAGGGACCATCGTGATCATCTAGTCTGACCTCCTGCACATTGCAGGCCACACAACCTCAGCTACCCACTCCTTTAATAGGCCCATAACTTCTGGCAGAATTACTGAAGTCCTCAAACCTTGATTTAAAGACACCAATTCATATGCTTTGGGTTGCCCGCCAGCAGGAACAGGCCAACGGGAACAAACTACTTGTATGAATGATTAATTGTTCTAACTGTATTTTTTCTTTTGTCTGTTTTGACAGCAATATGATTATGACAGCAGTACTATACGGAAGAAAATATTTCAGGAAGCATTGGTACAGATCACATTGCCCACAATGCAGAAAACACTGGCTTCAGCTTGCAAACCAGTAGGTAACTTTATGGCTCCATGCTGGAATAAAATTAAAGGGAAGGTGGAATTAGCACACTGATGGCTATATCCTAAGCCACCTAATGCAAATTAGCTACAGGTGGTCATGTAAAGTGGCCGGTCACAGGGCCAATATGATCCTGAGGGTGGTCAGTTTGGGGCATCAGTGGTGGTGAAACGATAATGGATGTGGATCTGATTTGGGGTGGGGAGAGAATTCAAATAAATAAGTTCCCTTCTAAAATCTTTTGGCAGCCCTATGCAAATCCCGATCACCTCTTCTATGCAGTGGGGGTAAATGGGAATTATTCCATCCCTAGGGCTGCAATAACCCTCATGCTGCTCCAGCAGTTTATGGAGAGAGAGGAAGGGACCAGGGTCTTTATGCGTTTTTTGTTTTGTTTTTGTTTGGCAGGGAGACACTGGGGCAGTCTCTCGGGGAGACGCTTCCCCAGAAAATCTGATTACAAGGTCAGGGCAGATGTTTGACACCATCAAACCAATCTTCTCTCTCTGGCTGACAGCTAAGGTTCTAAGTTCTGAGCCTGTAGTTCCATCTTCATGTTCTACAGCACCTCTAGGGGGCCACTGAGCTGAAAGTCTGTTCCTTGCAGTAGGACACTGGAGGAGCAGTGTGCATGCTCACTTCTTTTTCCCTGTTAACTACCTTCAACACCAACTGCCATGTAGGGGAAGGGAAGTGGAAGGAGTTGAGCAGATATATAACTACTGTGGGCTTATCTTCACTAGACTTTTGTATCTCATATTAATTGCCACCTAACAAGGGGTGCTTAAAACATTTGTCAAGCTTACTGTGGATACTCTTCTCATGTTTGTTCCAGGCAACAAATCTTTGCTGTTTATCCATTGGATAAATAAACATGAAACAAACATATGTCCTTAGTAGTCTTTTTTACTTAGTATGTTTAATCAATTAACATGAGGTATAAAACTCTAGTGTAGACATAACCCAGTGTGGCTGTCTCAGATTTCTTTTCCTCACCCCCACCCACAAATAAAAACAAAGTCCTCTCTGATTTGGTTGGGAGCACTAGTGGGCTGCATGCTTTCCGTGTCTTGCACCACAGAATTACCAGGGCCCCTGAGTGAACAGTCTGAAATGGTCAACAGTCTCAAACCAGAATTGTTCTTTCTATAGTTAAAAGGAATAAGAAGGAATAGATTTGGAGCTGTTTAGGGCACCAATACATTTCAGTATTCTAAATTGCACTGCCATGTATTCGTTTGTCACATGGGATGATTTAGGAATAACCAGTATCTTTTTTTCTGTGAGAATGTATGGCAGAAATAATGTGTGAAACATAACAGATGTAAGAAATTATAGTGGATAAGCTGTCAGTGTTAAATGAATTTTAGCATGTTATATTTGTAAGTCTGTGAATGTGAATCATCTGACCATTAAAATTCATGACTTTTTAATATATTCAAAAGCACATGTGTACATTGTAGGGTATGCCTCTCTATTTGTTTTCAGATCCACAAATCTAATAGTCTTTTTACGGTTTGTAGATAATTGGCAATATATCCAGGACATGGTATTTATTTGTAAATAAAGCATGAAATCAAAAACTTCTATCACATTTAATATTCTGGAGAATGGAGTCCTCTCATTTTCTCCACTGAACAGGGATAGGGAAGGCAGTGGTGGAGCAAACTTTCCCTGCGGTCACTCTGCTAGTGTACCTCCGTGTACTCAACTCTAGGAGTGAGAGAGTAATATAGTTCACATACCTCTCTGCTGGTAAGCCAACAAGGATGTCTATTAAGACCATTTGAGATACCTTCCTAAGAACTTGACAGAGGCCTCTAGACTCCCTTCCCATATACCACCAAATAGCCATCCAGTGGTAATGACTAAGGCTAAGATTATCTCATGGAGGTCATGGAAGTCGCTGAATCTGTGGCTTCCATGACATTCTCCGTTTCAACCCTGGAGTGATGGGGCTGGAGCTGTCACAGCTGGTGGGGGCCCTGGAGCTCTGAGCTGCCATGGGTGGTGGGTGCCCCCGCAGCTGCCAGCCGCAGTGGGGGGACCCCAGAGCTCTGAGCTGCCACAGGCTGCCAGCTATTTCTGACACCAGGGGAACCCCAGAGCTCCTAGCCACCGTGGAGGCAGATGCTGTACCCTCTCTCTTCCTGCAGCAGGGCTGGGGCTCAGCCCCATTTTGTCACAGTTATTTTTAGTAAAAGTCAGGGACAGGTCATGGGCCTCCATGAATTTTTAGTTGTTGCCTGTGACCTGTCTGTGATTTTTACTAAAAATAACCATGATAAAATCTTAATCTTAGTAATGACTCAGTTGCTACCTAGCTGGGCTGTATATAAACCACTGAGCTACAGGTGCTATATCCCAGTAACAAATGCCGGAGTATCCCAATACCCTGATGAGGATGAATTTGCCTCAGAGGACAGGCATAGACTCAGTCACTTCCTCACCTTCTGCATTATTTAGAATATAAGAACTATTTATTTAGAGTGCTTAAGGTAATGCAATATAAAAAGTACTGGTAAATGTGAAAAATACTGTAAACATATGTAGCTCATTTAGACCTGGAGAGCTGTCATCATGAAAAGATCTCTCACATAGGAGCTGGCAGGTTCTTTTCTGGGCTGATGAACCCTTGAGGACCCCAGATTGCCACATTTTTATACTTTTATTCCTTCTTTGTGTCTCTGCACAGGAGTTGCAGAAATATGAACAGTACATCTTTGCTGATTACACCAGAGTGATACAAGTAGAGAATGTCTATGAAGAGATTTTATTTCAGACATTGCTTGATGAAACCCTAAAAGGTAGGAATGCTTCCGAGGTGATAGTAACAATGTTTAGAATGGGGTCTGTGAGGTCTTATTTCAGAGCTAGTGATAGATCGGAGCTGCCTTATTCAGTTCCAGGTCCCAATTTTCCCAGAGGTTGGAAGTGTTAAGAGTCTAAGGGTACGTCCATACTACCCGCCGGATCGGCGGGTAGCAATCGACTTCTCGGAGTTCGATATATCGCGTCTCATCTAGATGCAATATATCGAACTCCGAACGCACTCCCGTCGACTCCGGAACGCCACCACCGCGAACGGTGGTGGCGGAGTCGACGGGGGAGCCGTGGACTTCGATCCCGCGCCATGAGGACGGGTAAGTAGTTCGAACTAAGGTAGTTCCACTTCAGCTACGCTATTCGCGTAGCTGAAGTTGCGTACCTTAGTTCGACCCCCTCACCCCTCAGTGTAGACCAGGCCTAAGAGTTTTGATTCAGTTCACTAAAGAGATGAGGCAAGCCATGAAGTTTTGGATTCAGATCTGAACTTCCCCAAAGCCACTCTCAAAGCCCTGAACTTTCAAATAATTGATTACATCTAATGACATTCAGACTGAATGAAGTATGTTGCCAAAATATAATTGCCAATAGGTCACTGGTACTAAGAAGAGCAGTCTCCAAAGATTTATCTGTGTGGGCATCAGAGAACGAAAAAGTTCTCAGTCAATATGTATAGGTGATGATAGGGAAGTTGCTGTATTCCACAAGTTCTAAATGGTTTTCTGGTTGGACTTCTGGCCCAAAATTTAGGTTTTGCAATTTAAAAAAAATGAATAGAAATGTTTATGATATTCAATTAAAATAGCTCTCTAGTTCTAGATTTAAATATCCTCCTATAGTGTTGTGAACCCAAACAGAAGCAGTCTGTTAGTGCATGAGAAATGGGAAGTGTAACTTATTATTAATGTTCCATTGTCCAAGCTGAGTGAAATGAAAAAAAGCACAGATAATTAAAATTAGGCCTTGTTAATAATCCATGATATTAGAAACATAGTAAAGGAGTATTTTTGAGTGTTCTTAAAATGTCAGTTTTTTTAGATCCATTTGATCTTTTTGTCCTACTTAGTAATAAAAGAAGCTGCCATTCTGAAGAAACACAACCTTTTTGAGGACAACGTAAACTTGCCTTATGAAAGTGTGTCCAGTTTAACTGACTTGAAGACCCCTTCAGGATCAGCACAAGCCAGTCCTGCTAAGCAACTGTCCACCACTTTAACAGAAACATCAGATACTGAAACTCAAAGTAATCAACTGCTTGTTGTGTCAGAAAAAATGATCCAGGAGAAGTGTCATGATGCTACAAAGCCATCAGACAATGAAGAAGCAGTTTATGTCAATGTGTCTAGCAGTCCTGCAATTAGTAGAGAAAAGGTGATCATTACAGACATCACTGACAAACCGGCGTCTCATCCTTTTACTCCTAACGAAGAAAAGAATGTGGAGGAAATGATAACTTTCCAGAATGAAAATGCGGTGGAGACAGAGTTTGGAGGGAACAGTGAAAAAGAAAATAAGGTACAAGAAGAGGAGAGAAGTCTTACAGTCCCTGGTACTGTGAATGAGATCAGAAGCTTGCTGATGGTGACAGTTGAATTACCAGCAGTTGCTCCATCTGAGAACAAAAAGGAAGTGGCAAATGAATATGAAATTTTGAAGTGGCAAGAACATGGTGAAGAGAGTGATGAAAATGGCAAAACTAATGCAGAAACCGGTCAAACAGACCAGGTAGTGAATAAAGAAGTAGAACATTCCGAGCTCAAGGTGGAGCAGCCACTTCCATCCAGTTTTGGTACAGGCAATATGAATTTAATGATCATTTCAGAATCAGGCAACCATGCGACTCAAGCAGAATGTTTGGAGGTCTCTGAAGAACTGGATGTGTCTCAAGAGTCAAAGGCAGAAATGGAGACTAACCAAAGTGTCTGGTATACTGGTCTGGAAAGCTGCAAAGATCTTCATGACAAATCACAACCAGAGGCACACACTGAAAGCATAGTTGGAGACAGAAGATCTGATCTGGAGGAAGCAGGTGAAGATCACATTCATGCTGTCCCAATGGAAACAGAGGCTGAGAGCTTTCCTGGGTGTTCTGCTGAAAGTCCTGATGCAACACAAGTACCCATTCTGAGTATTGAAAACTTAAGAATAGAAACAACTGATGATTTTCAGGTTTCACTAGTGCTAGAGGAAAATGAGCTTAGAACGGAAAAGGTTACAGTGGATATTAAATCTGAAAGCTTTACTGTTACTGGAAGTGATGAGTGTCAGCCAGCAGGTGCACCTTCTCTATGTGCTGAAATCACAAGCTCAGTAGGAAGTGAAACCCTCACACAAGAAAACAGTGAGGAGAGTTGTACAGAGCAGCACTCTGAAGAGTAAAAAGTGTTCTTCAGAAATATACAGCCCAATCCTGCAGCCATTACTCTCTCCAGCAGTTCTCTTGAAGTCAGGAATATTCACATGAGTAAAGACTGCAGGAATGGGCCTAATTGCAGCGTTGCCAACTCTTGCAGTTTTATCACAAGTTTTGCAGTACTTGGAGGGTTTTGTTACAGGCCCAGTTGCTGGAATCAGGTTATTACCTGCAAATTTCAGCTTTCATTTAAAAAAAAAAAAGTTAATTTCTAGTCCTCGTGGAGAAAAGCTTGAAAGCATGACTCCCTAAATGCTTGAACACCTCAAGGCAAATAAAAAGAACCAAAAATTTATTTTTAAATCTCACAAATGTTAAGATAATTTTGTTTTTTGGGGGGCCGACTCATGTTTTTTGAATGGTTGGGACTGGCAGTATTACAACAGGTCTTAGCTGAAATTAGTCAATCAAAATGTTATTAAATAAATTCATTTAGGATCTGCATTCAGTGTGTTAGAAGGAAAACATTTAAATCTCTCAAGTAATTAAACAGGAAACAAATAATTAGTAGGTTGTTCAGCAGCCAAATTGCATGTAAACTTTGAATTTTGCAAGCCGACTGATTACTTAAGTATTCTAAAGTTTTGACATAGATTAAGACAATGAAATGTTCAGATTTTTTTTGCTATATTTAAAACTGGGAAAACACTGGGAGCAGGTTTCTCAATCCCACTCTGCACTTCTGGGTTACACAGCCTTTCAGAGCACTTTACAGCTATTTTCTTTCTTTTCTTTTTTTTAATCTAATGAGAATATTTACAATAAAACCAGCTAGCACCCTTATGCAGCACCTACCTACTGCACTTCCTAGTATACAGTACATTCACCCACAATCCAAAATACTAAGTTCTGAACTGCAGTACTGCCACATGCATAAGACTGTATCACCAAATCCCAAAAGCATGGGAAATCAGAATGAAGTATGAAAAGTCCCATATACCATAATCATACCATTTACTCTCCAATTTCTTGATGCAATGGAAGGGAAAGTAGCTAAGGAATAGCTAGTTGTGCTTAGGTTTTGGGAGACAAACTGGTCATATTTTCAAAAGCAGCTTCAAAAATTGGCAATGCACAGAAAATCATAGAAGTGAAAAATGGAGTTTTAGTAAGTTGAGCATTAAAATTGTATCTGCAATTTTAGAGGTTGGTTTGAGATACCTTAAAAGTTTGTCCCAGGGAATAAGTACAATTTAGTGTGAGTAAGGGTTGCAGAATTGGACCCATAAAGAATAATACTGGAAAGTAATGTCCTTTTCAAGAGGTAATAAAGATCTGACAGCATAACCTCAGTCTTGTTGGCATTTAACTGTAGGAAATTTGGTAAGGTCCATAGCATGAGACAATCAAACTGTTATACAGTACTAACAGGGAAGTGACACTATCTGAACAGACAAACATCTGTTTGGAAATGCCATGATATCGGTTAACTTGATCAAGTGGAAGGTTGCTGTTGTGAAATAAATGCTACTACAAGGTGTATTCATATATCATAATTATAGGAATAGAGTAAAATACAAGATTTTTTTTTTGGGGGGGGACTGGTCATGAATGTTTGTTTGCAGAAATGTTCATACTAAAGTCTCACACAACCAACTGTCAACTAATTGTCTTATGGATCATTCCTGGTTTGTTTGTTTTTTTTAATTGATAGTGAACATTAAGGAGTGATTTCATCTGTGCTTGACAGTTAATCAGTGCATGCCTCTTGTAACCATTTCTTTGGTGGAAAGACATATTTTCAGTATGGAATTCTGTGTGATAGAAGAATAGCAGGATAGTAGCAATTATCTCCTACATAAAAGACTGCATTTTACAACTAAAGCTATTTAGAAATTAAATTCTTTTGATGTACTTTCTATATCAGGGGTAGGCAACCTATGGCACGCGTGCCAAAGGCGGCATGTGAGCTGATTTTCAGTGGCACTCACACTGCCTGGGTCCTGGCCACTGGTCCTGGGGGGCTCTGCATTTTAATTTAATTTTAAATTAAGCTTCTTAAACATTTTAAAAACCTTATTTACTTTACATACAACAATAGTTTAGTTATATATTGTAGACTTATAGAAAGAGACCTTCTAAAACCATTAAAATGTATTACTGGCACACGAAACCTTAAATGAGAGTGAATAAATGAAGACACGGCATACCACTTATGAAACGTTGCCGACCCTTGTTCTATATGTACAGAACAAAAGAGAATTTAACATAAACGTTCTCCTCCAAAGTAATATTTAATCATTCACATTACAGGTTTAGATTTGGGGCAATACTTCTCTGTACACATTTGGTAATTCAGTGTTGACTACAAATGGTTAGTGTGGTCGGTATTTTTGTAAGTAGAATAGAGAAGAACTGAGAAGACTCATCTCGTATATTATCTTTTGTTCTACAGTTTTGAAATCAAGTTATTCATATCAGTAGGTGTTTGTTCTGTGTTTTTATTTACATTTTTCTTGGTTTCCTATGTACTAAGATTAAGGATAAACAGTTGCATACCCCAACTCAACATAGTCTTGGAACATTAAATGTATTTGCTTTATTCTGAATGAAGCAGCACAAAGCAGACTATGGTGTCAAGGATCTGTCCCCTGGTATTTCCATCATTGGAAGGTTGCTTTGGACCTTTGATCAATAGTAATAGTTTATTGATGAATCATAATTTTTTTTTTGCAATTTTCTTAGCATTTCCAGAAACATTATCCAGATTGAATTTTCTTAAAGTACAGCTAATAAGACTTATTTCTTTACTTCAAAAATTGGGGGTGTAAGAATTAATTGATTAAGAGTTCTAAAGTGCATTGAAGAGGGAAAGAGCTATATATGTATTAAGTATTGTTGTTATTATTATTATATTTCTATTGGCTACCAGCTTGAGTAGACAAAACAAGAAACACATTATAACTTGCTTATAACTTTGTAAAGTGCTTATAACTAAATAAAATATGGTCATCCCTTTCGTTGCTGGATGTCAGAGGTGGGTTTTTTAAGTGAATTTGATACTTGTGAGAAATACCAGATGCAGTTTACTTCAGATCTCATTCATGCTGGTCCATATTTTTATCAGAGGGGTCACTAGAGAAAAATCTCAGATTATTGCCAGCTGTAGATCTAAGCTCTGATGCTCCTGTGTGGTGATATGTGATGCTGTCTCTAGAATAGATATTGTCTGTTTAACTGTTAGGCTTAAAAAACAGTTTCTTAAAGTGCTGAAATTCTGAATTCACTTCCACTTGTCATAAACCCAGGCTGTGAGTCCATGTACTTGAACTCTGGACACTGGTGAGAATAAGAGAGAAAAATGTCCATTGTAGCACTGTGGCTTTACTGTTTAAATTACAACAGAAAAGCTGGGACCAATATCAGTGCTCGGAGAGAGCCTTTCTTCTCCAGGCTGTTTATAACCATTCAAATTATTCTTTTTAAATCCACTGTTAAATGCAACACGCTAATGTCCCATAGAAAAATATTTTTGTTTACATTTTTTTAAAAATTAGAGTCAGAATTGTTTCTAACTAAAATGTTTTAAGTCATATTTTCAGTTCCTTTACCCTATTTTTTGTTATTCAGGGCATTTGAAGTAACGAGGTTTTCATTTAAAGTCACAAATCAGGTGACATTATAAGTACTTCCATAGTTTTGTGTTTGTACAGTGCCTAATACAGTAGGGTCCTGATCTAGGACTAGAGCTTCAAGGTGCTACAGTAATACAAATAATAGACAAGCCAGGATGTCACCAATGTGGAGGGACTGGGAATTTGGGTAGGGAATAAGCAGCAACTGGTACTCCAGATGCCATCACACAGACTCCCACATGAACTTGTAAAGTGGAAACCAACTAATGTGAGGAAACGAGGACACCCTTGAGAAAGCTAGGAGGGAGGGCAGAAGAGTCAATCTCAACCCCATAGAGCAAAATGGAAGCAGCAGTAAATGACAGAGAGGAATGGAAAAGACAGGTTTCTGTCTTGTGCGCCAACATTTGTACAGGAAGGATGTTGTTTTATAAAGCAACAAAACCAGAAGAGTTCCTAAAGAAGATAATCTTCCACTCATGCATGTCACTACAATACAGCCATACAGAATGTGCAATATAGTCAGAATTGATTTAAATGGAGTATGTTTAAATGTTTTATGGAGCACTTCCTTTTTGCATTCTAAGCAAGTGTAATAATTGCACACATTGCTTTCTTGGCGACTCTAATTTTTATTTTAAAGATATGATTGCTGCACTATTTCAAGATGAACTGACCAGATGCTCACTTGTGCTCTCACCTTTCTTTGTCTCTCCTGGCTGGAAAATTCAACATCAATTGAAATGTAAAGGAAAAACTAAACTCTTCTTTGATTCAATATTGTTCTTCAATGTAACTTTGTCAAAGCAGCCATACTTACCTCATGCCCCACAGATTTAATGTATAATGGCACATATACACTCAGCAGCTTGCCACCCACAGCCACCTCCTGTTCCTCTGGTATGGCAGAGTTGACCCTACCCACATAGCAAAAAAATTATAGTAAATTTATATATAATGCTCACCAAATGCCTGAACAATGAAAGTAGCCCGAATAACTTAGCCATATTTTCTTTCAGACTTTGCCCAATTTAGGGCTGTACTGTAATTTGCCAGGAGCCATAAGGCTGCCAATTTTTAGGTATTGTCCTCTGGGGCAGGTTCTCAGCATTGTAGTGTTGTGATGCTGTTCTGCTTCATCATCTTCTTCCCCCTCAAAAGAGATTTCTAGGTTTATTTTAATATAGACTGCAAGGTGAGAAATACCTTTGTCAAAATTGACTGTCAAAAGAAAAGAGGCAGCTATGGCCCTCCAGGACTATAATGCATCTAATTGATGTAACATTACAATTATAATTGTGCTGTAGATTACTGGCTAGTATTTGTTGGCTACATCCCTCTACTGGATACAATCAGAAGTGCTTAATTTGGTGTCATGGGCTACTGTTAACATCAAAAAGAGATTCCTCTTCAGCCAGTGGTTAATGTAGACTGCAACAGTTCTTAACACCAACCAAGATGGTAGAGGGAGCACTACTTAACCAAGCTGGAGAGAGGGGAGATATCTTTGCCTCTAGCCTCTCATTACATCAACCCCCTGCCTTTAGTTGCATTGGCAGTGGCCTATGCTTTGGTAGTGGGAGCATCTGGGTTTCATCTCTGTTGTCACAAAAATCTGAATGGCTGGGGATGACCATACATCCCTTATTTCAAAGGACCATCTCTTATTTCATTGATTTGTTGTATGAGTAAAGGAAGGTGTTGCAGAGCAATACTTAAAGAATGAAACTGTTGATTAAATCTTGTTTTCAGTGTAGAAATCAACCTGAAGAAACCTAGTCCTTTTTAACAAAAGGTTCTCCTTTTGTGTTCTAAGACTGCATTGAATTGCACATCTAAAATGAAAATCAAGGATGTGGCTTCGTGTTTGAGACTTTGCCTGTTAAAACATTCAGAAGTTTTTCTACCTAGCCCTCTGTTTTTGCACTTTTAAAAACAATTCTTATATGCACTTGTAACACAAGTAAGGAAATGCTAGGAAAACTTTAGAAAATTTCTGGAAAGGTAAAGGTTCAATGGCTAAGTAAACAGAAAATGCTTGCCATATATGGACACCAGTATGCTTTATTGCAAGGAAGGTACTGTGTGTAGGGGAAAAAGTGGAGCTTTGAAACATGGTATCCAGCTCCTCTTCCTCCGAATTTCTTAACACTGGTGGAAAGCATATGTTCAGTCCTACCTCAAATGCAGCAGTGGAAAGAATATTTTCCTTGTGTAAACAGACTTGGGTTGCAGAAACCTACTACATTTTTTTAAGGCTGCACTTCAAATTAAGTAAATATCCATTGTGCATGTAAAGAGTTTTATAAATTGGTTTAAAATGTATTGAAATGTATCAAAACTGATCATTAGTACCATTTTAACCATTAAAGTGAAGTTTATGATAATTCCATTGTATACTTCAGGGCAGTAGAAAGGTATGCTTGAGAGAGAAATACATGACATGCTAAGGGAGAAATGGAGTTTCCCTAAAACATGCCTTAAAACAAAGCATTGTCCTGTATTTTTCATGTGATTTTCCATTATTTCCAGTCATCAAAGGTGGTCGCCCTAGAATCTGAGGCACGGAGCACTGAAGTGATTTGCTCAAGGTCACATTCAATGCTAATGCTGGGCAGTGTCCGCACAGGCTTCAAGAAAATATAGGACAACTGTGTAAGACACTCTTCACTGTTTTATTCATGGCAAAATCATTTCCCAGTAGGGCCAGTCTCAAGCTTAAAAAAAAGTCAGGTCTCAAAAATCATTATTTGCTAGGGGTGGGGGTGGGGGTAGACTTGGGTGGAAGGTCTATATTTGCCTTTTAATTTCTGAGCCTTTGGAGCTATATGCAGATGCTGGTTTCAAGCTTGTGCTGAATGCTGGAAACCTTTTTGTTTAAATGAAAGCTGTGGTTCTCACATAACCACGAGTCCAGCATCTGGGGCTTTTAGAAAAACGCCAAATATCATGACACTGCTGCCAAAATTGTGATAGTGGGAAATCCCCCTTCCCTTAGGCAGTAAGTGCTCCTGTGTGGAGTGAATGCTGAGAAACAAGACATTTGCCTCATACTGAGTTGTTACATGCAGCAGGAGGAGTGGGGCTCTAGAGCCAGCAAGAAGCTCTCCCAAGCCACTGCACTGGCTTGTAGAACTGCAGCCCCCTCATTGTCTATAAGTAAGGCCCTTTATATAACGTCCTTTCAGGGCAACTCACAAACAACCGGTCCCAGGATACAGAGGAGCCTAGCGGCTCAGACTCATCCAGACTACAGCTCCCAGAAGGCCGTGCTCCCTCCAGAATTTAGCGACCAGCTCGGGGTGGAGCGTTGCATGCTGGAACTTGCAGTCCCCGCGCGCCATCTCCCGAGCCAATAGCCGACCCCGCCTTTTGTCCACGTCTCACTCCACTAAAGTCTTTCACCGGAATCACGTGCCACAAACGGACCCCCCCCCCTCCAACGCCTTCGGCTCCGATTGGTCCACAGCGACGCCACGTGACGGGCTGAACCCGGAAGCCGCGGAAGGAGATTGTTTCCTTGGCTACGCCACAGGAAAGCGAAGGGCCGGTTCTTTCCGTTTGCACGTCGGCGGCGCTGAGAGCGGCAGCAGCAGCCGCCGCCGCCGCCAGGGAGAGGGGCGGGCTGCGTGCGGCGAGGATGGGGCTGAGCCGGGCCTAGCGGGGCGGCGGGCAGCTGCTGCCATGAGCGGAGCTGCTAGTGGTGAGGGGGGGAGCGGGGACCCCGCAGCCCGCTGGGGCAGATGGAAGCTGCTGGCCCTGGGCCTTCTCTCCGCCTCCTCGGTGCTGGCAGCCGCCCCGGCCGCCGGAGCCATGAGCAGGGAGGAAAAGCGCCGGCTCGGGTAAGCGGGGAGACGCGGCGGGGGTTGTGCGCAGCTGGCGAGCGCTTATCCTGACCGGCTCCAGTCGTCGCTCCCCTTGGGGCGGGTGGAAGTGGCCACTGCCCGCTCTGGCATCCCTTTTCCCGGGGGGGGGGGCGGTGACCGATGTGGCTGCCCTTGCGACAGCCCTCGCGCTGTCAGCTCCGTCTGCAGGGCTCAGCCTCTGCCCCCGTGGAAGGGGTGCGGGCGGACCCTGTTGCTTGCCCTCCTCTGAGCGTGGGGAGCACTCCCCCATGGGGCCTGGCCATTCCCCCGGCTCCCACTGGGGTGTGGCTGAGCCCCACTCCGCCCACGCATGGATCTCTGCTGATCCCCAGCACCGTCAGCCAGCGACCTGTGTGACGTTCCCAGCCTGCATCAGAGTGGTGCCTAGCCCCTCAGAGATGTACTTTGATACTTCCCTGAATTTTTGATATAGCCCCAGTCATATCTGCCTGTCTATCAGGTCATCTCCCCCCTCCCGTGGTTGACACCCCTAGTATCTGTGTGGTCATGAAAATTTCAAGTCAGCTATTGTATATAATTATGGGTAAAAGTGGTCAAAGGTCAAAACCATACTCACTAGGTGTTCGGCATGTTGGTCTGATTATGACAGTGTTTCTGGAACAAGTCAAGGTTTTAGAGCAATAAGAGATCACATCTTTCATATTGATAAGAGTTGAGATCATCCCTGCCGAGTCACTGTGAGCAATCAAGTAGATTGTTTAGGGAGCCCAATTTGCATGTGTGTATAAAGCTAATTATTTAAAGGATAAAGAGTACAACATCAGTGATGAGGTATGTATTCCAGTGCATAGAGTATGATTTTTTTAGAAAGCAGTTCTGCATTCTGATCATTATTGCCACATAATTCCTGTGTCACCTTGACAATTTCATTACCTCCTTTGTGCTTACTGTCATCTTCTGTAAAATGAAGATAGTAATATTTCACAAGGGTGTTGTGAGGCTTCATTAAGAGGTTTCATTATACAGTTATTTGATCATTAGGTAAAAGGCATTTAATTATAATATGTGCACTCATTGGATCTTTCATTCAAAGATCTCAAAGCACTTTGAGTACATCACAGTCTTGAAAAATACCTTAGCTATGTGTTCCTCACATGGCTACCCAAATGATTTAGACTCCTTTCCCTGGCCTGTTTACATTTTAGGTGCATTGTTTAACTACTTATATTCTGTATGCACCATCACCATATATGTACTGGTGAGCTAGGATCTACCAGTACAGGCAGAAATGTGGACTGCTTCAGGTATTTGTTCAGCTTTTGCAGTGCTGCAGAGGTGGAAAGAAGCCACCTTCCTTTCAGAGGTGTTTATTTACTACGGGTAGGTCTATACTTACCCGCCGGGTCGATGCGTAGAGTTCGACTTCTCGGAGTTCGAACTATCGCGTCTAATCTCGCGATAGTTCGAACTCCGAACGCGCTCCCGTTGACTCCGGAACTCCACCACTGCAAACGGCGGTGGCGGAGTCAACGGGGGAGCCGCGGACTTCGATCTTGCGGCGTCTGTACAGGTAGGCAGTTCGAGCTAAGGTAGTTCGACTTCAGCTACGCTATTCGCGTAGCTGAAGTCGCGTACCTTAGTTCAACCCCCTCCCCTAGTGTAGACCAGGCCTTAGGGGTCTGGGTTGGAGCACCTATGCGAATAGGAGGTTATATGTATTTATATGGTAAGAATGTACTTTCCACAGAGTCCCTTCAGATAATGGTCTGGGAATACAGTCCATTTCAGGGAGAAAAACCTTTTAATGTGCTAAATCATTGTTGGACAATGTTTATAGGCTTTGACTCTGATCCTGCATCTGGGTCTGTATAGGTAGACCACATGGTCACATTGAAGTGGATGGTGCTCTGTGTGGGCCTAGGATTTCACCTGCACAGCTAAATTGCAGAATTGAGGCCATCAAATGGTTATAATTGGTGAAATGACTGAAAAAGGCATCATTGGGGTCCATGTTTATTCTTTTTCCTACGTTGATAATAAACTTGTTTAGATGAGTTAAAATTATTTTTTTTTAACTGCCAAGCCAGTAAACTCAGTTGGGTGTTTGAAAATCTAGCTGAGTTCTTCTTACCTCTTATATCAGCTGCAACAGATATTTTGTGAACACTGTTGATGATGTCCAAGTCAGAATAGAATCCAACTTGCTCTGTATTTGCATTACTAATAGTAGGGAAAAACCTATCTTTTATTAGTAAAATAGTCTTTGCTAAGACAGGAAGCAGCTATTGAGAGAGTGAGTGCCATTGAATATAGTGACATTTCAGATCATGACCACTATTTAGACATTACAAATACAGTCGAACCCATTTATGTCGACCTCGGTTAACTTGCCAATCCTATTAACTCGAGGTTTTAGAAGTGGAACCGCCAAACTCCCTCTTTATCTTATGGGCTTCTCATCTGTTATGTCGATTTGCCCAACCCTAATATCTCGAGCCCGGCTCCCCGCGTCCCCAGCCACCCGCTCCTGGCTCTCCAGCCGCGCGGTTCCCCAGCCGGCTTCGCCTGCCGCCCGCCCGCCGGCTCCGCTTCCCCGCCCGCCGGTCCCCGCTTCCCCGCCCCCGCATACCCGGTCCCCGCGTCCCCGCCCCACATACCTGGTCCCGGCTTCTCCTGCCGCCCGCCCGCCGGCTCCGCTTCCCCGCCCGCCGGTCGCCGCTTCCCCGCCCCGCATTCCTGGTCCCTGCCCGTCCCCGCCCGCCCGGCCCGCATACCTGGTCCCTGCCCGTCCCCGCCCCACATACCTGGTCCCGGCTTCGCCTGCCGCCCGCCCGCCGGCTCCGCTTCCCCGCCCGCCGGTCCCCGCTTCCCCGCCCCCTACCCGGTCCCTGCCTGTCCCCGCCCGCCGCCCGTCCCCGCCCCACATACCTGGTCCCGGCTTCTCCTGCCGCCCGCCCGCCGGCTCCGCTTCCCCGCCCGCCGGTCCCCGCTTCCCCGCCCCGCATACCCGGTCCCTGCCTGTGCCGCCCGCCCCCGGCCGCAGCCCTGGTCCCTGCCCGTCCCCGCCCCACATACCTGGTCCCGGCTTCGCCTGCCGCCCGCCCGCCGGCTCCGCTTCCCCGCCCGCCCGTCCGTCCGTCCGTCCGCCCGGCTCCGCTTTGCCGGATCCAGCCACGTGCAGGCAGCGCGGTAAGGGGGCAGGGAGGGGGTGGGGGGGTGGATAGGGGTTTATCTCGATCATTGGTTATCTCGATGGCTTTTGGCAAACCCCTAGGCCGTCGAGATAACAGGGTTTAACTGTATATACATTCATAAATAATATTGAAACCATTTTTTCTTTACTTACCAAGATGGTAATTCAGGGAAAATATGGAACCTGGTAACTTATGATTCCGCTAACATGTAAAATAGCTTTTGGTGTTGATGATATCAACTGTTGCAGAAGGAACACAGAACTATGTAGTGGGGTTTTTCTGAATGAGGAGTGTGCCTCCTGACTGGTTCTTAGATCGACAAGGTGGGTGCTTCTGTTGGTGAGAGAGAGAAAAGGGTTTCCAGCAATACAGCTCTTCTTCAGGTCTGAGAAAGAAACTCAGCGTGTCAGCTAAATACAAGACCAAACAGATTGTTTATCATAAGTAGTTATTACATATTCTAAGGGACCATTCAAGGTGAAGTGGCCTGTTTACACCCCGGTAATCATAGGACAAAAAGGGGGGTTATTGGCTTACAGATTGTTGGAATAAGCCATAAATCCATTGTCTTTATTATGGCTTTGTCTACACTGGGGGTATGTCTACACTGGCACTTCATCAGCAAATCTTTTGTCATTCAGGGGTGTTAAAAAAACATCCCCCTGAACGGTAAAAGTTTTACCGACTAAAAAGCAGTGTGAACAGCACCCGCTGCTGCTTGTGGGGGGTGGAAGTTTTTTGTCAGCCGGAGAGCTCTCTCATGCCGACAAACAGTGGCTACAGTTGCTAAAAGCTGCATATTATAGACATAGCCTAAGACAATGATTTTTAGAGTCTAGCAAAGTATCTAGTAGCCTATTTGGTCTTTTCAGTATAATAATTGTGGTTAAAAAATGAAAATATACTGCACTGGAAAACTGGATTTTATGATTGGAAGTTCATTTCTCTTTGCAAGTGCAACACTCCCAGAAACAAATCATTGCACAATAAATGTAGGGACTTGAAGAAGTTTTATTCAGAAGAAGCTCCAGTATTGGAATAGCAGTAGTGTTACAGGACTGGCCTGTTGGGGGTCAGTTTGCACACCACCTGCTACTCTTGGACTAGCTTTAGATAGTGTTTCATTCTCCTCTCTTTCATAAGGTCCAAACAGACCATAAAATATCTTGCCACTGGTTGTTTTACTTAATCAGCTCTACTTGGGCAAAGTTCCAGAGATGAAGTGAATGTTATGTATTTTTATGGGCATCTGATATTAATCTCCAGATATTAAACTACAGTACTTTTATTGTGTTAAAGTTTGACAAATAGAGGAAATATGAAACTGATACTTATTTCAACAAATTTTTTCCTGTTCCTTTTCTTAGGAATCAAGTGTTAGAAATGTTTGATCATGCTTATAGCAATTACATGGTAAGTAAACTACCAATTTCTTCAATTACGCTTACATTACATTACATAAATTAAAGTTTGTTTTGCATTTGTCAGCAATCATCGACCTGGCAGATTTAAAAAAACTTGCTGAAACTCTGTTGGGGGAAAACTGAAGTAGAAGTTCGTATGTGCAGCTTATATGATTTTCTTTTGAAATGTCTGCATATGAGAAATATGAATGTAGGGGGACAGTAATGTTTGATCACAGGAACATTTGCTAGGAATTCCTGACAGGTTACTTAACTTATGCTTGATTTTTTTTATTTTTTTTCCCCTAGATCTGACATGCAGTAGTCTCTAAGAATTTAAGTGTTTGTAAAGATAATTGAAAATAAAAAGTGCTAAGTTATGGAATTTAAAAATATTTTAAAGGGAAGATGTTGCAATATAGTCTTAAAGTCCGATTTTTCCAGTTGGATCCTTACAGTTAGCCTATAAAGCTAAAAGCTAATGGGGCTCTCTCTGTACAGATAAACCTGCATTTCTCTCGTTGCAGGATCAGGACCTTTCTATGTAAACCTGCTTGCTATTCTTAATGTAGTTTGTCTCCTCTTATAAATTTCTTACTAAATCAATGTTCCCTTGACTTATTTGGTAGCATGAGACCTCTGAACAAAAATGTTGCAAAATATCTACAGACCAAGAACACTTGAAAAGATACATGTCTGTAGTTATCAAATTCTAGTGAACACAATAATTGTTAATAATGTATTGGTTGTGCTAGTGAATATAAAAATGTTTATATATTCCTGCAGATAACTTTGTTTACACTTTGTTGGCTTAACATTAATTATGTAACCTCATATTTACCTTGTGATGTTATATTTGCTGTAGATTTTGCAGCTTCTTTGCTCACAAAAGTTCCATTTCACTTAAAAAAAATAATTTAAAAAAAACCTGTAGCATCAGACCCATAT
This sequence comes from Mauremys mutica, assembly GCF_020497125.1. Classification (NCBI taxonomy): domain Eukaryota; kingdom Metazoa; phylum Chordata; order Testudines; family Geoemydidae; genus Mauremys; species Mauremys mutica. The sequence continues at coordinate 54,298,926 of NC_059079.1, forward strand.
TACATAACCTGGTGCTAAATAGACAATTGTAAATTAAGTGTCCACATTTGCTACTATTTATAAGATATATATATATATATATATATATATGTGTGTGTGTTGTAACTTAGTGTTGTCAAAACAATTTTAGGTCTCTTTCAGTTGTCTTGGACATGAGACTGTTTTGTTGTTTAGTCAGTCTTGTTATATCCTAATTTATTAGTTTGGTCCTGTTCCAGAATAAATATTTTTATTTCAACAGTAGATTTTTCCATTTAAAATATAGTTATTGATAAGAATACAATACTATCAGTACACTGAAATGGGAAACATTTAGGGGGAAACAGGTGAACCTTGTTAACTGTACATCTGAAAATCTAAGGCCATCTAAGGTTTTTTCCACAGCCCTGAACGACATAAGTTATACTGACAAAAGCGGCAGTGTAGACATGGCCTGAAATACCAGTCATTCTTATGATACCTTAGTTTAGTAAAGTATGTACTTTTAACAAAAACATTTTAATTGTTTTCATCTTTGTATTTTCTCTGCTGGGAATATACGTGTTCTTATTACAACACAGACCTTTCTTTCGTAAATTGCACCTGCTCACACATGGAAAACCACTGTCCCTTGAGAGTATGTTGACGGTACGGCTCAATATTATGCTGTAACCCTTTAACTTCCAAAGAGGTTAAAAGTTAATGAGACATGTAAATAGATAATGCATACAGTGAATGAGATTCTTTGCTGTTTATAAATACCAAAGGTATTAAAGCACAGAAGAGAAGCTATTGTGAGAACTGTTTTTTATTAAACATGTTCAGGTATGTAGGCTATGAAATAATTTCTAGAGTTACTTGAAACCCAACTACATACAAATATCTGGCTTTCAATCTGCCTTGCTCTGTCTTTTCTGCTTTTAATTAGAGAACCTATCTTGCCTAACGTTGGACAAAACTCTTCAGTCAGCTGAGATATTTGTGCTTTACTTTGCATTACTGTAAATTTGAAGCTAATAGCTACCTTCTCTACATTTGTGGCAAGAAAATGTTGGGTTAAGAGGAAGTATGACTTCAGATATCCTGGAAGCATAAATGTCAAAAGGATATTTACTTGCCACGTATGCTAGAGCATTAAACAAACAAGTCACATTCTGTGTTTGTTTAACTTGAAGTAAAGACTGGAGTTTCAACCTTGACACTGATAGCAAGAAAGTTAAGTTGTGTGGGTTTTTTTAAAGCAGTTTTTGAGACAAGGAGCTGAAAATTGTTAATTTACTATTTCTGTGTTTTTGGACTTGAGTGGATTAGGCTCACATTTCATGTTTGCATGCAGTGGGTTATCTTTTGTACTTTTTCATGTGTCAATTGGGAGGGCAGATAGTAGCTTTTTATTCCCTCACTGACAAGTCTAATAACTAGGAGCATTTCTTCACACTCTCACAAAGGATACGTGAAAAACCAGTTGTTAGTCCCTTAGGTAAATAGACCTAATCATACAGCACTGGCAGCCGTGTGCATTTTTTGCAAGTGGAATGTAACAATGCTGTTCTTAATTTGGAGTCCTGACATAGACCAAACAGCCCTATTTGTCAATCAGGACATGTTCTTATAAATTTAAGACATACAGATGTTTAAACCTATGTAGTTTGTGTGCCAAATTTTGACCTTGATACATCTCTTTATCCACTGATCTCAATTGAATTGGAAGGGGGTATAACTCAGGACAGCTTTTGGCCCAAAGCCTTAACCCATCTCTAGATAGATCTAGATAACTAACCTGTATTCCCTCATTTTTCAGTGTGTTTCCTGCTCTTCAGGATGTAGACTATTACTTTTGTTTTAGTGAGTAATGTTCCCTTTCTGTCTGTCTTGAAGGTAGCTTTATCAGAATTACCTGATTATTGGCTTTCTCCACAATTTTAGCTAGTGATCTCTTAATTTTGAATTTGCTTCTACTTCACAGGTCATTAATCAGTTTTTTAGGATAGTTGTACAGTGTACGATATTCAAAATGAGAGCTATACCCCGGCTCTGGTACCTGAACTCAGGAAGAATAGAAGGTGGTGGTCGGAGCAAGGTTTTCAAAGAACAATAGGCCCTCAATTGAAAAATAACCCATACTTTTTCTTCCCCACCTTGTGTGTCTGGATAAACAGTCACACTAATCTGTCACAGCACATACTCATAAATGATATTGAATATGTTCCACTGCCTATATTCATTTGCTGCACATTTGCTTCTGTTATGCTGCTCATTAGATTTCTACTCTCAAATTAGAATTAGATAGTATAATACAGCAACCAGTGGAACTGAGGTAGACATGTTCCATCACTAATTGTTCCCTCATACTACATGTCTTATAGGAAGTCAACACCTTGCACAACATTTATTTTAAGTATTTTTTGGTCTTTATAAAGCTTTATTTTCCTAATTCTATTAGTAATTCTCATAACTTGCCAAAAAACCTGGGTCTCTGTTCATAATTAAAATTTGTATATATGTTTTTATTTCTTTACATGTGTCATTCTGGTAGTGGTTTAAAAATAAAACTGTTTGGTGAAAAGCTTTGAATTTACTAGCCTAAGTATAAAACGTACTTTCCTGCCTTTTCCTCTGTTGATTACTAAGAAAAAAGCTAGCACTTTATGTGCTTGTCAAAAAAGGCAGGCGCAAATAGAATTTTGAAAAGCTATTTTAAAAAGAAACTTAAAAATCAAGTCTTGCACCAAAATATTTCACCAGTCTCTGGTATCACTCTTATTTCAGTTTCTGACTCTCCAACTTTAGTGCTTTTTATTTTGACAGTTACCAAAACTCTGAACTAGGGCCTTAAGGCTTGATTTTGCTCACATTGAAGTCAGCTACAAAATTTACATTGACTTCAGTGGGACCATAAACAGGTATTTTATTCAGCACACCTGAATTGGACTATACTGACATTGTTGATATTTCTGACTGACTGAAGTACGTAGTGTTAGAGTAAAACTGTTTTGCTAGAGCAATGGAGAGTAATCCTTCTCCTCACCCCTGAAATGGCCATCATTTTCAAAAACTACTCCAAACTTGTCATGTTTTCTTTTGTTACACGTAGTCATTTGGTTGTATTTTATTGTTTTATATTCTGACTGAGTTCTTTTCTCATTTTCACTGATTCTGTGACCTTGGACAAATCACAAAGGGTAAAATTTTCAAAGCATCTAGGTCCAGTTTTCAAAAGTGGCTTAGGAGTGTCTATCCCTTTGATTTTTTTTTCAGTGAGGCTTAGGCTCCTACGTCACTTAAGTGCTTTTTAAAATGTTATCCTTAACCTTTGAACTTCCTTGTCTCCTTTCTCTAAAATGGAGCTTATTTTCACATTTTTGTAAAACAAGCAAGTCTTCCACCCAGACTGTTTTTACATTAACGTTGGATGATAGATCAGTTCTTTAATGGAGGAAAGAGACTCCTCGATTCACAGTGTAGATCATCTCCACTGCAGAAATGCAATCTCCTGTGCATTTGTTGCAGGAAACACAAGATGGACCTCAAGTGTTCAAATTGAGCATTTATTTCAGAAATGCCATTAAATACTCCAAAACTATTGTTTCTCTCGGGTGGGGAGAAGGGGCATCGTACTGTATGGCCTGGCTGCTAGTATGTTTTATGTGGTTTAACGGTTGTCAGTCACTGACCATGAAGAGGAAGCTGCTGCTGTGTTATCTTGAGTTTGAGTTTAGCCAGATAGATGATACATAGATTTTCATAAGTTTACTAAAATTCTGCTTCCTTTCAACAGGTTACAATGATTTAATTAAACTGTATTGTACTCTCTTTACCTTCTGGTTTTGTTCTTACAGGAACATGCCTACCCAGCTGATGAACTCATGCCTTTAACTTGCCGTGGACGGGTTCGGGGTCAGGAACCAAGTCGTGGGGATGTAGACGATGCCTTGGGAAAGTTAGTATTTGAAGCAGTGATTATCTTTTATGAACATGCAAATCTTAACAGATTTTTGCTGCTAATACTTCAGCTGATGCACACTCAAAACCCTTGTTTGATTTTCTAGATCGGGGTAGGCAAACTACAGCCTGTGGGCCGGATCCAGCCCATCAGGGCTTTGGATCTGGCCTGCAGGATTGCCAGCCCCGTGGCGCAGCGGGGCTAAGGCAGGCTCCCTGCCTGCCCTAGCCCCACACCGCTCCTGGAAGCGTCCGGCACTGTGTCCCTGCAGCCCCTGGGAGGAGTGGGGTGGGCAGAGGGCTCCAGGCGCTGCCATCACCTGCAGGCACTGCCCCCCACAGCTCCCATTGGCCGGGAACGGTGAACCGCGGCCAATGGGAGCTTCACAGGAGGTACCCGCAGGTGAGGGCAGCACGCAGAGCCCTCTGCCCCCCCTCCCCACCCTCACACACAGGGGCCGCAGGGATGTGGTTCTGGCTGCTTCCGGGAGCAGTGTGGGGCCAGGGCATGCAGGGAGCCTGCCTTAGCCCCACTACGCATCGCTGCCACCCTGGAGCCGCTCAAAGTAAGCGATGCCGGGTTGGAGCCTGCACCCCAACCCCCTGCCCTGAGCCCTCTGCCACATCCCGAATCCCTCCTGCATCCCAACCCCCTGCCACATCCCGCATCCCTCCTGCATCCCAGCTCCCTGTCCTGAGCCCCCTGCCACATCCCAGCTCCCTGCTCTGAGCCCCCTGTTGCACCCCCTGCACCCTAACTCCTTGCCCCGAACCCCTTCCTGCACATCGCACCCCCTCCCACACCCCGCATTCCCTCCTGCACCCTTGCCCCAGCCGTACATTCATGGCCCTGCATGCAATTTCCCCACCCAGATGTGGCCCTCAGAACAAAAGTTTGTCCACCCCTGTTCTAGATGCACACACATGCAGAATTGTGTCATATTATAAATAAGAGAGGTGGTGGGAACAAAACATAGTTTAGTAATTTCTATAGCCACTTTTCCTCTCTTCCCATGAGGTTAACTGATATGTAGTTATTCCTTTATCAAGAAAAATGGAATTGATCTCATCAAGTGAGATAAGAGTTTAGAATAATTTTGGATAGTACAATTTTTTTTCTTAGAGAAATCATCAATACATCAGTGCACACTTAAGGCCGCCAGTGAATTCAGTGGCTGAAACGGGTGTGGCTGGGTTCATTATCAGCTCTTCAGAACAAGAGACTACTGGCCATTGTGCTAGTTTAATAAGCCACATTTTAAATGACAGAAAGCTTTCAAAGGTAACTAAAAACAAGAAGTCAAAATGACTCTTACCATCATAAGTGTAAACTATTCATTAGCTCCAATTTTGGTCAGTAGGAGTTGCTAATGTCTATTCAAAGAAGAATGGTCAGTATTTATACCTTTCTGTTTAAATATCCATCATTTAAAACTAGCATATTTTTTATCAACTGGCAATCTGTGATGATTGCGTCACATTATTTCTAAGATTTTTGGGTTAAAAATAACATCATAACATAATATCTACCAAAACCATACCGAATTTTAATTATATATCTGATTTAAATGTTATTTCATAGGTTTTCACTGACACTGATTGATACCTTGGACACTCTTGTGGTAGGTTTGATCTGTTTTGCAATGTTTAATTGATGAATAAACTGTTTATCTACCTCTAGTCAGATTTCCAGGTTAGAATTCTGTTCTTTTGAAATAATGGTGTTAAGTAAGGAAACTCAGTTAAGTCTCTTATTCCATCAAAAGGCAGCTACTCTGTTGTAAAGACCTGTAAACAATGGATACAATTGACAGTGATGTTACTTGGAATTTTTTTTAAAATACTAAAATACTTCCTTGGCCTTGTAGTTGATCCAAATGAATGCCCATTGTGTTGCTGTCACTTTTTTTTTTTTTTTTACTTACAACAGTAATATGCATTTGCTTCCCCTGCTAATGTAAAGGCTTTTCTACACTTAAAATGCTGCAGCAGCACAGCTGCATCGCTGTAGCACTTCAGTGTAGACACTACATGTGCCAATGGGAAGGGTTTTGCTGTCAGTGTAGGTCAGGGGTGGCCAAACTTTTTGGCCCAAGGGCCACATCTGGGTATGGAAATTGTATGGCAGGCCATGAATGCTCACAAAACTGGGGGTTGGGATGCGGGAGGGGGTGAGGGCTCCGGCTGGGAGTGTGGGCTTGGGGGTGGGGCAGGGATGCAGGAGGGTGCTCTTGGCTGGGACTGAGGGGTTCAGAGGGCAGGAGGGGGATCAGGGATGGGGCAGAGGGGTTGGGGCACGGGAGGGGGTCAGTGGTGCAGACTCTGGGGGGCGCTTACCTCAAGCAGCTCCCAGAACCAGCAGCATGTCCCCCCTCCGGCTCCTATGCGGAGGCAGCAGACAGCTGCCCCATCGCTTGGGGTAGGTGGAGCCCCCTGGCTGCCCCTATGTTTAGGAGCTGGAGGGGGCAAGCCGCTGCTTCCAGGAGTTGTGCGGAGCAGGGCAAGTCCCCAACTCTGCTCCCCAGTGGAAGCTCGAGGGCCGGATTAAAATGTCTGGAGGGCCGGATGCGGCCCCTGGGCTGTAGTTTGCCTACCCCTGGTGTAGGTACTCTGCCTCCCTGCGAGGTGCTGTTTACACAGAGGGCTAGTTAGGTCCGTTTAACTCTTGCTCGGTGGGATGGATATTTCACACCCCTGAGTGATGTAGTTATACTGAGCTAAATTTCTAGTGTAGACCAGGCCCAAGTTAAACTGTTGACTTCTGGGACTTTTGCTCCTGGGGGAATTCTATGCCAAAAAATTAAAAATTTTACACACAATTGTGATTATTTTATTTGTCAAAATAACACAATATAATCATGCCAGTTTCAATTATTTTGAGAATTCATTTCAAAATACCTATTAGCAACTATGTCTGTAACAATACAGACGACAAAAAAGATTCCCTCAGGAGTAAAGAGGAGTGAGTAAAGAAACCCCTACAAAACCCCAGTTCCTGTTTCTCTTCCCCTCCCCCCTCACAGAGCCCAGCCACAGGGCCCCCCAACCCAGATAGCTGCACCCCCTCCCACCCAAAGCCCAGCTGCGGGGTACCCCTGGCCTACACACCCACTCTCGCCTTCCAGAGCTCAGCTTCAGGGTGCCCCACAGCCCAGACACTCGCACCCGCAGGGGCCCCCCTGGCCCGGATACCTGTGCCCACTTCTCTCAGAACTTAGCCGCGGGACAGCCCCCCCGGGCCAGAAACTGCCCCCCCCCAAGAGCCCAACCGTGGGGTGCCTCCCCAGATCAGACACCCGCACCCCCTCCCTAGTCTATAGACCAGCTGTGCTCACCCCCCACCCCAGAGCCCAGGGATCCAGAGGGAGAAAGAGCCTGATGCTGCATCCCAGGGTTGTACGGAGTTTCCTGCACGCCGCCTCCTTCCTTCAGGCATGCCAGGAACTGCAGCTGTGGGAAACTCTCCAGTTCCAATTCCTCCCTCCATTAGTGTCTTCTGTTTGTGAGCTGGACTCTGCCAGGTCCAATGGCCCCTAGTGGCCACCAGGAACTCTGCAGCACCAGTTCTGAAGGAAAAAAGTCCTTTGGTCTGACCCAGTATGGCTGTTCTTATGTTTCTTAGGCAAAATTTACAGTACAGTACTTGTACTAGGTGAATTTAAAAATATTTATTTTGTTTTTTACCGTGCAAATACCTGTAATCAAAAATAAAGTGAGCACTGTACACTTCGTATTTTATGTTGTAATTAAAATATATTGATTTCAAAATGTTGAAAACATCCAAAAATATTTAAATAAATGATATTCTATTATTGTTTAATAGTGCAGTAAAAACTATTACTTTTTTTAATTGCATGATTAATCACAATTAATTTTTTAAATCGCTTGACAGTTCTATATTCAGACTTTATAGCAGGCATGAGCTTGAACTGTGGAGTTCAGTTCCAGATTTCGAGGAATAGAATATGTGGGTGCAGGCGGTAGAAAACACTGACTACAATGTACTATAGTGAAAGAAAGGCACAAAACTGGGTAATCGTCAGACACATTTTCAGTGAATTATTCCCTGTTGAAAACTACTTTGTCATTCACATATGTCACTATAGCAAACCAGACTAACACTGATACCTATTCACATAATGTATCAGAATATGATATGGTCAGGCAGAAAAGCAATTTGAGCCATTTTGAGTATTTCCTGCTTTTTAACATAATGAACTTTATATCATACTTGAATGTCTGACTACACTAGCACTTTTTGAAGTAGATCAGTTTTACAGCATCAGAACCTAAAATGACTAAAGTTATTTTTGTTTTCCAGGTGTTAAATAAAACCAAAGAGTTTGAAGATGCTGTAAAAAATGTGATAAAAGATGTTAATTTAGATAATGACATAGTTGTATCAGTGTTTGAAACTAACATAAGAGTCCTTGGGTAAGTAACTAGTTTTCTTCATTTTCAGTGCACTTAAGATGTGATCTCAAGCTTATGTCCTGTCAAACATTTCCTTCCACCTCAGCTGATGTTGAGAATGGTGGTTCCCCTGGATCAACATAATTTAACTTATGTTATAGGAAGAAACTTATATAATAGATGTCAAATTCAGTTGGCTGACACCAGCAGGAGAGCTATTTTCAATACCAATTGAAAAAAGTGCCAGGATAGCAGTGGCTGACAACCTCATTTTCCTAGTGTAGACGTGGCCTCAAAGCTAAGATTATGTTGTCAGACATTCGATATACACAATGTCAAATTTCTCTAGTTTATAAAATTTGACTTGTACAATCTCATGTGTTCTAGTTATTTATGTTTTGAGTCAAAAAGGAGTGTGCAGTCTATTAGGTCTGTGGCTAAGGGATAATTCTGAAAGGTGATAATCACTCTTGAGGATGAAAAAGACAGACAACATCTATTTGTGTTTTAAAAAAAAATCATCAAGATGCTGACAGGTTTCTTCAAAGAAGCTTGTTTATAGATATTAAACAAGTATGCTCCTCAGAATTCAGATATCTTTACTACATTTTCAGAATGTTTTCACATAGAAGTAAATGATAATCAGTATTTGATTACTAGGGGCTTATATAAACATCATCACTTTATTTAGCTCATGATAACCTTTAAGATACTGGCCTCTATCCCATCCATGTGCAGGATTAATCATCTAGTTCTCTTCAGTAATCTACTACTTCAATGTGTTTTATATATATTCAGTGAAATGCTATAGGGAACAATTTATTGTTAATGATCTGCTCATCACCACAGCTTCCATTGATTTCAGTTGGAATTGTATGTGCTCAGCACTTCTGAAACATACATCACAATTGTTTATACAGTGCTTGTCACAAATGATAGAAATTATTGCACTGCTGTACCCTACTGACGTGAAATACATGTGGATATCTTTTCTTGTGTTTAGAGGTCTTTTAGGTGGGCACTCAGTGGCAATTATGCTGAAAGAAAAAGGTGAATACATGCAGTGGTACAGTGGTGAACTTCTGCACATGGCAAAACAACTGGGCTACAAACTTTTACCTGCTTTTAACACTACTAGTGGTCTCCCGTATCCAAGAGTAAGTGTTTTATAATTCAGATCACCCCACATGATAGGCAAAACTGTTAATATTTCAGGAAGTTATTTAGTAGAAAGGGAGAGAACTTTATTTGTGACAGATTATGCATTAATTTTCTTTGTATCGGATCAGAAAATAGTTCAGTTGTGAGTTAAAAAGAGGCTGAATGTCCTTGCTAACTAGGCTATGGAGGCATTTGGCACAGAAATCATTTAAACTTTTTTATAAGCCCTTTTTTATTAGTGTCAGTTGTGGGTGTAAACATTTATCACAGATACTTATATTTTGCATACATCTAATTATTCAGATCAATTAATATTTTGTGACCGGTGCTAACTAATTTCTTAAATTTTGTTTTGGGCTGTCTAAGCTTGTTGCTTTTCCAGATTTGCTGACAATGACCCAGAATGCATCATTCTGACTCATTAGAGATGGCAGAAATCTCATGAAACCCCTGTCTACTAGTATCTTGCACCTCTAGGCATGACTCAATAATCTGGAACAACAATGGCTTTTCAGTGTTACTTAAAATTTATTGATGTGCCTTCTACAGCCTGGTTAATTGGGAGTGTTCAGCATGCACCTTTGGATTCAACTCAAAATTCACCTAACTTTCAGTTTGCCTATTTATAAAAAAAAAAAAGTCTCCAGGTTTTTTTTGTTTTGCGAAGGTTATTGCTGGGGTATAATTTGGAATTTTTCTTTATATTTGTAACTTTTCATTACATGAAGCTAAAGCATGGCACACTCTTAGCTTATTGGTTAATTATAATGTATCAGACAGAGCAGGATTATATATTGGATTCTCTCTCATTTTTCACAAATAATTTTGAAAGGTCTCTGTTTTGACCTAATGCAGAACAAGAAAATTTTTTTAAATCTTGAACTTTTTTTTTTGGTAGGATGAGAAACGGTTTCCATGCAGCTCTACTTCTAAGTGACATAGGCACTTCTGAAAATTTTACCCAACATACCTTTTTGTGGCCGCAGAGTTAAGAGTGGTGGTAGTATCAGCTGAGACTAGATTAAGATTTTTGTTTTTTAATTAGAACAAATAAAGAACAGATAAAGAGATAAGAACTTAGATACTGTACTTTCCCATCATTGACGTGTATATATATATTTGCAGCTAGTAAAAGATACAATCTCTACTTTCTTTTAGGTTAATTTAAAATTTGGTTTAAGAAGTCCAGAAGCTCGAACAGGAACAGAGACTGATACCTGTACAGCTTGTGCAGGTACCTTGATACTTGAATTTGCTGCTCTAAGCCGATTCACAGGAACATCAATATTTGAGGTTTGCTTTCTATGGTCTCTTATTTATTGGGGTTAGGTTTTGAACTGCATGCTGTTACATTATTGTAATTTTAATTCAAATCCATGGGTAAAGAGTGAAAGAATTTCGGATTAGTTGTATTTGTGGCTGGTAATGGATTTTGCATCTTTTAGCTTTACTGTGCACAAGGATAAGTTGTGTTTTCAGAAAAATACTAATATGGCATATCTAATTAAGTACTATTTTAATTTTTTTATTCAAAAAGTTCTAGAAGGTGATTTACAGTAAAAGTAGTAATATCAATACAAAACTAAGTAAACTTAATATATTGAAGAGTTGGGTTAATAGACTCTTTCCAAGGTGCTTGGATAGAAAGGTTCTATTGATTTGTTTGACTAACATTGAAGAAGAGAATTGAGGCACATGATATTTAAAGTGCATTTCTGTTCTGAAAATTCACTCTGAGAATAGTGTAGTGAACTTTCATGTTTTATGATTTCAAGGCAAATGAGTTTAGTTTGTCTCCCCTCCCCACCCCTGCCCACCCCACAAAAAAATAAAAGTTTGTGCTTTGACTGCCAGCCCAGTATACTTAAATAGGGCCCTGACTCTTGAGCTTGGTTCATTCCTTCCTACATACCTTCATTGCTAAAAAATTCTGCAGACCAGATTAGGCCCTCAGTGACATCTGTGGTCTCCAAGTTATGCCCTAGTGATGTGTGCAACCCCCATTCTCTTCACTGGGTTTGTACAGATGTACTCATTGGCATGCAACACAGTGTTTTTTTGGTTTGTTTTTTTAACTTCATAAGGGGAAATATAAGCCAATTTCTCTTAACTGTACTGGCTGTGCAAGGCTAATCGGAGTAAAAATGCAGGTACGATTCTGAATACATAGTTAAGTTGAATAACAAGGTGCTAGTTTCACACTGCCACTTTTAAGAGTGGAACTGTTTTTGAAATGCATTCTCTTGTTCTGCTTCATTGAAAAGCAAAAAAGATATTAAAGTGAAATAGTAAAACTAAGGGGTCTAACTTCTTTAAATAAGGCTTGTAACTTTACAGCAGTGTAAGTGTGGTGACTGCAATTTATTCACTAAAGATGTAATAATTTTCAAAAGTCCCTAAGTAACTATTCCCTTTGGAAAGTCAAAAATATCTGACACATACTAATAGGGCTTTGTCAAATCCGAGTGCTGGACTAGAGATCTGAGACAGATTCTCTCCTTTGATGTAGTGTGTAAACAAATTAAACAGGCTCGACCAAGATTTATTCTGGGTTCAGCTGTAAAATATTTTTCATTCTTAATTTGATTAACCAAATATTTCAGAGTTAATTCCTGGAGCACACTGCTAGCTTTCTGTTTAGATTATTGTATCTGAACACATCTTAAATTATTCATGGTTTACTCCCTTTTAATACCAATCTATTCCCATTATGTAACATATTGCAATACAAACTGCCCAAGCATTTGGTTTAAAGCCTTTAGAATCAGAGACTTTTTGCATATTTTCAACAGCCCTCTGACTCACTGCTGTCTGCCGCTCTCTTCTTGTTTGTAGAAGGGAGTCACCATCCAAGAGACTCTTAAGTCAGCAGTGCCCTGTTTCAGCCAAGTGAGCAACCAACTCAGATTCACAGTAGTCTGTATGAAAAGTGCTGTATACATAGCTTTATTGTCTTCCATTTGTAATGTTAAAGATAGAAATCCTCCGTTGAGAGAGATGGGGTTGGATTTTTAAAAAACACTCAGTGTTGGCCTAACTCTGCTCTCATTAAAGTCAATGAGAGCAGTTAGGCCAACACTGAGTACTTTTGATTATCTCACCCTTAAAACCTAGCATTCCAGGCTGGTTGTCTGTATCCTTTTTTGGCTAGGTTGTCACCCCAGTTCATGCCTCCCTTTGTGTATTTACAGGGGGCTAATGCACATACTTAGCCTAACTGTTGGATAGAGCTACTGTGCCACCTAGAAACATCTGAAAATATGTATGTGGCAGTGGGGATGGGGTAGGCATAATTTAGAAGAAATTAGTGGTTGCAGTATTTCATTGGAGGGTCTTGAAATGTTATATAAGGTTTTTGTTTTTGTTTTTAATTTTTGAAGGATTTTTTAATGGTTATAAACAAAAAGGGTCTTTATACCTATTTTGTCGGTTGGAAACAGAGGCACAGACAAGTTATGTGACTTGCCCAAAGCTATATAGTGTGTAGGTAACCGTTACAGATAGAATACAAATACTTTTAATTAGCAACAAAATGACTGGTTAAATGGAATAAGTGCTGCTTTTCAAGAGAATTCAATGCATTATTGAGCTTCGTAGTTCTACATTTTGGAAATTCAGTCTAAATATGAATCTATATATCTCTATATCTATATCTCTACTACTTCATAGCTCCATTATTTTAGTGGACAAAACCCCCAAAAGCTTGTATACCAGCACCTGATGCTTTTTCTTGCCTCCTGTATTGCCCTGTAATTACACTTAAATTAAAAATTTTTGTTGGTTGCAGGAATATGCACGGAAGGCGCTTGATTTTCTTTGGGAAAAAAGACAACGCAACAGTAATTTAGTGGGAGTTACCATTAATATACATACTGGAGACTGGGTCCGCAAAGGTATGTGGCTTTGACTCTTAAGACCCATGATCACATGCAGCTCTTGGGAGTTTAAATTATTTTAAAATACCATTAGGAAGGCAAGTGGACTTTCAGATCTGAAGAAACCAGGTATAATGAAGCCTAGTCTTTCTCTGCAAGAATATCTTGCCTGAGAACTCAGTTTTTGTTTCAAGGAAAACATTCCCTAATTCCCTGGATGCTGAGAGATTTCTTAGTGCTAAATTTTCAAAGAATCTACTTTAAGTGCACAGTAAAGTACAAATAAGAGTGTAATTGTGTATTCAGGCCAATAAAAATATTTTCATACAAGAAAATTAAACACTTGACTAAATAGCATGCCTGAGCATACTCTTTTATGTTCAAATATACTAGAACACATTTTCAAAAAAGCAGGAAAATACTGCACACTACTCAGTGCAGCCCTTCATTAATCTACCTGCTCCTTTATTTGCACCATCAGTTGTCCTGAACATCCCCTCTTTTCTTTCATTCAAACAATAGCAATTGAAATGAAATTGAAAATTAGCAGTTGAAAACTTTTATCCATGTAACTATTTAAATTTAAAAATACAGTACTTTTGTATCTTGTGTTATTTCTAGATAGTGGAGTTGGAGCAGGAATAGACTCGTATTATGAATATTTATTAAAAGCCTATGTCTTGCTTGGAGATGACCGTTTCCTGGAAAGATTTAACACAGTAAGTTGATTTAACTTTTTGCTCAAGTATATTCCCCATTTAAGAATAATTTTTAGTGTTGTCTGTTAGCTGTTAGATTCCTGCTTTGTACTTCATGGACTTTGCAAGGTTTTTCAGAATCTTGCAATGTCCATACTGCTCATTCTTTCTGTTGTGTTGTAGCCAAACTTGAATTGACTACCATACCCACGTATGTTCCTCTTCCCTGCCCAACAAGGGTGGAGACCTCCTATGTAGCTGTGGGACTGAAGAAGCTCCTATACATCTTTCCTTGTTTGCGTCCCACACCAGTATAACCATATCTTTCTAACCATGGAGGGCTGTATTGACACTTACTTTGGAGCTCAACAATGCTACTTTTACACTGTTGTACAGAAAACCCTATTAATGTAAGGCCTCTCTTATCGCAAAGTAAGCTGAAAGCTCCTGCTGGCTCTCAGAGCAACAGATAGAACCTGAAAATCAAATTCTGGGTTTCATCTATCGGAGCAGAGCCATGAGTACAGAGACACTAAGCCAGCCCAATGCTTATATGAGTATAACCTGCAAAAACGTGCCTTAGTTCATAGGTTTATTAGATTCATAAGACTGCTAAGTTTTCTGAAAATTATGAACTTTTTTCACTAGAATAATCATGGAATCATAGAATATCAGGGTTGGAAGGGACCTCAGGAGGTCATCTAGTCCAACCCCCTGCTCAAAGCAGGACCAGTCCCCAGACTGATTTTTACCCCAGTTCCCTAAATGGCCCCCTCAAGGATTGAACTCACAACCCTGGGTTTAGCAGGCCAATGCTAAACCATTGAGCTATGATACAGAACGGTGATGCACAAATGAAATGAATTTTCTTGATTCTTGCAAGCAACATAAAAGTCAGACAAATAATTTATATTGCTAATGTGTATAGCTGTCATTATAATAATTTAATTGGGCTTCTTATTTGTTCAGCCCGTGATATAGTATTACCTCCTAAACTCTTCAACTGAAAGTTGAGGACTTTATATTAAAAACTGTGAGGCCTGCAATGCAAACACAAATAAGACAGCTGTCCTGGGAAAAAGAGGGATTGGGAGTGGGTAAGCAGACAAGTTATTCAAAGGGTTTTTAAAACTCTTTACAGCAGTTAGTCCCGTTTGGTGTTTTTCTTATACATGCATTTTAGAGTTCTCTGCTTCAGCCAAAGTAAGTGAGAAACTGCAGCCATCTTTATTGCTGTTAGCCAACTTAAAAACCACAGGAGCCAGACAATGTAGACGAGGTATAGTAGCCAAACAGAGAAAAAACTTGCATATTCATGGCAATGGTTGCTGGATATATTTGTGAATATGTATATGTATATATTACTGTTTAGCTGTGCAATAATTATTCAGGCTCTTACATTCTGATTTGCGTAACTAGGAACTGTGTTTTCATTTATGTATTACTAATTGCAGGGATGCACTTCCCTGAGACCATTACCTTACTGAAATGAAATATAGCAAACTACTGGGTTTTCATGTCCCTTTTGAAAGAGATGTGAGCTAATGTTTCTGTTTTTGTTAGCACTATGATGCCATAATGAGGTACATTAGTCAGCCACCTCTTCTGCTTGATGTTCATATTCACAAACCAATGCTAAATGCTCGGACCTGGATGGATTCTTTGCTTGCATTCTTCCCAGGCTTGCAGGTAAGGTTTCTAAAACCTCCAGTCCCCAGATCACATTAAATGGACTTAATAATAATTGTTCATAAAAACAGATATGAAAAATACATAATATAGTTGTTGTCATTTAGGCTCAGTAATTTAACTTTTAAAAATGTTATCTGCTGTGGAAGAGGGATTTGTTTGCCTTTGCTTTCTCTGCTGGTTATATTAAATCATGCAGCCATCAAATTATTTCCAAGTTTGTACTGGCTGTTAAGAGGGAAAACTGTCTGAACGTTCATACCCTTTCATTATCTACCTGGTTCTGCTTCTTTTACCTCTTAACTCCTTGAATATCATGTAAAATGCTTGACTTAAACTCTAATAGTCGTCTGCAGAAGTTTTTTTTAAATTCATATGCAAATCATTTTTAGGGGAGAAAAAACTAAACTCCTGCAAGAGTGGAGCAAGATAATTCTCCTCTTCTCCTCTCCCCTCCCCCCCCTTTTTCACTTAACTCTCAACTATAGAGATCCCTTTTCTTCTTAGGATATAGTTCTTAGTTGCCAAGCTCACAGCTTACTGATTTTGTTACCAAAATTCAAAGTGGTAACCAAAAGGTTTCAAGGCATATCAGATGCTCAACTTCCATTTCTAGCAGTCTAAAATATATACCTGGCCACCCTACTCATGGGTCTTAAGGCTTCCTGTTGATATTTCTGTCTTACCTTTGTCATTGGCTCCCTTCATTATATCTCCCCTTCTCCTCTCTTCCCCCCCCACCCCGCATGTATATGCTACAGATGTTTGTCATTAGTTCCCTTGCCTGTCTTTCCTCCATGACCTACTGCATAGTCTTCCAGATTAAATGACTTTGCAACTGGTAGCAGTGTTGATTTTCAAAACAACCCCACTCCCACCTTTTTCAGATCATTCTCTGAGTGTTCATTGCTGAATCTCTGAAACATAAGTTTCCTGCTTGTATTTCTTCCCTCTATTTAGAATAAATCTTTGTAAGAATACATTTTGTATGGATGAATAAAAAGAATAGTCTCTTGTTCCAGGATTTACTTACAACCAGACTCAGAAGGCTGGTATTATGATTGCATGAGAAGTCCATTCTGCAGCCCGCTAGGGCTTTAAAATCATATGAGCCACTCTGGATTCCCAAGGGGCTTTAAATATCTGATTGAGAATCTGTCCTCAGAGCTTTCAAAAGCAATTCTGGTAGCAAAATTTGAACTGAAGGGAATGGGTCCATTCAAGTCCTGGCTACAGATGCATTTTGTAACATCTGTCACAAACCTGGGCAAATTCCCTTTTAAACCAGGATTTCAGTCTGAGTATGATCCTGTCCTCATAGAATCATAGAATTCAAGATCAGAAGGGACCAATATGATCATCTAGTCTGACCTCCTGCAAGATGCAGGCCACATAAGCCGATCCCCCCACTCCTTTAGCAAGCGACCCCTGCCCCATGCTTCGGAGGAAGGCGAAAAACCTCCAGGGCCACAGCCAATCTACCCTCTTTCCCGCAAGTCAGTTATGATTGCTGTGAAATAGTGGTCTCTTAAGGGTTGCAGTCACTCATATGTTTCCTATCCCATGCTAAATAGAAAAACATAAATAAAGCAGATTATACACTGAAACAAAGGATCATGATTTACTATATTATTGTGTATGCTGGCAATGTATACAGTCTTGTACAGCTATCATGCCTGACTTTTATGTATTCATTGTTATTGTTCTTGATTTGTAGGTATTGAAAGGTGACATTAGACCTGCTATTGAAACTCATGAGATGTTATATCAGGTGATAAAAAAGCATAACTTTCTTCCTGAGGTAAGGTGGAAGGTTATGTAAACTGATTGTGATCTCAGTTCAAGTAATACTAGACATAATGTATAACTTAAAAAAAAAAAAGATGGTACAAACTCACATGCACAACAGGAGTGGTGTTCTGGATATGAAACATTTTTCCCTGAGATATTGTAACTACCAATAGGGGGAAACAATTGTTATATAACAGATAAGTGATAATGAATAAATTTTATTTTTTAAACTGACCTTGGATCACTTCACACTAGTATATAAAGTTTACATAACATTGATATGAAACTATCTTCTTGGTGATGTAATGGCTTTATGCTATTAAATCACACTGACTTTTCATTTCCTTCTGTTCTTCTTCGAGTGATTGCTCCTATGCATTCCAGTTAGGTAAGCGCCGTGCGTGCACGGCTCTTCGGAAGATTTTTACCCTAGCAACTCCGGTGGGCCGGCTGGGCGCCCCCTGGAGTGGTGCCGCTATAGCGCAGGATATATACCCCAGCCGGCCCGTCCGCTCCTCAGTTCCTTCTTTCCGCCCGTGACGGCCGTTGGAACAGTGGAGCACAGCTCAGCTGACCTCCACTTCCCTAGCTACTCGTAGTTTTCTCTCGTTCTGTTTATAGTTGTAGTTTACTATTCTACAAACAAACAGAGTTTAGTGTATTTATTTTACAGGGGTTGGGGTTTATCCCCTTCCCCTCACCCGGGGCCGGGTCCGATGCCCGGTCCACAGGGTTTCTAATGCTCGGCCGGCCACAAGCCGCTGCCGACAAGAGATCTTCTCCTAAGTGCCTCGAGGGATCTTACCTCACAGATAAGTGCCGCATTTGTGAGGCCCTTAATCCGTGAACAAAGGGGAGCGGGGCTTTCGTTTTAAACAGCTCCTGAGGGAGGCAGCTCTTGCTCCTCCGCTCTCGGCGCCGAGCGCTAGTTAGTTTTCACGGCGCGCTCCCTCGGCACCGGACCGCCGGTGCCGCCAAGGCCTCCTGGCACCACCGCCGCTGACTCCGACGTACCCTCGGCATGGACCTCTCTCCTGGAGGATGAAGAGTTACTCCGGCCAGGCAAGAGCCGTCGAGTCCGGTGCTGGAAAGCTCCCCGGTACGCACCGTGGTCGAGCTCGCCCGGAAGCTGCGTCCGAGCCGCCTGCTCCGCAGCCGAGCGCTATGCTCAGTCGGATCGCCCGGCACCGATGTCTGCCGCGGCACCGACAATATCCGCACCTTTCACTCCGGCCAGGCAAGAGCCGTCGAGTCCGGTGCTGGAAAGCTCCCCGGTATGGACCGTGGTCGAGCTCGCTATGAAGCTGCGTCCGAGCCGCCTGCTCCGCAGCCGAGCGCTATGCTCCGTCGGATCACCCGGCACCGATGTCGGCCGCGGCACCGACAATATCCGCACCGTTAACTCCGGCCAGGCAAGAGCCGTCAAGTCAGGTGCCGGAAAGCTCCCCGGTACGCACCGTGGTCGAGCTCGCCCGGAAGCTGCGTCCGAGCCGCCTGCTCCGCAGTCGAGCGCGATGTTCAGTCGGATCGCCCGGCACCGATGTCTGCCGCGACACCGACAGTATCCACACCGTTAGCTCCGGCCGGGCAAGAGCCGTCGAGTCCGGTGCTGGTAAGCTCCCCGGTACGGACCGTGGTCGAGCTCGCTAGGAAGCTGCGTCCGAGCCGCCTGCTCCGCAGCCGAGCGCTATGTTCAGTGGGACCGCCCGGCACCGATGTCTGCCGCCGCACCATTAACTTCGGCCAGGCAAGAGCCGTCGAGTCCGGTGCCGGAAAGCTCCCCGGTACGGACCGTGGTTGAGCTCGCCCTGAAGCTGCGTCCGAGCCGCCTGCTCCGCAGCCGAGCGCTATGCTCCATCGGATCGCCCGGCACCGATGTCTACCGTGGCACCGACAATGCCCGCACCATTAACTCCGGCCAGGCAAAAGCCGTCGAGTCCGGTGCTGGAACACTCCCCGGTATGGACCGTGGTCGAGCTCGCTAGGAAGCTGCATCCGGGGTGCCAGCTATGGTCGAGCTCACTATTCCCTCCATGCCGGAGACAGTGTCCACGGCGAGGGGACTGATTGCAACGACAGCATCTACGCTGCCTCAACCCCCGGCACCGCCGGTGGGGGTTACATAGTCGATGGGCAAGCCTGCCTTGATCAGACCACCCTACCTCGGCACCGCACAGCGGCACCGTTCAGGGTCGCGGTCCCGCACATGTTCTCGGTCCCGTCACCGATCTAGGTCTCGGCACCGTTCTCCATGTTGGTACCAGTAGTGCTCGCGGCACCGGTCAGCATCCCGTTCGCCGGTCCGGGACACTCGGTACCGATCAAGCCCCAGGCACCTGGACGCTCGTAGGCACTCCTGATCATCGAGCCTCGCACTCTCGGTCGACCGCCCGGCACAGCTTCGGTGGCAGGTCCCGTTCTCGGTACCGCATCGAGCGACGTCAGTTACAGACGGAGACTCGACCAAGAGCTTTCA
Source organism: Mauremys mutica (assembly GCF_020497125.1). Taxonomy (NCBI): domain Eukaryota; kingdom Metazoa; phylum Chordata; order Testudines; family Geoemydidae; genus Mauremys; species Mauremys mutica. The sequence continues at coordinate 54,318,950 of NC_059079.1, forward strand.
ACTCCTCCAGGGCCATCCAGCCACACATCAGTGTCGTCCCGTGCGGACACTTCGTATGCGTAGCACTCTGTTTTCCGATGTGCCCTCCAGAGTCTTCCAGGAGACCTATCAGTGGTCATTCTGGACGCCGTGGGTGTACTACTACGCCAGAGGCGTACCGGTGATCCCATCTCGCTCCGTTCCCTCCGAGCTCTGGGTGCCAGAGGTGACAATTAGTCGTCCCCGTCCGACCGGTACAGAGCAACCTCCGGTTCGGCACCGGGCTCCCAGATCCCACCGGATCAAGAGGTCATCCAGGAGCTCGAGCCCACACAGGACCCGCTTGTCCCGGGCCTTTCTTCTTCCTCCTCCCCAGATGAGGCGGGGGCAGGAACATACCCCTCCGGCCCTCCTCTAATCGAAATGCGACCAGCCCCTAAATCCGAAGAGGCTGGGCGTGTGGTCTTACTGGGCCATAAGATGTACCCGGAGGGGGCCCTGCAACTTCGTGTGGCGAACCAGCAAGCCCTGCTTATCCGCTACTGTGGGTTGCGGTGGGCAAATTTAGAGAGTCGGTTCTTCGGAACTCCCATCAAGAGTTCGATGCCCTCCTGCAGCAAAGGACGGAGCTGGAGAGAGCTTCCCTCCAGGCCTCGTTGGACGCAGCTGACTCCGCTGCCATGACTCTGGCCTCGGGTGTTGCCATGCGGCGCGTTTCAGGACTCCAGTTATCGAGCCTTCCCTCGCAGCTGTGGCACGCTATACAGATCTTGCCCTTCAGTGGCACAGGCCTGTTCTCTGACAACACTGGCCCTAGGCTGCAGAACCTAAAGGGCAGCAGGGTCACTTTGCTCTCTCTCTCTCTCGGCATGCACACGCCGGTAATTCAGCGCCGATGTTTCGTCCCCGACCTCCGCTCTTACCCTGCGCCTTGACAAGGTCAGGACATGGCCAGCGGGCGTGGCTTACACGGTCGTGGCCATCAATCCGCACCCCAAAGGAGCCAGAATTAGGGTCCTTCTGACCACCAATGGGGCAAAAGCCTACCCATCCTCGCCCCTCCTAAGGACCCCTCTCACGAGCGATTCCTCTCGCACGAGGTGCGGACGCTCCTCCTCATCGGAGCTATACAGGAGGTACCTAAGGGCGAAACATATTCCCCTAAGCGAAGGGAGGTCTCAGACCTATCCTAGGCCTGCAGGAACTCAACAAGTCACGATGCAGATGAGTTCCGCATGGTACCCAGGGCGACTGTCATCCCATCCTGGGATCCCGGAGACTGGTACGCCGCCCTCGATATGAAGGGCGCGTGTTTTTCACGTTGCCATTTCTCCTCCACACAGAAGGTACCCTTGATTTGGGGCCTACCATCGTTATTCCCAGTATACAGCCCTCCCGGTTGGCCTCTATACAGCCCAGGGGTATTCAAGGTGCATGGCTGTAGTCGCCGCCTTTCTTCGCCACCGTCTGATACACGTTCTCCGTGTCTAGACGAGTGGCTCATTCGAAGAACCCCCGGGCCCAAAGTACCAGTCATGTGGGCATCGACACGAACCTATTCCTGTGTCTAGGCCTGATGATCAATAGTAAAATCCACTCTGATTCCCATATAGGGAAGGGAATTCATTGGGGCCGTCCTGGACTCCAGACTCGCCAGAGCCTGCTTTCCTCAGCCTTGATTTCAGGCGAGGGTAACAATTGTACAAGGTCTACGGACCTTCCCGCCAACTTGGGCTCGCTCTTGCCTCGGTTTCCTGAGTCACATGGCTGTCTGCACGTTTGCAACTAAACATACCAGGCTTTGCCTCTGTTCCTTCAATCGTGGCTCACCTGGGGGTGCCATCCGGGCAGAGATGGCATACTCATGGTCGTCTCGTTTCCCCCGAGCAGCCTAGGCTCCCTCGAACGGGAGTCGGCGTCCTCCCCGGTGTATCCGGGGATGCTGTTTCATTCACCCCTCGGGGTCCCTCATGACAGACAGCCCATCTTTCGTCTGGGTGCGCACCTGGTGTAGTTTCGCACTCACGGCCTTCGGTCAGCGCAAGAGCTGGCCCTACACATCAATGTCCGAGAGCTGAGAGCAGTCTGCCTTGTGTACCAGGCGATTCAGCTGGCGGATCGTCTCAGCAGATCCTTCCTATCTCACAAGTGGTGGTTTCCTCCCGTCTTTATCTATTCCGTTTTCCAAAAGTGGGTCTTCCCCCGCATAGCCCTCCTCACGTTCGCGAGAACGGAAAGAGAGAGAGAAATTCTCCTCGTTCCAAGGCCTCTCCCCAGGCTCGGTCTTGGAGGATTTTCCTGAGGCCATGGATCAGCCATCTGCCGTACGCTGTCCACTGTCCCCGCTGGTTCACAAGGTCCTGCTCAAACTCCGCAGGGACAGAGCGCCCCTGATCGGGTTCGCTCCAGTGTAACCTGGGCAGCACTGGCACACCATGTTGCTACACCTGTCGGTAGCAACCCTCTTGGCACAGACCCCATGACGCGGAAGCACGACAACCTTCACCACCCGGTCTTGTATTCCCTGCACCTCACAGCAGGACTCCTGCGTGGCTAAACCGATCCGAGTTATGTGGTTCGGCCTCGGTTCTACGGGATTCTCCGGGGTGGTAGAAAATCGTCCATTCGGTTAAAGTATCTGGCCGAGTGGAAGCGTTTCTCATGCTGCTCCGAAACGCGCAATGTTTCTCCCGCAGAGATCCCGCTCCATTCCATCTGGTTCCTCAGGGCTTGGAGCGTTTATACACCCCCCCCAGTGGGGCCCCGCCATAAACCTGGCTCTTCAATCTGGTTCTACCCAGTTTTATGACTGCCATATTCGAGCCAATGTCAACATGCTCATTGATATAACTGTCCTGCAAGGCAGTTTCCTGTAGTCTTTCCTGCGGCCATACGAGTCTCCGAGCTTCAGACTCTCACAATAGGCCCAAGGTATACTGTGTTCCTCAAGGACAAGGGCAGTTATTACCACGTCCGACCTGCCTCCCCAAGGAGGTGTCGGCCTTTTATATCCACCAGGATATCTTTCTTCCGGTCTTCTTTCCGAAGCCACTCTCTGTGCAAGGAGAGCAACGGTTGCCCTCCTTCGACATCTGCAGGGCGTCCGCAATCTATATCTAGCGGACTGAGCCCTCTCGTAACGCCCCCAAAACCTTCATCGTACCGGCATACCGGACGAAGGGCATACCTGTCTCCTCCTAGAGGATTTCATCTTCAATGACGTTGTGCATCTGCACCTCTTCTGTTTCGGCCCATGTGCCATAGAGCCACCTTGCTGCACATTCCGCCAGGGCTCATGCTTCTCAGCTGCCTTCCTGGCTCGCATTCCCTTTCGGGGGATGTGTTGTACACCTACCTGGTCCTCGGTCCACACCTTTGCCTCATTGGTCCGGGAGTCCAGAGCTGTTGCAGCCTCTGGCTTAGCGGTTGCGTTCTGCAACATCTAACTCCGACCCCACCGCCTACGTAAGGCTTGGGAATCACCTAACTGGAATGCATAGGAGCAATCACTCGAAGAAGAAAAGACGGTTACTCACCGTAGTAACTGTTGTTCTTCGAGATGTGTTGCTCCTATCCATTCCAGACCCGCCCTCCTTCCCCACTGTCGGAGTAGCCGGCAAGAAGGAACTGAGGAGCGGACGGGCCGGCTGGGGTATATATCCTGCGCTATAGCGGCGCCACTCCAGGGGGCGCCCAGCCGGCCCGCCGGAGTTGCTAGGGTAAAAATCTTCCGAAGAGCCGTGCACGCGCGGCGCGCACACCTAACTGGAATGGATAGGAGCAACACATCTCGAAGAACAACAGTTACTACAGTGAGTAACCGTCTTTTTCTTGGCCAAGTGAAGCCTGAATCCATTGGAGAAGTAACATGTTCAGGGCCATATTTGCATCGAGCCTCTGAAAACGTACCTACGGATATTGTGTTGACCCTGAAAACAAGTTAATTGTGTACACAAAAGCCGGTTTGCCTGTGTACAGTCATTACTGCAACATTTGCATAGGCACTTAAAAATTTGGTCCTTGGTCTTCAGTGGAGAGAGGCTATCTTGTTTTTCTGGTACTTGTTCGATTGCTGACTAGTTACTGTAGTATTCATACCATAGGTGGCTGCTTGCCTGTCCTAGCATTCAGAGATAAGTCGCAGTTTTGTTTTGTTTTTAACATAATCAGACCTGCCTATTCTGGATCTATACCTTTGCTACACATGAAGGATGAATAACTTTGAATGTCTGACTTTATCCCAGCTACATGAATCCAGAATAGAGCAGAATAAATCAAATGGGTGCATAGGGCCTAATTTTGAACTCTGTCTTTACTCTGAAGTAATGCCATTGCCTGACTTATACTGGTGTATGTAAGATCAGAATCAGGCCTGTCATCAGAGAATATTATTTTCTATCAATTTTTTTTTCAGAAAGTAATCTTCTAACTGTTGACAGGAATCCTAGAGCAAATTTGGATAGGGGCTTTTTATAATTAGAAATGGAAATAAATGAGAAAGGAGTAGAGCTTGTTGATCAGGACTTGCTCCCTTCTGCCTATTTGTTTTGAAATCTAAAATAATAATTCACTGTCTATATATTTTTATGCCTCCATTTATTTATCTCTATTCTTTCTTCCTCAGGCTTTCACAACAGACTTCAGGGTTCATTGGGCTCAGCACCCTTTAAGACCAGAATTTGCAGAAAGCACCTATTTCTTGTATAAAGTAAGACCACTTTCTTCATCGCTTTGGCTTTTTGACACTGGGTCCTAAGGTTTGGATTTTATTGGTGCTGTGTCCCAAACTGGACCCCAATTCGTCCATTGGTGCCAGAGTTATATGCTTATGGCATGCAAGCCAGATGTAGGCACTCTTTGTTGTTGGAAAATGTCTTCAGAGTTTTGTTTTATAAGACAAGGATTTTCAAAGGTACAAAGGAGCCCAGCCCCTTCAGATTCAGTAACAGTTGGGTGCCTGAGGCCCAGATTTTTAAAGGTATTTAGGCACTGCAAGGCCTAAGTCTTACTTTCAAATATCTTTAAACATCTGGGCGTAACTCCCTTGTGTTCCTTTGATTGTCCCAGTATAGTATAGTTTGTCCATGTAGTGTAAATGGTAATGCACTGTATTTGAAAGGAACTTTCTCTTCTGCATATGGCTCTTCTCTTTTGAAACAATAACACTACATTTAATGGATGTGTAAAAAAAGGCAACATACCAGAAACTAATGCATAGCAAGTAGTTCTAAAAAACCAGCTATACATTTTACATGACATCTAAGTATTGTGCAACTTTTCTAAAAATAGGCTACTGGGGACCCTTACTACCTAGAAGTAGGAAAAACGCTCATTGAAAATTTAAACAAATATGCTAGAGTACCTTGTGGATTTGCTGCAATGAAGGATGTTCGTACTGGAAGCCATGAGGACAGGTAAGTGTGTAGTGATTTTTAAGTTTATTAGAAAATTATAAAAGGAGTCTGATTAACTTATTTTTATGTGTATTGAGATTAATTGAATTTTGGATAGGTGCTGATGGTGTATTCTGTGTTCATCTAAATAAACCAACCCTCAGATTATGCATATTTGATTTGATGTTAATGGAATATCTGTAGTCTAATTGGCCTTAAACACTTTCAAAATTCATAGCCTTAAATTATAACCTTTCTGTATTAAAGTGAAGACAGCCTATTCTGATATTTTCTTTATAGATCTTTTTAATAAAACTTGACAATGGTTAAGTAGATTAAATTTGAAGCATATTTCATTTGAAAAATGTTGACTTTGGAATTCTCAAGCAGTATATTATTATTGTAACACCACTTTTCCATTGAACTTCTTGAACTGTTATTTCCCTCTGTAAACACAGAGGGAAATATCCTCCTATTGGAATTCTGCAGTAGTTGCAGCACTCAAGCAGGGCTAATAAGCTCAAAAGTTATCATTAAGGCTGCAGATTTGTCACAGCCTTTTTTTATTAAACACAGAGCAGCCTCGGTAAATTTAGAACAGCCTGTAAAAGCTGCGTCCCCTACCTGAGCCCTGACACTGTGGGTTGTGAAGGGAGGACCCTGTCACTTTCTTGAGCCCCCTTCCCAGGATGGATCATCATTGGGAAGGTGGAATGCAGCCTGGATGTTGGAGCTTCCCCTAAGGAGAGCAGCCACAGGGGACACGCAGGGCTGAACGGTACCTCCCCCTGCCCTCTCTGGGCTCTGCTCTATGCCCAGGCTCAGGTTTAGCACAACCCAGTGCTGCTATTCAGCTCAGTCAAATGCGGCCTGGCCGCCCTGCTTCCCTCCTTTCTCTTCATCATGACATAAAGGCAGCTGAGCTAAACCTGAGCAGTGCTGGGACTGCGTGTGCCATGTTACAATGCAGAGTGGGGAGCTGAGCCCAGCCACCCCAGGGCAGGATCTCTAGCTGTGGGGAAGTCACAGAAAAACAGGAATATGACCCTGTTTGACTTTTTTCCCCACCATGACAAACCTGCAATGCTAAGTATCATTAACTGTTTGGAAATTGAGTATCCTGAGCATTTGTTTTACTGCCACTTTGGGAAATAGTACTGTTCTTCTCTCTCTCCCCCCTCCCTTGCCCCATAGAATGGATTCTTTCTTCCTGGCTGAGATGTTTAAATACCTTTACCTGCTCTTTGCTGATAAGGAAGACATGGTTTTCGATATAGAAGATTATATCTTCACTACAGAGGCTCATCTATTGCCTCTTTGGCTCTCTACTACAAACCAAACAATGTCTAAGAAAAATACAGTGAGTGACCTTTTTAAACTTTAGTCTATTTTTAATACCACTTTAATTGAAGTGTTTTTAGATGGAAAAATCAGGGTAAATGGTAAGTTTCAAAAATCTGACATCGCTTACAGATTTTAATACAAACTGTTTTATCATGACAGTAATTAGTGGCACCCATGAATATTGTCAGTTTTTTCCATGACCAAACCTGTTTTTTAGGTATTTATAACTCAACCATAAAACCTTGCTCCAGGCTGGAACTTGGCAGAAAGGTCACAGAACACACTTGCTTACAAAAAACAAACCAATAAAACCCTAATCTTCAAATAAATAAATACATTTTCTTGTTTTGTGGAGCTCAGATTTATTTCCTCTTTAAAAATACTTTAACCATTAGATTAAATTTGCCAAGTCATTTTTTATATTAAGGGAAAAATAAAATGCAGAGTGAGCTAGTCTGCTGATCTAGGGTTTAGTACCTGGGAGGAAACCCAAGTTAGCTTTCCAGCTCTAGGGCCAGATCCTCAGCTGGTGTGAAATGTTGAAATCAGTAGAGCTATAGTTGAGCTCACTCAGGCTCTTAGAGCAGGTCTTCACTACCCGCCGGATCAGCGGGTAGTGATCGATGTATCAGGGGTCAATTTTATCACGTCTAGTGTAGCCGTGATAAAATCGATCCCTGATTGCGCTCCCTGTCAACTCCAGAACTCCAGCTCGCAAGAGGCGGAAGCGGAGTTGACGGGAGTGGCAGCAGTCGACTCAGACTCTGCTGGAAGTGGTCATGGTGATGTAGTCTAAACAGTACTTTTTCTTGCTGCTTTCCTTCTGAGAGACTGATATTTCCAGTATCAGTAGCTCATCTGACAGGCTAAATAAACAGATGAGAAAGTGAACAGAGGATTATTTATCACCTAGGGATTCCCCCAATGTTAATCTGCCATTATTTTGACTTGAAGTGTGCTCACTCTTGGATAATTCTTAGTTAATCCATTACTTAGCTTTTTCTTACTTATTTACACACCAAGGCAATATGCACTATAAGGGTGAGACTTCTAAAGCACACCAGGGTGTTGCGCACTAACTGGCCCAAGTCTGCATTAACGTAGTGCTGTTTGAAAGAGCACTATATTCATGTGTAATAGGGAAACTGTAGTTCATGACAGCAGACCAGTTAGTGTGCAACACATTGATGTGCTTTAGAAATCACACTCGCCCGCTGTGCATTGTAGACAAGACACTCAAGGTATGTTTATAATAAACATAATAAAAGACCCATGGCTGGCCTGGAGCCTGAACCACTACATTGCAATTTTATAGCCTGGCAGTCCAAGCCCCAAAAGTCTGTCTGAGGTTACCCAGGCTCTGAGACTTGGTGCCATGGGTTTTTTATCCCAGTAGAGATGTGTGTCAGATCAGTTGTGGAAAACTGAAGTCACAGACTTTTTTTGGCTGAGGGCTTTCTTCCTGGAGAACTTAGTAAATTCAAGAGAAGCTTCACAGCTATATTGAGTGAATTCAACATTGAAAATAAAGGAAATACTGCTCTAGGAACCTGAAGACCAATAATTTTGAGATTAGACTTGTAAAATAATTTGTAGTGTGCTATACAGAGTTCATTAACGCCATTGCATGTTAACCTTCATTAACAAAAATTGGTCATGTTCCCTGATAGCTATCTGTGCTATTCATTGCTCCGCTGTCCTTTTCCTGGAAGTGTTGGCTGTCTCCAAAACCTTTCAGAAAAACAGGATAGTACCAATAAAAGATAAGCATGGATTTAAAAGGCACAGATCTTGTACAGGCAAGTCTCATCTTATGCGAGGGTTCCGTTCCGCGGTTAGCGCGTAAAGCGAAAACGATGTATAGTGACAGGTTTCAGAGTAGCACCCATGTTAGTCTGTATCCGCAAAAAGAACAGGAGTACTTGTGGCACCTTAAAGACTAACAAATTTATTTTAGCATGAGCTTTCGTGAGCTGCAGCTCACGAAAGCTCATGCTAAAATAAATTTGTTAGTCTTTAAGGTGCCATAAGTACTCCTGTTCTCTTTTCATGTATAGTGAAACACTCATTGAGTTGAATGGTGGGCGGAATTGCCTGCACTACAGATGCAGTTTTTATATTATTGTTGTTCGGTTTTTTTCCCCCTGTTTTTGCCGACCGTGCAAAGCTGACTTCGCGCATGTTAAATGTGCCTAAGATGTGACTTGCCTGTATTATTAAAGCAAAACTTTTAAAATGAAGTTTATACTAATATTTGTAGAAACTCTTGAAGTTCTGTATAGTGAGTATATTGTGTCCTGTATAGAAGGCAGAATATTTCCTTGATGGTAGCTATGTCCAGCTGTTGGGGAGTATGAAGCAGGGCCTCCTAAAAATCAGTAAAACCTCTGAGGAAAATCAGGTCTAAGATGTGAAAGTAAATTCAATATAAGCACTGTTTAATTTACTAAATACTGATAAAGTAGGGTTTCATTGAAACATCTCCATCAGTCTGAGTTACTAATATCTGACTAAGGCAAAGATAGAAAAAGATCCCATTTAAAGCAGATGTCAGGAGCTTTTCTATCAAGGAAGAAATTGTAAAATAGACACAAGGTTATTGAAACCAAAACACTGATCATTTTAGAATCAGTTTGATTGCAGTGACTGGGAGGGGAAAAAGGAACATGTCTTAATGGGCTGCATTGCTTATCTTTATTCTAAGTACCATGCCACCACTTGAAATATCTGTGCCCTAGTGCATGATTAGCAAGGTGGCCTCCTCCTGTTTCACTATTTGATCTGATAGAAGACAGTGGGGGAACAGTTTTACTGGACCTTAGTTTGCAGACTTTTTTCCCTGTAGGTGTGTTGGCTCTATTTATTTTATGTTGGTCATACTTCTAAGAGAATTACTCACTCAATTACTTAGTATGTAGCAACTTCTTCCAATAAAATAAGTAACAACTTTATGCTATAGCAACTTGAATTTTTGTGGGTTTTTTTTTTTGGGGTGGGGGATCCTTTTTATATGTCTTTAAATACTGGATCTTAGAGAATTATTAATTATTGTTGATAAATCTTAAATGACTTTTCTCACAGGTGTGTTGTAAATAGATAAGTATACTCATTTTACAGATGGGGAAACTGGGCTGTAGTGAAGTTAAATGACTTGCCTGGGATCACCCACCAAGTCATTTGCAGAGCCAGGAACAGATACCAAACTATTATGCACTTCTTATGCTATAGTAAAACAGCGGTATTTGCAAATAACCAATCTCTTCCTTTCAAAGGAAAACAAATGTCATTTGATTTACAGTTAAGGTCTGATTTGAAATTAGTTGATATAGTTTTGCCACCCATAACTTTACTTGACTGTTGCTATATGGATTGTGAGGAAGAGACTCTGGGGATTGTTCATATTGAAATCTATGAACAGGATGCTATATGTGGCAAAGTAACCTTATTTATTAATGTTTAGTTTTATGATTTCTTTGTGTCAAGTCATCTTAGGCAGCTCAGAAATCAATAGAAGATATTTAACTGAACTGAGATGATCTCATAGAATATTCTTAAAAAATAAAAAAAAATCTGAGGCATGTCTATTGACATAAGACAGGAAATCCTAATAGCCTGGAGCTGCCACAGCAAAAATATAGACACTATTAACTTTACACCTAAAGCAAAAAACACAGTTTTCTCCTGTCAGAGAACAAGAAGTTACATAGGGTACCAGATGTTTGGTACGGTACGGCTTGAAATCACCACTTACCAGTAGAGGGCCTAATCCTTCAATTTCTGTAACTAGGGTTTGGGTTTTTTTTTTTTGTTTTTTTTTTAATTCTGGACATTGTGGATGCAAAAAGAACCTTCCAAATAGGAACCAAGGCAGGACTGCATTTGAGTCTTCAGCTACCACACCTCTGGCGCCTTTGCTGCTGTTCATGTCTTTACCAAATTGCAGCAAAATAGAATCATGACCAGCATCATTTGTTCCATTCTGATTGGGAATGCTATGAAGACAGACAGGAGAGCTATTCAGAAAGAAAAATAATATAAAAATGGAGACTAGGGGACACTTGGAATGCTAAAGGCACATGCCAAGAAGCTAGCAAAACATGCACATGCCAAGAAGCTAGCAAAAAAGCAGACAAGTCAAAGTCCTACTACTCCTCGCTAGTAACTGTAGTTGTATGATATCTTCCTACCTTCAATGGTTATATGCTTTGTATGTATACAAATAACCTTTGATGATGCAGTCTGTTTGATATTTTCTTTTGATAAGCAATTTAGAGTAATTGGGTTTCTTAATAGATAATCTGCTTTGTACATTATAGACCACAGAATACACGGAGCTGGATGACAGTAACTTTGAGTGGACATGTCCGAACACCCAGATTCTCTTCCCAAATGACCCTATGTATGCTCAGAGTATCCGTGAACCTTTGAAAAATGTGGTGGATAAGAGCTGTCCTAGGGGCGTTGCAAGAGTGTAAGATGCATGTTTTTTATCCTCCATCACTAGGAATGGCCAGAATATTGTCTGTCATTCAATTTATTAAAAAAAAAAAAAAGCCTTCCAATCCCCTCTGCATATGTTAGTCAGATATGCTTACTTTGTTCACAAGATAATATTCCTTTTGGCCCTGCATAGGCAGTAAAGCTAGCTGCATTTCCTACCAGTGTTCAGCTAACTTCCAGCTGCAGTTGATTATGTAAGAGTAGAATGAGCTCAGCACGAGTTGGCAGATCCTAAATTAGGATTGCAGTAGTGCCAATTAGGAAAAAAAAATCAATTTGTAAACAGAGCAAAGAGGATCTGAAACCTCTGAGAATAAATAAGAAAATTAACAGTTTCATTTCTATAGTTAACTGACTTTAAAGTCTTGTACTTTATTTTAGGTTGTTCTGTAAAATTTGGAAAATCTGCCTTTATATGACTACTGTAATATTTATGCAGGTGAAAATTAAGGGCCGAGTAACAGTTGCATTATATGCATCTGATGCTCAGTCTGTTAGGAAAACTGGCTTTTCTGGTTTTATTAAAATTCATTATCAAGATGCTGAACATTTAGAAATGATATTGAAGGGTGCTGGCTCATACTTTAACCAGATTGCTGATATATCAGTTTTACATTATCAACATTGCACTGGAAAATGGTTGGGGGAGTTCTCAGCTTTTTAAAACAATTATAATTTTAGGGTAACATTTTACCAAGAGCTTTGTTTGCTAGAACTTTAATTTTCAGCTTGAGATAGTCCAGTGGAATGTTCATGCAGTAGAGGATAGGAATGGGTTCTGATAGCTGTGTATATATTATGTCTGTAGCTTGTACACCTCTCATGTGTAAAACTGTTAGATAATTTTTTAACAAATGTTACCAGTATGACATTTTGGTCATTACCATCTTTGGCAGAGAAGAGAGTTTTGGGAGTGGACCAAAACCGCCACTGAGAGCCAGGGATTTCATGGCCAGTAACCCTGAGCATTTGGAGATACTGAAGAAGATGGGAGTCAGTTTGATTCACCTCAAAGATGGAAGAGTACAATTAGTGCAGCACGCAATTCAGGTAAGACCCACATATATTTTGTAGAAATCTTGGCGCATTGAAATCAGTAGAAAAATTCCTAATGACTGCAATAGGAGCAGATTTCATCCCTTGGTTTCACTCTGCTTCCACAATTTGGGTTGCTTAGCTTTAAAAAGGGACCTGCTGAAGCTTTCAGCATACCTTTTTGCCTTTGCTTTGTTGCTATGTGTGATAAATAATAATTTTTAATTGGTTTAATTTTTTTTGCCTCTTTTCTTCAACTTTGTCTTGCAACTACGTGCCATTATCTCTACTTGTTACAACCAAGGCCCTATTTACGTTGCAGCGAAAGACTTGGATTGTGCAACACCTGCAGAAATTGAACTAAACATGAAAATGAATAATACAATACAAATTCACATTTTAATCAGTAATCCTTGCATTTGTTTAATTGGGTATTACATGCAGTTTTTTGCTGTCTGTAAACTTAATTTTCAGTGTGCTACAGTTTTGCACTAAACTCATAACAGTATAATAGATTTTTTTGGGGGAGGGAAAGCTGCAGATTTTGGCAGCTTGGACATTTGTAGGGTGACCAGATGTCCTGATTTTATAGGGACAGTCCTGATATTTGGGGCTTTTTTTATATGGGCTTCTATTCCCCCCCCACCCCCACCCTGTCCCGATTTCTCACACTTGCTATCTGGCCACCCTAGACATTTGGCACCTGAAGAATGTGGGAGAAGCATCTAAGCTTTACCAGCATAATCAGAGGTGCAGTTAAGTGTTATCAGCTATAGATTCAAAGTTAACCAGCCCTCCAGCAAAATTAAACAATTGTTTCAGGCTGTCTGCAGATTCAAGCTGACATCACTGCATGAATTTGCATACATCACATTTGGAAAGTTTTCTTTGCTGCCATTAAGAATTAAAAACTTCATTTTAAAAATGAATAGGCGGGAGGGATAGCTCAGTGGGTTGAGCATTGGCCTGCTAAACCCAGGGTTGTGAGCTCAAGCCTTGAGGGGGCCATTTAGGGATCTGGGGCAAAAATCTGTCTGGGGATTGGTCCTGCTTTGAGCAGGGGGTTGGACTAGATGACCTCCTGAGGTCCTTTCCAACCCTGACATTCTATGATTGTGAGGCACAATTTTGTGTTGGTTTCCTCAGAAGATTTGGCAGTCCCTGAATTGTAGAAGATATAGTGCCCTAATTAAGAGCTCATTGTAAGGTGAAGCTGGACTGAAAGAGAGAGCACTTGTTCTAACAAATCTAAAAATAGCACAGACAAGGGAAAAAATGAGTCGTTTAATTTAAAAAAAAATCACAAAATGTTTTGTTCAAACATGCTTTAGAGTAAAAAATGACTCCTTCAAATAGCACGATCATAAAATAATCATTTTAAATGTGCATTTCTAAAGCTCAAGTGTTTTATTTAGATTGGCATCAAGCTCTAGATAAAGCATAGTTCTTTATAATAGAACAAAAGTATCTTTTTCAAACAGTACAGTCTTGGTACTACATATGTATGTGAATGGATTTTTTTCATTTTAGTAAGAGAATGTAATATTTAAGACAACTATGAAGTGATCAAACTAATATTTAAGTCTCACAGCATCCCAGACCTGGATCACTATTTAATATAGTATTGGCACATTTGTAGAAGTGATGTAAATGCCATCAATAAATTGATATTTAAAAGAAGATTAATTTGATGTCTATTTAAGTCGGTGCACCTAATGTATCATAGTAGCCCAAGGCTACATTGAGGTGGATGGTTTCAAATACATTTTGAAATACTTTGCACTTGCTGTGTCATGGATTTAGAGTTTATAATCTTATATTTGGCTTTGGCAAAATTCACACAAGCCCCTAGTTTGGAGCATAAAAATTGTCAGGATTAGAGAAAGAAACCAGAATGCTATCAAAATAATTACCCACTTTTGTACAGTGAAAAATGTTAAAGGGCACATGAAAGGTGCTGTACAAATACACAAGTATTGTAATTATCAGATGATATTCTTTGGAAATACTCTAGCAGTATGACAAACGCTAATGTTGGTCTACAGTGTCATCCAGAAATTTCTAATTGGTGGTGTTTCTAGTATGATTATTTGACCAACTGTGTGACAGAGAAATAATTCTAACTTATTTTTACCTTTCACATTTTTATTTGATAAAGTATCAACAGTTTGACTCTCTCTGTAAACCATATTTTGTTTGAAGACTGCTTTAAAAGTAAGGATTTACCACAAATTCCAGATCAGCAAAATAGCACATTCATGTATTTTACACAATTAGGGTGACCAGATGTCCCGATTTTGGGGTCTTTTTCTTATATTGGCTCCTATTACCCTCCCCACCCCCATCCTGATTTTTCACACTTGCTGTCTGATCACCCTATACACAATAGTCAAGACACTAATTATTTACCCTATACAAAAAAGTCAGTCAACTTGACCACCTATAAGAAGTAATAAAGGTAATAATTGGAGATATACCAATCTCCTAGAAGTGGAAGGGACCTGGAAAGGTCATTGAGTCCAGCCCCCTGCCTTCGCTAGCAGGACCAATTTTTGCCCCAGATCCCTAAATGGCCCCCTCAAGGATTGAGCTCACAACCCTGGGTTTAGCAGGCCAATGCTCAAACCACTGAGCTATCCCTCCCCCCTAAGTGTCTATTGCATTAGTGTTTGACACATGTTCTTTAAAATTTTAAACTAAAGAAAGTTATCTTATTGTAAACATAATTCTGTGTTACTGATAAAGAAAAATTAGATTTTTTTTTTAAAGAATTTTTGGTTTTAATAGTCTGTGCTGTTTAACTTTGGCATTTCTCAGATTGGACAATGAGAATCAAGTCGGTTCCCATTTTCTTTAGATTTGGCTTCAGGTTTTCTGCTGTAATACCTGGAAATAGACATAGCAGGGAAAGGTTTATTAGTTTAAAAACAACTATTTCCATTGCAATTTAAAAATAATCAAACTTGTATAAACTGGAGATTTGGAAAAAATGAAACTTGTGACAAATTTGATAGATGCTTAAAGTATAATTGTTACCAAACAGCTGATGGACAGGTCATGGGCCTGTGGGAGCTAGACTTTAGAATGTAGTGCTCTCAATTGCTTTTTCCTTCTCAGCCTGGTTGATTGGCGGCAGTACTGACAGATTCTGGAAGAAGCCAGCTCTTTTTCCAGGAGGTGGGCTACAACACTGACCTTGGAGGAATTTACCAGTAACAGTAAAATTTTGGTTCTGCAAAATATTTAAGAAGCCACTTACCCTAATATCTTTACTCCTTAGGCAGCAAGTTCACTTGATGCTGAAGATGGTTTGCGATTCATGCAGGAAATGATTGAACTATCCAGTCAGCAACAAAAAGAGCAGCAGCTACCCCCACGTGCTGTTCAAATTGTTTCCCACCCATTCTTTGGCAGGGTGGTATTGACAGCCGGGCCAGCACAATTTGGAATGGACCTATCCAAACACAACGTAGGGGTGTGTATAATGTGAAAATCTTTAGAACATATGATTTGCTCTTGAATTTTATTTATTTGTGCTTTTTCTCTGTTGCATTGGTCTTAATTTTCTAGTATTACATTTATTTCAAAATACTCAGCTAGCGCTTAGATTTATATTAAATAGCTAGAAACACACAATCTAAAATTCTTTCTTCTGACTCAGACACTCTAGAGTTCAGTCTTTTTCTCCTTTGGCACCAGTCATGATTCAGACTCCACACATAGGTGCTCCAGTTGTTTTCTGAATGCTATATGTGGAATATAACTCTTGCATCCTTGAGGGAGGGTCCAGTGTAAGGGAAGAGAGCTTGGCAAGCTGCTAGGATTCAGCATGGCTGCCACTCAGTTGTGAATTTACAACATTTGAAAAGTTTAATGAGGATTAGGCTCTCCGTAGCCCATCAGAAGTCCAGAGAAAGTGGGGACAAATTACTTGTCCCCTTTGAAGTCAATGGCAAAACTCCTATTAACTTTAAGGGGGGCAGGATTTCAGCCCACAGAATATGCTCTAGATCTAAAACAAAGTTCTAGGAATATCTGTGCTCTCACATGGTTTGTGGTGATATAATCTTAACCATAATTATTCCGTATTTTGTTGACTATACTTAAAGGCTATTATCAGATGTTAGAACAAACATAAAAGGTTACAGATGTTGGCCCATGTGAAAACTAAATCAGTCCAAAAATTGTTGATTAGACAACTTTTTTGAGACTGTCATAAAAAAGACTCTAGGAGAAAGGTCCTGTAGTATGCTTAGAAACACTGGATGACTTTTTGGGATGACTGGAAAAATTATAAAAGGTAGGAAACATTTACAGGCTTTACTCCCGTATTTTAAATCATTACATCTCTCAAACAGACAAGAGGATTTGTTGCAACCAGTAAGCCTTACAATGGATGCTCGGAGATCACTAATCCTGAAGCAGTGAAGGAGAAAATTGCTTTGATGCAGAGAGGCCAGTGCATGTTTGCTGAAAAGGCACGAAACATCCAAAAAGCTGGAGCAATAGGGGGCATTGTTATTGGTAAATAAGACTATCCTTATTGTTTTGTACAAATGTAACCTGTTTATTCTCCCAGGATTATTTAGATTATATATAAGCATATTTTCAAGGCTGGCAGGCATCTGTTACATTCTTGTGAGCAGTCAGTACAAGAAGGTACAGAAATCCTGTTATTGGAACAAATGAGGTGTGTATACTTACTATCCTGCTTGCACACAAGAATGGAGCCAGACAGAAACCTACTAGTGGAAAAATTCAGTGTGGGGGTTTGTTCTGACAAATCGGAATTTACAAATTAACTTTTGTTTGTAGCTCAGTGTTGTGAAATAAAAGACAATGGTGGTTCTATTCGCAGGGGTTGGCAAACTTTTTGGCCTGAGGGCCACATCGGGTTTTAGAAATTATATGGAGGGCCAGTTTGGAGGTTGGGGGGGACGTGGCCCACCTCCTATCCTCTCCCCTGACCACCCCTGGGACCCCGGCCCATCCAACCCCTCCTCTGACTGCTCCCTCTGCCCCATGCTGCTTGGAGCACCGGTGGCTGGCGACACTGCAGCCACACCACCCGGCTGGAGCCAGCCACGCGCAGCACAGAGTACTGGGTCAGGCTGGGCTCTGCAGCTGCGCTGCCCCTGGAGCTTGCAGCCCTGCTGCCCAGAGCATTGCGGTGGCAGTGGAGCGAGCTGAGTCTGCGGGGGAAGGGGCAGGGGTGAGCCTCCCGAGCCAGGAACTCAGGGGCTGGGCAGGAAGGTCCCACGGGCTGGATATGGCCCACAGGCCGTAGTTTGCCTACCTCTGTTCTATCAGCTTCATTCCCTCACCTATGCTTTCCCAACTAAGTTAGTAGTTCTAGAGAGAAATGTACCATTTACATTCCTTATTAAAAGTTGAGTAACTATTCTTTCAGTATTGAAAATAGATAATGGATTAGTAGCAATCCTGAAATGATGTACATTGAGACCTTTTACATTCAGGAATGCATCTGCTTGTGAAATAGCTTTTTCCTTCTAGGTCCAGCACTATCTTGACTTTCCACAGCCAGGCAGGCATCCATCAGCTATTGAGCCTTTTGAGGCAAGTTGAAAATACAAAATTAAAGCTGCTGGAGATGCCTAAGAATATGCCCTCCCACCCACAAATTCTCATCACCATCTTAGGCGAGCAAATAGAATTGAAATACGTTCCACCTTTCAACTTAACTTGCTTCTGTCCACTCAGAAACCTCTTGTCTCCAACAGGAAATAAGGTTAGAAATTTGTAAATCTGGGGAATTCTAATTAAACTGTAGCACATTCTCTGAAATTCCCACACCAGCTATTCAAGCTACCATTATCCTGTGAAATGGGAGAGCATCAATCTGAACTATATACAGAATGGAAAAGCCTGCTTACTCTGACTTTCTGTTGGCTAGATGACAATGAGGGAAGCAGCAGCGACACTGCTCCTCTATTCCAAATGGCTGGTGATGGAAAGAATACAGATGACATCAAAATCCCCATGCTCTTCCTGTTCAACAAAGAAGGAAATATTATACTTGATGCAATCAGAGAATATGAGTCTGTAGAAGTGCTTCTCTCTGATAAAGCAAAAGACAGAGGTAAGGGCAAAGACATGTGTGTCTTAATATTACTTATCTTTATCTGTTGGCATAATGTGAAATATAAAATGAATAATGGCTCTTACTTTCTACCTGAAAAAATCTGACCTCCATAATTCTAGTTTGTTGAATTAGTTTCATTCAAACTAACAATCTCTTAGAATTTTCCAATACATGTCCAACTTATTTAACTTGAAACACTTTAAACAAAAGAAAAAGTGAACATTATAATTTTGGTGTAACAAATTTGACTAGTAGTGCTATAGCATTTTTTTTTAAAGCCTCTTAAACCCTTTTTTCATGGAAGAGGTTTTCATATTCTGCTTTAATATCAAGACAGGAATAGGCTGTGTATGTTTCAGGATCCTGACTTGTAGATGCTTCTCAGTTCCAAGTGATTTTCTTCATATCTGTAAAGATAGACCTGATTTTTCTCACTGCAAAGACTAGGCAAATGTGGTTCTCATTGAGCATTTAATTTCAGAAAGGGGATCAACACAAAAATGAGGAAGTCAGTTAAACAGAAATTAAAAGGTACAGCACCAAAAGTAAAATCCCTGCAAGCTGCATGGAAACTTTTTAAAGACTCCATAATAAAGGCTCAACTTAAATGTATATCCCAAATTAAGAGAACCAAAAAAGAGCCACCATAGCTAAAACAATGAAGTAGTAAAAGAAAAAGTGAGAGGCAAAAAGGCATCCTTTAAAAAGTGGAAGTTAAATCCTAGTGAGGAAAATAGAATAAAATAGAATGACCACATTAGAGGAGGTTTGGGAACAAATTGATAAACTAAACAGTAATAAGTTACCAGGACCAGATAGTATTCACCCAAGAGTTCTGAAGGAACTTATATGTGAAATGACAGGACTACTAACTGTAGTCTGTAAATCAGCTTCTGTACCAAATGACTGGAGGATAGCTAATGTGATACCAATTTTTAAAAAGGGCTCCAGAGGTGACCCCAGCAATTACAGGCCGGTAAGCCTTCAGTACTGGGCAGACTGGTTGAAACTATAGTAAAGAACAAAATTGTCAGACACATAGATGAACATAATTTGTTGGGGAAGTGTCAACATGGTTTTTATAAAGGGAAATCATGCCTCACCGATCTACTAGAATTCTTTGAGGGGGTCAACAAGCATGTGCACAAGGGGGATACAGTGGATCTAGTGTATTTATATTTTCAGAAAGCCTTTGACAAGGCCCAATCACCAAAGGCTCTTAAGCAAAGTAAGCAGTCCTGGGATAAGAGGGAAGTTTCCTATCTTTTAACCGGTTACCAAAGGGTAGGAATAAATGGTCAGTTTTCATAGTAGAGAGAGCTAAATAGTGGTGTCCTCCAGGGGTCTGTACTATACTGGGCCCAGTCCTATTTAACATATTCATAAATAAGCTGGAAAAAGGGGTAAACAGTGAGGTGTTTACCGCATTTGCAGCTGATACAAAACTACTCAAGATAGTTAAGTCCCAGTCAGACCACAAAGAGCTACAAAAGGATCTCTCAAAACTGGGTGACTGGGCAACAAAATGGCAGATGAAGTTCAGTGTTGATAAATGCAAAGTAATGCACATTGAAAAACATAAACCCACCTATACATATAAAATAATGGGATCTAAATTAGCCGTTACCACTCAAGAAAGAGATCTTGGATTCACTGTGGATAGTTCTCTGAAAACATCCACTCAATGTGCAGCGGCAGTCAAAAATGCAAACAATGTTGGGAATCATTAAGAAGGATAGATAAGAAGACAGAAAATATCATATTGCCTCTATGTAAATCCATGGTACGCCCACATCTTAAGTACTGCATTCAGATGTGGTCATCCCATCTCAAAAAAGATATATTGGAATTGGAAAAAGTTCAGAAAAGGGCAACAAAAATGATTAGGGGTATGGAATATCTTCCGTATGAGGAGAGATTAATAAGATAGACTTTTCAGATGAGAAAAGAGACAACTAAGGGGGGGGAGATGATCAAGGTTTATAAAATCATGACTGGTGTGGAGAAAGTAAATAAGGAAGTGTTACTTAGTCCTCAGAACAGAAGAACTAGGGGTCACCAAATGAAATTAAAAGGCAGCAGGTTTAAAACAAACAAAAGGCAGTATTTTTTCACATTACGCACAGTCAACCTGTGGAACTCCTTGCCAGAGGATGTTTTGAACCCTGTTATAGCCTTGGCCTTCACAAGAGAACTAGATAAGTTCATGGAGGATAGGTCCATCAATGGCTATTAGTCAGAATGGTAGGGATGATGTCCCTAGCCTCTGTTTGCCGGAAACTGGGAATGGGCAACGGGATGGATCACTTGATGATAACCTGTTCTGTTCATTCCCTTTGGGGCACCTGGCATTGGCCACTGTCAGAAGACAGGATACTGGACTAGATGGATCTTTGGTGTGATCCAGTATGGCTGTTCTTATGAGATTAAAGTTGTCAGTACCAGTAATTTTACATTATATTAATTCTCCTGCTTATGTGGCAGTATCCATTCCATCAGCGTAGATAGCGGATATATTTTCAGTGAAAATGCACAGCTAGGAGATTATTTCTAGACTCTATTCTAGCAAACTTCCCCCAGATAGAATTTAAATTCCAGTAATACTGCTTTTTTTCAAACAGGCTATTTTGGGGAGCAGCATATGAACTTTAACTTCTCTAGTAAACTAACATCAGCCCATTCATTTTTCCCCACCGTATATACAAAGCTGAAACACAAAGTTACAGCACTTCTGGATTCCTCACATGGAATCTTGATGTCCACCTATTTATACCAACGGGTGAGCTGTTCAGAGTAGTTCTTCGCTATTAAATCCTTTCTAGGGCAACAGCAGTATAAACAAACCAATCCTTCGCTTCCACCAAACACAAGAGGATATTATGTGTTATGGATTTTTAATGCATATGTGCTTTCTCCCCTCCTTGTGCTACCATTGGAATTTCAGCAACAATATTTAAAGGTAAAATGATTCCAAACTACATTATTGATAGCAGTAAGTATCTTATATTTAATAATCAAGTTATATACAGTTGGACTACCTAGAATTCTTGAAAACAATTTCCTTTATTTAGCAGTGTCAGTTTTTTAGTTTTGAACATTTACGTAATTGAACCAGAACCACCTTCTAACATTAACATAATGGGGAGCCAAGGTAGGGTGCAGTTTTATGTACTAGTGTGTCTGAATTTAAACTCCCAAAGCTATGATCTATTCTTTTAAATTTATCAAATGAAGACCTTGTGGTTGTACCCACTACCTTCCATGGCTCTTTGGGCTGCAATAAACTCCAGTCTCATAATTCAAGAGCCATGGTGGGCTGGAGTGTACACTCATCATTAAGAAGCAGACAGCAGTGACATAAGAGCATTGCTAGCTAAGCGTGAAGAACCACTACAGATGCTAGTATCCTGAATTGACTAAACTTATGAGCAAATGATAAATTAACTTTATAATTAAAGAACAGTATTTGCAAAAGGCTTAATATACAGCGCTCAAAAGGGACTAAGATTCTCCATACTAATAAAAATCTGAACCTTCATGAGGTCTGGAATAAGATCAAGGGAGACAATTGAAAATAAAATGTAAGTGTTCATTTTCCAGTGTATTTCAGTTGCCTTTTGAAAGTACTTACAATTTTTTTTTAAATAAAGATCTAGAAATGGAAAACATGGACCAGAAGTCATCTGAAAATGATTCACATAAGCAGAGACCAGAAGAGACTTCAGCATCTCAGGACCTCAGCTTGGTCAGTCAAGAGCCTGAAGGAGAAGAAAGTTCTGATGTTACTCACCTTGATTCATTATCTCCTGTTGATGCAGACAGTGATAGCATTTCCATTTCAAACCAGGAGTCCTGTATCACAGAAATCCATGAGGCTAATGTTCAAGAGACAGAAAGTACAGAATTAGATAACCAGCCTCAGGAACAATCTCAGACTGAGACAGATTCCAGCTCCAATGTTAATTGGGATAATAAAGTCCAGCCTATGGAATCCATATTAGCAGATTGGAATGAAGATATAGAAGCATTTGAAATGATGGAAAAGGATGAACTATGACTTCTAATAACTTATTTGTGGATAAACAAAACGGTAAATTTGTTGGGTAAAAATGAGGCCCTAATATCAAAGAATTAGAAATTGTTCAGTATTGTGATGAGCAACCAGGTTTCACCTGGATAATATAATAGAAACCCAGCGCATGTTATAATTTATATAGTTTTAATTTTTCCTGTTTTGAAATGGGAATGTGCAATTGAACTGTTTGTATGGCTCTGTTGCATGGTGCTGTAATACAGGAGGTTTCATTCAGGGAATTAATCAGATTTCTGCATTCCAGGCTTCCGGAGAGCAGATTGCCTTGGCCTCTGGAAAGGTAGAAGTTGAATGTAATGGGATTAATGCACCACTTGTTGGCTGGTTATGGCACTTGAAGGCAATAGTCAGAGGCTATTCTAGTTGAAGGTGCAGTTTCACTGATAAAGGCCTTTATGGAGAGAAAGAGGTGAAATGGTGAGACATTTCCAGCTGTAAGGTCTTTAAGACACAGCTAGAAACAGCTCAATTTGTCCTGACATTTATATCCCAATAAGATATAGCAGTGTTGCTCATCACTCCTTCCATCTGTTGTTTTGAAGAATGACCAAGATGACTTGGATTTTTCCTCTTCTTCTCTTATTTCAACTAGAGTGGCTGTATAAACCAAAGGTAACATGCTCTACTAGGAAGCTCTTTTAGGAAAATTAAGAAAACTTTGCTAATTAGAGGACTAGTACATAAAGGTTCACAGTGGTTATGAGGATTGTTACTTGAATTAAGGTAAATTGGGCAAAACACATTTTAATACAATTTTTCCTTTTTGGCCTTCCGTGCTTAAAGTTATCAAGCTTAAAACTACTCTAAGACACAGAACTTAGCATTATTATTGTTCTCTGAAAATAGATACTCAATAGATGAGAATTTCAGTGACAATTTCTGTTTTCTCTAGAAGAAATACATCTGTCAGCCTTACATTTGTAACACTTGGGCAAGAAGGCCAGTATCAATAGTGAAGCACAACTGTTTACCTTTAGCTGTTGGGTCCATAATTCAAAATTTAGTGGTGTGAAGTCAAAGAATAATTGATATGATACTTCTGGGGGGGGGGGTGTTAATACGGGTAAGCATGGTTCCTAATTTATCATGTTTTTGGAAGTATCCTCTAATTAAACCACAAGTCTGTTTAAGCAAACAAGAAGCAGTTAGCTTAACTGTGTCCAAATTAAAACTGCCAAAATTCTAGTTTAAGTTGATATATAAACACAGGTTTTAGTTAATTATGGTTCAATTCAGTATTTAATCTGTTTTTTCCTTTTCAGAGAGAGACTTAACACTGCCTATATCATGCACCAGACTAAAACTGAAAGTTTTAATATTTATATATAATCTTTATACTGGCAGACAGATGTATCCCTGTCTGAAGTGCACCTTTCATTTTACTGGTGAGATTAAAATGTGCCGAATATGCAAATACCAATCAGTACAGCCATACTGTATTGTACTTATGTATATTCATATACGGTTTCAAGTCCCAGACAAATGTTGTATACATGTAATCTGACAATGACACTTGCTCTCAAGGGTATCAAAATGTACAAGTACCTTTGAGAGCATGTTAGTCAATCATAATACTATACAGAAATTGAATGACAATTTAACTGAATAGAGGTGTAGTTAACTTTGAGATAGTGAAGCAGTAGGGAACTAGTGAATAAGTGTCCTTTTAAAACATAGTTTTAATTTCTTTGCACAAATAACTATGGAGGTTTGGGCTTAATATACTGGTACAGTGCTGAAGCTTAATACTTTGTCATTTTAGACTGAGGGAGTGATTTTAAAGGATGGGATTATTCCTCAAAATCTTTGAAGTGTCCTTTGTAACTTGGGTGCCCAGCTCGTGCAACTGAGGCATGCCTGGTATGGCCACAGAATCCATTGCGTGTTTTACTAGGCAAAAGGTGATGTGGCTGCAAGTGGCCAGTTGCACCATAGGGTGATGTAGTTCAGAAATCCTAACTCTAAAAAGGAGTTAAATATTTCCAAACATCAGAACCTAGTGCCACTAATGAAGGTTTTTATTCTAACGCTACTGGATGTAGGCTACGCTAGTAAAAGCTGCACAGCTTCTGTCTCGCTCCATTTAGGTATTTTTAAGGATTGTAAGTAAAGTGGTTCTCTGGTCATTACATTAGCAAAAGGTTTGTCAAATTAAATTTTAATATGACAGCTCAAGTTTTCAGTTCCTTCCTGCAGAAGGTGATTTAGTTTTTAACTCTAAAATTTGTCTTTAGAAACATTATTAGAAGTTGATGCTCTAATTCTCCCTGTCACCACAAGGTAATCTTTTATGACTGACTAACCTTACATTAAGTGTAAACACCGGCACGACAGTTCTGACATAAGCACATTCCATCCTTTGAAGTGAGGGCTTGTTAAGAGAATCCCTTGATATAATTTTTGAAGCATCTAGAGAGTGGTGGTCTACCTCAGATAAATGTTGTCCCCTTTTTTGAGATAATTTAACTTTACCTTTTTAAGTGATTATGACCGCCGTAGATCCATGGTTTACAGAACTGAATCAGGTAAAGTTGACATTTTGGGAAAGAAAAGGATAAATTAGGGGACAATTTTATTCAGGTTTTTTCACTGTGTCTTTCCTAATAAAGATGGAAATAGACTTTAGTTTTAACCTCTTCATATCACTCTAAAAATACAACAACATTTTCTGTAACATGTCTTTTAAAAAGAAAAAGGAATGTATGATTGAACAGAAGATAATTTTGGAGAGGGGAGTAGGGTGTACTTTGCAAATTTTTAAAAACTTTCATTGTGCTTAGAGAATATTGCTCTTGCATCACGGTAAGTCAATATCATGTGTATGATTGTGCTATTTGATTAACTAGAACACTGAAGAGTTTAGGATTCTTATTTAGAACTAGTACATCTTATTTCCTCATGTAATTCAAAGAAGCCAATTTAATAGTTCCTTTGATGTTAAAGGAATATTCTCTATTTACACTTACTGTTTCATAATGAAGTTTTAAAATAAGATGAGCATTGTTTCTCCTCCTCCCGCTGTGGTTTTAGCTGAAGGCTTGTCTTTAGTCAGTGAAACCATGTGTGTCGAGATTGTAGTAAATGTTAACAGGACACCTTATGCAAAGGCTTCAGTCAGAACATAGAAAAAACATTCTGTGAATGAAATATTGTATGTTCAGATTTTATAGGATTTTTTACCAGCCCGATTTACATCTGTATATTTTCTTATGATGTAACTTATGAAATATCTAATAACAGGTGCTGTAATACTACTGTTGGGTTTTACTGTCTGGTGATAAGTGTATACAATATTTCTAAGAGCAACTATGTACTGTGATGTAAAGTCTGGGCTAAAATGTATATAATCCTTGTATATAATTTGTGTACTGGATTATAATGGCTGATTGTAAAGATTTAATAAAATATGTAAATATTCTGGTCAAACTCCTTTGAGAATTGCCTGCATGATCCACATCGTCCCCTTCTGGAAAGCTTTACCATCATCCCTCACAGTATCAGAGGCTATAGGAGGAGTCCTGGCCCATCACTCATTTCCTTCCAGCAGCCAAAGACTCTAATCACAACCTCCTCTAGTGCCATTGAGCTGTACATCTTCCAGTTTAAATAACTGCTTTAGCCTCAGTTGAGGGGGACTAACACTCGTTACCTTATTAGCCACACTGGTACTATGTTGCACATGGTACCCTTCTATGGTGGACACACACATACAGAGCTTCACTTGTCCCAGGGAGATGCTCGGCAAAGGGCCTTGTGCTTTGTTGGTATAGACAAGAGCAGGGACTCACCCCACCTCCCAAACCCAGGTCTCTTGCAAGGCTCTACAAAGGATAGATGGCCTCAGATCTAGCCTGATTTGAGCTATGTGGGTAATTAAAACATTTGAACAACAGATGGTGGGGTCTCCATTGCATGAAGACTTTAAATCAAGATTGGATGTCTTTTTGGAAAGTAAGCTTTAGGTCAACCACAGCCAATGGGCTTGATGTAGGAAATACAGACCATAGACTTTTACCTAGTAGTATACAGACAGTAAGATCAATGCTCATAATAGTCCATTCTGGCTAACTGTGGTAAGAGGCCCTGCACTACTTTCTGAAGACTGAATCCTCAAGAGAGTAGGAACCTATTCCTCCTCCTTGCAGGATGCAGTGACCTCAGCAACTATCTCCTCTCGTAACTAGCCCTGAAAGATTTTAAAATCCTTAACCCTGCCTATCTACAGCATTATGCTTCAAACTGACAGCTGTTGAGAGAAAACTCAGCCTGTTTGGGTGACTGCTGTGACCCCAATCCTTCATTGAACAGTACCTTATTGTAATAGTCTATGATTCTATGATGATCAGGGTTGGAAGGGACCTCAGGAGGTCATCTAGTCCAACCCCCAACTAAATCATCCCAGCCAGGGCTTTGTCAAGCCTGACCTTGAAGGAGATTCCACCACCTCCCTAGGTAACCCATTCCAGTGCTTCACCACCCTCCTAGTGAAAAAGTTTTTCCTAATATCTAAACCTCCCCTCACTGCAACTTGAGACCATTACTCCTTGTTCTGTCACCTGCTACCACTGAGAACAGACTAGATCCATCCTCTTTGGAACCCCCTTTCAGGTAGTTGAAAGCAGCTATCAAATCCCCCCTCATTCTTCTCTTCTGCAGACTAAACAATCCCAGTTCCCTCAGCCTCTCCTCATAAGTCATGTGCTCCAGCCCCCTAGTCATTTTTGTTGCCCTCCGCTGGATTCTTTGTTTTTTCCACATCCTTCTTGTCATGTGGGGCCCAAAACTCGAAACAGTACTCCAGATGAGGCCTCACCAATGTTGAATAGAGGGGAATGATCACATCCCTCCATCTGTTGGCAATGCCCCAACGTACACAGCCCAAAATGCTGTTAGCCTTCTTGACAACAAGGGCACACTCGACTCATATTCAGCTTCTCATCCACTGTAACCCCTAGGTCCTTTTCTGCAGAACTGCTTCCTAGCCATTCAGTCCTTAGTCTGTAGCAGTGCATGGGATTCTTCTGTCCTAAGTGCAGGATTCTGCACTTGTCCTTGTTGAACCTCATCAGGTTTCTTTTGGCCCAATCCTCTAATTTGTCTAAACTGGCCAAAGACTTAATAGATTTGGAATGCCCCATGCATCCATGACCCACAAGTCTACTCATAGCAAGAATAGTTTCTAGGTAGAAAGGCTTATTCTTAAGCTATTAGTGCATAGCATCTTCCTAGCCTACTCATTTTTAAAAGGGAAGCATTCTACACTTGGACCTGAAATCCCTGCAACTGTTTGAAGCCTTAACATGGCAGGTTTGTAAGTGCAAGAGTTACCAAGCAGCTGTAATGCTTCTCCTCGCTCAGTCATTCCCAAACTGGGGTTTGTGAAATGTTACGGGGGTTCTCAGAGAAAAAATTCCTGAATGGCAGACAGAGCTGTCCCTACGGACCCCAGGCAGCATGGGGCCAGAAGCCTCCAGAGCCCCTAGACTTCCAAGAGCTAAGCAGATCAAATCAAGCATGTTTATCACACTGAGGAGATTTAAATTTCAAGACTCCTTATAAGAAGTGGAAAGGGAGGTGGATTTTTTTTGCTGTTTTTAAAATTAAATAGGCAGCTAATATTATTTTCAAAATTATTATGAAGAACAAGTTTAAGCTTTGTTGTAATGTGCGTTGTTTGCCTGGACTGCACAAGACCTGAACGCTTGTGTAGGAGGAACTGAGTTGGTTTCTTAAATATCTTCATGCTGTTCCACATCTGATACTCCTTGATAAAACATAGGAGCCTTGTCTTATAACAGGTTTATTCAAAGTGATACAAGCTACAAAAGTGAGATCTTGGAAGAGAGTTGCTGTTTTCATGATGTAATAAAATAGTGTAATAAGCATGTAATTAAAAACAAATTTAATATTTCCCAAGATCACTGCTTTTATAATTTATACTCAGGTAAAGGAAACAATCCCTGGAAATATTCATTTTTAGGAGGGAGTTTGCAAGACTTGACATTTTAGTGAAAGGGGTTCACAGGTTGTTAAAGTTTGGGAGCCACTGTCCTAGATAAACCCATGCTGCAAAATGAAAAATATTCTCTATTGGGGCAATCTGCAACCAGACTGAGCTTGGGTCTGCTGTTGTTCCATCTCCTACTACTGACAGAGTCCATCCTGCTACAGATTCCCTGTCAAGACTCCACTCTGTTCAGTCATTTTTCAGTGAAGAGATTTCTCAAGAGGCTATGACATGCCATTCCATCTGTTCATAGACCCACACCTATGAGATTTAAAACTACCTCTCAACACTGATGAAACAAACCTTTTTCAGATAGCTCTCCTTCCTCCTTGTTTTATTGACATCAGAAAGGAGGATTATTAAATTGGTGGGTGTTCTCATATACAATTTCCCCTGAGGATAGGGTGACCTTCCAGCCACACTTGAAGTTTTTATCTAACAGTCTCCACTTCCCAACCAAACCACAAGAATTACCAACAAAGACTAAGGCCAGGTCTACACTACTGACTTATATAGGTGTAACTATATATATATATATATATGAAAAATCCACAGCCCCGAGCAACATAGTCACACCAAGCTAACACACAGTGCTGTCAGTGGGAGGACATCTCCTGTCAACATAGTTACTCTCATGCAGGTGGAATAACTATGCCACTGGGAGAAGCTCTCCCATCAGCATTGGAGCATCTTCACTTAAAACACTGCATTGGTTCAGCAGTAGCACTTAAGTGTAGACCTGCCCTAAACTACATAGCTTGTATGTCAAGAGTGCACTGAGCTATTATCTTAGTAGATTTTATTCAGTTGAAATGTCCCTTCATTTATTTGTAGCTTATGGGCATAAACCAGGGGTCTCAAACATGCGGCCCGCGGAGCTCTTCCCTGCGGCCCGCGGAGCTCCCCAGGGGAGCTCCGCAGGGGCCCCCAAGAGAAAAGCGGAGGCTCCCGCCTCCGCCCCTCTCCTGGAGCCTCGGCGCATAGAGCGCCGAGTCTCCGTCCGAGCGCCTGAGCCCCGCCCCGATCCGAGCCGCGTGGGAAGGGGGCGGGGCTGGGAGCTCTGGGCTGAGCGCTGCGCTTGGCGTGGAGCTCACAGCCCCGCTCCCTCACCACGCGGCTCTGAGCGGGACGAAGCTCAGGCCTCGCCGGAGACGCGCTCGGGTAAGGGGGGGGAAAGCGGGACCCGCCGGGCCCGGGCCGTGGGGGGGGAAGGGAAGCGAGACCCGCTGGGCCGGGCCGGGCCGGGGGGTGGGGGAGGGAAGCAGGACCCGCCGGGGCCGGGCCGGGGGAAGGGAAGCGGGACCCGCCGGGGCTGGGCCGGGCCGGGGGGCATGGGCGGCAGGTTATATACTTGTGTGGGGCCCGGGCCCCAGCAATATTCAGGGCTGGGCACCCTGCTCCAGCAATAGTTGGAGCTGGGTCTCTTCCCGCCCCCCCCAGTCCTGCCTGGATCGGCCCCGGCCACCGCAGGTCTCCCCCCGCTGCCGCGACCCTGCCTGGAGCAGGTCCCAGCCCCCGCCTGCCACCCCCCCTCCGCGTGTTCCCCCCCCTCCGCCACGTTGTGTTGCGTCCCTGCCTGACAGAACGCAGCGCGCCTCTCCCCTGCCTGCTGCCCGGAGGGCTCCCAGCAGATTTGCTGTCTGCTGCCGCAGGGTCCTAGTGCCTGCCGTCCGCCAGTACTGGCAAGGCAGGCTGCCCTTACCCTGAGCCTCTCCAACCCCAAACCCTCAGCCCCAGCCAGAGCCCTCATTCCCCCCGCACCCTAATCCTCAGCCCCAGCCCTGAGCACCCCCACATCATGAACCCCTCATCCCCCTGCACCCTAATCCTCAGCCCCAGCCAGAGCCCTCATCCCCCTGCACCCTAATCCTCAGCCCCAGCCAGAGCCCTCATCCCCCCGCACCCTAATCCTCTGCCCCAGCCCTGAGCGCCCCCACATCATGAACCCCTCATCCACAGCCCTCACCCCACACTCCAAACCTCTTCCCTAGCCCTGAGCCCCCTCGCATCATGAACCCCTCATCCACAGCCCTCACCCCACAGCCCAACCCTCTTCCCTAGCCCTGAGCCCCCTCCTGCATCATGTACCCCTCACCCTCAGCCCCACAGCCCTCACCCCTGCACTCCCTCCTATCCCCAAACTCCGTCCCAAAGCCTGCACCCCCACCCCCTGCCGCAGCCTGGAGCCTGCATCGAGCACAGAGCCTGCATCCAGACCCCCTCCCCCACCCAAACTCCCTCCCAGAGCCTTAGGCAGTAAATCTAAGTGCGTGTTTTGTCCTTTGAGTGAGGTGCATTACTGAGTGTATATATTTATTAAAACTGCGCGTGCTTAGGGGAGGAGGTGGAGAAGAGACAGGGCAGGGGCGGGGCCTCATGGAAGGGGTGGATTGGGGGTGGGGCCAGGGGCAGCAAGGGGGCGGGTCAGTGATGCGGCCCTCGGGCCAATGCACTAGTCCTCATGCGGCCCTCGGGGTCATTTGAGTTTGAGACCCCTGGCATAAACCCACAGCTATGTAACAAATTGTAACATGTCTTGATGCAAAGTAAGGGGCTGGTTAAGTGTCACAGTTCTCAAGCCACTGAGCCAAAGCAGTCACCACTAGAACTGAGCAAATAATTTTTAGGTTTAAGGGACCAACCAAAAGATCCCTTCCAAAAAAATCTGTTTAAAACCAAAACTTATTTTTTTTCTTACCAAGACAGAGCTGAAAAATTCATTTCAGATCAAAACACACTGGAAATGGAAAAAACTGAAATAAAACAAAATTAAGTTTTTTTGTTTCTCTTTGGGTGTTCATGTTTGTTTAAATATAGCTAATTTTCAAAATGAAAAGTGAAATGAAGGATTGAAATGTTTCTAAATGGTCAAACAAAACAGTTTAGACTTTTGCAAAGAAATTTTTTTTGGCCCAAACTGCCACCTTTGACCTGAAGTCACAGTTTCAGAGCTCCCCGCAAAATGCATTTTCCAACTACTGTACTATTCACTGAAAATTTTTTACCAAGCTCTAATCACCACTGCTTGTCTCAAATATTGAAATGCACAGCTGCTACACAGAGTATCATCCATTCTTTCACACACAGTTACTCCCTAGGTACAGCCTCAGAATCTGATGTTCTATTTGGCTGTTTGTCTTTATTTAATTAGATCTTCTACAAGGATGATTGCTAGTAAAACTTTCAGGAATGACACTCTATATATGTAGGCAATACTCAGAGTGAACCATGTACTCTGTTGTAACGAGTTCTTTAATTTGACTCCCTGTACAGCTCCACATGACCCAGCTTCACTTCTTTTAAGTCCAAGTGATGGAGTTTTAATTAAAAGAATTAAAGAGCAGCCCATGACTCCTGTAGAACATTGGGTCTTAACATTCAGTATCACAAGGAGTTTGTATGCCCAGAGCTCTAACAGCCAAAGGTCAGACAGGAGTTCCAGCTCAGAGATGGATCGTATAGGCCTATCCCAAGCATGTGGATCTTTCAGTTTGAGGCAAATATCCTGTTTAAGTGACTGTCTCGACTATAATAGGCAATCTTCCTATTTAAAGTAGCCCTGTTGTTATGGCTCTGCCATATTTCTGTAAAAGCTCCCCCAATATCAGCAAAAGTGTAACTTAAAAAAAAATTCTGACCTAACCTGGAGCTGGGGGCAAGTTTCATTTTAACTGGGTTCAGGTACGTGTTAGGGATAAAGTATTTTCATCCCTATCCCAGATATTTAATAAGCCATTTACTTATTGAAAAATGAAATGGTGCAGGTACGCTGAATGTGTCTTGGGCTTGTGGAAAATTGACCACACGATTGATTTTGGATCAGACAGCCTGAGGCTCCTTTATTTTATACGAGCATATATGCAAGGAGAGTCAGCATGGCCCCATGCAAGGTGGCAAGCTGCTCTGCCTTCCGTATATTTCTAGCCAGCTTATAAAGGTTAAAACCACAGACAAATTACACACACATTGTACATTAATTACCTTATTTGGAATATATTGCAAAATTAATATAGGACAAAAACAAGCGTCTCGCCCACTAGGCCCCCCCGTTACTCACTGTCTGTTCTTTTGCGATTAGCGACCTTTCTAACACAACTGTTGTGGTTATATATTTCATAAGCCTGGCTATTGCAAATTATGCTACTTGAGGACTTTATCGCTCTGCCCCCTCATGCCCTTTATACACACAAAGCCATTGTTCCGTTTTGGGAACTTTCCACTGTGACTCCTTTTACCTCTTGACACACAAAAGCAACTTTCCATCACTCTGTCCCGCTCCTCTCTGCCCCTTATACACAGAGACAAGCTGAACCAAAGTTCAACACAGCCTAGAAACAAGCTTATCCAAAGTTTAGGCCTAAAAGCCTGGCCAAAGTTGTAAGCCCACCATATTTTCCCTCACAGGCTGCTGAGGGACCAGTCTGCAGGCCAGTCCTATCTAATGTCTTCATTTAGGATGAGACAGAAGAAAACGGCAGTTTGAGGCCTGGTCTACACTACGATTTTAGGTTGAATTTAGCAGCGTTATCTTGATTTAAGCCTGGACCCGTCCACACGACGAAGCCCTTTTTTTCGACTTAAAGGGCTCTTTAAATCAGTTTCTTTACTCCACCTCCGACGAGGGGATTAGCGCTGAAATCGGCATTGCTGGGTTGAATCTGGGGTAGTGTGGACGCAATTTGACGGTATTGGCCTCCGGGAGCTATCCCAGAGTGCTCCATTGTGACTGCTCTGGACAGCACTCTCAACTCAGATGCACTGGCCAAGTAGACAGGAAAAAGCCCGTGAACTTTTGAATTTCATTTCCTGTTTGGCCACTGTGGCGAGCTGATCAGCACAGGTGACCATGCAGACCTCATCAGCAGAGGTTACCATAGAGTCCCAGAATCGCAAAAGAGCTCCAGCATGAACCGAACGGGAGGTACGGGATCTGATCGCTGTATGGGGAGATGAATCCGTGCTAGCTGAACTCCGTTCCAGTAAACGAAATACCAAAACATTTGAAAAAGTCTTGAAGGGCATGAAGGACAGAGGCTATAACAGGGACTCGCAGCAGTGCCACGTGAAAATTAAGGCGCTCAGGCAAGCCTACCAAAAAAACAGAGAGGCAAACGGCCCCAAACATGCTGCTTCTATGATGCCATTCTAGGGGTTGCAGCCACCAGTACCCCAACCCTGTGCTTTGACTCCGTCAATGGAGTAGGACACAACACTGAAGTGGGTTTGGGGGACGAGGAAGATGATGATGAGGAGGTTGAAGATAGCTCACAGCAAGGAAGCAGAGAAACCGGTTTCCCCAACAGCCAGGATCTGTTTCTCATCCTGGACCTGGAGCCAGTAACCCCCAAACCCACCCAAGGCTGCCTCCCGGACCTGCCCGGAGGAGAAGGGACCTCTGGTGAGTGTACCTTTGTAAATATTAGACATAGTTTAAAAGCAACTGTGTTTAATGATTAATTTGCCCTGGCATTTGCAGCCAGTACAGCTACTGGAAAAGTCTGCTAACGTGTCTGGGGATGGAGCGGAAATCCTCCAGGGACATCTCCATGAAGCTCTCCTGGAGGTACTCCAAAAGCCTTTGCAAAAGGTTTCTGGGGAGGGGAACCTTATTCCATCCTCCATGGTAGGACACTTTACCATGCCAGGCCAGCAGCACGTAGTCAGGAATCATTGCAGAACAATGCATTGCAGTGTATGGTCCCGGTGTTTGCTGGCATTCAAACAACATCTGTTCTTTATCTCTCTGTGTTATCCTCAGGAGAGTAACATCATCCATGGTCACCTGGTTGAAATAGGGTGATTTTCTTAAGCGAACATTCAGAGGTTCCCGTTCCTTCTGGTCAGTTTGCCTGTGGCTGAACAGAAATGTTCCCCGCTGTTAGCCACGCGGTGGGGGGAGGGGTGAAGCCATCAAAATGCGACCTTGTAACGAAAGCACGTGCTATGTAATGTTAACAGCAAGGTTTACCGTGAAAGAGTGTACCTGTTGTTATATAAAATGTGTCTTTTTAACTACCACTCAACCTTTTTTTTCCTCCACCAGCTTCATATGCTTCTCCTTCCCAGAGGCTAGCGAAGATTAGAAGGCGAAAAAAACACACTCACGATGAAATGTTCTCTAAGCTCATGCTATCTTCCCACACTGACAGAGCACAGCAAAATGCACGGAGGCAGACAATGTCAGAGTGCAAGAAAGCACAATATGAACGTGAGGAGAGGTGGCAGGCTGAAGAGAGTAAGTGGTGGGCTGAAGACGATAGGTGGCGTCAGCTTGCTGACAGAAGGCAAGAGTCGATGCTCAGGCTGCTGGAGCATCAAACTCTCATGCTCCAGCATATGGTTGAGCTGCAGGAAAGGCAGCAGGAGCACAGACCGCAGCTGCAGCCCGTGTGACCAACCACCCTCCTCCCCAAGTTCCATGGCCTCCTCACCCAGATGCCCAAGAACACGGGGGGGAGGGGTCTAGCCACTCCACCCCAGAGGATGGCCCAAGCAACAGAAGGCTGGCGTTCAGTAAGTTTTAAAGATTTTAAGTTTTAAAAGTGCAGTGTGGCCTTGTCCTTCCCTCCTCCCCCACCCCACCCCGTGCTTCCCTCCTCCTCCACCCCTTCCGGGCTACCTTGGCAGTTATCCCTCTATTTGTGTGATGAATTAATAAAGAATGCATGAACGTGAAGCATTGACTTTATTGCATCTGCAAGCGGTGATCAAAGGGGGGAAGGGAGGGTGTTTAGCTTACAGGGAAGTAGAGTGAACCAAGGGGGGGGGTGTTCATCAAGGAGACAAACAGAACTTTCACACCGTAGCCCCCTGACCAGTCATGAAACTGGTTTTCAAAGCTTCTCTGATGCGCACCGCGCCCTCCTGTACTCTGCTACCCGCCCTGGTGTCTGGCTGCACGTAATCAGCAGCCAGGCGATTTGCCTCAACCTCCCACCCCACCATAAACGTCTCCCCCTTACTCTCACAGATATTGTGGAGCGCACAGCAAGCGGTAATAACAATAGGAATATTGGTTTAGCTGAGGTCTGTCTGAGTCAGTAAAGCGCGCTTTTAAACGTACAAATACACATTCTACCACCATTCTGCACTTGCTCAGCCTATAGTTGAACAGCTCCTGACTACTGTCCAGGCTGCCTGTGTACAGCTTCATAAGCCATGGCATTAAGGGGTAGGCTGGATCCCCAAGGATAACTATAGGCATTTCAACATCCCCAACGGTTATTTTCTGGTCTGGGAAGAAAGTCCCTTCCTGCAGCTTTTGAAACAGACTAGAGTTCCTGAAGATGCGAGCATCATGTACCTTTCCCGGCCATCCCATGTTGATGTTGGTGAAACGTCCCTTGTGATCCACCAGTGCTTGCAGCACCACTGAAAAGTACCCCTTTCAGTTTATGTACTCGCTGGCTTGGTGCTCCGGTGCCAAGATAGGGATATGGGTTCCGTCTATCGTCTCACCTCAGTTAGGGAATCCCATTGCAGCAAAACCATCCACTATGGCCTGCACATTTCCCAGAGTCACTACCCTTGATATCAGCAGCTATTTGATTGCATTGGCTACTTGGATCACAGCAGCCCCCACAGTAGATTTGCTCACTCCAAATTGATGTCCGACTGACCGGTAGCTGTCTGGCGTTACAAGCTTCCACAGGGCTATTGCCACTCGCTTCTCAACTGTGAGGGCTGCTCTCATCTTGGTATTCTGGCGGTTCAGGGCAGGGGAAAGCAAGTCACAAAGTTCCATGAAAGTGCCCTTACACATGCAAAAGTTTTGCAGCCACTGGGAATCATCCCAGAGCTGCAACACTATGCGGTCCCACCAGTCTGTGCTTGTTTCCCAGACCCAGAATCGGCATTCCATGGCATGAACCTGCCCCATTAACACCATGATGTGCATATTGCCGGGGCCCATACTTTGTGAGAAGTCTATGTCCATCTCTATGTCCTCATCACTCTTGTCATCGCGCTGCCGTTGCCTCCTCGCCTGGTTTTGCTGTGGCAGGTTCTGATTCTTCATATACTGCAGGATAATGGACATGGTGTTTACAGTGCTCATAATTGGTGCAGTGGATCTGAGCGGGCTCCATGTTCCCAGTGCTATGGTCTCTGCACTGAAAAAAGGCGTGAGATGGTTGTCTGCCGTTGCTCTGATGGAGGAAGGAGCGACTGACGACATGCCTTACAAGGAATTAAAATCAACAAAGGAGGTGGCTTTGCATCAAGGAGAAACACAAACTGTCACACAGAATGGCCCCCTCAAGGATTGAACTCAAACCCCTGGGGTTTAGCAGGCTGTTGATTTCATGGAAGGAGGGATGGGGGGAGCAAATGAATACAAAACAAATCGGGTCTATTTCTTGTTTTGATATCTTTTACATCTTAGGCTGGCAGCAGATGGTGCAGTACGACTGCTAGCCATCATCATCTCCTGGGTGCTCGGCAGAAGATGCTGCATTATGACTGCTAGCCATCATCATCTCCTGGGTGCTTGGCAGAAGATGGGAATGACCTGGCTGGGTCACTCCCATGTCTGCCCAGGTGCCCCTGACCGACCTCACCGAGGTCGGCTAAAAGAGCACCCAGGAGTACGATGACCATGGATACCAGTCATAATGCACCGTCTGCTGCCAAAAGGCAATGAGCTGCTGCTGTATAGCAATGCAGTCCCATGTCTGCCAGCACCCAGGAGACGTACGGTGATGGTGAGCTGAGCGGGCTCCATGCTTGCCATGATATGGCGTCTGCACAGGTAACCCAGGAAAAAAGGTGCGAAACAATTGTCTGTCGTTGCTTTCACGGGGTGAGGGCGGCCTGGCAACATGTACCCAGAACCACTCGCGACACTGTTTTTGCCCCACCAGGCATTGGGATCTCAACCCAGAATTCCAATGGGCGGTGGAGACTGCGGGATAGCTACCCACAGCTACCCACAGTGCAACGCTGCAGAAGTTGACGCTAGCCTCAGTACTGTGGACACAGTCCGCCGACTTAATGCACTTAGAGCATTTTGTGCGGGGACACACACAATCGACTGTATAAAAACAATTTCTAAAAAACCGACTTCTATAAATTTGACCTAATTTCGTAGCATAGACATACTCTAAGTGCACACATACTTAACTGTCGCAACGCTTCTCAATTTATCTTAACAAAAATTAATTGTAAATTACTTACCATAGTAATGGTGGCTCTTTGGGATGCCTGCCTGCCTAGATCACTGCAAACAACGGCTGCTTGGGCTCAGAGCCTTCGAATAGCAGTGTCTGGTGGGGCTGCACATACACCCTGCCCAGCAAGGAGTAGCTCAAGTGACATACCGTAGGGCAGTGGTCTCCAACCTTTGTACACCAAGATTACTTTTTGAATTTAAGGGCAACCCAGAATCTACCCCGCCCTTTCCTTGAGGCTCTACCCCTTCCCCAAAGCCCTGCCCCACTCACTCTATCCCCCACCCATCACTTGTTCTCCCCCCCCACACACACACTCATTTTCACCAGGCTAGGGCTGGGGTTGGGGGTGTGTGTGGGAGCTCGGGGCTGAGCCTGGGGCAGGGTGTTAGGGTGCAGAAGGGGATGAGGGGTGCAAGCTCTAGGAGGCAGTTTGGGTGCAGGGGGGGCTCTGGACTGAGGCAGAGTGTTGGGGTGCAGGAGGGGGTATAGGATGCTGGCTCTGGGACCAGAGTCAGGGCTTGGGCAGGGGGTTGGGGTGCAGGAAGGGGTACAGGTGCTGGCTCTGGAAGGGGCTCAGGGCTGGTTTGGGGTGGTGACTCCGGGAGGGGGCTCAGGGCTGGGGTGCGGCCTCCCACCAGGCAGCATTTACCTCCAGTCAACAAGCATGGGGATCAGGGGTATCCAGTGGATATAGTGTATTTAGATTTTCAGAAAGCCTTTGACACGGTCCCTCGCCAAAGGGTCTTACACAAAGTAAGCTGCCACGGGATAAGAGGGAAGGTTCTCTCATGGATTGGTAACTGGTTAAAAGATAGGAAACAAAGGGTAGGAATAAATGGTCAGTTTTCAGAATGGAGAGAGGTAAATAGTGGTCTGTGCTGGGCCCAGTCCTATTCAACATATTCATAAATGAGCTGGAAAAGGAGGTAAACAGTAAGGTGGCAAAATTTGCAGATGATACAAAATTACTAAAGATAGTTAAGTCCCAGGCAGATTGCAAAGACCTACAAAAGGATCTCTCAAAACTGGGTAACAAAATGGCAGATGAAATTTAATGTTGATAAATGCAAAGTAATGCACATTGGAAAGCATAATCCCAACTATACATATAAAATGATGGTCTAAATTAGCTGTTACCATTCAAGAAAGAGATCATGGAGTCACTGTGGATAGTTCTCTGAAATCATCCACTCAATGTGCAGCAGCAGTCAAAAAAGCTAACAGAATGCTGGGAGTAATTAAGAAAGGGATAGATAATAGGACAGAAAATATCATGTTGCCTCTATATAAATCCATGGTACGCTCACATCTTGAATACTGTGTGCAGATGTGGTTGCCCATCTCAAAAAAGATATATTGGCACTGGAAAAGGTTCAGAAAAGGGCAACAAAAAATATTAGGGGTATGGAACAGCTTCCGTACCAGGAGAGATTAATAAGACTGGGACTTTTCAGCTTGGAAAAAAGATGGCTTAGGGGAGATATGATTGAGGTTTATAAAATCATGACTAGTGTAGAGAAAGTAGATAAGGAAGTGTTGTTTACTACTTCTCAAAACACAAGAACTAGGGATCACCAAATAAAATTAATAGGCAGCAGGTTTAAAACAAATAAAAGGAAGTATTTCTTCAAACAATGCACAGTGAACCTGTGAAACTCCTTGCCAGAAGATGTTGTGAAGGCCAAGACCATAACAGGGTTCAAAAAAAGAACTAGATAAATTCATAGAGGATAGGACCATCAATGGCTATTAGCCAGGATGGACAGAAATGGTGTCCCTGTCCGCTGTTTGCCAGAAGCTGGGAATGAGCAACAGGGGATGGATCATATGCTGATTACCTGTTCTGCTCATTCCCCCTGGGGCACCTGGCATCGTCCACTGTCAGAAGACAGGATACTGAGCTAGATGGACCTTTGGTCTGACCCAGTAGGGCCATTCTTATGTTCTTAGTGGTTCCCGAACCAGGGGTATGCATAGCCCTGGGGGTACGCAGAGGTCTTCCAGGGGGTACATCCACCCATCTAGATATTTGCCTTGTTTTACAATAGGCTATATAAAAAGCACAAACCAAGTCAGTACAAAGTAAAATTTCATACGACTTATTTATGCTGCTGTAAATACTATACACTGAAATGTAAGTACAATATTTATATCCAATCGATTTATTTTATAATTATATGGTAAGAATGAGAACGCAAGCAATGTTTCAGTGATAGTGCGCTGTGACACTTCTGTATTTTTATGTCTGATTTTGTAAGCAAGTCATTTTAAAGTGAGGTGAAACTTGGAGTGCACAAGACAAATCAGACTCCTGAAAGGGGTACAGTAGTCTGGAAAGGTTGAGAGCAACTGAGCCAGAACATCTTGTATGTCTCATCAGCTACAATATCTTAATTTGACTTAATTGATTGGTTTGTTTGTTTGCTTTTTTAAAAAAAGCTGGGTAATGACAAGCAGTTCCTTTAACACATGCAGTGAGTAATTATTGCCCGTTGTATAAATATTAACGCTGCATAAAGAGAATAAAGAGACAGTAACTTTTTAAACTAGTCATTCTTCTGCATAACTAGATACGATGGGCTAATTCCCTAATGGCAGGCAGAGCTGTCCCTAGGGACCCTGGACAGCATGGGGCCAGAAGCCTCCAGAGCCCCTGGACTTCCAAGAGCTAAGCAGATCAAACCAAGCATGTTTATCACACTGAGGAGATTTAAATTTCAAGATTCCTTATAAGAAGTGGAAAGGGAGGTGGATATTTTTTGCTGTTTTTAAAATTAAATAGGCAGCTAGTATTGTTTTCAAAATTATTATGAAGAACAAGTTTAAGCTTTGTCGTAACATGCGTTGTTTGCCTGGACTGCTCAAGACCTGAATGCTTGTGTAGGAGGAACTCTTTGAGTTGGCTTCTTAAATACCTTCATACTGTTTCACATCTGATACTTCTTTATGAAACATAGGAGCCTTGTCTTATAACAGGCTTATTCAAAGTGATACAAGCTACGAAGGTGAGATCTTGGAAGAGTGTTGCTGTTTTCATAATGTAATAGAATACTGTAATGATAAATAAATAATTAATAATAGTGTGTAATAAGCATGTAATTAAAAACAAATTTTATATTTCCAAGATCACTGCTTTTATAATTTATACACAGGTAAAGGAGAAAATCCCTGGAAATATTTTTAGGAGGGGGTTTGTGAGACTTGACATTTTAGTGAAAGGGGTTCACAGGTTGTTAAAGATTGGGAACCACTGCTCTCGTCTACTGAAAGCAATAGCAACTGCCGCAGATTTGATATTTCCTCCAGTAGAGGGCAGGTGTTCTGCACAAACCAACCCATTCATTTCATTACCAAGCGAGATGTAGTTGACTCCTTATTGCCAAGGCTCTGTAGGCTGAACTGCGGGTAATGGCCGTG
Source organism: Mauremys mutica (assembly GCF_020497125.1). NCBI lineage: Eukaryota > Metazoa > Chordata > Testudines > Geoemydidae > Mauremys > Mauremys mutica. Next base: position 54,359,991 of record NC_059079.1, read on the forward strand.
GAAGTTATTGTCAGGTCATTTTTATTGTGTAATAATAAAAATGCAAAGTTCTCACTTGGACGAGAGCCAGGAGAGAGTTAAAGAGAACATTAGGGGCCACAGCCACAGAATGGTGAGGAGTTTTTTGTTTTCATAAAACAAATCTACTTTTGACACTGAGCACATAATTCTGGTGATAACTTCCAAAGGCCCAGTCCTGCAGCCTGTACTCCCTGCAGAATATCAGTGACTTCAGTGAGACCTCTCGCCCAACTCAGGGCTGTACGATCTGTGTACAATATTGATAGGAACCAGGATTTCATAAATACTAAGTGGCTCTATTTACAGGCACATTGTGTCTCGCACATCACTTACCTCTTAACAGACGGACAGCCACAATTCCAACAGTTAAAACCTTTATCATTTTAAGTCAGATGTTTAGATTACTTAGGGATAATTTTCTGTATTTGATCTAGAATATACCCTTTAGCTTGCACTAAACTTTCATACATTTGAATCCAAAAATAAGGACCAACTCTAAAATTCCTTATAAAATGCAGTCTACAAAAATCATACTTCATTAGCACTTGATGTATGGCCAGCTCATGGAATGTGCTAGGAGCCCTCAACGTGCATTTTCTTCAATGCGAGTTGAAGGTGCCCAGCAGCTTGCTGGATCTCAGGCCTTTAGAACGGTCAGGCTGTTGATATCTGTAAGTTTCAACCTACCGATTTAACAGATGGGTATACTGGCAGAGATGAGTTAGCGCCAAATATCATGCAGCATGTTGTGGTGGGAATGGGAGGCAGACTTCCCAATTCCCCATGCTCTGTTTTAACTACTAGCCACACTTCTCCTCTGAAAGGAGACGTCATTTTGTAATTTTAGAATACTAACACTAGGAAGATAGTATAAGAGTGCAGCTTAATATAGCTAGTTCTACAGGTACAAAATGGTGCTGAAGGAGACGTATAGTTGTTTGAATATCAGTAACCAATTGCCCCAAGATTGGCTGAAACACCTGCAACTTTTGGAGATTATTACACAAGACCTAGGAAAACATGATGGCTTTCACAGCCAGTGAACAGCCACTAATGCATAGCCATGTGGAATTTGTGGCACTAGTTTGATTCTGCACTGAAGGCATTTTTCTAATCATCAGTTCCAAATTCTCTACAGTCTGTTCAGTCTTGCATGGGGGTTTAACAAACTGAACATCCTGTAAAGAAACAAGGGGTGCATTCTCAAGGATTCAGCTGGAGAATTTGTGAGGAAGTCAGTTAGAAGTCTAGGCACAAAGGCTCAAACCCTCTCCCCTGCACAAAGCCTGAGTTAAACAAGCTTTGTGCAGATGGGTTACACAAGGGTTGGAAGAGAATTAATCTTTCCGCTTTCCTCTCTCCACAGTGCATTTTGGCTGCTGATCCAAACATGCTCTGGTAGAGATTGTGCCCACACCCCACCCTGCTCCCAAAACAAGCCTTCATGCTACTGGGGATGGCAGTGCCACAAAGGAAAGACTATGGAATACAAGGCTGTAGCTCCCCACTCCTGCATGAGCTCCCCACTAGCCAGCAACACCTCACCTATTCCACCACCTTATTGGGAAGGGGGTTTACAACAATTACATGGGCCTGATTTAATCTGCCTATGGCAGGAACAATTAACTCTATCACTAGTGCCCAGACTCCTCACAAAAGCACTTCTCCAAGAATCAATATGGCCAGACTCATCCCTGATAAATTCTATCCCCTAACTCCAATAAATGGAGGACTAAGGCCCAGGCATCTCACTGGGGCCAAGGGAATCTCTTCTGGCTAGAAGAGGAGGAGGTCTCTCCTGTGTGGCCCATTACTAACCAGGAGGATTGTGGAATTCTTCCCATCAATCTACAATTCCTGGCAAGGAGATTTTCCCATAAGCATAAAATTCATTTATTTAAAGGCCCATTAGCCATCAGGTACGAAACAGAGAGAAGAAAAACAATTCTCTAAATGCCAAATACCCCTTCAGAGGATAACTATCCACCTAGCCTGGTAAGACACACACAAGGAAAAGAGCCATTGCATTTTATTCAGATCCTGCCAGATGTTCATTGACCTCAGCGGAGTGGAGGGTGCTCAGTGCCTTCCAAGCCCACAGTGAGAATTCTCCTTCTAGAGCGACCTGATGTTTATGGAGAGGAAAACGTACTATTCAGAAGGAAAGGCAGCTCAGAAATGCCTCCTCATGTCATTATATGGGTTATAGGGATAAGAGCGCCCGCCAAGAACCCATCAGATGACCAGTGGAGGCTTACTGCTATTATTACACAGCAACAATCGACCAGCTAAAGCTGTATGCAGTTTGGTTGTAGCCATGTCAATCCCAGTGTGTTAGAGAGCCATGGTGCCTGAAATAATATCTTTTATTGGACCAACTTCTGTTGGTGAGAGAGACAAGCTTTTGAGCCACACACAGCTCTTCTTTAGGTCCTGGAAAGGTACTTTCAGTATCTCAGCTAAATGCAAAGTGGAACAGGTTGTTTAGCATAAGCCAGGGGTAGGCAACCTATGGCACACGTGCCGAAGGTGGCACGCGAGCTGATTTTCAGTGGCACTCACACTGCCCGGGTCCTGGCCACCAGTCTGGGGGGGCTCTGCATTTTAATTTAATTTTAAATGACGCTTCTTAAACATTTTAAAAGCCTTATTTACTTTACATACAACAATAGTTTAGTTATACATTATAGACTTGTAGAAAGAGACCTTCTAAAATCGTTAAAATGTATTACTGGCACGCAAAACCTTAAATTAGAGTGAATAAATAAAGACTCGGCACAGCACTTCTGAAAGGTTGCCAACCCCTGGCATAAGCAGTTAACACATATTTTAAGGCAGTGGTTCTCAACCAGGGGGCTGCACGCAGGTTTGAGGGGATCCATCAAGCAGGACCAGTGTTAGACTTGCTGAGGCCCAGGGCAGAAAACCAAAGTCCCACTGCCTGGGAATGAAGCCCAGGGCCCTGAGCCCCGCCACCTGGGGCTGAAGCAGTAGCCTGAGCAACTTAGCCCCACAGCACAGGGGCCCCTGCCAATGGCCCTGCTTGCTACCTCCTAACACCGGCCCTGGCTTTTATATGCAGAAAACCATTTATTGTGGCACAGGTGGGCCAGGGAGTTTTTATGGCATGTCGGAGAGGTGAGGTGCGGGGGGCTCAGAAAGAAAAAGGTTGAGAACCCCCTGTTCTAAGGGACCATTCAAGATAGAGTTAATACCTCTGCAGTCATAGGACAAAAATGGGAGTTTGTGGGTTATAGACTGTTGTAATAAGCCATAAATCCACTGACTCTGTTCAGTCCATGATTTGTGGTGTCCAACAGAGTTATGAATTTAAGCTTCCAGGCTCATCTATTGAGTGTTGTGCGGGTTTCCTTTGAGGATGAGGACTCATAGGTCAAACAGAAAGAGCGCTTTGTGAAAAGTGTTCACTCACAGGTGATACAGTGTTTTTGTCTTTGATCATTGTCCTGTGGAAGTTCATTTGACAGCGTAGTAATTGTCTGGTTTCACCCATATAGTTGTTACTGGGGCATTTAGTGCACTGGATGAGGTACACCACATGTTGTGATAGGCATGTGTAGGACCCATGGATCTTGAAAGGTGTGGGGGGTGTTGACCATTGTAGCAGTGGAGATACATCTGCAGGTTTTGTATCTGTTGTTCTGCCAGGATCTGGTGCCGCTCTAGGTTGGTGTATCCTGGTCTGTGGGGAGCTTGCTTCTGATGATGAGCTTGGGGGGTTGTTTGAAGGCCAGAAGAGGGGAATCAGGAAAGATTTCATTCAGGATGGGCTCCCCATCAAGTATTGGTTGTAGTTGTTTGATGATACCCCATATGGATTCCAGTGTGGGGTGGTAGGTGACAACTAGGGGCGTGAGGTCAGAGAGGGCATTATTTATATAATGAATCAGGTTTTCTTGGGGTATTTGGATGGCCTGATCCATGATGTGATCTACTTTTCTGGTGGAGTGTCCTTATTTGGTGAAGATGGTTTTGTGTGTTAAGGTGCGTAACCCAAACTCTCTCCTTGGAGAATATTTTTGGTATCTGAATGCCTGGCCATAGATAACAGATTTCTTGGTGTGTCTGGGGTGGTTACTGGATCTGTGAAGGCAGGTGTGGTGATCCGTGGGTTTCTTGTATATGGTTGTCTTGTATAAGCTGACTGTGGTGTCCAGGAAGTAGGTGCTGGTGTGCGAGTGTTCCAGAGAGAGTTTAATGGAAATCTATGAGCCGTCTATAAATCTATAAGCCGTCTGTCCAGAGCATGAAAAGATCAGTGATGCATCTCGGGTACATCATTGGTTTTGTGGTGCTGAAGCTGGACTTCAGATAAAGTAGTAGTATCAAACTTATTAGAACAACTAGTGCATGGAGAAAAGCAAACTGCACACATGGGGATAATGTGTAGTAAAGAGAGGCTGCTGCACTAGGAAGATTATGTAAAGAAACCAGCGATCAGAAATAGCTCAAAGTAACGTAGTCACAGACAGAGTTAATACGCCAATGTGGGGGAGACAGTGAAACTGCTTCAACATAAACAGCCTTTTTGAAAGTCTGACAGCCCAGGGTTTTATCAGGGATGGACAGAAATGGAAATAAAGCAACATGCCAAAGTAAGATAGGAAGAAAATTATTCAGAGGCCCTCAAATTCAGAAATCTGCCCAAGATTCGTACACAAACCAGTGCTTCTCAGAAAGAGAGGGCACATTAAAATTAGTTAAAAAAATTTACCCAAAGGGGAGAGAAAGAGGAGTATGTGACAGAGATGGGGCTAGGGGATTATTTCTTCAGAAACAGTGGGGAAAAGTTTGCAGTCTGATAAACAGCCAGAGCATGAGGAGTCCGTAACATTTTCAAAACAACTAACCCCAGTGTTAAGAGGATGTTTCTTTTCAGAGAATTTGGAAATAGCAACAAGCCACTATTCCATTATGCTACATGGGCGGGTGGGGAGCCTAACAGGCAAGCACAGAGCCTTCTGCTCAGTCTCACTCTGGAATCAAGATATGAAAATGCTGGCAGGGCATTGGCCACAAAACTTGATGGAACAATAGGGAGATGAATAGAGATGAAACAGCAGCACAACAGTGGGTCAGTCGGGGTGAGTGTTAACTAGATACACTCAGCCTACTCCACACAAGGAGAGAAGATTCTGCGGGTGAAATAGCCACACTGAAGGGCTAAACAAGGACGTTCACACTAAACAAGTCACCTGCAGAGGGGGGCACTAGCAGAGCAGCCATTCAGTGGTCCTCTGTGCCCTCTGCATATTACTTTGGGAGATGGGGATCTGCAGGAACCCAAAACAGGCTGCTGTAGAGGGGCTATTTGGGAGCAGAGCCATGTTTACACAGATCTAATGGCCCCAAACTCTAGCAGAGTGGCAGCTGATGCTATTCTAGCCCAGGTACCCAGATAGAACAGTGATGGGAATAGCGTGCTTGCCTAGCTACTTTAGATCAGGGTGTCAAACTCATTCTGTCCCAAGGACTGAATTCCATTTCTAATTATGGTTCATTGGTCCAGGGTATAAATTTAGGACTATGCATCTACAGTGGCTCTCCCGCAGATGTCAAAGGGAAGTTTTCACAAAGATGAAGGCTGAAATAACTGAACTTCCCATTATTACTTATTTGTTCCCTGGTTTATGTCACTGAATAGGAAAATACGCTTGCTTTTAGGAGCCTCACTGTCTCTCTCTTCATTTTTTAGTCTCCCCTCTGCTCTTCTTTCCCTGGAACAATTGCCACTCCCTTTTCCATTTCATCCCCTAAAATGACCCATAATGCAACAGTCAAATGTTGACATTAAAGTATTGTTGTTGGGCAGCACAATTTACATCCCAGTGTGACTGAAAGAGACAGAGGAGTCCCCACCTCTCAGAGCCATTTTTTTCAGGCTGTCAGCAGACTCAGGCAGACATCACTCCCTCAGTTACATTCAGTTCATAGTTGGCAGGTTCTCTTTGCACTTGTGAGGGGGAGAAACATGCATTTTAAAAAAAAAGTTTAGATTGTGCACAATCTGATTGTCTCACACAGGTGACAAATTCATCATGCAGGCCAGGGGTTTGACACCCTTGAAGGGAACCCTGCCCACAAAATAAGGTGAGATGCTTCACTCCCCGCCCCCCAGCCATGCTGAGCTGCCCATAAAAAAGCTGGTGATTTGGGCTGTATTTCACCCTGACACTGCCCTCTCCTTCCCCACTTAATACTGAGGCACCTCTGATTGTTTGTTCACTGCTTATAGAGCGGGACAGGCTTAAATCTGCTTCCTCCAAGAAGAGTGTTCTGTGTACTAAAAACCTTCTTCAGCAGCTGAAGTCAGAACAGTGTGGGGGAGAGCGTAGCACTGGGAAACCAGCTTCAGAGCTCTGTTTGGGGGTTCTAGCCAGCAGATGGTGAAACTGGACCAGAGCTTTGAATCAGAACATTAAAAAAAAATTCCACTGAAAATACAAAGCAAAACAGAGGCAGCTGCATCCTCATCCCTTACTCTCCTCCATTACCCTGCTTCAGCTTCACAGACTGAGGCAAAGCACTGCTCACGCCCCTCTTCCCCCTCAAGATGCTGCAATGTTTCAATTCCATCTCCCTGCAGTTACGATAAGGTCCTGCTGAATGAGCTAATCGCACGAGACAAGCAATGCTAATGCGGAATATGGACGTTTCAATCTAATCTCTAGTCTGATTTTTTCTTATCTGAAAAATTACAAACCCTTGTAATTCAATCAGACACAATCCTGGGCATAAGGGTGTGGGAATCTAGCTCACCTGGGAAAGATTAGTAGCTTTTCTTAATTACAAGAGTATCTTAATATACTGAAAACTGCCATAAAGTTCACAGAATCATAGAATCTCAGGGTTGGAAGGGACCTCCGGAGGTCATCTAGTCCAACCCCCTGCTCAAAGCAGGACCAAACCCAACTAAATCATCCCAGCCAAGGCTTTGTCAAGCCTGACCTTAAAAACTTCTAAGGAAGGAGATTCCACCACCTCCCTAGGTAACCCATTCCAGTTCTTCACCACCCTACTAGTGAAAAAGTTTTTCCTAATGTCCAACCTAAACCTCCCCCTCTGCAACTTGAGACCATTACTCCTTGTTCTGTCATCTTCTACCACTGAGAACAGTCTAGATCCATCCTCTTTGGAACCCCCTTTCAGGTAGTTGAAAGCAGCTATCAAATCCCCCCTCATTCTTCTCTTCTGCAGACTAAACAATCCCAGTTCCCTCAGCCTCTCCTCATAAGTCATGTGCTCCAGCCCCCTAATCATTTTTGTTGCCCTCCGCTGGACTCTTTCCAATTTATCCACATCCTTCTTGTAGTGTGGGGCCCAAAACTGGACACAGTACTCCAAATGAGGCCTCACCAGTGCTGAATAGAGGGGAATGATCACATCCCTCGATCTGCTGGAAATGCCCCTACTTATACAACCCAAAATGCCATTAGCCTTCTTGGCAACAAGGGCACCCTGTTGACTCATATTCAGCTTTTCGTCCACCGTAACCCCTAGGTCCTTTTCTGCAGAACTGCTGCCCAGCCATTCGGTCCCTAGTCTGTAGCAGTGCATGGGATTCTTCCGTCCTAAGTGCAGGACTCTGCACTTGTCCTTGTTGAACCTCATCATATTTCTTTTGGCTCAATCCTCTAATTTGTCTAGGTCCCTCTGTATCCTATCCCTACCCTCCAGCGTATCAACCACTCCTCCCAGTTTAGTGTCATCTGCAAACTTGCTAAGGGTGCAGTCCACACCATCCTCCAGATCGTTAATGAAGATATTGAACAAAACCGGCCCCAGCACCGACCCTTGGGGCACTCCACTTGATGCCGGTTCTTCTAGCTGAGAGATTGGTGCATTTCCCAGCACCCATACAATCTATTTTGTCAAATATCACAAGATACGCAGGGCCAGTCTTATTCATTATTTGGACAGGAGACTAAAGGAAAGCTCAAAGTGGCGAAAAAGGTGGTGATGACGACTCAGTGTGTTACTAATGAACCAATGCCCAAAGGGGCCATTGTTCAGCTGGAAACACACACACATGGAAAGTGAATATCTAGTCAAAACAAAACCTTCCATTCTAACTCTAGTGGGAGGCAGAGTATGAAAATGGGACAACATGTGGGACTACCCCAAGGCCCACCGGCACAGGGATGGCCTCAGTCGCTTGCCCTAGCCCCACTCCCACTTCCTCTTGTGCGGGGATGGCTCCAGTCACTCGCCCAAGCTCGTGTGGGGCTGGCCCAAGCCGCTTGCACAAGCTCCCATCCCAGGGGGCTGGCATTGCTGCTCACCTGAGCCTGCCTGCATCCTGTGTGAGTCTGGGGTTGTCATCGTCGCTGTTTGCCCAAACCCTGCCTCCCCCTCTGTGCAGGGCTGGTGTCACCGCTTGCCTCCTCACGTCCCTCTAGTCTTCACCCTACTTTTTGATCAGTTGGCAAAAGCAAATGCGACAAATGGCCATCTTGCCAAAAAGGCTGGGACAGTCGGGACAGGGCTTAAAAAAGGGACTGCCCCAGCCAAAATGGGACATATGGTCACCCTAAGTATGAATATTTATAATCCCTGCCAACGTTCCCTCTAATATTTGACAGGCTGTGTGCACAAAAAATTTCTTGTGTGCAAATTTGTGTGTGCATGGTGTTTTGCCATGTGCGCGGGGTTTAGGATCTGTGTGCGCGCACACACGCACAGCTTAGAGGGAACAGTGATCCCTGCCTCCATTTCCTTTTCTGTATAGGGAGGCAGCAAGGGCACGGGACTGGGATTCAGTCCTGTTACTGGCTCTGCCACCAACCTGCTGTGGCCAAATCACTTCACCGCTGTGTGCATGTTCACCCTTCATCTTCTCCATTGAGATTGTAAGTTTTCCAAGGCAATGTTATCTCTTGCTGTGTGTCCCACACACAGCCTAGCCAAACGAGGCCCTGATCTCAGCTGCGATCTGTAGGTGTTACCATAATACAGATCATAAATACACTAGTGATGTCTGGGACAAAGGGCCTGATCTAAAGCCCAATGAAGTCAATGGGAGTTTTTTCCTGGACTTCAGAGTGTGTGGGATCAAGGCCCAGGAGTCCTAGGAGCAGCACCAGCAACACCTCTCCTGAACTTCATCTCCCTTACAAATATCTTCTTTCTTCCCTCAATCCTTGTCTCTGTGATCCTCTCTCTTTCCTTCATTCTTGCAGTTCAGCAACTTATCAGTAGGTCACCCCTATAGGGAAATCACCAGTTTTGATTTGTGATGTATAAAGTCCTATGGCAAATTGCTTTCTGTTTCAGTTTTCAATCCCCAGTTCTGATACTGTACAAAAGTTTATTTAACAATAGCAGCAAGCAGAGAATTGTACTTTATGTTATCGGGGTTGGTAAGAGAGCACTTTAAGTCAATATGGAGCAAGCTCCAGTTCTTCCCCCCACAAAAAATTAGTAATAAAAGCTCCCAAAGATCTGAAGCCTGTAAGAGAGATGGAGTGTTCTGTTCTTAGTAACGGCCTCCCTTAGCCCTTTGAGAATTCAGATTTGCAAAGGGAAGTAGCTTTCTGTGTTTTCAGGTTTGTTTGTTTTTAAAATAATTCTCTATTACATCTTTATCCATTATGTCTAGATAACACCTAGTCCTGCCATATGTGCAGGGGACTGGACTAGATGACCTCTCAAGGTCCCTTCCAGTCCTATGATTCTATATTATTTAACTAAGAGGTTTCTGCTCCTGTCACAAATTGCCGATTCTTCTCTGCCATTACAATGATAACTTGATCTGCTATAGAAGAGGCAGCTGTATTTCTGTCTACCCAAAACAACTGAAATTGTAGAGGCTCCAGGGCCAGATTGTAAACCCCTCCAGTGGGACTCTTCGCATAAAGGCTCCCCAATCTGGCCGCCAGTGTGTGATTGTAATTTCATTCTCTGTTTTGGGATGACCACCACACACAAGGTCAGACACCTGAAAATATAAGGTAGCCAATTATTTTTATGCGGCATCCACTTAGCCGCAGGGTTGTCTGTCTACTTCACAGAGTACCACATCATTCCCAAAGTAATCAGACACCAGCCAGTAAAGACCAAAACAAATTCTTTTCCAGTCAAAATCCTAGGAAAACATCTGAGTCCTCAAGGAAACCCTGAACTTGATCACAGTGACAGGAGAACATTAATAAGGCAGCACATCTAGTGATTAAAGCACAGAACTAGGAGCCAGGAATTCTGGATCCCAGCTTTGCCACTGACTGCCTGTGAGATCATAGGTAACTCACCTGAACTCTTTATACTTTAATGTATGCATCCATAAGATGGGAACAATAATATTTACTTACGCCACGTGTTACAAACTTAAATTAATGCCGGAAAAGTGGTTTGAGGTCCATAGATGAAAGGTGCTATAGAAGAGAACAGAGAATAATTTTTAATGGCAAAACAGCCAGTTTCAAGATGTATCAATCAGTACAGTACAGTTGATAACTGATAAGGGATTCACTCTAGGATATTAGTTCACCAAGCTACAAATAAATGGGAACCTGGCCATGGTGGAACTTCGCTTCAGAAGAAATGTTGGGGTCAGTAACTGAGGTTAATCAGTGGTGTTTCACAGAGCACTTGCTACTCTAGCCCTCTTCCTCACTTTCAGACACTAGATTGCTTTCAAATTCATTCCCACTATTACTTTTGCCATGTAAACAAGTGCTGTAGCTGCCACAGGGCTGCTATATGAATGGACAGGGAGGTGAAGCTGGGTGATAAACAGGAAGGGAGATTGTGACACAGAGGGAAAGGGTCCCCTGTTCTTTGCAAACGACTCTCACCTCAGATGCTACAAACTCACTATACCAAACTTATGGGATATTTATGCATAAAGAGTATCATGTAAGGTATCTACAGAAAGCTCATAACTTGTCAAGATTTGTAATCATTGTGAGATGCATGTGTGGGTAATATTTAAGGAACAATTTAGTTATATTGAAAGAATGCTGTATGGATTTGGAGTAAACATTAGTCACTAGAGGGGTAATATGTCTTGTTGGTGGCATATGCAAGTAGGAGGGAGTTGTCATCAGTCCTGTATAACTGGCCATGCAATGCAAGGCTCAACTATTTAGGAAAACTATCAGAGACAACAGCAAACAATTGAATCCTCTTGAGGATAAAAGAGGAATATTACAACAACAAACAACAACAACAAGACGACAGGGTTTTGCCCTGTCTATGAATAGAAACAAAAGATTACTTCAGTACAACACAGAGAAGGGAGAGGCACTCTGAATTCTTTCACTGTGGACAAATCTTGCGGAATGAGGTGTTCTCATGAAAAATCGGATCCTGGTTCCCGTGAAGCCAGTCAGCTAGCTCTGCAATAGACTGAACTTTGGGAGGAAACCTAGCCAGGCTTTGATGGTGCAAGAGTCCTATTGCCATGCTAAGCCCTATATATACAAAAATAATGTTAATAAATGTGTCATGCTCAAATGGTCTCTGTAAAACAGATGGTTACAGAAAGGTGCAATCAAGATATTAAACACTGATGTAGGATAATTCATCTTTATTAACCTTTGGATGCTGGGAAATATGCAATAGGAAGGCTAACAAAGGCACTAATACATAAGGGTTCGTTCCAGCCTCAGTTCAGCAAATCATGTAAGCACGTATTTAAGTGCTTCGCTGAATTGGGACCTTAAGGCTCAAGGAAGGCTGTACATTAAGAAGTTTAACAAAGGCTAAACAATGTGTTTGTGTGGGTGTGTTTACACACATATATATCTAGACCTACATACACACATGTACATATACATACTCCACACACACAACAACAAATTCTGTATAACAGATGATTGCATACATGTTTTAGCAGGGAGAGTTTGGAGCAGTGGAAAGACACACGAGGCAAAGCCACAAGTGAATTATGCAGGCCATCCCAAACGAGTGCTAACACAACCTTTACTCCACATCCTCATATGTTCTGAATACAACATTTTACAGAAAGACCTTTTCAAATGTTTTACAGTGGTTTAACAGTTTTGGTAATGAGTTTCATGTCCCACTGTCTGGAAAACTAGGTTCTCTGAGTATCAGGAGTCCAACTGTACAGGCCAGAGAAGGAGAAGAAAATTATAATCAATAACACTTTTAAAATCTAAAAAAATAAATAAATTACCAAATAGCTTGTCTCTATATATACTGTGATTTTGTTTTTGTTTTTAAGGTCAACACTTTGGAACCTTCCAGGGTTAGAAGCAAGTGCTGTCTCTCTCGTTAGGGAGCTAGGAATGCTCAGCTCTTCCATGGCATAAATCAACCATTTCTAGCCCTAATGGGTCACAGGATATCGGAACTTGAACCAGTCCCTGCTCCAGTACTGAATTTTGCCAGCCTCAATTGTTGTATTTTGGGTTGTGTGTTGAGATAAAATTAAATTTTTCATAATGTGCATTGAGGTAAAATTAAGAATTTCTTTGGGACAAAAGATCATCATTTGTGGCTTTTATTTAAATGACAGCTGTTTGAAGCTCTGCAGAGGTTTGCAATACTAGAAGCAACACTAGGTAAAAATAAATTAGTGGGCAGAGTGCAGGAGAGGTGCTTAAAGGTAGATACTGTACTGTTTAATATATGGTTCTGTGATTTTTTTCATGTGGCCCTCTTCTTCACATTGGTGGCATCTATATAATAGACAATACTGAGGTCTTTTGGAGATTTTTATACATCCTTTCCACCTGTAAAGCTGAGTTTTGGAAAATTAGAAAAAAGGTTTCAAGAAACATTTTGTCTAGGTAAGAAAATAAAATAGAAAAGGCGCTATGGGAAAAGTGGAAGGCGATACAAGGGACAGGAGATATTTCCATAAATATTTTATATAACAGAGAGTAGGTTTGGCATTAATTATACTAAGTTTGGCAATAATGTATCTCTGTAAAATGATGTCACTGGCATTACAGCATCATAAAAAATTACATAGCCGCTATTTTAGGTAGCTGCTCTCTTCAGCTCAGTGAATAAATATATCTCCATATGACTCATTCAAACAGGCTATTAATAGATGCAATATCAGAATGCTAGAAACTGAAAATTTCATTCAGTCGCCATGTATTTATCTAGGCTTTAACCACGATCTCATTTTAAACCTATGTGTTTCAAGATGTTTTGAACAGAAAGGACATATTTTCTATTCAACACAGAGCTATACACCTTCAAACCCTTGAAGGAAAAAAGCTTGATAGTGATTCAAGATGCTAATTATTAGTCTTATACATTCATTTGTATTACATTCAACCAGTGCCTAGCACAGTGGACTAAAATAGATTCAGGAAAATGCTTCATGTTAATGGACCAGTTAAGGTGAAACCGTCACTATTATCAATCTTAAAATAAACTCGTGTCTCCTTCACTATTAATTTCAGGATTTTAAAAAGCTACGAGCCCAGAATGAGATCACACAACAACACAGTCAATCCGACAGAGTAAGGAAAGAGACAGCAGGATTCTTACCTTGTTACATAGCTACCTGCCACTAAATCAGAAATAGACAATGACAACTGGATATAGCCAATATGCAAATCGGGCTTGTATGCTTCTTGAACCACCCAGCATGCATTTAGTAACATTTCACCTCCGATATTTCACTCAAGACTCTACGTACCACTTAAGTCCCTCCTGCTCCTTAAGTGATGCATATGTCCTCTTATGCTGGGATGAGTTTCACTCTTAACTACAGTTATTATCTTTACAATTTAGCTAATTTTTCCTTACAAAAGTTACATGGCATTTGTTGTGTTCCCTAGACTTAGCATAGGCAGTATCTATACTACTTCAGCTACTGAGGTTCATGTTACTTAGTTTTCCAAGGCAACTGGCTAGTTTAAGGAGGACCACTGCAGTTGCTTCCAACTAACTAGTATGTCTCTCCTGGACAGTGCACCTGACAACTTACCACAGCCTTCACCTGTGTTAAATAGGTGATTTTCAAACTGCTATAAGGCAGCTAAGTCAAAAAGAGAATTTTTTCATTGTTAGCAGCAATTCAGAACACAGGTCGCTAATGGAAACCACCCTTAAAGTCATGATTAAGGCTAAGATTTTATCATGGATATTTTTAGTAAAAGTCAGGGACAGGTCATGGGCAATAAAGAAAAATTCACAGAAGCCCATGACCTGTCCCTGACTTTTACTAAAAATATCTGTGACAAAATGGGAAGAGATTGGGTAGCTGTGGGGTGGCTGAGAGCTCTGGGGCCCCCACCACCCATGGGGGCTCAGAGCTGCAGGGTCCCCCTACCCCTTCCCCAGCGGTGAGGTGATGCGGGAATCCCCCCACCACTGCCAGAGTGGGGAGCTGCAGGGATCCCCAAACCACGCTACGGCGGGGGAGCTGCCATGGCTGTGGGGGAGCTGCGGGGGTCCCCCTGACTCACAGTGGCAGCCAGGGAGCTGTCAGGGTCCCCCAGCCACCATGGCTGGGGATACTATGCTCGCGGCAGCTGAGAGCTGCAGGGTACCCCCACTGCCTGCGGTGGCTTGGATCTTGGGGGCCTGCTGCCTCAGGCAGTGGGGGTACCTCACAGTTCCTTGCCACTGTGGGAGGCACCGGGACCCTGCAGCTCCCAGCCGCAGGGGCTGAAGTCACAGAGGTCTTTGGAAGCCACGGATTAAGTGACCTCCATGCCAAAATCACATCCTTAGTCATGATCAATGGGCCTCTTCTAGAAGGCAGGCAGCTAGATGGATCCTTGTTGTCTCCACGTTGGGGTGAAGTTGAGTGTTTCTCACTGTAGGTGTTTTTATTGCATAATAAGATGGTTTGACAGACCGAGCTTTTGGCTTCCATAAAGGCTGAGCAAATGCAGAGTTGCTCACTGAGATTTGGTCTGCATCACTCAATAAGGCTCTGATGGAGCTTCAGGCTATTATTCAAGAGTGAGATGGACCCTTGTCCTTCGTGGCTGGTAAAATGTAGCGAAGAGACAATGGGTCCATGGTTGTGGAGGACTGACAGTGACTTGGGAATATTGGAACCGTTCCTGAAACAAGTGATTGCTTCGTCTTTGCTCAGGAAACCATTCCTTGACACTGATAATCTCTCCAATTGTCACCCTGTCTCCAATCTTCCTTTTTAATAGAACGGTTGTATACGCAGAGAGGGCGGTGTCATCTGACTTCCTTAACCCTGCTCCTTTTGGTTTAACCCTGAGAATGGTAGCGTAAGCACTTTGGTTTGGCTAGCTGGTTATCTTTAGCTGAGGATGAAAACCAAGCTGATTTTTATTTTACTGACACAGTGTTGTTGACCTGTGCTAGGAAGGATATAGGACTTTGTATGACTGTCTTCTATCCTTGCTGAGATGTCCCAGAGGGTAATATAGTATAATTGCTCATCTGCTCCTTGAAGGGCCGCCTTCTATTCAGTCATGTCACTTGTATAACATTTGTGAGGCTGTTGGGGGAGGCAGAGTGCTGTGGCATCTCCAAAACGTGGGTTCCTGGTTAGTAGGTCTTACTCAGTCTGCTGCCTGGATTGAGACTTGGATAAAGGTAAAACAGCCAAATTTAATTTAGAACAGACTAAAGTTATGCTGGCAGCCTGGGGTGGGGACATTGGAAGAAACATCAAGAGTGACATCAGCTCCCTCAATTGAGAAAATTTAGCTTAGCAAGGTGGGGCTCATGTCAGAGCCTCAGCTGTTTCTGGATGCCCTGGCTATGGCAGCAGCCAAGAGCACAGTGTATCATTTAATCTTGGCCAGAAAAGTTAGTACCTTTTCTTTCAGATATGAACTTTGCCATAGAGACCCGCTCCTCTGTCATCTGCAAGATTGAAATACTGCAGTGCTCCCTATATGGGGGCTACTCAAACTTTCACCCATTTGTTAAGGGGATTTCTTACTAGAAACAAGCTGTGGCTCTGCTCAGAGATCTATTCTGGCTTGCAGATGCAATTCAAGGTGTTGGTTTTAATCTTTAAAACCATTGTTGAGTCGGATACTGAATATCTCAGACTCTATTTATTTCCTTGTAAGATCCCAAATAATGGGGATCAGCTGACAAGCTGACTAGCAGCCCCTTGATTTAATTGTGAAGGGCCTAAAACTGTGGTTCCCAAATTTTATGGGTTCACATACCACCTTCTTAATGTTTGAAGCATTAGATGCAAATTTCTCCTTTTGTGGCCTAAATAGGCAATCTTAAGTATTTAGAGACTCACTGTAAAACTAATTTTGAATTAGGCAGATGGAGGGCTGCTTGAGGGAAATTAGAAGGGAAGGGAGTTTGGCAGGGGGAAATCTGGGTGCAAGGATTAGAGAACATAATGTTTAGATATAGTTGGGAATTTTTCAGCTAAACAAGTTTTGGTCAGAAAATGCCAATTTGTCAAAAACAATGTTTGGGGGGGCACTTTGTGGGAAAGTTTTCATTAGAAAATGTTTCTCAGGTCTAGGATACAATTTCTGGTCAAAATCACAAAGAGAAAAGGACCCACTCCAGCACTGTCTAGTGGTCAGGGCACTTAGGATGTGAGAGACCAACGCTCAAGTACCAGGTCTGACTGATTCAGATGAGTACCTTGATCACCAGGCTATTGGCTATGAGTGGGTGTCTGTCTCTTTCACTGTTTTTGTGTGTGTATGTGAGTGTGTGAGAGAGAAAAACTTCAAAAGATCTCAAGTTCATCCCAATGCAGAATGGGAAAAATTTAGAAATCATAAAAAGTTTCACAAGACAGGAAAACCATTTCCTGCCAAGCTCTAACAGGTTAGACTTAGGGTAGGGATTCTGGCTGGAGTACAGGGAGGGCCCTGGTGGGGTGAAAGAGAGAGGAAAAAAGGACAGGGAGGGCTCTGGTGGTGGGTAAGTGTGGGGGGAAAAGGCAGCAAGGCCTCCGGCAGTGGGACAGTATGTCTCTCCTGCAGCTGGGTGCAGGTCAAAGCCCGGGTAGACAAACACATGCCTTCTCCCTCTTAATCTTCCTGGAAGTGTCACCTAGCAGCTCGGTTTTATCACCTTAAAGAAGTAGCTATCTTCCTCAGCTGGTCTGCTGCTCTCTTGAATACCTGTTTCCTTAAAGGGATCATGTCTGGAGCAGGCCCACTACCTCTTACAGGAGTCAGACCACCATGTTACAGTGTACCACTTTCAACAAGCTCACACACCACCAGTGGTACAGATACCACAGTTGGGGAACCTTTGGCCCAGAGGTAGGGCACTTTCAGGGAAGGGGCCTTGATTGTTGTATCCACTTCACCTTTGGTCTGTCAAAGCTCAGGTTTGCTGGTGTTCAAATTATTCTGCAAAGACTAACTGCATGCCCAGGGAGTCTCAGGTTTAAAGAGGGTGGGGAAAAATGGTCATTATGGGGATACACACCATAGAAATGTGTATTATGCATATAAAATGTGCACATTAAACACAAACACACACAGTCTACACGAAAGCCTCACTGACTGGTGAGACCACAGCATTATTATTATTGGCCTCTTAAAGTGGTGTCCATGTTACAGATGCTATAGAACAGATTGGTCCTCTAAGAGAGCAGGAAAAATAACACTTTGGGCCCTGTGATCTGAGAAGAAGCAGAGCTAACTGATGCTGTTAGGAAGACAGGTAAAGCTCAAAAGCATTTGGGCATCAGGCTTCTTTTATACTTACATTTAATTCACTCCTTGGTAACCGTGTATATTAAGCAGTAGGAAGCTTTCCTTATTGTAAAGGCCCACTGTGTCAACCAAGCAGATTGAGATGAATCATCTCTAACTCCAAATCAAAATGACAGATAATTATTGTTTTATAAACTTGCTAAAATTAAAATATAAGATGAGATTTCAATGTTTATCATAAAACTAATTTTTATATTATAACTGCGACAGCTTTTGGAGCTCAAATTTGCCTTTTTAGTGCTCAATTTCTCAGCTCATTCTTATTTATAGCAGAGGCTATAACTCAGATTCTAAAATATTTATTTTAATTTGTAACAAGTGCCCATCCATTACTTTGGGCACTTTTACAATGACTAAAAATGCGCACTCTAAAAAATCCCGAACCCATTATGTGTAATATTAAAGACTGCCTACATTTCCTTATAACGAATTATTGGTTTTTTAATTAAAGTAGTATCTAGTGGCCGCACATATCAGTGGCCAATTGTGCTGGTCAACATACACAGTCCCTGCCTCAAAGAGTTTATATTATCTAAACACAGAAGTGCTTTTATCCCCATTTTGCAGATGGGGAACTGAGGCACAGCAAGATTACTAGGCTTTGGCTCAAAGACAAGCAGTCAGTCTATGACAGAGCCAGGGACTAGACTCAGACCTTCTACATTTCAGTCTGGTGCTGTGACTGGGTGGACTAGGTCCAGAGGCCCCCTGCTAGAAGGCCTCGTGGCCCTGCCTAACCCTGCCCCAGAAAAAAGCAGAGAAGTCCTCAAGGTGGCCTAGAGTAGAAGCAGCCAATCAGGGGCCAGGAGGGCCATAGAAAAAGAAGCAACAGAGATAGAGCAGTCAGTTGCTGCCTGGAGCTGGAAGAGAGGACCAGATTCCTGGCTGGTTGGAAGAGCAGCAGGACCATGGATAGCTCAGTGTGGCAGGGCTGAGGCAGGGACATGCCATTGGCTGGGGGCCACCCGCAAGACATGGATACCATCCCGTTCCAAAAGCTAAGAAACAGCAGGCTCACACCCAACCAGAAGGGGACTTTCGCGAGGGGTGGGTGCCACCTCCATTACAAGTGCCTTAACCACAAGATGATCCTTCTTCTCTGAAAGGAATCAGAAACCATGTTTAGTTTCTGGATAGTCTCAAGATATAACTTCATATTGACCACATGGTGGTATTTTAGTCTTAAGGTGGCAATGGCATGGCTCGGTATAACGAGATCCACATCCAAAAGAAACTGTCGCACTTGTCTTGCCAGGTGGGGAAAAGGGGGATAAAAATAAAAAGGTTCCAGCTGCTTCTGGAACAGCAAGTAGCTACCTTGGATTTAACAAGACCACAAAATTACAAACCAGCATCATAAAATGGTGGCTTCTTAGCCTTAATTAGGGTTGTCAATATAATCCTCACCAATTCTTTCCAGTTGCATCCCACCAACCCACCTCACCTTGGTCATATCTAGATTGAGCCTTTGCCACCCTCATCTAATGCCAAATCTCAGATACATATTGATACATTTGAAAATTCAAACACTACTGAAAATATTTGCAGAAGTGGGGGGAAGACAGGATAAGACAGACCAGATGTTATATTAAAAGCAAAGACAGATGGACTCTCTTCTCTTCCTGCAAAAAACAGATTCTTCTTCCATACAAACTTGGATTTTTAAAGCAGGCGTATTTACCAAACTGAAATGAGAAGCAGTGAAGACTATCAAAACATTCCCCATCAAGAATGCTATGTGCATGGCCAAAAATTATTACATCCCTGGACATCCTCCCTAGTCACCTTTCTAAAGTTAAGTTCTTTATAAAGGGCCTGATCCAAAACCCACTGAAATCAATGAGACTTCCCACTGGATCAAGCCCCAATAGACTAATCCTGCAAGGTTTACACACATGCAAATAAACTCAGTGGACATGAAGAGGGCATGTGGAATCGATTCCCATTTCATAGTTCCTTGGGCCTAAAATTCTGTACATTGGAACCAGAGCAGCAATATTACTAGCACATTATTAGCCAATTGTTTTTATGTTCCAGTTTCTAATATAAGCTGCTTTGGCCAAAAGCTGTAAACTACTTGCGGTTTTCAGTAAAATCTGTTCACCCACCATCCAACCATCTGTCCTAGATGTTTCAAAAGCACTGCACAAGTGCTGCACAAGACTGCCCTGCAATGAAACATTCAAAGCTAATTGCAAAAAGTGAATCCTTCTGACAGATTTTTATTGCATTGCATAACCATTCATCTCCACACAGGATTGTCTGGAGAAAGGACATTTGCCAAATAGTCAACATTCCCTGTAAGTCTGGGGAAACCTACCACACTACAGGGAACACACTGTCACCAGCCTAGTACTTCTGGTGTCCTCTCCTTCCCCTGCAAAATATAGAGCTTCCCATTAATCTTTACCAAGTTTCAAAGGTAGCCCAGATATATCAATATAAACTCTACACCATTGCAGTTCCCAATGGGATTCCTAGAAAACACTGTATTTGGGCATCAGCCTCAGTGGGGATGGGGTACAGGATAAATGGGGGTGCACAATATACCTGTTATGGATAGTTCAACAGCCAAGTAACCAGTTCAGTTTGAGGGTAAGGCTGATCTGACTAAGATGGAAGATTGTTGAAGTCCCTCTGCAGAATTATTTGTTGCAGATTAAGTTCCATGGTTATATTTTTGTACTTGTGTACACACCCTATATTCAACACCTGGAAGGAAATGGATGTGTTCTCTTGGGGGGTTATCAGAACCATCAGCTGTTTTCAAAAATATCTATATTTAAATGTGTGTTTTTACTGATTTTAATGCTCGCAGAGAGTATTAGACAGAGAGTGCTAGACAATGAGGATTACTACATAGAACAGGTACACAGCACTGGCATGGCACTATGTATGGACACAAGGTTCCCAAACATGACCCTACTCATCCTGTTTGCCTCAATATGTATTTCAGACTAGTTCAGTTCATGGCCTCTTTGCTTAAAGTACGACACAGAGACAGCAGCAGTGACAGCACTGGATCTTGTGATGTGCACCTCTCTCTCTTAGAGAACTGAATTGAGATTGAGCTTATTTTCACCACCAAACAGCTATCAGATGGAAACAACTTTGGGGGCATTTGAGCCAATGACTTAGATGTGAGACTCCATGTTCTGTGACCAATACCTGCGCCATAGTGTTCCACAAGGGGTCATTTACCATGGTGTAACAAGGGCCCAGACGGTGCTGGTGCATGAACAGGTGAGGGCCTGCCTCCCAATTTCCAAATCTAAAATGTTGCTTACCTTACAGAGAGAAGAAATTGATTCTGATCAGAAGCCACTCAGCAAAGTGCCATACATATCCCAGAATGCCCCTCTTTACCACCCCACAAACACAGACCCCTGAATGAACCTCCAACCCCACATATACCCTTCCTCCACCAGCCCTCACTTAAACTGACAGTTCCCTCCCACCTCCGAGCAGCCCTGACACATCCCACTCACTGCAGCCCCAAACACCTTAGCCCTATCAACCACAGTTCCCAACATCCCCCACTCACCCCAACACCCCACATTCTCCCACCTTTAAACAAGTACCCTCACTTGCCCCCAACCCCTCACCCAAAAGCCTTCTGACACTCCCCAACTCACCCCATAGCCCACTAACAACTCACCCCCCAGACTCTCACCTATCATCCCTGGGGCCTCCTGGCTACTCACCATTCCCATCCTGGGTTAAGGTGGCTCCTCTTGATCCCAGTGCTCCAATTGGCCAACCCACACTCACATGGTGTGGGCAAATTTGAGTGACGAATAGCATTGCATGCCTGGCACATAGGGTCACAGCGCCACTCTGGTTTGCCCTGGCTGCCCCCTCTCTCATGACAGGGGAGCAGCCAGGCCAAACCCGAGTGGGTGCTGCAACCCCTGCACGCCTGGTCACAACACTACTCAAATTTGGCCCAGCCACTCCTTCACCTGACAGAGGAGCAGCAAGGCCAAATTTGAGTAGTGTTGTGACCCCATGCATGAGATGAAGGGCTGGAGCGCCACTCTGTCTGCTTGGGCCCTGGCACAGTTGCACCTCTATAGCTATGCAAAGTGTCTATCCACCCTCCCTCCTTGTATAAATTATTTCTTCCTCGGAAACAACAGAGTTAATAATACATATTCCACAATGTGTTTGCATTTTTTATGGCAACAAGTAGCAAATGCAAGCAGAGTAGGACATATTCATTTAACAGTAGCTCAGTTTCTTGTGTGATTAGAACACACGGAGAAGCCAGGTATGCTGGGTCCCTTCCTGGTATTTCTTGCATGACACAAACGGAATACTCTGAACTGTTCTGGGGAAAAGACTCGCCCTCACTTTCTGGGGGGCACTAGGACCCAGGTGGTGTCTTCTCCCATATCCCCTATGCCATACTGGCTTGGCAGCCAGCTGGAAGGAGGAGCCAGCCAGTAGGACCAGAAGCAGCCAAAGCAGGGACCAGAGGGGCATGGGGAAAAAGGGGCCCAGCCAGGGCCACTCTTCCTCCCGATCCCACTCTGACTCTGGGAACATAAGGACCCAGGGTGGTATCTCTCACCACCAACACATGGGCTTGGGAGACAGCTGCAAAGAGAAGCCAGCCATGGAGTCCAGCAGCCAAAGCAGGAACCTTTGGTCCATTCCTTTGAGTTTTGAAAGCAGCTGGATGTCAACAGAAATGACGGTGTCTGTTTGGGGAAGAGGGCTATGTGGGATGTCTCTGGCTATGGGCCTAGGTCCCTTTAGTAGTGGGAGTACTTTCCTAGCTTTGTGTTACCTCATCTTCTTACCTCTACTGCGTTCAGACTCTTGATGCTAGAATTTGTATATCTATTTTTAACATATCCCCCATTATTGTAGCATCCAGGCACTGCCATACTAGTTAGGCACTCCCCTATCCAGTTTACTAGCTCTATACAATGGAATTGAAGTTACAGGAACACTTCTGTAACACTGTGATCCATCAGTCAAGGTGAGATGCTACCTAAAGAGTCATTTGCAATCTCCCTTCAAGAGCACTACAGTTCAGAGCAGCTGGAAGAGTATTACCACACAGAAACAAAGGCCTGGGAACAAGCTTGATGAGCTTTCAGCTCCAGCACAGGAGGAGGCTGGAGCAAATATGAGACCTGCAGCCCAGAACCAAGGAAACTGACAGCAGGCTACACAATGGAAACAACAACAACAGTAATCAAGGGTGCTGAGCTGTGGCATTTGACATCTGTTTTTGCAGGATTTTAAAATCCTTTGACATGCTCAGTCACTACAACCTGTGCCAGCAACTGGATTATGCTTCCAGGTTTCTAGAGAAACCTAGTCAATGTGCCCAGTGTTTGAATGAGTTGAATGATCACCATTCTCCTGTCCTCTGAGAAGAAAGAAAAGTGCTGACCTAGAGTGTATTTTTTAAACTAGATTTTCATGACTTGAGACAGAGCTTGTGTCAAATTCTGTTCTCAGTTATATGAAGTAAAAGCGCATGTACAAGCCGAGTAACTTCTCTGGAATCAATGTGATTGAAATTTACTTGAATGTGAAAGAACAGAATTTGTTTCTGTGACTCTGGGCTAGAACAGAATTTTCCTCCATTAAAGCTTGGGCTATGACATTTTCAGCATCCTACAACTGTCAGTATCACAGAATAACACAAAAACATCACACGCAAGACTCAGGCTTCCCTTGAGATAGAACAGTTACTACAGAAGAACATTAGTAAGTCTTAATGAAAAAGCAACACTATGTATATTCAAAGTTAAGCATGAGATGCTTGACTGACTTCATTCAAGTGTTAAGACAAAAATGTACACCTGGGGTTGTTGGCTTTGTCTGCTGTGACCTCACCATGCAATCTACATGTTTTGAATTGTTGTAGTCAGCACTGCAAAGATCTGGTGATGTCAAACACATACAGAAATAACCTCATGCCATTCATTTGAAAAAAGCAGTTATGGGCCTTACCAGGGTTTCTCATAAGATTCTGTTTAAAAGCTTTAGCACTGGATTGGGACTCAGGAGACCTGTATTCTATTGTCGACTCCGCCACTCGACTGCTTGGTGACCTTAGATAAGTCACTTCACCGCCTAGTACCTCAGTTTCCCCATCTGTAAAACAAGGGTAATGACACTGACCTACTTTGTAAAGTGCTTTGAGATCTACAGACGAAAAGCATGATAGAAGAGCACTATATATAAGGTATTATTATTAATATATAATGATTTTGCATGGGGGAGCAAATGCAGTACTTCTTGCTTCAGGGGCTTAGAATGCCACAGCTAAATTTATTATAAGCTGAGAGGAACCAGTGCCATTTGACATTGTGTGCTGATTAGAGAATACATTCAGGTAACAAACAAAGAGCAACTGGACAGCAAATCTTTTTCTCATGTTATTTTCTCAACATTCAAAATCTAGAGGCTTTAATATTAGGCAACATGAGAGATACAAAGAACAAAGTTGTCTATTCTGTTTTTATAACAGGATCCTGTTAAGATCCAGCTTTCTTCTCTCCATCTCTCACTAACTCATGCGCTATAACATGACAAAGGTCACTGAAATTCTGTAGCCCTTGTAAGCCTGGTTCTGTAGCCATAAGAACACTACTGCAGCCATCTCAAGAATGCCAGCTGGAGTACTCTGACAAGGAGATCACAGAAGTTAGCGACTGAAAAGACCCATAATACCACCCCCATCACAAGTGTAGCATACAGTCAGATCCCCCCCATCAGCTATTAGACATACGTAAGAAAGCGCTGAGGTTTTCCCACCTTTCCACTTAGCCGCAATCCTACTAAGAAAGCAACTGTGGAAACTATCTTGTTAGCACCTTTAATTGGTTGAGGGGTCAGTGAAGACCAACACATGACATTCCTGATGCTCAGAGAGTGAAAAAGCTGATCCGGCAATGCCACTTAGAACTCACTGGCTTGGGCAATGAGTCTAGATCCTAAAGCTAGATTTTCTCCACATGGCAGTACAAAGCAGCAACACTAAGGCTGGGCCAAAGTTTACCTTTTAATATACACCTCTACCTCGCTATAACGCTTTCCTCGGAAGCCAAAAAATCTTACCGTGTTATAGGTGAAACTGCGTTATATCGAACTTGCTTTGATCCAGCGGAGGGCACAGCCCCGCCCCCCGGAGCACTGCTTTACCACATTATATCAGAATTCGTGTTATATTGGGTAACGTTATATCGGGGTAGAGGTGTACCTACATATATTGCACGAGATACAGAAACTGAGACGGAACATTGGCAGAAGCGAAGATTGAGAAAGCCTCACAAGACAAGCACACATGCAGCATTCCCATGTCTCTAGTCCCTCCCCCATCCCGATGTAAGTGGCAGATGTATTAAAATAATATGTTAGGGTTCCCAATTCTCCACGATTGTCCTGGACTCTCCAGGAATTAAAGATTAACCTTGAATTAAAGATTATGTCATGTGATGAAACATCCAGGAATACATCTCTACCCCGATATAACGCGACCTGATATAACATGAATTTGGATATAACGTGGTAAAGCAACACTCCAGGGGGGGCGGGGCTACACACTCCAGTGAATCAAAGCAAGTTCGATATAACACAGTTTCACCTATGACGTGGTAAGATTTTTTCGCTCCTGAGGATAGCGTTATATTGGGGTAGAGGTGTACATCCAACCAAAATTGGCAACCCCAGTGCCAGATGTCCACAAAACAGAGCAGATCCAGGATTCCCTTCAATGACCAATTCAAGACAATACCCAAGATTAAGGTTTTAGAAGTGTGATACTCTCCTGCCAGTCACATACCTTTAGTTTAACATTCAGCAATACCCTGATTTCAGAGATCAACTTATATGCACATTGTATTAAGTGTTTACTTCACAAGGATGCTTGTTAAATCAAGACATGAGGATATTGCTGGAAGAAAATATTTCACTTAAACAGAAATACATACATAAAAATCCTGACTTGCAGCTTCTTGTCCATGTTCTCAGTGCAGCCCCAGGCAATTTATTTCTTCAGCTTCAATGGCATATTTCCTGTACAAAGCACAGTGCCATCTTGTTCACACTGAAAAGTTCCTTCTGTTCTGGAGATGCAAGTAAATACCTATTTCCCAAAATTCTGCATGAGAGCAAAGGCTACAGGTGGGGGGTTGTTGCCATGTGAAGGCCTAAAGAGAGCTGAATCCCTGGAAAAAATGGGTCATGGCTTAGTCTCAGGAGATAGAGAGAACAACTTCAATGGTTAAATAAAAATAAAACCTTTTAATCAGCACTATAAAAAGAGTCCTGTGGGCAAAGCAGCCCTGCCCTCCATGAGACATTCTCAGTAGGAAAGTGCAGCTTCCCCAGACCTCCCTTGGAGAGGGTTATCTGCTTGATAAGAAACCATCCCCAGCTGCAGTCTGCCTCCTGTATTCAGTGACTCTCAACAGCTGGAGACCTTCTCTTGCCTAGGAAGAGAAATTTAACCCTTTCACTTCTCAGCACGTTATCAAATATCCCCCTTCTAGATCCTTTGAAGATTGAGCTTTGCCTTTGCCAAACACTTTTCCACCTGCACCCCCACCCCTCCTTTGTGTCTGAATCAAGTACAGTAATGGTGAAATTCTCACCACAACCAAAGGGGGCTCTGAAATGGACAAATCCATCCCATCATTCCCTCCTGTTCTCTGGCAGTATCCACTAGTGGCCCTCTGCCTTTGTGCTAACACTACTACACAGAGAACTCAGCACAGTTCTGCCAGATGTTAGGTAGTGAACACACTCCAATGGTGCCAGACTGTCTTTTCAGAGTCTCTTAATGCTCTTCAGAAGTTTGGTATTTTATTTACCTAAGGATCCAGAGTATAGAAATAAATGCCCTTATAAAAATGCTAATGAATTTTAGTGACCAGCCCAAATGCTTAGCACAGTGATACTGTTTTCTATTAATAGATTATGAAATTCTTCCCTCACCCCACACATTGCACAAACCTGCAGGATGCCTGTGGGGTTATGGCCAGGATTTGGTCCTTAATGCAGATAAATTATGACAATATATGTGAGCATTTACCAGGGCTCTGTGGGTGGAAAAGAAAATTCAAATGGTGCAGATTCAAACACAAAGCCCTTTAATTCAGGCTCTGTACAGAGAACCAGAATTTCACCCTAAGCTTCCAGGGTAAAGGCACCGTATTAACAATACACTTTGGTCTAGAATCACTTTCTTGGTGCTTCTTGCATCACATGTCTTAAAAATAATCAGCAGCACATATGGTGTGTAAAGTTAAATTCCCCCTCCCCCAAAATGTATTTGATCGTGTAAATGTATCTTTGAGGTACAACTTGAGAAGAGCTACATTTTAAATCTACAGTAATCTGCTTATATTATTATAGACTTTTAGCAGAGGAGGACTGGCACTATATGTTTAGATTTCTAGCAAAATATGATATGTCTTTGTCAAAGGAAACAAAATAGACCTGATTAAAAATATAATTTATATGAAAAGCTTAACACTTCTGCTTTTGGTACCTTCAAGTTCTCTCTCTTACAAAAAACAATAAATAAATTAAATACTATTTTTCACCAATGGCAAAACAGAACAGGCATTTAGTTAAGATCTCACTCCTACGCATTTTCAACTTAAAGGAGGTCCAGTTTTTCATTGCCCACTTTCCAGCATATTACTTCCAGGCAGCTGTATGCACTCTCTCCACTTGTTCTGCTGAAGTTCTCTCAGTACCTCACTGATCAAATCTTCAAGAAACATTCCAATGGAGTCCTCTTGCTTTGCCAAACAAAGCAGACAGCTTTCAGTGGTCCAGGTGTAGAGAGAAGGATGTCAAAACAGAGCCTTAAATGTTCAGAAGCCATCTTATTTCACAGAACTCTGAATGACACTGGAGATTAGAAAAAAAGAGACTTTTGCTATGTTTTTTTGTTGTTTCAGAAAACAGAGTTTCTTTCCTTTTATCACAACTGCAGAATACTACTTTTTTCATGTAAAAAAGAGTAAGACAGCTAGTTAAATAATCAGGCAATAGCCAAAGAGAGAGCACAGAAAACTGTCAATGCAAAATTCTCTTTTTTGCATGGTGGCCGTCAATGATAACAAATATTGTGATGGTCCAGGATTTGTCGACTAGATGTCAACAACAGGAATAATAAAATTCTCAATTCTATTCACACTTACCACACAATAAAATTGGTAAAGTAATTATGAATCTTGTTGACAATCCCTCCACACCCATTGGCAGTCTGCTGCAGTCTTGAATTCCACAAAAAGCAACTGGCAGCTATTAATTTCCCTCCAAATTCTCCTCCCAACACTTCCTTCCCCTCACCATTGCAGCCACCAATACAACCGCCCACCCAAGCATTTGCTGCTTTTGTCACTTGAAGGCAGCAATACGCAAGTCAGGTTATAATTTACACAAAGGCTTAAAACACTAGCTGCTTAACAGTACAGTCACATTAGACACATGAGAAGGGTCAGGTATGTTTTTTTCTTCCTTCATAAGACTTACAACAGTATACAACAGCAACCAACTTTGTTTTTAGCATTATAAACAACTATACATTTTTATTTACATTTAGTATTAGCACGCTGAAAGTAACTCCATACTGACGGAGGCTGATGTATTTAAGGATGGCTGTACATGTGTTTTTCAACACAGAACTTGCATGGCAAGAAACATTTATCACATGGAAAGTATTAACTATATTTGAAAAGAAAGGGCTCAATCCTGCAACCCTTCATAATTCTCTTGAAGCCAGTGAGGTTTAATTTTGTAAGGATTGCTCCCATGAGTAGGGCTTGCAAAACCAGGCCCCAAGTTATTTTAATTCCTTAAACGAGTGTTCCTGATGCTCCTTCTGGTGATGGCTACCTTACTGAGAGATGACACCACTCATGAAACAAGTTCAGTACTACAGAGGCACAGTCACAGTGTAGGAGAACACAAAACTGTTTCTATCGTGCTTCAACTCCAGGAGAAACCAGGACAATCCTGATAAAAATGATGTGACACCTGGACCACAGATGAGAAAACGTAGCTTCTGGTCAGCTTGGGAGATGCTATACCACAAAATAAAGACTGAATTGTTAAAATCAGTTGATAAAACTGGAATTCTCCTGCAATTTTCAGCCACAAACAGGATAAAAATCCACGCAATCTGGTAGAATCCCTGTCTGTTAGGACAGTTGTTCCTGGAATCTTACCCTGAAAAATATTAGCTGCTTATTGGTAACTTCGTGCCCTAATCTGTGATGTACTGAGCACTTAACTCTCAGTACTGTTGATGGCAGGTTTAGATGCCTTCATCAGATGGCAGGATTTAGGACTCTTTTGATATAGCAGTCTTGCTAAAGCCTCCTGACATATTACTCTTGCTATAGAACCAGTCCTGCGTGAAGATGAAATGTAACAAGTATTAATATACTATGTTGACTATTCAAGAGTGCGCATGTGGTGGAATATGTGATTCTACCTCATTGCTTTCTATCTCTGCCCTCTGGTCAGAAAAAGGAAAAAGACTGGTGGGAAAAATGAGGAAGTGGGGGGAGGGGGGGAGAGAGAGAGAGTAGGGAAAAGTTTGAGGGTCGTGTTGTACACCATTCAAACAACAGTATAGCATCAATTGCTCCACTATGACATAACTTCAAAACAGTACAAAGCCTTTTCATACTGATTGTTAACTCTACCCTTAGCATCACTGCATTCTGTTGCTGGAGACCTCTTTAATCATTGGCCCTCCACAACTCCCAATACTCAGGGATTCATAACTTTAGACAAGATTTTCAAATGTGACTAGTTGAAAATAATGGCCCTTTAAGATGCCTCAAATTAGGCACCAAAAAATGGAAGCACCTAAAATCAGGAGTCATTGGAAAATCTTGTCTTGAATGTATTTCAAAATCCCCAGTATGTTCCACATATATAATCCAACAAAACAGCACTGAAACAAACTTAATACAGAAACCTCTGTGTACTGGTATCACATTGACAAAAACAGAATCTCTTCTTCGTGTGGTCATCTTTTGGGGTTACACACTATCATATAAAGATAAAGACAGGCACAGTTACCTAACTACTTAAAAAGAATAAATACAAAAGGTGTCTCTTCCCCCCTCCCCCTGCCCCTTTAGGATTATTTTTACTCGTGACAATATTTGTTAAAAATATTACATCTGCCCGTAAGAAGATAATATCCTCCTTTGCATAATACGGAAAAATAAAACTCTACAGAACACACAACAGACATTCCAAATTGGCACAGGTGCTTTAAAGTGTTAGCATCTTGGAGTTGTAGCTGTAGAGGGCTGCCTTTGCCTTCCCAAGTCCCCCAGACTCATAAAGGGTGGAACTGTATGAATGGTAAAAGACAAGAATACATAAAAACAGTAAATGTTTATTTTCTTAGAAAAAAGGGATTCAAATGATTGTGATCACACTTCCATTCGCGTTCAGAAAAGCCAATACGGTAAGCTTAGTCCTTGATTAAGATACCTATTAAATGAAATTTTTTCCCTTTAAAATACAAATTTCTGCTCCTGCATCACTTCCAGTATTTGTGTGATAACATGCTTTTAACGGACAATAATTTCTCAACTTCTTCCCAGTAGAGAAACAAGGCCTGTTATGGCAAACACATCCCATCTCCAAAGGCTGAAATCACCAGTAATACTAAGCACTCCAGCCCATCTGTGGACTGACAAACAGCTCGAGGATTTCTTAGAAGATTGACTGTTCAGTTATGGAAGTTTTGTATAACACTACCTCATCCGATAGAAAATAGGCCAGCAACCTTAGTAAAATCAACAGCGTCTTTCAGATTAAATGTAAAGATTTCCTGCATACCTGGACACAGAAAAGTGAAAAGTTGCAACAAGTTTTAACTAGCAGCAACAAACACAGTTCCATATGAGTTCTTAGCAATATTCCTTGTCTGTTTTTTTTTTTAAGAAACGCTGTAACTGAATGGAGCATACAATGTGGAAATGATCTTCTTTTGCTATGTAGTGCTGCTCACTCTAGAAGACTTCCAAAAGATTTTGACCGGGTTGTAATCTATTTACACAGTAGTATTCCTGTTTTGATTGGCAGAATTGGCACTATGTGATATCCTCCTCTTCTGAACAATAATCACGACCCTTTAAAAAGAAACACACACAAATGAACAATTCAAGAGAGAGAGAATGAAAAGTAAATAAGTAATTGGAAACATTGGGTAGGATGACTGAGGTTTACAGGATAATACACATATCTTTCATCCACATATCCCAGTGGATTCTATACATTGATTTACAAAGATACTTTACACGTAGATGCATCTAAATAGACGCAGAGATGTAGATCCACCACTAGAATGCAGCAACCTATGGAGTGCAAGGCAGCAGCCATTATAATAGTGTTAGCAAAATAAGACAACCATTTTGGGAACAGAAAAATAAATGGAATACTTTATCCATTAAAAGCAACAAGGGATTCTTATATAAGCAAAATACATCCATATTGAAATTAAACCAGGACAACGAGGCTAATACCCTAAAGCTTGTGAAAAAGTTTCAGGGAATCCTTACTGACCAGGTGAGTTATGTTTTATGTCTCATCTCAAATATGAAACTTCCAGTAGTACAGTTCCCCTGCTCATCAAGCTTTTCTACATCACCAATACTTGAGGAGATTCCACTTAGCAGTATTATTAAACTCTTCAATGTAACTAAAAGCCTGCTGAGCAACACAGACACTTTCCAAACTGCACTGCATAGCAGAGACTGCCATTCTATTTTGCCCATATAAATGCCGAAAGATTTATACATGCTATAAAACATTTATAATGCCACAAAACTACTCTACATCAAGGGCCAGACGGTGCCAGGCCCTGCATGGGTGCATCGAGGATGCAAAGAGCCTCACTCAATCTGGTGCCACCATGAAGGTGTAGACACAACGTATTCCCCTGAATGCAAGGTCTATGCAATGCCAGTACCCTCAGCTCCACTAGCCTCTCCAAAGGGGCTGGACAGGAAGAGATAAGGCCTCCTGTTCAAGGCACAGTGAATACCAAAGCTCGTGCTAGGACCTTGGTCCTCCATGCTACAAACGCAAACCCCAAATGTCCACAGGCAAGATTAATCCTTGAAACCTAGTCCACATATTAAAAGCCTATCTGCACTACTTCCTGCTGTTCCTATGTGCAGGCTACTCAGCAAACATAAGCACAAACACACAGGTAAAAATTATTGGCTGAAGCATGTCAAAGAACTAGTTACTAGGGGCAAGGAACAGGAGGAAAAACAGAGGAAGCTCATGTCTCTGGAGAAGTCTGGGGTAGAGAGGGCCCCGGCTGGAACACAAGCCTGATAGTATTCTGAAAGCACAGAGGGACAATTCAATCCTCCTGCAAAGCTTGAATAGAGTTGTGCCCAAACCCCACAACTGAAATTGGGCCAGTCTTGCCAGGTCTTTATGCTCAGGAAGAAATTTTTAAGAGTAAATTGTTTAAAAATTGCAAAGAATAAAGGCATATCTGGGCAATAATTCCGGTGTGTGTGTGTGTGTGCGCGCACACACACACACACACGTTCAAAGCCATCTTGTTTCATTTTCTGCCGCTGCTTAAAAGTTATTTGATGCACATGACACACGCACTGTACATTGGCTAGGAATAGAAGCTATAAAGTGGCTCTGGGTTTGTTGCTCAAACCCATTGAGCTGCCATGGGATAACCATGTCCACTTTGGTTTGGTGGTGTTTCCTTGCACCAGTCCTCCCCCAGTCTAAACCCTAGGGCCAGCAGTGCTTTGTTGGCTGAAGATGGAAATTTGTGGGTTTTGTTAGTAGATTAAAAAAAGATTAGGCACTCAACAACCATATATTTAGTCCCACCTTTGTGGTCATCAGAAAAGCTAAAAAATTCACTTGGTTTTAATATATGTGATTTTTGGGGGGAGGATGGGGAGGGGACAGACAGGGCAACATTTTACAGAAAGGCCAAAACCACCTGGTTTCCTTTATTTCAGAGACCGACAATTCCTAAACTCTTAACAAAACTATCTGATTAAGCACTGATGAAGTACTTGTCAACATGGGCCAACATACTGTATAGCTGTGAAAATCACCCTTAAAGAACAATAACCGAGGCCCAAGATATTTCCTGGTGATAAGTGGAAACACTAGCTGGTCATTTATTCCTTGGGAAATGCTCTGCCCCGAGCATCATTATTACTGTTAGAGGCTGTTTAATGTTAACTAGCATCTCCCCTCTTCTTCCTTCCATTTTTCTTTTTTTCCCCCACTGTATTTTTGAAAGTGAAGCAGAAAGATGAAAGGAAAATATTTTTGAAGACATACATAGAATAAATCTTAGCAGCATTATGGACATACACCCTCATTGCCCCAGCCTTGAATTTAAATTGAAGGTGGGGTACTGTCATCAGCCATTTTGTTTATTTATCTGCTTCACTGCATAAAGGATTGCTCACTTCTGTGCCTAAAAGGTGGGGCAGTTCCATGTTTGCTTCCCTTGTGATGACCATTTTAAAGTAATTATTGCCTGGTGTGGCAGTCGGCTCAGATGCCTGATCTACTTTTTAAGCATTCTGTCAGCTTTCTGATTCCAATTAGCTTGCGTAGGCAGCAACTGCACTTGAAAGAGAAAGAGTGAAAGCGCTGGGTGAAATACTCGGGATACTGCCCACATTTTCCTGAAGCATGACATGTAGATCTTTTACACACGATCCCTTAAAGCAACTAGCAGGAGAAGAAACTTCAGCCAAACATACTAATTAAATTACAAAGTGAAAACAGGGCCCTATTTGAATTAATACAAACAGCCATCTCAGCACTGTACCGCATCCTCACATCAGTGCTTACACACTAAAAAGCTTCAAGTTGCAATATGGATTCATTTCTCACTTTAACTTCAAATGGAGCAGTGAGGAGGAATGGCATTGAACAGATCCACCAGCTCTCAAGAAGAAGAGGGAGCAGTCTAGTTTGAAGACAAACAGCAGTTTTATTTACTTAAGTTTGTAATAGGCTCCCTCCCCATCCCCATATCTTTAGGGTGGGATAAAACTGAATTCTTTGTAATAAAGGTTTCCACTAAAGACAAACCAGTTTGTAGTTTTCACACAAGTTAGAAGGAACAGTCAAAGACTAGGTTTTTAACCCAATACTAGACTGAAAACTGCCTGGTCTGTGCCAATATTCACGCACTTGAGTTAACACCACACCTTTTTTCCCTAATGAAGAAACAGCCTACGACTAAGGCCAGGTCTCTGTTACAGAATACTGTTGGTTGGGGTGTGAAGAGTTGCAATCCTTGACTGATGAGGCTGGGGTGGCATCAGTGTAGATCAGGGGTCGGCAACCTTTCAGCAGTGCTGTGCTGAGTCTTCATTTAGTCACTCTAATTTAAGGTTTCGTGTGCCAGTGATACATTTTAACGTTTTTAGAAGGTCTCTTTTTATATCTATAATATATAACTAAACTATTGTTGTATGTAAAGTAAATAAGGTTTTTAAAATGTTTAAGAAGCTTCATTTAAAATTAAATTAAAATGCAGAGCCCCCCAGCCTGGTGGCCAGGATCCAAGCAGTGTGACTGTCACTGAAAATCAGCTCGTGTGCCGCCTTCGGCACGCGTGTCGTAGGTTGCCTACCCTTGGAGTAGATGTTGCATTTTTATTGGTAACTTGTTTTACTTGAGTTGGCTGGAATAAGCCACACCAGCAAAAGCATAAGATATATCCACATGAGCAGTGCTTTGCTGATATACTATACCGGTATAGCTACACCATTATAGTGACCACTCCAAGGGTAGACATGACCTAAGGCAATTCATATGTGACTCTTTGCTTGTACAAACCACACAGGGCTCAGCCCTGCAAGGCACTGAGCACTCTGTCACTGATGCAGCAAAACACTTACGCACATGCTTAACTTTAAGCAAGTGAGTGGTCCCACTTAAGTCAATGGTATTACTCGTGTTAAAATTTAGCATGTGCTTAAGTACATTTGTGAGTGTGTAAGCAGTCCTAATGGGCCTAGAAAGGACCCACTGTGCTCAGTGCTTTGGAAAGATCAAGTCCACAGTCAGATAGTTACTTGTTACATTTAAAATGAAAAACTACAGACATACCGGGCGGGAGGTGACTCCTCCTTGAGGCTGGTGTGTGTGACAGCCACCCTTCATTCAGGACGAATGCAAGAAGCAGATATGCTGCCTTTGGAGTAAGATAGATGAAAAACTAAGAGCCACCACCCAAAGTGCCAGGCCACATGCGAGGCTGGTCAGGAGTTGAGCTATACAGACAGTGGGATTTCACTAGTGTCTGAATGCAAATGCAGAGAGCTAGGTACTGTTTGATGAAAGTGTGTGAGATTGTGAGAGAACCTGACAGAAAGATCACAGAAGCAGCCAGAGACGATAACAGAAAGCCAAGAGCAGCCAGAGAAGCACCTGCAGTGTGACCCTGGGAGAAAACTAAGGATATTTCTACACAGCAAAGGACGGTGTGATTATAGCACAGGTGGGCTTGCTGCCTGACTATATACCCAGGGTCTCCAGCAAGCTCGTACTCAGGTAACTAGCCTGCACTGCCTACCCACTCTACAATTACACCTTCATTTTCTGTGTAGAAATAGACTGAGACACAGAGTTTTCTGGTCAGAGTGTTGGCTAGAAAAAGGCTTGGAATAGTTTCCTGACACAATATCTCGGTTCCTACTGTACTCAGGGAAACAGAACTTTGTGTACATTATTTGTAAATAAACAGGATGGTATCAAACTGTCTTTCTAAAGGGAACAACCCACAAGACCCTGAACATTGGCTAACTACTTGGGTCAAAAGGGGTAACATTCTTATAAATATGATATCCAGTTCAATATAATAAGCACAAGTTTTAAAATGCTCCCACTAATCAAGTTATCAATATAACTAATCAGTTATCAAGATCAAGTAAAAATATAAAAGGAGGGAAAAAACAGTCCAGGTAATTTCCAGCATACACCACTTTTTTGGCCTCTCAGTTCTTATTTTTGTAGGATTATCTGTACCACAAAAATACTTTAATACAAGTCTGTGAGTGTAAGGGGGGAAAAAAAGATGGTATGCAGCTCTCTTCAACAGCTCACACACTGGGGATAATAAGAAGTTAGTAGGTGGTTTCCCCTTCCCCCATTTTTGTTGCATCTAGAAACTGCAAGTGTTCTGTATGTTTTATGATATCCTTTATACACAAAAAAATTCATTCTGTTTTTCTAAATGACAGACGGATAAATAAACTCTCATGGCAGGAACACTGAAGCCTTCCCAGTTAAATGGCTTTTTGTGCAGCTGACAGAGTTCTACACAGAAAAAAGAAAAAAAAAAAAGGTATCTAAGGAGACACTGCTTCCACTATCGCTCCAAAGTTTGGCACCAGAATCCTTTAGCTGGAACCCAAAGCAAATAAAGGGGAAGGAGGAAGAGGATTGCTGGCCTGATGGGGTAAAATGAATTGCACCAAACAGTCCTTTCTTCTGCTACCGCTAAAAGGGCTGACGCTACACAGTGGCCTCTTTCAGAATAGATCCCAAAGCTGGGAAACATTAAAGTAGTTCTTACGGTGGGAACTCTTTTCATCAATCTGTTTTTGTTTACAGTGTTCACAGAAGGGGTGGGAAGAAATTGCTAAGAGGAGGCACAAAATAACTGTACACTGAGTTAATTTTTAATTTCTTATTCTGTAAGGTAAATCAAAGGATGCATTAAGAACAGTCCACTTTACTAATGAGTTTTAGTCTAAAACTCCTGCATTCGCATATGTTTCAGTTAGCAAATTACTTATTTCTAACGGCACGCTTTACACACTGTACAAGAGTCTGCTTTGTGTTGCTGATTGGGTCTCACTCCCACAGTTTTACTAATGAGATCTACAGAGTCATTACCATAGGATGACTATTTGGTGGCCTATGCCAATGGAAGTTGATGATCTTAAATCCAATTCTCAATGCACAGGTATAAACATAAAAGAACACTATTGTGAACAGTTCCGTTGTGAGCAGTTTTCAGCAGAAAAGACAGATTGAATTCTTAGAGAGACCTAGCTTCTCTTGAATCCCAGAGGTGATCCCTCTAGATCAGGGTGATGCACATTGCTGTTTTACAGTGGATGCCATTTCAAAAATGGCCACTTAACATCCTCAACAATAACACAATGTTGCAGTCAATGCCCATTTCTGTGACAATGTTGAGATTATTTAAATTCCCCCTCTCCCCCACTCCTCTTCAGGGCATATGTTACAAATTGCTCTGGTTGATTCTGTTGCATTCTCTCTCTGGCAAAATTAATCAGCTTCAGAGACTATCATCTATCTATGGTGACTCTGAGAATTACTCTTCTTCGTTTTATTCTCTTCTCTTTTGTTGCTTTCCCTATCTAGAGTTTCTGAAGATAATATTTGTGCCTTGATTTCTAAGGTCAAGCTAATTACTTGTCCCTCTGACCCAATTCTCTCTAATTTACTCCAGGGGCTCTTTCCTCAGGCTTAATTGATGCTATTATAAATTCTTCACTCTCCACTGGGAAGTTTTTATGTGATTTCAGGCATGTTTTGGTGAGCACTTTTAACAAGTGCTGTCACTGGATTAAGCTATTGTTAACTATCTGCCTCTCATTCTCTCTCATTTCTTCCCTTTATTTTTGAACTCCTTGTATGCGTGTGTCATATTTTAAAGCCTGTGACTATGTTCACAGTAGTTCCATGCCAGCATGAAAATTTCATGAGACTGGCACTGTAGCTACTAGCAGCCAGTAGGAGTATTTCTGACCCAACCTCCTCTCAGGCCTTGCTTTGCTGCAGGGAGGGAGACACCCTCAGACTCCCTATTCCTCTTACTGTTCTTCCTCACTAGCTACTTTATATATCTAATATTTGCATCAAGCAGGAACTGAAGCCACTATCTTGTGTACCTGCTCTACGGTGGTCCAACCAGCAGTACCACAGGGCTAAGCACATCCCATGGCACTATTGCTTTCTCTAGATTTCTATGCTAACAGCAGGGGAAACCATTGTCATGGAATCCCCAGAACTCTATTTACTAAATATGTAAAATTAACTTCTACTGCATGAGCTGAGGGACCTTTTTCATTCTGGGTATAAGCTGCTGCTCTACTAAAAAAGCACCACTAAATTGCTTAGTGATCTTTTGGCAGTTAAACTGTTTCTAATACTATGGACCATTCAACACTACTTCAGTGCTGATCATCCTGAAGTTTCCACATGGCTTAATGCTTATTTGATTCCCATTGTATGCCTTTCATTTTTTTCTGAATCAAGAACCAAATTCTGATGCCACTGAAGTTACTGAAAAAACTTCCACTGAACCTAGTGAGACCCAGGATGCAGCCACAACAAATGGCTCAGGCTTTTCATGTTATGCTCTAAATGTGTTGGTATAATTCAGAATTCAGTACTGGGTCCTTAGCTTTCTTCATTTTATATTTACTTACTCCTCGGGTGTTCTGAGTCGTATGGTTTTCATCATCATAATTATGCTGATATCCATTTCTATTATTCCTTTTCAGTCTTCTACCAAGGACAGATACTCAAAGAAAAATAACAGATGTCTCCATCTGGATGCCTCACAATGGTTTTTGGGTTTTTTTACAGTAAGTTCTGACAGAAACTTTCTCAGTTGGGAATGACATTCTGTGTTCTACCCTTGGATCACATTTTATGGAAGTTAATTCAGCTCTACTGTCCCAGTACCAAGTATAGCTGTACTGGCCTAGTGTTCCCCCAGATCTTGGGTATTGGTTTTTTGACACTGACTTCCCTCACTCCATCTTATACTAAGTTATATCACTGTCGTTTATTTGATCTCAAGGATTGATAACTACTTAATATTTTCAGCTTCTAAAACATCAGTTCTAGTAATTTCATGTTTGGATTGCAGCATTACTATTTTAACCAGTCTTCCTACCCATTCAGTTGTCATCTTTTTTCTTTTTTTCTTTCCCAATCAGTTTAAAATACGTTTAACTTTCTCCATTCTTCATAGTGTTCACATTATAATGTCTGAGTTATTTACTCAACTGCACTAGCTGATTAACAGCCTTAGGGGTTTAAATTTAAATTCAGAGGTATTATCTTATTTAAAATTATTCACTTTATAGCTTCGATATACCAGCTTTAGATAATGCCAGTCTCCATCCCTATCTCCACTACAAATACAAGTGTGTCTGTGGATGCAGTTACATCATGACTCGATTTCAACACAGTTCTGTTTTGTAGTGGAGACGGAATGTTCACTGCATTTTGTGACCAGACTGACCGCCCTGCACCTTTAAGCGGGGGGAGGGGGAAGAGATTTGGCTGGCTGGCCAAACAAAGAGAACTGTGCGCTTTATGGCGGATGTGTGTGTGTGTGTGTGACAACTACTGAGAAAGAGTCAGCATGGTTGCCCTGTGCCTTAACCCTCCCTTTTGCACGGAGCAGGCTGCCCACGGGGTTATTTTCTGCAGCCCGCAAGCTCCTCGCAGCCCCCTCCACTCCCCACAGCATTTACCTAGAGTGGCTCCGGCCCAACGTGCACTGGGGGCAGGGCAGGCTCCCTGCCTGCCCGCCCTGCCCCCGCGCTGCTCCGGGAAGCCGACGGAACCTGGGGAAGAAGGGGCGCAGGGGTGTGTGTGGCTGCTGCTTCAGGCACTGCCTCCAGCAGCTCCCATTGGCCGGGAACGGGGAACAGTGACCAGATAAATAGCTTGGAAAAGGACTTAAAAAGAGGTGTTCAGTAAAGGAGTGAAGGGAGGGGGTCACGGTGGTTGGGGACTCCTATGATTAGTACAGCAGGGAACCAACCCCCATTATTATAGCCCACCATAACCCTCCTATGGGGGGCGGGGACCTTGATGGTAAGGTCCCAGCAATGGATTTGCTGGAGGAACCTGGATGGAAAATGAGGGGGAGCTGGTAAAAGCCCCCAGATAATTATGGAATAAACATGGGGTTACCTCCACTGTACACTTTTATCTGCAGGGTAGTCCCAGACATCTAATAATAAACTTGCGGCCTGATTAAACCCATGTCAAATGTTTCCTGGCCTTCTTTCGGTACAGTCAGACAATAAAGCCTTGGACACATCAGGACCTGTGACACGGACATAATCTTTTTCTGGTGTTGTCTGGGTCTGGTCTAAGTCCTAATCCCAGTGCCTCCTCCCAGTTCAATTTGGTGGCATGTCAGTCCACTTCAAACAAAGTCAAGTAATTCACTCAGTATTTTTGAAATCAGATTTATAACTTTTTTTTCAGTTCCTTTTATTTGCATGTTTTATTATTGTCCTGTACTTTCCTTTAAAATGGACTGAAAGCATTATATAAAAAAATCAAATAATATCTTATTTTCCCATCCATTTTGCTTTGTTGGCAGATACTCAGAAAACTACATTTCTGACAAATATTTACCAAAAAAAAAAAAAAAACTTTTAAAGAAGAGTAAAAATTGAGAGAGCATTTCCTCAAACAAATGAACCCCTCAAACACCACAAATATAGGATTCTGCTGTACAGTAATCCCTGCCAGTCTTCTTGAGTTGTCACTGGTTTGAAAAGCAAGAGAGAATCTTCTTTATTCAGTTTTACCAATTGTAACTTTTGTGCCTATAAATGATTTCCTGGCCCTTGGGATAATAAATTACTATCAGGAGCACTGGAGACAGCCTTAAACGTATGAGAAAGTGATTCTGCCCATCAGTGAGAACAAGGAGTCAACCCCCTTCTTAGTTCTTTGTCTGGTGAATTGTGTCTATTGTTCTCCTGAAACAAATCCAGAAAATGAAGGACAACATGAACCCACACCACAGACAAACTCATTGGAATGAGTTCACTCTTTAGGGAAGATACACCTTTTAAAATGTCCTTTACTACAGTATCTACTGTTTAACTCACACATTTTAATACTATGAAGGATGATAAACTACAAGCAATAAGTGTTAAATATTTATTAGGTCAACATGCTTATCAGGGCTAGAAGCAGCTGCAATGTGGATGGACAGTTTATTTTTCAATCCTTGATGGGGTATGTCACAGATTAAAATAAAACCACGCTCCTTGTTTGATTAAATATTCAGGAAACAGTAGAGTACTGAGATGGGAAAGCTCTTATAATGAACCTATAAACACTTCTTTGTTCAGAGAACTCTTCTGCCAAACAGTCCAGTCACAAACTCTGCACCTTTTCTGGTGTAACACTTTACCTGTCATCCTCCCAAACCAGAAGAATAAAGAGAGAGACTTCAGGCTGGACTATTGCATTTAAGGAAATAATCCTCCAACTAAATTAAAAAGATGTAGAATTGTCACTGTGGAATCATTTGGCATAAAGGGAGCATAGAGTGAATTCTACTCAGCTGAAATACCTTATGTTGCTTCTCTCAAGGCCAAACATTTTTTCCCCTTCCAAATTAACAATTCAGCTCTAAGTATTTAAAAAAGGCTCTTTAATTCATAGTAATGTCTATTTGTTGGTGTCACAGAGTGAAATACTTGCAGCTCCTCTAAATTTTCCCTTTCACCAAAATAAAATGTGATTTTTCAGGGAATAAAAAACACTTTAGTTGCCTGAGACAAATATGTGATTTGTTTAGTGAGGCATGCTGCCAGTTTTCAAAAGTACTGTGATCACTGGCAGAAATGGCAGAAGCTCACAATCAACCAATATGCCAGTTCTTGTAAAAAACTCACAGAATGTTTTCCATATATGAAAAGTTGCAGAGCAAAAACTGGTGTCTGTAAGCTGTATTCAATACCCTCCCATTCTCTAACTCATCACCACAATTTTTAAGTATACTTAATTCTGTTTCAGTTGGCTTCTGAAAATAGAAAGATTATATTATATGATGCACCTCATCCCAAATTAAGCCTAAAATGCACATTCATGAGAGAGTATCAGGTAGTGATTATAGTAGGGGAAGGGGAAAGGGAAAGAGGACTTCTGGGTCCTGGCTCCTGAACTTGTCACTGACTTGCTAGGTGTCCTGCATAAGTCATTTAGCTTCTAATGCCTCGGTTTCCCACTGGTAATAATACATTACAGCGGTGAGGTTTTGTTAATAAAGGTGTGTAAAGTGCTCTGAGAGTCTCAAATGAAAGTTGCTATAAAAATATTCTTTGAGATTTGCAAAATAGGCTAGGAGGATCAATGTGCCTAAATCTCCCACACTGTTCTGAAAAATCTCTAGTGTTATCATCTCTATTCAGTGAAGGTCTGTTGCAGAGATGCTTATAACTGCAGTCTGTATTCATGGCTTTTTGCAAGGCTGGTTAATTTGAAAAAGGCTTGTCAATAAATAAAATGAGACCATCAGCATTATTTCAAGAAAGATCTTTAAATGACAGTTGATAATTCTGACAGTAGGATTAAATTTCAACCCCCCCCCCAAAAGATGAAACAAAACTTCAATACTAGAGAGTATAAAAATCATAGGAGGTATAAAAACCTGCTTTGCTATTCTGTTTATTAATTGATCCACGCTCTCCCTTAATGCTTGGGCTAACTTTTTTCTTTGCCATTCATGACAGGTTTGGATACTTTCCCAAAATTAGGCTTCCTTCCCAAACTGTTCTCATTCTGTAACCTCTTGCCCTACCCTTTTCTCATCTCTCCTGCACACAAAAGCGTCATTGAGACAACTAACTCCCATAATGGTTAATGCCAACAAGTGGCTGCTTCAAGTCGAAACTGATGTATCTTCTAGGACTGGTAAAGCATAGAATATTAAATATACTGTAGCTGAATTCCTCCTTTCATGTGGCTAGGATACCTGTATGTCAGTCATCTACTGTACTCTCTGTAGTTATCACACAAAAACATTTATTTATTTGATTCTTACCTTTTCAATTTTCTCATCTAGCATTCTGAAGAATTCCTGTTGGCTTTCAGAGATGTGCATGCTGAAAGACATGAGGGAAGAGTGTCTATGTAGGCAGAGATTTATCTATTTTCAAATTAACATAGTATTCCAAAATTATTTAGAGAGCCAATCTCAGACTCTGGATTACCACTTGGAAAGAGATGTACTTTGTGCTTATGCCAACAATGACAACAACATCAAATGTCATATGTAACACTGGAAAGCTCTCCACTCCGAAGCTGTACAGGATTCTGTCAGAAGCGGTCTAAGGGCCCAGTAGTGCAAGGTACTGAGTCAGTGAGAGTTCTTTAGACAGGCTGAACTCCCATTAACTGATAGAAAGTATTGTCTATATTAGGACTGGAGGATTTGGCTGAATGTATGCATGTTACTCCCATTAATGCTATTAGGAATTGTGTGCATATCAAGAGGAGACTGAACTCCTTCAGCATCTTTTCTTTTTCTCAGACAGACTGCAGGAACTTAATATTCAGCGACATACTCCAGAGGCGGAGGCTGAGCTAGCCAAGTACTGACAGATCCCTCTGTGTTGAAACTGAAGATTTCTAAGATTGTAGAGTGCACCATCACACCAATCAGAGGCCTACAATGTGAAACTAAAGCCCATTTTATAACCTTACCCTGAAAGGTCCTTTTGTAGAGCACAGTCTTACCACAGTCAAGCTCCATGTTAAATAGTTGGGAATCTGTTGCACAACTCTCTTTTTTTATCCCCAGACAGGAGTTTCACTGCTCTCAGACACTCAGATCATTTACTTCCATTAGCTCTGCGGCACCAGGAGGCTCATGTTTTAGTGAAACTGTGTTTTGCATTAGTGTGCAGCACTGGAAAATACTATTATTAGTTATCTGTAAAGCGCTGACAGCATGCTTGTATGGAACAAGACACAAAAGACAACAGACAGGCCTTGCCCGAAAGGGAGCTTACAATCTGAAAATACAGAAAGGTCACACACAAAAAAAGGACAGGGACATTCAGAGGATGGTGCTTAGAGGGGTCTTTTTAAAAAAAACAACAATAAAGTATTGGGTGATGAGAGCATTTTTAGTGATGTGGGTAAGCCTATTTGCGGAGCTCACAGGAAAGTGAGTTTTCAGGTGGAATTTGAATGAAAAGAGGGTCTGGTGGGGTGTCTGGCACATTAGGATAGGGCAGGAATGCCAAGCACTGAACAAAGCATAAAGGAAGAGTGAGAAATGGAAGAGGGGTGCAGATCTTAACAATGCTGTCAGACAGTTAAAGAGAAATTGCAGTTTGATAATGCCACTATTTAACTAATATGAAAAGTTGATCCAGCTTGTTAAATTCAACTCCCAGATTGTCCCGAGGTTTGACTTTTTCAGTATGATCCTTTGAGCTGTAACAAGTTAATAACCCACTCAAATGCCCAATGACATGGTCTAACAAAGCCACACACGTATGCTGTATCTGCTATGAGGATGAGCATACACAGCGCTCTGCTCATGTTGTGACCTTGAATGAAAAATAGGTTTGAAAGAGAAGTTCTTAGAGGGAAGCTGGAAGTTAAATTACAATCTAGGTCAATTTATTAAGCAAGAAAGAATTTTAAAGAGTGGATTAAAAAAAGTGAATAAGATTGAAGTTTTAGAACCAAAGAAAACAGTTTGTTCATGTCATTACTTCAAATCTGCTTTCTAACACTATTAGGCTTACTACATTGCCAACCAGTTTTCAGTAAGGGCATATATAGGTCACAAACTAATTTCTCCATTTGAGATACAGCACACACCCTGTGTTGGTGTGGACAGAAACATAACTCTGATACATCATTTATAAGATAACGTAGCAATTTAGCTCCAGCAGATAACCCAATTGACATGCAAAGTATGACAGAGACAACCAGAATGAGCAAACACCCACGACAGCCTAGTTATCATACTACATTTTCTTAGGAGGAAAGAGCGTTTGAAATTCATGTCTGCCTCCACAGCTCTCAAAGTGCCAGCTTCCAACACAATAATAAGAGACTTTCAGGGCCTACCAAAGATATAATTTTCAGGAAGACTATTTAATTACAGGAAAAAAATTATCTACTGCTATGTGGGTAAAAAGATCATTCCAAATAGTTTATTAGAATACTTCTATCATTAAAAGTCTGTATAAACTGTCACTGTAATAAACAGT
The DNA here is from genome assembly GCF_020497125.1 of Mauremys mutica. Taxonomy (NCBI): domain Eukaryota; kingdom Metazoa; phylum Chordata; order Testudines; family Geoemydidae; genus Mauremys; species Mauremys mutica. Next base: position 54,404,722 of record NC_059079.1, read on the forward strand.
TATCTTCAGAAGTGCATAACTTGGCAGTAAAATTGCCATCATGTTGGAGATGCAATACAGAAAATGCTGACTTAATAGATACTCTCTGGAATTGTGTAAAATTACAATAATACTGGGAATATATAAAACAAAGAGTGAATGAACTACTGGAAGAGAATGAAAACTACCCAAGGATCTAAGATGGTACTCTGGGGTATTCCTCTTCAAGAAAATGCTTTTGACAAACAGAAATGTCTGAATAATCTTTTTTCTTGTGATAGTTTCAGATTTCTCTTGCTGTCTAACACATAAAATATCTTGATGTGTATGCATTTTATAAGTTTCATAGTGTGCCACCAGTTAAGAATGAGTTGATACAGGGAGAAATAATGTTTTACAAAAATCTGGATTCCATGGCTAGATACAATGGTACAAAATAGATTATTTCTTTCATTATACTTCCTAAAGTCCCCATCCTGAAGTTTATGCACGCGAGTAGTTCCAATTACTTAATGGGATTAATCACATATGTAGAAGATAATTATGTGAGTAAGTCTTTGCAAGATCTGGGCTTTGATTTGTAAAATCCACATTCTGCAGGAATCTCCATGATTGTACTTGTACACTTAATTCAACAAATAATTTTAAAAAATCCTCAATTTATGCTTCAATTTATAACATTTGGTCCAAGTTCAGCTTTTTTTTTTAAACAAACAACATTTTACAAAAAATATTTAACTATTTTTGAATATTCAAGTGTAACAGCCCTCTCCATCCAATACACCAACACCCAATTGTAATCCAAAATTAAGTATTTTAAGGTTTTATTTCTGCTTCTAAGGGCTGGTCCACACTAAGAAGCGGGGTCGAACTAGGGTACGCAAATTCAGCTACGTGAATAGCGTAGCTGAATTCGAAGTACCCTAGTTCGAACTACTCACCCGTCCAGATGCCGCGGAATCGAAGTCCGCGGCTCCAAGGTCGACTCTGCCACCGCCGTTTGCAGTGGTGGAGTATCGGTGTCGACCGCGGAGCTTCCGGAGTTCGAACTATCGCGTCCAGATTAGACGTGATAGTTCGAACTCCGAGAAGTCGAACTCACCACGTCGACCCGGCAGGTAAGTGTAGACTAGCCCTAAATCTCTAAATTAAAAAAAACAAAAACAAAGATATTTAACAAGTGATTAGCTGGTAAGTTGGTACCCAGACCTACAAAGATGTTTGTGTAAATGTATACATGAATTCAGTGGAAATACTTCTCTAAGTAAAGCCAGTCAGTGGGTAAGTGTTGGCAGGATCAGGTCATGTTGGATAAATAGTGCAGGTTTTACAGAACAGCCTTATATTATAAGAGATAACAGTATATTTATTTTTGTAGAAAGACAACAGAACTTGTCTATCATCTTATCTAGGTGCATTTCTTTTGTTAAATCTGGTTTCTGTAGGAACTTTTTAAACTCCTGCTTGAAAACAAAAAAGGATCAACCAAATTACATAGAAAATAAATCGTTAATCTCTTCCTTCCTCAGATGCAGCTGAACAGATGGCTGACTAAAGTAATTTTTTCCCCTTAACCCAATCTGATAGTCACCCAGCTAGCAGTGGCAGCTACAGAGGAAGAGCTACATTGTGCTTCTGTACCAAAGCGTGTCTTTACATCCATGAATATGCTTTGAGTGAAGTAAAATACTGCAGTACTTACTGCCTTGTTGAAGGGTACAAATTGTCCCTCTCACCCAAATGAATTTCTTTCCATTTATATCTGTTTTCTAGACTAAAAAAAAAAAGACTCTCTTGAAAGTTATATGATGTGACAATTTGCACAATGTACTTTGAATGCAGCAAGTTTAAGTTTATACTGTGCCTTTAGGGCTCTTATCTCTAGTAAAGAACAGTGTCTCCTTTATTGCCTAGAATGCAACAATGCTGCTTTATCATTTCACTATTAAGTACCAAATCTATGCTACCATGAAATCTCTTATTTTCAATTCAGTTGGTGATTAAAATGTAATGGTGATTGAGATATGAAACAAGTAATTAATACTGGCACTAGTACTGTCACAAGAGGTAAATATGGTGTCATAAGGGTGGAGGGAGAAAACTTGTTCATCTTAGCCTCTAAGGATAGAACAAGAAGGAATGGGCTTAAACTGCAGCAAGGGCGGTTTAGGTTGGACATTAGGAAAAAGTTCCTAACTGTCAGGGTGGTTAAACACTGGAATAAACTGCCTAGGGAGGTTGTGGAACCTCCATCTCTGGAGATATTTAAGAGTAGGTTAGATAAATGTCTATCAGGGATAGTCTAGACAGTATTTGGTCCTGCCATGAGGACAGGGGACTGGACTTGACCTCTTGAGTCCATAGATTCCAGTCCTAGAATCTATGAATATGGCATGGCAGTGCTGTGTTTAATACTGACCGATTTCAAAAGGAAATAGCAAGAGAACTTTAATCTAAGGGTTGCATAAACTGACTGCCACATAGCACACCGTCAGCATATAACAAACACCATCATCATCTTAAATGGAAGTAGTTTAATCTAATTCCCAAATTTGTTATGCTGTTTATCTACCAAAGTAAGCCTAAACATTGGACAGAATCTTTGTAAATAACATCTGGTTGGGATGTGGGTGACGGTGTATTTATTTATGTGTATAAACAAATGTATCATATGAGAACTATAACGTTGTGAGGTACCCTGGGAAGGTGTGGCAGGGTAAATCTATTCAACAAGAAAAAAAAGTTTTGCATCTTTGAAAATCAAGCCAAGAACAAGGTATTGCAAGGATGGCTGAAGTTCAGCCTCTGACCCATCTACTACCTATGGAATTGTACCGCATGTCTCAAGGGTACTTTCGTCATGAATACAACCATGCACAGAGACTAAACATCCTGGCATGCAATGCCCCAGCTTGATCTGAGCAGTTCTCAATAGGCCAGTCATCTGTAACAAAAATGTGAGGATGGCTGCATTCTTCTCTGTTTTATTTAAGCTAGGTGTGACCCTTCGGTTGTTAGGGAGCTCCCAATGCAGCCTTTACTTGGGCAAAGTTTGGGTATTTTGCAGGTATTGTCTTAATTCAATAAGCATTCATTTCTATTAAAATTATGGAGTGTAACTTACTTTGCTCTGGGTTGATGTACTAATCCTGGGACCTCTTTGTTAGATTTAAGTCTTACATTTGAACTGGCACTTTTTTCCTGAAACACACAAAAACACATATATAATCAGCATTTATTAAACATACTTTCTGTATATTTGTCCTCAGAATGTTACTCTCTAGTACAGAGAAACCAGCCTCTGCAAATGGATTTGTAAAAATTCAGGTATTTATAAACATAAAGCATTAACCATGAGGAAACCAAATAAAATCTTTAAGGAAATCTAGAACAGTTCTGTAATAGTACAGCTAGCAGCCTACAGATACTCTTGTTAAAAATGACAAATGTGGACCTCATGGCTCAGAGGATTTGTAATAGGATACAAAACCTTGGGTCTCCAGGTCACTGGTTCAAATCCAACACAGTCTGGTAGTGATCAAAGTTGTTATTATCAGATGACTGTCTAGTGGCCTGTGCAAATCTGACTCTAGTACTCATAGACAGGTTACATGACAAGTGCCACTAATTGGCACCTTTAATGAGGTGGTGAGGCAAAATACTGAATGGTCACAGAGACTGAACTAACCTCTTGCCTATAGAGATGGCTCTCTCAAAACAGGGCTGGAGTTAAAGACTTCCCTCTCCCAGGCTGTCAATTCAGCACTTTGTTGAAAGTGCTAAGATCACACTCACACACTTACCAGTGATTATCTCACCATTATTCAATGGTACAATGCTGAAGCATCAGGATAAAGAGTGCATCCCACACCTTCTGAATTCATTTGCTTTCATAGCATTTTTTAATCTTGCTTCAACAGTTTTTGTCGATGACTTTTTTTGCACATGTGCATGTAAGATAAGCCAATAAAATTGTCAAGTGAAAGAGAAGAGGAGTAGATTTCAATGCTAATCAGAGGGAAAGAGAGATGCTAGGCTGGTAACATATCAGAAACAGAGGTACAAGATCAACTTCCAGTCTCATATACATGGCATGTCTTGCTGTTGTATCCCAAAATATCTGCTGCTGTGCTAGCCAGCATGTGATAATGGATATTGGAGACATACCGTGATGTGTATCACATATCTGGATTTAGAATACAGCGAAAAGTATGCAAGTTCAGTGGCTATTGGTGCATGCCTGTAATGAAAATAGAAGTTGAATTCTGTGATCCCCACTTTCTCAACACTCATATGCCACACCTCATTGCATACCACTTCTTGCACTCCTCCCAAAGATACACACCATGTCTCTGCCAATTCCTATCACCAGTGCAAAGTAAAAGAAAAGAGAGCTGTGATTTACACCTTACTCTGGTTTCAAGCAGAGCTAAACTACATCAGTGTAAATCACAACTTTCCTTGTCTAGTGCAAACCCCGAAAGTAGTTTAGCTACATGGGTGGCTGGAATCAGGACAATCCTCACTATTGACAAGGCCTTGGTTGGTTTCTGAGGAGAAACTTTTGTCAATCAAGAGCAATTAAAAGACCAAAGAAAAAATAATCTGCCTTTATATAGAGACTTCTGTTCATAGATCTCAAAGAAGCATAGAAAAAATTAATTAACGTAGCCCCCACTGCCCAGGTCATAGTTTTATACTCATACTACAGATGACAAAACAGGTGCAGAAAGATTACCAAGGTCACTTTGGAAAAATTCATGGCAGAGCTGGGAACGGATTCCCATCTTGACTCCCAGTCCTGTGTTTTTGTGACAATTTCTATTACCCTACGAAATGGGCATCAATAATTAATACATTTAAATTATTTTATCTAATCAGAGTATGTTTCTTCTCCCCTCCATTCTCCATCTGTTGTTCAGCTGGAGTAATGGGCAGAATAAAAGGAATAAAAAAAAATCCAAGACAAATAAAAACTGTGCCCAAATCATTCTTGTAAGGTTCTGTCTTAAGCTGGCTCATCACTATGTTTATAGCTATTATTTACCAGCAATATTTTGTAACATAGGACAAATATTTGCTCTGATAAAAACAGATTTCCAGAAATAGTTCTCCAAAGTATAAACAAAATAAATCAAATATTTCCCAAAATTTGGAAGATAAATTAATTCAGTAATAATTAATTGTCTGAATTCTTAGATCAAATAATACCAACAAAAACTTACAAATGAGTTGGAACAAACTTGTTATTATTTAAGTGTTGCTTTTTTCAGTTTAACTTAAACCTGTTCACACTCAACAAATTAAACTGAAATAAGCTACTTTTAAACTGAAATAAGAATGGCTTTCCATTGGTTCAGCTATACTGGTTTAAAAACTGATTTAAGTTAAACCGGTACAATTTTCCTGTGTGGACAGGCCTAATCAAAATAAACTAAATCAAAATGAGTCTGGATTAAACCAAAATAGGGGTTTCCACATAGCCTCTTGCAATTGTTTAACTGAATCAGCTTAAAAATCAAACCTTAAGTTAAACCAGTGCAACTCTGCATACAGGCAAGCCCTACAGCTTTGAAGAACTGGAATCCCAAATTATAAACTCTTTAGGGTAGGCACTGTGTATTTTTACATGTTTGTACAGGGCCTAGCACAATGGGTCCATCCTCATCGGAGCCTTTGGGCATTACCACAAAATGAAAAACAGCAACAGCAGAAGAAAGGAATGTAATAACAGTACTCAACAGCATGTAAGCATGTCAAGCCTGTCATTCCTGTGAAATCTCCCAGAGAAACTAGCAAAAGGCCAACTACAAGCTCTGCTAACTAAAGCCAACATTCTAGAACCAGCACAATCTGGATTAGGCCAGGACACAGAACTGAATCTGATTCAGTGGCACTGATGAATGATCTCCTCCTGCCAATAGGCAGAGAACCATTCTAATCCTACTGAACCACTCTGCAATGTTCAACACTATTGATCATGAGATACTGCAACCTTACCTGTGAGAGGTGGTTTGAGTCCTTCCTAGAGAGAGACTCACTCAAAGAGTAGAGATGGGAAATTGCACATCATTCCATTAGAGCCCTCACTTGTGGGGTTCTGCAAGGGTCAATGCTCTCTCCAGTCCTATTCATATCTACATGCAAGCATTAGGTGAAATGGTCAGAGGACATGGACTCAAGTACCAGCAATATGCAGAGGATACACAGCTCTGCCTATCCTTCACGTCATATGACCACACCACTACCACCAATATGGCCCTATGGTGGAATGAACTTTTCTAGGAACTAGGGACTATCACAAACCTCACCACTTTCTGCTCTTTGCGAGGTGCATTTCTTTGACTCTGGCTTCTGTAATATAAACACTAACAGGCATATTTATCAGATAATAAGAATCTAAGATGTTCCATTCCACATGCTCCTCCCTTGGGAGAAAGGATGAGTACAAACAACACGACAGATGTGTAATCACAACGCACTATTTATTGGAAGGCACTCAAACACCATAGTGATGAGCATTGCATAAAAATATATAGAGAACACAACAGAACATGTATAGCTGTCCCATGCCATAAAATGCTTAAAAAATATATAGATGTACGCTTCACTCTTTTTAATTTTTCTTTAGATTAAAAAAGCAACCTGTTTTAGTGATGCCTTGCTCTCTAGTGATTGTCTACAAAAGATTCTTTCATAAACGTGTTTTGGGAAACCAGTACAAACAGAAAAGTTATTTTTCTTTAAATGGTATGTAGGATGTGTGTATGTGTGAGTGAACAATTTAAAGCCATGTTGTTGTGCTCCATGTCCTGCTGATGCAGCTATATAATTCATAAGTTTAAAATATTCTTCCACTAACAAGAACTGAATATGACATATTTGAATGCAATAGAAATGAACACACTTTTTACAAATTTAAACTAAACTTTAAAAGGGACCTTGGTTCCTTTCACCCCCTCCCAAGATCACACACTCTGTAAGGATGTGGCAAATTCACAACATTGTAGCTATTTCCACACTGCCCCTTACAACATATATATTTTTAAAAGCAGAGTTTGATGCCTGAATATTTGTATTGAATATTCAACAACAAAAAGGAGGTCAGGTCTTATAACAACCATGAATATTTTGTGTTGTACTTCAAAGATATATCTCCCCATTATGTTGCACCTTATCACAATCAAGGTAAAGCAGTCATCAAATTAAGATGATTTCATTTGATAGATTTCTTAATTATTGATAGCTCCATCAAAAAGGACATGCTATACCAGAATTTCTGGGTATTAACAGATGGCAATGACTGTACTGCCAGATGCTATTAGCACTGCGGCAATCACTAGTGCCACATTAATTAAATGTCTGTCAGTGTTTCCATTCAAACCAATTTCCAAGAGGTTTATTAACTTAATTTTAAATATTCTCTCTGCAGAACCTTGGCATAGAAAGACTCAGATTAGAAGCAGATTCTTATTGCCCTCCATACCAAGGTTTGTAAAAGTTCCTTTGGTTCATAATGTTTTTAAGGAAATGTATAAGAAAAATAAATAGAAAGTTGAACTTCAAACTCAGAAACATTAACAAAGGACCCATCCTGCTAACACTTACCGCTGAGCGGCATAGTGCTTACTAATGTGAGTTGTCCCATTGACTAACATGGGATTGTTCCTGAGAGTAAAGGTGCTCAACATGCACATCTGCAGATCTTGATCTTGCAAAAACTTAAGCACATGCATGACATCAATCCTGTAACTGATACAAATTCCATCTTTAAAAGAACTTAAAATTGTTGATAAGGTGGATTGATTTTTAAAAGGACATGGTTTCCAAAGCAGAGAATGTACTAAAATATTTAGTTACCAGATTGCAGATAATAGCTCCGAGGTAAGTTACATATTATTGTATGTATATGATTTTTTTAAATGGACATAGTCCACAAGAAGTGTAGTTAGCTTGTTAAAAAACTAGTTTAAAATCAGTTTCAGATACTAACAAATGCAAATTTTTGTGGACCTAGAGTCACATTTTCCTATTCTTTGAGATTTTTTTTTCCTGTTGGAGAACAACTGTATAAAATCTGTTTTGCTAATTCTTCAAAGTGTCGTCAAAATACATTAAGCGAACAGACTGAGAAAAAAAGAGGATTTTTTCCACTTTTAGCTTTTAGTTATAATGATCTTAGGCCTTGGATGTTATTTGTAACAACAGCAGGTAACATATTCTCAGAAAGAAGTTTGATTTTTTTAAGATGACTGTGCCTCATTAGCACATGAGCCAAAATACAATTGTTTCAACATAAATCTGAAAGGTAGCTTCAGAATGCCTTACAGCTTAATATCAATTAAGTCTTTCACAACTATTTAAATATTTTAAAATGTTTTTAAATGATTGATATTTATATACCACTCATCATTTTGTAGGATCCCAAAACACTTCTCAAACAAACTATATGCTGGGATCACTTCATTCACTACTGAAATGCAGCAGCTTTTTAACAGCACAACAACAGTAATTATTACTGAAGGTCAAATATTTACACTTTTATATGCATGATAGTACTTAAAATAAATGACTGCTAGGCCATGTCTACACAGAGAGCTTACGGGGCACAGCTGTACCGATGCAGCTGTGCCGCTGTAAGATCGCTCGTGTAGCCACTATGCCAATGGGAGAGGGCTCTACTGTCGACAGAATTAAACCTACCTCCAACGAGCGGCAGTAAACAGCACAGCATTGTCCACGCCGATGCTTCTGTCAGTGTAATTTATGTTGCTCCAAAGGGTGTTTGTTTCACAACTCTGAGAGACATAAGTTATACTGACAAAAGTGCTAGTGTAGACACAGCCTTAAAAGAAAACCTAAATAAACTGACCTGAAATACCATTAAAAGTTAGCCCAGGTCTACACTACAAACTTGTGTCGGTATAACTATATCACTCAGGGGTGTGGAAAATCCACATCCTTGAGTGACATAGTTATACCTACCTAACCCCATACTACCATTGTGTAGACAGCACTATATCGATGGGAGGGATTCTCCCGTCAACACAGTTACTACCTTTCAGGGAGTGGAGTATCTACACCGACCAGAGAAGCTCTCCCATCAGCATATGTAGTGTCTTCACTAATCACTGCAACTGTGCCGCTACAGCAGTGTAAGTGTAGACAAGTCCTCAGACTTAAAAACTTCAGTAACGTCAGACCAGAATTCTTTTACCTCCTCTAGTAAGTCAAAGCCAACTGCAGTTGATATTACATTAGAGATGTACTGTTTCACCTAGTTACATCACGATGTATTCAAGAGAGAATTGCTGGCTTAGATAGGATTGCTAACTTTCTAATTGCACAAAACCGAACACCCTTGGCCCGCCCCTTCCCTGAGGCCCCGCCTCTTCTCCAAGGCCCCACCCTTTGCTCACTCCATTCCCCACTCCTTCTGTCGCTTGCTCTCCCTCACCCTCACTCACTTTCACCGGGTTGGGGCAGGAGGTTGGGGTGCAGGAGGGGGCAAGAGCTCCGACTAAGGGTGCGGGCTCCGGGATGGGGCCAGAAATTAGGGGTTCAGGGTGTGGGAGGGGACTCTGGGCTGTGGCAGGGGGTTGGGGTGTGGGTGGGGGTGAGGGTTCTGGTGCAGGCCTGGGGATGAGGGGTTTGGGGTGCCAGAGGAGGTTCAGCACTGAGGGTTGGGATACTGGAGTGGATGAGGGGTGCAGGCTCTGGGAGGGAGTTAGGGTGCGGGAGAGGGTTCCAAACTGGGGTAGGGGATTGGCATGCAGGAGGGAGTTCAGGGTGTGGGCTCCGTCTGGGTAGCACTTACCTCAGGTGGTTCCCGGAAGTGGCCGGCACATCTGGCTCCTGGGCAGAGGGGCCAGGGGGCTCTGGCACTGCCTGCCCCTATAGGTGCTGCCCCCCGCAGCTCCTGGCCAAAGGGAGCTGCGGAGCTGGCGCTCAGGGCGGGGGCAGCGCGTGGAGCCTCCCTGGCCGCCCCTATGCCTAGGAGCCGGACATGCTGGCCGCTTCTGGGAGCCGCGCAGAGCAGGACAGGCAGAGTCTTCCTTAGCCCCGCTGTGCCACTGACTAGACTTTTAGTGGCCTGGTCAGCACTGCTGACCAGAGCTGCCAGGGTCCCTTTTCAACCAGGCATTCTGGTCAAAAACCGGACACCTGGCAACCCTATTATTAGATTCCACCTGAATTCCTTTAATATTTATATGAACAATTATTTGTTCTTCTAATTACGTTAACATTTTGCTAGAAGTTTACCCAGAGTAAATAGGACCACATTCTTCATTTCCTAGAATCATGACAACACACAGCAGTTTCAAACTGTTAATTATGTCAGCTGGTTATGGGGCTATAACTTTACAGTGAAGAGTGGAACATGTGACTGCTTTGGCAGTTAGTCAAAGGTACACAATAAAAGCAGTTTATCATATGGTTTCTACAATTTACCAGAAGAAATCGCATGACATCACCACTACATGTGGCATATGTACATGAGTACACACACACACAATATTATACTGTGCATACTTGATGGTTTCCATCTTGCCCAACATCAGAGATTGAACCCCAGAGATGAAAGTACACGTCTACAGCTTGAGCTAAACAACCAGGCTCTGCAGCTGGAAGCTGTAACAAACCCATATCCTCTGTGGATCAGACACAGAGGAGGAATATATAACACACACTGACCCATGGGATACACAGACCACCAGCTATACTTCTTTTTAAGTAAGGACATCCTTCTATCAACAGCCAAAGCTAATGAAAAACGCCAACAACATTACAAAGTCCCCAGCCTCCCTTATACACACACTAGGCTATGATAATTTACATGACTGAATCCACATTGTAAGACTCCTGTACACACAACCATGACAAAGTCAATAGATTGGCACTGTTCCATTACTGACTCACATTTTGCCCCAGGTTGCTAGAAAATACGGCTCGCGACCTGCCACTAGAGCAAAATTTTAAAGAGTACTCATAATTGAGGCACTTGAAGCAACAATGGTGTCTGGCCTATTCATTTCACTGTCTGTTTTAACATTGCTGCATGGAGCACCTTGGTCTTTCAAAAAAAACCAACAAAAAAACACCACCACTTTTTAAAATACAGCTTATATTCATGTACTATGTGTTAAAAAAAACACGCACAGTACTGGGCAGAAGTTTGTATTACAAGCAAAGAATGAGCCATCTACTGATTTAACAAACAGGAAACAGATTGATAATGTTTGTTAGACCATGGCCTTGTGTGTCTTTTATCCACCTGAAATACAAGAACACGCTCAACACATTAAAAACAAAAACTGAAAATCTCTCTGGTAAAGAGCCAGGAAATCAGACTGAAGCAGAGTCTTCTTGAGAAAGGCAGGAAGCAACTATAAGTTATTATTTGGTAACTTCAAGCTTTATTCAAACATCTTCAAAATAAAAGCTGCTTAACATTTATTGGTCCATTTTGGTAAATAATAAATGACACTGTAGAACCAAATGTTTGAGTCCTTATTTAGTCTTAAAGAGGGAAGGGTTGGCGGGGGGGAGGGGGTGGGGGCAGCATGGGACCATGAGAATTTTCCATGAGCAAAGAAAGCAGGATGTTAAGAGACTGGTCTTTTGAGCACACAAACATGCAGTTTCCTTGCAAAATCATGGTAAAAATCCTTGCACAGCTATGGGTTTGGGGGTTTTTTGTTTTTGTTTTTGGAAAATCAGGTCCCAGCCACCCAAGATCACACAGCAAGTCTGTGCAAAAGCTGGAAACAGAACCCAGATTTCCCAATGGCGAGTCCTGTGCTTTAACCACTAAGTCTCTAGGCATGATTTTTAGGAAATTCTGAGCCCCCACACCTCCAATTCCAGTCAGTGAGAGCAGCAGGTACTCAGCTCTTCTAATAATAAGGCCCTATATTTTTATTTATTGAAGTCTTTTAAAAATTGAAAATAAACACTAGCTTCTGTTTAGCTTCAGCTTGCTGCTTTCAGGCAAAAACAAACAGCTGAGGCAGTGGAAAGCTGGCCAGGTGGTAATCTTAACAGAAACTAAATAACTTCAGATCAGATGTCACTGAAGAGGACATTGGAAGATCGATACAGGGAAGAGAGCAGGGTGGCAGTCTGCATGGTGCCAAACCTGCAGATGAAACAAGTTTATTACTGTGACTACAAGAGCCAAGCTGCATATGTTTAAAAAAGGTCAAATAAAACTCCCTAAATCAGTCTGAAATAAAATTTGGTGTGTGACCTTGTGAGAGATATGGTTTGTAAGCATGGTTTGCCCATGCATAAACAGCCAGCCAAACTGTATTCAAACCATTAACCTTGTTTTCAAACACCATTCCAAACTGAAACACAGGCTAGCTCAGGGGTATCTAACACGTGGCCCGCAGGGCTATTTCCTGCAGCCTGCCAAGCGGCCCGCGCCTACCCCCCCGGCCTACCTCCAGGCCAGGGGTGGGCAAACTACACCCACAGGATTGCCCCCCTCGAGTCCCGTGCTGCTCCCTGAAGCGGCCCAACCCCCTGCCCTGAGCCCCCTGCTACATCCCACACCCCAACCCCCTGCTGCATCCCACACCCCTTCTGTACCCTGAGCCCCCTTCCTGCACCCCTACCCCTGCTGCACCTCAACTCCCTGCCCTGAGCCCCCTCCACACCCCTCATGCACCCTCTGGGGGCAGGGAGGGGGCGGACTTCAGGGAAGGGGTTGGAATGGGGGCAGGGAAGGGGTGGAAAGAGGCGGGGCCTCATGGAAGGGGTGGAGTGGGGGCAGAGCCGGGGGCAGCAGGGGTGTGTGTCAGTGATGCGGCCTTCGGGCCAATGAACTAGCCCTCATGGTAATTTGAGTTTGAGACCCCTGGGCTAGACCTAATACTTCTTCAGCATACTCACGAAAACTTAAAATGTTAGAAAAAGAAAAAACCCTGATCTAGTGTCACTACTGATCTCCGGGTTTCTGATATATAATAAGGATTGCCAAACTCTGTTAAAGTGCGGCTCGCAAGCCCCTCAGCAGTATGTATAACTTACTTAGAGGAATATCGAGCTCCTGGTGAAAAGTAACTAAATGAAATATTTTCAGTGAGCAGAAAGAAATATATGCACATGACCTCCCATTATTTGTGAACAGACATGGAATCACTTCTGTTGTGTTTTAAGAGCATGATCCAAAGTCCATTAAGTCAAAAGGAAAGACACTTCCTGAGATATGCAGAGATGACAGTCTTAGTCAAAGTTAGGATGGTGGGTTACTTGAACCTGATTTTTAAAATTAACACAAATTATGCACCTATTCTTACCATGCAAACTGCATTTTTGCGTGCTCAAATTACCAATTCTTAACATCTCCATGCTACAGTTTCCTCATTTGTTACACGGAAATTATAAAAGAAGGCAGAAGTATCTGCACCAACTAAAAATTCCAGGAACCTACCCCCCACCCCTTCCAAAAGCTTGTTCAACAGACAGTAATACTTAGTACAGTTAACACCCTAAATTTTTTAAAATTTCCCTATCAAGCACATAATTCATCCCTAATAACTCTGGAGTGCACAGTCATGGTATCCAGAGAATTCCCTACTTCCATGGAGATGTTCCAGTTGGGGACAGAAATCTGGTACTACCCCAAAGAGCTTATAGTCTAAGAAAAACAAACAATACATTCAGAATGGGGGAGAGGGAGATTGTCTTGTATACACAATTTTTAAATTGTTTATATTAATGGAAGTCATGAAAGATAGGAGAGACTCCAGAGGATTGGAAAAGGGCAAATATAGTGCCAATCTATGAAAAGGGGAATAAGGAGAACTCGAGGAATTACAGACCAGTCAGCTTAACTTCAGTACCCGGAAAGATAATGGAGCAAATAATTAAGCAATCAATTTGCAAAGATAATAAGGTGATAAGTAACAGTCAGTATGGATTTGTCAAGAACAAATCATATCAAACCAACCTAATAGCTTTCTTTGACAGGCCTTGTGAACGGGGGGTAGTGGCAGATGTGGTATATCTTGACTTTAGTAAGGCTTTTGATACTGTCTCGTATGACAGTCTCATTAATAAACTAGGGAAATACAACCTAGGTGGAGCTACTATAAGGTGGGTGCATAACTGGTTGGAAAACCGTTCCAAGAGAGTTATCACTGGTTCTGTGAAGCTGGAAGGGCATATCAAGTGAAGTCCTGCAGGATCAGTTCTGGGTCAGGTTCTGTTCAATATCTTCATCAGTGATTTAGATAATGGCATAGAGAGTATATATCATACAGACTTACAAAGTCTGTGGACGATACCAAGCTGGAAGGGGTTGCAAGTGCTTTGGAGGATAGTATAATAATTAAAAATGATCTGGATAAGCTGGAGAAGTGGTCTGAATTAAACAGGATGAAATTCAATAAGGACAAATGCAAAGTACGCCACTTAGGAAGGTACAGTCAGTTGCACATATACAAAATGGGAAATGACTGCTCAGGAAGGAGTACTGTAGAAAGTAGTCTGGGGGGTCACAGTGGATCACAAGCTAAATAGGAGTCAACAATATAACACTGTTGCAAAAAAAAAAAAGCAAACATCATTCTGGGATGTATTAGCAGGAGTGTTGTAAGCAAGACATGAGAAATAATTCTTCCATTCTACTCCGTGCTTATTAGGCCTGAACTGGAGTATTGTGTCCAGTTCTGGGTGCCATATTTCAGGAAAGATGTGGACAAATTGGAGAAAGTCCAGAAAAGAGCAACAAAAATGATTAAAGGTCTAGAAAACATGACCTATGAGGGAAGACTGAAAAAATTACATTTGTTTAGTCTGGAAAAGAGAGAACTGAGAAAGGAAATAACAGTTTTCAAGTACATAAAAGGTTGTTACAAGGAGGAGGGAGAAAAATTGTTCTCCTTAATCTCTGCGGATAGGACAAGAAGCAATGGGATTAAATTGCAGCAAGAGTGGTTTAGGTTTGACATTAGGAAAAAAACTTCCTAACTGTCAGGGTAGTTAAGCACTGGAATAAACTGCCTAGGGAGGTTGTTGAATCTCCTTCATTGGAGGTTTTTGAGAGCAGATTAGACAAACACCCGCCAGGGATGGTCTAGAGATAATACTTAGTCCTGCCATGAGTGCAGGAGATTGGACTGGATGACCTCTCAAGGTCCCTTCTAGTCCTATAATTCTACGATTTGGTATTTGTGATTTTGTGTAGTGATTACATCCAGTACAAACCTTCCGCAACTATTCCTCAGCCTATACCTCATGACTGGCTGATGCCTTACAGGCTGCATAGCACAGGAGAAGGACTTTGGAATAGGAGGAGGAGAAGATAGCAAAAGTCTAACAGATCAGATCAAGGAGGGATCCAAGAATAGGAATGGCACATAAGAAAGCACAAAGATGAGGTGGAAGGAGTGAAATAAGTGGGTGGTTGAAGCTGCTATCGCTTGCAGAGGGGAGGAAGAACATGATGTAATAAGATACAAGAAAAGAAATGGGGGGAGGTAGAATGGTGAAGGGCAATGAGAATTAGAACCAGAAGCTTGAGCCTGACATAGTGGAAGAGGAGAGCCAAATGAGGAATAGAAAAAAAGGTGAAGTGTTCAAAGTGATGGGTAAGGACAAAATGTGCTGAATTTTGTACAGATTGAAGAAGGGTGCCTGAGAAGCTACAGAGGAGAAGCAAGTTGCAATAATGGGGCTATTGAGGGCCTGGACAAGAGTTTTAGCTGAATGGATAGAACAAATAAATTAGATTTCAGGAGTGTTACAGGGGAGGAAGTGGTATGATTTGGACACCCTGGTTATATGAGGCAAGACAAACAGGAAGGAGTTTAAGGTAAGTCTGTGTGACGAGAAGGATAGGATGGTGGAACTGTCAGCTGTAACAGAGATTGGTAGGAGAAGAGTGGAAAGATCTGGAGTTCATTTTGATGGTGAGACATCCAGGAAATGTCAGAGACACAGGTTGAGATGCAATATTGAATCGATGTGGACAAGATGAGCAGAGAGGTAGACTTGTGAGTAATTGGCATGAAGATGGTAACTGAAGACATGTGAGCAGATGAACTTACCCAGAGGGGATATAAATGCCATAGGAGGAGGGGGCCAAGGACACACTCCTGTGGAAGCTTGTATTTGCACCTACCCATCCTATCCTCTTTAGTATCTGGAAGAACCCCAAACGTATCCTTGATTCTTTACCAGTGATTACATTGCTAGTTTTTCTACCCACTGTAGTAGGTATGATACAAGGGCCAGGAAGGTTAGCGGTCTTATCGCCTTTGTACCATTTCTGTCTCAAAATTCCTTTCTGTAATCAGATTCCCAAATTTTAATAATTCAGCTAGTCCTTTACAGAGCACTGGAAATATCCTGATTCAGAAACCTCCCCAGTTACACAATATTGGTTCACATTGTTTTCAGGATCAGGGTTTTCTGGTTTCCAAGGCTTCTGCAATACTTAAAAATAACACACCGAGTAAGGAAATGAACAATGTAGTCTAAAATGAGGGGTCATAACCAAAACAACTGTAATCATGTCTTTTATCAAAGTTTATTTTCATTGTGTTTCTTCAACATTGTCCTCATTTTATTTTTTCACAAAGCCAACTGCTGCACCTGATGAAGGAAAGAGAATCAAAATTCGGAAGGTAGGAGATGTGCTTAGGAAATTTCTATCTTAAACAATAGTTCACAACATGAAGATGTCTGAGAACCTTTGGTATACAACATGATTTTGCAATGGGTCTCCGTGGTTTACTTTTCCAAGTTGAAAAATGTTCCTAATAATTATACACACACACACACACACACTTAGGTGATATGAGTTGCTTCAGGGAACTAAAACCTCAAGAAGAGTTTTCTGTAGTAAAAAAATACCCAGACAAGACTAAAAGGAAATTCTGAGTGGTATCAAGTAGAATATGTTATCTAATTCTCATTAATATACCAGACCCTAGATGGCTTTTTGAACATCGAAACAAGTTACAGTTTTACCTAGCAAATTAAATATAGATGGACAAAAGCTGAAAACTGCATCACTAACAAGTCATAAAAGGTTGCACTGACTCTCAGGGCAATTTTATAGGTTTCAAAGCAATTAGAAGCAAAAGCTCATCACATCTTGCTTTATTTGTGTGCATCTCGGTGGTTGTATACTACAAACATTCTGGGTAAAAAACCCAACTCAAAAGGAATTAATCCACGTACTAATCCCACATTGTTAGTTACTATGCATTTCTCAACAAACCGATAACTGAAAGAATTTTATAATTAACATATATATTATTCATGCTCTCAATTTTTTCATGTGTGTCTCCTGAAGTCAATGTTCCACTAAATGCAGAAATGTGTTCAAAGTTGGCATTAAACATGAAACAACATTGTTACATGAAACTCCTAAAACATTTATATTCAGGCATAAGCTATGCAGACAATCTTAACAGTAAATTGGTATATCAAACAGCCCATTTATAATAGTGACATGCCTCCATTAGTTTCCCCTCAAGAGCATATTGTGCTAGAATGGTAAGCAGGCTATAGCTGCTAAGATTTGTTGATTTTTTAATGGTTTTTCAAGCAACTTAGATGCCTCCAAAAATGCCCAGTAGACGTGAATCTGTAGTACTATATATTATTGCACCACTTCTTAAATACTTAGGCTTACATTTTCTGAAGTGACTAGGGATTTCAGGTGCTTCAGATGCCCCATCTGAGACACTATAAGGTGCTTGATTTTTCAGAACATGCTCAACACATGCTCTCTGAAAATCATGGCAAATTCTTCACAAATATAGCCCCACTTACACAGTCCTTATTCTGATGACCAATGTGTCTAATTAAACATGGTGTTTTACTGCTCTGCTTTGCATTATGTTGTGGCTTGAACCAGTTGGAAGAATGCATTCTCCAGCTACAGCCATGTTGTGGAGGCAGTGAGAGGAACACAATTTCTTTCTTTTGCAAAATGGCAATAGTGTCACTTTTCCTAAGGGCTGCAATTATATTGGTTGGAGTAATTTACCCCCAAATAAAATGTTTTATTAAGTGGGTGGAAAATAACAAATTCACATACACTTCCCAGTTACATCAAAGCAGTTTCATAAAGTGGTTAGAGTTGTTTTTTTTAAATTTATTAAGTAAATGGCCTATTAATCCAATTTTAGTGGGATATGCAGTGTCCGATATTTCATACAGGACACAATGCTTTCATTTTCCCTGTGTTCATGACTAAGGCCCATAGTGGACAAAAAAATAAGAGAAACCAGTGAGGGAAGCAGCCCTTGCTGGCAGCTTGTTAACAGGTAGGAACCCTACAGTATGCTCTATGTATGAATTAGAAAACACAGCACCCTGGAAAAGATGCCCCATATGAATGACTAAGCAACATGCAAACAAAGCAAAACATATGACAGTTTTCCTAGGAAAACAGTGACAGCAGTGAGAGGGTAATAGACAGAGAAAACTGACAACCCTTTTAAACATCAGTATGAATTTAGTTCTGTAGCTGGAAGATTTTGGTCATTCACTGCCTGCAGGGATCATTCACACGTATAAAGCAATAACATAAACATCAAAAATAATATCAATTGTGTGAATCTATTACTAATAATCAAATGCGCATTCTTGCAACTGACAACAATTATCCCCACAATGTGCTTCCAATACCCACATATTTACTTCACATGAAGCTTTTGAACATGTAGAATAATGTATTCTCTTCTGTGTGCTCACACAGAACAGATACAGTTGGTAACCCACATTTCCCACTTGCAGTCTTTTGTAGCCAGGGAAGAGAAAAACACAGTAATGTATCTTTCTAAAAAGCAAGACTTACCATATAATAAGTGCTCATTTTTGCAGTACCATGCACAAGACTAAATTATGCAAATGCCATCACAGTAACATATCTTTTCAATTCCTATGATTTGTTTCTCTCATCTTTCATTTTATTCTCCCCATTCAACCCACAGTTGTGCTGGAGGATTAGGCCCCAGAAACCTGGCTTCATAAGAACATAAGAACGGCCGTACCGGGTCAGACCAAAGGTCCATCTAGCCCAGTATCTGTTTACCGACAGTGGCCAATGCCAGGTGCCCCAGAGGGAGAGAACCTAACAGGCAATGATCAAGTGATCACTCTCCTGCCATCCATCTCCATCCTCTGACAAACAGAGGCTAGGGACACCATTCCTTACCCATCCTGGCTAATAGCCATTTATGGACTTCACCACCATGAATTTATCCAGTTCTCTTTTAAACGCTGTTATAGTCCTAGCCTTCACAACCTCCTCAGGCAAGGAGTTCCACAACTTGACTGTGCGCTGCGTGAAGAAGAACTTCCTTTTATTTGTTTAAAACCTGCTGCCCATTCATTTCATTTGATGACCCCTAGTTCTTGTATTATGGGAATAAGTAAATAACTTTTCCTTATCCACTTTCTCCACACCACTCATGATTTTATATTCCTCTATCATATCCCCCCCTTAGTCTCCTCTTTTCCAAGCTGAAGAATCCTAACCTCTTTAATCTTTCCTCATATGGGACCCTCTCCAAACCCCTAATCATTTTAGTTGCCCTTTTCTGAACCTTTTCTAGTGCCAGTATATCTTTTTTGAGGCGAGGAGACCACATCTGTACACAGTATTCGAGATATGGGTGTACCATGGATTTATATAAGGGCAATAATATATTCTCAGTCTTATTCTCTATCCCCTTTTTAATGATTCCTAACATCCTGTTTGCTTTTTTGACCGCCTCTGCACACTGCGTGGACATCTTCAGAGAACTGTCCACGATGACGCCAAGATCTTTTTCCTGACTCGTTGTAGCTAAAATAGCCCCCATCATATTGTATGTATAGTTGGGATTATTTTTTCCAATGTGCATTACACTTTACATTTATCCACATTAAATTTCATTTGCCATTTTGTTGCCCAATCACTTAGTTTTGTGAGATCTTTTTGAAGTTCTTCACAATCTGCTTTGGTCTTAACTATCTTGACCAGTTTAGTATCATCTGCAAACTTTGCCACCTCACTGTTTACCCCTTTCTCCAGATCATTTATGAATAAATTGAATAGGATTCTCTTTGCTGTACTGCAAACTTCAATGTGAATATGCACAAGTCATAGATTTTAAAGGAAGGAACTGTGACAGATATAGCGATTTCCTACAGTATCCTGGAAAAGCCTTACTGAATTAAATTTAAGTATCTTTGGAGTCCATTGTATTAAATGCAAAGGTTATATATGTATTATTGTAAGGCATGGATGATCAAAGGACTATGTTGAACAATGTGGCAGACAAGAATGGACTTCTGAGACAATATGTGTGAAGTGGATTTTGCAAATTCTCCGCCTTTGGTTATGCTAAAACTACACACTGAGGAGATGGCCTTTATCTGCTAATCACCTGGTACATGAGACCAAGATCAAAAGACCCAAGCTGTATAACAGAAAGACTGTACTATTCATGCTTGTTTTGATTCTGAAGCAGACTTGTTAACCACAGAAAACCCCTTTATGGGGTTAGAAGGACTGACTCCTTGTTGGAGGGGGAGGGTGATCTGTGGAAAGCTTATTAGCATATGCGTAGGTTCTTTCATTGTTTTTAATATGTCTTCTCTGTAATGCTTTCATCTAAGAATAAATATGCTTGCTTAGAAAGGACTGAATGGTAACTTATAACTGCTGGCAATTATACTCTTTATAGCCTTCAAAGAGAAAGCAAAGTGCAGACACTGGCCTGCTTAGGCAGTCTGGCTTGCTGGG
Source organism: Mauremys mutica (assembly GCF_020497125.1). Lineage (NCBI taxonomy): Eukaryota > Metazoa > Chordata > Testudines > Geoemydidae > Mauremys > Mauremys mutica. Next base: position 54,425,459 of record NC_059079.1, read on the forward strand.
GATATCACAGTGTAGGCAGGGAACTGTGAAAAACCCTGATCAGGAGAGTGACAGATGTGGGTCCCTGCCGAAGAGAAGTAATGGCTGGGAGCCAAGAGGCTAAAGGTGGGTGCCCTTGGTGGGCCGAGAAGGGGATATACAGGTGCAGTTGAGCTGAGCTGTGACAAGAACATAATGATCATTTAGATTGAACTTCTGCATAACACAGAACATAGAATTTCCCTCAGTGATTCCTGCACCTAGCCCAACAAATGGCGTCTGAAACACAATGTAATCTGTGTCTTAAATTACTCATTTGGAAAATGGGGATAATAAGAAGGGACTGATAAACATCCACTGCTTTTAACAAAGATAGAAGATTCTTCTCAATACAGGTAGGATACTCTGGGGTGGTTTCTTAAGAAAGAGTAAGGGTGTACTCTTAGGCAGGTTCAGTGAAGTCTATTTGTCTTACAGGAAAATAGGGAGGGAGGGGTACTAGCCTACATTAAAATTCATAAAGCACTTTGAGATTCTTGGATTGAAAGAGCTGTAAAATTAAAGTGCAAAGTACACAATTATTAGCTACTGCAGATGAAGCACTGCATGTGTACTATAACTATTATACACAAAGGGCAGAATTAAGGTTATTGTGAGAATCTTATCTCTGATTTATTTCTCTTTTGTGCAATCATTTCATTGTTTTGATATAGATTTTGCATTTGAGTTCTTTAAGATAGAAAATAATCACTTAGTATTGCACCAAGAACACACATTTGCCTTTATCTGAACCTCCAATCCCCAGACATATAAACATGGATTTGTCTACGCTCCCAACAAATTACTCTGAGCTGAGAATATCCATGAGAAATACTAGACTGAAAGACAAATGTCTGATGGTTTTAAAGCATCACAAACCACTGAAACCAGAAATACTTTCAGTGGGAGATGAGCCCCTAACTCTCTTGGGATTTTCCAAAGAGCCTAGATATAGAATGAATGTGCCTCCTCAGCATAGCAAAAATAAGAACTACTAACAAAATAGTGTATTTCAGAAAGAATAAATAAAAAACGCTATGGCTGCTGGGTACAGTGCAGAATACAGGAAGGTATCCAACATGAGCAAACATGAAATGAAGGACTATCTTCATTTGAGATAAATCCAAATAATTCCAGGAACTTCTGTATGTAAAAACATTAGGATTAACCTATTGTGTTAGAGCAGAAACTGCATTTTCTTGTCAGCTGAAGTCCCGTTTGAGGCTTGTAATCTAATGTGTGATGTACAGGAAGTACAGGTTGTTCCATAGACTCCTTTTTAACTTGAAGTTTTCCTGTCCAAGTACTTATCCTAAGCCCAAACATTCTTCATTTTGAAAAACACATCAAGCATATTCAGATCAACAGAACCCCACTCTTTCAATCACCCAGCTCCTGCCTCTTCAAATATCTGGGTCTCCTAGAGAATGTCTTTCCCAAGATGTCCTTATTCTGCTACCGTAAGTCAGTATTTGGGTTTGTTATGCCAAAATTATCATCTGTTCAGCTGCCAGTAATAGCTGAAAAGATGAGATGAGTTAATGGTGAAGAAAAGGAAAACCGGTCAGTAAAATGGTCAAGCTTTTTAGCAGGAATATAAATTTGTGGTTATGATACTCAAGAACCTTCTCTAGAGCTGAAAGACTGTTAGGCCCAAAACAGTCTTCATGTCCCTGACACCCAATTGCTAAATCAACTAATTACTGGAGCTATGAAAATGGGCAGGCAATAAAAGACCTGCACCTCCAAACAGTCCATGCATCACAGTTGGGTGGGTCTTTCTGAAGACAAGAAACATAATGCCACACAAACAAAGCGTGTCATTTTCAAGCAGCTTATTCCTAAACCAAAATTTCTTTTAGTGTTAGAGGTACCAGCTCATTTCAGTCCTATATAGATGACTATTTAGTTTTAACTTATACTCTCTTTTTTTTTTAGTTGAGTGAAAAAGAAAAGCATCTGTAAACTTTAATGGGGTTCTCCACAACAGGAACTCTCAAAATATGGCTGGTCTTTCATTAAATGCTAATATTATTGATGTCTGGGCAGAGACCAACATTAGATTTTTCTGCATGGCTCATTTACTTTTAGGAAGACTGTGTGAGTGGAAGGGCACTTATAACTAAAAGAAAATAGGGATTTAGAAAGGAAGTATTGTCTCAGTATTAACTGTCGTGCTGCAATACTATAATCAGATTACTTCCTTAAACTTAATTAGCTCGTTGTTTATTCTTAATAGGATTATAAAAACCTTGCCTAACATTATCTACCACGACAATGTTGTCAATACTCAAGGTAGGTTCAAGTTGTTAAATATGTCCAAGTTTGTGTATCACAGTCCTCTGCCCTATTACAACAATCCAAACTAAAATAAAATAATCAGAACTAGCAAGAGACAAGAACTTTTCCTGATTGCTTTTAAGGAATTTTAGTATCCAAAACTATTTTGATAATCATAGAATCATAGAAATGTAGGACTGGAAGGGACCTCAATATGTCATATAGTCCAGTCCCCTGCATTGAGGCAGGACTAAGTATTACCTAGATCAGACGTGGGCAAACTACGGCCCATGGGCCAGTCCTGCCCGGCCCCTGAGCTCCCAGCCGGGGAGCCTAGTCCCCGGCCGCTCCCCCGCAGCCACGCCGCCGCGCGGGCTGCGCTCTGGCCTGCCGCTCCCGCTGGGCAGCATGGGGAGCACAGCTGGCTCTGGCCAGGTGTCGTGGCTGTGAGCTCCTGCTGCTGGTAAGGGGACAGGGAGCAGGGGGTTGGGTAAGGTTGGGGTGGGTCCTGGGGGGCAGTCAAGGAGGACGGGGCGGTTGGATGGGGCGGAGGTTCTGGGGGGGCAGTCAGGGGATGGGGAACAGGGAGAGTTGGGAGTGGGAGTCCCAGGGGGCCTGTCAGATGGCGGGGATGTGGATATGGGTTGGGAGGGCAGTCAGGGGACAGGGAGCAGGGGGATTGGATAAGGGGGTGGGATCCTGGGGGGCAGTTAGGGGCGGGGGGTCCTGGAAGGGGGTGGGAGTCCCAGGGGGGCTGTCAGGGGACGGGGGTGTGTGTTACCCGGGGTTCTTTCAACCCAAAGCTCTTAATAACTTTACTCTGTGCAAGGTGGTGTCAGGAAATAAATCAGGGGAGACACGGCCGTCCAACCGATAGATGGCTGGCACAAACAGGACAACACAAGACTGCTTTCACTTAAAGCTAAACTTTACTAGTCTCAAGCACTTACACACGTCTGCAACAAGTTAGTAAAACACCCCCAACCCTTGATAATTACCAAAGCTGAGCGTGGCTCTCGAGTGACACAGCGGCAGGCTTCCGGTGGCCAAATCTTCCATCTGCCGATGGGGACTGCAAGATGTATCCAGAGGGAGAGTCCAAAAGAGTCCCCAAAAGAGTCCCCTTATTTATACACTAGTAATAGAATGACATGTCCCTTAAAGAAACCTTGTTAAAAGCAGTTTCAAGCAAGAGGTTCCTTCTGATTATTGATTAACCAGGTGTGGGTTTTTCCAGAACTTGCAGCCTTGAGACCACAATAGACATTCCTGGGGCATATCCTAGTCTTTTAAAACGCATATATCAGCAACTTCAACACAATTCTTATCAGGAAGGATGTGGGGTAAAGCTGCCCTTTCGGTGGCACCCTAAACTCCCCTCCCCTCCTGCCTTGGTCAAGCTGAGACTTGCTTTTAACAGCTTGCTGACTAGTCTGTCTTTAGCAATAAGCCATAGTGGTTTCAGGCACTTTACTGGTTTGCCAAAGTCTCCCCGCATAGTGTGGATAGGGGTTGGGGCAGTCAGGGGACAAGGAGCAGGGGGGTTTGATGGGGGTGGGGGTCCCGGGAGGGGGCAGTCAGGGGACAAGGAGCAGGGGGGCTTGATGGGTTGGGGATTCTGAGGGGGGCAGTCAGGGGGTGGGATGTGGGAGGGGGCAAATAGGGGTGGGCACCAGGCTGTTTGGGGGGCACAGCCTTCCCTGCCTGGCCCTCCATACAGTCACGCAACCCCGATGTGGCCCTCGGGCCAAAATGTTTGCACACCCCTGATCTAGATCATCCCTAACAGGTGTTTGTCAAACCTATTCTTAACAGTCTTCAGTGTCGGAGATTCCACAATCTCCATAGGTAACTTGTTCCAGTGCTTAACTACCCTTATAGTTAGGAATTTTTCCTAATGTCTAAACGAAGGCTATGTCTACACTAGAGACCTTAGAGCGGCACAGCTGTACCAATTGAGCTGCATGGCCATAAGGTCTCCCGTGTAGCTATTCTATGCTGACGGGAGAGAGTTCTCACGTTGGCATAATTAAACCACCTCCAACGAGTGGTGGTAGCTATGTTGGCGAGAGAGCATTTCCTGCTGATGTAGTGCTGTCCACACCGATGCTTCTGGCAGTGTAACCTATGTTGGTCAGGGTGTGGTTTTTTCACACCCTGACAGACAAAAGTGATTGCCTAGACAAAGCTAAATCTCTGTCGCTACAATTTAATCACATTACTTCTTGTCCTGTCCTCAGTAGCTAATGAGCACATTTATCACCCTCCTCTTTATAACAACCTATTACTTACTTGAACACTTATGTCCCCCCTCAGTTCTCTCTTCTCCAGACTAAAAAAAACCCAGGTTTTTTTATCCTTCCACATAGGTCATGTTTTGTAGACCTTTAATCATTTGTTTTACTCTTCTCTGGACATTCTACTATTTGTCCACATCTTTCCTGAAGCGTGGTGCCCAAAACTGGACACAATGCTCCAGTTGAGGCCTAATCAGAGCAGAGTAGAGCGGAAGAATTACTTCTTGTGTCCTGCTTACAACACTTCTGCTAATGCAACCTTAATTATGTTAATTTTTTTCAACAGTATTACATTATTGACCCATATTTACTTTGTGAGCCTCTTCCTGATCCTTTTCTTCAGCATCATTCCAAGAAAGTAATTTCCTGTTTTTTATCTGTGCAATTGATTATTCCTTCCTAAGTATACTGCTTTGCATTTGTCTTTATTGAATTTCATCCTATTTAATTCAGACCATTTCTCCAGTATGTCATAATCATTTTGAACTTCCTGTCCTCCCAAGCACTTGCAACCCTTCCCAGCTCACTATCGTCCACATACTTTATAAGTGTATTCTCTATGTCATTATCCAATGGATTTATGAAGATATCGAATAGAACCCAACCCAGGACAGATCCCTGCAGGCCCCCACTCGACATGCCCTTCCAGCTCGATTGTGAGCCATTGATAACTACTCTCTGAGTATGGTTTTCCAGTCAGTTGTGAACCCACCACATAGTAGTTTGTCTAGGCTACATTTCTCCAATTTGCTTATGAGAAGGTCATGTGAGACAGTATCTAAAGCCTTTCAAAAGTCAAGGTATATGACATCTAATGCTTTGCCCCTATCCGCAAGAATTAAGGTCAAAGAAGGATATTGTCATGCTGTCTGGAGTGGCTCATGACTATGAGTACCTATATCAAGGCAGACTATCAAAACCAGGGCAGACACTCCAAACTGGTAGTGAGTTCTATAATTAGATTTCACCATGCCAATAACATGCTGCACTTATGGCCGTTGTCAACTCCTCGCACCTTATCGAACACCCCTTCCACAGTGAGATGTTGAGAACTCGGTCGAGAAGGCAACGGCAGCGTGGTGAGGACATGAAGTCTCAGAGTGGCACAGACCTCTCAGAAAGCACGGTACGCCGCGCCGTGGAGATCATGGTGGCAATGGGTCATGTTCATGCTATGGGACGTCGATTCTGGGCCCGGGAAACAAGCACAGACTGGTGGGACCGCATAGTGCTGCAGGTCTGGGATGAATCACAGTGGCTGCGAAACTTCAGGATGTGTAAGGGCACTTTCCTTGAACTGTGTGACTTGCTGGCCCCTGCTCTGACGCGCAAGGACACCCGGATGCGAGCAGCCCTGACTGTGCAGAAGCGAGTGGCCATAGCCCTCTGGAAACTTGCAACGCCAGACAGCTACTGCTCAGTAGCGAACCACTTTGGTGTGGGCAAATCTACCGTGGGGCTTGCTGTGATGCAAGTAGCCAACGCAATCGTTGATCTCCTGCTCTCGAAGGTGGTGACTCTGGGAAACGTACAGGTTGTCAAAGATGGCTTCGCCGCAATGGGATTCCCAAACTGCGGTGGGGCTATAGATGGGACTCACATTCCTATCCTGGGACCGGCCCACCAGGCCAGCCAGTATATAAACCGCAAGGGCTACTTTTCCATGGTGCTGCAAGCACTCGTGGACCATAGGGGACGGTTTACCAACATCAACGCCGGGTGGCCGGGCAAGGTTCATGAGGCGCGTGTGTTCAAGAACTCTGGTCTGTTTAGACGCCTGCAGGAAGGTAGTTTCTTCCCAGACTACAAAATAAATGTTGGGGATGTGCAGATGCCTACAGTGATCCTCGGGGACCCAGCCTACCCGCTAATGCCCTGGCTCATGAAGCCCTATACAGGCGCCTTGGACACTGACAAGGAACTCTTCAACTACCGGCTGAGCAAGTGCAGAATGGTGGTGGAGTGTGCTTTCGGACGTCTGAAGGGGAGATGGCGGAGCTTACTGACTCGCTCGGATCTCAGCGAAAACAATATCCCCATTGTCATTGCAGCTTGCTGTGTGCTCCACAATCTGTGTGAGAGCAAGGGGGAGACGTTTATGGCGGGATGGGTGCTTGAGGCACATCGTCTGGCTGCTGATTACGCTCAGCCAGACACCCGTGCGATTAGAAGAGCACAGCGGGAAGCCGTGTGCATCAGGGAGGCTTTGAAAGCCAGGTTCCTCAGCGAGCAGGGTAACCTGTGACTATTAACTTTGTGTATAGAGAAGCGGAACCTGCCCCTGTTTCTTTACCCAGTTTCTGTTGACTCTCCTCTACAGTTTCATATCCCGTTCACCCCGTTTGCCCCCTTCCAACACACGTGTACAAATAAAGTTAATAGAGCATTGTTCAGCAACAACCTTCTCTGGACTACTGACTTCGCGTGAAAGGGTTGACACAGGGACGGTGACTGTGGTGGGTTGGGTGTGCAGTGATGTAGAGACCGCTTCTAGACTATAGGACTGATAGGCTCCTGCTCGTACAGCGGTCTCTGTGGTGAGGACTGGTACAGGTGCGTGTGCAGGAATGGGTGAGTGGTGCAGGCTTTGCAACGGAGTTTGGGTGCAGGCTCTGGGCTGGGGGCATAGGAAGGTGTGAGTGGTGTGTGATAATGGGGAGGAGGTGTATGGGGTTGCGGGCTGGGGACTGATGGTTTGATGCATTGTAGAGGCTCAGGGCTACAATAGAAGGGCAGGGTGAGGGCAACCTGCCTTGCCACTTGTGGATGGCATGCTCAATGACCCTGGGGCAGCAGACAGCATTTCTGCGGGTAGCCTCTCTACTGTGAGACAGGGATGCGGCGCGGCGGGGGGGGTGTGAGACGACATGCCGGGGGAGGGGTGGCAGGTGGGGGCTGGTACCTGCTCCAGGCAGGGAATTGACGGGGGTGGGGGAGACCCGCGTGGGACAGGGCATGATCCAGGCATGGCCGGTGGAGAGACCCACCTGCAAATATACCTGGCGCAGGGCACTTTCCGCCTATGAGCAGAACATGAAAATCACCCCACAGACTGACCAGGGTGACTAGAGGCTGCACTCTGTGAGTGACCAGCTGTTGATCTTGCCCCCATATCTGTACCACTATTAACGGCGAAAGTCCTATGCAATTCCCAAACCATTCTCCCCCCTTCACGGAAAGTATTCTGCAAAGAAACCTGACGGGAAAAGAAATTACCAAAAAATAAAAACTTTTTATACTGAACAGCACATTAAGGGAAGGACTTCTCAAAAGTAAGGTACTGAGAGCGTTTTGTAAGTTTAGCACTCTGCTGTGGTGCATTAACATTTTTCACGGCCCCTGGTGCCCCTTCCTCTTGTCATTTTGGGAGATGGTGGGATTGGACTTTGCGGCGGGGGGCGGCGGTCGCAGATGCAGTGAAGGGGAGCTCCGTCCTCCTTCCTGCGGTGCTGCAGAACATCGACAAGGCGCCTGGATCAGGTAGGGATACAGTTGCACCTGTGTGACGGGAAAAAGTGAGTGAATTCCATAGAGAGATATTTTTGTTCAAAAAAGAAACAAAGTCTACTCAGTGTGTGTGAACAAGAGCAAGCACAGCACCTCTCTCATGAGCACTCACTCGGGGAAAGTTCGATTTCTCTGGGTTCGCTTTCATTGCCTGTGGTATTGCACTGCAGACCAGAGAAGCGGGGCAGGAAAGAAGAATCCATGGAGCGGCCAGGCATGGTAAGCCAATTTTTTTTTGCAGCTTTAAGTTGCATCTACAGCACTGTCCTCCTGCTGCAGGCAAACATGAAAGCAGAATCGGTGCGCCCCTGTTGCAGCCCCTCGCGGCCGTTCCCTGTTAGAGATCCCTGTATTCTCCCACTCTGCAGCCTCCTACACGTGGCTGTACAGTGACGCTTCTTGTTATGCAAAGGAACAGTTAAGCACAACCATTACTAATGGTACACAAATTACTCTAATTACATGCAGGAGTCTGCGCGCGACATCACACTGAGGAGAGTGTCACGGAGAGAGAGAGCGCGCATGCTGGAGGAAAGCCAACACAACCCTGGGGCCTATGCTGCCATGCTCGTGAAGGCGCTGGTCCCCGAGTTCCAGCTGAGAGCGTTGCGTGGAAAAGTGTGCTTCCTCGGGGCACCCAATAAGCAAACCCTGCCCAGGAACCTCATGCAGAGGCTTGGCGATTACCTCCTGGAGAGCTTCCTGGAGATGTCAGAGGAAGATGACATCCTCTTCCTGGAGATGTCAGAGGAAGATGACATCCACCTGTACATAGACCTTGTGTTCGCCTAGTTGTTTTCCCAGTTTATTTAAAAAATAAATGTTAACATGTTTGAAGCAGTTACCGATTGATCCTTCTCCTGATTCAGGGTCCGTGGTAACGGGTGGGGAGTGTTGGTAGGGGATCTCATTGACGGTGACGAAGAGATCCTGGGTGTCGGGGAAATCTGTGTTGTAAGCGCTGTCGACTGCCTCGTCCTCTTAAACTTTCCCGTACGCGAACATCTCCGAGGAACAGTCCGTTGACAGTATCCCATCCTCTCAGTCCACGGTCACTGGTGGGGCAGTGGTGGCAGACCCACCGAGAATGGCATGCAGTGCCTCGTAGAAGCGGCATGTCTGGGGCTGGGCTCCGGAGCGTCCGTTTGCCGCTCTGAGTTTCTGGTAGCCTTCTCTCAGCTCCTTGACTTTCACGCGGCACTGCGTTGTATCCCGGCTGTATCTCTGTCTCTCATGGCTTTGGAGACCTTCTCGAAGGTCTTTGCATTCCGTTTGCTGGAGCGCAGCTCCGAAAGCACAGACTCATCGCCCCACACAGCAATCAGATCCGAGACTTCCCGGTCAGTCCATGCTGGGGACCTCTTTGTAGTGTGAGATTGCCTGGACTCCTCTGGTGGAGAACTCTGCATCGTTGCCGGTGCTGCTGAGCTCGCCCCGATGAGCAACCAGGACATGGGATTCAAACTGTCCAGACAGGAAAAGGAATTCAAATTTTCCAGGGGCATTGACTGTGTGGCTGGTCAGAGCATCCAAGCTCGGACTGGCGTCCAGAGCGTCAGCAGAGTGTTGCAATCTGGGATAGCTCCCGGAGCTACTAAGATCGATTCGCATCCACACCTAGCCTAATTCGACATAGCCATGTCGAATTTAGCGCTACTCCCCTTGTCGAGGTGGAGTACCGAAGTCGAACTAAAGAGCCCTCTATGTCGAAGTAAATGGCTTCCTGGTGTGGACGGGTGCACGCTTAATTCTATTTAACGCTGCTAAATTCGATTTAAAGTGCTAGTGTGGACCAGCCCTTAGACTCTCCAGTCTATCTTGCCACCCAGACAAACTTGACTTAGTGATAAATGGTCACTTATACCAAAATCACACCACATTCAGATTGTTTCTAGTCCCAAGAGACCAGTCACTTACTACAGATTAATTGGTACTCTAGATCTTACACCAGAGACAATGCCTGTAGCCAATCCTGTAACAAACTAGGAAAAAGGAATAAGAGTTATGTACAGGTTAAAGCAAGCAAACGTATACACAAAAATGAGTTACCATCTAAATCCTAAGAATGACAGTGTTGTACTGATCTGTCGATTCAAAGTGTCTTTCGGGGTGGACCTAGGAGGCAGCCCCTGGAGATCTCTGGCAGCTTAGAATCTCTGGCCCTTCAGAGTTCAAACAACCAAAAAGATGGAAATTTTCCTGTGGCTTTGTTTAATTCCTTCATTCAGCTTCCAAGCCCACAGCTTCCTTGCAAGGATCATTTCCCAAGTCTGATAGGGCCATTAACCAATCCTTTGTATTGCAATGTTTCTTGATAGTACTTCTGGATCGGGGCAGGGAGGGGTGACAATTCCCATGCCTTAGTTAACTGGTTCCGAGCAAACATTTTCAATGTTATAAAGCAAAATTTACATATTTTCTTGTAGCATGGAATACAGATATTGTAAGTGAGATTAATGCATGCAGCAACTTACAACTATTTCATAGAGTCTAAACACTAAATACATTCTTATAAGACTAATAAGCCTGCATGGAATACTGAGTAATTACTCGAACACAGCTGAGGCTTCATTGCTACCAACACCCTAGCTAGCTAGATTAAAACTAGCTCAGGAATGGCTACATGATCTGCCCTCCCATTGTGATCACAGTGTAGATCAGTGGTGGGCAACCTGTGGCCCATCCTGGTAATCTGATTGCAGGCCGCGAGACATTTTGCTGATGTTGCCTGTCTGCAGGCATGGCTCCTCGCAGCTCCCAGTGGCTGGGAATGGTGAGCTGCGGCCACTGGGAGCTGTAGGGGGCCGTGCCTGCGGACGGTCAACATAAACCAAACATCTAGCAGCCCGCGATCAGATTACCCTGATGGACCGCAGGTTGCCCCAAACCTTTGCGACCAGGGGCTGCTAACAGGGAGTTTCGCAAGGGAGTTCTCCAGGTGAAGGAGGAGCAAATACAGCATCTGTGGGGTAAGTGACTGTCTGTAGTGTGTGTTTGTTTGTGTTTGGGGGTTATTTGCTGTGTGCTGAGCTTGTGTTTGTCAGTCTGTTTGTTTGTTTGAAGGACCATGTGCTCTGGCTGGCAGTTGGAGGCCGTGAGCTTCAAAGGAAGGTTTGAAAGCTCGAAGCCTCTGGTAATTGGCTGAGCCTTAATCAGTGGGCGGGGCATTCACTCAGGCCAGGGCTTTATAAAGCCGTGCACAAGCGACCAGGGGCTGCTAACAGGGAGTTTCGCAAGGGAGTTTGGAAGGGCAGTGGGAAGGGAGTGGGAGTCCCTTGCCGGCCCTAACCCCTTCCCCGTAGGTCCCTTAAAACCTATTAACCAAACTACATTCCAAAACCTCTTTCTGTAAACCACCCTTCCATTAACTAGGAGACAATGCAGGCAGAAGCCCAGCAGCAGAGTGGGGGCTATCCAGTTTATTGCGCTGAGTGTTGCGTGTATGATTACCTGCCCCATGGGCGGGTGGCGTATGTGTGCAGTCGGTGCAAGGAGCTCCTGGCCCTCAGAGACCATATACGGACTTTGGAGGCCAGGGTGGCGGAACTGGAGGAGCTAAGAGAGGCAGAGAGGTATGTTGATGAGGCTTTCCGGGACACTGTAGAATTGTCCCACCTCCGCTCAGACAGCCCCTGCGCTGTTGAGGAGGAAGAAAGGCCAAGGGAAGCAGAGCAGTCAATGGGAGCAGAGGGAAACCTTCCCGTAGTCGGGACCCTCCTTCCAGAGGGTGCTGGGGTTGCCTCTCGCACTGAGGTTGCAGGTGTTAGTAATGGGAGATTCGATTATTAGAAACGTAGATAGCTGGGTTTGTGATGACCGGGAGAACCGTATGGTGACTTGCCTGCCTGGTGTGAAGGTTGCGGATCTCTCGAGGCATCTAGACAGACTTATGTGTAGTACTGGGGAGGAGCCTGTGGTTGTGGTACATGTAGGTACCAATGACATAGGGAAGGGTAGGAGAGATGTCCTGGAAGCCAAATTTAGGCTGCTAGGGAAGAGACTGAAATCCAGGACCTCTATGGTGGCATTCTCAGAAATGCTCCCAGTTCCACGTGCAGGGCCAGGTAGGCAGGCAGAGCTTCAGAGTTTCAGTGCATGGATGAGACGATGGTGTAGAGAGGAGGGGTTTAGATTCATTAGGGACTGGGGAAACTTTTGGGATGGGGGAAGCTTATACAGGAGAGATGGGCTCCACCTAAACCGAAGTGGAACCAGACTGCTGGCGCTTAACATTAAAAAGGTTGTAGAGCAGTTTTTAAACTAGGAGATGGGGGAAAGCCGATTGCTGCAGAGGAGCATGTGGATCAGACTCAGACTTCTCTTAGGGGAGAGTCTGATGATAGAGAATCTCCAGGTTATAGTCAGGAGCAGAGGATGGAAGAGGATAATGTAAGGGCCGGATCAGATGATAAACAGTCACATAAAAAAGAATCTGGCACATCAGAAAAAGGCAGGCTAATAAACAGGGACAAGTTTTTAAAGTGCTTGTACACAAATGCCAGAAGTCTAAATAATAAGATGGGTGAACTAGAGTGCCTTGTGATAAAGGAGGATATTGATATAATAGGCATCACAGAAACCTGGTGGACTGAGAGCAATCAATGGGACACAATCATTCCGGGGTACAAAATATATTGGAAGGACAGAACAGGTCGTGCAGGGGGAGGAGTGGCACTATATGTGAAAGAAAGTGTAGATTCAAATGAAGTAAAAATCTTAAGCGAATCCACATGTTCCATAGAATCTCTATGGATAGAAATTTCATGCTCTAGTAAAAATATAACATTAGGGATCTATTATCGACCACCTGACCAGGACAGTAATAGTGATGATGAAATGCTAAGGGAAATTAGAGAGGCTATCAAAATTAAGAACCCAATAATAGTGGGGGATTTCAATTATCCCCATATTGACTGGGAACATTTCACTTCAGGACGAAATGCAGAGATAAAATTTCTCGATACTTTAAATGACTGCTTCATGGAGCAGCTGGTACGGGAACCCACAAGGGGAGAGGCAACTCTAGATTTAATCCTGAGTGGAGCGCAGGAGCTGGTCCAAGAGGTAACTATAGCAGGACCGCTTGGAAATAGTGACCATAATACAATAGCATTCAACATCCCTGTGGTGGAAAGAACACCTCAACTGTCCAACACTGTGGCATTTAATTTCAAAAGGGGGAACTATACAAAAATGAGGGGGTTAGTTAGACAAAAGTTAAAAGGTACAGTGACTAAAGTGAAATCCCTGCAAGTTGCATGGGCCCTTTTTAAAGACACCATAATAGAGGCCCAACTTCAATATATACCCCAAATTAAGAAAACAGTAAAAGAACTAAAAAAGAGCCACCGTGGCTTAACAACCATGTAAAAGAAGCAGTGAGAGATAAAAAGACTTCCTTTAAAAAGTGGAAGTCAAATCCTAGTGAGGCAAATAGAAAGGAGCACAAACACTGCCAACTTAAGTGCAAGAGTGTAATAAGAAAAGCCAAAGAAGAGTTTGAAGAACAGCTAGCCAAAAACTCCAAAGGTAATAACAAAATGTTTTTTAAGTACATCAGAAGCAGGAAGCCTGCTAAACAACCAGTGGGGCCCCTTGACGATCGAAATACAAAAGGAGCGCTTAAAGACGATAAAGTCATTGTGGAGAAACTAAATGGATTCTTTGCTTCAGTCTTCACGGCTGAGGATGTTAGGGAGATTCCCAAACCTGAGCTGGCTTTTGTAGGTGACAAATCTGAGGAACTGTCACAGATTGAAGTATCACTAGAGGAGGTTTTGGAATGAATTGATAAACTCAACATTAACAAGTCACCGGGACCAGATGGCATTCACCCAAGAGTTCTGAAAGAACTCAAATGTGAAGTTGCGGAACTATTAACTAAGGTTTGTAACCTGTCCTTTAAATCGGCATCGGTACCCAATGACTGGAAGTTAGCTAATGTAACACCAATATTTAAAAAGGACTCTAGAGGTGATCCCGGCAATTACAGACCGGTAAGTCTAACGTCGGTACCGGGCAAATTAGTCGAAATGATAGTTAAGAATAAAATTGTCAGACACATAGAAAAACAAACTGTTGAGCAATAGTCAACATGGTTTCTGTAAAGGGAAATCGTGTCTTACTAATCTATTAGAGTTCTTTGAAGGGGTCAACAAACATGTGGACAAGGGGGATCCGGTGGACATAGTGTACTTAGATTTCCAGAAAGCCTTTGACAAGGTCCCTCACCAAAGGCTCTTACGTAAATTAAGCTGTCATGGGATAAAAGGGAAGGTCCTTTCATGGACTGAGAACTGGTTAAAGGACAGGGAACAAAGGGTAGGAATTAATGGTAAATTCTCAGAATGGAGAGGGGTAACTAGTGGTGTTCCCCAAGGGTCAGTCCTAGGACCAATCCTATTCAATTTATTCATAAATGATCTGGAGAAAGGGGTAAACAGTGAGATGGCAAAGTTTGCAGATGATACTAAACTACTCAAGATAGTTAAGACCAAAGCAGATTGTGAAGAACTTCAAAAAGATCTCACAAAACTAAGTGATTGGGCAACAAAATGGCAAATGAAATTTAATGTGGATAAATGTAAAGTAATGCACATTGGAAAAAATAACCCCAACTATACATACAACATGATGGGGGCTAATTTAGCTACAATGAGTCCGGAAAAAGATCTTGGAGTCATCGTGGATAGTTCTCTGAAGATGTCCACGCAGTGTGCAGAGGCGGTCAAAAAAGCAAACAGGATGTTAGGAACCATTAAAAAGGGGATAGAGAATAAGACTGAGAATATATTATTGCCCTTATATAAATCCATGGTACGCCCACATCTCGAATACTGTGTACAGATGTAGTCTCCTCACCTCAAAAAAGATATTCTAGCACTAGAAAAGGTTCAGAAAAGGGCAACTAAACTGATTAGGGGTTTAGAGAGGGTCCCATATGAGGAAAGATTAAAGAGGCTAGGACTCTTCAGCTTGGAAAAAAGACGACTAAGGGGGGATATGATAGAGGTACATAAAATCATGAGTGATGTTGAGAAAGTGGATAAGGAAAAGTTATTTACTTATTCCCATAATACAAGAACTAGGGGTCACCAAATGAAATTAATAGGCAGCAGGTTTAAAATAAATAAAAGGAAGTTCTTCTTCACGCAGCGCACAGTCAACTTGTGGAACTCCTTACCTGAGGAGGTTGTGAAGGCTAGGACTATAACAATGTTTAAAAGGAGACTGGATAAATTCATGGTGGCTAATCCATAAATGGCTATTAGCTAGGATGGGCAAGAATGGTGTCCCTAGCCTCTGTTTGTCAGAGGATGGAGATGGATGGCAGGAGAGAGATCACTTGATCACTGCCTGTTAGGTTCATTCCCTCTGGGGCACCTGGCATTGGCCTCTGTCTACCGACAGTGGCCAATTACTGGGCTAGATGGACCTTTGGTCTGACCCGGTACGGCCGTTCTTATGTTCTTATGTGTAGGTATACCCTAAGGAGTTGAGTTGCTGGGGGTGGACTATATTGAATTGACTGGTGCACTTTTGTTCCATACAATGTATTTTGAATTTATGCCAAGGATGCCTACGACACATGAATAGGTGCTCTTTTTAGCATTTTAACGAATCTAACAACAAAAAATAAGCAAATAACCATTTAAGATAAACCCCCTTTCATATTGAGAAAGAGCATGTATATGTAGGAAGGGAGATACAAATAAGGACTGCCATCGCATTGTACAGATTAATAACCACATCAACTACATCCCTTCAAATTACTATTTCTTGTTTACATTTTTATGCAAGTTGAAAACCCAATTGAGAATGCAGAGCATCCGCCTCCTTTCTTCTAAAGAGGATTTTTTTTTTGAAGAAAAACTACTACTAGAACCCTTCACCTCTGCAGCTGCATGGTGGGTACTTCTCTCAATAGAACTGATTTAATTAACTTAGCGCTATCAAGCACAATGTCTGGTCCAATCTACGATACTTTTAACCATAATGATTTAGATCGGTGAAATTTTCTATTATATTCTAAAATGATAAAAATGTGCTTTAAAATATGCAATCATTTAATCATATACCAAGCCGCAGCAGCCCCACTGAGACCTTGGAATATTTTTTTTTCTCATTTGAAGAAACATGCAACAGACACAGTAACTTAAACTTTTAATTTAATGATCTGTATAGACTGGAACATTGATTCAGTAAAGCATGTAAGCACTTGCTTAACTTTAAGCATGTGCTTATGTCCATAATGGAATTTAAGCACATATTTAAGTGCTTTCCTGAATTGTGGCCCTAATGCATGTTACATTGTAAGACAATAGTTTTGTTGAGGTTTAATTTTACAGCTAACAAAGTGCCATAATTGTGTCACTAACCATGAATCTATGCTAATAGCTAAAAGTTGTGAGCCTGTAATCGCATTGTTATGGGTTTATTGTTGTATCATTAAATAAGAATTTTTTAAATGGGCTGAATGTGTATGCACTGCATAATTAAAGGAAAGTCTACACAGAAGGTGGTGGAACAGGTGGCTACAGGGAAGGAACAAAACAGAAGGCCAGGATGAGATGCCAGGGCTGCATGCAGGGAGATGATAATTAAATAATTTTCATACGACAATTGCTAGAAGAATGCTAGAGGGGAGAACACATTGGGCAGGTCTTGTGATGTTTAAACTCTGCTCAAACATCACCGAATGACTCAGTCTACAATAATAGTTGTTCTTAGATGAAAATCACCTAATCACTTTTTTCCCTCTAACAAAATGTAAAGAATTATATATCAACTTAAATTTCAAGCTACAAATAAAAACTGGCAGTAACATAGCATTACCCTATTTTTCTACGGTTATTACAGATTTTGTTACTATATACATGTCACCCTCACTATTTCCGTGGTTGGCTCTCTTCTTCCAGCACATATCGGATGTCCTCACTATGCTATGCCCATCATATCCCTTTACAAAAGGATTAGCTATACAGATGTGACAACTGTATGAACAGGCATATTCACACTACTTCACTGTGCCTCCTTTCTGCCAAGCCTATCTATCCACACACATATCCTTTGTTCAGACAGGCACTTCACAGACAATGCCAACTTCTGGCCTCTCTTTTGAAGTTGAGATGGCACTGCATAGCTATTTTCCCCGTCACTTAAGCTTCTGAAGTTGGCAATGTAGGCAACTGTCTAACCTATAATAGGTACCGAGTGAGCCCAACAGATAGACCATTACAGACGTTATCTCAGAAAGATGATGATTTAGCTATAAATACACATGTACTAAGAACATAGGAATTGCCAGACTTGATCAGACCTGAAGTTCATCTAGTCCAGAATCCCATCTCTGACAATGATCAGCAACAGATGATTCGGAGGAAAGTGGAAGAACCCTTTAGTAGCTGATGAGGGATAAAATGTCCCCCACCCCACCATTAGATCCCCTTCTAATCCCTAACAGAGATTCTCTTAAAATCCAGAATCATGAGGTTTAAAATCTCTTCCAAAATTTATAGCATGCTATAGATTATAAACATGTTAGGAAGAGGACTTTCTGCAGAAGACACAAATATCAAGAACATGGCTTTTCAAAGGAGTTAAACATTCAAACTGCGCCCCAAACTCCCTTTGAAAATCTCAGCCAACAAAAGTAACAATAATAATGAATAACTTACAATAAGGTTCATTGCATGACAGGAAAATAAATGGAAAAAAAGAAAAAGAAAGAAAAATACAGAAAGGCAAAGATAAGCATAATTCTCTTGGTAGGATAAGCATAATCCCTTGCCCTTCACCCTGTTCCCTACACCGAGTATACTCAATCATCTCTATCCAATCCCACTGCAGAACTCATTTCTTTAGGCAAGCCTTGCACCATGAACTGTCATCTTTTTACTTATTTTCACCTCATAATCCTTTGTTTAGGGCTCTCAGTACAATTCACACAAAATTAAATTAAGAGAAAAATTAACAAATTGTATGTCTCACCACTAATAAATGGTTTTCCATTCATGTTATATTTGTTCCTCTCACCTCCAGTTCATTTTCTATTTGGATTGTAAAGCTTTTGGGTAGGGAACTTGTCTCCTTTCATGTCTGAAAAGTGCCATACATACCAGAGATGCTAAATAAATACAGTTGCATAAAAGAAACTATAAAACCAGGAACAAGTTCCAGCTCAAAGTCATGTAATGAAATGACTCCCAGGGTGAGTTAGAGATGGTAAATTTCACTACGTAGATAAATGACAAAAGGATCTCTTTCAAATATTTTGTTTTAAAATGTCAGAGTGTCTACACATATTTATTAGGGACTGCAAGTGATTTACAAACATTTAGAAAGACTTCACAGTTCATCTATTAGTACAAAAAGCAAACAGAATGTTTATTAATCCCAAAAGAGAAAGAAAAAAGTGGGAAAGTTCTACATATTGTACTATACTTTTTGCTATATTTGATGTAAGCTATCATCCATGCCTACCTATAAAGGCTGCAAAGAACTTTTCAACTCTGCCAGAGCTAGTAATACAGGCCAGAAATGTGTGTCATGTCTCAGCTCAGTTTCCAAAAAATAAGATAGGAGGCTTACAGAGCCAGGAAAAAAAAGTGCAAAGGACAATAAAAACAAATACTGGCAACTTAATATTGTTGGAATACATCAGATCAAATGAATCCAAGTGCTATTAATCCTACAGGACTGCAGCATGACAAATACGCTTCATTTAGATTTTAGTGGCCCTATGAGTCACACACTGCTTAGGAATTACAGCTGGGCTACTACTGGATATTATCCTATTAACATGAGGCAATGATTTCCAGTTCTCAGCTACACACACGGTAGCATTCTACTTTACAGAACTAGATAATTTTACCTTGGAATGAATCTACTGATGTTTCCACTGCATATATACTGCAATATCAGACTTAAGGTGAGTCAGCCCTCAGCCATACTAATAGCTTTTGCTGATTTTTCTAAATACTCATAAAACAGAGAACAAAATTGTCCTGCGACCAGGTGTAACTGGAGAGGCAACCTTGTAAAATAAATAAAAATCCATACACCACAGGTACTATGTTGACACAAATATCCCCTTGCAAGTACTTAATACAGAGTATGGTGCTGACAACCATAGATAATGCTATTGCTTTCAGTGAGCTTACTCCTCTGGTAGTAAATCCTATGCCCGCTGTGGGGTGTTCGCAGGAATGGGCCCAAAGTCAGGACTTGGCAATCTGTGCTATTTTGGACAGACCTAAGAGTTTTTTTAAATTATAACCAAGCTAAGGCCTTGTGTAAACTAGGGATCTGACCCAATTTCACCCACTGGAATAGCTGTACCACCACAGACAAGGTAAACTGCTAAGAGTCACAACTTTTACCAGTGCATCTTACCTCAATTTCAAGCAGAAATAACTACCAGTTCAAATGGCAGATTTGCTTGCCTACACTAGAAACCTGCAGTAGTGGCTGACTACCCCACAGCTGGAATCAGGGCAAATCCACAATGCAGATAAATCCTAAATATTTTTAATATGCTAATGGGACTCTGGTTCTGGAGGAAGGACTCTATGCTCCTTCTGTAGAAGGTCTTCTTAGAGACTCTTCTTGTAGGATTTGGTATAATTCTAAATAAGAACAAGAAATAACATTTATTGCCTTTATTTTTTAACTTTATTTTGACATTATGATGGAATACAACCCTGTACTCACATTATATATACTATTGTAATATTCTTTGTACAAAGTTGTACCTTGTTAGATATCATTTTAAAACTCCTAATTTGCTGGTCAGCATTGTCCTTAAAGCACACGTTTGGCAATGCTGCTAAGAAGTTATAAGATTCCCCTGTATTATGTTATTAACACATGTTCCACATCACATAGCCCTGCCCAGGAAGAAGTCAGGTCCGTTTTAAACAAAGGAAGGAATGTGTGCTTGCCTAAATTTGAATTTAAGCAGTAAACAGAGTCATCAAGCAGGGAGGGAAAACAAAGAAAGACAAATATATAAAAAAACCCATCAGGGAACATCCTTCCAAATAGACCAGTGGCTCTCAAACTTTTGTACTGGTGACCCCTTTCACATAGCAAGTCTCTGAGTACGACCCTCCCTTATAAATTAAAAATACTTTTAAATATATTTAACACCATTATAAATGCTGGAGGCCAGGGGCGGCTCTAGGATTTCCGCCGCCCCAAGCAGGGCGGCACGCCGCGGGGGGCACTCTGCCGGTCGCCGGTTCCACGGCGCCGGTGGACCTCTCGCAGACGTGCCTGTGGAGGGTCCACTGGTCCCGCGGCTCCGGTGGACCTCCCGCAGGCATGCCTGCAGATGCTCCACCGGAGCCGCGGGACCAGCGGCCCCTCCGCAGGCACGTCTGCGGGAAGTCCACCGGCGCCGCAGGACCAGCTGACCTTCCGCAGGCATGCCTGCGGGAGGTCCGCCGGAGCCGCCTGCCGCCCTCCCGCGGGACGCCGCCCCAAGCACGCGCTTGGTGCGCTGGGGTCTGGAGCCGGCCCTGCTGGAGGCAAAGCGGGGTTTGGGGTGGAGGTTGACAGCTCGCAACCGCCTATGTAATAACTTCACGACCCCCTGAGTGGTCCTGACCCCCAGTTTGAGAACCCCTGACATAGACTGTCTCCTGGGCGTCAACTGGAAATGCTTTCCAAGAAAGGGACTGAAACTGTAAAAAAGGAGGGACAAACACCCCAATGCCCCTCTACTCCCCTCCCCCCCCCGCCTCGCCCACTTCATTCTATGCACCTGAGAAGACACACAGAAACAGTCATTGGACTCTGAGGAAGGGATCCTGATCCGAAGAGTTTGGTCAGTAACCTTGCTCGAAACATTTGATGAGAAAGTTTGCTTTGCAACAAAGTTAGTTTCTTAAATAGATACTAGTAAGCATTTTATCTTTATTTTACCTTTATCTAAATCTCTCTCTTTGTAGTTAATACACTTGTTTTACTGTTTCATCTAATCCAGTGTGTTTAAATTGAAAATGTCTGGGTAACTATCTAAAATAATAAACTGTCATATTACTCGCTTAAAGGAATCATGGACTTAATATATTTGTATTGTCCAGTGTGGGCTGGGCATTACAGGACATACATTTCTCGGGGAAGATCCAGGTCAGGGGGTGGGGTGGGGTGGGGTGTCACTCTGCAGTATAATCAAGGCTGATGAGAATCAGGGTGTGGCTTGCATGCTGAAAGGCTGTGAGCTGCCCAAGTGGGAGCTACTACAGCAAGGCATTGTAAGGCACGCAAGGCTGCAGGGCAGGGGTGATACAGCCCCCCACTAGTCTGGATTGTGCCCTGGTATGTTACAGACAATGTCCTGAAAGCTAAATATACTTATACAGCAAGGTTAATTATTCAGACTGAATATATGCTTCACTATTTATGATTGAATTGTATAACCAAGGCATTGCATTTCCATAATGCTACGGTCACAGAATTTGCTAGCAGAATCCATTCCATGGCTCTGAATTATGCTCCAGAATCTAAGCTTTCATTTTAAAGAAAGATTCCCTTCCTAGCCCTAATGTTTGCCAAGAAAACCATAAAAATGCAAACCCAGTGTGAACTAACAGTGTTGGAGGCTCTGCCTACATCAATTTAGTTATTCTAGAGCAAACCCTCAAGGTAAGAACACCACAACTGCACAAAGCAGAGCTTACACTAGTGCAGCTTACTTCAATATGCATTTCCTGAGGACATGTCCACAGCTCTGCCGGCATAACTCCATAGCATAGATGCAGCCTACAGTGATGGAAGGGGTTTATCAAGGTCTGAGAGACGGTAGCTAGATTGACGGAAGCCCTTAGTCTATACTTAAAATCTATGTCGACCTAGCTACATCGCTCAGGGATGCAATGTAGTTAGAGCAACCTAATCTGCATTGTAGCCACAGGTAGGTTGACAGAAGAATTCTCCTGTTGATCTAGCTACTGCCCCTCCAGGGAGTGGATTTACTGTCTACAGCAATGGAAACCCCCCTTCCATAGTCTACACTGCAGCGCAGCTGTGCTGCTGAAGAGCTACTAGTGCAGACATACTCTAAGTATACACCAGGCCTTGATGTAGACCATTCAGTTGTCTTCAGACAACCCTACAATAACTCTGAAAAATGTGAACTACCCCATTAATCTCAGTGGGGTAAATCTGAAACCTTTTTGACAATTTGCAAGTCAATACTGCTAACTACTTCACTGATCATAATTTTAACAGGAGAATCTAACTAATGTGCTTATTCTACAACTTCAGACTGCCTTCCACTCCTCCTAGGTACTGAAAGATCCCACTGGTCTCTACGTGACTGCCACAACCTTCAGATTCCCTCCTGGCAACTTTAACAGTGAAGTTTTAGAATGAGTTTCAAGCAAGAAAAGAAGACTTATCCAGAGTAAAATTGTAGACTGCCCTATCTCCCACACCAAGGCTAAATTCTTTAGTCAAGAAAAGAGAATGCAATTAATCACACAGATCCTCTGGTAACTCACCATTTGCCAGAGAGATATGCCAAAGTAATACAGAAACCAGTTTCCACTCTTGAAGTCAGGCTATTAAATTCACATACTGTACTATTTTAATCAATAGTAGTTATTTAAGCTATTCCTTTGATACAGGTTTTTTCATTTTGCCCCAGATGTATGTCACTTTTAGACAATTCAGACTGGCTGTGACACATATGTAATCCGTCCTTTCAGGCTAAACCTTCAGCATTTGTAAACTTACAAATGTTATTTCATTGGTACATGGCCCAGAAGTTATGAGACATTTAAGACTTAATGGTCAATAGCCCCATCATGGTTTTCCAACAAAGAACTGAAACACTAAATTACAAATCCCACTTTGATCGATAATGAAACAATACATATCATGCAGAATTATTTGCCATGTTTTGTATTTATATTACATTTGTTTCTTTAACTTAATTTAGCTTTTTGGCCTCCGCTATTATCATAAAATGAATCCAATAAATAACAGAAAGATATGTAATCCAACCCCCATAAATACAAATACTAAAACCAGAAACATCTACAAAGATAGCTAATTAAAAGCATTACAATACAATAAAACTTAGTTGTGCCCTCTTCAGATAACAATAAAAAAAGCCTCAACAATTTTACATAAAAATGAATGAGCCTAAGAGACTGACGTGATACTTTTTAAAGGAAATACTCAAGCTTTGTGGTCAAAATAAATGTGAAAGATTGCTGGTTGACTTATGTACAGGATTTGTCTATTTTAAAACATTTGTGGAAGTGTAATTTGAGAACTTAATGTGATTGTGTCAGTTCACCATAAGAAAAACAGTTCTAAAAAAAGGGAAAGTAAAACATTGGCCAAAGGTTCTAAACCTGGTGCCTAAAGTTAGGCTCCTAAACTTATATTTAGGCACTTACACAGGAATAGCCTGATTTTCCAAGGTGGTGTGCATCTGTAAGTCTCACCAAAACCCATGTGAGCTGCAGATTCTTACCACCTTTGAAAATTAGGTCATTTCTATTTAGTTTCCCAAATATAGATGTGGGAGGTTAATGTTAAGTATCCATGTTTGAAAATTTTGGGCATTGTCTGAAACAATCTCCCCTCCTCCCTCCACAAGGGAATATTTGCCATGGTGTAATAATATTCATATTCAGTAGCTGCAGACCTCATTTTGCAGATGGCGATGCAGGCACAGAAGCTAAGCGACTTTCACAAGGCCATACAGTGAGTCAGTGGCAGTGATGTGATTAGAACACAGGACTATTTGGGATCCCGGTCTCATGCTCAGTCTGCTAGTAGACCTCATTGTTTTTCTGGAAGAGAATATGTGTGTGTAGATAACAGGAGGAGCAAATGTGGGCCCTTTATACAACAGTTTATTTAAAAAATGAAAACAAAGGATTTAATCATTTGGTTTTTATTTTAATCGTCAAGTGACTAGTCAAAAACAGTGATGTAGGGCTTCCAAATCAACGTGGTTATAGAGGCACTTCTTTAGAGTTTGCTTGAGTACTGTCACCTCTACAAATGTAACTGCAGTCAACATTAATTGGTGACGCCAGGAGGCATAAGCCCGGAGTAAGATTCAAGTCCAATTGATGAGTACATTTTAATTTGTTGATAGTATAAGGAGTGGTTCTCAACCTGTGGCCCAATCAGCACACAGCTGCGGCCCATGAGACATCCTCAGGGCTATATAGGTTGTATTGGATGTGACCCACAATGATAAATAATTGAGAATCACTGATATAAGGACATTCACATATCTTTACCATTTCATAGTCTAGTTTGTTTTGACAGATTCACAAATGCAGTTTTAAATATATGACATTTAGTGATTGAAAATGAGACTTTTTTCATGCTAATCTTAAAACGAAGTGTCAATGTACGCTGTTAGAGAAAAATTTCAACGTTAAGTCTGAAGAAACTTTCAGATAATCAGCATTAATTAAAAAAAAAACAACAACCCTGACCATGTTTCTGGACTCCCTGAAACAAGACACTTAGGCCTGGTCTACACTGGGGATGTGGGGGGGAGAGATCGATTTAAGATATGCAACTTCAGCTATGAGAATAGCGTACCTGAAGTCGACACATCTTAGATCGACTTACCTCCCGTCCTCAGGGCACGGGATCGACGGCCGCGGCTCCCCCGTCGACTCCTCTTGCCCTGGTAGAGTTCTGGAGTCGATGGGGAGTGTGTTCGGGGATCGATTTATCACGTCTAGATGAGACCTGATAAATCAATCCCTGATAGATCGATCACTACCTGCTGATCCAGCAGGTAGTGTGGACATACCCTTAGAAAGAGAAAATATGTATCCTTTTATCTTATGATCAAGTTATGCTTCTGTACTGATCCACTGCAATAAAGCCAAAAACATTTATTAGAATAGTGATACCTTGTTTCAGATGTAAGTTAATGAAAGAGGCATTACTGTGAAAACACTAGAAACAAAAAGCCCACCCTCTTACTAGCGACATCCACTGTTTAGATGAGATTGGGTATGTTTCTAACATCTAAAAGAGTAAGCAAAGGGGGTTATTCTTAGAGTAGTTGTCTTATGTAGGATATAGCTTGCAAATGCATTGGAAGTCAGCCAGCACTGGAGGACTTCAGCTACAAGGCCTCCTTTCATGGCAGAGCAAAGCTATCAAATGTTTGTTCTATAGTGCAAACCCAGTGAAAAGTTTTGTTTTGTTTTGCAAAAAAGGATATGGCAAATATACTCGAGTACATGAAATAGTATGAATTGTATGTGTCCTGGAAGGATGCACCACTATACCCCCTTCCTGCAGTCCTAAACTCCACAGGAACCATGAACTCCATGTCAGTCACGGACCTACACGTTAGCAGTGATATGCTGTTCAGGAGATTAACTGTCCAAATGAAGCAAGCAATGATTGAAAGATTTTCCAAAAATATATGCAGCCTAGATCAGGGGTTTTTAACCTTCTTCTTTCTGAGCCTCCCCCCGCCCCGCTATAAAAACTCCAGGGCCCAGCGGGGACAGAGGGGACTCGGAGCCAGGGGTGGGATCCTTGGGCATAGGCATGCATAATTTGACTTCTATTTTGGGGCAGTAAGGGTTGGCAGGGCTCAAGCCAGCTCTGCACAGCAGGGCCCAGGAAGGGAGCACCACCTCCACCCCCTCACCTCAGCAGGCCATCCGCCTGGGTGGGGCTGTGTGCCAGTGGCTGGCTCCCCAAGGGCTCTACTAGCACCGGAGCCAGGTCCTCGCCTGGACAGCTCTGACCGGCTGCACGGGCAGTCAAAAGGGGCTAGGAGCTGCTGCTTCTTTCGTATGGCTGGTGTAAAGCAGCAACTACAATTTCACCTGAAGTTGATCCAAGGCCGCCTAGAGGCGGGGGGCAAGTGGGGCAATTTGCCCCAGGCCCCGCAGGAGCCCCCATGAGAATCTCTGAGGCTCCCCCCCGCCTCCGCCTTCCCCCATCTACCGGCGCCTCAGAGTGCCGCGCCCAGGAGCAGCCCTGGACAGAGCTAAAGCGGCGTGGCTCTGGCAGGACCTGAGCTCCTGCTGCGCAGAGCAGCGTGGTAAGGGGGCAGAGCTGCAAGCTGCGGCCGAGCGGTGGGAGCTGAGGTCCCGCTGGAGCCACGCCGCTGCAGTACTATCCAGAGCCACGCCGCTACAGTACTATCCAGGGCCACTTCTGAATGCGGCTCGCTGAGGCTCCGGGAGAGGGGGGTGGTGGGGGTAAGCGGGCCGGGGGGTTGGATAAGGGGCAGGGAGTCCTGGGGACAGTCAGGGGACAGAGATTTTTGGGGGGGAGTCAGGGGAAGGGGAACAGGGGGTTGGATCATGGGCGTTCTGGGGGTCTGTCAGGACTCAGCAGGGGGGTGGATAGGGGTCAGGGCAGTCAGGGGATAGGGAGCGGGGGGGGTTCATGGCGGGTGGGGTCCTGGGGTGGTGGTTGGGGGGGGTCTTGGGGAGGCGGTCAGGGGACAAGGAGCAGGATGGGTTGGAGATTCTGAGGGGGGCAGTCAGGGGGCAGGAAGTGGGTGGGGGTCGGACAGGAGGCAGGGCCAGGTTGTTTTGGGAGGCACAGCTTTCCCTACCCTAAAGCTCATTCAGCAGTTTGAGGCTTGCAGACAGCTATTTAACACAAAGAGCCAAGCTGTTATCTTTTCCCTTAGGGCTACCATCCCTTTCACTTCTCAAATGCCAAATTACAGTCTATATTTAATTTCAGTGCCACAGGGAGATTCATGTCAGGGGAGGGCAGCTTCATTTAAAATTAGCCACTTTAGATTAACAGTGATAGAGCCAAGAGAGCCATGGGGGAGGGATCACATGAGAAGAGCAATATCCTACACCACCTACCTCCTTCCCAACCCTACCAAGGGAGACCCCCCCCTGCATTCCCCGAGGCTCCAGAGGGGTTAATTCAGTGGTTCTCAAACTTTTGTACTGGTGACCCCTTTCACATAGCAAACCTCTGAGTGCAACCCCCCCTTATGAATTAAAAACAGTTTTTTATATATTTAACACTATTATAAATGCTGGAGGCAAAGCGGGGTTTGAAGTGGAGGCTGACAGCTCGCGACCCCCAGTAATAACCTCATGACCCCCCTGAGGGGTCCCGAACCCCAGTTTGAGACCCCCCTGGGTTAATTTAATTTTAGCACCCTGTGTCCATTCACATGCATGTGCTATTTTGAGCATTTCTGTTTTCACAACATAGGCTCATCCCAGATTCTGGAACAAGCTCAAATGCTCAGTTTGTGGAGTATGTACATAAGCTATTCTAAAGACAAACCCACAGTAACCGTCTCCAGTTTGTGAGGAAACAGATAAATTCATGGAGGTTAAGTCCATCAATGGCTATTAGCCAGGATGGGTAAGCAATGGTGTCCCTAGCCTCTGTTTGTCAGAGGGTGGAGATGGATGGCAGGAGAGAGATCACTTGATCATTACCTGTTAGGTTCACTCTCTCTGGGGCACTTGGCATTGGTCACTGTCGGAAGACAGGATACTGGGCTGGATGGACCTTTGGTCTGACCTAGTATGGCCATTCTTATGTTCTAACCTAAATGAACCCAAAGTTATGGAGACAGATGAGAGTCAAGGAAGCCAGCAGAGTATCAGAAAACTAGAAAAATCTCTGACTGGATGGGCTCAGGTGTTTGATCATAAGCTAAGATGGCTCAAAAGTTTTGGATTTTTTTTTAAGCAGAATTTTTTTTACTGTTTCTTTAAACAATCAACACAGCAAGCAGCAAATATTTGGCCACACACTTCTGAAACCCCAAACTATATTCAGGTTTTGGCAGACTAATTTCAGCTTTTCAATTTAAAAAAAACAAAAACAAATTTTGAAGGAAAGCAGACATTGTCCGTGATTTTTTTCTGCTTTTTAAAAACCCCTAGTTTTTGATCCAAAAAAAGTTTTGATGGAAAATATTTGTCCAACCCTTTTAATGAGCTTTAGTGCCTTTTAGCACTAGCTGATGCTGAGAACCAGTGATGCCTTGTAAAGGTGACTTGAAAAGAAGTTTTCTCATAACTGGGTTTGTGCCGAGATGCGGAAGGTTTTTAAATGTTTATTTTTCCCAGAGCTGCTGGGGGGGGGGGTGTCGGAGTGGGCGCACAAGTGGGGCAATTTGCCCTGGGCCCCGCAGGGCCCCCCACGAGAATATAGTATTCTATAGTATTGCAACTTTTTTTATGGAAGGGGCCCTCAAAATTGCTTTGCCCCAGACCCCCTGAATCCTCTGGGAGGCCCTGAGTTGATCGAGCCAAATGGCTACATCAGGAGTAGCATCAGCATCTGATCAGAAGGAGGCTTAGAAAGCAGATTGGGCTAACTAAGAATTAAAAATAAGCACCTTGTGCCAGATCCCACACACAAGGTTCCTGGGTTTGACCTTCCATGATCATCTGAACCAAATTCGAACCAACTGTGGTAGATGCTGATATCTAATGCACAAATGGAAAATCAAGGACTCCCCGGTGTGCGAGTGTGGTTCCCCACGACAGACCATCGAACATGTCACTACCTACTGTCCAATTTATAAATATGAAGGCGGCATTACTGAAATAAATTCTGCTACCCCTGATGTAGCCAGCACAAGGTAACAATGAGACAATTATCCATCCGTCCAAACATGTGGACCCACAACTCTGGGTATCAGGGACACTTTGGGCAGCGGACGGAGCATGCTTCAGAGCTTCCCGTTTCCCCTTTGACTGTAGATATGTTTGGCTATCATGAGCAAACGAGAAACTACTGTGAAGGAAAGATGAAGGTATCAAGGGAACAGATTTCATTTTCAAGCCTCAGAGGTGTTCTTATAAAGACCAAAGATGAAAGGGAATGGGGGCATGATTTAAAAACATACAAAAAATGCCACTACATTGTGTTGCTTCTGGTGAAATGCTGGCATATGTACCAAGTTTCTCTATTTTCAGATTTAGATGACACAAGTAGTGAATCACTCCCTCACTCATCTGGATTGCCTGAGTTATGTGTAGCCAGTCTTCAGATCTGTTTCAGATGACTTGTGGGACTCTCATGTAACTAGCTTCAAAGCGGTTGCTTGAAGTCCTACATCTTAAAGATCAAGAACACGTTTTATTTTTGAAAAGGAGTTGACATGATGCAGAATATTTAGTTGCAAAAATAGCTTGTGGATTTATGGTTTTATTTCTGCTCCTGGTCCTCTGGTGTTTGTAAATTGATCTAGACCCACAGTTCTCAACTGGGGGTATGCGGACCCCCCTGGGGGCCCCACCGCTGAAACCCCAAGCCCCATCACCTGCCCCCCCCTGCCCCCATGGGGCTCAAACCTGGAGTGGTGCAGGACTGAAAGCCCCATCCCTGATGCGCCCCTGCAGGTGCTGAAGCCAGGAGCAGCGTGGGGCTGAAGCCCCATCCCTGGTGCACCCCCTCCTCCATGGGGCTGAAACCCCAAACTCCCCTTCCCCCTCCCCCCTGAAGCCAGGAGCAGCACGGGGCTGAAGCCCCAAATTCCCCACCCCCGCTGAAGCTGGAAGCAGCACGGGTCTGAAACCCCAAGCTCCTTTCTCCCCCGAAGCCAGGAGCAGCACGGGTCTGAAACCCTGAGCTCCCCTCTCTCCCTTTCTCCCCCGAAGCCGGGAGCAGCACAGGTCTGAAACCCCAAGGTCCCCTCTCTCCCTTTCTCCCCCGAAGCCGGGAGCAGCACAGGTCTGAAACCCCAAGGTCCCCTCTCTCCCTTTCTCCCCCGAAGCCGGGAGCAGCACAGGTCTGAAACCCCAAGGTCCCCTCTCTCCCTTTCTCCCCCGAAGCCGGGAGCAGTGCAGGGCTGAAACCCCAAGGTCCCCTCTCTCCCTTTCTCCCCCGAAGCCGGGAGCAGCACAGGTCTGAAACCCCAAGGTCCCCTCTCTCCCTTTCTTCCCCGAAGCCGGGAGCAGTGCAGGGCTGAAACTCTGACCTCCCCTCTCCCCTGTCTCCCAAAGTCAGAGAGGCAGGGAGCTGAAACCCCGAGTTCCCCCCACTGAGTCCATGGGCAGAGGTGAGGGGGCTCAAGGGTGTTGCCCCCCACCAAACTGCAGTGCCTTACTCAGAGTGGAGCAGTCATGAGGACAGCTCCAAACCCCCTTCCTCCTCTCCCTCATCACCCCTCAGGCATCAACCTTTGGCCAGATCCTAGGCAGGAAGCTGGAGCCAGGCAGTGCGGGGCAGCTGCTCCTCTGGCTGGTGGTGCCCTGGAGTGGGCAGCCGTGGCATTCCCCTGATACTGTGTGAATTAAGGGTCTGATGCTAAAACTTTCTAAAATTATACCTTGCTACCAAACACTTTGCCTGCTGTAGACCATGGTGAGTAACAGACGCCTACAAGTGTACCTGGGTAACAAGACCAGCTCACCCCGTATCAAACAACGGGATACCGCAAGGCTCTGTACTTGTGCCAACCTTTTTAAATATTTACATAAGTGACATTCCTCCAACTGAATCACGAAAATTTGGATATGCAGATGATCTTGCCATGACAATCCAAGCATCAAACCTCCATGACATTGAGAAAGCATTAACTGAGGACCTCCAAAATATGGAACAATATTTCCAGAAATGGAGGCTCAAACCAAACCCTGGAAAAACAATAGTAAGCGCATTTCATCTTGATAAAAAGAATGCCAAAAACACACAAAGTAGCTTTCTGTGGTAAAAATGTGCAACATGATTACACTCCAACAAAACTCCAAGTGACACTTGACCGCACCCTCTCCTTCCATGATCATCTTGAGAAGGTAGCTGCAAAGATAAAAATGAGAGCCAACATAATCCAGAAACTAGCAAACGACCTGGGGTGCATCAGCATCAGTGTTGCGAACATCTGCAATAAACACTTGTATATTCAGTAGCTGAATGTTGTGCACCATATAGAGCAGATGCAGACACACACGACTTGTGGATAACCCAACTAAATACAGTGATGTAGTGCATCCCGGAAACCGTCAAGTCGACTCCAACACCATGGCAACTTGTCCTGTCTAACATTGCCCCCCCGCTGATACGCCAAACTGCTGCAACATTCCGCAAAACGCAGCAAATCCAGGAAAACAGATGTCTTCCTATTCACTGAGGCCTTGACAAAGCCCCCTCCCCCAAATGTCTTAAGTCCCGCAACCCTTTCTTCCTAATTTTTTAAAAAAGGAATCTGAAGAAACAAATTTCATCAGGTGGAATCATACTGACTTCTACATAGTTAATCAGCAGGTTTGGAACCTTTAGATCCACTGCACAGACCTCTGTCACATGAGCTAATGGGGTAATTGATAGTATCAGTAGGTTGTAGTCCCCTAACTGAACCACCACTGGCAGGTCATACACTGCCAGATAGTTGCTAATATTCTGAGATTTAGCAATCTTGGGTTCAATTCCAGCTTCTAGAGGAGAGTATGTCTATTGGACCCAGACCCCATTGCCTCCCAGTCCTTGTGACTGTCCTGTTTATCCCAACCCAACCCAGTTCCTCATCCCAGTCTCCACTCACTCCCAGCTCTTTGTCCAGCTAGTCCCAGTCTCTCCTCCAGGCTCCTCCTCAGAGTCCCAGTCTTCCTTCCATCCCAGCTCCCATGCCCAGGCTCTTTACCCAGGCTCATCATATCAATCTCTCAACAAGCCAGTCCCAGTAGCTCTCCCACCTGCAGCCCAGCTCCCAGGCTCCCCCACCAGGCTCCTTGTGCAATCTACTGTTTTCTCTCCTCAACCCCCTCTGGACCCAGTCCCTCATGCTTCTGCATTTCAGTCAGTCTGGTTTTTTCCTATTCATCCATGATGTCAGGACCCCAGCAGTAGGAGCATAAAGAGCACAGGAGAGAGAGAGGGTCTCTCTGCTCCTTTGTCAAGTGCCCTGCAGCAACTAGATCAGGGGTCGGCAACCTTTCAGAAGTGGTGTGCTCTGTCTTCATTTATTCATTCTAATTTAAGATTTTGCGTGCCAGTAATATAGAAAGAGATCTTCTATTACAGTAAGTCTATAATATTATAATTAAACTATTGTTGTATGCAAAGTAAATAAGGTTTTTAAAATGTTTAAGAAGCTTCTTTTAAAATTAAATTAAAATGCAGAGTCCCCCAGACCGGTGGCCAGGACAGGGGCAGTGTGAGTGCCACTGAAAATCAGCTTGCGTGCCGCCTTTGGCACACGTGTCTTAGGTTGCCTACCCCAAACTAGATCATGCTCCGTGCAGATGGAATCTTGGGACAGCTTAGCTGCCAGACTCTAACAAGACTCTACTGAAGATGTATGAATTGAGATATTTCAAAGACTTATAACCTGGCCAAATTCGGATATTTTTTTCACAGGGACAGCAAAAAGCACACCCCTGACACCAGAGCCAATCCCTCTCTTGCTCCAAAACATGGAGGTGCTAAACAAAACAATCATATGAGTTCCTTTTAACATGGGCAAAACAATGCATTTTCCCCTGATTTTGTCCTTGGAAATGGCTGAACTATTTTTGCTGAAACTATATATACAATTTCAACCTGAGCCAGACACATGACATGGAAAATTTCAGCCATAATGGCTGGAGTTTTACACAGTTATACGCAACTGAAAAACAAAAAAAGTGTTATAATGGGAAATATCAGGCAATCATAACTATAGGCAGTGCTACTAGCTCAGCCTATGATCACCTGGATTCCAAACATGCACGCAGCTTTCTTCCACTTCTCAGTAGGTGTTCTCTTTGGAATAATTTAAAAGTAAAGACATTTCAGATATTCAAATCAACATTTCTAACTGCAGAAGAACCCCCAAATTAAATTATCTCTATATATCAAGTGCCTAGCCACAGGTCTAGGCACCTTACATAATTAATAAAATGTACAAATGATAACACTTTATATCCAAATATTCCTCTCATCAAAAAACTCTTCCCATTATTTCACTCAACATCCCAAGAGCTGCTTGTACATATTAAATTAAATACACAGAAGATTCTACAGTTTTGATATATTCTGCCATGCTGAAAGATTTTCTCTCTATAGAATCAGTAATATTTCAAAATGGAAGAAATTTTTGACATCTACACTGTTTGCATGCGATATATTTTATACCATCACCACCTGCAATCTATTATTAGGAGTCAAACAAACTCCCTTTTATTCATTTGGATTCACAAGGGTGGCATTCATTTTACCCAACTGTCACTATTTTTCAGTGGGCAGGTACATCCAGGACTGGGAATTTGCAAAGGCAATTCTCAAAGGAGATGTATTATTATTGCTATTTACTTAGCTTACATATTTCCAAGGTACCTATTACTAGCGCTGCTTAGAAATGATTAAAATTTTTAAACAAAAAATTTGGAAAGCTTATTTTTCAAAAGGAAAAAAATTTCCAGCAAAAAGTTTTCCAACCAGCACTATTACTATGGCATCTAAATGCTGAAAGTAATACTTAGCATTTACATATCTTTTTACACATTTAAACACTGGACAAACACGACTAATTATTCCTTACCATATTCTTGTGAAGTAGGTGAACCGATCCCATGATTATCCCTATATTACAGATGCGGAGAAAGGAGCAGAGAAGCTAGAGTTTTGCCCAAGATCAATCGGCTAGTCAGTGGCAAAACCATGGTTAGCATTTAGGACTTCTTGACTCCCAGTCCTGTTCTCATTTCAGAGTACTCTGCTAATGCAAGTCCCTATACTGTAATTACTACTCTACTCTGCAAGCTCCTTTCATTCCTATTCAGCAGATCACTTTGAAATATTCCTGCACTGCTTAGTACAAACACAGTTAGCTATTCTTAACAATGTAGAGATTCTGAGATATTTTTACTTTCCTTGTGGTCTTAAAAAATGTTTTACTGCATGATCACAAATAAGACAATGCATCACGAGTTCACCTCAAGTGTCAGGGAGAATTCTACTTGCAAAGCATAGCATTCTAAATGTACATTAATTGAAACTACAGAGCTATGGCCTATCATGAGCAAGTTTAAGTTAATACAGCCAATGAGCTTCCCTAGTAGCAATTTCCATCTTTCTCTGACCCTCTCCTGAGAAGACAAATGGTATCAAACCAGGAGGAGGTTTTTGCCAACATGAACACAAATGTCACTTCACCTATAGTATTGTTTCAATAAGCCTAAGGAGATAAAATTCCTGTACACACATTCCTGTATACAAATACCATGTGTGGCAAAGTCCCGTCTCGTTGCCATGCTTGATTCCAGACCTATGTTGTACTCTGAAGTTCACTCTCGCATTTTTCTCTTTGTTTTGGTGCATCCACTTCAGGGGAGCATGGTCCGTGACAAGGGTAAACTTCCGTCCGAGTAGGTAATAGCGAAGGCTTTCAATGGCCCACTTTACGGCCAGGCATTCCTTTTCAACTACGGCATATTTCCGTTCCCTGGGCAGGAGTTTCCTACTGAGGAACAGGACGGGGTGTTCTTCCGCTCCAACCAGTTGTGAAAGGACCGCTCCCAACCCAACTTCTGAGGCATCCGTTTGCAAGATAAACTCCTTCTCCCAGTCTGGAGCTACCAGCACTGGGTCAGTGCAGAGCGCGGTCCGCAGGTCTGCAAATGCCTCTTCAGCCGCGCTAGACCATTTCACTATATCTGGGCCACGGGCTTTCGTTAGGTCAGTTAGCGGGCATGCCCTGGTGGCGAAGTGGGGGATGAACCGCCTGTAGTACCCCACTCCAGGAATGCTCTGACCTGTTTCTTCCGGACAGGTCGGGGCCGCTTCTGCTAGCCCACTTGCGCATTTGGAGGGATTTGCAGTCAGCCCTGCCTTCCTCAAGGTGTCTAGGACTGCTTCCACCTTCCCCAAGTGCGTCTCCCAATCCGGACTATGTATAATGACGTCATCAAGATAGGCGGCCGCATACCTGCCATGTGGGCGTAACAGTTTGTCCATGAGTCGTTGGAAGGTGGCAGGAGCCCCATGTAAACCGAACGGGAGGACAGTGTATTGATACAGTCCCTCTGGAGTTGAAAAGGCCGTCTTCTCTTTGTCGGCCCTGGCCAAGGGAATTTGCCAATAACCCTTAGTCAGGTCAAGGGTGGACAAAAATCGTGCTTTCCCAAGTCGGTCAATTAGCTCATCTATCCGGGGTATAGGGTACGCATCAAATTGGGACACCTCATTCAGTTTCCGGAAGTCATTGCAAAACCTCATACTGCCATCCGGCTTAGGTACTAGGACCACTGGGCTTGACC
Organism: Mauremys mutica; assembly: GCF_020497125.1. NCBI lineage: Eukaryota > Metazoa > Chordata > Testudines > Geoemydidae > Mauremys > Mauremys mutica. The sequence continues at coordinate 54,460,752 of NC_059079.1, forward strand.
ATTGGCTATGAGACTCTTCAATGACCCCTAACTTCAACATTTTCCTGACTTCGGACTTGATCTCTTCTCTTTTCGCCTCCGGGATCCGGTATGGCTTTACATTCACCTTCACTCCAGGCTCCGTGAGGATGTGATGGTGAACCTCAGTAGTCCTGCCTGGCTTTTCCGAGAACACGTCCTGGTTGCGTTCAATCATGTGGATCACCTCCACTCGTTGGTCAGAGGTCAATTCTGGGGATATTCCCACTTGGCCAGGCAGGTTGCTCTCGGGAGGGGGTGACCCTATAGTGACCACATGCGCTTCTCTGTCTTGCCAAGGTTTCAACAGGTTCACATGATAGATTTGTTCCAGCTTCCGGCGTCCGGGCTGTCGGACTTTGTAATCGACCTCTCCAACGGCTTCTATTACCTCGTATGGCCCCTGCCATCTGGCCAGGAGCTTGCTCTCTGCTGTGGGTACGAGTACCATCACCCGATCTCCCACCTGGAATTTTCGGGTCGTCGCCTGGCGATTGTAATATGTTTGTTGGGCCCCTTGTGCTCTCTCCATGTGTTCCCGCACTATGGGAGTGACTTGGGCTATCCTGTCTTTCATCTGCAACACATGCTCGATGACGTTTCTCCCTGGGTTCGGCTGTTCTTCCCAACTTTCTTTGGCAATGTCCAGTATGCCACGGGGGTGGCGACCATATAACAGTTCGAACGGGGAAAACCCAGTCGAAGTCTGAGGTACCTCCCTGATCGCAAACATTAGGTACGGTAGCAGGGTGTCCCAGTTCCTCCCATCCCGGCTCACCACCTTTCGTATCATGCTCTTCAACGTCCTATTAAAACGCTCGACGAGGCCATCAGTCTGCGGATGATAGACTGATGTCCTTAGGGTCCTTATGTGGAGCATTGCACATAGATCCTTCATTAATTTAGACACAAAGGGAGTTCCTTGATCTGTCAGGATCTCTTTGGGTATTCCCACTCTAGCGAAAATTTGGATTAATTCTTTAGCTATGGTCTTGGACGTAGTGTTCCGTAGGGGAATGGCCTCGGGGTATCGGGTGGCGTAATCTAGCACCACCAGTATGTGCTGATGGCCCCGGGCTGATCTTTCTAACGGCCCTACTAGGTCCATAGCTATCCGCTCAAAGGGGACTTCAATAATCGGGAGAGGTACCAAAGGTGCCCTTAAGCGGGGTCGGGGCCCGTGTAACTGGCATTCTGGACAGGAGGCACAATATCGTCGGACCGCTGCATATATTCCAGGCCAAAAAAACCTCTGTAGAATTCGGTCTAGGGTTTTATCTACCCCTAGATGTCCCCCGAACAAATGGCTGTGAGCTAGCTCCATCACGCCCCTCTGATGTTTCTGTGGTACTAGGAGCTGTTCCACGACTTGCTCTTGGATACGGACAACACGGTACAGCAGATCCTTCTTGATCATATAATACGGCCTTTGGCCCTTGGCTCTCCCTTCCACAGGGACCCCATTCACCTCCACTACTTCTTTGTGAATGTTCTGGTATACTGGATCATTGGCCTGATCCTGTCCAAAATTCTCTAGCGAAGTTCCAAGTTGCCCAAACTCAGAGGGTTCTATCTCCCCCTCCCCTTCAAGGGAGGTCCCTGGGGAACTGGGCCCGGCTACTGGCTCCCCAACCTCCTGCCTAGTCCCCTCGTCCGTTGGGCCAACTCTCTCCCCTACGAGTATAGGCTTCTGATTCTGGGCCAAGATGCTCGTTCCCCTCCTCTTATCTGCCCTCCTTTCTCGCCGAGTCTTCCTGGTTTTCCCAGGGGGCGAGAATAAGTCCTGGGCAAATTCTTGGAAGGCTGGGGGGTTGCTAACTATTGAGGCCACCCCATTGCTCTCTGGGGTGTTACCTTCTTCTGACTCCTCTCCAGGAAGTAGACTGCCAAACCCTGGGAAGTCTCGCCCTATGAGGACTGGGTAGGGGAGTTTCGGGACCACCCCCGCCATCACCTTAGTGGGATTTCCTTGGACCTCTATTTTCACTCGGATGGTCGGATAGTAATTTACATCCCCATGGACACAGGATATCCCTGTGCGCTTGGCCCGGGATAGTTGATCATACCCGACCAGCTTTCCCGAGACCAGCGTGACTGCACTTCCTGAGTCTACTAACGCGGTGGTCTTTATACCATTCATTTTAACTTGCCTAGTATATCTATGAGGGACCGTCGCTACTCCTACTAGGCTTATCAGGTCACATGACTCTTCTAGATTTCCCAGGTCGCATTGCATGGGCTCCTCTAGGTTTGGGCATTGGGCAGCTATATGCCCTATCTCTCCACATGCATAGCATCGGTACCCTCCTCGGGGCAGCCCCTTAATTTTTGGGCTGTGGGGCCTTACCCCCCGAGTCTCTCTCTCCCAGTCCCCAGGTCCCTCCGAGTACTTTGGCCGCTCTTCGTCCTCCTTCTTCCCTGCCATAGTTCGGCCTGGAGCTATGGCAACTCGGGCCCTTGGTACGTAGCCTTGCCTCCTATCCTGGCGCCTCCCTTCCCCAGTGGTCCGAGAGAGTTCCTGTGCTGCTAGACGTCTCTCTACAAGGGCAACTAGCTCATCATAGGAGGAGGGATCATTTTGACTGACCCATCCTCGTATGTCCGGCGGTAGCCCTCTCATGTACCTGTCCACAACTATGGTTTCCACGACTTCCTCCGGCCGGCGGGTCTCGGGGCACAGCCACCTCCGGGCCAGATGGATCAGGTCAAACAGCTGGGACCTCGGGGCTTTGTTGGCTCGGTATTTCCACTCATGGAACCTCTGCGCCCTTATAGCTGTCGTCACGCCCGACCTTGCCAGGATCTCCGCCTTTAGCTGGGAGTAATCGGAAGCTGCTTCTGTTGCCATATCAAAATACGCTTTCTGTGCCTCCCCACACAGAAAAGGTGCCAGGATACTGGCCCACTGGTCTTGGGGCCAGGCCTCCCGCTGGGCCGTCCTCTCAAACGCAAGGAGATACGCCTCCACGTCATCATCCACTGTCATCTTCTGTAAGTAGCGGCTGGCGTGCAGGGGCCGAGTCCCATGGGGCCCATGCGTTAGGGTGGTCAGGGCCTTTAGCTGGTTCACAACCTCATGCAAGGTGGCTCGATCCTGAGCCGCCTGGCTCATCAGGAGTTGATTTGTCTCCTGCTGCCTTCGTACCGCCTCCTGCTGGGCAGCCATCTGCACCCTGGTAGCTTCTTGCTGGGCCGCAGTGGCCTGCACCAATGCCTTCACTACATCTTCCATATTTTTTTTTTTTTGGGGTGCTTTTACCCTGCCCTGAGACGGTTTGCCGCAAAGTCTCACTCAAATCCCACCCCTGACACCACGTGTGGCAAAGTCCCGTCTCAGTCTCCCCAGCCTCTGCTGTTTTTAGCTCTGGAGAGACCGGCTAGGGTAATGCAGTCCCCCTTAGGACTCAGGGGAAGTCTGTCCCCTGTCTTCTCACCAGTCTTAATTAAAGTATTTTTTACCCTGCCTTGTAGGAGAGTGTCCTGCCGCTCTGCCTGGGGAGGCTTGCTGCTTCAACACTCCTGGTAGCCAGGCTCCTTCTCTCTCTGCTTTCCCCCCCGCTTCCTTCCTCCCAGGAAGGGGTTTAAAAAGGTCTCCGGCAGCTCCAAGTTGGAACCAGCTGATCCTAATTACCCTCAGGTAGCTCCCCTCAGCTGATTCTAATTTGCTACCTTGGTAACCCTTTCTCAGCTGAACCTGCTTGACCTGTAGTTGCCTCTCAGTTGATAAGGAGGAGGGCCTTTTAACCCTCTGGGACTGACTCCTCCCCCCCCCCTCTGGCAACTGTCTGTCCTGAGTTTATCACACATGCTTGCTGACTAGGCCACAAAAAATCCACCTACACTATGGTTTCAATTCATTTGTTTTATGATGTCTTCATTTTCTCCCCAGTAAATACTAATGTAGATTTTAAATATGATTCATCTGTTAACCTACGCATCAGTCTTATAAGCCTTTTGGAAGCAGTAGGGAAATATGAAACAACTGCAACAAAAGTTAAAAAGGAAGTACACAATTAGAATACTTATACAAAAATGGCCTTATGTTAAAGAACATTCACTATAGAATTCCAGCAAGAACAAAATTCTGAAGAAGTCCTTTTCTACCTCTTAACTGTGGCTGGGATACTGTGCTGCTCAATGGTCCTTAAAAAATATTTTTAAATAAAAAGGGCATCAGAACACATTATAGGTCTCCTAGTGAAAAAACCACTGAGTATTATAGCAGGTAAGTACAGTAATGTAAGTATAGTATAGTATTCATTCTGTGCAAGACACATTACTGTTTCTGATGGCTTGTTGAATAATTTGGGATTTTTTTCTCCTGCAACTCTTACTCCTGCAAGTAGTCTTTACTTTAACATTTCTATTGTAAGTATCTTATAGCTGATAACTTATGTACATATATGACAAGAGAGAGTTCAGAGAAAGGGAATGAGAACAATATGGAGAATGGAAAAAACTTTCATATGAAGGCATATCAACAAGGTTGGGATTGTTTACCTTAGAAAGGAGACAGTACAGAAGTAAATAAAATAATAAATGGTCTAGAGAAAGTAGATCAGGAGTATCTGTTCTTCCTGTCTCATAACACAAGAATAAGGGGACATTCAATGATATTGAAAAGTAGCAAATTCAAAACCAATAAAAGGAAATACTTTTTCACACAGCATGGAATCAGACTGTGAAACCCACTGCACATATTATATTTGTTTCTGTAAATATTGTTAAATACACAAACACACCCCTATATACTGGACCCTCCCTATATAACAAAAAGTCTCTTTAAAATTGACACTTCCGAGCCTCTATAGGAAGTCACCAGGCTTCTATGTGAATAACTTTAATGCAGACCTGTTACACAAAACAAAGAAATATTTTCATTTACAGGACCATTAAGAAGAAAGTTTACATCCAACCAGCTGCTGATTTTACCGACTCTGCAAAGGTGATCTCCTTTAGTTTAACTTTGAAAACACTGGTCATATAAACTCACAAGGAAAACGATTTTGCAACTGAAAGAGAACAATGCCCTCCCCAAGTTACAACAAAGGTGCACTGAGAAGTCCAAAAGACTGAACTTTGTACAGGAAGAATTTGCCTGAGAGCAAGAAAGAAAATCCTCTCAGCATTAGTAAATTCAACAGTTGTGAACTATAAGATGGCTTATCCCTTCTGTCAGCACCCTGACAAACTTCACACCCCAGGAGCAGCACTGTATTCTATTCCATACAAAAACCACATCAACAGATGGTTATGGAATCACTGTTAAGCACTCAAAACACTGGAGTGAAGGACAGTTGCGCTTGCAACTTTAACTGCCACCACATGCATGTACATTAGGATACAATATTTACTGACCTGATGATATACCATTTCTCATCAATATAATATATACATTCTTCTGTAACTGCCTCAGCTGTAGAGCTTCTAAAGCACAAGAAAGGAATGCTCAATCTGACTGTGTGTGTCTCTGCATACTTTACAAATTGCACAGAGGTCAAGGGAAGGCTAAGGCTACTCAGCCCCTGAATCAGGAAAGCAGCCCTATTTAGTACAGCATTTAAGCCTGTGCTAAACTTTAAGAACAAGCTGAAGTCCTACTAAAGTCAAAAGGAACTGCATGTCATAGAATCATAGAATATCAGGGCTGGAAGGGAGCTCAGGAGGTCTTCTAGTCCAACCCCCTGCTCAAAGCAGGACCAATCCCCAACTAAATCATCCCAGCCAGGGCTTTGTCAAGCCGGGCCTTAAAAACCTCTAAGGATGGAGATTCCACCACCTCCCTAAGTAACCCATTCAGTGCTTCACCACCCTCTTAGTGAAAAAGTTTTTCCTAAAATCCAACCTAAACCTCCCCCACTGCAACTTGAGACCACTACTCCTTGTTCTGTCATCTGCTACCACTGAGAACAGTCTAGATCCATCCTCTTTGGAATCCCCTTTCAGGTAGTTGAAAGCAGCTATCAAATCTCCCCTCATTTTTCTCTTCTGCAGACTAAACAATCCCAGTTCCCTCAGCCTCTCTTCATAAGTCATGTGCTCCAGCCTCCTAATCATTTTTGTTGCCCTCCTCTGGATTCTTTCCAATTTTTCCACATCCTTCTTGTAGTGTGGGGCCCAAAACTGGACACAGTACTCCAGAAGAGGTCTCACCAATGTCAAATATAGGGGAATGATCACGTCCCTCGATCTGCTGGCAATGCCCCTACTTATACAACCGAAAATGCTGTTAGCCTTCTTGGCAACAAGGGCATACTGTTGACTCATATCCAGCTTGTCATCCACTGTAACTCCTAGGTCTTTTTCTGCAGAATTGCTGCCTAGCCATTCAGTTCTTAGTCTGTAGCAGTGCATGGGATTCTTCCGTCCTAAGTGCAGGACTCTGCACTTGTCCTTGTTGAACCTCCTCAGATTTCTTTTGGCCCAATCCTCTAATTTGTCTAGGTCCCTCTGTATCCTATCCCTACCCTCCAGCGTATCTACCACTCCTCCAAGTTTAGAGTCATCTGCAAACTTGCTGAGGGTGCAGTCCACACCATCCTCCAGATCATTAATGAAGTTATTGAACAAAACCAGCCCCAGGACTGACCCTTGGGGCACTCTGCTTGATACCGGCTGCCAACTAGACATGGAGCCATTGATCACTACCCATTGAGCACGATGATCTAGCCAGCTTTCTATCCCCTTATAGTCCATTCATCCAGCCCATACTACTTTAACTTGCCGGCAAGAATACTGTGGGCGACCGTATCAAAAGCTTTGCTAAAGTCAAGGAATAACATGTCCACTGCTTTCCCCTCATCCACAGAGCCAGTTATCTCATCACAGAAGGCTATTAGATTAGTCAGGTATGACTTGCCCTTGGTGAATCCATGCTGACTGTTCCTGATCGCTTTCCTCTCCTCAAAGTGCTTCAGAATTGATTCCTGAAGGACCTGCTCCATGATTTTTCCAGGGACATAGGTGAGGCTGATTGGCCTGTAGTTCCCCGGATCCTCCTCCTTCCCTTTTTTAATGATGGGCACTACATTAGCCTTTTTCCAGTCATCCGGGACCTCCCCCGGTCGCCATGAGTTTTCAAAGATAATGGCCAATGGCTCCGCAGTCACATTCGCCAACTCCTTTAGCACCCTCAGATGCAGCACATCCGGCCCCATGGACTTGTGCTTGTCCAGCTTTTCTAAATAGTCCTGAACCATTTCTTTTTCCACAGAGGTCTGGTCACCTCCTCCCCAGGCTGTGCTGCCCAGTGCAGCAGTCTGTGCATAAATGCTGTCATGAATAAGGATGGACTTAAGCCTGTGTTTCAAGTGATTTTCTGAACTGGGGCAGGAGCAAAGAGAGCAGTGACTGAAACAAAGCACACCAAAAATCTTACGGTTCTCCACGTGAACTGAAGGGAGCTTTGCATCATTAAAAACTTCATGCATGTAGAAGACTCCTCACCTCCTACACAGTGACACACAAATATATTTTAGATAATAAACATTATTTAGGGGACAAGTGAGGTGTCTTTGCTATCCCCAAGCTTGCTACGAAAGAAGTGGGTTTCTCTCCATGTCATGAGGAACGAAGGATCAAGGATTTAGGGGACGCCTCTTCTTGCAGCTACATGAGAGGATGGGGTGAATCGGGGCTTACTGCACAGGGGAAGGGGAGATGATCAAGAGAGAGAAGCCTGACAGAGCTAGCAGCAGTTGTGCTGCTATTCAAGGAGTTCCACGCTAGTAACAGGGACAGCTGCTAACACTTACTGTAACTTCAGAGACTGCAGTTGCAGCTTTCTTCTTTTAATGGTGACTTCACATTGTTTTAGGCATTTCTGCATGTATTCACTCTTCCCTGTTCTTGCCTCACCTCCTGTTCCAGCAGAATTAACTATCAAATGCTTATCACATGACTCACAGAAAAGGTAGTGGATGCATGCTGTGACAGGAAATGGAAGACATAATGTGCTACCAACCCTCATGATTGTATTGTAAGTCTTGCACTACTGGTTGTTTTTATTAAAGTCCCAACTCCTGGAACCATGTTATTATGTAAGACACTCAGGTTTTTGTTTGTTTTTCGCTCTTTTGATTGTGGAGGAAAGCTTGAAAACAAGAACATATAGGGCTCCAACATCAGAATGCACATAACAGGAGCCCCAAATAATATATTTTTAAGTTCATGATTTTGGGGCCTGATTCATGATTTGTGAATGCCTAGAGTTGCAACATTAGAATATACACTGCAATCTAAGCTTGTGGGAAAGAGCAGGAGGAATGTATTCCCCCTCCCCCAGCAAAAATCAATTTAAAAAGAAAAGGCATATACAGAAACATACATAAGTGTAATATTTACATATGTGTAATACTTCAGGCCCTGATTCAGTAGGTATATAAACGTGTGTCTAACAAATACATGGTTAATCCCACTGAAGTAAATGGGGATTACTCATGTCCTTATAGCTAGTCACAGCTTAAGAACCTTATTGAATAAAGGCCTGAAGTAATAGGGCCAACAGCTACTGAGACCAGTAAATTTTGTGGCCTATCAGCCTTAACAGGATAACCCAAATTTTCTAATGGCTGCACACAAAAAATACATGTGCACTTTAACACACACCAGTTAGATGTGTAAATCCATCACGCACACATTAAAACTGAGATTGCACGCGCATGCACAGAGTATACACAAACATGCAGCTCCAACTTGTATGTACGTAGAATTTGTGCCTACGAGGTAGGGGCATCTGGACTTTTACATGTAGCTGTTTGTTCTGATATTACTACTTCTTCCTGAATATATGCCATAATATTTTCACTTTTTAAAAAAGAAAAACATCCCGTGATTATAGATAGAGTTTATCCACTAGATTGTGCTAATCAGGTATGACATTAAGAACTTGCTCTTGGTAGTTCTAAATTAGTACTCCCATTTCCATTTTTCAGTTTTGAAGTGACAATCAATTTAGGTTTCACATTTTATAAATACAGTTCAGAGTTACAAACACCAGTGTTACAAACTGACCAGTCAACCAAACACCTTATTTGGAACCAGAAGTACGCAATCAGGCAGTGGCAGAGACCAAAAAAAAAAGAAAAAAAAAAAAGAGCAAATACAGTACAGTGTCAAACCTAAACTACTACAGAAATAAAGGGAAAGTTTAAAAAAAGATTTGACGAGGTAAGGAAACTGTTTCTATGCTTGTTTCATTTAAATTAAGATGGTTAAAAGCAGCATTTTTCTTCTGCATTGTAAAGTTTCAAAGCTGTATTAAGTCAATGTTCAGTTGTAAATTTCTGAAAGAATAACAACATTTTGTTCAGTTACGAACATTTCAGAGTTTTGAACAATCTCCATTCCCAAGGTGTTGTAACTCTGAGGCTCTGTTGTATTGTATGCAGAATACTGAAGTGATCTGACACATTTTTAGTCAGAGCTACAATGTTTAAACTCATCAATTTATTCTCAGGGTAGGATTTCTAGAAAAAACTGGATTTTCTCTGCAGAAATTACCAATGAATTTCTGGTGGGATTTATCACACCTGAATTTAGATCAATGACTGACACAGAAAGAGTTATTGGGCCAGATCCTCAAGTGGACTTCAATGGAACTACGCTAGTGTACACCATCAGAGTATCTAGCCCATCATATCAAAAACACCCAGAGTCAAGGGCACTGGCAGGCAAGGATTAGGAATCGTTAGAAATTAAAAATGGTACATAGTATCGTATATTTTATTGTCCCTTATTGACAGTAAATGAAGTTTATTTTCCTGTTTCACAAATGAATTTTTGTCCTCTCTCTCCAAGGCATCAACTTTTCCAGAGTGAAAACTGGGTGGATACAAACATAGAATGGTCATTGCAACAAAGAAAAAAAACAGTTAAAAATCTACCCCACATGTAAGTGATCAGCTTCCTGAAGTAAACTAGATGTCTCTTCATTCAGGGTCTAAACAGAAAAACTGTTATATTGTCATACAGCTGTCCCTGAAAATGCGCCTTTTCTAAAACCTTACATGAGACTTAGGTGAATGCAAATTTCCCATGACAGCAGTAACATTCTCTAGAGAAGCTGCCTAATCAAAGTGACAGTTTGGACACACACTGTATTTGCATTTAAAGAAACTGAGCACTTCAGAAACATTTACTGTGTTTCATAACAGCAAAGTATATAAACAAAAAGCGTTAAAAGCTTTACTGGAAAATTAGTTGTTCTTTTCTTAAATAAAAGGTTAATCTGAAATGGAATGAGCTAAAATGCTGCAAGGGCTAAAAGCATAACAATTATTAAAATACTCCTAACTGTTTATTTTAAATTATTTTACCAGATACAAAGTTAAATAAAGTATATGAGTAGCAGAAAATAATGGCACAAAAATCATAGATATACTCCTAGATACATGAGTTTGACCAAAACACATTCGATGGCCTTAATTACTTCAAAACCCCAGAATAACAGGCTTTTCTAACAAATGCTGGCAGACCTATAACTGCATGTGGCTACTGGATGTCCCCATAAAAATGCATTTTCAAGGCTACAGAGAAATATCGCTTTATTTTTTAATACTTCCTACTTTAAAAATGAGTGTGCACTGAGATCACAATAAAAACTACCATTCTAAGATGTGAACAAATCAACAGTATTTTATACAATGCAAGGTTTTTCATAATAAAGTGTGAAGATTTAAATCAATACTAATTTTAAATCAAGATATCTAGGTCATAAAAATGCATTTGTTCTCATATCCATATATAATTTTCTACCCTGTCAAAATATCCAGTTATACCATGAATGTATTTTGCTTCAAATGCTAGTCACTAAAGAGAACACATTAACCTCCCTCACCTAAAACTGTTTTATAGGAATTGGGAGGAAAAAAAAGAACAGTAATACTTAATATAATAATTTGCTTTGATCTTTAAGTAATATGCAGTGACCCATAACTGAAATGAGTTAAACTGACATAAGCTCATTAGGGGAAATCATCTTTTAAAGAGCATCATAGCAGTTCTAAAATAAAATAGATTATTTAAATAAGGAAATAAGAAATAGCATGATGTATTTAAAATAGACACATTCATAACAGTGTTCTTTCCCTGCATTTCTACTTCACTCCAAGTGCATCTCTTTCCATTCAGAGACACAAGCTTAACAGAATAGTTTATAATATCTGATATATTGCACTGCTACTTAATTTTAATGTCTATGCCGCTGGTGTATCTAATACATCTGTAAGTGGTGTCTAAACCCCAAATAAGACAAACTGAGCTAAAAATCTGATACATGGTTTTTTCATCTCCTGAGGAAAACTCAAAGCCAAACATGCAAAGGGTGGGGCGGGGGACCAAACTGGGGGAAGGGAGGGAATGAAGGACACCAACCCAGCGTGTGTACCAATAAAGACTACAGGCAAATATATCTGCTGTACTATGGGCAACAAGATCACTTGATGATTACCTGTTCTGTTCTTTCCCTCTGAAGCACTGGGCACTGTCGGAAGACAGGTTACCGGGCTAGATGAACCATTGGCCTGACCCAGTTTGGACATTCTTATGTTCTCATGCACTTCCAAAAAGCACATCTTTGGCCTAATCCCATAGAAGTCAATGGCAAAGTTCATTTAAGGTGCTTCTGACCTTTTCTTTTTTTCACCAAGCAGGTGATTTAAAAACAAAACAAACAAACAGGATCTCAGAGGATGGTGGGGAAATCTGTCCCTTTCCGCATGTAGGTCACGAATGGCAGCCCTGCTGATGATGAGAAGACTATGCAGCAACTGAATCATTACAAAATGGCACTCTATTTTTGGATTTTAACTCCTATGAGCCCCAGACACTTGTGGATGAGCTTTAATTGATGGTGAGGAGTTCAGCATGATTATGTCATGTACCATCTAGCATATATTGCATGTACACATGTATACACAGACATAGGGTGACCAGATGTCCCAATTTTATAGGGACAGTCCCGATATTTGGTGCTTTGTCTTATGTAGGCACCTATTACCCCCCACCCAGTCCCGATTTTTCACACTTGCTGTCTGGTCACCACACACACACACACACACCTTTGCTGCACTGAATGGTCCCCATCCTCAAATGCATGCACTTGTACACAGTGCCCTCTAATGGCTGCTTTACAGAGATATAAAGCCCTATTACTACACCTAACAGAATATGTCTACACTAGTGAACTGCACCATTGTCACTTGCACTGATGTGACTGTACTGGTATAAGCTGTAATGGTGTGATATGTTCACTGCGGATTTCCCATTTCAAGTGCATACAGTGCACTCATGGCTACACAGAGCACCCCCTCTAAATCAGTGGCTCTGAACCTTTCCAGACTACTATACCCCCTTCAGAAGACTGATTTGTCTTGTGTACCCCCAAGTTTCACCTCATTTAAAAATTACTTGCTTACAAAATCAGATATAAAAATACAAAAGTGTCATAGCACACTATTACTGAAAAATGCTTTTTTCCCTTCATTTTTACCATATAATTACAAAATTAATCAATTGGAATATAAATATTGTACTTACATGTCAGTGTATAGACTAGAGCAGTATGAACAAGTCATTGTCTGTATGAAATTTTAGTTGTACTGACTTCACTGTTGCTTTTTTATGTAGCCTGTTGTAAAACTAGGCAAATATCTAGATGAGTTGATGTACCCCCTGGAAGACCTCTCCGTACCCCCAGGGGTACCTGTACCCCTGGTTGAGTACCACTGCTCTAAATGTTGCAGGGCCTGTGGATTGCTACACCTATCCCACATTGCTCAGCCCGGTTCCCAGGTCCATGTGCAATATGTCTAGGATATGTTCAGGCTGTTCCCAAATACTTTAAATGGTTTTGCCTTGAAGAGGCTCTGACCTGGCACTCGCAAATATCATGGATGGAGAGTAAGCAGTTCTCACTGTGGCTACTGCCAGACTGACTCTAAGGGCTTGTCTACACTACTGCACAGGGTCGATCTAAGATACGCAACTTCAGCTACATCAATAGAGTAGCTGAAGTCGACATACTTAGATTTACTTACCGCGGTATCTTCATTGCAGTAAGTCAACAGCTGACACTCTCCCGTCGACTCCGCTTGCGCTTTTCATTCTGGTGGAGTACCGAAGTTGACGGGAGAGCACTCAGCAGTCGATTTATCACATCTATACTAGACGTGATAAATCAACCCCCATTGGATCGATCGCTGCCCCCTGATCCTGCAGGTAGTGTAGACCCATGGTTCTCAAACTTGGGCCGCCACTTGCTCAGGGAAAGCCCCTGACGGGCTGGGCAAGTTTGTTAACCTGCTGCGTGCACAGGTTTGGCCGATCGCACTCCCACTGGTCGCGGTTCGCCGCTTCAGGCCAATGGGGGCTGCAGGAAGCAGCATGGGTCGAGGGACGTGCTGGCCGCCCTTCCCGCAGCCCCCATTGGCCTGGGACAGTGAACTGCGGCCAGTGGGAGTCGCAATCAGCCAAACATGCACACACGACAGGTAAACAAACCTGCCCGGCCCACCAGAGGCTTTCCCTGAACAAGCAGCGGCCCAAGTTTGAGAACCACTGGTGTAGACAAGCCCTGAGGCATGGAGGCCCAGTACATATAGTAGGACGAGCCCTGTCACCTTAGGGTTTTTGAGGGGGTAAGAAGCTTGATTATTTTAATTCATTTCTTCTATTTTTTAATTTTAAATGTTCATTCCTGTTTTTCTTTTTTTCTCATTTTGTAGCTGAATGAAGGATTCTTCTATTTTGTGGTTTCTTTCTATAAGCCCAAGATAGGAGCAGTCCAGAGGAAGGACATCCCTCCAAGTTGCTCTGTGTAGCTCAGTGAGATCCCTCCTTCCTTCTTCTTCTCCTCCTACTGCACTGGAGCCCCCAGGGGACGCAGGTTTGTGCATCAGGGACAAATGGGTGCTGGAGCACATCGGAGAGGCATGTGGCTTTACTTGGGGGGGAAGACGGAATTCATTTTGCTGTGCGTCTGTTAGCTAATGACTCTGTTCTCTTCTCTTTTTTAGATCTCAGGAGTACAGTAGAGCTGATGAGGTAGTGGGTGGACAGCGTGGCAGCCCACCAGTAAAGTATGTATTAGTGAGTGTTTGAATGCTTCTGTGGGTGTCTATATGTCTGCACTGATTTTGTCCCTTTTTGTTACTCCTGAGGAACAAAGCAAAAGTGTTTTTTTAAATTCATTTTATTAGTTTTATTTTTATTAAGCTTGTGTGTCCTCCTTTAGGAATCAATTCAAGCAAGCACTGAAGCATGTGCTTAAGTCCCAATAAAATCAATGACAGATAAGCATGTGCTTTGATGAATTGAGGTCTAAAACTGGAAATCGGAGATGGTGAGAGTCAGGAACAGGCAGAGCTGACAGCAGCCAAAATCTGCATGCAGCCACCTTCAGAGGATCATAGAAATGTAAGACTGAAACAGACATTGAGGGGTCATCTATCTCAGTCCCATGCACTAAGGCAGGACCAAGTTCACCTGTCAGGGATGGTCTAGGTTTTTGTCTAAGGGCTTGGCTACACTTGAAAGTTGCAGCGCTGGGAGTTACAGCGCTGGTCGTGCAGCTGTGTAGGGACAGCGCTGGTGTGTGGCCACACCGACAGCTAACAGCGCTGCAGTGTGGCCACACTTGCAGCATTTCCAGCACTGTATTGAGAGGTGCATTGTGGGCAACTATCCCACAGAGCACCTCATCCCATTTTGGCGCTGTGGGTTGTGGGAAGGGGATGGAAGGGTGCGGGTCATTCCGCTTCCTGTCCCAACGCCCCGTGGTGCATCGCTTCACATCCCAGCAGTCACAGTTTTTCCGGCCACGTTTGGCGCCATTGTGAGTCTCTTGCTGTGTTTTACTCTGTGAATCGCGAAATGGAGCCCGAGCTGCTGAGGACTGTGCTGATGAGTGTCGCCAGCACAACACGTTTGGCAGTTGAGCTCTTCCTTCAGCTCCAAAGTGACAGTGAGGAGTCCGACGATGATATCGAGTCGCCTGCTGCGTGTGACACTACATTGCTTGTGGCATTCACGGAAATGCTCAGCACCGTTGAACGCCGCTTTTGGGCTCGGGAAACAAGCACTGAGTGGTGGGATCACATCGTCATGGAAGTCTGGGATGACGAGCAGTGGCTGCAGAACTTTCGGATGAGAAAAGCCACTTTCATGGGACTGTGTGCTGAGCTCGCCCCCACCCTGCGGCGCAAGGACACAAGATTGAGAGCTGCCCTGACGGTGGAAAAGCAGGTGGCTATTGCAATCTGGAAGCTAGCAACTCCAGACAGCTACCGGTCGGTCGGGAACCAGTTTGGAGTGGGAAAGTCGACCGTTGGAATCGTGTTGATGCAAGTTTGCAGGGCCATTAATCGCATCCTGCTAAGAAGAACCGTGACTCTGGGGAACGTGCAGGACATTGTGGATGGCTTTGCACAAATGGGTTTCCCTAACTGTGGAGGGGCGATAGATGGGACGCATATTCCTATTCTGGCACCCCCCCACCTAGCATCTGAGTATGTTAATCGGAAGGGGTATTTCTCTATGGTTCTCCAGGCGCTTGTGGATCACCGTGGGCGTTTCATTGACATTTACACAGGCTGGCCTGGAAAGGTGCATGATGCACGCATCTTTCGGAACAGTGGCCTGTTCAGGAAGATGCAGGCAGGGACTTATTTCCCAGACAGGAAGATCACAGTAGGGGACGTCGAAATGCCCATTGTGATCCTTGGAGACCCCGCTTACCCGTTACTGCCTTGGCTCATGAAACCCTATACAGGGAAGCTTGACAGGAGCAAGGACTGGTTCAACTACAGGCTGAGCCGGTGCCGAATGACTGTGGAGTGTGCTTTTGGCCGTTTAAAAGGGCGCTGGAGGTCTCTGTATGGGAAGCTAGACTTGGGGGAAAGCAGCATCCCCGCGGTTATAGCCGCATGCTGTACCCTCCATAATATTTGTGAAGGGAAGGGTGAAATATTCAGTCAGGCATGGACCACCGAGGTTCAAGTCCTGGAGGCTGAATTTGTACAGCCAGAGAGCAGGGCTACTAGAGAGGCCCAGCAGAGGACTACAAGGCTTAGGGATGCCTTGAGGGAAGAATTTGAGGCTGAAAGCCAACAGTAATGTTTGCTGCCTTGCATGGGAGTGAAGTGCAGTGGTTACACTGTTAGGATTCTATTATCCCTAAAATGATTTGCAGTGCCTGTTTCTTTACTGGGCTAAGGTATCTTTCACTATCTGCAATAATAAAGACTGTTTTCAAAGCCAAGAATTATTTTATTGAAAAGAAAAAAACTTCCTTGACAGACACACAACATTTCAGGAACCTAAAAGGGCAGGGGGGTGGGTTGGTGAACTGTACAGTCACAAGTTTGCATATGTCCTGTCTGGAGTGCTGTGCAATGACTGCTGCACTTCAGGGTGCATATACTGCATGGTGATGGGGGTTGAGTGCAGAGGGTAAGGATCGTAGTTCTCAGGGCTGGTTGGTGAACGTACAGGTGTTGGAGGCAGCTGGTGGTGGTAAGAACCTGGATGCTGGGGAAGGGGGTTTGGAGCTGACATTGGGGGAGAAGGGAAAAAGCTTTGGGACGGGGGGGGGCAGCACGGTAGTGCTCTGCCTGCATGGCTACGAGTGATTGGATAGAGTCCGCTTGGCGCGCCAGGATGCCTAGCAGCTGCTTTGTGCTTTTCCTCTTGGCCACTGCGTTTCTCCGCCAATTTCTCTGGCGGATCCTGCTTTCCCTTTCTCTCCAGTCCTGCAGGTTTTTACTCTCTCTAGCAGAGTGATCAATAATTGTTTTCAGCATGTCTTCCTTGGTTTTTTGCGGCTTCTTCCTCAGATTTTGTAGTCTCTGTGCAGTGGTGGAGCCAGGCAGTCCAGCAGTCAAGGTCGCTTTTTGAAAGGCAAAAATGGCAACAGTTAACAGGGTAGCGTTGGTTCATTATCTCATCCAGACAGTAATTCCCACACACTGAAGGAGTTTACAGTCTTCACTTTAGCATACTTTTCCCATACCAAAAAAGAGCACACATAACCCAACAGGAGCCACGAAATGGTGAGTAAGGGGTACTGATTGCTTCAGGGCTGTGCAGGGGTTTCTGTGTGTTGGGGACAGCAAACAGCTACAGGGGGGATCTGCACTGAACAGTCTCCCAACATTTTCCACAGGAGTTACTCCTGGAAGATATCTCGCTGCAGCGGGTCACCAGGGAAGAGCGGGAAGGTCTTCTACAGCAATGCGGATTCCGCCCTGGCCCCTATGCAGCTTGCCTGTGTGCAGCAATGGTCCCCCCACCCCTCGCGGCACAGTGGTGCGGACACGTTAGCCTGACTGGGACAAGGACCACAGTGGCTTTCCCTATAAACTTGCGCAGGCGCATTGCCCACGCTCTGGCTGAAACTTTTGTGGAGATTACCGCAGCCGATTACCGCGACGTGATAGACCACATCAATGGGCTATTCCACATCTAGGCATGCATGCATGCAGCCTTAACCCCCCCTCCTCTCCCGAAACATTTCCATCCTGAAAATAAAAGCCGCTTACCGGTAACCCGCTCCTCTGCTTGTCCTTCACCAAGTACCAGCTGCTGCGATTGGCTACCTTCCTCCTGGCTTGAGAAGAGCTCCTGGCTGCATGCCTCCTGGGACTCTGGGGTGTCTTCCCCCATCCCAGTAGCTTCACTCGCGGTTTCCTCCACCCGCCCCTCCTCCTCCTGCTGCTCCTTTCCCCCATCCTGCTCAGAAGTGTCCATCGTGGTCATCGGATTGGCAGTGGGGTCACCCCCAAGTATCGCGTCCATCTCCCTGTAAAAACGGCAGGTCGTGGGGGCAGCGCCGGAGCGGCGGTTTCCCTCGCGGGCTTTGTAATAGGCACTCCGCAGCTCCTTTACTTTAACCCTGCATTGCAGCGCGTCCCGCTCATGGCCCCTATCCAGCATGGACCTTGATACCTGCCCAAAGGTATCATAATTCCTACGGCTGGAGCACAGCTGGGACTGCACAGCTTCCTCCCCCCAAACACTAATGAGGTCCAGCAACTCGCCATTGCTCCATGCTGGGGCTCGTTTGCCGCGTGGAGACATGGTCACCTGGAAAGATTAACTGATTGCACTCCACACCTGGCTGAGCAAACAGGAAGGGGATTTTTAAAATTCCCAGGGCATTTAAAGGGCGGGTCACCTGAGGCCAGAGCAGTAGTGTGCAAACTGATGAGCAGAGTGGCTGAACAGGAATTCTGGGATATCTCCTAATACCCTGGAGGCCAATTACAGCGCCGGTGTGTGTGCACACCTGATGAGCAGCGCTGGATCACCAGCGCTGCACTCGCTACACCCCAAGCAGACCAGGTGTTCAGCCAGTGCTGCAGCCAGGGAGCTGCAGTGCTGGATGTGCCCTGCAGGTGTGGACGGTTACTAATTGCAGCGCTGGAAAGCCTCCACCAGCGCTGCAACTCTCAAGTGTAGCCAAGCCCTAACATGTTATTTAAAACCTCCAATGATGGGGATTCCACAACCTCCCTTGGAAGCCTATTCCAGAGCTTAACTACCCTTAGGGCTTGGCTACACTTACACTTCAAAGCGCTGCCGCGGCAGCGCTTTGAAGCGCTAAGTGTAGTCAAAGCGCCAGCGCTGGGAGAAAGCTCTCCCAGCGCTGTCCGTACTCCACCTCCCTGTGGGGAATAACGGACAGCGCGCTGGGGCTTTGACTACACTGGTGCTTTGTAGCGCCGCAATTTGCAGCGCTGCAGAGGGTGTGTTTTCACACCCTGCTGCAGCGCTGCAAATTTGTAAGTGTAGCCAAGGCCTTAGAGTTAGAAAGTTTTTCCTAATAGCTACTCTAAATCTCCTTTGCGGAGGATTAAGCCCACTGCTTCTTTTCCTACCTTCGGTAGACAAAGAGAATAAATTGATCGCACACCTCTTTATAACAGCCCTTAAAATAGCTGAAGACTGTTATTGGGCCCCCCCATGATGAATAACAAGCATGCTATGGGGCTGATACGGTAAAGCATGCCAAATTCTTCCAGGTGGAGAAGGCCAAAGAGTTTTCTTTAGTTCAAGTGGTAGAGGATTGTGATTTTGAAGTGGAAGTTCGTGGGTACTATGATACATCCTGTGTTTGTGTGTGTGCACTCTATTGTATCTTGTAATAAGCTCTTCTGGAACAGTATTGTTGTAAAGTTTAAAAAAATTATGTAAGAACGCACATGCTAAACTCTTCGTATAATTCCATTTAGCATTTATACAATACCAACATTTGTACAGCGCTGTACATTACCAATGCACTGTATGAGTGCATGAAACTATGAAAACTATAGAGCAATACATTCAACATAAATAGCCATTCAATGCATACCTAAAAATAGTAATCAAGGGAAGCTTCAGACAATGGACATTATTAAAAAACCCAAACAGACAACATTTACTGCACTGTGGCTTTTGAATTTGCAGATGCATTTGCAGTCTTCCCCATATTTAGAATGGAAAATACCACAAATGCCACAATAAACTTCACTACCATGAGTGGCACTGTAACTTATTTACTGTTTTAAATGACACCCATTGTAGATAATTTAGTAATCTTTTTAAAAATGGTATTTTAAAAAATTATTTCATAATACAGAAATGTAAATATCAGTATTTTTGTAATCTATATAAACAATTATACTGATATATATAATACAAAATATACATATATTTAAATATTTATAATTATAAATATATAGATATTTAATATTATATTATTAAAGGTACCAAATAAACCTTTGAAGTATCATTTGCTACTGGGTTTTTAACTTGATACAATCATTTATTTGCTAGCTATTAGTTATTTTTAAAAAAAGCATATAACTGATTACGATGATGACAATGATCAGCTACAGAAGAGTGAAAACTGAAGTTCTGAAATACTAAGCATCAATTAAGTAAATGATTGCATGGATCCAACTGAGACTAGAATCTGGTTTGAGTTCAAAACATAACCTAAAAGTAACTGCATAGGTATGGGTGGCACAAATTACATTCTCAAATAACTGCTGTGGAAACTAATACATCTTGAAAGAAAAATAAGTGATTCCCCCCCCATGAAACTGAGTGAGATATTGGCAACAATCAGGTATATAAGTGATTCTCATTCAATTGTCTACAAACTCCTCTGTGAATTTGTCTTAGCCCTGACCTGTAACTTCCCTGCTATTCCAGTACTTAGCTTCTCTCAACTCAAGATCCGTAGTTGTGTCAAACTGCTTGGTAGGTTTAGCTGATAATGTGTGCAAATCCTAGCATATAGCCCTTATAGATTATTTATCTATATATATAGCAAGTAGAGATTTTGACAAGTAGAAGTTGCAAAAAAATCTAAGAAGTAACCCTCCCCCCCCAAGAATTATTAAGTTAAATGTTTGAAAACATAAGATGATTATAGAAAGAAGAATCTGTACCGTAGCAAACTGTTTCAAATTAAAACCAATATAGCTCACTACATTTTGGTAAAAGAAGGCCAAGCTGCATGAATAGAAGGTACTTTACCTTTAAGGTATTTTAAGGCATTTTACCTTATCCAGTAGTGTAATTTCACAATGAAATGCCATTAGCACTCCATGAGTATGTAAATGAGGACAATTAAATTAGTCCTATTATGAATGTTAATTAGTCTGTTATGATGGTACTTTTGTATACCTAATATGATGCTGTCAAGCTAAACAATGAGTTCTAAAGAAAAGATTAATGGGTCTTTAAAGCTGGCAAACTTGTGTTATTTATTCCAGTAAGACCCGCATGTACTAGAAATGTCTTCAACCAAGACTTTGTTTGGCTTTTAAAATATTAGTTTGTCCCAGTTTTATTATTTAGCCATGCCTTTTTTAAGTACAAATAAACTGGTACATTACGCATGCTGACTACACACCACTGGCTTTTGCTTCTAGTTAGATCCATTAGCTAAATCTATTGAGTAGCAACTGATAAAAACGATTTCCATTTGGGGTTACAGCTGGTATGGCATAAAAACCTTAGTCCTGTGAAGATAATTGTTGTGTATTTGGTTGTCATGGTTTTTGTTCCTATGGCAACTGAGTTAGATTATTAGGGGATAGCCCAGCCGGTTTCGGCCGGTTGGGTGAGCTCTATGTCTGTAAATAAAATGGTAGTTTTGTTAGCTGTCTGCTGTCTGGCCTCAAGTGATTTCTTCCTAAACCGGCTGCCCCCAAGGATATAACAAGTGGCGACGAGGATGGGATTCCAGTGCTGCTCCAGTAACAGAAGGAAGTAGAAGTCAAGGTAAAGAACAAACAAACAAAAAAAGCTGCTTGTTTGCACTGACTGTGAAAGTGAAACTAAAAATCATGGCTACTCTGACCAGGCCACTGGAACCTTTTGATGAGAATATAGAGCAGTGGCATGTGTATACTGAGCGTTTTGAGCTTTTTGTTATTGCAAATGACATTACAGAAGCGAAGAAGGTGCCAATATTCTTAAGTGTTGTAGGGGCTAAAACCTACTCCCTGCTACGCAGCTTACTACACCCTGTTAAGCCAGCGACTAAATCTTACAGTGACATTGTGGAAATCCTGGGGTCCCATTTTTCCCCCAAACCACTGGTAATTGCTGAAAGATATAGGTTCCACAAAAGAGACCAAAAGGAAGATGAAACAGTTGTACAATTTGTAGCAATTTTAAAAAAGCTAGCAGAACATTGAATTTAAGGAGATGTTAAATGATGCCCTGTCTGACAGGTTAGTGTGTGGCCTCTACAGTGAAGCTATACGGAAGCGCCTACTGACAGAGGCTCAGCTTACATTACAGAAGGCTGTTGATATTGCTGTCTCCATGGAAGTGGCTACAAGGGAGGCGCAATACATCGGTGCACCCCCTAGGGTGCAAAAAGTGTCACAAGAACCGACCCACAAAACTGTGCAGAGTCAAGAATGTTACCGCTGTGGTAAGCCGGGTCACCAGGCATCAGAATGCTGGTGTAAGGACCTGGTGTGTCGACACTGTGGCAAAAAGGGACACATTGAGTGTGCCTGTAAACAAAAGAAAAAGAGGCCTGTGGTCTGGCTGACAAAAAGAGGAACCCTGCATACCCTAGAGCAGACCCAGGATGATCAAAGTGACACCTCATCGCAAGAGGAAGTGCCACTGCATGTTTTGTCTTTGGCAATGGGCTCACATGAATACTGGATAACCCCGTTGTTGGATGGCAAACCTATACGCATGGAATTGGACACCGGTGCAGCCGTCTCGCTGGTCTCAGAGACTGTGTATAAAGAAAAGCTACAGCATCTTCCGCTTAAGGCAACAAAAACTGTTCTGAAGACGTATACGGGAGAAGCTGTGCCTATGTTGGGCACTATTGATGTTAAGGTGGAGCTCAATGGACAGGCTGCTAAATTGCCACTGTTTGTGGTGAGAGGTAACTACCCAGCCTTAATGGGTAGGTCTTGGCTTGGGAAGATTCAACTGAACTGGGCAGAAGTGCACCGGATGACTAAAGAAGAAACCAGTCTAACCCCTATACTAAGGAAACATGCTGCTGTTTTTGGAGATGATTTGGGAAGTATGAAGGGAATCACTGTGACATTGAACATTAAACCTGACAGTCCACCAAAATACCTGAAAGCCCGAACTGTGCCATATGCCATCAGGCTGAAAGTCGAAGCGGACCTGGAGCGCCTGGTCACCAATGGAGTCCTAATACCAGTTACCCATAGCTCATGGGCCACTCCTATCATTCCAATAGTGAAGAAAGATGGCTCTCTCCGGATTTGCGGTGATTTTAAAGTCACTGTCAACCCAGTGTTGTGTGCAGAGCAATACCCGCTTCCCCGCATCGATGACCTCTTCGCAGGCCTGGCTGGGGGACAAAAGTTCAGTAAGATTGATCTGAGTGAAGCATATTTACAGATGCACGTCGATGAAAAGTCCCAAGAGCTGTTGACTATTGTGACTCATAAGGGGCTTTATCGATACTGTCGCCTACCCTTCGGAATAACGTCTGCTCCCGCCCTGTTCCAGAGGGCTATGGACCAGATCTTGTGTGGCTTGTCAAGAGTTCAGTGCTATCTGGATGATATCCTGGTCACTGGAAGAAATGAAGAGGATCACTTAAAGAATTTAGAGGCTACCCTACAAAGACTGGAAGAGTAAGGCCTATGAGTTCGCAAAGACAAGTGTGAATTCTTCAAGCCCTCTGTTGAATATTTGGGACACATCATTGATTCTGCAGGTCTTCATAAGGCCCCTGCAAAAGTTAAAGCTATTGTGGAGGCTCCTGCACCTCGAAATGTAAGCCAGCTGCGCTCGTTTCTAGGACTACTGAACTATTATGGAAAGTTCATCTCACAGTTAGCCACACTGCTAAAACCACTTCATGAGCTTCTTGGGCAGAACAAGGCCTGGAAGTGGACTGAAGCCTGTGATGTTGCATTTAACAAAGCTAAGGATGCATTGCTAAATTCTGAAGTTCTAACGCACTTTGATCCATCCTTACCCCCTACAATTGGCCTGCGATGCCTCCCCTTATGGAGTGGGAGCAGTCATGTCACACATTATGCCTTCGGGAGAAGAGAGACCTATTGATTTTGCTTCACGCACTCTAAGCAAAGCAGAAACTAACTACGCCCAAATCGAATGTGAGGCATTAGGAATTGTTTTTGGAATTCGGAAGTTTCATCAGTACCTGTTTGGGTAAAAGTTTACTCTTCTCATTGACCATCGACCTCTGATGTCAATTTTTGGACCCTACACAGGCATTCCCCCATTAGCTGCTAGTCGTATGCAACGTTGGGCATTGTTACTTTCAGCACACACATATGAAATCAAATATCGGAAATCCACTCTGCACGGCAATGCAGATGGCCTCTCAAGGTTGCCTTTGCCAGTCAAACATCAAGATAGTGCCCAAAAGGAAATCTTCTACTTTGAACAGGTAGAGAATACACCCATCACTGCTACTCAGATAAAGAAGGCAACTCGCGTTGACCCAGTATTGTCCCAAGTTATGGACCTCGTGATGCATGGAAAAACTCGACAAACCTCTCCAGTCTCACCCGACCTTGTTACCTACATGTCCAGGAGGACGGAGTTATCGGTCCAATCTGGTTGTTTGTTGTGGGGGAGACGTGTCATTATTCCACCACCACTGAGATCACAGATGTTAGAACAGCTACATTCCGGTCACTGTGGAATAGTGCGCATGAAGGAAATTGCACGAAGCTATTTTTGGTGGCCTGGATTGGACAGTGCTATTGAAGAGAAGGCCAAAGCTTGTATGTCATGTCAGGGTGTGAGGAATGCACCCCAGTGGGCACCCCTACACCCATGGGACTGGCCTGAAAACCCGTGGCAACATATTCATGTTGACTTCGCTGGCCCCCTTGAAGGAAGCATGTTCTTGGTGGCAGTAGATGCCCATTCTAAATGGCCAGAAGTCTCTATAATGCAGTCCACTACTGCAGAGAGTACTATCCAAAAACTACGAGGACTCTTTAGTCGTTTTGGTCTGCCAGAACAACTTGTGAGCGACAACGGACCGCAGTTCGTCTCTCAGGAGTTTCAAAATTTTATGAAGGCAAACGGGATACACCACATCACGTCAGCACCATATCATCCATCCACCAATGGATTAGCTGAAAGATTTGTGCAGACAATGAAACACGCTTTGAAATCAGCAAGGGGACAACACTCCATTCAAAAGCGTCTGGATACCTTCTTACTTTCCTACAGAAACACACCTCATGCTACGACCAAGGCATCTCCGGCCTTTCTAATGATGGGACGACAGCTGCGCACTTGCTTTGATCTGCTGAAACCTTCTGAACCCCGACAAATTGTGCAACATCAGCAGCAAAATCAAGTTATCAGACGGGCACCCAGAGCAAAAGAGCGAACCTTTAGCCCGGGACAGCCAGTTTTGGCTCGGAATTATACTTCCAGAGCTAAATGGGTCCCTGCCACAATCATCACTCAAACAGGACCTGTTTCCTACACAGTCCGGACTGCAGAGAATCTTACCTGGCGGCGACATGTAGATCAGCTGTTGCCAGGTCATGCCAGTCCTCAGGACACATCTGCAGTTGAGTGGTCTGACTTTACCACTTCTGGTGAGACACCGAATCACAAATCACCTGTTTCTGACTGTTCTCCTCCATTACTGCCAGCGGCTGAGATACCCCTTTGCCCAGCACGAGCTGATACCACCTCCTCACCTGTTTGTGCTGCGGACCCAGAGCCCATGGTACTTTCGGGTGCAACAACACCAGAAGTTCGCCGTAATCCACCTAGAGACAGAAGGCCTCCTCATCGGCTGGATCTTTAGCTAGGGCGAACCCACGATTATGGGGCAAAATAATCCCCAGGGTTTAGCCGGGAATGGAGGCAGTCTACCCTCCTTCTCTAGTCTAGTGTGTGTTTTATTTAGGGGATGTTCTTATTAGGGGGGAAGGAATATGTTGTGTATTTGGTTGTCATGATTTTTGTTCCTATGGCAACTGAGTTAGATTATTAGGGGATAGCCCAGCCGGTTTCGGCCGGTTGGGTGAGCTCTGTGTCTGTAAATAAAATGGTAGTTTTGTTAGCTGTCTGCTGTCTGGCCTCAAGTGATTTCTTCCTAAACCGGCTGCCCCCAAGGATATAACAATAATTAATTGATTTAATAAAAGACTAATTCATTTAATAACAGGTGACTGAAATTATGGGCCAAAGTTTGTAAATTAGGTGCAACAGCCTTGCACTGCTCATTTGTGTGTACGTACAAATCATGTATTTACACGCACAAATAGCCATTTTAGGAACCAAGAGGGCTTTGTGTTTGCATACATTATGCTCGCACAAATGTACGCACACAATTGCACCTGAACATTGAAAAGCTGGCACTATATTTTTTGTTTTGTCGTAGCATAACAGTGGAGTGGAGGAGGACTGAATAAATTGCAGTAAGCATTCACCTGCACCAGCCACTTTCATAGGTAACTAAGGCCTGGTCCACACTAGGACTTTAATTCGAATTTAGCAGCGTTAATTCGAATTAACCGTGCACCCGTCCACACCAGGAAGCCATTTAGTTCGACCTAGAGGGCTCTTTAGTTCGAATTCGGTACTCCACCCCGACGAGGGGAGTAGCGCTAAATTTGACATGGCTATGTCGAATTAGGCTACGTGTGGATGCAAATCAAACTTACTAGCTCCGGGAGCTATCCCACACTGCACCACTCTGTTGACGCTCTGGATAGCAGTCCGAGCTCAGATGTTCTGACCAGCCATACAGGAAAAGCACCGGGAAAATTTGAATTCCTTTTCCTGTCTGGCCATTTTGAATCTCATTTCCTGTGTGGACGTCGTGGCGAGCTCAGCAGCACTGGCAGCGATGCAGAGCTCTCCAGCAGAGGAGTCCATGCAATCTCAGAGTAGAAAGAGGGCCCCAGCATGGACTGACGGGGAAGTCTTGGATCTGATCGCTGTGTGGGGCGATGAGTCTGTGCTTTCGGAGCTGCGCTCCAAAAAACGGAATGCAAAGACCTACGAGAAGGTCTCCAAAGCCATGGCACTCAGAGGATACAGCCGGGATGCAACGCAGTGCCGCGTGAAAATCAAGGACCTGAGACAAGGCTACCAAAAAATCAAAGCGGCAAACGGACGCTCCGGAGCCCAGCCCCAGACATGCCGCTTCTATGAGGCACTGCATGCCATTCTCGGTGGGTCTGCCACCACTGCCCCACCAGTGACCGTGGACTCTGAGGATGGGATAGTGTCGAGGGGCAGTTTCTCGGCGATGTTCGCCGATGGGGAAGATGAGGAAGGGTTTGTGGAGGACGAGGCAGGCGACAGCGGTTACAATACTGCTTTCCCCGACAGCCAGGATCTCTTCATCACCCTCACAGAGATCCCCTACCAACCCTCCCCGGCCGTTAACCCGGACTCCGAATCAGGGGAAGGATCAGTCGGTAAGTGCTATAAACATGTAAACATTTATTTTTTAACAAAACAGAAATAAAAACTATATAAAAAGAAGGTCAATGCATATAGGGATCGAACAAAAATCCTCTTGGGACAGTTCAACGAAGCTCTCTGAGAGGTACTCGAAAAGCCCCTGCAGGAGGTTCCTGGGGAGAGGTGCCTTGTTGGGTGCTCCGTGGAAGCACACTCTTCCGCGCCAGGCCATCCTGAGGTATAATGGGAGCATCGCCTCGACCAGCATGGCAGCATAGGGCCCTGGTCTGTGCAGGGATTCACGCAGCATGCGCTCTCTGTTTCTCCTGGAGACCCGCCTCAGGGTGATCTCGCTCGGCGACTGCTGCATCTAATTAGGGGAATTACTTTAATGTTACTATTGTGAATGCTTGACTTTTCCTTTGCATAACAATGACCGTTGTTTAACAGCCACGTGTTGTAGGCTGCAGAGGAAAAGCATACAGGGATCTTTCCCGGGGACAGCCGCGAGGGGCTGGAACAGGGTCAGACTTTATGCTTTCCAGATTGCCTGCAGCAGGAGGGCACTGCTATCCATTAACTGTTAAGCAGCCTAAAGTTTATGGCTTACCAGGCCTGGCTGCTACACGGATTCTGCTGTCCTGCCCCGCTTGTCCGATCTCCAGTGCAAGACCCCAGGCAATGAAAGCGAATGCCGAAAATTCGAACTTGTCCTGAGAGCACATGAGATTAGGTGCCCTGTATGGTCTTGTTCACAGAAACTGAGTAGACTGTGTTCAGTGTTCGCAAACATGTATCTTTGGAAGGAAATCACTTCCTTTTTCCCGAACTGCCCCGGCATCCCCCTCACAGAGGCTGGCGCAGATTAGGCGGCGAAAGAAAAAGACTCGGGACGAGATGTTCGCTGAACTGATGGCCTGCTCCAGAGCCGAGGCGGCCCAGCAGAGCCAGTGGAGGGAGACCCTCTCTCAGCAGCAGCGCTCACACAGCGAACGGGAGAACAGGTGGCGGCAGGAAGACCAGCAGGCGACTCAAACGCTGCTTGGACTAATGAGGGAGCAAACGGACACGCTCCGGCGCCTTGTGGATGTCCTGCAGGACCGCAGGCAGGAGCAGAGAGCCCCCCTGAACTGTATCTGCAACCGCCCTCCCCCGCCACAAAGTCCTGTCCCCCCCTCACCCAAAATCACAAGAAGGAGGGGCGCTAGGGGCCGTGAAAACTGTCACTGCACCCCAGCAGAGCGCTCATGTACCAAACAGCTCTCATTCCCTAAAGTATGAGAATTGCTTGCCTTCCTGGCTCACCCGATCCCAAATCCCAGTTTCATCCCCCAACTGTGTAGTTGAGTATTAAAAATAGTTTGCTGTTCATTACTGTTTCCGTCATGTTTCTTTGCAGAAGACTTTGTGTGAAGGGGGGGGAGGGGTTTGTTAATTGCATAGGACAGCCACCATTAACAGGGTACAGACATGGGGGCAGGATCAACAGCAGGTCACACACAGAGTGCAGTCACTAGGCACCCGGGTCACTGTGCGAGGTGTCTGCTGCCCCAGGTCAGTCTGGGAGGTGTATGTTGCCCCAGGGTCCGAGCGCCTGGCAACAAATGGCAAGGCAGGCTGCCCTTACCATGCCCTTCCACCCTAGCCATGAACCTCTCCGATGCCCTGAGCCCCAGCCAGAGCCATCATCCCCCCACACCTACTCACCCTTCCCACACACCCCTCACCCCTTCCTGCAAACCCACCCCTTCCTGCACACCCTCCGGTAACCGTCCTCCCCCCAGAGACCGCTGTAGGAGCAGGAGCCTGTCAGTCCTCGAGTGTAGAAGCGGTCTGTACATCACTGCACACCGTACCCACCACAGTCTGCGTCCCTGTTGGAACCCTTGAACGAGAATTCGTTAGTAAAGAAAACTTTGTTAATTAAAAATGTTCCAATAACTTTATTTTTAAACGTCTGTTGGAAGGGGGGAAACCTGGTGAACGGGGTATGTAACCGCTGAAAAAAGTCAATAGTAACTGAAACAGGGGCAGGTTCAGCTTCTCTGTAAAGAGACTGGACAGTCATAGGTTACCCTGCTCTCTGAGGAACCTAGCTTTCAAAGCCTCCCGGATGCACAGCGCTTCCCGCTGGGCTCTTCTAATCGCACGGGTGTCTGGCTGAGCGTAATCAGCAGCCATGCGATTTGCCTCAACCTCCCATCCCGCCATAAAGGTCTCTCCCTTGCTCTCACAGAGATTGTGGAGCACACAGCAAGCTGCAATAACAATGGGGATATTGGTTTCGCTGAGATCCGAGCGAGTGAGTAAGCTCCGCCATCTCCCCTTGAGACGTCCGAAAGCACACTCCACCACCATTCTGCACTTGCTCAGCCGGTAGTTGAAGAGCTCCTTGTCACTGTCCAGGGCGCCTGTATAGGGCTTCATGAGCCAGGGCATTAGCGGGTAGGCTGGGTCCCCGAGGATCACTGTAGGCATCTCCACATCCCCAACACTTACTTTGTGGTCCGGGAAGAAACTACCTTCCTGCAGGCGTCTAAACAGACCAGAGTTCCTGAACACACGCGCGTCATGAACCTTGCCCGGCCACCCAACGTAGATGTTGGTAAAACGTCCCCTATGGTCCACCAGTGCTTGCAGCACCATTGAAAAGTAGCCCTTTCGGTTAATATACTGGCTGGCCTGGTGGGCTGGTCCCAGGATAGGGATGTGAGTGCCATCTATAGCCCCACCGCAGTTTGGGAATCCCATCGCGGCGAAGCCATCTATGACGACCTGGACGTTTCCCAGGGTCACCACCTTTGAGATACAAGCCTTAGTGATACATGACTTCAACTGTCTTCTAAGTTGTGAACTTAACAAGTTTACTAGAGCGAATCTTTAGCTTTAAAAATCTAAAATGTCAGTGATTTGTCAATTCCTAGGATTAACAAACTGTACGCATTTACAGACAGATGCTGTATCTTTATAATGGAACTAAGATGAGAAGAAAGTGAAAAACCAACTGTCTGGATGTCTAAGATATGTTTTTTATCTTTTAAAAAACCCTATATCAAGTATAAACATCCTCTCTGATTAAAGTGTTTCACTTTGTTTTTGTAGATTTCTATAGATAGGGAGTGGTATCATTATCCCCAATCCTCATATTAAAAACTTTTTTCCCCAAGGAAACTGCGATCCCCGCTCAAAAACAACCTGTCAATACATTATATACATAAAATTCAACTTTTCTACAGAAATGTCTCTTTTAATAAATATAACCAATATAAGAATTAAATGTTACAACAAGAAAGAAGGGACTAATAAAGCACAAGATCATCAATCCTGTTTCTAAATGTCACCTAGACTTCTAAAAGTGACTCAAGCCTTCTGAATTCTTCCTGGTTGTCATTTAAATGGAATCTTATTCTTCTCTAAATTATGCTGTATCACTTAAGGCTGGCAGCCAATCTACAACCACACTGATCTGCATCTTTCCATTTATCAGAAAACTAGTAGCAGCTCTCAATTCCTCTTCCATTGCACTCACCAATGCAGCATCTCTGACTCCAAAATTACTGATAATTTTTGCAGCAGCATTTCTTAAAAGTAGTTAAGCAAAAACAAACACGCTTACATTTGCAATAACGCTGAAGACACTGCAGATACTGCTAGAAAAAGTGATGTTCTCAGCAATGTTTCTTAGGCACACTAAAAACATCCTGCTGCAAGCTAAATTTGTGCTGTCCAATGGAGCATCACCAATGCAAAACTGCAAACTGGAAATCATATATTTAGAGTAGAGACTGAGGAAAATCATATTCTGTGCTGTTTAGTGGCCTTCAACCACAATCTGAAATGTCAGGCTGGAATAGCACACAAGGTGCTAAACAGGGCTATTTACCTACAGTAATGTACTGTAGTTTTGTACTGCAATCTCCAGAATACACACCTAGGAGAGAAATGTACAGTAGCTGGGATTGCCTGAAGCATCAGTGATGAAAAAAATATTAAAATGGTGCCATTCCCAAGAGTCATCTATAGTTACTCTGACAGACAGATTCCCCAGCTGTTATTAATGGTCATAGCTCCATTGAAGTTAACGGATGATCTTCCCCTCAGTATACCCGAAGGGAAAAAACCATATGAAAAAAGCTCAGTGGAAGAAATAGGCCCAGAAATCTGAAATGTTACATAGACAAAATACAGCATTTTAAAATGTCTTTGAAAGTAGTAACTATATCAATCCTCCAGACCCCTCTATTTCGAGCTTAAAAAGAAAAGATGGTTACTCACCGTTGTAACTGTTGTTCTTCGAGATGTGTTGCTCCTATCCATTCCAGTTAGGTGTGCGCGCACGGCTCTTCAGAACATTTTTACCCTAGCATCTCCGGCGGGCCGGCTGGGCGCCCCCTGGAGTGGCGCCGCTATAGCGCCGGATATATACCCCAGCTGGCCCGTCCGCTCCTCAGTTCCTTTTTGCCGGCTACTCCGACAGTGGGGAAGGAGGGCGGGTCTGGAATGGATAGGAGCAACACATCTCGAAGAACAACAGTTACAACGGTGAGTAACCGTCTTTTCTTCTTCGAGTGATTGCTCCTATGCATTCCAGTTAGGTGATTCCCAAGCCTTACCTAGGCGGTGGGGTCGGAGTGAGATGTGGCAGAGTGTAAGACTGCTGAGCTGAAGGCTGCATCGTCTCTGGATTGCTGCACCAACGCGTAGTGGGTAGCGAAGGTGTGGACAGAAGACCAGGTGGCCGCTCTACAGATATCCTGGATGGGTACATGGGCCAGAAAGGCGGCAGACGAGGCTTGCGCTCTCGTAGAGTGAGCGGTGAGGCGATTAGCTGGTACACGAGCAAGCTCGTAGCATGTCCGGATACATGCCGTCACCCAGGAGGAAATCCGTTGAGAGGAGACCGGCTCGCCCTTCATGCGATCAGCAACCGCTACGAACAGCTGGGTCGAACGCCGGAAGGGCTTCGTCCGCTCTATATAAAAAGCGAGGGCCCTGCGGACGTCCAGGGTGTGAAGCTGTTGCTCACGAGGTGAGGCGTGCGGCTTCGGGAAAAAGACCGGGAGGAAAATGTCCTGGTTGACATGGAAGGCCGACACCACCTTAGGGAGGAAGGCCGGGTGTGGTCGAAGCTGCACCTTGTCTCTATGGAAGATGGTATACGGTGGACCAACCGTTAGGGCACGAAGCTCGGAAACACGTTTCGCTGAGGTTATAGCGATGAGAAAAGCCGTTTTCCAGGAGAGATATATCAGGGAGCACGTGGCCAAGGGCTCGAAGGGGGTTCCCATAAGCTGGGCTAGAACTAGGTTCAAATCCCAGGACGAGGTAGGACGCCGTATCGGTGGGTACAAGCGGTCTAGCCCCTTAAGGAAGCGGGAAACCATCTGGTTGGAAAAGATGGACCGTTCTCCCACGGCCGGTCGAAAGGCGGACATGGCTGCCAGGTGTATCTTCAAGGAGGAGACCGCGAGCCCTTGTTCCTTAAGGGACCAGAGGTAGTCCAGGATCGTAGGTATAGGGACCAGGAAAGGATTAAGGCCTCTCTGATCGCACCAGAGTGCGAATCGCTTCCATTTCGTGAGATAGGTTGAGCGAGTGGAAGGCTTCCTGCTTTTCATGAGGACTTGCTGCACCGCCGCTGAGCAGTCACACTCCGCGTGGGTCAACCACTCAGGTACCAAGCTGTAAGATGGAGGGACTGAAGGTCCGGGTGGCGGAGCCTGCCGAAGTCCTGCGTTATCAGGTCCGGCCATAAGGGGAGGGGAATGGGATCCCGTACTGAGAGCTCGAGCAGCAGGGTGTACCAGTGCTGTCTCGGCCAGGCCGGAGCGACGAGTATGAGGCGGGCCCTGTCCCTCCGAAGCTTGAGTAGCACCCGATGTACGAGTGGGAACGGAGGGAAGGCGTACAGGAGGTGATCCGTCCAGGAGCAGAGGAACGTGTCCGACAGGGAGCCTCGGGAGCGACCCTGGTAAGAACAGAACTGGTGGCACTTCCTGTTCTCCTTGGAGGCAAACAGGTCTATCTGGGGAAAGCCCCACCTTCGGAAAATTGTGAACACCACATCTGGACGAAGAGACCATTCGTGGGAGAGGAACGATCTGCTGAGATGGTCGGCCAGCGTGTTCTGCACTCCTGGAAGAAAGGACGCTGCCAGGTGAATTGAGTGGGTCACACAGAAGTCCCACAGGAGCATCGCTTCCGTGCAGAGCAGGGAGGAACACGCTCTGCCCTGCTTGTTCACATAGAACATCGCCGTTGTGTTGTCCGTGAACACCCGCCACACAGCGCCCTTGGAGATGGGCGCGGAAGGTGTGACATGCCAAGCGGATCGCTCGCAGCTCCCGGACGTTGATGTGGAGGGAGAGCTCTTGGGGCGACCAGAGGCCCTGGGTGTGGAGGTCGCCCAGGTGAGCCCCCCATCCCAACGCCGAGGCATCCGTGGTCAGAGTGACGGATGGGCGAGGAGGGCGTAACAGGACTCCTGCACACACGACCTGTGGGTCCAGCCACCAGCTGAGTGAACCGAGGACTGGCTTCGTGACTGTGACTACCATGTCCAGGGGGTCGCGGTGTGGAGGGTACACCGACGCGAGCCAGGTTTGAAATGGGCGAAGGCGCAGCCTCGTGTACGTGGTCACGAACGTGCAGGACGCCATGTGGCCCAGGAGGCGTAGGCAGGACCGAACCGTTGTCGTGGGAAAGGCGTGCAGGTCCTGGATGATGGAGACCATCGTCTGGTGCCGAGGCCGAGGGAGGCAGGCCCTGGCCAAACCGGAGTCTAGGACTGCTCCGATGAACTCCACTCGTTGTGATGGAGTTAAAGTGGACTTCTCAGCATTGATGAGAAGGCCCAGGAACCGAAACAGGGTCAGTATCTCGGCCATTTGATCTGCTACCAGCTGTCGGGATGGCCCGCGAACCAGCCAGTCGTCGAGATACGGGTAGATGTGTATGCGACGACGGCGGAGGGCTGCGGCAACCACTGCCATGCACTTGGTAAAGACCCTCGGCGCGGTGGAAAGGCTGAAGGGTAGTACCGCAAACTGGTAGTGCGCGTTGTTGACCACGAAGCGCAGGTAGCGTCGATGGGGAGGGTAAATCGCGATATGGAAGTACGCGTCCTTCATATTGAGGGCGGCAAACCAGTCTCCCGGATCCAGGGAGGGAATGATGGTGCCCAGGGTTACCATGCGAAATTTGAGCTTGAGCAGGTACCTGTTGAGCTCCCGGAGGTCTAGTATAGGTCGGAGACCTCCTTTCGCCTTGGGGATGAGAAAATATCGGGAATAAAATCCCCTGCCCCGCATGTCGTGCGGCACCTCCTCTATGGCACCCAAGCTCAACAGAGTCTCGACCTCTTGTAAGAGGAATTGTTCGTGAGAGGGGTCCCTGAAGAGGGACGGGGAAGGTGGGTGGGAAGGAGGGGGCGAAACAAACTGAAGGCGGTAACCATACTGGATTGTACAAAGTACCCAGTTGTCCGTTGTTATTTGGGACCACGCCGGGAGGAAGTGGGAAAGGCGGTTGCAAAATAAGGGGGAAGGATCCGGTAAAGAGTCTGATGGGCCGTCCTCGGGCGTCCCATCAAAAGGCCTGTTTGGGCCCTTGAGGGGCCTTGGAAAGCGCCTGGGCCTGGTTGCGCCTGTTGCCCGACGGTCTACGGTGGTTCAGGTTGCCTCTCCGACTATTATACGGCCGCGACCTGGCCTGAGTAAAGGGCCGGTAGGGCTGCTGCCGGAACGACCTCCGCTGGGTAGCCGGTGTGTGCATACCCAAGGTGCGAATGGCAATCTGACCATCTTTGAGGGTCTGAATTCTGGAGTCCGTTTTCTCCGAAAAGAGACCCTGAGTGTCGAAGGGGAGGTCTTGCAGGGTGTACTGCACCTCGGGTGGCAAGGTGGAGGACTGCAGCCAGGAGATGCGCCTCATGGTCACTCCCGA
Organism: Mauremys mutica; assembly: GCF_020497125.1. Classification (NCBI taxonomy): domain Eukaryota; kingdom Metazoa; phylum Chordata; order Testudines; family Geoemydidae; genus Mauremys; species Mauremys mutica. Next base: position 54,495,633 of record NC_059079.1, read on the forward strand.
GGCCAGGGTTCTGGCTCCTGAGTCCGCCGAGTCCAGAGCGGCCTGAATGGAGGACCGGGAGGCTTTCCTGCCCTCCTCAGGGAGGGCCGAGAACTCCTGTCGGGAGGCTGCCGGGATCAGCTCCGAAAACTTAGACAGGGACACCAAAATATCAAAGGTATAGCGAGCGAGGAGAGCCATCTGGTTGGCAATCCGGAGCTGGAGACCCCCTGCCGAATAGGCCTTCCGCCCCAACAGATCCATGCGCCGAGCGTCTTTAGATTTTGGCGCCGGAGCTGGTTGCCCATGCCTCTCCCTGTCATTGACGGACTGCACCACGAGGAAGTCCGGAGTCGGGTGCATATATAAGTACTCGTAGCCGGTGGGAGGAACCGAGTACTTGCGTTCGACTCCGCGAGCGGTGGGAGGGACGGACGCCAGTGACTGCCAGATGGTAGTGGCGTTCTTTTGTATAGTGCGGATGAATGGGAGGGCCACCCGCAGCGGGGGCTCAGCTCCAATCACCTTGGTCACCGGGTCGTCATCCTCAGCGACCTCCGCCACGGGGAGGTCAATAGCCTTCGCCACCCGGTGAAGAAGGTCCTGGTGGGCCCGCAAGTCAATTGGAGGGGGGTCCGCCGTAGAAGCCCCCGCCACCGCCTCGTCCGGCGAGGAAGATGAGGACAGACCCTGGACCACGGCCTCTGGAGGTGGTTCTTCCAGGGGGTGGGAAGCCGCCTTGGACCCCGGATGCTCTGCTGGAACAGGTGGCGGCGGGGCCTCACCCGGTGGTGATGGAGGAGGCCTACTCACCGTGGCTTCCGGCACCATGCGTTCGGCGCCCGCGGGAGGAAGGGAAGCCCTTGAGCCTCGTGGTAGGTCCAAGGGGCCCAAAAGCCCCACTGCTGTGGTCCGAGGACCCGGTCTTGGGGGTCGGCCCGGAGATCTGTACCGCTGCCTGCCTGAGAGGCGACCAAGGGCTGGCGAGAAGGCCATGGAGGGGCCAAGGCGCTGAGAGATTGCGCCATCGATGCCGCCAGTCTCTCTCTGGACGGTGCCGAGGATCGGTGCCAGTTGTCGCAGTGCCGGGAACGAGAGCGGGACCAACGGCTGTGTCGGTGCCGGGAGCTCGACCGCGATCTCGACCGACGGTGGCGGGAACGGCTTTGGGATTCACGGTGCCGGCAACGGTACCAGGAGACGGACCTCCTGCGGTACCGGTGGTCGGGTGTCCGGGACCGGGAGCGTCTCCGGGAGTGCGACCGGTACCGCGATGTCGAGCGGTACCGGGACTGCGACCGGCGCCGAGACGGGGAGCAGTACCGCGATGGTGAACGGTGCCGGGACCTGGAGCGGCGTGACGGTGACCGTCTCCTGGATCGGGATCGGGACCGAGACCTGGAGCGCCGTCTATCCCGTTTGTCAGGGGAAGGGGGCCGCATCATAGCCGGCTTACCCGCTGACTGAACAGCCCGCACCGGCGGTGCCGGGGGCCGGAGGCTCGGTGCCTCTGTGAGCTCGATGAGCTCTCTCGCCGTCGAGAAGGTCTCGGGCGTTGACAGGAGATGTAGCTCGACCGCGGTTGGCACCGGGGAGCAGGGAGGTACCGGACTCAATGGCTCTTAGGGCGCCGGAGTCGACGGAACCGTGCACGGTTTGTGCACCACCACAGTCGGTGGCGGAGGTGCCGGCGGTGGCTGGGTGAGCGGTCCCGGTGCAGGAGGCTTAGAGGCCGTCTGCGCCGTCTTCCGTTTTCTCGCTGGAGAGAGGGAACGGTGCCGGGATGCCGGTGCCGGTTGCGGCGCTTGAACAGTCTCGGGACCGGACCGGCTCGGGGCCGCTGGTGCGCTGCGCGCCGAGGAAGACTTCGGTGCCGCTGGGGTCGGCGCGGCAGGGTGAAGTGCCGACTCCATAAGGAGCTGCTTCAGTCGAGAGTCCCGCTCCTTTCTAGTCCGCGGCTTAAAAGCCGTACAGATCGGGCACTTGTCTGGCCGATGGGACTCCCCAAGGCAGCGCAGGCAGGAGTCGTGCGGGTCCCCGATCGGCATGTGCCGCTGGCAAGCCGAACAGGGCTTAACCCCGGTGCCTTGGGCATGAGCCCGCACCGGTTGTGGAAGAAGAGGGGCGAACCCCCCTAATTCCCTTACTACACTATATCTAACTCAACCAACTTAACCAACTATATACACTTAGCAAACGGAGAAACGCTAGGGCTGTGGAGGTAAACGGAGCACTCCACTGTTCCAACTGGCCGTCACGGGCGGTAAGAAGGAACTGAGGAGCGGACGGGCCGGCTGGGGTATATATCCGGCGCTATAGCGGCGCCACTCCAGGGGGCGCCCAGCCGGCCCGCCAGAGTTGCTAGGGTAAAAATGTTCCGAAGAGCCGTGCACGCACGGCGCGCACACCTAACTGGAACGCATAGGAGCAATCACTCGAAGAAGAAAAATACTTCCACATGAAAGTCAAGCCTGACTTGATTCATCTAACCTGTTTCTTCCCCCCTAAGGATAAACAACAGTAACATAATTAAAACTCGCCTACATAGGGAAGTTAGTGTGGAGTTAGCGAGGGTGTGAATTTAAATTACAGCAAATTACCTACTCCATACTAGCTCCCTCTTTGTCTGCACTAAGAGTGCCTTATGTGCTTTACCTGAATACACTTTGGAAGTGTATTCAGCTAGAGCGCACAAAGGCACTTTCACTGCAGAGTAAATGTTGACATGAGCTGGTGCAGAGTAGTTAATGTGCACTAACTACATTGTACCAGCTACTCTGCACTTTTCCCCCAGGTAGACAAGCCCTCAGAAGTAATAACAGTAATGATGATTTCAGATAGAAATTCTCTCAACTTACAGTGTGAGACTAAGTTCCTCCTCTATGTTGGTGGGTCCTGCGCTTATTGGTGGATTTGCTCGCCTCAGAGATTCACCATGTGGGTCAGAAAACAGCCTAGAGACCTTCCCTTCTGGTAGAAGCCACAGTCCAGGTCAATTCCTCCTGTGTCTGATCAAGAGTTGGGAGGTTTGGGGGGAACCCAGGCCTGTCCTCTATCCAGGTTCCAGCCTTGGGCCCTGTGGACTGCAGCTGTCTAGAGTGTCTCCTGGTACAGTTGCGTGACAGCTACAACTCCCTGGGCTACTTCCCCATTGCCTCCTCCTAACACCTTCTTTATCCTCACCACAGGACCTTTCTCCTGGTGTCTGATAATGCTTGTACTCCTTAGTCTTCCAGCAATATGTCTTCTCACTCTCCGCTTCTAGTGCCTCTTGCTCCCAGCTCCTTGCATGCACACTACAAACTGAAGTGAGGTCCTTTTTAAACTCAGGTGCCCCGATTAGCCAGCCTGTCCTAATTGATTCTAGCAGTTTCTTCTTAATTGGCTCCAGGTATCCTAATCAGCCTGCCTGCCTGAGTTGGTTCCAGCAAGTTCCTCCTTGTTCTGGAACTGACCCTGTTACCTTACCCAGGGAAAAGAGATCTATTTAATCTGGGACTAATATATCTGTCTTCTAACACTCTCCTGTAGCCATCTGGCCTGACCCTGTCACAAGGGAACAAATACACCTCTACCCTGATATAACCCGACCCGATAGAACACAAATTTGAATATAACGCGGTAAAGAAGTGCTCCGGGGGGGGGGGGGGGGGGCGGCGCACTCCAGTGGATCAAAACAAGTTGGATAGAACACAGTTTCACCTATAAAGCGGTAAGATTATTTGGCTCCCGAGGACAGTGTTGTATCGGGGTAGAGGTGTAATAGATATGCTCAATGAGCAACAAAAGGAAACAAATCTTGAGTTTTATATAAGGGTAAATCTTGAGGATAATACTAATTTGATGATAAACAAGAAAATAACTGATCTCCAATCAAATTACTGAACACTGATTGTTGACAACCCCGTGTTATAGGTACGTGACTTATTTTGAGCATCTGATTTTGCAAATTTTAAAATTCACAGTAGGGAAGCACAGAGTAAGTTATAGATGTGTTCCTAAAGTAGATAGTTTTCTTCTGATCAGCCGTGAATTTAAGTATTTTTAAGAACTCCTTTGCACACAGATACATTCATCATGACCTGCATATATTTATATTTGCAAAGGAGTTGAACACAAACACTACTTCCATTGAAGCAATCTCCACAAAATCAAGTACAGGCTAATTCATAAAGACAAGCAGGAAAAGGTAATATTTGCATCTTCCACGCAAGCTATATATAGTTATGGCATTTTCAAGAAAATCCTTTTGCAGCATGTAAGTTGTAATATAAACATACTGCACATTGCATATTTCATTACAAAGGCAGAATCATGTTCATGTTAATTTTGTTAAATAAGTGATAAGTTCAGTCCTTACCAAGTTTTCCTGGTTCCGGGCAGCTATTTTCTGATCATCTTCTCCCTCATTTTTCATGTATTTGACCTCTTCCACTGGTTTGATCCTATACTCATCTGAGTACCAAGAAAGAAAGAAAGAAAGAAAGAAAAAAGTTTTGTACCAGTGTACTTTCAGTAAATGGAAAAACAGCCGACTGGAAAAAAAACACACTGCTTAGTATCAATCAAGCCCTAAATGGTATAGGGCCTAGTAATCTCAGAGTCTGCTCTCTTCCTAACACCCACCATGAAACAAGTCTACAAAAGAACACTTCAAAAAAGTGACTCAAAAATCTCATGGGGAATCACAGGCAAAACATTCTCAGTTGTCTCTGGAATTTGATCCAAACAGACATGCATCTTGGACTCTGATCTAGAGCAATGCGTAAGGCACATCTCTTTGTTTAGGTTTTCCAGTAACTTCAGGCATTGAAATTTTCTATCTAAGTCACTATTGCCATCATGGATCCCCTCAGGGAAGATGGGTCTGCTGCTCTGAAAGTTTGCATGCTCCCTATTTGTGGGAAGATATTGTTTGATACAGTTCTAACCTACGCCAAGTGTGCCCAAGGTAACTTAAATGCTTATTACTACGACAGAAAGAAAAAGTGAAGCAATTTTAAAATACAGAAACAGAGCATAAGATTAGTATTACAGAACTAAAGAGAACTTAGAGCTAACAAAAATCCTATGGCAGTGTAGTGTTTCATGGAATAGGGAAGGAAAACTGAGGACTTGTGTGATACTGGAGTAAAGTCTATGCTTGCACTGAAGGGAGGAGGAAATGATTCATGTAAGCATCGCTCACATGTCTAAGGCTAACATATCCTCATTTAAGCCCAAATCATGAGAGCTTTACATAAACTCTGACCATAGGCATCGCAATCTTTGTAGAAGTGGGAGGGGAGGGTGGCCAAGGTCAAAGTGGCAGGGGAACTAAAATACTATTTAAATATCCCGCAGAGCGCGACTGTAACCTAAGTGACCAGAATACAAAAGAAAGCCATATTATAACATTTAAGGTATAATTATAGTATGCACAAATGAAAAAAATAAGACCTAATTCTAAACATCAGGACTTCATTTTATTTTTGCACTTCTTTTATTGTACTTCACTTGCATTTATCATTTTACTACGTACATTCCACTGTTCATACTGCACTAATTAACATTATTGAACTGTAACTTGCAATTCTGTAACATTACAACCAAATCATCTTTGTTTATATAGAATGAATAACTTTAAAATTGTAACCTTAAATTGTAAATCTCCTTGGAAAAAGGCATCAGCCAAATAAACAACAAGAAACAGCTTTGAAGGGAGGTAAACATGTCCCCATATGAGAACTACCATAAAAATGTTTTCTTTCTAGTGTTTTATAAAAAACCAAATCAAAAATATATTTTTAGAAAACCTAACAAACACCATCAAAAGGCTGTAGAGATAGAAGGGATATTCTATTAAGCAAAAAATGTAAACAATGCAATTTTGATCACACGATTATCTAGGATTGCAGTGGATATCTAGGAATGCATCTGATCCAATCTCATAGTGCATCTTGGCCATTAGCAGTATGATCATTCCCCCCCCCCCACAGTGCATGTTTCTTTTTGTTTAAAAAAAAGGTGGGGGGGGCATGGCCCCTGGGCCCCCCTGGTTCCAGCATATGACCCTAATTCAGCAAAGCAAATATAAGGGCATGCTTAACTTTAAATGTGTGTAAACCCCACTGAAGTCAAAAGGAAGTTTAGTCTGATTAATACGAAAGTAAAGACGACAGGATTTGGCCTTTATAAATGGTTCAATACCTACTCCATCACAGTACTATGAATGGGCATTATACATGTGGAGGAATGGAATTACAATGCATAGGCTCCTTTGTTTTCTATGTGACGTGTCCCACTATGAATGAGTTCTATAGTCCTTGCAATCTCTGTATCATCTTTGGCATGCAAACAAGTTATGAATAGTAGCTATTATATATGAGTTTACCTACTGTGACAAAGTTCCTCCTCTACCTTGGTGGGTCCTGCGCTTATTGGTGGATTTGCTCCTCACAGATTCACCCTGTGGGTCGGAAAACAGCCCAGAGACCTTCCCCTCTGGTAAAAGCCACAGTCCAGGTCGATTCCTCCTGTGTTTGATCAGGAGTTGGGAGGTTTGGGGGGAACTGATAAGCGTTTTCTGATAACGCTTGTACTTCTTAGTTCTCCAGCAGTATGCCTACTCACTCTCAGCTTCTTGTTCGCCTCTTGCTCCCAGTTCCTCGCACACACTTCCTCTCCCCTGGCTCCCTCTGGCCTGACTGGAGTAAGCCCTTTTATAGCATCAAGGGGCCTTAATTAGAGTCAGGTGCTTAACAGTCTAACCTGACCCTTAGCAGGTTAATTGGAGTCAGGTGTTCTCATTAGCCTGGAGCAGCCCCTGCTCTGGTCACTCAGGGAACAGAAAACTGCTTATCCAGTGGTCAGTATATCTCCCTTCTACTACTCTGCTGTCCCCAACTGGCCTGGGTCTATCACACTATATACTGTCTGGATTGATAAAAAAAGTTACAGATTCACAGTTCAATTGAAGTTGCAAATTTACCCAAATTCCAGTGAACTTTTATACTTTTTCTGTATTTCCTTTTCCAGTATTGCTGATTATTGAGATGCATGTCTAATATCCCCTGTTGGACCACAAAAAGCCTTTTTAGTTCCATGGCACCACAAAATAATAAGACAAGCTGTTTTTTCAACAACTAATTTGAAATGACAGTGCTGTAATGTTTTAACAGGCTGGAGCAAAGGTAACACAAAGTGCAGTTATGCTGAACTCTGAAGGAAAAAGCAACAAAAAGCCTTTCCCTTTCAAAGGATGTTCTTTCTTGAAAGTGAAATTTAAAGACAGACAGACCTACGGGGCTGAGAAAAAAGAAACCTCATTCTGCTATTACTTAATAAGTTTAATACTTTTCAACTGCACATTTCCCAGGGGAACTGATTTTTAAATAATGAATGCCTATTCAAGAGTCATTAGTCAATTATCCAGAACTCAAAGCTCACATCTTATCAACATTCTATTACATGTTCGTGCTATAATACAGTGAGAAATGTGAACAGCCTCCTTCAAAGCCTGAGTAAGTGGATCTTGTGCAGGAGACAATGCAGGGGTTGGGAGAAGTAATCCTCCTCCTTGTCCCCCAGCTAAGAGGCAGTGCCCTGGGTACCTGTACAGTGAGGGTACATCAACACTGCAAAAACAGAAACAAAACCAAAATGCAACAGCAAGTCTCAGAGCTCAGGTCAGCTCACCTGGGCTCCTGGGTCTCATGCTATGGGACTAAAAATAGCAGTGCAGACATTCCTGCTCAGGCTCTGAGACCTACCCCCTTGCTGGGGTTCAGAGCCCAAGTTCCAGCCAGAGCGTGAATATCTACACTGCTATTTCTAGCTCCATTTGTGAGTCCTGTGAGACTGAGTCAGTCGAGCCTGGCTCTAAAACTTGCGTCAGTGTTATTGTTTTTTCCAATGTAGCACTCCTCAGTTGCTACTATGATCCTGTGCCATGTAGTGCATGTAGCCAGTGGATCCACAGGAGATGAAACTAGGGCTCTGCAAAGATCATCCCCCAGCCACATCATCAGGGTGGATTGATTTAAAAGAAAGCTATTTAAATCAGTAAGCAGAAAATCTTCATTTAAATTGATTTTAACTGTGTTTTGCATTTGAACTTTTAAGTTATTTTTGTAAACAGATTGATTCACATTGGTTGGTAACCATTAAAACATGTTGATTTGCAACTAAATATAGCCTTTCCACTAAATTTGGTGCTCCTTTTTGCTAACCAGGAGGATAGACTATATCTATACATATTCATTTAAGTAATTATATAGCTTAATTTACATTTGTTTAGATTATTAAATTTTACTCTTTTTTATAATTTAGAAAGTGTTGATTGATGCATTTCCTAGATGATTAATATTTTAGTTGCGATTTGTGTCAAGCTCTAGTTGTATGGAAATTCAAATTCAGTTAAAGGTGCACAAAACCAGACTATTATTTTTTTATTAAATAAAACTACCTTAAATGTGCTGGACACAAAATAAGTTTTACCAAAACATGTTTTATGGCTAAAACTAATTGATTTGTGAAACAAAGGAAGTATTATTTGTAGTCAGTGAATGAACTGATTGTTTCCTGTCCTCATGACCTTCAAGATTTTAGAACTAGTACATCTCCTCCTCTCACACCTAGTTTTTATTCATAGATTGGCAGAGGAACACATGCTTTCCTGCTTTTTCAACTCCCAATCAGTTTCTCAACTTTGAATGAACCAGTCATTGAACTGAAATGGGTGAATAAACTGAAATGAAGAAAATATTCTCTCTGCACCTGCAAAAGAGGCTACTTATGTCAAAAGCTGGTTTAGCACTTCTACAAATGTTGGTTCCAGATGCTTAGCCAGTGACTTCCACTAGTTCAGTGGTTTGACATTCTTTAAAACTTTTCAGCAAAAATGTACTGCTTATTTTTTGTATTTACATGATGTTCATAGATTATAGTATGGTTAGGCCTTATACCATAGGTTGTCATTTTCAAATTTAATTTTAAATAGCTTTATTAAAAACAAAACAAAAACACAACCACCTTGTATTTAATTTACATCAAAAATCCAGCTCAAATTCAAACACTGTTTTGGTTTTTTTTTTTTTTTAATTATCCCTTTTTATTTACCCTATACAGCATACCTCCTCCATGGGCATCTACAGAGAAAGTCTCTCTCTGCTGTTCCTGGACTCCTGCATGCTGCAGAACAGCAGCATTCCCAGTTGCAGGCAGAGATTAGGATTTTACAGCAGACACAATAATAAAATGTTAACACAATGAAACAGGATAAAATACACTGGGGTATAAGGCGGCACAAAACAGGCAGGTAAAATAGACAGGGCAAACCCTTCTGTTTTACTATTGGGCTTTCATACAGTTTATTTCCCTTGCTAAGGGTTAAGGATCAAAACAAAACAAATTAGTTTTCCTGGTTCTATTGCAACAGAAAGTAAAGAAATGAAATGAAGCTACTCATTATACCAGCCATTATTTGACAGCAAGAAATTCAGCCCCAAAACAGCTCCCTTTTAAAAAGGGTAGTTTTAAACTGACAATAATTGGTTTTTAATTTACTTGGTGGTTTTGTATTTGGTCTAGTCCATACATGTTTCTAACCAACATAAATAAAACTAAGATGGCTATAAAAATGTGCGAAACAGCAGCATTTCAGTCAGGACTGGCTCCAGGTTTTCTGCTGCCCCAAGCGGCAGAAGGAAAAAAACAAACAAACAAAAAAAGAAAGGCGATCAGCGGCACTTCGGCAGCAGCTCAATCACGCTGCTCCATTCTTTGGCAGCAGTTCGGCGGCGAGTCCTTCACTCCCTCTCTCCCTCTTCAGCAGCACTTTGGTGGCAGCTCAAAGAGGAAGAGAGGGACTGAGTGACCCGCCACCAAATTCCCGCCGAAGACCCGGACGTGCCGTCCCAATAGCGGACGGAGTGTTGCCCCTTTGTATTGGCCACCCCAAGCACCTGCTTCCTTAGCTGGTGTCTGGAACCGGCCCTCATTTCAGTAAGACAGAGCTAATATTGAAAATAGATATGTACTGATAATTTAAAGCAGTATTACTATACCAGCAAATATAAACCAAGTCCTATTTCTGAATTCCATCAAAAAGGGAAGTTAAGAAATTGGAAAATTATGGTGTTTAGGGCTTTTTGAATGGAATGGAATGAATGGAAATACTGAGTTAAGATTGCAATATCAACCTTCCTTTTGCACCTCACCTTCAATGATTTTCTCGATCCTCTTGAGCGCGCCATAGTAGATTCCGCATGAAAAAAACTCAAGGTTCCCTTATTGCATATATGAATTAAAAGAGCAGAAGACAGAATAGAATAGAAAAGATTTTATATGCTTCATATAACCTGCAACAATTCCTATATCACTGATGGAGTATAGAGAGAATCTCAGGCCAGACTGTAAGGGCCAGTAGGGTATCAAGTGCTTGTGGCCCATATGTTCAGCGTGGACATGAAAAAATTAATCTCTGAGCTGTATCTGGAGCCTAATATCCCTGACGAATACTGGGAAAAAGGGGAGGATAAATCGAAGAGAGGTGGATATCCAGCCTACATTGGGGTAGTGGACAAGGGCAGGGACTTCTATGGACCATACACAGAGGGTCATGAGAGATGATGTGGACATGGGGAGGACTCCCTTATTAGTGAATTTACAGATTACAAGTCAGTATGAGAAAGTTACTCACCTTGCAGTAACTGAGGTTCTTTGAGATGTGTCTCCCTGTGGGTGCTCCACACCAGGTGATGGTGCGTCCCGGCACTGTTGATCGGAGACCTTCCGTAGCAGTGCCTGGTCGGGACGCACATGCTCAGCTGCTGTCTCACGGTCTTGTTAGAGTCTGCCTGAGTGTGTGTGTCCCGCACCCCCCTCAGTTCCTTCTCTATCGTGGAGAAGTCAGAATAGTACTCCAAAGTAGAGGGGAGGAGGAGAGCACCCACAGGGACACACATCTCGAAGAACCTTAGTTACTGCAAGGTGAGTAACCTTCTCTTCTTCGAGTGCTGTCCCTGTGGGTGCTTAACTCCAGGTGAATGTGAAGCAGTACCCACTATAGCTGGTGGGACTTTGGAGTTGTGGCAGTGACGACTGTAGACAGTACTGTGTGGCCTACTATGGTGTCTGCTGTGGTATCCTGCGTGATAGCATAATGTTTGGTAAATGTGCATTCAGATGTCCACCTGGCCACCTTACAGATATCAGGAATAGGTACGTTATGGAGGAAGGCAACGGATGTTGACTTAGCTCGAGTAGAATGAGTTTGGATGCCTTCGGGTGGTTGGGCATTCTGATTGAGCTAACAGGATCTGATGCAGTCAGAGATCCACTTGGAAAGGCGTTGCTTAGAGATAGCCGTACCCTTTGATCTCTCAGTAGTGGAGACAAATAGCCACAGGGACTTACGAAATGGTTTAATCCTGTCTAGATAAAAAGCGATTGCTCGTCTGATGTTGAGGGTATGTAGAGCTGCTTCGTGCAGAGTCTCATGAGGTTTGGGTTTGCAGGTAAAGTATATTAATTGGTTAAGGTGGAAGGTGGACACCATCTTAGGGAGAAATTTAGGGTGGGGTCGCAGGGTAACTTAATCTTTAGAGAAGGTTGGGTAGGGAGGATAGGCCATCAGGGCGCTTATTTCCCCTAATCTCCTTGCTGATGATATAACAACCAAGAAAGCTACCTTCATAGACATGTGGAGAAGAGATGAGATAGCTAAGGGCTCGAAGGAAGGTTTCATAAGACCACGAAGAACTAGGTTGAGATTCCAGGCAGCTGCCAATGGATAAATCTCAGGGTAGAGATTTTGCAGGCCTGTGAGAAAGCGTTTTATTGTGGGGTGGGCAAAGAGTGAATATCCGTCCAACAAATCATGGAAGGTGGTGAGGACCACGAGGTGTACTCTGATGGAGCTGAGCAAGAGCCCATCCTGATCTAATTTCAAAAGGTAGTGTAGGATGTTAGGGAGGGTCACGGTATGGGGTGCCAAGGGTTTATGGGAGCACCACACGGAAAAGCGTTTCCACTTTTGCAGGTAAGTCTTATGAGTGGGGTCTTTTCTACTATGCAGGAAGACATACCAGACTTGCTCAGAATAGGCTAATTCACGGGTTTGGAACCATGAAGGAACCACGTCATCAGGTGGAGTTTCTGGAGCTGCAGGTGAAGAAGCCGGACGTTGTCCTGAGAAAGCAGATCTGGTCTGTTGGGGAGAGTCCGTGGAGGACGGATGGACATGCAGAGCAGGTAAGGATACCATGTCTGTCTTGGCCAAGCCGGGGAAATAAGTATGACCCGGGCCTTGTCATCTCTGATCTTGTGTAGAATCCTGCGTATCAGAGGGATCAGTGGAAAGGCGTACATGAGAGAGTTGCTCCATGGGATGAGGAACGTGTCTCCTACGGATGCAGTCCTAAATCCTGCTCTGGAGCAAAATAGGTGGCATTTGCGATTCTGGGTTGTGGCAAAGAGGTCTATTGACGGGGTGCCCAGTGGGAGAAGAGCTGTTGTATCATGAGATGTAATTCCCATTCGTGTTCTTTGGAGAAATGTCTGCTAAGTGTGTCGGCGGTAGTGCTGTGACATCCGGGTAGGTGTGAAGCGGTAATTTCTATGTGGTGTTGTATGCACCAATTCCATAACTGGATGGCCTCCATGCACAGAGAGTGAGATTGTGCTCCCCGTCTGTTGACGTAAAACATACATGCTATATTGTCTGTTAGGACCCGGATAGATTTGTTCTTTATGAGGGGGAGAAAGTGAAGGCAGCTTGTCTCACTACTCTGAGCTCTAGGAGATTTATGTGCAGATGCGTCTCTGGCAGGGACCAGCGGCCCTGTGCCATGTGTCCACCCAGGTGCGCTCCCCAACCAATCAGGGAAGCGTCCGTGGCGAGCATGAGTGCCGGGGAGCATTGCTGGAAGGGAACGCCGATGCAGAGGTTCTCTGGTCTTGTCCACCATTGTAGGGAAGCTAGTATATTCACTGGAGGCGTTGGCATCATGCAGAAGCTGTGTCTGCTGGGTTTGTAGCTGGAGTTGAGCCAACCCTGAAGACATCTCATGTGCAGCCTGGCATACTTGACTACAAAGGTGGTGGCTGCCATGTGACCAAGGAGCTGTAGGCAAATTCTTGCCTATATCCTGGGATGAACGGAGAGCGTGCTTATGAGATGTACAATAGCGAGGAATCTGTTGTGTGGGATTGAGGCTCTGGTTCGGATTGAGTCCAGATGAGCTCCGATGAATTTGATCCACTGTGTAGGTGTCAGGGTGGATTTTTGGAAGTTTAGTTGCAGTCCTAAGCTGTGGAAGAGGGAGATGGAGAAATGGGTAGCTCGAAATGTCTCATCATATTAGTTGTCTTTGATGAGGCAATTGGCTAGGTACGGGAAAAGTCTGATCCCGTGTCTGCGGAGGTGGGCCATGACTACGGCTAGGGTCTTGGAGAACACTCTCGGTGCTGTGGAGAGTCCGAAAGGGAGTACCCTGTATTGAAAATGGTCATATCCAAGTGTGAATCACAGGAAGCGTCTGCTGGCTGGATGAATGGTTATGTGAAAATAGGCGCCTTGTAGGTTGAGGGCTGTGAACCAGTCCCCTTGTTCCAGTGCGGGTATTATTGTGCCCAGTGTGACCATCTTGAATCTCTGTACACATATGAATTTGTTCAGTCAGTGTAGGTCTAGTATAGGCCTCCATCCCCGGCTCTTCTTTTCGGTTAGAAAGTAGTGGGAGTAGAACCCTTTTCCTCGATGTTGTGTCGGCACAGGTTCCACTGCACCTAGCTGTAGAAGATAAGCCACTTCTACGCGAAGTAGGTGCTTGTGAGAGGGGTCCCTGAAGAGGGACAAGGAAGGGTAGAATATAAAAGGGATGGAGTAACCAGACTGAACTATTTCCAAAACCCAACGGTCCTGTGTGATCTGCTACCAAGCGTGGTGGAAAACCTGGAGACGGTGACCAAATGGGCAAATAGGCGGTTGTAGTCAAGGGGTGGTCGTGCAGACCCTCGACCAATGCTTCAAAATTGTTGTTTGTTTCCCCAATGGGTGGAGGTGGCTGGTTGCGCTTGGTTTTGTCTGCACTAGGAGGTCTAGTGCGATTCCTGGCTATATCGTATGGTCTGGGCTGGGACTGGTGATATTGTTGTGTGAATGGCCTCTGATAAGGTTGATACTGTTGTCTCCTGGGAAGGGATGTGTAAATGCCCAGGGTGCTCTAGAGTCTTTCATAGTGTGAAGGACTTTGTTGGGGTTTTTTTTGAAAAAAGCTTATCTTTATCAAAGGGGAGGTCCTCCACTTTGGTCTGCAGGTCTTTGGGGATACCAGATGCAGACAGCCAGGAAGATCTGTGGATAACCACCGCAGTTGCAGTAGTGAAGGCTGCTGGGTCCACCATGTCCAGAGATGCTTGTAGGGCCGTTCTGGAGACCAATTAGCCCTCGACAAGGACTGACTTAAAGTCTGCTCTCCTGTCCCCTGGGATATGGGAGGTAAAATCAAAGAGTTTATTGTAATTGTCGAAGTCATCGCTTGCAAGTAGGACGGAATAGTTTGCAATTCTGAATTGCAGAGTAGAGGAGGTATAGACCTTGCAACCCAAGAGGTCAAGGCATTTGAGGCTCTTGTCTTGCGGGGTAGGCCGGTAGTGCGGCTGTTTTGTCCTGTGTGTCGCTGCATCCACTACAAGAGAATTCGGTTGTGGATGGGAAAATAAGAACTCTACATTCTTAGCAGGAACATAATATTTACATTCAGCCTTTTTGCAAGTTGGTTGGGATAGAGGCTGGAGTCTGCCAGAGGCTGGAGTCTGTCAGCTGGTTCTAGGAGTGCTTCATTTATGGGGAGCCCGATCTTTGAGGGTGCAGAGGGTTGGAGGATTTTGAGGAGTCTGTGTTGTGTCTTCTGGACCTCCTCTAAAGGAATGTCCTGGCTGAGTGCCATCCTCTTGAAAACTTCTTGGAATTGTTTAAAGACATCCACATTCTCTGGAGGCGGAGGCATGAGGGCTCCGTGTGGAGTGATGGAGAGTTAGGAGTCGGTGAATCAGGGTACGGTCCATAGCCCACCTCTTCAGGAGGAGAGTTCAGGCGTTCTAGAAGTAGACGGAGCTGGAGATAGAGGCGCAGAAGCTTGTGGTCTGGTGGAAGAAGCATGAGGATGAGTGGCAGCAGGAGTTGGCCAAGGGTACCACTGAGGCGAAAGCATGGGATAAGAGAAGTTAGATGCCGCCCACAGGGGGTGGGGGGTAGCGCAAAGTAGGGAAACTGAGGCTGGTGGTTGTGAGCCGTGACCTGAGGTGCAAAAGGTTCCAGTGGAGGAGGAGAGGCAGGTGGGGAGAACTCCATCTGCTGCTGCATATCAGGCTCGCTGTCAGTGACGGTAGCCAGGTCAGGTGGGGAGAGTGGCTGGTCAAAGAGTAAGCACTATGTGTCAAGGAGCGGAGAGTCAGGCTGAGGGGCCACTGAGATTCGTCCTGACTTAAGAATTGCTGCTGCTGCTCCCTGAGCTGTGATCCTGCTGAGCGTGATCTGTGCTCAGAAGCGTGCACTGACTTCTGTTTTGCTTTCCCCGGTGCCGCGGGCCATTTGTAGGCTCCCTGTGGGAGGTCCGCTGCTGCTGCTGCTGGAGTGGCAGCCAGGACAGAATGCGCTGTCGGCACCGGGTCTATTTTCGGTTCCGAGGGGACCGGTGCCAAGGAGACATTCCTGGTAGGAGCTGTGGCTGAGATGCTGGGACCTTCGGAAGCGCCTGCCTTCGGTGCTGCCAGCACTGAGAGTAAGGATCTCGCAGGAGACCCTTTATCCTTTTGAAAGTCTCCGGACGGAGACAGTTGGGCTTCCTGCCTCTTCGCATGAGAGGGTGAAGCCACGCTCCCTATCGGTTCGGATCGGGCCAGGGAGCATGAAGGAGAGGGTTTGCTATTGCCCATCTCCATAAGTGGCTGTAGGGATTTCTCCATCAGGAGCATTTTCAGCTGCAGGTCCCTGTCACGACAAGCCCTGGTTTTGAGGCTGGTACAATGGGCACACTTGGCAGGGACGTGTGTCTCGCCGAGGCACTTCACAACAGCGTGAGTGTCCGTCGGACCGTGGTATAGAGTCTCGACAGGAAGCACATTTCTTAAATCCTGAAGACTCTGGCATTATTGCACTAGGAATGCCGGGGAGAGTGTCTCAAATGGGAGATGAACTTGAGGAAAAAGAAGGGTTTTTTTGTTTGTTTTTTAAACTAGGTAACTATTCTAAAGGAAGGGAAGTAACTGGGATGTTACTATTTCTATGTCTTTGTACTTGTTTCCTTCAGAGACCAGGGAAGAGGATCAGCACTGCCCCGAGTCTCATCTTCAGCCAAGGACGGTTGAGAAGAAACAGAGGGGGATGCGGGACGCGTGCGCTCAGGCAGACTCTAACGAGACTGCGAGACAGCAGCTGAGCATGTGCATCCCGACCAGGCACTGCTTCCGAAGATCTCTGATCAACAGTGCTGGGACGCACTGTCACCTGGAGTGGAGCACCCACAGGGACAGCACTCGAAGTAGTAGTATTGTTTTCCATGGGACAGTAGGTGGGCTGTGGTTTGCTGATAAAGGTTTGATAAAGGCAGGATAGGGTGGGGGTAAGAGAGTGGAGATAAAGATGGTGTTGGGACTTAAGTAAAGGTCATACCTTGTGCCTCTGACATTTGAACTAAAAACTTCCAGTTACCTAATTTCAAATGTTTATAGTTATAACCACATTCTAATAATTATTATGGCATTAATATTTATAGCATAGGCAGCCTTAATTGCTCCAGTAATTTTGTGTATTTGAGAATTTCCTTAGTTATGTAAATTTTGCATAGATCTTGGATACGTGAGAGCTTGATGCTGAAGAGTCACACAACAAGTTGGAACAGAGGGTATGTCTACACTAGCCACCAAATCAGTGGGTAGCGATCAATCTATCAGGGATCGATTTATCGCGTGAAGTGTAGACATGATAAATTGATCCCCGATCGCTCTCCCGTTGACTGCTGATCTCCAGCTTGGCAAGAGGCGGAAGCAAAGTCAATGGGGGAGCTGCGCCCATCGATCCCACGCCGCAAGGACGTGAAGTAAGTGATTCTAAGTCGATCTAAGATGCGTCGACTTCAGCTACGCTATTCTTGTAGTTGAAGTTGCGTATCTTAGATCGATTCCCCCCCACCCACCCCCTCAGTGTAGACCAGGCCAGAGAGTTGGAGCTAGGATGTCTATAGAGTTTAGAAGCTCCACAGGAATCCTGCCCTTGTCCTGCTCACTCTTTATGGAATTTACAAGCAGCACAAAAGTCCTGGTCCCAGCTCTTTTTCTGCTTGTTTAAGTTCTGCAGGAGTCTCCTCTTCAGAGATTATAAGCAACATAGGTTTCTCAACCAGGTGTTTTAAATTCACTTTGAACTTGGGCACTGATCCTAGAAATATTCCATACCTTGAAATGATGAACAGCACTTAGAAATAACTGTTAGAGGACTTTTCCAAAAACGAAACAGTCATTTTTACATCACATCTCTCAAACAGGTTGAATAATTCATCTCAACTAGGAAGTCAAATATCAGACAGGATGGATACAAACCAATTTAAAAAAAAAACAGATTTTTAAAATTTAAATTGGATTTTTTTATTTAAATTAAATACAGGCTTATTTTTAAAAAAATAATTTATTTAAAAATAAATCAGAAATTTACAACTTATGTTAAGGCCTCAATGTATTATAAACTATTAAAATCCTTAAAATTAAACATAAAAATAATATTAAACTTTAAAATTGACACATTTTAAAGAAGTTTAAATCACTGAACTCGTGGAAGTCGCTGGATAAAGCACCTGGAACCAGTTTTCTGACATACTAAACCAGCCTTTGATTGTAGGTGCTGAGAGAATATTTTCTTCATTTCCAGTTTATTCAACTATTTCAGTTCAATGACCAGTTCAAAGTTAAGAAACCAATTCAGAGTTGAAAAAGCAGAAAAGCTTGTTTTACTCTCCCACATCTATGCAAAAACACTGGGAGTGAGATGGTGAGATGTACTTGTTCTAACATCTTTAAAGGACCTGGTAACCAGAAACAAACAGTTCAATTCACTGACTACAGAAAGTACTTCCTTTGTTTAATAAATCAGTTAGTTTTGATAACCTTTTTGATAAACCTTTTTTTCTTATGTATTCAACACATTTAAGGTAGAGTGTTTTTCTAAATGCTGTTTTTATGCATTTTTAATTGAATTTTAATTGCCATTTAAATAGAGCTTGACACAAATCAACCTAAAATGTTTATCATTACCTAGTAAATAAGGAATATATCATTTACCATTTTCTAGCATAATATAATGTAAAAATTAAGAATAGGAATACATATAAATTAAGCCATATAATTGGTTAAATAAAGGTACATAGACAGGGCACTACCAATTTCATGGCAGTGAAAAACATGTCATGGATCGTGAGCTAACCCCTTCCCCGTGAAATCTGATCTCCCACATACTGCTGGGAGGCTCCTAGCTGTGAGTCCCGACCTGGCACAAGAGGGATAGCATTTGTCCTTCCCCTGCACAGTCACTCTTAGGGGGAGATCAGACCCACCTCTGGTGCCTCCCCCTGCTGCAGGAAGCTCTGGGGCTTGGCAATAGCCCCGGAGGTGGCTTGTGGAGGTGGGTCCCATCTCCCCCTGCTGCTGGGAGTGCCCCAGCTGGGGAGGGACAGGATTTGTCCTTCTCCTGGATGGCTGCTCTGGGGTGGGGACGTGGGGAAGGGGAGAGATCAGACCCACCTCTGGGCATCTTTTTGGGTTGTAACCCCTATGGTTACACCACCATGAAATTTCAGATGAAAACATTTGAAAACATGAAATGGACCAATTTTAAAACCTTCTTGCCAAGAAACTGATCAAAATGGACCGTGAACTTGGTAGGGCCCTATATATATATATATATATAAATAAAAGTGTATTTTCCTGGCTAGCAAAAAGTAGTACCAAATTTAGTGCAAAGCCTATATTTAGTTGTAAACAAACATGTTTTAATGGTTACCAACCAATGAGAAGCAAAACATGATTAAAACAGATGATTTAGATAAAGGTTTCCTACTTGCTGATTTAAATCGTGCTTAAAGTCAATGATTTAAATCAATCCACCCCGATTTCAGAGAAGTCAAAATTCTCCTCTGGCAAAAGACTACTTATTAAAAAATTCACATAGAAGGAATTAGAAGTTAAACAGTTTGAGAGTGTAAACAAATAAACCGTCTAATGGAAACTATCTTACCTCCCTAATTTTGTATGGCTGTCATGGCTCCATAATATACTATTTGCTCATGCATGAGAAAAATCTATATTTGTTCTCTCAAAAATCATTGTGCATTTGGTAAAAAATAAAGTTGACAATCTACCTTGAATGTAAAATGACTACTTAGGAAGATAAACCTATCAGTCAAGATGTGGACTAGATGCCTAAAATCCATATGAAGGTGCCTGAACAGATGGCCTGGTTTTCAAAAGTGTTGAGCAGCAACTCCCATTGATGTGTGTGTGTAATATATATATTACACACAGAGATTGATGCACAGTAATGGAATATATCAGGACCAATTTTTGAGAAATGTCAATTATTGATATGCTGTCATAAATAACCAGTTTTCCTGTTATACACAAAACACTTCTTCCTAGAATAATACACAAAAATACAGTAAAAAATATATGTGATGCCAACATATTGAAGAATCACTTGCTAGAGGTAGGTAAAAATGAATATAATTTCCCGAAAGATAAATATATCTTTCTAGGTAATTATAGTGTCATCAGAAGAAAAGAAAAGAAAATATGTTACCGATTACGAGCCTTGCAGCCTCCACACTAGCACAGGCAGTTGTAGGATAGCTTGAAGTATAACTGGAAATATCCACTTTGAAACTACTAACACCCATAGAAAAACAACTCTTATTGACTTCAGTGGACGTTGGATCAGGCCCTTTATGATTCAAAGAGAGGATAATGTTTAGAGTTAAGAGTTTTATATTTGGTGCCTTTCCTGGTTGCTGAATATTACAAACCAGTAAGTCCAAAATCCAAACTGCATATTAAAATACTACATTTTTCTCACTTGTTGGCAGGCACAATAAAAACACACGAATAAAAGGCTTAAGAAAAATGCAGCCTCTTCATCTTCCCTGCTCTTACGAAGTAAAGCTATACTGATATATCCATTATGATGGGCCTGTGCTGTATTTTTCTAAGAATAGGTCTCACCCTAAGAAGTGCACAGCACCTGTGACTACTGACCTCAGTAAGAGTTATGGATACTTGGCACTTCTTAGGGTGAGACCTTTAAACTATAAGGCAGAGGTTTCCAAAGTTTTCTTATTGCATACCCCTTCCCAGATCTACCAGCTGCCCGCATACCTATACCCTTCTCATCACCGTTACTTGTGTGTTCTTCTTAACACTACCTGTTTTCAGCCATCTGTCCATATTTCACTGTTACATACAGATATAGTTATAGTGTGAAGTATACAAAGGAAAAAAACCCCTAAGTTCTGAGCTCAGTTAGACTGGACAGTTGCGTGGCAACTGAACCCACGCTGTACAGTGATTGGAGGTGAGGTCTCTGTATGTAAGCGTCTCTGTTTATCTATGTTCTCACTTGTACATCTTGAAGTAAATTAACTATGGTATTTTATATAACAAATTCCCACAGAGTTTTAAAGTTTCATCTGAGTAGCCTATTATGAAAATGCAATAAACAAAACAATTAATAAATAAAATTCACCATTACACAATATCTCCTATGTATCCTCAGAGATGTCTCACATAACCCCAAGGGTACGTGTACCAGAGTTTGGGAATCCCAGCTATAAGGTGGTCAGGGAAAGGATATGTGTGATACCTAAAGCTCTATCTACATTTATTTTGCTATACAAATTAATACTAAATAGTAACATATTTTACAAACACACCTTATGACAAAAATAGATAAAAAGTCAAATCTTTAAGTACCTTTTCTTTTTACGTGGTAAAAAAAATCAAGTATTGGACAGAATCACAGTTGTAGGATATTTTTATGCACAGTGTGGAATATTCTATATGAAGAGAAAGCCACAAACAATGAAAAAGGAAGAGGAAAGGCTTTGAAGGATGTACTTCGCCACTATTACAAACGTACTGAAGAAACACAACGTAATTGGATACGAAGAGGCAAAAAGCAAACAAGCTGAAAAGAAAAGCTAGACAAATCATTGTACTTGTACAACAAATTCCCCAAAATCCAGCACGATACAAAAAGGAAGGCAGCAACAGCCCTAAACAGAAAACAATTTTGGGGGGTGGGGAAGAAAGCATTTTCAAAGAAAATATGCTGTTGGCATGCTTCAAAGGCAAATATTCTGAATGAAGTTCTCCATCTGGAAACAGATAATTCTGCTCAAATGTGTCACAGTTACCATGGCAATGTAATGAAGAAAAACAGCGCTCATTAATAATGGTTGGGATGATAAATGAGCATTTCAACTTATAATATTGAAACTATTATAACCGGGGGAAAAAAGTATAGGAAAACTGTGGAGAATTGCTTTAAGACTCTCAGATTCCTGTGACCATAGTGACCATAAGGGAGACAACTAGCACAACTATAGCGCTACAAGAGTATTTCCGGTGATGATGACACTACATTCTGGCTCAGTCAATAAAGGGC
Organism: Mauremys mutica; assembly: GCF_020497125.1. Taxonomy (NCBI): domain Eukaryota; kingdom Metazoa; phylum Chordata; order Testudines; family Geoemydidae; genus Mauremys; species Mauremys mutica. The sequence goes on from NC_059079.1 coordinate 54,517,303, forward strand.
AGGAATCCCTTACCCCGCAAACACACCTGTGCATGCTGTTACTTTCAGTAATGTCTCTTATTTATTAAGCCCTGAAATAGAGCAGTGAAAACTACTGCATATTGTCAAGAATTCAGCTGGCTCTTGGTGCAGTCGCAACCGAATAAGCTTGACTGAGCCCAACAAACCCTCATTAAGTGACTGTGCTCTCTGATTGGATTGAAGGGGCAACAGCTTACCATTTAAGCCTTGTACCAAGGGCAGCACAGTGGCTGCTCAACGTGTTCCACATCTGCAGCTGTGCCAGAGCTGGTTCCTGCTCTGGCCCTTGCTCCTACCCGTACCTGCTTCTGCTCCACCCTTAGTCCCAACCTTCCTCAGAACTCCTGACTCCTGGCTCTGACAACTGGCTTGACCCTGACCATGACTCTGGCTTTGCATCTATGGTTGTTCTAGCTCCTGCCTCTGACCACTGGCTTGTCTTCTGACCATGACTCCAGTTCTGCCCTCTGATTCTGCTCCAACAACTAGGCTAGATTCCTGTTCCAACCACTAAGTAACTCCGCCTACACCCTGGTGTATGACACATACACTACAATGCATTTCCATTTTAGACATGTACAGAATGGCAGGTTTGCCTGTATCCTAAAAAAAAATTGACGTGGGTTAAGATAAGCCTTTGTTCTTTATTTTTAGTGATGTACTGTGCATTAGACACGAGGCATGTAGTTCTATAGTCACAGCACTGAGGAGAAAGTTTCTCAATCACACTCATTTTTCTGTATTTCAAATTTTCCTTAATGTCTCTTGCATTTAGATCAGATGACATTTAAGATTATCCTTCACCCCTTATAACACACATTGCTGCTCTGTAAAATATGAACCTCTTGTCCAACACACTTAGGCAAATTTCTCTGTACTGTAATTATTCCTACTGGGTGCAGCTGTGTTCAAGATACACACATAAAAACATAAGAACGGTCATACTAGGTCAGACCAAAGGTCCATCTTGCCCAGTATCCTGTCTTCTGACAGTGGCCAATGCCAGATGCCCCAGAAGGAATGAACAGAACAGGTAATCATCAAGTGATCCATCCCCTGTTGCCCATTCCCAGCTTCTGACAAACAGAGGCTAGGGACACCATCCCTGCCCATCCTGACTAACAGCCATTGATGGACCTATCCTCCATGAACTTATCTAGTTCTTTTTTCAATCCTGTTACAGTCTTGGCCTTCACAACATCCTCTGGCAAGGAGTTTCACAGGTTGACTGTGTGTTGTGTGAAAAAATACTTCATTTTGTATGTTTTAAACCTGCTGCCTATTTGGTGACCTCTAGTTCTTGTGTTACAAGAAGGAGTAAATAACACTTCCTTATTTACTTTCTCCACACCCATCATGATTTTATAGACCTCTATCATATCCCCCCTTATTCATCTCTTGGGACTTAACTATCTTGAGTAGTTTTGTAACATCCGAACATTTTGCCACCTCACTGTTTAGCCCTTTTTCTAGATCATTTATGAGTACGTTGAATAGGGCTGGGCCCAGTACAGACCCCTGGGGGACACCACTATTTACCTCTCTCCATTCTGAAAACTGACCATTTATTCCTACCCTTTGTTTCCTATCTTCTAACTAGTTACCAATCCATGAGAAGACCTTCCCTCTTATCCCGAGGCAGCTTACTTTGCTTAAGAGCCTTTGGCGAGGGACCATGTCAAAGGCCTTCTGAAAATCTAAGTACACTATATCCACTGGATCCCCCTTGTCCACATGGTTGTTGACGCCCTCAAAGAATTCTAGTAGATTGGTGAAGTATGATTTCCCTTTATAGAAACCCCTTAAAATCCTTTTAAAGGCACCCTCTCTTCTCCCCCTTTTGCTGTTGTGGACATTTGAAGCCTTTGGACAGTATCTAGTCCAGCACTTGAGGCTGAACTTTGCAGAGTCCTTGCTGGTAGTGGATGAAGAGTTGGCAGATTACATTGGTGATGGCACCCTCTCCTTGCTTCCAGCTACTTCTACAAAGCATTTAAGCTCTTCATTGTAATTGGAGTTGAAGAAGGGGAGGAGGAGGAGCCGGTTTAGCTGTCTCCTCTAAGAGTCATTGGAGAGGAGGCAGGAGCTGCTCTTGGATCCTGGATTTCCAGGTACCAGTGGGCAATCTCCAGCAATAGAAGAGTCAGGAGCTGCCAATGGGACCAGAGCTGCCAGTGCAGGAGGATTGTCCAGGAAAACAGGAAACTAAGCATCTGGGCAGAATATGCAGAGGCAAAGGATAACCAGGTGGCAGAGAAGCACGTGCAGAGGCGCAAATCAGAGAATCCAGAATATTCCATAGTTCCTTGGCTGTGGAATTTGCTGCCCAATTGTGCAGTAGTCTTGGGTTTTCTTTTAGGTTTTTTTAAATCTTATTTCTAGCCCATCCTGGCTGTGAAGAAAAACTTCCTGTCACAACCCTAAATTACTGTGATAACTCCAACCACTGTTTGTCAGCGTACCAAAGACCTTCCACACCAAATCACAAGCCTCTACCACTTGACCTAAAAGAGTAACTCCAATAACCGCTCATGGGAATGGGGAAGATAGTACATTTACTTGGTTAAAGTAACAGAGAGTCCTGTGGCACCTTTAAGACTAACAGATGTATTGGAGCATAAGCTTTCGTGGGTGAATACCCACTTCGTCAGACACATGTGTCTGACGAAGTGGGTATTCACCCACGAAAGCTTATGCTCCAATACATCTGTTAGTCTTAAAGGTGCCACAGGACTCTCTGTTGCTTTTTACAGATCAAGACTAACACAGCTACCCCTCTGATACTTGGTTAAAGTAGTAACCAGTCATAGACCTGGCCACATTCTGCCTTTGTGGCAGATCACCAAAGTGCTGGGGGGTGGGCAGGGAATCCAACTGCTGGATCCTCAGATGTTTTACAATTCCTTGGGTTTCAACATGTTGCAGCGCTGTTTCCTTCCTTGGCTCTCTGGTACATTCCCTGGGCAACAAGTCTGTCTGCTACTCCCTCATGGGAATGGAGTGCCTCAGCCCACACTAGGGATCAAAGATTCACAATTTCTCACCTATAGAACATTTGAAAGCTAGAGCCCTATTTTGACAAATGATTGTATCGCTCATTTTAACAATAAATGGCAAATATCAGGGAAGCTTTTAGCAAATCTTAACTACTTTAAACATACTTACAAGTAAAGTGAGCCTCTCAGCTGCTAAAACCAAATAGGTCAGTCTAATATGTGAATGTCAGAGGAATGACAACACCACAGTAGATGCCATGGAAGATCAGCAGTAGAAGAGTTAAACACTCTCCAAGGCCCGTTTACAAAGTAAAGATTTTCCGGTAAAATGTTGCCAACCTGACAATGGTCCTCTCATTTTTTAGCAAGTGTGTGACAGGCCACCAAAGCAACTGATCTCAACTCTGACCTTTGGAATAATTCAATGTTGATGGCTTGTTCAATGTTGACTTCATTGCGAAGAGTAAAAACTGGGTTGGTGGATTTCACAATGTGGACAAATATCTACTAGGAAACTAACCATATCATGAACTCTCATTACACAGGCCAACAAATCAGCCCTCTGATGACCAACCTTGTCCATATTTGAACAGTGACCAATTCTGATCAGTCGTCTAGTCCCTTGGCAATTCTACATCACAATTATTATTGAGTATTCTAACTACATGGGTTTTTTCAGTACTATGGGTGACTTACTGAATCTAAAATGTGTTCATTGCCAAGAGCCAAGGGTACTGCTGAAGTCAAGTTGGTGAGCAGCACTAGATTTTTAAGAGTACAGTTGCACAAATAATATACAAATATTGCGAACAAATTAAAAAGTGATCAGTGATAAACATTGCTTGGAAAACTGTAAACAAGTATAGATTTCAGATTATAAACAAGTTTCTGGGAAGACTACTATGTGGTGTTTTGATTTCTACAAAGTTCAGACAGGGATCTCAAGAGAACTTGGTATTGCACATTTGACTAGTAGCGCTAATTATTATTTTTATTTTGCAGGTCTTGGCAGAAAAAAGATCAGTCATTGGCTAGTCAGCATGGAGGAGGGTTACAGGATTAGATGGAGTATGGTCTGGTCCCGTTTGGCAATTCCTATCTTTCTGGTATGAATTAAAGTGAACAGCTGGTAGGACCAGCTATTTTTAAGGTTGCAAAGTAGTTTCCATTACAACTCCATTTTCACACGCACTACTTTTTGAAACATTCACCATTGAGGCAAAAATTTCCATGTTTGATCTCTGTCTAAAATTGGATTTGGAAAGTTTGAGCAAAATTCCTTTGGCTATATTGCGTTCTACTTTTCCTGTTTTAGGAGCACACAGGGTATAGAGAAAAAATAAGAATTACCCAAAAGGCTATTTTAATACAGCACGAAGAATCAATAAAAGACACAATCACAATGTGTAAAAATCTTTGGAGGTCACCATTGAATACTAAACTAAACTTCTCTTTCATGGTACAATCTTTAATTACAAATTCTCCAGGCTTCTTAGATATACATTTGTGTTTAAGGAAACATTGTATTATATATTACATTTCATTACGTTATTGGAGAAATAGTCCTGTGATCACAATTAAAGACTGTCAAGGAATGCTTATGAAGCGAAGGAACACACAGAGTTGAGGCTGTTCCTTCAGAATTACCTTTCATATACAGTAACTCCTCACTTAAACGTTACAGTTATGTTCCTGAAAAATACGACTTTAAGTGAAACGATCTTAAGTGAAAGCAGCAAAGAGTCTTGTGGCACCTTATAGACTAACAGACGTTTTGGCGCATGAGCTTTCGTGGGTGAATACCCACTTCGTCGGATGCATGTCATTCTTAAGTGAATCCAATTTCTCCATAAGAATTAATGTAAATGAGGGGGTTAGGTTCCAGGGAAACTTTTTTCACCAGACAAAAGACCACACACACACACACACACACACACAAAGTTTTAAACAAACAATTTAATACAGGTACTCAGTGATGATGATTGTGAAGCTTGGTTGAGGTGGAGGAGTCAGAGGGTAGGCTATTTCCCAGGGAATGCCTTACTGCTAAATGATGAACTAGCAATTGGCTGAGCCATCAAGGGTTAACTCTCACACTCTACAAGGCAGCAGGAATGGAGGGAGGGGAGACAACATCGCAGACAGAGACACACACTGTGTGTGTGAGAGAGAGAGATGTGCATATCCCCTTTAAGTATGCTGATCCTACTCTTAAGTACACTGCCTTGTTAATTAGATCAGCTTGCTGAGACCACAGCTGCTGCCAGCAAGTTCCCTCCGTCCTGAGCCCGGCCCTGTGTCCCCCCTGCTCTATGGAAGATGGGGTAAGTGGGGTGCAGGAGCAGAGGGGGACACCCTGACAGCCCCCCTTTTCCTTCCCTCCCCCCCGCACAGCAAGCAGGAGTCTTGGGGAGCAGCTCCAAGGCAGAGGGCAAGAGCAGCACATGGCAGTGGGGGGAGGGACAGCTGAACTGCCGGCAATTGATAACCTGCTGGGCAGCTGCTGCACAGGGAACTTAGAGGAGTGGGGAGCTGATAGAGGGGGCTGCCGGTCCACCCTGGTTCCAAGCCCCCACCAGCTAGCTGAAACGGGCTGCTCTTCCTGCAAGCAGTGAACAAAGCAGACGGCTGCCAAATGACATTAGAAGGGAGCATTGCACAACTTTAAACAAGCATGTTCCCTAACTGATCAGCAATGTAACAACGAAACAACGTTAACAGGGACAACTTTAAGTGAGGAGTTACTGTATTCTGACATTTTGGTGCCTAAACCATGAAACTTAACATTACATGAATGTCCGTTTTTTTTTGTTTTTTGTTTTTTTCCATTTAATTAACATGTAGCTCTGAGTCTGCTACCACATTTTTCAAAGGAAGCCATTCCTCAGGTGGAGGAGATTACTGACATGGTGCTGGGCAGGAAGGATATTCCGTAAATGTGATTATCTACAGCCCACTAAAAAGATCAAGTCAAAAAATGAAAACAGAAAAGGAAACAAGAAGAAGGTATTAAAAGGAACAGAGAGAAGGGATGGTCTGTGGCTTTGAAAATATTGCCAGTCAGATGTAATATCCAGGTAAGTTGGGGCGAGGACACTGGGGCACCGTGACAGCGTTACTAGACATATATGTTCAATAACAGCATGCTGTTCAGTACTGGACTGTCCACGGAGAGGGTGTTACAATAGATCCTAGAGTGGCATAAAGTTCATAAACACCTTTCTAGTCATTTGTTACATTTATAATGTTACAGATGTGTCTGGACGTTTATAAGTACAAATAAAGACAGTGACTCTATCCCAAAGAAAACCTTGCATCATCCAGGAACTATAAAAACAGAGAACAAGGAGCAGACCTTACACAGATAAATCTCTTACGTAGGGTGTGACTACACAGTAGCTGGGAGGGTGCTTCACAGCATAGGTAAACAGACAAGTTTTTTTCTGCTTGAGCTAGTGTGTTAAAAATAGTGTGGCAGCAGCAGAATGGGCATCAGCTCAGGCTAACTGCCCAAGTACCACCCTGCCCAATCCTATGGGTACAGACTCGGGTGGCTAACCCAAGCCCCTCTCTGTGCTGCTGCAGACAAACTTATTTTTAGCATACCAGCTCAAGCAGAGCTAGCATGTGTCTGTCTGCCCACTCTGGGAAACATCCTACCAGCTGCTGTGTAGACATCCCTTTATTTATAAGCTAGTGGCATAGGAATAGGACTGGGGAAGAGAAGTGGCAAATGAGTAGTCTTGAAAGGCAAAGCAAATAAATCAAGGTGTAAAACCTACCCTTCATCAACAGTAGGTCAATGTTTTTACTAATAAGTGAAACACCACTTTCTATTGCACCTAAAAAGCTGCTTTAAATATATATTTATCCTATATGCTAGGAGTCCTGTGAAATGTTTGTTTTTTTCATAAACACACAAAAGACCTGCCCAATTACATATTTCTGTAAGAGTCTGAACCATTCTGGTTTTTTTTAGGGTATGCAATATTTTATACATTACAAGAACTGAAAATTACACTGGTTTGATGAGGTTCCCAAAAAATTGCTACATTCGGGGACCAGTGAAACTTTACCATGTGATATTTCATGAACCATCAGGGCTATAAAAACAAAATGCTAAATGCTGCTGGGTGGAAGGGATCTTGCAATGCCACACAGCTTTCATTTCTAGCCATGAGACAGTGGACTCGGAAATCAAAATGAGGTGACTTTTAATCATCTCTTTCTCCTCCCCTTTTTAGCAGCCAATATTACAACAACATTGTCAGAAAAGAGCTTGGAATCTCAGTTGACAAATGGGGTATAAATGTTTCTAGCTCTTCTCATGATTCTGGCAGCTAAAGTTTCAGAATTCTTCTGGGCATTTAAAAAATAAAAATGAAGAATTAGGTAGGCTATTTATAGCATAGAATTCACCTAAATTAACATTCAGAACAGGGACTTGAACAGGGTTTTACCATGTCTTACGTGAGTGCTTGAACTATTGGAGGGTGGTTGGTTGCTTGCACGCGCTCTCTCTCATTTTTGTGAAAATTTTTGAAAGCTCTGTTTTGTTTCGATGCCAAATGAAACTAAATGTCAAAACCTCAATTTTTTTTCACTAAATGGAACTTTTGTTTTTTAGGCCAGCCATACTAGAAACACTGGGCAAACCAGAGTAAATACTCTTGGGACCAGCCATTTTTTTCACTTGTGTGTGCGTGCATACATATATATATATATATATATATATATATATAAACTGTACATACATCTCCCACACCTTTCATATGTTGCATTTTTTGGGAAGGAGTGTGGAGAGGAAATCAATATGCCTAGCATCTGTGCCCTCACTGCCTACCTGATTAGAGGAAGCTGTGATTTGATTGAAAGGATACAGGGAGTGTAGACAGTAAACAAAATTGTCAGAAGTACTAGAGGTTCCAGAGGATTGTATGTGGGATAGACTGGGGAGGGCAGAGTAACAACTGTGCTGGGGTAGGAGAGCACTGTATAAAATGCGTAGCAAGAACTGCTTGCCTATGTGCTTTCCTCAGTGTCACTGGTTGTTTAGATGGTGTGCCTGCTGCTCAGTGCACTACTGTCCTGTAGGAAGCATAATTGTGTCAGTAGTATCTTTGAAAGAAGATTTGTAAAATGGGTGCTCCTGTAGAGAGTAGGTGGCTCTCAAAGGTAATGCAATAACTCACAGTTTTGTGGCGGCTCATTGATGCCTACAGAAGAGAAATGTTATGCTGTGTGCTAAAGTGAGTTAACTTTGCAGCTATTTATATGGCCTATAACTAAAGACATTTTATTAACTAGTATATCTTTTATGTCTGGAAGATTTGTGCTGTGTGTTATAAGTTTCAATTACTCTTTTTTGGCTTTGGTTTACTGAAGAGAAATGTTAGCAGTAATGAGCTGCTTCAACTTCTCATGAGACTTCAATGATTAATTATTCTATCCATTAAAATGAACAGATTGCAATTAATAAAATTAAATCGCTGGTGAGAAGGGGTATTCTTTTCCATGCTGCATGAACAATATGCCCTGATAGATTCATATTACATTAATAGGAGGAAGCTCTATAACAGGAAGAATATGAAAGTACATTTTTAAATTCACATTTTGTGGGCTGACAGTCTTCCTTAACAGTTGACTCATTAAGAATACAGCCTAATTACTTGCCAGATAAAGAGGTATCAGGTATTTATTTACAAAGCACCAGAGTATATCTTGTTAGGTAAATCTGGGGGTGGAAGTTAACAATTCTTACCTCATATGGGTTAGTGGTAGGGTTGCATCACCATGGGAGATCTTGCTATCTTGACATCTTGTCCAGCTGGCAGTCTCACTGTATGCGCAAGGTTAATGTATGTCCCTTATGCTGCTCAGTAGTGGCAGCACTGAAAAAAAAGTGGCTTCAACTGGTGTCTGAAAGAAGTCCCTGTCCAGCTCTCTGATGGAATGATGAATGCTGCAATGTAGCAGTGGAGAGGGCCATTGCTAGTGGGGGATGGGAGGAGAAGAACGGCAGAGATCCAACAGGGACTCGGAGCTCTTTACTCATGAGGATTTAAAACACATACACCCCTCTATCTATTAATTTAGTAAGCCAGCTTTCCTGAAGGAAAATGTGAAGCTTCAGCAGCCAAATACAACTGAAATAACCTTTCCACTCTAGCTGTACTGTGTCCTCTAGATTGTTTTAGTTGGTACCCTTCTGTTTGGTACCAAAAAGAGATGGATTCCTGGCATATAGGGTAAATATATATTTAAAGCAGGTTTTTTAGCAACAAGCATTATATAGTGCACAGGCTGCAAAGACACTTTGGTTGCGCACACATCAGTTTGTGCAAATGTCTATCAGCTGGGTATATTTTCCTTATATTTTTATTTATACATCAATAAATATTTCTACTACAAAATTAGAATAGCATATTGATGTAATAAGTTTCAAAAGACTTAACCTTGCATCCTGTTCTGAGAAAACTGAGTTTGTCTTAAATTTAAGATAAAAGGACTCCCTTAGGCATAAAGGCTGCCATGAACATTTCCTGGTTTCTCCCAGCAAATGGGGACAAACAGATCTGGCCCTGATAGACGCTAATGTAATATACTTTTGACATGCACACAAAAGGATGCTCTTTAAAGAGCTCAGTCAAAGACAATTGAAAATATAGGACTAGGAGTGGGACGCTTGCTGGGAGGAGGGATCCAACAACTCAGAATGCTTGCACCCCTCCTCCTCTGCCTCTGGGGTGGTACTTTTAGTCAGTACAGGAGACTTCACCAGGAATGCATTGATCTAATATATTCCCTCCTGGAGCTCCTGCAGAGCCATGACTGCAAATTAAAGCTGCCCTCCCTTGGCCCAACTGCAAGGAGAACAAATGCTGCCTGTCCTCATCCACATATACATCTCTTTGGGGTACTGGAGCAGAGAGAGGTTCAGGCTGAGTTTATATCGTTTATCAACTTGCAGGGCAGTCACTTAATCAACATCCTCATCTATAAAATGAGGATACCACCACCTCTTCCCCCCACTCTGTGTCTTCTGTATTTAGATTGTAGGCTGCTTAGAGCAGAGACGGTCTCTTATTACAAGTGTATAATCATTACAATGGGATCTTGATATCACATGGGAAGTCTATGCACTATTGTAATACAGATAATTATATTAGAAGCGTCTTATAGGTATTTATACATATTTATTTACTTACGTATTATGATCTGTGGCACCTTATAGACTAATAAACGTATTGGAGCATGAGCTTTCATGGGTTCACCCAATACGTTTATTAGTCTATAAGGTGCCACAGAACTCTTTGCTGCTTTTACAGATCCAGACTAACACGGCTACCCCTCTGATATTTTACGTATTATGACACTGCAGTATCATTTACTCATTTAACATCACAATGAGGAGATGAAAACATTTCAAGGTGATTAACTGGTCCTGCAGGACATCTACTAAGTCTTTGGCCTATATGGTTAATATATGGATACCTGATCTGCTTCATATCCAATTGTTTTCAAAACATTTGACATTTTAAACATGCTCCTGAGCAATTTAGAAATGTGAGGTTTCAAAAATGTTGGAAAAAAATAATTTTCCTGCTTTGTAACTAATCATAACACGTTTTCAAACTCCTCCTGAGCTAAAAGTAAACACATTTTTAGATTAAGCATTTGATGTTTTAAACTCTGTACCAGCGCCAATGGAAAAAGAAAAAAAAAACAACCTTTCAGCAGATACTTAACTTTCAAATCCTCTGGCTGGATACCAAAATTTTCTTTTTACGGTTGTAAGAAATATATTTGAAGCTGAAGAACAGACACTATTTATCAATGTGATTTTGATGGAATAAACATAATAAGCCACAACACAAAATAAAAAACCTATTTCATACACATTTGGCAATTTGTTCTTAGATTACAGATAAAAACATCAACAATGACTTTTATACAGCCAAACACTACTTTCTGTTTGGGAAAGGGAATCTTATTTGGTTCGTCTCTGATGCCTTTTTTAATGAGGAGACATGAAACAACAAGGAAAGAGCTAGCTTCGAGTATGCATTTTTTCTTTATTGATCACCTTTTGGATTGGTGGCCAAAAACTGGAAGACATGATAAGGTGAACCAGCTATTATCCACTCTGATTCATATACAGTAAATGAAGTACTTCTCAGGAAGAGCATTACAACATAGCTGGACAGTAGTGATGGGATTCTACAAATTGCCAGCAACTGAGAACATTTCTGTAACACAGAGTAGTTCTGACTTGTTTCAGTGCATCTTCTCAGATAACCTACTAACTAGAACGTGGGCCCTCAATCGAGGTGGACATGAATAGGTTCTGAGAGTCGCAATTATTTCCCCTTTCTTTATGGCTAGATGGGAGCGTGATCCTGTCATAACATGGGGGCTATGCTATAAAAAAGTTGGCAACCACTAAATTAAATATTAAGAGGGTAGGGAAGTCATCTCTTCATTTGTGTTCATACAATTCCTAACACAATCGGGCTCCAACCCTGACTGGGGCCTTTGGGAGCTTCCATAATATAAATTATCATTATTAATATATAAAGCACACTGGAGAAAGTGAGTATTACTACCTCTGCCCTGGATATGCATAGGGTTATCATATTTCAGGTTCCCAAAAGGAGGACACTGCCGGAGGGGGAGGGAGAGTTGAAGGGGGGGTGTTACTGTTTGGCGATGCTGGAGGGGCTAGTTGGGGAGTGCAGGAAGGGTGTGGGTGGGTGTGCTGGAGGGGGTAGTTGGGAGTGCTAAAGAGGGTACATGCAGCCTCACTCTCAAGGTGGGGGGCAGTGTCGTGCTCCCTGTTCTGGTGGCAAGGTGGCTTGCGCAGGCCCAGGACACAGCACCAGCCCGACAGTCAGCACCTCCCTATGGGCCTCGCTCCCATCCCAGGGATGGGAGCTGGTGCCTGGGTGGGTGGGTGACTGCAGGGGAGGGCACGGAGACAGCTCTTTCTGAGCCACAATGTCTGCGCCACAAAAATCCAGGACACTGCCTCTTATTTGAAAAATACACCCAGGCAGAGGATCACAAAAGAGGTCATGTCCAGGAAAACCAGGACATATGGTAACCCTAGATGTGCACATGTATATCCTATTACTATTATTTACTCAGATCACTCATGGGGGCGGGGGAGGAGGGACAAGAGTACTGCACCCATTTAGGGATGGGATTAATCTTCAAACATGGTGATCTGACATGGATGGAGCATCTCAGGACAGTAGGAAAAATTCAGAACTAAATAAGATCATCTCATATTCCAATAACTCTTCTAAGAACGAACCATTCTACCACTAACTTGGAACTAATTTTCCTTCATAGGGGTATCAGTGAAGCCACACGCTGAAAAGTGATGCTGTTAAAGTGGCGGCACATCTTATGTTTATTGTTTCCTGAAGGCTGATACAAAACCCAATGAAGTCAACAAGATCCTTTCCACTGACTTCACTGGGTTTTGGATCAGGCCTTTAGTGACTACCAGCTCAAAACTGCTCTACTTGGAAGTAAGTAGAAAAAAAAAATGAGGAGGGGAAGAGAAAGGACAATTTTACTACTATCACTACACAAAAGTCATGATTAATGTAAAGAAATTGGCCTGTTATGTCTGGTATGAAATGATCTTATTGATTCTGTTTCCTACTATATATTTACTTGCTGTAGTATCATGAACAGTCTATTTTGTTGCTATTCTGTACGTACCTTTTCATATTTAATAATCCATTGAAATATATACATATTCTGGGAGTGTTTTAAACTTATAAAGAGGCATTATATTGGGCCACTTTTCAGAAAAAAAGTTGGAAAATGCAAAGTAGTCTGAATTCATGAGGAAGGTGTTTACTTTGCCTACACTAATCACCAGTAAATATCTAAATTGGATTTGATTTTTTAAATTTTAAGTTCAGCAGCTTCCTTGTTAGATCTCCACGTAAATAAATGATTTGTCAAGGGCATTCTCCTGGTTAAACAAATAAACCATAAACTTAGATGATAACTCTAATTTTATTACAGTATTGGGGGGGTGGAGGATGTTCTCTTCCTGGAGAATGTGTCTTCAGTATCAAACTGTGTTGAGAGGAAAATAAGGGAAAATCTAATCAAAAAGAAAAAAGGAAGGGTATAAATTGTTTGGCTAATAAATCTCATTTTGTTCTAATAAGAGCAGCGCCGTATCATTCTTCTAGATTTTCCCTGTTTTGACTCTTGTGGATTCCCTCCTCCCATTTTATTGTGTGATCATAAAATTTTATGATTTAGTGCTCATGAAAAGTGAGGGATTTTAAAGCCTGTCATCAATGTTAGAAGGTGCTGTACAATCTCCTCCCACATAGTTACCAATATATTTCAGTCTCGTCCAGCAACACACTTGAATCCTTGCAAAGAACCTCTCAACCTCTCCAATGGGACCTAAGTATGGGCTTAAGTGCTCTGCTAAATACAGTAGAACCTCAGAGTTACAAACTCCTCGGGAATGGAGGTTGTTCATAACTCTGAACAAAACATTATGGTTGTTCTTTCAAAAGTTTACAACTGAACATTGACTTAACACAACTTTGAAACTTTACTATACAGAAGAAATATGCTGCTTTCCCCTTATTTTTAAGTAGTTTACATTTAACGCAGTACTGTACTATATTTGTTTAGGGTTTTTTTTTGTCTCTGCTGCTGCCTGATTGTATACTTCTGGTTCCAAATGAGGTGTGTGGAGGTTAGTTCATAACTCTGGTATTCTTAACTCTGTGGTTCTACTATACTGGCCAAAGATAAGAGGAAATGAATAAATCTCTGGATGCAGAGAAACACCCATGTGCTCCTGGTGCTACATTTGAGGTGGAGAGAAGAGCAAACAACTTGGTTTACAGATGACTTTCAACAAATGGAGTGTGAGGGAAGAAGGTTGGAATCCTGGTTTTGAAAGTCCCATGAGAGGGCCTACTACTTGCATCCAAAAGATTTATTTATTTTCATTTCTATGTCTTGGTTGAGCAAGATCCAAATAAATATTTCTTTGTGGCTGCTCTAGTTGAACCAAAGTCTCAAATCAGCAGACTTGTTTTTGATGGTTAATCTGAACTGACTTCATTTGGTGGTTAAAGCGAGCCCCTCCTGTTGTGGGGAGATATTTGGTAATTTTGTTTAAAAAAATCAATCAGATTTGTACCAAACTGTTTGGAACCATGGAATCAGGTCAATATTTGAAGAGAGAGAAATGCTAGGTTTTTCTGCAGAAGTTGCACACAGCATTACAAAGGTTCAGGGTAAAGATGATGAACACAGAGAAAAATGCTGAAGAAAAGAAGAAGAGTAAGGATAGGCCCCTGGTTAGGGTGCTAGTGTGGAATATGTGAGATCCACATACAATTCCCTGCTCTGCTAAAGACTACGTCTGTTACCTTGGGCAAGTCACTTAACCTCACTGGGCCTCAGTTGTCCTCTGTAAAACAAATGCTGTCCTATCTCTCAGGGGTGTTGTGAAAATGAATACACCAGAGACTGTGAAGCACTGGGATACTATGTTAATGAGGATGATATAAGATTGACAGAAATACAAGCTATAAGCATAACTATAGAGATTTCCAGTTCTAGTACTCTCGCAATTGTTCTAAATGAGAGAACTTTGTTAAGAAATTAGCTTTGTGCTGAATTTTACTGCGACTGGTTTAATAACTGGAGTTGATATTTAAAAAAAGAAATTGCATCATATATGTTGTAGCACAAATTTTCATATTTGATGAAAAATATTAATATTGTAGGTGCCTAGGTAGCATAGAGAAGAGCTTGATATAAACACCTAAATTAGACAGATTAATAGACTGAAACTAAAACCATTTCCTTTGTTCTTTCTGTAATAAACATGGTTATTTATTACACATACTAAATGGTTTGATAACTCTAGTAGGTCAATATGCCCCCAAAGATTAACATGATTTCTTCTATGAAAAAACAACACTTATGACAGATGTTACACAATGAAACAATATGTTGAACATGACAACGTTCAAGCCTCCACTATAGCATTTTGCTCTTTGTTGCTATTTACATTATTATAGTACTTATGTATGGCACTGACAATAAGCTTTGAAATTAAATGTTGAATACAGGAAGATTTATTGTTACTATCCTTAACAGAGGGATTTTAAAATCGTTAGAGTCCAGCAAGGCATAATCATATTATACTCAGTCTTTTTTAAAACATCTGTTTGATTGCCTTGTTAACTGAATTATTTCAATTATATATATTGCAGCAGGAGCAAGAGGGACTGCCGTAGTTAAGGATAAGATGTAAATTCCATAATGACCCTCTTTTTCAGTTTATCATAACTTTCTCAAGCAAAATTCCTATGGGATGAACTCTGTATATTGCTCTCTGCCTAGAGCATTCATTTATTTTTATATTTTAAGAAAAATCCACCAGATCTTTTTGAGTTCTGTGTATGATTGTCTTATATGTCGTTAATGCTTAAAATACAGCAATGGGCACTACAACAAAACCTTATATAGATGTTCCCTATCAGAAATTTTGCACACACACAGACAGGGAAAAAATATTGGTTAAATCAACCTTGTTTGTAGAAATCAATGAGACCTAAGGAACAGGCTTAGCTTAAGGGAAATTGATTCCCTAGTTCTGTGCACTGAAGTTTCTCTAAAACAGACACAGAAGTTCTGGTTTGCTTTCTTGATTTCATCTAATCCTTCGAAAACTGCGATGCAAGTGCACAGTAAACCTTGCAGTTCAGTTTCTCTGCTTAATTTAAAACAGCTTCAAAAGTTGAAGAGCATGGGGGTTAATAAGGCACTTCTTCTAGTGTTTGCAGTGCTTTCTGAGCCACCTGACAGCAGCTTCATCAGCAGAATGAAGGGCCCTAAGGCTACCTTGAAATCTAGACAGTTGACACTTAACAAGAACCATTGACAGATGGAGACCACATTGACGAAGTGGGTTGTCGCACAGACCCCATGTGTAGAGATTGGCGGCACACATTCGTTGGCCAGTGGGAATCTGTTCAGTGGAGCCCAAAGATGATATGGCAGGTCAAATCCCGGAGGTCGAACGGTCGGATCAGTGATGAGGAAACCATTCCAAACATCTTTAGCCAACCAATCCTTTCGCCACAAGCTTGCTGCTGACAGATTCTGATCTGGCAGTTGAAACCACAATGGATGCCTTGATGTAAGTCATCCTCTGGGGTGACTGAAAATGTCCATGTACAGTGGAACACCTTGATTGGCACATAGCTTTTCCACCAGTCTGGCTGCAGACTCTCTGCGATGAATGTGTGGAGGGGCTATGCTGCTCAGAACTGGTAGCCATGGGTGGCTGTGATGATACAATAGTCAAGTTCAATTCGACGTCGATCAATTTAGTGTGAGGTGAACGACACCACACAGGGGCACAGTATTCTGCTGAAGAGTAGCACAGTGCCAGATCCAGTGTGTGGTGTCTGTGCGCCTGTGCCACATGTCAAACTGGCTAATTTGCTGGTTAGATTATTCCTGGCCCTGACTTTGGTATCAGCCTTTTTTAAAAAGTCATGGAAAGTCAAAGAGTGGTCCAGCATGATATCAAGGTAGACCGGTGTTGCCTTGTGTTTCACTCGTTTTCCATTGAGGAGGACACCTAACTTACATTTAGCACTTGTATTGTGGAGTGGAAGACGCTCAAAACTGTCTTAGTCACACTTGGTTGGAGGCACCAACTGCTACACCAGGCTGCCATCTTGGCCAGGGTGGCATTCAAGATGTTCTCCAATTTGGCGAAAGAGCGTGACTGGGCACCACAGCAGATGTCATTTACATAGATCAGGGGTAGGTAATCTATGGCACGCATGCCAAAGGTGGCACGTAAGCTGATTTTCAGTGGCACTCACACTGGCCAGGTCCTGGCCACCAGTCCAGGGGGCTCTGCTTTTTAATTTAATTTTAAATGAAGCTTCTTAAACCTTATTTACTTTACATACAACAATAGTTTAGTTATATATTATAGGCTTATAGAAAGAGACCCTCTAAAACCATTAAAATGTATTACTGGCACGCAAAACCTTAAATTAGAGTGAATAAAGGAAGACTCGGCACACCACTTCTGAAAGGTAAACATAGATAAACTTGCATGACTGAATTAGTGGCAGGTCGTTTGTGTACAGATTGAACAGGATGGACATAAGCACAAAGTCTCAGGCAAGCCACTGAATTTGTCTTCTCCATTAGCTTGTTCTGTTTCTCATATGTATGTGAAAACAGCTGTCATGAAGTGGAAGTTCAACAGTGTCCACCACCCATGCGGGGAAAGCTCTTGACAGTTTTACCAGAAGATGAGTGTGCCACACTGTATCGTAGCCCGCTGTCAGTCCAAGAAAACAGCTCCTGTCTTCAAGTTCTGTTGAAACCTGCTTTCTATATATTTGTAAGGTCTAGGACTCAGTCACGTGTGCTTTGAGCCTTCCAGAAGCCAGCTTAGTCAAACAGATTTGTACCAAATGTGGTCTACAGATATACGCTGGAGGATAAGATGCTTAAAATAATAAGGCACTTAAGAGGAATCTTAACTTGCAATGATTTTAAAAGTCCAGCAAACCTTACCTACATATTATGATGTCTGGAACATTTTAAAATGTTACAAGAAGGTGGTGGGCCTAACTAGTAACCACATTATCTTGAGAAATGACCATCTACCATGAGGTAAGCATGGGAAATTATTGGAAAACTGTGATGAAGGGGGACAGAGGAAAGCTGGGTAATTCTGGATGATCCAGGCAATGGCCTGTAGATGTGTCTCTCCTAGAAGTGGGGCTTGATCTACACTGGATGAGAAGCAAAAACATCCAGACATCTTATTCCTGGAAACTGTTTTCTTTTTCTTCTTCTTCCTGCTGAGGGTGAGGAGGGAGCCTAAGAGAGACCTCCTGCTCCCTCGGAGAGGTCTGATTTCCCTCTGCTCCTGATCAATCCACAGTCACCTACTGAGGGGAAAAGGGGATCTGCACAGATGGGAACATGGTGCACTGTATGCATACAGGTACACAACAAAGGGCTAGAGCTTGTTGTTTCTGGATGGCTTCTTTGCCTGCTTCTCCAGCCTAAAGAGCAATAAGGCATCGCAGCCTGAGGGAGCAGCTGTTTGCTCATGGGAGGTAAGAGGAAACTGGGGACTCTGCCTGCACAGAGCTCAGCAAGGGGTGGAGCCTGACAAGGAAATTCCTGCATCCTGATTGGACAGAGTACAGGAAAACACCTATTCATGCCAACAGAATGTATGCCAGGGGAACAGAATTATTTTCCTGATGCCCTAAGTGTAAACAGTTTGAATTTTATTACTTTCTCTTTACGCATTAATTAAGCCTTCTGCCATGGGTTTAAACTCATCCCAAAACAAAAGCTTGAAGCAGTTCTTCATTTATAGTTCTAGGACCAGCAAAATTTGGATATCTCCCAGTCCTTCAACCCAGAAATCTGCATGCAGTTCCTCTGCCTCCGCTTTAGGCAGAGGAGTCCTTCACCCCAGCAAGCATCTATTTTTAATTGTAACCAGGCAGGGTGGATGTGTTTTTTAAATTCATTCCTGTTACAGCTCTTTTCTATCGATTGCTGCCAGGAACCTTATTGCCCTGCGCTGTGCCTATATTGCATTCCCACCACACCTTAAATTTCCCACTATTACCACCACTAGGGCTCTCAAGCAGCAGAGCTGTAACTAGCTATTTTTGTGCCCGAGGCAAGAATATAAAATTGCGCCCTCCCCACTCCATATAATTTCATAGTAGTTACTTTGTAAAAAAAAAAAAAAAAGAAAGAAAAATATGTAAATAACAAGAATAATAATGATAATAGAACATTTATTTATTTTAATCATAAGATCCACGTACAAAATCAACTAATACATATAAGGTGTGCATCATAATGCATCATGAACTGTGGGGGTCGGGGCTCGCAGCCCGGCACAGGGTTCAGGGTCGGGGCTTGCAGTCGCATGTCCCTGTCGGGGTCGGAGCTCACAGCCCGGCACAGCGGTCAGGGCTCGTAGCCCCGGAGCTCCACACAGGGGTCAGGGTCGGGGCTTGCAGCTTACAGCAGCGTGCCTGGATTGGGGCTTGTAGCCCCGCAGATCCACACGGGGTCAGGGTCGGAACTCGCAGCCATGAGTCGCGATCAGGGCTCACAGCCTGGCGCAGGTGTCGGGGCTTGCAATTGCAGCCTGGCGCAGGGGTCGGGGCTCGCTACCCCCTGCATAACTGGGTCGCGACC
This sequence comes from Mauremys mutica, assembly GCF_020497125.1. NCBI lineage: Eukaryota > Metazoa > Chordata > Testudines > Geoemydidae > Mauremys > Mauremys mutica. The sequence goes on from NC_059079.1 coordinate 54,536,595, forward strand.
CCCAGTTTGAGAACCAATGTTTTATAATTACTGTAGGGTGTATTCTATTTATTTTCCATTTACATTGTACATTTATCATGATGCAATGTGCATATTATATGATTATAATTTTTCATAAAATAATAATTAAACTTAATTTATCTTTTTCTGCGCCCCTCAGTTTTGCGCACCCAAGGCAAGTGCCTCACTCACCTCGCCCTTGTTACAGCAATTTAAAAAATTAATTGTGATTAATAGTACTGCTAAATAATAATAGAATACCATTTATTTAAATATTTTTGATGTTTTCTACATTTTCAAATATATTGATTTAAATTACAAAACAGAACAGAGTACAATACTCACTTTATATTTATTTTTTATTACAAAGATTTGTGCTGTAAAAAGCAAAAGAAATAGTATTTTTCAATTCACCTCATACAATTCCAATCTCTTTATCATGAAAGTTGAACTTACAAATGTAGAATTATGTACAAAAAAAACTATATTCAAAAATAAAATAATGTAAAACTTTAGAGCCTACAAGTCCACTCAGTCCTACTTCTTGTTGAGCCAGTCACTCAGACAAATAAGTTTGTTTACATTTGCAGAAGATAATGCTGCCTGCTTCTTGTTTACAATGTTACCTGAAAGTGAGAACAGGCATTCGCATGGCACTGTTGTAGCCGGCGTCGCAGGATACTTACGTGCCAGATGCATTAAAGATTCAAATGTCCCTTCATCTTCAACCACCATTCCGGAGGACACATGCCCATGCTGATGACGGGTTCTGCTTGATACGATCCAAAGCAGTGCAGACTGACGCATGTTCACTTTCATCGCCTGAGTCAGATGCTGGGTGGATTTGATTTAAATTGATTTAAATCACTAGTCAGGAAGACTCGATTTAATCATGGATTTCTACCTAAAAGTACATTCTTCTTGGTTGTTATAACCTTAACACATATTCTTCACAACTCAAAGATAGAAGTAGGTTTCATTTTTAGAAGGTACTGTGACAAAGTTCCTCCTCTACCTTGGTGGGTCCTGCACATATTGGCAGATTTGCTCGTCTCACAGATTCATCCTGTGCGTTGGGAAAGAAGCCCAGAGACCTTCCCCTCTGGTAGAAGCCACAGTCCAAGTCAATTCCTCCTGTGTTTGATCAGGAGTTAGGAGGTTTGGGGGGAACCCAGGCCTGCCCTCTACTCTGGGTTCCAGCTCAGGGCCCTGTGGACTGCAGCTGTCTAGAGTGCCTCCTGGAACAGCTGTGTGACAGCTACAACTCCCTGGGCTACTTCCCCATGGCCTCCTCCCAACACCTTCTTTGTCCTCTCCACAGGACCTTCCTCCTGATGTCTGATAACACTTGTACTTCTCAGTTCTCCAGCAGTACGCCTACTCACTCTCAGCTTTTTGCATGCCTCTTGCTCCCTGTTCCTCGCGCACACTTCCTCTCCTCTGGCTCCCTTTGGCCTGACTGGAGTGATCGCTTTTATAGCATCAGGTGCTTAACAGCCTCACCTGACTCTTAGCAGGTTAACTGGAGTCGATGTTCTCATTAGCCTGGAGCAGCCCCTGCTCTGGTCACTCAGGGAACAGAAAACTGCTTATCCAGTGGCCAGTATATCTCCCTTCTACTACTCTGCTGTCCCCAACTGGCCTGGGTCTATCAAAGTACATACTATACATTTTTAAGTGATTTATTTTGAAAAAAACTTTTTAGATTAGTTTTACAGCTATATCAGAAAATGAATGATTGTTTGGTTATTTCATTTACCAAAGGTAATTGAAGCAGATATTTATGAAGTCATTGGGAGTGAACCATCTCCAATTCAACAGGTTAATCATTAATATTTGGAGGATTTTCTTGCCATGCTGTATTAGGAGAACATCGCCAGACAGACATTTAAATTGTTTTATTTAACTAAAACAACATTATGTATTCTGGACTTTTTTCTTCAACAGCAAACATATAATATTTTAACAAAACAAGCATATGAATTTTTGAATTTAGTTAAGCATTCAAGTTTTTCTTTGTTGCACTGTTTGCATTTTGCATGCATGCCTGTCTTATCCACAGGTAGAGGAACGTCATTAAAATATTCCCAAACTGGGTCTCTTTTACAGCCTGCTGCCATTATAGGTTCTCCCTTCTAGTGAGAGAATGTATGGCAGATCTCAAATCAATGAAGGCTACACTCAGAAAGACCTAAAGACTTCTGGTATATGTTGCTCAAACAGTTTCACTTTTGTTTCTACTGCCTGTCCCTCCCTTCTCACATTTTTCTCCAGACTTCTGTTAACAAGCATGTTATCTCTGGACACACAAATCCACAGTCTGAGAACTGCAAAACTGAGCATCTCTGATGATATCTTCTAGACTGAGCACTGAGTCCCATTGGTTAGATAGAAAGATTAACCTAAATAATCTATACAGAAGCCACTGGAACCCCATAAAATTGGGTCCCTAATCCATGAACGATTGGAACTCATTTACAAAACTTTTCTTAAATATTCCATGAATATATTGTCTCATACTATAGAATTAGTATTTATAATCCCTATTCCATGATGAGAATATAATGAGCTATAATGTATCTTAATTAAAACTATCTATCTTTAGATGTGTTTTGAGGAAAAAAACCTATTTTATCAAAAAATCTGATTTAATTAAAAAAATCCATTTTTTTTAAATCATTGATTTTTATCAATCAGCAGAAGGTTGGTTTTCTTTTTTGGTGGCTTGGGATCTCTAGTTTACGCATCAGAATGTTGCTCTTTTAAGACTTTTGAAATCATGCTCCATACCTCGTCCCTCTCAGATTTTGGAAGGCATTTCAGATTCCTAAACCTTGGGTCAAGTGCTGTAGCTATCTTTAGAACTCTCACATTGGTACCTTCTTTGCGTTTTGTCAAATCTGCAGTGAAAGTCTTCTTAAAATGAACAACATGTGCTGGGTCATCGTCCAAGACTGCTAGAACATGAAATATATGGCAGAATGCGGGTAAAACAGAGCAGGAGACATACTATTCTCCCCCAAGGCGTTCAGTTAAAAATTAATGCATTTTTTTTAACAAGCATCTTCAGCATGGAAGCATGTCTTCTGGAATGGTGGCTCAAGCATGAACAGGCATATGAATGTTTAGCATATCTGGCACGTAAATACCTTACAATGTCAGCTACAGAAGTGCCATGTGACGCCTGTTCTCACTATCAGGTGACATTGTAAATAAGAAGCCAGGAGCAGTATCTCCCATAAATGTAAACAAACTTGTTTGTCTTAGCGATTGGCTGAACAAGAAGTAGACCTGAGTGGACTTGTAGGCTCTAAAGTTTTACATTATTTTGTTTTTGAGTCCAGTTATATAACAAAAAAAATCTACATTTGTAAGTTGCATTTTCATGATAAAGAGATTGCATTATGGTACTTGTATGAGGTGAATTGAAAAATTATTATTTCTTTAGTTTATCATTTTTACAGTGCAAATATTTGTAATAAAAATAATGTAAAGTGAGTACTATACACTTTGTATTCTGTGTTGTAATTTAAATCAATATATTTGAAAACATAGAAAAACATCCAAAATATTTAATAAATTTCAATTGGTATTTTGTTTAACAGTGTGATTAAAACTGCAATTACTCGCAGTTAATTTTTTGAGTTAATCATGTGAGTTAACTATGATTAATAATCAACAGCCCTAATTACCACTGATAGAGTTAGTGTGAAGCATCCAGATGGTTTTAAACCACCACCTTTATCTAAACCTGCTCTGAGTGAGTCTAGATGACATGTGGTTAGCACACTAGCAACCAATGACACCTTGTTTACACTAGCACTGCAACCATTGATACCTACCCAGTTTTAGTTACAACAACAAGAACACTTAGCTCTGATATAATGTTTTCCATCTGCAGATCTCAAAGTGCTTAATGCTAGCAATAGTTTAGGTACCAGTCTAGACTGGCACATACCTTTTTCCAAAGCATTATGGATTAGATGGCATAATGGGGATAACAGCTCTGCCTAGTTTATTCTAGTGTTTCCCTGGTTGTGATTGGTGGGGCTGTACTAAGTGCTAGACCAAAAGTAGAATTGCTAAAAATTCTCAGTGCAGACAGAGGTCAGAGCAAGAACCACCAGAACAGCAGTGAAAATGTTGTGCACTGTTGCCAGCATTTTCATTTGTGGACAGGCATTGCATTACAGGTGTGGGATGGGTTTGCATCACCAAATTACTCCAGTGTTGACAAGGCTCAGAACCCCTCTAAAAATTCTCTAAGGCTAAACCAAGCAGGCTTAGTTGAGTAAAGCTGAGCAGACTACAGCCAAGTGAAAGATTGTACTGCCTCTCCTTGGTCACTCAGCATCACCATTTTTTGTAAAAACAGTCATACTGGTTGTACCCTACAAGCTCTCAACATTGAAGGCACTTACTACTGGGCCCCAGTCAGGGGACTCTACTCTATGAAGAAAGACTGAGGGGGAAGTCACCTGCTTTCCAGAGTCCAGCTGAGCAACAAGGGGCAAAATATTGCATGTCACGTGCATTCAAATTAGACTCAACACCAAGAGAAGAATAGCACTAACAATGAGTTAGGCCTGTCTTCCTCATCACCACCTAACATGGCCGTTCAAGTTCGCTCAGGAGCATCTATCAGAGAAGCTGAAATGGAAATCAAGCACAGCTTGTTATCCAGAACAGATTTCTCAAATTTCTCCTTCTTTCACCTGTCCGAGGAAGGAACAGAACATACAAATAATAATAAAAAAAAACAAAAGGCACCTAAAAGGAAGGAATATGACTGAGAGATCTGAGCAAACAAACTTTTTAAACCTAGGGAACTTTGTATTTAGAGCTTATATTTAGCTTTTTACATCTTCAAGGCACTGTACCAGTGCTGACAATCTAATCCTCAGAACCCCTCTGTGAGGTAGGCAAGTGTATCCTAGAATAACTTGTAGGAACATCCAGCAGAATGAAATTCAAAATCCCCTCTCCCCAGAGAATATTCCTCAGACATCCCAGCACCAAAAGATATAGCATTTCCCTAAACTTGCATCCCATTGAGGATGTTGAAATGCCTATAGTTATCCTTGGGGACCCAGCCTACCCCTTAATGCCATGGCTCATGAAGCCGTACACAGGCAGCCTGGACAGTAGTCAGGAGCTGTTCAACTATAGGCTGAGCAAGTGCAGAATGGTGGAAGAATGTGCATTTGGAAGTTTAAAAGTGCACTGGCACAGTTTACTGACTCGGAAAGACCTCAGCTAAACCAATATTCCCATTATTACCACCGCTTGCTGTGCGCTCCACAATATCTGTGAGAGTAAGGGGGAGACGTTTATGGCGGGGTGGGAGGTTGAGGCAAATCGCCTGGCAGCTGATTACGCACAGCCAGACACCAGGGCGGGTAGCAGAGTACAGGAGGGCGCGGTGCGCATCAGAGAAGCTTTGAAAACTAGTTTCATGACTGGTCAGGGGGCTACGGTGTGAAAGTTCTGTTTGTATCTCCTTGATGACCTCCCCCCACCCTTGGTTCACTCTACTTCCCTGTAAGCTAACCACCCTCCCCTCCCCACTTCAATCACCACTTGCTGAGGCAATAAAGTCATTGTTGCTTCACATTCATGCATTCTTTATTAATTCATCACACAAATAGGGGGATAACTGCCAAGGCAGCCCGGGAGGGGTGGGGGAGGAGGGAAGGACAAGGCCACACTGCACTTTAAAACCTATTGAATGCAAGCTTTCTGTTGCTTGGGCAGTCCTCTAGGGTGGAGTGGTTGGGTTTCCGGAGGGCCCCCCCACCGCGTTCTCGGGTGTCTGGGTGAGGAGGCTATGGAACTTGGGGAGGAAGGTGGTTGGTTACACAGGGGCTGTAGTGGCGGTCTGTGCTCAAGCTGCCTTTCCTGAACCTCAACCATACGCAGGAGCATATCAGTTTGTTCCTTCAGTAGTCTCAGCATTGCCTCTTGCCTTCTGTCACCAAGCTGACGCCACCTATCGTCTTCAGCCTGCCACTTATTATCTTCAGCCCGACACCTGTCCTTGCATTCATATTGTGCTTTCCTGGACTCTGACATTGTTTGCCTCCACGCATTCTGCTGGGCTCTTTCAGTGTGGGAGGACTGCATGAGCTCAGAGAACATTTCATTGCGAGTGCATTTTTTTCGCCTTCTAATCTTCGCTAGCCTCTGGGAAGGAGAAGATAGTGTGAGTGTTGAAACATTTGCAGCTGGTGGAGGGAAAAAAGGGGAGAGTGGTAGTTAAAAAGACACATTTTAGACAACAATGGGTGTAGACTTTCACGGTAAACCTTGTTGTTAACATTACATAGCACATGTACTTTCGGTACAAAGTCGCATTTTGCCTCTTATTGAGGGTATGCCGGTTTGGTGTGAGAGATCTTTCACGCAGGGCTGGGCAACAGAATTTGGCTTGCAGGCAGCCATGGTAAGACACAGGCCTGGTTTCTTTAACCTTCATAACAATGGGAATGGTTTCAAACAGCAGCACCCTCATTTCCCATACCAAGCAGCCGTTGGGTTGGCCATTTAAAAGGAGGAGGGGATGCGGTTTTCGGGTTATCGTGCAGCACAAACCCAACTAACCCCCCCCGGCCCACCCACCCAATTCTCTGGGATGATCGCTTCACCCCTCCCCCCACCACTTGCCTAAAAGTGCGGAACATTTCTTTTCAGCCACAGGCAAACAGCCCAGCAAGAACGGGCACCTCTGAATGTCCCCTTAATAAAATCACCCTATTTCAACCAGGTGACCAGGAATGATAGCACTCTGCTGAGGATAACACAGAGAGACTGTAGCAGGTTGGTTACCCGCTCCTGCCCTGAGGGGTTTAAAAAGCAGCCTGGCAGGGCTTGAGAGCTGCTGCTCTAAAAGCTGGGCTGATTGGGGAAGTGGCCTCAGCTGGGCCACACCCCAATCAGGCCACAGCCAGGAGCCCAGGCAGTCTCCCTCTGCCTGTAGAGGGAGAAGGGCCTAGCTGCAGGGAGCTAGACAAGGTACCTATGGTGAAGCAGGGCTGAGGAAAGGCAGAAGAGCTGGGGAGATCCTGCCTGGAAAGCCCCAGGCTGCGGCCTAGCATTAGGCCAAGAGGTACTGGGGATTGCTGGGGGCAGCCCAGGGGTAGGCAAAGGCAGCAGGTCCAAACCCCTTTGCCTATGATGAGTGGCTGACACTGCAGTCTGCCCCAGGGCATAGGGGCTAGATGGAGACTGGGCAGTAGCCAATACTGAGGCAAAGTGGGGATAGTGGGTGGGGGTTCCCCTGGGGGGGAGACCCAGTTAAAAGAGGCACCAGGGTCCTGGGAGGGACACAGGGGCCAGTAGCTAGAAGGTGAATCACTGGCCTGCAGAGGGCGCTCCAGGCTGGATTGAGCTAATTCCCTGGAAGACACCAGCAGGAGGCACCGCAGGGGTGAGTCTGGACATCTACAGAGATAAAGAACAAATGTTGTTTGAATGCCAGCAAACACCGGGACCATACACTGCAATGCTTTGTTATGCAATGATTCCAGACTATGTGCAACTGGCCTGGCATGGTAAAGTGTTCTACCATGGAGGACGGAATAAGGCTGCCCTCCCCAGAAACCTTTTGCAAAGGCTTTGGGAGTACATCCAAGAGAGCTTTATGGAGATGTCCCTGGAGGATTTCCGCTCCATCCCCAGACACGTTAACAGACTTTTCCAGTAGCTATACTGGCCGCAAATGCCAGGGCAAATTAATCATTAAACACGATTGCTTTTAAACCATGTATAATATTTACAAAGGTATACTCACCAGACGTCCCTTCTCCGCCTTCAGGGTCCAGGAGCCTGCCTTGGTTGGGTTCGGGGGGTACTGATTCCAGGTCCAGGGTGAGAAACAGTTCCTGGCTGTTGGGGAAAACGGTTTCTCCACTTCCTTGCTGTGAGCTGTCTTCAATCTCCTCCTCCTCATCTTCCTTGTCCCCCAAACCCACTTCCCTGTTGCGTGCTACTCCACTGACAGAGTCAAAGCACAGCGGTGGGGTAGTGGTGGTGGCACTACCTAGAATGGCATGTAGCTCAGCATAGAAGCAACATGTCTGGGGCTCTGACCCGGAGCAGCCGTTTGCCTCTCCGGTTTTTTGGTAGGCTTGCCTCAGCTCCTTAAGTTTCACGCGGCAGTGCTGTGGATCCCTGTTATAGCCTCTGTCCTTCATGCCCTTTGAGATTTTTTCAAATGTTTGGGCAATTTGTCTTTTTGAACGGAGTACTGATAGCACAGATTCATCTCCCCATACAGCGATCAGATCTCGTACCTCCCATTCGGTCTCTTTTGCGATTCTGGGACTCCATCATGGTCACCTCTGCTGATGAGATCTGCACTCACCTGCAGATCGCCACACTGGCCAAACAGGAAATGAGATTCAAAAGTTCGCGGGCCTTTTCCTATCTACCTGGCCAGTGCATCTGAGTTGAGAGCGCTCTGCACACTACCCCAAATTCAACCCGGCAAGGTCGATTTCAACGCTAATCCCCTCATACAGAAATAGATTTTAACAGCCCTTTAAGTCGAAAATAATGGCTTCGTCGTGTGGACGGGTGCAGGGTTAAATCGATCTAACGCTGCTAAATTCGACCTAAACTCGTAGTGTAGACCAGGGCTCAGAGTCTCATTCCAGTTCAGATGTATGCTCCCCAGTCTCTCTCCTCCATCCAAACCTGGTCTTACTTTGCCTAGTTCATCCTGAAGATAAGCTTAGCTCCCAATGGTCTGCAGAAATGCCCTGCCCATAGCTATTGGCTGGATCAGATGTACTGCTGCTTTTATGGCTCTCAGCTGTTGACAGGGGAACATGCAGCAGTTTTTCGGCAGCTGGCAGAAGGAGGGAGAGGCTGAGCACTGGCAATGCTGTGGCTTCCTTGAGTGCTATGAAGCACCGTTAACAATCAGTGGTGGCTGTGACACCATGGACCACCAACATCCCTTGAAGCTACATTTAAGATTCATTGCCGCCCTAGGTGACATCCTACAGTAAAATCTAGCATTGCTAATCTCTATGTTTGTAATGGATTGGTTGTGTCAGCTCTCTGAGACAGTGCTTACGTATTTCTTTTTGCCTTTACTGAAAGAATAACTCTACAGATGTGTCAGATGGAATTTTGTTTTGGATTAACAACATAAATGTTTAATAGGAAATTTAAAAAACCTTGCAATGTCAGATCCAATTCATCTTACACAATGCAACTGCCCCGTATAATTTAAAACATGAAAGGAGGAGTGAAGCAAGAGGTTCAGTCTATTATGAAACAGACTAAGAAATCTAGGGAATTCTGATTGGTTGATGATGAGGTTGCACAAACCCTATGCTCAGGTGTAAACTTCTCCCTCTCTTTTTTATATTAAAAATTGTGCAGGACATATTTTACATGCCATGCACACGGAAGTACAGCACATTGCCAAACCTGGAGACCAATGTGTTCCGTTGACCCACAGAACAGATGCAACAAGGGCAGCAAAAAGGCAAGGCTCCCCCGCCATACTGCCATTCCAAAATGTCTCAAACCTAATCTGGAGGGCCCACTTCTCAAAATAAGAGGATAGCTTCACCTATAGGTGCATTCCAGCCCTAATCCAGCAAAGCATTTATGCATGTGCTGAAGTGCCACTGAATTCAACGGGACCTAAGTACGTGTTTGAAGAGCTTTGGAGAGAAGGGATGGATTGCTGAATTGGGGCCCCAAATCATAGACTGCCTTCCTAGACTGACAACAAAGATGGTATGGGAAACTCTTTATAGGAAGATGGAAAAGGAAATAAATTTGAAACAGTCCCCTGAACATCTGATGGTGATAACCTTCAGTAGTTTCATATCTATCCCAGGGTGGCAAAGTGTCAACATAAAGGGGCAAGATTATACATCCTATTACATCCCTTGTGCCCTGAAATTCCTCTTACCTTTTAAACATAATTTAGGTTCTCATGTGACTGAAGTTATGGTATATGACCTTGTGTTACTGTGTACTAAAGACATGCAATGAAAAAAATCTCCCAGAAATACAGTGTCCGACTAGTCTTACTGCTTAAATATCAGTTAACATCTATCTTAATATTCCTTTCATAACAAGAGAGGATATTTTGCTCTTAATATCCATAAAGTCTGTATTATATAAAAGTTCAAATACTGAAATCAGAATTCCAAATGTATCATCTTACAAGATATTAAAGGAAAGCATGAACAAAAACAAACAAACAAAACAAAACACCCTCATCATAGAGCTTCACATTTTTTAAGACCCTCAATTCAGATTACAGATATAATTTGAGGTAGTTTTACTTTGTGTCTGCTGCTGGGAATAAACATACCCTCAACAGACAGGTTGAAGTGAAGCTCCTCCTCCTTACTTACTTCAATAGCAGTGATTGCCATGCTGCAGTAGCAAAGCTTTCTTAATTCTGCACAAATAATTGCTATAACAACTACCACAGAAGAGAAGCTTGGCATTCTAAATAGCAGTGCAACTATTATAAGAATATTGAATCCAAGGAGTTTATAAGCAATACCAAATCACCTTGTTAGTAGGAAACAGTTTCCTTATAATGTCTGGACAGGCCTGGAAACCTCACATTGTGTACATTTTTCTATAATCATTCTTAACACATTTCATAATCTACTCCTCATCAATTACAAAAATAGTTAAACATATGCTAATAGAGTCTGAAAAAAATCACAATCTTGACCATAATTAGCATTTAAGTACCATGGCAAAACTCTGATTTCAAAACAATCTTCTTTCCAACTACACAGATTAGCTTTATGTTACCATGCCATGTTCAAAATCTTCCTCTACCACCCCAATCTTCACAGGTTATTTAAATATTATTGATAACTTCCCACTTCTAATTTTACAGTACTTTCATATTCTGCTCTCTAGAAGACTTAGGGTTTGACATTTTTCTCCTCTTATAGAGGGATGGAGGGGATTGGGGGATTTATTTTGCTTACATAGTAGGGGTTTTAAAGCAAATTTTACATTTGGCACCTGATAGCAGAAATATAAAATGTATAACTTGGGAATTTGAAGTGAATGGTTGCTCTTAGATTTCCCTACACTGTGTGGAGCTAAAGATGATACCATACTTCAGATCACTGGAAGCAGAATGTTCCACAGATCTGCAATAAGCTCTCTGATTTCACATCTGATCCGAACAACAACATAATTTCAACACTCTTCCGATACTATCCCTTAGATATGATAACTCCACTAGTATTGTCATGATTCATTTCAACTTTCTTTTTCATTCTTAGTTCATAAGAAGGGTGAGACTCACAATTAGAATTTCAAAAACATTAATGATGTGTAAGCAAGATAAGATCCCACAACACTCACCACCAAATACATCTCCATTCTGGTAGTTCTTCCCCTTCTGAGCTTCCTCTTCATTTTGAACAGTAGAAACATGCTTGGCTGATGCACAGCCCATAGCTTCATTCAGTCAGCTCCAGCTGGACTGAACCACAAATCATCTCTACAGATGCCTAAGCATTGTTTTAAAAATAATCCACCTTCTTGCTTGGTTGTCAAGACACTTCTACCTGCAGATACAAAAGAGAAGAAAAAAATTTCTAAGCATATTGACAGAAAGCCATCATTAAAAGGTTGCGCTTTTTGGCAATCAGGAAAATATCACGATGGTATTTCGGGGAGAGAAGTGCAGGAAAAACACCGTCTCAAAGAATACATGCACGTTTTTTTTTCCCCTGAAGCACATATGAGAAATCAGAGACATTTGCTTCTCTTGCTACTTTTCACGATCTGTCCATCAAGCTAATTTTCGTAGAAAGCTTATTAGTGCTTGGGAACTGATACATGCAAGTGTCGAACACTGGGTCAGATAAAAAGAAAAGTCAATTAAGATCTTATGTCTCTGTACGCAAAAGATGAAAGTAAATGGCATTAATCCTTTGCCTGTTTAAGTGTTTATTGCACTAAATTAGGGGTGGCCAACCTGTGGCTCCGGAGCCACATGCGGCTCTTCAGAAGTTAATATGCGGCTCCTTGTATAGGCACCGAATCCAGGGCTGGAGCTACAGGCGCCAACTTTCCAATATACCGGAAAAGGGGGGTGGGGGGCTCACTGCTTAACCCCTGTCTCTGCCACAGGCCTTGTCCCCATTTCACCCCTTCCCGCCCCCTCCCCTGAGCCTGCCATGCCCTCACTCCTCCCCCCACAGAGCCTCCTGCACACCACAAAACAGCTGATCGGGAGGTGCGGGGAGGAAGAGAGTAGGAGGCACTGATCAACGGAGCTGCTGGTGGGTGGGAGGCACTGGGAGCTGATGGGGGGCTGCTGCCATATTACTGTGGCTCTTTGGCAATGTACATTGGTAAATTCTGGCTCCTTCTCAGGCTCAGGTTGGCCACCCTGCACTAAATGATCTCTACAAAAGTAGAGCACTCATAAAAAGAGTATTCCAGCAGTCCATGTGCCTGATAAATTTGACACAAAAAACAAAACAAAAAACAATACCAGAACAGGACTTTATACCATACCACATCTTGAAAATTTTAGTGATACTTTTACTGACACTTTTCTGATCTACAAGTACTATGCCAATATTCTGAATTCAAAACTCTCTCTCCTCTTTCCACTAAACAGACTAATTTCATGCCTGAGGACTGAGCCTACTATCCAGGGTGGAAAAATAGCTGTGCCATCAAACCCCCACAAAGGCAACCCTCTCTCCCAATTTAATGGCTAAGGGCCTTGATTCAGCAAATCATCTAAATACACACTGAAATCCCATCTCAAACAATGTCTGTTTCCCATCCCTCCATATACACACTTTCTGTTCACGGTATCCTCTACCTAACCCCATATATTTTTTGCATTCTTTCTCCTCCCTCCCTGTGACGTTATTGATATAATCTGGGACCATATAGAACATGGTTGCAACCAAGGTCCTGTAGTGGCACCAAATCTTATGTAAAGGGGGGTCATATAAGGTGTTTAAGACCAGGTTATGGGTTGCTGGTTATGATTATGCTGTCTGTATGCATGTGTCATTTTGTAGTTGAAGTTATGAATATTGGCTCTATACTGTCTGTACTTCAAACTTATGCTATGCTTCTGGGAAACATCCCAGACAAGTTGGTGTTAGCTCTGCCTAGCCTGCTTGATGGCCCATTAAGGACCATCAGCTATACAACTGACACACTGAGAGAAGGCAGATACGCCTTGTAACTCAGCAAAGTATGCAGGAACTTGCCCATGTAACCCCAGACTCCATTTTGCTGTAATTTTCCACAGTAAGGACAAATTGGTTCTTACACCTGGAAAAGACTATAAAAGGCTGATGCCTCATCTCCATCTTGTCTTCAATCCTGCTCCTTACCTCTGGAGGGACTTTGCTACAAACTGAAGCTCTGAACAAAGGACTGAATGACCCATCCCTGCGGGGGATGTACTCCAGAGACTTGATTTGAACCTGCAGTTTACTCCATCACTGCTACAAGCCTGAACTAAGAATTCTGCTATTACTGTATGTAATTGATTCCATTTACCCAATTCTAGCTCCGATCTACATCTTTTTCCTTTTATGAATAAACTTTAGATTTTAAATTCTAAAGGACTGGCAACAGCGTGATTTGTGGGTAAGATCTGATTTGTATATTGACCTGGGTCTGGGGCTTGATTCTTTGGGATTGAGAGAACCTTTTTCCTTTATTGGGGTGTTGGTTTTCATAACCATTCATCCCCATAACGAGTGGCATTGGTGGTAATACTGGGAAACTGCAGTGTCTATGGAAATTGCTTGTGTGACTTGTAGTTAGCCAGTGGGGTGAAACCAAAGTCCTCTTTGTCTGGCTGGTTTGGTTTGCCTTAGAGGTGGAAAAACCCCAGCCTTGGGCTGTAACTGACCTGTTTTAAGCGATTTGTCCTGAATTGGCACTCTCAGTTGGGTCCTGCCAGAACTGCATCGTCACACTCCCCAAAAGGCCCCCCCCAACAGATTTCTAACTTATTAAATCAATTTGTTCTCCTCGTACTCCCAACCACCCTCTCATAGGATAGGAAATTTTACCAGACTCTTAGTAGCCGGAGAACTAATGTACTAGCTGTAGACGGAGATAGGGACCCACTGTTCAGAAGAAATGCAACTCCAACCTTCCCTCATTTTCCGGTTGCTACAAGAGAGATAATTTCCACTACTGTACAATATCACCTAGTTTTCAGTTTTAGGTTCCCTCTCCAGTAAAGCTCTAATACCCACCTTTGCTATAGCTCATTGCTTTCCCAAGAAGCAGTAGAATGAAATGGACCTGATCCCCATGCTAAACAAACAGTGTTCTAAATAGTGGCCGTGAAAATGACAAGACTGTTCAAATTTTCACTCTGCAGTATCCTAGGCAAGCTTTGAGCAGCAGAGGCACTGGAGTTGTCAGTCTGTGGACTAAGGAAGACAGCACCTCCTCAGTTAATCTTCCTTATGAAAATATATTCTTTGTTCCCATGAGGACTGGAAACTTACTAATTTTTAAAAGGAAGTTTAAATTTTGTAATAGATGATGGCCATTGCCTGGAAAAGCTTCCTACTTGCCTTGGGCAAGTGCCTGAGGCGATTTTTCAAGCTCTGATTTTATCAGTCAGCTCATTAAACAACATTTCGATATTGCTAGTTAGTATGCAAAAAAGCACCACGTTAATTCCATTCATATACATTGTAAGTATTTAAATAAGAACAACCACAGAAATGAAGATGCAGCAATTTTATTTAAATCATCTTAACTGATCTTACATTCCTATAACAGAGTGAAAGTAATTGCTTACAACAATGTGTATCTGCATTAGTGTGCCCTAATAACATAAGTGTCAGAATGTTATTTTAGATGAATAGCTTCAAACCCATACATTAGCAGGTCTGGCTCCTAAGCGGAAGCGCGCAAGTTCTCCGTGCAGCTCCCGGTCAATGGGAGTGCGGAGCTGGTGCTTGGGGTAGGGGCAGCGCGCGGAGCCCTGTGGCCGCCCTGCTTAGGAGCCGGACCTGCTGCTGGCTGCTTCTAGGGCGCAATGCAGTGTCAGAACAGGTAGGAACTAGCCCGCCATAGCCGGGCCACACCGCCGACGAGACTTTTAATAGCCCGGTCGGCAGTGCTGACCATAGCCACCACGACCGAGTGCCTTACATTCCACGACCCAGTACTGGGTCACAACCACAGTTTGAAAACCACTGACTTAGAGTCTGCCATGAGGCAGGTATAGTTGAGCTGTCCTATAGGTATGCTGACTGTCAGGGATCAGTCCAGATGGGTTGAGTTGGTTTCATTTTCCTACGGCAAGTAGAAAGAGCGATGAAGAGTTTAGCAAGAGCTAAAGACTAGAGGGCTGGATACTCACTGGGTCCCATCTCACTGCCATGGGCAATAAGAGGGAACTGAGGGACAGCTGTAGGCATCCTACCCTTTATGCTCTCATACAGAAGCATGAGGCGGTACAGGGCACATGTGCCCCCTCAAGGAACACAGCTATTCAAAAGACTAGTCTCACACACAAGCGCCCATACATCTATAGAGGGATCCACGATGACACATAGTCAAAGGATACAACCTTTCCCCCCCTTATGACAGAGCCAAAGGGTGAGATTTTCCAATAGTTGAGTCTGTAAGAGAACAGAATGGCTATCCTGCCTCTAAATTTGGATTTCATCGTTCTGAACCTATGGTTACTAGAGTATCCTTGGGAGAAGAGAGATGGAGAACCAGGCCTGTGATGTCAGTCAGCCAAATTGCTGCAAGGCAGATCAGGTGAAGTGCCTTGTCAGCAATAGGATCATGGATGGTGAAGGGCTCATTGACTACAAATAACATGTTATCAAAAGGAAGCTATGGTCGTGGTGCTTTCTCGTGGGCTCATATAGCTGACTGCAGAGGACAGGTGGCAGCTATCAAGGGTTCATCTTTATAGGCACCGACTGATATTTCATCTATTTCTTCCTGGCATGACTTGTATCAAGGAGTCATGAAGGTATGTGGTTGGTGTAATTGGCAATAGTAATGATCCAGTAGTATGCCTGATGGACTCCCTAAATGGTCTGAGTTAGATGAACTGTTGATGAAAGTCAGGGTGGGGGTGACCCACACACAGGCTAGGGAAATACGTTTGACAACCCTGGGCGTTGGTAAATGGGAATGAGAAAAATGGCAAAGCTCTTCTCCCAAAAATATCTTCTGTCAATCAGCAACAATACCTCTGGCTTGTCCAGGACCAGCTTCTATGAGTTCTGGAAAATGGTCTGATCATCCATGACCAGAATGTTAGTGAACGTAATCTGCTACCTCAAGGGTGACTAGGATGAAACAATGGAAACCCCAGAATCTCAGGAAGTATGTAGTGTTTGCAGTATGCAGAGAAGAGAACCACAACAGAGTTTTATTCTTTTTAACTAGAACACAAACTAGAATTTGGCATTTTTTTAAGATTAGAGGAAAGGACAATAAGTGTAATGGTACCTATAAATAAAAATACATATAGATGATCATTGGTCTTCGTATCCATCTGCTCTGGTAAGCAATAAAGTGAGTTGTTAAAAAAGTACACTGAGAAAAATTTACTATTAAGACTGGAAATATTAAATATTTCCTAAATCTTTAGTAACCTTGGAGTGTTAACATGATTACAGAGTGGTAAAATGCTCAGAGAACAGATACCTACTGTGACACAGATAGTATGGAAAAAACAAGGATGGCAAGTATTGCCCCAAGCATTAATTTTGCAGAACAAACATAATCCATGATACATGACACCTTGCAATGATCAAGCCTTCTTGATACTGCCTCCATTATTGAGGGAACCTTTATTGCCTCACTGTACAGAAGTCCATGGTGGTGATGTTCAGGCACTGTTGAGGATTACTACATGTGGTATGTCTCCCTCACATGGATGTTTCTCAGGATTAGTTAATGAATGCATGGTGTTTTGAACCTGTAAAATGCACTACTGTACTTCAAGTGTTAAGAAACATTATTAGGACAGTATGGAAGTTTCCACCCAGTTTTGTTATAATTATATTATTTAACTTGAAATATTCTTTAGTTGTTCTAGAGTGTTAGTGGCAAACATAGTCCAGTGGCCAAAAATAAACAGACTAGAAATCCCCGCCGAAGCCATTTGCATCTATGTTCACCACCCACATTGCCAATTATCCAGATTCAAGACGCAATTTGCAGGTTTCAAACTATAAAATCTTAGTAAGAAAAATCTCCTAGGAAGCTCAAAAAAATGTCTACATTTCCCAGATTAAAACATAACAGTTTTGTGTGTAGAGCACCAGGAGAAATGGTAGAGGCTAGACATACACACTTCCAAATAGGAGGTGAAAGACTTTATTCCCAGAGCTCCTTCCGACTACCAGCAATTACCACCATTAAAAGTGGGAGCTGAGAAACTAGAGTACAGTCTCCACTCTAAATACACACAATTAATTTTTCTCCAGTTTACACTTCTCCCTGACTCTCTCTCACCAACCCTTCTGCACTTTGTTTTTCTCCCTCATGTTTCTTTCTTTTCTTTTTTTCCCCAATCTTTCTTCTCAATCTTTTTCTGTCTGTGTCCTGGGATTCCTCTAATTCATTTCTTCTTTTAGTACCTCTCAAAGGCCCTGCATATAGAAGTGATCTTCTCTCTGGTCAAGGAAGGCTGGACAAACTTCTCTTTGTAGCCCACAATGCTGCTCCTTCAGTTGGTCAAAGGGAATCCTTGATGAGCAGTGAAAGGCATTCTTGCCCTCCCAGGGGGTGGAAGTACAGACTGTTTTCACAATGCTCTTAAATCACTTTTCTAGTGATCTTTCTTGGGTTTCTCTATAGTGCTTATCACCATAGACTCAAAGTTCCTGCTGGCCTGGGAAAGGGAAGGGGCTTTAGGGGACGAGAGCTGAGGAAGTGTTGTTCTAAGTCAGCCATAAAAATGTTGGCATGTATGGCTGACTTAGAACAACGCTTCCTCAGCTCTCGTCCCCTAACGCCCCTACTCTACTTGAGCTACACTGACATCATCATCATCTGGACCCATGGAAAAGAAGCCCTTGAGGAATTCCACCATGATTTCAACAATTTCCATCCCACAATCAGCCTCAGCCTGGACCAGTCCACACAAGAGATCCACTTCTTGGACACTACAGTGCTAATAAGCGATGGTCACATAAACACCACCCTATACCGGAAACCTACTGACCGCTATACTTACCTGCATGCCTCCAGCTTTCCTCCAGACCACACCACATGATCCATTGTCTACAGCCAAGCTCTAAGATACAACTGCATTTGCTCCAACCCCTCAGACAGAGACAAACATCTTCAAGATCTCTATCAAGCATTCTTACAACTACAATACCCACCTGCTTAAGTGAAGAAACAGATTGACAAAGCCAGAAGAGTACCCAGAAGTCACCTACTACAGGACAGGCCCAACAAAGAAAGTAACAGAACGCCACTAGCCATCACCTTCAGCCCCCAACTAAAACATCTCCAGCGCATCATCAACCTATCCTGAAGGACAATTCCTCACTCTCACAGATCTTGGGAGATAGGCCAGTCCTCACTTACAGACAGCCCCCAAACCTGAAGCAAATACTCACCAGCAACCACACACCACACAACAAAAACACTAACCCAGGAACCTATCCTTGCAACAAAGCCAGTTGCCCATTTCATTCTGCTGTTCCTGCTGGAGCGTCTAAGCAAACACTATTGGCAGGATGGGAGTCCAAGGCACTATCCTACCCTAACGAATTCTCTTGCAGAGTAGTTTTTTAAAATACCATGGTGGGTCCCACAAGTAAACTAGATTCCCATAATTCTGTACCAAAGTTGAAAGCTTTGCAAGGTATATCTTGTTTCCCATAACTTAGTTAAGGGATAGGGTCTCATGATGGAGCAACTCTAAAGCTGAATACAAAATGCTTAACAGAAGAATTTACAGGTGCTTCTGTATTTGTTTTAGTCTTTGTTTACTGCACTGAGATAGCCAGATCTACATTTTATGGGGGTTGCAAACACACAAAGTTTCTTCCCATGTTGACCACTCAGGAAACCAGGTGATAATTTCACAAAGCTTTAGAGATCACATAGCAGTAAGTGCTGAACAAGTTTACAAGGAGAAAAAAAAAAGTTAAGAGACCTAATGTGTAACAGTTCAGCCAGTGAAAAACCCAAGCATTTTACTTAATGTTAATTAGATTTGTTCACTGCAAAACACAGACCAGTTTGATTTTAATTTTGAAGAAAATATTTTCAGAACTATAAAGCAACACATATCTCTGTGTGTACATTGAATGAAGAACCTTGGAAGTCACAATGAGGGATCTTCCCCATTTCCCTATCCTTGATTAAAGTCTATCCCCCTTCCTAAGTTGCCCTAGACCAAGGGTTGGCAACCTTTCAGAAGTGGTGTGTCGAGTCTTCATTTATTCACTCTAATTTAAGGTTTTGCGTGCCAGTAATACATTTTAACGTTTTTAGAAGGTCTCTTTCGATAAGGCTATAATATATAACTAAACTATTGTAAGTAAAGTAAATAAGGTTTTTAAAACATTTAAGAAGCTTCATTTAAAATTAAATTAAAATGCAGGGCCCCCCGAACTGGTGGCCAGCACCTGGGCAGTATGAGTGCCACTGAAAATCAGCTCACATGCCGCCTTCAGCACATGTGCCATAGGTTGCCTATCCCTGCCCTAGACTGTCTGTGCCAGGAAAGATTTTTTTAATTGACTAAAAGTTCTCTCTGAGGCAGACAACCATAATTTTTGTCTTTGGAATGCACCAAACGGCCTACGTTGCCTTTAAAAAAACAACACCCTGTGTAAGGTCTGAGGCCTTTTTCTGCAGCCATATTAGGAAGGCAGCAGCCATGAGCCAAGAAGCAGAAAGTCACATCCTCTCATTCTATCTAAATGATATTAAAACAATGTAATATTGGGTTGTTAAGAAGGCGATCCTGTGCTAATAGTACCCACTGCCACCAGATAAAGAAAAAGATCTTCAGATGTTTCAAGAAAATTTTCTTTGATTGCATTTTGTCTGGCACGGAATAACTTATCAATAAGGCTGTGAGTTTTTCACAGAGATCAGGGATTCCGTGACTTTCTGTGACTTCCGTGACTTCTGCAGCAGCCAGTGCGCCTGGCTCAGGGGCGGCTCAAGCAGCTGCTGGGGCAGTGTTGGGCCACCGCGCCCCCCTGCAGCAGAGTTTGGGTGTGGGAGGAGGCAGGGGTTGGGGCATGGGATGAGGTGAGGCAGGCTCTGAGCGGTGCTTACCTGGGGGCTCCCTGGAAGTGGCAACATCCCCCTCGCTCAGCTGCTAGGTGGAGGCATGGCCAGGCAGCTCTGCACGCTGCCGCTGCCCAGAGTGCTGGCTTTGCAGCTCCCACTGGCTGGGATACTTTAGTAAAATGATTGGTTAAGGTATAGCTAAGCAGGAATCTAGTTTCACTATATAAACTGGAGTCCAAAAGGAAGTTCTTTGGAACCAACTCCAGGACACAGCCCCAAGATCAGAGCTGCCAGACTTCAACACCCTGTCAACTATATTGTGCAGAAGTTGGAGCCTCTGGATGACCTGATCCTGACTGGCCAGCAGGGAAAAGTTTGTCTGTCTTATTGGGAGTGGGGAACATTGTGTGCTTAAGCATGTCAATTCCATTTTGGTGACTGTTAATAAATAGATGTTAAGAATATTATTGTGTAAGGCTCTTTCATGGGTAAATGATCCCACAAACCCACAGAGTGTAAGGTTACACCTTAAGCTCACAGAAGGGTAAGGGTGGGTGCCTAAATTAACAGAATTACACCATGAGCCTGAGGAACAGGGTAAAGGTGTGTGCCCTAGAGTGTAAGGTTATGCCCTGAGCCCTAGGAACTGGGTATAGATGGGTGCTCCTAGGGTGGGCAGGTAATACCTGGACTTTATTCCCTGCCTCCCTTTGGAAACTGTTCAAACTCACACTGTTAGCAGGCAACATAAAGCAATGCTGAAATTAATCAATTTATCTGCTAAATAAGCAGAAAAAAATGTTACAATGTAATCACATAGGTGGCAGGCATTTATTCTATTTCCTACATCGTGTCTTAAAAACACACTATAACACGTTGTGCATTTAAATTAGTCTGTTAAAATAAACCATTAAACAAGTATTCTGTGCAATATATTTAAAGAAAATCCATTCTATGACATAAGCAGCAACACAAGGGGACAAAGAAAAGTCAAAGTGAATAATGGAGTTCTTTTCCTTTGAATGCAGAACCAAAATACGCTCGCCTTGATTTGTTCATGTTAATAGCCATGAAATGAAGCATCTTCTTCCTCTATGAAATCTAGTTGCTTCCATGATGCTATATTGCCATGTTTATTGCCACATTTCACTATCCTATTGCAAAAACCATATTGTAGCCATGCTAGATGAATCTGGAAGGATGATCTAGCCAATTATGCAAAGGAGAAAACTTTACCATACAAATACTATCAGCAATAATGTGAAAGGAAAATACAGTTTAATAGGATTTTGTTAAGATTGTATTAAAAACCATCCCCAGTATGGTGGGAGATTGTTGGAAAGGCACTTTGCATTTACCCCATCAGTGAAACTATGCTCAGTGTAAAACACATCTCAAGAACATTATGATCTTAAAGTTAAGGAGAAAAAAGAAACAAAATACACAAGCAGGTTGGCTAAATTTTGTTAGCAGGGAGTGAACTGGCTTGATTTAGTGCCCCTAATTAGTACCTCTGTGTTATTTGTTATATTACTTGATGCAGTTGGTACCATTGCCCCATGGAGGCCCATCATACTGTCTTTATGAGCAAAATGATTTGTCCCATTGTTTCATCTCATATCCTTGTTTCACAATAAACATTTCCTCAGTACATATTTTCGATCCATTAAGCTACAAATAATAATTTCTGAATATAAAGTATGTTGGCTGCAACTATGATATTATGTCAAGGGAACATTTTCTCCTTATTTAGTCCACTAAATATACCATATGTACTAATGATTCCTTCCATAAAGATTTTATTATGTCCACGATAAGATACAATTGAGAGGAGGATCTTCCTCTACCTATGTCATGATAATCCCACTATTTGCAAATTTAAGTCTCACAAGCAAAAAACTCAAAATTCATGAGCACGAAAATAGATCATAAGACCAATGATTCCGGCAGTTTGCAAAAACAATAAAAAAGCTATTATTATTTTATTTTAACTATTTATACAATAGCCAAGTGCTGGATGGGGTTGAAATGTTACAAAATAACTGAAAGTCAGTCAATCACTTACCTAAAGTCAAAGCAGATTTTTTTTTTAACATGACATGGCTTTTACAGCACATTCTCTCTTGAAAGTTTTTTTTTTTTTTTTTTTTTTAATTCCCAGAAAATTAATACATCAAGGAATTGGAAGACGGTGAAGATCTTACAGGATGATGAATTGGTGATACAACAGTAAATTTAGTTTGGTCTATGCAAACTGGAAATATGATGCTTTAGCAGTACCCTGAGAGAAACTAGAATATGACAACAGTATATTTCACCCGTACTTCCCATTCCTCCTTACAATCATTGCATTTAGTATGGTATATCTGTATCATGTAAGAGGTGTTTATACTTCCAGACTTTCAAAAGGACTGGACATTTCTTACCTTTTTTTTCTCTTTCAATCAGGGTATTTGGCGCCTTTGTCAATCTAAATTGCATGAAAAGAAACTAAAATACATTAAATACCTTCCTATCAGTTCTTTTCCACATAAGCAATTGCTGTAGCTATCACAGGATTTTATGGAATCATGAAACTCTTGGGGACATCTCCACTTGCTATGAAAAAAACATTTGAGAACTTCTGTGTCAGAGGTAGCCAGTTACCAAGACACCTTCCACCCCACCACAGAACAGTTTCATGGAAGAAAGAGTCTTGTTTTGTTACTTGACTCCAAAGGATTGTTGGAAGCACACAGTATCTACAGTAGCTACTAGCTTGTGTAACCTGCTTAGGCCAGCAAGATAAAGCAAAACACACACATTATATTACACCAAAAGCTCTTGCTAATACTAATAGCAAATAGAGGGCGTGGGCCATTTATAGCTGATAACGTTTTTCTAAGGTATGTTTCTAAAGGTCACTCATCTTTAACCAAACCAACAATTCAGTGGAACTTATTTTTTCCGAAGCTATCACTGTGCTACCTGGTACTTAGCTTATATGTGTAAACATTATGTGGTATCTCCTCACATTATTTCAAAGTTACAAGAAACCTTTCCACCCTACAGGAGAAATAAAAAGTGTAAATTCAGCTCAATGCTTAAACAGAGCCTTTCAGATTTTTTAGTGCAGTCATAACGTGGATTATTATTTTGAGATGAAATGATCAGCGTATTCAGGAAAATAAATAATTGTTATGCCCAGTCACACTGTCTGTCACTCAGATGGCTTAACCCGAAAACAAGACTGAACTGTGCAGTAATCTCAACAGTGTCACTAAGAAAAGTCCATTAACTATAGAAACAAATTTTGGGGGAAGATTAACATCAAGGTTGTGACAGAACAACTCTTCGCCCATCTGGCTCCACTATAACTGTGCTCTACAAACTGCATGTTGGCTTTTCATCTGCTTTCAGACTCAATTCAAGGTGTTGGTTCTAACCTCTGAAGCCCTGTTTTTCCTTGGAGCTAATTACTTTAGGGATTGTTTCTCTTTTCATTAGGGTGACAAACTAACCATCATATGTCCCTATCAAATCAAAACAGGGCAAGCTTTTTCCCACATTTCGTCAGTAATCATGCAAAGCACTACATACTCCAATGCACATGGTACAATTTTACAGTGTAACTGGGGTCTGTTCTTTTAAAATAATCGTTATACCAGGGGTGGCCAACCTGTGGCTCCGGAGCCACATGTGGCTATTCAGAAGTTAATATGCGGCTCTTTGTATAGACACCGACTCCGGGGCTGGAGCTACAGGCGCCAACTTTCCAACGTGCTGGGGGTGGGGTGGGGTGGTGCTCACTGCTCAACCCCTGGCTCTGCCACAGGCCCTGCTCCCACTCCACCCCTTCCCGCACCCTCCCCTGAGCTTGCTGTGTCTTTGCTCCCTCTCCTCCCCACCAGAGCCTCCTGTATGCCATGAAACAGCTGATTGGGAGGTGCGGGGAAGGAGGGGGAGGCGCTGATCAGCAGCCAGTGGGCAGGAGGCGCTGGGAGCAGGGAGCTGATGTGGGGCTGCTGACGTATTACCATGGCTCTTTAGCAATGTACATTGGTAAATTCTGGCTCCTTCTCAGGCTCAAGTTGGCCACCCCTGGTTATACTGTATTTTGTCCCCCATGCAGTTTTTTTTTTTTAATTTCCTTGAAATGCAGTTGGTCACCCTCTTTTCCATGTACCACAATGATGGCTGAGATCAACATATGAATTGCTTTTTCTAACAGTTCCTAGATGTACACTCAGATGCAGGGCATGCTCTATGGAGAGTCTTTTGCCACGGCGGCACCTTCCTTCTAAATAACAGAGTTTGACTTTATCGACCATTGAAGAGCAATGCAAGAAATTTTTGGCCAGCCATTTCTTAACTATAGACCATAAGAAGGTTCTTTAGGGTTAGATGCAGCCAGTATAAGGAAGAAGGTTGTTTATGCAGCCTATTGCAGATAATTCCATTTAACATCTGTTTGCATTTAATCTATGTCATTCGTCTAGATACTATGTGTACAGAACAAATAAAATCAATAAGATGAAATAAAAATTGCCAGACAGACTTGCATAGCTCATATATACCAACTGATCTATGGTTTCAGGTGCCAAGAAAAATTAAATGTCTCCTAGCCGCAACGGTCTGAACATACCCCATATGTTAATCAATCACTGAGGGCAGGCTGGGCAGTAGCACTGATTAATGAATACCTCAGGTGCGTAGTGATGCATGGGCTCTAGTACAGTGCCTCCAAGGCACCCAAGGTGTGCATTAATCAACACTGCAGCACCATCTGAAGGGTCTCATTGTGATCACAATTTGAGCCTTTTCATTACCAAATTATGGCAAGTTTAAAATAGTTTCCGAACACCCTCGTGCCATGTAAAATAATTCCTATGGACTTTTAAAAAGCCAAATAATGGTATTTAAAAGTAAATTTAACAGTTTCTAAATGGAATTATTTTTATTACAGATTTCCAGGATCAGGTTTCTCTTCTTCCTCTGGCCCCACTTACCTATTTGGACTTTTACTGCTCTACAATAAAACAGTACCACCACCCCAGCCCCATCTAGCCCTTTGGGTGCCCCAAAAAGCTTTTAAAGTAAGTGAATACAGAAACAGACTTGCCAGTTACCCCAATATTCAAATTACCCAGCAATTACAGAAACAAAAATTAACTAACCTCCCAACTCAATCCCTACCACCATCCTTTGTTCAGCATCATTTCACTTTGTCTTGGGAATGGCCTTTAGTCCCTCTCACTGGCTTTGCAACCTAAGCCCCTGTACATCTGTTCTTCAGTTACACTGTTTTCAGGACTCACCTGGGAACAGCTTCATGCTCCCTAATGACTGTCACAATACAATGCAAGATACCAACCAGTCAGAACACGGGAATGAGGTGGAAGCTGCAAATAAAAATGGAGCTGTTCCTCTCTACAGCAATGCTGAGCAGCAATATCGAGTCGCAGGTTGCCCCAAGGCTGCCTCCTATGCATTTGTGATAACAAGAGCTACACCAAGAACTGCTATAATGCTCTACTTAAGTTAAAACTAAAACAAAACAATTCAGCTGTGCATAAGCAGTCAGGAGAGATGAGTGGGGGCAGGATAACAGGCGACCTGCTGTAAATGTGTCAGAGAGGCAACACTTTTCTGCCATATGCCCCTCTGATGCTGCTCTTCTGGGTACAAGCAGACAGCAATTTAATGGGGCTCTCTTCTTGGTGCGATATCTGGGGAACCAGAAATCCCTTCTCTCTGGACTGACAAAATTAAGGCTACAGAGACAGGCTCTGGCTGACACTCAGAAAATTATTTATTGGCTCATCCTAGTTTGTGAGGAGATCTGCTCTTGCTACAGCTCCCTCGACGACTCCAACAAGTTCCGAAACCTGTTAAATGACAGACAACAGCAATCCACCCACAGGATGAGGAGTTGGAGACCTGATGAATCATTACTATTCTAAACTAGCCTTGCCCATTGACACACTGGGCCTCAAATGGCCCCTTCCTCCCCACTGCCAACACAGATCTCCTTGGTTTTCTGATACCCTAGGTTGGATGAATAGAGAGGGATGGAAACTTGAACACTGATAGCAGAAAACAATGGCTGATTCAGACAGGATAAAACAAATTCCTCAAAGCCTATGCTGAGACTGTATTAAGGGCCAAGAGGACCTTCCTGACCACCTTTACTGAGGTTGCCAAATCCCTCCATAAGCAGTTATCCAGGGTGGCTGCCCGCTTCATTCATCCTGAATGCCTATAGCACCAAGCTCTGAGAAGAGCTATCATCCTACTTAGTTGGAACAATCATTCACATTTGGGAATGCTTCTCAAACAGCTTGGATCCACTCTGCCTTTATCAATCAAGCAACAGCCTGCCTGCAGTCAGTACACTCACTCATCACGCATCCTAAAAGAGTTTTGAGCCAAGACTTGTGAATCCAACCCATGTTCTTCCTGGAGCGTGAAAGAGAGTCATGAACAGCTGGCACCACTCCTGACTGAAATAGCCAATGTCATTCAGAGAAGGAATCTTCCTTTCCTCCTTCAGACGAGCAATAGTCCGACAAACCCTGACAAAACCCACCCTGGATACTTCAGTCCAAGCGAACTACCACCAATGACAAACCTCCCACTCCTGAGCAAGCTCACAGAGAAGCTAGCAAAAGGTCAACCTTCAAGCTCATATAACAGAAACTAAAATTCTAGATCTGGCTCAATCTAGACTCAGGACACGGAATGGAAACCACTTCAGTGGCACTGATGGATGATCTCCTGTCAATGGATAGAGAACAGACATCTATTCTCATCCTCCTGAACCTCTCCACAGCATTCAACACTGTTGACCATGAGATACTGCTGCCTCACCTGAGAGAGGTGGCAGGAGTCCAGTTTAATGCACTAACATGGTTTGAGTCCTTCCTGGAGGGATGCACCCAAAGAGTACTGTTGGAAACTGCATCGCTACCACTAGCCCCCTCATTTGTGGGGTTCAATTTTCACCAGGGTCCTTTTCAACATCTACATGCAACCACTTGACCAATTGACCAGGGTCAATTTTCACTCTGGTCCTTTTCAACATCTATGCAGTCACTGGGTGAACTGGCCAGATGACATGGATTCAAGTGCCAGCAATATGCAGATGATACACAGTTCTACCTATCTTTCCTCACTACCACCAAGATGGCCCTTTGTTTAGCTGAATCTGAGCAAAACAGAGGTGATGCTGGTGGGCAGAGGAAAGTATTTTGAGGAGTTTACAGCCACAGTTCAGTACATAGTTTAGGAGTATTCTTGGATTCCTCACTGATGCTGAGCTCTCACTTTGCAACAGTCAGAAGTAATGCTTTCGACCAGGTCCGGTTGGCTAGGAGAATCTGTTCCATCCTGGTGGACTTCATCTTGCCTTGGTTATTCATGCTTTTGTCACCATTTGGCTGGATTATAGCAATGCAATGTACCTGGGAATGTAGCTTTCAGCACTTGGGAAACTTTAACTAGTTCCGAACACAGCAGCATTTCTCCTCAGCAACACAGGCTACTGTGAACATATCAGACTTGTCTTCCACTCTCTGCATGGGCTCCCTGCAGAATTCTGAATCAAGTTCGAGGTCTCAAGTCCTTATCTTCACTCTGGGCCCAGAATATCTAAAAGATAATTTAAAGCTCCAGGACAAAGAGCATAGTTGACAACTATGCTTCTCTGACACAGCTGAACTGTCAACAGTAAGAGTAAAACTTGTCTGTGTGGGAGACAGAACCTTCTACTGGACTGGTCTGAGACTGTGGAATGAACTCCCCCAAGTACTAAGACCCTCACAAACCTCACCACTTTGTAGTCCAAGTGCAAGACATTTCTTTGACCTTGCCATTTCTAATATAAAGACATAGCAGTGAAAGTGAAAGAGTGAGTGAGAGTATGCAACACATTTATGTGTGAGAGGGAGCACACGTGTGTGTGTGTGTGTGTGTGTGTGTGTGTGTGTGAGTGAGTGTGAGAGAGAAAGAATATATATATTTAAAAAAACCCACAACACACTTACCAAAACAAGAACTCCACAGCACACATTTCACTCTGGGTAGAGGATGAGAAAACAAAACACATGACAGATGTGTAATCATGTTGCTTGATGCACTACTGAGAGGCGCTTATAACTACAGTGATAAGCACAGTTCAAAAACCTGTGTAGAACTGAACAGAATAATATTCTATGCACTTCAGTCTAATTTCCCTCTCCAGAAGGAGCATGCAGGTTCACTTTTGGTTCATAATGGAGTCAATTTCATTTTCAGCTTCTCTCACACTAGCACAGCGATGTTGAGCTTTAACTCATAATACTGCAGGGATGTATTCAAACCCAGAAAAATATTTTCATTGACTTTAAAAAATATTGTGGGAACATTTCTATTCACAAAGTTTGGTGAAAATATTTTTAGAAACTTTTTTAATTTTGGAGTCTAAACAACCTCAGAATGTCTCTTTGACAATGCACTAGTTCACTTTAAATGACTGCTTAGGTCTTGTCTGCTCACAAACTTGCACTGGTTTAGTTAAAATCAGGGCAAACCCTGTGCAGACACTTATTTCAGTTTAGAAGTGGCTTATGCTGGTTTAGCTTAAACCTGATCCCGATCTACTTAAACTACAATGAAAGTTACTCTTAAACCGATATATGAAGGTCCACACAGCCTTTTGCACCAGTTTAAACACAAATGATTTAAACTCACCTCTTTAGTTAAACTGGCACAATTTTCCTTTTGGACAACTCATTAGTTAAGTACATATGCTACCAGATGTCATGCAGATTTTGTGAGTGCAAAAGCTATGTGACGTTAAAAAAAGATCAGGCAATTTAAGTTCTCCTGTAAGAGGGTGAGTGTGGGCATTCTAATTAATCTGTTAATTACTCTTCTACAACCTTCAGAATGGTAAATTATTAACCAGTGCTGCTCACTATTCAAAATGAAATTGAAAATGACAGGGTCCCAAGACCAAGAAACGTTTAGAAACTTTTAGTGAGCTATATTTAATTCCTGCCATAATGTTCCTATGTGTCATCAAGGAATATCAAGCACAGCTCCTCTAAGGGGAGGTGTCGTAGTACAAGAGGAGTGGGAGGGCTAATGCCAGCCAGGATGGATATGTCATGCCGGAATTCCAAAATCACAGACAAGAGTAGATCAGTTTTAGTTGTGAGGAAGTCATGAATCTAATGGGGCATCCAGCTGAAATCTTGTATGTTTTGTTTGCACTCTGCATCAGCACACCCTTGGCAAAAAGCCACAAGGAAAAAAACAAATGGAATGTATGGACCATCTAGAAAGTCTACAGATTCATTTGAGGCCAAAGCACAGAAAGCCACATGAAGCAGAAAAAACACATGAACTCCACTGAAACACCAGCTAAGAGAGAAAATTTGTACTAAATAATTTCAACAAGTTCAAACTGCTAATACAGTAAGAAGCAGTTGAAATAAGATGGGAACTTCCGGAGAATCAACAGCGCTGCTAAAACCTCCTGACTGGGAAAAAGTGACTGGCTGACATCTTTGCAGCCAGCTAGTTTTCCAAAATTTTAAATTGGGAGATGGAGGACAACCCTATACACTGTATGTTGCATGCAACACTGTTCCCTCAACTAGGCAGAAAAGGCAGAACTGATTAACATTAAAATTTACGTGACTGTTTAATTCACAAAAACAGAATACAGTAGTCAGCTGAAGAGAAAACCTTCATGCTGGATCCATATCCAAGCTCTAAATTCTTATTTCTACCTCAGCCCTGAAACCCAGGGAAAAGATGAGTAAGAAAAGTTTGAAAAGATTTTCAAAGGCACAAATGGAAGTAAGACATGCAACTCCCATTGACTTTCAATGACAGCTGGATACCTAACTGTCCTGTACCTGAATACATCATCTGTGACAGTCTTCTGCCTTTGTCAGACTCAGAATGTTATGAAACGAACACTTATATGCAAGGAGTGAAAAGGCAGCACAACAATTCTGGGGATATATGCAAAATGAGAATGTGGAAATTTCATGTACTCCACTGTTTTAAATCTGTTTACTACCAAACAATGGGCTGGATTTACCAGTATACTCTAGCTGCTTTGTATCACGCCAGCAACAAAAATCAGCCATTCTAACCGGTTGGCACTGGTGAATCTGGCCCCATATTAGCTATTTTGATTCAGGTTCCGTTCTGCCAGTAATAAAAACTTTTGTTAGAATGATTTTATTACAACAAATACTAAATATTCTCCCTCTTCCAACACAGCCACCACTGTGTAAGCTCTTCAGGGGAGGAGCTATGTCTAATATATTTGCACAGCACTAAAGTACAATGAGGCTCCCCTACATGTTATCCATAACAGAAGTAAAAATAATAATAAATCACTAAAATAATCTGACCTGGTTTTGGTACTAAAATAAAAATGTTTTCTTTTTCCTCGTATTGTTCAGATTCATAGCTGAAACAACACAGAAGTTGTTGCTTTGGCAGTGCTGTGTGTATTGTAACATAAGCTCTACGCAGTGCTATATGTCACGCCAATACCTTCCTTATGGGTCTACCTCAAAATGTACATTTCCTGGCACGCTGATAAGATTTTCAAGAAATGGTAGATTTTCATTTAAAGCTTTGATCCTTGTTCACTAATTCAATGTGCATTATTATTGCTGATCCCCCTGGCTATGTCCTACAAGAATTAATTACAGAAGCTTTTCTGACTGAATAGTCTATGGCCCCAACCCTGTGCCCACTGGGAGTTCCACTG
Organism: Mauremys mutica; assembly: GCF_020497125.1. Classification (NCBI taxonomy): domain Eukaryota; kingdom Metazoa; phylum Chordata; order Testudines; family Geoemydidae; genus Mauremys; species Mauremys mutica. Next base: position 54,567,595 of record NC_059079.1, read on the forward strand.
ACTTTAATAACGGGGCTTGGTATGGGCTCAGACCACATGAAACATCTTGCAGGATCGGGGTCTATGAGTCCGAGACTGTGTGTGACAGTGAAATGTCAAAGCAGCTGCATCCAACCGTAAAACATAGCCAGCAAACAGCTGTAAAATGTCAGACATATTGGCCCTTTACTCCTGCAGTTAGCTTTTCACACGTGAAAAAGAGCAGCTGTTTTCTTGAGAGCAAGCCCTGCAATACATTTATAACTTCTCTCCCTCTTTAAATTTCAAGTCTGAGGAGGTTTTCTTTTAAGGTTACAAAACCATAATTTATTAATTTAAGCAACAGGCAGGCTCTCTTAGATAAGATTTTATTGTATTAGTAAAGCAATACCAACTCTTGATTTAAAATAAATCACATCTGAGAGTTTAAATAAAGAAGTCAGAGAACTTTGAATCTCAGCACTTTTCTAAACATTAACACTGAAGAGTCCTTAGAAAGCTCACAAGAAGCAAAATATTTCCAGGATGACAGAACTGCAATAAGTGAAACGTACAGTGAACCTCTCTTTTCCAAGGTATGTGGCTGACACTAAGTGCAATCTAGAAAAGGAGAAAAGTTTGTACTTTACCTGAAGCTCAATTCCCTTTTTAGAGTGATTTCCACAATCACCCGGGATCTCCCAGCTGTGGAGTTCACAATCAGCACATTTCACCAACTCGGGTCCTAGATCTCAAGCCCATTTTTCTAGCCCCTCTCTCTTCAAGAGGATGATAGCTGTGCTTCTCAGCAGATAGGAACATTTCACTAAGCTGCTCAGAAAAAGACTAGAGCACCCAGCTGCCTGACTGCTTGTTTACAAGAGAAGAACTGCCATAGCAAAACATAATTCACCTGTCCTTGATATACAGCAATGCTCCCTGCAGACAAAAATGATTTGATAGTTTTTGACTAAAAACTGAAGCAAAGCAATTAAATCAGCAACCTTGTGCCCTTCTAATGTGCTTCTCTCTGCTTTCCTGCTTATAATACTGTAAAAACTGCTCACGCTACTACTTATCTATAAAAAGACCATTTTTTTTAAATGCAAGTGCACCACACAAAATGGCTTCTAAACAGGGCAGCCACATTCCCACAAGTATAAATTAGTGCTGTACAATAGCTTACAAAGATTGTGTGTTCTTAATCACAAATGGCTGAATGATGATGATTAGGACTGAATAAGGATGGCATAACCTGGGAGCTAATTCTGTTTTATTTATAAAGCAATAACCTACAAACTGAGTCCAATTTACAGCAATTGCTTTTAACTTCTGTCAGTTTCAGCAGAACAATATAACTGCAACTGATGGCATCATTTATAGTTGCTATAAATTGCACAACTCCAAACAACTGATAAATATAGCATAATGGAAATCAGTCTACTCTAAAGAACAAAAGAAACACCCCAGCAAATTAATTCTTCAGTCAATATCATTGTCAATATTCTGTATTTTTCAACCACATACTATATGTAAATTTTGTGCATTTGAATTAATGTACAGCAGCAGAGAGTTTATATTTTAATCACCTTGTTACACGGGTGTATATTTCACTATTAAACTGTAATCAGGTCTGGAACTATGCATACAATATCATGCAGGAGATAAACTAACAACAGGCATTATCTGCATGGATATTTCTTGCTACTTATGTCTTGAATCACATTTTTCAAAGTTAAAATGTTATATGTCTATGAACATAGCCAAAATATACAAATATTGTTTCACCATATATAGTAGTTCAATACACACTTTTTGTGCTCATAAATCAAACACTTCATTACGGGATGTTAGAAATCTAGGGCCTCCAACATTAATACTTTAGGATAAAAGGAGGGCAAGGAAGAAGATGATCCTTCTATTTCTCTGTAAGGGCTGACTGAGGAACAATGTGGGGAAAATTCAATACTGAACACAAACTCTGAACAGGCTTTTCAACTGCCCCCTTCTCATACTATAGTATGACAAGAAGGGACATCAAGGACAGAACTTTATAGAATCCCATTAATTACATTTAACTTCTTGGGTGATTGAGACAAAATTTTCTCAAAGTGTTAGAGAGAAGGTTAACTACTGGGATGGTAAGCTAATTTTTCTGGATGTCACAACAGAAACAAGTCTGCAGGTTGAGGCTTCAAACACCACACTTTTTTGGGGGGCGGGGGAGGGTTAAGTTATACTTCTAACTGAAAATACAGTACCTGCTATTGTAATAAATAGCCTTTATTACATTATTCTATTCTTCCATATGTAGAAACTTTTCTATGTAAGAAATAGCCACCACAGTTTTCACAGAAGAGCTTCCAAAGTATTGAATAGCTTTAATCACAATGATCCTGCAATGAGCTCCCTGAAAACTCACAAATTCACCCATTCAAAGCTCTTGGCAGGACTAGGGGCTTATATATGCAAGCTGGGCATTCTGAAAATATTGAAGATCAGCTCAAACCTCTCTAACTACTAGGAGGTGTAAGTCATGCACATGTCATTTGCAAGGTAATTTCCCTTTTGATTTATCATAAGGGATTTGATTTTACCTTGAATTTTACCTCTGTAAAAACAGAGTGATCTCCAGACAGCAAAAGTATAACTTGTTAGAACTGCATTAAGTTCATGGATAAACTTGAATCCATTAATTTCTGAAATGTAAGCTTATTCACAATGATTATATCTATTCCTCAGCCAAGTAACTCTACTAAGAAACTTACAGATATCCAAAGTATAATCCTCCTGGTTATGTATCAGAGGGGTAGCTGTGTTAGTCTGGATCTGTAAAAAGCGACAGAGTCCTGTGGCACCTTATAGACTAACAGATATATTGGAGCACAAGCTTTTGTGGGTGAATACCCCCTTTGTCAGATGCATGTCACCCACAAAAGCTTATGCTCCAATATGTCTGTTAGTCTATAAGGTGCCAGAGGACTCTGTCTCCCTCCTAGTTATGTTATTCCTGCATGCTTTCTTCTGCCAGGAACTAAGCAAAATAATTGAAAGAGACAAGGAAATTTTTATATAGATCTAACTTGGGGTTTGAAACCCCCCAAAATGTTAGTCTTACTTTAACTATGGACACTGATGAACGAAATTCAACGTTTTATTTCCCAGGAACAAACTGCAAGGTCTATTCCTTAGAGAAATCTAGAAATGTGAACAGCAAGTCTGGTAAGTATTTGGTAGAAAGATCCCCGTGCATTCAGATCCAATTAACATGGCCACATCTCACCAAACAGCAGCGACCATACATAGTGAGGTTCTATAAAGTATTAACTGGTTCATGACAAGGAGAAGGCCCTCTCCACCAGTAATGAAACATGAAAAAAGGAGAAGCACCACAGCAGCAAGGAAAAGAGGGGGAAGATGTTGCTAAGCAACTAGATGGTTCTGACAGCTGAGTTGGGAGGGAGAGAAACAGAACTAAAGGGGAGGAGGGATTCAACTGAAAAACATTTTGTTTATGAGCAGTAAGGAGGGGATTGAGAGCCAGACCCTCAACTGATGTAAATCAGCATAGCTCAAGTGACTTTGATGGAGTTAGGTCAGTCTACACCAGCTGAGGATTTGGACTAAAACCTACAAGGATTGTTAGATTAGATAGTGAAAACATGAAGCAGCAAAAAAAATGGGAAAAGCAGCAACAAAAGCACCCACTTGAATTTCATTAACTAAATGCCCAAACACCTCCCTTCTCTCTCCTAGGTGCCAGCTAGAACATGAGCTGCAGCAATGTATCATCTTGGCTCCAAGAGACTTCTAGGCAACAGAAAGACAACTGACATGGATTCCTCCTGAAGTCCATGTACATACAGACTAAAATAATTCACTTTTATATATATGGATTTATTCAGTGTGGTGAAGAACTTTATCCAACAAAGGGCATATCATTTTAAAGGAATAAGTTTCGAATAAAAGAGACAGCAGCTAAGATTAAAACAAAACCACATATGAAGAACAACGGTGTCTACTGGATAGAAGTCACGACTGTAGGTTCTACTCTGGGTTTACCACTGACTCACTGTGTTACTCTTTATTGCTATGTGCCTCCTTTTATCTATCTGTAAAAGAGGCATAACAGCTACACCATGGGACTGATGAAGCATAATGAATGAATGTTTTTAACATGTTTCGATATTCTTTGGTGAACAGTATTATATAAAAACAACAAGGAGTCTGGTGGCACTTTAAAGACTAACAGATTTATTTGGGCATAAGCTTTCATGGGTAAAAAACCTCACCTTCAGATGCATGGAGTGAAAGTTACAGATGCAGGCATTATACAATGACACATGAAGAGAAGGGAATACTTCACCAGTGGAGAACCAGTGTTGACAGGGCCAATTTGATCAGGGTGGATGTAGTCCACTCCCAATAATAGATGAGGAGGTGTCAATTCCAGGAGAGGCAAAGCTGTTTTTGTAATGAGCCAGCACTCCCAGTTCCTATTCAAGCCCAAATTAATGGTGTTAAATTTGCAAATGAATTTTAGTTCTGCTGTTTCTCTTTGAAGTCTGTTTCCGAAGTTTTTTTGTTCAAGAATAGTTGCTTTTAAATCTGTTATAGAACGTCCAGGGAGGTTGAAGTGTTCACCTACTGGCTTTTTGGCAATAAGAAAATGCTAGCTTTCATTAAAATCAGCCACTATGCTGGAGAACTAGAGAGTAGCAAATGTTGTAACTATCTTTAAAAAAAGCTTTGGAATTACAGAGCAGTAGGTCTTGCTTCTGTACCAGACATGTCAGTTAAAACTAGAATTAAAAGCAGAGTTATACAACTTCTAGAGGAACAGGATATAACTGGGACAAATCTACACAGCTTCAGTAAATGAAAAATGGTGCCTCTATAATTTGCCAGGATTCTTTGTGTCAAAAATAGTGGATAAAAGTGGTTGTACATAAGACTGGCCATACTGGGTTAGACCAATGGTCCATCTAGCTCAGTAACCTGTCTTCTGACATTGGTCAATGCCAGGTGCTTCAGAGGGAATGAACTGATCAGGTAATCATCAAGTGATCCACCCTGTCGCCCATTCCCAGCTTCTGGTAAATAGAGGCTAGGACACTTTGTCACTGTCTTAAATAAAGTCAAAGTCCCTCAACAAGAGGCTATTAAGAAAACTAAGGACCCTAACTCCCCTTGACTTCAGTGGGAGTTGGATTGTGCCTTATGTAATGAAATATTGACTGAAAAATATTTGATATGGAGATGACAATAAGAGAGAATATGATAGATATATAAAATAGCAACTGGAGGAGAGAAAGTCAACCAGGCACACCCTTTAGCTTAGTTTGCAGCAAGGGAGATTTAGACTGGATATTAGGACAAACTTTCTAACTATAAAGATAGTTAAGCACTGAAATAGATTACACAGGGAAGCTGTGGAATCCCAGTCATTGGAGGTTTTTAAGATCAGGTTAGACAAACACCTGTCAGGGATGGTCTAGATATAGTTAATATATTTAATTTAATAGATTTAATTCAGCATAGGGGGATGGACTAGAGAACCACTTTATGTCCCTTCAAGCCCTGTATTTCTATGATTTACCCCCTCTGATAAAAAAAAAAAAAAAAAAGAGAACGTGCAATGAAAATGAAAGGCACCAGTTTTCTAATTAAACGGCATATTTAACTAGTGAAATTTACTGCCATAAAACGTAACAGTAATTAAAGACCCTCTCCTGTAAATATTTATGCACATGTTTAACTTATCTACATGAGAAATCCCACTGAAATCCTTACTACCAGAGAGCCTCAGACCCAAATATTCTGTAATTATTGAGTAGATACTCTTACAAACAGATTTTGTTCTTTAGAGTAACTATTTTTCAAAAATATCCTCTTCAAGGATTAGCATCATCTTACAGCACAACTTGAGCCTAAATACAACACTGGGAAGGCCTGATATATTGAGACATACCAATAAGATGAGGTAGTGCTTCAAAACTCCATCATCTCAAATTTTGTTACTGCCAAAGGGCTGTTGCCTTGGTACACTATTAAAGGCCAAGAATTGTATCTACTGAATCAGTCTTCCAAGAACTGGAGATTCTCAGGTTTATATTAAGGTATCTAATCTACCAGAACTGCCAGGCACAAACTCCATTCTGCACTTACCGATTCATTTCTTAAAACCTGATAGAAAAGTTAACAATTTGGTTTCTATATTTTCCAACAAGAACCCAATCAGCTTACACTACTACAGAGTGCTTCAAAAATATTCACTGATTAAGTCTCAAGTCACCTGTAAATAGCAACTTATCCCCATTTTACATATAGGGAAATCATGGCACTTTTTGGGAAGTGGCTTGCCCAAAGCAATACAGCATGTAAAGGTAGATCCTGATGCTTGGAATCCTTGATAATTTCATCATCTTGGCTTAAATTCCTTCCTAATATATAAACAGACTCTAATGTCCAATACTTATGAGAGAGCATACTCTAATTGGTCTTTCCTATTTTCAACTACAGTGATCCTATTGCTGAATAACGAATAGCTGCTGCGTTTGCCTACACAGTTGCTGTGCTATTAGTAACTAACTCATTATTGAGAAATGCTTTAAAATAGTCTGAGTGTGACAAGTTGTCAGAGAAAATAACTTCTATTGTACCAGAAGAATAGCATCAAAAATTAAACTTTTCAGTAGCATCAGGACTTGGGGGTGATGGGAGGGTGAAGGGAAAGGTTTAAAAGCTTTAAAACTAATCCATTCAACTCAGGTTTCAGTTCCAGAACAACCCACCCTACTTTGGAATATATCTGCAGGTAGGGGAAGGTCTCTCTTCCACCTGCAGTGTTCTTACAGTCTCTACTAGACTCTCGATGCAACATACCAAAAGGCAATCTTTCAGTTTCCTGGATACACACAGTGTAAACCTTTGTTATCTCCAAGCTCTTTACCTTTCAAATTAGCACAATCGATGATACCTAGTGTTACCACACACACCACACAGGGTTTCCATAAGTCATGTAATGGTAGGTGCCAATTTTGGTATTTCTGACACAAGAGAAAAATCGATCCACACAGCAGTGTTTGCTGAAAATTACTCTCTGCAGGGAGTAGCATATTGTAGTGAAGACTTCCCATGAGCCTATGTAGGTTCTCCCACATCCTTCCCTGAAAATATTTCACCACAACTAACTCCAATGTACAGATTCTAACCATTGTCCCCATTATCTTTATTTTAACTTTGCAGATCACCTTGTATTTTACCAGTAAGCATCGCCAAATGTGACCCAGCCACTACTATGGAACATATCTAAGCACCCACTGTACCACCACTTCCTGCTTTACCTGAAGAGGGGCAAGAGCCACCATGAACATGATGTAGCACTCATCCACTAGCTGCATCTGCCAGTGCTGAGGGACTCCTGGGTTTCCCCACAAATCTGCTTCCACTGGTTGTGGGTGGATAAGGCAGAACCTCAGTTCCTTGTCCCACAGTCACCTGTTGTGGGAAAAGGAATAGACCCAGGGTTTCCCTGAATGGCTTCTACACTCTGTCAACACAGGAGCAGAGCTAGCTAGCTGCAGCAGTATTCCAAATAGGGTTGTAGTTAGTAACCTTTCCGAATGCACTCTGACAAGTTTATTTTTAAAGAATCACTACAGGAATCATGCTACAGAGATTACCCCTCTCCGTAGCACTTTTTCTGCTAGGTTGTAACACTGTCGGTAGTACAGTGCATTTTCACACATCTCGGAATATATAATAGTTCTTCTTTATACATACTTGCTCCTTCCCTTAAGGGTAAATGGCAGTGAATAGTTATAAATGCCTCATATGGCTGAACAAAATATTTACTAACTACAAATGTACAGTAACACTGTATTTCCAAAACAGTTTTTCAAAATACCTGTCCAAAAACTTCACTGCTTCTGGAACTGGAGGATGCTAGTCTCTCTTGGTTCAAACAGATTTTAATGATTCTCCAAACAAGAACTTCTGCTGACAAATTAAGATACAGAAGCTACATTTCACTAACTGGAAGCAAAGGCGTTGATTTTCAAAGTTATTGTACAGCAAATTATTTCAAAAACTTTTTTGTTAATTTATCACTGTAAAATTAACCAAAAAAGTTGTTTAAAACAAAAAAATATATATTAAAATTACTTTGAAAATAATTCCATGTCCATTCAAATAGCTAGAGGCATTTCTTACATCCCAATCTATGTCAAACTCTTAAGGTGGTGAATATGTTTGATCAATCTTTTATTAAGTTAAGACCTGGTTTTTAAGACCAAGCAAAGATCTTTTCAGTTTTTAATAATAATGTACTGTGTTTTGAAATTAAAGTTAGTAATTAGAATTTTCCATTAAAGAAAGTCCACAAAAGCTTGCAGTTCCATGAAAGAGCATGAAAAGATCCCAGTTAGAACTGTGGAAAACTTTCAAATCAAAACCCAAAAGCAGCTCAAACTTTGGTGAATCCAAGCTAAACTTCGGTGAATATGTATAATTTGCTTTCTGATTAAAATCATGAAAAATTTAGTAGACTTGCATGGTTTCTACCTGACCCAGACAACAACTACTGACTTCCACTGAGTTTTGGTTTTAAATTTTGGGTAAATTAAAACCCAAAAAATTCAGGGCAAAATTCAGGACCTCAAACCAAAGAGTAGTTTCATATGATCAGAGGTGTGCTCTCCGCACCATTTTCATGCAGCAGCTAAAATGTTGTCAGTCTACTGCACATAGCTTACTCAACATCAGATTCAAGCGGCAAGACATTCTTGGAAATAGACCAAGAAGACACTGTTGCAGCGAAAGACCTAACCGGCACCAGTGTTTCAATTATTTAAATTAGGGTTTTAAGAACATCAACTTCAGAGCTAAGAAGAATGCTGCTTTCCTGGAGCTGGTTACATTGCTGTTTTGAGATCTAGAACATTACTACTGAAAATATTGAAATATTTGAAAATATTTTCTAAGTAAAAGTTAAACATTTTTATTTGTTATTCAATAATAATATGTTTGCGCTGTACAAAACTTTCACACATGCCATACCATAAAGAGCTTACAACTAGGAGGCAGATGTAGAAAGAAAACATACTTGGAAACCCAAAGCAAGGAATCACTTTAGAGAATCTTAAGGTGTGTTTTATATTTTTATTCTAGTAGGGTTTGGGGTTTTTTGGGGGCTTTTTTTACATTTATACTTAAAGAAATAAAAAAGGCTTGTGATCCATCAGTACAAACAAAGCACTCTACTCTTTCACAAATATTACCCATCCTGCTCCCCACAAAAAACAAAACATCAAACTGCATGTGGCAAAATAGTGAAAATACTTGAAAATAATTCATAAAGTGTTCCTGGTAAAAAAAAAAAATTTTTAAATATTGCTTTAAGGTTGCCCATGTCTGCTTAACAGAATGACTCCCATGTATGGATATGTTGTTTTAGACCAGTGATACTCAGACTAAAGCTTGCAAGCCCAAGTGGCTCTTTAATGAGTCTCCTGCTCTTTGCAGCGCAAGACTAATGGCATTTAATAGGAAGTTCTTGTGTACTCTCTTCATACATATTCTTTATACTACTTGTTTTTTTTTTAATGTATTTTACAATCTGGACCCCTCTCCTTTGTATTGACCCATCATCTTTTCTGTCTACCAGCAATGTTCTTTCCAGAGACATTTAATTAACAGCAGAGTACTGATCAGGGACCACCTTGATCCTTATTTGTGGGCATGATGCTGCAGCCACTCAGTTTAGGTAACAGCAATCTGGCTACCGGTGCACAACATTCAATGATTCTAATCAATCTTACTGTTTATTCAGAAATCCCAATGAGATGGAAAATAATATTTATTTTACTGCATTGAATTATTTCAAATTAAAATGCTGTAACTTTTTAGAGTGGTTCTAGGGATACTGTCCTTAGCTCCAGCAGATTACATCCATGTTATTCCTAGCTCTAAAACTCTTGAGGGATGCTTAGAAATAGCCTGAGATTTTTCTGACCTGCCATGCTGCTCTGCCAGTTTCTCTCTTTATTTGGCTATTTGCTTTTGCTAGATATTATTTCTTTTAAATTAAAAATAGTTCCTGCTTGAGAGTAATCTTTTTGGAATCCCTCTAGGGATTCACCATACAGCTGATTCGTGATTCTGTTTAATTTGATTTTTGAGCTTCGTGATTATTACCAGAAGAGACAGTAAAAGCATAATATTTATGTTGGCTAATATGAATTTAAATTGTTAGCTTAAACTGATAATCTGAATAGATCCTGTGCTTAAATGCAGACCTAAAATATCATTGGTTTAGAAAGAGTCAACCTTTCACCCCTCTAAATACCACTGACATTATCCCCCTTTTCATCTAGCATTAGGTTTTTCCCATTACGAAGGAATGTTCCCTTCTCACTGTTACTTTATATGCCTTCCCTTGCCTGAACCTTTATATTATTTTGATTATAACTAAAGTGTTATTATGGAAAAGCCCAGCATCAGAAACCAACAAAGTTTCCAAACTATAGGTAAACAGGATTACAAAAAAAGTATAGTTTTTCTGTGAAACATTATACTGTGTAAAAATCACCCCATTTTCTTTTGGGATTAATTGAGGGGGAAGAGGACCTTGATAAAAGCCAGTTCTACATTTGCTTACAAAGTAGAACTCTATTAAAATTCCTTTCTCCCCTTTGCAGTAACAACACAGGTAGGGGAATACAAAACTTCATCATGAGTTTAGAGATTCTGCCTGCAACTATTTATAATGGCTTCTCCCACAGAAAATTGGTCAGAGACCTGCCAGTTATCACATATGTCCTTGTCCCGCTAAACCAGTGGTGCCCAAATTTTACCTATTGCACCGCCCCCCTTACCAGTAATTGAATCTGTCTGCGTCCCCCCTCCATTACTGTCTGGTTGACTCAGCAGAGGAGCTTGGACTGGAGGCAGAGCTGGGAGTTAAACTGGGCATGGGGGTGGAGCTGGGGCTATGAAAAGGAGTTGTTCTAAGGATGGAGAGGGAATGACAGCAGAGCTGTGGCTGGAGGCAGAGTGAAGCGGTGGCTGGGGGCACAGTGAGGCTGGAGGGTACTCCCTCCCCGACCCCTGTAGAGGCTGGCCCAGGTCCTTCTGCCCCTTCCCTCAAAAAAACCAAAACAAAACAAAAAACATTCCTCCGTGCCATCCTAGGCGATAGGGTTGCCAACTGTCTAATCACACAAACCCAAACATCCTTGCCCTACCCACCACTCCTGTCCCCGCCCCTTCTACGAGGCCCCACCCCATTCATTCCATCCCCTCTCCCTCCACTGCTGGCTCTACCGCACCCTCACTCACTTTCACTGGGCTCCGACAGGGGATTGGGGTGCGGGAGGGTGTGTGGGGTGCAGGCTCCGGGAGGGAGTTTGGGTGCAGGAGGGGGCTCTGAGCTGGGGCAGGGGATTGGGATGCAGGAGGGGGTGCGGGCTCTGGGAGGGAGTTTGGGTGCAGGAGGGGGCTCTGAGCTGGGGCAGGGGATTGGGATGCAGGAGGGGGTGTGGGCTCTGGGAGGGAGTTTGGGTGCAGGAGGGGGCTCTGAGCTGGGGCAGGGGATTGGGATGCAGGAGGGGGTGCGGGCTCTGGGAGGGAGTTTGGGTGCAGGAGGGGGCTCTGAGCTGGGGCAGGGGATTGGGATGCAGGAGGAGGTGCGGGCTCTGGGAGGGAGTTTGGGTGCTGGAGGACGCTCAGGACTAGTGCAGGGGGTGGGATGCAGGAGGAGGTTCAGGACTAGTGCAGGGGGTGGGGTGCAGGAGGGGGTAATGGGTGCAGGCTCCGGCCAGGAGGCGCTTACCTCGGGTGGCTCTTGCAGGCACCACCCCCACAGATCCCAGCCAATGGGAGCTACGGAGTCAGTGCTCGGGATGGGGGGCAGTATGTGGAGACTCCTTGGACTCCCCTCAAGAGCCGCAGGGATGTGCCAGTCGTTTCTGGAAGCGGCACGGGGCCAGGGCAAGCAGGGAGCCTGCCTTAGCCCTGCTGCGCCGCCGGACTTTTAGCAGCTTCAGATCTCCCAGTTTGGCTTCAATAGCCTCCAGGAGATAAAGCCCAATTCTGGGAGATTCCCAGAGAAACCTGTAGGATTGGCAACCCTACCTGAGGTGCCCTACGTGCTTCACAGAAGATGGAGAGACACAGGCCTTGCCTCAGAGAGTTTGCAATCTAAACCCTAAGCCAGATGATATATAGTTTTTGCTTGTACAAACCAAGGACATATCCCCACAAATGTCCATTTTATTAGCACAGAACCTGATATGTGGCTTTATTATAAGTCATCTACATTAAAAATTTTTGTTCCAACTGTTAGTTTGGACTAAGAATGATCAGACTGAAATAAAGTTGGAGTGGCTTTTCTCTGGCTTCTATATCAACTAAAGAAAGAAGATGTTCCCAGAACCGCTTCTATAAATTTATAAAGTGGGACTAATCTTTAAACTAGGGCTGTCAAGAGATTAAAAATTAATAGCAATTAATCGCACTGTTAAACAATAATAGGATACCATTTATTTAAATATTTTGGATGTTTTCTACATTATCAAATATTTGTTTCAAATATATTTATTTCAGTTATAACACAGAATACAAAGTGTATAGTGCTCACTTTATATTTATTTTTATTACAAATATTTGCCCTGTAAAAAAACAAAAGAAATAGTATTTTTCAACTCACCATATATAAGAACTGTAATGCAATATCTTTATAATGAAAATTGAACTTACAAATGTAGAATTATGTACAAAAATAACTGCATTTAAAAATAAAACAATGTAAAACTTTAGAACCTACAAGTCCACTCAGTCCTACTTCTTGTTCAGCCAATTGCTCAAACAAACATTTGTTTACATTTACAGGAGAAAATGCCTCTCGTTTCTTGTTCACGTTACCTGAAAGTGAGAACAGATGTTCTCATGGCACTGTTGTAGCTGGCGTCACAAGATATTTACATGCTAGATGCTCTCAAGATTCATATGTCCCTTCATGTTTCATCCACCATTCCAGAGGACACGCATCCATGCTGATGACGGGTTCTGCTCAATAACAATCCAAAGCAGTGCAGACCGACGCATATTCATTTTAATTATCTGAGTCAGATGCCTCCAGCAGAAGGCTGATTTTCTTTTTTGGTGGCTCAGGTTCTGTATTTTCCACACTGGAGTGTTGCTTTTAAGACATCTGAAAGCATTCTCCACACCTTGTCCCTCTTAGATTTTGGAAGGCATTTCAGATTCTTAAACCTTGGGTTGAGTGCTGTAGCTATCTTTAGAAATCTCACATCGGTACCTTCTTTGCGTTTTGTCATATCTGCAGTGAAAGTGTTCTTAAAATGAACAATATGTGCTGAGACATTATTCGAGACTATTATAACATGAAATATGGGGCAGAATGCGGGTAAAATAGAGCCGGAGACATACAATTCTCCCCAAGGAGTTCAGTCACAAATTTAATTAACGCAGTATTTTTTTAACGAGTGTCATCAGCATGGAAGCATGTCCTCTGGAACGACTGCCAAAGCATGAAGGGGCATACGAATGTTTAGCATATCTGGCACATAAATACCTTGTAATGCCGGCTACAAAGGTCCCATGCAAATGCCTGTTCTCACTTTCTGGTGATATTGTAAATAACAAGTGGGCAACATTATCTCCCATAAACGTAAACAAAATTTGTTTGTCTTAGCAATTGGCTCAATGAGAAGTAGGACTGAGTGGACTTATAGGCGCTAAAGTTTTGCGTTGTTTTGTTTTTGAGTGCAGTTATGTAACAAAAAATATTCTAGATTTGTAAATTGCACTTTCACGATAAAGGGATTGCATTACAGTACTTGTATGAGGTGAATTGAAAAATACTGTTTCTTTTATCATTTTTACAGTGCAAATATTTGTAATAAAAATAATATAAAGTGAGCAGTGTACACTTTGTATTCTGTGTTGTAACTGAAATCAATATATTTGAAAATGTAGAAAAACATCCAAAAGTATTTAATACATTTCAATTGGTAGTCTATTGTTTAACAATGCAACTAAAACTGCGCTTAATCGTGAATAACTTTTTTAATCACGATTAATTTTTTTGAGTTAATCACGTGAGTTAACTGCGATAATTGACAGCCCTAGTTTAAACTAAAGGTCCTGTACAGGGATCCTCTAACATAGACCAATACAGTCTCTTGTGCTTGGGGGGTGGGGCTTAGGTCAGGATTAGGAGCTACTGTATAGTTCTTGTGTATAATACTACATCTGCAGAAACATTATTTCTCCAGGAATCTCTAACAGCCAAAAAATTAACCATGCGAAAATTGAAATCTCCACTAATCCCTTAGAGCAGGAAATGACTTAAGAGGTTTAGGAGATGAGGCCATCTTTTGAGTGAGTTCCTTATAGTATCCTATGGAAATTAGACCCTTTCAACCATACTTAGATATTGTCCTTTGATCATTTTAACTTTACCTCAAATGTACATTGCATTCTTTATTAAAATTTGTAACATACTGTGTTGTTTAATATCTGAAACTCATTTAGATGATAAAAATACACCCAGCCATTATGTAGTTGTACCAAAAAAACCCCACACATTTAAAAACCTGTCATGTTTAATTTTTTCCAACAACAGCTGGAGTTTCTGCCAATTAGCAGAAACCCTAATGGAGTAGGAACTATTTTAGGAAGGCAGCATGTCTTCAAATGTGTTTATAAAACCCCTAACGCTAAGGGGGCTCAAATAGGGCTTCTGGATTCTACTGTCACATAAATATTAAAGTCCTAATTAAAATGGAGGTTAACTGATTGTCCTAAATATATCCTTTAAACATCAGCTAAAAAGGTATCTACTCTCATAATAAGTGTCACAATAACACAGCATATCTTTGTGCTCTATAAATTACATCTTGTGAGACAAAAATAAAAGATCACATGATCAACAGGTTCCATGTACACAACTCCAGTTTCTGCTGCTAACCTATACACCAAATTACAGTTTGATGCAGTCAAAGCAGTCTAACAATGTTTTCCCTGGAAATAATAGCTATAGTTCTGGATCTGATATAAGCAGCAGCCTCATTCACTAGCTGCATAAAAGAACTTTTTAAATAAACGCATTATAGATTTTTACATACATTATGTATTTATTTAAAGAAAACACTGAATATAATTAAACTACAAAATAACCACATTACCAATAGGATAGCCATAAGATTCATGAGCTTTGAAAAATAAAGATATACACAGAGACAGACCAAGGAGTAGAAGCTCTGAGTGAATGCTAAGAACAATTTGTAAATCAAAATGGGTGAGTGCCTAAAATAAAACCCAGAGCTTCCCCAAATTCCTGAAGTGTTCTCAAATTCTAATGCACAAGTGCATTCAGTCACTGAGACAATTAAATTAGAATTCTTAGCACAAGAAAGAGGCTGCTTACCATTCACACCAACATAAGTGGGTGGTAAAAAGATTAAAAAGTAAAAAGAAACTGACTTGCTAGCCTTATACTACTTCAACACTTTTGGTTGGATGTGCTCACAACAAAATGTCAGTCTTAATACCACTCAGAAACGTACCAGATTTGCCTAGAAATGCCAAAGGTTATGGGAAACAGAGAAGAGTAGGATAGAAATCTGGAAATTCTTAGTCTACAATTTATTAGTCTCTTAAATGTTTATTTTGCAACACAGGAAACACTGAGAAATACAAAGTGAAAAAATTATCTTTATGTTTACAAACAACTCAAAAATTGTTGCACGAGATCTATAAATACTTCTATTCAACTCATCAAAGGATAATCTTGGTTTTCTGCCATGTGCAACATTACTGAAGTAGCATAATCATATTTGGAAGAATCCTAGGATATGTATGTGTTTTCCCTACCATTCTCCAAAATTATCCCCTAGAGATCAGGACTTTAGTTTTAACGGATGAAGTGTTTAATTCTTGCAAGTCCCACAATCAGCTCAGTGAAATGGCACTCCCACAGGAAAACAGTCAAATGACCTATTCTGAACCGAAAAACCCGCCTGCAATTGTTTAACATGACCTTGTGTTTCTTTTGCAAAACACAGGACATAATTCAATATTTATAGAGCGCATGTTCTAATACACTGAAATTATGTTGCTGGTACAGACAAACAGTAGCATTTTGAAACAAAGTCTAACCACTTTTATAAACTAAAACTGCAAGCGAAGAGACTCAAGATACCAGTAAGAATGATGTTACATTTACAAATATCCTCCATGTATGGAATTCCACTAATGAAAAGCAGCTAAAAATGTATGTTTAAAAATCCATGCCTTTATCACATAGCATCATTAAAGCACGATTTGACTGTAGTAAGTAACTGAGGGGAAAAGACACCTCCTTACTGAACAATCTGCTTCCTGTATAATTTACAAAGAATAAAACATAGGTTTTACTAAACCGTACTCCTGTTTAGAAATGGTGACCTCAAAAGACAAGCTTATTTTTTTTCTTGGTTTCTTTACAATATTTAATGAAGGCCTACTGGATCTTTCCAGCATTTGTTGGCTTATCTTAGAATTATCTGGAGTAATAAGTCTTATCTTCCTTTTTTTTGTTGGACAACACTTTGGAAAAAAACAAGGAACTGAGGATGCTCTCTCTGCAGAGAGAGAAAGAACAAACCACACATGACAGGTGTTAGTCATGTTGCTTAGTACACTACTGGAAGGTGCACAAATACTATGGTGATGAGCTCTGTAGAAGAATCTATACAGCACAGAAGAGAATAGTGCATATAGAATAGAATAACTTTCAGTTAGAAGAGCTGGGATGTTGAAATGTATATAGTCTTTCATCCCAGATATTTATCAGGGATTTGAGATAGTACCACCTACCTTTCATACAGCACTTTTAATCTGTAGATCTCAACGTACTTTACAAAGGAGACTGGTACAATTATCCCCATTTTACAGATGAAAAACTGAGACACAGAGAGGCAAGGTGACTTGTCCGTGGTTAGTGGCAGAGCTAGAAATAGAACCCAGGTCCCATGAGTCCCGGGTTCAGTCTTCAATCCACTAGGTCACACTATACATAGGTGTTAACAAAAATGAAAAAACCAAAAAACAATAATATTCTGACCAAAAATCTTTTCACTTTCCCAACTGCCCAACAACAAGTATTCACTTCCTTGATACTTGTTATGTCATATTCAAAATATGTCTCCAGTTACCTGTAAAGTCTTTAAAAAAAATGCCACAGGACAGACACTACCTGAATTACTATTATAAAAAAAGAAAAAGGAAAAAACACATCCTTGTTTTCCTTTGCGGGTCCCCAGAGCCAAGGGAGGCAGCTGGATTCTATCTGATCACACAAAGTTGCTAATAATGTTTCATTAGCCAGCCCAAAATCTGCCCTCAGTTACACTTGGGCAAGCCCACGTATGAGGTGAATAGGCTTGCACAGCTAGAACCAGGCACAGAATTTACCTGTGGAATCTTCAATATTGGTGATGAGGCACAACACCAAAATAACAGTTTGTCTTTCAGATCCAAAAATAGTTTACAGGTCGTAGTTGATCTGGGAGGCACTGAAATGCAATAAAACATGGAATACCTATAGTACTAGTCTCACAATCACTTTCCAGAGTAAAAACACCCTTTACTGTTTTGAAAAAGCTTTTTTTTTTTTTTTTTTTTTTTAAATCACATACCTGAATCCAGCCTGAAATTCCAAATAGCTAGGTGCCTCTCTGGGCAAGTACACACTTTACAGGGTGTCTCAGTTACTGGACTTAACTGCATTTCTGACCCCTCCTAGTCTCTGAGTGCACCCCCATTAGGTCTCAGGCCTCAAGTCACCAGTCTCTCGGAGTGGCATCACGTGATTTTCCCACTCTCAGACTGGGCTCTGGGTTGAAGTCCCCTGTCTATCAGCTGTGATTTACCTCAGCAGGCCTGACTTATGTCCAGACCTTACAATTCTGCTCTCTTCAGAGTCATTTCAGGGATACATGGTGCCCAAACAGCCTCCTTAAGGCAAACCATTTATTAAGAAAAGCAGCATTTCACAGAAAACATACCGTAAAAGCAGTAACACGTGCAGTACTCGTAGTTAGCTTCTCCCTACATGTACATTCCCTGGCTCCGGTAAAGCCCAACTTCCTAGACTCCCTCTGCAGTGTCTCTCCATCTGCATCAGCCTGTGTCCCTTCAAAATGCCACAGGACAGACATCACCTGAATTACTATTATTAAAAAAGTGGCAGCTTCTGACAACTGATCCTCCCCTTCTCCCTCTAAGAAGCACTTTTTAGTTCTTTAGTATTTTGATCTCCAGGCTCCTAGCTCTGGCAAAATATGGCTTCAAACGCATGAGAGAGAGGATTCCTGAAGCTAACAGGTTGCCCCATTATCTTCCAAGTGTGTGTTGGGTTGTCCATATATAGATTTATTGTGTTACATTCCTGTTTGCTCTTCCCATAGACCCCCTCTATTAAGTTAGCTGAATATAGTCATACAGGACATTCTAATAGTCTAATACACCATAACTTCCCCTCGCTGACCAGGTCACATACAGTGTTCATAAAATAGTTACATCTCAGTGTTCATTACATTATTACACATCAGCTCCACATCTGTCACACAGGGTATCATTAGTTTTTGAGAAGTTGCCTTCCACTGGACAGCTAACTCAGTTGTAACTATATTTAGCCTCCTTTTCCTATCTACCTTTGTGGAGCTCTTCCATGCCAGTCCCTTTAGGCTCCCTATCATTCCTTGGTTGATTATTCCTTATCCATCAGTTCTGTGTTAGCTGCAGGGAAGTTTCACTTGCAATAGGTAGCTCATAAAACAGAGTAGCATTGGGAAAATTAAGTCTTGTCTGCACTTGAAACACCACAGGGCTGTCTGGCACAGTTAGGCCTCCCTATTAAAACAACTGGCTTTTGTGTTTCAAGTATGAACAGAACTAACAGACAATTATAGAACCATGCAGGGAATCATGACACAGGCTAGTAATCCAAATTCTATTCTGCCACTCAAACCTAGGGTCATGGTTCTATGCCCATGTTGTCCTGTCTATAGTACAAACAGAAAACTGCTAATACTGGCCAAATGTACAAGACAGCCGTGGCTGGGACAATTAGCGTAGACAAGACTTTGGGTAAAGAATGCAGGCAAACTATGAGAGAGACAATGGAATTGAGGGGAGGGGAGACATGACAGCCAAGGATGGTGTAAAAAAGATAAAACATCCAAACTGCAGGGAAGACTGCTCTTGGGTCGAGCGGGAAGGATAACATTTAATTTTAGGAAGAAAATCTGAGTTCTGGTTACCCATCACAGGAAAAAAAGGATAACCCAAGTCAACTCCTAGTCATTGATTTGACTGGCAGCCGAATCAAACAACTAAAGCCTACCTTCTTAAAAATGAGGTTTCCACATAGGAAGGAACTGGAAGACACTTCCTCAAAAAAGAAAAATGTACATTTAATTCCCAATTTCAAACCTCATCAAGTTCAGCCAACCATGAAAACCAAGATCTGATGTGATTCAAATGGATTGGCAATGGAAGACCACATATTTCTGATTCTAAAGCACTACTAATCAGGTCAGGAATATCTGAGATTATGCAAGCATCATCACGATGTGCATGGCAGCATGCTGCACTTTGCAGCACTCATTCATCAAAAGGTAAGAATTTACAAGCAAGAATGGGAAACTGAGTCAGTAGTACTGTGCAGGCTTGTTCTGTTGGTTTAACTCAGAAGCATATTGCTAGCATTGACAGATTGCTACTGAAACAAAATCTGAAGTATTTGCTTAGTTTTTACTTTAAAGCAATAGCTACACATGATATAGCAAAGAAGAACTGAGGGCTTGAAATACAGAATGTGGGAATTTATTGAAGGATAATTTTAATGCAAAATCATTAAAGATGCTGAATACTTATGCTAGGAAAAGATCAACCAGATACACAATAATCAAATGATGCATCTATTGTAATCAGCTGCCAACACAGAATATAAATATATCCACCTCACACATAGGTATTTGACTTGCTAATCACTAGCTAAACACTTTGTATTAGTATCTTTCCCCCATGTGTGTGCTCTGCTAAGAATGTTTCTGGCAGATTAAAGAACAAAAATAAGTATTGTAATATTCTGAAAAGGGAAAATATTTTTTTGTGTCATTCATGTATTTTTGGAGTCTCTAGTTTGTGTGTGCATGGGTGTTTGTTTAATGTGCAGAAGTGTTTTGGTTTACAAATATATAAGTAAAGGTAGCACCTCTGTTAAAAAATGGGCTGCAGTAAGAGTTCCAATTAGCTCAGAAAAATGCCAAGCACAATTCACAGGGCCTCAAAAGCAGACCAGAGTGTACATCAGAGGTGAGGGAGGGGAGGGGAGAAGTTAGTTCTATGCAATTAAATAACTATTTTCACTTCTATAGCACCTACCAAAAGTACTCAAATAGTATTACAAGCATCACCAAATATAATTTAAACAGCTCTGTGAAGTCAGCAAAAGTTGTGGGCATTTTATACCTCTGAAAACAATTAGGCATGGGCAACTCAAACTGAAGCACCCCAAATTAAAAGGGAAGCTAATCCGTGGCAAAGCCAAAAATACAACCGTAGTCTCCTCACCAATCTTGTGTGCTAAATGAGCAGCTTCAAGAGCACAAGTTTAATTCTGGTAAATGCAGGTGCATAAGGCAAGAAGTTCAGGGAGGCACGGGAAGGAGAGGTGACTGCACACAAAGCAATGCCAGACATTTATCGACAAGGAGAGACGCACAGTGACTGATATCACATATAATAAACAGAATCAGTAACAGAATCTAGACAAGCTTTCTGCAGGTAAATGTGAACCATACAGTGATGTGAAATGTTCTAGAGGGGACTTGCAGGGGCCACTTCTTCAATTCTGTGGCAGAATTTTTAATGACAGGTTGGGATGACTTCCCTGCCTCTGATAGTGCCCACCCATATAGATATAGCTGAAGCACCCCTGGAAGAAAGGATCTCTCTCTGTGGGTCATAAAAAAGTTTCTGCAGAACACAATGTTTTGCCTTTAGAAGAATATTTCAAATGGCTAAAAATATTTGAGGGAGGAGCGTTGTTAGCCCCCACAATAACTTCTCTTCATATACACGCTGATTTCAAACTGCACAAGTAAAACCCTGTGCTACAGTATCAAACTCCACATACTTTTCAAGAACTAAGTGAAAACACTGTCTCCCTCCTTAGCAGTTTCAAAATATTTTTGCTTGAACAGGAAAACACATGATTTGCTGCTGCAGTCTTTCACCCCTCCACTTTGTAAACACACTTCCTGAAAGCAAGTCTGAAACCTCAGTGTATTCTGATCCTTATTTTCAATAGCACTTGGAAAATATCAATAACCTCAATATTATTCCATTTGTGTACATGCCTTTGGGAGTAATAATGTACTGATCAAACAAGAAGGCTTGTGTTATGTAGAAAGCATCTGAGGAAAGCGTCTAAGACTTCTAGGTGTGAAATTCAGGGTTTTAGTCTTTCGTTGATTGAAATTACCTTGAAAACTGATGCAATTTGTACTGAATATAGTCAGAAAAACTTCAGAGTACTGACCACTATCCACACACACAGAGAACTGAAATTCTAGGATTAGGAGACAGATCATTCCCATCAGGTACAAAGATAAACAAACACTTTTTGGTTTGAGCTTATATTAAACTCCCCTGTTAAAACAAACCATTTGCAGCTCTGATCACGGGAAGCATTGTCAGGAATGGGACAGAAACTGGATACTTTCCCATTTGCAGCACTTGAAAGTGGGGAGAGTTCAGAGTTTGGGTTTATTACACTTGGCCCCATTTCCCCCTCTCCAAACTCCCTCTCTCTCCTTTCTCTGCTGATAACAAATACATTAATAGAACACATTAGTCTCAAAATTCTAGAATAATTGCAGAGGATTCTTTGATAGCAAAGCCTCTGCATGGCTAGTGACAGTTCTCATCAATGAAAAAGATTTTTTTTTTTAAAAATCCTACCAAGGATCATCATGCTTTAAGAAAATTTTAAGATTTTCAGTCTCTTAATCACTTCGGCTTCAATTCAGCAAAGCATGTAAACGTGTGCTTAAGTCCCACTGACTTCAAGGCTTAAAGTTAAGCATATGCTTAAGTGCTTTGCTGCAATAGGCCAAACTGACAACCCAAGACAGCCTAAACTACAGGCTCACCAGCTGCGTATCCATGTAATCAGCTCACAATTTAGGACTGGAAGTTGTATGTGTTTATTTAATTAAAAAGCAAGTCAGGTCACCTTCAAATATGTTTGGCATCATCATCATTCAACATAATATGCCATATTCTAGACTTGTGTTTTTTCCAGGAAATTATGATTAGACCTTCAGTTTTCCAGTAAAATAATTACATTTGGCAGGCATTTTTCAGCACTGGTTTTGAATCCAAAAACAAAACAAAATCAAATCAAACATTACTATACTTTTCTGTGAAATTTACATGTTCCATACCATAAATCAATTTTTTAAGAAGTATTTTCTTTTCGAGGACTAGTTTAACTTACTGTGAAAGCTACATGAAAAAATTTGTTAACCACTAGGCCACATGATTCCTTTCATAAGAAAAGCAGTGAAGACCTAAAGATCTACTACAAAAATATGCTGCAAAAACTATTATGTATTGTGACATCCAGTCATGAGAAAAACTGCTCATAATAACTAGCAGTGGACATGGTTAGAAATAACCAGATATTCATCGAGGTCACAGAATGACTCCCATTGTCTTCCTTGGGAGAAGGATTGGTCCCCAAGAGATTCTTTCACACAAACCTGTAGACACAGTGGTTGGGAAGGTAAAGAGAAGGGACTCTGCTGCTTCCAGACCAGGAACAGGACATCCTTAGTGATAAGACGATGTTTTGCAGCTGCCTTCAACCTACAACACTCACTTTTCTCTAACCCCCTCTACTGGCTCTCATACCTCCTCTGCACAACATGATGAAAGTTGCAGGGGAGAGAAGAGATGAAGGTATCACTGTCCCCTCAGGCTGAAAGGGACAGAGTTGTGAGGGAGAGTGGGTCTCTCATCCCCATGCCATAATTACCTCTCTGGACTATAGAAATGTGAAAAAGGCTTTTCTGAACTCTTTAGCTTTCCTCCTAGAATGCATGTACTCACTCCATTTTCACATGGATCCTATATATGCTTAGTTCTCCAATGAAATAGTTATACTTTTTCAAACTATGGTATAGATTTCTGAGAAGAATCGGTTTTGTTGTTGAAACCTAGGGCTCAGTCCTGCAAGCTTTACCAGATAATGAACAGACTTACTAATGTGAATACTCCCATTTACTTAAATGAAACTACACACTTTAGCAAGCCCAACAGCCAGAAGTGTTTGCAGGATTGGGCACCTTGTTTTTTTCCAAGGCAATATACGCAGAATTTGTGCTTTACCCTGAATCTTCCCATGTTGCTTCAGACGACACTCTATGTATCAGTTTGTAGGTGTTTAGAAGATCAGTACCAGTCTCCTGTTGCAAGTTAGAACAGAAACATACCAAGTAGTGGTTTCAGCTTGTGAGTAGAATTTTGAAGGTTTGTAACCAGCTGAGCCTGAGCACACAATTCTGAAGTTTTGTAGTAAGTCTCTATGCTTTTTTGGCATACAAACCATGGGAGCACCATAGCCTATTATTCCCTAAATGATTTCTGAATTCTCAGGCTTCCACAACACAGGTACTCATGTTTTCATGGGGCTCTCCTGTGCTGGAAACAAACCAAAAAGGCTAGCCACATTAGTGATGCTAATTCTCAAACACTGAATAGGCCTACAGCTGTCAGCTTACCTTGGCAGCATTACTAGGAAACTTCCTTTACATGGAGGGATTCTCTTATTGCACTCTCTTCCCATGAAAACAATGAGGAGTCTGGTGGCACCTTAAAGACCAATAGATTAAATGGGCATAAGCTTTCGTGGGTAAAATACTCACTTCTTCAGGTGCAAAAACCAACAGACAGACACCTTCACAACTGACTTTTCCCCTGCCCACATTTTCTTTTAGTGGAAATCTGAAGCCAGATTATTAAGCCATCAATTGTTTCAGTTCCCCGAGAGTCTCAACAGGCACTGATAATATGCAGCATCTTCCTCATCTGCCTTCTTTGGCCGACTCTCCCTTTAATGCACCCACACAGTATGGTGGTGGTGGTGAGTGAACATATGCCCAAGTAGCTTAGTCACTTGAAGAATTTAAACTGGGTTTTCTCTGAGTATGAAGAGCCAGAGGATGCCCTTTGACCCATCTTTTAAGAACAAGCACTGTATCAACAGCAAATGATATATTGCAGAAGGAGTTACAGCCTGTGTTGAGTCAACACTATGCTACAGTGTCATGAAATAGAGCTGTGTTGGCTGCAATGCACACACCAGGAAGAAGGGCATTAGGATGTTGATGAATCAAGTAGCATAGGATATAAAACCCATACTGAGGGTTGTAAAATCAAGAAGGCAGTAATTCAATGCCATTTTCCCCCCAAATCCACATTTGGCTAACTTTTGTCCAAATTTCTGTACACAGCTACATTTTTCCAGCAATACTGATTATAAAAACTATGCACAAAGACTGCTCCTTCAACCTGTGAAGTAACCAGAAAAATCTTTGTGGGGAAAGAGAGAGGAAGTTTTCATCTGAAGAAGTATATCTTGTATGAAATTATTCCTTCCATGAAACTTTTGGGAAGCTTTGATGATCCTGATCATCATCTTTTCTTTATACAATTCAGATATTTTCACAATATATTAGATCATTAGCCTAGACCATGCAATGCAGAATGGTTCCATAGAGCACATTTGCCACTGTTTTGTCCAGTCTTTTGTAATACTTATAACTTAAAGGGGTTGCCATCCTCCATTTCCTAGAGAAGTCTATTTAATAATTTCATTGTTCTCATCATGCCTATACAATTTGCAAACTCATCAGTCCTAGTGCTCTTTCTACTCTAATGTATTATGGTTTATGGGCTCTGAAAACAGGTTCTAGACACAAATCATAAAGAGAGAGAATACTTTAAAAAGAAAAAGTATGTCAGTACTGGTTTCAGCCTCATTCACCTCTGACTTATTTTTCAGCAAGCAATACTTCAATCAGAGAAATGTTTCTTTTCTGTCATCACCCACCACTTCTAAATTACAAACACTCTTTGGTTATTCTCATTCCTTGATCTTGTACCTGTCACTATCTTCTGGGGATGAAGGGTTGGAGTGAGGGGAAAAGGAAGATGGAGCCATTTCAGAATGCTTATTTCAGAAAGCAAAATATTTAACAGATGTACTAAAAGTCTGACCTTTAAATTTCAGGTCAGGCAGCCATTAAACCTAAATACATCAAAAAGCAAAAGCTGAAGTTCTAACAACAACTGCTCCTAAATTCTGCATTAATGACCCTGTCAACAGTCTTTGGTGAAATGGATGACAGAATGACACTAGAAGGGAGAAAAAAAAATCAACAAGCTGTGTTTTTCCTCTTTAAATAAGACATGCAATGTGGAATTGGAACAGAAAAGGAGCAAACTTCAATTTGCCATTAACAACAGAAGAGTTTTAAAAACTCTTCAAGTGCTACAATTGAGTTTCAAAGCTACCTAAGGGACTTAGATGCTTAATTCTCGTTAAAATTCATGGGAATTGGGCACCCAATTCTCGTAAGTGGCTTTGAAGTCTCAGCCTATCTGATCAGATTTTTTCCATGTACAGATACAGAGTCAGGAGACAGATGGATACATCGTAATTGAGATGACTCACTGTTGAAACAACAAAATAAACTCTGATAAAATGCTATGTAGTGCTTAACATTCTTTGGTTCCTTGTTCTGGTATCTTGCTAGACCCAGCAAATCCTAATCCCATATAAATTAAGTAGCTATTTTCTTAGACAAGGAAATAAATCATAAAATGTTAAAGTACTTATGGTTTAACCAAAGTTTGCCCTTTCATTTTGTCTCAAGTCTCCAACCCGTCCCCGCCCTCCTTCGCACCAATGCGGACAAACAAGAGAAACAGAAATGAATACCCACTAAAATGAGACAATTACTGCCACTAAAACACAAACAGAGACCTTCAGAAATTCAAATTACATGAGAAAGTAGGAGTGCACACATGGAAATGTTGACATTACTATTATTCATTTCCACAGATCACCCCAGACCCTGCATAAAATGATGTCTAACTAGATACAGGTTGCTAAGTTTAGAGTGGTTTTGAATTTTAAAATGCTTGGCAGCAGTCTTCCCACTGTTGCTTTGATTTCACTAAAAGCCAATTAGCACACGTAGAACCTCCACCATCCTTTTTGTTTTTAAGTGAGCAAGAAGCAGATATTTAGTACCCATTCCAAATATAATGAAGCCAGTAGAGATAAAGACAAAGCCTTGTGCCCAGGATGGTCGTGATCTGACATGCACCTTGCCCATCTACTTCTCTCACATTTTTTTGAAGTAGTTTATGTGAACACATTTTTGCTTTTGTTTTTTTCAAGATGCACCAGTAATCATTTCAATCCAATTTAATTTGCATATGAACTTGTTACTAACTCAAAATTATAAAAGCAGAAGGTACTACGAGGTGTCAATGTTCTCTATTTTCTTCTGGCATCCAGAAAAGGAGGGGTCAGAGTTAGTAGCCCTGACTGCCACTGATATGTCGATGACTACAACTACTTGTGTGAATGGGCTGAATTCTTGGAAGGAGGATGTTGCATTTCTGATCTCTCTCTCAGACTGTTGGTTTAGGAGGTCAACCCACATGCAAGTTATCTCCTCAGTGAAAGAAAAGGAGAATTCTAGAAAGGAAGGATAATATTGTGGTTAAGACACTACACTGGAACTCAGCAGACTTGTGTTCACTTTCTGGCTCTGACCATGTGATCTAGGGCAGGTCATTCAATCTTCATTTCATTTTCCTACTACTTTTTCTTCCTTCCACCCTTTGCCTCATTTATTTTGATTGAAAGCTATTCAGCATTTGTAGCAAGAGGCATGAGGAAGGGCATAGGAAATCTGGTTGCTGGTCCTGAAAACTCTTGTGGATGCTTTCAATTAGTTTCATTTTTATTTAAAGCAAAGGTATATCTTTGTGCAACAGGATTATGAGTAAAAGCGACACAGCTTTGTAAAGAACAGCTGCAAAACTAACTACAGCAGCAGTCAGTAGAAGATGTGCCAAATATTTACTGACATCTCAACAGGATTACAGGCCAAAAAACTGACACTTGTGTATCCACGGGTAAGCACCTAAATTAAGTTGGCCTGATATTCATGGGAGTGGAAAGATGGTGGTATACCATTTTTATATGATTGTATTTTTTTTTGTTTACATATTGCATATCAATACTGAAGATACATGTGATACTGTCTTTTTGTATGTTGATAAAAATTACTGTATATTTCCATTACAATTTCCCAAATATGGTCACTGTTAAAAATTCATACTGAGGAAAGATATATTTTATCACCTCGGCATATCTTACATTTGTATTTATTTTTTATTATGTATTTTTACTACATTCATCATAAAAATCAATAAAAAGATTTAATTCAAATCCCCCAAGTCAGTTTCCTTAACTTATGGAACATGTTGTCAATATGAAACTATCCGGAAAGTGCATATAAAACTGCAGATTCATTACAAATCTACAATTCTATTCAAGCACTATAGTAATGCCAACTCAGACACACATGAGCATAAGAGACAGAACCTAAAACCTTCAGCTCCAAAACATGCCTCTGTCACATAAGCTGAAAGGGAAGCTGCAGTGGCTGTGGTAGTATTAAAACTTAGTGAAAGCCATAAGTGGGTGACATTCACGTACAATAAGCAGGTGTGTAATTGTTCTATCCAGTAGAAGGCAATGATAAACATGCTCACTCCAGTCCATTTCAGCAGGATTAGCTGGTTTCCCATATTACCAGCCGTTTATGTTTAAAAGGCTTGAAATTTATACTGTACAGTACTGTGATAAGGAGGGAAGAATAAAGCATGAAAATGAAACTTGTGCAGGCCAGGGTAGGTGGGTGGGTGGGGAGTGGAAGCACCTGTCTGCATTTTATGGGGAAGGGTGGAGGGGGAGGAAATCTGAAAAAAAAGTTATTTGCAATCTTCAGAAAATAATGTATAACCTTATTTTACACTTCATTTTTACTGTAGTTTTTTTTTATTTTTTAGACTGTTTTAAGCATGAGAAAAAGTTACGAACTTTCCAAATAAATAAAAGTTGAATAAAACAAAGTGTTAAATGTATAAACATGACAATGACATTTCACTCTAGCAAGCATTCATGTGCCATGTTAGCTGAACACTAACTAACATCCAAGGAGCAGACAAACACATACACAGCCCAGGATACTTTTTAAAAGGGATACAGTCTTGAGGACTAAAATTTGCCTGTCCTTTTGAGACTGCAAGTATATAAACACACCCTTCGCATTCATGAAACTGGCGCACTGAAAAATGTCATTAGTAGCTTCAGGCTTTAGGCCTCAGACTAGGCCTCTGATACAAGAGTTTATGTTTCAGGGCCTCATCTTACTACAAAAAATACCATAAGAAGTTTTAAAAGAGAGGTAAAACCTATGCAGCATTCTAGAAGATATATATAACAGAGAAAATAATGATACTTCATACTTTCCCCTGTAGATCTCAAAGCATGTTACTGGGACCAATTTTTTTCATTAATGACCTTGGCACAAAAAGGGAGAGTGTGCTAATAAAACCTGCAGATGACACAAAGTTGGGAGGTCCATAGAAAGGAGGACCAGAATATCATACAAGAAGATTTGGGTCACCTTAAAAACAAGAGTAAAAGAAATGGGATGAAATCTAATAGTCCCTAAATGCATGACCTTGCACTAACAACAAGAATTTTTGCTCTAAGCTGGGGATGTATCAGAGGAAGCAAAGAGAAGGAGCAAGACCTGGGCACATTGGTAAATCTCAGAATGACTATGAACCGCCAAGGTGATGTAGTCAAGAAAAAAGGCTAATGCAATTCTAGGACACATCAGGAGAGGTATTTCCAGGAGAGATAGGGAAGTGTTATAACCATTATAAAAGGCACTGGTGAGACCTCATCTGGAATTCTGTGTGCAATTCTGGTCTCCCATGTTTAAGGAAGATGAATTCAAATTGGAATAGGTGGAAAGAACAGCTACGAGGATGATCAGAGGAATGGAGAATCTACCCTATCAGAGGAGAGTTAAGGAGCCTGGCTTGTTTAGTCTAACAAAACAAAAGGATGAGAAGAGAGATGATTGTTCTCTATAAAAACATCAGATGGATAACCGCAAGGAAGGGAGAAAAGTTATTTAAATTAAGGGCCAATGTTGGCACAAAACAAATGGATATAAATTGGCCATCAATAAGTTAAGGCTTGAAATTAGACAAAGGTTACTAACCCTCAGAGGAGTGAAGTTCTGGAACACCCTTTTACGGGAAGTAGTAGCGGCAAAAAAACTAACTTAAAACTTGTTTTAAGACTGCTTGATAAGTTTATGGCGGGGGTAGTATGATGAGATTGCCTATTGGCCTGGAGCAGCGAACCACGGCCAGTGGGAGCCGCAATCGGCTGAACCTGCGGACGCGGCAGATAAACAAATCAGCCCAGTCTGCCAGGGCTTTCCCTGCCCAAGCAGCGGAACAAGTTTGGGAACCACTGGTCTAGATGATTGTCCCTTTTGGCCTCAAAGACTGCAAGTCTACGAGATGGATATGCATTATTAATGCCATTTCACAGACTGGGAAATCAAGTGCAGAGAAGTTAAGTGACACAGCATGTCAGTGGTAGAGCTGGGAATACCACCTGGGTCTCTTGACTCCCAATTCTGCGTTGTTCTCTGCTGGGAAGGAAAACTATTTTTTTAAAGATGCAATTTTTAACCTGCCAGTGCCCTTCTTATTTTCCTTTATCAATATTATTTATTACTCCATTAGGCACACATGGCAATGGACAGGCAAATGGATAAATGAAGAGAAGACCCCATTCTCAAAGAGTTTGCAGTCTGATGCCATCATCCTTTAATTTGTTCCATGAAGGCAGATTCTGTGTCCACTGGTCTCCCAGTGCCTTGTATAATGGTAATAACACTTCCCTAGCTCTACCGGAAATACCTCGCCTGATGCCTCCTAGGATTGCACTGGCCTTTTTCTCAACCACATCACATTGACTTTAATGGGTGCCCAACCATGCAGAACGATGAACTAAGGGCTTTGTTCATGTGAGTATTGCTATTTCAATCAATGGGCCTACTTGCACGAGTATGGCAAATTAGGATTTGGCCTTAAATTAGACAACAGAGAACATCAAGGCAGCATGGACCTAGTGGGGCTGCGAATCAGGAGACCTAGGTTCTATTCCCAGCTGAGCCATTGATCTACTTTGAGACCTTGGGCATCACTTAATCTCTGTGCCTCTCTCCCCCCAAACACTCTTTTGTTTGTGTTGTCTATTTAGATTGTAAACTCTTTAGAGCAGGAATTGTTTCTTACTAGGCACTGGTAGAGTGCCTAACACAATGGAGTTCTGATCTCTGTTGGGGTTTCAATGCACTCCTGTAATATAATTAATAATAGAGAGAGGGATTGGGGATGGGGGCCGAGAATCCAGGGAAAGTAATGGAAAGGCCAAGGGATAAAAAGTCTCATCATATGGAAAGTTATTATTCTGAGCCACAAGGAAGATAATCTAAGAAGGTTTTTATATGTAACAAACATTCTTAATTTAATATTCAGCATGGTGTGCCATATGGATATATCATGAAAAAAACTGTTTTCTTGCATTTTGTTGCACTTTAGATTTAACAGTACTTTTAAAATTACACTCTCAGGTTCACAGATCCAAAATGTTACACTTTTTCCTCTTGCATTTGCTACTTCTGTATGTATATTTCACACAGACACACATACCCCTTTCAAAAAAAAATTCCTAAGTGCTTCGACAACAGTCTAGGGTACCAAGCCCTATTACAGCCAGGGGCGGCTCTACAAATTTGGCCACCCCAAGCAGTCATGCGCGGGAGGCGCCCCCGAGCCGCGGGAGCAGCAGACCTCCCGCGGGCATGACTGCGGAGGGTCCGCTGGTCGCACGCTGGGCTGGACCTCCCGCAGCTGCGGGCGGTTTGCTGGTCCGGTGGCTCCGGTTGAGCTGCCGCAGTCATGCCTGCGGGAGGTCCAGCCGAGCCGCGGGACCAGCGAACCGTCCGCAGTCATGCCTGCGGCAGGTCCGCTGCTCCCGGGGCTCCGGTGGACCTCCCGCAGGCATGACTGCGGCAGGTCCGCCGGCCCAGCCTGCCGCCCCCCCCGGGAAAGGGCCGCCCTAGGCGGGTGCTTGCCCCGCTGGGCTCTGGAGCCGGCCCTGATTACAGCAGACACAGTGCCTTGCCCGCACCACAGCTCCCTGGCCTGCAAGACAGCTCTTGTTCTTTGATGCCCTGACAGTATTTCAGATACTGCTCCAGTCAGATGTGCCAAGACAGGCTGCAAGATACCAATACTGCTAACATACACATCAGTAACTTTACTCACAAGTAGCTCCACTGAAATCATGACAGTAAAGTTACTCACATATAAAGTGTTCACAGGATCAGGTCTCAAGGTCTTATATCACAGTCAACACTGCTGTATCATCTGCACGCCTTCTTTCACACAGCCCCGTTCCACATTTACATCCCTCTTAAAGACTCATTTCTGCCAAACTGCTTGTAGTGAATAAAGTTGACTTGTACTTGCATTGCATACAATTTGCCTCTTGTTCCTGTTCCGCTCCTCCTAACCCCTATCTACTTGCCTGTCTTTAGATTGCAACCTTCTTGGAGCAGGAAACCATCTTCCATGAGCATTTGGAAAGTGTCTACCCACACATAGCAAGCAGGCACTATGGTAAAATAAAAATAATCTAAGCATCTAAGGGAAGAATACCAGACAGAAGAAGAGAGAGGAAACAAACACTGGGGAACAAATGAAGAATGAAGACAAGAGAACAGAGAGGAAACATAGCTCCAGCATGATATAAATGGAATATTAATGTTTCAGAGACTTGAAAAGTAGACAGAACAAGAATCAATAGGATACCATGTTGAACAAAAACACTGCAGTTCACAGTTGGAACATTTACAATCTTTTTAATTTTGATTCTTAACCTATAAGGATTATGGAAAACCCCTGTCCTACACTGAGTTTTTGATTTTCCTTCTCTTCTTCCTGGCTCAAAATCAATCATATTGCCCATTAATTGGGTATGAGAGCTGCCCTCATTACTCCCTGGGCAGATTGCTACTTTGATGCTCTCTTTTGGAAAGGAAAAAAAAAGGGCACAAGCCAGTGGATATTCCTAATATAATTAGTATTAGTTGTAGTATTTATATAGCACCAAAATATGCTAGGTACTTTACAGACAGAGTAAAACAAGTCCCTCACCCAGAGAACTCCAGGAAAAGAAGGAAGCATTTTATCTTTATTATTTTAAATATCTGCCTTTCCTCCCTCACCTTTAAATTAACTCTTAACTACGTTGTGTGATATCCATGTAAGCCACACCTGTCTGCCGATATACAAACCTTATCCTTTCATTTTTATCAGTATTTTCTAGTTTTGTTTTTTGACACCACATTTTCTCTTTAGATCTCACCTATTCATTCACCACCTCATAGCACCTATCAACTGTTTAACACTTTACTTGTTGACCAACAGCTAACCCAATACCTTCCCTTCTCATTTAATAAGCTCACAACCAGCTACGCCCACCCTCTGCCTTACTACACTGCAACCTGCCTCTCAAATCCCTTTGCACACTGCCAACCCCTGGGGCCAGCTTGGTAAAGATGGGGTGGCTGTAGCTGCTCCATCATCAATCCTTGCTCAAGGGTGGAGGAATAGTTAGCTGTTCTGGTCCACATGATAGTGCTGGGAGAATACCTTTCAGGAGGCCTGATGCCCACAACATTTTGTTCTGCTGAGCACCCTGCTGGCTTACCGTCCCCAACCACAGCTCTGAATCCCTTCTCCCATGGGGCAGCAGGGAAACACATCAACTCCCCTCCCTCGCTAATCTAAATGGTGTGGGCTCCTGCCCATACTGTGGAATGAGGTAGGGGTATGACAGCAGGTCTGGAGCCATTATGTCAGGTACCACAACCCACATGGGAGCATATGAACACCTACACCACCTGAACAGCATGCCCACAAGACTGAGGGGAAGTATTTTTGGTAAAGAAACATATTTTCCCCCTTCTAAGATATTGTTATAGAACAGGTTTTTTTAAAAAAGGCTTTTAAAGCTATAGCAAATCCCTCAAGCACCCCTTTTAATATACAATTAGGGTTACTCAAAATTATTGTTTTTCCAAATTGCCTTTAAACATAAGGAAGTCAAATCCCAGGCCTATTAACCTCAGTGACAAAGCTGCCACTGACTTCAGCAGCACCAGAATCTGGCTCCAAGGTATCCATTCAAACACAGGAACACAGACGGTAGAACCAAATTTGCATTGATAATTACATAGCTTGTTTACATAAAACTAGATTAACACACCCATAATACTGTATCCAAGACAAGACAAATTAACAGGAATTGCTTGTTTGTGGTTGTTAACAATAAAAACCTACGATCAATCAGCTTTGTCTTCACCAGGCCATGACAGGGACAGAGTGGCTGTGAGCAACATTATTAGTAAACTCCACCGGACACGCTGAGTCCTGGGGTTGCATTTTAGGTATTTATACTTACTACACTGTGACACATAACACATACACATAAATTATTCAGTGAAATAGGTTAGGGTTGGGGGGGAAGGAGAGGAGTCACAGAACATTCTTCCAAAATTTGGATGCATTTTAAATGAAAGCAAATTTGCTGCTTCAGCAGAATTACGCTGCCAGGGTTTATTCTGACAAAGGAGTTTAGAAAGCCTTGACATCATCACTGTAAAACACTCAGGCAGCTTAGATTAAGATGGGGATCCAGAACTGGACTGAAAACTAAATTAATACTTTCTTCTCAGAACTTCTTTCAACAAGCTAGATGCTGTAAAATTACTACTAAGCAGAGCTGGCCAAAAAATGAAAAAATCATTCTATGGAAAATTCTGAAGTATTTTTTCTCAAAAAAGTTTCTAAATTGGCCTGTTTTTCAAAAAAAAAATTGCAAAATATTTTAACATTTTTGTCACGAACATCTAAAACATTATCAAAACTGTGATAGGTTCTTTATTCAAAACCCAATTTTGATAAA
Source organism: Mauremys mutica (assembly GCF_020497125.1). Lineage (NCBI taxonomy): Eukaryota > Metazoa > Chordata > Testudines > Geoemydidae > Mauremys > Mauremys mutica. Next base: position 54,601,844 of record NC_059079.1, read on the forward strand.
ACAAACTTTTTCACTTACCAAAACACTGGTTTTGGGGTGACAAAAAATTTCTATATACATTTACATAAAGAATTCTATTAAGAGAGTCATTTTTTGCAAAAAATTTTTAAAAAGGCCATTTTCCAATTTTTCATTCAAAAATTTTCAACTAGCTGTACCGCTAGAGACCATTCTAGATTTGCTCTTCTATGTTCACCAACCAGTCACGCTGCTCTGTACAAGTTATTTTTAAACGGATGACCAGAACAATGTTTTTACAGTAGAATGATTTTTAAAGTATCTTTCTTATTGTTTTCCAAAATATTTCTGCTATATTTGTAAGTATCATGTTTTTCCTTCTATTTTTTCCCTCCCTACCATATGATTCTAAGCTATTTCAGTCTTACCTCATTTCCTTTTCCTTTTTTGCTTGCTCTTCCTACTCTACTTTCTCCTCCCTTCCCCTCCAAATTCACTTTGTAAAATTGTATTCCTCCTTAGTATTTCTGGTATAGATCTAACACAATGTCAGTTGGTGTACAGGATAAACAACAGAAGGACTGTTAAAGATAGCTGCATGCAGCATAACTGGAGATTACATAACAGTAAGTAAAGGAAAAGACAAAAAATGTAGAACCCCAGATGGCCACCATATTCCTTTTTTATTCCTCCACCATAACCCACTCATATAACTCCCATTAACATTACTGTAATGGGAATTCTACAGCAACAAAGGGAGAAATTATTCTCCTCTATCACAGCAGTGACTGGCATAAAGGAAAACTGCACCTGTTAGAGCCTCAATTTTGTAAATATACATATGCTTAATTTTAAGCACACTGTTACTCCAGAGGAAATTCTGCGCCACTGCGCATGCGCAGAATTTATTTCCCCCATAGATTTCTTTGCTTCCCCACAGAAAAATGATTTTCTGACAGGGAAGCAAAGAGAAGCCACAAGAGCGGTCATGCGACCCCCCACCAGCAGTATGTTTTGGGTGCCCAAGGCAGGCGGCAGAGAGGCAAATCACTGTGGGGCAGGGGCTGGGGCTGGGACTGGGGAAGACCCAGCTGGTGGCTCCTACTCTGCACCACCTCAGCTGCTAGTCCCAGCTGGGTTTGGGAGGATGGGACTTCCTCTTCCCCTGCACAGCATCCAGGGCAGGTCAGACCCACCCCCAGATTTCTCCCCAGGCTTCAGGAAGATCTGAAAATTCCACTCCTCCCCCACTTCCTGCACCCATTGCTCCTCAGCTGCAGGGTGAGGGATCACTGTACAGGGAGATGCTCCCCCATCCGCCCAACCCCCGTGCATCCAGACCCCCTCATACCCAGACCTTCCCACCGAGCCTCACCCCTTCCCGCCAGCATCCAGAACCGCCCCCTTCCAAGCCCCACTCCCCTGCACCTGGACCACCCTGACGAGTCACCCACAGCCAGCTCTCCACCCCACCGAGCTCCAACCAACTGCACCTGGATCCCCACCCCACTGCGCCCCACTCCACCAGCATCAGGACCCCTCCCACTGAACCCTCCATACCCAGACCCGCCTGCCAAACTCTACTCCCACACACACCCCCAGACACCCCGCCCTGTTGCTGAGCTCCAACCACCTTCACCTGGACCCCCCTGCAGAGTCCCATTACTGTTGCACCCAGACCCCCTGCCCCCAACAAACCCTTGGGCATCCAGATTCCCTCGCACCTGGATTTGCCACTAAGCTGCCCACACCCAGATTGCCCCACACAGAACCCTCTCAACCCACACTTGGATCCCCCCACACTAAGCCCCTCCATACTTGGATCCTGCTGGGCTGAGCCTGCGTGCCCACACCTGGTGCATCCGACACAGAGGGGCAGGACCCTGGAATGTTTCTGGGGCAAACCCAGTCCTTGCACTATCTCATGGTTGGGTGCAGCCTCACCACTGAGTCTGTGTCCGAGGGGAGCTGCAGAGTGATCTCCTACCTCTGTGCAGCCAGTGGCCTGTGCTCCCCAATGCCATGCTAGAGTCTCCACATTTATTTGACAAATAAAATTTGCAGAATTTTTAATTTTTTGGCACAGAATACCCTCAGGAGCAGCACATGTGTTTGCAGAGTCAAGACAGACTGCTAATTCCCATTTGTGCCCTATCATATACCCTAAACCTTTTTACAGAGAGGGGAAGAGAGGGAGAGGAGATAATACATTTGTTCAACAAATATCTGCCATTCTCCAATTAACCTTCAATAGTCATGGGGAGCCCAGAGTTCCTTCTCCCTAGCCTCCAAGCTGAACAAATAGACTGTAATCAATCTTTTCTCTAGATTATCAACCTATGAATTTATTGTCTCCCAAAATGATCCAAGGCTACGTTAGACACTAAGGGCCAAATCCTGCAAACCTTGCTAAGGCAAAATGTCCACTGACTCAACAAGAGCTTTGCCTGAGGACTATATTGTGCCTTGGCCTGGACAAAGGACTGAGGATCCTCTCGTGTAGCCTTTCATGGACCACCTGGTTTTAGGTCAAGTCACACAGGAGTGAGCCGGGCTATTCATCTGTTTACTCCCTTCATACAGCAGGTGGGTGAGGAGTCATCCAGGAGGGGCAGAGAATGGGCAAAGCCTTAGTTCCACTCCTTTAACTACTCTGGTCAGAGCAGATGAGCCAGCATGGCATAGGTAATAATTTACTGCTACTACAGACCAGGAATAAATTACTAGCTCCCAGAAGCAAAGAGGAAATTGGAGGAGTGTCTCTGAATCATCATGCCTCCTGACGTTATTCCTGGGTGGTACAGTGCACGTTCTATTTCTTGCCCAGAGTTGTGCCTAAGATCCACAATAAGGTCTGAGCCAAATCCTACAGTTGTATTCACGGCTGAAATATTTTATTTACTCTGAACAAGAGCTTGTGTATGTTCCTGAACTATGCTAAGTGTAACTGTCCTTTGAATTATTTGATTAACTGATGAGTCTATTTAACGACAAGAGTTACATAGCCTATGCAATGTTTTCTGACTTCTACAGAAGCTAGTAATTTGCAGCTGGTAGAATCACTGTGCACGGACACCCACTCTTAATGGACAACAACACACATTATGTCAATTAATAATTGGAAAGCATTGTTATCTGTGTTACCTTAAACTCAAGATCCTTTACAAATAGTAGAAATTTAACATCACAAGCCACCTCCTGAAAAACTGTGAACCTCATCAATTGTTGTAAGGAGTGAGTCCACAATACTCCCAACAGTTACCCATAAGCAAATTGAAATAATATTGATAACTAGCCACACTCTACGGAATAAGGCTTGGCAAGATGTAAACCTTGGAAAGTCAACCTCACCCTGGACCACTGCTGAATAGGCAGTTTCCTGCTTTGTGAAATCATCCACAGAATAAGATGTGCAGCCCACTTCCCCAGTCATCTGCCCTTCAACTTTTTAATCACACCAGCAACAAATATCTACGCCTGTCTGCCCTGGTGCCAAACTGTCTTGATTCATCCACTCCCTGTACCTAGTGACAAGCTCCTAGCCTCCCAACCCCCTTTATAATTACAACTTCCTTTCTTCCCACTAGCCACATACACACACAAGTCCATTGCCTATATGTTCTATCTAGGTATTTAAATTAACCTGGGGTATCTGAGCACCTGTTGAGGATCAGCAGGGGCACAGAGCCTATATCAAGACTAACAAGGACTCCAGTGGCACGTTAAAGACTAACAGATTGCCACCGGACTCCTTGTTGTTTTTGTGGATACAGACTAACACAGCTACCCCCTGATACTTGACACTATATCAAGACTGGTTTTGGAACCATAATTGAGAATTTCCTTACATTTACGTGATGAAGGCTGGGATTTCCAAAGGGATTTAGGAAAGCTAGGTGACCAAATTCCATTGCAAGTCAATTGAGATTGGGTGCTTAATTCCCTGATGCAATTTTTAAAACCCCAGCCTAAATTCACAGATGTGCATGCAAGTGAATTTAACTTCACAGGAGAGGAATACATTCTCAACTTTAATTGTGCATTAAAGTTCTTGCTGTTTTTAAACTTGAGGAATATTACCCTCTATGGGCAGGATACATCCTTGTGACAGTGTTTTGAGTCTGTCAAATGTTACAGTTACAGGAAGTATACACCAAATTCGTCATCTGTCATCGAGAGAAAAAATCATAATCTACCCATTAGTCATGTGTCAGTCTTCACTGCTCTGTGACACTGACAGAGTATGACCGTTCACATTAGTTGCAACAGATTCACTCCCTGTTGCTGATGTCTTCACCCAGTGCTGTACCATGGTCGTCTGCTAGAGCAAGCTATTCCAGAACACTCAGACTGACTGTTTCGCTTTTAAAAGCTTTCTGAGGATATTTCTCCAGACTCAAACATGATGATTTGAGGCAGGAATCTGAAGCTTCCAGGATGGGATGGGGGAATAGGGAAGGACTATCACGACACGAACATCATTCCAAGTAAACCACTTTACTTAGAGTGAGAAAGGAAAACTCCCCAAACATCAATTTGAGGGTTACTTAGTTTATCCCCTAAAGAATTTGAAACACAAAGAGAAAGATGGGATGCACCCAAAAATCAGGAAGAGCTTTTTATCTTGAAGATCTCACTCTTTCGACACAACTGAGACAGAGGGGATGCAGTTTGAGCTATTAGGTTTTTTGAATACTGGAAAAACAATGCTTTTGAACTACTTGTTCATTGGGAGATTTTCAGGTTGGTTTCAGTAGCACTAGAGTCAACTTTGATTTATAGGTACCCACACCCAGAGGCTATGCAATAAACTAAAAATACATGTTGTAAGAAACAGGCAACATGCACAATTCGATCCCAGAGTGGAAACAAAGCCTGAAGGGAAAAAAATAATGCCGATAATACAAAAAAATTCCCCTAAAACTATGACAAGTCCTGAGCCTACCACTAAAGAATACACCTTAATGTACTTTCATGATAATTGAGGGGGTGAGATTGCCATAGCTTCATGCCTGAACAAGGAAGGCCCTATACTTCATCTACTCAACATGATCTCTTTTGGAAGACTCATAGCTCCAATTTGCCATTTGAGACTGCCACAGAAATAAAGAATCACATAAGAGAAAGCTGGTCCCAGCTGCTATTATGGATGCCAGAGTCTGACGAATCTCCAATATCCACCAGACCTCAGCTACTGAGCTGTGCCTATCTACCAAGAGCAGTGTCAATGGAGGAGAAAGAACACCGCCCTCAAGAATAGCACCGAGAGCTCTCCTGAGTCATTTGATTCCACTCAAAACCACAACACAAACTAAGGGTCGCTGTCCATTCCTACTTCACAGGACTACATGGAACTGAAGATGTCCACACACCCAAATCTACTTCCAACATAAGACTGAGCCATGGCAAACTTTGCTGGCACATCAATGCTGTACAGCACCTGTACTTACGCTAACAGGCAGGTAAACACCAGATCCTACTGGGGTATCATCAGAAGGGAGAAGAAGCCTAGCTTGTTCCCCTAATGGATATCAAGGATGGAGTGGCTGTTCAGCAAACCTTCAGGACATTTACATTCGTCTTATTTTACCCAAATTTCACCCATCTGCATTTTCTCCATTACTTTTATAGGTAGAGGTATCCAAAAAGTCACTATCTGATATTTAGAACTTTTTCTAGCTGTTCATAGCAGTTAAAAGAAATTCTTATTATAGAAGAGTGAACTATGACAGGCACAAATCCCCACCGGCTACACATCAACTTTCACATACCATCTAGAAGCACTGGAATCACTGCAAAGGCTGATGCTCCCATGAGAAAGGCAGGAAGGATGCTCTGCTTCTTTCCTCTATCTCACTACTCAGTGTCCTTACATGTGCACACCCCCCAAATCCTGATTAGTGAGCAAGTCTAAAATTCAGATGCCTGTTTGCCAAACATGCATCACTACTAAGAATTCAAAAATTGTTTTCATTTTATTATAAGGGACTTGGACGGAGGCCGGGGTAGAAACCCAAGAATGAAAGTCCATGAGTTAAGGCCCTCCCCACTGATTTTCAGTGCACAGATCTGGAAAATTTGGGTAAATTTTCCCATTTATTTATACAGCATAAGTTGTCCAGAATCTTTTTATATTCTGATGCATAGTTGGAATATAGTTATACCTCATTTACTGGAATCGAGTGAATGAGGCTATGGTATTTATGTCATGTTTACAGATATGTTAAAGGGCTAAAATGCTGGTTAGTAGCAAAGTGGTTCTGGCTCCTAACACTATTTTGGAAAAGTGCCCACTCATATGTACAGATCCTGCAGCATTTTGCCCATTAAATATATACTTCATAAACCTCAGCGCTCTACACCTCAATCCTGGAATTTTTTATTACTTCTTGTAATTGATGGAATAAATGATAGGCGGCAGCCAAACCTAAGACTGCTCACAGTAAGACATCAGAGGTCCTGATGTCTTCTATGCTCTCTGAGGACTTTTTCCAATATATTATTTGTTTTACAGGAGAATCTGGAGTCACCCACCAAGAACAGGGCCCCATTCTGCTAGGTACTGTACAGAACACATAGTAGGAGATAATCCCTGCCACAAAGAGCTTACAATTGAAACAAATAAGGGAGACAAAGGTGGGAGGGGAAACAGAGGCACAGAGAGGTGCAGTGACTTTTCCAAGGTCACATAGCAGATCAGTAGCCAAAATGGGATTAGAACCCACATCTCCTTACTTCTACTCCACTGCCCCATCCACTGGACCATGCTGCCTCCTCATCAGGCCATCAATATTCAGGTGAAACTATTTTGTAGCATCTTATCTTTATTCCGGAATTACTTTTCCTTAAGGAGAACTACACTAGGCACACATGAGATAACAGATGCTGTTGGATTATTATTCTGTTTTACTGGAATCCATTAGATTTTAACCATGTTTATGTATCATTTCATCTGGCATCATTAATTAAGCTTCCCTACTTTAATAACAAAGTAGAATATGCTTGCCCAAGCCTGGAAAATGCCTCTCACTTTAAATGTAATTTTAAGGAATTGCCACACACATTTGGGAAGCAGCAATACTTTAAAGCACAGTCATTAAGAAGTTTCGGGAGAAGGGGTGTTAAGTCATCCTATACAACTACTGCAGTTGGCACCAATTCCAAAGTCTAATTTAAACATTCTCTGTCACCCAAGTGACCACTAAGACTCGCACAGTACTCTTCAATCATCAATAGGGAAACCTCTTCAGTGGAAATTCTTCAAACCACAATTCCAAGGAATTGTTTTCAGAGGAATGTGGAATGTAAAATGAAATTTAGTAAGCTACACATCTTCTCAGTATGATTTGAACATTAAGTTGAAACCTAAGCCAAAGAATAATTTCAGGCACCATGCTGTTGGTTTTATTTGAAGGATGCTCTCCTTATTTGATTCTATGGTTCTTAACACAAAGCTCCTTAATGCAACTTTTCAATTCCATTCCCCACCCTCCTCAGACATACATCGCTCAAGATGTTACACCAGATACCTTACTAAAACATACCTTGGCAGAAACTTCAAACAAAAACTGGTCAAGTCCCTCTTTGGCATACAGCAGTTCTTGTGTACGCTGGTTTTCGGTAAAAACCCACTGAAATCTATGTACAGGAGAAACATGTTGCTATAGAAAACTCATTCCTTTATTTTTAGCGTTTGTACCTTTTCACTGAATAAAATAAGCCACGTACAATGCCTGTAATTGAGTGTATCTTTGGTATTTGATTGTAAGTGTAGTGAAGAAAATACTGTAGTACAAGTACTGTATATCAAAGTGACTAAGTTAGCTTTTTTACATAAACGCTAAGGCTTGTAATTTTCTGTCCAAGATATATCACTAAGTATTGTACTACTGATCATATTACTGCTCTGTATAGAGATAAGAGGGAAAGTATTCTCCCAGCCCTCCGATACCACAGTGACAGGCACTTAAACTAGAAAGACAGAGTTTTGTACAGCAAATGAGATTGTAACACATTTTTAAGACAGCAAAACAAGAAAAATACTATGTTAGTATAATACAGTTGACACAGATCCACACCTGCAAGAAAATTTGCTTTTAAAATTATTTGCTTTTAAAATTACAACTGTATTACAGGGCTTTGGTATTGCACTACACATTGTCCCCGCTCAGAGGGTCCTACATCACGGGACAATATCCTCTAACCCAGACAGTCCTCATCTATATTGCAATCTATTTATAAAGGGCACCTGGTACACCACATAATCTTAACTGCACACATGACAACCCAATAATGCTCTAATATATTTGCATGAATATTGTGGCACCCATTTATGTAGGACCACGCATGCTGCATAGATGAGACGCAACCAGAGAAGAATGAAGGGTCAGCCTAGTTTGAATGCATAGTTGCTTTGGTGGGTTTATGTCCAAAACTTAATGCTGTTCCATTAATTTCTGATAAAGGATGTTCAGGGGCATGGAGACAGTGACTACATGGGCTCTATCCTACCTCCACCGAAGCCAATGGCCAAACTCCCATTAACTTCTATGGGAGCAGACTGAGCCCCATGTCAAGATGAAAATCAAAATGAAACTATAACTTGCATTGGCAACAATAAAATCATCCCATTCTCCCTCAAAAAGAAATGACACTATCACATAGGATAATAAGATCTTTGGAACAAGGCCTATGTTTACCTTTAAATTTGTACAGCACCTAACGCAACAGGGCCCCCAAACCCAACTGGATGTTACTTAGCATCTAGAAGCCACAATCATGGATCATGACTCCACTGTGCTAGACACTGTACAAACACGGGGGGGGGGGGAATTCATTCCTCCGAACTACTGTACTGCCCATAAGATAATTCATATTAAATAATTATAGCTCCCCTCTTTTCCATTACATTAAGTTCAAGCTTCTTGGCCCCACCTTCCAGGCCTTTCACAATTCTGTTCTTCCCTTCTTATCTGTTCATGTCTCTTATCAATTCCCAAACTCAGCTCCACCAATGATGCCAGGTTTGAATGTCTACTTCTCCCACAGCCATCTTCACATCTTTCACCCTGCTCCCAGGCATGGACCTTCCTCCCTGAACTGATCCATAAGACCACTCCTTCAAATAGCTCCTCCAACCACACTTCTTCCGTGACAACTACAAGAAACTGGCTAATTCATAATGTTGCGGGGTTGCCAAGTACGGCTGATGTATATTAATTTTAAACAAAACCACACCTTTGATGGTATGCTGCTTGTCATCTTAGGCCCCGATCCTTCACTGTGATCAGTATGTGCCCACATGGAGCCCCACTCAAGGCAATCAGACTCCACACAATTTCAGGGATCTGCTCACATGCAATAGCTTACATGGTTGGGGCTTTTGGAGCAGGCACTAACTCTACCTGTGAGCGTGGACGGTGCCAACACATGATTGGTGCTACTGGAATACATATAATCAGTAACACTACAGAATGATAAAGACATAGAAGTTTGTTCTAAATGTGATTTTGAATATGCAACAATGTCCTTTTAAACATGTTTTTGTAAAGTATTTTCAACAATAAAGTACAGCACACACCTCAACTGTATTAATATTAATTCTAATCTATTGTGTTATGCTGAATTTGTTTACCTAAAGTTGAACAATCATGTCAACCTTTGTTAGTGTGATTGCACAACAAACTACATTAGACTTGAACAACTAAGCTGCTCTCTCTCCAGGAAAGATATATAGAAGTTGCTCACTTTTAGTAACACCATTCTTTTAAATTCAGTATGCAACACACAATGATATTATGCAGAACAAAAGCAAAATTTTAGTACCAGGTAAATGCTTTCTTAACTATGTACTGTACAAAACATGACAGTGTGCAGATGCTGTGTAATATTCTCACACCCAGTGTACGCTGTAAGGCACAAGATAAAGCAGAATGTTTTCAACCACTGAACGTTATTGCATAATAAAAGCACATCCTGTTGTATCTTGTTCCAACTATAATATTAAAGTCAACTATACAACAAGGATTTTCAAAATAAATGATTGCACATATAAAAATAAAATCCATAATTTACACATCATGTAAGCTAAAAAGGTATCATTCAAGTGTTTGACATCACAGGTGTAAATTACAGCTTTAACCATACCCATGCAAAATTCCTTTGGCTTTCCCACCCTAGAATGAGCATGACTGCCATTTCTGACACTTTTCATCCATGTCTGTGCATTTTGTAAATAAACAGACACAGTAAATACCTCCCAAGATATACTCTATGTTTAAATGCTGTTCAATCAATGGCAGAGCACTGAAAAGGTTTTTTTAATATCATAATGAAGTATTAATTAAAATAAACACCAAAGCCAAACATAATTTGGCATCCCGTAACATAAGGAAGGGCAATAGCAAGGCTACAGTGCTCTGAGCTTCTAGTTACCCCTAGTTCACTAGTCCACATCCAGGTCAGCAGAAGCCAAGAGTCATTACTAGGGGTCTATACAAAACCAGCTGTTTGCCTCAGTCTAGTTTCTAATGCACAGACATTCACATAACAAAAGTCATCATCACGACTGACACCCTTACTGGCAGCCTCAGCAGAGAAGCAAAGGACTGGACACACATAAGCAAACTACCCTCTAACCCAGTGGTTTACAACCTATTTACCATTGTAAGCCACAAATGCAGCGCTCTATGTGTTATGTGGGCTACATCCACATAAATATATTTACTACCTGTATGGCCCTGAGGATGTCACACAGGCCGCAGCTGTATGCTGATTGGGACACAAGCAGCCCACGGGTTGAGAACTACTGCTCTAACCTGTATAGGTGATCCGTTTAAGTATTGTTGGGGCTCCAAAGGAAAGGTGGCCAACTCTAGCTCTGCCCCAGGCAAACTGGCAAATATCCACTCCTACCAGCCTGCAGTCACCCTTGCAGATAGTTACTGATTATTCTGCTGCCCCCAAGGCAACTGCCTTCTCTGCCTCTCTAGCAGAACCAACTCTATGGGGGGGGAATAAGGGGGAGGCTGCATTACTTCTGTCCATGTTGATCCCACTCTGCAAATCAACTGAAAACTGTCTCCAGAATCGTTAGCCAGCGCTAAAGTGACCATTGCAATGTATATTAGGAGTCTGACATCACATGAGGGTAAGCACAGTCTGACATCTACAGTTAAGTCAGTGATGGTGTAAGTGCTGGCTGCGTTACAGCCGTTGGATGTTGCAATGCATTTTCTGTTAAACATTAAAAATGATATTTTAAAAAAAATCATTATGGAGGTCCTCTCCCTGGACATCCATTCCTTATGAGGATAAGAAATCTCCAGCCAATTATTTATATTGTCTAACTCCTGTGATCTGAGAACAATCCACAGAACATTAGTGTCTTACTTAAGATATTAATGTACACTTCAGCTACACATGCTATGGCCAGATCCTTTAAGAATGGGTTGTAAAGCAATCTAGATTAAAAACGGACACAAAACCAGCAACATGCAGAGGAGAGGAACACACAAACCCCCGAATCCTCTCTCTGGTCCAGGGGCACTTTGCAAACTGCAGAGGAGGAATGAAATCTGTTCCAGCCAGCCTACCTATCACGGATATGAATAATACATGGGGGGAAGAGGAATCTCAGAGGCACAGAAATGAGCACATAATAGGTCAGCCTTTGGGGGGCGGATAAGGCAAAGGGGGATCCCCCAGCTCCTGCACCCACAGGCGGCTGCAGGGAGCGGAATCGCCCTGGAAACTCGGCTTGGGGAGGTGGGCGGGTTCCACCGCTTCAGCTCGCAAAGGGCAGCGGCAAATGCGATGGCCAGGCCTCCGAGGGGCTGCAGGAGGCGGCGGAGGCAGCATCTCTGCCCCCTTCCCCAGCAGCTCGGCACCCGCTCCAGCGCCTCCCCGCTCCCCACCGTGCAGGCCTCCCCACCAGGCCCCCGGGGGAGGCTTCGCCGCAACTAGCTCCCGACGCAGGGGAGCGGGGAGACGGGGCAACACTCACCTCAGGGGCCGCCGAGCCCCTCCGCCTCCTGCCGGGTCGGCTGGGGCAGGTCCCCCAGTCCCGGGGCGGCGGGAGGGCCGGGCCGGGAGACGAGCAGCTCCAACTCCGTGAGACGGCTCCGTGGGGCGCTCCCGGCGGCGGCAGCGGAGCGGCCTCTCCGGGCAGCAGGGGGCGGGACCGACCGGGGAAGGGGAGGGGCAGCGAGGGCGCGCTCCGCCCGGTCAGGCAGGGCGGGGAGAGGGAGGGAGGGAGGAAATTAAGAGACAGGGATGGAGGGAGAGGGAAGGGGCAGGAAGAGGCCTGGCTGAAGCGGGGGAGCGAAACGGGGGGAAATGTGCTGTCCCCGCCCTTCTTCTCTTGCTTGCTGCCCCTCTTCCCCCTCCCTGGCTCCCTCCTTTCCCGCCCAATAGCTCCTCATGCCCCCGGCCCTGGCTCTGCCCTGGGGCAGCACTAGGGGAAATGGGATGAACGAGGAACAAAGGCAGAGAACGCTCCAGAAGAACGTTCCCCCCCGACGGGGGCAGATGGACGAGGCTGTGGCATGATCTCCCGAGGGGAATGGAAGGGGCCCCAGTGTCTGGGGTGTTTAAAAGTAGAAGGGACTCTGGAAAGCCCACGGTAAGCGCCAGTCTACACTGGCTGCAAAGAGCTGAAACTACCTGAAAGGCAGTGTGGTCTAGTGACTAGGGCACTGAAGTAGGACTCAGGAGATGGGGTGCTGGAACGAGGGGCGCTGGGAGTGCAGTAGCACCCTCTGACTTTAAGTGGTGTCCATCATGTACTGGGTTTACAGTTTTGTTCAATGGCTTTCAGCACCCCCATTATAAACTTGTTCCAATGCCGCTGAAACTGGGGATTTAGTCCCAGCTTCGTTGGGTGACCTTGGGCAAGTCACTTCATCTCTCTGTGCCTTGGGTTTCCTTCCCACCCTTTATCTGTTTTGTGTCCTTCCACTGTAAACTTTTCAAGGGAGGGCCCCTCTTATTTTATATATGTACAGTGGCTTTCTACCTGTGCAGACTGCTGTACCCCTTTCAGGAGTCTGCTTTGTCTTGCATACCTGAAGTGTCAACTCACTTTAAAATGACTTGCTTACAAAATAAGACATAAAAAGACAAAAGTGTCACAGCAGACTACTATTGAAAAATTGCTTACTTTCTCATTTTTACCATATAATTATAAAATAAATTGATTGGCATATCAATATCATACTTACATGTATATTACATACATAGTATATAGAGCAGTATAAACAAGTCATTGTATGAAATTTTAGATTGTACTGCGTTGGCTAGTGCTTTTTATGTAGCCTGTTGTAAAACTAGGCAAATATCTAGATGAGTTGATGTACCCCTTGGAAGACATCTGCATACCCCCTGGTTGAGAACCAGTAGCCTAGCACACTGAGGCCTTGATCTTTGTTGGAAGGTGTCTAGGTGATCATGAAATATAAACATTGCAGTAATGGACAAATAATGCTTCTTAGCCTTTGTAACTGGATAATACCAAAATTAGAGGAAGGAGAACATCAGCTGGATGTTGCTACTAAAATGATCAGCAGTGAATTACTATTAATAATTCTCAGTGCTTTTAATCGTTAGATCTCAAAGCTCTCAGAAAGTGATGAAATTTCTACATGCAGTTGTCCTCTTCCTGAGTGGGGTAAACTTTAAAGAATACATGAGTGTGCTATGCCCTCTACACCATCAGATACCAGGACCAATTCACAGTCCATGTCATAGTCTTTAAAGCTCTTATTATGGGCCTGAACCAGGTTACTTCAATGACTGCCTTGTCATTTGCAAGCTCTCCTCCCTGAGACAACTGTGATCATCAGGGACAGAGATATTCCATTTGCCCACTGTGAGACTGTCAGGAGCTGGAAGCAATGCATATATAGTGGGAGGTCTCTCTTTATGTAATCCACCCTGAATCTTTCACAGCTGGGGTCCTATTGCAATTAAATCACCAGATCAAGGGGTGGGGGAGGCAGGAGAGCAATATCTCCTATGTCACAAGCAACTCTGAGCCCAACTTTCATTAAAGGGCCAGATAGCCTCTGACAGGGCCCTTCTGCAGTAAAACTCACAAATAGAACCCTCCATGAGACTTTCCATAAGAACTCACCATCTTCACAGAGATCCCCTTTCCCCTCACATTGCCCTGTTGGGTGGGAGTAGGGTTTGCCACCCTCCTGTATAAAAGTCCATGAGGCCTGCCCCCTAACTTCTTGATCAGAATGCTAGGCCATCCACATGGAATCTCTGTGCCTCTGTCCAGGTTCTGGCCCTTGGCAGTTCAGTGCCACTGGCTTTGGCTATCCCTGGGGGATTCTAGAGAAAAGATAATATAGCTTGAGCCATGTTTGTCATCTGTTCTGAGTAAACTCCATGGGTCTGTAGAAGGAAGAAAGTGCATCCCCATAGGCTCTATCCACAGGGCCATCTCCAGGGGAGTGTGGGGCCCGGGACAAATCAGATCCCGACCGCTTGGGGGTGCTGGTCTGCATCGGCGGCTGGGCTGGTGGGACGGATCTGGCCTGGTGCTGGGCTGCCTACTGCTGCTGGCAGTTGCCAGCGCCTATCGCGGGGCTATTGTTGGTCACAGTGGCTCAGAACTCCAGCCAAGGCGGGGGCCTTGCTGCACCGAAATGTGGGCAGCAGAACCCCAGTTGTGTGGGGCAGCAGCCAGGATCCTGGTCGCAGGACAGCAGCAGAGATCCAGGGTGTGAGGCAGCAGCCGGGACCCCAGGCACGGGGCTGTCAGCCGGGAGCCCAGGGGTGCTGCAGCACCCTTCACACCCCTAGTTCCCTTACCTATGTCTTCCGGAACCAACCAGGCTGGCCAATCGCACCGGCCCATGGGGCCCCCCAAAGCGCGGGGCCTGGAGCAGACACCCCAATAGCAGACACTCTGTCTATCCAGGCCAGCCCACCCATCACTCCAGCACATCCAGTTCTCCCACCATTCACGCACTGTGGACCCTGGATACAGAGAACACCCTCTGCAGGGCCAGGACTCTGGGGATGGCACTGTAGAAGTGGCTGAGCTTCCTTTCTTCATGGGGGGTGGGGGGTGAAATCTGCATGTGAAAGGGTTCCCTGAAGTCACAGATCTTGGGGGGATAACCTGGGCCTCTATCTTTTGTGCACAGAATTGCCCTTGTAAGTGACCAAACTGCACACACAAATGCTGGTGCATGCAAAATCAGAGACCAAGTAATGACATTTTGGCCTGATGTGATCCCATTGCTGAGCTGCTTTTATCTCTGATGCACAAACCTAGCTGCCTTGGCACACCGTAAGACATAGTGTGAATGAAGTAGTTAAAAACCAAAGTGCCAATGTTAATTTCAATTTCATTTTAAAAAGTCAAGAGAAAAGGACAAATTAATTAGTGGGAACATATTTTCAGAAGCTGCTATAAAAACTGCACAATTACTTTACAAGATCCTTTTAAATTACTTTTGCATGGAACAAAAAAGTAGGAAGGGTGTGTTTTTAGAAACAACTTTACTATTGTTTAATGGGTGGTTATTGAGGCTTTTCATTTTTAATTAAGGATCCACTCTTAATTAAATCATCTCTTTCAGCATCCTGTGATGTGACTATTTCAAAATTTCAGCATCATATAAGCAGAATATGTTGTGTAGTCAGTCTGCAGTATTCAGATGCCTCTGGGTTAGAGCATTTTGTAAGTAAAAATATATTATTATGCCATCTAACTATTACCTATCACCAGTGATTTATTTGTGAAATTCCTAGAGGGAGGAAGCCGCATAGAAATGTCTCAAAGCTGTGGACCGAGGTAAATAATGTGTCATAATATATGTAGCAAACAGTAATGCAAACCACATAATATATGCAGAAAGGAGTGGAGGAAATACAGTCCCCTTGCAGGCTAGAAAGTTACCCAACATCTAGAGCCATGGGATAGATAGTTTAGAGGGGTGGGAGCCTAGAGGAGGATTTTTTTGGCTTCCCCCTCTTACAACTAAAGCACTGCCTGTCCCTGTCAAGATGCCTCCTTTACAACACAAGCTTCACTATGCATAAATGTGGGGATGCATTTATTCCTCAAATGGCAGCCCTGTGCCTCCCTTGCCAATCCTGTCTCAGAAGGAGACAATCTCGCTCTCTCACTTCTGGATGATTCATTCACTGTGCAGACAGTGCTGATAGAGAGGAGACAGGCTTGTGTGTAATGCCTGAACTGGGCAGTAGCCAGAGGCAGCTCCAGCAGCACAGCTGTGCCTTTGCTGCCTGTTATCCAGGTCAGGCTGTGTGTGCCAGTCAGTCACTCAGTCTGTCTTGTCTCTCCCACCACAAGCAGTGACTAAGCAGAGAAAGGTCTGTATCCTTCTCTCCCCAGCCCCTTTAGTGTGTGAGTGATTGAGAAACCAGTCAGTCTCTTTCCATGCCATCCTGAGTGTCTGGCTGAGCAGAGTGATATCCCCTGCCTGTTCTTGGCTGTTCTTCCCTTCTAACCCAGGGATGGAAATGAGCAGGATCAGGTCACTTTGGTGTTCCAGTGCTTCTCTGGTGGCCCCCAGCAGTTTCTGCAGAATTTGTTGTCATTTAAAAATCACTATATCCGTAGCCCTTCTTGCTATAAAGAAAACCCTCCAAGCGTGAATCAATGCCATTCAGTCTTGTTGGGCCTGTTTACATTAGGCAAGTGTACCACTGCAGGGACAGTAATTACATTAAATTGCTGGTTGTGCTGCTTGTATATGCAGTAACTCAGGTTTTGGAACACCCATATTGGCATGTCCATGCTCAGTGCACTCTAGACACCATTATTCTACCAGGGAGTGCAGCACTCTGAAAGGAACCTGGGAGGACTGGTTGTACAGGTGCAACTACAGTGCCTGTGACTTCCTGTCCACACTGGAGGGAAAAAACAATACACTGTTGCAGCTGAGTATGAGCTAATGATTTTCTCTGTGGTAATGCAACTAATCAATGTTCTAACATATTTACTGCTCTGTGCAGTATTTTGAAGGTATTGCACCCTACATTTGATAGCAATTACTTTTTACCTATTGTAGGTAGGCCTGTATGTCTATAAAAATTCTAATGTTTAAATCTGAGAGTCATTAATTGCTCTCTTCATCTCAATAGAACCTTGACTCTGAAACATAATAGTGCCATTTTCCCATCTGAGCTGTTTATAGAGAACCAATCACTGTAGTATATAAACACTGAACATAGTCAAATAAGAGTTGATAAGAACTCTGATTTCCCATTTCTGGAGATTCATCATTTGGATTTTGCTCTATGTTTCATGTGGGAGTTTTTTTACTGAATTTCCATCACCCCTCTTATTGCTGGCTGGCTTTTGCAAATAAAAAAAGATGGGTTTGGCATTGGACTGTGGAAATGGTTAAATCAGAGTGCACTCGCCGAAAGAGCATTCCACTATGTAGGTCACTATAACTGTCGCTCTGGGGTGTAAAAAATTCACACCCCTGAATGGCACAGTTAAACTGACCTAACCCCCCTCCCCCCCCCAATGTAGATTGCACTAGGTTGACCAGAGAATTTTAAGTGTAGACAAGTCCTTTGTTTCAGAAGAACTGACGTAAAAACAGGGAAGCTACTCCAAGAGTACAAACGTTCTCTGCTCTGCCAGGGAGGTTCCATTTTACAAAAAAAGTGATGATTACACTGTCTAGTGCATATTACTAACCCTTTTCAAATGGTATTTTGCACTTGCAGGGTGGATAAGATATGATTGCTACATAGCTATACATCAGGGGTCGGCAACCTTTCAGAAGTGGTGTGCCAAATCTTCACTTATTCACTTTAACTTAAGGTTTCGTGTACTGGTAATACATTTTAACGTTTTTTAGAAGGTCTCGCTCTATAAGTCTATTTTATGTAACTAAACTATTATTGTTTGTAAAGTAAACAAGGTTTTCAAAATGTTTAAGAAGCTTCATTTAAAATTAAATTAAAACCCCTGCTGCTGGCCTGGGGTTCCATTCACCTAGTTCATCAGCAGGCTGAGCAGGGTCTGCGGGACCCTGGCTGGCAAGAGGCCGGCAGCTGGGACCCCAGACTGGCAGCGGGCTGAGTGGGGCTGGCAGCCGGGACCCCAGACCACCAGTGGGCTGAGCGGCTCAGCCTGCTGCCAGTCTGGGGTTCTGTCTGCCGGCTCCTGCCAGCCGGAGTTCCGGTTGCTGGCCCCGCTCAGCCCGCTGCTGGTGTGGGGTCCCAGCCCTGCTCACATAGAGTGGGTACCTACCTTCTCCCTAGTTCAAGCCCATTCTCTTCCTCTCTCTCTGCACTGAGCTGAGGGTGAGAGTGCACTGAGCACAGGGTTGGGGGTGAAGGAGCAGGCTGGGGGTTGGGGTGCAGGGTCTGGCCAGGAGCTAGAATGAGGGAGGGGGCTCAGGGTTGGGGCAGGAGGTTTGGTTGTGGAGCGCTTACCTGGGACAGCTCCCATTTGGTGCGAGGGGTACAGGTGGGAATGTGGGGGGGTGCAAGAGTCAGGGCATGGGGTATGGGGGAGCTGGGTATGTGTGGGGGGTGCAGGAGTCAGAACAGGGGCTGGAGGTGCGTGAGGGGGTGCAGAAGTCAGGGCTGGGGTTGTGGGGGGTGCAGGGGTCAGGGTAGAGGACTGGGTGTGTGAGAGGGTGCAGGGGTCAGCAGAGGGCTGGGTGTGGGGGGGGTCAGGGCAGAGGGCTGGGTGTGTGGGGAGGGTGCAGGGGTCAGGACAGAGGGCTGGGTGTGTGGGGGGCATTCAGGGGTCAGGGCAGAGGGCTGGGGTGCTTGGCTCATGGGGGTGCTCCCAGCCCCCTACTGTGAGTGGCTCATGGCGGGGGGCTGGAGGGGACATGCCCCATCCCCACCCTTTCCCCAAGGCTCTATCCCACCTCTTCTCTGCCTCCTCCCCGGAGCAGCAAACATGCTGTGGCTCTGCTTCTCCCCCTCCCCCTCCCCCTTGCAAGGGTGATCAGCTGATCGGCACAGGGAAGGAGAGGAGGGGGGCAGGAAAGTAGCATGCTGGGGAAAGAAGCGGGGCAGGTGGGAGCTTGGCTGCTGGCAGGACCAAGCTTCTGCCTCCAGCCCGCTGCCATTCTGGGGTTTCGGCCGCGGGCTTCTGCCAGCCTGGGGTTCCTTCCCCCAGGCCAGCAGCAGGCGCTGAGTGGGACCGGCGGCGGGACCCCAGCTGGCATGGGCCAGCAGCGGGAACCCCAGAGTGGCAGTGGGCTGAGTGGCTCAGCCCGCCCCGCGTGCCATCAAAAATCGGCTTGCGTGCCACCTTTGGGGTGCATGCTGTAGGTTGCCGACCCTTGCTATGCATTGTTTCAGATATTACTGACCATATAAGAGCAGCATAAACTAAACATATTTTGTTTAGTCTCTGAGACCAAACTTCTGGGTTTTTTTTAATCCTGATGCTATTGGAGCAGCTAGCTAATCTTTCTGCAAATTATTTACATGTAAATCAATGTTCTCACCCACACATGCTTGTTTTTTAATGTTTGTTGAGTGGACTAGTACAATAACCGCTTCACAGTCTTTTCTAAAAGCAGAAAGGAACAAATCCTCTATTTTTAGTGGTCTTTCTTAGTCACTTCTTAGCTGAGGCACTGAATCTGATGCATCTTTTAGAGGAAATTGGAAAATGATAAAATGTGGATCAAAGTTATAGTGTTATGTACATATTTAACACTAACGTAACCCCCCACTCCCTCACTGTGATGCTCTGTCCCCCTATAGTGGTAAGCCACATGATCATGCTATAGTCTTAGCTAATAGACCTGAGTCAGAATAATTAAACAGAGACCTATAGCATGGCTGCTCCAGGAACTGCAGAGAAGCAATTTCCTATTGACTTGTACTGTAGGAAGTAGACTAGGTTGAATGCCAGACTTAATTTCTCCCATGTAAAGCTGCAGGGGCTCTAAGCGCTGCAAGGGTGATGTCTTATCTCTTGTGAGGTGAATGGGAAGAAATCTGCCATTGTTCTCAATGGTACAGGACCAAGAGGCCCTCATCAGACAAAACTCCTATTGAAGTCAGTGTAAGTTCAGCTCATTTAGGCCCAAAGCCAGCACAAACTTCAAGGGAACTTAGCACATGCTTAAACGTAAGTGCTTTCCTGACTTGGTATCTTACAGACCATGGAATCTTGCTTTGAGTTATTGTTAGGGCTGGCCTAAACACAGTTTGTGTACCATATAGCTATTTTAATTAGGGGGGTGATTTTTACAGATATTGCTATATCGTTACAATCCTTAATGTGAATGATAAGAATAAAGGTGTTTATTCTAATGTAGTTTATTCCTGTAAGGGAGGGGAATGAGCTATACTGTTATAGAGCACATTTATAACAATATAACTGCATCCAAACTAAGATTTGTACCATCGCGGATCTGCCCATCAGAGCCATTCGCGGAGCAGCCGCTACAGACAGTACTCCCACTCCTCCACTCCAAGATCACGGTCTCATGTTCGGCACCACTCCCGATGCCATCACTCGTCCCTGTCCCGGGATAGCGGCTGATTGTATGCCAGCCCGGCCTCCCTTCGAAGTCAATAGTTGATAGGCCAGACAAGTCAGGCGGGGCAGTCTGCTCCAACGGTGCCACAGCTGGTGCCATGGTACCAGTGGGCCCCAGGGGCCCCGACAGCCCCCAGTGGTGGCTTGCTTGGTGGCCCAGCCTCCCAGAAAAGGGTCAGCTGAGTGCTCATCCCCAGTCCCACACTCAGAAGGGGACCAAGTGGTGGGAACTGTGGCACCGGTGGGGATGCAGATCACTGCACTCCCATCCTCATCCTCCCCTGATGAGGTGATCACAGCCCCTTCTCCACCCATCCCGCAGGAGGACACAAAAGCCCACCAGGAACTGTTGAAAAGGGTGGCATTAAACCTCAACCTACAAGCTGAAGAGGTGGAGGAACCCTCGGACTCACTCTTCAATGTCCTCTCGGCCTCACCACTGGCCAGGATGGCTCTCCCACTCCATGAAGAGGTGGCAAAGATCTCGAATGCTCTGTGGCAAACCCCGGCTTCCTTGCCTACCGTCTCTAAGAGGGCAAAACAGAAGTATTTTGTGCCTGCCAAGGGGCATGAGTACATGTATACCCATCCTGCCCCCAACTCTCTAGTGGTCTAGTCGGTCAACCATAGGGAGTGTCAAGGTCAACCCACTCCTATTCCTAAAAATAGGGACTCGAGGAGGCTAGATCTTTTTGGTAGAAAGATTTATTCATCTTCAAGCTTCCAAATGAGGGTGGCAAACCACCAAGTCCTGCTGGGTAGATATGATTTCAATTTGTGGAGCTCAATGCCCAAATTTGCAGATTCTCTCCAGGAGCAGGATAAGAACGAGTTCAAGGCTCTGGTTGAGGAAGGCTTGGCTGTCGCCAGGGTGGCCCTTCAGGCAGCCTTGGACGCTGCGGATATGGCTGCAAGATCTATGGCCTCCATGGTGTCCATGAGGAGAGCATCGTGGCTCCTGCTGTCTGGATTGTCCAGCACAGCACTTCCGTACGATGGCAAGGCCCTGTTTGTGGAACAAACAGACGTGAAGTTACATGGTCTGAAGGACTCTTATACAACATTAAAGACCCTCAGCCTCCATGTCCCGGCCTCAGCCAGGACCAAGTTCAAACCGCAGCAGGCTCCCAGTCAGGCCACCCATTCCAGATATGAGCCCGCTTATAAAAAATCAAGGGACTATAAAAAGTGCCCTCAAAGGCTGGGCCCTCTAAGGGCAAGCAGGCAGGTAAGCACCAAACTTGATAGGACACCCATGGGCGTCTTACCAGTTCGTACCAGGGATCCACCCGACCTTCCCTTCTCCAACCGGTTATGTACTTTCCTCCCGGAGTGGTCACAACTGACCTCAGACCGATGGGTCCTCAACACCATCTCCCGGGGCTACACCCTCCAGTTTCTTTCTACCCCACTCACCCCCCTCCCTCGTCCCTCTTCAGGGACCCTTCTCACGAGACCTTACTCAAGCAGGAGGTGGGGCATCTCCTTGGCTTAGGAGCGGTGGAGGTGGTGCCAGCGGAGTTCAGACGCAGAAGGTACTACTCCTGCTATTTCCTTATCCCGAAGACCAAATGGGGGCTCAGGCCCATCCTGGACCTGCAAGGCCTGAACCAGGACATGATAAAGCTCAAGTTTTGCATGGTGTCTCTGGCCTCCATCATCCCTTCCCTGGATCCTGGAGATTGGTACGGCACCCTTGATCTACAGGACACACACTTCCACATTCATATATGCGAGGGCCACAGGCGTTTTCTCCGCTTCACGGTAGGGCAGGAGCACTACCTGTTCACTGTCCTCCTGTCTGGCCTGTCGACAGCTCCCAGAGTCTTCACAAAGTGTATGTCTGTGGTAGCAGCCTACCTCAGGCATCGGGGGGTCCAGATCTTTCCCTACCTCAACGACTGATTGGGCACAGGCAGCTCCAGGTCACAGATACAGGATCACATAACACTCCTCCTGTCTATGTGCACCACACTGGGGCTGCTGGTAAACAACACCCAGTCCACATTGGTACCGGTGTAACGGATAGAGTTCATTGGGGTGATTCTGAGTGTGACGTCGGCCAGAACGTGCCTCCAACTCCTGGGTCATATGTCAGCGTGCACTTCCGTGATTCATCACCCCAGACTCAGGATGCAGCCCCTTCAGCTCTGGTTGGCCTCGGTATTCTCCCAGTCCAGAGATAGGATGGACATGGTCCTTACTGTGCCTGAACCGGTAATAGCCTCCCTACACTGGTGGTCCTCCCCGGGGAACATGCTCCAAGGGGTCCCGTTCAGGGCCTGGTCCCTGACTGTGGAGTTGGTGTCCGATGTGTGGGACTTGGGGTGGGGAGCCCACGTGGGAAACCTCCAGACCCAAGGTATGTGGTCCGTGTAGGACCTTGCCCTAAACATAAATGTCAAGAAGCTCAGGGCAGTCCGTCTAGCCTTCATGGCCTTCCGCTCATGCCTAGTGGGCAGAGTGGGCAGGGTCCTCACAGAGAACACAGCCTCGATGTTCTACATCAACAGGCAAGGCAGGGTCCGCTCCTCAGCTCTTTGCCAGGAAGCCCTCAGGCTGTGGGACGTTTGCATAGCCCACGATATCTACTTGAAAGCCAACCACTTACCGGGTGTCTGGAAGTCTGGGGAGGACCGGCTGAGCCGGGATTTCTCCTCTCGGCACGACTGGTCGCTGCACCCAGAGGTGGTGCACAGGATTTTCCAAACGTGGGGCACTCCCCCGTGTGGACCTTTTCATGACCTGGCAGAAACACCGGTGTCCCTGCTTCTGCTCCAGGGGAGGGTTGGGTGTGTGCGCGATCTCTGAAGCCTTCCTCCTGTCCCGGGTGGGTCAGCTTTTCTATGCCTTTCCTCCAATCCCACTGATCGGCAAGGTCTTGGAAAAGATAAAAACGGACAGGACCCGTGTCCTCCTGATCGCCCCGGCATGGCCCAGACAACATTGCTACGGGACTGTCACGAGCTTGGCAGTCACCCTGCCGTGGCTGTTGCCAACCCGTCCAGACCTGCTCTCCCAGGACCAAGGTCATCTCCTCCACCCAAACCTAGCAGCTCTCCACCTCACGGCTTGGCTGCTCAATGGTTAGGCTGGGAAGAGAGGACTTGCTCGGAAGGAGTTCAGCATATCCTTCTGGAGAGCAGGAGGCCCTCCACGTGTCAGGCCTACCTGGCGAAGTGGTCTCAGTTTTCCTGGTGGGCCGCTGATCGGGGCATCTCCCCTATGGCTGCTCCGATCCAGCTTATACTAGACTACCTCCTTCATCTTAGAGTCCAGGGCCTAGCGCCCTCATCCGTCAAGGTGCACCTGGCAGCCACATCGGCCTTCCACCCGCCAGTGCAGGGCCACACGATATTCTCTCATGCCACGACAGGTCGATTCCTTAAGGGCTTGGATCACCTCTTTCAGTATGTTAGACACCCAGTCCTCCAGTGGGACCTGAACTTGGTGCTGGCCAGGTTAACTGGACCTCCATTTGAGCCGCTTTCTATGTGCTCCTGGTCACATCTCTTGTGGAAAGTAGCCTTTCTGGTGGTGATCACGTCCACTAGACGGGTCTCGGAGCTCCGGGCCCTGACCTCCGAACCACGATACATGGTGTTCCATAAGGATAAGGTCCAGCTCCGCCCACACCCTTCGTTCCTCCCTAAAGTGGTCTCCACCTATCATATGGACCAGGACATTTTCCTGCTGGTGCTCTGTCCCAAACCCCATGCATCCAGTGAGGAGCACTGTCTCCACATGCTGGATGTAAGACAGGCTTTGGCTTTTTACCTGGAACATACAAAATCGTTCAGGAAGTCTTCGCAACTACTGTTCATTGCCATGGCTGAATACATGAAAGGTCGGCCGATCTCTAGTCAGCGGCTCTCCAACTAGATCACCTCGTGTATCCGTACTTGTTATGACCTGGCAAGAGTTCCCCCGCCACCGATTGTGAGGGCGCACTCGAATAGGACGTAGGCCTAGTTAGCTGCCTTTCTGGCCCATGTCCCTATTCAGGACATTTGTTGGGCTGCCACATGGTCATCGGTTCACATGTTCACCTCGCATTATGCAATAGCTCCCAAACGAGGGAGGACACTGGGTTTAGCAGGGCAGTGCTCTGCTCTGAGTGTCTGTGAACTCCTACTCACCTCCAACAGATAAAGCTTGGAATCACCTATCATGGAATGCACATGAGCAATCACTCGAAGAAGAAAAGAGTTTCCTTTCCGTAACTGGTATTCTTCGAGATGTGTTGGTCATGTCCATTCCACATCCCGCCCTCCTTCCCCTCCGTCAGAGTTGTCTGGCAAGAAGGAACTGAGGGTGGGGGGAGCACGCAGCACCCCTTATATTGCACCATAGCTTCGCCACTCCAGGGGTTGCTAGGGGCGCTCCCCTATGGGTACTGCTAAGGGAAAAACTTCCAGCACCGGTGCACATGGTGAGCACGCACACCTATTGTGGAATGGACATGAGCAACACATCTCGAAGAACACTAGTTACAGAAAGGTAACTGTCTTTTCACGCATATCCAGTTATAAGCAGAATTTGCTCCTTGTAGTTTTGTGCTGAAGCCAAACCAGTAGGGACAAGTTTGGAGCTGGAGATTCAAATTCAGCCTTCAGCCCCAAAATTCAAAGCATTCAGGTGAAATGTCATGGTTTTGGCTCATCCCTCCTTAAACACCATGTTGAAATCATGCTGAAAAGTCAGTAACTAACAAAAGACAATACCAAACAGTAGCCCTATATTCTCAAAGTAAATAAGCCAGCATTGCACAGCAATGGTCTGACACAGCCCAGCTTTCAGTATTGTTGCTAGTGTTCTGATTCATCAGCACTACAGAATACCGGAGTAATTTTAGTATGGTACCAATGATCAAACAAACAATCTACTAAAACTTAAGGCCAGACAACACACTTCCAATCTGGCCCACTTTGGGGGTGGTGCTGAACTCCAGGGGCACAATCATTTCCCTAGCTTTGTAGTGGAATGGGGGCAGAGGGGCTCAGGGGAGTGTACTGATAAGCCTTTGTTCCCCAGGGTTTCCTAGTCAGCTCTACAGACTGGTGTGGAGAAGGCTGTATTATGACTCCAATCTTCCCTGTCCCCTAGTGCATGCATAGAAGGCCCCTGGAGCACAGGGAGTACCAGTGTGCTTCCCTAGCCCATGTGGAGAGTGCCAGATGTGAGCAGGTGCCTTCTACCCTCCTCTCATGCAAGGGCTGGGAAAAAGCTGGACATCTCTGAGGGGGAGGGATCCAGCTCTAAATGTAATTAGATGCACATTGCAATGAACTAACCACTGGGCAAAGGATGGCGTACGCACACACGAATGTATGTCACCAGAGGGTGTATGGAATGGAAAGGCATCTGACCTAGAAAACAAATGAGACATTTCAGCAACTGTCTTAGCAGGTGACAAAGTGGCCATCATCATCCCTCTGAACCGCACTGTTGCTAGTAGCTTTCTCAAGACAGTGAGCCACAATAGAAGTAGGTGATGAACACATTATTGCATAAAGAGTATAACATTAAACACCCAGCCAGAGGATCAAGCCAAGTAAAGAGGGAATGCAGACTTTACTCAGCAGGAGGTGAGGAGATGAAAGCCTTGCTGATAGTAGTAGGGGAAAAGAAAGCAGCTGACCTTTCTGCATCAGCTCCAGCTGTTGGGGCCTGATCATGTGATGAGATGCCCAAAAGCATCCCTGGCAGTGAACCAAGTGGAGGCACCTACCACCGGGGTGGTTTGAAAAAACAAGTTGGATTCTCTCCTAGAGTGAATGCTGCCCTGGGAATTTGAAGAAGCGACAAGCAAAACTAAATATTAACCTACCCCCAAGTACTGCATCAATGTAAAACATTTTCTGACTTAGGAAGCCTGATATGCTGCAAACAGCTGTTAATGGGTTTCTTGGTGGTTCACTTTTCTGTAAGATGTCAGCCTGTGAGGCTTACTGTGATTCAGAATTAAAAAATCCAGGTGCAATTAGGCACAACACTGGGATTTATGAAGATGCAAAGACATATGATGCAACAGCTGTGCAAAATTCTACATTCACATAGTGAGTTAGTTTTTCAATGGGCATGTAAAATATCAGTTTTTTTCATTGTCCTTGTCTTTATAAGGGGGAGGAGGATAAACCATGTATGTGCTACTCAAGTCCCTGACAATTTTGCAAGGCTGTGATTAAAAAAAACAAACATCCATTCTCTCATTCATATGTGGTGGGGGCCAGCAGGGAGTATTTCCCCATGTGAGTTGATGCCTGCACAACAGCTGTAAGATGTGAAGCTAAGCCCTGGTCTACACTGGGCGCGGGGGCGGTGTCGACCTAAGATACACTATTCGCGTAGCTGAAGTTGTGTAACTGAAGTTAGCGTATTTTAGGTCGACTTACTTGGCCGTGAAGACGGCGGCGAGTCGACTGCTGCCCCTCCCCCGTCAACTCCGCTTCCGTCTCTCGCGAGCTGGAGTTCCAGAGTCAATGGGGAGCGCTTTCGGGGATCTATTTATCCACGTCCAGACGAGACGCGATAAATCGATCCCCGATAGATTGATTTCTACCCGCTGATCCGGCAGGTAGTCAAGACCTGCCCTAAAAGACAAGCCTTTTATAAACTGTTATTTGTCAGTCCTGTAACCTATCAGCTCCGTGTTCTTAGGGAACCAAAGCGCAGCATCCAGCCTGTCTGACTCACAAAAGACCTCTCCCTGCCTCTGCTTGAACCAAAGCCGATCGGAAGAAAGACTTACAAAAAGCAATGAAAAGGCAGTGGAAGACACACCTAAATCCCTCTGGACAAGGTTGACAGGATTAAGGAAACTCCCCTAGCCTCATTTGTATCAAATATGGGACAGGGAGGCATCTCTATTAGCATACAGAATGGAGAACAGAGATTCCAAGGCAAGAACCGCACTGAACTCTGGGACCAGAAAAGCAGGGAAGCACTGCATGATGGGAAATCTCTGCTCCAGATGTTAATGAATCCTCGCCTGCACACCCCAGCTCTATAGTTATCAGACCAATTCTAGTAATGAATCCTTTATTGGTATCCAAAATACTGAAGCTGCCTAGTTGCATTGTGAGCTCCCTCGAAGGAACACCACCCATAGCCAGGAATGATCCGTTCCTATTGTCTAGCCTGAACAAAACAACTTTGGTATATCCCTGGAGCCATCAGTTTACCCATAAACAAATCTAGTGTTCTCCCTTGAACCATTGTTCTTTCCCTAAAAAAAAAACCCTACCCATGCTCAAGTAAGTGTTCTGATGCCTGGATCCAAAATCTGCATCAGTTCCATTGGGACTTCTTCTCCTGACTGATCATGGTGGGGGCTCTGCCAGTCTCCAGCACTCCAGACCCTCAGCTACCACCATCACCTGGGAACCCTTATCGATTCAAGCTTCACGGAGTGGTGAGAACCTAATTCTCTCTCTCTCTCTCTAGGTATAGCCTTCTGACCCTCACTTGTATGATCAGTTTCAGTTTTCTAAACCTGATTTTTATAATCAAATTTAAGCTACATTGAATATTATAACTGTTTTGTTTGTTTGGCTCCCCTTGTATGGTTATTACCTGGCAATAAATAACTTTCATGGTTAAGCTGGTTGCTTCTCTCTCTCTTTCTACAGCAATGCTCCTCAGACCTAAGCTAAAGATCCCTGCAGCGCCCAAAAATCCTGTGAGGTTTGCTCATCAAGTGGGTTACTACCAGAACAATTGTAACGTGAAAGTGGGGATAGGAATATGCTGAACCTCAGGCATATGAGGATGACAGCTTGTTTTTGCCACCCCCCCGAAAAAAAACCCTCCAAGAGTGAAGTGCCGAAGCAAAAAAAAAAAAGCGAGCCAAGTGCCGCCCCTGGAATGCCACCTCTAGAGTTGTGCTGCCCCAAGCACGTGCTTGGTTTGCTGATGCCTAGAGCCAGCCCTGATCATACACTTTATCCTGCATTCAGGACTGCCTGTGTTTCTCAGTGCAATATCAGGGCCCTCTCTTGCAACTGATGGGACTGACAGTGCACAACTTACTAAAGGCTTATATCTATTCCACTTCATAGGACTGTTATGCAGAAATGAGCATACAACTAAAAGCCAGGAACACCTGGGTTCTGCTCCTGGTTCTGCCACTGACTAAGATGTTCATGCATGGAATTCTTAACTGTAGTGACTCATTTTACCATTCCTCAATAAAAGGGGATAATACTATTTGCCTACCTCACAGGGGTGTTGCCAGGATTAATATACTGTATCTATGTTTGAACAGCTCTTGAAAGATATAAATCCTTAACATTATGATTTGTTTCAGAGCGCATCCTACTACTAATATATGGCATTAGTGGCAAATTCTGATCTCTATCAGACTGGTATAAATCTGAAGTAACCCCACTGATTTTAGAGCTGTGAGCAGTATTTGGCCTTTATGATAGATCAGACAAGACAAACAAATAAAGCCTGTGTACCTCGAAAGTACTAGAAAACCCCAACCTCATAAAATACATGCAGAACCTTACTCCTATTGAAACCAAAAAGTTGTAATAATGTACTTTGACAGAAAATAATATTTAAATTATAAAATCTCTTTGGAGATGGTCTATCGATAATCTCCAAGTTGTCTCTTAGCTTCACAAAGTTATTACCCAATCCTCCCTGGAGGCTGTCTTAGAAGCAGATCTGCAGTTGGGAGAAAATACAATCTTCCAGAGCTCAGGGTCTGTAAAAAAATTTTCATCTTCAGAAAAGGAGTATGTGTGTGCAGGCTTGGGTCCACTTCATCTTACCTACATTTGTATTTCTTTGATTTTATTTTTAAAGGACCATTGGAGCTGGAAGGGAATTCAAGTGTCTTTTAGTTCATTCTCCTGCATCATTGCAAGTTTGATTTTTCTATATTCCTAAGCCATCTACTTTGAGAAGCCTACAGTGTTCACACTTTTAGTTGAACTCTGGTGAGTGATACATTCTTTTAATCTTACCTCCAGTTAAAGGCATTTATTCACTTAGGACTATACAGTAGAATGTGTAGTTATCACATGCAATTACGGTATACGACACCCAGCATTTTTCTACTGTTGGTTTTGAGAAACTTGGAATTTTATAGAATATCAGGGTTGGAAGGGACCTCTGGAGATTATCTAGTCCCACTCCCTGCTCAAAGCAGGACCAATCCCCAGATAGATTTTTACCCCAGATCCCTAAGTGGCCCCCTCAAGGATTGAACTCACAACCCTGGGTTTAGCAGGCCAATGCTCAAACCACTGAGCTATCCCTCCTCTCTGTATGGAACACATTGTATCAGTTTCAAATGAATATGTAATTTGGGTTGCAAGCAGTACTTAAGAATTACGGACATTTTCCATTATTCATATTCTCCAAGTCTCTTTAGAAACAGACCTAACACTTGTTACTTTGCATTTCAAATGAAGGGGTGTCTGTGTCATGACACTAGCAATTCGGTTAATATTGACACCGTCCAAATGCCATTTGGAAAATGAGAATATTTTCATTATCTTCAGCATACTATGAAATACTGTAGCTTATCTCAAATACTGTGTGGTTTCTGTCACCATGGTATGACAACACTTCCCTACCCAACTAACCATGTTTTAGGAATGGGATGTACAAAAATACACAACACTAGACAGATTTTACTATTTTTATAATAATATTTATTTATTGCTCTTCTTTGTACTGTACACAATGATTTATACTATTGTATGATTTTCTGTTGCTCTCATCACAGTAGTATTTGAGCACCTCACAAACATTGATAGCCAGGGAGACTATGTACAGGAAACTTTCTCAGGGGGTTATGTAAGGCTTCTTTGCACTGCCACAGTGATGTAAAGGGGACTTGGTAGACTTCAGATTCAAGGTCAAAGTCTTGACTCTAACAATCACACAAACTAGTCTTTTCTGCCATTCTCTGCTATGCACGCTGTATGTGCTTGTTTGCTTCCTTAGCACAGGGCCATAACCAGGGTGGGGCGAGTGAGGCAGCCACCAAGGGTGCAACGCTACAGAGGCAGAAAAATTGGGCCAGAGGTGACACATGAGGGGGGTATGTGGGGGTCATGTGGCCCCCAGATTTTTTGGTTGCACCCCCCAACCCAAACAGGCTAGGTGACCTGTTGAGGTGAGTCGGGTGGAGGTGGTGCTCCCTTCCCGAGCCCCGCCTCCTTAGGGGGCTCATCTTGCAGTTTGAAAACCTCTGTGGGGCGGTCACATGCCTCCTCAAACCTTTATATTGTGTTCCTCCCACTATCAACATTTATGAGTCACCAATGAATGGGGTGGAAAAATGAGAAAACAAAACAAAAAAAACCCTGGTAGGGGGCACAAATATGCTTGCTTTCCTCTGGCACTAAAATGCCTAGTTACATTACAACTCTGCCTTAGCCTTTCTTCTCTCTACGGTGTAGCCTTGCTTTGCAGTTTCTAAAGGCTGGTGTTTGTTTTGTTCTAGCTTCCAATCCCCGGTCTCTGGAACTCTCCTTAGCTCTCTCCGTTTTTCTGACACTCTTCATCATTTGAAAATCCCACTTCAACACCTCTCTCCTCTTCCTGGCGCTGTATTGTTGAAGGATTTTGCATCTCTTCTTTGTAAGTCTAGTAGCTTGCTTTTCTTGGTGGCTATCGGTTAGTGGCCTGTTTTTAGTGTCCCTCAGTAACCCTTACTGTTTCTATTTGATGTGAAGCAGCTATCGTTTATAAGCTGTGCATCTTTGATAGGTTTGCTGTTTTTATGAACAAAAATAACTCCTTTTGCACTCGGCTTCAGTCCCCTCGCCCCCTGCTACAAATTT
Organism: Mauremys mutica; assembly: GCF_020497125.1. NCBI lineage: Eukaryota > Metazoa > Chordata > Testudines > Geoemydidae > Mauremys > Mauremys mutica. Next base: position 54,633,125 of record NC_059079.1, read on the forward strand.
CCCTCTGGCAATTATAAGGAGGTGAAGTAATGTTTGGGGAGTAAATATCCTTTACTTAGCTAGCCCAGTAAAATGTGGATCTAAAGAATGGAAATATTTCAAATTAAAGCCATCCTCCAAAGTGGTGTGATGCATAGAGAACACCATGCCTTTGAAGTTGGCAAGTAAACTAGTTAGTCACAGAGTTGAGATGACTGAACATCTCCCTTTGAAACACGATTGATGAGGCAGAAACTGATGCTTGGCAAAGATAAAATTTCTCAGTTGCGAAGGAAAGATGGACTGGCAGACAAACATTTCAGACCTAAAGAAAGGATCTCTCCTGAAAATTCCAGGTTTAAATTGCTTCACTACAGCAGAATGCTAAAAAAGGTCTGGATTGATGTTACTGTATAAGTGTCACTAAATTTGCAGTCCATCACTAAACTATCTATGGAGTTAATTGCAAGTCCATTACCCAACTGAAATGTTTTAATACAGTTGAGTACTTGACTTCCTTCAGACAACAACAAACAAGCCCCAAGTACACTCATTATCCTGAAAAGTTGTTCACAACATCATGAAATTAATTTACAACAAGCAACCAGTTAAAAATAAATGACAAGTGCATGACAAAATGCTTGTATTTTCCTATCTATAGATCAGGTGTAATTCCCACTTTCTTGCACTGACATTACATCAGTGCTAAATGATCTAGGGTAGGGTCTCAATGTTCATAGCACACAGGATGGACTTTAGTTCTTTTTGTTGGTGGGGCATTGTATAGAGAGAGGTGAGTTGTGTTTGGAAAAAGATACGGCACCAACCATGGCAGAGTGGATATGGGGATTTTAGGTCAGCTGTTCACCTGTATACAAATATGGCACAATCCCAAGATAATGCAGATGGTTTTGAAGAGATGAGTGGTGAGAACAGGGAGGAGTCAAAGAAGATTCTGAAATACAGGTTGTAACATCAGTTGCAAAAAGTATTTAGTTGACTAAGGAAGAATGGTCTGTGATGAAAGCCTGGAAATTGGAATTAGCAGATTCCTGGCTATGCACCAGGTTTCATGGGTAACGTTGGGAAGTCAGATATGACCTGATATTTAGAGAGGTTGAGTGCCTGCAGCTCCCATTTACTTCAGTGGGAATTGTGGGTGCTCTGTACTGTACCTCTGAAAAGTCAGTCTGTTAACCTTTCTGTGCCTCACTTTTACAATCTGTAAGGGGAAATAATTCTGACCTATCTTGTTATGTCAAACTGATGTTTGTGAAGTACTTTGAGACCCTTGCATGAAAGGCACTAGGCAAGTGCCAAGCAATAATATGACTAATTAATTAGGGGTTAAAGCTGTGCTAAGAGTTGCTTCTGAGCAGCATTTCCTGGCAGCTGTCTGTGGTGTGACTTCTTTCACTCTCTGGTCAATCTTTCTGTTTAATAAAAATTAACCATTTGGCTGAGAAACTAAGTGTGTGCTTGGATTCTTAAATACAAAAAAATGTACAGGCTGTGATGGGTTCGGTCACAGAGACCCCCTTGGGACTGTCACTTGATGTGCTGAGACTACCTCTGAGCCTGTTTTCTCTGCCAGTTTGGGCCTCCAGAACCCTGCCTTGTTGAGCCAGACACACAAGCCTGCTGCAACACAGACCAGGTCTGGTCCATGCCCCCAAAGCTGCAGACTTAATTGAAAACAGCTTAAAAAGTGCTCCTGTCTCCAGCACCCAGACACCCAGCTCTCAATGGGATCCAAACCCCAAATAAATCCGTTTTGCTCTGTATAAAGCTTATACAGGATAAACTCAAAAATTGTCTGTCCTCTAACACTGATAGAGAGATGCACAGCTGTTTACTCCCCCAGGTATTAATCACTTACTCTGGGTTAATTAATAAACAAAAAAGTGATTTTATTAAGTATAAAAAGTAGGATTTAAGTGGTTTCAAGTAATAACAGACAGAACAAGGTAAATTACTATGTAAAATACATCAAAATATGCAAGGCTAACTTAATACACTAAGGATCTAGTTACAAATACTAACTTCTCACCCTAGATCAGGGATCATCAACCTTTTGCACGCAGCCCACCACGGTAAGCACCCTGGTGGGCCGGGCCGGTTTGTTTACCTGCCGGGTGCGCAGGTTTGGCCAATTGCGGCTCCCACTGGCCGCGGTTCTCCACTCCAGCCCAATGGGGGCTGCGGGAAGCAGCAGCCAGCACATCCCTCAGCCTGTGTTGCTTCCCACAGCCCCCATTGGCCTGGAGCGGCGAACTGCGGCCAGTGGGAGCCACGATTGGCCGAACCTGCAGACGTGGCAGGTAAACAAACCAGCCTGGCCCACCAGGGTGGGTACCCTGGCGGGCCGCAGGCCAAAAGTTGCCGATCCCTGCTCTAGTTGTTATCTCAGGCACAATCCTTTTCAGACCAACGTTGTAGTTTATGGCTTGGGTCCAGCAATCACTCACACCGCCACCGTTATAGTCCTTTGTTCCTGTTTCTTTCCGGCATCTCTTTGGGGTGAAGAGGCCATCCCTTGAGCCAGCTGAAGACAAAAATGGAGAGGCTTCCAGGGCCTTTTATATTCTCTCTCTTGTGGGCAGAAATCCCTTTGTTTTTCTGTGCAAAATCACAGCAACAAGATGGAGTTTGTAGCCACCTGAGCAAGTCACATGTCCATGAATGATTCAGCTTTTGCAGGCTGACACCATTGTTTACATGTTAGTTTGAAAATTCCCAGGAAATCTCCGATGGGGATTGGCATCTCCCAAAGTCCATTGTTAGTTAATTACTCCTAATTACTTGAATAAACCCTTCCCTTATGTTTTTCCTACAGCAAACACTTCAAATACAAGCATAGAGCCAACGCGCATAACTTCAGACATAAAAATGATACATGCCTACAAATAGGATGAATATATGCAGTAGATCATAACCTTTGCAAAGCTATGTTACATGGCATATCTAGCATAAAGCATATTCCAGTTATGTCATATTTACACTCATAAGCATATTTCCATAAACGTATAGAATGCAACATCAAACAGGCCTTAACACCTGATTTTTCTCTTTCTGTCATGGTGTTTCAGCACTTCCAGTCCTCATAAAAAATGAGTCCAAAAAGATAAAGGGAAGCTAACTAGAAAAGTGGACGCTTCCAAACCAAAGGTGTGAATTCTAAAAAAACAGCTAATGGTTGAAGGACTGTGTCTTTTTTTTTAAAAATTGTTTTTCTTCATGGGTCTTAACACCTAGTTAACACCTAGTTTTAAAGCAAATATGCCAATTTCCTGTGTTTTAGACTCAGTTATTAGCCATCTCTGACTCAGATTGCTTTTTAGAATTTAGAATTCCATAGTCTCACTTCATGTAAGAGTGAGAGTTCCTATTGTAAGCTGGATAGAGGAATTTAATACATTACAGTGAAGCTTATTTCAATCTTAGCTCCCCCCCCAATCAAATACTATGGCAATTTCATTAGCAGGGAGAGATGAAAATCAGTGGAGAACAATGGGTTTTTTTACTGTAGCTTTTTAATGTAATATACTATCTGTGAATGGAATCTTATTAGATGCACAGGAGAAAATGCACCTAATACTTCAACCCTCTTGTAACAGGGCGGTACTCACCCCTGCGGCGCCTCCTGCTGGTGACTCATGGAATTAGCTCCGTCCAGCACCGGAGCGCCCTCTGCAGGCCAGTGATCCACCTGTTCGTCTGGCCCCCGTGTCCCTCCCTGGACCCGGTGCCCCTTTCTTTGGGGTGCTGCCCCCTGACAATAAGCCCCGTCTCTCTGGGTCTCCCCTCCTTAGGTAACCCTCACCCTCTATCCCTACCTTGCCTCAGTGTATGGCTACTGCCAGTCATTGTCTAGCCCCACACTCTGGGCAGACTGCAGTCTCAGCCAACTCATCCCTGGCAAGGAGGGTTTGGACCTGCTGCTTTGTCCTACCCCTGGGCTGCCCTCTGCAACCCACAGTACCTATCGGCCCACTCCTAGGCCGCAGCCTGGGGCTTTCTAGGCTGGAGCTCCCCGGCTCCTCAGCCTTCCCCAGCCCTGCTGCACTCAGGTACCTGGTCTCTCTTTCCCAGCAGCTAGGCCCATCTCTCTCTGAAGGCAGAAGAGAGACTGTCTGGGTTCCTAGCTTCCCTGCCTTTTATAAGGCCCTGCTCCTCAGTTTGGGGTGTGGCCCCCAGCTGTAGCCACTTCCCCAATCAGCTCAGCTCTGTCAGGCCACTTTTTAAACCCCTTAAAACCCCCGGAGCAGGGTTCACCCTGTTACACCTCTATTTTCAGAGGTAAGAAGGAAGTAATGTGGGGGAAATTGTTGAGAAAAGGGGATTAACATATTAGACATCCTAGAAATAACAATGAAAGTGTTCTTAAACTAGAAATTACAGGTTCTTAGTCAGCATCCAACTTTTATATTTAAAATCATGTTATCAGTCCACCAGGAAGAAGGGTTATAAGTTTGGCTGCAACTACAATAGGGATGATGGTATACCCCAATCTGCTTCTGAGAGCTGGAAAGATAACTACAGATAGTCACTACCTTGTCTTCATGAGAGTCTTCCTGGAACCAGAGCTCTGTTTTGGTTTCAGGAGCGGGTCATATGTACAGAAGCACCTCTGTTGCTACCTACTCCTGCACTAGAATAACTGAAGGTATCTCTAGTCATGACTGCAGCTTAAGCTGACATACCTGAGCTAGAACAGTGAAGCTGTGAACAGTAAAGCCATAGCAGTGTGAGATAAAGCACAGCTAAGCCTCCAAACAATTACCCAGGGTTCTAGTGGGTTTGTATAGCCCACACTGAAACTCACATTGCTGCGGCTTTGCTGTTTTGGGACCTGAGCTAGAGTCATACCTTGTAATTGTGGTCTAGACATACAGAGAGGAAGGGAACTTAGGGTAACTGGTTCAATGGAGGGGCAAAGTTATGAGAGCCATCTTGGTGTTGGCACTAATGTTATAGAGGAATTATGTATGTGCATACTTGAGGTGGTGTGGGTTCTAAGGTTAACGTCTGCAATGCTAACACCAGCTCTAGTATAACAGCAGGTGTATTCTGTGCTATGATCAGCACAGTGGTAATCTTATAGGAAGTCGTGTAAAAATAGACACAGCCATAAACATACAAGTAAATTAGATTTGGGCAGGAAGTGGGGTGACAGTCAAAGCAGTTACACTTTAGGCCTTTTCTAAACACACAAGTTGTACTGCTTTCATCATACCAGTATAATACAAACCCCCTAGTGTGGATGCTGTTACATTAATGTAAAAGTGCTTCTCCTGGCATAGTTTATGCCTATACTGGAAGGGGAATAATCTAAACTAGTATAAGCACATTTATTAGTTAAACGATACCCACATTAAGAGTTATACCAGTATAACTATACCAGTTTAAAAAAAACATCCCCTAACCAATGTAGTTACACCAGAAGAAAAACTGTACATAGTAGATAGGCCTTAGACTCAGTAGCAGAAAGAATGAAAGGATGGTATCAGTGAGGTACAAAACCAAAAGCACTATTTGCTACAAATAGCATCTTGTGAGATTTGGATACGGTTTGCATGTTTCATTGCTTTCTTTACGTAAGCTTTCCACCTTACGTCTGTTTAAAGAAATGTATTATAAGTAACCAATGACTACATTACAGTACAGAGCTAATTCATAGAAAATAGAATGTTTCCAATTGCATAACAGTATTCGGTAGCTTAAAAGTGCACAGTGTTAAAAATAATGACAACCTGAGATGCTTACTAACAGAGAAGTATCAGAGGGGTAGCCGTGTTAGTCTGGTTCTGTAGAAGCAGCAAAGAATCCTGTGGCACCTTATAGACTAACAGACGTTTTGCAGCATGAGCTTTCGTGGGTGAATACCCACTTCTTCGGATGCAAGTAGTGGAAATTTCCAGGGGCAGGTTTATATATGCAAGCAAGAAGCAAGCTAGAGATAACGAGGTTAGTTCAATCAGGGAGGATGAGGCCCTGTTCTGGCAGTTGAGTGAAAACCAAGGGAGGAGAAACTGGTTCTGTAGTTGGCAAGCCATTCACAGTCTTTGTTTAATCCTGAGCTGATGGTGTCAAATTTGCAGATGAATTGGAGCTCAGCAGTTTCTCTTTGAAGTCTGGTCCTGAAGTTTTTTTGCTGCAGGATGGCCACCTTAAGATCTGCTATTGTGTGGCCAGGGAGGTTGAAGTGTTCTCCTACAGGTTTTTGAATATTGCCATTCCTAATATCTGATTTGTGTCCATTTATCCTTTTCCTTAGAGACTGTCCAGTTTGGCCGATGTACATAGCAGAGGGGCATTGCTGGCATATGATGGCATATATTACATTGGTGGACGTGCAGGTGAATGAACCGGTGATGGTGTGGCTGATCTGGTTAGGTCCTGTGATGGTGTCGCTGGTGTAGATATGTGGGCAGAGTTGGCATCGAGATTTGTTGCATGGATTGGTTCCTGAGTTAGAGTTACTATGGTGCGGTGTGCAGTTACTGGTGAGAATATGCTTCAGGTTGGCAGGATGTCTGTGGGCGAGGACTGGCCTGCCACCCAAGGCCTGTGAAAGTGTGGGATCATTGTCTAGGATGGGTTGTAGATCCTTGATGATGCGCTGGAGGGGTTTTAGCTGGGGGCTGTATGTGATGGCCAGTGGAGTCCTGTTGGTTTCTTTCTTGGGTTTGTCTTGCAGTAGGAGGTTTCTGGGTACACGTCTGGCTCTGTTGATCTGTTTCCTTATTTCCTCATGCGGGTACTGTAGTTTTGAGAATGCTTGGTGGAGATTTTGTAGGTGTTGGTCTCTGTCTGTGGCGTTAGAGCAGATGCGGTTGTACCTCAGTGCTTGGCTGTAGAAAATGATCTTGTGGTGTGCCCAGGATGGAAGCTGGAGGCATGAAGGTAGGCATAGCAGTCGGTAGGTTTTCACCTGCACGTCCACCAATGTAATATATGTAATATATGCCATCATATGCCAGCAATGCCCCTCTGCTATGTACATCGGCCAAACTGGACAGTCTCTAAGGAAAAGGATAAATGGATACAAATCAGATATTAGGAATGGCAATATTCAAAAACCTGTAGGAGAACACTTCAACCTCCCTGGCCACACAATAGCAGATCTTAAGGTGGCCATCCTGCAGCAAAAAAACTTCAGGACCAGACTTCAAAGAGAAACTGCTGAGCTCCAATTCAGCTGCAAATTTGACACCATCAGCTCAGGATTAAACAAAGACTGTGAATGTCTTGCCAACTACAGAACCAGTTTCTCCTCCCTTGGTTTTCACTCAACTGCCAGAACAGGGCCTCATCCTCCCTGATTGAACTAACCTCGTTATCTCTAGCTTGCTTCTTGCTTGCATATATAAACCTGCCCCTGGAAATTTCCACTACTTGCATCCAAAGAAGTGGGTATTCACCCACGAAAGCTCATGCTGCAAAACGTCTGTTAGTCTATAAGGTGCCACAGGATTCTTTGCTGCACTAACAGAGAAGGAATTTAAGTGAACATTCAGTGCTAATAATAATGCTTTATATTTATTAGCGTGGAACAACATTTTTTTTTTAGTTTTTTAAAATGAAAAATGCCTCTGTGACCAAAATGAAAATTTTTATCGTTTTCCCAATTTTCCTTTTGGTTGAAATTTTCTGATTTTTTTCCCCCACTGAAAAACCAGAAACCAAACCTGAAATTTGCACTCAAAAATTTTGTGATTTGGTTTTCAAAAACTGAATTTATTAACCATCCCCCCTCCCCAAAATAAACAAAATGTGTTTTGTTTTTTGAAACCCAATAAACTTTTATGGGAATTTTTTAAAAATGTTTTGTTTAAAAAATGTCTTGCAAAAATGACTGCCATTTTTAACCAGCTCTAATGTTTATAGAAATTTTCATTTGAACTTTTTATTTTCAAGCTTATACATACACTGAGCAGCTACCTCTGGGATAAAATGTAGCAGCTCTTTAATACTATTGAGCAACATTATCCAAAAGTTTAGTATGGGCACTGTAGAAATATACAATATCCAATTATGGCCCTCAAATGCCAGATATAAGCACTTTCTGAATAAGATTAGATAGACATGCGTCACTCAACTATGAGAACAGGAAAAGTTGGGGAATCCCCTATATAAGGGGTGCATACAACTCAACTGTGTTCGGGAGCATCTAAGAAGACTGAATAATGTGGGACATTTATAATACTGTAGCTAGAAGCTGCTAGTAGAATAAATCTGACAATCAAGAATGTGCCAAAAGCCTCACTGAGACACATTCAGGATTGTTAATTCTTACAATCATGTCAAGTTATTCACCTCTTGTCAAGTCAAATGGATCTCCTTCTGGGGAGAGCCTGTCACTCCGCTGACATCTGAAGTGTATAGCAGCATCACTGCATCTCAGAATGAAATAAAGGTACAGTAAATTTGGTGAGGCATCAGAAAGATGTTGCTGCAGTGTCAATTGTCAGCAATAAGATCTGCTCTAATGCTCACAGCCAAAAAGGTGAAAGACTTAAGAGAGAGCTGAAAGCTGAGAATACTGGTAACAGCCCCCTTCCTCACAATGTTTCACAGTAGAATGCTAGGCACCAGAAGTATTCTTAAGATGAATCTTGGTCCCTTTACAAATTCAAGGCTGAGTCCTTAAACTGATGCCTTCATGAAAACATCAAGAGGACTTTGGTCAAGAGCACCAATAAATTAAAAATGATTATTAATAATGCACAACCTTGGCAGGTCTTTGGACACAGGTGGTATAGCTGGACTCTTGAGTGGAGTGAGGAAGGATGTAATTCTATTTGGAATAGGGAGCAAACTTGATATCTGTGTTGGGAAAATACTAAAGAAGAAGGGAGGGGTAGCAACATTATAGGGCTGGGCAAATTATTCCAGAAGTCTGTGCACTCTCTTGAACAGGCTATATCTGGATAACTTGTCTCTTTTTGACTGTCACCTCATCTTCAGATCTAACAAGCTAAGAGAATCTGGTCACATGAGTTATGTATTTGGTACATAATTAAGAAGTTCAGTCCAGGCCCCCTGTAAAGCTACTACCACATTCTGCACTTCAGAGAATCTACAACTTGACAATTAATGCCATACAGCGACTGCCTCATAGCTCTGAGCACACACATCTCTTCCTTATTTAAAAAATTGTGTGTGAGAGAGAGACACACACACACACATTCTAAGTGAGTTAGCAATCCAAAACCCATGGACTTTCAGTGGGAGTTGGGGTATGTAATTGCATTAGTCTCATTTAAAAATATGCTTGCCACAGAAGCAGTACAAAAAAAAAGTAGAAAGGAACAGATTCACTCAAAAATTAGTAATGTTACCTGTTAATGTCACTTGTGAAAAGCTTTCAGTAAGCTCTTCCAACAAATTCTCTTTTAAAGAAGCCTTACAATAAGGGAAGACACCAGTATATATTGGTTTGGTATACATTATTAACTTCAAGCCCAAATCTGAGTTCTTGCACCACTTATAGTCTGAAGTCTGGTAACCGGAGGTACAGCTACTTGGATTTGAGTCCTCAACTGAATTCAGAAAATGTAACCCATGCTATATAAATACAGTAGATGTCAGCTTATTTGGAGGGATGTCAGTTTATCGTATATAATAAACAAATGAGGCATGTTAATGATAAAGAGTTATATTTATATAGTGCTCTTCACATAGAAGGATCCCCAAGTGCATCACAAATGATGTGTATCTACAATATATGAATCATTTCACTCACAGGGGTTGGAATGTGACAATAGCAGGGCCACCCAGAGGGGGGGCAAGAGGGGCAATTTGCCCCAGGCCCTGAGCCCCGCAGGGGCCCCCACGAGAGTTTTTCGGAGCCCCTGGAACGGGGTCCTTCACTCGCTCCGGGGGCCCTGGAAAACTCTCGCGGGGCCCGGGCCCCCGGAGCTTCTTCCGCTCCCGGTCTTCGCCGGCGGGGGTCCTTCCACTCCGGGGCGGAAGGACCCCCCGCCGGCGAATTACTGCCGAAGCGGAACCCGCCACCGAAGTGCAGCCGGGTCTTTGGCGGTAATTCGGCGGTGGGGGGCCCTTCCATTCCGGGACCCGCCGCCGAATTACCACCGAAGACCCGGCTGCACTTCAGCGGTGGGTCCTGCTTTGGTGGTAATTCGGTGGGGTCCTGGAATGGAAGGGCCCCTCGCCACCGAATTACCGCCAAAGCAGGGGCCCCCCGCTGCCAAAGACCCCAGGCCCCCGGAATCCTCTGGGCGGCCCTGGACAATAGTTTAACACCATCCAGCAACGCTACATAACACCTAGGACTGGGGGTGGGTTTTTTTGTTGTTTTTTTTAAATCTAGTTAGGATGTAATTATACAGATTGGAATCTGATCATGACACTTGGACTAGCAGAGTTAAGTTATGGGATCTCTTTTAAGCACCTTCAGAAAGGTCTTTGGTTTTACAAAAATTCCTGAGATTCCTAAACTTAGTCCATACTTTTGGAAGTTAGCTGGCTCTCTAATTTAGTTCACTAGTTACTGCATTTCATAGACCTTTATCTACTTAGGACTTGTCCAAGTTCTCATTAAGCATAAAGTCAAACTGGCTTCTGTGGGAATGACAGCTCAGATGTGAGTGAAGAGCCAAGTGAAAATTATGTAGTGATTTCACATGACAAGGCCATTTCAGACAAAAAAAAAAACATTAAGCACATAAAGTTACACAATAGGAAATCTTGAACTTTTGCTGACCCCTGCTGATGGCAGTTTGCCAAGGGAAAGTTTTGAAGCTACCCTAATGCTCTGTTTTGGAAATCTTTCTGATTCTAATGCCCAGTGCTTGTATACTATTTTAAGAAAATGAAAAGTGCTTAATTATGTTTCCAGGGTACCATAGCTAATAAACTAAAATGCCTACCTAGAGCTGCTGTACTTACAGCCTGGAAATCCTGTATATTGGTAATTACCCAAACAATATAAACTTATGCAATATTAAACCACAAATGAAAAACAGATAAGAGAAGAAGGTTTTGCAAAGTAACAGCAGTGTCATCCTGGAAAGAGAATGGGAAAGTGGATGCATATATATCAACTTTGATGAGTATTATACCTTTAGACTGCAATGTGCAATTATCATGACAACAGCCATGATGGCCTGAAATAACTGGTCAGCCTCACCTGTTTGGTTATACAATAGCATTGCAATCCCCCATCTAGTGTAAACCAAATCTTGGCTAGGAACATGAAATCAAGTTGCCAAAAGGAGCGCCTGGCATTCCACTACCTTACTCATGGCCTTAGTATCTGATAACCAATAGAGAATTTCCTCCTGTTCAAGACAAACTGCCCTCTAATTACTCAGTATTCTAATCACTACTATCTGCAGTAATTGCAAAGGAGAGGAAATCACTAAAAGAAATCTATGTCTCTTAAAGTATAATTAACAATTAAAATAGAAAGGTGCCATCCTGACACTCTGATGTAGATTAAAGACTCAGAAAATGCAGCTCAGCATTTGAGGGCAAAGCGAAAAGGCTGGACACTTGCAAAGTAGCTCTAATGTAAATTCTATTAATTATCCTTTTTAACTGCAGATTGGTTTGTGTTTGAAAGGTGACATGTGCAGCTTTGAATGTCTAGGAGGTATTTGGATTCATGGTTTTGATTCCAGCCCATCTCTACTCTTAGCAGGATTCTTTCATTCTTCTGGTAGAAGAGTCAGGGATAGTTAAACCTCAAAGGGTTTGAAGGTTTGGTTCTGATGTAGTTGGTTGGAGAATTTCCAAAACTTTAAAGTTTTGATGAAAAATGTACACGTCTCTCCTTCCCTCTGCTGCAATGTCTACAAAGCACAGGACAAAGGCCAGGGAGCTGGTGCACTGTGTCCACTGCTTGTTCAGTAATCAGTATTGTCTCAGTGTTGCCTTGGGCTCCCTCCAGCTGTTTGCTGTATCTGTCTCTAAGGGCTTGGCTACACTTGCAGGTGTGCAGCGCTGGGAGTTACAGCTGTCTTCGTACAGCTGTGTAGGGAAAGCGCTGGAGTGTGGCCACACTGACAGCTACCAGCGCTGCAGTGTGGCCACATTTACAGCATTTGCAGCGGTGTTGGGAGTGGTGCATTATGGGCAGCTATCCCAGCGTTCAAGTGGCTGCAACGTGCTTTTCAAAAGAGGAGGGTGGGGTGGAGTGTGACAGGGAGCATGGGGGAGAGAGAGAGAGTGGATTTTTGGAGCCGACACTGTCAGCTCCCTGCCTTGCAAATTCTGACCACTTCCCTGACCCCTCATTCACTCTTAAATGCAAATAGCCTGCAGACCAGATAAGCAGCTGCTCCGACGGACTCCCTTCCCCTACCACCCGCCGTGCTGTTTCTCTCCTCAAGCAAACACTAGCTGTGGACATTCATCCCCCTGCCTGCCTCATTCACAGCAAACAGGAGCTGTGTTTGTTTCTAAGATAAGCAGCTCCAGGAGCCCCGAGTTCACAACAAAACAAAGAGAGGCATCATAACAAAACAAAGAGAGTTCTTTAGTTAAAAGCATTATGGGAAAATTCTGGAGGTCAGTTACAGCATAGTAAAATTAATCACTGTTTACACTGGCACTCCAGCGCTGCAGCACCAGCGCTGCAGTCGTTATTCCCCAGGTAGACATGGAGTACAGCCAGCGCTGTAGCCAGGGAAATACAGCGCTGTATGTGCCTTTCAAGTGTGGACGGTGAGTGAGTTGCAGCGCTGTAAAGCCACCACCAGCGCTGCAACTCTCCAGTGTAACCAAGCCCTCAGACTGTAAGCTCTTTCGGGTGGGGACCATCTTTTTGTTATGTGTGTGTACAATGCTGAGTATAATGCTACTAATAAAACACAATCTTGGATTGTGTTCTGTTTTTGACCAGCTCTTCCTGGATGTGTGACTGTTTATCAGAACCACTCCCCTGCTCTGTGGTATTCAGCATGGTTCAATAGATAGGACACCTCAGAAGTTAGGTGCTTTGTTCTGTTCTTCATAGGTTTTTATACTACGCTTATCACCGTAGTAACTGAGTACCTTCCAGTCATGCATTAAGCCAGCTGACTACTCATCTGTCACGTGTTGTTTGTTCTCATCTTCTTCCCAGAGGGTGCAGAGAAGTGTCTTGTTTTAGTGAGGTTTTTTTACATTTATTTATACAACTTCAGTATACTTGTTGGCATGTGTTTTTACTGGAGAAGGCTGGGTCAAAGAAATGCATCTTGCTCTTGGAGTGGAAAGTTGTGAGGTCTTTAGTTCCTTAGGGAACCTCATTCTACAGTCTTGGACCCTCCCCCCCCCCTTCAGAGATGGTTCTGTCTTCTGCACAGACAAGTTTTACTCTTATAGTCTCTAAGGTGCCACAAGGACTCCTAGTTGTTTCAACTAACACATTTATTTGGGCATAAGCTTCCGTGGGCTATAACCCACTTCATCAGATGCATGGAGTGAAAAATACAGTAGGCAGGTATAAATATACAGCACATGAAAAGAAGGGAGTTGCCGTACCAAGATGGGGGTCAGTGCTAACTTATAGTTGAGAGTTCCAAAGGAGCATAGTTGTTTGCTGTGGTCTTTGTCCTGCATCTTGAAATGGTCTTTTAGCTACCCTGGGCCCAAGATAAGCATTGAAACCTGGAACTTGATTAGAAATTCAATGGAGAGCCAGCATAGAGAGTGGAGGTGTGATATGCCCATGGTAGCCTGCGTTGCTGAGAAGACACACTGCAATGTTCTGTACTAGTTGGAGTTTTCTAGATGCTGAAGGCTTCATGCCCAGGTATGCTGCATTGCTGTAACTCAGCCAAGAGGTGATGGAGGCATGAATAACTGAGGCCAAGTCTTCCTCTGTCATGAGTATTCTAGCCAACCAGCAATGTAGAAAGCATTATTCGCTGCCGTTGTGACATGAGAGCTCAGTATTAGTGAGGAATCCAAGAGTACTCCTAAACTATGGACTGAATTGACCAATTGTTGATGTGTATCTTCGACTAGACCATAGCTACAAACCCCTGAAAATACTTTCCTCTGTCCTCCAGCATCTCCAGTCATTTGTCTATTTATACCCATCAACAGATGTGACCTGGGCAGGGGCGGCTCTATGTTTTTTGCCGCCCCAAGCATGGCAGTCAGGCGGCTTTCGGCAGCACGCCTGCGGACGGTCTGCTGGTCACACGGATTCGGCGGAATGCCTGCAGGAGGTCCGCCGGTGCCACGCCTTTGGCATCCCCGCTGCCGACTTGCCGCGGGACCAGCCGACCTCCCGCAGGCATTCCGCTGAAGGCAGCCTGACTGCTGCCCTCACAGCGACTGGCAGTCTGCTCCCTGCGGCTTGCCGCCCAAGGCACGCGTTTTCTGCGCTGGTGCCTGGAGCCACCCCTGGACCTGGGATCTTCCCACATTTTTTCCATGATGCCTGTCATTGGCAGTTAAATCTCAACAATAGCTTGTAAGAGCAGAAACAAAACAGCATTTAAAAACATGTCCAGAAGCCTTGGGGATCAGTTTTCCAAAGGTCTTCAAATAAATCCTTAAAATTTCTGTGAGGTTTTGACATTTCACTGTCTGAAGCTGGGACTGCAATGGAAACAGCACAGAAAATTTGGCTGTAGTCTGACTTAGAATGAAGTAAAATGAAAGCCCCAAATTGTTTCACTCCATTACCGTGTGCGAGTATAGCAACCCTCTGCTTAGAATGAAGTTCTGTAAAGAGCAGGATCTGAGTAGAAGAGAGTTCTTCTCTGTTGATTTGTGTCCATCCCTCTGCATGTGTAGATATGTTGTTTTTCTTTAGCAAATCCATTGCTCGGTATGAGATTTATAACTACAGTAATTCATTCTTTAAAGGCAAATATTAAATTAAACAGCATGGTTTATCTTTAAAAAATGTAAATGTGGAGAAGTGGCTATTCCTCCCACCTATGCCCTTTACCATCTGAAAGTGCCTGAGTAACATAGAAAGCTGAGGTCTTAGGTTGTATAGTGCAGGAGACAGAGTGAAAAAGCCTCTAACAATCTACCCATAACTGCCGTGACCTCACCTCTGGCCTGCACAAGCACCGTCTGACAGGGTAAGAGGAGAGACATGGTGAGCACTTTAGATCAGTTAGGTTCTCTGGGAGTTATCCTGGACCTGAACAGTTACTGACAAGAGAGAGAGATTCTGCTGAATTATTCAGAAGGGCAAGCTAGAATCTAGACTAGGATGAGACCGCAAAACTCATTTCAATTTAGAATAGACTGAGACCAAATTCTTGGTAGATTAGGCCAGTGTTTTATCCACTGAACCTATTACAGCTCCTCTGGCATGTCTCGATTTTTGGATTCATCAACTGCAGATACCCTCTGTCAAAAACTTTGACAAAATATTATACTAAAAATCTTATCACACTAGCATGTACTTTTATGTGCGTTTTCATGTCTATCAACGCTGGTCATCTAGTAATGTGTGTACAAAACTGCTTCACAATCCACTTTCTTTTCTTTCTCAGTTCACCAGTTTTTATGATATCAAAGCCTCTTCTGTGGTGACAAACTGTCAAAAATTGTTACATTTCGAAAGCAAGGGCTTAGGCAGAAGATGCTGGTTACAAAGCAGAACACTTCAGTTTGCACAAATATCCTGGGAAGCAGCAATAATAGGAAAAGGAATATAGAAAAAATTGCATGATTTCATGGGAGTTTTGAGCTCAGGATGGGTGTCAGAAGAACTGCATGCAGTGGAAGGCAGGTTAGGAGTTTAGGGAGGGGTAAATGTTCAAACTGCTGCAAAGGGAGGAGAGTACAAGGTGGTAGAGTTTCATAATTCCTCCCATTTATATCAAGAAGAGCCACAGAATTAAATCCACCTTTTCCTCTGCTCTTGGGATCCTCTGGATCAGTTAGTCAGTCTACATCTCCCTGTCATTCAACTTAATTTTTAAGGTATCGCAAAGGGTCTAATCCTTATGCTGCACCAACCCCAGTGGAGGGTTCCGTTCTTCCCAGCTCTCCATTGAGTGGCCTTAGATTCACTCAACAACCTTTACTGTACAGCTCCTGTAGATGAACTAGTCCTGCCAGCTGCACCCCTGTTCTAGTGACTGCTGCTTCCTCACAGCAACAGCTCTACTACCCCCACCCTCAAACAGCAAAACTCCATCCATTCCATTGCAACCAGAGCTCTGATCAGCTATGGAGGAGGGCCAGGTTTATAAAGGTTTTAGGAGCAGTACCTTGAATGATACAGGTATTGTTTTTCTTGTGTCAGACTGTCCCACTATTAGAGCTGGATGAAACTTCTTTTTGCAAAAATGCAGATTCAGGTCAACCAAAACATGTTGCAAATTACTGTTAATTTTGCCAAATTTTGGGGGTAAAAAGCACACCAACCAAATCATTCCCCAAAATTAATATTTTATTTGGACATATTGAAATTAAACATTTTGATTTTTTATTTGAAATTACTTTTCTTTGAAATTTCCTTTAGTTTTTCATAAAAATTATCCTAAAAATGCTTGAAATTCAAATGAAATTTTTTTTGAAAAATTTCCAGTTTTGTGTCAATCTAAAGCATTTTTTAAAATTATTTTTCAGAATTGCCAGCAAATTGAAAAATCCATTATTTGCACAGCTCTACTCATGATCCACATCCCCACGGGGACATGACACGTTATTAAATATCAGGAGAAATTCCCGAAGCAACTGCAGTATAGAATATCAGTCTTGGACCGATACAGAACAAGCACTGGAGAACAGCAGCACTGTAAACAGAAGAGTCTGTGATTATCCCAGTTCCACTTTAACCCAGTGGGCCTTTGGGAAAGGCCATATTTCTTTATCTCATTTTGGGGGGGCCTGCACAGCCTTTTCTTTCTATTTACAGCTAAGTACAGCTCAGTGTGACACACGTACTGTACTATATTTGTCGTGTTGTCCCACTACACTCAGCATGCTTGAGACATTACAGTTAGGTATTAGATCTGTCCAGCATGACAAGATTTTTCCAAGGAAAAAGAAAAGTATGTCTTCACATTTTGTAGGCCCTGGGACAAAGCTAAGATGCATGTCTGTGTGAATAAGACTTTAGCAATTAGCAGCATGTCATGGGAGTCAACAGAGAAATATAACTGATGCTGATCAAAGAGTATATGTAGAGCCCTGCAAATCTGCGGATATCTGTTTGCAAATCGCAGATCACATGCGATTACAAATTTTGTATCCAGGCAGAGCGCTATATATTTGATTTTGTTATTCAATAGATGATATGATCACTTTTACTGAACCAAAACTGAAAACTAATCCCAACTATGTGTAGTGATTAGAGCAGCGCATTGAACAGCACTTGCTATTTATTAGTGGAGAAGTTCAAGTTGGACTCCCCCTGGCTTAAATGGGAAGGATTTGCTACTAGGGCATTCTCAGTGAGAGACTGTCACCTGTGCAACCCAAATTCCAGGGGTATGGCAAGGCCTTCCTTTTTGTTTAGGGTGGGATTTTCAAACACACTCAGCACCATCTTAACTCTGCTTCCACTACAGTCAATGAAAAAGCTCCCATGAACTCCAGTGGGAGTAATGAAAATCCAACCCTGTAGCTTTGGGGGAAGGAATGGGAGAGGCTGGGTCATGATTGCTGCTGTTATTTAGAGAAATAAAGTTTTGTTGGGGACTGGTGTCTACTTGTGATTGGCTAGATTTGTGGCTGAAGGTGTGTGAAAGCTGCCAGATTTCCCTTTCATTCTAATTGTATTTTTAACTTTTGGTAGAACCCTGGCACCTAGAACCCTGGGTAGCGCTTTGTGGGTTTTTTTTATGAGATCCATTATACATCTAAACACAATGTAGTGTGTGTGTGTATATATATATATATATATATATATACACATACACACACACACACAGACTACATATGTGAATGTGCAAATAATAGCCCAAAGAGGACAAAGCATACATAATTTGCACCAGGCTGGACGTTATGTATATCTAAAGATGGTCCCCAAACATGGTGGATCCCATGAGATTTGTGGGAGGAGGCTATCTCTATTGAGGTTCTGCAGGGATTCTGGACACTTATTGCTCTCCTTTGCCCACCTGTCTGGCTGTGCGATGTCAATGGATCTGCAGCTTTGGGTTTTCCTGCAGATCCCTATTCAGCTTTCTCCAGTCACTGGTCACATGTGGAGGAAGGGCTGCTGCATCAGAACCAGAGCTCCTAAAGCCCCACTTGTATTTTCATAAAGTATTCTGTGTCCTTTTATATGTTAGGGGACCACAGAAATCTTAATTATCTAAGAAAATAAGAGGAGCGAGTCAAATTGGTTTAATGAAGGAACACCCATTGACTCTGCCCTTGCTTGGAAGAGTGAACATCCAAACTTCCAGCACGTTGCTGATGCCTGCAACATACAAGAGTTTATATGTTGCAGTAAACCCAGAAAACATTGGATGGACCAGCTCCTAGGGAGGTGGAAATTTACATCACAAGGGAGAGCCTTTTCAGCATTAGTCTATTTGAACATTCAGTGAAATAGGTCATTTGGAGAGAGATTTTCAAAGGCACCAATTAGGTGCTGAGCTGCCATTTGCAGCTTAGAAAATCTCTCCCATATTTTTCAACTGTGAAAGCTGTTCTCATTATCATAAAGAAACAAATCAAGATGCATGTTCGAATCCTTGGGTTGTTTTTTTTTTTAAAGTCACTTGCTCTACAAATAAACAAGCTTTATATGAAATATTAACCTTCTTCCAATGGGCTACATAAATATTTTTAAGCATAGCACAAATCTCAGCAAGTTCCACATGATTTGCAGAGAAATTTCTACAGGATATCCTAACACTGTCCACTGGGAATCCTACTATAGCTATACTTTGTTATGCATCTGTATTAAAGAATAAAATCTATATAAGAGTGATGTAGAACTTCCAGACTCATTTTACTCTTTGAGATCATCTGGATTCTCTGGGTCTCATATAGCATAAATATTGTATTGATTCACACATTTGAAGGGATCTCACATGTATACTGGGCATATCAACTGTATTCCTCTTATCCTTAGCCAGTACAGTAGAACCTCAGAGTTATGAACACCAGAGTTATGAACTGACTAGTCAACCACACACCTCATTTGGAACTGAAAGTATGCAATCAGGCAGCAGCAGAGACCTAAAAAAAAAAAGGCAAAGCAAATACAATACAGTACTGTCTTAAATGTAAACTACTAAAAAAATAGAGGGAAAGTTAAAAAAAAAAGATTTGTCAAGGTAAGGTGACTATTTCTATGCTTGTTTTATTTAAATTAAGATGGTTAAAAGCAGCATTTTTCTTCTACATGGTAAAATTTCAAAGTTGTATTCAGTCAGTGTTCACTTGTAAACTTCTGAAAGAACAACCATAATGTTTTGTTCAGAGTTACGAACAACCTTCATTCCCAAGATGTTCATAATGTTGAGGTTCTGCTGTATAATGTATTTAATAGGGCATTCAGACTTGACAGTAAGGAAAATTAATTATTAAACTATTTGTACTAAACTGTTATTTGTTGCAACATCTGAGATTCTTATGGCTGGTCTTTATTGCAAAGTTACATCGGCATAACGACATCTCTAACACTCCTGAGAGACTTAATTGACCTGACCTAACCACCAGTGCAGACAGCGGTAGGTCAATGAAATAATTTTTCTGTTGGCCTAGCTAATGACTCTTGAGGAGGTGGATTATGTACAGCAACATGAGAACCCCTCCAGATGCTGTAGTAATTATCTACACTGAAGCGCTACAGCAGCAGAGTTGCAGCACTACAGATGTGCCACTGTAGTGTTTAAAGTGTAGACATAGCCTTAGATTCACTGGACAAATAATCAAGAAGATAGAACACAATAATCTTACTTTGACTAACGTCTCATTGGTGATTTGTATTAAAAAATTGACACCGCCCTTGCCCCTAAAGGTTTCAGATGAAGATTATATATTTCATTTGTTGACCTGCACTGTGCGTAATGCAACTGCATGCTGTTTAAAATCCGCTGCCTTCTACATCAGAGGTGTGTGCATTTCAGTGACAGATGTAGTGATCCCAATGTATAGAATCAATTTAAACTACTCAAGGGGTCAGCAAAATCAGATTCCTAGAATGGTGATCTCTAAGTATCAGCCAAAGTTGTATTGGAATCTGTGAGCATACTTTAAAGTGGGTGTTTAAGGGAGAAGGATAATTGTTGGATGAGGCCTTAATGCTAGTTTCTGTGTAGTTTGTCATCCTATTTGGAATGTTTGCATGAAAGATGCTCTAATATGAGGAGGAATGTATGGGACGGTGGGGGCAGGGCCGCCCAGAGGATTCACGGGGCCTGGGGCAAAGCAATTTCAGGGGCCCCTTCCATAAAAAAATGTTGCAATACTATAGAATACTATAGTCTTGTGGGGGGCCCTGTGGGGCCTGGGGCAAATTGCCCCACTTTTTCCCCTCCCCCCCCGCCCCGGGGTGGCCCTGGGAAAAATAAACATTTAAAAACCTTCCACATCTCAACACAAACCCAGTTTTGAGAGAACTTCTTTTCAAGTCACCTTTACAAGGTATCTCTGGTTCTCAGCATCAGCTACTGCTAAAAGGCACTAAAGCTCATTAAAAGGGTTGGACAAATATTTTCCATCAAAACTTTTTCTGGATCGAAAACTAGGGGTTTTTAAAAAGCAGAAAAAATCACGGACAGTGTCTGTTTTCCTTCAAAATTTGTTGTGGTTTTTTTTAATTGAAAAGCTGAAATTAGTCTGCCAAAACTTGAACATGGTTTGGGGTTTCAGGAGTGTGTAGCCAAATATTTGCTGCTTACTGTGTTTGATTGTTTAAAGAAACAATAAAAAAAATTCTGCTTAAAAAAAAATCCAAAACTTTTGAACCACCTCAGCTTATGATCAAACACCTGAGCCCATCCAGTCAGAGATTTTTCCAGGTTTCTGATACTCTGCTGGCTTCCTTGATTCATATCTGTCTCCATAACTTTGGGTTCATTTAGGTTAGAACATAAGAATGGCCATACTAGGTCAGACCAAAGGTCCATCCAGCCCAGTATCCTGTCTACTGACAGTGGCTAATGCCAAGTGCCCCAGAGGGAGTGAACCTAACAGGTAATGATCAAGTGATCTCTCTCCTACCATCCATCTCCACCCTCTGACAAACAGAGGCTAGGGACACCATTGCTTACCCATCCTGGCTAATAGCCATTAGTGGACTTGACCTCAATTAATTTATCTGTTTCCTAGAGACTGGCTCCATTGGGTCCCTCACAAACTGGAGACGGTTACTGTGGGTTTGTCTTTAGTATAGCTTATGTACATACTCCACAAACTGAGCATTTGAGCTTGTTCCAGAATCTGGGATGAGCCTATGTTGTGAAAACTGAAATGCTCAAAATAGCACATGCATGTGAGTGGACACAGGATGCTAAAATTAAATTAATCCAGGGGGTCTCAAACTGGGGGTCAGGACCCCTCAGGGGGTCACCAGGTTATTACTGGGGGTCGTGAGCTGTCAGCCTCCACCTCAAACCCTGCTTTGCCTCCAGCATTTATAATAGTGTTAAATATATAAAAAAGTGTTTTTCATTTATAAGGGGGGGTTGCACTCAGAGGTTTGCTATGTGAAAGGGGTCACCAGTACAAAAGTTTGAGAACCACTGAATTAACTCCTCTGGCGCCTCGGGAAATGCAGGGGAGTGGGGGGGTCTCCCTTGGTAGGGTTGGGAAGGAGGTAGGTGGTGTAGGATATTGCTCTTCTCATGTGATCCCTCCCCCATGGCTCTCTTGGCTCTATCACTGTTAATCTAAAGTGGCTAATTTTAAATGAAGCTGCCCTCCCCTGACATGAATCTCCCTATGGCACTGAAATTAAACATAGATTATAATTTGACATTTGAGAAGAGAAAGGGATGGTAGCCCTAAGGGAAAAGATAACAGCTTGGCTCTTTGTGTTAAATAGCTGTCTGCAAGCCTCAAACTGCTGAATGAACTTTAGGGTAGGGAAGGCTGTGCATCCCCAAACAGCCTGGCCCTGCCCCCATCCGACCCCCACCCACTTCCTGCCCCCCTCAGAATCCCCAACCCATCCTGCTCCTTGTCCCCTGGCCTCCCCCCCAAGACCTCCCCAACCACCATCCTGGGATCCCACCCTCCATTAACCCTCCCTGCTCCCTGTCCCCTGACTGCCCTGACCCCTATCCACCCCCTCCCCCAGTCCTGACAGACCCCGGGAATGCCCATGATCCAACCCCCCATTCCCCATCCCCTGACCGCCCCCCGATCCTCTGACCCCTCCCTGTCCCCTGACTGTCCCTGGGACTCCCTGCCCCTTATCCAACTCCCCCGGCCCCCTTACCATGCTGCTTACCCCGGCCTCCCCCCTCTCCTGGAGTCTCAGCGCGCCGCGTCCAGGAGCAGCCCTGGACAGCGCTGCAGCGGCATGGCTCCATGGGACCTGAGCTCCTGCTGCTTGGCCGCAGCTTGGAGCCCTGCCCCCTTACCATGCAGGTCTGAGCAGCAGGAGCTCAGGCCCTGCTGGAGCCATGCCAGGTTAGCTCTGTCCAGGGCTACTCCTGGATGTGGCATGCTGAGGCGCCGGGGGATGGGGGAAGGCGGAGGGGAGCCTCCAACATTCTCATGGGGGCCCCTGTGGGGCCCGGGGACAATTGCCACACTTTCCCTCCCCCGGGCAGCCCTGGGTGGGGGTGTGGGGAAATTAGATGAGGGATAGAAGAGATTAGAGGAAAGGTTTATTCTCAAAACTTTGCAAGAATTTGTCCACAAGCTGGAACCATTATTAGCACTGGCAGGGTTAAGTATAGCCAGCACCAAACAAGAATATGCTGGAGACAGACTACCAAAACAGCATAAGTGTGAATTCCCTTCAATATGCATACAGCTCCCATCATTGCTAATAATAGGAGTTAAGTTGTGAACAGAGGTCAGAATAGATCCCCTGTAGGGAAACGACTTAAATTATAGTTCACGTATTTGCTACAGATTCTAGCTTCTTAGATCAGTTAAATATTGGGAAGTGTGACAAATGTTGTCTTCTAGACAAGCCTCTGAGTCACGTCCAAGTTTCGTGTCTCTGTTCCCCAAGGACTCTGGAAACAAATGGTATTTTTTAAATTTCATATGCCAGGAAATGACGAGAAAGACTGAGCACATTGTTTTTAATTTGTTGTTATTAATTTTTTTTTAAGGAACTGTGTCTACAACTGGGAAACAGCTCAGGACATGAGAAAAATACTGTTTGCTAGCCCATTCGGCACAGCGTATCAGAGCATGACTGCTGCCAACGTTGTAAGGGTGATTATTTGTGCTCTGAGGAACAACTAATATTGCTGGATTCCTCCTACTCTTGCCAATGCCAGTCATGATTCTGACCTTATGTTCCAGTTTGAGGGCAAAAGGCCCTATTTTTTCCTTTCTGTTAATTGTCAAGTGATAAATATAGCTAGTAAAGTGACCTTCTACTCCCATAAAAATCTACTAAAGTTTAAAGCCCAGAATATGAAATTTAGCAGTGCTATCTCTGTAATTGTGGATCAGCCCATCCCTTAGCCTGCAGTTATATTATGGCAGTGTCAACTATCTTTTAAGAGCAACAGCAGATTTTTTTAAATTTAAAACTTTATCAGCAGTAGATTAAAAATATTTAGTCTTAAATAGACATTTATTAAATATCAAGGATGAAATTCTATCCCCCCTGAAGCCAGTGGGAATTTTGTTATTGACCTTAATTGGCCCAGAATTTTACCCTGAATACTAAGGGCCAGATTCTCAGCTGGTATAAATTACTTCAGTGGAGCTATGCTGATTTGCACCAGCTGAGAATCTGGCCCTTAGTATTTGGGGTAAAGGGACAGATCCTCAAATATATTTAGGCTCCAAATTTCTACTGAAATCAATGGAGGTTAGAAGCCTAAATACCTTAGAGGGTCTGACTCAAAATGAATAAAAACCAGGTAAGAATTCTATAACAGGGATGTGCTATCACAGGGTAAGCTGGTCCTTTAAGAGGGTTGGGGCTCAACTACATCTGTGCCACACTTACTTCACCTCCCCAGGTGTAGGAAATGAGCAATGTAATGTAGCAGGTGGATCATGTGATTAACCTAGGCCTGCTGCGGGGGTGGGGAGACATAAGAACAGTCTGTGGGGGGGGCCTAGTGAAGAGCAACTTCTGAGGGGTCTGAATGAAGATGGATTTCAGGGAGAGCAGCCTTGGAAAGTCAGTGTTCTATAAGAGTGGAAGGGCTGGGAGTGTAGGAAGAGTTCCTGGGAAGAAAAGATGAGACAGCTGAGGCTCTCGAGGTGTGGCTGGACTAGTTGTTTAGGGTTCTGAGGACTGGGATTCCATCATAGGTGCTGGAACAGAGGGGTGCTGTTGCAACCCCTGGCTTGCAGTGGTTTCTCTGCTATACAGGGTTTACAGTTTAGTTCAATGGCTCTCAGCATCCCCACTATGCACATTGTTCCAGCACTCCAGGAACCTATATAAAAAAATGGATGTGACTTTGCTCTGTAATGCTACCTAGGCTTAGTGAAGTTTGCAAGGGTCACTACCTTACAAGGGGCTGATGGAAATACTGCGTCTAACCTAGCAGAGGCTAAAGCTGAACTCAGGGAACAGTATTGTGGAAGAGCAACAAGACCCTTGGGAAGCAATAACTGTGCCCAGTTAAAGATAAGTAAAAAACCTCCTCCTCCCACCTCTTAACAATCCAGAAAGGAAGGACTTCTCTACTTCAGCTGGAAGATTGAGAGCACTCTCCTGTGTGAGGAGAAACTAAGGCAAAAGATAGATCCAAAGCTAGACCGGTAAGTCCTTGTACTAAACACTGGAACATGGATTTTAAGTGTCAGGGGGCTTTTAAATATCTATAGTATGTAAAATGTAAGTAATTTAACCTGCAGAGTGAGAGCTAATCTGGATGCCTGTTTGAGCATTCATTTATTTTTAAAAGTTATATTGAGAATTCCTAATCCAGGAAGAAAACTTTGGTTGCAAGCTTTTTGAGCAAGGTCTATCTTTTCACTGTGGTGTACGGTGCCTAGCACACTGGGGCCTTGATTGGGATGTGTAGGTCCTAATGTAATAATCATTTTAAGAATGAAAAAGCAGGTGTAGGTGAAATGGAATTTGGGGGTGACAGTTGCCCTGTAACATGGGGCTGAGCTGGTAGGCAATGAGAAGAAATAGAGCCTTGTGTGTACCAAATAGATGCTTGGTTTGTGTCCTGGCATGTGTTTAATATGAGACTTTCCCAGAGCCATAATTTTGGGAGGGGGAAGAATGAGTTATCCACTCAAGATTAGATGGCAACATACAAATGGAAAGATACCAGTCTGAAAGATATGATGGCTTGTCTTTTTTCTCCTGTGGTGTCTATAATATTGATAAAACAAGTTTTACTTATTATTTTGCATGACACTACTCTAGAGCATCATCTGGTATACTCTACTCTGTGTTGTCAAGTGTAGCCATGGCTCCTCCTAGATAACAGTATTAGTATTATCACATTGTTAGTGATGCTGTAGTTAAAACTGTTGTGAGGTTCATGTCTTCAAAAGGGCATAACTCAGCCATTAAAATTCCCTCCAGCTTGACTTTCCTTAAAGGATTTAAACAGAGGCAGAGTCAGTTAAAGGATGCTCTAAGATTTGTAAGAAAAAAGCTAGAAGCTGCTGCAAATAATTTCTGACCAGCTGCCTTTTAAAAACTTTGGTACTTACTGCAGACTGATGTCTTTGATTATTTTGGAGAACACTTCTTTTTTTAATTAAAGGAAAGCAGCAACTTTTTTCCAGCTAAAATTCTCTACAGATTTTTGGTATGTAAGCTATGTGGCAGTCACATTGAGAAAGTTGTAATGACTCCAAAGTAGCCTTCATATTGGTCCAATATTTTGTTTTTAGTCATCTTTGTGACTTCCACCATCTTTGATCTATCTATGTTATACCATTAATTTTACAGAAGAGTAAAACAAGTCAGGGAAAACTGATTTGAGGACAATATTAAAAGCTATAGCTAGGCTGAGTGCTAACTTTAATCTTTATTCAGGAAAGCACTTCAGCATGTAATTAAGGCTAAACGTGCACTTACTGTGCTCTCGAAGAGGGATACCATTAAGCATATGCATGAATCAAAGTCTAAGGACATTATAAACATAACTGAAGGGTGTTAATACCAAGGAAGGAGGAGAATTATCTAGGGTGATACAAAGAGAATTTCATCCTTTTACTCCTAGTTAAGAAAGGGTTAATCTAGGCTAATTGTATGTAAATAACTGGAGACCTACCACTAGACAAGACAAAGGACTAGAAGGTGGTACTGCATCTGGAAGACCTAAAGTCTTTCCTCCTCTTCTATGATTCTAGAAGAAAGACCAATTTCAATGTTTTCCCACCACTTCTGCCCAGGAATAACTTGCTAATATGAAACTGTTATAGATCAGACTTGTTTTGTCCCCCTCAAATATTTAGATTTTCAAAAATCTAATATAGCAATAGCTTCACCTTCTGGTCCTTAATCCTCAGTGACTCCTTACTTGTAAGTTGGTTGCTTTTATAATATGCACTATTACTTCAGAACTTCCTTACTGTTTCTGTTCTTTACTGAATCTACCTTAGTCTTTAGTTCTCACTTCCTAAAATAGACACTGTAATTGAAGCGTAGATACATCACAATTACACTGCAGTTTTGCTTTTAGTATATAATTACTGCTAATTCATATAACCAAAAAGTCAACTCTAAATTTTTACTACTGATTTTCCCCTTTTAGGTAACTCCTGATAAGTGCTGTGGGTAGTGCTGCAGGCTGGCTTGCCTGCTGCAGTATCCAGAAGCTGTTGTTTCTGTACTATGCGGTAATATCCAGAATCTTTAACTTCAAGTTCTTGTGGAGTCACAGATTGTACCCTCCTGTGTCAAGGAGAAAAAACAAAGCCTGTTTGTGCTGCCAGATCCTCTGAACTGATTATACAGTCGAGGCTGAAATCTGCTTTTGTTTACATTGGTATAAACCCAGAGTCAGGTGAAGCTGCTCTGGAATTACACTAGGGTGAACAGAACTTGACCCACATTTCTGCAATTCCATATTTTGACAGGACATAATGGCCCTTTAAGAAAGGCTGTACTAGGTTTGTAGCTTGTTCTCTCTCCCACCTGAGAACAAGGGGATTCTAGGAGTTTTTTCCCAAGGGCTGTTGAGAGTTGTGGATGTGCAGCAGTGTGTTCTGGGTAAGCATATAAGACACAAAGTGAGTATACCTGTTAGGTGACTCTTCTCACACATGTGGTGAGAGTACTAGCTGCTTGGGTGTGTGGCGTTCTCTCCAGAATGGACCTTGGAAGGAGCCTGGATAGTACTAAAGGTGCCTTAAAGCTGAGAGTAGGGAAGGAGAAATGTTGGGCAAGAGAGTTTATTTAGGGGTGTGTGTCTGTCTGTCTAAGGGCTTTGTCTGAAGAGTGTTCTGGGTAGACTCTGTAGTAGCATGTGGAAAGCCCAGGGCAAGTATCTGCTTGCTTTCCAGAGTCCAGGCTTCCAAAGGGAGAAAAGATGTCCCCGGGAAGCTGGTTATAGTCCTGATGAAGAGCCTATGATGGTTCTTGGAGTACCCACCCCCCCAGCCCCAGAAAGAGAGAGACTTGCTGGTGCATAACTGGGGCCCAGCTCCCAGACACCTCCAATCTGTTGGCTACCCAACCAGTCTTCTCTGGAATATGCCAGCCCTTACTTTTCCTTGCAGGCTAACAATAGGTGCACCCCAGTCCTAGAGCTCCTTTGAAGCATTCCCCTGATAGTGTTCAACTTACCTTCTGAAGAGTGTTATCCACTGAACATTCAGTAATACCAGGTCTATGGCCCTAACAGAACAGTGAATACACCAGCTTGAATGAGTCAACCCAGGATCAACTCCTTGAGCACTGAGTATAAAGCAACCACAGATTTATTCTCAAAGGTTACAATTTGAGATGGCTGGTAAGAATAATGGAAACAAAAGGATTACATAGAAAACAGAAACATAACATGCTTTTTAGAGCTTTAACTTAACAGGCTAACTGCATCTAGAGCAGTTTTATCTCCGTCTTTTGCAGCATTTCCAACCAAGGCTAGTTGTGATCCTGTTTTCATGAATGTGGATGCAGTTTGTTTACTTCCTAGGTGTAGGATAATACGGTGCTTTCCTTGTCGTCCAGTTATTGTCCAGTAAACCTGTGAAGTGCATCCCCAGATAAGGCTCTTCTCCTCCCGCTCCCCTGGCACTGCTCTTCTCTTCCTGTTAAATCTCTCAATCCTTCAACTGCCTTTCAATCTGACTGGTGATTGTGATAATACTCAATTCACATTTCTACAGATAAATGGATAAACAACTCTGGTCTGGCAGGAACTCAGTTCTTCACCTTTGCTGAGAATTAACTCCTTGATACAAACTATAAGAGCATACTTCCATTATGTATATGAAATGCCTTATAGTATCAGTACATAGATTTTTACAAAGATATTCATAAGCAGTATGACTTGGCTTTCCTTTGTCCTGATTCTGGTATGTACATCCTGGTTCAATCTATTTACCCCCTTGCCAGTTGGCATTGAGGGGTTTTTAGGGTCACAGTTCAGGACCCGATGTGGTTGGATACTGTTTATTGGGACCCTTTTGTCTAGTTACCTTTGAGCATTGTGCCACAGCCATGAGTCAGACCTCAGGAGAAACAATTGGGAAGGAAGAACTCCATGAGGAAGTAGTTTATTTGGTTGGACTCTTGTGGCCAGGCTAGCCATTAGTTTTAGATCTCCAATACCCTGGAAGGAGTGGTGCTCAATTTGGCTGGAGGGTTTAACAGTTTCTTATTTGAAAGAAACGGAGGTATCTGCTGATCACTTTACGTTGAGGTAAGAGATCTGAGACACTGATATGTGCCATAACAGCCATCTAGTGAAGCAACATATTGTAGGGGAAAAGTGCTCACTCCTGTAGACCCTCACCTAAAGGGGGGTGGGAGACTATAATCCATAGCTTTTTTTCTGATAGAACAATCAATTCCCTTTCTACTATGATCTCTTGGAATTCCAGACTTGCAAGGCACAGTGTAGACATTTGATGCCTTCAAGGGCATTTGGGGTTGCAAAGCACTTCATAAGACGAGACAAGACAACTTTAGCACCTCCAGAGAGGTAGTGTCACATCACAGGATCAAACTCTGAGTAAGTGCAGCAGGACTGCACTCCTAGACTGAATTACTTGGTTCAAGCTACACCTCAGATGGTGTAAATCAGTATAGCTTCATTGAAGTCAATGGAGCTTTGGTGACTTACAAAAGACAAAGGGCACACTGTCAGCTGATGTTACAGGCTCCAGAGGAAGAGGCATGCTCATCAAACAAAACAGTGTAAGCAGGTGAATGTTATAATCCTGGAGAAGCAGGAAGTGGGTAAAATGGTCCATGTATTAGTGTCTTTTCAGAAGACCCCTTCAGTAAGGTGAAAAGCTAGTTAAGGGTGCAGACTTCATAGGTCTGCTCATGCCTTCCGTAGTGTTGAAGGAAACCAAGTATCCATGGACCAAATTCTGTTCAATTCCTGTTGAGATCAACTGAAACTAAGCCCTGATCTACACTGCAGAGGTAGGTTGAATTTAGCCGCATTAGGTCGACTTTTATAATGAATGAGTCTACACAAGCAACTCCGTTCCATTGACCTAAAGGGCCCTTTAAAATTGATTTCTGTACTCCTCCCCAGCGAGGGGAGTAGCGCTAAAATCAACCTTGCTGGGTCAGTTTTGGGGTAGTGTGGCTGCAAATCAACGTTATTGGCCTCTGGGAGCTATCCCAGGGTGCTCCAATGTAACCACTCTGGACAGCACTTTCAACTCCGATGCACTAGCCAGGTACACAGGAAAAGCCCTGGGAACTTTTGAATTTCATTTCCTGTTTGGTCAGTGTGGCGAGCTCAGCAACACAGGTGACCATGCAGTCCCCCCAGAATCACAAACAAGCTCCAGCATGGAGCAAACAGGAGACACTGGATTTGATTGCTGTATGGGGAGAAGAATCTCTGCAGGCAGAACTCTGATCAAAAAGAAGAAATGCTAATATAGATGCCAAAATTGCACATGGCATGATGGACAGAGGTCTACAACCGGGACACACAGCAGTGCTGCGTGAAAGTCAAGGAGCTCAGGCAAGCTTTCCAAAAGACAAAGGAGGCAAATGGTTGCCTACTGGGTCAGAGCCCCTTACATGCCGCTTCTATGATCAGCTGCATGGTATTCTGTGGCGGGAGGACACTACCACTACCCCACCACTGTCCATGGACACCTGCAAGGGAGGAGTGTCATGCAACACAGAGGAGGATTTTGTGGATGAGGAAGAGGAGGAGAATCCATTCTCTCCAGCAGCCAGGACCTTTTCATCACCCTGGAGCAATACCCTCCCAAGGAGGGATCCCCAACCCTGAAGTCGGAGAAGGCCCCTCTGGTGAGTGCACATCTGTAACTACAGTATAGGGTTTACAAGCAATAGTGTTTAATGTTTGATTTGCCCTAAAGACTTGGGATGCATTCATGGCCAGTACAGCTACCGGAAAAGTCTGTTAACATATCAGAGGATGGAGCAGGAATCCTCCAGGGACATCTCCATGAAGCTCTCCTGGAGGTACTCTGAAAGCCTTTGCAGAAGGTTTCTGTGGAGGGCTTCCTTATTTCATCCTCCACAGTAGGACACTTTACCACATCAAGCCAGTAGCAAGTAGTCTGGAATCGTTGCAGCACAAAGCATGGCAGTGAATGGTCCTGAATTTTGGTCCCATTCAAGCAGCATTCGGTTTATAGCTTTCTGTGTTAGCCTCAGAGTGATGATATGCATGGTCACCTGGTTGAAATAGGGGAATTTTTGTAAGGGAACAGTAAAAAGACCCCATTCATGCTGGGCTGTTTGCACTTGTCTAAAAGGGATCATCCCTGAGAATAGCCATGTGGTGGGCGGAGGGGTAAAGGGATCATCCCAAATAGCCACACGGAGGGGTGGGGGGAGATGTGTGCTTCACATCCACCCGAAAACCACATCCCCCTCCTTTTAAATGGCAAACCCAACCGGCATTGCTTCCTATGGGAAAGGAGGGCGCTGCAGTTTGAAAACATTCCCACATGTTATCAAGGTGTTAGAAGCCAAGCCTGCATACCCTTTGGCTTACCATGGCTGCCTGGAAACCAAATTCTGTTGCCCAGTGTAGCAGGCATGGCACTGCAGCACCCCTTTGTGGCAGGTGCCAGAAGGGTGCCAGGGCCTCACCTCTCTCTAGTCTTGGTGTTTGCTTCTCTACGGGCCATCTGTTACTGTCACTCGGTCGTACGCTCTTCTCTGCCCCGGTAGGCATGGTAGCACGACTGGGTGGGCGGAGTCTATATAACCCCTCTTACGGGTGGGGTGGCGCGACCTAGTGGCTGGAGTCCATATAATCCCCCTTCGTGGCAGGGTTGCGTGGCCTAGTGGCCAAAGTCCATATAATACCCCTTACAGGCAGGGTAGCACAGCCTAGCATCCAGAGTCTATATAATCCCCCCCTTGCAGGCGGGGCAGCGCAGCCTAGCAGCCAGAGTCTATATAATCCTTCACGGTTCAGGGTGAGGGGGTAGGGGAACTCAGGCCCGCCCTCTCCACTGAGTCCCAGCCCAGGTAGCGGCAAGCTCTACTTGCCGCCCGCTCGGTGGGGATCCGCCTGCAACACACCGAGCGGTAATACAGCTTTAACGCCGTTTACCTCTACTTCCCCTGGGTCACTTCCTTCCAGGAATGGCAGTGCTTCTGCAGCAAGGGGTCCTCCAGTCTGTTCCTCCCCTGGGTCGTCCTCCATCAGGGTCTCCGGTGGTGCCTCAGCAGAGCTGACTCCTGGATCCTGGCTTGCAGGCCCTTTCTGCAGGAGCTAGCAGCATATGTCCTTCCCCTCCGGCGGTCAGCCCAGACTGCGCTGATCTGCAGGCTTTTATATCGGAGCTCCAGTTAGAGCATGCCCAGCAGAACTTCCGGGGCGGGGCTTCCTCTGCCAGGAAGGAAGGGTTAACCCCTGCTATACCAGTGCGGGGCCACTCAGCCATGTGTGATGTGTCACCATACTGGCAGGTGCTCAATATAAAGGCAAAATGTGACCTTGTACCTAAAACACATGTGCTTTCTGCTATGAATTGCTTGATTCACTACGAAAGAGTTGCCGTTTTGTTCTCAAATGTATCATCTTAAATTTTACACTCCCTTTTTATCCCCCCACAGGTGCACTGTTTCTATGCCCCCCCCTATCATTTCCGTCCCTGCAGTTATCACAGATTAGAAGGCCAAAAAAAACCCACACTTGCAATGACATGTTTTCTGAGCTCAAGCAGTCCTCCTGCACTGATAGGGTACAGCTGAATGCATGGAAGCATTCAGTGGCAGAGTCCAGGAAAGCATTAAGTGACCACAATAAGAGGCAGGGTGCAATGCTGAGGCTAATTGGGGAGCAAACGGACATACTCAGGTGTCTGGTGGAGCTGCAGGAAAGCCAACAAGAGCACAGACCGTCGCTGCATCCACTGTACAACCACCTACCATCCTCCCCAAGTTCCATATCCTCCTCACCCAGGTGCCCAAAAACACGGGGAGGGGGAGGCTCCAGACACCCAGCCACTCCACTCCAGAGGATGGCCCAAGCAACAGAAGGCTGTCATTCAAACAGTTTGCTTATTGTAGCCACACTATAAATCAAATGTGGCCTTGTCCTTCCCTTTTCCCCTACCCCACCCAAGCTGCCCTGTCAGTTATCTCACTTTTTTTAATAAAGGAAGAATGCATGGTTTCAAAACAACAGTGACTTTGTTTCCTTTGCCAGTGTGATCAAACTGGGGAGGGTGGTTGGCTTACAGGGAGTTAAAAATCAACAAAGGGGGCGGGTTTGCATCAAGGAGAAACACATACAACTGACACACTGTAGCCTGGCCAGTCATGAAACTGGTTTTCAAAGCCTCTCTGATGTGCAGCACGCCTACCTGTGCTCTTCTAATCGCCCTGGTGTCTGGCTATTCAAAATTGGCAGCCAGGCGATTTGCCTCAACCTCCCACCCCATTATAAACATCTCCCCTTTACTCTCACAGATATTATGGAGCACACAGCAAGCAGTAATAACAATGGGAATATTGGTTGCGCTGAGGTCTAACCTAGTCAGCAAACAGCGCCAGCAAGCCTTTAAATGTCGGCACATTCTACCACCATCCTGCACTTGCTCAACCTATAGTTGAACTGCTCCTTACTACTGTCCAGACTGCCTGTGTATGGCTTCATGAGCCATGGGAGCAAGGGGTAGGCTGGGCCTCTAAGGATAACTATTGGCATTTCAACATCCTCAACAGTAATTTTCTGGTATGGGAAGTAAATCCCTTCTTGCAGCTGCTCAAACAGCCAGGAGTTCCTAAAGATGCAAATGTCATGCACCTTTCCTGGCCATCCCACACTGATGTCAGTGAAAAGTCCACCAGTGCTTGCAGCACCATTGAGAAGTACCCCTTGCGGTTTATGTACTGGTTGGCAAGGTGGTCCAGTGCCAAGATAGGGATATGGGTTCCGTCTATCACCCCACCACAGTTAGGGAAACCCATTGTGGGAAAGTCATCCACTATGACCTGCACACTTCCCGGGATCACTACCCTTGATAGCAGAACGTCAGTGATTGCATTGGCTACTTGAGTCACAGCAGTCTCCACAGTAGATTTGCCTACTCCAAATTGATTCCTGACTGACTGGTAGCAGTCAGGCATTGCAAGCTTCCACAGTGCTATCGTCACTCATTTCTCAACAGTCAGGGAAGCTCTCATCTTGGAATTCCTGTGCTTTAGGGTGGGGGAAAGCAACTCAGAGTTCCAGGAAAGTGGCCTTATGCATGTGAAAGTTTCGCTGCCACTGGGAATCATCCCATACCCGCAACACTATGTGGTCCCACCAGTCTGTGCTTGTTTGCTGGGCCCAGAATCAGCATTCCACTGTATCAACCAGCCCCACTGTTGCCATGTCATCCCAATTGCCACAGCCTGTGCTTTCAGGAACATCTGTGTCCATGTCCTCATCAATTGTCCTTGTGCTGCTGTCTCTTAGCCAGGTTCTGCACATACTGCAGAATAATGCGCAAGGTGTTTACAATGCTCACAACAGCAGCGGTGAGCTGAGCGGGCTCCATGCTTGCCGTGCTATGGTATCTGCACAGGTAACCTAGGCAAAAAGGCATGAAATTATTGTCTGCAGTTGCTTTCATGGAGGTTAGAGAGGGGAGAGTGGTGATGTACACAAAACCACCTGCGACAATGTTTTTCCCCCATCAGGCATTGGGAGCTTAACCCATAATGCCAATGGGCAGCGGAGACTGCAGGAACTGTGGGATAGCTTCCCACAGTGCACCGCTCCTAGTCAATGCTAGCCATGGTAGTGAGGACGCACTCTGCTGAGTTAATGTGCTTAGTGGAGACATACACAATCAACTGTATAAAATTGATTTCTAAAAATTTACTTCTATAAAATTGACCTAATTTCATAGTGTAGACATACCCTAAGTCAATGTGGACAGTGGCAGAACTTGAACTCAGTACTAGTTACAAATGCCCTTTGTGAAGCTCTTGATTTTCCCTGTATCACCAGAACTTGTAATGTTTAGTAACTACCTGCAGTGCCTGGTTATTAAAGAGGGCCAGATCATCTCTGTCACTTCCATGAGTGGAGGGGACTCTGCTTCCTGTTTCGCTCCTCCCCGCCCTCAGAGATCAATGTCTTTACAGCATTGACCCCATTTCCTAACCCTAGAGAAGCTCCTGTGAGGGTGTTGTGCTGGGATTGGGCCAGAGGCAGCAGGAATGGCTGCACTCTGTCTTATTTCTCCATAGCCTTCCCCACCTCTCACATATTGGCAGGAAATACCCAAGCGAGATAATGATGACTCTGAATTCCCCCACCCTCTTCAAGGGGGTGGAGCAACCAGCAAGGGAGCCTATGATATTGTAGCTGCTGGAACCTTGCTGCTCTGGGGCCCAGTGGGATGTGGATGGGCTGAGAGCATAGGCCAGGGCCATCCAGGCAGAACTCTGAGTTCATACAATTGCCGTCAGTGGCGGCTCCAGGCACCAGCGCTCCAAGCCCATGCCTGGGGCAGCAAGCCTCAGGGGGTGCCCTGCTTGTCGCTGTGAGGGTGGCAGTGAGACCGCCTTCGGTGGCTTGCCTGTGGGAGGTCCGCCAGTCCCGCGGATTTGGCGGCAGGTATGCCGAAGCCATGGGACCAGCGGACCTCCCTCAGGTGCACCGCCAAAGGCAGCCTTCCTGCCGTGCTTGGGCGGCAAAAAAGCTAAAGCTGCCCCTGATTGCCGTTCCTCTGTATGGGGAAAATCCTACAGGGGAGTTGGGCTGGCTCATACTGAATGAATTCACATATTGAGTCCTGTCTTGGCTCAATGACACTCCTGGGCAGTCTCTCCGACTTTCATTTAAGACTTAATGTACTACTCTATTTCCAAAAATATTTGATATTTAAGTATTTCTCAGTAAACAATATTCATAGAACTTAAGATCAGAAGGGACCATTATGATCATCTAGTCTGACCTCCCGCAAAATGCAGGCCACAAAAGCTGACCCACCCACTCCTAGAATAATTCTCTCCCTTGACTCAGCTGTTGCAGTCCCCAAATCCTGGTTTAAAGACTTCAAGTAGCAGGTAATCCTCCAGCAAGCGACCCCTGCCCCATGCTGCGGAGGAAGGCGAAAAACCTCCAGGGCCACTGCCAATCTACCCTGGAGGAAAATTCCTTCCCGACCCCAAATATGGTGATCAGCTGAACCCCGAGCATGCGGGCAAGACTCTCCAGCCAGACACTCGGGAAAAAGACTTTCAATATCCCAACATTGACCCTTGGTACTAATTACCAGTGGGGGCACGTTATTGACCTATTGACTAAATAGTGTTATCCTATCACACCATTCCCTCCATAAACTTATCAAGCTTAAACTTAAAGCCAGAGAGGTCCTTCGCCCCCACTGTTTCCCTCGGTAGGCTGTTCCAGAATTTCACTCCCCTGATGGTTAGAAACCTTCGTCTAATTTCAAGCCTAAACTTCCCGACTGCCAATTTATATCCATTTGTTCTCGTGTCCACATTAGTACTGAGCTGAAATAATTCCTCTCCCTCCCTGGTATTTATCCCTCTGATATATTTAAAGAGAGCAATCATATCTCCTCTCAACCTTCTTTTGGTTAAGGAAAACAAACCGAGCTCCTCAAGTCTCTTTTCATACGACAGGCTTTCCATTCCTCGGATCATTCTAGTGGCCCTTCTTTGTACCCGTTCCAGTTTGAATTCATCCTTCTTAAACATGGGAGACCAAAACTGCACACACTACTCCAAATGAGGTCTCACCAACGCCTTGTATAACGGGACTAGCACCTCCTTATCTCTACTAGAAATACCTCGCCTAATGCATCCCAAGACTGCATTAGCTTTTTTAACGGCCACATCACATTGCCGACTCATAGTCATCCTGCGATCAACCAGGACTCCGAGGTCCTTCTCCTCTTCCGTTACTTCCAACTGGTGCGTCCCCAGCTTATAACTAAAATTCCTGTTAGTCATCCCTATATGCATAACCTTACACTTCTCACTATTGAATTTCATCCTATTACTAATACTCCAGTTTACAAGGTCATCCAAATCTCCCTGGAGGATATCCCGATCCTTCTCCGAATTGGCAATACCTCCCAACTTCGTGTCATCCGCAAACTTTATCAGCCCACTCCTACTTTTGGTTCCGAGGTCAGTGATAAATAGATTGAATAAGATCGGACCCAAAACCGAACCTTGAGGAACTCCACTGGTAACCTCCCTCCAACCCGACAGATCACCTTTCAATACAACCCACTGCAGTCTCCCCTTTAACCAGTTCCTTATCCACCTCTGGATTTTCATTTCAATCCCCATCTTTTCCAATTTAACCAGTAATTCTTCATGCGGTACCGTATCAAATGCCTTACTGAAATCAAGATATATTAGATCCACCGCATTTCCCTTGTCTAAAAAGTCTGTTACTTTCTCAAAGAAGGAGATCAGGTTGATTTGGCACGATCTACCTTTCGTAAAACCATGTTGTAATTTGTCCCAATTGCCATTGACCTCAAGGTCCGTAACTACTCTCTCCTTTAATATTTTTTCCATGACTTTGCATACTACAGATGTTAAACTAACAGGCCTGTAGTTACCCGGGTCACTTTTTTTCCCCTTCTTGAAAATAGGAACTATATTAGCTAATCTCCAGTCAAATGGTACAACCCCCGAGTTCAGAGATTCATTAAAAATTATCGCTAACGGGCTTGCAATTTCACTCGCCAATTCCTTTAATATTCTAGGATGAAGATTATCCGCGCCGCCTGATTTACTACTGTTAAGCTGTTCAAGTTTGGCTTCTACCTCGGATACTGTAATTTCCAACCCCGTACCTTCCTTCCCATCAGTCACTCTGCCACTATTCCTAAGCCCTTCATTATCCTTATTAAAGACCGAGGCAAAATATTTGTTTAGATATTGTGCCATGCCTAGCTTATCCTTGATCTCCACTCCGTTTACAGTTTTAAGCGGTCCCACTTCTTCTTTCTTAGTTTTCTTCCTATTTATATGGCTAAAAAACCTTTTACTATTGGTATTAATTCCCTTTGCAAGGTCCATCTCTACCTGGCTTTTGGCTTTTCTCACTGCATCCCTACACCCCCTGACCTCAATAAGGTAGGTTTCTTTGCTGATCCCTCCCATCTTCCACTCTCTGTACGCTTTCTGTTTTTTCTTAATCACCCCTCTGAGACGCTTGCTCATCCAGCTCGGTCTAAAACTGCTACCTACGAACCGTTTTCCCTTTCTCGGGATACAGGCCTCTGACAGCTCCTGCAACTTCAACCTGAAATAATCCCAGGTGTCTTCTGCCTTTAGATCCCTAAATATGTTAGTCCAATCCACTTCCCTAACTAGTCGCCTTAATTTCGTAAAGTTAGCCCTTTTGAAATCGTAAACCTTAGTCTCAGATGCAAGTGTGTTTATCCTTCCATTTATTTTGAACCGAATTAGCTCATGATCACTCGAGCCAAGGTTGTCCCCTACAACCATTTCTTCAACAAGGTCCTCACTACTCACCAAAACCAAATCTAAAATGGCATCCCCCCTCGTCGGTTCAGTAACTACTTGATGAAGGAATTCATCAGCTATCACGTCTAGGAAAAACTGAGCCCTATTATTATTACTAGCATTTGTTCCCCAATCTATATCCAGGAAGTTAAAGTCTCCCATGATCATACAGTTCCTATTAGTATTTACCTCCTTAAAAACATTAAAGAGTTCTCTATCCATATCCAGGCTAGATCCCGGCGGTCTATAGCACACCCCAATCACTATCCCAGGGGAGGCTCTAGTAGTTTTCTTCCCTAATGTGACCATTGCCCATACAGACTCCGTACTATCCATTCCATTACTAGTTATTTCATTACAGTTTACCTCATTATTGACATACAATGCTACTCCCCCACCTTTACCTTTGTTTCGGTCTTTCCTAAACAGCACATACCCTTCCATACCTGTACTCCAGTTGTGACTACCGTCCCACCATGTTTCGGTTATTCCTACGATATCCGGTTTCAATTCTCGGACCAGGAGCTCCAATTCCTCCATTTTGTTACCTAGGCTTCTCGCATTGGTGAACAAACATCCTAATTTTTGCTGTTTGGCTTCTCTCACCTTTGTTACCCAATTTGGTAGGGACACAGTACCACCAGTATGACCTATTGGTCTAGTATCCATCCCCCCACTCTTCATTACCTCCAAACCCCTCCCTCTGGCTATATCCATTCTTATCCTGTTGTCCTCCCTCTCAATGTTTAAATTTGGCGTGGAGAGTGACTGGACATCTCCCAACCGTCTCCCCTCAATTCCTAGTTTAAAGCTCTTTTGATCAGTTGAGCCAGTCTCCCTCCTAGAAGTCTATTTCCTTCCCTACTCAGGTGGAGCCCATCCCGTGAGAACAGTTCTCTGTCCCCGAAAGCCTCCCAGTGCCCATACATCCCAAAGCCCTCCATGTAACACCACTCCCTGAGCCAACTATTTATCATCACAATCCTGTCACCCCTTTGTCGCCCTTCCCTAGGGACAGGTAGAATCCCACTGAAGATCACCTGAGCCTCAATTTCCTTGAGCGTCTTACCCAGCCTGGCATAGTCTCCCTTGATTCTCTCCAGCGAGAATCTAGCCGTGTCATTCGTTCCTACATGAAGGATGATCAACGGGTTCTTACCTGCTCCTTTTAGGATCCTTTTCAACCTCAGGTCCACATCCCGTATTTTAGCGCCCGGTAGACAGCACACCCTTCTGTTCTCCGGATCGGCCCTCGTCACAGGCCTGTCCAACCTTCTCAGTATGGAATCCCCAATCACGTAGACCTGCCTTTGCCTGGTGACAGTGCGGTCTGCTAACCTAACCCCCATTCTCCCTGGTTGCAAGCTCCTTCCATTCCTATCCTCCCTTGTAGTCCCCCTTAAGCCATCCTGCATCCTCCCGGGGCCCAAAGTTGGTGCTGCCTCCATCGACTCCTCCCCTCCTTCTATCGGACTAGCCGCTCTTCTCTTCTTCCTTACCCTCCCACCGTCAGCTACCACCTGCTGTACCCCTTCCTCATTCTCCAAACCTTCAAACCTGTTCCTTAGCTCTATTTCTCCTTCACTGGCCCTCCTTTTCCCCTTCCTGCTTCTCACGGTCACATGCTTCCACTGCCCATGTTCCCCATCCAGCATTCCCCCCTCACAGGCCTTAGCCCCTGCTTCCCCCTGTACCCCTGAGCACTCCACTACAGCCACAGCTTGCCTTTGCTCCATC
Source organism: Mauremys mutica (assembly GCF_020497125.1). Lineage (NCBI taxonomy): Eukaryota > Metazoa > Chordata > Testudines > Geoemydidae > Mauremys > Mauremys mutica. The sequence continues at coordinate 54,672,996 of NC_059079.1, forward strand.
AGCTGCTCAAACCCCCTTCTAAACTCTACCAGGGTTTCTACCTGCATCTCTAGACCTCGGATCTTTTCTTCCAACAGGTCTATTAGGCGGCACTTCATGCATACATACCTCTGTTCCGGCGCCCCCGCTAGGACCATGTACATACCGCAGCTGCTGCATGCAATCATCCTCGTTGTATCCTCTGCTGCTTGGCTCATGGCTGCTGTTGTCTCTGCCTCTATCAGCGTTCTCACCTGAGGAACACAGCACCGCGCCCCCTGCCCCTTCCGCCTCCCCCTGTGAACTCCCACTCAAACTCCCCTGTTAGCAGCCCTGTTCGCCGGCTCCCGTGCCGCTGCTCGCAGCTGGGCCGCTGCCTGGCTGGGCGGCCGCTTTTATAGGCCCCTCCTCAGCCTAGCTCCGCCCCCTACTCAGGGCTCGGCTGCCCGCTCAGCAGTCTGCCCCGACGGGCCTCTACAGAGAGATACAAGCACTACAAAGACAGATGCAAATACACAAAGACAGATGCAAATACAAATACCTGCTCCTCCTATTAACTTTTGGACTAATAATTAAAAGCTACTGAGCAATGTCTCATCCATACTCCCTCTGTCCCCTACTATCCACCCTATGCAAAGTAAATCTGGGAGCTGTAGACAAGTCACATGGGTCTTATTAAAATGAGCAGCATGCTATGAGACCCTGAAAGTTCAAGTGGGTTTGAAACTCTCTCCAAAAGACAAGCTACAAACATGAAAGCACAGAATGTACCAGCTTGGGAAGCACCAAAGCAGATCTGCTTCTGAAAAATATACCAGTTGCTTCTATGACAACACTAGAAATATACAAGAAATAATACTATGCCTCCCACAGAGAGAGAGAGAAAGCTGCCTGCTGGCCCTGCAGTGGTGCACATAAAGTTTCCTGCACTTCAAAGTCTGGGGCCCAAATCCTGTATTTCCTGTCTATGTACTTAATACAATGATGAGGTATATATCTAAATACTCACGGGAGCTTTGCGGAGGCCTGGTTCCTCTCTAGAACATCGTGGTATGGAGCGCAAACTTCTCAGCATCTTCATGGTCAGGACCTCTAGCAGTGTGGGTCTGTCACTCTTTCAGTACATATCCTACCATCCCTGCCCTCAATCGCTTCATGGGGAGTCCTGCACTGGCTGTAGCCCTAGTGTAGTCACCTGTGAATCTAAAGAGGGGGGCTACTTGAGGCTGCTCAGGCAGAGCCTGTAAAACACTATCTGGTGGCTGAGGAAGGCTGAAGAGTGTGGGGAGAAGAGAAATTCAGTGCATCCAGAGAGAGAGAATATTATGGTTGGGGGACTGGCCTGAGTCTAAAGACGTCTAGGTTGAAATCCCAGTTGCCACAAACTGGGTGGCCTTGGGTAAGTCACTTAGTGTCTCTGCCGCTATTCTCCACATGTAAAATGGGGATACCTCATGGGAATGTTGTGCTGATAAAGGCATTAATGTGTTCTTAGCACTCCGATACTATGGTGTATATGGGGATATAGACAACGGGGGAAGGGCTTGCTTGCTGAAAGCTTTGTTCTGGGTCTATATCCTGGATTTGGCTCAAGGGCTGCATAGCTTCCTCCAGGTCTCCAGGCTGTCACTCAGTTGAGGAGACATCGCCCCTCATGCAGAGGTAATGGTAGAGGCAGTCCCTCTCCCATGTCACCTCCGTCACCTTAACAGCCACAGAGGTCTGTACCCTAAAATTCCACCTGACCTGCTGAATACATCTTGCAGGGCAGGAAGCCTCCCATTCGCATTTGGTTCCTGCACCAAAGATGTTGTCCCCCTGGATGCCAAGTGGGATTGTGAGGCTCCAGAAGCTAAGGCAGGGCTTGGATGGCTATGAAGCAGTTCATCAGGGGCCTCTCACTTATAGATCAGACTAGCACCCACTGGCACAGTGGTGTGGCCAGGCTCCTAAACCACAGAAAAAGTGAGTCAGGATTTGGTCCCAAGATTGTTTTGTGTCTAATTACTTGAATACCATTGGTGTGCATGGATGATTGGGGGGGATCGGGGGGAGTTGGGAATCCTGAATTCCCTTTGCTGCTCTGATAGTGACCAGGGACAAGGTACAATCTCTCCGGCCTCTGTTTATCCCTCTCTAGAATAGATGTACTAATACAGTACTCAGAAGGACGTTAAGACTTGTGTAGAGACAATAGAATAAACAGACTGCAAAGTAGCTGCAAAGTATTAAATTACTGTAGTACATACAGCATATTTCATCCAGCTGTGAACACCCCTCTTCTCAAATATTTCATTAAATGAGTGATGTGATAGCTTCACTCGCTGCAACGTTAAAAAATCCTTTGAGTGCTCTGAATTCTCAGAATTATGAATCTGGCAACTTGTTCTTGTCTGCAAAAGACTGCCCCCACAAGTGGTATGGAAGAGATGAGCTAATCACAACCAAATATCTTGGATTGTAAAGCTCCCCACAACCCCCCGGTACAGTGATCCATGCTCCAGAGAGCTCAGCAGTGAGGGGGGAAAAGAAGATGGCAAACAGCACAAGTTTCAATAACTCCAGTTGAGCAGAGATGAGGAGGAAAGGGAGACTGATGCATTCCTAATTCCTCCATTTCTCCCGATACCCAGCTTCACAGTTCAGAGCATCTGCACTGTTTCCCTTCTGTAGTCTAGCAAGAGCACCTGCTCTCAGGCTTCTGGCTCCCTCAGCTGTCACCTTTCTTGGGTGAAGGCCTACATTTCTCTCCCTTTTGACCTAGGTATCTCCAGGTTGCATAGTTCCATGTCTTCACTGTGTATTTCCCAACACAGATAGGATACCTGGGGACAGGGCCGGCTCTAGGTTTTCTGCCATCCCAAGTGGCAGGGAAAAAAAAAAAGCCGATTGGCAGCACTTCGGCAGCAGCTCAATCACACCACTCCATTCTTGGTGGCAGTTCGGCGGCAGCTCAAAGAGGAAGAGAGGGACTGAGGAACCTGCCGTCAAATTCCCGCCGAAGACCCAGACATGCTGCCCCTTTGTATTGGCCGCCCCAAGTACCTGCTTCCTCCACTGGTGCCTGGAGCTGGCCCTGCCTAAGGACATCTGCTTGCTTTCACTTCAAAGATAGTTAACAGGTGTAATTGCCATAGTTATAAGGTACCACACAGTACTTCTTATGCAAGCTTCCTTTATTCTTAAGGTAAAAAGTGTTACAGAGAAAACATAGTAAAAGAATCTAGGTGCATGCTAATCTTGATAGAATCCACATTAGGATGTAGGTTAATTCTGGTAAGAGCAGTCCTTCAAAGTCCCACTCAAGGGCGATTTCTTGTGGTTACAAGTTCTGAGCTGAAGCTGTGATGAACAAGCACCCAGTCTTAGGGGCCTAAGTAGGCCCAGTCCTTCCAATCCTTCCTTAAGGACTGGGGCCCTCCATGGACTAGGGATCTCAACTGTTTGCTGAAACAAGAAGATGGCTGTGAGCTAGTTTAAAATCAGTCTGTTTATCCAAAACCCCTTTCTTTGTCTCCTGGTCCCTGGAGAATCCAGGTTGAACTGGTCTATGCGTATCTCTTTGGGTGGGGTGGCTCCAAGTGTTGATAATGGAGGTACATTTGCATCTGCCTCCCTACTAGAGAAGGTACATACAATGCCACAACAACACATACAGAACTGTTTTTAATACAAGGTGCCACAAAGGTGTTAATCCTGATAGATAATCTTTACTGATTTAAGTTAAACCTTATCTTGATTCCATAAGGCTTCTTCGGGTTATTGTCCGTCTGTCACACACAACAGATGGTATCAGCAAATTCCATCACTGATTATCATGAGGAAAGACCTTTCAAACAGGCCATTCTGTAATGAGTTGCGTGGTTCAGATGGTTACTGGAGATTGTATAGTCCCCAGTTAACACTATCTAGAGTAATAGATTAATCGTGGAGTACATGTTTTATTGCCTTCCTAAAATTATGATCACCAGATAAATGAAGTCCTGAATATATGGTACATGTAGTCACTTCCCACTAAGCATACTATTGTGGATATTTGTTCTTCTAGGAATGGAAAGACCCCAAAATTTCTGTGTCTGGGGGGGGGAAGAGGGGTTGTCTTGTTTTTTCTTCTTCCCTTGTCCACTCATTGTAACCTGGGCTACCTAAAATGGGGGGGGGGGGAGAAGGGAGAGGAGAGGGAGAAGAGTCTGTAAAGCTAGTCTTTCCTATATTAGCATTAAAAGCCTTTGAGCCTTTGGCTTAACTGTAGTATCACAGTTGTAACAGAAAAATCTGGCCCTTTGTGTGCTTGTCCATATTAGAATGAAGGGCTAGATTCTGCTTTCAGAACTTTGATTTACACTGATGTAACTGAACAGGTTGTGACCATAAGTACAAGTGAAGTCTAGATGGGCATGGTAAATTCCTATGTCTTTTGGTTGTAGATTGAACCTGTAGGAAAACTACAAAATGTATTATTCAGGATACCCTTATAAAATTACCAGATAAGGCTCTCCTGGAGTATATTGAATGAAATTACGACTTTAATATAGCCTAGTTTCTGAAGTGAGAGACTGGGAAAATAAAACTTGTATCAGACTTTTGCTAAGATATATGCAAGTCCTTAAACCTCAAGAGACCACAGAGTTACTCAGTTTGCCAGTCCCAAGTGTCCAAAAACCATGAGTCAGGCCTCAAAGTCAGAGATTGTTTTTTAAATCCAATTGTTTCTTTGCCTTCTGCCTCTGAACTTTCATGGTTCTCATTTCCAAGTTTTTCCCCCTCAAACCATGAGGACTAGAAATGTTATTTCTAAATGAAATTCTCATGAATAGCATAATTCCAGGAGCTGGGCCTCTCAGAAAAGTCACCAAATCATAGTACCTGCAATTAAATCATGAGCATTGGAGACACCACCTTAGCTTAATGCTAACATCTAAGTGTGAATAAATTAATTCAGATTTATATTCCATATAGTGCTGATTTGAGGTGATAAACTGGGTTATCCCAGTTTTAAAAATACTTTGTCTACTGATTCCAAATTAAGCAGGCAGTTACTCCTGAGTGAAACACTAGATACCAGACAAAAGTCACCAAATGGTCCCAATGGAACAGGCTGTGCCCTGCAGGATACTGCTTTTTTTAAAAGGAGCCAGAGTTCTGACTCCACACAAACCTGGCTTGTAACTAACAGAGCTCTACATTAGAGGGCAAGGCTCCCTTCTTCCTGGGGAAGACACAAAGTGACTATTCTAATTCTAGGTCAGCACTGCTGTCAAGCTAACTACAAAAGCTAGAATCCAAACTATCTGGAAATTTCTTAGTGGTTCTAACCACTTAAGCAATGATGCATGTATATCCCCCCTTTTTTTTTAAATGAGTAGTGCTCTTGATTTACTTCTCCCAGAGTAAGGCTTTATCAAAAGGGAAAAAATACAGCAATGTTATTAAATGATGCAAATTCTGAATGATCTGGTTCTGTTGCTCTGTCAGCAAGGATCATCTGTGTACCAAATGACACAGGGCAAAGCAGCTGTCAAAGCATAAGGAAGCTTGAAGACTGTTTGAAGTTAACAATCTAACAGGAGGCAATACCTGATTGAGGGTTCTTCACTTTATCCTGGAAAAAAAACTTCTGCAAATGAAACTTTGAAGGTAATTGCATAAAGCATATCATTTTAAAAGGAACAAATGGGTAACTTACAGCATTAATTACATTGTAGCAAAATTGTGTACAGCTCAGCAAACTGGATCTCTGGGAATGGGGTTGTGTTAATCTAAATCTCACTGTTGGTTTAGCTCCACATAGTGATATCTACTAGTCTCATGTCCAAATGAAACCTCACAAGTTGTACCTGGTTCTGGCTTGACTGAGATCCAAATTCTTTCACTTCAAAACAATCTCTTGAAGCTGGGCCTGTATTTCCTTGAAAGGCATGAAACCTTTAAACAAACCTGGGTTCAGCTTCATGTCTGCAGCGAAACTCAACACCAGGTGAATCTTGCTTGGTTTCAGGTTTCATTGAAAATGTTTTACACAGCTTGGCACAGCAGCCTTTTCCCCCTAACAGCTAATCTGTTTCACTGGCAACTGTTACTGTTTATCCATCTGAACTATCAGTTCCTGGGCTGTCCTACTGCTAGACCAAGCTCTTTGACAGGAAGAAGTACAGCTAATTGACTCCAGTTACTGAGGTTATATTAAGGCATTTAAATATCTCTCTGCTGAACACTAATCATGTTATGTTCTAACAAGTGTCTAACTGTACAAGACAGCAACCACCTTGTCAATGTTCAGAAGCTGCATTCAACTCCATCTAGAATTAAACCCCACTAAGGTTCAGCTTTAGAACTCTTGTATGAGGACTTTGAGGTAGCTGGGTAACTTCTAGCCAAATTGGAGATACAGTAACTCCTCACTTAAAGTTGTAGTTATGTTCCTGAAAAATGCGACTTTAAGTGAAACGATGTTAAGCGAATCCAATTTCCCCATAAGAATTAACGTAAATAGGGGGGGTTAAGTTCCAGGGAAATTTTTTTCACCGGACAAAAAACCCTATATTTTATTTATTTATATTATATATATATATATATATATATATTTTAAACAAACAATTTAATGCTGTTCACCGCTATGATGATTGTGAAGCTTGGTTGAGGTGGTGAAGTTAGAGGGTGGGATATTTCCCAGGGAATGCCTTACTGCTAAATCAGTGGTTCTCAAACATTCATACTGGTGACCCCTTTCACATAGCAAGCCTCTGAGTGCAACACTCCCATATAAATTAAAATACTTTTTTATATATTTACCACCATTATAAATGCTGAAGGCAAAGCAGGGATTGGGGTGGAGGCTGACAGCTTGTAATAACCTTATGACCTCCTGAGGGGTCCCGACCCCGAGTTTGAGAACCCATGTGCTAAATGATGAACTAGCACTCAGCTGAGCCCTCAAGGGTTAACAGTTGTTAATGTAGCCTCTCACACGTGGCAGCACAAACACTAGGGAGGGAAGACAGCATAGCAGACAGAGACAGATATACACCTTGTGTGTGGGAGAGAGATGCACACTGCCCTTTTAAGTAAGCTGACCCACTCTTAAGTGCATTGTCTTTTTAAGTGGATCAGGAAGTTGAGACCAGCAGCTGCTGCCCCAGGCTCTCTCTGTCCATGTCCCCACCCTGCTCTTTATGGAGACAACCGGGTAAGCAGGGTGTAGGAGCAGGGGGGAGGAGGACACCCTGACATTAGCTCCCCTCTCCTGGAAGCAGGAGGCTGGGGAGCAGCTCCAAGGCAGAGGGCAGGAGCAGCACATAGCAGTGTGGGGAGGGATAGCTGCAATTGCTAGCCTGCTGGCAGCTGCTGCACAGGGAATTTAGGGGAGCGGGGAACTGATAGGGGGGCTGCCAGTCCACCCTGGTTCCAAGACCCCACCAGCTAGCTGCAACAGGCTGCAAGCAGTGGACAAAGCAGGCAGCTGCCAAAGGTGTTAGAAGGGAGCATTGCACAACTTTAAATGAGCATGTTCCCTAATTGATCAGCAACGTAACAATGTTAACCGGGATGACTTTAAGTGAGGAGTTACTGTACAGCAGGGGTCGTCAACCTACGGCACGCATGCCAAAGATGGCACGTGAGCCAATTTTTCATGGCATGCAGGGCGGGCTGAGCTGCTCAGCCCACCGCCGCTCTGGGGTTCCAGCTGCTGGCCCCTTACCAGCTGGGGTCCTGCCCAGTCCCCCCAGGCCAGCAGCAGGTGCTGAGTGGAAGGAACCCCAGGCTGGTAGCGGGCTGAGACCCCGGCTGGCAGGAGCCGGTGGTGGAAACCCCAGAGCGGTGGTGGTCAGCCCCCCACTGCTCTGGGGTTCTGGCTACTGCCCCTTGCCAGCCGGGGTCCCCACAGCCCCACTCACCTTGCTTCCTGCTGGAGTTCCAGCGCAGGCCCCCTGCCAGACAAGGTCCAGGCTTCCGGCCCTGCTCAGCCCTACCAGCCGCCAGCTCCACTCACCTCAGCTGCCGATCTGGAGTTCCAGCTGCTGACCTCCTGCCAGCTGGTTATCAACTTATAACTCAGAAGCCTGTGTGCAGCTTAAAGTATCTAAATAGCTGACACCAGACATTGGAAAACTAAGCAAGGAAAAGCAAGGGCAAGAATCACACTAAACTAATACATCTGCATTTCAATTTAATTTTAAATAAAGCTTCTGAAACATTTTGAAAACCTTGTTTACTTTACATATAACAGTAGTTTGGTTATATATTATAAACTTAGAGAGAGACCTTCTAAAAAACGTTCAATTGTATTACCGGCACGCAAAGTCTTACATTAGAGTGTATACATGAAAACGGCACACTACTGCTGAAAGGTTGCCGACCTCTGCTGTACAGAGAAGGAGTGAGAGAGGATAGGGAGAGTTAACTTTCACTGCTGATCTTCTGTGCTTATTTGGCAACTGCTGTTGCTCATTAATACTGCATTGAAATTCCTATGATTGGATGCACAGTATCTCTAATAAATTCAACAGCACAGGAGATATGCTATTCCTGGTATCTTCAGGAATAATAAAGTAAACTAAGTGACTTACATAAAGTGGCCTGCATCCATGCCAACAGCCAATGATCCTGTAAGATCAAACTAGGAAGGAATAGGCTTGGAAAAAAACATGTCCTATTGGAAGCAGGGTTAGTGATACAGTAGGCTGTCCTTAATTGTTGCTGAACTAACATATGATATTGCCTTGCATGCTGGTTGTCAGATGGGACATCAAACCAAGGATTAAGTGGTGGAGTGTGTGTGTGTGTGTGTGTTTGTTTTTGTTTTTTTGTGGGTGGCGTGGGAGGGCAGAGGAGGAAGGGATACTCACAGTATAGTCTGGCCACTTGAGGCACCACAAGATCATGTGCTGTCAGGCCTCTGCTTGGCTCCCCTTTACTGAAGTTTGACTACACCCAGGGGTTCAGATGCAATTGTTTAGCTTTCCTCTTGGTGGGGGTCAAATGGCCTGCCAGCTACTTGAGTTTGACTCTTTCTTGATGTGATGGGAGGGGACTAGAAATGGAGAGCCTTGGAGATGCCATGCATTTTGTGACATCCAAACGAGCTGTCAGTTGGAACAGATTGTGTAGATCTTCATAATATGACACTCTCATCTTTATTACGTACCTTGAGCAGTGAAATGCTTAGCAATGTTGACATCTAAAGCATAATTGGCATTTAATGCCCATTTGAAAGTGGAGTTCACAGTTCTCAGCTGCTTCAGACTCTCTGCAGACTCAAACAGATAGCCATAAAAAATTAAACCAAGTATTTCTTTGGAACCATAATAGCTAGAGAGTTAGCTTTCTTTTCTCTTTTAATTAAGACTTTCTGGAAAACAGTAAGACAGCTCAAGAGAGGAACTGGTATGCCAACCCCTCTGTATTGGCTCAAATCAAGCTTTCATGAAATCAAGTCCTGAACTGCAAAGAGTTGACATATGGTACTTAAGATCTCCTAGCCAAATTTCAATTGAGTAATTATCATTAATTTGACTTTAAATTCCCTCTGTAGCTTCAAATGGATATAGTATTCTTCACTTTCTGCCTTGAACAGTTGTATAGTGTTGGTGGATACCGATCAGTTGCTGGGTGCTAACTTCCACTGCAGAGGTAGGGGAAATTATTTGTGCATGTGCAGTGTGTGGTTTCTGAAGCTTGAGCAGTCTGGGGTCATTTGGCTGAAAGGCACTATATACACACGTCAATTATTAGCTGTAGGAAAATTGCTATTTAGGTGGCAAACTAGTTGCATTTTTTCCTCAAGTACAAAATGAGCCACGGGGGGAAAATTGCCAAGAGTGTAATTGAATGGGTTCTGATTGTGTTTGAAACATCAATAAACTTCCCAATGTTCTGGGAAGAGTTTACTATAGTGCAGATGTGTAGGAACTTGTCAACACTGAGAAACTTACTACTATAATTGTACTGGTAAATTTCTAAGTTAGAGCTGATTGAAACTCAAAACTCAGAACTTCCATTCTATGGGAAATTCTGAGACGTGGAAACTTTTTTCATTCCAATTCAGCACAAAATCTATACATTTCCAAAATTTCACTCAGAGCAATTGAAATATTCTTGGTTCTTCCCCCCACCCCACATTCCCCCAAATAAGGAATCTGGCTTCCCCAACTCAGGAGGTGAGGGTTGTGGCTCCCTTATCCTGCTATGGAGTGGGAAGCCTGGCTAGAACTGGGACTTCCAGGGTCCTGGCTCTGTGGCAGGGAGTCTGAGGGCCCCAACAACAGGGTTGCCCACATGGTGGGGCTGCTGCAGACCTGGAAGCATGAGCTCTCCAGCAGCCCACCAGGCAAGCTGGCAGGTTAGCCAGTCAGAACCCTACCTGTGTTTGGCAGATGTTCTCAAAATTCAAACACTTCCACAATGTTTCAATGACAAATTGGCATTTCCTGAGCCATCCCTTCCCCTAACATTTTGTTGAAATGATCAGGAGTTTTCCTAGTGCTAAGAGCCCTGAGGCAGATTCTCAGTGTTGCATATTCATTTTCTTTACTCAGTTTACTCCTACTGCAGGAAAAAGAAAGGAAAGCTGGGATGGTATAACAAGATTTATAAGTTAGTACCCTGTACACAACTGGTAGGGACTCCACAAGTGTGACTGAAGTAACTGCGTTGTAATGGAGTTCTAGATGGGTGTGTGTGCTCCTATAATACAACGGGTTGTACTGGGGGAAAATTCAAACAAGCTTGTTCTTCACCCTTCCCCCCCGCCCCGCCATCCCAGAGTCTCTTAAACACCAAGTCTGTTTAACAAAACATTGCTTAAAAATTGGCCCACGTACACAAGCTTTGGCTGGGCCTGGGGCATTCAAGAGTTTAATTGTTACAACTACCTGAGAAGAAAAATCACTTCTGTGCAACTTGCATGAAGAACCATGTAGAAAGAGTTTATAATCCAAGAAATCTAGCTTCTCAACACTGACATGTTTGTTTAAACTATAGTGACCCCAACTAAGATTAGGCCACTGTGTTCAGTACAGACACATGATCAGATACAGTCCCTGCCCCAAAGAGCTTAGAGTAAAAGTAGTTAAGACAAAGCGTGGAAGGGAAATGGAGGTAGAGGGGTCAATTGGCTTGTCCAAGCATAGGCACCACTCTGTCGGTGCTCCAGGGCTGGAGCACCCATGGGGGGAAAAAAATGGTGGGTGCTGAGCACCCACTGGCAGCCCCCCCCCAGCACCTCCCACCCACCGGCAGGCCCCACAGATCAGCATTTCCCGCTCCCTCACAGTGCCTCCCGCCTGCTGCAATACAGCTGTTTCGCAGTGTGCAGGAGACTGGGGGAAGGAGAAGCAAGGATGCAGCGGGCTTGGGGTGGAGGCAGGAAGAGTCAGGGTGGAGCAGGGGCAGGAAGAGGTGGGATGTGAGTGGGGCCTTGGGGGAAAGGGTGGAATGGAGGTGGGGCCTAGGGCAGAGCTGGGGGTCGAGCACCCACCCCCCGCACTTTGAAAAGTCAGCACCTGTGTGTCCAAGTGTGATGTCTTGCTGTGGACCAGAACTTAAGCCACTGTTACCACTCTGTCTCAGCAGGAGTGAGGTCTGCTGCTGCTTAGCTGTGTGTTGGTTCTGTGACACCCCAGCATGCTTGCCTTGCCAGCAAACTCTTCAAGACTCTGTCAGTTAAACCTTGCCTTGCAGGTAACAATCAGTGAACCCCAATTTGCAAGTTCCCCAGCGATGTCTCCCTGCAGTGAGAAGTCCCTTCAATTAGACACTCTCAAAAGTTCTTAGCTGCCTCCTAAGAGACAGTGTACACACCATCCCGTTAGTAGTGGAGGGTGAGCCCACAGCTCAACTAATACACAGTACTGAGAGATTCTTTTTATTACAAAGCTAAGTTTTTATTTCCAAAGAATGGAGAAAGTGATACTAAAGAAGAATAAAAGACAACTATGGTTACAAGTAAACAAAACAAGTTTTCTAGTGACTAAAACTTAATTTTAACAAGTTACAATCTTTGCCTAAGCAGTTCTCTTATTAGGGTATGTCTATACTGCAAAGTTGTCTACAAAACTTTTGTCTTTCATGGGTACTGAAAGCCCCCCTGCGAAAGACAAAAGTTTTGCCGATGCAAGTGGCAGTGTGAATGCAGCTTTGTCGGCAGGAGTGCTCTCCTGCCGACAAAGCTAATGCCGCTCGCAGGGCTGGAAGTATTTTGTCACCAAAAGTGTCGACAAAGTACCGACAGAGCAGAGCGTTTACACACGCTGACTTTTAGCAATAAGGCTGTGTTGACGCAGCCTTGTCACTAAAAGCTGCATGGTGTAGACAAGCCCTTATTTACATCAAGTTACCAACATCTTACCTTTCAGGTCAAAAGCTTTCATAAGTGTCACACTGTCCGGAGTTGCTCACAACTGAGTGTGCCTCCCTCAGGGCAGACTGTCAGAACACAAGGCAGACACCCAAATTGGTGGTGTGTTCTAGAATTAGATTTCACCAAGCCAGAAACAAATGTGAACTCCTGGATCACTATACCAGTCTTACTGGCATCACAGACAGCCCCTTTAACACTCCAGTCTATCTGACCACCCAGACAAATTGGAGTGTTTGATTAAAAAGTCACTTACACCAAAAAAAAAAATCACACCACATTCAGGTTGCCCCCAGTCCCAAGAGATCAATCAATCACTTACCCCAGATCAGCTGGTACTCTAAATCTCACCCCAAAAACGATGCTGGTAGCCAATGCTGTAGGCTTATTAGCTAAGAAAAGGAAGTGAGTTATTGAGAGATTCAAATAGGTAAAATATATGTACAGGTGAATAACAGTCTATAATTCCAAATGGTGGCAGAAATGTAAGTCATCTGTCAGTTTCCCAAAAGTCTCCCAGGGCTACCCAGAGTAACTCAGGGGATTGGTCGTCTTGTTCAGTTATTCTGCACTATTCGAATCCAAGCAGTACAGAGATGAAGGATCTCTCCCTGAATCCATACGTATAGTTTCTTCTCAGAGAAAACAAGCTGCCAGGGTCACTACCACCTCGCCCTCCCCTTCCCCCGTCAGCTCTTCCTCTGGTGATAGAGAGTGAGGAATGCTTTTTGGGTCTTTGACCCCCGATCATCACACGCAATGACTACTTGGCTTTGAAATTAACACTTTTCTGTTTGTTCTTCATTTGCATTTTGCTAGGCTTCTTGCTCATTTGGTGGGTTATTTAGTTACAGGGGTATACACAATGTAAATGTTTGTACTAATTATAGGGGGATAAAGATAAGTGAAAACTATGCAAATAACATCCAATTAGTTTTCATGAAGTTTAAATACCAAATACTTATTCATTTAACAATCACTAATCTATACTAATACACAAGTAAATCAGCCTGGAGCTCTGGCATGAGCTGGCACCTAGTCTACCAGTGTCATAAGTAGTTCAAAGGCTGCTGTACAGTATTGTCCCCTCAGTGATTAATCAATAATTTTTTTTGCCACCTTATTATCCAAAATGGACTGTCTGTTTCAAGAGCCAGGAAGGCTTCTGAGGGGGGCGGGGAGGAAGATTCGGTCTCCCGGTGTGACTGTTAAGCAGCCTTCTCCCCTGCTTGTCTAGCTTGAAGGCTTTGTTTACCTTCTGTGTAAATGTACTTCTGTTGCTCTCTGCCTATGACCAAGCCAGTCAGGTAAATATGCACATTCCTTTGTCCCTGGCTCTGCCTCCCAATCACATTTTAAGAACACATTTCCAACACACAACATTTTGTATACAGTCCATACATACACTGTACAATGTTTTTTTCAGGACCAGCATGTTACCTGTTTACATATGATACTTATACATCCCAAAAGTATCAAGTATTATGACAACAGTGCAGTGTGAGGGACTGTCAGGCATGATGAGTTATGGTATGGGGGCCCTCTGCCAGCTGGCATTGAGGGAATCCAGGGCTCACAGCAAGGTCACAGAGCAGATCAGTGCCAGTGCTGGGAACAGAATCCAAGTCTTCTAGTGAATGCTCTTTCAATAAATAGACCATGTACATTCCTAGTTCATAATATATGTCTCTGTACAAGGTACATCAGTGTGTATAATGTAGCCAGCAGCACATATTACTTAGAATCAGCTTGGCCTTCCCATCTTGTTAGTCCACAGAAGCAGGTTTGATCACATGGCACCAGAACTTCCAGCTGATCAGAACAAAGAAGTGATGAGCTGGGATGGGTAACCATTCCTCTGCCTCCAGAACGTTTGCCTGTGGAATCCAATGCGGTTTTTCAGTCCTTTAAAATAGCTACATAAAGCATCTGGAGAACTGACACTATGGTCTCTGCCAGCAGCATATAGACTTCATGCAGTTCTAAAGTTTCACCTCCTTTGCGAACAGCACCAACTCCCTGTTGCTTTGGACTGACCATCCAATATACCATCTCCGCTTATCTCGACTGGAAAGATAATTATACATTCAGGGAATATCTATATCCTATTAATGGGTTAATAGCCTCCCACAGGGATCAAGAACATGAGTTGCTATAGTGTAGCTATTACAGGAAAAACCAAGCCATGTGCCAAACATCATAGTTTGATGTAAAGATTCTCTCACCCCTGCCAAAAAGACACAATCCCCATCCATCCCCCCATTCCGAAAGGGAAAGTGTTAAACTGCATCACAAGAAGCCCAAAGAAAAGATATCTCCTCTCTTCTAAAGCTGGAACTGGAGAATGATGGGGAAGTGGATTAAATTCTTTTGTCAATCTTGCTGTGGTCACTTATTTCTGGAGGCCACTCATTTCAGTGGTCTCAACCTTAAATAAGATGTTTCAGCTGAGGTCAATTGTTCAGTTTGTTATCCACTGGGAAAGTAATAGGATCAGATGAACAGTACTTTTCCATAAGCCTTTTTGTGAGCCTTTGTGTGAAGAAACTGCCTCTTCTTCTGTCAGATTCCCTTAATGACTTTTTATTAAACTAAGAAAACAAGATTTCTTGCATTCTGTCTTCAAGGCAGGATTTTATTTCAAAGATCAGCTGCTTGTAAGAGCACTGCAAAGTTGGAACATTTCAACTGAAAGCTCAAATGTTCAGAGAAGAACCTATTTTGCATCACACTTAAAAGTATGAAAGCTGTCAGGCTCCCCGACCCCAGAAACCCCCCAACAGTGCAACAGAAAGGTCTTTAGTTAAGATGTGGTAGGAGCCAAACTAAAGCAGTTGGCTTTAAGAGAGACAAACAGCTCCAATAAAGCACTTTTTTTTAAAGAAGAAAACACCACCCTCTCAAGCATTTCTAAGCTTCTCCAGCAGCTATGGCTTATTGTCATGTTCTGTATGTCCTTTGCTCTAGGGTCTACCACAAAGCCTGTCTCTTTTCCACATGACTGATGTGCGTACTCCCAGAGTTGCGGGCAGAGGCACCTGGGCTAGAGCACCATTGGTATTAAAAAGAGGGACAGCTGTGGGGGTGTTGTCAGTTTGGGCCCTTGCCTTTGGAACTCCTGTGCCCCCATTACCCTGTACCTAGTCCACCACATTCCAAACTTACTAACCTTCAGAGAACGGGAAGACATCTCTTCTCCCTGGCCCAGAGAGATAGGCATGGGTGAAGGGGGATTTTGGTGGCGCTTCTTTCAGTGGAATTTTTATCTGTTATTGCCAGGGTAGGATTATCTGCAGGTAAGAGAACTTTCCTGTCAGCATAATTAAACCACCCCAATGAGTGGCAGTAGCTATGTCACCAGGAGACCATCTCCCACTGACCTAGCACTATCCACACCAGCGCTTTTGTTGGTGAAACTTAGGTCAGTCAGGAGTGAGATTGTTTTGTTTTTTTTCCCCCCACTTCCCTGACTGACAAGTTTTACTGACAAAAGTGCTAGTGCAGACAAAGCCTAAGAGAATGTCTGTGGCTATTATATGCATAGTCTCCTTGCCAATTTGGGGGCCATAGCAAAACATCTTTCATCAGCTTCCACAGAGGCAGAGATTGGAACAGAGACTTCCTGCTTCACCTGTGCTTGAGGGACATACAGACTGTGGGGCCTCAACCAGGAGTCCCATAGAAAAGTAGAGCAATTACCTGCAGGCACCACAGAGCCTCCACACTGTGGGACTGCCCAGGCATGTGAGGTGACCCTGGGAGGGACCTTGTGACTAGAGAGCTGCTGCTGGTGGTCAGGTTAGAGCAGCCAGAGAGGACACGACTCCTGAGCTACTCTGCCACACAGGACAAGAGTCCATTTCAGAACTGCCTGCTAGTAGCACCCTGTAGACCTCCCTGCATCAGGAGCCAGTGGATGGCCAGAGCTTGAGGCCACCAAGGACTCACTCCTGCTAAAAGGGAGAGTTGTTAGCTTCCAGCAAGGGACTCCAATTCAGTCACCCACATAAGGCCCATGAAATAACTCTGTGGGTGTGGGAGGCTCTTGTTATATTGACTTAGTCTGTGGGCTTCTAATGTCTGTGGCCACAGGATTGGTTGGGTCTTTGAAGGATATCAAACAAGCATTCCATTCCCCTTCTTGTAATTCACTTCTCTGTATTCCCAGAAAGCAATGCAATTATTCTGATCCCTTGATTCCCTATTAGAACCCCCATGAATATTCTAGTTTGTTAGTTTATGCATCTGGCCATTAAGTGGAGGCACCACACTTGAACTCAGGACCTGCTGGTCCTAAAGAGGGTGCAATGAAGGGATCTAGCAGCCTTGGGGATCAGGGACCCCAGGAGAGTATTACATAATAGTGTTATTTCCCTTTGAAATAAATCTCAATCTTTCCTTTTCTGACCATGTGACTTTCCCTATGGAGCAACTTCACTATGGAGCAAATTGCACTGGTCTATTTTAATTTATAGTGACAAATGTACTATGCACTCTCAAAGTATTCAAGAAGGGATGGTGCCTGCTTTGAGGAGCTCATGATCTCTATATTCTACTTTTAGTCTTTCCTAAAATACAAGTCAACAG
The DNA here is from genome assembly GCF_020497125.1 of Mauremys mutica. Classification (NCBI taxonomy): domain Eukaryota; kingdom Metazoa; phylum Chordata; order Testudines; family Geoemydidae; genus Mauremys; species Mauremys mutica. The sequence goes on from NC_059079.1 coordinate 54,689,917, forward strand.
GATTCCTGTAGGGAGCATAACAGTAGTGGATTTGTATGAGGGACTTAAATGTGGGCAGAGTAAGGGCTTTGGTGATTTAGTTCAGAAATTTATATATGGGAGGGAGGAGGGGGTGACAGCAGCAGTGACATGGAAGCAATTGTGTGAGAAGCTGACAAATGGGGAAACCCTACTCCTCCATTTATAGGAGATGACCTCTCCATATAATTGGCTTCTCCATCATCCAGCCTTGCCTGTCTGCTAAAGAGACCAGTATGCTCAAAGGCAGCATTGTCTGTTTTACCTTGCCATTTTATATCCACGATTGACCGAAGAGTGTGTCTACTCCACACAATAATGTGGGAAAGCTCTACTGCCCTGTAAAGTTTAATCTTTATATGAAGGTGAATGCAGTGTTGCTTTAACAATTGCATTTGGTTGTGTAGACATGTTACTTGTTGGATAAGTGATTTCTTATCCTCCTGAGAGCACAGTTAGGCCAATTGCACAGCAGGTAAATGTTGTCTCTCTGCATTACAGCTAATCCTGATATGTCTTGTTTGGGTCTGGTTGGTAAATCCATTTTTGAAAAGCTGACTGTCAAGTGCAGGTTTACAGAGGTAGTTGCAAAGCAAGATGTTATCAGGTCTTGCTCTGAGTGGGCTACAAGTGCACATTCTTCTGTAAAGAGTACTCTAATCTCGGCCACTTGCATATGTCAACAAAGGTGCTGGAAGCTCTCATTAAAGAGTTTGCCTGAGCAGAGTCTAATCAACTTTCCCACCTGCAGGCCACAAATTGCCTCATCTAAATTTGGCAAACAAGCTAAAACTAGTGATTGGGTAATGACACACCCTGCTTAATTCCATTTATAATACTCAAAGGGCTAGATACAATTTTAGCTGCCAGACTCTGCCGACCATGCTATCATGTAGGTACTGTTGAATAGGGACCACTTTATCTTGGCATCTGAACGGTCTCAAGAGTCTCCAGAGACAAGGGTGGTTGCTAGTATTAGACTTTTTTTTTTATTAGGCCAAAACAGAAAAGGACTATTTGAAGGCCTCTTTTGTGTTCCCTGGACATCTGCAGCTATTGAGAAGCAACTCATTAGTACGGTATTGTCATTCAAAACAGTGCAGCAACTAAAGGAGTGTGGAAGCCACAAGTTTTTCTAGCAGCCAACTGAAAACTCATTGCTAATATTTGTATAATATATTCAGTGAAATAGAGGTGAACAAACAATGAGAAAAAGCCAAGAGAAATGCCAAGTATTTCTACAGAGTTACAGGGTTTTCAGTGTGAGATTGTTTCTAATACTTAATTCCTGGTCAGTGACATAATATAGCACCAGATATACTTGATTTTAATGTAGATTTGTGCCCCATTACAACTCAAACTGATTACCAATGTCTAAAGCAACTAATTAGAAGAGCCATTTCTAGTATTATGGGGCTCTGGATTGTATAAATATGTCTCCAATACAATCTTTGATCATAACAACAGCCATACTGGGTCAGACCAAAGGTCCATATAGCCCAGTATCCTATCTTTCAACAGTGGCCAATGCCAGATGCCCCAGAAGGAATGAACACAACAGGTAATCATCAAATGATCCATCCCCTGTTGCTCATTCCCAGCTTCTGGCAAACAGAGGCTAGGGACACCATCCCTGCCCATCCTGGCTAATAGCCATTGATGGACCTAGCCTCCATAAATTTATCTAGTTCTTTTTTGAACCCTCTTAGTCTTGGCCTTAAGAGCATCCTCTGGCAAGTAGTTCTACAGGTTGACTGTCCATTGTGTGAAGAAATTCTGCCCTTTGTTTGTTTTTAAACCTGCTGCCTATTAATTTCATTTGGTGGCCCCTAGGAGTTGTGAGAAGGAGTAAATAACACTAGCTTGCTTCTTGCTTGCATATATAAACCTGCCCCTGGAAATTTCCACTACTTGCATCCGAAGAAGTGGGTATTCACCCACGAAAGCTCATGCTGCAAAACGTCTGTTAGTCTATAAGGTGCCACAGGACTCTTTGCTGCTTCATCTGCCATTTTATTGCTTAGTCACCCAGTTTTGAGATTCTTTTGTAGCTCTTCAGTCTGACTGGGACTTAACTATCTTGAGTAGTTTTTATCATCTGCAAATTTTGCCACCTCACTGTTTAGCCCTTTTTCCAGATCATATATTAATATATTAAATAGGACTGGGCCCAGTACAGACCCCAGGGGGACACCACTATTTACCTCTCTCCATTTTGAAAACTGACCATTTATTCCTACCCTTTGTTTCCTATCTTTTTTTAAACCAGTTACCAATCCATGAGAGAACCTTCCCTCTTATCCCATGACTGCTTACTTTGCTTAAGAGCCTTTAGTGAGGACCTTGTCAAAGGCTTTCTGAAAATGTAAATACACTAGATCCACTGGATCCCCCTTGTCCACATGCTTGTTGACCCCCCTCAAAGAATTCTAGTAGATTGGTGAGGCATGATTTCCCTTTACAAAAATCATGTTGACTATTCCCCAACAAATTATGTTCATCTATGTGTCTGACAATTTTGTTCTTTATTATAGTTTCAACTAGTTTGCCCAGTACTGATGTCAGGCTTACTGGCTTGTAATTGCCTGGGTCACCTCTAGAGTCCTTTTTAAAAATTGGCATGAAATTAGCTATCCTCCAGTCAATTAGTAAGAAGCTAATTTAAATGATAGTTTACGAACAGTTAGTAGTCTTGCCATTTCACATTTGAGTTCCTTCAGAACTCTTGGGTGAATACCATCTGGTCATGGTGACTTATTACTGTTTAGTTTATCAATTTGTTCCCAAACCTCCTCTAATGACACCTCAATCTGGAACAGTTCCTCAGATTTATCACCTAAAAAGAAGGACTCGGGTTTGGGAATTTCCCTCACATCCTCAACCATGAAGACGGATGCAAAGAGTTTATTTAGTTTCTCTGCAATGGCCTTCTCATCCTTGAGTGCTCCTTTAGCTTCTCAATCATCCAGTGGCCCCACTGGTTGTATAGCAGGCTTCCTGCTTCTGATGTAATTAAAAAGTAATAACAAAAATTTGAGTCTTTGGCTAGCTGTTCAAATTCTTTTTTGGCCTTCCTAATTATATTTTTACACTTCATTTGCCAGCATTTATGCTCCTTTCTATTTTCCTCACTGGGATTTAATTTCCACTTTTTAAAGGATGCCTTTTTGCCTCTCACTGCTTTTTACTTTGTTTAGCCACTGTGGTTCCTTTTTGGTTCTACAGTACAAAGCACGAGATCTGCTATGTACTACATCAGCAGCCTTAGGGTGAATGTGTGGATTGGTCAGAAGTGTAACTTCTTTCTGCTTCATTCTTCTATCTATGGTTGCTATGAAACAATTAATCTCCCAATCCTTTTGTGTGCAGAAATTGAGCAATTCTGATACCAAAAAAATCTCTGCTATGAGCAAATGACTGAAAGGGGACATGTTTATATTATAGAGCTGAAACTGATTGGTAAGATGGCTTTTTATTTCCTGCTATGTGGATGTCAAAATGTTCTTCAAAACTGAAGATGTATTGCAAATTTATTGTGGAGGGTTTATGAACTGAACATGCACAGGAGACTTTTTTAGTAAAAGATGGTGCCAATAAGAAACTAAACTTTGTTTAATCATACACAATACTAAAATGTAGTTAACACAACTGAGAGGTCCTGAGTCAGTTGCTTTCTCCCTCCATCAGTTATTCAGTGCAAACAGTCAGTGTGAACTAGCACATTGAGATGAGCTAATTTCTAGCCCGCAGAAGCCCCTCTCTCAAGCGTGAGCAGCATAAATCATTCTCATTGCTATTCCTCTCTTCCGATTTCTTTCTTACAGTGGCTAGGCTCTGGTAACTGACGAGACAATAGTCAAAATAAAAAAAATCCAAAGAGTCACAATAAAGCAAACTGGTACATATGAGGATCACAGGGTTGAAAAGCCAGTTACATACAGACCCTGACCTCTCATGCAGAGACTGTCACCTATTATATAAAACCAATTTGCATACCAAAAAAAGTCTAAAACCAATGTTGTCGCTGTCTTACTCAATGACAAGGTAAGATGCCACTTCTTACACTGGAGCAGCACATCTAGCAGGTTGATATTCGTTCAGCTATATCCGTGCCAAAATAAATAATAATTAAAAAAACCCACCAAATACTCAGTGTAGACAAAAGCAAGGAACTCCATAAAATGCGACGTGAAATTGTTACTTTTATGGCTAGGAAGTATTTTTTGCTATCACATTTAGGGGAGAACAGATACTGGTTGGAAGATTTTATACTTAATAAAATCACTTTTGTTTGTTAATAAACCCAGAGAAAGTGATTGATACCTGGGGGAGCAAACAGCTGTGCATATCTCTCTATCAGTGTTATAAAGGGCAGACAATTCATGAGTTTACCCTGTATAAGCTTTATACAGAGTAAAACGGATTTCTTTGGGGTTTGGATCCCATTGGGAACTGGATGTCTGGGTGCTGGAGATAGGTAACCTGCTGAGTGGTTTTCAGTTAAAGTTTGCAGCTTTGGGGGCATGGTTCAGACCTGGGTCTGTGTTGCAGCAGGCTAGCATATTTGGCTCAACAAGGCAGGGTTCTGGAGTCCCAAGCAATCAGGGAAAACAGGCTCAGAGGTAATTTCAGCACATCAGGTGACAGTCCCAAGAGGGTCTCATGGTGTAAGGCAATGGGAAATTGTGCTTGTAATCGCTAATGAAGTGTTAATGCAATATCTGTCCCAGCAAGCTAGAGGGGAAGCTGCTCTGAGGCACCAACTCCTCTAGGTCATTCTCTTCTCACTACCTTTCCCTCCTGCTGCCCTAGACAGTCATTGTCTTCCCACCTGCCGTCAAATCAACCATACAGAGCTGGTATTGATGGACCCAAAGCACAGTATGTTCAGTTACACAACTGAGGAAGGTGCTCAGCAGCCCAGTGAAATCAAAACTCATCCAGATTAGATTCTACTTGGCACTGAACTTCCATCTTAAAGGAGAGAGATGGGGAGGTGATGCTTCTTGTCAAGGCTGATTCCCCACTCTGGCACTTCGAGTGCAGAAGGTGGGGGCCCACAAGGATTTTAAAAATTAATACTGGCCACTCCAGGCTAGCATTAAACTCCCACGGTCACAGCTTCAATCTGACCTTGAGTGGGTATATGCTGCCACCACCCAAGTGCAAACCCCCTCCCTTTTTAGAGAACCCAGGAAGGCACACTTGGGAATTCCTCCTTGTGGGGTACCCTCAACCCCTTCTCCCCCTCCCCCCACCAGGAAGAGAGGAGAAAGAAAACAAAGGAAATCAGCTGTTGCCCCCACCTAATTAACCTCTCAGGACACCAAAAATCCAATCCTGTTCTTTAAAAAGGTAAATGTTATTAAACAAAAAGAACTTAGGCTTCTGCTAGATTTAAAAAAAACCTACTTACAAAATTTAAACATCAAGAATAACCTTCTTGAGGTCCAGCTTCAAGGTTACAAGCAAAACAAAAAGCATTTGGGGTTAGCACAGAGGAGTCCACAAGCCAATAAGAAATAAACAGAAATAAACCTAATCGTGTCATCTTAGACATTCCCTAATTTACTTACATTTCTGGGGTTTCAGATAAGCAATCTTTAGGTATGATCTGATGGTTTTTCATACCTGGCTTTCAGCTTCTCATAGCATAACTATTCCCCTCTTTCCCAGAGAACAACACCACACAAAGGGAAGTTTTTTCCATTTAAAAAAAGTTCTAGCCCTCCCATTGGCTCTTTTGGTCAAGTGCCCACTCCTTTCCTTTTACGTGTGGGCTTGTTAAGCCTTTACAGGTAAAGCAAGTAGAGAACAGCTACTAACAGTGGTTTTATAGCTAGCTGGCTGGTTGGGTGTCCATAAAAGGGAACTCTTCTCTCCCCCCCCATTCATTTATCACACCTGTCATGAGGGAGTGGGGAGGAAGGGTAAGAGGTCAGCATGTAAAGGATAGACAAGTGCTAAGAACTGGGAGGTAGGGAAAGGGGCTGCTGTCATTCTAAAAACACTCACTCCTATTTTAAGTGGACAAGGGCGTAAACTAAAAATACTCCTGAACATACATCTTTGTCCTGCAAATGTGTGTCGCTGTATGTAGCCCCCTTGAATCCAAACCTGATGCCAACAGGACAATTAATGGTAATGTCATTGGGACTGGGTCCCAAGGCTAGGTTTGCAGAACAATTATCAAGGATTGAAAACAAGAGAGTTGGGAAAGGCTTTGAGAGGCAGCATGCCCTACTGGATAGGGACACTGGGTTGGGAACCACAATACCTGAGTGCTAGTCCTGGGTCTGCTTATGACCTTGGGCAAATTGGTTATCTCTGTTTGCCTTTTCACCTTCTCTTGCCAATTTAGACGGCAGTCTCTTTTGGGTAGGAACTGTCTGACAGACCCAACCAAAACACTGTATTAGTCAAGCCATTGGATGCTGCCCTAAATGTGTTGGCAGAGATTTTGAACACCTTAACAAAAAGAGCTGGAAACATTAAAAATAGCAGTTAGGTGTGGAGTCTAATAAAAGGACCATTTTAGGCAAGTGTTCTAAACACCGTTTAAAAAGAGTAGCAGTTAAGGGGAGTACTGAGACACAACATGCAAATTGGACATTTGGGTAAAACCATTTAAAAAAAATGCTTTTTAGCTGTCTCCTTTCTCCTTTGTCTGTTTGAGATTGGAGTCTTTTTGGGATAAGAACGTGTCCTTGTTTCCCCCACTCACTAGTAGATGTCTACTCAACTTGTAGCTCTTTTCACACAAGCTAAACATCATGGGCCTGATCCTCATTTGATGTAAATTGTCAGAATTAAAGTCAACAGATCTCTACCCTTACGCAAGCAGTGACTGGGTCAGATTCTCAGCTTCAGACCTCCACAATCTGTCAGTTCTGTGAGCACATGTGAGTTTTCACATGTGTACGCACTGGTGGGCATTTCTGCACACATTCAGTTGTCTCAAATTATATTATGTTGAGGGCACAAATGTAGATTTTCTCCCACAAATGTGGCATCTTGTGCATGCAAATAGATGCACTAGCAAATTATGTAGGCACTTTAATGGGCACAGATTAAAAATTTGGCTCCATTCATCACCTGCTGGCAAAGTAGTATCTGCACATATTCATCATAGTATCTGGCCAAATTCATCCCTGGTATAATTCCATTTAAGTTAATGGATTTACACCAGGGATGAGTTTGCTGCAGTATTACAAACAAGGAGGAGGATCCCAACACAGATAAAAGAAATGACAGATAATGGGAAAATTACTGTCAAGCCACTCTAGACAGCTTACAAATGTGGATGCCGACCTCAGGGCAGACTGTTACAAACCAGGGCACAAACTCCAAACTGACTGTGTTCTATAAATATCACCAACCAAGTATCAAGTGTGAACTCCTCAAGCCTTAACATGGACACTCCTTTGGGCACTCTGGTCTATTTTGCCACCCAGGCAATCCTGCCTTTTGTGATAGATGGTCCCCTACATAAAAAATCACAACAATAATCAGGTAACTCCCAGTCCCAAGGGACCAGTCACTTACCCCAGGTAAATTCCACTTTAGATCTCTCACCAAATATGCTTGCAGCCAATCCTGTAATTAACTAAAGATTTAACTAGGAAGAAAAGTTATTTACAAGGTTAAAGCAGGTAAACATATACACACCTGAGTTGCAGTCTTAGGTTTCAAAAGGTAATAGAAACTTCTGTAATATGCAAGTTCTATACATCCTCCAGGCCAGTGGTCCCCAACCTTTTCCATGGGGTGGGCGTCAGACAGCTAGCCGCCGAGGACCGTGGCCGCTGGACAAGCAGCCGCTGAAATGCCGCCATGAAGCGGCAACGTCAAGAGGCGTTGCCGCCAAAATGCTGCCGTGAAGGAGCGTCATCAAGAGGCGTTGCCGCTGAAGTTCAGCGGGATTTCGGCGGTAGTGCTTCTTGACGTTGCTACTTCTCGGCAGCATTTCGGCGGCTGCTTGTCCGGCAGCCAGTAGGCAGGCACACATGGATGCCCCAGCGGGCTCCATGGTGTCCGTGGGCACCACGTTGGGGACCCTTGCTCTAGGCTAACCCAAGCTAAGCAGCTTGGCCATCTCTTGCTTAAGGTTAGAAATATTGTCCTCTCCAAACTCCAAGTAGCATAGTGATACAGTTCCTTCTGGTCAGAGATTTTTATTCCCTTCCCCCAAACATCAAACTCTGATGGGATGAGGGTTTGTGGACATCCCCTCCTTGTGTGCACGGGGGAAGCAATCAACAAAGTCTTTTGTCCACTGATGTTCCACAATGGTTCAGCTGGTGTCTATGGTCCTCCTTTTGTTGGGAAGGAGATGACACCACTTATGGTAATTTTTACTATGGTAATACTATTTCACACTTGGTAATGCTTCTCTCTTGACTGGGGAGGGCGGCGGGAAAGACAGTTCCAGTTTCATTGCAAACACTTTTATAGTTTCACAGCAAACACTTCAGTATTACGATATAGCATGGGATACAGATATTATAGGTGAGATTAATGCATGCAGCAACTCACAAGCATTTCATAAAGTCAAAACACGAAACATATTTTTATAAACTTAACATCTCTTTTAACAATATTAACACACAGGTGAGCCAGACTGGTTTCCAGCTATGCATTTGTCAGTGTTCGGTGAGGGCTAGGGGCCTTGACATGAGCTGACATCTGGTCTGTAAGCATTACAACTACCATGTGTAAAGAGGACATCCAACAGAAAGTTGTAAGGAGGACTTTATATTGGAGATCTGTCAGCAGGAAGGGAATGTAATTATATCTAGAACAACTTTCTGGGGACTGAATCAAATAGAACAGATTCAAGGGCTCAGAGCTGCATCTTTGACATAAAACTACACTCCCAGTCATGTATAATTCAGCAGAGGACTGTCAGGTTAGTTTGTAAGTGTGGCATTTCTTCATATTGTGCAGATATCCTTCTGGAAATGGTTATGAGGGAGAGACTGTTACACCAATACGTTAACTCCAGAGCCATAGCACTCTTTCATGTACTGGAAATGGACATTTTTGAAAGCTAATGTTGCCCTAAGAAGCTACCATTTTTCTCTTGTCATCTAAAAGGTTTTACATTGATAGAAAAGGTTCTATTAAAGAGCAGATACTAGCCTTCTGTAGATGTCAGTCATCTGGCTGACACAATTCCATCCTCCAAGCCCTGGGGAAAATATCAACTGTCTTTCTGAAGCCCGTGTCCCAATTCAGGAAAGCACTTAAGTCTGTACTGTCTTTCCTGAATTGGGATCCAAATCTGGATGTATCACAGGCTACCCCTAACATCTTCATGCTTAACATCTATTGAGGATTCTGTAGCGGTTCCCTTTTTGGCAGCAATTAGCCTTTCATTAGTTCATTGCTTGGAGGTGGCAATAGAAAGGCCAGTTCAATAGTATCCCTGGTTATCTCAAATTGCCATTTGTCACTATCCCTGCATCCTCTTGCTGGTCAGCTCCCCAGTAACAGTAGGGGTAGCAGCAGAGAAAATAACAAGGTCCAGCCCCTTTAACTGAGGGTTCCGACCCTCTGGGAGCAGGAACCATGATAGTGCACACATGATCACTAATCCTCTTTTTGCACCAAGATTTTAAAGCTAGCCTTCAATTGCTGCGGTACTAGAACATGTGGGGAGAGAGACCCTTTTGCTTTAAGTTCACTTAGCTTGTTAAGTATTAGTTTGCATTTTACCTTTTATTTCTTTGTAACCCATTCTGACTTAATGCCTTGTTACCTGTAATTAAGGCTGCGTTTTCTATCACGGTGGTCATGGAAGTCACGGATTCTGTGACTTCTATAGAAGCCAATACAGCTGGCTCTCTGGGGCTGCCCAAGCAGCTTGGGCAGCCCGTGCCCAGCAGCAGTAACAGTTCAGGTGTGGGAAGAGGCTCAGGGCTGGGGCAGGGGGTTGGGGTGTGGGGTGGTGCCCCAGAATTGGCCAGCATGTCTCTGCCGCTCCTAGGTAGAGGGGTTAGGGGGCTCTGTGCACTGCTCCCACCTGCAGGCACTGCCCCCACAGTGCCCACTGGCTGCAGTTCCCAGCCAATGGGAGCTGCAGAGCTCGCACTCATTGCAGGGGCAGCGCATGGAGCCCCCCTGGCCTTCCCTCCCCCTAGGAGCTGTAGGGACATGCTGGCTGCTTCTGGGGTGCTGTGCAGAGCCAGGTAGGGAGCCTGCCAGCCCCGCCAACTCTTCTCCTCCCCCAACCCCTCGAACCAGCTACACGCCACCCCCCAGGCCAAGTTTTAGTTAGGGGTATATAATACAAGTCATGGACAGGTCATAAATTTTTGTTTAATGCCCATGACCTGTCCATGACTTTTACTAAAAATACCCATGATTAAAATGTATCCTTACTTGTAATCACTTAAAATCTATCTTTCTGTAGTTAATAAACTTGTTTTACCTAAACCAGCGTGTCTTTGGATTGAAGTATTTGGGAAACTTCATTTGAGATAACAGGATTTATGCATATCATTTTCTATTAATAAAATGACAGACTTTCTATGAGCTTGTATTGTCCAGAAGGGGAGAGCTGGGTAGTACAAGACTGGGACTGGGAATTTGCTGGTGTTGCTTTATATCTCAGCCTGGTATGGTAGTAATTTACATGCTGGAGGCTGTGTATGGGCAGACCAGGAGTGGTTGCTCTCACAGCAAAGCAGTGAAAAAGACACCACAGGTTGGAGAATTGAGGGGACACAGCTGTACCACAGTCCAGATTGTATCCTGGGTAATGTCACAGCATACCTAACATTAATTTGTGTAAGTTGCTCCCTGAATAGGGGCTGTTACAGCACATACACTATCTTGGCTGGTAAAATTGTAGAGAAGTGAAATTCCTGTACCAGTGGCACTTGCTGACATAGGATAGGACGCAAATGAGCTATCTGACAAATGGTTTCGTATTTTTTAAAATGGTTTAGGGACTTAGGACTCACTTATACTCATAAATAAACATACTTGTGCTCACAATATACCTAGATGGCTAAGGATCCGGTTGTCATGGAGGTCACAGATTCCATGACTATAATGTACCTCCATGACTTCTTTGGCTTCAGTCTGCCGCAGCACCGGGAATGGAGCAGCTGTCAGCCCCTACTCAGGAGTAGCAGCCCACAGAGTCAGAGCAGCGAGCTAGCAGTCAGCCTCCAGAACCAGAGAAGTGGCCTGGGTCAGGAGAAGAGTCTAGCCTGGAGCAGGGGCCAACAGTCAGCTCCTGCTGAGGGAGCAGCCGCGGGGCAGGGCTCTGATTATTAGTCTTCCTCCATGCCTGGGCTATTTTTAGTAAAACTCAAGAACAGGTCATGGGCTTCTGTGAATTTTGGCTTATTGCCCACAACCTGTCCATGACTTTTACTAAAAATACCCATGACACAATCTTAACCTTACAGATGACAAATGTTGACAAAGGGACAAACAGGAGCTGTTTATCCTCATTCTATCTCCTCTCTTCTCTGACTTTTGTGACATCTGGGTTTTTTTGTCCGTAGGGCAGGGACTGTGTGTGTACAGTGCTGACACCAATGGAGGCCCTTGGTGTCTCTTGGCATTGCTGTAATACAATAAGTAAAATATGGATAAACAATTCAACCGGAAGAGCCCATAACTATCTTAGTCAACCTCTTCTGTTGCCCTTAATCTTAGCTTAAATGATTTATACTAATGGATGTGTTGGATGAAGCTAGACTCCACGGAATTGCTGTAGCAAGCAGTGATTGTGCATAGTGTTTGTTTTCTCTGGCATGTAAGATGAAAAAACAAACTACTGCTCTAGCCTTGTGGGGCTGTTCTTTACATGCCACTGAAACTGTCAATTCCCCACGGCACAGCCACAAACCCCAGTGCAGTCAATTTTCTTTGTCTTGAGGAGAAATCTAACAAGTTATTTTTCTATCATAATGCAATGTTTCCTTCTGTGTCCTTATCTCTCTCTCCTCCCACAAACCCACACCACTATAAATCCTTCCCCTTGTCTCATGTTCTTTGCTTATGTATGTTAGCAGGAGTGTTGGGGTGGGAGTTCTTTTTCTAAAGATTTTTTTTTAAAAAGTTTGTTCCCCAGCTTCTCCTTGCACAAATACAGTAGAGAACCTAGTGACACTTTTCCATCCTTAACTTCAACTGAAGTTCGGACATCTGAGAATTGTTTGTTCAGCTATAGTAGTGCCACTGACTCTTGTAAGGCACTGTATTAAACAGTATGAAGAGGCAGCATGGTCTAGTTGTGAGGGTGCAAGAGATGCATAGAGATCTGGGTTGTATTCCTGATTGTGCCACGCATTTACTTTGTGACCTTCAGCAAGGTACATAACCCTTCTGCACCTCAGCTTCTCAATCTGTAAAACTGGGATAATGATACTTCATCTCCTCTTCTAAACTGTTTGCAGGACTAGGGAGGGAAGCTGCCTAGGCAAGTTGGGTTTTTTTTATTATTATTATTATTAGACAATTTGTGCCCCACAATTTTTGCAACCTAAAGGCCAGATCCTGCAATATTTAGTTATTTGGATAGACTTTACACCGGTGGTGGGCAACCTGTGGGCCACACGTGGACCGTTGGGGTAAGCCACTGGTGGGACACGAGACAGTGTTTACATTGACCGTCCTCAGACACGGCTGCCCGCAGCTTCCAGTTCACCATTCCCGACCAATGGGAGCGGCTTCCCACAGCTCCCGTTGGCCAGCAACAGCAAGCCATGGCCACTGGGAGCTGCGGATGGTCAATGTAAACACTGTCTTGCAGACCGCTAGTGGATTACTCTGACAGGCCGCAGGTTGCCCACCATTGCTTTACATTGACTTAAACGAGATTACTTGCTTTAGTTAATGGTTGAAGGAGTAGAAGACAATCCCCACTCACGTGCACACCCAGACTGTATCTATTTTAACACATCAAACGCTGCTCAAGTATTAAAATTCCTAACCAAACACTGGTTTCAGAGTAGCAGCCGTGTTAGTCTGTATCCGCAAAAAGAACAGGAGTACTTGTGGCACCTTAGAGACTAACAAATTTATTTGAGCATAAGATACAGCCCACTTCATCAGATGCATAGAATGGAACATATAATATATACACACACATATACAGACAACATGAAAAGGTGGAAGTTGCCATACCAACTCTAAGAGGCTAGCTGTATCATGCATCTGACCATATCTACTAGAAGGATTGCTCAAATTGCTGTGGCCAATGCCTTGAATTTGCTAATGCACTTTCATAATACTATTTGGTTGAGGAGAATAAGACTTTTTTCCTTAATTCTTTGCCACTGTTAAATGAAGCCCTGACTCTTTCTGCCTCTTCCAGGCCTTTAGCTGAAAGCATAGCAACATCTCCTGGAGGGGGATGGCTATTACATGTTCAGTTATAAAAGTGTCTTCTTTAAATGCTGATTGACAAGTTCAGTTAATGCAACAGTTTTGCCAGTTGTGTAATCAGAATTAACTGCATACACAGCTACCTCAGTACTCCGTTCCCTTCCCCCAAAGTATAAAGCTATTGTAATAGTAAGTGATTAAAATATCTGTTCATGTTTGTGGACAATATGCATAAATTAAATCAGGTTGATCCTAGCAGTACAGATCACCAGATTACACCACTATGTATCATAGCAAAGGATACTAGAGAGAGAGTAAAAAACAAAGAACTGGACTGGTGATTTCAGACCAGGAGGGGAAAGAGCCAGGAGGCATTCAACCTAGCTAGAAGCATTGAATCCTCATTATCAGATACTTGGTGAGTCAATTATCAAGAAGGAACAGAACGGAAAGCTACAGGGGACATACCATTAAGGACGGCCATTAAGTATGAAGCAAGCGGCTACCAATAGAGGTTCTTCCTCCTAAGAAAGCAAACAATCATGATTGACTCAATGATAAGAGCAGACAGAGCATTTAGCAACAGATTCGAACACAACAGGACAGTGTGCTCTCTCCCTGGAGCAAAAATAGGAGATGTAACTGCAAGATTGGACAGCCTTATGAAATCATCTGGCGGTGATCCCCGTAGGAACCAAAAACTCTCTGCATTACATGGAATTATGCAGATGATACAAGACTTCAGGGGATCTTGGAAGGGAATTGAAGAAGAGGGAACTCCAAGGGTATGTCTACACTACGAAATTAGGTCGAATTTATAGAAGTTGTTTTTTTAGAAATCGTTTTTATACAGTTGATTGTGTGTGTCCCCACACAAAATGCTCCAAGTGCATTAAGTCAGCAGACTGTGTCCACAGTACCGAGGCTAGCGTCGACTTCCGAAGCGATGAACTGTGGGAAGCTGTGGGTAGCTATCCCACAGTTCCCGCAGTCTCCGCTGCCCATTGGAATTCTGGGTTGAGATCTCAATGCCTGATGGGGCAAAAACAGTGTCACGGGTGGTTCTGGGTACATGTCGTCAGGCCCCCCTCTCCCTCCCTCCCTCTATGAAAGCAACGGCAGACAATGGTTTCGCGCCTTTTTTCCTGGGTTACCTGTGCAGACGCCATACCATGGCAAGCATTGGAGCCCACTCAGCTCACCGTCACCGTACGTCTCCTGGGTGCTGGCAGACGTGGGACTGCATTGCTACACAGCAGCAGCTCATTGCCTTTTGGCAGCATTACAGTGCATTACGATTGGTAGCCATTGTCGTCGTTCTCCTGGGTGCTCTTTTAGCCGACCTCGTGAGGTCGGTCGGGGCACCTGGGCAGACATGGGAGTGACTCAGCCAGGTCATTCCCATTTTCTGCCGAGCACCCAGGAGATGATGATGGCTAGCAGTCGTACTGCACCGTCTGCTGCCAGCCTAAGATGTACAAGATAGATGGAGTGGATCAAAACAAGAAATTGACCCGATTTGTTTTGTGAAATCAACGGCCTGCTAAACCCAGGGTTTTGAGTTCAATCCTTGAGGGGGCCATTCTGTGTGACAGTTGTTTGTGTTTCTCCTTGATGCAAAGCCACCCCCTTTTGCTGATTTTAATTCCCTGTGGACTAATATTCCACAAAACCCTGGGGGGAGGGGTGTTTGAGGGCAGGCCTGCGGATGGGGGAGTGGGGGGTGGGGCAAAGGGGGCAATTGCCCAGAGGCCTGGGCCCTTTTAAATTACCTGGATAGGCCCCTCCTTCCCAGAGCTTCCTGCCAGCAGCAGGCCCTGCCAGTCAGCTCGTTCCTGTCCACCCCCATAGTGCCTCCCGCCTGCCATTGTCAGCTGTTTGGCGGTGTGCCAGAGGTGCTGGGAGAGGGGGAGGAGCGGGGGGTGGGAAGAGGTGGGGTGGGCCTGGGCGACGCATGGCCCAGATACTGGGAGTGGAAGGGGCGGGACCAGCCCATTGCTGCCGCTGAGATGCTGCTCTGCCTGGGAACCAGGGTCCCCAGCAGTCAAGCTGGGCAGGGAGTGGAAGCCACCTCTTCCCCAGCCAGGCTCTCTCAGGCAGCTGCTAGGCAGGGCTGCAGAGCAGTGACTAGGAGGGGCAGGTGCAGCAGGAGAACAAAGCAGGTAACGTGGGGTGGGGAGAGCATGGTGGCCCTGGGCTGGGCACGGGGCGGGGAGGACATGTGACCTGGCCTTTAGATCGTGCCCCCCCCGACTATAGGGAGGCACCAGTTGTATATGGGGCACCCTCGGGGGGAGGGGGAGAACAGGGGTGGGAAGAGGTGGGGCATTGGGGGAAGGGGCCTAAGATGGAGCAGGGGGAGGGGTCGAGCACCCCCAGGGAAATCTGGAAGTCGGCACCTATGCTCCTAGGCGCATGCAGGGTGATATTGGTACCGGCAGCAGCGAAGGCAGGCGGGCATGTTGAAGCCCTTGCCATGCTGGAAGAGCACGCCCAGCAGTGCAGTCAGCAGCTCGCTGGGCACCAGCGGGGGCCCATTGACTATTCTGCCCTGGGGCCTGTTTGAGGGGGATGTCAAAGGAATCACCTGCATCTCACAGATTGGGGGGCGGGGAAGGGAGGATTTCTGAGTCCGACTAGACAGAACAGCCAGATACAAATAGCCAAAGGGAAAGGTTCTGAAGAGGCAAATGTGGCTCTTTCTGGAAGATACACTTTAGTCAAAAAGTTATTGGGCTCAATACAGGGGTAACAGGGCAAAATGTAATGGCCTGTGATACACGGGAGATCTCATGGTCCCTTTGGGCCATAAAGGCTCTGAATAATGGGCCTATAGGTAAGTAGTAACAGTAGTGGAAGCACTTGTATAGAGTCTTAAATTGGATAATTGCAAGCCACCTCAGCACTGAGGCTGGGATTTTCAATGGCGCCGAAGGGAGCTAGGTGAGTTAGGCATCCAACTCCCTCACACGTGTTTGAAAAATCCCAGTTCAGTTGAGACATCAGAATGCCTCTCGGATGTGAAGTACCGTTATCCCAGCTTGCAGCTGGCAGAACTGAGAAACTGAGATGAAGTCTGTATTGGACTTGAGCCTCCTGACTCCCAAACCCTGTGCACTAAAAAAGCCACATGTTTAACATTTTTCTAGTCGTAATATTGTGCAGTTTTAAATGATCATTCTAATACAGGATAAATTGAACTGTGCTGGCTTTGCTGCAATGGGATGGGGAGCAGATAGAGGTCTGTATCCCTTGAAGCTCCTAGTGAAGCCTACGTGGCAGGGTAGGATGGGGCAGACTGGTTGAAGGTTAGGGTTGGGGAAATCTGCAACCACACTTGCCCTTGTAACGCTGAGTGATGGGGACTACTGCACCCTAAGAGCTATAGGATTAGCCACAGAATAACCCTGTGCCACTTTGCAGCCTGGGGAGGAAGATTCTTTGGTCTCACAAGGTCTCTTTCACTTTTGGCATGTCTCTAATCTTTCTCCTATGCACATGTGCCCAGCATTCAAACGGTATCCATCACTCGTTAGCTTTCTAGTATGATTGGATTAGATTTCATTCATCTAATATAATATGTAATAAATGTTCCACTTGCCCTACTCACAACCTTTGCACTGTGTCTACCCTGGGCCTATTAGAGAGGCTGCATTAGTAATGACTGTTCTAATCAAGGCTGCAGAACAGTCTTGCAGGAACTTAAGAATTGCACTACTGAATCACACCAATCAATGATCATTCAGTCTAGTATCCCGTCATCCATGGATGACAGTACCAGATGCTTCAGAGGAAGGTGCAAGAAGTCGTGCAGTGAGCAATTATGGAATAACATGAAGTTTTCTCCTAGCCCCTATTAGTGCGAGGCTAGTTTAAGCCCTGAAACAGGAGGGTTTATAGCACTCTTATTAATTTTTTTGAAGTGGTCAAAGTGGTGGTGGGGATATTATGGAAACTTACTGTTTTTTTGTTCTGATTGTGGTTCCCCCCCCCCCCAAAAAAAAACCCCCCAACAACTATACACACACTCCCTGAGTTATGTAAACCCGACGTACGCAAATCCAAGTTTATGGAAAAAGTACTGTAAGCTAGAAATAGGAGTGGGTTTTGGGGTTTTTTTGGTGTAATGGTCAGAGATATGTTTCCGACTTATGCAAAATTTGCATAAGTCAGGGAGTGTCTGTATTTAGAACAATTTTGTCATTTTAGCTTTGGGGTCCGTGCGTCTAAGGTGGAATATAAACTGGCCCACCAGGGTTCCCCACCCTCCACTGCTGGTAAAAGGTCCCGCCACTCAGTATCAGGGTGGGACACGACGTGGGAGTAATGGAGCATGTGCAGCATGAGCATGTATAGATGGTCCCTTGGTGTGGTGTGGAAATGAACCAGCTGCATAGCACGCAGGGGCGGCTCTAGCAATTGTGCCGCCCCAAGCAGTGCGGCATGCCGCGGGGGGGGCGGGGGCGCTCTGGCGGTCGCCAGTCCCGCGGCTGCGGTGGACCTCCTGCAGACGTGCCTGCGGAGGGTCCGCTGGTCCCGCGGCTCTGGTGGAGCATCCGCAGGCACGCCTGCGGGAGATCCACCCGAGCCACGGGACCAGCGCACCCTCTGCAGGCACGTCTGCGGCAGGTCCCCGGAGCCGCTGGACGACCGGACCCTCTGCAGGCATGCCTGCGGGAGGTCCACTGGAGCCGCCTGCTGCCCTCCCGGTGGCATGCCGCCCCAAGCGCGTGCTTGGCGTGCTGGGGTCTAGAGTCGGCCCTGATAGCACGCAGCCGACTCGAGGTACTAGGAAGGGGAGGCCAGGAAGGCTTATGGGCAGGGGGCCGATGGAAAGATCTGGAGGGCGTGGAGTGAGGAGCAGGTGGGGCACACCCTCTCGCAGGACCCGCTCGAGGAAAGACCAAGCCACGAGAGGCAGGGCTAACTCCACCTCCTGGAGTACGTGCCGGGGATCATAAGGGTGGAGAGCCCCATGCACCGATCGAGCCCCTGGGGGTCCACCCAACCTCCAGGTCGTAGTCCAGGAGGTCTCCTATCTTGGTGACTCCCGCCAGAACCAACCTCCGGCACACCAAGGAGGACTCCGCCACCTGCACATGAAGATAGGGATTGTGTAGCAGGGGCTCCGCAAGGCGATCTACCCCCTCGGTGGCCACATTACGGAAGACCTCTCTGATGGAGGAAAAAGAGCTGCCAGTCATACTGGAGCCCACGCAGGCGGCGGAGGAAGGCATGTGCCAATATTCTCCACACCAAGCCACCTGCACTGTAAAGGAGTCTCTGCAGGGCCTGGAGGTGGAAGACATGGACCTGCGTGTGCATACATGTCAGGCCCTGTCCTCCCTCCTTCATGGGGAGATGGAGACCCCCTGCAGAGACCCAGTGCAGTCCCGGCCAAAAAAACTCCAGAACCAGCTTCTGGAGATTGGTCAGGAACACCAGGGGCGGGCACAGGGTGTTGAGTCTATGCCAGAGCATGGACAGGACCAGTTGGTTAAGCACTGGAGGGAGAGGTACCGGAGCAGTCCCGTCCAGCCCCGCAACCACCCAGTCATCCTGCCCGCTAAACCGTGCCAGTTCTCCGGTTGAGAAGGATGTGTGGCAGAAAGGTAAACGCCAAGATAGAGCAGCGGACCAGTGCTCCACTGGATGGCCTGAAGCGCAGGTGGGAGGGAGCTTGCCTGCCACCCGGCCCCGACCACCAGGCCAGAGCTCTTGACCCAGTTGACCCTTTTAGGCTGCTGAATAAACAACTTGACAGGCCTCCACTTGCATCAGGTCGTCCGGGTCCTGGACCACGAGAAGCACGTCATCAGCATACGCTGCCAGGACCAGCCGCATCTCTGGCTCACTTAGCACCAACCCCATCAACCTCTTGCAAAGGAGACGAAGGAAGGGCTCAATGGCCAGAGTGTACAGCTGACTTGGCAGCCTTGACGCACCCCTCGCCCAAAGCTGACAGGTGCAGTCAGGGTCTGGATGAGCCTGACTAAACACTCTGCGGAGGCGTACAGACCTGGAGAAACCCCACAAACTGGGGCTTGAAGCCGAATGCCCGCAGAGTGCCCAAGAGATACCCGTGGTCCATCCGGTCGAACGCCTTCTCCTGATCCAAGGACAGGAGGGTGAACGACAGACCATTCCTACATCCAAGCTGTAAGAGATCCCGGACCAGATAAAGATTATCGAAGATGGTACGGCCCGGGATGGTGTAGGTCTGGTCAGGAGGGACCACGTCCACAAGCATGGACTGCAGCTGCAGTAGATGGCCTTTGCCATGACCTTATAGTCCGTGCTGAGGAGCGAGACGGGACACCAATTCCGGAGATCGCGGAGGTCCCCCTTCTTCGGCAGCAAGGCAAGCACCGCACACCTGCACAACAGAGGGAGGACCCTGCTCTCCAAAGACTCAGCCCAGCTGGTGGCAAGGTCCGGGCCGAGGATGTCCCAGAACATGTAGTAGAACTCCATGGTCAGCCTGTCCATGCCCGGAGATTTATTGGTTGGCATGAGGCGGAGGGCTTCCGAGAACTCGGCCAGAGTGAGAGGCAGCTCCACCGGATCCATGAGGGGGGCGCCATCCTCCACCCAGAGGCAGAGGATGTGCTTTTTCACCCCCCTCTTCTCCAGGGTGTAGAAGAAGCGGGAGCCTCAATCCATCTCCCACAGGAGACGGATGCGGGATTGAACAAAGGCACCCTGGGCCCGAAGATCGTTGAGGGCCTGGAACTCCTCCAGCTTCTCCTGGTATGCTTCACAGAGGGGTGGATCCCCGGAGCTGGCGGCCAGAAGCCTCTCCAGCTCCAAAACCTCCCCTCCAGCTGCTCTATCACCACATCCCTCCGCTGGCTGGTGCCCCGGGTGTGGCTACGGCAGAATCATAGAATCATAAAACTTAAGATCAGAAGGGACCATTATGATCATCTAGTCTGACCTCCCGCAAGATGCAGGCCACAAAAGCTGACCCACCCACTCCTGAAATAATTCTCTCCCTTGACTCAGCTGTTGAAGTCCCCAAATCCTGATTTAAAGACTTCAAGTAGCAGATAATCCTCCAGCAAGCGACCCCAGCCCCATGCTGCGGAGGAAGGCGAAAAACCTCCAGGGCCACTGCCAATCTACCCTGGAGGAAAATTCCTTCCCGACCCCAAATATGGCGATCAGCTGAACCCCGAGCATGCGGGCAAGACTCTCCAGCCAGACACTCAGGAAAAAGACTTTCAATATCCCAACATTGACCCTCGGTACTAATTACCAGTGGTCGCACGTTATTGACCTATTGACTAAATCACGTTATCCTATCAAACCATTCCCTCCATAAACTTATCAAGCTTAATCTTAAAGCCAGAGAGGTCCTTTGCCCCCACTGTTTCCCTCGGTAGGCTGTTCCAGAATTTCACTCCCCACATCCCACCACCGCCGCGCTGAGGAAAAGGCACGTCTCTGTTCCCGCCAGGCCAGCCAGAACTCTCGGAAGGACACCACAAATCCCACATCCTCCAGCAGGCTGTTATTGAAATGCCAATAGGCCGGCCCCAGCCTCTCTGAAGAAATAGAGGCCGTCACGGCCACCAAGTGGTGGTTAAGAATGGGGCCGGTCGAATGCTGGAGGAGGGGGCGTGTGAAAGATGACGTCGAGAAAAGTAAATGTGATCCAACCAGGAATGGCTCGTCCGTTGTTCCTCCACCCAGAGGAAAGTGAATGTAGAGTTGTTGTCCGGGTGGTGGTCGCGCCAGACATCCACTAGGGAGGGATGGGCTATGCTCTCCCTAAGGACATCCATGGCAGCCAGGCTCAGCTTGATCCCCATGCAGTCTCGCTCCTCGAGGGTGCATTTGAAGTCTCTGCCCAGGGCCAGGCACTCACGAGGATCCAAAGAACTGAGTAAGGCGGACGCCTGCCGAAAGAAACATGCTCGCTCCGGGCCGGATGCCGGGTCATAGACATTGACGAGATGCAACATCAGCCCCTCCACCCAAACCCTGGAGATGTAGCAGGCGACCCAGCATGACCCTGGTAATCCCCAGTGCCCCGAGCTATAGGTGCAGGGAGAACAGGGTCGCTACCCCGGCCTGATGGGCTGAAAGGTGGCTGAAGTAGACCCTGTCCCCCAACTCCAGCCGCTAGCTCGCTTCGGTGAATGGGTCCGTGTGGGTCTCCTGCAGGAAGATAACAGCGTACTCCCCCCCACCCCCGAAGGAAGGAGAGCACCTGGCACCTGTGGAGACCCAACTTACAGCACCGGGAGTTTAAAATGGCAAAGATGGATGGCGACATAGGGAGGGCTGGAGATGATCCTTACGGACAAGGGCACTGATGGTTCCCATTGGACCCCACAGCAAACTGTGACTGACCCCAAAAGCCATCAGGGTGTCACAGAAGCTGTGGGTCTGCTGGTAAGCTGCAGCGTCCTGCTTCCTGGTCCCTTTGCCCTCTCCCATAATGGCCCTCACGGTCTGGAGAACAAGATGGAAATCACCCCAGCGCTGAAGAGCGAGATGCACTCTGTTTGTGAAGCCAGCAGAGTATCAGAAACCTGGAAAAATCTCTGACTGGATGGGCTCAGGCGTTTGGTCACAAGCTGAGGTGGTTCAAAAGTTTTGGATTTTTTTTAAGCAGAATTTTTTTATTGTTTCTTTAAACAATCAAACACAGTAAGCAGCAAATATTTGGCCACACTTCTGAAACCCCAAACCGTATTCAGGTTTTGGCAGACTAATTTCAGCTTTTCAATTAAAAAAACCACAACAAATTTTGAAGGAAAGCAGACATTGTCCGTGATTTTTTTCTGCTTTTGAAAAACCCCTAGTTTTCGATCCAAAAAAAGTTTTGACAGAAAATATTTGTCCAACCCTTTTAATGAGCTTTAGTGCCTTTTAGCACTAGCTGATGCTGAGAACCAGTGATACCTTGTAAAGAAGTTTTCTCAAAACTGGGTTTGTGTCAAGATGCGGAAGGTTTATTTTTCCCAGGGCCGCCCGGGGGCGGGGGGGAGAGGGGGAGCAAGTGGGGCAATTTGCGCCGGGCCCCACAGGGGCCCCCACGAGAATATAGTATTGTATAGTATTGTAATTTTTTTTATGGAAGGCGCCCCTGAAATTGCTTTGCCCTGGGCCCCCTGAATCCTCTGAGCAGCCCTGAAGCTCCATCAACCAGCCACACTTCTACAGCTACAGAAAGGAACTGAACTCCCTCTGGCCCTGCAGCTCTTCTTATACTCAGATGCTGGGCTCTGATTGGCTGTGTCCCACACAGACACTCTAGGCAGCTTGGAGGATCCTCTCTACTGACCTTTTTGGGGGCAGGGTGTGGCAGGGCCACAAGGCCTACAGCACGGGGCCTCAGGAGGTATGGTATACACCCTGTGACAGGGTATGTTTGCAAACGGGAAATAAAGAGGTACAACTGTGGTCGATCTGAACAGCTGTTTAGAATTGTGTTCTTATACCACACTTCCAATATTCAGCTGGCTCTGCACAGTAAATATCTAGAAATATTGCTACTTCAAACACATCTTGGAGCAAGTGTAGCAAAACCAAAACTTCTCCCAAGCCTCAACATCTGATGTAATTTGTATACCAACATTTATAATGGACATTTAGATTAGAAATGTCAGTTCTAGGTTCAACTGGATTACATTAGGAAATTGCTGATTCTCTGCACTACATTCATTGAAAGATCAACAGTATCTCAATCTACTAAAACCAGAAATGGATCTCTGGATAAATAAGCTATTTTATAATAGATGTGTAAAATTTTTTGTCACTTACAAAACTGAACCATGATACATTGACTAAGTCAGTCACCAATGACGCTTGGTAGGCTCATCAGTCCATAGTGGAGAATAATTGGTCATATTGGGCCAGACCCTGAATTTGTGTAAAGTGTCGTCCTAGCTCCCTTGACTTCAATTGAGGTATGATAGCTTACACCAGCTGAGTATGTGACCCAATATTCCTTACAAATGGGATTTCTCATGAATATAGCCTTTTTTGGTTTGTGAATATTTCAAACAGCTCCTTTGTTTTATTTGAATGTATTGTGCTCCCTAGCTATGCACTGAGATGCTTAGGAAAACATTTTCCCATTTTTGTTATGTTTGAACGCTTCATTATTAATGAGGTCATTGGTCACTGAAGTCACCTAACATTGTTTCTGCTCCCTGTTTAGAGAACTGAAACTCTTCAAACAGATGAGCAAATAACGTTCTGCACGCAAATACTCTTATTCACACACAGTTTTGGTATTTGTACCACATTTGTGTGAAGAATTTGGCACGAGTATTTACACATAAATTATGATAAATAAGGGGTTTAAATATGACTGAACTGATATTTGGATTTCAAACAGATGTTCATGAACACTGTGTTTCAATATTCAACCAGCTTTGGTTAGAAGACATGGGAATGAGAAATGTGATTGATTACGGCTACATCAGGCAAAGCAGTACTGACAGAAGGTGGTCTTAAGTGTTCTCTTATCTTGCTCTTTAACAGTTGTCTTTAATTGGCTTTCATAAGCCATATAAGTATTTCTAGGTTCTAGTCATGATCTCACTTTTGTTTTTATTTTGAGCTAAAAATAGTTGCACAGTAAATGGAATGGAATCAGTCTCTATGCCATGTGTGGCTGTGATATTAGTTCATGTGATAAATAGCATTTACTATACACCTTTGACCCTCCCCACCATGTAATCTTCCTACTAATACATCTTCACTGGGGCTTCTTCTGACACTGCAACTCTCCTAGGAGTCTCAAATGGCTTTTTAAACTGCAGAAATATTGTTTTCCCTCAAACAAGAAATTTCCTTCAAAATCATACTGGCCCAAGGCCCAGGATTGGCAATACTCTGTCCTGAATGAGCTAAACATGTAGCAAATTTAAGGTCTAATATCTCTCCAACAATCAACTAATAAACTGGTGCTTCATTCCATGGTGGAGCTGGGGATATGCCATAGGGGCCATGAGCAGTATGCTTCTAACTCACTAATTATCAGACCTTAAAACCACAACACTGTGGAAAACACAAATAATTGTTGAATTCCATCCCTGCTCCAATGTGGATTCCCAGTTGAATTTGTGAAGCCAGATTTTTTTCAAGAGACCTTGGCGCCTATTTAAAATCTGTTCACTTGATTAGGTTCCTAAACAGCAGCTGAGCCTTTAAATAATCTGGCCCCAGTTGTGGGTGCTGAGCCCTCTAAAATAATCAATCCATAGTTCATAGCCTGGCTTTATAGGAAGAGAGAAACTAGATAGTGTCAGTACAAAATGTTAAACGTTGTAATAACACATCTGAAATAGTTTCTCTACAGTAAATGTGGCATATATAGAATACTGGATGGTGGCTGTACTACAAAGCTTTTTATCAGCACTTATTAGGCACGACTTCCTTTTAAATACGGGTTTGTCATTCATGATTAAAACATGTACCCCCAAACTCATGCTAACAATGTCCTGTGTCATTGGTATGTATTTCATATACAGCATATAACATAGCTCAGCAAATCCACCATGAAACTTTTTCTTTGGCTGCACTTATCTGTGCTAGTTTTTTATGGCAGTGGTGGTGATTTAACAGCAGACAAACATTTTTATAAACTGGTTCACTGCTGTCTGTCTTGAAGTGGCAGAATTCCAACTGGAATGTCAATAGGGTCTTTCTCTCTCCATGTGGTAAGAGATGTGCTTGATTGGCCCTTTTCTGTTCAGAGTCTATTAACTGTGCCATATTGGGTTATGGACAAAAGGTCCATCACTGGCTGAACTCCAGCTGCCCAACTCAGATCAACTGTGGATTCCCCCCCAAATGGAAGTCTTCTGTACTAACCTCTTCTGTCCCCCAAGAAAGGTTGTTTCTGTAGAATCACTGTTCTAGACTGTTTATGTAGATTTACAATTACAGTGTGTATGTCAAAATATAAAATATGGGTGCATCTATACCTTGCACTCTCTTTCCAGGCAGACTTTCTGCCACAGTGAGCCTTGGACCTGTGTCTCTCAGGGCTGAATCTAGGACACCATAGTTTAATTCTCTTTCTACCTGGTGGTGTCTTCTCGAAAGAGAACAGCAAGAATGTTTTTATTGTAGCCAATTGTAAACTTCATTTAAACGCATAAGAGGACTGCATATTTATTTTTCTTCGCTTTTATCCAGCTACAGCAGAGAACTGTGGCCTTGTAGAGCAAGAAAATCATTTTGGGCTGATGGGGACACCGCACCCCCCCCCTTTATTTTTTAAATAATGCAGGCAAAACTGCCACTGATCCCAATGGGAGTTTCACTTGAATACCAATGTGACTGGGCCCTTAGCTGAGTAGCCAGTCCTAGTGAGCCACAAACAGTGACACCCTAATATTCCATTGCAATGTCTGGATCAGACTGGACATTGTGTTATTGTGACAACAGTGTGTACATTGATCAGTGTTTGGATACCAACTGACATGCAGCTTACAAGCACCTGGGGATGGGGAGACAAAGTGTGATGGAGTCAAGTCATTCTACAATTGTTGGTTGGGTCCTTGTGACTCCATTTGATGCAACAATGTCTCCAGTTTATTCTGCTCCTGGTTGCAGGGAGACTATGTGAAGCACTGCTTCTCTCTCTATCCCTCTGAGCAGTCAAGAAAGGTAGTGGGGGAGAGACAAATCCCAGTGATTTGGCCTAATTGCTCACCATTCCTTGTGCTGCTGGTGTGTGTGTGTGTACACAAGGCAATGTTGGGGAGTGCTTGTTTGACTGGTACTTCACTTGCTCCGCCTGGTATCAGATCACGTCTTAGATGTAGACTTTATGAAGACCAGCTTGTGATTCTAAAGCCACATGTTGAAGGTTTCTGGACTAAATGCAAATTATTTGTCTTAATAGAAGGCTGATGTTTATCTGATATAAAGTCATGCCATGGATCAAAAGATGTGATTATTATGCATTTTTACAAAGATTAATAATGACATGTAGGGGTTGTAAAGTCAATTGCTTGGCAATGGTGAGCTAACAACTTGTTTTCTGACAGTTTTTCTGTCAGGCCACATCACTAAGCCTGAGGAATGACAGAAGGGATTAGCATGCCAGAGTAAGAAGATGAACACAAACATGTTGTATCTGTTGAATAAAATATCCCTGTCACAGCCATTTCCATGCCAATCCTTTGAAGAACATGGTTGAGTCTACACACTTACTTCCCTCTGCTCCCATTTCTTTAGGAAAGGTTTGATGTTCAGCAACTGGCCTTATCTAGGTTTTAGAGTTAGAGAACAGCTGGAATAGGGTATTAAGTGGTCAGGACTGCCTGGCACTGATGATAGATCTGCAATTACCTCACTGTATGACTGTAGGTAAATTAACTTGATTGCTCTATGCTTCAGTTTACCCATCTGTGAAATTATGGATAATCCCTATTAAACTAAGGTGTTAGTGTTAATCAATAATGAATGTAAAGTCCATTAAAATAAGCACAAAGTATTAGTCTCAGTCCTAAACTCAGTGCCTATTCAATCAAAGCTCCCACTAATGCAGCAGGAGTTGACTCACTATTGAATAAATATTGTAGGATTTTGCCCCTTTTTCCTTTGCCGTCTCATTGCAATTTTGCACCAAATGTTTATTGAAATTACACTTTCATGTTCCAAGCATTACCTCTGATGATAAAGTATTGGCCAGACACGGCTGTCACTTACAGTGTAGGGTAACTCCATATCCTGCAATGGAGTTACTCTGAATTCATACCGATGTAACTGACATCTGAACTGGGCCCATTCTTTGCATCTGATGGGTATAGAGTCCTGTTGGTAATCTGGTTTAACTGAAAAGCCATGGCGGTGGTGGTATACTAAACAATAGGTTCCACTAGAACAACCAGTTTCAGTGAGGAGAAGGTATTCTGTTGCAAATATTCTATCTACAAACCTCTTGTTTTATTGGATTACCCTTACCTAATCAGTGAGTAGAGCAGGAAGGCTGTGTCTGAATACTACTGTCAGTTTAAAATGCAGCCTGAGTTTGCATTCACCTGTTATGCTCATGTATAAAAAGTGGCTGACAGTAAATCTGAACTACCCTGATTTGGTTGCCATATGCCACTCCCCAGAGCATTCTGTTTTCAGTGACAGACCCCAAGCTACTTAAGTAGCTCTATTGCTTCAAAAATCCACCCTTTCTGACCTTGCAGACCAGCCTTTAAGAACATGATTTGCCATACTGGGTCAGGCCATGGTCCATTTTGCCCAGTATCCTGTCTCCAACAGTGGCCCATACCAGATCTTCACGGGGAGTATACAGAACAGGGCAACTATGGAGTGGTCTATCCCTGTCTTCCCCTCACAGCTTCTGGCAGTCAGTGGTTTAGGGTAGCATGGAGCATGGGTTTGCATCCTTTACCATCTTGGCTAATAGCGATTGATGAACTTATCTAGGTCTCTTTTTAACCCAGTTATATTTCTGACCTTCACAACATCCCGTGGCAATGAGTTCCACAGATTAGTTGTGCATTGTGTGGAAAAAACACTTCCTCTTGTTTGTAATAAACCTGCTGGTCATTAATTTAATTGGGTGATCCCTGGTCTTTGTATTGTGGGAAAAGATAAATAACACTTTTATAGACCTGTCATATCCTCCTTTAGTAGTCTCTTTTCTAAGAAGAACCACCCGAATCTTTTTAGTCTATCCTCCTATGGGAGCTGCTCCATACCCTGGATCATCTTTGTTGGCCTTCTTGGGAACTTTTCCATTTCACTGTATCCTTTTTGAGATGGGGTGACCAGAACTGGTCACAGTAAGGTGTAGGTGCACCATGGATTTATTTAGTGGCATTATGATATTCTGTCATCTTTTCTATCCCTTTCCTGATAGTTCCTAATATACCGTTAGCTTTTTTGACCTCTGCTGCATTGTGAACTGAAGTTTTCAAAACTATCCACGGTGACTCCAAGATCTTTTTTTGGGTGGCAATAGCTAATTTAGAACCCATCATTGTACATGTATAGTTGGGATTACTTTTTCCAATGAGCATTACTTTGTACTTACTTTCCTCTGTCATTTCGTTGTACAGTCACCCAGTTTTGTGAGATCCCTCTAACTCTTTGCAGTCTACTTTGGGCTTAACTAGCTTGAATATACTCTGCAAACTTTGGCACTTCATTGTTCACCCACTTTTCCAGATCATTAATGGATATGTTGAACAACACAGGTTCTAGTACAGACCCGTAGAGGACCCCATTGTTCATTTATCTCCATTGTGAAAACTGACCACTTATTCCTGCCCTTTTGCTTCTTATCTTTCAATTAGTTACTGATCCAAGAGAAGACCTTTCCTCTTATCTCATGGCTACTTAGTTTAAGAAACTTTCATGAACCCTGTAGTAAAAACATTTATTAACTAGGAGTCAGGATTCCTGGGCTTTATTATCTGTTATGTCTGTAAGAACCAGAGCTTCAGTCATGTTGTAATTTGAATTAGTTAATATGTTAAGGGACAATGAATTAACATAATTGTACAAACATTTGTAGAGCATCTTCACTAGCATTTACAGAGTCCTAGGTAAACAACAACCTAGAACAAATGTTAAGGAATGGCTATGTTAATATTTACAACTATTAATTAACTCATCTGGTAAGTAATTATCTTGAGTCACAACAGGACTAAAGCCTCTAATATAGACAAATAGACCAAATTCGGCTCATTTGCACCAATATAAATCTGCAGTAACTTCAGTGGTATAAAATCCACACATCATTTTATACTTTTCTAAATCGATTAGACGATTCACCTGTTGGGGGATGGAGGAGGCATGTCTCTAATAAATGGCTATTCTGTGCTAAGAAACCACAAACTTATCATACTTGGGACCAGATTCTCAGCTGGTATATGTCAGTGTGGCTCACTGAAGTAAGCATCTGAGGATATGGCCTTTAATTCCTAATCCAATATAAGGCAAAACCATGAAATCTCAAATACTTTTGTGATAACTGTTGGCAAAGGCTGTTTTTATAATGGCCACTATCATATTTTTCTGGGTGCTGTAAGGGTAAATTAATCAGTGTTTATAAAGTGTTCTGCAGGCCTTAACTAAAAGACAGATTGAAGCAGCATAGAACAGAAGTCATGCACTGGTAAGTATGTGCAAAACGTTGGTATTATATTGAAAGCAAAGACCAGCAAAATGTCAAGTATCAGAGGGGTAGCCATGTTAGTCCGGATCTGTAAAAGCAGCAAAGAGTCTTGTGGCACCTTATAGACTAACAGACGTTTTGGAGCATGAGCTTTTGTGGGTGAATACCCACTTCATCGGATGCATGTAGTGGAAATTTCCAGGGGCAGGTATATATAAGCAAGCAAGAAGAAGGCTAGAGATAACGAGGTTAGTTCAATCAGGGAGGATGAGGCCCTCTTCTAGCAGTTGAGGTGTGAAAACCAAGGGAGGAGAAACTGGTTTTGTAGTTGGCAAGCCATTCACAGTCTTTGTTTAATCCTGAGCTGATGGTGTCAAATTTGCAGATAAACTGAAGCTCAGCAGTTTCTCTTTGAAGTCTGGTCCTGAAGTTTTTTTGCTGCAGGATGGCCACCTTAAGATCTGCTATTGTGTGGCTAGGGAGGTTGAAGTGTTCTCCTACAGGTTTTTGTATATTGCCATTCCTAATATCTGATTTGTGTCTATTTATCCTTTTCCGTAGAGACTGTCCAGTTTGGCTGATATATATAGCAGAGGGGCATTGCTGGCATATGATGGCATATATTACATTGGTGGACATGCAGGTGAATGAACCAGTGATGGTGTGGCTGATCTGGTTAGGTCCAGTGATGGTGTCGCTGGTGTAGATATGTGGGCAGAGTTGGCATCGAGGTTTGTTGCATGGATTGGTTCCTGAGCTAGAGTTACTATGGTGCAGTGTGCAGTTACTGGTGAGAATATGCTTCAGTTTGGCAGGTTGTCTGTGGGCGAGGACTGGCCTGCCACCCAAGGCCTGTGAAAGTGTGGGATCATTGTCCAGGATGGGTTGTAGATCCCTGATGATGCGCTGGAGGGGTTTTAGCTGGGGACTGTATGTGATGGCCAGTGGAGTCCTGTTGGTTTCTTTCTTGGGTCTGTCCTGCAGTAGGAGGCTTCTGGGTACACATCTGGCTCTGTTGATCTGTTTCCTTATTTCCTTGTGCGGGTATTGTAGTTTTGAGAATGCTTGATGGAGATTTTGTAGGTGTTGGTCTCTGTCTGAGGGGTTAGAGCAGATGCGGTTGTACCTCAGTGCTTGGCTGTAGACAATGGATCATGTGGTGTGCCCGGGATGGAAGCTGGAGGCATGAAGGTAGGCATAGCAGTCAGTAGGTTTTCGGTATAGGGTGGTGTTAATGTGACCATCACTTATTTGCACCGTGGTGTCTAGGAAGTGGACCTCCCATGTAGATTGGTCCAGGCTGAGGTTGATGGTGGGGTGGAAGCTGTTGAAATCGTGGTGGAATTTTTCCAGAGTCTCCTTCCCATGGGTCCAGATAATGAAGATGTCATCAATGTAGCGTAGGTAGAGAAGGGGTGTGAGTGGACGAGAGCTGAGGAAGCGTTGTTCCAGGTCAGCCATAAAAATGTCGGCATATTGTGGGGCCATGTGGGTGCCCATAGCGGTGCCACTGATCTGGAGATATATATTGTCATCAAATTTGAAATAGTTGTGTGTGAGGATAAAGGCACAGAGCTCAGCAACCAGTTGTGCTGTGGCATCATCAGGGATACTGTTCCTGACAGCTTGTATTCCATCAGTGTGTGGGATGTTTGTGTAGAGAGCCTCTACATCCATGGTGGCTAGGATGGTGTTTTCTGGAAGGTCACCAATGCATTGTAGTTTCCTCAGGAAATCAGTGGTGTCAGGGAGATAGCTGGGAGTGCTGGTGGCATAGGGTCTGAGTAGAGAGTCCACATATCCAGACAGTCCTTCAGTGAGAGTGCCAATGCCCGAGATGATGGGGCGTCCAGGATTTCCGGGTTTGTGGATCTTGGGTACTAGATAGAATAACCCTGGTCGGGGCTCTAAGGGTATGTTGATTTGTTCCGGTGTTAGTGTAGGGAGTGTCCTGAGTAGATGGTGCAGTTTCTTAAGCCTGGTCTACACTAGGCGTTTAAACCAGTTTTAGGAGCGTAAAACCGATTTAACGCCACACCCGTCCACACTAGGAGGCACCTTATATCGATTTTAATGGCTCTTTAAATCGGTTTCTGTACTCCTCCCCGACGAGAGGAGTAGCGCTAATATCGGGATTAACATATCGGAATAGGGTTAGTGTGGCCGCAAATCGACGGTATTGGCCTCCGAGCGGTATCCCACAGTGCACCACTGTGACCACTCTGGACAGCATTCTGAACTCTGATGCACTGGCCAGGTAGACAGGAAAAGCCCCGCGAACTTTTGAAATTCATTTCCTGCTTCCCCAGCGTGGAGAGCTCATCATCACAGGTGACCACGCACAGCTCATCTGCACAGGTAACAATGCAGTCTCCTGAGAATCGAAAAAGAGCCCCAGCATGGACTGCACGGGAGGTACTGGATCTGATCGCTATATGGGGAGAGGATTCAGTGCTAACAGAACTGCGTTCCAAAAGACTAAATGAAAAAGTATTTGAAAGAATTTCTAAGGCTATGACGGATAAAGGCCACAGCAGGGACTCAGTGCAGTGCAGAGTGAAAGTTAAGGAGCTCAGACAAGCCTACCAGAAAACCAAAGAAGCAAACGGAAGGTCCGGGGCAGGTCGAAAAACATGCCGCTTCTATGCTGAGCTGCATGCAATTTTACGGGGCTGCGCCACAAGTACCCCACCCCTGACCGTGGATTCTGAGGTGGGGGTTGTAATCTCTGCCATGTCTGAGGATTATGCAGACGGGGAAGATGAAGATGAAGAAGAGGAGGACGATCTAGCAGAGAGCACACAGCACTCCGTGAGCCCCAGCAGCCAGGAGCTTTTTCTCACCCTGACCGAATTACCCTCCTCCCAGCACTCCCAAGCAACTATCCCAGACAATGACGCCATGGAAGGGACCTCTGGTGAGTGTACCTTTGCAAATAGCAAACACTGTTTTTTAAGCAAGCGTTTTTTAATGACTGATTTGCCCTGAGGACTTGGGATGCATTCGCAGACAGTATAGTTACTTAGAAAAGTTTGTTAACATGTCCGGGGATTGAGAGGAAATCCTTCAGGGACATCTCGATGAAGCGCTCCTGTAGGTACTCCAGAAGCCTTTGCAGAAGGTTTCTGGGCAAGGCAGCCTTGTTCCGCCCACCATGGTAGGACACTTTACCACGCCATGCATGTAGCAAGTAATCAGGTATCATTGCATGGCAAAGCATAGCAGCGTATGGTCCCGGTGATTGCTGGCATTCAAGAAGCATCCGTTCTTTATCTCGCTGTGTTATCCTCAGCAAAGTGATATCGTTCAGGATAACCTGGTTAAAAATCAGGAATTTAAGTAAGGGGGATGGCCATTTTCCTACTGGGTTCGTGGACTGCAGCAGCTTAAAAAAAAATCCTTTCCTGCACGTAGCCAAGCGGGGGGAGGGGAGGAGTGAAATGCCGATGATCTTTTTTGTGTTTGGTCAGCGGGGATCTTCCCCAAGCTACCAGCCACGCAGTGGGTGGGGAGGTGGGAAGGGTGTTGATTAGCAGGGAGCTGGCGTGGTATTAGCCATGCGTTGGGGGGAGGGGTAAATCACTACAGAAGCCGAAAGACAGTGGCTTACCATGGCAGCATGCAAGCTGAATTCTGATGCCCGGACCTGTGTCTGTGAAATCTGTAACTCCAGAGCTGCAGGCACTCAGTATTAAGATGAAAAATGTGACCTTGTAGGGAAATCACATGTGCTATGTAAGGTGAATAGTGCTGTTCACTGTGAAAGAGTATAACCATTGTTCTGTAAAATGTATCTTTTTAAATATTTCTCTCCCTCATGCAGCTGCACATTTTTCAAGCGTCCCTCCTCCATCCCAAAGGCTAGCACAGATAAGGCGGAGGAAAAAGAAGACGCGAGATGAAATGTTCTCGGATATTATGGAAGTTACACGCAAGGAAAGAGCTCATCTGAATGAGTGGAAGGACGTGGTATCAAATTACAGGAAAGATGCCAGTGAACGTGAGGACAGGAGGGACACCCGAGATGAGAGGTGGCGGCAGGAAGACCGGCAGGAAAATCAGTGGTGGCGGCAGGAAGATCAGCGGTGGCGGGATGCAACTCTGGGGCTGCTGCGTGATCAAACTGACATGCTCCGGCATCTGGTGGAGCTTCAGGAACGGCAGCAGGATCACAGAGTGCCGCTGCAGCCCCTGTATAACCACCCTCAACCCTCACCATGTTCCACATCCTCCTCACCCAGACATGTAAGAACACGTGGGCGGAGGCTCCGTGCACCCGCCCACTCCACCCCCGTGGACAGCCCAACCAGAAGGCTGTTGTTACTGTGAAATTTTTTTAATGGCCTTCTCCATCCCTCCCATCCTCCTCCCAAACCACACCCTTACTTCTCTCCCTCTTTTTATAATGAATTAATAAAGAATTCATGATTTTTAAATGAGAGTGACTTTATTTGCATAAGTAAGCTGTACTCGAAGGGGGAGGGTGAGTTGCTTACAGGGAATGAGTCAATCAAGGGGGTTGGGTGTTCATCAACAAACACAGCAGTCACACTGTACCCTGGCCATTGATGAAGCTCGTTTTCAAAGCTTCTCTGATGCGCACCGCTTCCTGGTGTGCTCTTCTAATCTCCCTGGTGTCTGGCTGCGCGTAATCAGCGGCCAGGTGATTTGCCTCAGCCTCCCACCCCGCCATAAAGGTCTCCCCCTTACTCTCACAGAGATTGTGGAGAATACAGCAAGCAGCAATAACATAGGGGACATTGGTTTGGCTGAGGTCTGAGCGAGTCAGTAATGTGAGCCAGCGCGCCTTTAAATGGCCAAATGCACATTCCACCACCATTCTGCACTTGCTCAGCCTGTAATTGAACAGATCCTGACCACTGTCCAGGCTGCCTGTGTATGGCTTCATGAGCCATGGCATCAAGGGGTAGGCTGGGTCCCCCAGGATAACGACAGGCATTTCAACATCCCCAACTGTTATTTTCTGGTCTGGGAAGTAATTCCCTTGCTGCAGCCATTTAAACAGAGTAGTGCTTCTGAATACGCGAGCGTCATGAACCCTCCCTGGCCATCCCACGTGGATGTTTGTGAAATGTCCCTTGTGATCCACCAGTGCTTGCAGCACCATTGAAAAGTACCCCTTCCGGTTTACGTACTGGGTGCCCTGGTGCTCCGGTGCCAAGATAGGGATATGGGTTCCATCTATCGCCCCCCCACAGTTAGGGAATCCTAGTGCAGCAAAGCCATCCACTATGGCCTGCACGTTTCCCAGAGTCACAACCTTTCGTAGCAGCAGCTTAGTGATTGCTTTGGCTACTTGCATCACAGCAGCCCCCACAGTAGATTTTCCAACTCCAAATTGATTCCCGACTGACCGGTAGCTGTCTGGCGTTGCAAGTTTCCACAGGGCTATTGCCACTCGCTTCTCTACTGTGAGGGCTGCTCTCATCTTGGTATTATGGCGTTTCAGGGCAGGGGCAAGCAAGTCACAAAGTTCCATGAAAGTGCCCTTACGCATGCGAAAGTTTCGCAGCCACTGGGAATCGTCCCACACCTGCAACACAATGCGGTCCCACCAGTCAGTGCTTGTTTCCCGGGCCCAAAATCGGCGTTCAGTGGATAGAATCTGCCCCATTACCATCAGGATCTCCAAAGCGCAGGGGCCCGCGGTTTGAGAGAATTCTGTGTCTACGTCCTCATCACTGTCATCACCGCGCTGCCGTATCCGCCTCCTCCTCGCCTTGGTTTGAAGGTCCTGGTTCACCATATACTGCACGAGAGTGCGCGAGGTGTTTAAAACATCCACGATTGCGGTATTGAGCTGAGCAGGGTCCATGCTTGCTGTGCTATGACGTCTGCACAGTTCACCAAGCAAAAAAGGCGTGAAACGGTTGTCTGCTGCTTTCAGGGAGGGAGGGGTGAGGCTGTACCCAGAACCACCCGCGACAATGATTTTTGCCCCATCAGGCACTGGGATCTCAACCCGGAAATTCCAACGGGCGGGGGAGGCTGCGGGAACTATGGGATAGCTACGGGATAGCTACCCACAGTGCAATGCTCCAGAAATCGACACTAGCCTCGGACCGTGGACGCACACCACCGATTTAATGTGTTTAGTGTGGCCACGCGCAATCGATTTTATACAATCTGTTTTGCTAAACCGGTTTATGTAAATTCGGAATAATCCCGTAGTGTAGACGTACCCTCAGTGTATTCCTCAGTGGGATCTGATGGAAGTGGCCTGTAGAATTTGGTATTGGAGAGTTTTCTGGCGTCTCCTTTTGGTAGTCAGACCTGTTCATGATGACAACAGCATCTCCTTTATCAGCCTCTTTGATTATAATGTCAGGGTGGTTTCTGAGGCTGTGGATGGCATTGCGTTCTGCACGACTTAGGTTATGAGGCAAGCAATGTTGTTTTTCCACAATTTCTGCCTGTGCACGTCGGCGGAAGCATTCTATGTATAGGTCCAGACTGTCATTTCGACCCTCAGGAGGAGTCCATGTGGAGTTCTTCCTCTTGTGCTGTTGGTGGGAGGGTAACTGTGTATCAGTGGGCTGTTCAGTGTTATCCTGAAAGTATTCTTTGAGTTGGAGACGGCGAAAGTAGGCTTCCAGATCGCCGCAGAACTGTATCATGTTAGTGGGGGTGGCAGGGCAGAAAGAGAGTCCCAAGATAGGACAGACTTTTCTTCTGGGCTGAGTGTGTGGTTGGATAGATTGACAATATTGCTGGGTGGGTTAGGGGTACCACGGTTGTGGCCCCATGTGGCAGGTAGGAGTTTAGACAGCTTACAGTCCTTTTTCCTTTGTAGAGAGGTGAAGTGAGTAATGTAGATCTCATGTCTTATTTTAGTGAAGTCCGTTTGTATGGAAGTTTGGTTATTGATGAGAGTCTCCGGGTTGGAGAGCTCTTTTTTGA
This sequence comes from Mauremys mutica, assembly GCF_020497125.1. NCBI lineage: Eukaryota > Metazoa > Chordata > Testudines > Geoemydidae > Mauremys > Mauremys mutica. The sequence continues at coordinate 54,726,317 of NC_059079.1, forward strand.
TGTTTTCCTGTTTGCTGTATAGGATGCTGATCAGATGGTTCCTCAGTTTCTTTGATAGAGTATGGCATAATCTCTCACTGTGGTCTGTGTAGTATGTAGATAGCAGTGGATTTTTTACCTTTAGTCCATTTGGTATGATGTCCATCTGTTTGCATTTGGAAAGGAAGATGATGTCTGTCTGTATTTGTGCAAGTTTCGTCATGAGGTTGATGGATTTCCACTCCATACGGCTAAATGCAGTGCCTTGCATGGTGTCAAGTATCAGACGGGTAGCCATGTTCGTCTGGATCTGTAAAAGCAGCAAAGAGTCTTGTGGCACCTTATAGACTAACTAGCAGCAAAGGGACATCTATAACTTCCCCATGACAACTCTTTTCATTACTGCTTGAGGGAGAGGCTAGTTCAGCTTTAAGTACAATTTTCCTTTTGTTATTCCAGTGGGCTACTGCTTACTGCCTCTGTAGCTTTAAATAAATATCAAAGGAGATCCATCTTTTCACTGTCTGAACAATCAGACCTGTTCTAATGCTGACAATCGATATTAATCTTTCTGGATAGAATTGCCATTAAAAATAAATTGTTGGTTAATCTACCACACTTCTAACCTCATTGATCATATAGCCATGACCTTAAGCAATTGTGACTGAATATAAACCACCAGGACAATGGAATTATAACTCAATTCTATGCACTGAGCAAGTGTTTTTCCCCCCAGATTGAAATCATGTCATCAGTTTTAGGACTGCTCATGCAAAATGACTGTGTGTCTGAACTAACTTATGTGGGCTATTCATCAGCAACATGCACAGAACTGAAAGTGAGGCTCAGCAATCCATGAACATAATGGTTTAGGAAAACTTAAATCTTGATCTTTATAAAACGTTGCACTTGATTAGGAATTTCCTCTAAGGCTTGCAAAGCAATCTTAAACCACTAATGAACCTCATGTGAGAGAGGGAGGAATGATTCCCATTTGATTCAGCTTCCTCTTCTATAACAGATGACTCAGCTTGTTCAAAGTTGCACAATAAATCTGTGGCAGAGCTGAGAATCTAATTCAGATCTCATGTCTCCTAATCCTGTGACGTAACTGCTAGACAAGACTTCCTCTTATCTGCACTTGCCTACTTGAGAAAATTGCACTAGTTTAACAAAAAAACATTTTTTTATTGAACCAGTGCAAAATCCTGTGCCGATGCTCAAAAGAAGTGTCTACATAATGATTTTGCACTGGTTTAACTAGACAAGTGTATCTATTGGGTTTCTGGGAAACTGGGCGGGCGGAAGCCCGCCCAATGCTAAAGGATCCCCACCCCCCTAGCCTAAGGGGAGGATCTACAGGACCTCAGAAACCCACTAATTTCAGGGGACAACTAATAAAAGAACAGGGATAGGAGTGCGGTCAAAGGGGCATAAGAAGGGAGCCTGACGGGGACACCGAGCAGAGAACCCCGGACAGCGCCCACTGCTCCTCGAAGGCGTCAAGGGAGCCAGCGGACGCCGCCCAGAGGAACTCCGCCCGGAGACGTGAGCGGACGAGGGACCGGAAACAAGCCCCACAGTCGCAGGAGTCTCCATTGGCCAACCACCTCTGTAGCAGGGCAGTAACCCTGCTCCTGCCTTGAAGGACTTAAAACAGCCCTGCGAGAGGGCTGTGGTGGGGAACCATTAGCCTGGGCTGATTGGGGAAGCAGCCGCAGCTGGGCCACGCCCCAGTCAGGCTGCAGCTGGCCCTATAAAGGGGCTGCTAGGCTGGAGCTAAGTCAGTCTGTCTCTAACCATTGAGAGGGATGGGCCTGGCTGCTGGGAGCTGAGCAGGGGATTGAGACTGGAGCAGGGCTGGGGAAAGGCCAGAGGAGCTGGGGAGCTCTGGCCTGGAAAACCCCCAGGCTGCAGGCCTTGCTAAAGGCTGGAAAAGGTACTGGGGTTGCAGAGGGCAGCCCAAGGGTAGGCAGAAGCAGCAGGTCCAAATCCTCCTTGCTGATGAGTGGCTCTGACACTGCAGCCTGCCCCAGTGAGCGGGGCTAGATGGTGACTGGCAGTAGCCAAAGACTGAGGCAAGGTGGGAATAGGGGGTTGGGGTTTCCCTGGGGAGACCCAGCAAGACTGTGGGTTACTGCAGGGAGCAGAACCCTGAGAAAAGGGGCACTTGGGTCTGAGAGGGACACTGGGGCCAGCAGCAAGGCAAGACACCAGCCTGCAGAGAGCACTCCTGAGTGGACAGAGCTAATTCCTGGATGACCACCAGGCGGCGCTGAAGTGGTGAGGCATTGCCCTGCTACACAATTTATTTATTTTTAAACCCATGTACTTGGGTGCAAGTTTGCATGTAGCTAAGTCCTAATTTTTATATGTATTTATTTAGGGGGGGTGTCTTTTCTCTCATTTTCTTATACTTTAAGGCTGAAAAATTAAAGATTTTAAACAGATCAGGTCAATTAACATGGTTGTACCTAAAGCTGCTTTTTATGATCACTGGAAGGGCTAAGAAACAATCTAGTCACCTTTTCTACAAATATTCTAGTCTGTGTAGTTTTTGGATACCTGGGGCTCTTGAAGAAAAACTGCCATTTTATTGCCATAAGTTGATTGAGTACACTTAAAAAAAAACCTTAATCATATGCCTCTTTTTATATAAATACCCATTAGTTTACTGATTGCAACACTAGCTTTTGAGGAACATGTTTAACAAATCAATGGTGATAAGAGACATCCAGTCTTGTGGCAGAACACATGCATGCCGACTAATGGCTTGACTCTGAACACCTGTGTCTTTAGAACTAGTGTAGTGCTCATTAAGTACACTAGTGAAGTAACAATTTGATTTTTCACTTCTAGATACTAGCTTTTAAACAACCCTTGATAATGGCTCCAAAAATGGATAACTTCAATTCACTCTGTAGCAGACTCTGCTCCTTAGAACTGTTCATTGCACTCTGGCTAAAAGTATAGGAGGAGGAAATCCTAGAGTGTATTTGTTGCTGTTGGAAATGGACCAGGCAGGTTCAGATATTTCTACAACTAGATATGGTAGAATTCAGAAGCTTGATGGGACATGGAACAAATCCTTCAAGTCTTTGACATTATGCCAGATAACTTACAGACTGTCCCACCTAGAAATATGACAGTTCCCTCTGCTGTGTTCCCAGTGAAGAGAAGTGAGGTTTTGATACTCAATGGGTAATATGTTAAGTGGACCCCCGAACTGCCAAATTGTAACCAAATCCTACAATTTTTAGATCTCCAACAGGCACAATCCAGGAAGAAAACTCCCATGAGCTCAGTGAAGGGGTCTGCCTGAGTGAGGGGTCTTGGCTGTGGCCCTAACCTAGCTAAAAGCCAAATGCTGCTGTAAGGGGCCTTGTAACATCTCATTGTGATCCCTCCCAACTGAGGGAAACAAGGAAACATGCACCCCAACAGCAAAGGTCAACAAGCTGCCCAGCCATCTACATCAGGGATGTAGGAAGCTACTGCCAGAGAGACTCCTCAGCAAAAACTGGAGGAAACATCTAGAGCACAGAAGAAAAATATCAGATGTAGTCCTCAGCCTAATCTCCAGGGTACAGTAGCTATCGTGGATGGCCAACTAGAACATCTCACAACATACTTCTCTAATTTAGAGCAATATGGGGACTGTGTGGAGAACCAGCTGCTTAAAACACTCTCATATTGGTGAGGGGAAATAAAGCAACAGTCAAATGACAGAAAGCACTTCTGAGAGGCAACAGGGCTCTGAATAACAGGACTGATTTGAGTGACAAATAAGAGTGTATAATATCCACCTTCTGGGGTTGAAGATGGAAATGCATCACAGTGTTTGTGTTCAAGCTTGCTTGTTTTTGGCTTTCTTCCCTCCATCCCCACACCCACTGCCACAAAGTTTCTCACCTTATCCTGAGGGAATGTAAGTGGAGGGAAAGTCTCACTTTCTCACAGACCAACCACACCCAAATTTGGGCCAGATCCTCAAATGGTGTAAATCAGTGTTTGTTCCATTGATTTCAGTGGATTGGAACCAACTGGAAGATTGATAAATGTGAGAGACTAAGGCAGGGGTCGCAGCCTTTCACAAGTGGTGTGCCATTACTACATTTTAATGTTTTTAGAAGGTCTCTTTCTATAACTATTGTTGTATGTAAAGTAAATAAGGTTTTTAAAATGTTTAAGAAGCTTCATTTAAAATTAAATTAAAATGTGGAGCCCCCCGGCCCGGTGGCCAGGACCCAGGCAGTGTGAGTGCCACTGAAAATCAGCTTGCATGCCGCCTTTGGCAGGCGTGCCATAGGTTGCCTACCCCTGGACTAAGAGCTTGTTTATGCAGTTCATCCACACCAGTGCATGTTAATATGGGGCTACCTTAATGCACCCTAGGGAGCTTTTAGTGTATGCAGTAGGGTCCATATAGGCCAGTTAGTATGCAACATGCTAGTGCACACTATAATTCACACCCCTCTAGTGCACATTAACATACCACGGAGAGAAGGCCAAAGTGTGTATGTGGGGGAAACGGGGAGAGAGAAAGAACTTGTATAGTGAAAACTGCAAAACAAGACACCCTAAACATAGCCCTCAGGTATCTAGCATATTTTTATTTGACCCATAGTCACAGCCCACTTTTACTAAGTAACCAAATTTAGACCTTGGATGGTGGCTTAAACAGCTTTTATTGTACATGAGAAGAAAATATTTGTGTTCTGGATCTGTGCCCATCATCACAATAGAAAAAGCTCCCTCTTCATCAGGTATTTAGATTAGAATACTGAAATGCCAGAAAAGAACTATGGGTCAGCTCCTCTGCTAGCACAAACAAACTTACAGTGGAGGAACGTGTCTTAAATATCTTGGGACCTAGATTCGACCAACACTTTTCAGATAACACTAGAAAGCAGCACCCCTGGGAAAATCACGGGAATGATGGAAACTGTTGTTATAGCTGAAGGTTGGCTGTCATTTTTTTTGAGATTTTCAGTGTCTGTCTTTGACAGGGCTTACTACTTAAGTTAAAATTTGGAGATGCTATAAACTATAGGGGACATATTGTGGCACTGGCTGAGTTATGCCAGGAACATGGATATATCACTAAGTCCATTTATATCCTCATTTGTCTAACTTAAAACTGGCTGGAGAGCTTCCTTGGCTTCCAAAAGTGGACACTCCTGTGTCACGTGGATTTGAGGTGTTAGAGCAGTAATAAGAAGCTGTTTTATCAGGTGCCAAGAGGTGCATACATGGGGCCTGATTCTACAGATGCTTATGTATGTGTTATCTTAGTCACGTGAGTAGACCCATAAAGTCATTTGGAGGGCTTGGTTGGGACCTTTAGTATAGTGAGCATTAAGCGACAGAATAAATATTTGCAGAATCAGGCTCTTAATTATGCTATGAACTGGAGCCAAATCATGTATGCCTTACTCTCACAAGCAATCTTATTGAATTCATTTGGGCAAGCAAAAATTGGCATTTAGCCCCCAGTCCTGCAGTTGCATCTACATGGATGAGCCCTTGTGAACACACATAACAATGAAACTTTGTGTAGGTGCAAGGATCTATTCAGGTGGATTCAGTTGTAGTAATAGGACCTTAAAGTGTACAATGTCTGGAAATTTCGTGCAAAAATGCAGTACCCTTGAATTGTATCACAACTCTTAAAGGATAAATCGGCAAGTCATACAGGGAAAACTCAGACTGTACCCATCTGTCTCGGCTCAACAGCCTCTGAAAAACAAAAAGGTTCTATGCAAGCCTTTTTTTCCCACAGGAGTAAATTTGGATGTGTTTTTAATACAATTAGCATTCCTGAGTCTGTCACTGGAAGCCATCTTGCTTAAAAACAAACAGGTCACTTGATAGTGGATCTGCAAGAGCATAACCATAAGAATAAGTCTACACATGGTGCTTGCTATTGATTAAGCAACATAAAAATGAACTTTACTATGTGATAAACTTTCATGCTATATTTACTTGTGGTCTTGATCTTGGATTAATGCAGTCTGGCAAGTTCATCATAATCAAAATGGAAGCATGTTACCCAGGAGATCTATCAGCGACACTAACTGGTAACAACACAAATGTTTGTGGATTTCACCAAGGAGCAGTTGCTTGTGTATGTCTAGAGTAGCCTTGCATCTGGGTGCTGTAATTATAATCTGAAGAGAATTCCATTGTATGAAATTCCCCTATATGTACAATAAATCATTGTATGCACATGAAATGTACAAAACATGCCTTCAGGGAGCTTGAGAAACAAAGCAGCAAAACTAGGATGGAAAAGGAAAAATGCAAAGGGTGGGGTTTTAAACATTGTTCCCATCACTTTGTTCCCTTCAAGTAAATGGTAAAATGCCCATTAATTGCACTGTGAGCAGAGCTACCCTAAGGCTTTGATTAATCTGGAAAATGATTGGGATGTTGATGTACTAGTTAGTCCTTTCTCCCACAAGAATTGCATTTACAGTGGGGCGGTGTGTGTGAGGGAGAATGAAATCTGAAGGGAAAAAAAGACAGATGCAAACTCTACTCCACAGAGAACTGGATCAAGACAAAAATGAACTAAATAAACAAAGATCATACTCGTTCAGGACAGAATAAGGGAATATACATGCAGATAAGTGGAGTCTTCGAAAAGAGGTAGAACACTGATCTGTGAGGAATTAGATGTGGCAAATGAGTTGAAAATCAGTCATGGAATAACCCCAAGAAAAAATCAGGTTTTTTGAAGTGTTATAGGTCTGTTTTCTTACACTTTGTTGGTAAAGAAGTAAGATCCAAAATTATTCTGGATTTAACCCCAAGAAATGAACCAACTCAGTTACCAGAAAGGAAAGTGGTAAAGCATAGACAATTGTTCATACAAATGAAAGGGTTAGAAAAGGGGTAAGAAACAAAATAACTGACAGTATTACATCTATTTGTGTTAAGGCAAATTACTATATGCGAGACATAAGACATCCAAAGATCCTTGAGACCATATGATTTACAATGAGCTGGGTGGGCTGAAAGAAATACAGCAAAGCAGGGACACACACACACACGACTTTCTACCAAGTAAAATTCTTCTTGGGTATTTCTTTCAGCCTTTCAAAATCATACTCGCTAGCTCAGGGCAAGTGCTTTTGTTTTGAAATGCTAATAAAACAATCACTTTTAGCATTCTCTTCAATCGTGGATGATGGCAAGAGAGTAGATTTTTGTGGTGGGGCTATAATTAGGCAAGACTGCATGAACACCACACTGTAATATAAGCATTCGCTAACTTAGCGATGGTGTTTATTGTGAGCGTGTCTAGGTGAGATTGTGCTTCACTTATCTTTTCTCTCCCTATTATAATTTGCCAATAAAATCTGTCTTAATTTTAAACCAATCTCATTTAGACCTGGAGTGCTATTAATCTGGGGTCAGCTAACGACAGGCACCTTAGAAACTCAACTTGCAACCAGGGATAAGTGACACGTGAAATTTGAATGGCAGCACACTTCAGCCTGATAAAGGGCAGCTGTGGAACTCACTGCCATGAGATACCATTGAGGCCAGGAGTTTAGGGGGCATCTTGTGCCTTACTAATTCATAAGAGTAATAAGGAAACTTCCCCTATGGACAGCTAATTATTTATTGAACCTTTCTCTGAAGCAGTTAGTGCTGACCGCTGTCAGAGACTGGGTGCTAGATGGAACACTTAGGGTAAACAGATAGCAAGTGTGAAAAATCAGGACAGGAGGTAGGGGGTAATTGGCATCTATATAAGATAAAGCCCTGAATATCGGGATTGCCCCTATAAAATCAGGACATCTGGTCACACTAGGAACACTGCTCTGAGCAGGTCTGGCAGCTTCTATGGTCTTGTGCAATTTTGGCCTAGGATAGAGAACAGGAAGTCAGTGGCATGCAGGAGGCTTTAATCTCCCTCCCTGAACAATGATGTAAAGAGAATTCCAAGGGCTGGTGTGGAGATGAGAAGAAACAAATGACCTAAAAAGTTCTAGGTACTGTAACTAAGGCCTGGTCTACACTAGGACTTTAATTCGAATTTAGTAGCGTTAATTCGAACTAACCGCTCAACCGTCCACACCAGGAAGCCATTTAATTCGAACTAGAGGGCTCTTTAGTTCGAATTTGGTACTCCACCCCGACAGGTGGAGTAACGCTAAATTCGACATGGCTAGCTCGAATTAGGCTAGGTGTGGATGCAAATTGAACTTAGTAGCTCCGGGAGCTATCCCACAGTGCACCACTCTGTTGACGCTCTGGACAGCAGTCCGAGCTTCGATGCTCTGACCAGCCACACAGGAAATGACCCGGGAAAATTTGAATTCATTTTCCTGTCTGGGCACTTTGAATCTGACGTCCTGGCTGGACATCGGGGCGAGCTCCGCAGCACCTGCAACGATGCAGAGCTCTCCAGCAGAGGAGTTCATGTTATCTGTGAATAGAAAGAGGGACCCAGCATAGACTGACTGGGAACTCTTTGATCTGATCGGTGTGTGGGGCGAGGAGTCTGTGCTGTCGGAGCTGCGCTCTAGCAAGCGGAATGCAAAGACCTTCGAGAAGGTCTCCAAAGCAATGATAGAGAAAGGATACAGCCGGGATGCAATGCAGTGCCGTGTGAAAATCAAGGACCTGAGACAAGGCTACCAAAAAGTCAGAGCGGCAAACGGACGCTCCGGAGCCCTGCCGCAGACATGCCGCTTCTACGAGGCACTGCATGCCATTCTAGGTGGGTCTGCCACCACTGCCCCACCAGTGACCGTGGACTCAGTGGATGGCATAGTGAACCTGGACAGTTCCTCCTCGATGTTCGCCGATGTGGAAGATGAGGAATGGTCTGTGGAGGACGGCGCAGGCGACAGCGAACACAATACCACTTTCCCTGACAGCCAGGATCTCTTCATCACCCTCACAGAGATCCCCTACCAACCCTCCCCGGCCGTTAACCCGGACTCTGAATCAGGGGAAGGATCAGGCGGTAAGTGCTATAAACATGTAAACATTTATTTTTTATAAAACAGGTATAAAAAAATAGAAATACTATATATAAAATTTTCAATGAAAAACTATATGAAAAGTAGGTCCACACATATAGGGATTGAACAATAATCCTCCAGGGACAATTCAAGAAAGGTCTCATTTAGGTCCTCGAAAAGCCTCCGCAGGAGGTTCCTGGGGAGAGGTGCCTTGTTGGGTGCTCCGTGGAAGCACACTCTTCCGCGCCAGGACATCCTTATGTAGATGGGAATCATCGCCTCGACAAGCATGGCCGCATATGGTCCTGGTCTCTGCAGGGCTTCCCTTAGCATCCGCTCTTTGTGACTCCGAGGGACCCGCATCAGGGTGATCTCGTTCATGAAATGCTGCATCTAATTAGGGCAATTAGTGTATTGTTACTGTTGTGAATGGTTGACTTTTACTTTGCATAACAATGACCCTCGCTTAACAGCCACGTGTTGTAGGCCACATAGGAAAAGCATACATTGATCTTTCCCGTGCACTGGCGGGAGTGGCTGGAAAAGGGTCAGAGTATATGATTTCCAGATTGCCTTTAGCGGGAGGGCACAGCTATCCATTAACTGATAAGCAGAATGTACTGTAAGGCTTACCAGGACTGTCTGCTAGACGGATTCAGCTGTCTCTCCCCACTTGTCCGCTCTCCTGTGCAATGCCGCAGCCAATGAGAGCGTATTCCGAAATCTCGAACTTGGCCTGAGATCTCGTGAGACTTGTTGCCCTGTATGGTCTTGTTCAGAGAAACTGACTAGACTGTGTTCACTGTTCGCAAACATGTATCTGTTCAAGGAAATCAGTTACTTTTCCCATCACACAGCTTCGGCTCTTTCCCGGACTGCCCCGGCATCCCCCTCGCAGAGGCTGGCGCAGATTAGGCGGCGAAAGAAAAAGACTAGGGACGAGATGTTCGCGGAACTGATGGCTTGCTCCAGAGCCGAGGCGGCAGAGCAGAGACAGTGGAGGGAGACCCTATGTCAACAGCATCGCACACACATCGAACGGGAGGACAGGTGGCGGCAGGAAGACCAGCAGGCGACTCAAACGCTGCTTGGGCTAATGAGGGAGCAAACGGACATGCTCCGGCGCCTTGTTTATGTTATGCAGGACCGCAGGCAGGAGGACAGAGCCCCCCTGCAGTGTATCTGCAACCGCCCTCCCCCGCCAAGAAGTCCTGCCCCCCCCTCACCCAAAAGTACAAGACGGCGGGGCGGTAGGGGCCGTGAGAACTGTCACTGCACCACTGCATAGCGCTAATGTACCACACACCTCTCACGCTATACATTTGTAGAAGTGCTTCCCTTACAGGCTCACCCATTCCCAAATCCAAGTTTCATCCCCCCAATGTGTATTAGATTATTAAAAGCTGTTTGCTGTTATTCACTGTTTCGGTCACGTCTTTCGTGTCAGAGGATTTTTTGGTGTATGGGGAGGGGGAGGGGATTTATAATTGCACGGTATAGCCTACATTACCAGGGTACAGACTTGGGGCCATGATCAACTGCAGGGCACACACACACTGCAGTCAGTAGGCACCAGGGTCACTCTGTGTGGTGTATGCTGCCCCGGGTCATTCTGTGATGTGTATGCTTGTCCAAGGTCCTAGCGCCTGCCACCCCCTTAATGTTAAGGCACGCTGCCCTTACCATGCACTTCCACCGTAGCAACGAGCCTCTCCGCTGCCCTGAGCCCCAACAAGAGCCCTCATCCACGGACAGATACTCACCCTTCCCCCACACCGCTCACCCCTTCCTATGCCCAAACCCGCAGCCCACTGCCGTCATCCAAACCCCTATGCAAAGAAGGCACCACTCGCCCCTTCCTGCAATCCCTCCCCTCCATGCACAACCACTTGCAACCATCCCCCACCCCAGAGACCTATGTAGGAGCAGGAGGATGTCATTCCTCTATGGAACAAGCGGTCTGTACATCAGTGCACACCGTGCCCAGCACAGTATGCATCCATGTTTCAACACCTGAACAGAAATGCAAAGTAAAACAAAGATTTAATAATAATGAGCATAACAATTAATTTGCTTTAAAACGTGCTTTGGAAGTGGGGGAAACTTGGAGAACGGGGTATGTAACCGCAGATCGAAATCGACACATACAGACACAGGCCCAGGGTCAGTTTCTCTTGAAAGCAAGTGGAGAGTCATAGGTTACCCTGCTCTCCGAGGAAACTTGCTTTCAAAGCCTCCCGGATACACAGCGCTTCCCGCTGGGATATTCTCTCGGCACGGGTGTCTGGCTGAGCGTAAACTGCAGCCAGGCGATTTGCCTCAACCTCCCATCCGGACAAAAAGGTCTCGCCCTTGCTCTCACAGAGATTGTGTAGCACACAGCAAGCAGCAATAACTACGGGGATATTCTTTTCGCTGATGTCCGAGTGAGTCAGTAAGCTCCCCCATCTCCCCTTGAGACGTCCGAAAGCACACTCCACCACCATTCTGCACTTGCTCAGCCGGTAGTTGAAGAGTTCCTTCTCTCTGTCCAAGGCGCCTGTATAGGGCTTCATGAGCCAGGGCATTAGCGGGTAGGCTGGGTCCCCGAGGATCACTGTAGGCATCTGCACATCCCCAACCGTTATTTTGTGGTCCGGGAAGAAAGTACCTGCCTGGAGGCGTTTAAACAGACCAGAGTTCCTGAACACACGCGCGTCATGAACCTTGCCCGCCCACCCAACGAAGATGTTGGTAAAACGTCCCCTATGGTCTACCAGTGCTTGCAGCACCATTGAAAAGTAGCCCTTTCGGTTAATGTACTCGCTGGCCTGGTGGGCTGGTGCCAGGATAGGGATGTGAGTCCCATCTATAGCCCCACCGCAGTTTGGGAATCCCATCGCGGCGAAGCCATCTATGATGTCCTGGACGTTTCCGAGAGTCACTACCTTTGAGAGAAGTTGCTCAACGATTGCGTGGGCTACTTCAATCACAGCAACCCCCACGGTAGATTTGCCCATGCCAAAGTGGTTCGCTACTGACCGGTAGCTGTCTGGCGTTGCAAGTTTCCAGAGGGCTATGGCCACTCGCTTCTGCACACTCAGGGCTGCTCGCATCCGGGTGTCCTGGCGCTTCAGGGCAGGGGACAGCAAGTCATAGAGTTCAAGGAAAGTGCCCTTACGCATCCTGAAGTTTCGCAGCCACTGTGATTCATCCCAGACCTGCAGCACTATGCGGTCCCACCAGTCCGTGCTTGTTTCCCGGGCCCAGAATCGCCGTTCCACACCATGAACTTGACCCATTGCCACCATGATCTCCACGGCGCGGCGTAACCTGCTTTGTGAGAGGTCTGCGCCACTCTGTGAATTCCTGTCCTCACCGTGCTGCCGGAGCCTCCTCGCACGATTTCTCAGCAGCTGACTGTGGAAGAGGTGGACGATAAGGTGCGAGGAGTTGACAACGGCCATAAGTGCAGCGATGATCGCAGCGGGCTCCATGCTTGCAGTGCTGTGGCGTACGCACTGTAACCGACAAGAGAAGGGCGCGAACAGATTTCCCGCCGGAGCTTTCAGGGAGGGAGGGCGTGATTGACGGTTCAATGACAACAGTTACCCAAAAGCACCCTCGACACATTTTTCCCCCAGGAGGCATTGGGAGCTCTACCCAGCATTCCAATGGGCAGCGGGGACTGCGGGAACTGTGGGATAGCTTCCCACAGTGCACCGCTTCCAAAGTCGACGCCAGCCCCGTTACTGTGGACTCAGAAATTCAAATTAGTGTATTTACTGTGGATACACAAATTCGACTTCATAAGGTCGAATCCACAAATTCGACTTAAGTAGATTCGAAATAGTCTTGTAGTGTAGACAAGGCCTAAGGTAAAGAAGTGTGTTTTAAGAACATGTTTCCCCAAAAATCGCACCTAGATTCAAAATACTGTAACATGCTCAGACTATGTTCTTTAATAGCATTTTCTGTAGCTGTAGAACCTTGGATGGAATTCTCATCCTGAATCACTAAAAGAATGTCTACACTGTAGTGTAAGCCCAGGATTAATAGAATTCAAGTTAGCAGACTCTGGGGTTGTTAACCTAGGACTTGAGTGTCTATACTCATTTGTAACCCCAGGTTAGGAACTGTTGAACCCCCAACCTGAGAATCCAGCATCTACACTGCTTTATGTGGGACTGAGTCCAATCACCCATGTCCCAGGCTTCTTAGCACCCTCCCAAAATGTGGCTGCTCTAGCCCTTTGTTTGTGGTGCACTGTGGGGGAAAACTTGACTGTTCACCAAACTCAACTATCCTGAGGACAAAGAAAGTCAGCCCTTGGGATTGTGGGATACTCTTGGCAGACTCAGAGCACGAATTCAGTGGAGCTGTCTATGCTGCAAAGCAGTGGGGCTTGAACATTGGATCCCAGCTTGATTCAGGCTCGGCCCTTCCACCTTTGTGCAGTCCTGGACCCTGGGTTAGCATGATTTTTGTGTAGACAGAAGGGGGGTTAGGCTTGAGTCTGAGTTCGAACCCTGGGCTTACATTGCAGTGTAGACATAGCCTAAGTTAGCCAGATCTACTTAATGCATGTGCTGCAGACAAATGATGTAGGTAATCCTGTGGTGAGCCATTGCTGCAGCGTGATGCACAGGATTTCTGTGCTGCTGGAGGTGCAGTCTTTCAAGCTGTATGTAAATCCAGAGGCTCTGGACAAGTTTGGACATAAATAGCACCTTTTTATGCCAGCTCTGTTAGGATGCAAGACTACTTTGTCAAAAGCTATAGTGATGGCAATACTTGATATTCATTAAACTTAGCTCAGTGGTTTGCGCATTGGCCTGTTAAACCCAGGGTTGTGAGTTCAATCCTTAAGAGGGAATCTGGGGCAAAAATCTGTCACGGATAGTACTTGGTCCTGCTAGTGAAGGCAGGGGACCAGACTCAATGACCTTTCAAGATCCCTTCTAGCATTATGAGATAGGTATATCTCCACAGTACTAGCAAATATGCCAGGGAAGAGGCTTTGGGAAGGTGGCCTTTGTGTACTGCTGTCTGCAGTGTACATGCCACACACTTTAGCCAGCAAACATCCACATCAACCCTGGAGATGTTTTGCCCTCATGCAAGCAGGAGAAGAGCACCCAAAAGTTCTACTTTAAACTCACTGCACTAGTACATCAATATTTTAGCTGCTTATTTCATTGCTCGAAACTAAGCAGGTGGGTATTCCATTTCTCTGAAAAGCAGAAATTTGGTCAGTGCAGCGTGATTGTCTCGTTATAGCATGTGCATGTTGCTCCAGTCTGAGTACTCAGGTTAGATCACAATGTTGTGTACATTACTGCATGCCAGAGACCAGCCCAGGCAGCTGCTGTGGGTCAAGTACACGTGTTGATCGAAGGTGGTTATTTTGGAATATGTCTTGGATTTCCAGGATACATTTCTGAAACAGAGGAACACAGTGTCCAGACTACTATGTAATGCAGACTATTTTTGTGTAGCATCCTACATATAAAATGCCTCACTTGAGAGCCAGGTATAATGCATTCATAGAACTACATTCTGTGGGTCTGAGTTTATTCTCTCCTCTTCTCCCCCCCCCCCCCATTTCTGATGATGCATGTCAGGAGAAACTACACCAATGTCAATAGTTACAACATGTGAGAAGAAAATCATGTCCTTGACTTCTATACTGGTACAAAGGTGGGATTAAAAGCTCACAACAATAGGTGGAGTAGAGGAAAAATTAAAAGAAGGCCAAGTCTTAAGTCATTAAACATGCAAGCAAGGATTTCTTGCAGACCAATTACAATGGCAGTTGAATAGGAGGAAGCTGTATCAAGCAGCATTTGGAGCCCATCATGGGCTATTGTTTACAGGAAATATTAAGCAGAGATGGGGCTGATCCAAACACCCTGAAACTTTCAGATCCAAGCCCTTCTCTGAAATGGGCTGAAGCAAAACCCTGGTTCTGATCAGCCCCAAATTTGTGGAAAGTGAATTTGGATCTGAGCATGGAACTTACCTTAAATGGGAAGAGAGAAAGTGATTTAATAGCTCAAAAAGGGCTCCAGATTGGTCAGGTAGCACATATGAAAGAGCAACCTCAGGGTACGTCTACACTAAGGGATTATTCCGAATTTACATAAACCGGTTTAACAAAACAGATTGTATAAAATCGAGTGTGCGCGGCCACACTAAACACATTAAATCGGTGGTGTGCGTCCACGGTCCGAGGCTAGTGTCGATTTCTGGAGCATTGCACTGTGGGTAGCTATTCCGTAGCTATCCCATAGTTCCCACAGCCTCCCCCGCCCCTTGGAATTTCCAGGTTGAGATCCCAGTGCCTGATGCGGCAAAAATCATTGTCGCGGGTGGTTCTGGGTAAATGTCGTCAGTCACTCCTTCCGCTGGGAAAGCAACGGCAGACAAGCATTTCGTGCCTTTTTTCCCTGGATTGCCCTGGCAGATGCCTTAGCATGGCAATCATGGAGCCTGTTTAGCCTTTTGTGACTGTCACCGTATGTGTACTAGATGCCGCTCACAGAGGCGATTCAGCAGCGCTACACAGCAGCATGCTTTTGCTTTTGCATGATAGCAGAGATGGTTACCAGCCATATTGTACCATCTACCATACCATAAATTGGTAATAAGATGATCGTGGCTACCAGTCCTTTTGCACTGCACCATTTGCTGCTGTCATAAGTGCCCCTGGCTGAGATCAGCCAGGGGCGCAAAAGCCAAAATTGGGAATGACTCCCTGAGTCAATCCCTCCTTTTTGGTATCTAAAAATAGAATCAGTCCTGCCTAGAATATGGGCAAGTGTACTAGAGAACCACTGTATCATAGAACCAGAGAGCACAGCTGCCCTGTGTCAGATCCTGCAGAAATTATGAGTTGTATGCTATTCACAGGGGGTGCTCCTGCAACAACCCCACCTGTTGATTCCGTTCTTCCCCCAGCCTTCCTGGGCTACCGTAGCATTGTCCCCCCACTTGTGTGATGAAGTAATAAAGAATGCAGGAATAAGACACAGTGACTTGTTAGTGAGATATGAGTGGAAGGCAGCCTCCAGCTGCTATGATAGTCCAGACAGGACAGTAAGGAGTGTGGAGGAGAGGAGCCCAGCATCCCTCTGCTAGTCCAGGGGCAATTGAATCTTTTCTTTACACATGAAGGGTGGGGGCTGATGGAGCTCAGCCCCCTGTTGCTATGATGACGATGGTTATCAGCCATACTGTACCATCTACCATGAAAAATTAGGGCCAGGCGCCCTTGATTGACCTTACCGATGCTAGTCAGCATGGTTACCAGTCCTTTTGTACTGCCCCATGTGCCAATAGGCTGATGATGAGGACGGATACCAGTCATATTGTACCATCAGCCATCCATGGCGTGGGGGGAGCAAGGATGTTGGTGTTGAGTGCTGCACCATCGCGTCTATCTGCAGCATTCAGTAAAGATAGGGTGACATGTAAAAGAGTCAAGAGAGGATTGTTTTCCCTTTCACTTCTGGGGGTGGGTGGGGGGGTGCGTAAATTGCCTAGCTATGCCCTGACCCACCGCGGACACTGTTTTTGACCCTAGAAGCATTTGGAGCTCAGCCAAGAATGCAAATGCTTTTCAGAGACTGCAGGAACTGTGGGATAGCTTGAGTCCTCCAGTCCATGAGCGTCCATTTGATTTTTGGCTTTCCGTTACGCTTGTCACGCAGCAGTGCGCTGAGTCCCTGCTATGGCATCTGTCTGGAGATTTTTTAAAAATGATTTTGAATTTCGTCTTCTGTAACGGAGCGCTGATAGAACAGATTTGCCTGCCCTTACAGCGATCACGTCCGCATCGTCCATGAGGGAGCTCTTTCTTTATTTTGATTTTTAACTGCATCACCACACGTGCTGATCGGAGCTCCATGCTGGGCAAACAGGAAATATTCAAAAGTTCGCGGGGCTTTTCCTGTCTACCTGGCCACTGCATCCGAGTTCAGAAGGATGCAGTCCAGAGCGGTCAGTGGTGCACTGTGGGATACCGCCCGGAGGCCAATACCGTCGATCTGCGGCCACACTAACCCTAATCCGATATGGTAATACCGATATTAGCGCTACTCCTCTCGTTAGGGAGGAGTACAGAAACCGGTTTAAAGAGCCCTTTATACCGATATAAAAGGCCTCTTAGTGTGGACGGGTGTGGCGTTAAATCGGTTTTACGCTCCTAAAACCGGTTTAAACGCCTAGTGTAGACCAGGCCTCTGAAATACACTTCCAACCAATGGATAAATTAGTGAAAATCTGTCTGTGGATAATTCACAACAGAAGACTGGATTAAGTTTACTGAATGAACCGTTTGCCTTCTCTAGTGAGCATAATGTATCCTATATGAAAAGCTTCAAAATGACGTTGTTGGGTTAGATTTCAGAAAAAAATGGTCCTTATATATAACAAACAAATGCCTTCGTCATTTCAGCTGTAATAATTGGATTTTTAAAAGTTATGTTAACTTATGATGTTTTTCACTTGTTGGGGTTTTTTTCCCCCTTGACTTGGACACTAATAATACACAAGTCAGCATTGAATTGCATTTCTAGTCAATCCTTCAGTCCCTACTCGGGCAATGGGGCTTTTCTCTGACTGCACTGTAGTATTATTATTTTATTTATTATCAACCTCATTTTTTTTCAGATTCTCATGCTATAGCCCAGCAGTATTTCACTCTCAGTTGCTTTTTATGAACCTTCTCAGCAAAATGCAATGATTTTGGTACAAGAGAATGGTTATTTTAAAAAAGACATTAGACTTTCAAAAGCATTTTTTACAAAACTAAATTTTGACTCAAATTTGACATTCTAGTAGCACAACTACAATCTGAGGCTTCAGTATCTTAAAAGCGCAAACCACCTTCCGTTATCTGAGAACTGCAAAACATCTACACAGACTGCAGCAATAAGGACCTAAAGACTCAAGTTTTGGATGGAAAAAGGCCATTTGCCCTCCATGCTAAACTCTGGCTCTGATTTGTTGATTCAAGTCGCTCTGTGTGTCTCTCAAAATGTCTAGTTGTCTTTTAAATTCCATCGCTTGCGCTATCTGCTTCAATGGCTTTTTACTTGGTAAATTATTCCATAGGTTTACTGTTCTTCCAGGGAAATATTTTAGCCCAAATTAAATAGTAACATTCAGAGATGGGAGCCAGCCTTGGAGCTGCATCTAATCCCTGGTGTGTGCACCCTGAAATGCAACTATGTTCTCATTTGCATAGTCCTGGCTGCAGCTTTTCTCATTCATGCAGACCTATCCACTCTCATACTTGTCTCATGCAGGACAGGCTGACTCATGATGAGACTGCATTATCTGACTATGGCTGTGGGCACTGGTTGTCCTAATTTATAATTTCTCTATCATGCTGTAAGTTTGCATGGCACTTTACTGAGAGAATAAAGACCTAGTCCCTACCCCAAGGATCTTACAATTTAGAGCCCTGACTTTTTTGCAAAGATTTGTCACCTGTACTTAACTTGAAACATATGCATAATCCCATCTAACTCAATGGGTCTGGGTCTACTCATGTATAACTGTGACTGTTTGTTTGGGGGAACAGTCTATTTACAACTTATGATTTTAGGAACTCTGTGTAAGCCTCAGTGTGTACTGAATCAGTCATTTGGTGATAAGGGCCGTGTCACATATCTCATACCCTGTCTGGAAGCAGCAACAGGGAAATCAAAGAAGTTGTTGTATGCAGTGTTGTTATAGCTGTGTCAATCCCAGGATATTAGGGCTTGGCTACACTTACAAATTTGCAGCGCTGCAGCAGGGTGTGAAAACACACCCTCTCCAGCGCTGCAAAGCGCCAGTGTGGTCAAAGCCCCAGCGCTGGGAGCCGCGCTCCCAGCGCTGTCCGTTATTCCCCACAGGGAGGTGGAGTACGGACAGCGCTGGGAGAGCTTTCTCCCAGCGCTGGCGCTTTGACTACACTTAGCGCTTCAAAGCGCTGCCGCGGCAGCGCTTTGAAGTGTAAGTGTAGCCAAAGCCTTAGAGAGACAAGGTGGGTGAGGTAATATCTCTTATTGGACCAACTCCTGTTTGGTGGGAGAGACAAGCTTTCAAGCTTACACAGAGGTCTTCTTCTGTGGAACCTCGAAAGCTTGTCTCTCTCACCAACAGAAGTAGGTTCAAATCAAAGAAGTTGTTAACCTGGAATGACTTTGTTTATTATTTGCATTGGCAAGGCAGATTGGCCAAGCCAAAGGAAAATGGCTCTTCTTCCCAGGTTTGTGTGGGGTTTTTTTTTTGTTTTTTTTAAGGCAGAGGGATGAGAGCAGTGGAAATTCCCCAGAAGAAAAGGAATAAAGAATCAACGTGTTAGAACTGTTTTTTAGAAACAGACTCTGTGAGGTTTAGGGAACAAAAAGGGACTGTTCTGTGAGCCAGGGGAACCTGCTGACTGCCTGGACTGAACAAACTATGGGAAGCTTGTTGCAGCGGCAGGGTAGGAGGAGAGGAGGGTCTTGGAATCTTGAAAATTACTGAATGAAACCAGTGGGCTCTTGGAGTAGTGTGGACAGTGGCAGGAGGGTTTTGCATATAGGTTCTGTTATTTGTATGGCTCTGTAAGTCCCTCCCTGTGCTTGCTCTTGGAATAAAGTTGTATGTATTTTAACAAGTTACTCCTCAAAGCCTATGAGTTCCTTGATGTAATTGCCATGTGTTCCCGAACAGTTAAATTGTAACCTGTGTAGTACCCATGAAGGTGGAGCTCTGGGAAAGGCTGTGCTTAAGCTGCTGGGGATTCAGACTTTGGAAAGGGAGTTCAGCACTGGTCTTGTGGCCCAGGACAGCTGTACCACTGGGTCCTGCTTCTGAGAAGGGGGTGCTAGACAGGAAATCTGGCCCCTGGGAGTGAGCCTGAGAGGCCAGAGCCAGTGCCTGGATACTGCTCAGACTCAATGGGTGTAGAAGCATGCATGATGCAGGATTTAATGGTTGGGTCCCAATAGCATTAGCAGCCTTGCCAGCATCCAGCTTGGGGAGCTCCACTAGGTCTGTCACAGTCAATGACATGTATAATTTTTTGCAGGATCAGGGCATATACAATCCGATTGGTTGGTGCATCGCTCTGACCTCCTTAAGCTAAATAGGTGGATAAGGGTTTGGGAGTGGGGGGTAGAAAAACAAAAACACTGTCTGGGTCAGGGCAGGGAGGGAAAGAGGGAGAGGTTGGAGAATAAGGTGGTGGGAGTTAAAAACAAACAACAAACTCCCAAAGGGCCCAATTGTGCAGCTACAGTAGAGGGCTGGAAGTCTGGTTGTTGACTTGAATGGGAGCAGAATTGGGCCTTAAAGTGGGAACTGCTCAGTATCACAAATCAGTACAAAATGGGTGCTGGGGCACAGTCCCCTGCAGAAAGGGCAGCTGCGCTTCTGGGGACTAGAAAGGGATAATCAGAAGATTGGGGGGTGGGAGGGTGGAAGGAGAGACGGAATAAGTGAACATCTCTTCTATCCTATTCTGAATATATTTCAGGGTTGTGGCCTTGGTTCTGGTATCTTCTCTTTTCACTAGGGGCTATTTTTCATAGCTCAAAACTCTATATGAGCCACACTCCTATAGCAGTAAGCCACACAAGGGCTTCAGTTAATGTGCTGCTTGGGGGCCTGAACTCATTAGGCTGAACGCACCCGAGTAACATGCCAATATTAAGCCTGTTGAGGCTTATTGCTGTATTAGGGTTTTAAATGACATTAATCTTTTATTCCAGTTCCTCTTTCTGCTTCATTTACTGTAGCAGTCTGCACAATAATCCTGCATTCAGCCCTCTAAAGTGTTCTCATTTTACCCCTCACCGTAAAACATTTGAAACGCTTTGCATGGAAGATACTATGTTTTTAAAAAACTGAATATTGAGGTACCTGATAGGTATCCTCAAAGGATAGCCAAGTGTGTTGTGCTGATCTGTAATTCAGGGCTGTGTAACCCTAACAAACTGCAGGCTTTTAAAAGGGCTCTTTCCTTCATACTACATAAAATTCTGTTGTCATAGTTACTGTCCTGGGAGAAAGATGTCATGCCAAAGGCAAAATTGGCTTTGGTAAGTAGTGGGAACATGCCCAGAGGGTAGACAGATGCCTCACTATTGTACTTGATTAAGTTTTCTGAGTTGTGCCTTGATCTAGTGATGTCAGTGCTAGAAAAGTTGTTAATGTGTAGTAATCTCGAGGTGAAACCAATACTGATGGATGTTTTTGATGAATATGGGATATAACCACTCCCCCTCTCTGAGAGTCTCTGTCCATGGTCATCGTAATAGCAACTCCTCTACCCAAAACTGACTCGTCTGATTTTCAGGAATCTGTTCCCTCTCTGTTTTCATGCTTATTATGGGGTATGCAAAGCCCTGCTTTTCATTTGCTCACTGCTGTGATGTCTGAGGCTACAGCCACCAAACAGATGAAAAACTGCTTATCTCCTCCAGTTACTGAGCAAACCGGGCCCAGGCTTGTCTTCCCAGGAAGCACTGTTGACTCATTTTAATTGGGTGACAAGTCACCACACATATGGCAAAATCCTTATGATTCAAACCATTGATTAGGTGTCACACAATAGGTTGGGGGGCCAAGGAGAAATCTGGCCAATGAAGGCCCCCAAAGGACGCTTTTGCTGGATGTGTGGTAGCAATGTCAGGACATTCAGTGAAGAGTCTAGGATAAGTACTTCTGCAAACTGTCTCAAAATCAGTGGTTGAAGCCCCATTACTTGACATATTTAAGATAAGTCTGGACAAACCATTAGCAAATGTCCAACGGGGAACAAACCCTTCACTGACAGATGTTTAGATTTAGAGAAATACTAAAGCAGGACATCTATTGATAACTTTAAAATACATCCTAAATTATGCTGTTGAGCTTAACATAAGAACATAAGAACATAAGAAAGGCCGTACCGGGTCAGACCAAAGGTCCATCTAGCCCAGTATCTGTCTACCGACAGTGGCCAATGCCAGGTGCCCCTGAGGGAGTGAACCTAACAGGCAATGATCAAGTGATCTCTCTCCTGCCATCCATCTCCATCCTCTGACGAACAGAGGCTAGGGACACCATTCTTACCCATCCTGGCTAATAGCCATTTATGGACTCAGCCACCATGAATTTATCCAGTCCCCTTTTAAACATTGTTATAGTCCTAGCCTTCACAACCTCCTCAGGTAAGGAGTTCCACAAGTTGACTGTGCGCTGCGTGAAGAAGAACTTCCTTTTATTTGTTTTAAACCTGCTGCCTATTAATTTCATTTGGCGACCCCTAGTTCTTGTATTATGGGAATAAGTAAATAACTTTTCCTTATCCACTTTCTCAACATCACTCATGATTTTATATACCTCTATCATGTCCCCCCTTAGTCTTCTCTTTTCCAAACTGAAGAGTCCTAGCCTCTTTAATCTTTCCTCATATGGGACCCTCTCTAAACCCCTAATCATTTTAGTTGCTCTTTTCTGAACCTTTTCTAGTGCTAGAATATCTTTTTTGAGGTGAGGAGACCACATCTGTACACAGTATTCGAAATGTGGGCGTACCATGGATTTATATAAGGGCAATAATATATTCTCAGTCTTATTCTCTATCCCCTTTTTAATGATTCCTAACATCCTGTTTGCTTTTTTGACCGCCTCTGCACACTGCGTGGACATCTTCAGAGAACTATCCACGATAACTCCAAGATCTTTTTCCTGACTCGTTGTAGCTAAATTAGCCCCCATCATGTTGTATGTATAGTTGGGGTTATTTTTTCCAATGTGCATTACTTTACATTTATCCACATTAAATTTCATTTGCCATTTTGTTGCCCAATCACTTAGTTTTGTGAGATCTTTTTGAAGTTCTTCACAATCTGCTTTGGTCTTAACTATCTTGAGTAGTTTAGTATCATCTGCAAACTTTGCCACCTCACTGTTTACCCCTTTCTCCAGATCATTTATGAACAAATTGAATAGGATTGGTCCTAGGACTGACCCTTGGGGAACACCACTAGTTACCCCTCTCCATTCTGAGAATTTACCATTAATTCCTACCCTTTGTTCCCTGTCCTTTAACCAGTTCTCAATCCATGAAAGGACCTTTCCTTTTATCCCATGACAGCTTAATTTACGTAAGAGCCTTTGGTGAGGGATCTTGTCAAAGGCTTTCTGGAAATCTAAGTACACTATGTCCACCGGATCCCCCTTGTCCACATGTTTGTTGACCCCTTCAAAGAACTCTAATAGATTAGTAAGACACGATTTCCCTTTACAGAAACCATGTTGACTATTGCTCAAGAGTTTATGTTTTTCTATGTGTCTGACAATTTTATTCTTTACTATTGTTTCAACTAATTTGCCCGGTACCGACGTTAGACTTACCGGTCTGTAATTGCCGGGATCACCCCTAGAGCCCTTTTTAAATATTGGCGTTACATTAGCTAACTTCCAGTCATTGGGTACCGAAGCCGATTTAAAGAAAGGTTACAAACCATAGTTAATAGTTCTGCAACTTCACCTTTGAGTTCTTTCAGAACTCTTGGGTGAATGCCATCTGGTCCCGGTGACTTGTTAATGTTGAGTTTATCAATTAATTCCAAAACCTCCTCTAGTGATACTTCAATCTGTGACAGTTCCTCAGATTTGTCACCTACAAAAGCCAGCTCAGGTTTGGGAATCTCCCTAACATCCTCAGCCGTGAAGACTGAAGCAAAGAATCCATTTAGTTTCTCCGCAATGACTTTATCATCTTTAAGCGCTCCTTTTGAATTTTGATCATCAAGGGGCCCCACTGGTTGTTTAGCAGGCTTCCTGCTTCTGATGTACTTAAAAAACATTTTGTTATTACCTTTGGAATTTTTGGCTAGCCGTTCTTCAAACTCCTCTACCATAACTCGCTACCAGAAAGCCAGGTACCTCAAAATCTCAAAGCTCCAGCCATTCCCCACTTTTACAATCCCTTAACTCTTCCCCTTTTCAAATGCACAGTGGCCTAACACGTCTCTTTCATATTTAGATTCTATTATCCCCATTGCTCTATCTAAAGTACTTACATGGACCCATTACTATCGTATCTGAGTGCCCTACAATCTCCAATGTATTTTCCCTCTCAGCATCCCCAGGGCAGTGCTATTATCCCCATTTTAGAGATGGGAAACTGAGGCATAGAGACACTGTGACTTGCCCGAGGACATATAGGAAGCCTGGGATGCAGCTGTGAAATGAATCCAGTTTTCCTGAGTCTCAGGCTAGCACCCTAATCACTGAACTTCTTCTCCTCCTCCCAGTTGGAATTGTAAAGGCATGGAATGATAGGCCTTATGCATTTTAATAATGAACTTGAGGGAAAAGTTGACTGAAAAAAGTCTTCCAAGCAACTACCATACTGACCGTCATCTGCTAGGAAAAGGCCACTGCTGTAAGCAGAACACTGTATCCCTGGCAACTTAGAGTTCAGCTCTTAACACACAAAAAAGGCCATGCTCACAATTTACTTTCTGTAGGGCTAATTTTGTTTTGTACAACATATGTTTAATTTTCTTATACACACTTATGGTTTTTAATGATTAATGCGGGTGGTGTTTCCAGGGCCAAACTGAAGGGGCCCTGGTGTAAATGAGGGTCCTTAACCCAGCTGCTTATCACCTGACAGCATGCCATCTCCTTTGGTCATGGTTGCTTAAATATGCCTCTCTGTGTGCCTGAGGCTGGCCCCAGCACACTCTAGAAGGGATTGATCAACTGCCAGGGAAATCCAATGGAAAGAATCCCAGGGACTTCCATGGGAATTGGATCAAGTTCGTCCAGGGCACCTTGCTTATGCATGGGCTATCTGAATTCAAATAGGCAAGATCCAATGACCTGAGCATGGGACCAAGTGCTGAAACCTTCTGAGTTCTTATCCTAGCTCTGAAACCAATTAATCATCTCTGTTTCCATAGACAAGTCTCTGGCCCTCTGTGTCTGTTTTCCCATCTGTAAAATGGGACTGTTAGGACTAATTAGATAATATGTGTAATGTGCTTTGAACATAAAAGCTATACACTTGCTAAGTAATCTCCTAACTAGGGTAATGCCACTATGCAAGAATGTAACTATCAGCAACACCACCAGGCACTGTAGCTGAAAATGAGGGATTGCCAGAGAGCATCATGGTGAATACTAATGATAGACTAAGGGCTGGTTTAAATAAAAACAAAGCAGAGCTCCTGCATCCAGTCAGGGTGTGTGTGTGTGCGCGCGCACATGTGGGAGTGTGTGAATCAAAATGTCATGGTTAGGGTAAACCCCTTTGATTGTGTCTGTCTGGCAACATTGAGCAAGATGATAGAGCAGGGGTAGGCAACCTATGGCACACGTGCCGAAGGCGGCACGGCACGCAAGCTGATTTTCAGTGATAGTCACACTGCCTGGGTCCTGGCCACCGGTCCAGGGGGCTCTGCATTTTAATTTAATTTTAAATGAAGTTTCTTAAACATTTTAAAAACCTTATTTACTTTACATACAACAATAGTTTAGTTATATATTATAGACTTATAGAAAGAGACCTTCTAAAAACATTAAAATGTATTACTGGCATGCAAAACCTTAAATTAGAGTGAATAAATGAAGACTCGGCACACCACTTCTGAAAGGTTGCCGACTCCTGTGATAGAGGATGGCCAGAGCAGGGGCGGCTCTAGCCATTTCGCCGCCCCAAGCACAGTGGCACGCCGCGGGGGGCGCTCTGCTGGTCGCCAGTCCCGCGGCTCCGGTGGACCCTCCGCAGGGACGTCTGCGGGAGGTCCACCAGAGCCCTGCCTGCCGCCCTCCCGGCAACCGGCAGAGCACCTCCCGCGGCGTGCCGCCCCAAGAATGTGCTTGGCGTGCTGGGGCTGGAGCCGCCCCTGGGCCAGAGGGCTTTGACAAGTTTAATAGGGAGGAGGGTTGCAGTTATTGTATATCCATCTGAAGGGTGTAAACACAAAGGAGCTGCATGGGACTACACTAAGGAATCATGGGATGAAGTTAAGCAAAGGGAAATGGGAACCCATTGTTAGTCAAACTTAAAACCGGACTGGACAAAACACTATATTGAACAATCCTGCATTGACAAGGAGATAGTGTAAATAAGCAAATCAAAAGGTCCGAAGGATCACCCAATCCATCTAGGCTTATCTACACTGCTTGTCTATACTACCAGGCTTATTCACACGAGGGTGTGACTAGCAGTGCTTACCAAAGTGCTACGCTGTAAGTCCCCCATCCAGAGGCTGTGGGCTAGAACTGAAAGGTTCCTAGTTTGTGTTAACGTAGTTCTCTTCAAACAAGACTACATTTAGTGCAAACTAGGAACCTTTTAGTTCATGCCTACAGTGTCTGCACAGGGGAGTTGCAGTGCAGCACTTTTTGGTATGCACTGCTATTCACACCCATGTAGTCGAACTATGGGTGTAATAGAATGATTCGATAAATTCTGCTGAATACCTGCAATAACCAAACCACACAGAAGTCATACACTACTGACAGCAATTGACTATCCTGAGAAAATCTTTCAGTAGCATTTTGTGGCTTTTGAGTACATCTCACTTTTAAGCATAATGTTGGGTCTGATCCGGTTTCCTTTAAAATTGAGAAGTTTTGCAATGGAGTTGGGCTCCTTCTGATATCTCCTTGTTGACTTATTTTTTTAGGCTGGACTGAAGTTAGGAAGAGTTGCCATCACTTCCAGATTAAGGCAGCATAGGGCTGTTTATCCATGTATTAGTAAAACAATGCTGTTGAAAACTGGAGGTAGATCAGCTTCATTAGCATGAAGTGCCATTTACAAAAATAGAAGTCTTTAAAGATCTCTGCAGAGGGAGCTAAATTCAGTAGTAATGACAGATTGGCCTCCCCAAAGCACAGCAGTTCCTTTTCCAAGAAAAGAGAAAGTAAATGCAGCAAAAGCAGAGGATCAGTTCCTCAGTGAGGGCAATGCATTGCTACCTGGGCGTGAAAGTGAACAACACTGGGAACACTGCCCACATAGGGAATGGAGGGGAAACTGGATTTAGGCACTGCCAATGCCATTACCTGGAGAATGCTAGCTGCTAGCATGAATTATAGAAGTAGAAGAGCTGGTAAAACAATGAAACCCTATTTCTGTCTCCCCTCCCCCAAAATATCTAAATTTCAGTTTTTCATTTAACTCCCTTTTCCAAATCATTTCCCTAATTCCCACCACCCCAAATCTAATCAAATGCAATTGAAAACATTATGGATTTATTCTTCCTGAAAATCCAGTTTTTGTTAAACAAACTGAACTTTGATGCTTTTTTTAAAAGAAATGTACAATTTTTTATGAAACTTCACTTTTAAAAATGGTCAATTTTTATTCATTTAAAAAAAAAAACTAACTTGGAAAATTGTGACCAGCTTTAACAAACTATTAAGGGCCAATCCTACTCCCATTGACATCAGTGGATGTGAGTTTAGGTGGCAAGGGAGAGATGGTGTTATAAATGGGAAAATGGCATGAAGAGAGGGAGGGGAATGGCTTGCAACATTGCCCCGAGTAGCCTATCGTTATATGCCCTTCACCAAAATGAGAGGGGCAAAGCAATTCAAATAATCAAGTTCCTCTCACAACGATAAGTCTGACTTGACCAAGGGTTTAATGCTAGGAGAAGAACTGAACTCTTCATCTAGCTTTACCCAAACAGGAAGTCTAATTTCGGTTACCAGACTGAAGACTTTCATATGGTTGCATCGGGCACTTGATTATTTTAGTCTGGAGCAAAGTACATTATGAAAGATGACTAGATAATCATTTGTTTCAGCAATAATTTAGATGCTGACAAACTCTTCCATAATGTTGGAAGACTTTTGCTAATCACTCCTGTATCGAAATGGGAGACAACGCTAAATGGAGGAATAAAGGATTTCCTATCTTAACATTTTAAAGATAAGAATGTACTATGAGTTGGAATCCTGTAGCATCAGACTCTGGTTAAAAGAGACAAGAGAACAGTTATAAGGTTAAACAGTTTTATTATAGGCAGAGTTGGTATTGCTGCCCGTGGTAATGATTCCGCAGCACTTCCCATTATAGGACTCTGTTCAGCTGCATATAGCTTTGCCAGACATTAACTGATTGGACTGGAATGTCCCATGTCAGGTGTCTGCCTCAGGCTGAACTTTTTTGGCAAGCTTTTCAGCTAAAAAGGCTCAGACGTGTCTGAGAACAAGAGGAGGGGGAAAATAAGTTTTTTTGGGGGGAGTTGGTCCATGTTAAATTCTTAAAACATTTGCATTTGGAAACTCTGAAGTGCCTCTAAGTTTTGGGTCAGGGACTTGAATTTTGGCAGGGGAGAGTCACGCTGGTATCAGCATTTGACTTTTGCCATATTTGAAAAATTCTCCTAAATGTGAACAGATTATAAGACCCTCAACAATCTCAATTTGTACATGCTAAGTGAAGAATTTGGCAGCTACATTATCAGAAGATTGAGCATGCCCCAACCTGCTCCTGCCAGACCAGGTAGTACTTTTCCTGCAATGGCTCCTCTTGCCTGCCAGGTGCCACTGTGGCAATGTGCACAGGAACCGAGAGTAGGGAGACACTCTCCTGTGGTTCTCAATGCCTTCCTGGCAGGGCCGGCTCCAGACCCCAGTGCGCCAAGCGCGCGCTTGGGGCAGCGTCCCGCGGGAGGGTGGCAGGCGGCTCCGGTGGAGCATTCGCAGGCGTGCCTGCGGGAGGTCCACCGGAGCCGCGGGACCAGCGGACCCTCCGCAGGCACATCTGCAGGAGGTCCACGGGAGCCGCAGGACCGGCGACCGCCAGAGCGCCCCCCGTGGCGTGCCGCCCTGCTTGGGGCGGCGCAAATCCTAGAGCCGCCCCTGCTTCCTGGTTGATGTCCAGGTAATGATGAGGAGAAAGCAGTCACAAATAATGCCAGGGGTGCGGTATGGAGGGTGAGAAGCCAGGAGCTGAGGGGGAGGGGGCCGGGATGGTGGAGAGGGGGCTGGATTAGATCAGAGAGGAACAGTCAGGATAGGAGCAGAAGGGTCTAAACACTTGGTTTCACAGCTCTTTGCTAAGTGTGTGTCTCATCCACCCCATCTCTAGTCCACACAGAGCATAACAGCCTACTACTGCTGCCAGGGACATCTTTAGTTTTTAGTGCTAGAGGTCAGTGCTGTGGCTCAAAAGGCTCTATACCTACTGATGATCCAAGTTTGTACTCAACATGGTTTCCATGTGATGGAATTTATTTTAGTTTGTTTTTTGTTTTTTTATTTAGGAAATTACATCCAAAATAAACTACATTAAAATAAGGCTAAGGTTGCAAAGTCAAGCACTCAAAAGTCAGGGAATGCCAGAAGTAAGGTTGCCCATGTAACCTTAATCCAGCCCCCTTGTAATTAAAAGCAGTATGATAATGCATATGCACATGATCACATACTATTTTTTCCCAGGACCCAGGCCTCATTCAGTGAATGGATAAGTATTAAATATTTCTTGTTATTCTCCTCATTCTGTACCCCAATGCATTATTTACTGCACACCATCCAAACCCTGCACTGAATACAAAATTATTAATTTCTTCCTGGGTGTTTCTATGGTGCCTTCACCAGACCACCCAGCTGTTTCATAAACACTTAACTCCTATCTCCACAGCGGCACTGGGAGGTGGGATGGTGATATTATCCACGTTTTACTTCTGGGGAAGTGAAGCACAGAGATTAAGGCCAAAAGCATTCATGAATTTTGGCCACCCAACTTGAGACTTCTCAAACTTGGCAATTAGCATCACGTTACTAGTTCAAAGTGCTGCAGAAAAACTACCTAAACTAAGCATATTAGCATCCCGATGAGTTAAGGAGTATTATTCCCAATTAAGAAGACAAAGTTGAGGAGGCTCAGCGAGGTCAAGTGACTTGTCCAAGGCTAATATACATTCCTACTCCATCTTCAAATTAAATGCACCGTATCATTAAAACCTTTTGCTTATATGTTTATTCACCAAGCCATCTTCAGAGCAAACAAAGTTCTCAGTCTGCTCAGAAGGGCATTTTGTTCCCTTCAGTTGCTCTCATTTGAGTAGAGTCCCCACATAACATACTTGAAAGTACGTGGGTTTTTTTGGTTGGTTGTTTGTGTCCATTTAAAAAACATGAATAGACTGGCAATTGTACAGAGGAGTAACTGTTGTATCACAACTGGCATGGAGAAATAGCAGCTTTTGGAATACTATTCTATCATACAGCACATTGTCAGTGGATCATCATCAGGGATGGAACCCCCGATCTGCAGCTTCAAGGCACCTGTCTCTCCCACTTGAACTAAAGAAGTAATGCCAGTAGATTCTTATCCTGTATGGACTCAGAATCCCTCCCTGTTTTTATTTGAACAGAAATCTTTGTCCCCCAACTCACTTAGCTGGGGTGTTAAATTTCTGCTATAAATCACAATTCCCACCAGTGTCTTTATAAATATATATACTATCTCCATTTTGTTTTTTAATTCTCTGAAAAGTGAGGGAAGGGGAGAGTGTTTTGGCTGCTCAGGGCCACCCAGAGGATTCAGGGGGCCTGGGGCAAAGCAATTTTGGGGGCCACTTCTATAAAAAAAAAGTTGCAATACTATAGAATACTATATTCTTGTGGAGGCCCCTATGGGGCCGAGAGCCTGGGGAAAATTGCCCCAATTGTCCCCGCCTCTGGGCATCCCTGTGGCTGTTTCTTTCCTTGCTGGTAAAAGTTTTATATTCCAAAAGCCATTCTAACTTGCACCTTGTTCTCTGTATTGCTGGATGTCATTTTAAAGACCTTTCTAGTTAATTATTTTCAGTCTGACTCTGAGAGAGTTAACATCATGCCTGTTTTCTTTGCAGGCTTAAAGATTTCGCTAGGATCCGTTATCCCTCCCACTCTAAGAAATCTTCAGCAAGGTTACATCACTAAAGCCTTTTATGTCCCCACTGAGGCAAGCCCTAGTTCCTTTCATCTTTCCTTCTGTCAAAACTGTCCAGTGTAATATTCTGTTTCCCTGCCCTGTGCTCCTCCAAGGTATGTAAGATGCTCTAAAGGGAGGGGAAAGTACCACCTACTTTGAGATGGGCCCAAACCAAAACCCATATCTGAACAGTGAACACTCCCAAATCTAGGATTTATGGAAACAGAACTGGAACCAAATCTGAATTTTGCAAAGGATACATGTGTTATTTTTTTGTATATATTCTAAAATAAACTGATCAAAAATCTGAATCCAAACCACGCTGAACCATGGAGAGCTTAATCTGATCTGATTTTTTGAGACTTGGACCTCATCTCCAAAAAACAATGCAACTTGCTTTAATACCTCCTACAGTAGCAAGCTGTTTCTCTTTTTCCAGTGTCTCCAGATGGCATCGAAACCTTTAGTGATTGTTTTTTATTTGTTTGTTTATTTTTGAATGATTTCCCATGCTTCTTCCCTAATCAGTCTGTTTCTGTGTCTTTCCACTTAAAAATATATTCTCTCTAGTTCTCATTTTTAGGCCTCGGTTCTGAATGTGCCTGTACTGGATTATGTGTGTCACTTATTATTAATGTCACTGCTGAAGTTATCTGAGGTTTTCTTGGTCTGTCGTCATTCCTCCTATTCCCAGTATAATTTTCAAATATGCAAAGTCTCTGAGTCAGTATTATGATCTCAGTTGCATGCATGTAGAACCAACCCCAAGAATGGCTTATTTTAGTGCTAACCTCTTTCCCGTTGGAAAATATTTCATTGATTTATTTATCAATCTAATGCATTTCATGTCTATATTTTTAGAATTTTTTATTCATTTTAGGCTCCTTATTCTTAAGATATATAATCCCATATCTTTGACAGATGGGTCCAATAGGGTTTGTCTCAACTAGATATGAGCTTGAATCAAAACCCAGATTCTAGCATTCTTGAAATTTAGGAAAAACAGGAGTCATGCTGAACTCTGGGAGTTAGGGCAGTCTCTGATCTCTGCATCTGGTCCAGATGTGTTATTCATTGTGGAGCAGTGGTAACCATTCCATAGTTAAGGTTGAAGCTACCTTCTCATTTAAAAATCCATTTTTAAACCTCTTCCAAACAGAAATGTTCGTGAAGTCTCTCATGCTACATTTCATTCAGGCTGGAAATGTTTTCAGAAGTTTGGTAAAAATAAGAAAAGCCTTTTTTTCAAACGACCATAATTTTAAAATGTCTCTTTTCTGGTTTATCTCCTAAATGGCTTGGCCTAGAAACTCTCAACTTGTTGTTTTTTGGCCTTGTTGAGAAGTGCTTGTCAGTAATTTTAGGGTGTTAATGGAAAAATTACAAAGATTATTTGGCGAATCCAAATCTCTTGGTTCTGAAAAAAAAAATAGGGCTGGACATCTTGTAAGAATGGAGTTCATTGCAACATTTCAGGTAATTCCTGCTTCTAGTATGACTGGAAATAGTGCAAGAACAACCTTCCTCATGGTATGTCAGTGCTTAGGGTCTGTCCCAGACAGTGTAAAGCCCGCAAGAAAAGGTAACCTTTCTCACAGGTGCTTGAACCTCCAAAATGTGATTAAGTTAGAGACTTTGGTTAAGGTTCAGGAACTGAGTCTTATTTGATCTGAACCAATTTGCTTCTCCCTGTTCCTTATTCATTTCAGGGGCAAGACGTGCCTTCTAGCAGTTAAACCACAGGACTGAATATACGTTATTCTGGATTCTAATATCATCTGTCACTGAGGCACTGCATATCCTTGAGCAAGCCTTAATTTCTCTGTGTCTTGCTACCCATTTGTAGAGATGTAACAGGACAAAGTGCTTGCTCTTCTGAGGAGCACTTTGGGGTCCTTGGGTGGATGATACCTTAGCAGAATCAAGTATAACTTCCTAAGAAATTGGGGTGAAATCCTGGCCCTATTGAAGGTACTGGCAAAACTCCGACTGACTTTAATGGGGCCAGGATTTCACCCTTGGTTTTTATGTAGAACACACACCCCCGGGCCGGCTCTACAGTTTTCGCCGCCCCAAGCAGCGCGCCGAATTGCTGCCCTGGGGGAGGGGGCAGTCCGTGTGCCCTTAGGGTGGCAGGCACGTTTCCATGGCGGCGGCAATTCGGCGGCAGCTTCTATGTTTAGCTGAAGCTGCCCCGGACAGCTAAACATAGAAGCTGCCGCCGAATTGCCGCCGCCGCGGAAACGCGCCTGCTGCCGTAAAGGCACACGGACTGCCCCCCCCTCCGCCTGCGGCGGCAATTCGGCGCGCTGCTTGGGGGCAAAACAAGGGGGACTGCCGCCCCTTGCAGAATGCCGCCCCAAGCACCAGCTTGGAATGCTGGTGCCTGGAGCCAGCCCTGCCCCCCCCCTTCACTTGTAAAAGCAAGTAAAAAAGAGTTGCTTATAAATATCCTCCTTCCCTGCATACTCCACCTTCTGCTGTTTTGTGGCATGTTATCTATTTTAGGAGGGATAATCCTTTCCTGGAATAGCCCACTAATATTTTTTTAAGCGCTGATTTGGCTCTGATTTTTTTGTATGGATATCTTGATTTTAGTATGGCTTTTGACACAGTTCCACTCTTGTAAGGAAACTAGAGTAATGTGGTCAAGATGAAACTACTATTTTTGTTGTCCCTGTGTGCGCCTGTTTGCTCTGCGTGCTGTATTGATGCCCAGTGGGGGGAAGGGGAATGTTTGCTCTCAGGGCAGGCTGGGAGACTTAGGAGTGGACATCACCTACCTGTGTCTGGGCCTCAAAATCCCATATCAGTGGAGCATCTGAGAAGACATTGGCATCTAGCAACCAGTGACCCAGAGGGATAAAGACTTCCTCATCTCTCAGCAGGGAAGCTGAGCAACATCTCCTAGCTTAATAACAAAGGACTGGGAGGTGTGAGGTGGGGAATAAGTTTGCTGCTGGAAGGAGTCAGAGCTCTCACCTGGAATCTGGCCAAGGAGGTTGGTCAGAGAGAGACAGAGAGTCTGAATAATGGGGTTTAACTGGGCGGGCATATCTAGTGAAGTCCTTTAGGAGTCAGTCCTGGATCCAGTACTAGTCAATATTTAATTACGTGGATAATGGAGTAGAGAGTATGCTTATAAAATTTGCAGAAGACACTAAGCTGGGAGGGGTTGCTAGCACTTTGGAGGACAGAATTAGAATTCATATTGACCTTTACAAACTAGAGAATTTATTGAATTTCATGTTGTTAATTTCAGACCAGTTCAACAAAATGAAATTCAATAAAAACAAAGGCAAAGAACTTCACTTTGGAACGCAAAATCAAATGCACAACTACAAAATGTAGAATAACTGGCTAGGGGGCTGTATTGCTGAATAGGATATGAGGGTTTTAGTGGATCACAAATTGAATGAATGAACAATGTGATGCAGTTGCAAAAAAGGCTAATATTCTGGAGTGTATTAACAGGAGCATTTTATGTAAGATATGGGAGGCAATTGTCATGTTCTACTTGGCACCGGTCAGGCCTCAGCTGGAGTATTGTATCCAATTCTGAGTGCCACACTTTAGGAAAGATGTGGGCAATGGAGAGAGCTCAGGGAAGAGCAACAAAAATAACAAAGGTTTAGAAAGTCTGACCTATGAGGAAGAGTTTTAAAAAAAACCCAAACTGGGCATGTTTAGTCTTAAGAAGGCTGAGTGGGCTACCTGATAAGTCTACAGATCTGTGAAGGGCTATTAGAAGGAGGATGATCAATTGTTCTCCATGTCCACTGAAAGTAGGACAAGAAGTAATGGGCTTAGTCTGCAGCAAGAGATAGTTAGGTTAAATATTAGGAAAAACTTTCTAACTAGAAGGGTCGTTAAGCTCTGGAATAGGCTTCCATGAGCGGCTGCAGAATCTCCATCATTGGACGTTTAAGAACAGTTTGGACAAACACCTGTCAGGGTTAATCTAAGTTTACTTGGTTCTACCTTAGTGCAGGGGACTGGACTTGATGACTTCGTGAGGTCCCTTCTAGCCCTACATTTCTATTATTTTATGCTTGATTTAGGGCTTTGGAGCTGCATGCATCTAATTCCTCCATATGCAGATCTTTAACTCATCAATGTATTTCTCTCTCCTTTTGCCATTCCTTACACATTTGCTAACATGAACTGTTTAAAGTAAGTAATGCTGTTTAAAGTAAGAGATTAAACTTTTCATAGCGTCAAATCAACCACTGCCTCTCTATGAAGGCATCCCTCCTTCTCCCTGCCTTTCTGCACCAACCCTCTGTTTGCTCCCTCATTGCTTGGGAACCTCCCAGAGCAGCTCTGCCAGAATTCTCTAGGGCTGGGGTTCCTGTCTTTGGGGTTGGAGCCAAGAAAAGCTGTTAACTGCATCATTGCGTCTGATGCATTAACTGCTGCTGAATCCCATCTGCATCTCTCCTAGCATAGCTGTAGGGCTTGGGGAGGTGAATGTCAGATGACAGTAAGGAAGCTTAATGCATAATTCATATATATACCATTGGGAATGAAGGCAGAGCCAAATCTCTCAAAGCCATAATGTTTGTTTCTTAGTTTTAAATACAATCAGCAGCTTGCAAGCCACTGTGTAGTGTCACGTTTCTAGGGAGAAGTACAGAGGGACAGCCCCTTTGTATTCCCTCTTCTGCAGATCCCAGGGATCTACCAGGGATGGCTCTCCTGTGGGCTCCATCACCCTTTTCAATCTGGGTAGAGTGTACAACAGGGGTAGGCATCCTACGGCAGGCGTGCCAAAGGCAGCAGGCAAGCTGATTTTCAGTGGCACTTACACTGCCCGGGTCCTGGCCACCAGTCTGGGGGGGCTCTACATTTTAATTTAATTTTAAATGAAGCTTCTTAAACATTTTTAAAACCTTATTTACTTTACATACAACAATGGTTTAATTATATATTATAGAGTTATAGAAAGTGACTTTCTAAAAACATTAAAATGTATTACTGGCACGCAAAACCTTAAATTATAGTGAATAAATGAAGACTCGGCACACCACTTCTGAAAGGCTGCCGACCCCTGGTGTACAAGGTTGCCTTTGTAGTATTTGTACTTTTCTCATGAGCACCTCCCCAGGAGTGAGACCCTCTGACTGAGCAGTCCTAAGCAATCTAGTCACCATGGGAAGTGTGTGTTTAAGGAGCGTATACTTCATGTATATTAAAAGTCAAATGCTTTTTCATGATGCAGTGCAGAGGTGGCATTCTCAGAACTGTTTGCAGCACTGTGCTGGGGACCAAGGAGAGGTGGGTTGGTAACCTGAATGTGTGTCTTAAGATTAAAAAAAAATGAGTGGCTATTTTTTGGCTATTATTTAATAGATGTGGTCTAGCAGGTGCCAAATATTAGCATGCCCAAATGAAAGGAGATGAAGTGTATGGAGATAGGAATAAGTGTGAGTAAGGAAAACTACAAAGAAGCAGCTGTGAAGAGGCAAGTAAAATATAAGAGTTACTGTGGGAGTGGGGAGCTCCCAGCAAGAGGATTAAAACTAAGCAAACTAATCTTGGAAGCAGGGTAGAAAACTCAGAGTGATCAAATAATGTGACTCCAAGGGATTCTGTGCAGGAGAAAAGAGTGATTAATTATTCAAATGTTCCAGCAGTATAGGAATCAACAGGAGTTTTGCCTGAGAGAGGAATGCAGGATTTAACACACACAAATATCACTATCCCAAACAGAATTTCTATATTCTGAGAGGTGAGAAGAGCCAGAGTTCATGAGGGACCTCACTATTGCCAATTTGTTGTACATGGGAAGCCTCAGATTTTGTGATTTATTCATAGACTATAAACCCAGAAGGGACCATTGTGATCATCTAGTCTGACCTCCTGTATAACAC
This sequence comes from Mauremys mutica, assembly GCF_020497125.1. Lineage (NCBI taxonomy): Eukaryota > Metazoa > Chordata > Testudines > Geoemydidae > Mauremys > Mauremys mutica. Next base: position 54,763,048 of record NC_059079.1, read on the forward strand.
AAGCCATAGAACTTCCCCAAAATAATTCTGAGAGCACATCTTTTAGAAAAGCATCCAATCTTGATTTTAAAAAGTCAGTGATGGAGAATCTACCACAATTCTTGGTAAATTGTTCCAATGGTTAGTTACTCACCATTAAAAATGTACACTTTATTTCTATTCTGGATTTGTCTAACTTCCAGCCATTGGATCATGTTATACCTTTCTCTGCTAGATTGAAGAGCCTATTATTAAACGTTTGTTCCGCACGTAGGTACTTAGAAACAGTAATAAAGTGACCCTTTCACCTTCTTAGATTGAGCTCCTTGAGTCTATCACTGTAAGGCAAGTTTTCTAGCCCTTTAATCATTCTTTTGGCTCTTCTCTGAACCCTCTCCGGTTTATCAACAACATGCTTCTTGAATTGTGGGCAGCAGAACTGGACACAGTATTCCAGTAGCAATCATACCACTGCCAATTATTGAAGTAAAATAACCTCTCTCTGCTTCTACTTGATATTCCCCAGTTTATGCATCACAGGATTGCAACAGTTCTTTTGGCCACAGCGTCACACTGGAAGTTCATGTTCAACTGATTATCCACCGCAGTTCCCCAAATCTTTTTCAGAGACACTGCTTCCCAGGATAAAGTTCCCCATCCTATAAGTATTGCCTATGATCTTTGTTCCCAGATGCATACATTTACATTCAGCATCTCAAAATGCATATTGTTTGTTTGTACCAGGTTTACCAGGCAGTCTAGATCGTTCTGAATCAGTGACCTGTCCTCTTCATTATTTACCACTCCCCCAATTTCTGTGTCATCTGCAAACTTTATCAGTGATTTTTTTCTTTCAGGTTAAATAGCATAGGGCCAAGAATCAACCCCTGCATGATCCTACTGGAAACGCATCCACTCAGTGACTATTCCCTGTTTACAGTTAGCCGCTTTTTAAGCCATTTAATCTGTGCCATGTTAATTTTATATGCTTGTTTTTAATCAAAATGTCATGCGGCACCAAGTCAGATGCCTTACAGAACTCTACATCTATTACTCCAACAGTTACTTTTATCAACCAAACTTGTAACCTCGTCAATAAAAAAAACATTCGAGTTAGTTTGACAGATCTATTTTCCATAAACCCATGTTGATTTGCATTAATGACATTACCCTCCTTTAATTCTTTATTAATTGAGTCCTGTATCAGCAGCTCCATTATCTCGCCCAGGATCAATGTCAGGCTGACAGTCTTATAAGTACCTGGGACATCCTATTTACCCTGTTTTAATATTTAGCACATTAGCTTTTTTTCAGGCTTCTGGAACTTCCCTTCTGCTCCAAGACTTATTGAAGATCAACATGAATGGTCCAGAAAGCTCCTCACCAAGCTCTTTTAAAACTTTTGCATGCAAGTTATCTGGACTTGCTGATTTTAAAGTGTCTAACTTTACTAGCTTCTGTTGAACATTCTCCAGAGATAGTAGTGGAATGGAAAGGGTGTTATCACATATTACATAGTTCTGGTCTGGACTTTATTCTGCTTGCACACTATAAATGTGATGAAGTCTTGATCACTTGTACCTAAGCTACCATTAACTTTTTTGTTCTGTGATCAGTTCCTCTTTATCTGTTAGGACGAGGTCTAATATAGAATTCCCCCGGGTTGGCTGCAGCACTTTGAGTTAAGAAATTGTCATCTGTATTGTTTAGGAATTCCACTGATGCTTTAGTACTGGCAGCACGAGGCCTCCAGAATACATCACTCAAACTGAAGTCCCCCATCATCAGAGGGTTTTGTTGTTGTTTTGGTTTCTCCCACATGGTAGATAGGCGTGTAAGGAAGCGGTCATTTTGTTCCCTAGTGAGATTTGGTGCTCTGTAGCAGACACCAGCTAGTGCCCCATCCTATATTCTATCTGTTAGGACATTGATCGATAAGCATTCAGGATCACTTTCTTCCAAGTTATCAGTGACTCGGAAACAGGTAACACCATTTTTGACAAGAAGAGCCACTGGCTCTTCCCTTTTGCTCACTGATCCTTCCTAAATAAGTTATAACCATTGATTTTAACATTCCAGTTGTGTGAATCATCCCACCAGGTTTCAGAAGTACCAACTAGATTTGAATTTATGCTCATAAATGAGCAATGCCAGTTCCTCTCATTTGTTACACCATGTTAGGAACATGGGTATAGGCAATTCAAGAATTTCTTCTCCATGTCCTTTGGTTCCTTGATTTATTTTGTTTTCGACCTCTCAACTTTGTGCTAACTGAGCGCTCATATCTTCCATCATTTTACCCTCCTCTTCCGCTATTAGTTTAACCCCCTGCTGACTACTCTAGCCAGACTATCCCATGGAGATCGGCTCCCCTCCTACTGAGGAGGAGGCCATCCAAAGCATACTGCTCGCTCTCCCCAGAGAAGGTGGACCAAAACCAAAGCTCTACACCACTCACCTAGCCAGAATCTTCTGTCTTCTGTCTTCCTTTGCTTGTGGGACAGGAAGCATCTCAGAGAAGATGGCTTGGATGAGCAGCAGTACAAGGCCCTACGATAGAGAGAAATGAATGTCTATACATTCAGAGGAAATCTTTTCTTCCTCATATGGAGCACAAGCCCTTAAATTCACCAGAAGTAATGCAGTTCCACTGAATGGAAAAGTGGGGGCAACCACTGAGCAGTCAGGCAGGGGTGAGGACCTCCTCTATGTACTGTGCCTCAGCATGGGTTGGATATGGCTGTGAGTGGGCATGGCTAGTGAATCCATGGTGAGCACAATAGGAGGAGGCTGAGGCTACAGTATGACCAAGTAGTTGCTTATAGGTGCTCTGTAAGTTGGGAGCAAGATTCTGTCCTCCCCACTCACCCGCAGTCTGAAAGAATTATGCAAACAGCTAGTATCACTGCCACCAAGTGGTGCTGTGGGCTAGCTAGTACCGCTGGAGTAATCATTTCAAATCCTGCCTTAAAGAAAATGAGCTGGGTTCCATCCTAACCCTCTTTTTCCCCAGCTGATCTGTCTCACACATCTACCACATGACCTCAAAGTGGCAGTAGATGCACAAGGTATGTCCAGGGTTGGAAGAACTGGAAGCATGGGAGCTCAGCCCTAGAATAGCAAGGGATGCTGTATGTAAAGCCTCTGGTTGACAGAACTGTGTGGACACATAGGCACAGATTAGAAGGAACTGCTGCAGATTTGGGTGGCTGTGCTCTTTCAAAGATGTGTGGGAATCCAGGCAGCCTGAATAGCACCAGACTACCTTTCTCTTGCTTAATTTTCTGCCAGCAAACTAACTCTCAATTTAAATTAGTCCCTTTATTATTTTATTCTTGCATACAGATGCTGCTAATTTGAGGGAAACTGTCCACCTGTGGTCACTGAACTGGACTTTGTGTAGCATTGGCAGTGCCAAAGGTTAATACTCTTAAACATCACATGTGCTAATGGGAATAGGAAAACCCTTCTCTTGGCATTCCAGAATATTAATCTCTGAACTGTTTTGGTAATAGATGAACTGCTACATTCCAGTATCATCTGTGCTAGTGCTGAAATAACTCCAGACACTTTAGCCTAACAATAGAATGTTTATAGAATCATAAGACTGCAAGGGACCTCGAGAGGTCATCTAGTCCAGTCCCCTGCACTTATGGCAGGACTAAGTATTCTATAGACCACTCCTGACAGGTGTTTGTCTAATCTGCTCTTAAAAACTTCCAATGATGTTCCAAGATTCCACCACCTCCCTAGGCAATTTATTCTGGTGTTTAACCACCCTGTCAGGAAGTTTTTCCCTAATGTCCAACCTAAACCATCCTTGCTGCAATTTAAGCCCATTGCTTCTTGTCCTACTCTCAAAGTAAGAGTTGTTAAGAACAACAATTTTTCTCCCTCCTCCTTGTAACAACATTATTCAAGTACATCAAAGGTTCTCATGTCCCCTCTCAGTCTTCTCTTTTCCAGACTAAACAAACCCATTTTTTTTTCAATCTTCTCTCATAGGTCATGTTTTCTAGACCTTTAAATAAATCTCATCCTTTTCTGTGCTATTGTTTTATAATAATACGCCACAAATATGAAAAATGTCTTTAAAATTTCCTATTTGGAAGGGAAAAAGAAAGATGTTACTCTTTAAAACAAGATTCCTCCTATTTACATGTAACAAATGCAGAATCAAAGGACAAGCCTTCCATATTGTATCTGCAAAATATGCAGTCAAGTGTCAGAAGTATTTAGAACTATTTCATTGAGGGAGGAAGTATATACATGTAGACATTTTTTTCATCCCAAGGCATTTCAAAAAGACTGTGGGCCTGATTACTGTTGAGCACTGAGAGCACTGAAGTGGGAGTGCATCTGCCGAGCATCACTTGGAATAGCTTGTCAAATAGTTTTGGTTTGTTTTTAAACTTTTTGTCAAATAAAAAAAGTCATTGAAATCAAATTGTTTTTGCAAAAAAACATTTTTGCAACTACATTTGGGATGTACAATACCAGTCTCTCTCTCTTTCTACTTTCCATGTAGAACATAGGGCTTTTCCTTCCATCTTTACCGGTCTCCTGCTTTGATTTGTCCCATGTAATTTTGATCACTTTCTATTCTGTTTCTATTGTGTGTTTCCATGTTATCCTTAGCCTACCTCGTTCCCTCTTGCTGTGGGGGTTCCAGTCTAACTCTTGTCTTATGTTATTCATAAGCCCCTACCAAATTCACGGCCATGAAAAACACTTCACGGACCATGAAATCTGTTTTTTTGTGTGCTTTTACCCTATACTACACAGATTTCACAGCCAAGGCCAGCTTTTCTCAAATTGGGGGTCCTGACCCGAAAGAGTTACAAGGCTATTTTAGGGGATTGCGGTATTGCCACCCTACTTCTGGGTTGCCTTTAGAGCTGGGTGGCCAGAGAACAGGGGCGTTGGATGGGTGCCCAGCTCTGAAGGCAGTGCCCCTTAAGCAGCAGTGCAGAAGTAAGGGTGGCAATAGCATACCATGCCACTTGTGGCTGTGGCTCTGCCTTCAGAGCTGGGATCCTGGCCAGCAGCTGCTGCTCTCCAGCTGCCCAGCTCTGAATGCAGCACTGCCACCAGCAGCGCAGAAGTAAGGGTAGCAGTACCGCAACCATCCCTATAATAACCTTGAGACTATCCCCAAGGCGCCCCCCGCAACTCCTTTTTGGATCAGGACCCCTACAATTACAGCACCATGACATTTCAGATTTAAATAGCTGAAGTCATGAAATCTATGATTTTTTAAATCCTATGACCGTGAAATTGACCAAAATGGAGCATGAATTTGGTAGGGCCCTAGTTATTCAGGACTTTCCTTCGTGTATATCCTAGCCAGCTCCATTTTTTTAATCCATAATTTCCTGTCCTATTAGTACAATACCAATGGTGATATTTTAAAGCAAGCTACCCAGAAATGTAAAATTTAATGACTTCAATGTTCACAGCTGGGCCTTCAGTTTTAGCTCATCCACAACACTCCCACTTGTCATTCATGTAGAATTCCAAATGACAGGCACAAGTCAATAGCATAAACACCTGCCTGATTATTCACATACTTCAGCAATTCATCTCCCTGCAAAAACAATCCTATAATACCAACATACCTGCCTATAAGTGGGAACTTGATTCCTTCATCCTTGCCACCAAAAAGGAGGCGTGAGAGTGTGTGTGAAAGAGAGAGAGAAAGTGTACCACATTACCTCTACCCCAGTCGTAGAGGTCCCTCTGCAGAACTCGGAATTAAAAGTTGGCTGAATAGCCAATCACTGTTATGTTGCTATTTCAGGTTCTTCTTGTAAATCCAGGATGTATGACCTCTTTGCATCTTGATTTCCTTCATGGAGTCCAGAGAGAGATGGCTTTGGCTGCCTGTTTAGTAAATGCTTTGGGGAAATGTTCTGTCTGTCAAGTGATTTAGTTGCTGGCGGATGCCCCTTTGGAGGAGTTTGTGCCTCTTCCATCTCCTCTCATTCCAAGGATCTTAACAGTGGGAGTGGAAGCAATTGTAAAATTTTGGCCCAAAAGATGAAGTCAAACTTGGCCTTGAGGGTGAATTTTTCTGGAAAATCCAAGCAAATACAGTTTGGCTCCTTTTGAGAACAAGAAAGGGGTGGGGAGAAATGGAATTACTTTTCCCCCTTTAAAAAAAGATCTTGTGGATTAAAAATTCAGTGCTGAAGTGGCTAGGAACATAAACATGATATTCTGCATTGAAATAATCCTAACAGAATGATTTTACGTGTTTCAATGAAAATTGGTTTTGAGTTGACAATTAGAGCCTCTGAAAGAAAAAAATCACTCTGCCTATGCATAGAACACATTTGCATGGAGTTCTCTCATTTGTGTGGTCAGAAGAGAGGATCTGCATGTGTGGACGGGGGATTTGAAGAACCCCACACTTACCCTCACAAGTTGTGGAGGGCGGGGGGAAGCAGAGAAGAGAGGAAGATGGCAAAATGGTACCTTGGAATGAAATTATATAGTTCCAATATCTGGAAACTGCCAGGAGTAGTGTTTAAAAAAACAAAATCCCTTCTACACACCACCAAAAAGTTTGGGAAGATGGATTACTTAGCTTTCCTATCTTGTAGATCACTAGTTTGTATCCCACAAGCTGTCATGTCTTAAAATGGACATTTGTTCTTTAGAATCCTCATTCATTCTCTTCCTATGTGCTTGAGTAATACCTGTAAAGCTGTGCAAAGTAAGTTTTGGATAGCATGAGTTTAGATATTTTTTTTCCCATTTCACATTGTATGGGTTTGATATTGAATATTACTTCGTTTGAGATCGCAGTTTAATCAAATTCAGCAAAACACTATTTTGTGCCACTGGTCCCATATTTTTCACTCCAAACCATAAATGGGTCCAGCTTTGTTTAAACCTTGGCTTAGGTTCCTTCAAATGAAACTTCCTGAAAAGGTAGGTGTGTTTTGTTGTGTTTTTGGAACCTCTGCTAACCTGGCCTAGGTTCCAGGTTTATGAAAAGCTGAAACCAGGTCAGTTTTCTCTGGATTTGGATTTCATCCTGAGTTTTGCACAGCTTTCATCAAGATGTAAATAAGCTTGCTAGTGGCCATCCTGCTCCCTGGTAGATACATTCTCCACATAGTTTGGCACAACTGGCCGTTCTTATGAAGAAAGGTTTAGGACTGCAAAAGCATTAATGTTGCCAGTAAAGACTGAAGTGTATTGATGGAGTTGTAAGAGGAAAGTTAGGGCCAGCTTCGTTTATTTTATTTTTATTTTTATTCTTGGGGGATATTTAGTGTAAATGAGAGCTTTTCGTTAAATGCATGTCTAGCAATCTTATTACAGACCAGAAAGATTCTATGCCAAAACCACATATGCTTTCTTCATATTATAGTCAACTCATCCTATAACACATTGCTCTCACAATTATTATATTGTGCTGGGGTTTAATGAAGATGTATAGGCATCATCCATACCTTGCCGTAATAAATAGGGACCCCTCTGTGAACAACAGCACTGCCATTCACATGAATGGAATTGTGCTTGCTTATAACAAATGTGGAATTTGGCCCCAAACATCTTATACACCCTCTTGCTTACAGCACAGAAGTGGCTCTTTTTTGGGGGGTGGGGGGCGCAAGATTTTTAAGGGAAGGAGGCACCTATTGGAAAGAAAAGAATGTACTATCTTGGCTATTTGTTTAGAGGATCCCACAGGATCAGAGAGGTGATGTGCTTACTGGATAAAAGGATCTTTTGTGGAGCTTAGCTGTAAAGCTTGCCAAGGTCTCCCTTGCTGCATACTCTCTATCCCTCGCGGAGGTTCTGCAATGGAAAAATCTACATGGGACAGTAGAGAGTTTGGAGGACTCTAAACATTACACAGGTTTGTTTTACACATTCTAAGACGTGGAGGAGTCTCCTGTACTCTGTGTGCTGAACACTGTGCTATTCAGCCTAAGTTAGGCATGTTCTGCTGTTCGAAGCTTCCACGAGGCTATGGTTCTTGAGATTACATGATTGTATTATTTAAAATTAAGCAGTGATTGGAAGTCACTACCCCAGTTACTCTGTGGGGGCATCTGTGAAATGGTAATATTAGTCCAGCTCTGAGGGGGAGAGACCCTCATTCATCACAGAAGTCAAGTAGTGCATGGCAAGCCAGTGTGTGCATGTACGGTGCACTAAGTCAGCATGTGGACCTGGCTTGCCATGCGCTAAGTCTCTGTGTGGACAAGCCCATAGACTCTGAACTACCCACTCTCAAATCTGGCCTCAATCAGGTTTGAGGCACATTAGCAAGGTGCGGGTGGGGAAGCTTACCATTCTGCTGCCCTTGTTGTATCTGTTCTGTGGATGAACACAGGTTTTTTGTATGCTGGATTGTCAGTCTCCTGTGTATCAAAAGCAAACATCACTTAAAGCTGCAGATTTCAAAGTTCTAGGACCCTTTCACTCATCTAGTCTGGCTTCCTGCATTACACAGGCTGTAGAATTTCCCCAGGGAGTCACCATTTCATCAGGATTGGGACTGATGGACAGACCCCTCATCCTACTGTGTAGACCATGGCCAGACCACAGCACCTGAGTCTCCTCAGCCTCCAGCCAGAGCAGGATATATTGGAATCTATTGCGGATTTTAGAAGGCACAGGACTAAACATAAAACTAGTCTGTAGAATAAAGCAAACCCATTCCATTTTTAAAGCTAGAAACCGTGCCTCGACATCTTTTTAATACGAACAGGGACAGTAATTCAACAGTGACATTCCAACAACAGAGAAAGAAGGCATACAATCACCCCACAGCATTATACTGCTTTTTTCATGTGTGTGTGTGTATATTGGAGATTCCAAAAAATTAAATTAGATTGGAAAATAGACTTTTTACAACATGCCAAAATCCCCACAAATTGGCTCTTGTGCTGTGTTAGCTGAAAGCGCCCTCTGGTGTTGATATGGGGTCAGTACTGTGCAGTTTGATACAATGAGTTCTTGTTGCTCTGAAAAATCTCAGCGGGTATGTTTGAGTTGACTATTTGTAGACCGTGTAGTATTAGAACTACTATTTAGTATTAAAGCAAAAACTACCATGTACCATGTGTGGAACGACCTCCAATAGGGATAAGCAATCCTCTGAAGATAACAGACTGGCTTTCTACTCTTGGGTCTTTGGCTTCTAAGCCAAGTGCAAACTGTATTGAGGCGGCTGGCATTTTCAGTGGGGCCTCAAGATGGTAGGCACCAACCCCTCTCTTGATTTCAATGGGAAATGACATCAGTCCAGGGCAATCCTGGTTTCAAAGAGGGCCCACAGTTGAAAGGAGCAGAAAATTGCAATATCCTGGGTGGTCGTGAATGGGCATTCCATAGGGAGCAGCAGAAGGGGAGGCGAGTTGGAAAGTAGGAGGCCTAAAGCGATATGATGGCTGGTGGTGAGGAAAGGTGTGGTTAAAGATGGGGGGGAGGAGGTGAGTGGGAAGGGGAGGGAATGCAGAGAGGAACAGTGTTAAGGGGTGGGAGGGTGGGGAGGCAGGACCAAGAAGACAGGGAAATCTGGAGGGTTAGTGAGCTGAACACCATGACCAGATGAGCAGGGGAGGAATAGGAGGCTGGCTGACTGATGATTGATGATTGATTAGGTGGCAAATGAACAAGGCAATAAATTACATAAATTAACTGTAGAGCTCACACTAAGCAGCATGTAGATAACCAGGAGTTATGCAATTCATCCATTCAGCTGAGAAACACATGGGCTGTCATTTGGCATGGCTGAAGTTATCGTTTGCCATCTGCATTCCTCAGACATGGGGCCAGCCCAGCCAAAGTGGAGAGGCTCTGAGAAATGGAAAAGACATTCTGGGGCTGGGAAACTTTGAAATACCAGGTGCAGTTATGTGTGTTTTAGAAGATGTAAGTAAATAAATCGCTGGCATTTTACCTGGGCTTCTGCACTCCGGTAACTCACCAGCATGGTGAAGGAGTTTGCTAAAATATCATTCAGGGGGCTCCCTTGCCTCTGCAATCCTGCTCCACACGGCTTCACCACTTGGGACCTTCTGTGGGTGATGAGGCAAGGCCAGGAGTTGCCCCTAAGTCTGCACCAAACTCATCTAACCAGAGAGGCCCCACCAGTGGCTGAGTACATCTCCTATTGGTGTTCATGGAGAGCCCAGGCATTCAGTGATTCTAGCTTTGACTAACCTAAAACACGTACCATAGGATATTTCCTTCCCTGTACACAGGAACAGCTGGCTCCCCTTTACAACTGGATTGGCCAGTCTGGAGACTCCTAAACCTCATTCCACAGAATCATGGGAGGGAATCCTGGCCCCATTGACATCAGTGGGGTCAGGCTTTCAAACCACATCTTCCCATAGAAAACTCCAAGAGGAGCTGTATGATGCCCTGGCCCCAACAACAAAAACACACCAGCTCTGCTTGTGCTGCTTTCTTTCCTTTAGAGAACTGTAACCTCTTCCCTCCTCAAACTCTCCCATCATCTATCCTTGTTTCTCCTCTTCCTTCCTTTACTACCTCACTCCCTTTCCTTCCCCTTGGTCCTTATCAAATCTGAGGCTCCACAAGTGTCTCAGTACATCTCCCATTGATGCCTATGGAAACACACACTACTTAAAAATAGTCCCCCACGTATGATCTTTGTTACCCAGGTCTTCTTCTCTATTGAGGAGCTTCCTTTACAATTCCCTCCCCCTTTCCTAGGTCCTTCTCCTTCCTAATCACTTCCTGGCTGAATCCTTTGTATCCAGCATGGGTTAATGAGCTGCAGCTGCCATGCTGAGTTAGCAGGATTCCAGTAGCATCACTGCTAAATTCCAACAGCTGGCAACAGGGCAGGTCCACAGAAAACTCCAGCAGCCGACAGTTCCCTATGGATCTTTGCCTCATAGGAGGGTGATGTGATGTTACTAGGCCATGTGTGCACCACCTCCTCTCTGCTCTGAGAGGGGGAAGGAGCAGGTAGCAGGGGAAGAAGCAAGGTTGGGGCTCATACTGAAAGCAGTGATGGGGAAGAAGCTACAGCCGTAAACACCCTCCCTAGTGGTTAAAGGCTACTGTTTGCAGGCTATGCTTCAATGGAATCTACACACCTCTTCCATGAAAGAAATGGCCACTAGGCAAAACTATCCATCTTTATGCTATAAATTGAGTAACTGGCTTTGGTTATGGGCATGTGCACACAGAAAACATAATCTAGTTATGAGCCTGGGAGTTGGGATCTAGGTTCTATTCCAGCCTCTATCACAAACTTGCAATGAGATATCAGGCAATTATTTTTGTTTGTGAGGTTTTTCCATACACCAATAGGGAAGAAAAACATACATTTTTTTAAATAGGAAAATAAACTTGTAATATCACAAACTTGCAAGGGAGTCTCAAGGAGAGTTGTGAAATCTGAGATTACTTCAGTCTATTTAAAAAAAATAATTGCTTTCAAGTGGGTGTCACTTGAGTCATTATATCCTTATAACTTTGAGTCTTGACATGATGCGCACACACACTGACCATGGCGTTACACTTCGGTGACTTCAAGGGAAGGAGCACAAATTACAAATCCACATGCAAACATTTTTGCTTGCTCAGCATCTAGAAGAGATTGTGTAGTAATTATGCCCTGGAGCAGACAGCAAGCTGCCTATTTCTCAACCACATGTAGCAAGTGCAGCCCCTCTTTGTGCATTTAAAAAAAAGTGTCTGCTTTCTGAATGGTAGAAAATAGGGCTGTCGATTAATTGCAGTTAACTCACGTGATTAACTAAAAAAAATTAACTGTAATTAAATAAACTAACCACGATTAATTGCAGTTGTAACTGCATATTAAAGAATAGAATGCCAATTGAAATGTATTAAATATTTTGGGATGTTTTTCTATATCTTCAAATATATTGATTTCAATTACAATACAAAGTGTAAACTGCTCACTTTATATTTTTTATTACAAATACTTGCATTGTAAAAATTATAAAAAAGTGTTTTTCAATGCACCTCATAAAGAGATTGCACTACAGTACTTGTATAGTGAAAGTGCAAATTACAAATATAGATTTTTTTTGTTACATAAATGCACTCAAAAACAAAACAGTGCAAAACTTCAGCGCCTACAAGTCTACTCAGTCCTACTTTTCATTCAACCAATTGCTAAGACAACCAAGTTTGTTTACATTTACAGGAGATAATACAGCCCACTTATTTACAATGTCACTAGAAAGTGAGAACAGGCATTTGCAAGGGACTTTTGTAGCTGGCATCGCAAGGTATTTACATGCCAGATATGCTAAACATTCGTGTGCCCCTTCAAGCTTTGGCTACCATTCCAGAGGACATGCTTCCTGCTGATAGTGCTCGTTTAAAAAATGTGTTAATTAAATTTGAGACTGAACTCCTTGGAGAATCGTATGTCTCTGGCTCTATTTTACCCTCATTTTGCTATATATTTCATGTTATAGTAGTCTCAGATGATGACTCAGTCAGTACATGTTCATTTTAAGAACACTTTCACTGCAGATTTGACAAAACGCAAAGAAGGTACCAATGTGAGATTTCTAAAGATAGCTACAGCACTCGACCCAAGATTTAAGAATTGGAAGTGCCTTCCAAAATCTGAGAGGGACGAGGTGTGGAGTATGCTGTCAGAAGTCTTAAAAGAGCAACACTCCAATGTGGAAACTACAGAATCCAAACCACGAAAAAAAGAAAATCAACCTTCTGCTGTTGGCATTTGACACAGATGATGAAAATGAACATGTGTCGCTCTGCACTGCTTTGAACTGTTAGAGAGCAGAACTTGTCATCAGTATGGACGCATGTTCTCTGTTATGGTGATTGAAGCATGAAGGGACATATGAATCTTTAGCGCATCTGGCATGTAAATGTATTGTGATGCTGGCTGCAACAGTGCCATGAAAACACCTGTTCTCACTTTCAGGTGACATTGTGAACAAGAAGCAGGCAGCATTATCTCCTGAAAATGTACACAAACTTGTTTGTCTGAGTGACTGGCTGAACAAGAAGTAGGACTGAGTGGATTCATAGGCTCTAAAGTTTTACATTGTTTTGTTTTTTAGTGCAGTTATATTTTGTACATAATTCTACATTTGTAAGTTCAACTTTCATGATAAAGAGATTGCATTACAGTGAATTGAAAAATATTATTTCTCTTTTACAGTGCAAATATTTGTAATCAATAATAAATATGAAGTGAGTTCTGTACACTTTGTATTCGATATATTTGAAAATGTAGAAAACATCCAAAAATATTTAAATAAATGGTAATCTAGACAGCCCTAGTCGAAAACGAATAGCATTTTTGCATAAGTTACTATACACAAGATGGCTGCATTACATAGTCATGTAAAGTACACAATTTGGGAGGCGAAGCCAACGACTCCTGAAAGAACCGGACACTCCATAAACCAGAATTGATACTTACATTAATGGACATCCAATTACAGTGACAAATTGGGAAAAACTGTAACATCATCTCACAGTTTTGAGTAGGCCTGAATACACACACCTCTCTGAAGAGAGGCATGACTTGATGCAATAATCTAGTGGAAAAAGTGTACTTTTGCTCCAGAACATCTCTATGTTAAAAGTAGCTGGTTAAACTACTTAGTGTATACAACTAGTCTTTAAGAGAGCAAGGTGCAGACTGCAAAACTTATCTTGATGCCTATTAAAGGTGAACTTGAAAAGCTGCTGACCCAGACTAGTGCTCAAGGTTCAGAGTTTCTTGTGCAACTGTAGATATTCTCTCAAACACTTACAGTAAAGCAAGTAATGAAACATTTTAATGCAGCCTGTATAAACAATGTTCTGGGACCTTAATATACTAATGGCCCATCCTCAGCAACTGTCAGTCAATGTTGTTCGAGGGGCAGTCTTGTCCTTCTGTATTTGTACAGTACCAATGGGGTCCAGGTCTGCAATGGGGCTGTATATGACATCAAGACAGAGAGACTTCCAATGGCACTAAGCCAAATAAGGATCTAAACTTCATTTTTTCTAAATTGCCCTTTGTTTACCTTTAAGCCAGAGATGGGGAAACCCTTTTTCTATGAGGGGCCACTGACCCAGAGAAAAAATCAGTCACAGGCCACACAAAGCCCTGGAGGGGGGAGGGTGCGGAGGCTCAGGGCTTCCCCCTGCAGCGGGGCAAGCCTGAGTGGAGACTCGAGGCTTCCTCTAGGCTCTGAGGTGGGGCCAGAAATGAGGGATTCAGAGTGCGGGAGAGGGCTCCAGGCTGGGGCAGAGGGTTGGGGTGCAGGAGGTGAGCGGTCTGGCTGGGGGTGTGGGGCTGGGGATAGGGTTTTGGGGTGCAGGCGAGGGCTCCAGGCTGGGACCAGGGGGTTTGGAGTGCAGGAGCGAGCTCAGGGTTGGGGCTGCAGGAGGAGGTTTGGGGTATGGGTTCCAGGAGACAGTTTGGGTGCGGGATGGGGCTCGGGTCTGGGAGGGAGTTAGGGTGCAGGAGAGGGTTCTGACCTGGGGCAGGGGGTTCAGGGTGCAGGCTCCGGCCCGGCAGCGCTTACCTCAGGTGGCTCCCGTTCGGGGTGCAGTGGGGCTAAGGCAGGCTCCCTGCCTGCTGGGGCACCGCGCTACTCCCAGAAGTGGCCGCCATGTCCGGCCCCTAGGCAGAGAGGCCAAGGGGCTGTGCATGGTGTGTGCTGCCTGTGCACGCAGCTCCCATTGGCTGCCGTTCCGGGCGAATGGGAGCTGTGGAGCCAGCGCCGAGAGCGGGGGCAGCGTGCAGCTCTTCCCTGATTGCCCCTGCTGGTAGGGCTGCAGGGACATGCCGGGAGCTGCGTGGAGCCAACCCGACTTCTGGCAACCCAGCACTCGCGGCTCCAGCCCCACGCGGGGGCACTGAGGCTCGGGGCTTCTGGTCTGCAGCACAACTTGCTGCAGGCTGGATGAAATTAAGCAGCAGACTGGATACAGACCACGGGCTGGAGATTCCCCACCCCTGCTTTAACCGTTAAATGCAGAATGGGAAGCCCAGTGATGTTTAAAAAAAATCCATAACTCGGAAATGCAAAAAGCAAGCCCTATTAGAGAGAGTCTGGATAAAGACCACTACAGTCGTGCTTTAATAGACATGAAAGATCTTTTGGTTTTGATTTTTTTTTTGGTGGTGGGGGTACTAAGTACTGAGGTCAAAGAAATGCAGTTTGTTGCTCTAAGTCAATTTCTGGAGCTGGGGTAGTTTTCTATATACAGAAAAGCAGGTTTGAATTATTCTTCATTTTAATAATTTTTAGCTAAAGAAAAAAGCCGTGCTAATGTATCAGCTCTGCAGCAAACCACAAAATACAAGTGCTTCCCTGAGAGCAGGGCAAATGCAAGAGAAATTGCTATGGCGTTAGTAGCATACAGCACAAGTATAAATTCTGCATTGTATAGAGTATGTTGCAAACTTCTTTACATAAAACTTTTTTTCCAGCACATACCTGCACTGGGGTTTAAGTATTTAACTGCTTATACAAGGACAGTTTAGCTGGTGGTATGTAGCCAAATGAAGTGTGAATTTACTTTATGGCCTAAACAGCAGAGTTCATAAAGTATGGGTGTCATGGCCAGATTCAGCATATCAGGAATCAATACAGAGCTACCTTTTAATGCATTATGGCATCAGACCAAAAAGAGACAGATTGCTTTTTCCTCGTGAGCTTTAGAATGATATAAATTCTTCTCTTTTAATTTCCACATGACTAAACACAGGAGCTCTTCTGTAAGGAGAGGTCAGAAGAGACTTTATAAAAAGCAACTATTTTGTTTGAGTGTGTAAAAACGTACGTAAAGGCACATAATATAATTTCCAGACACACTGCCTGGCTATGTGTTCTGTTCAGTTACCCAAAGAGATCAGGGCACTTGCCCATCTGTTGTACCCCATCCTCCTTATTCACTTTAAAACCAGCAATGGTTAATAGCTACGCAGCAATCCTTAATGTGTGAGAAGTAGGTATTCATGTGCTGTAGGAAGCTGCTGTAAATTGCTGTAACTCCAGTGACACCAATGGAATTACATTGATTTCCACCTTATGAGGATCTGACCCTAAAACGCTGTGTAGTAAGAATGCATATAAGTGGATATCACCACTAGGGACAGGATTAAATTAATATTTGCACTTATTAGCATTTTATAGCCAAGGATTACAGTAAAGATGGTGCTGCTCTGATCCTGTACAATATACAGGTACCTTGGATAGACAGACAAGTAGTAATAGCCCATTTTAGAAGTGCCACACTGGAGTTGTAGAGTTTAAGGCTCTGATTCAATTAAGGACTTAAGCATGTACTTAAGTCTATCCCTACACAGCAGACCATGTGCTGAAGTGCACCTAAGTCCCATTAACTTGAAGCCTTGGCTACACTTGAGAGTTACAGTGCTGTTAGTGGCTTTATAGCGCTGTAACTCACTCCTCGTCCACACTGGCAAGGCACATACAGCGCTGTATCTCCATGGCTACAGCGCTGCTTGTACTTCACCTCCCCGAGAGGAATAAAGAGAATAGCGCTGCTGCTGCTGCAGCGCTGGGGTGCCAGTGTGATCAGGAAATAATCTTAGTACGCTGTGACTGACCTCCGGAAGCTTCCCATAATCCTTTTAAGTGAATGTTCTGCTCTTTGTTTTGTTGTGAACTCCGTTCTCCCAGAGCTGCTTATCAAAAAAACCAAACACAGCTACTGTTTGCTGTGAATGAGCAGAGGCAGGCAGGGGGCTCCCTTTGGAACGCCCACAGCTAGTGTTTGCTTGAGGAGAGGGGGAGGGAGGGGGCTTGAGGAGAGAAGCAGCACGGCAGGCGGAGGGGGGGGTCCGTTTCGGCGCGGCTGCTTATCTGGTCTGTGAGGAAAAAAAACAGCTGCTGTTTGCTTTCAGTGAGTGAGAGAGAGGTGGGGGAGGGGGTCAGAACCTGCAAGGCAGCTGCTGACAGTGTCAGCTCCAAAAATCCACTCTCTCTCTCTCTCTCCCACACTCCCTGTCACACTCCACCGCCCCCCAGCCTTTTTGAAAAGCACGTTGCAGCCACTTGAACGCTAGGATAGCTGCCCATAATGCACCGCTCCCTATGCCGCTGCAGATGCTGCAAATGTGGCCATGGCAGTGCGCTGGTAGCTGTCAGTGTGGACAGACTGCAGCGCTTTCCTTACTCAGCTGTACGAAGACAGCTTTAACTCCCAGCGCTGTACAGCTGCAAGTGTTGCCATACCCTCAGTAGGGCTTCAGCAACTGTTTAAGTGCTTTGCTAAATTGGGACCTAACTGCAGTGCCCAGGGTCACACAGCAAGACCTTGGTGAAGGCAGGGCTAGTATCCTGCTGTACGTATTGGCCCCTGCTTTTCTCACCAGCCTGTTGGACTAAGTGAAACTAAAAATCTTTAACTCTGAAATCACCATGGATTTCTAGTCTGGCCTATTGAGGAGGGACTAAAGATTTTAAATTTATTTCATTCTGAGCCTGAATTTGGATCCTCCCCTGTTCCTGAACCTATCAAAAACAGGCCTTTTGCTTGAAATTTTCCATGTGGAGGCCTTGACCCTAGGTGAATTTTTACATGTACTTTAAAAGCCATTTCTGAGATATGGAACTTGCATTAGAAAGCCAAAAATTCCAAGTTAAGGTTAAACGTAAAGAAAACTACGGAATGAAAGCATGGAAAATTCCCATGGAAGTACCACCAACAATTTAACTTTGTTCCCCTTCCCCTATAACCAGCTGAAACATCATTCAGGCAACTAGTTTAACCCATAGAGGCTACATTGGAGATATAAATGATGTGGTTACACTCACATTGGGGGGCCCATTGTACTAGGTGCTGTTTAAACACATAGGAGGACATGGTCCCTACCCCCAGGAGGTAATGGTCAGACGATGTTGAGAGTGGCTGACTGGTGCATGAATTGGCACACCAGCTGCAGCAGTCTGTGGTATAGAAAAAATGTGTAATTAGTAGCTCCTAGCCATTGTCTTCCGCTTCAAAAGACTCTAAGGAATAGCCAATTAAATAGGTAATAGAACCCATATTTAAAATGGGGTAACTGAGGCAAGAAAATAAGGAGCCATTCACACAGAAAAATGTGTGTTGAGAGATCATGTTATGTTATAACACAAGAGGTCTCTGAATTTCTCATAAAATGGTTTGGTTTTGGACTGTGTAGGACACAGTTAACACCACATTACTGAACCCTTGATCTTTAATCTGCTTCCCGTCCCGTTTTCATTCACATGGGTAACAAACAGTGTTTAATTTTGTCATATAATAAGCTAGTCCTCCAAGTATGTACTGACGTGTACATTTGGTTATGTAGATTGGACCTTAGTGACTGGCCACTATGGTTAGATTGCAGGAGTTGCTGAACCTTATCTTGGGCCAATGATTCTCAACCTATTTAGTGTTGTGGGCTGCATCCAGTAATGGCCCTGAGGATGTCACATGGGCTGCAGCTCTGTTCTGACTGGGCTGCAGGTTGAGAACCACTATCTTGGGCTTTAATCACGGGACCATGTCTCTTTCTAGTAGCCTTAGGAATTATCATAGTCATTATAGTGATGTCATTTTTCTAGTTGCAAAACATTTAAACCAAAAGAAAATATTCCTTGACAAAACCTACTCTATTTTGCTCTAAATATAGCAGTAAGAGGCCGTAAGGAGAGCAGTAAGGAGTAGGCGAAATTTATATTTTAAATGCTCTTGGTGCCATGAGTAGGACAAACCACTGTCTTTTTAACTTATGCAGAAGTGTGTGTTTGAAGACCTTCACTCCAACCACACTACACTAAAGAACAGCTTATTTTATTTAAATATTTACCTTTAAAACTTATGCCATAAGTCTGACTCTGTTCAGTCTTTATATCGCCGCAAATGTAGGTGTGTTTGTGAAGGAGGGACAAACTTTGAAAACTTCTGCTTCTCCAAAAAAAAAAAAAAAAAAAGAGGAGGAGGAAGGAGTAACATGCCTTGTCAATAATATGTTAACTATTTACTTGTATAAAAGTCAGGTCCTTGAAACATATTACATACCATTTTATTTTGAAGCATGCTGCAGAAATCTCAGTTCTCCAGAGCAAGTGAAGATTTGCAAAGCAGCAGTTAAGCCATTGTACCTTTTAATTTACATACACAAATTACTGAATTTGTTTAGATTTGAAAATAAGGGGCCAAGAAACAGTTCATCTTTGTCTTAAAGTCATCTCAAAAGCTTCCTTCTTTTCTTTCTCCACTGTTTATTGTCCATGTCTTCAGTATCATCCGGAGGATCTGGCATTATGAAACCATCTGTCAGCTTATAATAGACTACTGTGGAATCTGACTCAACTATAGCCAGGATAACTGACAGTGGGGAATCCGTTTCATCTTGTGGAATACATGCTTTCTGCATGATCTCTCTGAGCCTGAAAGAAAGGTAGTCAGTTAGGAATCTATTCACAATCATTTCAACATAGCATCAAACTAAAACTGCAATATCACTTATTTCCCAGGATTTATAGGGTTGAGGACATCCCAGCCAGTAAACCGTGAACACTTCTGCTGTCCAGTGGATTCTGTACCTTTAAAGGACCTTCCCACAGATGCACTGCAGTGGCAATACTGCTTATTGCCTAATGGATACCACCATCCTGCTTAGAGAACCCATTTCTCCCTGCAGCAGAAAGCAGGAAAGAGGAACAGTGGGAACAAAGCATTACATTTTCAACATAGTGTTCTCTCTCTTACCAGCTATGCTTAGGCTTTTCTGTTTACAAAGTTTTCAGAGCCTACAGTATTTCAAAAAAAAGAACAGGAGTATTTGTGGCACCTTAGAGACTAACACATTTATTTGAGCATAAGCTTTTGTGGGCTACAGCCCACTTCATCGGATGCATAGACTGGAACATATAGTGAGGAGATATATATATATATATATGCTCAAATAAATTTGTTAGTCTCTAAGGTGCCACAAGTACTCCTGTTCTTTTTGCGGATACAGACTAACACGGCTGCTACTCTGAAACCTATAGTATTTCATTTAACTTATCCTTAAAGTTGCTAGAGCCATGATCCATTATAAACAATAATTTTTATGTTGTAAAGCACGTGACTATTTGCCTTCAGTACACACGCATGTTCAACACCATGATTAGCATTAGTTCAGGGTAAGCGATAAAGTCCTATGATCCGGTCCCACTAGTCAGCCCTGTTAGGCGTTAAGATTTCTGGAGTTAAAGAAATGCATTTAAATGTCTGAAGAAAAGTTAGCCTTCATTTTGATTTTAAAATTCTCCACTTGCACAGACCCCTGCTGGAACTGGATTCATCAATATATTAACAGGTAGTGCCCTGACTTATATACAGTACAGTATACACCAGCTGACTACATTGCCACCTTATCAACCATTTATAGTATGGTAGCCCCAAGGGGCCCGATCCACGATTGGGGGCCAAATTGTGGAAGACACGGTACACAAACGAGACAGCCCCTGAAAACTTCCAATCTAAATAGACGTGATGAACGAAGTATGAAATGGAGCATTATCTCCATCTTACACATGGGTGAACTGAGGCACAGAGCAATTGAGTGAGTCTGTGACAGAGCCAGAAAATGAAGTCAGATCTCCTGCCACCCAACCCAGTCCGTTATCCTCAAAGGTAGCTTCCAGGGAGAGGATGACAAATAGTTAACTAACACTAGCTGTCGTCTACTTTCTGCTTCCTATTTTTTAAAGCCAGGAAAACACACAGAGAAGAAATGCCTCCATCTCAGATCATTTTAGGAATAATATGTTG
The DNA here is from genome assembly GCF_020497125.1 of Mauremys mutica. Taxonomy (NCBI): domain Eukaryota; kingdom Metazoa; phylum Chordata; order Testudines; family Geoemydidae; genus Mauremys; species Mauremys mutica. Next base: position 54,783,799 of record NC_059079.1, read on the forward strand.
ACTATTTACTTGTCTACTAATTGAATCAAGGGGCCCCGGAGGTTGGGAGGTGGGGAGAGGTCATTTTAGGATCCAAAAATCACAGCACAAATCTACAGGGCTCTAAGAGAAATGATTTAGTCCAACAGAGTCGAGGATGTTAAGAGCGGTGACATGTACCAGGTAAGAGTGCATAATGGCTTAAATCAGCAGTTCTCAAAATGTGGATCAGGACCCCAAAGTGTGTCACAACCCTCTTTGCAATGAAGTTTGAGAACCCCTGGCTTAAATGACTGATGTGGCAACATCTGTATATGACATCACTGAAAACCATCTTGTTTTCTAATAAGCCTTGTGTGGAGAGTTTGTCCATGATATTGCTACAGAACCAGTCCCTACAGTATGCATACGCCCCCATCACTTGATGTACCTTTGAGTCCCCTCCTCCCCCAAGAGATGTAGATCCTGCAAGTCAGACACTGGCTCAAAATGAATGTTTCCAAATGCACCTGTTCTCAAGCTCTAATTATCTCCCTCCACCCCATTTGAAAGATTAGAGGATCACAGAGGAATCAAATGGGAAGTGGCAGAGGATAAAGCAGCAGCCTGGAAGCCTAAATGATATTTTAAGCACATGATCTTCCCAGTGCTCTATTAGCACTCTCAGAGTTTTGCAGAAATCAGTCACACTTCAGTTTCACTAAAGAAGAAAAACAAAGATTTCCTTGCAGGTTTTATGGTTGGGCCCCACGCACAGAAGGTGTCATGCAAAGGGAGGCCTGCCAGCCATTTCACACAGCAAAGACATTTAAATGATCATAAGCCATATTTTCACACCCCTGTGTTACTACAGATGCTGCTGGTGGCAAAGCAGAGATCAGCTACGCAAGGAGATGCTGTGTGTGTAGGGCAGAAGGGGACTGCCTCCAAAATGCTTAAAGATCAAACACCTTAAATGAGCTCTCCTCCTACCTCTATATGTTAGTACTATTTTGATTGCCAAGTGGTTTTCAGTTTGGGCTCTCCCTGCCAGGGTCCATGGTGGTGCAGCTGTACATCACTGGCCCAGGGACACCAGCTAAAGTGCCGATGTCAAGCACAGTTCAGCATGTAGGGGGAAAATACCCACCCCTCACTCCAGATTGAATTGCTCATTTTTTTTAACCTAGAGGGAGCTCAATTATGATTTGAAGTGGGTTGGAGCATGCGGAAATAGGGTCCACTACAAGCGACACCTTCAGAACTGCAGGGTTCTACTCTTCTCTAGCCTTCCACACTGTGATGAGCAATTTTCCATACGACACACCAAACGGCCGTAGGGAGGGGTGACAAGTGCCCTTTTCACAGAAGCACACTGAATAATAAAAAGTGTGTGAGTGAAGAGTGTTCTAGAGTTAAGGAAGGATTCTATGGGGTCTCCCTGGCATCTGCAACACTATAATTTTGCACATAACAGCAAGTGTCCCATTCTCTCATCTTTGCTGCAGACATGTGCCCTAAAAGTAGTGCACAACTCTGGAAACTGCCCTGCCAATTAAGAATTCAACAGCAGGTCAGAAGGTAGACAGAGGCCTGGTCTGCACTACAGAGTTAGGTGGACAGAAGGCAGCCTACATCAACCTATGTAACTGTCCCACTATGCCAACCTGCATGAGAGACATAGAGTCAATGTTGATGTGGTTAGGTCAATGCAGTGTAGACATCAACTGTTACTGGCTTTCAGAAGCCATCCCCCAATGCCCCACACTTGACAGTACAGTCAGTACAAGTGCTCCTGGTGATGACGCGCACCGCCCACACAAGGAGTGTAGTGTGGACATGCAAAAGCAATTTAACTAGTGCGGTGGCTGTATGCTCACAGAACTTAGGTTAACATAGTTTGGTAGTGCCCAGAGTCCTGTTAGAGAAACACCAGCCGATGCAGGATGGTGGTAGTGCCCATCTGGCTGCAAGAGGGATTTCAAGACCCATGAAATTTAAACTCATACTCATTTTAAGAGTAGCCCTGGGACTAGATTGAAGCATGTGCTGTTGGTTGGAGGGGTCTTTACTTACTTCCAAACACAGAAGGAGCTCCTTACTGTTTATTCTTGAGTAGCCTGAATCATTTAAAATTAGACTAGACAATCCATGGGCTTGTCACCATCTAACTCCTTAGGGAGAATATTTCTCTTCCTAATAGGCCTTAGCGTTAGCATTTCCCCCCGATTGTCTAAGACCCCCTTTGCTCAATTTCATGACATTTTCAGCAACTGGGCCATTCTTTAACACAATCAATATTACCAGACAAACCATTTTCAATCATGGCTTAAGATGCTCCAGGGGGACCCATCATTGGAACACGTAATTTTTCTAATGCAGACAGGGCCAAAGGAGCCTGTTGAATCTTGTGGAAAATACAGTGTATAGCAACTAGATGTGATGCAATGCAATGCAATGCACTGTTGGAGATTATCTGGAGGAGAACTTTTAAAAGGAATAAGTCCCTGGAACTCAGGAAGTCTGCGGACGCATGTGTTTCCTGTTTCCCTTCAAGGCATCATTGTTGGGATCACATACAGCATTTTGATTAAGTTCCTTTGCAGCCATGGTCAATCATAAGAGCAGGTAGGAAGATAATTAGACTGCAATAGCTGTTTATCTAGATTTGCACTGTGAATTTGATGTACATCAGATCTGCAATGAACAAAGAGACTGATAAACACTGCGCTATTTTTAAAAAAAATAATATAGATACAACAAAGAGGATTTTCTACTTCAAAAGGATCATTGGCCCTAAGTAAAGAAATGCCAAGAACTGACGCAGCCCCTCTCCAGATGTCCTCTCTGCATTTTGGCCTTCTGAAATATTACTAGATATTTGTCTGCCAGATCTGGCAGAGCTAATAATCCTTCACTTCAATAACTTAAGATAGCAGTATGAACTAGTACACTTATTCAAAGAACACGACTACAGCTTAGATAATAGAAAAAGGCAAACCACTATCTCCTGTTAAGGTTTCACTGCTATGAGGGGTTTCTGCTCCCATAAACATCTCTAACTGAAACCACTTGTATACAGATGGCCTTTTCTTCTAGGAAAAGTAGAATATTAGCAGCATGGGGAATAAAGGAGCTCAATTATCCACAGCAGAGCCTATGGTGGTGCAGGCTTCCCCCCCATAGGTCTTCCAATGTGCCTCCAACTTCACTTGAAAAACCACATACCAGATTGAAAGCATAGCTCTGTACCTGTATCCAGTTGATTCTCGACTCCTGCAGGGAAGAGTCACAGATTTTAATGCTAGAAAGGTCCATTATCATAATCTATTCAGACCTTTTGCACAGTACAGGCCAGAGAACGTCTCCCAGGAACTTCATGGGGAGGTGTGTGTGGGGGGGGAACTGTTTCCCATATTTGCACTTTGCTTATTTCCCGAGTCCTCCTCCTCTGACGGAAAGAGCAAAAAGTGGTCCCAACTTAATTTTCTCTTAATAGCCAGAAATGGTTCTTCCCCAGGGATTGTTGACAGGTGCTCAAGATGTAGCCTGACCTCTCTCCAGGGCCTGGTAACATTAAACAGTTCTTGAAGAATGGAGAATTAAATTCTAGTGTATTACCCCCGCTTTACCCCATCAGAACAGTTCCAACTGCCTCCATTCCTCAACATTCTCAGCAGCAGCGACCAGTCTTGTGAAGTCCTGAGCAGCCTCAAACGTTGTTCCCAGTGAGACTGAAGGAAACCGAGGATGCTCAGCTCCCAAACTTCAAAGCTAATGGTTTAATTCCTTAGCGCTGAATCCTGCATTGCTTATTCGGGTACCCCAAGAAATGATCCATCCTCCAGGACCAACAGGGACCAGAATGTTGACTACTCTGTTTTAATCTGAACCAGTGCTAGAAGGCTGTCTTCATTTTCACTGTATTCCTGATTCCCCCTTTCTCATGCATCAGTCATCATGCAGCCTCTGTGTTACAATATCCAGTCTTTCCATCTTTACTGATCAACTGAGTATACATCAGTATCAATGGTACAATGCTGATGGCATGCACCGTGTATAGATGGTCATTACCTACAGCTATTTCTCCTCATTGTTATCTTCTTCAAAGGACATAAGAGTTAACAGACCCTGTGCACTGGGCTTCAGTCTTCAGATGTCCTGGCTGTTTTGGACCAAACTCTCCTCCCAAAAATAAAGCTCACCTAGTTCTAGGACACACAAGTTACTTGCATAATGACAAATGTTGCAAAGGAACACAGAGATTCCAACTCATTAAAGTTAACGTAACAGTCTGACAGAAGTTGTAAGCCAATCACCTCTCTTCAATATAATCTACTACCAGATTTCAATAAAATGTAGCCAAAAGTGCAGAGCCAAGAGAGCTGTGGTTAACCTGCAGTAAGAGGGGGTTTGAATTGTTTGCTCTTTATGAGCAACTTTAGCCAGTGATTGTTGTCATCACTATTGACATGTCAGCATTAAAAGCTCCAACATCAGGCTTGTACACCACACTTAACTCACGATGGGGACATCCTGTGATGGTTTTTGAATAAGTCAGAATCATAGATCATGACTTCTGTTTTGCTCTGCAGCATGCATTGTCCTAATAAACGCCACTTACTAGATTAGTGAATGCTGTCTTGTAAATGAAGCAAATACACAATAGCAAAATCATTGCAGTGTTTTACCCCATCTTGCCAAAATGAAATCCTGCACTACAATACATAATTAACTTGGTGCCTGAGGCTCCAGAATAGCCCTGTTCATCCAGAGGTTCAGCGACAACAGATACCCTTACACATGCCACCTCCAAGGGATTCATGCCAGTGGCTGCCTAGTAAAACTGAAAGGCAGTTGGAGCCCCAAGAGAGCTTACAGAACAATCAAGCATTTGTGCTGCTGGGAGCACAGTGAGAAATCTGCTGAGCTAAAATATCCTGCAAGCTTTTAAAAAAAAAAAAAATAAAGAAAAGTTATTGAATGTTGAACAGAGGCTGCTAAGGTTTGGGGTTTCACCAGCAACAGATCTCCATCTTCAACAGAAGCACTGGGATGGGGAAAATCCAGGGACAGAAAAACTAGGAGAAACTGAAGCACTGCAAGAGTGAAGATGTACTGAAAATTCACTCTAATGCAAATAATCCCACAAAGCAATAAAGATAATCCCCCAAATGACCTCAGTGTTTCTTGTAAAAGAGGTGTTTCCCCTCTTCTTAGATTTAAGGGACCAAATTTTCAGGGTAACTTGAACTCTGCTTTTAAAATTCATGCCTGTGACTTTGCATGCTCACAGCAAACCAGAGCCTGCTCCTATTGAGGTCAGCATGACCAGAAATAGGCCCTAAATTTGCACACAAAACCCCTATCCAAGTATACTTTCGATCTACTTTGTACAAGATTAATTGGATTTCATCATGAAAAAGATATTGCTATACAAAATACCACATTTAACAGTTTACATTTCTAAACCACCTACCCCAGCAGAGGATCTTAGGGTATGTCTACGCTGCAGTTAAACACCCATGACCGGTCCATGTCCCCTGACTTAGGCTAAGGAGCTGTTTAATTGTGGTGTAGATGTTCGGGCTTAGGTTGCAGCCCGAGTTCTAGGATCCTGTGAGGTGGGAGGGTCCCAGAGCTTGGGCTGAAGTACAGACATACCCTTAAAGGGCTTTGAACTAAGCCCAAACACCTGTGAACTAGATATTCTCTCCATTTTATAGAACCATCAAATGAGGTTACATGGCAGACACAGGAGTACTACCCAGATCTCAATTCCCAATCATGAATTATAGCCAATAGGCCATACTCCCCTGCTTAACTGTTTACCCAAAACAACACTCAAGCTGCAACCCAGTCCTTTGATCACTAACCAGTAAGTACCCAAAATAAAGAGACACCATTGATTTTTTTTTCAATTCCACACGTGTGTGAAAATATTTTACCTACTGTCATTACAAGTAAGAGACAAAATCCTCATCACTAAGGTTAGACAAAGTATTTCCCCAGCTCGTGTATGTGACAGCACTTTGCATTCAGCACCGTTTCTGTCGTGTGGGTCTTTCACACACTAGGAAAACACGGTAGTAAAATCACAAATAGCAGGAGAGGCTCACGTGTCATCACACAACAGATACTAGTCTCTTCATTTAACGCACTTTGGAATATTCATAGAATGACAATAATGGGCATGATTCTGAACAGAAGGGGCAGGTATAATGCCTGAGACTATTTTGAAACTCATTTAATGCTAATTAGATTTCAAGTTACCAGTGTCCGTCTGGAGGGCAGGGTGGAGTGTGCATGCTCTCTCTTTTGGAGGGGGAGGGCCAGAGAAAGAAGCAGTAGACTCCAGGCAACTGAAGAATTGCCTAGCTGCCCAAGCCATATTCAGGGAAATCCTCAAAAGAGCAGGACAGATCTTACAGGAATCTGGACATGGGCAACCAGTGCAACAAGACAGAGAGGGAGGTGAAGATAAACTTTATTTCTATTAAATTCTCTTTGCAAAAAATGTCTGAAAAGCAAAGACAAAACACTGAGTGCTGTGAGCAGTTTGTAATAAATGGTACAGGGCTCCAGTTAGCTGAAATGAGCCATAACCTTTCCATGCCATGAAAGCTGAAGGTTTTGAATCTATCCTTTATAGCGCCTGGATGAATAATTCAGCAGAAGCTTGACCAAACTGAACAGCTTCCTCCCCCTCCAAGCATGTGAAGAGGCAAGTCAGGGCTGGAGAATGAATGTATGTTAGTCTCTGTGCACAGAAATCAGCACTTCACCCAAACTTGTGCTGGAAACAAGAGTCCCCTTACTCACGACAACCAACGGAAAAGTTCTCTACAGTATTGCAGTCAGTGCAGCAGAGCATCCAGCCAGGCAAGCAAGTATTACGCCAAACACTGCTCCCAGATGACTGCCCTGAAACCGGAGAGATGGATAGACCTTGGGCCAGTGTGTGTATGAAAAGTCAGCCCTTCCAGTCCCAGGGACTATGCCCTTGATCCAGCTTTGGCTTTCAAATTTGGGTAAAATGACGCAACAGAGGAAGGTTAAATTCACATGATAAAAATATTCACTGTCCTTATTACACACAAATAAAAAGTCACTCTCCTTATTTTGGCGCAGGATCCAGCAGGGGAGTCTACAAGTCTGTTTTTAACATTTAATATTTAAGACTAATTGACCTCAGAAACATCCCTCTCTTCATCTAGTTATTTCTTAGAGTTCTGCAAACTGTATTAGACTAAAGCAACTTAATTGACTTGTGTTCAAAGTGGTATAAATAGTAATTACTGACTTGTTAAAAATAAGTTTCTATTTGGATGCTAACTAATTTACCAGTTTTTTCAGGCAGTTTAACATTTGAAGTAGCTTTAGTTATAATATATGCCTTTTTAAGAATAATCTTACAAGTGAGCAATTTGCAACTAATTGTCAGTAGTTCCTCCAGCCACTAGTATCAATTACAGTTGTTCAATTTCACAAGGTAAAAGTGAACCAGAAAAATGAGCGCTATTGTTTCTAGGCAAAAATTGGTACAGCTCACTAGAAGAAAACATGTTGCCTAATTACAAATTAGACAAATGTTTAAAAGGGACATCAACCCACTTCTAGCCCCCAAACTTATGTCAACAGACTATTTGTGCAAAAGACCAATAAACACTTTTAAAATTTTTTTGTCAAAACATAAAGTTATGTTTAATCAAATAAACCCTCCTCTGCTTGAAACCCAAACAGTGCGATACTAACAACCTGAGAGTGAAACTGGCTTCATTGATTTTCACGGTCCAAGATTATATGTAAAAAGTTAACCAAGGGAAGTGACAAATCACTTTTAATAATAAAAGGCTTGTTCAGTTATAGATGTGTTAGTCACCTTAAAAAATAACATTCTATAAAGTCTGAAAAAAAATCAGAGCTTTTAACAATACCCACAAGATTCAGGCACCAGTCCTGCAAACACTTACACTCATGCCAGTAGTTTCATTGACTTCACTGGAACTATCTGTGCTTAAATGATTTACTGGGCTGGGGCCTTAATTATGGAACACTTTAAGAAAATAAGAACGGCCATACAACTCTATCTTGATATAACACAGTCCTCAGGAGCCAAAAATCCCTACTGCATTATAGGTGAAACCCCGTTCTATCGGGGTAGCGGTGGCAGGGCGCAAGCGGTGATTTAAAGTGCCCGGGGCTCCGGCCGTGGGGAGCCCTGGGCCCTTTAAATCGCTACCCGAGCCCCGCTGCTGGAGCCCCGGGGTAGTGGCGGCAGGGCTCCGATGGTGATTTAAAGGGCTCTGAGCCCTTTAAAGTGCCGCCAGAGCCCCAGGGTAGCAGCGGCAGGGCTCCAGGGGTGATTTAAAGAGCTCCGGGCTCCAGCTGCTGCGGGGAGCCCAGTCCCTTTAAATCGCCGCCCAAGCCCCGCTGCCACAGCTCCGGGGTACCACAGGACTCTTTGTCGCTTTTTACAGATGACAGTTAGTAGTCCTGCAATTTCACATGTGAGTTCGTTCAGAACTCTTAGGTGAATACCATCTGGTCCTGGTGACTTATTACTGTTTATCAATTTGTTTCAAAACCTCTTCTAATGACACCTCAATCTGGGACAGTTCCTCAGACTTGTCACCTAAAAAGAACGGCTCAGGTTTGGGAATCTCCCTCACATCCTCAACCATGAAGAGCGATGCAAAGAGTTCATTTAGTTTTTCTGCAATGGCCTTATTGTCCTTGAGTGCTCCTTTATCATCTCGATCATCCAGGGGCCCCACTGGTTGTTTAGCAGGCTTCCTGCTTCTGACGTACTTACATTTTTTGCTATTACTTTTTGAGTCGTTGACTAGCTGTTCTTCAAATTCTTTTTTGGCCTTCCTAATTATATTTTTACACTTCATTTGCCAGAGTTTATGCTCCTTTCTATTTTCCTCACTAGGATTTAACTTCCACCTTTTAAAGGATGACTTTTTGTCTCTCACTGCTTCTTTTACTTTGTTGTTTAGCCACAGTGGCTCTTTTTTGGTTCTCCTACTATGTTTTTTAATTTGGGGTATACATTTAAGTTGAGCCTCTATTATGGTGTCTTTAAAAAGTTTCCATACAGCTTGCAAGGATTTTACTTTTGGTGCTGTACCTTTTAATTTCTGTTTAACTAACCTCATTTTTGTGTAGTTCCCCTTTCTGAAATTAAATGCTACAGTGTTGGGCCGCTGTGGTGTTTTCCCTGCCACAGGGATGTTAAATTTAATATGACAAGTAGACGCTCAAGACGTAGTACGCTGGTGGACACAGCTGTCTGTCTGCGATAAATAGGGAACATGGCAGAGCCAAGGGACCACGTGGGCTAAAATCCACAGGTTCTTCTCAGATACATAAACAAGACTGATCTTTCCTACTATTGTGCAAATCACTGTTCAATTCAGCAGGGCCAAAAACAGGCTCTCCAATACAGCCCCAAGTCTTCTCCGTTTGTGTAATAAGATTAGCTTTTGAAATGCAGTAAATTTGATTAGATCCCACTTCCACCGAAGTCAATAGTTTTGCCACTGATTCAACAGGAGTAGTATTGAGCTCTTTAAGTCATTGGGTTCCATGCAGTTATAGGAAGGTCTACCTGTGGCCTTAGTTTCTAAGGAGTATTGCTTTACGTTGTGAAAGGATTTCAATTAACACCATAAACTTGATAACATGAGATAATGAAGTCCTCTAAAATTCAGTATCAAAAGCCCAAAACAAGGTTTAAGATGCTGCTCAAAATTTTAGCTTAAAAAAATCCAATTTTATCATTCATGTTATTTCTTTTGCTAGTGACTCCCACTGCACCTTCAACATGGCTCCTTTAAAGACTCACTCCTCCAGTGACTGAGTCAGCCAAAGAAGCTGCTCTGTGCCTAAACATCTGCAGATGCAGAGCTGCTTTGGCCACTGGCAAGTACCTTTTCAAGTGGCTTTGAGAGGGAGGTCACCACTCCAGCAACCCCTACCTGCTCCAAGACCTGATTCTTATAGATTAAGTGAATATCAGCCATTTGCTACCTTATTTTTATTTAGCTTATGATTTCCAGGCTCAGTTAGCTATCGTGCCAGTACATTTTAATCAACAATTTAAACCATAGTTTCAACACTAACACAAGACAATGTTAGCTCATTAAACTGACAGTCAGAACAAGGGATCAGCATTATTGCAACCTGCTGCATTTCCAACCGGCTCTACAATTCACTTTATTGTTTTGCTTCCTGATCTACTTAAAAGGGCAGTGTACTTAGAGTGAGTCAGCAGACTTAAAGGGGCAGTGTGCGTCTTTCACTCACCCACGGTGTATGTCTCTGTCTTGCTCTGCCGTGCTGTCTCCCCTCCCTCCATTTTTGCTGCCTTGTAGAGTGTGAGGCTACGTTAACAACAATGTGTTAACCCTTGAGGGCTCAGCCAAGTGCTAGTTGATCATTTAGCAGCAAGGCATTCCCTGGGAAATATCCCTCCCTCTTCCACCCTCTGACTCCACCTCCTCAACCAAGCTTCACAATCATCATTACTGTATATCCATACCATTCTCCTGCCAGATATCAGCAATGGCTATTAAACCAGCATTAGGGACAGGCATATGCACGGCTTTAATGGAGTCATCTGTAAGTGGAGAACTGTATTCAGCCAGAACATATTTTAGTGACAACGTACTCTATATATTTACTCAATAGCAAAAGCTGGTCACAAACTGTACTTTCAATCAATGTAATGCATTGACTCTAACAGTCAACCATCCTTCCAGTAAAAGATTTCATCCACGCTGATGCCAGAAAAAGAGCAAACAGTGCCACCACAGTACAAACAAATTCAGAGAGTCCATGAATGAAAAGTCCGATGGGATACAAAGATGGGTTACAAATGTTGTGCTGTATCTCCCTGCAATAAAATACATGTTAGGACACAGAATTGCTGGCACCTGCCCACCCACAGGGAGGAAAAGGTTTCCACTTCCAGTAGAAACCCACCAACATGTAGGAAACAAGAGGCAGCATGTAGAAACAACTACAGTGAGAGAAGCCAATATCCTAGTTTGCTACCCAACTACCCACATCCATTTTGGATCTATCTCCTACCCCAAAACCGTGAGAAAAATCCCTCCCCACGGAAAATGGTAAACACCTTCACAAGAAGCCGAACAGTAGCAAATACTTTGTCTCCCAGCTTTTCTTTCAATAGCTTTGTGATTATACAGCAGAGCAGTGTCATACCATCTGACGATACCGTTTTGTGATATTTCTTTTAAAAACCATATCCATAATAGCCAAATGATTGGTTTGTTGAATAGTAATTGAAAAATCTTATTTTTACAACTAGAAAACTTCCAACCTCATAAGTAGTTGCCATAGTACAGATTTCCTGCCACAGATTTATTGCTGCTGAAGAGATACCCACAGGATAACATACTACACATTTACTATTGGGATGCAAGGTTGTTTGCTTCAGACAAGTCTGTCATCTATAAAAATCACTGGAATATGTAAATATGCCAAAAAAGACATTCACAGAGCATGCATATCAATGAAGTTCACTGTACATCAAGTGCAATTAACTCTGTGATCTGTTAGCAGCTCCCCTGATATCACAGTAATAAATGACCAAAGTGACAATTAGCACCCTGCAAATCTGAGGATATCCACTTTATATCCGTGGACCATGTATGCAGATCAGATGCAGATACAAATTTTGTATCCATGCAGGGCTTTAGATAAACAGTTCCTTAGAGGTGTCATAGGATAGGATATCAGGCATGGGAGGCAGAAGAAGAGAAAGAAGATAGCCATTATCAGATGGGGAAGAATACTGTACATTTTACCTAACCATTAGAACACACCCAAAATGTAAAAAAAGTTAGATCTGAACAGAATTTCTTTTTAAAGTAACCCTGAAAACACTTTCCATTACAAAACCCAAGTGCTTTTCTAATTACATCTTTCTTGATTCTCCTTCCTTGAGCACCACAAGAAATTGTACGTATAGCTGTGAAAGTAAGGGTTTATAGAGCACTTTCCTAGATAGGTCTAATGCAAAAGCATAGCTCTGAAAACGCAGTTATATATAACTGTTTTCAGCCTGTAGAAGAATATTTTCAGATAGACAGTGGCCAAGATTATATTTAAATTTTAAAAAAATACAGAGTCCATTCCTGTGATTCAATAACTAACAAAAAGCATTTTTCATCATCTTCAAGGTACTTCAAAAGAATTATCCATATAAACTCCATTAGAGGTGATCACCATGAATACTTCAGATAGGTCTATAAACAGTACAAAACATTTTTTGAATGGACACACAGCCTATTGCTGTTGAAATCGTTACATTGCAGGGTTATGATTTCAAGGGAGGAAAAGGCAAAAGAAACTGATCAGGCTAAAGGAAAAAAATCCTAGTCTCATAATGTTCCTAATACTAGAAATAACTCAGCTTAGGTGTTCAAATTTGTTTTTCCTCTGCCCCCCCTTTCTTTTTTTTGGGGGGCGGGGGGGAGGTTGTCTTTTTGTTTGGCAGAGAATGTTTTTCTAAAGCTTTATAAGAGTTATCAGCTGCTCTATCAATATTTACATCCTCTTTTTTTCTTTCTGGTAATTCAGCACCAAATACTCTGGGATCACTTGCTCACCTCTGATGAGTGAATGACATGTGGACAGGTGTTGGCACCACAACCTGTAAATTCTCAGCTTCTCTCTCACGCCCACGGAGACAAACGAGCTGGAGTTCTGCTAGTCCAACGCATGTCACATCATGCCAGTTTTTAGCTGAAAATAAAAGAGAGGGACCAAAGCACAACACACAAGTCTCTCTCTGGTTGCATCATAAAGGAGGGTATACATTTGGGAAGAAAGACAACTGATTGTGGTCTTTATTTTTCCCCTTATGTAAAGCATCAGCGTCAACTTCTGCTGGCACTGGTGGGTGCTCGACTCCCTCTGCCCCCGGCTCTGCCCTGACTCCACCCCTGCCCCACCCCCATTCCAACCCCTTCCCCAAAGTCCCCGCCCCAACTCCACCCCCTCCCTGCCCCTATTGGACTCCTTCCCCAAATCCCCGCCCTGGTCCCGCCTCCTCCCCTGAGCGCACCATGTTCCCGCTCCTCCCCACCAGAGCTTGTTATGCCGCGAAACAGCTGTTTTGCGGCGGCAAGCATTGGGAGCTGGAAGGAGAAGCGGGGACGCGGCACACTCAAGGGAGGAGGCGGAGGTGAAGTGAGGCGGGGAGGGGAGCTTGGCTGCCAGTGGGTGCAGAGCACCCACTAATTTTTCCCCGTGGGTGCTCCAGCCACAGAGCAGGCACCTATGATGCAAATTTTTCCCAGTCAAGTGCCAACTATCAGTTTGTGAACAATTCTTTAATAAAACAGTCACAGGGGATTAAAGGCCAGGTCCTCAGCTGCAGCGGTTCTCAACCTTTCCAGGCTACTGTACCCCTTTCAGGAGTCAGAGTTGTCTTGCATAACCCAAGTTTCACCTCACTTAAAAACTCAGGTTTCGGCTTCAGCCGCACATGGTGGGTATCTGGCTTCAGCTTTCTGCCCTGGGCTCCACCATGTCTAACACTGGCCCTGGCAACTCCATTAAAACGAACTTGCCACAGTTTGAGAACTGCTGATGTAGTATATAGAACAGTAACAAATCATTGTCTGTATGAAATTTTAGTTTATACTGACTTTGCTAGTGCTTTTTATGTAGCCTGTTGTAAAATTAGGTAAACATCTAAATGAGCTGATGTACCCCATAGAAGATCTCTGCGTACCCCCAGGGGTATGCATTCCCCTGGTTGAGAACCACTGCTCTGCTGGGGTAAATCAGCATAGCTCTGCTGACTTCAGCAGTACTATGATGGGAGCCAGAACCTCCTCTGGTGTAACTCAAGTATTTGTTTTTCAAAGACAAAAAAAAAATCCATGCATCTCTTTTCACAGTTCTCTTTAGTGTAAGATTTTAACCTGGTATCAACCCAAATGTGAAAAATATTAAGATACTGAGAAAGTGGCTGATAACAGCTAGAATACTGATAACACTGCACACCTCAATCCCTTCAGGCAGGGAAATAAAGCTAAAAAATGTTTATTCAGGATTGCTGTAATTGCATTAATACAATAGCATTCACTCAAACAATGATCAATCATTTGCTTTGGAGGGATATAATTAATGATGGCAGGTCTGTACAAACTCATGGGCCATTTTCCTCAATACCTGAAACAACCAGCCTTAAACAAATGTTGCAATAGTCTTAATATCCCAGCTGATGGCCTGTGTGTGACCCACTCACACGCACCTTGTTCAGTGTAGCTGATTACTGTGCTAAATTTTGGGATACCCAGAGCATGGAATGGGTGCTAGTAGCACGTAGGTCTTCAAAAATCAGAGTACATGTGTTAGTTTATTTGATGTCCCAGATTGCTCAGCCTTGCAAGAAAAATACTTTCATTGATTTACCTTCTAAAAGATCCAAGTAAACTAAGAACGCAGCATATACTTGAGTGCTGTCTGCCACATCCAATGACATCATCTCCGTGAGCTGAAACCAACATGAACAGCAATCAAGGAATGCAGAGCAGAAGCCAAATTGGTACAGATACATAAAACCTTTTGAAAGAGCATGAGAAAGTATGGAGCCTGTTTAAAGAACTGCTACTAAGATTCAGAAAGATTAAACACCAATAAATATACTGACCTCTTAAAATATTTTAAAGTTATATTTCCACTTGGCCCAGATAAAAAGGTATTAAAATAATCTTGACTGTTTCTGGAACAGAGCTGTTTTTGTGGAGAAAGATTCTGCGTTTCATCTGTGTCTGCTACAGTATATAAACATGGACATACTGAGTCAGACCAGTGGTCCATCTGGCCCAGTATCCTGTTTTCTGACAGTGCCATATGCTTCAGCAGGGCAATTATTGAGTGGTTCATCCCCTATCGTCCAGTCTCATCTTCTGGCTGTCAGAGGTTTAGGGACACCCAGAGCATAGGGATGCATCCCCAACCATCTTGCCTTTAATGGCCCTATCCTCCAAGAATTTATCTCTTTCTTTTTTGAATCCAGTTATACTTCTGACCTTCAGAACATTCCCTGTGCAGGCTGTACAAAGAAATACTTCCTTATGTTTATTTTAAACCTGCTGCCTATTAATTTCACTGGGAGACCCTGGTTCTTATGTTACACGAAGGAGTAAATAACATGCTAATACTCCTCAACAGCTCTGATTATAAAATGTAAGATAAGGTCTCTCCATATGATAAACTCTTAAGAGTATTATATTAAAAATCACATTAATCCATCAAGTTCCTCTTCCAACAAAGAGACTTAACAGTTTTGACTATTCCAAGGAGGAGTAATAGTAACAGGAGACTCATTATTTATATAGCTCTGTTGGTGTGCATGGGGCCTATGGTGCTTTACAGACATCCAAGACTACAAATGTCAGTGTCCTAAGGAATTTACAATCAGTGCTTTTCAGAGCAGAAATTATGCTCTTTTAAAAAGTTTCCTGTGAAACCCCATTCAAATGAATAATATACAAATAAGTAATGAAAGCAGATCAGATAAGGGGAGCATAAAATCTCGCTGTCTACCTAGTCATGCTATCATCTCTGTTTGTCTGTCTAGACTCTAGGTCAGGGGTGGGCAAACTACAGCCCGTGGGCAAAATCTGGCCCTCCTTGAGCTCCTGCTGGGGCTTACTGCGCTCCAGCTGGGAAGCAGGGTCAGAGGGCGCTCCACACAGCTCCTGGAAGCAGTGGCATGGCCTCCCTCCGGCTCCTATGCATAGGGGCAGCCAGGGGACTCCAGCTCTGCACACTACCCCCACCCCAAGCACTGCCCCCGCAGCTTCCATTGGCCATATACTGCAGCCAATGGGAGCTGCAGGGCTGCGGCAGCGCAGAACCGCCTGGCCGCACCTCCACGTAGGAGCCAGAGCGGGGACATGCCACTGCTTCTGGGAGCCGCTTGAGGTAAGCGCCGCCCAGAGCCTGCACCCCTGAGCCACCCCTCCGCGCCCCAGCCCTGATCCCCCTCCTGCCCTCCAAACCCCTTGGTTCCAGCCCAGAGCACCCTCCTATACCCCAAACTCCTCAGCCCCACCCCAGAGTCCACATCCCCAGCCAGAGCCCTTATCCCACCCCGCATCCAACGCCTCTTCCCACACCCTGAACTCCTAATTTCTGGCCCCAGCCCAGAGCCCGCACTCCCAACCAGAGCCCTCACCCCCTCTCACACCCCAACCCCAATTTTGTGAGCATTCATGGCCTGCCATACAATTTCTATTCCCAGATGTGGCCACCCCTGCTCTAGGTTTTGATCTTATTGCTCAGGGTTTGACACATTATTGCAGCTGGGTACTCCTTTTCTCCTTCCTCCCTAAAGAAAGGTAGCTCAGGAGTTGTTTTTTGTTTATTTCCTCGATGTGTTTGTTTCAATGGTGAGGCTGAGAGTGAGAAAAAAGATTAGCGGTGAAAAGCTACCATAGGGCACTGAGATCGAAACTGTCAGCTTGAAAGATTCCTTCAAGAACTCAAGCAAAACTTCTTGGGAAATTTGCAGAAACCCTCTATTCAATCTTCTTTTCAAATAAGGCTTTCAGCAGCCTAAGATAAATTAGCCGGTACATGTGAGGCAAGGTTCGCGCTAAAGGTGTTATTTAAATAAGTGAAGATGTCTTCTTTTATTTTGCATTGTCTTGGCTATAGACCTCAACTGTCAAACCATAAATACGCAACCGTGACCCCAGTAACTCAGTTACCGAGGAGGAGCGGGGGGAGCCTGGGTCTGGGTCTGCTGGGCCACGCGGGATCCCGCTGTCAGCAGCCGGGGGAGCCCCCAGTGCGGACAGCTCCGCTCTCCATCAGGCGGGGGCCGGGCCATGCAGCCCCGCCGAGCCACCCGGCTGCGCTGGGGGCTTGTGTGGCCCCCCCGCGGCGGGACCCGGACACCCCAAGCCCGGCTGCACAGCGGGGCCCGCTCCTGCCCCGGGCCGCAGGGAGCAGCCCGACCCCCACCCACCTTAGGGTGAGTCGCCATCCAGTTGCCGCAGGGCGACCCCCGGGCCTCCGGCTCCCGCCGGCTCGGGGCAGTGCCCGGAGCCGCGCAGCCCGGCTCGTCCATGCGGCTCCCGCGTGCAGCGCGGCTTCGCTCCGGGCGGAGCACTGCACTAAATGCTCCGGCCGGGGACAAGCCAGCGCGCGCTATAGTTCCGCCTGGGTTGCTGCAGACCCCCTGTTTCCCGGCCGTGTCCCCACAGTGCCCAGCTGCTCCTGTGGAGCCTGTGAGCCAGGCAAGCTCAGGACACGCTGCACCCGGATGCCAGTTCTGGAATCAGGTGTGCAGCTGCCCTAGGGTTGCCAACCCTCCAGATTTGTCCTGGAGTCTCCAGGAATTAAAAATTAATCTTTAATTAAAGAGTATGTCATGTGATGAAACCTCCAGGAATCTGTCCTACCAAAATTGCCAACCCTAAGTTGCCCTGTCCCATCAGAGCTGTCACTCTTTGCATCTGTCCCTGTCCACCCATCCCTCTCCCCCCCCCTTTAGCCACCCACCTCTTCCTCTCTCTCCATCCCAATGTCTATCCCAGGGGTGGGCTGGGTGAGGAAATTGCATTCAGCTCCATGAATGTGGGGTTGGGTGCGGGAGAGAGTGCGGGATGCAGCAGGGGGTGAGGTGTGCCAGAAGGGGCTCAGGGCAGGGGGTTGGGGTGCGGGGTGTGGCAGGGGGCTCAGGGCAGGGGGTTGGGGTGCAGACTCCAGCCCCATGCCACTTACCTGAAGCGGCTCTGGGGTGGCAGTGGTGCGCAGCAGTGCTAAGACAGGCTCCCTGCCTGCCCTGGCCCTGTGCCATGCCTCTCCTGGAAGCGGCCAGCACCACATCCCTGTGGTCCCTGTGGAAGAGGGAAGTAGAGGGTTCCGCATGCTGCCCTTGCCTGTGGGTATCTCTCCCGAAGCTCTCATTGGCCACAGTTCCCCATTCCTGGCCAATAGGAGCTGCGGGAGTTGGTGCTTGCAGGTGAGGGCACTGCACAAAGCCCTCTGTCTCCCCAGGGGCAACAGGGACGTGTTGCCCGCCGCTTCTGGGAGGGGCGTGGGTCTCACAGTGCCACGGGAAAGGCAATCCCACAGGCCAGATCCAAAGCCCTGACAGGCTGGATCTGTCCTGCGGGCCGTAGTTTGGCCACCCCTGGTCTATTCCCTTTCTGTCCCATCTCATCGCAGTGCTTACCACACAAATAAACTGTGGGTGACATTAAATAAATGCCACAAACCAAGAGAGAAATGTATGACATACCATGAAATGCAGCAAGCAAACACCACTATGGATAGGTGGGAAGAGGAGGATTACGGGAATTGAGAGGGAGAAGGAGGTGGAGGAAAGGATGAGGGGAATGGAGGGAGGGTCTATATAATACTAGTTATATAATTGTGTTTTACACGTTCAGTTGCCATACAAATATTCACCAATCATTTTTCACTACGGCCATGTAAAGTAGTATGGGACCTAAGGGTGTGTGGAAGGAGTGGTGATGAAGGGAAGTGGGGAATGGAGGAGGATGGTGGTTGAGGGGAGGAGATAGAGAAATTCAAGGTAAAGGAGGAAGTGAATGAGAGAGAAGCAGTGACACAGAAAGGAGGACAGGAGTACTTGTGGCACCTTAAAGACTAACAAATTTATTTTAGCATGAGCTTTCGTGAGCTACAGCTCACTTCTTCGGATGCATAGAATGGAACACACAGACAGGAGATATTTATACATACAGAGAACATACATACATACATACATGCTAAAATAAATTTGTTAGTCTTTAAGGTGCCACAAGTACTCCTGTTCTTTTTGCGGATACAGACTAACACGGCTGCTACTCTGAAACCTGACAGAAAGGAGGGGAAGAAATAAAAAGAAACAAAAGGTGAAGAAAGGAAAAAAAGCAAGAGCGAGGAGGTCAAAGTGGACAGGAGAAGAAATGCTGAAGGAAAAAAAGAGGAAGAGAGGCTAAATTGAGGGAGGATGATGGCAGAAGAGTTGGTAAGATGAAAAGAGAAAATAAGTAAAGACAAAACCCTGACAATGTTCATAATAACAATTAGAATGAAAACATCACTGGGAAAGAGAGATTATATGGATAGAAAATATAAAGCGAGGGAAGGATGAGGAAGGAAGAATCTGAATAAGGCAATTTGATATATTTTATTAATTTATTTAAAGTTTGTATAATCTGTGTAGATTCAAATTATATATATATATATATATATATATATATATATATAATCACTGATTCTCTATGTGAATGTGGCTTCTACAGTCCAATGCACGCCCGTGCGGGTGAGGGTGTGCCAGAAGGAGCTCAGGGCAGGGGGTTGGGGTGCGGGGTGCGGCAGGGGGCTCAGGGCAGGGGGTTGGGGGCTCAGGGCAGGGGGTTGGGGTGCAGAAGGGGTGTGGGGTGTGGCAGGGGGCTCAGGACAGGGGGTTGGGGTGCAGGCTCCAGCCCCATGCTGCTTACCTGCTCTCTATTTCCTCTTGGGAGAGAGTAATCTCTATTACTATGGTGCCCACCCTGCATTAGCTCAGCTGTGCTGGCTCTGTGTTAAGTGGGCAGAGTCAAGATTCCCCCCACTCAGTGGAGCAGGAGGGAACACCAGGTGCTCAAGGCTTTATCTTGAGAAGGGCTTAGTACCTGTAATGTCTATTCATTTCTGTGGGAGCTGTGAGTACAATGGGCCCAGATCCACAATCTCACACAGTACACTCTGGAATGAACACACACAGGAAAATGATAAGAGACAAAAATGCCCTAGCATCTGTAGGTGAACACCCTTCACAAAGCAATCACTCCATAACCAACCTATCAGTCTTCATCCTCAAAGGAAGCCTGCCCAACACTTTCAAAAGACAAGCCTGGGATCTTAAATTCATAACTTTACTAAAAATCAATCTTAATAAAGACACTGGGTTTATGGTTTATTACAACAGTCTGGAACCCAGTAACCCCCCTTTCAGTCCGATGACTACAGGGGTGTTAATGGTCAACTTCACCTTGAGTGTCCCTTAGAATACATGCTAACTACTTACGCTAAACTATCTGTTCAATCTCACTTTGAGTATCTTTCCCTGACCTGAAGAAGAGCTCCATGTAAGATCGAAGGCTTGTCTCTCTCACCAAGAGAAGTTGGTCCAAAAAAAGATATTACTTCAGCTACCTTGTCTCTCAGATCCACAAAATTGTTTAGGCTCCTAGCTTCTGTTTAGGAGCCTAGATATCTTTGTGGATCTGGGCATAGGCTCCTATTAAGATCATGGTCCCCAAATATAAATTGTTACAGTGGGTGTTGTGTGGTGGTGGTGTTAAACTGTAATCTGTTGCATTGATGGCAGGGCCGTCTCCAGGCACCAGCATTCCAAGCTGGTGCTTGGGGCGGCAATCTGCAAGGGGCGGCAGTCCCCCTTGATTTGCCCTAAGCAGTGCGCCGAATAGCCGCCGTGGGCGGGCGGGCGGGCGGGGGGGGGGGCAGTCTGTGTGCCCTTAGGGCGGCAGGCGCGTTTCTGCGGTGGTGGCAATTCGGCAGCAGCTTCTATGTTTAGCTGTCCGGGGCGGCTTCAGCTAAACATAGAAGCTGCCGCCGAATTGCCGTGGCCACGGAAACACGCCTGCCGCTCTAAGGGCACAGGGACTGCCCCCTCCCCCCGCTGCGGCAATTCGGCGCGCTGCTTGGGGTGGCGAAAATTGTAGAGCCGGCCCTGACTGATGGTCCTTTCAGGACCATTCATTGGAATATTTCTGGAGAGGGTGAGTTAATGAAATGCAGTGAATATTTTAGCGTCTTAGATAATTTCCAATTTGGATAATTGCATTCTGCTGATCTAAATGTCCTCCTGCAGTTTGTTTTAGATACAGTATATTAGCTGATTTCATTTGGATATCCTGAGACATCTATTTGTAAAACACTTTGTACAAAAGTGCAAAATAACTTCCTTTCCTCAGTTGCTATGAAGTATGGCTGTGGAATGTGAATCAGCTACTGCCTTCTATCCCAGAGATAGCACAGGTACGTGGAGTAAGAGAACCCTGTGTACCTATTGAGGCCCTGGTGATAGGCAGGCGCAAGCCCACCCACTTCTAAGCCTCCCCCAATCCCCAGCCTAAGGGAAGAGCCACTGTACTCAGGCAACAAAAGATTATTGGGGGGGACAACAAAGGAAAAATCAGGGACAGGAGTGGCGAAAGCAGGGATCCAGAGGAGGACAGAGAGCAGAGAACCACGAACAGCGCCCACTGCTCCTCAAAGGCATCCAGGGAGCCGGTGCACACAGTCCAGAGGAACTCTGCCCAGAGATGTGACTTAACCCACAGTTGCAGAGCACCTCCCTGTCCAGCTTCCTCTTCCTGGTATGGTGGACAGCCACCTGGGCCCGCACCAGGAAGAGGTTGGTGAGGAGGTTTCGTGACTTTGTGGGGCCACTGATGGGGTGTGCATAGATCAGGAAGTGCAGGGAAAAGTGCAGCCAGAACTTAAGAAGAAGGTTCTGGAGGAGCTGGAAAAGGGGCTGCAACATAGCGCATTCGATGTCGGCGTGTGCCACAGTCTCCCTCTTGCCACAGAAGGGGCAGGTGTTGCGGGAGGTGGTGAACTGCTCCGGGTAGACGCCCATGCTTACTGCTCCATGAAGGAGCTGCCAGAAAATATCCCCAGTGCGCCATGGGACCAGGGTGGAATATGGATTGGCCCACTGGGGTTCCTCGCCCTCCATGGGTAGTAGGAGGTCCCACCACTTGGTGTCAGGATGGGATACAAGGGTGAGGAAGTGAAAGGTGTGGAGCATGAGAGTGTATAGCTGTTTCCTAGGCGTGGTCCAGAGGTGGACCAGTTGCATGTCACGCAGACGGCTCAGGTGGTGCATAGGGAGTGGCAGAGAGGCTCACCGGGCAGAGGCCCAAAGGTAAACTCTGGAGAGTCAGGAGTGAGGGATGGGCGGGGAGCACCCTCCCAAGGATCCACTTCAGGAAAGCCTGGAGGTGGGTGGTAAGGCTGCCATCACCTCCTGAAGTATATGATAGGGGACTATATGATGGGGGAAATGAGGAGTAGAGAGCCCCATGTGCCAGCTGAGTGCCAGGAGATCCATCCAGCCCTTCTGGTCATAATCCAGGAGGTCTCGGATCTTGGTGGTACCAACCAGGACCAATCTCTGGCACACCGAGAGGGACTCTGCCACCTGCACACCAAAATGGAGGTTGTGTTGCATAGGTTCTGCAAGGAAGTCCTCCCCCTTGGTGGTTGCTGTGGACCTGGTCACTGAGACTAGCTGCCAGGTCCTGAATAGAAAAGACCTGAAAAGACTGGCATCTTGGAGAGGTCTCAGAGGAGACCTCTTGGATTGAGATAGAAGAGTTGCTGGTCGTATCGGAGGAAGGTGTGCACCAGTGCACTCCACACCGGACTACCGGCACCATAAAGGAGCCTCTGAGGGCCTGGAGGTGGAAGACATGGAGCTGACTGTGGAGTCAGAGCAGGCCCTCCTGTCCACTCTCCTCCAGGGGGAAGAGATCCCTGTGTCTCTGTTTTAATTGTGTAAGGTTCTTTGGGATGAAAGGTGCAAAATGTTTCTTTTAAATGTTTAAATGGTTGGGTTGGTGTTTCCTTTGTTAAACCGATCTCTTAGCCTTTGCCATGCCACAGGCCCAAACTCTGCAAAGCATTTCAGTGGGATTTAAACTGTGTGGAAGGGGAGCCTATGTTATAAAACACAGAGTGCAGTTATAACATAACAATGGTTAAGTATAAAGGCTGGATACAGACACTCCTTTGCACCACTTTCTCTGAAGTCGTCATGACTTTTGAGTGCACAAGAAACATGGGGATCGGGCACTTGATGACAGCCTTGCAAAATTCTGTTTGCCCAGCTCAGGGGGCTTTGGTTTCTTTTCTTTTTTTGGACTGGCTCATAAACGATTCGATTTTGTCCTAATCGTCATGGTAACCCCGGGCGAATAGATTTCGGGGCTTGGTACAAATATTCACGACTCGCTTGGGAAGCTGCTGTGTGGGGTTGTTCAGGAGCCCGAGGGGGAGCGGAGGGGACAGAGCACAGAAAAAGGAGGCTTGAGTTGCTCAGAGGCGATGGGCTGGGCTGTGCTGCTTGACCCGGGACGGCTGGAACCAGAGGGAGGTGAGCACACGGGCGTGGCGCGTGTGCAGCCCCAGCCCCCTCTCCATCCCGTTCAGCCTGCCCACCGCGAGGACCTGCCGTGCAGTCCCCCGCCAGCCCCAGTAGCGAGGCTCGGCTGCCTGCAGGCTGGCGGCTTCTCCCGGGACTTCACGCTCCGGAACATGGCTGCGCTGCCCGCGCTCCGGCTGCTGCTGTGCTGCTTGCTGGGGGCGAGCAGCGGGGCCAGCTTCCCCGCGGAGCCGCCGGCGGGCTCGGCCCCCTTGCCGGAGTCGCCTCTGCAGAAGCCCACCGTCTTCATCGCCATCCTGGCCAGGAACGCTGCCCACGCGCTGCCCCACTGCCTCGGCTGCCTCGAGCGGCTGCGCTACCCCAAGAGCCGGCTGGCCATCTGGTAAGGCGCGGGGCCGGGCGCGGGGCCGGGCGGGGGAGCCGATGGCCCTGGCCCGGGCCAGCGGGAGCAGAGCGGAGGACGCGCTGCTTTGTGCGGGAGAAAAGTTTCTGGGCAGCTGCCCTCAGGAACAGGCAGCGTCTGTCTGGCCCGTGCGGGGCGGGGGAGAGGTCCGGACGGCAGCGAAAGGGGGAAGTAGTGCAGAGGCTAAGAGGGAAGGGGGCAGGTTCGGGTGGGGGGCAGGACAGAGCCTGGGGGGGTGCAGGTTAGGGGGGAGTGCAGAGGTCAGGAGGGGTGCAGGTCACGGGACAGTGCAGAGGTCAGTAAAGGTGGCAGATTAAGGGGGGCAATGGAGAGATCAGGAGGGTGTGTGCTGAGGGGTTAAGGGGGAAGAGGTTGGCAGTGCATAGGCTGAACTGGGGGCGCAGGTAAAGGGGGGACTGCAGAGGTCAGGAGAGGGGGCAGGTTGGGGGCAGTGCAGAGGTCAGGAGGGGTGCAGGTTACGGGACAGTGCAGAGGTCAGGAGGGGTGCAGGTTACGGGACAGTGCAGAGGTCAGTAGAGGGGGCAGAGCAGAGGTCAGGAGGGGTGTAGGTTAGGGGGGGCAGTGGAGAAGTTGGGAGGGGGTGCAGGTTAAGGGGGGGCAGTGCAGAAGCCAGGAGCATAATGATAATAAAGCAAGGGAACTAGTAACCTGCTGCCTCCAGTGCTGCAGGGATTGAGGGCAGTGATTTTCAAGCTTTTTTCATTTGCAGGCCTCTACAATATTTCAAATGGAGGTGCAGCCCCCTTTGGAAGTCTTAGCCTTAGTGTGCAGAGACCCAGGGGTCCAGGGACCACAGGTTGAAAACCACTGATCTAGGGCAAGGTGTCTTTGTCTTGCTGAACATGTGAGGGCTCCCTGCGTTTCAGGACTCCTGATACACTGAGCAAGAGGCACTGCACCTCTTCAGGCAAGAGGTATCAGCCAGGAGCTTCTCTGTGATCCTTTTCTGTGCTGTGATTTCCTAGCCCTAGCTGTTCTACTGGAAATGAGGCTCTTTCCCTACTGCAGTGGTTGGGATCAGGATGAGAGCAAAGCTTTGCCTAACCCTTTGTGTTCTTAGCTGTAAACTTTCCCTGGAGCTACTGCTTCCTATGGAGAAAGGGATTTCTTGGAAGGAGCTGACAGCGTGGCTCAGACTCTCGGGGTAACTCCGCCCCATCCATGCTAAGAGGGGAGGGCTCCAAAATTAATCTCCTTCTCTGCAACCTCCCCACATGGCTTGATACATTAAACCAGGAGCAGATGTCCACTAGCCTCTCCGGAGGAGAGCAGTACATGCATCCCAAACTATGGAATGTTGTATTGGCTATAAAGGCCATGAACACACTGGAGGTAGATAGGCAATGATGTGTTTGGGAGGGCAGGGCAAGGCACATAAAGCGAAGCAGGGATTACAGCTCATGTTTTAACAGCCAAGAAAAACTTTGACTGAAACCACAGTTTTGTTGCAAAATTGCAGGTTTTGATGGAACTTTGCCCACCTGCAAGCTTGATTGTTGGGGAAAATGCTTGATTCCTACGCAAAAATCCAGTCCTGGGGCCAAAACGAAAAACCAGTCTTTGTAGAGACAAATTTCTATTATATTATTTCCATTATTATACAGATTGAACTGCTGTACTTCAGTTATTAGCAAGGGTGAAAGTAACTTAAAGGACTTACCAGTACTCCAGAGTCCTGAGGAGAGGGAGGGGCCTCAACTGGAAGAGGCGTGGCCTCTTGGATGAGGCGGGGCCTTTAAATCCCAGGCACTTTAAATCAGGATTTAAAGGGGCTGGGGCTGGGGTAGCAGCAGCGGGGAGCCCCGGGCCCTTTAAATCACCCTCAGAGCTACCAGCTGCAGAGGCGGCTGGGAGTCCATGGGGTGATTTAAAGGGCCTGGGGCTCCAGCTGCTGCTACTGGAGTGGAGCCCTGGGCCCTTTAAATCACCATCAGAGGGGGCCCTGGCCTCTGGCAGAGCTTTGAAAGGCCTGGGGCTCCGCTACAGTAGCGGCAGCTGGGAGCCCCTGGCCCTGTAAATCACTGCCAGAGCCCCACGGCTGCCACCCCAGGGCTCCAGCAGCAGGGCTCACGTGGCAATTTAAAGGGCCCTGGAGGGTAGCAGCAGTGGGAGCCCCGAGCCCTTTAAATCGCCACCCAAGCCATGCTGCCGGAGCCCCAGGGTAGCAGTGGCAGACAGGGGCTCGGGCGGTAATTTAAAGGGCCCAGGGCTCTGGCTGCTGCTACCACCCCGGGCTCTTTAAATCATCCCTGGAGCCCTGCTGCCAGAGCCCTCGGGTAGTGGTGGCGGTGCTCTGGCAGCAAGTTAAAGGGCCCAGGGCGGTAGCAGTGGCCGAGACCCTGGCCCTTTAAATCGCTGCCTGAGCCCCGCCGCTGCTACCCCAGGGTTCCGGCAGGCTCCGGGGATGATTTAAAGGGCCACAGGGCGGTAGCTGTGGCTGGAGCCCTGGACCCTTTAAATCATCCCCAGAGCCCTGCTGCTGGAGCCCTGGGGAGGCGGTGGCGGGGCTCCGGGGGCTATTTTAAGGGCTGGGGCGGTAGCGGCTGCCACAGCCCCGGAACCTTTAAATAGCTGCTGGAGCCCCACCACCACTACCCCAGGGCTCCAGGGACAATTTAAAGGGCCTGGAGCAGTAGCTGCGGCAGGCACCCCAGGCCCTTTAAATCGCCGCCTGAGCCCTGCTGCCGCTTCCCCAGGGCTTTGGCGGCAGTTTAAAGGGCCCGGGGCTCCAGCCACTGCTGGGAGCCCCAGACCCTTTAAATTGCCACCAGGGGAAGCCAGTCCGCTTTGGTACGGTGCACTGGCTCTTGCTGGTACGTTGTACTATCGGGGCGTACTGGCGTACTTTCACCTCCGGTTATTAGAGAGACAAGGTGGAAGAGGTAACGGCTTTTATTGGACCATCTTCTGTTGGTGAAAGACAAGTTTTCAAACTACTCTGAGCTCTTCTTCAGGTCATGTTCTTTAGTTATATTGAAGTATTTGTGATGTGATGTTAGGCGTGCTTAAAGCATATATGAATAGGTGCCTTTCAGTATCTGTGTAAATCCAAAGAAATGAAATAAATAACATAGCTCAGAAAAAAGAACTGATTTCTCAGTGCTAGCTTGCTCTTAAATATTAGTATTTTGGGGATGTCCTAGAAGTAGCATTTGCCTGAGTTGGAAGGTGATCATGCTGAATAGGTGCTGGAGGGCATTGAACAGAATATATCCAATAGCATTGGCAAGATACATTAAGCGCACCATAGCTCATGAGCAGTGTGGTAATAAAATGTATTTTGTGGGAAAGGAAGAAATTGGCCTTGAATTCAGTTAGCCTGCTGGTATGTGAAGGGGAAAAAAATCCTTTCTACTCAGCCAGACATTAGTTATACATGATTGGAGCAACAGAAGCTGGTAGATAGGATTCTGAGAAGTAAGAACTTTTGTGGGGCCAAGACTAAAAGTAAGAAATGCTGTTTTAGAGCTTGCACCTGATCCAAAGTCCTTTGAAGTCAATGGAAAAAATCTTATTGATTTCAGTGAGCTTGGATCAATGATTCAGGAAGGAAGACTAGATTTTTAGGCCCCATCAATACCAATGGAAGCTTGCATTAAATTACTTAATCAAACATGGACAAATATCCCTACATGCATTTCAGGGAGATAGTGGTTATTGACCTTCAAATACTCTACAGGTCTCTACAGAAAATTAGTGACTAAAGAAATGATTGGTTCTAATCCTCATGTATCAATATTTGGAAATGGGATCTCTGTTTTGTGCGCTGTGGTATCAGCATAAGTATTGCATTCTGAACTATGGACCAGCAACATGACTTAGAACCATAAATGGACATGGTAGGGGTAAATGAACAACATATGCATGTTTTAAGGATCTGTGTGCTGGAATACTTCTCAACAATGTATCACATAGCTCATTTTAGAAGTTTGTCTCTGGGCTAGTGTGGTTTGCTAAGCACGTACCCAATTCTGTTTTCATGTCAGTGGGAATCCTAGGTTTACACTTAGTTATTAGACATGTATCAGAATAAGTTTACTAGACCTTAAACCTTGCCTGCAATTCAGCTAAATATGTTAACCTGACATTAAAACCCCCCCCACATTAATGAGACAGAAGTTTAGACCTGATAACTAAACAGGATATATCAGGGGGTCTCAAACTGGGGGGCATGACCCTTCAGGGGGTTGCAAGGTTATTACGTGCAGATCACAAACTGTCAGCCTCCACCCCCAACCCCGCTTTGCCTCCAGAATTTATAATAGTGTTAAATATTTTAAAAAGTGTTTTTAATTTATAATGAGGGGTGGTCACACTCAAAGGCTTGCTGTGTGAAAGCCCATAGTGACAGAAGCATTCTAGGGTAGTGATTCTCAAACTTTTTTTTTCGTGGCCCACTTGAAAATTGCTGAGGGTCTCGGCAGACCACTTAATGATCTTTCCAAATGTTGTTTGTACTGTTAGTTAACTATTGTAAAGCACTTTGGATAAAAGCGCTATATAAAAAAACCCTTAATAATAATTAACATTTTTGTTCTACAAATAAAAGTGCACAATTCATATTTTAATATCAGTAGTCTTACCTTTCTAATGTGATGGATGTACCCTCTCTCCCCCACTGCAGCAGCCATCCAGATGGGCTGGGAAGGAGCGGGGTATCTCCCCTGGCACAGCGGCCACAAAGCTAAGGCTGGGAAGGAGGGCTGTCTCTCCCCGGCAGCCGCAGCCCTGGAACTGGGGAAAGTTGCCTCTTTCTCTGGCCGCGGCAGCCCTGCATGTCCCAAATTCCCCCCCCCTCTTCTCACACCACTGCCCCCTCCCACCTACCCTCTATACCTCCAAGACCACCACCGCACCAGGGTCTTCTCCAGGGACCAGGCACCTAATTAGTGGAGTCATACCTGTGTGGCTCCACTAATTAGGTGGGTGGCCCTTCATTCTCTCTTGTGTGGCCACCCAGGCGCGCACCTTAGAGGGAACTATCCATGGACCACCTGAATGGAGCTCATGGACCACTGGTGGTCCCCGGACCACAGTTTGAGAACCTCTGTTCTAGGGGACTGCCCATGCCATTACAATATAAGATGGCTAACAATATGGTGAGATACATTTTCAAAACTAAAGACAAGAAACTGAAAAAATGAGAGAGGTATTCTTAAAAGGGGGCCCTGCACAGAGGTGGGGTGTGGCTAACATTGGCAATGCCTCTGGAAAAAGTGTCCATTTTTTTAAATAAAGAAAGAAGGTCTAATGTGGGTGTGCAGTGAAAAAGGAAGTTCTATATCCTATGGATTGCCTTAGAGAAAGATTGATTGTCTGATGATATAAGGCATGAGAAAAGGATGTGTCGGGGGGTGGGGCTGGCCAGGAGAAGGGGGTTGTGGATGTAACGCACTTCACTCCAGTAATAAAGGGA
The DNA here is from genome assembly GCF_020497125.1 of Mauremys mutica. Lineage (NCBI taxonomy): Eukaryota > Metazoa > Chordata > Testudines > Geoemydidae > Mauremys > Mauremys mutica. The sequence goes on from NC_059079.1 coordinate 54,812,785, forward strand.
GATATACCCATTTCCTTGAGCTGGAAGGGACCTTGAAAGGTCATTGAGTCCAGCCCCCTGCCTTCACTAGCAGGACCAATTTTTGCCCCAGATCCTTAAGTGGCCCCCTCAAGGATTGAACTTACAACCCTGGGTTTAGCAGGCCAATGTGCAAACCACTGAGCTATCCCATAAGACATGAGGTAGATCTTCTTAAAGGGCTGTTCCCACTGAAGTCAATAGCAAAACGTCCACTGGTGTGAGATGGTGCTCAGAGGCATGGAGTATCCCCAGAGACTGATATGACACAAATGAAGCTCTGCAAACAATAAGAGGAATTTTTCTGAGGTAGATTGCATTTCTGACCTACTGTGTTTGACAGAGTCCGTTAACAGACAGGATTTACCTTTACCATACAACAAGGGTTCCCAGACTTTTTCCCCTGAGGCCCATCTGGGCGGCTGAAATAGGCACTGTAACTCACTATTAACACTTCTTGAGGAAAATTATTAATTTTAATTATTACCTGCATATAAACTATAACACTGTAAATAAACAATGTAGATGTGTCCTTCCCATTTTAATGTAAATAATTGTAATGATAGATATCCCTAATAATATGCACTCAAAGAAATGTGTCAAGATCTTTGAAAGCAAACATTTTTAGTAAAATTACCCTTTAAAAAAATGTTGAGTGCAAAATGTGAAAACACAGTGTATAAATGTACAATATATAAAACTGAACAAAAAGAAACAACAATGTTAACAAAATTGTTAAAAAAAACAAATTGTGTTATTTCTTTATTTTAAAACAAAATAGTTGTCCAACTTTGAACATTATATTGTGGTTTCAATTTTTTTGGGGTGTAAAATCTGAATTTGTGTGCTGTGTAAGTAAAGACCCAACCCTATTCTCAACTAATTAGAAAATAATCAAATATTTTAAATAAATATATTAAATAACACTTATGTTACAACACACTTGTTATATTATAACAATGGGTACTCATCCGATCCGGCAAAGGAGAATCCAAACTTCAAGTATACATTATCATATTTTCTTACCACTTTCTTCATTTTTTTGACTGGCTCATTTCATGTAGCCGTAGATGGTCCGGGACTTTCATTATCTTCTCCACCAGTGCTCCCTTCTCATTTTCAAAAAATAAATGGATCCATGTCAGGTTGCAATACTGCTTGCCCTTTTTTACAGTTGTAAATGTCAGACTGTGTGTACATTGCTAGGTTACCTTGCAATGAAACATACCGGCGCAATTGCATTCTCCAGTCAAGCTCTTAATAAATGTTTAACTCCATGTGACTCATGTAATCTAAGTAAAAGCTATATAAGTGTAATGTTTTCAGCTGTATATATTGGACAGAGTATAGAAAAAATATTTATTTATTAATAAAACCAAGCTGCAATATGTCAAGTTTAATTCTCACCAATACAACGGTACATTTCATTAGTAGATTGGTGAGTCATTGCTTCCCTTTACAAAAGCCGTATTGACTCTTCCCCAAGATATCATCTTCAACTATGTATCTGATAATTCTGTTCTTTACTCTAGTTTCAACCAATTTGCCTGGTACTGAAGTTAGGCTTACTGGCCTGTAATTGCCAGGCTCGTCTCATTGTGTCTCAGGGGAGTACAATGCCTCCCCTAGCTCTGGGAAGCACAGTCTCTATTCCACTTCTATGGGAGGGTGCAGCGGGAGCTCACCACTGTGGCTGGCCACATCCCTGCCTCCTTTTCTCTCCCTGCCCCTGTGGAGGTATCAAAGAGCAATCCCTGGGACTGCTGTTGGGGCTACTTTCTGTGTGGAAGGCACAAAAGTAGAGAGGTTTCTTGAGCCCTCCCCTTAAGCACCTGTTGAAAGGTCAGACACAATCTGGCCCTCCTGCAAGTACATAAGGTTGCGACAAAAGCTTCCAAAATCCAGGGGATGGAGTGCTTCCAATGCCCAGCCACACTAGAGTTCCTTAAGTAAACAGGTCAGTTGGATCCTGGTTGTATCTAAGTGTTGATACACTTAGATACAACCATTCCATTTTAATAGCCATTTCCCCTTATTTTTCCTCAGGCGGTGTCAAAAGTTAAATCTTGTGTAGTTTTTGTGTGCGTACACTTGCTGTGGAAGTTTTCATTGTGGTGGGCTGGGCTTCTTCCGGGCTGTGCCAGTTACAATCTGCTGTGACTCTCGGAGAAACTCATTGGAGTTGGGAAATTGGCGTGTTAGGAGGATTTGCTAATGCAGTTCCATTAGAATTCTATCCAGCTACCCTTAAAAGTGAACTGCAAATCAAAAATCCTCCCTTTTTTCCCTCTTTACCCTCCTTTGGCATGTGAAAAGAGAGCCTAAAGCGACGTTTTGTGTTTGTGGAGCTTTTCTCTGCTTATTTGGTACATTGGGAGTATCAGGTCCTGACTCTTCCTCATTTTGTTGGAGGACTTTGGGAAGATCTTTGGAGACATCACAGTCGGCTGAAACATGAGTGGCAGCTTTCCCAGGTCAATTTGACGCTGAAGCTAAAATCTTCCTGGCAAAAGCCATTTCCCAGCGGTGCTGAGATGTTTGACCCTCGTTTAGTTCAGCTATGTCTACAGTTCCTGGTTGTCATATAGACATCCCCTGAGAGGCATTTTCTAAGGATCAAATTAGAAACTATGGGCCTGCTTCTGATCTCACGTATAGCAAGTTTATCCCCACTGTATTTCTATTGACTTCAGTGGAGTTACTCTCAGTTTATATTGGTGTACATAGGAGAGAATCAGGCCCTATTTCTCTGAGGTCCACTCAGCTGCAAGTAAGGAATGTGCTGTTTGTAAGAATGCTAATTATGACTAGCTAGAACCTGACTGACCAGCCATGAGACTATGTCCAAGCAAAACTTGGAATGCCAAACTCAGACCTGTGGCACTTTGTCACAAAGAGTCCTTCATTTCTTTCTAAAGTACTTTTCAATAGCTTCATCTCACTGACTTGCTTTTCCAAAGGTCACATTGATAATGGCACTGCCAAGAAGGTTGCAGATCTCTGCTATATACACTTAAAATGTAAAGAAAGCAAATGTCCTTAGTTTTATCCATCATTTCCTATTGCTTCTGAGTTTTGAACCATGTCTCACTGTTGTTGCTGAGAGTTCCCTTGACCCTGATTGTTGGACTAATCCAAAGGCTGCTGAAGTCAATGGGAGTATTTTCATTGAGTTTTGTGAGCAGCGGATCAAGCCTTTTGTGCTTAAATGCACACAAAGTCAAGTCTCGCAGAGTACAATTATATGTTATGAAATGCACTTTTACAGGTCCACTTTGGAAATGATAAGAGTATACAATAGGTGTGGCCGTTGTTTGGTAGCAGCTTGAGATAAATCCCAGATGAGTGGAGGTAGCTCATTGCTGATGCACTGTAAAACTAGCAACACTAAGAGAATGGTTTACCCTTAAAGGTGTCAATGATGTGACTAACAATGGAAGTTTATAAAAACAGGATAATGGTGATGCAGTTTTCATAATGTCAAGATTGGGACAGGATTAGCCTGCTACTGGCTGATGCCAATAGAATGTGAATATTTTCCTATCATGTGAGTTCATAACATTTTTTAATATCAGAGCGGTAGCCATGTTAGTCTGTATCCACAAAAACAATGAGGAGTCTGGTGGCACCTTAAAAGTGTTTTTTTTTTTTAATCCATGAAAGCTTATGCCCAAATAAATCTGTTAGTCTTTAAGGTGCCACCGGACTCAACATTTTTAAATGTGAAGGAATCTACATATATGGGAATTTCCATTAGTGAAGCAAGGATAATTTTAACTTCCCATGCTAAATACTTTTCACTGTGGAATATTGGAGTTCGGAATCTGCTGTTTTATGCACTCACTTCTGTCTATTGATACTGGTTTGATGTATCTTTAAAATCTGTGTTTTGTATAACAAAAGTTGAATAACACTTTTCTATGTTATGAATAACACATCAGATTGTTATAAATTGAATAATTTTGTAAAATAAACTGTTTGCTTTTTGCACATCACTCAGTTTGGATGGTGAAAGTTGCCTTGTCTGTTTTAGTTTCTTAGTTTAACATAGTGACACATGGGTTGACTTCTGTCATTCATATAGTACCTCTCCACTGTCTCTCATCATGAGAAATGCCACATCATTTTTTTAAAATCCAATTTTACCTTTGTCCCACAGGAATTTTGTGTTATCAAGTAATAAAAATTCTACTTGGAACTTACATTATTAGGTATATTGCAGTAGCACTCAGATCTCAACTGAGATCAAGGCCCCATTGTGCTAAGCACTACAAACACAGTCCCTGCCCCAAAGAGCTTACAATTTAGAAAGACAGAAGATGAGAGTATATTATCATCTTTTACAGATGGGGGAAACTGAGGCAGGTTGACCTTCACAAGATCTTCAGGGTTATTAGTGTCAGACGTAGTATTTGAAAACAGGAGTTCCTGACTCTTGCTGAGTTGCTGAGATCACGTTCTCACTTCTAGTACTGTACATTATTCATATCTGAAATGTAGAACCAGGAAACTGAGATTATACAAAATTGCCTTTATACTGATGAAACGATTTTCTTCTTTTGTGCATCTCACAGTCTTGGCAGGTTGAACTGTATGACATCATGAAGAAACATTGGAAAGGAAATCTGAAAATTACTGCTGTGACTTTAGTCTGTACCACTATCCTCAAATGTATTGCAGCTAACAGTGTTGATGAATTATGGAACAACACTGAGTAAAATGTCAGATGTAAGAATATAAACACACCGTTACTTGGTATTCCTAATTTCTATGGATCCCCTTCTTGTACTGGAAGGTTCTTAAAGAGCCAGATTTTGATACTCTTACTCGTGCTGAATAGCACCATACTTCAGAAGTGGTCCCATTGAAATTAGGTGATATTAGGCATGAGTAAGAGTATCAGACACTTTCCCAAAATGACTAAAGGAGGTAGTGAAAATAAAAATTCTGCACCACTGTTGAGGTGTATAGTGATTATGAGACCTGTTTGCTAGTTACATAATGTATCAAGTTTCAGTTGGACTTCAATGAGCGCTATGGGTGCTCAGTACCTGTGAAAATCAAGTCACCTTATTTAGGTACCAAACTTGGCAACTAAATTGTGGTTTGAATAAACTGGAAAACAAAACAGATATTTGCTTTGTGTGACTGTCTGTCCAATGCATCTGAAAACACACCCACCCTTTTAGAATCTAGGCACCAAGGTTACAATATACCCAGGGCCGGCTTTATGTTGATTCCCCTGATTCCCTGGAATCGGGTCCCGTGCCCACGCCTAAGGGAGCCCCGCTCCAGGGGTCTTCGGCAGCATTTTGGTGGCGGGGGGTCCTTCGGTGCCGTGGAAGACCCAGAGCAGACCCCCCACTGCCGAAGTGCCACTGAAGCCCTGGACCGCCACCGAGTATTCCAGTGGGGCCTCGCAGGTCCTAAAGGTGGCCCTGAATATACCACATCCAAGCAGATGCAGTATGCAGTAGAATTCAATTTTAGCAATCAGTGTGTACAATAATCATTTGGCTGCGTGGATCAAGGATCACTTTCCAAAGGCCATATCCTACTGATGCTGTTTGTCCCCTCCCCCTGGTTTATACTGGTTTTAAGTTTTGGTTTTAAGGGTTAGTTTGGAAGTAGTTTCTTGGGTGTTTTCAAAGTTCAGAAAGAGTTGGTATTCAGATGCTTTGTATATAAATGTACTGTCACACCTTTTTGAATCCCATTAGACTGTCGCTAAAGAATCTGTGCAGCTTGTTGGAGTGCCTAGTGGGGTCAGTTAAAGGCTACACTGTCTCTAAAATGCCAGAATTTACTCTGTCTTTGCAAGATGGAGACTTCTGCTCCTGGGAACCCAGTGTGATTTTTGGAAGCTTACTCTCTTATGGATCTGGATGTAGCAATCAGTAAGGTGTGATGACCCAATGGGGGTTGCCCAAATAGATTTTAAATTCAGGAGTATGCAAGTAAAACCACAGTGTGCTCCCACCCCTAATCTGCCAAACATAACAAGCTTTCTTTATATAGTGTTTCTCCTGAAAGAAATCCTTATATTTGTGAGGTAGTTGTGTGAAACTTGTCAATACACCCCAGGTTTTTAAGTATAGAGTGTGAATCTATGCTCTCTCTCTCTTTCTTTCTCTCTCTGGGTGAAGAACACTTCTATCAAGATTTGATGTTTGCTCATGTCTGGTCCACATATGCTTTGTCTTATGTATGCATATATTTAGCTATATTTAAATCCCTCCCTCCACCTCAGTTTTCTTCAAAGTATGAAGGTTAAAGAGCTTCTCCTTGTGTTTCTGTAGGAATAGCTACCAAAGATTCTGTTTAAAGGATTATGTTTCTAGCCTGGTAATATCAAGCAACTGTTTACAATTGTTGCATACTTCTGCTGCTTTTAACTGTCATGTAAAGGTATCACTCACAAGCTTATTTTTGCTGCTTTACTGCTGGTTATAAATCAGTGCTGAATCTCATTAAAAGCTCACAGGATCCCAACGTTGCCTTTGCTTATCCCCCATGCAAAATCGATTAGACCAAATTCCGTGGGTCTATATGTGTATAATCAAGGACAGATTTTGATCCATCATACGTTTCTATATTATAGTAATAGCATATAATGTTCTTGTAGTCTTGTGTGACAGCTGGAATTATAGCAGAGTGAGTCAATTGTACAGTTCATAGTATCTAGTACAATACAACTTTACAGGTTGAGCCTCAGAAGTAATGAGTGCCCACATCTTCCACTCCCAGCTTCAGTGGGAGTTGGAGGTGGCAGTACCTTTTGGGATGGGGACATTATTCTCTATAGCCTCTTTGATACAAACTGTAAGATACTTTTGGGGATAAAGAATTTTTAAATAAGATGGTCACAGAGATAAAATAAATACAGAACGACTAAGAGGTATAAACAAGGGAGAAATTAGTATGGGAAACCAAAAAAAAAACCAGGCCCAATCCACTGACCTCAGTGAAGCTATTCTAAGTTATACCAGCTGAAGAACTGGCCATATAGGTTATATGATGGATTTGAGATCATTTTTTGTGTGGATATCATATGTTGACCTGGTTATTCAGATGTTTGCTGCAGTAATGTATTTGGTTAGATCAGTAGAGGACTGTCTTCAAAATAAGGCAGAAAGGAAAAGAATGGCTCAGGATAGCCACCTCTGAGCAAAATGTTTGAGAGTTAGTAAGGGAAAATGCCAGAGCTGTTCGCTTTGATGTTTTTGCCTCCTTTCCAACCAACAGACAAAACTGGTTTGGCTCAGAAGGGCCAAAGCTTGGGAATTCAGAACCCTGGCAGATTTTAAAAGGGCCTCTCTTTGAAGAGAATGGGGTAGTTGTTTGGGAGAACCAGACTGAGACATTGGCACCCTCTGGTGTGTCTGGAGAAGCTTGGTCTGCCTAGGTCACCATCACAGGATGATTGTTTTAGATAAGATAGACATATGTGCAGAGTATTGTTTCCAAAGCCTTTCTCTCTCTCTTTGCTTTGCTCTTACTCCTAAAACAAACACCACTTAGATTTTAAGAAGGCTACGTGTTCGCTGTACATCACTGGTCACAGATGCCCAAAGGGAAGAACCGCAATTATACCTGCTGGGTACGTACAGTTCATACATAGGGTAGTGTAGCCCAGGGCCTGGTCTAAGAGTGGGAAAACTGCAGAATTTCACCCCAGGAGAAGTAAAGGCACAAGGCCTGATACCTGTGGGGGCGATTCAGAGACCAGTGAGGGGACAGAGGTGTAGCTAGCCCTGTAACCATGACAGATTGAACATAAACCCCGCAAAAAAACAAACCCCCCTCAAACGCTTCTCCCCACCCTGTTATAAAATTACACTAGAGCTGAGAAATAAATCCACCAAAGCAAGGACATTCCCAGTGTTGCTTTCTGCCATGCATCTGCACTGCAACATATGTGGTTATTTATCTGAGAGCCCAGTGAGGTTGGATGGCTTCACATATCCTGTGGGGATTCTTTATAAATGGATTGTAATGGTGTATTACACATGGTGAACCAAGTATTGTGAGCTGTCCACACAGCTGTCTGCAACGATGGCCAGTATTGTGGAATGTTTTGAAAGGCCATCTGTGTTGCAGTGCATAGAGAAGACTCAGCAGAGTGCAGGATTCTGTGGGTGACTTAACTCACAATTTCCTTCCTTTGGGATGATGTCTCAGACATAATGTTATTTCAGCTTGTTTGTTTGCTTGCCTTTAATTTCCTGTGTTTTAGTGGAAGCATGGTCTACACTGACAATGGTTTTGCCCTCATTTTCAGGGGTGGATTAAGGCTAAATGTGGCCCATATATATGCATCAAATGTCCAGAGTCTTGAGACAGACTTTTGTCTTCCTCCAAAGGGCTTGTCGCTCTAGCAGGCATTTGGCTGCCAGCAATAAGCTGTAATGCTATTTGCTACTCTGCCTCCAATTTACAGCTCCTTCCAACAATTCTGATCCCGATAATCTTGCCTTAATAACTTTTCCCATCTTGAGATAGTAACAGGGTCTCTGCAGACCAGTGGCTGTCAATGTGTGAGTTGTAGCATCCTCAAAAGAGGTGCCAACAGCTCTTGGTGGTGGCCAGAAACCTGCTCATGGTTTTCTTTTTTCAGTCTTTGTTCACTCATCCATTCTGCAATAACAGCAGGAAGATCAGATAAACTATTGCATTAATTCCTGTGGTGCCTAACTCCCCTTGTCTTTCATTTGAAGTTAGGCACCCAACTGTGTCCCCAAAATGAGTGATTATCAGCTCCTTTTATCTAATGAGAGCATCATCTCATTTACAAATATCACATCATATTTAGTATAACATACTTTTTAAAAAGTATTTGATTCTGTAATTAACAATATAAAAACAATAACAAACAAATCTAAAGGCAAATCAAGACCTAAACACCACAGCAGAGATAACTTTAACATACATGTAGAAATCATTATGCAAAAGTAACTAAAACCATAGCACACTTTCAGAGTGGAGTATGAAAAATAAAGGCAATTAAAAACAAATGGCACAAAAAAAGAGGAACATTTTTATAGATGTGTAAAATACACGATTAAAAGTCTGGTTACATATCATAAGCAATCAACTACAAAATATCAGATATTCTTTGAGATAAAATAATTGTGGACAACATTTTCAAAAGCCACCACTGATTTCAGGCGCCTCCATATTTGGTTGCCCAACTTGAGCCATATTAAAGGGGCCTGATTTTCAGAATGCAAGGTGCTCAGCATCTTTTGAAAATTAGGTGTCTCAAGCTCAGGGCCAGCCCACAACATTTTGGCTTCTGAGGCGGGGAGCTCAAATGACGCCCCCATGCTCCCTCGTTTGGGCCAAAACTTTGAAAGGTCTCAATTCTGCCTTCTTCCTGTTCTACTCCTCTCATGGTACTGCTCTGCTACCTACCCCAATACAGGAGAACGAACAACTTAAAATGCATTGTTCAAAAATGTTAAGTAACACTTAACTTTCAAACGCCAGAACAGCAAATGTAACTTTTCTTGTCTGCATAGTAAACACTGGCATTTTTATCTGTTTGAATAGTCAAAGTGGTGCTTTCTGTGCCGCCTTGGTTGCAAAGATTTGAACTGCTTCCTGAAGGTCCACTGTCTGGGCCAGTTCATGCTCTATTGAGATGGTTGCAAGGCTGACCAGCCTCTCCTGTGTCATTGTGGAGCGTAGATGTGTTTTTATTAACTTCAGCTTGGAGAAGCTGCGTTCTCCACTGGCAACTGTTACAGGAAGTGTTAGAAGTATGCACAGAGCAACAAAAGCATGTGGAAAGAGGGTGGTCATCTTATTTGTGCACTCTTATTTGTGACTCCTGTATTCTTGAATGGGTGGGAAAATAGCTTCAGTGTGAAGTCCCTCTGCCAACTTCTGTGCACTCTTAAGATTGGTTTGAAATCTCTCATCTGACCGGTAAGACTGTAGGTATGACTTTGCTTTGTCCAGTTGTTCCATTGCTCCAGATGTATCAAGGTCAACACCTTGGAGTCTCTTGCTTACAACATTTATTTCAAACAGTATGTCATGCCACAACACTAAGCCACCCAGAAATTTGAAGTTATGTACGTTTCTGGTGATTCCATTTCCCTCTGCCACTGTTTCTCAGTTCCTGTCATAGCATTATCCTCCATAATGGCAACTATGGCATCATCTATCTTCCCAATTTGGTGTTTGATAGGCTTTATCGCCTCCACTCGACTTTCCCATCATGTGGCACTCAGTAGTTTCAGTGTCAGAGAGCATGTTCCCAGACGTTGCTTCACAATTTGCCACTGATGGGTTGATGCAGAGAAAAATACATAGATGCTTTGAATTACATTAAAAAATTCAGCAGCCTCACTAGAAGCTGATGTTGCAGCACTGACCACCAAGTTCAAGGAATGAGAACTGCATGGGACAAAAAAAGCTCGAGGGTTTAACTCTCAGATCCGTGTCCGCACTCCTCTGTTCTTTCCTCTCATGTTGGCATCTTTATCATAGCCCTGACCTCTCATGTCAGTTATCGCAATTCCTGTATCTTCCAGCTTTTTAAGAAGCACATTTGTCATATCAGCTCCTGTAGTATCATCAATGTCAATAAATTCTAGAAAATACTCTCTGACAGTCACCATTGCAGGGACGTTTTCACTAGGTTCTGTTGTTACAAAACGCACCATTAAAGTCATTTGTTCCGTATGGCTGATGTCAGGTGTGCAGTCCAGAATAACAGAGTAATATCTGACTTCAGATCTATCACAATCTTCTGTTTGACTTTTGTTGCCAGTAGCTGTATGATCTCATTTTGAATAGTTTTTCCAAGGTAGTGGTGTGTGTACATTTCTTGGGTGATGACACTTCTTAGATGCTCCTGGAGTACAGCATCAAACTCAGCCATCAATTCCACAATTTTAAGGAAGTTTCCATTGTTTGGCACATACACAGGGCCGGTGCAACCATTTAGGCGACCTAGGTAGGGCACTGGCATTTGGGGGATGCCATTTTCTTCAGCAGCGACCAGGGCGGCCGGATCTTCAGCCGCCCCGGTCGCCGCCGGCATTTAGGTGGAGGGAGCTGGGGCAGGGGAGTGCAGGGAGGGCTGCCTGCAGCAAGTAAAGGGGGGCGGCATGCAGGGGAACTCCCCGCCCCAGCTCACCCCTGCCCCGCCTCCTCCCTGAGCATGCCATGGCCGCTTCACTTCTCCCGCCTCCCAGGCTTGCGGCACCTAAGCTGATTGGCTCCGCAAGCCTGGGAGGTGGGAGAAGTGAAGAAGCCACGGCATGCTCGTGCTCGTGCGCGGAGCAGGGGTGAGCTGGGGTTGGGGGGTGCCTCAGGGCATAGGGTGGGGGGTGGGGAGCTGCTGCAAGGGGGGCGCCTCAGGGCGGAGGGGGGAGCTGCCGCGGGGTGGGGGGGTGCCTCAGGGCGGAGGCGCGGGGGGGGGGGGGGAGTGCACAAGGTGGAAGTTTCGCCTAGGGCGCAAAACATCCTTGCACCGGCCCTGCACATACAGCTGATCTGAAGTGCCACACAGTGCTAGGTTTTGGGTAGCAAGCATTCTCACAATGGCAATGAGCCTTTTCAGAACATTTTGCCAGTAAAGAGACTCTGATGCAATCTTCTCTGGATGCTGATCATCTGTGGTGGCCTTTAACCTTAGTCTCATCTCAAGCTCTTTCCACCTATGGAAAGCTCTCTGGTGATTTGCTGCCTTCTCATGGCATGCCAGATTTCTAGCCAGATTTTTCCAGTCCTTTGTTCCTGTAGAACCCAATGTGGCTGGAACATTAGACTGGAAGAGTTTGCAACAAAAACAGTATGCAGCATTCTGGGTTTTTGAGTACATAAGCCATGGCCTCTCCACTTTGGCACCATTGGGGATTTCATGCCAGTAATGTGTTGGATGGAAACTTCTATTTTCATTGTCTTTGGGGAACATGAAGTTTTTCATTTTCTGTGGCCCATGCAGTACAAGGAAGTCCTTCAGGCTACTGCTCAAGTGGGTCCACAGTCCTGGATCATCTAGACTTAAGGAATTAAACTCAGCAGCAGCTGTTTCTTGTGCCTCCACCACACTCTTCTCTGATCTACACTTTTCTTCAGGAATGTGCATGGTTACATCCATTTGAGTTGGAGATATGGATGCTGCAGTAGCTGCCTGGTCACCTGCACTCTGACTAACTGGAAGATCAGGCATCTCCTCACCACTCACATCCTCACTGGAGCCAGAAGGCTAGCCACGAACATTTGTGTCTATTTTTCAGAGTAGCAGCCGTGTTAGTCTGTATCCGTAAAAAGAACAGGAGTACTTGTGGCACCTTAAAGACTAACAAATTTATTTTAGCATGAGCTTTCGTGAGCTACAGCTCACTTCATCTGAAGAAGTGAGCTGTAGCTCACGAAAGCTCATGCTAAAATAAATTTGTTAGTCTTTAAGGTGCCACAAGTATTTGTGTCTGTGTATCTCAGGAGAGTGCCTTCCTGCTTAGATAGAAAAGCTTCCTTTGCTTTCTTTCTTTTTCTGAATGGTGCCCCAGAGGGGCATTTTCTTCTTTCACTCATGACTCCTGTTCTGTGCCAGCTATAGTGGCTCTCAACACTCAATTGAAGGGGACAAATAAGCAGGCTGGTCGCAGGGCCTGAGTGAGGGAAGATAGCAGCGTCTTAAGGGCCTAACTGGCTCCTACTACTTCAGTTGACTGTTCTCCTCAAGTGGGTTCAGGGAAGCAGCAGGAAACCAGAAGCTCCCTGAGAAGCTGGTGTTAATCAGTCCAGGCTCTTGGGGGTGCTAGAGAGGTACATAAGAGGCTCCTCCTCCCCTCTCTCCCTGCAGCTCCTGCTGCTTTATGTTATTCCCTCTCACCTTTTCTCCTGCCTGCCTGTTATGTCTCTTATGCCCTCCTTCCTCCAGCACAGCACTCCACCATCTCTGTGCATCTAGAGCAGAGAAAATACATATGCACCAGCAGCAGACACAATTTTCTACACTCTGGGTCCTAGTGATGCCCCTCCCACCCCCAGTGTGGTACCTGAGGCAACTGCCTCAGTTTGCCTCATGGTAAGGCCAGCTCTGCTCAAGCTGAGCCCCCAAATCATTGGTTTCTTCTGAAAATCTTGGCTTATGTGTCTAATTATTAAAGGCTATATTGTGCCTTTAAGACAAAGCCCATAGTAAGGGGCTTCACCCCCATCTGGGGAGAACAGGCAGCTATTCTGTTTGAGTGATTCCTCCAGCCAAAGGGAAAGCAATTTGCAACACCACTTTAAGGGATCTGGCATGTCCCCTTGCCAACTCTGGAAACCAATTTACCGGGTGGCAAAGCCATGGCTTCTTCTCACTAGCCCCTTGTCAGTGAGTTGTTCCCAAGGGATGTGGGGAAGAGCAAGTCCATTGCAGCATCTGTGCTGTCCTGAGCAGTGCACCAGGAATGCTGTTCCGGGAGTCTCCTTAGTCCTTGCCCACTCTACTGCCTGGCTCTGTTAGCCTGGGCCATGATCTAGCTCTACAGGAATATTTGAAAGAGTAAATCACAAAAGCTACTCTGAAAGTATCAGCTTTTTATCTAGAGTGTATTAGAGTATATTGATTTATAACAGTTTCTCTCCACATGCTCTTGGGGAATTTCCCCAAGCCAAACAAAACTCAGGGTATGGCTACACTACGAAATTAGGTCAAATTTATAGAAGTCGATTTTTTAGAAATTTATTTTATACAGTCAATTGTGTGTGTCCCCACTTAAGACCATTAAGAGCATTAACTCGGCGGAATGCATCCACAGTACTGAGGTTAGCGTCGACTTTCGGAGCATTGCACTGTGCGTAGCTATCCCACAGTTCCCGCAGTCTCCACCATCCATTGGAATTCTGGCTTGAGCTCCCAATGCCTGATGGGGCAAAAACGTTGTCACGGGTGGTTCTGGGTACATGTCGTCAGCCCCCCCCTCCTCCATGAAAGCAACGGCAGACAATCATTTCATGCCTTTTTTCCAGGGTCCCATCCACTGGACCCGCTCAGCCTGGATAATCGGAACAGTGGGCTGAGCGGGTCAGCGGATGGAGCCCCAGACTGGCAGCGGGGTGAGCGGCTCAGCTCGCTGCTGGTCTGGGGCTCGGTTCACCAGCTCCTGCCAGCCGGGGTGCCGCTCAGCTGGCAGACCTCGGTGAGGTTGATCAGGGGTGCCTTGACAGACATGGCTATCCTTCTCTTAAAGCACCGAATGGGAGTGACTCCAGGTCATTCTCGTCTTTAAGTTTCGTCTCATGGAGATTCAGTCCTGCCTGGAATATCATGGCGAGCTGGAGGCTTCTGCCTCAGGCTGCTCTCCCAGCCAGCAGCACAGCACGGTCGCACCTACCCCAGCCTGCCCCTTGCTCCCATGGCTCATGAAGCCTGGAGAGTAGTAAGGAGCAGTTCAACTTGTGGAATGACAAATCCAGAACGAAGGATTGCACTCTATGGGCCACGTTAAGATTATTTCAGAATCCTGGATAGCATTAGTCCCTATAAAAAGCTTCATGAAAATTTTCCCCCTCCCCTAACCAGAGCAGCTGAAAGGATAAGGAACCTGGGACTACAACTTAGAGAGAACTCCCATATTATTTAACTCATAACTGATATAATTCAAAGTAAAATTTCACAGCATGGTCTGTTCTAAGACTAAAAATGCAGAAGGCGAGTCAGAAAAAGGAACAGTGACCTGTTCCCACCCGGTTTCAAACCAGGGATGTTTCATGTGGTAGGTGAATGTGATAACCACTACACCACAGGGCTTTCAGCTGTTAGGTGAATGTGATAACCACTACACTACGGGGCTTCTCTTTTTTTGCCACAGACTGCCAAATGCACAGGAATGTTTTCTCTAGCTACAGAAGCTACCTAATGCAATGTCTATATCTAAGGCCTTCCTGCTCACAAAGCGGTCATGCCCCCGCCCAAGGCTGACACAGCGACCTGGCTCGGGCAGGATCGCTAGCGAGGCATGATACTTTTGCCATTAAGCAAACACAGCAATTCTTTCCTGGCCTCTGCCACTGAATGCCTCCATGCATTATGCTGTGCCAGTGATGAGCTGCCAAAATATTAACAACCGGTTCCCTCCTCCTCACCCCATGAGGGGGTCATGCCCCCCCCGGGGACTCCTGCCCCATCCAACCCCCCCATGTTCCTTGACAGCCCCCCCTGGGACCTGTGCCCTATCCCCCCCCATTCCCTGTCCCCTGTCTGCCCCTTGCCACCCCATCCAACCCCTTCTCTCATTCCTGATGGCACCCTGGGACCCCTACTCCATCCAACCACCCCTTCTCCCTGTCCCCTGACTGTCCCTGGAATCCCTACCCCTAACTGCCCCCCACCACCACATCCAACTCCTGCTCCTTCCTGACTGCCCCCCCCGGGACCCTTGCCCCCGTTTAATCCCCCTGTTCCCTGCCCTCTGACCGCTTTGACACTAATCCACCCCCCCAGCTCTCCTGCCCTCTTCCAACACCTGCTCCCTGCCCCCTTACCGCGCTGCCTGGAGGTGGGGGCCCAGCTGGGCTGGGACTGGGACCCGGGGCCGGGGCAGGAGCCGAGCCACGCCACGCCGCCCAGCCGGACCAGGACCCGGGGCAGGAGCCGAGCCACGCCACGCCGCCCAGCCGGACCAGGACCCGGACCCGGGGGCCGGGGCAGGAGCCGAGCCGCGCCACCCAGCCGGACCCGGACCCGGGGGCCGGGGCAGGAGCCGAGCCGCGCCGCCCGGCCGGACCCGGGGGCCGTGGCAGGAGCTGAGCCGCGCTGCCCGGCCGAGGTCGGGGCCGGACCCACCCGGGGCGTGCAGGAGCCGCGCCGCGCTGCCTGGCGAGGTCGCAGCTGGACCCGGGGGGCAGGAGCCGCGCCGCCCGGCCCCAGAGTCCTGCCGTGACCTCACCAGGCGGCGCGGTGCCTGGAGCCCTTCTCCTGCTGGCACCCCCGCCCCCCGGCCCAGCTCACCTGGTGGAAGGCGCTGCTTCCTTCTCAGCCCTCCCAGGCTTCCCGCGCCAACAGCTGATTCGCGGGAAGCTGGGGAGGGGGAGGAGAAGCCGGAGGCGCTTCAGAAGAGGAGGCGGAGTGAGGTGAGCTGGGGCTGGGGGAAGGGTAGAGAGCTGCTAGAGCTTTAGTTAAATTTAAAAGCCCTTTTGGAACTAGTTGTCCCTTCAGGAACAACCGTTCTAGCGAACCGGTGCGAACCGGCTGCAGCTCACCACTGCGCTGTGCCCTATCAGTGCGGGTGGACTACATGAGCTCGAAAAACATGTCATCGTGAGTGTGGTTTTTTTGCTTTCTAATCTGCGATAACCTCAGGGACAGAGATGATAGGGGGAATGTAGAAACATTCTCAGGGGACTGCATGGTCACCTGTGTTGCTGAGTGCTGCTGAGTTTGCCACGCTGGCCAAACAGGAAATGAAATTCAAAATTCCTGGGGCTTTTCCTGTGCACCTGGGTAGTGCATCTGAGTTGAGAGTGCTGTCCAGAGCGATCACAATGGAGCACTCTGGGATAGCTGTCGAATTGCATCCACCACTACCCCAAATTCGATGTCGATTTCAGCACTAATCCCCTTGCCGGGGGAGGAGTACAGAAATCGATTTTAAGAGCCCTTTAAGTCAAAAAAATGGCTTCATCGTGTGGACGGGTGCAGGGTTAAAGCGATGTAACGCTGCTAAATTCGACCTAAACTCGTAGTGTAGACCAGGCCTCAGCCAGTTCATTCTCTGCTTTATAAATCATTCATATGAAAGAAGCAATCTCAGCAGGATCCGTGTGCAAGTCTTTAAGTTGGGGGATGAATTTGGTACCTTGTGTACAGAAAACGAGCCTTTGCATACAGCTGCACACAGCCATTTATAATCGTATCGTTAAGCTTCTTGATGAATCGTTTACAGCTTCACTCAGTTGGGGTTTGTTGAGAAGTCCAAATACTGGGTCACCTATGGAAAATGACTTGTACATTTACACAACCTGGAACAGCAGCTGTCTGGGGGGCTCGGGGGAGGGAGAAGAATGTTTGGAATGTTCTGAAAAGGAAACATCTGATTGGCTGAAAATGAGGGAATGCGATGTATCGATGCACAACAGTTCTCCAATGATAAATTCCATGTGTAAAAGGCTGTCACCAATAGCAGTCAGGCTTACACTTTAACACAGGCACATCAGCCTAAATATTCTTCACATAGCTTTGGGACAACAGCGTGAAATGGTACCAAAAGAACTGGAGCTGATGGCAATGGTTTGTTTTGGATAAATGACTGATCAAAGCCTGAAGCAACAACACACAGCATATAGTGATGCAGCATATGCAGACATCAAATCTCTGATCTGACAAAGTTGCTGACAAAGTTGTTTTTCTGGTTCTTTAAAAGGATTTCATTTCATTATCTCCTACCAAACTGCATCAGGTTATTGGAAAAACCTATCCACAGCCTGTTCTGAAGCTCACAGAAGATAATAATTGCCATTGGGTCTGCTGCCTCTTCAAATATTTTTTTTCCTACATGGCAAGGCTGTTTTTTAGGTTTTGGTTACACTGTCTTTTCAAATACTAATATGACACAAGTTCAAAGAGCTTGACTTGAATACGAAAGTCTGTGCTGCTAAGCACTTCCCCACAATTTTATAATTTCCTAATTAATGCAGGGCCTAACTCGCATGGTGTCATGACTAAGCCATGGAGGGATGGAATTATTATTGTGAGAGAAATATTGGAGTCTTGTTTCTAGCATTAACTAATTTAGTTACCGTACCCACAAAAAATTCTTCTCAATGAGTTATTTCAGACTGGTGAGCTCATAGCTGTCTGCTTGGCAAAGCTCAGCTCTGACTTCTTCATACAAAATAAGATTGCTGCCAGGTTTTTCTGCCTCAGACCTGAGCTTTCAAGAAAGCTCCATTTTGCAGAACAAGAGGGATACTTCCATCAGTGGCATTTCCTTCTGTCTTTGGCAACAAGCTTCTCAAGAGGACTCAGAGCCTGCCTTTTTGAGCTAGCAAGTCATACAAGTTTAAAGCCTAAGGATTGCCTGGAAATATAGTGTTTGCATCTGGTTTAGGGTGTGTTTTCAAGCCAGATCATGGGTAGGATTCAAATGTAGATATGATGGCACAGAAATGTTATAAGTTGTTCTTGTCAGATTTTGGTCCCAAATGATGGGAAATCGATACCTACCATCTTGAATTGTAATGGCCATGTGAGATTACCTGTGTCCATGTAATTTCTGCCATCTTGGACCAGACTCTTCTTAGAGTAGTCATTCTTGTGAAATTTCAGCTGCATCCCTACAGAAGACAGGTTCTTTCTAGTTTTGGATCTGATCCAGAACCCTAACTGGTGTGTATCTGGGTTTTGAGTACAAACCCCTTGTTTTTCTCACCCACCACTATTCAGAGGTTGTGATTTGACCCAGCTCTGAGGAAAAACCTATAGAATTAGTTTGTACAACACACTGGTTTATATCCAGCTGAGTTAGTAGCGGAACTTGCTGCCCACTGAAACTCTCATTTTGTGGGTGTGTGTGAGTGAGAGAGAGGTTCCTGGTTTATGTGTTGCATATTTTAGGGGTGTGTGTGTGCGCACGCACTATATTGTATATAATAATTTGTTGTGAAGGGTTACTGTTGAAAGACTTATGTTTACAACTTATGCCAATATTTGGAAACAAATTGCTGAAGCTGTGAAAAGCAGATGAGTCTAAAGGATGAGCTGCTAGTCTGAATGGCACTGAAATAGCTAAGCCGTGGAACGTGAAGAAGGACAGGCAGAGTCTGAGTGTCCTAGAAGAGGACTGTTGTGCAGACATCCTCCAAAATGCACACGCCACTGACCTGTGATGACTTGTGGGATCTGTCTGTAGCAGTTATGAATTCTAGTTGATATTATGAAGTTGTTACTCATGAGTGGCTGGTAAACCCCTGCTTTGGGGAGACTAGCCCACTGGCCATGTCCCTTCCACCCAAGACTCTGTCCCCATGCACGCCGGAGCCCCAAACCCTCCTTCCATAACAGGAGGACTGGAGGAGTCCCGGTCTGTCCACTCCAGCCACGATGGGCTCCCCCTCCCGAGCACCAGTCTGGGCCTGGCCACGACGGGCCAAGCCACCACCACCACCACCATGAGCTGCTGGTCCTCCTGAGCTGCCAGGCTGACCCTGGCCACACCAGCCCAAGCTGCCATTCCCCCCTAAGCCACAGTTTCCCTCCCAAGCTGCTGGGCTGGCCCCAGCCACACTGGGCCAAACTGCCACGGCCTCACACCCCCGCCGGACCCTCCCGCCCACCACGGGCTCGCCACATTCCCTCCTCACTCCCCCGCCCCCGAGGAGGGATGCAGCGAGCAGCAGCAGGCAGGCAGGAAGCAGCAGCATAGGCAGTGGGGGTCTCAGGGAAGGGGCAGGGCTACCATGGCCCAGGTGTCCAGTGGCAGGTCTGCAGCAGCTGCGCCAGGGAAGGCTTAGCTTTCACCAGCCTATTATACCTGCCACCAAATTTGTTACTATGAAAATTGCTATAGCATGAATGCTTCTATTTCTGTGTATTCACCATGATCTGCAAGCCTGAAATCCATGTCTCTACCAGACCAGCAGGACTATCTGCACCTGAATAAATCTTACCTGGAAGAACTAAAGAGTGCATTCTACTAGAAATCGGTTCTCTCCACCTTCCCTTTGCAAGGGCTCATGTCAGGGAGAATGAAAAATCCCCAGACACAGAAAGAAGACAGCAGGGTGTTGATGCTAGCTTTTAAAGACCACAGAAAAGGAGAGGCACAGGAACTTTGGACAGGAGAGAGGGTTAAGGGATGGACTGGCTAGGGTCAGAGAAAAAGAGCTGGGGGGAGAAGGCTTCATGTTTCAGAACCCAAGCTATATACTGCAGCAGATGGACACTAGATGGCCCCAGAGGGCCTGGTGTTCACCCCAAAGAATGCTCTGGATACTCCTGAGGGAATTCTGCGCCAAAAACTTTAAAATTCTGCGCACAATATTTTAAAATTCTGCAAAATGCGGCAAGTTTTATTTGTCAATAAATAAATGCAGAGGCTCCAGCATGGCAGTAGGGAGAACAGGCCACTGGCTGCATGAAGGTGGATGATCACCCTGCAGCCCCCCACTCATCACTTACCACTAGGACACGGACTCAGCAGTGAGGCTACACCTGACCCTGACACAGCACAAGACCTGGGCCTGCCCCAGAAACATCCTGGGGCCATGCCCCTCTATGTCAGGTGCACCAGGTGTGGGCAGGTAGGCTCAACCAGGCAGGATCCAAGTGTAGAGGGGCTCAGTGTGGGGGGATCCAGGAGTGGGGTGAGAGGATTCTGTGTGGGACAGTCTGGGTGCAGGCAGCTCAGTGGGGGGGGGGTCTAGGTGTGGGGGGATGTGGATGCACAGAGGCTTGTTGGGTGAGTTCCAGGTGCAGGGGCAGTGGGACTCTGCAGAGGCCTCCAGGTGAAGGTTGTTGGGGCTTAGTGGAGGGGTCTGGTTGTGGGGGGTCTCAGCAGGGATGGGGGTTTCTGGATGCTAGGAGAGTGGGGCTTGGTGGGGTTGGGGTCTGGGTGCAGCTAGTTGGCTGTAAGTAGCATGGGGGTCTGGATGTGGGTGTATGGGGTGGGGAATCAGGGTGGGGGTTTGTGTGCAGGGAGCTCAATGGGGATGGTGTGGGGGTCTGGAGGCAGGGGGTCTGGTTGCAGAGGGGCTCAAGATGGAGGGGTTGAGGTTCAGTGGAGTGGGGTTTGGGTATGGACGGCTAGGGGGGTTCTGGGTGTACAGGGTGAGGCTTGGCAGGGGTGTCTGAGTATGGGAGGTCCAGAAACACAGGGGTTGGGTGGATGGGGGAGCAGCTCCCCGTACAGTGACCCCTCCCCCCACAGCTGAGGAGTGATGGGGGCAGGAAGCAGGAAGATGCTGATCTGGGGGAGGTTTCTGGGGATGGGTCTGACACAGTCCCAGCCACTCCTTGCAGGGGAAGAGGAAGTCCTGTCCTCTCCTGCCTCCAGCCCAGCCGGGACTAGCTGCTGATTCTGGCTCAGGGTAGGAGCCGTTGACTGGGGTGTCCCAGCCCCACGGTGGTTTACCTCTCCACCGGCTGCTCTAGGTGCCTGAAATGTTGTACCTGCACGGCTAGGGAGTGGTGTGTGACTGCTCTTGCACCTTCCCTTTGCTTCCCTGTCAGAAAGTCATTTTTCTGTGTGGAAGCAAAGAAATCTGCAGGGGGATATGAATTCTGCGCATGCGCAGTGGCACAGAATTCCCCCATGACTATCTGGAGTGGTGAGGAAACTGAGGCAGGGAAATGCATGTTTTAGGGTTTATTATTTTTGTATAGATCTGTGTATTTCTTTTGGGGTTAAGTAAAGAGCAATAATGTGTTATATAATACAAAGATGCTTTGAGCAGAAGCATGCTACACTTACCACGTAGACGCCTGAAGAGGTAAAACAGAAGGTTCACACCTTGGAGTGGAGTTCTAGGAGAGGGTGTGTTGGAGCTATGGGGGTAGGGGAGTGGGCAGTCTGAGCGGCCAGCACTAGTTTCAGGGACTGGGCAGTGGGTTGTTTGGTCTAAGCTGTTAGGAGTGGATGCCAGATATATCTGCACCGCAAGAGTGTGCTCAGAAAACAACAAAGGAATCCAATTAGTGTGAACAGTGGGAACCCAGGGAATACATCTGCTCACAAGAGACAACTCTACCATTACCATGTGGCTAAACAATCGGAGAAATAGGGGACACATGGGTACTAGGAATTAAGGCTGCAGAGTCAATGAGACATGGTCTGAATGGGTTAAGCAAGCATTTAAAAAATAAAACTCCTACCCAGCTAGGGGTCACAGAGCACAGCTAGTTCATGCCAAAATGAACTACTTAGGGTAATGTTTTTCCTCTGTGATTCCAGGTGGTACATTCTGAGCTTTGAAAATCAAGTGACACTAATTGAAAACGCTTGCAGCAGAATTAATGAGTCCATTTTTCATCCATTTCTCCTTTGAATCTTTGAGGCAACTGCAGAGAATAGAATAGAAATGTTTAGGAGGCAAAAGAGGATTTTCGACAGACAATTTTGTCAGAGAGGTTCTTCGATGAGGGAAATCAATGGCAGAATCTGTTTCAGGTTTTTAATTTATTTATGTAACAAATCCCTCTAGTGGGCAATCAGTAACACAACACATACACAATATTGATTAGAGCTGTGAATGGGTTTTGGATGAACAGCAGGCTGATTTCTTTAAAAGGATCTCCGAGGTCTGTGAGCCTGAACCTGATTTCATGGGAACCTGGGCCTGTTTTATAGCTCTAGAGTAGCAAGCAGGTGGTGGAATGTGGTGGCTTTAGCTGAGTTTGTTGGTTGGAACCTGAAACTAAGGCAAAGCTCGAGGACTGCAAACCCAGAATGAAATGAAACGAGAAATTAGGTTTGCATGCAAACTGAGGAGTTTTACAGGGGTCTTTCTTACTCTCTTATGCCTCAGCTTGCTAAATAAAAACATAAGTCCCTTAGAAGATCCCCAGTCCCTTAATTTTTTTTATATTTACCATGTACCAAATTTTGTAATGCATAAAGCTGTCCATTGTCATGTATTATGTACTGTGTTGTGTTAGTGAATACAGTGCTCCAATAAACAAAGTGGCTATTGATTCGATGGTGCTTGCAGGGAGCACTCACTGTCGGGCATTGCAGTTTGCAGTGCAGTGGTTAGAGTTGTGTCTGGGGTGGGGAGAAGGAGAAAGAACTGTTGGAGGCTGGGGGAGGAGGGAAACCAGCCTCAACAAGACGTTGGAATCCACATTTCCACCGGTTCACAGAGCACTTCCTTTCTTCCTCCCCTTTTGTTCTGTCTGTAGAGTGGGACTACTACTCCACCCCTCCTGAACCCCCAGCAGAACAAACCATGTGTCTGTTGACAAACCTGGGAGGTCCCAGTGCTCTGCAGGAAGTCAAGACCCTCTGTGTAGTGGTCTTGTGCCTTTACACCAGCTGCAAGCCCCAGGCCCATGATCCTGGTCCCCAGCAGTTCAGTTCCATTAACGCTCCTATGCTAGGGATTGCCCCCGGCTGCAGCTGCCCCTTAGTCATGTGGGAGGTGGGTGTACAGAAAAGACAACACATCCCTAACGTCTGATTATCAGTGATGCCGACAGCCCCAGTTCTACTAGCCCTTGTAGAACCAGGTTCTAGGTGTCTCATGCTGGGCACCCAATGGTAGCGGCCACTTCTGGAAATGGGCTGCCTTCCTTGCTCAGGTTCTACAATGAATTAGCGGGAGGGCTTAGATCGGAATCCATGTGTCCTGATTCCCCATTCCACACTCTCAATACTAAAGAGACTAGACACTGCTGTTGCTACGCTCATTAGGCTGAATAATTATTCTAAGATGCATATTTCCCCCTTTCTGGAAATAAATGAAGTACTGCAGTTAACTACTCCTGTTTTTGGAGTATATTTACTTTCAGATGCAAAGGGGACCAATCTGAAGCACTTTGGAGGGCAGCATTTATAAATGAAGCTGTCAGGTTGGTAAGCGCAAGGTGTAATACTGCCTTGTACTTTACCTTGTATTTTACAGCTCTGTGAAAAGTACACTTAATCCTTTAGATTTCTTTTTTCTCAAGTACAGATGCTTCAGTGCTCTTAAAAATAAATCTAAAAATGCAATCAGTGCCTGAAACCAGAGCTCAGCAAACAGCTCCTGTAAACAATGGAGACAAAATATTTTGGTTAGAAAACAAGTTTTTTGTCTTTGAGCATCTGAAGGGTTATTATAAACATGAAGACATTTTTTTGAAAAAGATCAAGAGTGCCCTGAATTACTGCTGTCGTGGCAGGTCCTGTATGAATCGAACAAACAGCCCTACAATCTCTGTTAGAGAAGATTCCTTCTCGCCATGTCTAGTGGACTGAACACAGAGCTGGAGTACCAATCTCAGCTCTGACATTGACATCAGTAAGAGCTTTTCCATTGACTTTAATGGCCTTCAGATCAGGCCTTTACTCTGTCTACCAAGTCCTCATTTCCATGTGTCTACTTCCCAGAGGTGTTTCCCCCTCCCCTCCCAATTATCCCTGGTTCGTTGAAATTCTGAAATTCAGAAAATATTGACCAATTAATTATTAAATTTTTGAAATGTTTTGAAGATGGAAAAATGCTATATGAGGGCTAGGCACTGTTATTACCTTTCCAAATTATTCTGCAGTTTTTGAATGTAGTGGAGAAAACTATCCTTCATGTTGTCTAGGAAAACTATACACTCTCTGTATAAATTCTGAATATTCCTAATATTTTCATCTTACCTGATTGGCTGAGATGGGTAGTTCTGCTAAGTGCTTCGTTTACTATATGTAGCTTTTAGAAAGTTGCCAACAGTTATGACACAGTACACTGCACTATTCCATCCAGTATGGAATAAATTCCATTTCATAGCACTATTGGTTATTTGAGAAGGGTTAGGGCAAGTTCTGTAGAGCTCCCATTTGAGCTCATGGTCTACATTCTGCTTTCATGTATACAGGTGTAAATCCTGAGGAGGCCCACTGACTTCAGAGTTACTCTGGATTCCCACTCATGTAACTGAGAACAAAATTTGGCCCAGTGAAGTTATGCCAGGGTGTGAAACCTCTGTAAGGTAGAGGAGAATGAGGTCCGTGGTATCTTTAGTTCACTCATGATGTCTGCTTTCTGGCACTGGATTAATGAAAATGCACAGCCAGCCAACACCACATGCTATGTGTAGAGTGTGGTTAACTTTCTCTTGTTAAATGCACAGGAAGTATTTGTTTCTTGGGCTGTTAAACTGGCTTTCTCTAATTTAATCTCCAGCATGAACACTTCAGTTTCCTATGCTGTTTTATTACCAATCCCTTCTTTTAGAGGTATAGAAAACGAAATGTATCCTTCATCTCTGGTTGTTTCTTCTGAGTCTTCTTTTTGAGTCTTTAATAGCTCTGTGTTTTTTCTGTATTTTTCATTAAAAATAAATAAAGGCCAAATTTTTGTATTCCCGTCTGAGGCTAGCTGGGGGCCCATATAAAGCATCCTAAGAGCTGCTCTAAATTACGCTGGCAGTCCTATTCTGCCAGGTGGGGATTGCTGGAGTGCACTGCACTCTGGTTATGTCCCTGGCCCACCTCTGACATGTCACCTACACCACTGGGTGGCAAGCGAGAGGAGGAGGCTGGAAGCAGGTGGTGTAGAGCTGTCTATGTCAGCATAATGCCACTCAGGGATTTGCCCATTGTAGGGAAATCCCCCCACTGCCCTTTTATGGGGCCTGAGGATCTAGCCCAGAATTTGGAGTAAATGGATTGGTGTGTCTGTCCTGAAAATGCTCTTGATGGGATACCTGGCTTTAGGAGTGAATGTGATCATTTAATATCTCTAAACAGAGAGACTTTGTATTAAGAAGACTCTAAATCCCTTTCAGGGTGACGAGTGCAGTATAGTATCAGATATATGGGCTTCGCCAAATTTTTCACACATATTGAAAAATTAATAAAGAGAAAATGTGAGAGGTACAAACCTCCTCTTCTCTCCTCCTCCTCCAGATTATCTTGGTCTTTCGGTAAATCTCTTTCCAGCTGGAAAAATTACCATTCTTCAGCCACTTGCTATTTTTTATTTTTGAGCCTGGTTTCTAGCCAACACTTTTGATTCCTTTCTTTTCTCTTCCTTTCTCAAGTTAATATTCTCCAACATGGAATTGCATCAAACACTTTTCACAAACCTATCAGCTTACTTTTTCTGCAAGACTGTCATTAATTTTAATAGGAGTCGTGTGGCCAGATCTGCATGCATAGCTTTGAAGATGGACTCCTCCAGCATGGCCCAACACTGCTTTTCATTTGTCTACCATGTGTCAGGCAGCCATATATTCCTGAAGCAACAATCAAAGTACTGTAGATACTGTGATCTCTCTCTCATTAATATTTCAAGGTGCTTTTCTTTATTAATTCCCTTACCCTCCATCATGGCTCCTCCTGACATCTCACAGCTTTGCTGTAGCTGACATTGCTGTGATCAATGGATTTTTTTTTTTTGGAAGAACTAGGGATTGTGTGGGTGTTGTGCCTGATATCCTAATTACCACCACCAAGCAGTAATTAGTGAACAACTGATTTTTTTTTAACATAATGGGACAAATTCTGACCTGCTGTCAGAAGGTTCAACTCCATTGAACTCAATGAAGTTGTACCTGCTTATACCAGGTCTGAATCTGAGTTGCTTAAAACATGAAATAACAGAAGGAGAGCATTTAAACTCATGCATGTGCAGAATGCCCCTCTGTGCCAGGTTTCAGAAGGGTAGTCGTGTTAGTCTGTATCAATAAAAACAACGGGGAATCCTTGTGGCACCTTAGAGACTAACAAATGTATTTGGGCATAAGCTTTTGTGAGCTATAACCCACTTCATCAGATACATGGTGTGACAAAATTCCTCCTCTACCTTGGTGGGTCCTGTGCTTATTGGCAGATTTTCTCACCTCAGTGATCTTCCCCTCAGTCTGGATCAACTCTTCCTGTGTCTGATCAGGAGTTGGGAGGTCTGGGGGGAACCCGGGCCCACCCTCTACTCCGGGTTCCAGCCCAGGGCCCTGTGGATTGCAGCAGTCTATAGTGCCTCTTGTAACAGCTGCATGACAGCTACAACTCCCTGGGCTACTTCCCCATGGCCTCCTCCAAACACCTTCTTTATCCTCACCACAGGACCTTCCTTCTGGTGTCTGATAACACTTATATTCCTTAGTCCTCCAGCAGCACACCCTCTCACTCTCAGCTCCTTGTGCCTCTTGCTCCCAGCTCCTCACACGCACTTCCTCTCCTCTGGCTCCTCCTTGCCTGACTGGAGTGAGCTCCTTTTTAAACCCAGGTGCCCTGATTAGCCTGCCTTGATTGGCTGCAGGTGATCTAATCAGCCTGTCTGCCTTAATTGGTTCTAGCAGGTTCCTGATTACTCTAGTGCAGCCCCTGCTCTGGTCACTCAGGGAACAGAAAACTACTCATCCAGTGACCAGTCTATTTGCCCTCTACCAGACTCCTGTACTCCACTGGTCTGGGTCTGTCACAATGGAGTGAAAAATACAGTAAGCAGGTATAAATATACAGCACATGGAAAGATGGGAGTTGCCTTACCAAGTGGCGGGGTCAGTGCTAACGAGGCCAATTCAGTTACGGTGGATGTGGCCCAGTTCCAACAGTTGACAAGAAGGTCTGAGTATCAACAGAAGGAAAATTATATTTTGTAGTGACCCAGCCACTCCCAATGTTTATTCAGGCCTAATTTGATGGTGTCAAGTTTGCAAATTAATTCCAGTTCTGCAGTTTCTCGTTGAAGTCTGGTTTTGAAGTTTTTTTGTTGACGAATGGCCACTTTTAAGTCTGTTACTGAGTGTCCAGGGAGATTGCAGTGCTCTCCTACTGTTTTTTGAATGTTACAATTCTTGATGTCTGATTTGTGTCCATTTATTCTTTTGGGTAGAGACTGTCCGGTTTGGCCAATGTACATGGCAGAGGGGGCATTGCTGGCACATGATGGCATATATCACATTGGTAGATGTGCAGGTGAATGAGCCCCTGATGGCGTGGCTGGTGTGGTTAGGTCCTAAGATGGTGTCCCTTGAACAGATATGTGGATAGAGTTGGCAATGGGGTTTGTTGCAGGGATTGGTTCCTGGGTTAGTGTTTCTGTTGTGTGGTGTGTAGTTGCTGGTGAGTATTTGCTTCAGGTTGGGGGGTCTGTCTGTAAGTGAGGACTGGCCTGCCTCCCAAGGTCTGTGAGAGTGAGGGATCATCCTCCAAGATAGGTTGTAGATCCTTGATGATGCTCTGGAGAGGTTTTAGTTGGGGGCTGTAGGTGTTGGCGTTCTGTTACTTTCTTTGTTGGGCCTGCAGTAGGTGACTTCTGGGTACCCTTCTGGCTCTGTCAATCGGTCCTAGGATATCTGAGGCACAACCCTCTGGCAGTCTCTGTCCTTTTTATCTATGAAGTTGCATAGGGCTCCCTTCCTCCAGAGCTCCTGGTCCTGTTGCTGAAATGTGACATCTCTTGTACTAGTGTTGACAGTAGACCATCTGCTCCTTCGTGTAGCCTTCCTTCAGCCTTTGTTCCTTTACTGTCCTTCTCTGGCCAAGCACCAGAAGCTGCTAAGGTTCTATGCCACAGATCTTCCTAGCAGTTCCCATACCTGCTTTGTTGTGCTGCTTGCGTGCTGCCTGGCGTGTATATGCCCCGGCAGTCTTTGGGCTTGATAGGCACTTGTGGGAGGACGTTGGGAAGAGGGAAGATGTTTTGGATGAAGCTCAGGAGATGAGAGTTCGGTCCCTGATTCTGCCTCGGACTGTCCTGTGTGACTCTTGGCAAGTCCCTTGACTTCTGTGCTTTCTTCTTCTCCATCTGGAAATGAAGATGATGATAATTCCTTGGCTCACAGACTAAACTCATTATCAATTAAGGCTAAAATTCTCAAGAGTGTCAAGTCCCCATTAACTGTCAGTGGCCCTTAAGTGCCTAAGTGCTTTGGTATCCTTTGAGAGAAGGTGCTGTAGCTGTGTTAAGTTGGACTTATTGATTGTTTTACCTGTTGTCAGTTAGGAGAGGTTGAGAGGCCACATGCCAAGTGAGGAGCAAGCTGGATGGGGCCACACATACCTTTATCCATAGGCCTGGCAAAACCTATGCCTGGCTCCTGCATAACCCCCCAACTACCTTGTTCTTTTTAAACAAAAAACACAGCTGGCAATTCTCCTTTGCTCTTGTTCCCTGGTTGCCGCTTGGTCCTGGACCACTCAGTGTATGTTCTGGCCTATTTTTGAACACTGATGCCCTATCAATGCTTTCTGTTCCTCAGGAAATGGGCCTGTCACCACATAACAGATAAGAGCATCAGATAAGGGACTCCACTCACTTTTATCCTCCTCTCTAATTCATGCTTTTACTTATGTTCTGAGCTGCTAATGCTTTGTCGTCCTTATCTGTGTCCAGTCCCCGCTGCTATCTGTCCGTTACCTAAAGGTTAACTTTTCCCTGATAGGAAACATCATTCCATTCGAGAAAAATTGGGATCGAAAATGTGATTGAGGTATTTAAAATTATTAAGAGAATAATATGAATCATAGAGGGTTTTTTTCATGATTAGAGAGGCCCTCAGATACTATGGTGCTGCAGGTTACACAAGTATGTAGACAGATATAGGCCCTTTAATTTATCTATTTTAGTCTATATGAAAAGGTTTTTATACTGCATTCATCCTTCTAGTATCTAAGCACCTGCTAATAGTGCATTAAGCAATGTGACTACATACCTGTCACATGTTGTTTGATCCCTCATCCTCTCCCAGAGGTATGATACCAAGGAATCACTTGAAATGATAGACAATCACATTTAGAACAAATAAGGGAACAATATTTTATGATTTGTATAGCTATCTGTGGAACTCTCTGGTGCAGGACAACATCTAGTCTAACACTGGAGCTGGATTTCTTTGAAAAGGGCTGGATAACTTTCCAACTGCTGATAACATTTGTAACTGTGGAAGGTGACAAGGGTAATCAAACCTCGTGCTCCAGGCATCACAGTTGGGGATCAGGAAGGAATTTTTTCTTCATAGAATATTTGGGTGGGTGCTATTAGGTGCTTTGGCTTTTCTCTGAAATATCAGGTATTGGCTGCAGCTGGTGGCACCACTCTAGACTAGATAGGACAATAGTCTGATGATGTAATATAGTATATCCTAGTTGAACTTGTTTGATCTTCTACCTTCCTTGTAATTCAAGAATGGAGTGCAGTGCAATGGAGCTCTGCCTTTGGGCCTGATGCTCTAACTCTTACTTAAGCAAAACTGGGGTGAGAGAAGTCTGCAATATCGGGGCTCCTACTGGTAGCTATAATATTCTCTGCATCTCAGCAACAATCCTCAGGATTTCTTCTTGCTTGTCTAATCTGTTCAACTGGGGCATACTCCTGCAGATCTCACAGCCCTTTCCATCCCCAGACAGTGATTTCTTTCATGAGGAAGAAATGCAGAGTCATATTTGTGAATGCAAGTGGGTGAGAGCTTATTTACAGTGCAGGGTCCACCAACCAGGTTTCTTCCAACAGCGGCACCACAGCAATACATACAGAGCTGTGAATGGCAAGTAGCACACAGACATGCACACTGCCAACAGAAACAATGTTAGAGGCCTGATCTAATCTGCCAATGACCAGGGAGTGCATAGTTGAGGTTTTACCTGCTTTCCATGGGCCAGATCTTGGGAAGGGCCAAGCATTTCCTGCAAGGAGCTGAGCACCCTCCATGCTGACCTGTTCTGCACCTCCCAGCGTGAGGCCCTTGGCTGGAGCTTTGCAGCAGATGTACGGAGATTTGCCGTATTCTGAAACCTCGTCAGTCCCAAGGACACCAGGATGATTTTTAGTCCTTTGGAAGTTGATATAAATTCTGCTATTGACATAAGTGGGAGTAAGATTCAGTCCCCAGCCTGTGTTATCATTAACTGGAGACGGGCCTAAGCAAAAATCTGGATCCAAACATTCCTGAACTTGCAACTGAATCCAAACTTTGCAACTTGGGTCCATCTTTAGCCTTAGCATCCAGTTTCCATAGTGGCAGATAAGACCAGCTGGTACCATCCCATTCTGCGGGTGGTGTTCGTATGTGCCTGGGTGCCAGCTCTTTAGATGTTGTGCAGATAATGGAAGAAGTCTTTCAAGCACCTGTGGACCAGAGTTGGTGTAAAAGCACAGAGCTTCCAGGAAGATGGTTCTGCCCTCCAAAGGATCCTTGTCAAATCTCTAGGGTTATGGGCAAGCCCTATTTAATTGTTCCATGCGGGAGCAAATCCCCACTCTCCCACTGTGTAACTAGAGGGGACTATTGAGGATCCTTTCACAGCATTAAGATTTCCTCTCTAGAGTCCTTCTCCCATGGATTTTATCACTTGTCCTGCTTTTAGGTGACTATTCTTAGCATTTCCCTGCAGCGACCTCTCCATCCCAGGCCCTGGTTCCCTCTGACTGAAGAGACATTTCCACCTTTCTGATATCCAGGGTGGAGTAAACAAGCCACACACACCACAGTGGAGTGAGTAGGAAGCAGAAGCAGTTAGCGCTAGAGCTGGGCGAATTTCTCTTTTCAGTGAATAGTAAATTAGCTGGAAAATGCACTGGGGGGCAACAAAACTATTTGTGAATTTAGGTGAAATCTGGCGAATAGTTTGGGCTGAAGAAAAAATTCAAAAATGTCTAAATAGTTTGTTTTGACACTTCACTTCGAAACAACATTTTCTTATTAGCCTGAGAACTCCTTATTCAATTCCTGCTAACAGAAGAGCCCTACCCCCTTGTTACACCCCAGTGGTGGACCAGTTGTTGGTATGGTGGTAGCCTTTAGTCTGGAATACAGAGCTCTGGGTACGTCCCTGACATGCTACTGTACCCTAGGAGAGAATGACAGCTAGTTTCAAAGGGGCCATGCTCCAGCTAACAATGACTCTTTAAAGCCAGCCAGTATTTGAAGCTGGGCAGCGTTCCCTTCACTGCGCTCTGGGGATCGGAGCAGCCTTTTCAAACCTATTGGCTTTCTCCTCCCAACCTCCACAGGTTCATTTATCGGAAAGGTTGGCGCTGCTCCCTCCATATGGCCATTGGAAGACTGTAGCATAGATACGGTCCTGAAACCCAGCAAGGTGATGTTCTGCAGGCTGCACCATGGCGAAGTGCATACCTGAAGCCTCAAGTGTTGAAGTCAGTCCGAGCTGCTTGACTGGAAGATACCTCCTGGCGATTATTCCATGTTTTGGAACGCTCTCTACAAAACATTCCATACTCTCTTTTCAACACCTGGAATATGCAAACAGATAGCAGCATGCTGGCTGCTAGGTCTGGAGAGCCCAGTCCTGCCTTTCTATGAGTAGGTTGTTTGTAGTCCTCAGCCTGCAGCAATTACAAAATATTCAATTTGCTGATTTTGGGAGAAGCAGAGGGTTTGGCAGAAAATCCCCACTAACCCCTTGACCTTGTCTAGGTACCTCATGTTAAAATAAAAACTAGCAGTGCCTTGTCTCCACCAAGGTTTTATAGCAAGATGTGAAAAGCAACAAAGAGTCCTATGGCACCTTATAGACTAGGGGTCTCAAACTCAAATGGCCACGAGGGCCACATGAGGGCTTGTTCATTGGCCCGAGGGCTGCATGACTGACACACACACCCCTTGCTGCCCCCACCCCACCTCTTCCATGAGGCCCCACCTCTTCCCACCCCTTCCCTGCCCCCATTCCAACTCCTTCCCTGAAGTCCCCATCCCAACTCCGCCCCCTCCCTGCCCCCAGAGGGTACATGAGGGGTGTGGCAGGGGCTCAGGGCAGGGAGTTGAGGTACAGCAGGGGGTTGGGGTGC
This sequence comes from Mauremys mutica, assembly GCF_020497125.1. NCBI lineage: Eukaryota > Metazoa > Chordata > Testudines > Geoemydidae > Mauremys > Mauremys mutica. The sequence goes on from NC_059079.1 coordinate 54,845,191, forward strand.
AGGCAGGGGGCTCAGGTGCAGGAGGGGTGTGAGATACGGCAGGGGGCTCAGGACAGGGAGTTGGGGTGCAGCAGGGGGTTGGGGTTCAGGCAGGGGCTCAGGGCAGGGGATTGGGGTGCAGAAGGGGTGTGGGATGCAGCCGGGGGCTCAGGGCAGGGAATTGGGGTGCAGCAGGGGGTTGAGGTGCAGGCAGGGGGTTTAGGGCATGGGGTTGGGGTGTGGGGTGCAGGAGGGCTTCGGGCTCCGGGGTGGCAGCGGCACCTGGGCCAGGGCAGGCTGCCGGCCTCGGTCTCACTCCGCTCTGCTCCGGGAAGTAGCTGGAACCATGTCCCTGTGGCCCTTAAGGGAGGGGGACACAGGGCTCTGCGCGCTGCTTGCCACACCTCCAGGTACCTTCCCCAAAGCTCCCATTGGCCTCGGGTCTCCCCCCTCCCCCTCCCGCCGGCCACAGGGACGTGGTTCCAGCCGCTTCAGGAAGTGGCGCAGGGCTCAAGGGGGCAATCCCACGGGTGTAGTTTGCCCACCCCTGGCTTGGAGGTAGGCTGGGGGGGCAGGCGCAGGCCACTTGGTGGGCCGCAGGAAATAGCCCCGTGGGCCGCATGTTTGAGACCCCTGTTATAGACTAACAGACGTATTGGAGCATAAGCTTTCATGGGTGAATACCCACTTCATCAGACGCATGTAGTGGAAGTTTCCAGAGGCAGGTATAAATATGCAGTCAAGAATCAGTCTAGAGATAATGAGGTTAGTTCAGTCAGGGAGGATGAGCCCCTCTTCTAGCAGTTGAGGTGTGAACACCAAAGGAGAAGAAACACACACCCCCTCCCGTGTATCTGTTCATATATTTAAAAAGTTCCTTATCATGCATTAATTAAAGTCCCAGCACTTTCATTACACCCAGTACATATCTGTGTTCTGGAAAAGAAGTCATGATTTGAAAGTGAAAGCATTTCCTAATGCAGCTCCATTCAGACACTCTCTTTATTACCCCTTTGGCCTGTCTGTCTGAAGCACAATTTACTGTCTGCTCTTGCATTCCTTTACTTCACATGTGGAGTTTGAAATAGTTCTCTCCTCCAGGTGCTATATTTGTTTTTGTCCTCTGGAAGTATATTGTAGCACCGCCCTGTACATTCTTTTACCCCATACAGTTCTGAGGGATACAAATCTTGTTTCTGGCTTCTTTGAGGCTATGTGCAGCTGCTATCGCTGTCTGAAAAATCAGGAAGAGCCTGTTGATGGTTATTATATACCAGCATGTTTTCCTTTGGAAGGGTTATTTATTCAATCTGAACAAACTCACCCGTACCCTGTAAAAGGACACTGTCATCTTAGAAATCGTGGGCCAGATCCTCATCTGGTATAAACTAGCATTGTCAATACCATGCTGATTTACACCAGCTGAGGAACTATATTCTTAAGTGAACCATCTCCTTTTGTTATCAATAACACCTTTAATTATTAAAACTGAATGTTAAAAAAATCATTTATTTTCCCTAATATAGGTTGTTTGTTAGCTTGTCCCAAATCAACAAAAGCCACTTTTACTTTTGTTTGTAGTCAGTTTCTTAATTCTGTAATATTTGGGTTGCAAACTGCAGTGTTTGTGGTTTCTTAAAATTATTTTTAATACAGTATAGCCCAGGGGTTGGCAACCTTTCAGAAGTGGTGTGCCCAGTCTTCATTTATTCACTTTAATTTAAGGTTTCACATGTCAGTCATACATTTTAACATGTTTATAAGGTCTCTTTATATAACTCTATAATATATAACTAAACTATTGTTGTATGTAAAGTAAATAATGTTTTTAAAATGTTTAAGAAGCTTCAATTTAAAATTAAATTAAAATGCAGGGTGGCCAGGACCTAGGCAGTGTGAGTGCCACTAAAAATCAGCTCGCGTGCCGCCTTTGGCATGCATGCCATAGGTTGCCTACCCTGGTATAGCCTATGAGATTTAGGATTAAATTGTTATAGAAAGCAAAACAGTTTAAAAATCAAAACCATTCATAAAAATATTTTGCCTAGAGAGAGTCTCACAAAAATCTTGATGAAAGAATTGAATGTACACAAAGCTCATGTGCATCCTGTTAATCACATACAGCAAATATCGTTGTTCAAAGTGAAATAAAGATAATCCTGAAATAGATATTCAGTAACAGTCTGCTGTATCAAAAGAATAACAGATATCCCAATTGACTTGAACTATCTTTCTTATTTTAGAAACAAGTAAAGGTTTTGCATTACAATAATCACAAGTACAAAGCTTTTGATCTTTAATCTAAACTAGGAAAGAAACAAAACAGAAGCAGAAAACCAAGCACAGCAAATTCTGTCTCAGGCAGAAACTGCTTGCCCTCCCCTTAACCCCTTGCCATCTAGAATGCGTGTGTGCAGGAATGTATATATAATTGTTCTGCCTTTTTCCCAGACAAACTCTAAAACCCACTTTATATTATGAGAATCTAAATGTTACACTTGTGGTACTATAAGATGTACGAGACTGATCTATAGATTTAAATGTTGAACTTTCATTAGGTAGATACATTTTTTTGATAGCTGGAGGGAACATTCAAACTTTTGCAAAAAATATGAAAACCAGAAATGGAATGAGTTAAATTCTCTTTTCTCCAAATACCAAAGGTCCAGAGGGCATGATCCAAAGCAGTCAATGGAAAGTCTCCCATGGATTTCTGTGGGTTTTGGATTAGGTCCAATATGTGGATATTAGAAACTTTAATGAAGTTTTCTAGATTTTTCTGTTTTTTAGTATTCTTTAGTTTAATTAGAACACCTGCTAATATTTTAGGGGGAGATTTCCACTGAAAATCAATGGGAGTTGGGTGCAGGAGATGTTCAATTTCCAGAGCCAAAAAAATCTTTTCAGTGTCCTCAAATTTCTTCTTGCCTGTTTCCACTTGATTATTCATCTGAGCAGTTTTATCGGTTAGTGTCTCATTTAGGCATTAAAGGAAACAAACCATCCCTCAAGAGCTTTGATAAAGGTAGCTATTGACTTATTAACATAGTTAACTGGTTCAGAGGTCAACAAAAGCCCTGGTCCTCCCAACACTTGCAAATGTGATTGACTTTACTCCCAGGAGTCATCCCTATGAAGTCAAGCATGAACATAAATGTTTTCAGGACCAGGGTCAAATTTTATCTGCATGTTGAATGGTCTCTAATATAGGGGCAGTTTATGGAGAACATGGGGAGGACTGGAGCCAGAAGGGAAGGGGCCTGGAGTGAAGTGGCTGATGTTCCTATGGTTCATTTTCACCTGGGGATTCCCTTTACGCAAAGGGAATACATAGAGAGCCAGTTTTTGGCCTCTAGTACACAGCAGATGTGAGGGGAGGATCAGAGGACTCATTTGGATGGGCTACCTATGGGATATTGATGCCATTGTTATGTTTGTTTCTGAGATGTGACCTGTGCCAATGGAGCTTAATGACATTGAATACATTGGCCTGGATCTATTGTTAATAAATATAAATCTTTAATACCAAAGTACTCTGAGAAATGGAATGGACACCCAAGAAGAACATCTGTAGGGCCAAGCTCCAGAAGGCTGTCTCTGCAGCAGAAACAAGTCACTGCATGGAGGAGGGGAAGGATTTGAGGAGGCCATAGTGGAGCGCCTCATGCCAGTGCATAGCTCATCTCTGTGTGGTGTCTAGGGTGACCAGATGTCCTGATTTTATAGGAACAGTCCTGGTTTTGGGGGCTTTTTCTTATATAGGCTCCTATTACCCCCCACCCCGTCCTGATTTTTTACTCTTGCTATCTGGTCACCCTAGTGGTGTCCCTCTGCAACAGGATTTGGAGGATGGTCAGGAGAGGGGCCAGTGCATCTGCTATGAAGATCCATTGGCCATATCCTGCTCCCTCTAGAGCAGGGGCACAATGCCTGCAGTGGCTGTTTGAGACTCCCCTTCAGATGTGGATAGTGTTACTATATTCAGCCATTCTTCATTACAGATTAAGATGGTATTTTTCCAGTTATATATTAAGGAGATAGTTCTTAGGGAGCAAGTTAATCTCATCTTTCTCTCTATACCGAGCCCAGCCACAGATGCACCTCCTGCTATGACAATCTGTAAAATAATAGTAAAGAAAGAGCCAAGAGTGTCTGAGATTTCTCCACCTGTGCCAAAACAATGAGCCCCCTGTGCATTTCAATATATGAATCATGCTCTCGTTTGTTTACAAGGCCTCTTAAGTGTCTACGTTTTGCTGCTGCCAGTGAAACACACCAACTACAAGCTTCTGAAGAACATGAAACATGGCTTATTGAGGAAACGTACTTGCATTCCTTTTCTGTGAGGTTACACTCTTGTACGGCTGCCCAGCCTGGGGAGTGTGTCTGTCCTTGCTGGCTCAAAGCTCTCATGATCCTTCATTCACATAATCCCCTATGATTTACCTGAGACCCAAACTCTCTCTCCTTCAGGATTATCCTGAGACCTGGAGGGATACACTTAAAGGTGAAATGAAATGAGTTAAAATGAAAACCAATTTATGCTCAGCATTATGGCCTTAATTCAGCAAAATGCTCAAATCCATGAAAAAAGTTAAGCACATGCTTAAATCTCATGACTTTCATGGAATTTATGCATGGATTCATGTATGTTTTGCTGAATTGGAGCCTGTGGGCTGATGCCCTTACCCACTAGGCAAGGGTGAAATAATAACTTTTGTGAAATCCATTGGCATTACCTGGCTAGCTGAATGTGTCCCCTAATGCATCACTGTCTCTGACACCGTAGACAACCTGGGACTAATGGTATCTGTAACTTCACAGAAGAATGGATTCTGGGCTGTCTTAGCAAACCAGGCAGGAATGCTGGATTTCTCAAAGAACAAAGCAAATTTTAAAGGAGATGAATTGTTCTTTACCTGAGTCCCTCCACAGCCTGGTGAGTAAGGGGATTCAGCCCACAGAGCTGGACTTCACTCACTTTTCCTTGTTACTCACCTTGACAGGTGCAGTGAACGTCATTTGACTTGCTGTATTACTGTGTACCTGCTTCAGCTTCAGCTACCATGGTGGGAGCAGAGGAATTGTGATTAATCAACATTTGATAATATTATTTACTCCCTCCAATGGGCAAGGATGGTTTTGTAGCTGAAGTAAAGGACTGGGAATCAGGAGATCTTGGATTCTACTCCCAACCCTGCCAGAGAGTTCTTGTGAGACACTGTGTAAATAACATAACCGCTCTTGGCTTTGGGTTCCCAGGTGTAAAACCTGATTTAGGTGCTGTTAGAGTTATTATCTGGGTAGTGTGCTGAGACCCCTAGGTAGAAGGTGGTATAGCACTGATATTCCTGAAAAATGTGCATGAGTCCACTAACTTACAGTAGCTGCTCCCTGTTAATTCTCTGCTTGCTCTTGGAAAAGTCTTCTCCCTGGGTTTCAGACGTTTTAGCCATATTTTGATATCTCTTCCTTTAGGAAACAAAAATTCTCTTCTAGTTTCTGTCCACTTTATAGTGTCCTAGTCAAGATTTGTCTTTGGTTTGCAGGGAGATGTGCCAGTTGGTTGTTTGGGGATTTTTTAAACTCTGGCAGCAGTCACACACCCCTAATGAAAAGACAGGAATAAATGACTTGTCTGTTATTTATTTACCACTTGTTATGGGAATTCTAAAACCAAATTCATATTTGGCTCATATTAGGATTCTGTTGCTTTTTTGGGGGGGTTACTTTCGGGAGGACTAGTTGTATACCAGAAATAAACACAAAAATTTATCAGGACAGCGTGTTCACCACTGGGCCCGTCTCTCCTCTCACACAGGTGAAGTTACTCCTGATTGACATTATTCATGTGAAAGATGAATCAGGTCCTCTATAAATGCTCCATCTGTAAAAGCCAAACTGTTTGGAGGCCCCGTTAGCTTGAACAGGTCATATGAAGCAGAAGCTACCTAGCTCTGTACCTATCCTGTGTTAGTTTATCCTAAACTATCATAATTAGAATTATATATTAAAAATCCTTCTGTTACCAAATAACATTGTAGATTATTAAAATTTAAATCATTTTTAAAAATCAAATGTACTTTTCATCAGTGACACTCATTTTAGTATTTTATGCTTTGTTAAAGTTGGGTTGTGAAACTAAGCCAGTCAGTTTTCAGGAATCACTGATAAAATTCTCTGGCCTTCATTATGCAGGAGCTCAGACCAGATGATAATAATAGTCTTTTTTGCCTTAAAATATATATATCCATGGGTTTCACTCTCTGCATACAGGGACTGATCCAAAGTCCGCTGAAGTCAATAGAAAGACTCCCATTGACTCCAGTGGGTTTTAGACCAGATTCACAGTTAGCTCCACATTCTGCTCCTGTATCTAAGGGTAGGTCCATACTTACCGCACGGGTCGACGCGGTGAGTTCAACTTCTCGGAGTTCGAACTATCGCGTCTAATCAAGACGTGATATTTCGAACTCCCCACGCGCTCCGGTCGACTCCGGAACTCCATCACCGCGAACGGCGGTGGCGGAGTCGACCTTGGAGCCGCAGAGTTCGACCCCGCCGTGTCTGGACGGGTAAGTCAGTCGAACTAAGGTAGTTCGACTTCAGCTACACTATTCGCGTAGCTGAAGTCGCGTACCTTAGTTCAACAACCCCCCTCCCCCGTAGTGTAGACCAGGCCTTAGTGCAGTGAAGGGCAATGCTTAAATGGAATAAAAATCTGGCTTTAGTTTAACTGTTGGCTTGAATAAAATCATGAAACATTTCCGTTGCTTTCAAGTTTTATAAAATCCTTCCCCTTCCTCCAGAATCGCAGAGAGTCCCTACTGTGGCGTGTTCCGTGCCATGCAGGTATTATAGACCTTCTATGGCACCTCCTCAACTCCTGCCCTCTGCTGCATTGGTTCTGCTGCCAGAAGGCACTGTGCACCCATTTCGGAGTGGCAGGATTTCTCGCAAGTGCTTTTTAAGATCACCTGTGCCAAGTGGCTTACCCAAATCCCCAAGCTCAATGGATGTAGGGCAAGTTCTGGATTTGAGCATGCAAACAGATTAGGTGAGTGCACATCCAAATACCCTTTTGCTCCTGGAATTACCTGTTTTGTGTGTGCCAAGGACAGTTTGTTCAGTCACATACACAGTTTGTGGATATGGGGGGCTGTGCACTAGTTTTGTGGTCATAACTTGGGTGAGTGACTGTCTATTTGTATCCGAGAGTTTTCTCTACCTTAAATCTGAGAATGTGGAGAAACACTTTAAGTGTAGCCTTCTTCAGTACTCCATTGCAAACAGGAAGGACCCTATATAACTATTTCTTTCAACAGCTAACCTGCCACAAACGCTTGAACCGCTCCCCACCCCAGCTCACCTCCGCTCCACCGCTGCCATCCCCCGAGCATGCCGCAACTCCCCTTCTCCCGCCTCCCTCCCAGGCTTGCTGTGCAAAAGTGCTGGGAGGGAGGGAGGGAGGGAGGGAGAAGCGAGTAGCGGCGCGATCGGAGGAGCAAAGGTGAGCTGGGGCCGGCAGGCGCCTGGAGTAACTCTTGTGGGGGGGGCAGGAAACCACTCCCTGCCCCAGCTCACCTCCGCTCCACTGCTGCCATCCCCCGAGCATGCCACAACTCCCCTTCTCCCCCACCCCCAAGGCTTACTGTGGGGGAGCAGAGGTGAGCTGGCGGGGGTGGGGGGGCGGCAATTTTTTGAGGGCCTAGGGGTGCCAAATTCATTAATCCGCCACTGCTTAGAAGATGAATGAGATGATTGAGTGCAGCCTTTCCATTGCTAGCTTCTGCAGCATGATTGTCATAAGGACCTCATTACGGGCCTGATACAAAATCCATAGAAGTCAATGGAGACTTTCCATTAAATATACAGTACGACCTCAGAGTTAGGAACACCTTGGGAATGGAGGTTGTTGGTAACTCTGAAATGTTCGTAACTCTGAACAAAATGTTATGGTTGTTCTTTCAAAAGTTTACAACTGAACATTGACTTAAGACAGCTTTGAAACTTTATTATGCAGAAGAAAAATGCTGCTTTCCCTTTATTTTTTAGTAGTTTGCGTTTAACGCAGTACTGTACTGTATTTGCCTTTTTTGGGCGGGGGGTGGGGGGTGTCTCTCCTGCTGCCTGATTGTGTATTCCGGTTCCAAATGAGGTGTGTGGTTGACAGGTCAGTTCGTAACCTTGGTGTTCGTAACTCTTAGGTTCTACTGTAATGGCCTTTTGTATACAGCTCTAGGGTCTCAACCGTGCTTCTGTTGAAATGAATAGTAAAGCGCCAGTTGACTTACTGGTAATTTGTGCCGGATCAGGCTTTTGGTTAACAGTTCCACTATTTGATCTTTACTGTAAAAGGTCTAAGAACCTTTAAAGCAGTCGTGTAAAGAAAGAGAAGCTGCTCTTACCATTTTCTTCTATTTTGGAAAATCAGTTGCCTACTGTTGTTAATCTGCTTTCCAATATAATATTTTAAAACTACAGCGAACACCATCAGTAAAAGCTCTTCCTCCCAGCCTACCCAAGTGAAGAGTTAGGGAATATTAAATGCAGTAGGAAAACTACTGCAGGCCACTTATGTTAGATTTTTCCACCGCATGTGTTACAATGCTGCATGGAATCTGGGAGGCCAAAAGGCACACAGTGTTCCTTCTGCCCGACAGTACCTTTCCTGCAGTGGTGAAAAACAGCAAAATATTCTCCTGTGCTCTTCCGACACCGCACTTGAGGTAAATAAACTGTAAATAATTTGAGAATTCAAAATAGGGTGCTAAAGGAGTGAAAAGCTGATGGAATTTTTTATACCTTCATTTTTTTTGCAGGGAAGGGGCAGAATTGCCAGAACCTAAATTAACAAACACAAAACCTAAGTTTAAAGAGATATTAGGCTAAAAATACTATGCAGTATTTATAGCAGCAATTTTCCTCACCCCTGTCAGTAATACGCTAATTAAATCTGTGAATGTTTTAAATGGTTTGTCTGCTTTCACCATCTGTGATACTTAGGGTTGGTTGGGGTTTTTGGATGGGGAGGTTGTACTTCACTTAGCTTGGACAGTGGGGGCTGAACTACGTAGCAAGATTAGATTGGTACAAGCTACGTTGTAAATTGAAACCAGTATAGTTGATGTTGATATAACTCCCCATGTGGATGCTCTTATTCCAGTGCAAGAGCGGCATTTTGGGTTTAGATTTCAATTCTTGGGAAGGGGTTTTAGTTAAACTGAAAAAAGTCATTCAGATTGGATAAGAGTGTCTACACTGGGGAGTTATACCAGTACAATTGTACTGGTGTAACTGGTAACATTTCCCATGTGGAACAGGCCTGAAAGTAGAGTATCAGATTCACTTTTGTGACTTGTAAGCCCTGTAAGAGAATGTTTAACAATACGTATCTGTTAACCAAATCTAGATTTGGACTTTAAAATCTCCCCTTTAATGCAAGGGTGAATGACCTGACTTAACCCCTTCAAGAGAAAGGACATTAAATGTTAAAACTTCTACCCTTATTGATAATCACAAGCAGAGCACGTTACTACTTGAATTGAGGGAATTGTCTGTCAGGTGTCTGATATCAGTGCACCGGACAGAACTACCATTGTCAGAGTGGGCCTGTTTCTGTTGTACTAAATGGGAGTTTTGCTGTTGACTTCAATAAGAGCATCATCAGCCCTGTTATTGCCATAGCCTTAAAGCATTGAGGGCTGATCCAGAACCCTTGATGTCAATGGGAGCCTTTTGAAAGGGGAAAATGGTAGTCCAGGGTTTTTCCCTTTGCTCTGCACTGTTGCCCATTCTTGTGAGATCCATGATCACATCTCCCAGTATTTCATGCTTTACTTCAATCCCCAGCTACTGGAGCCATTTCATTATCATGCGCGAATTTTAGTGTTATGGTTTGGGGTGCAATCCAGACCAGTGAGGGATTGTGTCACCACTTGCCCTGCAACCTTGGGTGCTTTACAATTAGGGCTGTCGCTTAATCGCAGTTAATTCATGTGATTAACTCAAAAAAATTAATTGTGTTTAAAAAAATTAATCACAGTTAATCACAATTTTAATCTCACAGTTAAACAATAGAACACCAATTGGAAGTTATTAAATATTTTTGGATGTTTTTCTACATTTTCAAATACATTGATTTCAATTAAAACACAGAATACAAAGTGTACACTGCTCACTTTATATTATTATTTTTATTACAAATATTTGCACTGTAAAAATGATAAGCAAAAATAAATAGTATTTTTCAGTTCACGTCATACAAGTACTGTACTGCAATCTCTTTATCGTGAAAGTGCAACTTACAAATGTTGATTTTTTTTTGTTATATAACTGCACTCAAAACAAAACTATGCAAAACTTTAGAGCCTACAAGTCCACTCAGTCCTACTTCTTGTTCAACCAATCGCTAAGAGAAACAAGTTTGTTTACATTTATGGAAAATAATGCTGCCCACTTCTTATTTACAATGTCACCAGAAAGTGAAAATAGGCACGAGACTTTTGTAGCTGGCATTGCAAGGCATTTATGTGCCAGATATGCTAAACATTTGTATGCCCCTTCATGCTTTGGCCACAATTCCAGAGGAGATGCTTCCATGCTGATGACACTTGTTAAAAAAAAAATGGGTTAATTAAATTTGTGACTGAACTCCTTGTGGGAGAATTGTATGTCTTCTGCTCTGTTTTACCTGCATTCTGCCATATATTTCATGTTATAGCAGTCTCTGATGATGACTCAGCACATGTTCATTTTAAGAACCCTTTTGCTGCAGATTGACAAAAGGCAAAGAAGGTACCAATGTGAAACTTCTAAAGATAGCTACAGCACTCAACCCAAGGTTTAAGAATCTGAGGTGCCTTCCAAAATCTGCGAGGGACGAGGTGTGGAGCATGCTTTCTGAAATGTTAAAAGAGCGACACACTGATGCAGAAACTACAAAACTTGAACCACCAAAAAAGAAAATCAACTTTCCGCAGGTGACATCTGACTCAATTGTTGAAAATGAACATGCATCAGTTCGCTCTGCTTTGCATTGTTATCGAGCAGAACCCGTCAGCATGGACGCATGTCCTCTGGAATGGTGGATGAAGCATGCAGGGATATATGAATCTTTAGTGCATCTGGCTTGTAAATATCTTGTGACGCCGGCTGCAACAGTGCCATGCAAACTCCTGTTCTCACTTTCAGGTGACATTGTGAACAAGAAGCAGGCAGCATTACCTCCTGCAAATGTAAACAAGCTTGTTTGGCTGAACAAGAAATAAGACTGAGTGGACTTGTAGGCTCTAAAGTTTTACATTGTTTTATTTTTGAATACAGTTATTTTTTCTACATAATTCTACATTTGTAAGTTCAACTTTCATTATAAAGAGATTGCACTACAGTACTTGTTTTAAGTGAATTGAAAAATACTATGTAACCCTTCTGCCGGGCCGAAACAATAGCAGCAAGGGCCGGGTTCAATACATAGGGGTCCCTTCCCCCACAACATAATGCAAACCAGCTCAAGCCCCCACCCAGTGACCTGGGAAAATCTTACACACACCCCTGGGCGCCTCGAGGAGGCAATACTTCCCCTCTCGCAAGCACAGACTCTTGGTGTAGCAGAAAAGGTTTAATTACATGAGATAAACAACAAGCATTAAACTGGGAAAATACCTCAACTAGAGTTCATAGGTCAAACCGCGAGCAAAGACCCACCCCAGCAAATTGGGCCGTGTCCTTCTCTTGGGGCCCTTGAGTCCAGCAACCCCCAAATCACCCACAGTCCCAAAAGTCCCACAATCCAAAAGTCTCTGTCCCGGGTCAGTGCAGCCCCAGAGTTCAAGAGTCTCTCTGCAGAGGTCCCCCTCCCCAGCCTGGGTAGAAAGGGGCACCTTACGTGGGTTCGGGGCCAACTGCCCTGCCTCTTCGTGGGGTTCTGCTTCCACTAGTCGTCCCCGCAAACAGCTCAGCTCCGCTTGCTCTGTGGGCTGCTCCGCTCTGCCAGCTGCTCTGGCCCACCAGCTGTCCTGTGAGCCACTCTAGCCGTCCTCACGAGCTTCTTGGCTCCACTCACTCAGGGCTGCACAAACTGCTCCACTCCGCTCTGCCAGCTGCTCTGCTCCACGGTATTGCTTCAGGCTCCCCCACTCATAAGCACAGTACTCAGTGCTCTCAGCTCAGCAAGTCCAGCTCTTCAGTGATTTCAGCTCTTAGTGATTCCAGCTCATAGTAGGGGAGCCCCAGTGAGTTCAGCTCAGTAACCTGTATCTAGATTCTTAAGGGAATCAAAAATTAACTCTGACATTCCACAGTGGAGAGAGGCACCAGTGGAACTGGTGCTTCTGGCTCACACAAGAAGCCTGCACCACTCAGTACAGATCTCTGTCCCCAGCCTCTCTCCTTTCAATGGGTTTTGGAACTCATGTGACCCATCTAGCAAGCGCTATCCAGCTGACAATGAAACCCCCCATCACAAGACAATTTTGTAGTTCCCCATTTACCCAATCAGGGTGACAACATTTCATTCCTCCTGCCCCAATAACAACGAAATTGGGGCTCTCACAGCTGTGAAAATAACCATCCCATGCTGCTTTGCGGTATGCTAAATGGGGTGGGAGTGCCCATGCAAATAACCGAAATACCAATGCAACACTTTAAACTTCGTTCTGCACTCCCCATAATTTACCACCAGATGTCAGGGTGGGGCTCATCCTGACTCTGCTTACATCCTCCCCCCAGCCGAGAATTTGTCGTCCCGATAAATCACATTCCCTACTGTACCAACTTACTGGCCCCCGTCAAACGGCCTCAGATAACCCACTTTAGCTTCCACAAGCCTGTGTGCTAAATGTATTGGCTCCTCACTAGTCACCCCAGGTGCATCATAAGTTAACCGTTTCACTGGTCTTATTACCCTGTCTCGCCTATTGAGAATCTCTGTTGCTGTGGCAGGGGGGACATCCTCTTGAGTAACGGATGGGGAAGTTTCCTGTGAGGCCCCCTCAGATACTGGCATAGGCCCCTGCATTTCTAGTTCTAACAGTGGAGGGTCGAAGGTGCTTGGGACATCTTCCATCTGTATGTCGCCACTGTCCAATAATCTGTGTAAGTCATCACATGGGGGTTCCACCAGTGGCTCAGGAGTGTCAGGGATGGGCCTAAATACTTCTGCCATAGGGTTTAGGGTGGAAGAGGTGGTGCTCTCTTTTGATTCAGCTGATTGAGACTGCAATCTTGTCTTCATCCTAGGATACACCATGGTGGTGTCTTCCTCCTCAGACTCACTCTCAGCTGTGCTGAGTAGGGGTAGGTTAGCTGCCGGGGGCTGGCTGTCCACGTTGGAAGGTGGCTTTGGTACAGCACCTTCGTTCTGCCCAGTTGCCCTGTTGTGGCCCATCTCATAAGGGCTGCCCACCAATTCCCCCACCGGGAGCAAAAGGTTTCTATGCACAGTCTTTGTCTGCCCTGGACCCTCTTCAGGTTTGATCTTGTAGACAGGCAGATCTCCTAGCTTCTCCATCACCAAGTAAGGTATTGCCTTCCATCTGTCAGCTATCTTGTGTTTGCCAGCAATACCCAAATTTCGCAGCAGGACTCTGTCCCCTGGCTGGAGCTCTTGCAGACGTACCCTAGCATCATATCGATGTTTGTTGCGGTCTGCATTCTTCCGAGCTGCAGATGCAGCTAAGTGATAAGCATCCCGCAGCTTTTCTCGTAGTCGGGATACATATTGCTGATGAGTTTCATAGCTGTCTCCATCCTCGGATACACCAAAGCACAGGTCTATGGGTAATCTTGGTTCTCGCCCAAACATCAAGAAATATGGGGTGACTCCCATAGCGTCGTTCTTGGTGGCGTTGTAGGCGTGCACCAGAAATGCAACAAGTTGGCTCCAGGTTGCCTTCTGCTCTGGCCGCAAAGTCCCTAACATATCTAACAGAGTTCGGTTGAACCTCTCTGGCTGAGGGTCACCCTGCGGGTGATACGGCGTTGTCCTTGACTTTTTAATTCCTGCTATCCTTAGCACCTCCTTTAGAAGGTGACTCTCAAAGTTTCGTCCCTGATCCGAGTGTATCCGGGCTGGGAAGCCATAAACTGAGAAATATTTTTCCCACAGTACTCGTGCGACAGTGGTGGCCCTCTGATCACGTGTGGGATATGCCTGCGCATATCGCGTATAATGGTCGGTCACTACTAGAATGTTCCCAATATTCCTCTTGTCCACTTCTAAAGACAAGAAATCAATGCAAACCAGCTCCAGAGGTTTGTTGCTGGTGATGTTCTTCAGATATGCAGCCCTCGTGGGCAGAGTTTTCCTTTGGACACATCGAGCGCAGGTCTCACATTTCCTGCGAACATCTTCAGTCATCCGGGGCCAATAGAACCTACTGCGGATAAGTTCCAGGGTCCTCTCCATCCCTAAATGTCCAAAGTCATCATGCAGGGCCCTCATGGCCAGGCCTCTGTACTCTTTTGGCAGCACTAGTTGGTTCTGTTGCCTTTGTAGAGGGTCTGTGGTCACACGGTGTAACACTCCCTGAATCAGTTTTAGCTTGGTCCATTCTCTCAACAGTAGTTTGCCCTCTGGGGTAGGTGGAACAACCGCAGCTGGGCCTCGCCCCTCCCTTTTGGCAAGTAGCGTATCACGAATGGAAATATCTTGCAGCTGGGCTTCCTGCCAGTCAACTGCATTGAGCACGGGCAGGGGAGATTGGTCCAAAGCAATATAGTTCACTGAAGCAGAAGGCATACATTCAGGGGGCAGGCCCAAAGCTTCAGCAACGCATCCATGAAGGCTCTCATGGGTCTCCGGCTCTCGGCGACTCACACTGCAAATAGCTCTCACTCCATCCGTGGGTATCACAGAAACTCCTGGTGCTTGTGGACGCCTTGACAATGCATCTGCATCTACATTGCTTCTCCCTGATCGGTATTGAATGCTGAAGTCATAGCTAGCCAAAGCGGCCACCCATCTTTGCCCTGTAGCATCCAGTTTAGCACTTGTTAACACATAAGTCAGTGGGTTGTTGTCTGTCCACACCTGGAACTGAGCACCATACAAGTAGTCTCGAAATTTCTCAGTGATGGCCCATTTCAAGGCCAAGAACTCCAGCTTGTGGGTGGGATAGCGGGTTTCACTATCAGACAGTCCTCGGCTGGCAAAGGCTACAGGCTTACGCTTGCCTTCCACCTCCTGGTACAGTACTGCTCCCAGACCCTCCAAACTGGCATCAGTATGCAGGATAAATGGCTTGCTTGGGTCAGCAAAGACTAGGACAGGGGCATGAGTTAGGCAAGTAATGATTTCTCGAAAAGCCCTTTCACATCTCTCATTCCACCGTGGCCCAAAGGGTTCGAAGGGGCCATAGTGTCTCTGCACGGAAGGCCCTTTATTCTTGGTCTTAGATTTGTTCTTGCTGGACTGATATCCCCTGGTAAGATCATTGAGGGGTTTTACAACTGTAGCATAGTTTTTCACGAATCTGCGGTAGTGGCCACTAAACCCAAGGAAAGTCTTGAGTTCTCTGTAGTTGCTTGGACGGGGCCATGTAGTGAGTGCTTCTATTTTATCAGGATCAGTACTCACACCCTCTTGGGACACGATGTGGCCCACATACTTCACCGAGGTCCTGCAGAACTGGCATTTGTCAATGGAAAGCTTCAAACCATACTCCTCCAACCTATCAAGCACTTTAAGAAGTCTTTCTTCATGCTCTTCCAAAGTTCTTCCAAACACAATTAAGTCATCTAAATAAACTAACACTTGCAGTAAATTCATGTCTCCCACAACTTTCTCCATGAGACGTTGAAATGTGGCAGGTGCTCCAGAAATCCCTTGGGGCATGCGTTCGAACTGATAAAACCCTAATGGGCAGATGAAGGCTGTCTTCTCCTTATCTTCTTCACCCAGAGGGATCTGGTAGTATCCACTCCGAAGATCCAACACAGAGAACCACTGGCTTCCCAGCAAACAGTCTAAGGCATCTTGGACTCGAGGCATTGTGTACTGGTCAACCACAGTACGGCAGTTCAGGGTGCGGTAGTCAATACACATCCTGATTTTCCCATTCTTTTTACGTACCACCACAATGGGCGAGGCGTATGAGCTGCGGGACTCTGTAATGATGCCGTTTGCAACCAGCTCTTGAAGATGTTGTTGCACATCTTCCATCTCGGAGAGAGCAAGCCTCCTAGATCTCTCTCTGAAAGGTCGGGAGTCATGTAGTCTGATGTTGTGCTCTACTCCTTTTGCACATCCCACATCCCACTCATGCAATGAGAACACCTTGGGTCTTTCACAAAGTTTCCTCCTCAGGCGATCTTTCCACTCCTCCGACAATGGTGAATCTCCAAAGTCAAACTTTGCTGGGTCTATTGTCGGAACTTGAGTCTCACACTGGGGTTTCACAATTGATTCAGGCTCAAAGAGGTCTGCTATCTTTTGTCCTTGCTTCACAACATCTCTACTTGTTTCATTGGCAATCAGTATAGTCACCTTTTCCTGGGCTTCAGCAGGTAGGGTTATGACTCCACTGGGGACCAGCACTCCTTCCGGGAGCTCTCCTTCAACTGGCTGCTCTATCATTGCTAGTGCCCCTTTACTGCCTTTCAGCCTGGTACTCATGACAAGCACTTCTTGCTCTGTCCTTGCGGGCACTACTAAGGGGGTTGTGCCCATGTACTTCAGTGCCCCAATCGGTAGCTCAGATGTCTCCTTTTTAGCACTCTCAATTTTCCTATAGGCTTCAGCACAAAGCGTATGGATCATCAGGGTACTCAGGTACTGGTCCCCAGCCCGTCGTCTGCAGTAATCCGCGAGCACCTTGAAGAGACTGGAGTTGGTCCCTATCAGCACAGACACATCAGAGGTCCCTTTAGGGTAAGGGCATATTAAGGCAGCTGTGTCTACCTCTTCCCTTACCCCAGCAACCTCCTCTGGGAATTCCAGGTGCACTATGACATACCCTTGGTAGGGGTATTCATCCATGCTGAGGCCACACAGACCAATGCCAGTCAGTGGCTGTATAGGCAGGTGCCTAAGCATCTGTTGGTAGAATGACTGAAATATAATAGTCACTTGAGATCCAGTGTCAAGCACGGCTTTACACTCCACCCCTTCAATCCTCACCATGACCTCTGCTCGCGGCCCTATCAGTCCTGCAGGGATCCCAGCTGGACGGTCTCTTTTGGGGGAATCTTCAAATCCTGTAGGTCTAGGTGGTCTCCATCCCCAGACCTTCTGGCCGCTACTGGGTCTCTCCCAACTGCTCCTCAGCTTTTCATACACTAAGGAGGGGTTCTCTTCCTTATGGCAGTTAGCAGCACTGTGCCCATCCTGACCACACCGGTAGCAAAAGAATTGCCCTTTCCCCCTTCGCCGGGGTGGGACAGTGGCTCTAGATACTGACTTCTCCATTGTCACAGTCTGAGGCTCCTTATTCCTGGAAACCTTAGCTCGGTCAATGATGCTTTGCAGTTCAGCTATCCGTTTCGTCAGGACCTGCATTTGTTGGGCAAGTTCCTCTGTGGTGCTCACCATCAGTACACTGGCCATTTGCAGTGGCGTTGTGCTGCCTGGTTCCAATGTTTGGGCTTCCCAACACTCGCTGACAGTCTGCCTTTCTTCCTCTTCCCTGACCTCCTTTATCAGCTGGGAGTAACTTGGGGGATGTTCCTGCCGTTCTCTTAGTCGGAGATGCAGTAGGATCGCGTTCTGATACTGAGTCCCTCTTACAACTTGAGCCAGTCTGGTCTGATCCATCTGCTCAACAGTCACTGCTCCCCTCATAACAGCTATTTCTTTTGTTTTTTACAGTGCAAATATTTGTAATAAAAATAAATATAAAGTGAGCACTGTACACTTTGTATTCTGTGTTGTAATTGAAATCATTATATTGGAAAATGTAGAAAACATCAAAAATTATTTAAATAAATGGTATTCTATTATTAACAGCACGATTAATTTTTTTAATTGCTTGACAGTCTTACTTACAATGCTTTGCTGCTGTAGCAGCGAGCTTGGGACTCTCATAACCAGCCTACCAGCATACAGGTCACACTCTGAAGTGTCTGTATGCTAGACAGCCCTCGTTCAGCAGTTCTCATCCTAGCTGCCTGTCCACAGCTCCATGGCCGCACTTTGGCTTCCACCAGGCTTGGTTACAACAAGGAAGGGGACCCAACACACTCTCAGTCCTGAATTCCCCCAAAACCGTGTGCTCTGCAAATGTCTAGCCCTCTCCTGGGCAGCTCAGAGAAATAATAAGATTCATTTGTTCTTGTAAAGAGACAAAAGCAGCTTATTAACCTAACTGCACTGTTTACCTAATACGTAAAAATAGACTTTCATTGTGTCTGCCTGAAGAGCGGGATGGTCAGAGAATCAAATACACGTTCCGTTGTCTCGGTAAGATCTGTTTACCAACTTTCCTTCATATGCCTGGTTTAAACACACTTTATTAATAAGTCCAGCGTATATCCACAACTCTTAATACACACTGCATCCATACATCACCCAAGAATATTAATGATCAGTGAATTATTAGTTTTCAAATGATATCTCATAAGGCATATTTTGTAATAAGATTATTACAGCAGTTTGTAGGGTATGAATGACCGGTGCTTATGGTCACTCAGCTTACTGTCTTTTTTAAATGAAAATTTCTAGCCCTTGTGGTTGCAGAGAAAATCTTGAAAACATGACCAGAATGCACCGTAGAGGCTGAGAAACCAGAAGAACACGTTTCTTATTTTTTTTAAACATCTCATGGCTTATCAGCCAATCTCATGGTTTTGGGGGGCTCAAACCATGATTTTTGATTGTCTGGGATTGGCAATATTGTATAGGTTATTCTACTACACTTTAGGTAAATCAAAGGACAGGAATGGCTAAGATGGTCCAGTGAGTTCATCAGCATGGCCCTAGGCCTCTCTACTCTTTCATACAGCGATGCAAGCCATGCAGACTAAAGGTCCCAGCATGCAGTGCTCCATCTCTAGCTAAGCAGCTCAGTTAGCCTGACCAATTGGATCAGGATGGGGCATTGTATGCTGGGAACTATAGCTCTGTGCCAGCATGGCCATATTAACAATGGAGTTACGGACTCTTGCCATCTGCTCCATGGGATGCAAATTTGGTGGAATTCCTGAAAACTTGTTTTAATGCAGCACTCGGGCAGAATCTGGATGCCCGATTTAGGATCTGTAGCTATCTTTAGAGTTTGATTTTGTTTTTACTACTTTACACCAGCAGGGGGCAGTCCAGTCACCATTCTTAATATGACTTTATGGCTGGTCACTGTAGAACTTTAATGAGGATTGTGTGCTGTCTACATACTGGGTGTAAACTGTGCTGAAATTTTGAACTTAGAAGTTGTCTGTCACTCATGAAACGCCATTGAAAGCTGGGGTCAGGGCAACACCAGTACGCCCAAGCAAATGCTGCTTTAAAAAAAAAATCAAGCTGTTTTCTCAGTGTCTATTTCAAAAGAGGCTTGTTTAGTGCAGAGCCGCATTAGGATGAGTTTTTAAAATGTCAATAGTTTGAGCACAAAGAAGGCTCCTCTACAGTGGAGAATATTGTGTGTAACTGAAGCATCAGGACTGGCTAGTGTGAAACTGTGCATCCTCGCAATGAGTCCTCTGTCACTTGCATTTATCCCTGCACCACCACAAAGCATTCTAGTAAATTAGTCCATGTTTGTTCAGACAGACCAAGTACAGCATACGCTTTTCACAAATTGCCCTGTCAATGTGCCTCAACCCCCTTCTGGCAGGAACTGTTTCTGTAGGGGAGAGTATAGCCCATTCTCCATGGCCGTTCAGTGCACCACCTCAGACAGCCAGTTAGGAAGCAAATGATGGTGGTGTTTTTTGTGATGTGGACACCTCTGCTCTTGGAATTGGACTGAGACTATTAGACTCCTTTCCCTTATGCCACGGGAAACAATGGGAGAGTAATCTCTAAATTAGAATTGGAGAGCTGAGGTTAAAAGGCTTTGGATCGTATTACCAATCTGCAACCTACTGGATGTCCCAGTCTCCCCTAAAAGGTGACTGTGCAGAGATTGTTCGTTTGATTACAGAAAAGTAGAGTTAATAAGGGAAACGCATGTAGAAACAGTAGAAACCTGTGTTGATGTTTTGTTTGGTGGTTTGGTTTTTATGCAGTGGTTGTCATAAAATAGTCAAGATTTCCCCACTGTTTCCAGACAGAGATATTGGAGACACCACAGTCACTTCTGTTATATCCTTGGGGCAGCCGGTGTAGGAAGCAATCACTTGAGGCCAGAGAGCAGGCAGCTAACCAAAACCTCCATTTTATTTACAGATATACAGAGAGCTCACTCAGCCGGTTGAAACCGGTTGAGCTAACCCATAATAATCTAACTCAGTTGCCATAGCAACAAAAACCATGACAACCAAATACACAACAACTTCTTATCCCAAAGATAGATGCATACTGCTGTGGTAAGATACCACTGTGTGAAAACAATGGGTAAATGCTGACTTTTAATGGTGTTAAATGTAAATGTAAATAGTTCTGAGAACAATAACAAAAATAGCTGTTGGGAATGGCCCATTTTTGAAGCTCTAAATTGGAAAAAGTAAAGGTTTGCCAAATTGCTAGTCACCGAGCATGTGTGATCCAAGAAGTGACTAACTTTGTTGTGTTTGAGAGTTTAAGGCTTATAAATGCCACTGGATGGACACACCTGGAGACTGAAATCCTTTATCTGAGACAAATCCCTGTCTCAGTGAAGTTACTGGCAAAACTCCAATGGGAACAGGATTTAGTCCCTAACCCACAGAGTAGGTACAGCATAAACTCCAGCTATGCAGGCTTCCCTCTAGTGACCTCTCTGATGACCTAGCGATTCCACCAGCTTCCATTTCATTTCACCCCTCAGCCTCCCTTTGGCGAGTGCCAGCTAGTGCAGCTTTTTATGGAGGCTTTTGTGAAGAGGACGCTTGTCCAGTAGAACTGGACCGAGATCACAAATGCATTTTTGTCACATAAACTGGTGTTTGTGTTGATCGCAATGTTTTATGAAAGACCCCAGCAATTAGTGTAGCACAAGTCAAGTGTTTATTTTAAAAAAGTGCTCCATCTTGGCACAACACAGAGCACTGCATGCTGAACATGTGGTCTGTGTGCGCTGGCACCTCTCTCAAAAACAAGGACAGTTATGGAGCTCATTGTAGAATTCCATAGGCCCCTATAGTTGCATCCCTACACTAACAGACAGTATGAGCAGACTTCTGTCTCCATGCTTGGACTGGAGCAAGCAAGGAGGTGCTATTGATATAAGTGTGAATTAGCTGCTAATGGGGGAGTTGTTGTAACTCTGTAAAACACAGCCTATGTGTCTGTCTGCTTAACCCATAAGGACGTCTGTTCAGCTAGCCAGCGTTTATTTCCAGCCTCCAAGAACAGACCTCATGTCTGTAGATCAACAGCTGGGAAAGGGAACGTTCCCTCGTATTAATTTTTTTTAAATGAAATTGCTTTTCCTCTGTTAATGACTATCTCAATATCTTCCTACTTCCTTCGCTTTGCTCTCCCCATGAATGTCGATGCTGCTGACATTTTGGGGTTGTGTAGTTCTCAGGGCGGAGTGGAGAAAGAGTCCACGCTCGGCGTTGGCGTAAAGTGAGAGAGCAGCCCCACGGTAATAAAGAGGCTGGCCCGACACCAAAGCTTCAACTCCCCTCTCCAAACGACAGTCAAACCCTCTTCTCCCTTCCATGTACTCAGCAGGATAGAAAAACTGGGGGATGTTGTCAAAGGCACAAAGGGGAGTTAGGTACCTACACAACCTGTCTTGACCATATTGTGTGCCTAACTCTCCCTTGAAAACCTCCTCTCTCATCAGGACTAACTAGGTCCTTGTAGAATGTGAAGAGAGGCACACTTGGAAGCTCTTAGGGGAAGGCATGTCTTTTTGTTCTATGTCTATACAACGCCTACCACAACGGGGGCCTGTCCCACGACTGGGGCTCCCAAGTGCTACCGCAACACAAATGATTGCTAATGCAGGGCCACTAAAAAGAGTGCGCTGGTATTTTAGGAATGTGGATTGTAAATGTTAGACAACCCTTGAAGCTATTGGTGCAGCTGGCTAAAACCACTACTGTCTTTTGTTACAGGCCGTGGCTTTTTATATTCATTGAGGGAAACCAGGAGCACCAATAAGACTCCTAGGATTGGCACTGGGCTATTACAGACTCCAGTCTGTAAGGTTTCCTGCAAAGGACCCAATCATCGTAAATTGCATTGGAAATAGAGCAATAGGGAAGCGGTGCTCAGCTTAGGGAGCATGAAGGGCTGAATCTTCCCTGCTGAGATTTGATTCCAGTGGGGCTATTTTATACCCGATTCTTTCGACACAAGTTGTGCACACATGCAACCTCAGAAAAGCAGGTGTCAGAAACAGTTGAAGAAGCTGCTGGCCTTCTCCTATGGACTCCTGAGCTCTGGGACCCTCCCACCGTACAGGGTCCTAGATCCAGGGCTCCAGCCTGAGCCCTAATGTCTACACTACAATTAAACAGCTCCTGAGTCCGAGCTTTTAGCCCGGGCCAGCTGACAGTTTTTAATTGCAGTGTAGACATACCCGGACAGGTGCTGCAGAGGGAATCCCACGAGGGGAATCCTAAGGGGGGGTTGAATGGATTTGTGTGTATGTCTCTTACCAGGATTTGGAACTATACACACACTTCCAGTGCAGATTATATGAGCTCCTGGCAGGCCTAATCTGTCCTAGGCTAGGACAGGAGGAAAGTTACAGGGGTGCCAGCCAGCATACAGGTGCACTTTACTATTTATACACAATATATGTCCACCCATTTGAGGGCATTTCTTTGTCAAGAAAGAATCTGGTCCTACTCTGTTCAGCCTGTGCCTGCTAGTCAGATGCTACATTAATGGGATTCTTTGTGCCCTTATTTCTCCAGGGCAGCCACTGACCATAACGTTGATAACACCACAGAGATCCTCAGAGAGTGGCTGAAGAATGTGCAAAAACTGTATCACTATGTGGAGTGGAGGCCTATGGAGCAGCCTCAGTGAGTATCATGGCCAGTGATTTCCTAAACGGTTTGGGGGTTTCAATATCAAGATTATAGAAATCTTTAAACCAATGGTGGTTTAAACAAATGATTGTTGCAGGATTTACACTCAGATTCTTTAAGGCCCTGTCTCAGCAAAGCACTTAAGCACATCTTTAACTTCAGTGGGAATACTCGTGTGTTTAAAGTTAAGGACTTTGCTGGATGGGGACCTATCAGCAGAAAGCAGTTCTATTCAGTCATTTCCCATCTGAGCCTGCCTTCCTTGCACACCCAAAAGATCTCCCCGAAAGGTACAACAAATTAAAGATTGGTTCCTTATTTTCCAGGAGACTCGCAGAAACATGCTCCATCTCCCCAACCCTGGTCAAAACTCTGTCCCTGGCTTTCAATATTCAGTAATTTTCCATCCAGGGAATTAGTGCAAGCCCCAGGAAGGAATCTTGAGGGAAACTATTATTTACTTAGAATCATAGAAGATTAGGGTTGGGAGAGACCTCAGGAGGTCATCTACTCCAATCCCCTGCTCAAAGCAGGACCAACCCTAACTAAATCATCCCACCCAGGGTTTTGTTAAGCCAGGCCTTGAAAACCTCTAAGGATGGAGATTCCACCACCTCCCTAGATAACCCATTCCAGTGCTTCACCACCCTCTTAGTGAAATAGTTTTTCCTAATATCCAACCTAAACCTTCCCCACTGCAACTTGAGACCATTGCTCCTTGTTCTATCATCTGCCACCACTTTGAACAGCCTAGCTCCATCCTCTTTGGAACTCCCCTTCAGGTAGTTGAAGGCTGCTATCAAATCCCCCTCATTCTTCTTTTCTGCAGACTAAATAAGCCCAGTTCCCTCAGCATCTCTTCATAAGTCATGTGCCCCAGCCCCCTAATCATTTTCATTGCCCTCCGCTGGACTCTCTACAATTTGTCCATATCCTTTCTGTAGTGGGAGGCCCAAAACTGGACACGATACTCCAGATATGGCCTCACCAGTGCCAAATAGAGGGGAATAATCACTTCCCTCGATCTGCTGGCAATGCTCCTACTAATGCAGTCCAATATGCCGTTAGCCTTCTTGGCAACAAGGGCACACTGCTGACTCATATCCAGCTTCTTATCCACTTTAATCCCCAGGTCCTTTTCTGCCGAACTGCCGCTTAGCCAGTCGGTCCCCAACTTGTAGCAGTGCATGGGATTCTTCTGTCCTAAGTGCAGGACTCTGCACTTGTCCTTGTTGAACCTCATCAGATTTCTTTTGGCCCAATCCTCCAATTTGTCTAGGTCACTCTGGACCCTATCCTCTAACTTGTCCAGGTTCAGGTCCCTCTGTATCCTATCCCTACCCACCAGCATATCTACCTCTCCCCCCATCTTAGTGTCATCTGCAAACTTGCTGAAGGTGCAATCCATCCCAGCATCCAGATCATTAATGAAGATGTTGAACAAAATTGGCCCCAGGACCGACCCCTGGGGCACTCCACTTGATACTGGCTGCCAGCTAGACATCAAGCCATTGATCACTACCCGTTGAGCCCGATGATCTAGCCAGCTTTCTATCCACCTTATAGTCCATTCATCCAATCCATAGTTTTTAAGTTGCTGGCAAGAATACTGTGGCAGACCATATCAAAAGTTTTGCCAAAGTCAAGAGGTATCACGTCCATCGCTTTGCCCATATCCACAGAGCCAGTTATCTCATCATAGAAGGCAATCAGATTGGTCAGGATTGACTTGCCCTTGGTGAATTCAGATTGACTGTTCCTGATCACCTTCCTCTCCTCCAAGTGCTTCAAAAAGGATTCCTTGAGGACTTGCTCCATGAGTTTTCCAGGGACTGAAGTGAGGCTGACCAGTCTGTAGTTCCCTGGATTCTCCTTCTTCCCTTTTTTAAAAATGGGCACTATATTTGACTTTTTCCAGTTGTCCGGGACCTCTCCCGATCGCCACGAGTTTTCAAAGAAAATGGTCAATGGCTCTGCAGTCACATCAGCCAACTCCCACAGCACCCTCGGATGCATTAGTTCTGGACCCATGCACTTGTGCATGTCCAGCTTTTCTAATAGTCCTTCACCTGTTCTTTCACCACTGAGGGCTGCTCACCTCCTGCCCATATTGTGCTGCCCAGTGCAGCAGTCTGGGAGCTGACCTTGTCTGTGAAGACCGAGGCAAAAAAAGCATTGAGTACTTCAGCTTTTTCCACATCATCTGTCACTAGTTTGCCTCTCCCATTTAGTAAGGGTCCCACACTTTCCCTGACCTTCTTCTTGTTGCTAACATACCTGTAGAAACCCTTCTTGTTACCCTTCACATCCCTTGCTAGCTGCAACTCCAATTGTGCCTTGGCCTTCCTGATTATACTCCTGCATGCTCGATCAATATTTTTATACTCCTCCCTATTCATCTGTCCAAGTTTCTACTTCTTGTAAGCTTCCTTTTTGTGTTTAAGCTCACTGAAGATTTCTCTGTTAAGCCAAGCTGGTCGCCTGCCATATTTGCTATTCTTTCTGCACATCAGGACAGTTTGTTCCTGCACCCTCAATAAGGCTTCTTTAAAATACAGCCAGCTCTCCTGGACTCCGTTCCTCCTCATATTAGCCTCCCAGGGGATCCTGCCCATCAGTTCCCTGAGGGAGTCAAAATCTGTTTTTCTGAAGTCCAGGGTCCATATTCTGCTGCTCTCCTTTCTTCCTTTTGTCAGGATCCTGAACTTGACCATCTCTTGGTCCCTGCTGCCCAGGTTACCACCCATTTCTACTTCCCCTACCAATTCTTCCCTGTTTGTGAGCAGCAGGTCAAGAGGAGCACAGCCCCTAGTTGGTTCCTCCAGCACTTGCTCCAGGAAGTTGTCCCCAACACTCTCCAAAAACTTCCTGGATTGTCTGTGCAGTGCTGTATTGCTCTCCCAGCAGATGTCAGGGTGATTGAAGTCCCCCATGTCATTTGGAACCTTCTGTTGTCCGAAAAAAGCCTCGTCTACCTCATCCTCCTGGTCTGGTGGTGTATAGCAGACGCCCACCATGACATCACCCTTGTTGCTCTCACCTCTAAACTTAACCCAAAGACTCTCAACAGGCTTTTCTCCAGTTTCATACTGGAGCTCTGAGCAATCATACTGCTCCCTTACATACAGCAAAACTCCTCCATCTTTTCTCCCACGCCTGTCCTTCCTGAACAGTTTATACCCATCCATGACAGTGCTCCTGTCATGTGAGTTACCACACCAACTCTTATTCCAATCACATCATAGTTCCTTGACTGTGCCAGGACTTCCAATTCTTCCTGCTTCTTTCCCAGGCTTCTTGCGTTCATGTACAGGCACCTAAGATAACCAGCTGATTGCCCTACTTTCTCAGTATGAATCAGGATGCCTACCCTGTTGCACCTTCTCCTTGTTTCCTCCCAGTATTCCACTTTCCCACTTACCTCCGGGCTTAGGTCACCATCCCCCAGTGAACCTAGTTTAAAGCCCTCCTCACTAGGTTAGCAAGCCTGCCTGCGAAGATGCTCTTCCCTCTCTTCGTTAGGTGGATTCCATCTCTTCCTAGCAATCCTTCTTCCTGGAACAACATTGCATGGTCGAAGAATCCAAAGTCCTCTCTCCGATATCACCTGCGTAACCACCATTTTATTCGATGGTCCCTACCTGGGCCTTTTCCTTCAACAGGGAGGATGGATGAGAACACGACTTGTGTCTCAAACTCCTTTATTCTTCTTCCCAGAGCCACGTAGACTGCTGTGACCCACTCAAGGTCACTCTTGGCAGTATCATTGGTGCCTACATGGAGAAGTAGGAAGGGGTAGTGGTCCAAGGGCTTGATCAGTCTCAGCAGACATTCCGTCAGATCCTGAATTCTAGCTCCAGGCAAGCAGCACAGTTCTGGAATTTCCTGGTCTGGACTCTTTCCCTCTTAGGAGGGAGTCCCCGACCACCACCACCTGTCTCCTCCACTTTGGGAGTGGTGGTCTTGGAACCCCCATCCCTACGACAATGCATTCCATGCCTTCCGGTCGATGGGGGTCTCCTTCTGATCCCTTCCATCAGATGACTCTTCCAAACCATTCTCCGCCATAGTACTTAAGTCGATACTTAAAGGGACACTGTTGAGTTTAAAGAAGATCATAGAAATGTAGTGCAGGAAGGGACCTTGAGAGGTCATCCGTCCAAGCCCCTGCACTGAGGCAGGACCCTAAACCTAGACCATCCTTGACAGGTGTTTGTCCAACCTGTTCTTAAGAGTCTCCAGTGATGAAGATTCTACAGCCTCTCTTGGAAACCTATTCCAGAGCTTAACTAACATTAGCGTTAGAAAGTTTTTTCTAACATCTAACCTAAGTCTCCCTTGCTGCAGACTAAACCCATTACTTCTTGTCTTTCCTTTTTGTCCTACCTTTTTAACATCCATATTAAAGAACAAAAATCTTCACCTATTAACAAGATTTCAGATAATGAAAGTGAGAGGATTTTTAAAATCTAATTTAATTTCCATCCTTTGTGCTGTGGTTTTTTTTTTTTTTTACTTATTTGCATTTCTCCCAGGTTGGACAAGGACACCGAATTCACATTTGTATGCAATCACTTTCTCATTCAGGGTCTTATTCCACAACATAGTGCTCTGGTGTTTGACTTGCAAATCTTGCAGGGCAGTGTTTGCTTAATTTTCAATAACAATCCTCTTTCCACTGGACTTTTTTCATTTTAATCTTAGAAACTTTCTCCTTTAGGTTTTGTAAAAAAAGTTTGCTTTTTAGTGAATATGAATTTTTCAGAGCCAGCTCCTCAACTGTTGTAAATTGGCACAACTCCGTTGAGATCAGTGAAGTCTGATCTGTTTATATCAGCTGAGGATCAGGCCCTTGGTTTCTTTCTTTCTTTCTCCCACATCCTTATCGGTAATGAAGATTCTGCTATCAGAACACAAACTCCAAGCCTCAAAACCATTAAGCACATGTGTAACTTGACTCACAAGATTAGTCCCATTGAGTTTAGCATTAAGTGTTAGTTTGTCAG
Source organism: Mauremys mutica (assembly GCF_020497125.1). Lineage (NCBI taxonomy): Eukaryota > Metazoa > Chordata > Testudines > Geoemydidae > Mauremys > Mauremys mutica. The sequence goes on from NC_059079.1 coordinate 54,873,240, forward strand.
GATGGGGCCTTAGGTAACAATGGCTAATGATGTACAAGCCATGAAAGAATCCAGATCACTCTCCATGAGCTGTGTTGGCTCTGCTGGGTGTAGGGGAGTAATGTGAACAGATGTGACTCTTAATATCTAGCAGGGAGTAGATATATGAGGTCAGATCCTCAGCTGGTATAAATCAACATGATTGCACTGACTTCAGTGGAATGACACTGGTTTACACCCAGCAGAGAATCTGGCCTACTGAATGAAAAGCTGTTTTTGACATCACTCCTTTTTCACTGTAGCCACATGTGAGACAGGAAATGCTGTAGCACGGTGTGTTCTGCAGAGCCTTGTGTACAAACTCCAGGAATAAACTTTTCCTCAGAACCTGCCTTTTCATTTCTGCTCTCCTACCGCCTGGGTCAGTTGAGGTGACTGTCTGTTTTCCTTTTATGCTGAAGTCAGAAGGGAAATGTCATGGCCAGGGGTGCTGCAGCATGGACAGAGCCAGGAGGCAGTAACTGTTTGTTTTTCGTTCATAGGTCTTACCCCGATGAAATTGGGCCAAAACACTGGCCGAGCTCCAGGTTTACCCATGTGATGAAACTCAGGCAGGCAGCTCTGCGAACTGCAAGAGAAAAGTGGTCAGACTACATCATGGTAAAAGAGAGGTTTGGTTTATTAACTGCAGTTGGGCAGAACATTTTCAGGCAGTCATTCTGCAGCCATGCTCGGAGTGGGGGAAGTGGGCAGAAAAAAAACATCTCTGAGCTCTGATCAGTCCCACAAATGGCTGCCAAAAGTTCCTCCCTTCTAAAAGAAGAGCTCTTTGTTTGCTCTGAATTCGGCTTGAAAAACACCTGTGGAATCAGCTGATCTGATCAGCAACAGACTGTGTGTGTGAGGCCCCAGTATTGCAATTAGATCTATGTGCAGAGCCCCGCTGAGTACAATGGGGCTTGACATGGGCCCAGGGATCCACCCACAGAGACTGGACTATGGGCTTGGCTACACTTACAAATTTGCAGCGCTGCAGCAGGGTGTGAAAACACACCCTCTGCAGCGCTGCAAATTGCGGCGCTACAAAGCGCCAGTGTAGTCAAAGCCCCAGCGCTGGGAGCCGCGCTCCCAGCGCTGTCCGTTATTCCCCACAGGGAGGTGGAGTACGGACAGCGCTGGGAGAGCTTTCTCCCAGCGCTGGTGCTTTGACTACACTTAGCGCTTCAAAGCGCTGCCGCGGCAGCGCTTTGAAGTGTAAGTGTAGCCAAAGCCTATGTTTACCAGTGAATGTAGCCCTGCTGGTGATAGGTGCCCTTTTTAGAATCCTGCTGGCTATCAGTGGAGTTTGGTGACATCAGAAAGAAGTTTGACAGAACAGCATGAAAGGGTGGGATCCGAGCCACTTTACAGCAGTGATCAATAGTTTTTCTGTATCGGACTCTGAACGGGTGGGGAGTGCCTGATTTGAGGAACCACTGCTGCTATCTCTCCACATAACATCCAGAGTGGGCGCTGGCAGTGCAAGCCTCCCCCATGGTCTCCTTTAGGGGAAGAAGCAAGTTCAGTCTCTCTTCCCATTCAGTGGCCTTTCCACAGAAGCTGCTAATTAGTGCCACTGCTGGATGTGGTATTTTTATAGTGGATGCTTGTCCACTGGAAAATAGACCGAGCCCATCAACTCCTTTCACACGGGCTCTCAGTAGCCATCAGATGGTAACAATTTACAGTGACTGTCAACCCAGGTTGGATTCAGACCAGTGTGAGGCAAAAGTGTCTCTAGCCCATTGCTAATCTTGTGAGCCATTCAACCACTGCCTCTCCTAGGAAGGGACATTGTAAAAGTTTATTACCGGTACTTTATCTGGTGTTGAAAAAGTCCTTTCTCCCTTTTCCTTCTCTAGTTTGTAGATGCAGATAACTTGCTCACCAATCCAGAGACCCTGAACCTGATGATAGCAGAGAACAAGACCGTGGTGGCCCCAATGCTGGAGTCTCGCTCTCTCTATTCTAATTTCTGGTGTGGCATCACCCCTCAGGCAAGTCACATTTTCAATGGGGTTAGTGAACAGCGTTGAGGGGCTGCCTCATGAGTGAGCTTTCTCTGGGGTGTTGTATTAATTTAGGTGGAATATAGGGGCCCAAAGATGTTAGCATAACCCAGTTACTGTCCAGTATTAAACAGTGTTAAACAAGATTTGGTGTTTGGTCTACAGTGATCTCAGCAAACACACCATTAAAAATCCTGTCTATTAAAAATACAAAAAAGAAGGAAAAACAGTTAAAGCAGTTGAAATGTAAAGTGTTCAGTGAGGCTTTCATTTTAACAGCAACCCTTGTTCCCTTTCCCTTGAGCCGGAGAGAGTTTTAAAAGGAAACTCCCCTTGTTTGACCATCTCTTACATCAGTGGTGGGTAACCTGCGGCCCACAGGCCGCACACGGCCCTTCAGTGTAATCCGCTGGCAGGCCGCAAGACAGTTTGTTTACATTTGCATGGCTGCCCGCAGCTCCCGGTGGCTGCAGTTCGCAGTTCTTGGCCAATGGGAGCTGTGGGAAGTGGCAACCAGCATGTCCCTGCAGCCCACGATGCTTCCTGCAGCTTCTATTGGCCGGGAATGGTGAACCATGGCCACTGGGAGCTGTGGGCAGCCATACAAATGTAAACAAACTGACAGCCCTCCAACGGATTACCCGACGGGCCGCAGGTTGCCCACCACTGTCTTAGATGGTATCAAAGATGGTGATAACTGTCCTTTTGGGGAAAAGAGAAGAAGTTAGTTGAGCTGAGATAGAGATTTTGCTGCTGCTGCTGTTGCTGCTGCAGTTAAAGTCCAATCCCATTTAATCACAGGTGGTATCTAGGGTTCAGCTGGAGCTGGTAAAAGTGGTGATGTTATCTGGCTCCCTCTCTCTTTAGTTTCGTCTGGTCAGGACATCTCTCAGGATCAAAGTGATGGAGACCCAGGGACCTGAGAAACTGTGGGGGTTGGCAGCCATGATGGTGACGCTCACTCCAGTAACTGCCATCTCTTCTTTCGTATTCTCCCCCCGAAAGTCTCTTTCTTTAAAGACCCAAAAAGGGAGCGTTGGGTGGAATAGTCCATCTTCTCATTATTTTGTCCACCAGTTAGGCCTAGTCCACCAGTTAGGCCTAGTTTCTGACATGCCAATTTTGGTTCATTAATTTCTGGTTCCACCATTTCTACCGAGCATGATTTTAACACAGTCCGTAAACCATATGAGAAGGCCCTTTTTGTCTGGACTAATTTAGTCTCTCTCTCTCTCTCTCTCTTTCTCTCTCTGGTTTTCATACATTTTCCCATCAACATTTGTTATTATAGGTTGTTGTGATGTCTTAAGAACTTTTGCGTCCTTTTGACAGTTAAACTCACGATTAGGGTAAATTTGGAGGTTCTGTTATTACAATAGGGCTCTGCTCACACCACGTTTGTCTGAATTATTACAACAGGGCTCCACTCACCCCACATTTGCCTGGGATGCTGTGGGGCCCACGTCAATTTTGCTGTCCTCCTGAGCTGCCTTGCAGTGCAGGCTGCTCTCTGTTCTGAAGGGGTGCTGCTCCACCTCTGATGCAAATCAGGCTGATTTGAGCATTAGGCAGCTACCTAAGCTTGTTCCTTACTCAGAGGCAGAGTTGCAAACCTCATTACAGTAGGAGACACTGGAGGTAAATCAGAGGAAGCCTCGGTCTTTTCAGGATCCTGGGAATAATTAGGGGAGGGAAAGCTTTTAGGGAATCCTCTCCTAAGCTTCTGCTGTTCTGACGCTCTCTGGCTTGGAACCTTTCCTCCTTCCTCTGCCTTTGAGCCTTGCCCCACCTCCTTATGTTGCTGGGTCCTGCTCTCCTGCTTCATTGTGGGGAGCAGCGTGGGGTCACCCAGCTGCAAAAGTCACTAGAGTCTTTGCATGGCAGGCAGAGGACAATTGGGGTGGGTGGGGATGTGGTAGGGGATTATGAGGGTTTTTATTCATGTGGGAATCGGTGGCTCTTTGAATGCTCCTGAAGGGCTGGGATCTCAGAGGATTAATAAGCAGGTGTGTGTGGTGTGGGGGTGGGGGAAGAGTTCTCATTAATCATCTAGGAGCATGAAGGCCTGCGGAGGCAGGTGGGGCTGATATGAAGGAAATAGAGAGACAGGAGCAGAGTTAACTCGGCAGCCATCCATTATTGTAGATGTCAGAGAACTTGGCTGCTGCTCCCTGGGGTTCTTGGAGCTGACCCCAAGTGGACATCACAATGTTCAATGCAATCAACCTTTTGAGGTACTGGTTTTGTGTTATCATCAAATGATGGCAGTGAGCAAAGTGGCGTATAGCCTAGATGTAGAGCACGGCAAATTTCTGGGGCCTGTTTCCTTAGCGGGGGCTCCTCCTTAGAAAAGGCTAAATCCTGAGGAGACTGAGCATGTTTTATGAGTTTGTAACCAAAAAATGATGTGTAATGGCCCAATCCCACCAAGTACGTAAGAAATACCAGTATACCCACAGTTGCACTGATGTCTATGGGAGGTGATTCCCTATGTTCTGTGTAATCTGGATGAAGTTAAATACCACGGATACATAATTTTAGCCTGGGTTTTCCAGTATTCTGGCACAAATCAATTAAGAATTTACTCTTCTCCATACACTACTCCATTGTGTGAGCATGTCTCCTTGCGCTTTGACCAGTTTTATACAGTGCAGTATTCCAGAAACTGATTTAGAGAGGAGAATCAAGCCCTGTTCTGTTCATGGCACTCCTAATAATTTATTCCCTATCTATACTTTGGTATCTATTACTAACAAAAATATTGCATGCTCTAGAAATTAGTATATTTTTAGGGCCATAATGAGATTGAGAGATTCCAAAGTTGATAAATGTCTCCTTATCCGTAAATGAGTTTTGCAAGAGAATTAATTAAACAGAAACATCTTCAGATCCAGAGAAAATAATTTAATTTTAGGTTCCTTAATTGCTCTGACTCATACATATGAACATCTCCAATTCTATAGTCTTGCCCTTACCCAACTCTTTGTTTTAATATTTTGAAGAGCCATCCAGAAATTCATTATAATTTTATTGGCGCTACAGGGAAAAGAAGTGTAGAAAGAACTTCCTGCTCTTCCTTACTCTGTGGCCAATTTTGTAACTCCTTATCCTCCCAATGACAACACTGGGATTGCAGGCCAGACTAAAGACTACTCATGTAAGTAAAAAATTGCAGGACAGCATCCTAAACTTCTTCAATTCTTGAGTTTGTTATTAGGAATTGTTATTAGTAAACATACGGATAAAGAAAGTTTAAAAATGTATGAGAATCCTGGTGGTAGCATCCCTTTAAGCCTTCAAAAAGAAGGGGTCAGATTCACAGCTGACATAAATCAGCATTGCTCGGTTGAATTTAATAGATCACAGCCAGTTTCCACCAGCAGAGGATTTGGCACAAAATTCTACAACTCTGGTAACAAGTTTCCAGTTTTCCATCATTATTGATGTTAGCTGAGAAAAGACAGTAAATAAAAGAAAAACAAGATGAAAATATGATCTACAGACTTCCTGGTAAATAATGGTTAGAGTGAAAACAAAACATCCACTTTTTTTTTCCTGGCCACTCCTAGTTTTTACACTTCTAGCCCAATGGTTTCACACTCCTCCTGGTCTGTTTTCTTCCGGGGACTAGTGCAGGAATAGCAGCTAGAACAAGCATTGAAAAGCAGGGTGCAGAAGCAGTAACAGTGCAGAGCAACAGGAGCAATCCAAACACTGAGCTGTAGAGCACAACATCTACTTGTCAGGAAAATAACTGTTGGAAGGTTTGGCAGCAAAACTGACAAGCTAGAGCCTTTCCTGATGATGCACAACTTATGTGGAGAGAGAGAGAGAAAAGGCACTGAAAGATGTTTGCTTAATTTACGTCTGTTTGCTGGGATGCTTGTGGAACATTCAGGAATTAGGGTGGTTGTTGTTGTTTTATTTTATGATTATTATTTTATTTTAAGAAGACCAGAATTTGCTATAGATCCACACCAGTCCTTGTCATTGTTCAGACATCTGATCAATGTATTAGGACTGACTCAGCCTGAGTATTAGGTCGTTATTTCCATCACTGATTGTGTTAGTAGCATTATATGGGCAAAGGCCAAATTTAAGCCACCACAACCCAGGTTGTGAGCCCACACTGATGGAAGGTCCACCTGGGAGGCAGACACAAGTAACATGCTGATCAAGCATCTGTCCTAGGCAAACTCCTTTGGTGGAACCTCCTGGAATCCCAAGTGGACGTTAAAGCTGTTCTGCCCTGGGATGAATCCACCCTCTGGCACAGCTAAGCCCAGAGATGCAGGAAGAAGACAAATTGAAGTCCCATTGTTAACAAAGGGCCTGTTCTAGTTGCTACTGAGACAATGGGAAAATTCCCATAGACTTCAACGGATGCAGTATCAAGACCAGCGCTGTGTCTGCCTGACAGCCCTGCAACAGAAAGGGGATTTGATTTTTAAGGAGATTGCTGTAATTATGTAAGGGCCTGATACTGTGAGCTGCTCAGTACCCTCCTCTCCCATTGAAGTTGAGAGTGCTAAGCACTTTGCAGGATTAGTTTTGGAGATGTGTGTGCAAATGTAGGTTTTAGAGCAGGGGTAGGCAACCTATGGCACGTGTGCCGAAGATGGCATGCGAGCTGATTTTCAGTGGCACTCTCACTGCCTGGGTCCTGGCCACCGGTCCGAGGGGCTCTGCATTTTAATTTAATTTTAAATGAAGCTTCTTAAACATTTTAAAAACCTTATTTACTTTACATACAACAATAGTTTATTTATATAATATGGACTCATAGAAAGAGACCTTCTAAAAACGTTCAAATGTATTACTGGCACACAAAACCTTAAATTAGAGTGAATAAATGAAGACTTGGCACACTGCTTCTGAAAGGTTGCCAACCCCTGTTTTAGAGAGTCAGGGAGTAATACCTGGCCCGGCTGACTTTGAAGCTTTGCCGCCAAAGAGCTTTGCAGTAGTACAGCTTCAGTCCCCATTAGCTGCTGAAAAGGGAAGATGAGGTCATGCTGTAAGGTTTGGGGGTACTTGTATCCAGGGTTCGGGTCAGCCCATAAGAAAGAGTGGGGCAATTTGGGAAATTCAGTTCCAAGTGCAGATGTCAAACAGCCCTAAAGATTGGGAATGAGAGGACCTGGGATTTTGGCACTGGTCAAGCTCTACTGAAAAGAGTCAGTAGACTAGTAATTTGAAATGTCTCACAGTAATAAAGTTCTGGCTCTTCGCATTTCAGGGCTATTACAGAAAGACACCGGATTATGCCCTGATCAGGGAATGGAAGAGGTTGGGCTGTTTTGCTGTCCCGATGGTTCACTCCACATTCCTCATTGACCTGAGGAAAGAGGCCTCAGACAAGCTGATGTTTTACCCCCCACAACAGGACTACACCTGGACATTTGACGATATCATTGTCTTTGCCTTCTCAAGCCGCCAGGCAGGTATGTTGGTGAGCTCACAGGCAGGGAAGGCTGATGAGTGGAGATGTGCAGATTGCCTTCAGTTCAGAGGTTAATACTTAAAGGCAGTGGGTTTAATTCTAGCCTGACTTACACCGCTAAAATTCAGCAGACTTCAGTAACATTTGGTCAATGTGTTTTTCTGTAGTTGTATTTCTCAGAAACCCTTTTTAAATTGGGAGTCTCCTCTCTGGATTCTTGGTTGTCACACAGCTGTGCCTGACTGTGACTAACTTTAAGGCTGCTTCTGAATGGCCTGAAGTCTTTTATCCTAGTGACCACTGTCTCCCCTCTTCTCCCTTATCTCCCATCCCTTTAACTTTGCTGTATGAAGCTGTATTGACAGTGTTGGAGACCTTAATTCACAGAACAAGTATGGCCATGGGCAGCAGCTCTGAAAGTCTGCCCTATGCTGCCATATGCTGCCCTCAGATCTATCCTCTCCCCTTCATGCTCCTTCTCCTCTTCTTGCCCTTTCCTCACTGCCAGTTCTTTCCCAGGCACCAAACCTCTTCCCTTTCCTATTTCAGCTCCAATCAGCTACCAGAAATGGTACCATGTGACCTAAGTGTCCTATCAGAGGTAACCAACTACGGACAATGAACAGCTCATTCATGGTTGATGGGGCAAGGGTTATCTGTTGAAATGATCCCTGAGTAATTTCAAATCACAGATAAATCCAAGGAGATCACAAGCTGCTTGGGGATTGTGCACAACCAAAAAAAAGACAAACTTCTTTTAAAAATGCCAACGGACCAACCCATTCATTCATCCACCTTTAATAATACCAATATGACCTACTTCACAAGGAAGTTGTGACTATTAATTAGTGCTTTGAGAATGGGAAGCACACTGAAATCCTTAGGTGGATGATGCTACGTAAGTACCGAGCATGATCAGTATGTTTGTCATGTGGAGATTTATAGTGCTCTGTGTGCATGATCTCAGTTAAAGTCACTAGGATTTGTACTGCTAACTGTCTGGTCACCAAATTAAAATTCACTCCCTGGGCATCACTTGTCTCCTCCCTGAGATTATGTTTGGAGGAATCCTCGAAATGGCCTTATTGCTTGACTCTCTCCTTCCTGTTAGAAGTGCTGAGTTATGTAGCTGACAGAGCTCTTCTCTAATTTGTCTCTAAGCTGGTGGGTATGGGAGGCTCCCCCCATTGACAGGTTTTCCCTGTGTGCATCTGTAACAGGGCCACCTGGAGGGGGGGCAGTTTGCCTGAGGAACTCCAGAGGACCTGCAAACTGCATGGTGTTGCAACTTGGTGCACGGGGTTGCAGCATCATTCAGATCTGGTCCGGCCCTCCCTCTGTCATGATGGAAGGACAGCTGAGCCAAATCTGAGTGACTGGCATTGCAACCTTTTGCACGAGGTTGCAGCATCATTCAGGTTTGGCCCAGCACCCGTCCATCATTACAAAGAGGTGGCCAGGCCAAATCTGAGCAGCACTGCACCCCCCATGTGCCAGGAGTGAGGAACTGGGTCCAGCCCCACAGGACGAGAACTGCCACTGCAGGGTGGGCTCACTCACCAACCCTACCACCTATCTTCAGTGTTTATGGAAGGGTGGGTGGCCTCAGTTTCAGATTTTGCTCCACATCCCCAAATAGCTCTGTATCCTGGCTCCTACAATGAAACAGGACAAGCACTTGTTTTTAAATCTCTTGAGGTGTCAGAACACTGGAAGTGCAGCAACGCAGGTGGCTCTGCATTTAATCAGTGAAAATAATAAGAGTTGTCTGAGCTTTTTGTTCTGCAACCCCAAATTGCACAAAGTTGACCCAGTTTCAGGATTCATAGGAACTTGAATCTCAGCCAAGTTTCACTGCAATGTTCTTTCCGAGTTTATATGTAGGTTGTAAACATGGCTGACTCCACACACGGTTTATATGTCCACACACAGGATCAAATTCAGTTCTGCAAATTCCCATCAAGTTCTGCAAATTCCCACCAAATGCTAGTGCCAGGGCTGAGCCTGGCCCTCAGTTCCTAGCCATGAGGGTATGCTATAAGCGGGTCTGCAACACAGTCTCTGGCCGGGCTTGAACTGGAGTCTGCCTAGTTCTTGTGCACTGTACTTGGAACTGCCTGACTGTGTCGGTGTAACTGGATTAGCCAGTTCTCCAGCCAGGGCCAGCTCCAGGCACCAGCGAAGGAAGAGGGTGCCTGCGGCAGCCAATAGAAAGGGGCGGCAGTTCATCTGTTGCTGGGGCAGCACATCCGGGTCAGTGGCGGTGGCACTTGGGCAGCAGCTCAATCGGCCCGCTTCGGTCTTTGGTGGCGGATCCTTCACTTCCTGTCTTCCTCTTCCGCTGCACTTCCGTGGCAACTCAATTGGGTTTTTCTCTTTTTTTTTTTCCGTCACTTGGGTCGGCAAAAAGCTGGAGCCGGCCCTGTCTCCAGCCTATCAGGCCTTTGTATGAGAGGAAATCCCAAAGCACAGGGGCTCCTGTAAAATACACATCAGCACCTGGGTGAATATGTAGTATGCACAGACTTTCCCACAATACACCTGAAACAAGCCTGGTGTGTGTGGTGAGGCCAGCCCAAAAGACACACAGTTGTGCTAGGAAAAATGCCTGCCCTGTGGATGTGCTGAATGGTAGTAGTTGTGCCCATATCAGATGAGCATGTCAGAGCCTGGGTATACTTAAAGGTGACAAGGAAAGGGGAAAAAACGAGGGTTGTGCAGGTGTGTGCTCGCTCTCTCTTTAGATTAATCCAATATTTTCTAATTATTTAGTCTTAGAAATATCAAACTGTCAAATCCGATCCTCCTTGTTTTTGCTGGAGAACTCCCGAGGGAGTTTCCCTAGCCCTCAATTGAAGGAACAGGGTGCTGATGTTTTATCAAAGAGCGTTATTCTCCCAAGTGTTCAAGTTAACATAAACCACCAACCTTCACACCCCCATCCCCAACTCCCAACAATTTTAAATCATCTGAATAATTTCCCATCTTGGTCAGTTTCTCTCATGCCATAAGCCTGCCACTTCTCCAGTCATCCATAGGGTCTTGAAGATAGTCAAAACCCTGAATTTCCAATGTAAAACTCCTGTGGGAAAAGTTCTCGAACAGGCCCTATTTAGGCCTTCTTTCTGCTTCGTAACGAAGTAAAACAGGGCAGCCCCGCAGTTCTTTTTGTGTTTCACATCCCCCTTAACCCATTTCTAATTGTAATGTGGATGAGCCCCAGGATCCTCACAATGGAACCAGTTTCAAGGCAACAGAGGGCAGCTTAAAATGTAATTTTCAATCCATGTGCAACTCAGAGGTTTCTGCAAGATTTCACTTCCTCTTTTTTCCTGCTGCGGGGCCTACACTACTTGACTACAGATGATGTGATAAAGGCAAGAGATCTCTGAAATGCTTCCCAGAACCTTGTTGCTTCCCTCTTCTCTTTGGGGCAGGTCTTCACTACCCGCCAGATTGGCGGTTAATGATCGATCTATTGGGGATCAATTTATCGTGTCTAGCCCTTGTAAAGTGCCCTGAGAGCCTCCTATGAAATGCTGTATACAAGCATGAAATAGCCTACTACTGCTGTCAGTAAAGATGACAATAATGAATCCCTTCTGAGTGGAGAATATACAGTACCTTTAACAACAGAGTAGTGCTACCCCAGAGAGGACTCTTTATTTAATGATTGGTGACAATCATAAGTAGCAAAACTATGCAAGGCAGAGTCTGGATTAAAGGAGTTCTTTGGAAAGGTTGGGGGTTTTTTTTGTCTGTTTTTGAATAGCTGCCTGTATTTTTCTTAGCTACTAGTGTGTTGAAAAGGGGGTGCCTTGGGCCCAACAGGGGATAAGATATTAATGAAACCCTTGTTCACTGTTACAGCATTGAACAGTGAAGTGTCATCTGGGGTTTTATGTCAAGTTATTGCTGGCAACTCGCGTTGTAACTGTCACAGTTCCAGGGTAACTGTGCCTGTATTTCCCACTCTGTGGTCCACTCCAGGAGTGCCCAGTCAGTCTTCAGTTCTGCAGCTGTCACCTGTCACTGGGTAGAGACCCTTGTCCCACTCCCTTCTGACTGGCGGGTTTTAAACCTGCACAGCTCCCTGCCTTACACTGGGATATGCCCAGCAAGCCAGTCTGCCTGACAGCCAGCACCTGTGCATTGCTTTCTCTCTGAGTGCTCTGAACAGTGTATTGCCAGCAGTTACAAGTAACCACACAGCTCTTTCTAAGCATGCACCGTTAGTCTGACAGCAAAAGCATTACAGAGAGAACATATGAAAACCCATAAAAGTTCCTATACGCATGCTAAAAGTGTAAACTGAGCCTGAGTCATCCTAATCACTCCCCCACTGCGTTAGTTCCTGAAGGATCTGGGGTAATTCTCCCCTAGCAAGTAGTCAGTAGAACACAGTCATATGTACAATCCCTGGCCCACAGTGATGCAGTAAACTTAGTACAATATGTTCTCCCCGGTTGCAATATCTGTCACAGTAACAACCATTATTAATTATTATTATTATTTATTTAGTATTATATTTTACTTATTATGTATTTGTATTACCATAGCATCTAGGTGCCTCAGTCACAGATTAGGACCCCCATTGTGCTAGGCACTGTACAAGCACAGAACAAAAAGACGGTCCCTGCCCCCAGGAGGTTATAATCTTAGTACAGGACAAGAGACAACAGATGGATACAGGCAGACGGGGGAGTACAAGGAAACAATGAGACAGCATTGGTCAGCATGACAGGCAGGGCTCCCAGCACACCAGCAGCCTAGCCATCATCAAGCATTTTGTAGGCACCATAGCAAAGGAAGGTTATGAGGAGAGATTTGCAGGTGGATAATGAGGTAAGTTTGCCGATTTTCATGGAGAAATGCCTGCCAAGCCTGTGGGGCAGCACAGAAGAAAGCACAAAGGTGCTCGTTTGAACATTTGACCTTTCATTAAAGGTATAGCAAAAGAAGGAAAAGCAGTGAAAGCATCTGAAATGTAAAATATTAAGTGAGGCTTTGTTCTTAACGGTATCCCTTTTCCCTTCCCTTCAGCTGTATGGGGCTTTGAAGGGACAAACCCCTGTTTGACAGTCTTTTAGATGGTATTAAAGATGGTATGAACTTCTTTTGGAGGGGAGGAGGGAAGAAGTTAGTTGAGATGGTCTGGAGCTGTTGTTATTGTTGGAGTCCTATTCTATTTTCTTTCAAAGCATGTCTACACTAGTGAGCTTATAACGCCCCAGCTGGACTGATGCAACTGTGCTGCGAGATCACTTGTGTAGTCGCTCTATGCCAGTGGGCAAGAGCTCTTCCATTGACGTAATAAAACCACCTCTGTCAAGGTTCCTTCCCCACTCTGAACTTTAGGGTACAGATGTGGGGACCCGCATGAAAGATCCCCTAAGCTTATTTACCAGCTTAGGTTAACAGAAAGCTGCCACCACCAAGTGTGTTCCAAATCTTAGGGGAGAGCCACTTGGAACTCTGCCTTCCCCCAAATATTTCCCAAGTCCCTAACCCCACCTTTCCTGGGCAGATTTGAGACTAATTCCTTCCCCGCAAGTCCTTACACCCCTTTTCCTGGGTAGGCTTGAGAGTATACCCTCACCAATTAGTCCTGGTGAACACAGATCCTAAACCCTTGGATCTTAAAACAATGAAAAATCAATCAGGTTCTTAAAAGAAGAGTTTTATTAAAAGAAAAGGTAAAGTTCATCTCTGTAAAATCAGGATGGAAATAACTTTACAGGGTAATCAGATTCAAAGAACCCAGAGGAACCCCCTCTAGCCTTAGGTTCAAAGTTACAGCAAACAGGGTAAACCCTCTAGCAAAGGAACATTTACATTTCCTGAGAAAACAAAGATAGAACTAACACGCCTCGCCTGGCTGTTACTTACAAGTTTGAAATATGAGAGAGTTGTGCAGAAAGATTTGGAGAGCATGGATTGATGTCTGGCCCATCTTAGTCCCAAGAGCGAACACACACCAAAACAAGGCGCACAAACAAGAGCCTCCCTCCACCCAAAATTTGAATGTATCTTGTCCCCTTATTGGTCCTTTGGGTCAGGTGTCAGCCAGGTTACCTGAGCTTCTTAACCCTTTACAGGTAAAAGGATTTTGGTGCCTCTGGCCAGGAGGGATTTTAAAGAATTGTATACAGAAGGGTTGTTACCCTTCCCTTTATAGTTATGACAACCTCCAACAAGAAGCAGTAGCTATGTCGGCAGGAGAAGCTCTCCCACTGACATAGTATGATGCTCACCACCACTTATGCTGGTGAAACTTATGTTGCTCGGGAGTGTGTTTTTAGCATCCCTGAGCCACATAAGTTTTGCCGACATAAGTGGTAGTATAGACATGGCCTCAGACAAAACAAGACAAACATCAGGGAAGCAAAGCAAAGTCAGGTAATGCAGTTTCTGCCAGTGGTGCTGATTTCCAATTGCAAGCTTGCTGCCGGAGAAACACAGGCCCAGCACACAGTCTGGTTAGCCAATCTGGCAAATTTATACCCATGTGTAACTGCCTCTCTGGTCACAGGCTCATTGCAGTGTTGCACCAGATGGAGTTCTCTTGGCTGGCTGAGCCAGGCGCTTTAGTGTGAAGGAAAAAGGAGAGAGAGAGGCAAGAGGAGAAATAAGCTGGGGAAGGAAAAGAACAGATGAGGCAAGGGAATCAGGATGCTGAAGGCCCAGTGGTGTCATGGTGGATCACTGGGTTCCAGGAGACAGTGTGGGGCAGAGAGGAGGGTGGCAGCCATGATGGTAAAGCTCATTCCATCCAGTCCAGGTATCCCCCTTTCTCCCACAGAGTGACCCCTCCAGGTAAGCAATGTCCAATAAGGTTTGACAGCCTCATCTCAATAGCACTAACCAATCAGAACACAGTGTGGTGATTTTTAATTATTAACATTTTCTTCTAGATCTTTTCAGTGCATTGTCAGGCCGCCCTGTGACTTTCCCAGCAGCTTGGCAGATCCCATAGCAAGGCTCTTTTACTTAAACAATCCAATTTGTACCAGTCTATTTGTCTCCATTTGTTACCTTGGACAACTTGTATGTTGTTATTCCAGGAAGTGCAGAAAACATTAGCAGCCTGGGTTAGGCTCCTCACCTGTGCTGATAACTCTGGTTACTTCACTAGAGTCACCATAAGGATGACATCTGCCATCTCTGATCAGACCATTGTTTTGCAGCAACCATTATCTGAAGCTCTAGAGCAGGGGTCCCCAACCCCCGGTCCGCGGCCCGGTACCGGTCCGCGGCCTCTTAGAAACCGGGCCGCGAACCGACCCAGTGGAGCTTCCGCAGGCATGCCTGCGGGAGGTCCAGCTGAGCCGCGGGACGAGCGCTCCCTCCGCAGTCGTGCCTGCGGGAGGTCCGCTGCTCCCGGGGCTCAGCTGGAGCCGGTGGACCTCCCACAGGCGTGCCTGCGGAAGCTCCAGCTGAGCCCCGGGAGCAGCGGACCTCCCGCAGGCACGACTGCGGAGGGAGCGCTCGTCCCGCGGCTCAGCTGGACCTCCCGCAGGCACGCCTGCGGAGGGTCCGGCAAACGAAACCGGTCCCTGGACCTAAAAAGGTTGGGGACCCCTGCTCTAGAGGGCAAATTCCACCCCCTCTCAATGCTCCTGGGGCTTGATCCCATCAAAGTCAATGGGACTTCTCATATGCTTAAAGTAAAGCATGAGTTACGTGATTTGCTGAATGGGCCTGAAAGCTGAAGTGAGCCAACCAGTCCAGGAACAAATCTCTTTTACCAGGTGACCTTTCCTCCCCAATACTTTATTGTCGGGTGTGATGTGTTCAACAGCATTATGTGCAGTGCCAAGCACAGCATGGCTTCTGGGCTACTGCATTGCTAATAATAATAATACCTACATGTATTGTATGTGTTTCTCGTATTGTCTCAGTGGCAGTGGTTGATTTTATCCCACATAACAGGAATTGGAGGGCTATTTCCCCACAAAGTGCTACCATTTTAAGATATATAAGAACTTTGTCCTTTCTTAAGAGGTATTGTTTGGAACAACAGAGAGCTGCACAGTTGAAAGCCTGTTAAACAATGGAGGGTAAGGAGTGATGAGCCAGATAAGATTGGTTGATTAGATCAGTGTCAAATCCATTAATGTCAGTAGGTAGTATTTTTTTACTCTTCCATTTGCCTTAATGACTCCTGACAGTGGAATGTGGTTTGGCAAGGAATCCAGTCACTATTTACTTGTGGAGAGGAGTTTATAATGGCAGAAACATAACAGTCACGAAAGCACACCATCCTACTTGACTAAAAATCCTAGGGACTCTGGCTAGCCACTAATAATCTAAAACATTGACACACCAGGTTGTAGCTGCTTTTAATTTATTTTTCAGTTCTGAGCTTGTTTTTTAAAAATCAGAGCTTTTTTATATTTTAAAAAATATATCAAGTTTCAATTTTTCCATTGTTGTGAGTGTCTGGATTTCAACAGCCTTCAGACAACGGGTAATTGACAAAGGGCACAATTCAAAGCCCACTGCAAGCTATGGGACTTTTACGTCAGCTTCACTGCCTTTTGGATCAAGCCCTACCTCTCTAAAGCAAGGTCTTTGTTTTGATTCACAGAGATATAGTCACAGCTTTTTGCCTAATGAGTTACTAATGACACTGGGCCATATCCTAGTCCCATTAAAGTCTCTAACAAACTCCCATTGAATCCAGCGGAACCAGGATTTTGTTCATGGTGAATTGCTAGAGAATCTAAAGTGAATGAAATCAGCAATGTATTTTTTTACCTCTGACTTTGAGATCTAATATGAGGTTGGAGCTTGGTTCATTCTCCCCCACCCCCCCAATTTGAGATCCTTATCAGAGGATAAGGAAACCTGTGAGCAGGACAAAGCTGTGCAACATTTTATTATCTTTTGTTAATTAAAAAGCATCTTAGTATATTCTCCACTTGCTTGTTTCTCTCGATATAGGATACTCTTTGGGCTCTTCCTTTTCCCTCCATCGTTCGGCTGGTTCTTGGCTATGGTAAGAAGTGGAACCTTGATGATAATATGCTTAGCACTCCTGTGGCATTTTTCATCCATAGCTCTCAAAGTGCTTTACAAACACTGATGAATATCATCATCTCAGTTTTACAGATGAGAGAAACTTAAGCTCAAAGAGACTAATAGCAAAGTGCAAAATGTCACAAAGCAAGTCATTTGCTAAGTCAGGAATGGAATTCAAGTGTGTACCCTGTCGGTGCTGCTTTACAGCTTAAGGATGGATTCCCCTCACCAGCTATACATATTGGATGCTTAGAATTACTGGTTTTCTTCATACCAAGCTGCTTTATCTCAGGGAAGAAATCGTAATCGTGCAGACTGATAACAACAGAGCCTTTGTGCGCTGTCAACAGGGAGTGCTGCTCTGTCAGTAGTGGGTGGAAATGCCTGCAGACCAGCAGGGCGTGCAGATGCCTGCAGCCGGAAGCACTTCTGATACTTGGATATTCTCCTGCTTCTTGGGCCATTTCCCCCTCCCCCTCAGGCTCGGACTCTCCCTGAGAGGCTCAAGACCTGCAATATGGGATCCTCTTACTTTGCTGCCACCTTGCAGTCTGAAAGTCTCTCTCCTGTATGTTTAGACATTGGGGCCCCCTCCTGCTGCCTTTGTTCACATCAGTCCCTTTGACTGTGAGTAAAGGCAGCAGGATCATGCTCGGGTTTTGAAACCAAGGGTTCACAGAAGAGAATGGAAGATATTTTGTGAAATTTAAAATGTGTTTTTAGAAGAGATGCCAGTGCCAGGTGTGGGCTGCAGCATCCCCACTGATACCTCTCACCACCACTCCCTAATGTATTTTGCCCCCATTCTAACCAAGGACTTTTTATTTAGCATAGTCCATTGGAAATGTAACTGTTTGAGACTTCGGCTTTGCTCTTTGATCCTGATCCAAAGCTACTGGAGTGACTCCCATTCGACTTTGGTGGGCATTGAATCCAGTTCCTACACTGGCCAGAAGTGGGAGCACTAAGCAAGTAGTTCACTTGGTGTTTTGGTAGCTGAGAGCTCTTTATGCCTCACTGCCTCTGATCTGTTTGCCTCTGATCTGCATAGATTGGTTTTGGTAGGAGTCACCGCTGTCCATTGCTGTAGGGCTGGTCTCTACAGTGTATGGGGTCCCGAGAGTGAAATGAGGGGTGTGAAAGTGAGCAGGATCACTCCTCTGGGCTCTGAGATGGGCTCCCCCAGGAGAGAACAACAGGCTGGCAACTTAAAATACCATGAAATCTCTTTTTATGGGATGTGGAGAAATCGGTTGCCTAGAAGTTGGTCATTAGTTAAAGATCAAACAAAATTATACTAGAAACTGCACTGATGGTTTTTAAGTAGTTGCTTAAGAGAGGAGACCTGTTGGGGCTGCGGTCCATAGCGTGGGTTTCATTATAGCCAAATAACCTCTGTTTTCACCACTTGAAAAGCCAAGAAGCAGCCTGGTAAATTACCTGATTCTGTTTCCATTTTCTCTTTATTCCCAGGCATTCAAATGTACATCTGCAACAGAGAACGCTATGGCTTCCTCCCAGTGCCACTGAAATTTCACCAGACACTACAGGAAGATGTGGAGAACTTTGTTCATGTAACAATCGAGGCAATGAGTAAGTCAGAGCCTGCCCCAACTTTGCAGAACCATCCCTAAGATGCCGAGTACTTTCTTGTTGAATGGTGGCCCTTTGCCACCTGTCTCAGTGTTGCTTCTGTGCTTGACCTGCAGGGCGACAAGGTGGGGGAGATAATATCTTTTACTGGACCAACTTCTGCTTGTGTGCGAGACAAGCTTTTGAGCTAATCAGAGCTCTTCCTCAGGTCTGGGAAATGTACTCTGAGCATCACAGCTAAAGACAAGATCAAACAGATAGTTTAGCATCAGTAGTTAACCTTGAATGGTCCCTTAGAATACATGCTAAGTGAAATGCATCAGGTAAAATGTTCACTGGGGTTCTGTAAAAGTGTTGTTGGAAGTGTGGGGGAGAGTTTGCTCACTAGATGCCCAGCTGTGTTTTCAGGGGAGTTGAAGGGAGCAGTATCCTATGCTAAGAAGGTCCTTAAAGACTGGATTAAAAATCATGGCTGAGATGTTCAAAGCCACCTAAAGGGATCTGGGCATTAAAAATTAATAGGAGCTGGGCTTCCAAATCCCTCCTTTATCATCCCCATGTGATGGCTGTGTTCCTAGTGGTATCACAGTTGGTTAATAGGAGTGTGGCTCCCTCTCAGCTCCTGCTGGTTACAGGGCTGGGATCCCCCCAGTTTGCACCAGTCACAGGGAGAATCTTGGTGCTGGAACTAGAAGTGAGCACTGCCAGGGCTTGTGCAAAATCTCCTTCTCTTTTATCCATCGGTATATTTAACACAATATTACATGATAACAAATAAAGGAAGCCAACCTGCCAGCGAAATACCAGACAGATGATTAGATACAATAGTCAGTCTCTTCCCAGCCAGAGAAGCAATGATCCGGATTGGCTGCTGAGCAGCTCAGGCAGGACTCAAATCAATGGCATGAAGGTGCTTGCTGGAGCTGTGCTGCCCTGGAGGTCAATGCATAGGTTTGGTGGGGTAACCGTTTGTTCAACGTCATGGATCTAGTGGCATGGTACTTCCATTTGGCTCCCATAAGTCTATGGTGTTTAGGACACCTTGCTCCCTGCCCACTTCACATCATCTTTCCCCCGCCTCCTGTTGGAGGGCACAATTTCCTTAAAACTCTGTGGGGTTGTCCTCAGGGAGTTCTCAACCCCCTCTGTCCCAATCCTGAAGGTTGGTCAGCAGTGGGGAGAGGCAATGTGGCCCCAAAATCATTATTAGAGTTCCAGATTTTACTGTTTTTTTGGCCTATAATTCCCTCACAATCTCCTTCCCCTGATAAGTCCCCACAGCAACAGGAAAGCTCCACCAGCAGCAACCTCCCCCCCCCACCCCGCCCCCGACTGTTATTTAAATTTTGCCAGAGCTGAAATGTGGGCTCTTCTTTCATCCCAGCCGGAAAGACATGCTCCAGTATGTGCATTGATACACTGTTCTCTTGGGTGTTTGCAGTCTCGTGGCATCTGGCTTTCTGCCTCTCAGGGCGCTCCTCTGGCGCATGACGCTGATTAGGCCATAGCATCGCACTCCACATCTTGGTGCCTCTCTGTTCCAGGGGAAACAGTGAAACGTGATGGCTGTGAATTTTACTGGGTTTCTTTGCCACTACGCAGTTCAGTAACCAGCCACTGTAGATGTTTCTATTCTCTCTTTCAGTTGATCATCCTCCAGTTGAGCCCTCGCAATACATCTCCATTCCCCCAAAACAACCAGACAAGATGGGATTTGATGAGGTAGGTGTGACGGCTTGTTACCTCCCGGGTGTATTCTGGGAGCTATTGGAATCGCTGTGCCCCCTAACAATTCAGCTGAGTTGGCCTCTCTCACAGTGCTCTGCTGGTGACTCAGCCAGCCTCTCCAGGCCCGGTTATCACCCAACATGACAGCAGGTGGTGCCACACACCCAACTGAGTTACCTGAGTGCTTTACCTAAGCCACTCATAGACAAACAGGAGGCCCCCAGCCAACTTCCCAGATCCCCAGACTTACACCCCTACTGGAGTATAAACCCAGAATTATATCATCTTGCACAGCGCAGGGGTCTGTATGATGCAAGCTTATTAATTAATTCGCTCCCGCCTCGATGTGGGGAAGATAGGCAACAGCCTTTGTTTACAGAGCTAGGATTCCCAAACACTTCACTCCAAAACTCACTGGTTAAGATAAAACATAAAACAAGTTTATTAACTACAGAAAGATAGATTTTAAGTGATTATAAGTGATAGCAAACAGATCAAAGCAGATTACCCGGCAAATAAATAAAAACGCAAACTAAGACTAATATACTAGATAGATAGGATATGAATTAGCAATATCTCACCCTGACTGATGATACAAGCAGGCTTACAGATTCTTGAGGCACAAGCTGCATCTGCTTTGCAGAGTGGGTCCCCTTTCTCCATTCCAAGTCCTTTGTCTTCCAGAGGTTCTTTCAGGTGTTGAGTTGTGGGGGAGTGAAGACAAATCATGATGTCACTCCCCATCTTATATAGTTTCTGCATATGGTGGGAACCCTTTGTTCCAAGCTAAGTTCCCATCCCAGTTTGTGGAAAAATGCAAGTACCAAAATGGAGTTCAGTGTCACGTGATCTGGTCACATGCCCTTGCATGCCTTGCTGAGTCATAGCAACCATTACTCATAGGCTGGCTGAAATGCCTCCAGATGAGGACAAACCTTTTCCAAGGTCCATTGTCTTTGCTGATGGGCCATCAGCACTGTCTAGCTTCTTCGCTGTTTTACCTGAAAGGCTAGCTGTGGGTGTTTCCAACTTCACAACATCTTTCAGTAACATAGACATAGTAAAACTTCATAACTTCACGTACAATGATAGCACATATAATCAAATGAGATATTAATGTCTGGCAGAGTAAGACTTTTAGAATAATACCTCACAAGCCATACTTTGTACAAAATATATCATAATTATATGACAGTGGTGACTATGGGGGTACCATGGTATAGTGCCTGTATGTACCTTTATTTTGTTGTGTGGACATGTGCATCATATAGGGAGCCTGGTCACTCCCACCACAGATAAGGCTGCAAATCAGTTTTCATTTCTATCCTGTCTTCACATGTTCATCATAACTTTCCAAAACGTTGGTATGTTGGGTTGAAATTTTCCATGGGATGGATCCTGGTGTCTATTTGACTAAAACTCCCCCTGAGCCAATGGGGATCCTTTTGAGGTGTCCACATGTGAATTTTGATGCCTGATTTCATAAGAGCTGAGCAGCTGCACTTGACATCAGTGGGAGCTGTGGGTGCTCAGCATCTTTGGACATCAAGCCTTGAGGTGCCTGATCTCAGATGTCCCAAGTTTGAAAAGCTTGGCTGGATCCAACGTCCAGGGATACCAGTGGGAGTCTTTCCAATGACTTAAATGGTCATTGAATCAGGCCAGCAGTGATTTGGCTTCACTTCCAGTCACTTCCTGCTACCATTAGGCTCTATATATACTCTTTCTATAGGTTAGGGTTCCTATGGGTAGAGCTCCCAGCCCTGGGGTTAGGGTTCCTATGGGTAGGCCACTTGGAGTTAGGATTAGGGTTCCTATGGGTAGGGCTCCCCATCCTATGATTAAGGTTCCTATGAGTAGGCTGCTTGGAATTAGGGGTAGGGTTCCTATGGGTAGTTCACTTGGAGTTAGGCTTAGGGCTCCTATGGGTAGAGCTCCCAGCCCTGGGGTTAGGGTTCCTATGGGTAGTTCACTTGGAGTTAGGGTTAGGGTTCCTGTGGGTTGGGCTTCCCATGCTAGTGTTAGTGTTCCTAGAAGGAGGACACTTGGAGCTAGGCTTAGGGTTGCTAGGGGTAGGGTACATGGAGCTAGGGTTAAGGTTTCTATGGGTAGGTTTCCCCACTTTCCGGTTAGGGTTTCTGTGGGTAGGATACTTGGAAGAAATGTTAGGGTTGCTATGGGCGAGTGCTCCTGCCCTAGGGTTAGGGTTCCTATTGGTAGGGTTCCCTGCCCTACAGTTAGGGTTCCTATGGGTAGGGTACTTGGAGATAGCTTCATTATTCCTGAAGAACTTCAGCACATATGGGTTTTTTAAAATTTCTCCTGTTTTCCGTTAAGCAGGGACACTGTTTTGATGACCTTGCAAAGCTGGTAGAGATTGTGACTGAAGAGAGTCAGGTTGTTTAAACTGTAAATACACAGCACTTTGCATAACTTGGGTTATGACGGGGTCTGTATGTATTAATTGAATATTCTATATTGTTGGTCCTACTCTTCTTTTCCTGTTTGGGAGCCACATTTCCACTGTGGCCTTTTTGTTTTGATTTTACTCAGGACAGTTGGGAACATGTTTGAAGCAGAACCCAGGAAGTTTGGTGCATAAATCATCCCTCTAGAAACTCCTGTCCCTGAAGTGCTAGAGCTGGCTAGCCGCAGTCAGAGGCAAAGTACCAACAGAAAGAGACCGGGGAGGAAGAATTCCAGAGAGAGACTGTGCTGTGAATAAACTAGGTTTACATTTTGTGTAGAGCTAAAAAAACCTGCACAGGACCGTGTAGTGTGTAGCTGCCAGAGACAGTTGTATAATCACTGAGGGAGCTACTAAAATTGGAGGAGCCTTGTTTTTTGTCTTTAAGATGTTTTGTTTTCTTGGCTTGGTCTGGAGTTTCTATTTATATGGCTTGTGTCATGAAGTGCGGATTCTATGTGACTGTGTTTGTTTGGTCATCTATGTTTGGAGTCCTGTGTGTTTCTGGGCTGTTTCTTGCGGCTGCACTTAAATTGCCTGATATTTTATTAGTATTACTGCATTTGCACCAAGCTGGGACTCAGTCTGGTTTTTATTTGGCCAAGGTTTGTTTCTCAGGCTGCAGGGCTGAATTTATTCTTGCCTGCCTGAGAACAGAAACACGGCCCTGACATTCTGTGTTTTACCTAGGAATGTACGTGCCTGGAGGGGCCTTGACCAGGCAAAATATGTCTGCTTAGCTTGGGCTAACTGCTGCCCGCAGATTTGTTTTCCTGCCCAGGGTGTGTCTCAGGAGCACACCTAATTCTAATTGAATCAGCAGAAAATGTCCAGGATCTGCAGTAATTAAAGATATCCTGCATTGCAGAACCTGCTTCCACTTGTGTCCAGTTTTAGGGTGATGGGCACATTGGTAATCCCAAAGATAGACACAGCACTCGGTAAAGATCTGTGCTCTTTACCACATGCCAACTCCATCCCCCCTTTGAATACAAAAGGGATATATTGTATTGGGTAGAGATTGGCCCAAACAAAAGCCTGGATCCAAACATTCCAGTGTGTTGGGGAAGTTCAGATCCAGCTCCAAACTGCACAACTGGCCCCTGGCACCTGCTTTCTAATTCCATATACAACTGTGCATTAAAAGAGCATTATGGTTGCAAAGTGAAGCATTTAAAAGTCAGGAAATGCCAAAGCTAATGTTGCCCGCACAACCTTGACTCTGCCCCCTGTGTATTTATCTCACCCTCCAGTTTCTAATTACTCAGTCAGATACCGTTTTCTCCTCCGGGCCCCTCCCTCACGCAGTGTGGATGGTGCCTGGGGAATGTGGCGCTGTTCATTTAGTTTTTCATTCTCACTGCCCAATGTATGAAGCCCTGCTGCATTTACTGCCCATCGTCCTACCTGGAATCCTTAGCTGTCCAGTTAGGGGTAGAGCTCTGCTCAGGCCTAATCTTAAAGCCCGACCCGAACCCGAACCCGAACCCAAACTGAGCACCCGAACCCGACCTGAGAGTGTTGAGTCATTTTTAGAACTGACCTGACCCCAATTACCCCACAAACCTGGGTCCACTTTATGTCCCTGCCAGATTTCAGGTTTCTGCTCCAAATTTGGTGAGCTGCTAGAATTGATCCAAAAAGGTCAGATTTTGTAGGGTTTTTTTAACTACATTCTTCCCACTGCCCCCATGCACACACACACATACACTCTTCATTTTTGAAAATCACTGGACATTCTTTCCTCAGCCTTCCCATAAAAATCAGCAGCTGGACTGAGAACAAATATTCTGAATTGTAGCTCAAAAGATAAATGTCTGAAAAATTTATAGTAACCCCAAAATGACACTCTTGAATGGAAATGCCCAAAACCTGCTGAGGTCCGGCATAAACTTGGATCTGCACTTTGCATTGAGCCAGAGTTTTCTGATGTCTTTTTAAACCCAGATTTTCATGATCAACCTGAAGCGTCGAAAAGACAGGCGGGATCGAATGTTGCGGACACTCTATGAGCAGGAGATTGCAGTCAAGATAGTAGAGGCTGTGGATGGCAAGTGAGTCTTTGGAAAGATCTGGTTCTGCAGAGCAGAACTGTTGATTAAAGTGCTACCTTGATTAATTTCAGTCAATTCTCTTTGATGCCCTGTGATTACGAGTTATCATTTTTAATGTACTATTTGGTGCAGTTTTGCAAAAAAAAGTTTTCATGCTGTTATTTTATTCTTCTCTTACTCTGATCAGTCTCCGTTAGAGATCCGAGAAGATAGTTTAGGCCCAGAAGTAAAGTTTTCTTCAAGACAAAGTTCTCTGAATAGAAACATTGTCATAAAATTAAATAGGGGTATGATAATGAAAACATTTTTGTAGCTTTTAAATATTCCCCTGCAATATGTCCAACCCCAATGCAGCAGCATTGTGCTACATTATAGTAATGTAAACACAGATAAAGTTTTTTTTTAGTTGTGACTCTCAAAGCAATGTACAAAATCTCCATTTTATACATTTGGAAACTGAGGCAAAGGCTGGGGTTTACTAAGGGAGTCAGGTGCCCAAATCCCATTTGACAGTCCAGGGCTGAGTGACTTTCCCAAGGATTCTCAGGAAGTCAGTGGCACAGTTAGGAATAGATCTTGGGTCTCCTGGTGTCTCTCTGCCTTAGTGGCCTCTCTAGTGCTAGGGCATTAGAACTTGAAAGTGAAACTGACCATAAGCAAATATAATACTGACTGCTCTAGTGCTGTTGTTCAAGGTGAAAGAAATGAAAAAGCAAACAAAACTCTTAGTGGAAGATGAGCTAGGTGTTCTCTAGTCTTCCCGTGTGACTATAGCTAAAGTGTTATTAACAATATGACAATGACCCTTTTAAGGCTCTGCAGTTTCTTGAAACTGTTGGGGGTGAATGTCCTAAAAAATATCTTATGTTCAGCATGATTTAAATCAAATTAAACTGTGTTCAGCTACAAATACACAGCCTCTTTTGGGAACTTCCCTAGCTCAGGAAAGTCTTTTCACTGCTAAACAATTTCATTGGTTTTTTTCCTGAGTAAAAAATAGTAACATCTATAAAAGTTCTTAATACTGAAAGCAGCTCTCTCTTTCCTCAGGGCATTGAATACAAGTCAGCTGAAAGCTCTGAATATTGACATGCTGCCTGGTTACCAAGATCCTTACTCTTCCAGGCCACTAACCAGGGGGGAAATTGGCTGCTTTCTTAGCCACTATTATATCTGGAAAGAGGTAAATAATGTCTGTGCTCTGGCAGATGTATTACACCTGGATGCTGTGGGAAGGAAGTAATGTTTTATTTTTAGATAGTCTCTCTTATTTTGGTGTGAATTATTCAGGATCTCACAAAAGGTTCCGATTTTCAAAAACAGGAGCAGCAGTTAGACTCCTAAGTTCATATCTGGGCACATAAGCAGCCTGATTTTCAGAAGTGCTGAGTACTGAGCAGCTCCTATTGTGCTGTCAGTTTGCAAACAGCTCCCAGCCTGTGCAACTGTGTCACACATCTGGACTGTGGCCATGACATTTTTCACAAAACTCTTAGCCAGCCTGTTTGGGGCAATGTTGTGCTTGGGGAGGAAAAAAAAAATGTGAAGAAATTTTGTTGCAGGATTTCACCTATGAGTTTTTTCTGATTCTAAACCCGCGTAGAATTGAATGTCACCAATTTTGATGACCATTAACCTTCCTACTGATCAAAGAGCATGGGGGTTCAGTCCTGCTCCCAGTGGGGGGCTCGGCATAGCTTCAGAGGGTGCAGAACTGGCCCCTCAATAGCATATGGGCCATTTCAGTCTCATTTGAAAACATCCCTTTCAGGTGGTGAACAGAGAGCTGGAGAAGACACTCGTTATTGAAGACGACGTGCGCTTTGAGCATCAGTTTAAGAGGAAGCTCGTGAAACTGATGGATGATATAGAGCAAGTCCAGCTAGACTGGGAGCTCATGTAAGTAGTCTTGTCCCGAGAGCTTTCACTGCCCTAAACCACCTGGAAACTCTCTCCCCTGCTCCCACATGCACTGAGCATTGCAGTAACATGGACGTACCCTCATAATAATCAGACAGGGCTGCCTGTGAAGAATGCGGCAAAATTCCAGAGACTCAATAATGGGGGTTAATTTTAAAGGGGCTGGAGTAGCTAAAACCTCCATCGAATGAAGCACATTGCGGGTACTCTTTGATAATAAACAAGTGCCCACAGTGATATAGCCATGTCCTCCCAATAACCCCAGTCCCCCACTCTGAGCTAATTCCCATGACACGGGGTGCATGTGCTCACTGTGAGGATCGGGGAGGAACAGGGTATTTGAACTCTTTTGTTTAGTCATTTAAATATAAACTCTTTCTCACAAAGAGAAGCAAGAGGAGAATGGGACCGACTAGCCAGCAAACAGACTGAGCTGGAAATCTTTATGTCCTGTTCCTGAAAACAATTCCAAGTTCACTGCCAAGGGAGCAGAGAGTTCAAACTGGCCAGCTGGAGAAGGGGGAGAAGACCTTCTAGGGGGCTCCTCCCCCAGGCAGATTTTATAACCCCCCTGCTGTTTGGTGCTTTCTGGTACTCAGGTTATGTGGGCCCCTGGATCAGTGCCTGTGACAGTCCAAAAGCAAAACATTTTCTCTTCAGATGTATTTGTATAAGGGATAAGCCATCTCTGGTGGCGCTGATTTATCTGGGCTTCATCCAGAGAAGGGATGAGGCTGGGGAATCGCCCCAACCCTCCTGTCTCTAGGATGATGGAGTTTTTACAAGAGGCTCCTGAGAGGCCTCCAGCCCTCACTGGATATGCACCATAGAGAATTCAAATCCTTGCTTGGGTCAGGATGGCGCATTGGTTTTGGGACCTGTAGTCTCCTTGGACTGCATGGGCAGTTGTGGCACTGGAGAATTCCAGGAGTAGCATTTGACTTGTGGGTGCACTTTGGACCTGATCCATGGTCCAGCGAAGTCAATGGAAAAACTCCCACTGACTTAAAAGGCCTTTGCTGAGCCCTGGTTGAAGTGGGAATGCCTGATGTCCCAGTTACAGTATAATTGCACTGCAGAGCTGATCATGGAAACAGGCCTTAGTTTCCACTGTGGTGGGTTTTTCTCCCCTTCAGCTACATTGGTCGGAAAAGGATGCAGGTGCAGCGCCCTGAGAAGGCAGTTCCTAACGTAATGAACCTTGTGGAAGCAGATTACTCTTACTGGACCCTGGGGTATGCAATCTCCTTTGAAGGGGCTCAGAAACTAATTGGGGCCAAACCTTTTAGCAAGATGCTGCCTGTGGATGAATTCCTGCCGATCATGTACAACAAGCACCCTGTGTAAGTAAAACCCCTTCGTTGCTTGGGAAGCCAGCCGGCTTTGCATGAGTTGTACCTTGCTAACTGATCTTAAACTGGATGTTGTGTTGCTATTTGTACAGTGCATCTCCATAGCATAACCTAGTAGGCGGAGCAGAGGACTGGATATTATGATTCTTGGATATTGCCAGCACTGCTGCAGATGTTGAGCAAATCTCCGGACCTTTCTGTGCCTGAATTTATGTAATAATACCCTACCTCAGAGAAGTCTTTTGGGATTCATAAATTCGTATTTTTGAAGCAGCTGGTGATCTCTGATTGGAAGTAACTGTATAGGTGTATTATTATGATTATGTAGATCAGGGGTCCCCAACGCGGTGCCCATGAGCGCCATGGCGCCCACGGGGGCATCTAAATGCGCCTGCGTCCTGGCCGGCGGTCGAGCATCCGCTGAAGTGCCGCTGAATTTCGGCGGCATTTCGGCAGCGACGCCTCTCGATGACGCTGCTTGCCGCCGACAAACGACGTCATCGAGAGGCGTCGCTGCCGAAATGCCGCTGAATTTCGGCGGCATTTCGGCAGATGCTCCACCACTGGGCCACGGTCCTTCGTATGGTGCCTGCCAGACGAAAAGGTTGGGGACCACTGATGTAGATAGTGCCTACTTTGGAATACATTACCTGGCATAGGACCTGGGAAAGATCTCTGTGCAACTCAGAGCTTTTCTTTTAAAAAACCCTGCTTTCAGGGCCTTTTCAGAATCTACATGGCACCTTCCTACTTTGCTGTGTTGCAGAATCCAGGGTTTTCATTTCAAAGGTGTGGGGGGCAGGAAGAAGTCACATCTTTTAACCAGCTCCCAGCCAGACTTATCAACATTGTCTCCCTCTTTGTGGGGAGAGCTCTGCAAGGCTCTCACGCAGAACCCCGGAAAGTGATGTGGATCTCAAGATATGGGAGGAATCTGTTTTCAAGGGTGGATCTCCTTGTTTTGTAAGAAAACCAGGTTGTTGGGGTTTTTTTAATTCTCACCTAAAGCTCCCCTAACCTTGTTTCCAGAGTCCAGTTACCCATTATGACATCTCCCCAAAAGAATTTGGGGTGCCACATCATTGGTCCCTGCTTCCAACAGGTACTGCAGTGTCCCTCTGACAATTGTCTTCTAGTCTTGTATACAGGCTTATTGATCCTTTGATAACATAGCTGAGACAGGCCTTTGTCCTCCTCCGACAACCAGTTCCCCTAATTGGCCACGCCACTTACTCTGTGGTAGCAGGGTACACTCTTTGGCCTTATCTGCACCAGGAGCAGGGGCGGCTCTAGGAATTGCACCGCCCCAAGCAGGGCGGCACGCCGCGGGGTGCACTCTGGCAGTCGCCGGTCCCGCGGCTCCGGTGGACCTCCTGCAGACGTGCCTGCAGATGCTCCACCGAAGCTGCGGGACCAGCGGACCCTCCGCAGGCATGTCTGCGGCAGGTCCACCGGAGCCGCGGGACCAGCGGACTGTCCGCAGGCATGCCTGTGGGAGGTCCACCGGAGCCACCTGCCGCCCTCCCGCGGCACGCCGCCTCAAGCGCGCGCTTGGCGTGCTGGGGTCTGGAGCCGGCCCTGACCAGGAGCAGCTTCTCTGGTGGTAGGGACACTGGGAGCACTAATGCAGACAGGCTGCCATTGACTAACCATTGGATTGCCCAGAAGGGGTCTAGATGGGATTGGAAGTTGTGGCGCTTAAAACGCCAGCGGCCAGTTGACCACTTTGCTAGCAATGAGGGAGCTGTGCTGGTAGCAATGCCATAGAGGGAGATCTTAAGAAAACTGCTAGTATAGACAAAGCCTTTGTTATCTCTTGGCCTAACTTTGCTCCCACTAGAGTCGATGGTAGTTTTACCATTGATTTCAGGGCGAGCAGAGTTAGGCCACTCCTGAACTCATCTAAAAATGGCACCCCAATGGTGCAAATAAGAAATGATACAGGGGCTCACCAGTTGAATACCAAATGCCAACTCACATATCCAGGTATCTCTGCCATGCTGGGGCTACCAATATGCTTCCTGTCCTGTTCTCTCATAGAGTGTTGCTATTCAAATAGCTGCAGGGTCTCGCTCCAGAGGTGGCTGCTCCCTAGTGACAGGTGAAGTGCATGGTTTCTGAAATACTTTGTCATTCTTTAGGATCCTTTATTTTATTACATAAAAATCATCTTTCCAAAAGGACTAATAATGTCCTCACAGCTCAGTTCTTCTCAAGCCTTCAATCATTTGCCCAGGTTTCACTCTGTGATGAGCAGGTTTAATAGGCAGCAGGTTTAAAACAAATAAAAGGAAGTTCTTCTTCACGCAGCGCACAGTCAACTTGTGGAACTCCTTACCTGAGGAGGTTGTGAAGGCTAGGACTATAACAATGTTTAAAAGGGAACTGGATAAATTCATGGTGGCTAAGTCCATAAATGGCTATTAGCTAGGATGGGTAAGAATGGTGTCCCTAGCCTCTGTTCGTCAGAGGATGGAGATGGATGGCAGGAGAGAGATCACTTGATCATTGCCTGTTAGGTTCACTCCCTCTGGGACACCTGGCATTGGCCACTGTCGGTAGACAGATACTGGGCTAGATGGACCTTTGGTCTGACCCGGTACGGCCGTTCTTATGTTCTTATGAGCATCTAACCCTACTGACTAGTCCTAGCTCAGCAGATTGGCTCATAACCCATGGAAAGGCAAAGCAAGCACAGTGGTGCTGAGCAAGAGTTATTTCTGCTAGTGATATTTGTTTTCCTTTCTTTAGAGATAAGTACAAGGAGTACTATGAGTCCAGAGACTTGAAAGCCTTCTCAGCAGAGCCCTTGCTTGTTTATCCGACCCATTACACAGGGCAGCCGGGTTATCTCAGTGACACAGAGACATCCACAATCTGGGACAATGAGACCATGTCGACTGACTGGGACAGAGCCCATTCCTGGAAGTCCCGGCAACAGGGCCAGATCCACAGCGATGCCCAGAACAAAGATGCCTTGGCCCCCCAGCCATCTCTCGATGCAGCATCGTCGAGGGATGAGCTATGACTGCCCCCCTTGTCCCCTCTGACAACAACAGCGGAACCTGCCTCACAATTTAGCTTTCACCTAGAAGCTTCTAGAGACGTCAGTGTGGTCTCCTTCTCGCCGTCTTTAGCGGCAAAGCAAATTGATTGGATCCGACTGACTTAACCTAACCAATCTCTATTTTTTGGGAAAGGGAGTGGGGGAGGGGCTTGAACCAGAACATTCCAGATTGCAGAAAAACAGAGACTTCTAAAAAGTGTATCGTAAACTCTAGTCCATTCTCACAAGGGTTCGTAACTTTGAAACCTCTGTAGAGTGGCGAGCTGGCTCCATGGCGCACTGAGTTGACACTAGTAATTACAAAATTTCCTTGAATGACGTCTTTCTACAGTTCCTGGTGTTGAATACTGTATTTATAAAGATTAATATATATATAGGGGGTTTGACGTGTAAGTCCTTTCCAGATAGTTGTCACTGTGCTGCTGCATAACATTAACTGTTGTTGATTTGTGTTTTTTAACCCCATTCTCTGAGAGAAGGTGTGCGTGCGTGTGTGTGTGCGTGTGTGTGTTTTAAAGGATCACTGTCAAGATCACAATGACTTCAAAAATGGCCTCATCTGTGTGGCTGTCTACACCTCTTCCATAATGTGAGTCCCCACTTCATGTTGCAATACAAAACAGTTTCAGGACAGAGTCCTCTCTCTCCTACGTTTCAAGATACCCCTCCCATCCCATCTAGCCATAAGGAAAGAGAGGATGGTCACAATCTCCTAAGATGTGTCTGCAACCTCCTAAACTGATGCCTTAGCTGTTTCAGTTTTAATAATCTATTTTAAAATCCACTGTACTTTTTTGCCACATATGTACTTTGTTTTCTTCTTGTTTTTAAATGTGTTTCATTCACACTGAACAGTGAAACTAAATCAGCCAGTCCTATTTCCTGTTAATGGTCAGGTTCACTTCCTGTGTCTTGGCTACAAACCTTTTAGGTTTCCTTCCCAATTAATATATTAAAAAAAAACTGTTTCAGTTTCCTCACTGATAGGTTTGGGCCTAACCTACTTGACAGTGTCCCTTTAAAAAGAAAACCATTTAAATGTTAATGGTGTCGAGCCTGCTGTTCTTTGTTGAATGGCTGCATTAGAATTGTATATTGCAGGACAAAAAGGCAACTTGCCTTTTATATATTTTTAAATGTGAGGAGGACGACTTCTGATATACTCAGTATTGGGTAAGATGTCAGCATAGTAAGTCATGTTGTTTTTTAAAGTGTCCCATAAGACAGGTGATCTTGTGCTACACTTCTTAGATTTAGCTGATGTAGATTTAGATCTTTTTCTGTGCAACACAAAGTTGGGGGAGGGAGTAAAAGGGGGGGAAAAATCCTCCTGGCCTAAAATGTAAAGAGATTGTTTCACTTTCTTGATGAGCTGTACATTGGAGCGTGTGGTTGGTTTTTGTTTTTTTAACAATTGCTGATAATGTTGTGCTCTCTCCTAAAGAAGACATGTTACTATCAGCGGGTCTGATAATACATAGAACTGGATGCAAGCTGTGTGGAGTCTTAATTTACGTGGAGCTCTTGGACTGAGAATGCTGGGTGAGCAGGGCTGGGGTCTGCCATGCTGCTTTGGGGCATCTTCACAGGGGTGTTGAAATAAGGCACAAAAAGGTAACAAAGAGACACAAATATCATAGCTACAACATTTTGGAACCTCATTTGGCTCTCAGTGGAGTCAGTGGGACTCTTGCATTTAACCAAATCCATCATGGATTTAAGATTTTGTGAGCCTTGTCGAAGAAAAACTAAGTTCTCGCTTTTATTGTTTGGGTGCAGCAAAATCAAATTCTTTAATTTCTCCAGTAATTACCATGGAGGGAGAGAGTGCCATAGGACACAGGGTCACCCCAGTCCTGGACAGGTCTCTCAACTGGTAAACAATCACAGCAAGCCTTTATACCTTTTACAGACAATTTCTAACAATAATACAGACAGTAAAAAGCAACAACTACATTTTGTTTATACATAGCAAAAAGGCTTATCTTATTTGTCTCAATCCTAGAAAAAGCAAGCCTGCATTTTGGTTAGTGATTGCAAGGTCGTAATAACTTTGTACACAGTTCCTGTCCTGTCGCCTCGCACTATCTTTGCTCCTACAAGTCTTACGTCATTAAGGTTACAGTATGGCCTGACTCTTGCTAACTAACATTCATTAAGATCTCTTCAAATCCTTGTTAATTATTTACTGGCTTCCACACTCCCCCCTTTTGTACTTCTAGTACAACAAACAATTTCAAATCTCAATTCGCATGAAACCATGGACTTCAGATTCTACAGCAAACCTGTCAACCGTCATGGGACGTAATGACAATGCATGATTAGCATGAACATGAAAAGGTATTATAACTATAATTATGTGTTTTTTTTTCAAAAACAACAACAATAACATAATCCTAAACTAACTAACAACACGACAAACAATAACAGTCCCAGAGGAACAATACAACGGGGCTGTTGTACAATTCTGATCACAAAGCATAAAACAACATACCTAGTACATAAAGTAAACACTCTATAAGCTGTATGAAAGGTATCCTTTTCAGCTTAAAATATATTCTAAAGCAAGTGAATTTGCCCTTGCAATTCAGAGATTCTTTGAACCTTAGGTAACAATGAAAGCAAATTTATGAAACCGATCAGGCATTATTCTAGTCCAATCAAAATATACCTAAAATCTAAGAGCTACTTGCAACATTCTATCTGCATTCTATCTGCATTCTATCTGCAGGCCAGTAAATGATATAATTGCCTGCAGCAGTGGTAAGATCAATATGTATATCTTGTCAGGTGTTATTCTAGGGGTACTGTCTATAAATCAGGTAGGTATACCAGGTGGTCTAATTTCCCAGATGTCTCGGTAAATAATTCAGTTCCACATGCATCCTCCCCATGGACCCAGCAGGATTCGGTATGTGGGAGCCCACACCCCCTAACTGGTCCATATGCTTGGAAGGAGCACTGTGAATGTCCACACTTCCATCCAGAAAGTGTCCAAGTATGTCTTCATGACCACAGATCAGATGGTACTCCTGACGTGTCTGTAAGGGCAGTGGGCCAAGTCTGGTCCAGATCCCACTGCAATGCCTTCCCAGCCTCAGTGATATTCAATACCATCTCTGTCAGTAACTTCTGGGTCATAAAACTAAGGGTGGAAATGACATGTAACTCACCAACTCCAGCCTGTACTTAAGATAGCTGAGCTTCAAAAATAAGACTAGTGGCCTTTTCTAGTTGCCCCAATTTCTTATCATGTTCTTGGCCTTTAAGAATAGTCCAAATGACTACTACACTATTGGCCCCAGCCCACAGGGATCTGGTCAATTCCCTTCTTGTCCAGAGGAAATAACCCAGGCCTTTTGTTGTGCTAATCTAATGGCAGCCCCTTGTGAGCAATCTGGGTATGTAGAAAACTGGATAAGGGCAATGTCAGTTAAAATCCAATTAGGGAGGGCAATACATACTGAAGGATTTATCCAGAACACAGGGCGCAGCCTGTAGAATAAACCCCAAAATCCAATTAATACCACAGTCCCAAGCATGGGTCCCACAAATTTCTTCCTGCCAGTATGTAATTCTGTGTTTCTTCACCAGGGTCAGTTCTCAATGTCCTTTTAGTCAGGAATTCCTGGACTTTGGCAATGTCAGTGGAGTGAGTGCTTCTTCTGCCTTCCCAAAACAATCAAGGTTTAGCATCCTACAGGGGAGAGGTTTCCAGCACATATCACCCTGTAATAGCTGTGCTTTTTCTAGAAAAGTCTAAAGGCACAGTTGGTCTGTCAGTGGACAAGGGAGAGGTTGTCCAGAAGCTGTCCAGAAGCACAGTAGAACTAGAAGAAAGAATAGGCTAATCATCAATAGGAAAATTCTTCTGATGTGGAGGGGTCTTTTTGCAGCGAGAATCCTGGGTCCAAGCAGTCAGTCTGTGGCACTTCACAGCGGTGTCGGTAGTCAGCAGGACTTGGAAAGGGCCTTTCCAGCATGGAGCCAAGGCAGTCTTTCGCTGATGGATCTTTATGTAGACCCAGGCTCCTGGTTCCAACGAGTGGCAAGGTTGCACAGGATCCTTTGGTAGTGCTTCCATCACCTGTGTATAAAAAGACTTAACACATTTCATTAGTGCCTGACAATATTTAAGCATTATGTTATCCAGCAAATGAATGTCCATCTGAGCTGGGGTTAGTGGGGGTGCAGTTGGTAGTCAGCATTGGGTGTCCTGTCAAATTTCATGAGGGCTGAGTCCAGTCGTTCAATTGGGAATGGCTCTCATACACATCAGTGCCAAAGGAAGGGCATCTGGCCACTTTAAGTGTGTCTCAGCACAAATCTTGGCCAGTTCATTTTTTGTAAGTCCCGTTCCGGCGTTCCACTGTCCCAGCGTTCCCCCCCCCCTTCTCTTGGTAGGCAGCCAAGCGGTGTCCTTGACTGGGGCCAGCGCATGTTAGCCATTCTCTTCTTGGCTTTTTTTTTTTTTTTTTTTCATTTAACCTACAAAGAAAACTTTTACTCTTCAATTATACACCTTTTTCATACCATGAACACATAAACAGTACTGTTATACAGTACAGAAGTATTATCATTCAATGTATGCCACATATACCCTTTCACTAAAATAACCTTATTACAGAACTTTGGAAGAACAAGCCAGGACAAGCACACCCACTGTGAGAAGTTCACTTAATATAACTTCTAGTCCAATAGCTATCCACCATCCCCAGCCCTCTGGCTAAAAGTCTGAGGTAGCCAGAAGGATCCCTTGTACAATATGGGGAGTGGGTTAACTTTTCATGTCCTCGCTTCCAAAGACTGTCAGTATGCAAATTTTAACAACAATTCTCAATTAAAAGATTTGGCCAATGTAGTTTCTTTCTCTTACTTAAGAAAATGTATTAGACTTTAGTATATCACATTTTCTGATGTAACCAAACACTTTGTATTCCAAATTGAACAAAACAAGTATCTGCATCTCAATCCAACATTTCCGCTTGATATCAAATCAGACCATCTCATGAAAATATTAAACACAACAATTCTGGCCACAAAAAAAAAACACAACAAGATAGAACATAGAACACACAACATAATCTTCTACTGTGCCAGTAAATCAAGGTACGTTGAATGCTGTGCAGCTGGCATTAGTTTTCTTTGATTATCTGAAAGACAAAAACAGAGGTCCACCCCGTCTGGGCAATTAAATACTTAAAATATACAAATACTCTTGTTGATTCTAGGCAAAACAGAGGAATTACCCCATATTTTCTCGTATGTGTTTCTTAGACAGCCTTGGTTTCAGCGGCCTCCACCTTATCAGTTAGTTAATTTGCATTATCACAGATGCTTTCCGGCTTGCTTTCCTATTGTTAACTCCTGCTTTTAAACACTGAAAGAAAACATCACCACTTATAGTGCCTGTAGAGCCTAATAAAAGTATCATTACATAGTACTGTATACAGTCTTCAACTGATTTAACAAAATTGGTCACAGCCAAATTATTACAATCCAATAAATTTATTTGCCTGAATTTATTTACAAACATTTCAAAGACACCAAAAAACTGTCCTCACTTGCTTTTCCCTTCCAACAGCCACTTTACCAATTCAAATCACCATTCCAAATATACTTCTGAGTATTTGAAATTCTCATGCTTATATTCACTTACTCCTTTATTCCACTACACCCTCAAAAGTTTCCAACCTGTTGTCCAATCACTCTGTCTGTTGCCTGCTCGCCTGGGCCCGATCCTTTTTTCTTGCTGAGCCGTCCCTTCCATTTTGCACCAATTTGCTCCACTACCAGTTTAGCTAGGAGGGTGGGCTTCACAACTAGCCCTCACCCTTCTGGTCTTGTCCCCAAAACATTTCTACTCACAAGACTACCCGAGTCCTCCCTAGTAAGGCTTGCCACCTGGGCAAAAATACATGGCCATTTACTTAACACATAATCCAAACCCCTTTGGGGGTCTACCCAGAGACCCACCCATTTGTCTGCTGACACTTAAACAGAAAAGAAAATTACACAGAAAGCAGAGAAAATTACAGTCTAAGCCAAATTTTTCTACTTCTATTATATTGTCCGCTACGGGGGGGCGGGACTGTAAAAATCTCAGGACAACCTCAGAGCTTCATCGCACACATGGCTTCCACCCTGAGGAATTACGAACGAGAAGTTCAGTTCCGCTCACACACCTAACGGCCAAATGAACAGAGCAGAAAAACATCAGTAACCGGTTAAACAAAACAAAGCCAAAGCTAAATAATGCACCAAAACCAAATAGTGTTTCCGTATTCTATATCAAGTTTTAAAGCTTCATTAAAAATAATAAAACAACAATGGAGAGTATTGGGAATGCTCCCACCTCACACAGAAAAAACATGAATGCCCCAAGCCTTAAACCACTTTAATACTCACACATGTCTCACTGGGAAGTTAAGCTTTGCAAATATAATTCCAATTCCGCAATCTGTACTGCCTTCGGTTTGCCCGTCTCTATGTTCCACAAGTGCAAAGCAGTTTTCCTTTGCACTTAGCATAGTCCGCACTGATTTTCGACCTTGAACACAAAACAACTTCTCCTATCTCTGGGTGAAGCCGAATTTCAAATTAACCCGTTCCTAGACAAATTGCTCACACCGTGTCAGAGGCTTTTCTTTGGTGATTAAAAGCTCCTCTTAGATATATGATCTTATCTCGATTGAAGGTGCCTTCTAATGGACATTGTTTAAATGAATTTTTTCACGCATGTACAGATTCCAATCATTTAAATACCTGCAGATTTTAGGACCATAATGTACGTACATGTAATATGCTGGGGCACCCTTAGGGGGTAAGGTGGAATATTTAGACTGTCAGTAGCCCACACGGAAGGGAAAGGGGAGGGAAGATGGGTTCACACACCCCTAGACCCAGGCAGCTTCCTCGCCGGACTATGCCAGGCTGAGTCAGCCCACCGTGGGTCGGATCTCCTAAAGATCCACTAGTTACTGGGCTAGCCCGGTAACAGCCACTCACACTGGTGTACACACACACACACCAAGGCCTCTTTTTCTTCCTTTTTCTTTTTTCTTTTTTTCTTTTTTTCTTTTTTTAACCCTTTTTTTTTTTTTTAACCTTTTTATCTCTTTTTTTTTTTTTATTTTAACCATGATGCATCTTTACCTGGTCCGGACCAATACCATGAGGCGGTATGACAACCCCTCTTGAGGCGGTAAAAACCCCTCAGCACCGGTGCATTCTAATGCATTTACCTATGCATTTACCTTATGCATTACCTTATGCATTTACCTTGGCCAACTCAGCAGTTCCCAGTACTGCTATAAACTAACCTTATTGGGGCCTCTCCCCAATACCACTTTGCATCTGATCCTGCTGCACAGTCAATAAGTTCAGATGGCGTGAGCCCAACAGAGACAGACGTCCTCACGGAAAGTCCTCCTCCGATACCCCAATAGAGATTTCAAAAGGTCTCATACCTCTCATGTGGCGCCATGGGGTTCGAAGGGGAATGATCCGTAGTAGCCGTCTGTGGGTCCGTGGGCGTTGCCATCCCGGACGAGCCCCCAAATTGTCGAAGAAAAACTAAGTTCTCGCTTTTATTGTTTGGGTGCAGCAAAATCAAATTCTTTAATTTCTCCAGTAATTACCATGGAGGGAGAGAGTGCCATAGGACACAGGGTCACCCCAGTCCTGGACAGGTCTCTCAACTGGTAAACAATCACAGCAAGCCTTTATACCTTTTACAGACAATTTCTAACAATAATACAGACAGTAAAAAGCAACAACTACATTTTGTTTATACATAGCAAAAAGGCTTATCTTATTTGTCTCAATCCTAGAAAAAGCAAGCCTGCATTTTGGTTAGTGATTGCAAGATCGTAATAACTTTGTACACAGTTCCTGTCCTGTCGCCTCGCACTATCTTTGCTCCTACAAGTCTTACGTCATTAAGGTTACAGTATGGCCTGACTCTTGCTAACTAACATTCATTAAGATCTCTTCAAATCCTTGTTAATTATTTACTGGCTTCCACAGCCTGTTCCCCTGGCCCCTAACCACAAACACATGTTCCACAACTGCTCCATGAGGTGCAGCCTCGTCCACACCCCAGGCTGAAGAAAGGGGCCTAGCCATGAAACTTGGCACATGTGGAGTAAGGATTGTGGGGCATCCTTGGGCCATTGTGAATGATTTGGGGGTTTTCCCCTCCTACTTAATTTGTATTGAAATAGATGCCAGAGCTCAAGCAATTAGATGCTGGGGGCTCAAGCAATTTTTTTGCGTTCATAACTGATGCAGCAAGCCCAGAGGTGCCAGGGCTATGAACTGCCAAGCCCTGGCACAAATTAAGTGTTGTTTTTCCCTTTTTATAAAGCCTCCATCCCCATAATCAGGTCTTTATTCTCCAGCCCGCAGGGCAGACCTGACCTCCATTTTGAGCCTGGCTGGCCAGCAGGTGGCACTGTTCAGCGAGACACTGCTTGCTTTCTGCTCTGCTGTTTTAAAAGCAAGATTTGAAAAATATAAACATGCAGAACATGGTGGCACTGCAGCTCATCAGAAGGGGCTTTGCCTTGACCCACTGAAGTCAATACGAATCTTGGCATTGACTTCAGTGCGGGAGCAGGAGCGCACTTGTGCAAGCCCACTTGGAGAACAACAGTGAAACTAAACATCAGTTTTTAAAGTAGTAGGGGCTAGAAAGGGAAAACTATGCAAGAATTAAGGTTCTTTCACATTTCATTATGCATGTGAACACAGCATCACGAATATTGGCATGCTTCTCTCAGAGAGGGGTCAGGTTTTGTGTATAGGTGGCTTCGCCCAGGAAGAATATGGAAATGCTGATATTAGCATGCTTTTCATGGTGCACATAGCCATTTCTCTTCAATTCAGCGGTAACACTGCTTTAGACAGGAGCAATCCCTGGAAACCACAATGGGAAGGACATTTTGCAGAAGGAAAGTCCCCGGTTTGGCACATCTCCATTGTACGTGTACAGTATTTGCATAAATGGGAGGGGGGTAGATGAGGGTTCTTAGGGCTAGGTAGCAGAGAAGAGAAGAGCAACTGTCAGAGAGGTGGAACGATGCTCTGAGTATTAGCTCTGATAACATGGTCACCGCTGAAATAGGCAGCATTGGTGCTCGTTGCTCACAGAGAAGGAGCATGGGCATGAAGCCATCTGGCTGGGGCATAGTCCCCGGAAGGGAGGGTTGCCAACCCTCACGGATTAGTTGGGAGTCTCCTGGGATCGGCCTTGATCTCCCAGAGGCTACCGAAACCAATCTGGGAGATTTTAATAGGCCGCGGAAAGTCCGGAAGGGCTAAGGCAGGCTCCCTAGCTGCCCCTGCTCCACGCCACTCCTGGAAGTGGCATGTCCAGCTCCCAGGCATAGGGGCAGCCAGGGGAGTCTCCCTCCGCACACTGCCCCCATCCCGAGTGCCAACTCTGCAACTTCCATTGGGTGGGAATCCCCAGCCCACACACACACCCTAGTTACTCCTCTCCCTGTACCCTGAGCTCCCCCTTGCCTGCACACAGCCCCTAGCACCCCCTTCCTGCACCCTGATCTACCCCCCCCCT
Source organism: Mauremys mutica (assembly GCF_020497125.1). NCBI lineage: Eukaryota > Metazoa > Chordata > Testudines > Geoemydidae > Mauremys > Mauremys mutica. The sequence goes on from NC_059079.1 coordinate 54,913,495, forward strand.
CCGCCCACAGCCCCTAGCACTGTTTTTCAAACTTTTTTAGCTGAGTTCACCCCTTTGAGTTATAGTTTTTGGTTGCGTTTCCCCCCACAACCCAGAAAAGCTGGGTGGCCTGCTGAGGTGAGTCAGGCGGTGGAGATGGCGCTCCCTCCCTGGACGGCTGTGCATAGCTGGCTCAAGCCCTGGCAGCCCTTGCCCCACCCCCCCCATAGAAGTCAAACTATTTCCATGCCCCAGGCTGCACCCCCTTCCCGGTGCGGAGCCCGAGTCCCCCCACCCCCACCCCGCTGGGCCCTGGAGGTTTTTATAGCATTGGGGTGGGGCCCAGCAAGAAAAGGTTTCGAGCCCCTGGGCTGAAGCACACTGCTGGCTGTTCATTTGCTTTCTTGCGTGCTACTGGTCTTTGGCTGCCGTGAGCTTATCACACTGTCAGTGACAGCAGGGGCTCCCAAAGGTGGCCCGCAACACAGCCGTCCGGGTGAGCTGCTGGCAGGGATGGCAGGTGAAGGGTGGGGGGCAAACCCGGGAGTCCCCTGCCCCAGGGCACCCGCGGATATATGGCATTTCCCCCCCACCCCACCCGACTGCCCTACCTCCCTCTGAAACAACATTAACGCTGCTTCTGCCCTGCCTCCCTGCCCCCAGTGAGCCGGCTTTGTGAGCCGGCTTGGACCAAACTGGTCTCGGTATTGCCCCCCGCCCCACACACACACACAGACACCTCTGCCCCAGGGCCTGGCTGGGGGGGGCGGGTCTCTGGGGCTGAGCCCCCTGACCTGACTGGGGTACCCGGTTCTGTTTCCTTTCTCAGTTTCCCCCAGCTCATTTGGGAGGGGAGGTGGGGGGCGGTCCTCCGCCTGCTGCAAAAAAATCTGGGCCCTGCAGGCTGAGCTGGTGCTGAGGCTGTGGCAGTCCCAGGGCTGAGCAGAATGTGCCACACCTGCCCCCAGTGGGAGGCAACACCAATGGCCCTCAGCCCGCGCCCCCCCCCCCGGCCAACCACCAGTGTTCCTAGGGAGCCGAGGGCCCTTGCGGATGGTAAGGGGGGGACATGGAGCTTCGGCTCAATTTGGGGCAGGGTAAAATCAGGGCTTTTGCCCTAAAGCTGCAAGGGAAGGGGTGATGGTAGCGTTGCCAACTTTCTAATCCCTGAAAACCAAACACCTCGTCCCACGAGGCCCTGCCCCACCTAGCGCTTCCACCCCCTTGTCGCGCACTCCCCACCCCTGCCCCATTGCTCGGTTCCCCCATCCCCTGGGACTCACCTGCGGGGCTGGGAAGGGCTGATGCGGAGCCTGTCTGCCCAATTGCCTCACCACAGAACGCGGGGCACAGCAGGGAAGCGGGGGGGGCGCGCCCTGGAGCGAGGGGCCGAGGCAGTGGAGGGCGGGGGGAGTGTGTGTTGGTCCGTGGAGTGGGGAAATCAGGGCAGAGCTGGGTTGGTTGGTCCCTGGAGTGAGGGGCCAGGGAGGGGAAATTGGCGCACAGCGGGGGGGGGGGGGGGCTGAAGCGATGGGCTGGGGAAATCAGGGCATGGCGGGGCAGACAGGTTACTCCCAGATGGCGCCAATATTTGCTTTGGAGCCCTGGTTCAGGAACCAGCCAGGGCTCGCCGTCAGGCTATGGGTGGGAAGCGCAGCAGCTGCTAAACCAGGGGTTCGCATACTTTTGTACTGGGGACCCCCCTTCACATAGCAAGCCTCTGAGTGTGACCCCCCCAATACATTAAAAACACTTTTTTAAAATATATTTACCACCATTATAAATTCTGGCAGCAAAGAGGGCTGTGGGGTGGGGGTGGAGCTGACAGCTCCCAACCCCCTATATAATAACCTCACAATCCCCTGGGGGGGGGCCGACCCCCCGCCCATTTGAGAACCCCTGTGCTAAACAGAGCCGCTTGCCCAGGTGCCAATAGCAGCTGCTGCGCTTCCTGCTCCCATCCCTGGCCGCAGAGGCTGGTTGCAGGTAACCAGACTTTTAGCAGCCGGTAAGGATGCCTGGCACCCCTAGGTGCTGGGCATCATGGGGGCGCACTGCCATTGGGGAGGAGGCATGGCACCTGCCCTCAGGCCTAGCACTGATGGGTAGTGGAATGATGCACCCCATGAGTACTGGCCATCTGCTGGCATATATCGTTTCCATGTGTATAATTAGTAATTTTTCTCATGAAGTGTTACTAGTGGGCCTCTGTGCGTATTGCCGCTGCACAGGCGCGCCACAGGCGAAAGAAGTTTGGGAACCCCTGGCTGGAGGATGAGGCGACAGAGTGTAAGATTGCTTGTTACATTTTGTCAGGTGAGGCTTCTGCTTGGCAGGCCAAGCACTGTGTCACAGCCTCAGCTGTATATAACAGACTTTGTTTATGAAGCAAGGAATTCAGATTGGCGGGGGTGGCCAGGCTGATAAGCGGATGCTCTCAAATTGGTGCAGCGCAATCTCAGTTAAGCACAGCTGTTGAATGTTGTGGGTGCTGGGGTGGGGGTGGGGCAGAAATTTTGGTGGTGCCCAGAACCCACTCCTGCCCCGCAAACTCCCTCCCACACCTGGCCAAGACTCTGGGAGGGAGTTTGGATGGGGGAGGAGGTCTGGAGTGCAGGCCCCAGGCTGGGGCAGGGGATTGGGGTGCAGGATCTGGGAGGGAGATTGGAGATGGGAGGGGGTGCAGGGGTGAGGGGATGTGGCTGCAGATGAGGGGTTTAGGGTGTGGGAGGGATCAGGGCAAGATTAGGAGTGTGGGAGCTGAGGGCTCTGTCTTGGGTTGGGGGGTTTGGGGTGTTAGAAAGGCTCAAGGCTGTGGCCGAGGGTTAGAGTGCAGGGGGATGAGGGCTGGGGCTGGAGATGAGGTGTTTGTGGTGTTGGAGGGAGCTCAGGGCTGGGGGGGGAATGAGGGCTCTGGCTGGGGCTGGAGATGAAGCGTTTGGAGTGCTGGAAAGGCTCAAGGCTCAGGCAGAGGGTTGAGGGTGTGGTGGGGGGTGAAAGCTGTGGCTGGGGGTGTGGGCTCTGGGGTGGGGATGAGTTTGGCTGCAGGCAGGCTGTTCCAGGACAGGGGCCAGAGAGGAGGACTCCCTCCAGCCCTTTCCTTGCCAGCAGCAGGGAACTCTGAGGGAGGAGCCTCCCCTTTCCCACCTCCACCACCGTCACTGCATGCTCCTAGGGCCTCTCTCTGGTCCAGGAATCTCCCTCACCTCCCCCATGGAGGGTGCTGGTGGGTGCTGTGTGCACCTCCTCCCCTAGTATTGCCCCTGACTGTAGCGTCACTGGCGGGGTGAGGGATGGGGCTGCCTCCTTGCCAAGCATGGGGCAGGAGCAGTGAGTGGGGGGCGGGGGAGGCTGTGCTGGTGGAGGGTCCTGCCGGAAAAGGGAAGGGCCTGAGGTGGAAGGGCAGGCTCAGAGTCAGTCTGCCCTGGCAGAGATGGGGGGCACTAGGACCCTGAAGCAGCAGTTGCTGCAGGGAGGCAGCATGGAGCTGCTCGGAAGAGACAGAGATGCTCTACTCTGGGGGGGTGCTGTGCGTGGAAGCAGCAAGTTGGGGCCAGGGGACACTCGGGGGAGGGGGATGGCAGGTGGGGCCAGGGGGACACCCAGCCCCAAGTATTGGTGGAGCTGGGCCCGGGCACCACCTGGGAATATATAGCTCGCCGCCTATGTGCTTGAGTAGGTAAAGTACGGTCATAGTGTTTTATTAGAAACAAAACTTTTACTGAACCATCAAAAATGTTTTCATTTCATTTCATTACTACGCTGTGAATGATGCAGGGGCTGTAAATGCCAGTTTCAGAAAAAGGAAAGAACAAGTTTTGCATAATTTCATGAGTCTTATTTTATTAGCTAGATGCTTCAGTGTGGCCCCACCTTTTCCCCCTGCAAAATGAAACAGATTTTTCCCAGTAAACTACTACTTTCCAAACTTACTTATGAGCAGAGTGGGAGCAGGCGCATCCTGATGTGATGCTGCATTCCCACTTCTATTATAAATACTTTTACCCCCCTTCCCTTTTGCAGTTGCTCATTACTTTCAAATGAATTCCTTTCTAGAGGCAGTTCATGCTTTGGCTTAACCAGAGGTAAAGGCTTTTTGGAAAGGAAGTGCAAATTTAATGCATTTGTTTTTTGGTTATACATATCTAAAAGGGAAAAAATACACTTGCCTGTATGTTCCCCTCTGAATTCATAAGTCAAAAAATAGCTGAAGCTAGTAACTTCACATGGCATGTTTTTGGAGATCTCATTGAAACCTATTATTAGCGGACGTATTAAGAACATGCTCTGTCCTATACAACATAGATATCAACACAGCCCCTGCCCCAAACAGCTTACAGATTATGGCTCTGATCATTTGTAATGAGCTCCTTGTAGGCACAGAGGTTCACCTGTGCTAAGCTGGTTGCAGCATCACAGCCAAAGAAAACTCTTTCTCTGATTGTGTGTGGGTGCAGTAGTGTTTTGTAGTTTTGTTTTTCATAGTCAGACTAAACTTGATCTGAATTTTGAAATGGTCACAGTTCAACACAACCCACTCCAGAAAACTTCAGAGGTAAAAAAGGGGCAGGAGCTGGTGCGGACTGTCATGGGGACAGAAGAAAAGAGGACTGGAGCTTTACAAAGCGCCACATCTCTCTCATGTAATAAATGGGGTCCTGCCTGGAGTCCATATGCTGCTTCATGCATCTTTATATAGAACCTTCCCTCATCTTACTCAAAGGACTGACAAAAACATTCTCCAAATACATTAGAAGCAAGAGTAAGGGCAAGGACAGGGTAGGCCCATTAGTCAATGAGGGAGGAAAAAGGCTGAAGTGCTAAATGATTTTTTGGTTCCAGTTTTCACCAAAAAGGTTAGTAGCGATTGGACGTCTAACATAGTGAATGCAAGTGAAAATGAGGTAGGATCAGAGGCTAAAATAAGGAGAGAACAAGTTAAAAATTACTTAGATAAATTAAAGCAGCAAAGAGTCCTGTGGCACCTTATAGACTAACAGACGTTTTGGAGCATGAGCTTTCGTGGGTGAATATCCACTTCGTCGGATGCATGGTATTCACCCACGAAAGCTCATGCTCCAATACGTCTGTTAGTCTATCAGGTGCCACAGAACTCTTTGCTGCTTTTACAGATCCAGACTAACATGGCTACCCCTCTGATATTAGATAAGTTAGATGTGTCTTCAAGTCAGCAGGGCTTGATGAAATACATACTAGAATACTCAAGAAGCTGACTGAAGAGATATCTGAGCTGTTAGTAATTATCTTCAAAAAGTCATGGAAAACGAGTGAGATTCCAGAGAAGTGGAAAAGGGCAATTATAGTGCCAGCCTATAAAAAGGGGGAATTACAGATCGGTCAGTTTAACTTCATTACCCAGAAAGATAATAGAGCAAATAATTAAGCAATCTGTTTGCAAACACCTAAAAGATAATAAGGTGATAAGTAACAGCATGGATTTGTCAAGAACACATTGCGTTCAAATCAACCTAATAGCTTTCTTTGACAAGTTAACAAACCTTGTGGAGGGGGAAATGGTAGCTGTAATATATCTTGATTTCTGTAAGGCTTTTGATACTGTCTTACATGACCTTCTCATAAACAAACTAGGGCAATACAACCTCGATGGAGCTACTGTAAGGTGGGTGCATAACTGGTTGGAAAACCATTCCCAGAGAGTAGTTCGCAAGCTGGAAGGGATATCAAGTGGGGTCCTGCAGGGATTGGTCCTAGGTCCAGTTCTCTTCAGCAATGATTTAGATAATGGCATAGAGAGTACACTTACAAAGTTTGCGAACAATACAAAGTGCTTTGGAGGATAGGATTAAATTCAAAATGATCTGGAGAAACTGGAGAAATGGTCTGAGGTAAACAGGATGAAATTCAATAAGGACAAATGCAAAGTACACCACTTAGAAAGGAACAATCAATTGCACACATAGAAAATGGGAAATGACTGCCTAGGAAGGAGTATTGCGGAAAGGGATCTGGGGGTCATAGTGGACTACAAGTTAAATATGAGTCAACAATGTAACACTGTTGCAAAAAAAAGCAAACATCATTCTGGGATGTATTAGCAGGAGTGTTGTAAGCAAGACACGAGAAGTAATTCTTCCGTTCTACTCCATGCTGATTAGGCCTCAACTGGTGTATTGAATCCAGTTCTGGGTGCCAGATTTCAGGAAAGATATGGACGAGTTAGAGAAAGTCCAGAGGAAAGCAGCAAAAATGTAGAAACGTGACCTATGAGGAAAGATTTAAAAACTGGGTTTGTTTAGTCTGGAGAAGTGAAGACTGAGAAGGGACGTGATAACAGTTTTCAAGTACATAAAAGGTTGTTACAAGGAGGAGGGAGAAAAATTGTTCTTGTTAACCTCTGAGGACAGGACAAGAAGCAATGGGCTTAAATTGCACCAAGGGGAGTTTAAATTGGACAGTAGGAAAAAATTCCTGTCATGGTAGTTAAGCACTGGAATAAATTGCCTAGGGAGGCTGTGGAATCTCCATCACTGGAGATTTTTAAGAGCAGGTTAGACAAGCACCTCTCAGGGACGATCTAGATAATACTTAAGTCTGCCATGGGGACTGGACTAGATAACTATTAATGTCCCTTTCAGTTCTATGATTCTACGAAAGAGCTTTGGCTGCTCTAATGGAAGTAGCTGGGTCTCGGCTTCCCTAAGGCTCCTGCTTGTGCACTAGTCTCTAGCAAGGAACAACCCAGTAGCTCAGAGGTAGAATACTCATTTTCTGTGCCTATTTTCCAAACAGCTATCGTGCTGGGTGGGAAAAGGGAAGGAAAAATAAATCATGAACATGTATGTCTTCCCCATTTCTGTCAAAATTTTTGACAAGAATTTTCCAAGCAGCTCTTGAGTACCGAATATACGCGCTGGTGTCATTCAGCAGTTGAGTTGTCTGAAGAGCATTTTTAGATTGTTCTCTTTCAAATGATTTGTTTTTCCACTGTGCTATGGATGTCTGATCTAGATCCTTAACACCTGTTGAGCATTCCAGGGCCAGCTAGGTAACACACACAAGCTAACGCCTAATGGTCTGATTTCAGTGAAATATTAATGGCAGCTAGAACCAGAGGTTTGATGAAGAATCAGCAGAAGGAGAATTACAAAAACATTTTGTTCATGAGAAATTACTTTTAAAACTGAGCATCTTAAATAAATGAAACGAGTTTTATCCAACAGCAATTTCTTTCCCTGTAAGAAAGGAAAAAACATGTTCAGCAACATAACCTTGGCAATATAAAATCCAGATTCTGTAGTTCTATATATATTGTGTGAGTGAGGGGCTATGCTTTATATGCCATATTGTATAGACATACTGTAAAACTCACCAACACATTCATGCATTGCCTTTACTGAACTACAAAGGAAACTGAACTTTAGTTCTGTTGTAAACCTGACCCAACACTAGACACATCTAAGGCTCAGTTCAAAACTGGATCTATTCATTCCCAAAACAAAAATACAATTGGATTTAAGATTCCCAAACTATAGAGAATGAGCTGCCTTTTAACTGGGAATAATTCTTTACATAGTAAAGACCCAACACCATTTAAGACATTTATTGGTACATCATGGGTATTTGGTAATGGAATCTAGGCCCAGCTTTGACAATCAGTGCTACAGAACTGGTAAAACATGCTCCAGACTTGTATAAAATTCAAGATCTGAGTTTATTTTAACCAACTCTAGTATTCTGAAAAGACAATCTGTTCTGAGAGTGTTGCTTACAATCCAATGTGTCATTTATGGCTTTGAATTAAAATCTTTTATGTGACATTTTAATTATGCATGTGTTCTGAAGGGAGACTCGTATCTTCGAGTTAACAAATGCGTCATTTAAAGTTTCACAGAGAATAGCAGCTATGGGAGCCTTTATAGAAGGTTAAATTCTTTATTCCATCTGGAAGGATGTACCATGTCAGGAAACTATTCAGTTAATAGAAGCATATAAGAGAGGGTGGTGGTTGAAGATTATGTATAATAATGCTACAAGTTTATAAGATCTGTGGTAATTTTGGGCACTGAATAATAAACATAGACATAGACGTCTTATGCCACTTTTAAAACACAAAATAATATAGTTGCCTCTCACTGAATCAATGTGGATTAATGTAGAGTTCTGCACCTGAAGAGGGATTGCACATTACAACGAGGTACATCAGTGAATTTGGAGAACTTGCAACTGTACATGCAAAAGGCCTTGATTCCTGTTAAACAGATTAGGTAAGCCAAAGGAAGAACACACTGTAGTGGCATTAAGATGTGAACAAGGTCCAGAGAAGTAATGCTGGTTGAGTTTCCTTGCCTTGCTCATTAACAAAACATGACATTCGTCCAAAAGCAACCCTGGCCCATTTTCTTAATGTTCTTTGGAAAACCCTCAAAATGTATTTTCTGGCTTTGAACAACTGCAAAAAATGTTTGTCAGTTCTGTGAAACCAACCTACGTGCACACAATTGCATTCTTCCTTATGTCTCTAGACTAGTGTTTTGGGAGGGGCTCAACCCTCCTTTCTTCTTCACAGATGTGAAAGCCTCCTGGAGGCAACACTTGTCAGACAGGGTGAGGAGCTAGCAGCCATCAACTCATCCACACCCTTTGGAAATCGGTGTTATCATTTAGCTGACGGCTGCTCAAATCCTCCTGCTTGATTCAGGTGGAATTTAATTGCAACAGTTTTCTTCTCCAAAGTATAAAAATAACTTTAAAGTTCTTGTTCTAGGTAATACTGGCACAAAGGAGAATCTGTTTTCCAAGGAGGAGATTTAGCTTATGTGGAATTCTTAAGACAAAATTGGTTGGCAATTCCATTTTTCCCTGTATATGTGACCTCACCTTCCTAGGCCAATGTGCAAAATATATTTCCATAGTGACTGTCCCATAAGTCTCTCTCTCTCGATGTTCATCTCTATGTATCTATAGTGAATGCACACTTCGCATTCCAGTCTCAAATCTTTCCAAAGTCTAAAACGGACACCTTCATCTTCCATGACTTTGTAATACTGGATGGTATCAAAGGTCTTTTCTTTTTTCTAAACCAAATCTCCTTTGTGTTAGCTCATTCTCTTCAAAGTGTGATTTTGCTGTGTCTGTTAGTCCAGCACCCCCTTTTGGCAGTTCTGGGAAGTGTCAAACTAGATCGGCTCCGCATCTTCACTTGCCCATCAAGGGAGTTTTTTTTCCGTAGGATGAAGTCAAAGTTCACCTGGCTGTTCATGGCATAAAATACATTAGCACTGTCGGGGATGACTAACTCTGCAAAGAGAGGAAACAAAGTCAGTGGTGATGTGCTATAGTATTGATACTACAGTTACCAGCCTGAAAAGAAATCTCATGTCGGCATTTGGCTGCAATGCCCACATGCGACTCTGATTTGGCAGCAGTGCCTTTTGTCCTCTCAGACTTTCCCCTTGTGAACAGGGACATGTTATGATGACAAAAAACTAAATTAAAAAACATTATTTAGGTTGCGAAGTCAAGCCCTTGGAAGTTGTAAAACTGGCATTTACTAGTTGCCCATGCAACTATAATTCAGACTCCAGTGAGGGGGCGGGGGGGGGGGAAATAGGATGTGATCATGTAATTAAAGACTAGCATAATGCAGATGAGCAAGGGGTCTGAATTTGCAGCATAGGAAACTTTAAGTCTGACATTTCCTAACTGTCAAGTGCTTGTCCTTGCAATCTTAATGTGCTTTTAGTGCATTTTGATATGTGTGGTTTGGTAGGCTTTGGGTGTGGGCATGTCTTTGGTGTTTTTATTAACAGAATTTGGCTTTATCTTTTATGTGCAGTTATAACAAACCCCTCCCTGCTGCAGACATGTTCAATGATTTTGATAGATTCCCTGCCCTCACCCCCCCGCAAAAAAATAAAATTAACCCCCCACTCTTAAGCCCTAATCCTGCAAACATTAGATGAGTAAAGCAAAGCACGTGCATAAGTGGTTTGTAGGTTCTGGGCCTGGCTCTCCCACTGCAGTTCTGTCTGACTATTGAAACTGTATTTCTCAGGGTGAGCACTGCATCACCTCCAGCTGCTGCCATTCTCAACACATACCACCACCACTAATGCATTTCACGGTAGGGAGACCTACCGGAAAAGAGAACCAGTGAGGAGTCACTGTAAAAATAATATACTAATAGGAAAGAAAGCATTCCAGGCTGACTACATTAGAGACTTTTCCTCAGAGTCTACCAGCCTGCACCTGTTTTGGGCACTAAGAGGTAACCATGTCATTGCTACCCCCTGTTAGGCACATATATGATGGTCATCACACCAGCGTGGACGTAGATGTTGTAAGCGGAGCCGTTTTCCTATACGCCATAATGTTTAAATGTTATCAGCATCCAATTGGAAAAAAAGTCATGAAAAAAATCACAAAAAGGGCCATCACGCAGAATTTAATTTTGACCAAAATTGGCAGAAAGCTTCTAAATAAATTGATAATGCACCAATGCCCTCAAAAATAGTACTGCTTTGGGAAGTTTGGGACATATTTAACCCCTGACGATATATGTGCATTTTCCTGTACTTTTTTGCCTTCAGTAAAAAGTAAAAAGAGTAAAAGCCTGTAGTCACATGATAGCAAGAGCTTGTTTGTGCCATGTAATACCTCAAAACATCTGTCATCATTTATAGAATGGACTGATGTGAGCAAAGATTTGTTTTGTCTGCTATTTTTATGCATCTATGCAGATACTAAGCCCCCCTACCTCTTAATTACAAAACATATTTTTATATTATCTAAAGCACACGTGGTACAACTGTAATCATCATCTTCCTATCACTGAATGCAGTGATAATACACGTAAACTACTCTACAACAGTAATGATTCGTAGTAGTAGGTCTATAGAATATCTTATGTGAATGTATTGTGTAAATAATGTATAACTGTATACTCTTATATAACTCCTATATATAACTATGACCTACTGAATGTCTAATACAACACTCCCCAGAGCTATATTTATTCTCAAAAACAGTCTCAGTAATTTGCAGATAGCTGAACCATTTTCACTCCCCCTCAGAATCTGTCTGATGTATTCAGTGCTCTTCTGCTGCACTCGTCACTGTCACAACTGAGTGCATTGCAGCACACCAAATCTTCGTGGTGGTATTTGCATCTCTTTGTTGCACAGATACTTTCCCAGCTATGCTGCACAAAGGCAAAGATGGTTTCTGGAGCAGGTGGCAGAACAAGATGCCCCGTGCTATCCATCACCCATCTGTTGACAGGGGCCACCTAAAGACACTGAACTGTTGCATGATTTCCTGTCTATGAATTATAATTTACACATTTCAGGTGCTGCCTGAAGGTGGTGGCAGTTTCTCACTTGTTTTGATTCTTAGCAAAAACCTGTAGCACAGGTTAGCCAGAGATGCTTGCAGATTGTACTACAGTACAATAAAGATACCTGTTAGCCAGAGGCTGCTGATTGAAAAAGCTGTAGTTAGGTTGGATTGCAGGTACCTACCTTCAAATCTTGCTAGTGATCCTTAGCAAGGACAACTTGATTCAGCTACTGCTCGATTCTTTGTTAACTTACCCTTTTAGACTGTCATATCATCTTGAGCGTATCTGCTCTTTTCCCTGAAAACTGCTCACGCTGTAGGTACCGGGAGCAAGTTTATAAATGACAGGTCATTATATGTAACGACCAGGTGACAATCTCTGTCCACACTCCACAATCCAGTCGCTGAGGAGAAAGTTTGCAATGTTAGATTTATTCTTTGAATTTGATATCATCTGCAAGCGTTGCTTTGGTAATGGTGTGAACAGAGTGGGGGCTCTGAACATCTTGTATTTGGACATTCCCCCTGCGGGCTCTCTCACCAGATTTGATTGATTCTTCATTTGCATAATTGTCACCCACAATAGCAGTGTATGGACATTGCAGTCCGACGGTAGAGTGCAGCAGCTGATCAGACAGCTCCCCAGTAGTTTTGCACTTGGCAGTATCATTGCACACCATCTGCAGAAGCATCCCGAGTTCAAGAATAGCTGACGTTGGCTTATCAGATGCTGGTAGCTCAACCACTGACAGATTTTTCTCCAGCCAAGACAGTGTGTTCCTCTTTTGGGCATTTCTTAGAGAGCCACCCAAGATGAAGAGGGAAAGTGGGACAGGTGCCAGCTCACGTGTCATCAAATCCTGGATAGCAACATCTCTGGACTGGGTAAAAAAGCTGTCAGCTTGCTGAATATCTGACGATCAATAGTTATCGCTTGTGCTGACTGCTTCTTCTTCTGTTTGATTGTTTTGTTGAGACTACCAAATGATTTGAGATTTTGCCTTTCTATGGGCTCAAAGAGGTCTCCCTTGTCTCTTTGCAGCCTCCTGGTTACGAACGGCTTCATTTATCATTTGCCAGTCTCTCTCATCATGCACAAACCTTCTGCACTTTCAGGTGGGCCCACTGTAGATGTTGCAACGTTCAAAAGTGACTGTTGTGTGGGCTTGTTCCAGGTTCAGTGCTAAAAGGATTTGTCATTCTTTCAGTCACTTTTTAATATCTTGGACAGCAATTTCATCTGCAGCCATGTGCTTTTAAAGTAGCTTCTTTGTGGAGATTGAAGGCTGCATTCCACACCTTTGTTTTGTCATAGCTGTTACAGCTGCCTTAAAACGTACAGTCAGGTAATCCTTGGTCAGAGCCTTATCTATTGTGCAAAGATGCTGATGATTCCTACAGTTCTTGTTCAGAGATTGCTCAATGGCCATGTCACGGTGTAAGTACACCACTGAAGAGTCTGGCAGTCTGATACATTGCTCCCTTACTATCAGCTAGGGCACGATATATATTCGGCTTCTCCTCCTTCAGAGATCTAGCTTCTGCTAACACTTACACAACCCATCTGGCATAATTCATATGACCACACTGTCATAGTGGGATCATTTCTGCAAATGTCTCACGCTCCATGGACTTGTTATTGACTCTCTTTGTTGCTATGTAATCCATCAGTGGTTGGGAGCAATGTGTTACCTAGTTTTCTCTGGATGGAAATGTATCTGAACAGTTTTTCCCTTGGGTAAAGTAAGTGTCCATGAGCTCGTGCAATGCTTGGGAGCTGTTCATCAAGTCTGCCAGAGCATTCTGTGCTTCCACTCTGTTTTCTCAGTGTGCCTGCTCCACATCTTCAAAAGCTTCAATGTGTGTTCGAGCCTTCTCCAAGATGTGTCTCTTCTCATCTTCTGGGAGAACATCAATGTTCATGGAATTGCCATGTGCCACCCACATCAAACATTCATAAGTTTATGGATTCTAATGCCATGGTTATACGCCTTCCCTCTTAGAGCATGGCTGAAGCACCATAGATGCTGTATCACCCATGAAATTTGCTGCATGATGCATACCTCCCATCTCAAGGTGGTCATTGTCAAATCTGTTTTGATTCCTCCGTTTAATCAACAGTGCTTTGCAGTAGATTGCTTCACCATACATGACATAGGTCCAGTCTTGGTTCAGAGAGTGGAACATATCCTGAAAATATTTCATCATGGTGTGCACTGTGTTAACATCAGTTGCCAGTGAAGGAGTCATTGGACAGTAGCCAATATTCATAAAATGTAAAATAGCAATTTTTCCCCCTCAAATCAATCCATGCTACAAAGAATGACAAGTATTTTGATAAATTACATGGTACAAACAAACAAACAATCTCATACTGTCGTATGACTACAGACTTTTGCTTTAACCGATGGCAAAAAAGTATGTGAAAATGCATAAAGTATATCACATGGGGCTAAATATTTCCCAAATTTTCCAAAACAGTACTACTTCAAGTACATAGCTTCTAAATACAATTGATAATGCAGCTATCTGCCAACTGTGGTTAAAATCAGACTACGGTTCTTCGAGTTATGGCCCTTTTAGCAATTAAACAATATTTTTTGATTGGATGCCTGAAAATGTCCATACATTACGTGATACAGAAAAATGGCAGCACTTCTACCATCTACAGCCTCCCTGTTGATGATCATCAGATATGTGCCTAGGCTGTGATAGCAATGAAATTTTTCTAGCTGATGGGTTACCCTAACTCATTAACAAGACCCCTTTATAAATCTGGCTACTAGACTATCAATAAATAGTTTCCCTGCGTGGCAGCCCAAGGAATCTCTGCAGCAGCTGAGACTAAATGCAATTTCACAGCCCTAAATAAATCATTCCCTCTTTTGCATAGTCATGAAGTGTCCCACTAGGTTTGCCCTGCGCAGGGAGGAAGGGGCGGGCTTGAATGCCTCCAACAGATAATAATGAAAAGGCTCTCAGAGAGAGCTGCTTTTTCATGTCTGGTATACATTCTTGGGTCTGCATAGCATGACTGAATGATCCTAGGGAATGAGGCAGAGCTTTGCTAATACAGTGATTTCCTGACAGGGAGGCCATGGTTAGAAATGTGAGAGCACAGCACTCACATCATGGGTCATTATCCTTCTGTAGCTGTTCAAATCAGCTCAATTTATAGGTCCAAACAAGCCTTTTCTAACTACCAGACCTAGAACTCCACCTGACATCTGACAAACCTGGCTGGGTTCTTTCTGCCTCTTACATCCATTGCCCAGAATAAGGATTCGGAACCAGAGCTTAGATGACAAGTTTGTAGAGGATGCATTAGGCAGAAGAGAATCCAGTTTGTTCTGCATATGAATGGGCTTCCAGGGAATCACAGGAGTAACATCTTACTTTTAATTCAGCACATTAATAGGACAGGATTCATAGAGAGCTAGTATGGGGCATTAAGTTGACACCAGTGGAATTACATGCTTCAACTTTAGGCACATACCTTGCTGAATCAGGGTCTAAGCACCAAGGTATGAAAACCATTTTTACATCATCCCTATACTGACTGTAAACTATGCTTTAGCCATCTGATCTTTAACTCTAGTAATAATACATAATAATGATCTTATATGGAAACGGATCTTAATATGCTTTCCCAATAGATTCACAAACTACATACAGTAGAGGAATCATTTCAGTGATCACTGAAGCGTAGTCTTGTTTGGGATGAAGCACATCTATTTAACAGTGTGCCGCCATAATGCACAGCAATTAAGAACAGGAAGCAAAGTATATTGTGCCCCTTTGAAACTGCTGGGAATTTAGGCAGGCTAAAAGCATCAATACTGGCCACTGTGAGAGCCAGGATAGTAGACTAGACAGACCTCCAGACAGTCTGTTTGAGTGTGACAACTCTTATGTCTGCACGGAAGCATTGCTTTGCATGTGCCTATCTGATTTGTCGTGCTCACTACTTCATGGATCCGTATTATATAGTGAGGCAGGTAGGCTCCGCTTCACTCCACTCTGTACCATGGTAGGGACTCAAAGGATAGTGAAGTCAGACAGCCAGAAGGTGAGGGCGCAGGGCGAGGAAATACCTGCACGCTAACCCTCTGTGGGCAATGCTCTGTGGATAAAAAGGAATCAGGCCTGGCTGAGTGAGGAGGAGCCAGGGAGCAGCTGCTCTCTGTGCTGTACTGCAAGAGAATTTTCATTGCAAATTGCTGCAGAAACCACTGCTGTTCAAGGCAGGACAAACTTCCCCACGGTGGCTTGCACATGCCATTGAAGAGGGTGGAAACACCTAGGTGGTGGAGTCCAGCTAATGGGAAACTGCCATGCTGTCAGTGCAGGGGCAGGCTGGGAGGAGTATGCAGCTAGGCAAATCGTATGTCCCGAGATCTCAGGGAAATGGCCAGGTGTTCCCTGTGACTTTTTGGCAGCATAGAATCTGCATGCTACACTCCCAGCTCTTTGTTCATTCCCCTATGGCCCTGACTTCACATCTCTTTACACTCTGAAAGCTGGGATCTCGGACTCTGAAGCTGGGATCTCGGACTGTATGTCTTCCCATTCTGCACTTGCTCACGTCCAAAGCGGAGGACAGGCCTGCAGTGATCAATGAATCAATCACAGATCTACCAAAACTGGTGGTTTGAAGAAAAATCCACTGTCTTTCTGAAGTTGCTTCATATTCACTTTCTTCCTGCAAAATCTGAAGAGCTTTTTAAGCAGCAAGCATTGCTCTTTTCTTACCTTTGTCCTCAGCGATGACCTGAACAAGTTCATAATCCTCGACTGGGTCAGCCTCCAGGTTGTGTTTTGACATAGCTCTCTGAATGACAGCCGGAGTCTTGTCTTGACTAGTCAACTGGAAAAAGAATTTTGCAATGAGGGTTTTTTCTTCTTCTAAACATTGTAATTGATGTATAAAAGTCTGCTTTGAATGCATCACTGGGTCTGGGGCTGAGTTTCCCAAAGCACTAAGAAATTATTGCCTCTTAGGAACTAGATAGTAGCTATTGGTGGGCACTGAAATGTGCTACTTATGACTTTTTTGAAATAATTTGTTTTATGCAGGAAGATAGATACTGCACCAACTGAGAGATCAGTAAATAACATAATCAGCTCCCTTGAGCAAATGTGTTGAGAGAGGAGGTGTCATTTGTACTAGGCTTAAAATTTCCACATAAATAATTTCTCCAGCTGTTGCTTATAGGCAGCAATTAATTTGGAATCTAATGGGGGTAAATGCTTTGAAACCTTGTGAAGATTTTTTGGCCTTGTACCTAGTTTGCAGTCTGCCGCGGAAGTGTCACTTGTTCTGAACTAACCTAGGGCCTCATCTGAAACGCACTGAAATCAGTAGAAAAATTCCCATAGTGAGATTTGGTTCAGGCCCATAGTTCACTGCTCTTTGCAGCACCTGCGGGATCAATTCCTTTAAAAAAAGGTGTCCTGCAAGCTGCAAAATATTTATTTGGTTCACCCATTCAAAAATATATATAAACAAATACATGGAGTGTTTGTTCCATGGCTTGTGGGTGAGTCATAGGTGAGGTATGTAAAGAAGTCAACACAGGAAAATGGCCCAGCCCAGAGAAACACTGATAGCATCAGGTTTCAGAGTGGTAGCTGGGTTGGAGGCCAATGTAATCAGGGTGGCCCATTTCAAACAATTGACAAAACTAATTTCCCCCTACTGATACTTACACCTTCTTGTCAACTGTTTGAAATGGGCCACCCTGATTACATTGGCCTTATTACCACTACAAATTTTTCCCTCCCTTGGTTGAGAATAGCCCACTTCCACCTTAATTGAATTGGCTCGTTAGCACTGATTCTCCACTTGGTAAGGCAACTCCCATCTTTTCATGTACTGTGTATTTATACCTCTCTACTGTATTTTTCACTCCATGCATCTGATGAAGTGGGTTTTAGTGTTAGTCTCTAAGGTGCCACAAGTACTCCTGGTTGTTTTTACTGATAGCATCGTCAATAGTGACACTTACAAAGCGTTGTTGTACATACTTTGTTGTATATGCTGCCACCAATCCTAGAGCCTCTGAGTCTTGTGAGTCCCTGATATAAGAGACCACCATGAAGGCTGCTCTCTTCTATGTCTCTAGCTGTATGAGATCATTCAATCAACTGGGATCCTCTGGACATAACAGAGTCCCAGTCATGACCACTCTGCTGCAAGCTGGAATGAGGGAGTGATAAAGAAGTGACTATAGCAGTCCTGTGCCATCAGAGCATTGCTTAGATCCATTAGCTTTGCTACCACTTTCTGCCAGCAGCAGCTGCACGGCTGCGCGTCTGGTCCATGGTTTATATCTTGACAGTTTCCCTTTAAATGGAAATGTTTCACAGAGGATCATTTACAGCTGGATGAGAGGGATTCCAAACGGAGCTATAGGATGGAAGCATTGCTGAACACTTGCTGGTAGTTTTCATTATAGAGGGAACACTGCTCAGTTCAACAGCTTGTCAGACCTTCCATTGTACAGTCACTAGTTTCAGGGGGTACAGAGACAAAAAATTCCCTCCAGGCAGAAAGTTGGCACATGCAATCTCAGATAACCTGCCACATTCCTCCCTTGAGTTTCGAACCTCAAGTATAAAACTTTGTTATTTGTATCTTCCATTCCCAAAACCAACACCGGAACTGGTTAACGTTTTTCATTTGGAGAAAATTGGGATGAAATTTGGACATTTTTCACAATGAAATTTTCAGAAAAATATTCTTATATTCTCAGTATTTTTCCATTTTAAAAATTTTCATTCTCAATTTTCCTTTATTGTTTTTAATTATTTATGATTTGGGGAGAGAGGGGGGTTCTGTTTGCCATTTTGGTTTTCTAGCTTCAGGGCTTCCTTTCCAGTGCCAGTTTTGACTCATCTGCTCAATCATGTGATGAGATTTTTTCAAAATCAAAAATATTTATTTTTAAAAATTTTAGTCTTTGATACTGAAAAAAAGTGTTTTTATTACAGTTGTTGAAAATCTCTGGGGAAAGTTTTGAAAAACTAAAAGTAGATCAGTTTCCAAAACCCATACAATAAAACCCTGTTTGAAATATTCACAATACTTATTTTGATTTTTCTACTAATTCTAATAAATACAAATAAAACTTTGAATTTGGGACAAAAAGATTATGATTAAAATCCAAATATCATAATGAGGGATGAATTAGAAATAGATTTGATATGATAGAAGGATATTGTATTATACCACCACCTTACGATTATATGTCCTTTGAGATCCCTATATAGCTAAGTGCTAGGTACAGTGGAGCCCCTCTATGAGGCACCCCACGATAACACGAATTCGGTGATAACACGGGGCGAGTCTGGCCCCGGTGGCTGTGGTGGGCGCGGTGCAAGTCCAGTGGACGCGGGGTGTTTGGGATCCATGCCCTGGCAGCTGCAGCAGGAGCGACTCTCCCTGCAGCCCTGGCACGCCCCTGGGGTTCTCACCTCTGTCCCCGGCCACTCCAGCTGCCCTTTTTTATTTTTTCTCGCTGTCCTGCTCCTCCTGCCTGGGACAAAATTTCCTTAATGGTTGTAAGTTGAAACTGGAAGCTGAACACAAGTACAGTGGAACCCCGCTATAATGCGACCTCACATTTACTGCGATCAAATGTTTTGGACCCCAATTATCATGTTATAGCGTGGTTCCACTGTATTGTTTAAATAACATCTTTCGCTCAAAAGAACTGAAACTCAAGAGGGATGTGTGGGGGGGGAGGAATGGGTGTGTGGAGCAGTGGAAGTGCCCACTACTAAAATGCAGCTACCGCTAAAAGTGGAATGCAGTGCACATTTACCACTAGCATGACACAACAATTTGGGACAAACAATGAACTGGAGCCAACCGAAACCCCAGAGGGATTTCAGAAGATGGAACATACTGTGAATACTGGAATGCAAGAATCAAGGGCATGATGTGGCCCTTAGCATTTAAAATCTTAGCTGCTTTGAGCTGCACCAAGGCTGAGACCTTGCATATACTTGGTCACCCAGAACAAAAACATCTCAGCACTAAGAAAAACATTTAGCTTTTCCACATCACTGACCATGATACTCTTGTACATGTTGCCATTGTTGTCTTCTATGCTGATCCGGATGATGCACATGTCTTCATTCTGCTGGTTGTAAACAGGAGGCAATACTGCTGAGGTAATGGATGTGATGGAGATGGAGCGCTTGTGGATCTTGGGATTGGAGGTTAAGGAAGGAGGGGGTGAGATAGTGTTGATTAAAGATGACACCCCTGAGGAAGACGTGTCCATGGAATGGATGGAGGAACAAGAGGAGGAGGATTCAAAGAGCTAAGTAATGAAAAAAAAAATAAGAAAAAACAACATACAATTAGAAACATGACCATGGAATTGTCATTTCTGGGGTGGGGGAAGGGACAAGAGAGGCACAATCAGGAATTCAGTTACTGCAAAATCCATGCCAGGTTTCTAAAGTTCTTAGTGGCATTCTCACCTCTGCAGGGAGTAATCTGACAATTTACTATGCACATTCAAAACTTTCCCACTCGCCAACCCAGTCCTGTATGGGTGCTGCTGGACTCCACTACCAGATACACATTACGTTTTCTGCTGCTTCTTGGAGAACAGACCAGCAGGTGGCAGCAGATACAACGAACCAAAGGAAGTTGTGGGATGCCAGACTGCAGAAGGAAACCGGTTTAGGAAGAAGCTCCCGAACAGCAGAGTACGTCAGCAGAAATCAAGGGGAAGTGGGCTCTTTTATTAGGTGAAACACAAACAGTCAAATATCCTCAAAACACCCTTTTCTTCACTGGCAACTCAGCCTTTGATTTGAGGGTAGCAGCCTGGTGCACTTAACGCTCTCTCTGACTAGCTGCTGTGACGTCTAATGAGCATTGCGGTGGGTGAGAATAGGACTAACCACACATACACACACACTCTCTCTCTCTTTTTACAAAGGCCAAGAGGATAACTGTTCTGGTATAGAACAGAGTTCCAACGACCATCGTGGGCCGTAAGAAGGACAAGGGGCAGCTCTGCCCTTTATACTTGCATGCAGTGGCATGCGGCAGCAGGGGGAGCTTGAGCCACCCAATGGGGGCTGCTGAGGGGAAAAGTTTCCGAGGGCCGTGCACTGGGGGCACAGACACAAAGAGTGGAATGCACATGTGCAATCACTCAAAGGACTCTTACACTGAAATAAGAGAGTCCACAGAGGGGCTTGCACCAGTTTGACTGAAGCAGTTTAATTATACTGGTGCACGTGTGTGTGTAGACAAGGCCTCACTGTTGGTTTTTCCCTTCTCCAGTTCCCCTCTGATTGGCTTCTCATTTTGATATTTTCTTCTCTCCTCCTGCCATATTGGTGGAGTCTCCCCAGGGCCTGCAGCATGGGCAGAATCTACCTTATTGTGAATCATTTACCCACACCTTTTTGTGTCAGTACGGCTATCCACTTCCACACGTCCCCAGCTTCCCCTGCACAGTGTGTTAGGCTTTGTCTTCACTGCCAAAAACCGGTGTGGTTTTACACAACAACAAATGCACATTCGCTATCCTGCTATAAGATCCTAGTGGAGACAAAGCACTGCAGTTTTACTGCATGGTGAACTAGGTGAGGTTAACCACAAGCAGGGGGATAGTGTTGACCTCACCTAGCTCCCTCGCGGTAAAAACCACAGGAGCCTTCTCTCTACCAGGGCTTTGCAGCAGTGTAGTTAATGCGGGTGAGCTATTGCACTGTAAAAACCCTGCCTTTTCTGAAGTGAGGACATAGCCACTTTCATCATGCTGAACCAGTGGAGGCAGCTGCTTCCAGAAGAGGTAACTCTGTAGAAGAACCAGGGGCTCAATAGAAAGTCCAACCACCCTGCGGCTAAGTGCAGATGAGCTCATTTAACCTGAGATATTCTAGGAGGAAATGCTTGTTGCTGGTTCCATTTGCCCCCACAAGGCTTTGCCTCCCTGGTTTTTTAAAAAAGGGAGACTGGAAATCCTCTAGGACCTTCCTCTCACTGCCATTATCCCATCCTCAGGAAAATTGCAAGCAATCTGATATTTGCACACACACTCTTCAGTCTGTTGGTCCCACTGCCAGGAAGCCAATAACCTTCCAGCATAAACGTGCCATTACAGACAGCTCCGTCACTCCCACAACTGGTGTGTTGAGAGAGACAGATCTAGTGCTGTTAAATGGCCACATGACTATCTAAAAATCCCTCTGGACCCCACAAGAAAAGCTGATCCCAAGAAATTAAAAATGGTTCCCCGTGTGTACATGCTATAGATCTGGCAACACCCAAAAGCTGCTCATAAAAGGAATCATATAAAAAGCCTGACCTGGATCTTTTCTACTTTCATCACATCTATTTTTAAGGATACTCCCATTTCCTTGAAAGTAGTGCCTTGGTCAGTTATAAGAGTAGACATGAGTGCGCAATGCAACTGAAATTTCAGCTATTGCTTATACTAGAAAGGTCAACTATTCATCAGGGGAATTCATGCTGCAAGCCTTCTGAACTAAGGGTCTACACAGTACCTTTTTCTGAGGCTCATCAGGAGTGTCTATGGGGGTGATGCAGACTTCTTCACTCTCAGAGTGGTTCGACTCACACGATGATACACTGACAGAATCCATGCTTTCACCAGAGCTCCCACTTGGAGTAGATTTGGGCTGCTCTTTGGTGGGTGTGCTATTGGTGATCACATCTGCTCCCAGAAACAGTCTGGCAAAGAACACAAAACATACCATGTAAATAATACAACTACAGCATGTTACTGGACTGAGCAAAGAGATGACGCTTGATTCATATGTCCGGTGTGTTATTTTGTTTCTCAAGTGGTCTGGTGTCCTGGCTCCATCCATATTATATGTAAGATTTGACATAAGAATTCCTTAAACACCAACACATTAATACGCCAATAATATAATATATACACACACATTCTCTCTCTCTCTCTCTCTCTCTCTCCAACCACAGAGACAGAGTCAGGGGTAATGTACTAGGTGGTGTAAGTTAGACTCCATTACAGTTATTTAAATCATCTGACCAATGAGTGATTAATTTGATGTAACTTACACACCAATGAGCCGAAAAAAGGTAAATTAAAGTAAGGGGCGGCCTACTTCAGCTCACACATTTCTACACTCTCCTGTTAATTGCTTTTCTTGCTTCTTTTCTGACCCCTCTGACATGTGAATTACATCATCATAGAATCTCTTGCACTCAGACTCGGGGGTGGGGCAAAATTCAGAAGAGAGATTAAGTGAGTGGGTGGGAGTCTAACCGAACAAAGGACTCAAACTAAGCCTACAAATGCCAAATTCATCCCTTGTGCGACTTTAATGACTTCAACAGGGTTACACCAGAGATTAATTTCTCTCTAAGACTCTCAAGGGATATAATTTATAGATACAATGAGAAGGCCAGAAGAAGGTGTAAATTACATGATTTTATATTCTTGGAGATTCACTTAAACTCACCTCTGAGTTTGGGTCTAAATCAGTCTAAGGAGTCTAGAGAGGGAATCTAATTTGGTATAACAATATGTTGAAGGGGTGAGGCAAATTAAGTTGGGTGCTGACAAGGCATCTCATCAGTGGACAGAACCCAGAATGATGCCACGTAACATCCAGAGAAGAATTATGCCAAGCACTATTATAGTATTAATTTGCAAAATATATTCTGATTGCAGGTACCACAAGTTTTAAAACAAAGATTACACAGCAAACACAAATACATCAGCCTAACTATCCTATGCTAATTTATAACACAAGAGCTACACTGAAACATGGTGGGAAATAGAAGGATAAACCCAGTACTCAACAGTGACACTTACCATACACAGTTTAGGCAAAATGCCAGAGAGAAGGAGTGAGAGAAAAAAAACTCGATTCAGACACAGCAGCTTCAGTCTCCAACTCTGCCATTCCCACACCTCTTCATAACCAACTTAAAGGGACAAAACCAAACACAAACACCTTCCTGTCTAAACAGCTACCCTGATCTTATGAGGACCAGAACTGACATACTCAGCCATCAAGAGTCTATTGCTGAGGATCCTAGATTGCCACAGAGCTTGCATGGAATTTATGTTTGGTCCACTGTTCTGAGGAAGCCGGGTGAAAGACCAAGGCAGGAAAAGAGGAGTTAATAACCAGGTTTCAGTCTTCATATTAATTCTGATGTTGGCTGTAAAATTGATCTTCTCCTCTTGTCCTGACCATGTCACCACCCCCCCCTGAATATTTTCCTGTTTTCTCTCATATCACGCTGACCTTTGAGGCTCTATACATTTTTGCTGAGCCCCCTTGATTTCTGCTCCCATTTCCCTGTTTTCCCTACATTCCTTCAGATCCTCTCTCTTTATTGTTTCCTTTCCCTAATCTTTGTCTCTTTAGTCAACTCTTGGCTCCATACTCTTTCTCCCCACCCCATAATCTTGTGCTTGAATTGCTAAGCACCGTTTCCTGATCATCTGTCTGAACTAGAATGAACGTTTGACTGGGTTGATAGTACATACCTACCTTACAGGATGATTTTAGGGTTGCCAACTGTTTAATTGCACAAACCCAAACACCCTTGCCCCACCCCCTGCCCCACCCCTTCCCGAGGCCTCGCCCCTACCCCGCCCCTTCTCTGAGGCCTCACCCCTGCTCATTCCATCCCCCCTCCCTCAACTTTGATCACTTTCACTGGGCTGGGGCAGGGGGTTGGGGTGCGGGCTCTGGGCTCGGGGTTGGGGCTGAGGGGTTCGGAGTGTGGGTGGAGGCTCCGGGCTGAGCCTGGGGCAGGGGTGCAGGAGGGGATGTGGGCTCTGGGAGGGAGTTTGGGTGCAGGAGGGAGCTCAGGGCTGAGGCAAAGGGTTGGGGTGTAGGAGGGGGTGCAGGCTTTGGGAGGGAGTTTGGGTGCGGGAAGGGGCTCTGGGCTGGAGGTTAGGGTGTGGGAGGAGGTGAGGGGTGCAGGCTCTGAGTGGCGCTTACCTCGGGCAGCTCCCGGAAGTGACCGGCATGTCCAGCTCTTAGGCTCAGGGGTGGCCAGGTGGTTCAGCGCACTGCCCCTGCCTACAGGCACTGCTCTCACAGCTCCCATTGGTCATGGTTCCTGACCAATGGGAGCTACGGAGTCGGTGCTCGGGGCAGGGTTGAGGGCAGCGCATGGAGACTTTTTTATTTTTTAAATAAATAAATTAGGTAACTCTAATTTTCATGTTAAAATTCTGCAGGAAAATTTTGCACATACAATAAATTAAACCAACTGTGGGCCTCAGTCTGATCTCATTTACTCTGCTTTTGCACCGGTGTAATTCCATTGTATTTGGTGACGTTATTCCTGACCAACATCAGCGTCACTGAGTTTATAAGTGGGCCCTAAATTTGTTACTTCTCCTATACCCCAAAAAGGCTGGTAACCACTGCATTAATTGTTTCTAATCTTTTTCAGCTGTAGTCATCATAAGTATTACCTGGAACAATAATTCAATAAACAATTGCAGATGTAATTATGAATTTATAGCTGACAATGTCCCTTTAAAGTTATCAGATTCCCTGCCAAGTTCCTTGTCTGGTAGAATACATTTTTCTTGTTTGATTTATTCAGGTCATTCCTCTACTAATTCACCAGATGCCATTATCCCTTCTGTCATACTCACAAGCTGAGTCTCTTCACCATACTCTTCCGAGGTTTCGGTGACGTGGTGTTAGTGTCAGCAGCTGCTTCTATCTCACATGAGAGGCCATAACTACAACAGGGAAGATTTGTTTATTTGAGGGAGTTAAATATCATTTTATCATCATGCATTATGGCCTCAGACTAGCAATAATTTAAAGAGAGCTATTCAGTTACTCCAGTTTCAACAAGAGATTGCCGCAAGGCAGCACAGAGAAACATCAGCCTGCACGCATTTTAGCTTGAGGAAAGGAGTATTTGCTTTTTTTTACAATAGTTTAAAAAGAATTCAAATGTGTTTTTTGATCATATTAACTATACCAAGGGTCGGCAACCTCTGGCATGCGGCTTGCCAGGGTAAGCAACCTGGCGGACCGGGCCAGTTTGTTTACCTGCCACGTCAGCAGGTTCAGCCGATCGCGGCTCCCACTGGCCGCGGTTCACTGTCTCAGGCCAATGGGTGCGGCGGAAAGCAGCACGGGCGAGGGGGCCACAGCTTCCCGCCACCCCCATTGGCCTGGGACAGCAAACCACAGCCAGTGGGAGCCACGAACGGCCGAACCTGCCGACGCAGCAGGTAAACAAACTGGCCCAGCCCGCCAGGGTGCTTACCCTGGCGAGCCGCGTGCCAGAAGTTGCCGACCCCTGAACTATATCATAAAAGCAATCTAAGAAAAGGGATTATATATACAGTGCAGGACGGGACTGAACACTGTCACTATGTTTAAACTGAAATCGGTGTCCTTTGACGATGAATTTTATAGTACTGTGAAGTATGTATCATAGGTTCACACCTCTAGGTAATATTGAGTGTATATGTATGCACACACACAGACCGACAGACATACAGGTCAGACACAACACGCTATAACATTTTAAAGTTGAAAACCAAATTCCCAATCTCAAAACTAAATCCTGCAAAGTGTTAACCAAGTTTTCACAAGCTGTGAGCTAAAAGGCACACATACATGCTGTATCCTTGATTTACGGTATATTTAAATACTATGAGACTATCTAAGACAGACATAGGTCATACACATAGATGGAAGGCTGGACATGAAAAACATGCTCCCTTGAGTGCATTGATAGTCTCACCTCTCCTCCTCTGTTAACAGCCGCTGTCTCCTGAACCATCGGATGAATTTTTGGTCTGGCGTCATGCAATAGCTATTACAGGAAGATTGCAAGAGCTTAATTTGGGCAATTACTTCAAACTCCTAAGGAAACAAATAATCAAATAGGAATTTTAATTAGAAATCAAAACAAAGCCAAATACAGACTCATTCACATACAAAGCAAGGATAAGTGGGCAGAACACATGCACCAATAATCACAGGACGAACTAAAGACTGCTTCATTCTTAACTGAATACCCAGGCAATTTTAGACACCACAAAGCAGTTTTTCAACAACAAAATCCGTCTTTTGTTTTCCCACACAGGTTTTGGTTTTTGCAAGTTTCATCAAAGCTCCATAGGTTAAAATATGGAAAAATAGGACAAACTCCCAACACCAGGAACTCTGCCTTTCGGTACAACTGATTCTGAGAGAGACAAACTCTAATGTGAGTTTAGCACTGGCATCAGATGCCAGAATGACAGTGCTGCACACTGAAGTTATAGACTAGGGACATCATGGAAAATAGCAGTGAAAGCTTCCACACACTGTCCCACTCACATGCCTCATCCCTGACCCAGATGGACCACCCTTAGAGGGAGTTCATTCTCTGTGCTTCTTTGATCCTTACATTGCTGAGACTACAAACAAGGCTGTCCATAGTGCTGACTGATGAAGAAATCTGCCTTCCACTGCCTTGTATGTTGTGCAGCCATTTATACTTGTGTAATGTGAGTGTGACCTGCTACCCCTGGTGTGAACGAATGGAGAATTCGGATTTGGTATTGTTTTATACATGCTTTGCTGAGGTGTAAATTACAGCACAGGGTGGAAGGCAGAGCAGACTCAGCACCTAGGAACTGGACTGAGACTACCAACCAACCATCCATCAGATGGCAACAACTTTCATTTACTACCAATCTGGGCTGAACTGGGCCGATGACTTAGTCAAAGGAGCTTTTGTGCCCCACTATCAATACCCTGAGCCACCCAGTCATAAATAAAAGGGAAGTTTAAAATGTGGTTTATGGAGCTGGGAATCAGTTAAGAGTAAGGAAATGGGCCTTATCACAGCAAAAATCAAAGTCTGCGCTGAGTCCCTGAAAAGGAGATTTGCCTTTGGTTTGTCTTTATTCAGACAGATATGACCCAAGCACATTGCCTTCGACGCGGCTTTTCTTTACCTCTTTATCTGTGCAACCAATGCAGGGCAGATTGAAAGGGCAGGCTGAGAGCATTTATTTCTCCACCCCGTATCACCCTTTCATTCTCCTCCGCATCCTTTCTTTGGATCCAATGAAGCAGATTAATGCAGCAAACTAAGGAAGTTTACGAGACTCACGCTATGCTTTCTAAAAAGCAAACTTCGCTTACTAGCATGTCTGTTCTGCTATTGATACGTTGGATTTATGAGATAACAGACTTCTTCCACTGATGCTCATGGGCAGTGAATGTACAGTCCCCATGCATAAATGTTCTAGAAGTATATTGACTAGTGCTTAGGACTTCCTTTCTCCCGTAACACCCATTCAATTATTGGCAGTCCTTCCTTCACTCCCCAGCCTCTTCAGGCTTGCGTGGGCTCACACACATAGCGGTCTACTGTTCTATCCTTATTTGCGGGTAACACCCATTGAAGTCAATGGTCATTGGGAATGCACCAGGGGAAAAGAGTAAGCCCCTAGAGTACAGTACAACTAGGATTCCCTACAACAGGGTGGCAACAAAATGCTAGTCATGGAAGAAGTTCAGACTTACCCGTCTCCTCTTCTCAAAGTTTATCAGCCCGCCCTGTATGAAGCAAAGAGAACAGGGATCACTGAAGAATCCAATGTGCATATATTCAACAGCAGTGTAATGAAGTCAGAGAGTGAAAGTCACATGGTCTCTTTGAGCAAGGACCTTTTAGAGGCCTGAGTTTTCTGATGGGTAAAGAATTTGGCAGTTGCATGCTAGTCCCTACTGGAGCTCTGTCTCTGGACTGACCGGCAGTTTGGTTAAGAAGGAAGCTTCAATGCTGGAACAGGTAGAGCATGCTTCAGGTCTGGCTGAGGTGTGCTGTCAGAACTCTGCTTGACTTCTGCCTGCACTACAAGTGGCTCAAGCCAGGGTTCCCAAACCTTGAGTTTGTAAGCACCAAGAGAACACACCGATACATACACACACACAACTGACAAACAAACCCAGTACAGAATTACGTTTTGTGTGTATTCTGAGTCACAGCTGCTTCCTTTAGATGATCCTTGCAAAACTATCAAGAAAATTTACTAGCCCAGCCATAAACATTCTCTAGCCCATCCTCACTACAAACACCAACACCAAAATATTCAAACTTGAATACCTAAAGTGTAGCTCCTAATTCCATATTGTGACAGACCCAGACCAGTGGGGTACAGGACTCTGGTAGAGGGCAAATATACTGGTCACTGGATGAGCAGTTTTCTGTTCCCTGAGTGACCAGAGCAGGGGCTGCACTAGAGTAATCAGGAACCTGCTAGAACCAATTAAGGCAGACAGGCTGATTAGATCACCTGCAGCCAATCAAGGCAGGCTAATCAGGGCACCTGGGTTTAAAAAGGAGCTCACTCCAGTTTATGGTGTGCATGTGAGGAGCTGGGAGCAAGAGGCGCAAGGAGCTGAGAGTGAGAGGGTGTGCTGCTGGAGGACTAAGGAGTACAAGTGTTATCAGACACCAGGAGGAAGGTCCTGTGGTGAGGATAAAGAAGGTGTTTGGAGGAGGCCATGGGGAAGTAGCCCAGGGAGTTGTAGCTGTCATGCAGCTGTTCCAGGAGGCACTATAGACAGCTGCGATCCACAGGGCCCTGGGCTGGAACCCGGAGTAGAGGGTGGGCCCGGGTTCCCCCCAAACCTCCCAACTCCTGATCAGACACAGGAGGAGTTGACCCAGACTGTGGGGATGATCACTGAGGTGAGCAAATCTGTCAATAAGCGCAGGACCCACCAAGGTAGAGGAGGAACTTTGTCACAATATTAAAGCACCCAAAAAAGTGTGCTGCTTTTCAAAGGTGTTGAGTATTTGCAGCTCCCAATGACTTCCTTGGGATTTGAGGAGTTTAAAACTTCTGAAAATCAGACCACTTTTACATAGGTGCCTAAATAAGGATTTAGGGGCCAACTTCAAACAGCCAAGTTTTAAAATGCTGGCCCTAAAGTGCAACCCATTTTCCTGCAAATCACCCCCCACATTCTTTTTCATTGATCCTTGGTCACACTCACACTAACGTGGCCACACGTGTCCCATTCACTCATAATTCACTTGTGATTTGTCCAATTCTCTCCTTCCCCCTCAGATCCATCCATTCTATTCACCTCTGGAATGCTATGGAACCTCTGCCCCTGGTCACGATCTCTTGGGCCTGTCCTTCCCTGCCTACACTAAGGTTGGCCAGCTGAAGAGGAGGGAGAATCCTACCCATAAAAGGCCTTCACTGCTCAAACAATTACAAAATGAAGTAAGACCATGTTGAAGAACTTAACTTCTCAAGTTGAAGAGCTGAACTTAAGACAATGTTGTGGTGTTGAGTTTCCCAACACGGAAGGGGGAAGTTTATATTTTTTGTTAAAGTTTTAATTAAAATAATAAAAAATTTTATACTCTCATTAGGATTTTTTCAAGCAAAACATAAATTTTGAGCATAAAGTACCACACTTAAGAATGTCCTAGTAAATAAGCTCCATTATTAAATTCAGCAATAAAAATATTGCTCATCCTCCCCATCTATAACGTTTGACATTGCAAACTCCTCTATATGTCTGTGAATGTTTCATATGAGGACGTGACAAAAGCGAAACATACAGAACCATCAGGATTTGTCCTCAGTGGTGGCTAGTAAATCTGTTGGCCCAATTATCACAACTGCAGGGAGAGGGGTTAGAATTCAAACCTACCTCTATATAGTCCTGCAGCGCTGTGTCAAGCATGGTCAGGTCTGTAAGAAAGGTGCCAAGGTAGGGGACCGTACCCTGCATTACTCCCTGCAGACAATCAGAGCAGTGTCTGGTTAATTGTCAGAGAAAGGCTATGAATTCCAGCCGGTACATGATGAGATAATATATTATACAGAGTAGTCAGCTGAAAGCCTGCAGCAAAATTCTGAGCCTGATTCTGTTCCATTTAAATCAATAGGAATTTTGCCATTGACTTCAATGGGAGTGGGATGGGGCCATTGTTATTCAAACAAATGAATGGATATTGAAGAGTGGATATATTCAGGGCCTCTCCAACACTAGTTCCTGCACACAGAATTCCTACTGCTGTCCTACAGGTGGAATGAGTGTAAAATATACTAGAAGGAGCACAAACGCCAGCATTCCACAGCTCCCTTCAGACTGTGCAGATGGCTCCTAACACCTTGTGTAAATAGCCTTTTTCTGTGGCTCATCTCAGTCGGTCTTTGCTTTTTATTGAAATTATAAAATCATGTGATTACATTCCCATTTTTTCCCTTCAAGCTGGGTACGTCTGCCTTGGGATAATCACTGTGTTCTAATTAACTCAAGACTCAACTTTCAACCTTCCTAAGTCTTCTACCTTATTTGGAGTCAGGGTTGTTTCTATATCAGTGAGGAAAAAATTCTCACTGCTACTAAAACCAGCAAAAAGATTCATATATTTGCCAGTCAACCAAAATGGAAAATATTTAGCAGTTTTTGCTTCCATTTCCCTGTTTCCAGATCTCTCCTCTTAGTCAGTTTGTCTGAGAAAGCTGTTTGTTTCAGCAAACGTTCCACTCCCAATTTCATCAGGGTAAAAAGCAGTTTTCACTGGCAAAAATGGAAACAGGCACGTCTTATGCATAGGTGCCGACTCTGTGGAAAAATTAGTGGGTGCTCTGCACCCACTGGCAGCCAAGCTCCCCTCACCCCCCACACCTCACCTTCTCCCCCTCCCACCTCGAGCACACCGAATCCCTGCTTCTCTGCCTACCTCCCAGCGCTTAGGACTTTCTAGGAGGGATGGGGGAGGAGCGGGGATGCGGCGCTCAGGGGAGGAGGCGGAGAAGAGGCAGGGCAGGAGTGGAAACTTGGGGGAAGGGGGCGGAATGGGGGTGGGGTGAGGGCGGTGCAGGAGTGGGGCCAGGGGCGGGGGTGGGGTCAAGCACCCACCAGGAACAGTGGAAGTTGGCGCCTATGGTCTTATGGAATCATCTCCTGTAAAAATCTGTGCAAAGTCCATAAAAATTAAGCAGATCTCTCAAAAATCCTGGGAGTTCCTGTGTGTTTCATGAACTCACTGACGTGAATGACAATTTCCCTTTGACCAGAACTAATTTTCCTGTAACATCACATAACTTTTCATTTTTTTGCAGTAAACATTTTACCAAGTAAAAATTGGTTATTTTTACACAGCTTTGTTTAAAGGGGAATAGAGATTGCTACTGGAGTCTGAATCAAAGCTCCTATGCTTCCTTAGGAAAGATGACCAGCCAGTCAGAGGCTATGGATATCTGACTACAGCCATTAATCATTTATTGCTGTCTCATGCGGCGGTTTGAATAAATTTCTGAAAGTTTTGAAATTAAGGCCCAAGTCCTCAGTCCTGCATCCAATCCTGAGAAGCTGGGC
Source organism: Mauremys mutica (assembly GCF_020497125.1). Taxonomy (NCBI): domain Eukaryota; kingdom Metazoa; phylum Chordata; order Testudines; family Geoemydidae; genus Mauremys; species Mauremys mutica. The sequence continues at coordinate 54,945,163 of NC_059079.1, forward strand.
TGGCCACTGGGTAGATGGAGGTGGAAGCGAAGGAAGTAACTCTAGGCACCCTTATTTACTCCTGCTGTGGATAGATAAGTGGCTATTGGTGCAACAGCAAATACTCTGGCACCACCATTTCTCCTCCAACTCCTGCAGTCTTTTACAGCACTTCCTCATTTCAGGCATTTGATAGATACGTACGTTTTGTAAATATACTTCTTGTGGCAGTTTAGTAAATTTTATGGGAGTTTTTGGAGCACAGGACAGCTGGGATTCTCAAATTATCTGCTCAGTGACAGCTAGGGTGACCAGATGTCCCGATTTTATAGGGACAGTCCCATTATTTGGGGCTTAGTCTTGTATAGGCACCTGTTACCCCCATTCCAATTTTTCACACTTGCTCTTTGGTCACCTTGTGAAAGTTTAGAGACACCAGGTGTGTGTGGGGGGGTGATATTGTTTATTGGACCACCTTCTGCTGGTGAGAGAGAGAAACTTTTGAGCTTACACAGAGCTCTATTTCAGGGCTGGCAAACTGGAAGAAGAGCTCTGCACCAGCTCCAAAACTTGTCTCTCTCCCCAACAAAAGTTGGTCCAATAGAACATATTACCTCACCCACCTTGTCTCCCTAATATCCCATGACCTGACATGGCTACAACACCACTGCATACAATAATTCTGTTACAGCTTGGCAGTTCAGCACACACCATATAATATCTGTACAGTACATAAAGATGTATTATAAACTCCTGTTCATGTTCTGTTTTATACTGTAATGTCTGTTTATTAATACATAGACATTTATACAGAAAGATTATTATAGGCCATATGTTAAAAGGGACAGAGTTAAGGTTAGGAGTACTTGTGGCACCTTAGAGACTAACAAATTTATTTCAGCATGAGCTTTCGTGAGCAAAGTTAAGGTTGAGTGTTCAATCTTCACTGTTTAAGTTCCTTGACACTGTGTACTTGCTTGATCAACCTCACTCTTGTATTGACTCTAGGGTTTTTGCATGGTATAATGTGCTATTTGCTCTGTTTCCTAAAATGCATTTCGGGATTTTGCTTCTATTATCCCAGGTATAAATTCAGAGAGAAGAGAGAACAGCATGCTGCACACACCATATCTTTCTGGAGCTGAAGCCGCCTCTGGGTCCTTTTCTGGTTCTCTTTCACACTACTGTCCAGATTTGCAAATTTGGATGTTCCTTCCTATGGAGTGAATGAAAGGGCAATTAATGGAGGACATTATTGGTAGGATTGAAATACATGAAAATTCACCCAACTGAGCCCAATCCACACTGCCCTGAGGTTCAGAAATGGGTGCTTTTTTGCTTGTTTAAAAAAAAAAAAAACTTTAAGGCTTCTGCACTGCTGGGGTTTGTTGGAGAAAATCATACCAAATTCCCACAAGGGAGTTTGTCTCCAAAACAGTCCTGGCCCAGGCGAAGCTTAGAAGAACCACAAATCAACTGAGATTTTTAAGTTCAAGAAGCTTGAATATGCGCCATACATTTGGGTTCTCATCCGAACGCAGCATCTGGGCCTTTTGTCCTTAGACCGCTAACTTATTTCGCAATCAGCAGTTTTACAAACAAACATCTCCCCTCTGTTATGTAACACGCTGCCGTTTTTCTTTTTTTATACAGTGACTCTATGATATGATGACTAACCTCTATGGTTTTCCGAGTAATACAGAGACATTCAGGAAATAAAAGTGTTTGTTTTAGATTTGCACAATTCGAGCCTGAGGGATTTAGGTTTTCCAATAACTATATGAATGGGAGCCATATTTCATAACAGTTCTGTAGCCTTTGCCTTGTGATGTTAATTTATTTCTGAGATTATGACCCCCTTTTTCTAGTGAGTCCCAAAACAATAATAAATAATAATTTGCATTTGTAAAGCTCCTTTTGTAGGATCTCAAGGTACTTTATAAATGTTAATTAATCAAGACTCCCAACATTCCTATCAGATAGGTGAGTAATATGACACCTATTTTATAGTTGGGGAAACAAGGAGTTTAAGTGACTTGCCCAGGGTCATATAACAGTAAGTTGCAGAGACAGAAATGGAATCTAGAAGCCTGAACTCCCATAAGAACATAAGAATGGCCATATTGGGTCAGACCAAAGGTCCTTCTAGCCCAGTATCCTGACTTCCGACAGTGGCCAATGCCAGGTGCCCCAGAGGGGATGAACAGAACAGGTAATCATCAAGTGATCCATCCCTTGTCGACCAGTCCCAGCTTCTGGCAAACAGAGGCTAGGGACACCATATCCATCCTGGTTAATAGCCATTGATGGACCTATCCTCCATGAATTTATCTAGTTCTTTTTTGAACCCTGTTATATTCTTGGCCTTCACAACATCCTCTGGCAAAGAGTTCCACAGATTGATTGTACGCTGTGTGAAGAAATACTTCCTTTTGTTTGTTTTAAACCTGCTGCCTATTCATTTCATTTGGTGACCTCTAGTACTTGTGTTATGAGGAGGAGAAAATAACACTTCCTTATTTACTTTCCCCATACCAGTCATGATTTTATAGACCTCTATCTTATTCCCCCTTAGTTGTCTCTTTTCCAAACTGAAAAGTCCCAATCTTATTAATCCCTTTTCATATGAAAGGTGTTCCATACTCCTAATCATTTTTGTTGCCCTTTCCTGAACCTTTTCCAATTCCAATATATCTTTTTTGAGATGAGGCGACCACATCTGCACACTGTAGTCAAGATATGGGCATACCATGGATTTATATAGAGGCAATATGATATTTTCAGCCTTATTATCTATCCCTTTCTTAATGATTCCCAACATTCTGTTAGCTTTTTTGACTGCCGCTGCACATTGAGTGGATGTTTTCAGAGAACTAACCACAATGATGCCAAGACCTCTCTGCTCGGTGGTAACAACTAATTTAGATCCCCATCATTTTTGTTATGGTTATGTTTTCCAATGTGCATTACTTTGCGTTGATCAACACTGAATTTAATCTGCCATTTTGTTGCCCAGTCACCCAGTTTTGTGAGATCCATTTGTAGCTCTTCACAGTCTGCTTTGGACTTAACTATCTTGAGTAGTTTTGTATCATCTGCAAATTTTATCACTTCCTGTTTACACCTTTTTCTAGATCATTTATGAATATGTTGAATAGGACTCGTCCCAGTACAGACCCCTGGGGAACACCACTATTTACCTCTCTCCATTCTGAAAACTGACCATTTATTCCTATCCTTTGTTTCCTATCTTCTAACCAGTTACCGATCCACAACAGGACCTTCCCTCTTATCTTATGACAGCTTACTTTGCATACAAGCCTTGAGTGAGGGACCTTGTCAAAGGCTTTCTGAAAATCTAAGTACACTATATCCACTGAATCCCCCTTGTCCACATGCTTGTTGACTCCCTCAAATAATTCTAGTAGATTGGTGAGGCATGATTTCCCTTTACAAAAACCATGTTGATTCTTCCTCAAGAAATTATGTTCATCTATGTGTCAATTCTGTTCTTTACTATATTTTCAATCAATTTGCCTGGTACTGAAGTCAGGCTTATTGGCCTGTAATTGCCGGGATCATCTCTGGAGCCCTTTTTAAAAATTGGTGTCACATTAGTTATCCTCTAGTCATTTGGTACAGAAGCTGATTTAAATGATAAGTTACAAACCACAGAAGAATTACTCATGCACATGGTGCAGAAGGCTTGTAGTGCTCTAGATTTTAGAGCTGGAAAGACCTCTTGGTTCATCCACCAAGCCACTTCTGGCTTATTCCATACAGTACTGTGACAGAGTGCTGGGCAACAGCAGCTGTACCAGCACTCTGATCACTGACCACCAATTATAGCACCCCAGAATAAACCTGAGGGGTAAAGCTGTGCCTAATTGATAGGCTGGGATGGGCTAATGAGCTCATTAGATTAGAAAATAGAAAAGACACAGGAAGGAAATGCTGAGGGGAGCAGAAAGAGACTGACAGGCTTTTGCAAGACAGAGCCAGGAGACATCTCTTAGGGGAAAATCTTTTCTGTCTCCACGCTTCTTGGCTGAGTGAACTAAGGACAGTATGCTTATAAAACAACACTGCACAGGTTTGTAACAGTGCTGGGGGGAACACTAAATAAATTGCACAAGGTGTTTGAACTGAAGGGGTCCCCAAGCAGTTTGTATCTAGAAAAGAGACAGGAGCGAGATGCTGCCCTGTCAAAAGTGTATTCAGCTGTTTTGGTCCACTCCAGTTTTAGATGTCTCAAGTGATAAGTCTGCTACAACGTCCTTGGGAAGACTATTCAAGGATGTGGCAGTCCTCATAATTAGGAAAAAGAGATTTCCAGGCTTCATCTGAAGCTAGTCTTCGGGTTGTCACAAGTGGAACGAAGTTAATAAAACAGCTGAATGAGATCATCATAAGCTCATTTCATTGCCTTCAGAATGGTTTGCAGAATAAGATCTGGCAGGAGCCAATAGGTCTGTCCTCGGGGATGTTTAACATTTAGTTAATTAAACTGCTCTGGATAGATATGGACTCCTCTCAATATTTATTACTGCTTCACGTGCTGTAAAACATTTTGATAAATGTCTCATAAGTAGCTACTGCCCACCAAGTTTGAATACAATCACCCACCATCACTGAGCCTTTGCCCAAAACTCAGTGTTTGACATTATAATGCTGAGGTGAAATATAAATTCCTAGACAGACAGACTAGATATAGACTGGATAGAAACAGACTGAATTAGACAGAGCTCAGAGAAATCTAATTGAACCTTCCCTTAGTTTCTAAAAGGTTCATACCAACATGCTTCACTACCAATATTTCTCATTTTCAGGGGCCTCTGAACTTTTGGGGTTCACCCAGGTCTGACAGCAGAATTCCCAGACTACTGCAACACAGACTGTTTTGTGGCATTTCTGGCCACACACACAGCAGGAAGCCTGCTCCTTCCAGATTCCCAGCCCTGTTTTGTAGTTCCAAGAAGGTGGGGATAGTTTGGACAAACATCTTGGATGAAATCCTCAGCTGGAATAAACTGACATAACACCCACTGCAGTCAAAGGAGCTGTGACAATTTACAGCTGCTGAGAATCTGGTCTCTGTATTTTTTTATGCTCATCAGTACCGAACCTTTCTAGATGAAGGTATGACTAATTGAAAGGCTATCTAGAACAGCTGTAATTCTGGGAAGTACTTCTGCATCCTTTGCTGTTGTGCTATTTTGCAACTTCTTTGAGCTGCGCTCCTCAGTGAGACAACAGATATCTCAACACCTTCTACAGCACCTGTTCACTAGTAGACAAATCCCATATTCCATCCCAACCTTCCAGTTGTGCATGGCATCAGTGCCAGTGGAACCAATGCAATTCTGCTGTGCTAGGGGGCAGAAAGGTCACACAGGAAGCAGGCATGCACACTCCTTACTGTGCTCTGTAAGGCTCCCTACAATGGAGCCTGGGGGGGGCGGGGTTTGGGCGACTGGACAGGCGACAAAGTTCAGCACTGACACAGATCATGACTCTTGCTCTCAGCCTCATTCTCACCTTCATTAGCAGCTCTCTACTTGTCAGATAATTGTCATGGTCTGAGAAGATATCGGACAGCTCTTCAAACATCAGCATCCTGTCCCTAGGCAGAAGAGGAATTAAGTCAATTATTGATTACAAAGCAACCTAAATCAAGCCTACATCATTATTATCCAGTTTTCCACAGTGATGAAGGACTAGAGAACAATCAAACATGTAAAAGGTGGGTCAGCACAGAGACTCATTCACTGATGTGCTGAGCCTCCTCAACTTCTCTTTTTGCTGGCTCAGCATTTTGCAAGATTGCATAACCATGAAAAGTAACCCTTTCTCTTGCTGTTCTCTGTGTAAGGTTGTATGGTGCCACAACAGGGATATGCGTGCCATCCATTGCTCCACTGCAGCCTGGGAATCTCACTGCTTCAAATCCATCCACTATGTCCTGCATGTTGCTGAGAGTCACAGTCATAACGGCCCTGCACACACAGCAGTGGATTTTCCAACTCCAAAATGGTTGCCCAATGACCAATAGCAATCTGGCAGTGCAAGTTTCCACAGTGTGATTGCTACTTGCTTCTCTGCTGTCAGTGCAGCTCTCATCTTGGCGTCCTTGCACTGGAAGGTTGGGGTGAGCTTGCACACAGATCCAGGAATGTGGCCTTGAGTATCTGAAAGTTCTGCAGCCACTGCTCATCATCCCAAACCTGCGTTACGATGGAATCCCACCAGTCATGCTTGTTTCTTGGGCCCAGAAGCGATGCTCCAACATCGGCAGCTACCCAGTGAATGCCACCAATCAACTTGATTTGGTTCTCGCTATGTCTCACAGCAATCTGTCCGCCAAGAAATCCTCATGTTCCATGCTGATTAGTTTTTTCTTACAGCTCTGCAAATACCACAGGATTGTGCGTCCTGTGCTTGCAATGCTTATGACAGTAGTGCAGAGCTGTGCAGGCTCCATACTTCTGTCAGAGATGGTAGACAGTGAGGAGGGCTGCATGGGTTTGTGGGGTTTTTAAAAAAGGCACGAAAATTATGAGATTTAGATAACATTATGGAATGGAGACAGTTGCATGCTGGGAAACTGACCCCTTACTCCCAGTCACCCTTGCGTGACTCACATCTGCCCCACCGTGCTTTGCCAAAATTTCCCAAAAAACAGTGGATTGGATGGTGGAGGGCTGCACTCTAGGCTACCTACCCATGGTGCACATCACCATGCATCGACACAAACACTCGTGGTGAGCATGCACACTGCCAATGCAAGAAGCCAAGTATGCACACTCACAAACAATATACTAATTGTGGCAGTCTTCTTATTTGCATCAGCAAAAGTTTGTACTATAGACCTGCCCTAAGCATAACTGTACTTTGTTTTTGTTGTGGGCCAGTCAGAGGAAAGGAGCTAAAAGGACAGTGGGAGGATTACTTTGGAACAGACGCCCAGGTCTTCTTTAACCGGTAGATGGAGTTGGACTGTAGTGCTGAAACAATAGCCCTCAAGGAGGAAAAATTCTTCAGGATCCTACATTCCTGTAAAGGGAGGGATTAAAAAATAAAGGAGAGTTAAAGATCAATATTACAAGTGAGCTGGCGATTTCCTGTTTTTCTAATCTCACAGCTGCGGTGAATTCTTACTGCTCAATAGGCAGCTGTACAAATACAGTGCATCAAAAATGGCTCCCCTCTCCCTCCCCACCTACCAAAACCTTTATAGGTTTTGGCACTTAATCCTTGTTTTCTTCACTTTCATTTTTTTGTATAGCTTCCAGCTCTCCTAGTAAAAATACTAGTGGAGGTGGGTCTCTGAAGTCAAGCTAAAGAAAACAAACTTTATCCTATTAACAAGCACTTTATAATTACCTTCTCCCCCTGCTGGGGACAGTTGGGGCCTGCCTATTTGCAAGTTTGGCAAACTAAATGACAATTTAAAAATACACATATTCAGGGGTGTACGTTGTTTAAAGTAAGGGCTCTCAAACCTCTCCATGGGGGGAGCACATCTGAATAGAGAGACTGGCTCAAAGACATCTCCCTCCCATTTGTGATCACACCACATCTTTGTGGCAATTATAACAGGCTTATATGGAAGCAAGGAGGAGGTGGAAAAAGAACAAGCATCCTCTGACTAACCCACTCTCCAAAGAACTCATGAAAGTGTGTCCACAGCCCAGCAGTTCATGCACGCACATGCAAATACCACCTGCTCTGCTAGTCTCTAATATTAACATTAAAAGTCACATTTTAAAATGCAGCCTCTAACTTTAGTCACATGGTTTATGAGCACAAGCTATGCACAACTTTAGATGCGGTTTAAGAATTTACCTTATAATGTTAATATTAGACAGTAGCAGAGCATATGGTGATGGCATTTGGGCTATGTTTGTACTAAGGTTGGTGTCAAAAGACTGTAGTTGGGGCCAAAGTTCAGGATCAGACCTGATGATACCAAAAGCTCAAAAGCTATTCTTGTAAGATTTCTGGCACCTTGTGCCAAAATCTCACAAAACAGCTTTCTCACAAGATCTTTGGCAACAGGAGAAAACAAGTTTCTTCTTGGTTCGGGCTCAGCTAAGAACCCAAACCATAGGGGATGGTTTGGAGCCAGAAATCTGATCCTGAAACACTCTGCTCCCCAAACATGAAAGAGGTTGGGAAAGTAGGTGCCAGTGTGGGCCCATCTTTAGTTTACAGCTTCCACTGGATTTAAGAAAAACATCAGGACTCCCATTGTATATCCGTGTTTTCAGATGTTCATTTTATTCACTACAGGCTAAACATTTTTCTGCCTCAGGGTTTTTTTTAAGAATTGCTTTGCCTCTTTTTAAGTGACACAAACATAAAACAATCAGAAGCTTTCCTGTACCTGAAATACTCAAAAATAAAATTCCTTTTTAAAATCAAGGTTAACAGGCAATTAGTGATTCCTTTTTTATTTTGAAAGAAAATATTTAATGTAGAAAATTGGCCGTTCTTGCTCAGTAATTTTAGATCCGAGATGGAGTCTGAAGGGCTGGCAGTTAGAAAAAACATATCTTGACTTTTAAACGTATCAAAGTGGCTCTGAAGTCATTGACAGACAAACATGGAACCCCACACTGCCTTATTTACAGAGTCATTTTTATAGTGACTAATTCCAGTTTAATGGGCAGATTCTCAATCACAGACACCTAAATATGCAAAACATTCATTTGTGCATGCAAAATAAGCAATTCTATTTAGAAGTATGTATAGCTAGCCATTCTGCCCATGCAATTACTTGACTGAGTGTGCACATACATTCTTCATGGGTTCAACTAGGGCTGCAGTATTTAATTTTGTGTGTGAATTTAGGATTGGTGAAAGATGCTAGATTGATAGTCCTGGAGGCTGAAGGTCAAAGATCAGATACTATGTGGGCAGTGACAGCCCAGACTTCCCCTGTCACTGCTACTACCCTCTCAATATGCATCCCCTGTCCTTGAGGGATCACCCCAGGAATGAGAAGGTAGCTTAATCTCCATTCAATCCTTCACCTCTTAACTCCCAAACAAGGGTGTCCATTAATACCTTGGATGATGGTTTTTGTGATTGACACCTGTGTACCAGAAAACAAGACTGACACCATCTAAGCCATTTCACACTGGCCATGAAAGAACCATCAGATGATAACACAAGTTGATCACCTACTGATTTAGGCTGAATTAGAACTGCCAATGTAGAGGTGAAAGACTCTACTTCCCATAATACCACCTAGTCCTTATGTGCCCGTTTCATCAGTCAAGCTCAAAGTGCTTTACAAAGGAGCGATCATTAGCCCCATTTTACAGGTGGGGAAACTGAGGGACAGAAAGTTGAAGCAACGTGCCTAGAGTCAGCCAGCAGAGTTCCCTGAGCCATCCATTCCCACCTGTCTAGGTGCCAATACTAACAATTTTGCTTCTAGGGGCATAAAAACAAATTAAGACTGGAAAACTCAATATTTGTCCTGATTTTTTGAGTATTGCTTATTTTGTATCCCTTTGCAAGAATCCATGATTCTTTAATGTGCGTTAGCTTTATTTTTAAAGGAACACTGAAGCATTCAAACAAAACTATCTCAGTGCCAGCAGCCCAGCCCTCATGAGCACAGTTCATAAAGCATCCAACAAATAGAAGATACAATCTAAAAAATTAGGAAGCCAGGGTTGCCGAAGGAACTCAGACAAAATGATATCATGCAAACAAGTGAGAAACATATGGAATCAATTACTAGGGAAAGCAACTGAAACAAAGAGTAAAAAGGAGTTCTAGAGACACCTGGGGTATGGAGAAAAGCAGGGAAATAGGATTAAGATGAAGCAAAGAAAGGGCAGGCATCTTGAACCAGACGACCTTTCCTAACATTTCTTCTGGTCTTTTGAGTAAATCTGTAACTACAAACTAGGGACCATGCCCAATGGACAAAGTAAATGAGTCCGTAAGCAAATATACTGCAGTGTCAAGAGTTATTCAAAACAACAACACTATGAGCAAGAACTTAATTTTTTTGCTTTTTCTCCAAAATACTTTTACTATTATTATTATTATTATAAATGTTGCGTCTGATCATTTACCTAAGTCTGACCATTTACTTTACTTTGAAATACGTTGTGTTTAAGTAAGTGAATATCTAGTTTGGTGATCTCATGTTTTAAATTCTAGTTTTATGGGATTTATAAATGGGGAAGGAAAGAAATTACAATTACCTGTTGAAGATGAAGATGAATTATTTCTAAGGGATTTTGTATTTCTGGTAGCCGAAACATAGACTCTCACTTGCATTCGATTCCTTCAAAATAGTTTCCATTTGCTCAAAAGCCCAGTTTCCCATTTAGAACAGGAGAAACACAAACTGGGATTAAAGCAAAGGGCACAGGAAGCACCTTTTACTGTTTTACTCATATTTCTTTGCCCACCCCTTGAATGTTGTGTCCAGTTCTGTTTGGCACATCTCATAAAAGGATACAGTGGAACTAGAAAAGGTTCAGAGAAGTGCAAGCAATGGCTTCCATACAAGGAGAGACTAAAAAGATTAGGACTGTTCAGATTAGAAAAGTGATGATGGGAGGGGGGGAATATGATATAGGTCTATAAAATGATGAATGGTATAGAAAAAGTGAATAGAGAAGTGTTATTTACTCTTTCACACAATACAAAAAACAGGGGTTACCTGATGAAATTAACAGGTAGCAGGTTTAATACAAACAAGCAAAAGTACTTTTCCCACAAAACACACAGTTAAACTGTGGAACTCATTGCCATAGGATGTTGTGATAGCGAAAACTATAAGTGGGTTGAAAAAAGAACTGGATAAATTCATGGAAAATAGGTCCATCAATGGCTATTAGCCAAGATGGTCAGAGATGCAACCCCATGTTCAGGACAACCCTAAACCTCTGACTGCCAGAAGCTGGGATGAGAAGACAGGGTTGGATGACTCCAACTGCCCTGTTTTGAACACTTCCCCTGAAGGTCTGCTACTGGCTACTGTCAGAGACAGGATACTGGGCTAGACAGACCATTGTTCTGATCCAGTATGGCCATTCTTATGTTCTTATGATATTTAAAGATTGTCCCTGAATCATCTCACACAGTTTACTCAGAAGTCATGAAGTGTCAAGAGGGATGCAATCATTCCTGGATAACTGATAAATAAGTATTAATAAATTTAGGCCTTGGGGGTCCATTAGTCTATTAATAACACAGAGTGCTACCATGTGGGAAGGCCCGCACTTGGAATCGAGCTTGGTTTCTCACCCCTATTCCGCACCCTCATGGCATCAAGGACTAAGAAAGAACGCTGCAGAATCATTGCACTGAGTCCGTCAAAGGGAGAACACCTATCGCTTTCCATTGACCCCCTCTGACTGATCGAGGCTCTAGAGGGAGCTTCATCCAGACCCTGCCTGCCCTAGATTATGGTGTAGATCATCAGCAGTGTGGAGGCCTTTTATAAAAGGGGTGAAGAGGAGTAAAAGGGCAGAAAAATCAGAGGATATTGGAGAACTCCCCTCTCAAAACAACAGATGGGACAAACTTTCAAATAAGGATGCAACAGGGGGACACACAAAAATGAGCAGCATCCTCTGCACTCATTAACGTTTGACTGTGTGTAAGCAAAACACATACCTGAGTGAGCAAATGGGCTGTAGATGCAACCACCCAGTCTATGTGGGGTTTTGTGGGCACCATCAATGACCTTATTACATTCCTGTTACACTTTCCTTGGGAAATATGGCCTAATGCATCTAACTTTAAGAGGACCTCGACAGAATTCCACTTCCATCAAGAAGATTAGTCATTTTTCTTTCCTAGGGAACATGAATTGTTTGACTTTGCAAACCTCTCTCACCATAATAATAGCACTGACACAGCACTTCCTACCTTCGAAGCACATGCATCATCCACTCATTAACACCCACAACGCTGTGATAAGGCAGCATTAACAACCTCGTTTTCAGGATGGGGAAATGCAGGATCTTGCCCAAGGCCACCAAGGGAGTCAGTGTGAAAAATAACTCGTGGACAAAGCACATGACCCCCCACCTCCCAACCAACCATTAACTGAAACAGGACAGAACGAATGCTTTACATGCGCAATATGAATCCATTTCTCAATGATCTTGGCTCTCTGCTGTGTTTTGAGGTCCTTGCCCTTCAGGATGGTGCTGACGACACATTTGGTAACTGCGTTGAACTGAGAGATGGTAGCTCTGATGGTGGGCGCCAAGTGTTTGTTTTCTTTCTTATCCCTCCGAGACCAGATGCACCCCAAGCAGTGGTGGGGCACCACTTTCTTAAAGAGCTTCTAGAACAAGAAAGAGGTTTGTAAATCAACAGGGCTCTCTGAGATTCCTATTGTTAGTATGTAGAAATACATCTTTTTACAGTAAAACTGAGAGTGTATTAACAGATAAATGCTCATTTTCTCTGATATGAAAATTTACTCTGCTCCATATATACTTGAGGACAAAAAGGAAATGTATCATGGTCAGCTAAAAAGTACTTAGAACACTTAGCTTGTTTGAGCTACTGGACGGCTGCACAGGGCTGGTTCTCGGGGAGGGGAAGCCGGGCAGTCGCCCTGGATGCCGTCTTCCAGGGGGTGCTGTACCACTGTCATGTTCAGCTGGGTTCCCTCCTACCCCCATGCTGATTGACCAGCCTTTTTTTCTTTGGTTCACTGAATGACCGTGTGTGTGTGTTTGGGGGTAGGGGTTAAATGTTTTCCCCCCGGCTGGCAAAAAGCTAAAGGGGGTGGGGGGAACCGTGTCTTGTGTATACACATATCACATATACAGTATGAATATATCTATTTATGTATACACACACACACACACACACACCTTTATCTGCATATCAAAAGATACCAATACTCAGGGGTGAAAGTAACTTACAGGACTTACCGGTACTGCCAGAGTCCTGAGGGGGGCGTGGCCTCATCTGGAAGAGGCGTGGCCTCTCAAGATTTAAAGGCCCTGGGGAACCAGCTGTGGCTGGGAGATCCAGAGCCTTTAAATCAACCAGGGGCTCCCAGCTGCAGAGGTGGCCGGGAGCCCCCGGGGCTCAGGGGCAAATTAAAGGGCCCGGGGCTCCAGCCGCCGGGGGGACCCCGACCTTTGCGGGGCTGGGGGAGGGATTTAAAGGGCCCAGAGCTCCTGCCGCTGAGGGAAGCCCGGAGCCCTTTAAATCCTGGCCCCAGCCCAGCCCAGCCCAGCCACCGTGGAAATCGATGCGGTCCAGCACGGCGCACTGGCTCTTGCCGGTACGCCGGATCGGACCGGACCGGCTTACTTTCACCTCTGACTGTATGTATGTGTATGTGTATGAATGTGTCACAAACAATGCAGCTGCAGCCTGCCACCGACCAGCAGCGACCCCAGCAACCGGCCCCTGTGGGCTGCTGCCTGCAGAGAGCCAGCAGGTGCCGCTGGGCTGGGTCTGCCAAGGAGTAAGTAACCAAGGCAAAAACCACAGCCAGCCAGCCAGGGAGGGAGCCGGGGGGGAGGGGGGGTCGTCAGGGGTGAATGAAGGACAACTGGAATAGCCTTTATGAAATATACAAGATATTTACAGAAAGTTTTGTCAATTTCAGCCTCTGCACTCTGCAGGCAGGACAAAACAAAAAGAGAACTGAGATTGCACCTGATGTCCTAAGGACATTTCAGGTGTTTAAATCAATATATAAAGAGGGTGGATTGGAATGAAAACTACTATTTCTTTCAAAGGAGGCACAATAATTTCCCTGAATATTCAGTTTTCCCCTCCAATCCCTTTGTGGTTTTGTCTATGGGGGCTATTTGCTTTCCTTGTGAATCTTTAGTTGCTTTAGCAAAATTGCTTTGCCCAAAATAAACCCTAATCATCATGACACATCTTTCCACCATGTTCTCCATGTTTTTTGTGTTGTTTTTTTTTAAACAGTAACATTTCAAAGAGGATCTGCAAGCAATTTGGACATCACAACCATGATCCTCTGCTGGGGAAGGAATGGGATAGATTTGAACTTGGAAATGGTTCCTGATTTTGATTGTGTTTAGGAGATCCCCTCATCCCGGGGGCAGAAAAGAACTGCCCCTGCCATGGTCACACACACCCAACAACAACTGGCAGTGAAATTAACAAGGATGCCAGAAACGGCTCTTAACTCTGGGCACTGAACTGCACAGGGAACAGCTGAGTTTAAACTGTTCTTTTGCAGGCAGCAGCAGCAGGCATCTCAGCCAGTGTCCCTATTGCAAGCTAGAGCCTAGAGGAGAACCCCTGCTGGGGGTGGGGAAGGAATGCAGAGCCTTGTCTGCAGCCTGGCTGGAGGAGGGGGACAATGTGACAGTGAGTTTTCCCCTTCCACCTGCTTTTATTAGCTCTGGGTTTAAGCTGTGCAGCCAAATGCTTGTATTTGTTGTGTATATTAGTATTGGAGAGATCTCCTCATCCCGGGGGCAGAAAAGGACTGCCCCTGCCATGGTCAAACACACCCTCCCCTCGACCCTCTCCCCCCAGCTACTGTGAGTGAAATTAACAAGGATGCCAGAAACCTAGCCCTGGGGGCTGAACCATCAGGGAACAGCTGAGTTTAAACTACTCTTATGCAGGGAGCAGGCTTCTCTCTCCCTCCCTCAGTCTCCTTTTCTTACCGGTCCTCCGTACCGGCCCGTACCAGCTTACTTTCACCTCTGCCAATACTATCCACAAGAACAGGCTAGTATGAGCATAGTAATTATAGGTGTCTATGTAAGAGTGAGATATAGTCACAACCAGTATCAGATATTAAACATATACTATGATCTCCTTGATCTTTACAAAAAGGCCATGAACTAGCAATATATATTCACACACACACACACAATTTTAAAAACCCTTGGCTGAATGCAACAATCCAACTGGCTGAAATAGGATCAGATAACCTAAGAGAGTTTTGTGTTGCTGCCCTGATAAGGCTAACAGCTTTCTGAAACACTACATTTGAATTGGTTAACATGAGTTAAAAAAAAAGATTAAAATAACAACACTAAGTACCCTAGCATTTTCCCCAGTAGCTTTTCCTCCTAAATGTACACAGTACTTACTGCATCCATGTATGTTAATTGCTCTGCCACAAGGTCTTCTGGGAAAAAAGAGAACTCTTCTGGCCCTCCAGTTTCCATTTCCTCTTCCTCATCAAAGCTGAAAGCGAAGGTGCTATGGAACCCATCTGTCCAGCATAGAAAATATAATATTACTTAGTAAAATACACATGCTAAACAGTACATTAAGGCCATTGTTTATTATTACCATTATTTATATTGGTAATTACCATTATTTATCTGTATTATAGTGAAGCCTACAGATCCTAACTGATGTCAGGGCTCTATTGTGCTAGGCATTGTAGTGAGACACATGATGGAAGAAAGTCCTTCCTCTGAAGAATTTACAACCAGCACAGACAAGACTTACAGGTATAAAAATTTCTCCCTCCTATAGCAGAACCTCATTAATCCACCCTTCGATAGTCAGTATGCTTTATAACCTAAAAAAATTGCACTATCAAAGGGCCAGATAGTGTCCCACATTCAGTGCATAGGGGACCTTTTGCATTCAGATTTAGACTCTCCTGTATGGAGGGGTGGGGTGTTAGACATTTCCTTGGTAGCAAACTCTCCTTCCTGGGGTCCTATAGAAATCCTGGTGTGGCTCAAGCTGGGGAAAAGAGAGAGTAACCCAATATGGTTCCCCTCCCTGCTCTGCAACAGGGCCGCTGGGGGGGGGGAAGTGGGGCAATTTGCCCCAGGCTCCGGGCCCCACAGGGGCCCCCACGAGAGTTTTTCGGGGGCCCCGGAGCGGGGTCCTCCACTTGCTCCAGGGGTCCCGGAAAACTCTCATGGGGCCCGAGCCCTCGGAGCTTCTTCTGCTCTGGGTATTTGGTGGCGGCGGGTCCTTCCGCTCCGGGGCGGAAGGACCCCCCGCACCAAATTACCGCCGAAGCGGGACCCATCGCTGAAGTGCCGGGTCTTCTGTGGTAATTCGGCGGTGGGGAGCCCCCGCCGCGGGCCTTCGGGGCACTTTGGCGGCGGGTCCCAGAGCGGAAGGACCCCCCGCCACCGAATTACCGCCAAAGCGGGGGCCCCCCGCCACCGAAGACCCCAGGCCCCCTGAATCCTCTGGGCGGCCCTGCTCTGCAAAGTTGATGCTGTCTCTCCATGGCAAGATCCTCCTTTACAGACTCCACAGGAGCAGCATTACTTGGGAGTGGGGAAATAGAGCTGGTGCAGAGGCACAGGGACTCAATGCAGATGGCTCTGACAGCCTGTGGCTCCCCCAAGATGCACAAAGATCCTAGAGGACTCTCCAGGTTTGGGGAGAAAACCATAGTTTAGTCCATCAGGGAAAACTTTCCCCACCACTCAAGGTTTAGGGAGGATCTCACCTAAAGGATCCATGAAGATATTTCATTCTCCCTAAGTCCCCATCCCACGGATTTTACTGTAGGAAGAGGAGATCCAGTCAAAAAAAAATACAAAAATTGGTGGACTCTCCCATCTCTCAACAAAGATTTAACAGCAAAGCTGTTGTAATGAGGTCTCAATTATTAAGGCTTGACAAAATATACAATACATTTCAGAGTATCTCTGAAGTATTTCATATCAAATTACAACTAAACAAATGTCAAAATAACAAAGGACATTATGTGATGGATCTTCCTTTTCCCCCAAAATGTTTGTTTTCTCTTTGTTCACTACCTTGCAAACTCTAGTTGCTCACATTGGGTCTCCCAGTCATTAGTGCAAGACTCTACTGTAACAAATTAGAACTATTGGAAGGCAGAGACAGGAATCCAGATACACCAATTTATTGACAGAGCTAAAGGAGGTATGTGGAAGTGTCCTCTGCAGACTTATCTGCAGATATTTTATAAAAATAAGCACATGGAAATGGATTTTCATTAGGGTTGTCAAGCGATTAAAAAAAATTATCATGATTCATTGCACTGTTAATAATAGAATACCATTTAAACATTTTTGGATGTTTTCTACATTTTCAAATATATTGATTTCACTTATAACACAGAATATAAAGTGTACAGTGCTCACTTTATTTTTATTACAAATATTTGCACTGTAAAAACAGAAGAAATAGTATTTTTCAATTCACCTAACAAGTACAGTAGTGCAATCTCTTTATCACGGAAATTGAACTTATAAATGTAGAATTATGTACAAAAAACAATTGCATTCAAAACTAACACAATGTAAAATTTTAGAGCCTACAAGTCCACTCAGTCCTACTTCTTGTTCAGCCAATCGCTCAGACAAACAAGTTTGGTTACATTTGCAGGAGATAATGCTGCCCACTTCTTATTTACAGTATCACCTGAAAGTGAGAACAAGCGTTCACACGGCATTGTTGTAGCCTGCATCACAAGAGATTTACATGCCAGATGCACTAAAGATTCATATGTCCCTTCACGCTTCAACCACCATAACAGAGGACATGTGTCTATACTGATGATAGGTTCTGCTCAAGAATGATCCAAAGCAGTGCGGACTGACTCATTTTCACTTTCATCATCTGAGTCAGATGCCACCAGCAGGTTGATTTTCTTTTTTGGTGGTTTGGGTTCTGTAGTTTCTGCATCAGAATGTTGCTCTTTTAAGACTTCTGAAAACATGCTCTACACCTTGTCCCGCTCAGATTTTGGAAGGCACTTCAGATTCTTAAACCTTGAGTCAAGTGCTGTAGCTATCTTTAGAAATCTCACATTGGTACCTTCTTTGTATTTTGTCAAATCTGCAGTGAAAGTGTTCTTAAAACAAACATGTGCTGGGTCATCATGATGACCGAGACTGCTATAACATGAAATATATGGCAGGATGCAGGTAAAACACAGAGTAGGAGACATACAATTCTCCCCCAAGGAGTTCAGTCACAAATGTAATTAATGCATTATTTTTTTTAATGAGCATCATCAGCATGGATGCATGTCCTCCGGAAGGTGGCCAAAACATGAAGGACCATACGAACGTTTAGCATATCTAGCACGTAAAGATCTTGCAATGACAGCTACAAAAGTGCCATGCGGACGCCTGTTCTCACTTTCAGGTGACATTGTAAATAAGAAGCAAGCAGCATTAACACCCGTAAATGTAAACAAACTTGTTTGTCTTAGCGATTGGCTGCACAAGAAGTAGGACTGAGTGGATTTGTAGGCTCTAAAGTTTTACATTGTTTTGGTTTTGAGTGCACTTATGTAACAAAAAAACCCTACATTTATAAGTAGATCTTTCACGATAAAGAGATTGCACTACAGTACTTGATCAGGTGAGCTGAAAAATACTGTTACTTTTGTTTGCCATTTTTACAGTGCAAATATTCTATTAAAAATAAAGTGAACATTGTCTACTTTGTATACTGTGTTGTAATTGAAATCAATACATTTGAATATGTGGAAAAACATTAAAAATATTTAATACATTACTATTGGTATTCTATTGTTTAATAGTGCAATTAAAACTGTGATAAATTGTGATTAATTTTTTTAAGTCAATCATATGAGTTAACTGCGATTAATTGACAGCCCAAATTTTCATAACAGTTTATGAAAATCACCTCTTTCCTCTTTTTTTTTTTGAGCACACTGCCCCTTGCTGCCTTTTTGCATCCTAGATTATCAAATTCAACTCCATGACACCCACAAGATCTTAAACAATCTTGTCTTCAACTCTGTTCTCATTTCCTTTACATACCTTCCTGCCCCTCCAGTCTTTTCCCTTACAGCCCTCTTTATCTTCTTTTCCCACTCCCATTTTCACACCTTCTGTCACGTTGTCCCTACACCCGAAGCAGCCTTCCAGTCCCCATCTGCGAAGAACACTCTCCGCCTTCAAATCCTTCTTTAACACCCATCTCTCAAACCTGCTATTCTCTTCCTGACATCACTAGTAATCTCCATACATTCCTGCTCCTGAACTGCTCTCCTGTGCTTGCCTGGCTGTATATTTTAAAGTTGCAAGCTCTTTGGGGCAGAGAACATGTAGTCTCTATGGCCACAATCTGGCAGTCTAATCCACAAAGGGTGGACCTGTGCAAAGCCCCATAGAGGTCTGCCCATATCAATCAGATTGTCAGATCCGGGTCTATATTTGTAAAGTTCATGTCAATGTATGGCATTAGATAGCATTAAATTATAACAATGATTATTATCGTGTATTCAAATCTGAACTTTGAAACAAATTATTGTTTCAGTTTTGTATAAGGTGAGCAGACGTAGAACGGACATGAAATAAAATGAGTCACCACTATAAAGCAGCTCTCATCAGACCCTCAAAATAACTTGTTAATTTTTATTAACTGCCTTTATCCTTGCAGCATTCAAGTAATTTTATTCTCATTCAAGTGAAGTGCCTGTGACTCAAATAGGAACCTTTTCAAGTGTTACTTCAGGAAATTAGTGCAGCAGCTGAGTGCCTGGGAACTTCTGCTCCTTTTGGACAACAGTTGGATCTAAAAAACAGGGCCTTTGGACTTTCATTGTTTGGCCTGCTAGAACCAAATCCAGGAAAGAACATCATTAGACACATATTAGCAACGCTGTAGACTTGCTTTTTTCTTACGAGGAAAACATTTGGATTTTATGCAATAGGCCTTTTTATACAGATTTAAATGCATAAATTCATTTGGCATTGTGTCTGATTATGCAATAATTCCTCACTTCTGGAACATCCGGCAGGTAATGTTTGTGAGATGAAATGCTACTTTTTTGTTGTTTGCCTTCTTCCTTCTTATTCCGTGTATCATTTCCTTTCATTCATCTGTCAAAGATGGACACTGAATCTAGTTCTCACATTGCACAAATTCCGGTAACTTTCTAGCTATGCTAATTATGCCACAGGAAACTTTCTAACTGGGGTACGGACTATGTGCCAAGTTTGACACTACATAGCATTTGTGTGTTACTACAGCTCACTATTGTTTCAATGGATCTTTGACCTGGTAAAGTAACATTTTCCTCTGTCCTTGGATGTCAGCAGCTTGTCACTCAAATAGGAAAAAACAGCCACAGGCATTTCCTTTGACATGGTGGTAACTGGGAAGAGAAGCTTTCGTGACAAATAGGCTTGTGACTGAAGCTGCATTTGGTCACAGCATAGTAACATTTGATGGGATTTTAATTAATTAATTAATTTAATGAGAAAACTAATTAAAGAGCAGCTGTGGTTTTACTCTGAAGACAGAGAATGCAATTGCAATTAACTATATCGCTGTTGCAGCAACTTCTGTGCACTGGCAGAGTTCTTAGAAACACTGGAGTTCCCCAAATTTCGATCAGAATTACTAGACATATGATTCCACACTTCATGTTTGTATTTCATCCCTACGGTAGCTACAATCTCTGTGGGATTCAATAAGCAAACAGCTAAGCAAAAGTCCAGAGGGCCTGATTCTACATCCATTGTAACCTCACTGACTTCAGTGGAGTCACTCTTGATCTACATCACCGTAAATGAGATCAAAATCATACACCCCGTAAAATTTACCCTGAAAATTCAGGTTCTTCAGGATAGTCTGGGAGATTAGGCAGTAACAGCCATGCAAAAATGTAACTTACTCTCATTTTTCACTTCTTGCTTCTGAAGCTGCTCCAAGAGGTTTTGTGCCCTTCTCTCCGGGTCAGAGCCTGGCATGATCCGTTTAAGGTAATCCAGCAATTTCTGCAAACAAGGGTAATTGGGTGGCTCTCGGAAGTCTTCAGAGCATTGGTCAAGCCAGGCTCTCAAGATTGAGGCTATTGCACTGAAAAGAAATACATTGGAAAAGATTGATTGATTATATACGGTATATAAAAAAATCCACTTGTCATGTATACCTGTGTAAAGAGGGTACAGAATAAGTGTAATATATTACCACTGCTGTTAGTGAACACAGAATTCTGATTTGGTGCCATTTTTGCACACGAGATTTATTGCACATGAGTTTTATTGTAATCTCATTTACACAGATTTTTACCATTGACTACAGTGGTGTTATATACACCATTGTAAATAGGTGCGCAATCACTCCCCAAAGATGCAAGACAGTGGCAAATCAGATCCATTCTTTTTAGCAGCAC
This sequence comes from Mauremys mutica, assembly GCF_020497125.1. Taxonomy (NCBI): domain Eukaryota; kingdom Metazoa; phylum Chordata; order Testudines; family Geoemydidae; genus Mauremys; species Mauremys mutica. Next base: position 54,966,248 of record NC_059079.1, read on the forward strand.
CAAAACCCGCCTATCTAATCCAGTATCTCTATCAAACAAGGTACCATTAGACCTGGGTGAAATGGTTCAGATAATAATAGAAACATCCCTGCTCCAAACACGCACAACCTTCACTCAAAATACAAACCAAATTGTTTTTGCAAAGTTTCTCTTTCAGTTTAGCAGGCACAAAAAATGCAGATTGTTTGGCTTCAACTAACCATGCAAAATAAAACCTCAAAAGCTTTAGCATTTGGGTTGTCTACCACCCTCTGTTCTATGTTCTAGCCATACTGCATGTTCTTTCCCTATATAGCCAGTATGTTTTTAAGACTATGCTGACTTGCTATTTTACAAACATTTCCGTATTTTCAACTAATGTTTCTTCCATTCCCTTCTATAACATGGCAAGCAATCTGCTCTTCTGGTCAGAAGGAGTGCTTTGAAAGCTGACAGTAATATTGCTTGGTTAGAGCAGCCAGCAGGGGTAACTCTAGAATTACAAGAACCGAGCTGCACAAAACATTAACAACCAAGGATGAAAACACGCAAAACTCTCTTGGTTTGGGGGTTCATTACAAACTCAAAACAAAGACCATACAACTCAGGTGGTTCACTTGGGGCCAGGGGCGGCTCTAGGCATTTTGCCGCCCCAAGCACGACAGGCAGGCTGCCTTCGGCGGCTTGCCTGCGGAGGGTCCGCTGGTCCTGCGGCTTCAGCGGACCTCCCGCTGGCGTGCCTGCGGGAGGTCCGCCGAAGCCGCAGAACCAGCGGACCTTCCGCAGGCACGTCTGCGGGAGGTCCGCCGAAGCCGCAGGACCAGCGGACCCTCCGCAGGCAAGCTGCCAAAGGCAGCCTGCCTGCCGCCCTCGCGGCGACCGGCAGAGCGCCCTCAGTGGCTTGCTGCCCCAAGCACGCGCTTGGCATGCTGATGCCTGGAGCCGCCCCTGCTTGGGGCCAAATCCTGTCATCTTTACTCAGTCAACAATCCCTTTGATTAACGACCGAGCAAGGACTTCAGGATCTAAGCTCTTTGTGGTTATCAGCTTTATTCTTCTGAACAGCCTGAAGAATTAATTTCACTATTAATATTTTTCATTAAACAAGGTCATTCATTCCTCAGTCAGAGGTTAGTTTAAAAATTACTTTTATTTCAATGTCCATACTGCATTTTAAAGAGATGTCTTGCTATTTTGGAAGTACCAGTGGCTTAACCCACTTTTACAATAAACAACTAGTCTGTTGAATTCAGGGGCCAGGGTAAGTTGACCTTTCATCAAGGCTTCTGCCCATTTGGAGATGAGTTGCAAGTGAGAGCTCATTTATAGCTCTGAGAAGGGGTTTTTTTTTTTTTTTTTAGTGCTAATACTGTTCAACACATTTTTTTATATTTAGTGCCATTGATGACGGGCACTTTCATACACTGAAAAGTAAACAGAGTTTAACACAAGCCCAATCTCTCAGAGTGGAGTTGAAAAGTTCACAGCAGTTACAGACACTGATTTTGCCAGCAAAATAATTTCAGTCAAGAGGGGAAAAGAAAAAAAAAAAGTACATTGTGCAGACAGGGGCTATATCCCACTGACCTCCTATCGGCTGATTAAACAATCAGTACATTAGGGAGGGAAGCATTCTGAAGAAAGGCTGGACAAGTGCCCAACTCTTGTAGCAGCTTTATGTTTGATGTCCCTGGGAAGAAACTCCCTGTACTTGATAGGCCAAGAAACAGATAGGAATGTGAGACTTCCAAGATCTCAGACAGGAAAGCAACATCATAGAATCCATTCTTCATGGGGAGATTGCAAGCCATAAATCTTTGTCTGAGAACCACTGCAGTATACAGTGTGGGGACAATCAAGGGTCCGGGGCCCCCTGGGGGGCTGTGGGCAGGTTTGAGGGGGTCTGCCAAGCAGGACCAGTGTTAGACTTGCTGAGGCCCAGGGCAGAAAGCCAAAGTCCCACTGCCTGGGAATGAAGCCCCAGGCCCTGAGCCCCGCCACCTGGGGCTGAAGCAGTAACCTGAGCAACTTAGCTTCGCCTGGGCCCTGTGGTGTGGGGCCCCTGCCAACTGTCCTGCTTGCTACCCCCTAATGCTGGCCCTGGCTTTTATATGCAGAAAACCATTTATTGTGGCACAGGTGGGCCATGGAGTTTTTATGTTATGTCAGGGGGGCTCAGAAAGAAAAAGGTTGAGAACCCCTGCTATACTGTACTGCATATTTTGTGGGCTGCCACAGAACGTTAGATTTTAAATTCCTGTCTTGAGAGCCACACAATGTGGGCTCCGTTCAGTAATGCTTTCAAGCTGTTATTCACTAGTCTAGAGGTTCTCCTTGCTCCACTGGTATGAACCCTATCCCTAAAATTTTAAATCCCTCACTCAGCCCATTGCTGGATGGGAAGAGAGCTGTAGTTTTGTCACCTTTCAAAATGGGTCCACAGGACACCACTCATCACCTCACATTATGTCCCCCCCCCCGCCCCAAGGCAATGCAATATCCCAACGCTGTGACATGCTATGAAGTTATTGCAGAGGCCCCAAAGATTCTGTTACACCCAGCGAGCAGAGCTAGGAGGACAGGAAACACATGGAAAATCAGAGGGAGAGAGTCACTCATATCTCTTAACTGCAACTCCATCAATTCATTCTGGAGTGGCATTGATAAGCTACAAGATGAGCTCTGCCCAATCTTCCTTGACTGGAAGGATAGCTATGACGTGGGGCCTTGACGGAGCAAGTGCGGGAATTTTGAGGACCTCTCTCTGCGAAGGTAGCCACACAGCATTTTTCTTACCCCAACTGGTATTAAAGAAAGAGTTTGGGGATCTTAGTGGCTTGGTTGAGGTTAAAAATTCTGCCAAGTCCACCACTATTATTCCCAGGATGAGAAGTTTTTATGAACATAAGCTATGCTTTCAGCTCTGCGCAGCACTAAGTATATTTGCATAAGGGGTTATATAGGATGGCTGACTAGTTTCTTACTGAATCAGCCAGCCAGACAGGAAGCTTTTGTTCCTATGACCTCCCCTTTCCTAAATCCATGCTACATACCAACAGCCAAACTGTGCTTTGCAAGGGCCAGTCCCACCATTCCCGTTTCACATGATTTCCAAGATTTCCCTCACAAATGAAGTTAACCCAACCATATTGTCTCAGTTTTACCTTGTCTAAAGTAATATGGGAATCATCTTGTTTGCTACTTTCAAATCCTCAGGAACATCTCCTGAAGCCAGGGAAAAACTTGTACAAATGTCAGCCAAAGGTTCACAGATTTTCCTCCCATAGTATCTGGTTCTTTAAGGACACCAAACCCTTTTATAAGCAACTGAAATAATAAGCTTTACAGGTAACAAAAGGCAAATTCTCTGTCACAAAGCTCTAAAGACACAAAAGGGTCTGGATCAATAGTTTATTAAAAATAACCTTTCCCCAGCCCCAAGCATTCTATAACAATAGCCCAAAACATTGCAGCATTGATATTGAAGGTTCTAGTGTTTTGGATAATTAACATGGAACACTGTAGTACTTTATTAGAGCTGAACCTCTAAGAATGTCACATGGTCATTATTACTGAGAGGCTTTGTGGAAGCCTCCTGTGCAGCAGGAGAAAGAGGGGTTAGACATGAACTTGATGCCTGATTCATTTCCTGCATCAGATTCCAAGTTCCTTTTATAGTTCTAGCTAAAGCAGATTCAGTTGGATTCGACATTAGCTCAGTAAACAAAGGCACCAAGCATTTAGAGATGTTTTGATTCACTTTTGCTCCTTGTCACTTAACGGGTACATAGGGGACATCACGAACTGGTAAATTGAAATCAATTTTAGAAGGAAAGATACAGTCTTCTCTGTTTGCATCTTCCTGGATGTGGCTCCAGTTCATTTGGGACTCAAACCTCAATCCTCTGTCATGCTGGTGCAACAGTAATGCTCGGGGATATGGGAGAAGAGAACTGTTTGGAGGCTTCCAGTGAGTGTGAAGCTCACTGATTCTTTGCACTACAAAAGCGAGCTTGTATATTTCCCAAACCTCAGTTAGTCTGGTTGAGACAAGCAATCTCCTTTTTCATAGCACCCTTAATGTGTTTTCACTATGCTGCAAAATAAAATCAAATAATTAAAATAAATAAAGCTAACTAAAAATGCCTACTAAATATCTGATACCACAATCAGGAGGCTGCTTTTCTGACTCAGAAGCTTTCTTTTCAGTATCTTTGAGAAATATAACTTTGGACAGGGTTTACTGAAACTCTTAGCTTTTCTATTGCGACTCAAGAGCATCCGTGTAAATTAATGGATTCAAATGTGATTCACTTTCTTTACTGTGTAACATATGTGAAACATTTCCATTATTACCGTTATTAGATTTTGTTTGGTCTGTCTATTGATACTCTTTGAATAGTAATTTCACTGGCTAAATATATGAGGCATTTCTATCTACAGGTAAGAATATAAGATCATATTGTTTACAGACAACATCCTCTGATATCTCTCCAAATCAGATTACTCAATGAAATGCCTAGCCTGACTCAGCATTTCTCTGTGGACATACGCAAATATCAGGACACTGAATAAATATGACCAAATCAGTGGCTTTGTGGCAACCCATTAACATTAAACTTGTCCCCCTTTACTGCAAACATCACAAATGAACCTCTAAATTTAGATTAGACACTTCTAATCTGCAGTCTAATCTGAAGACTGATTCACCATTTCTATGAACGAACGTTACTATGAGCCTTTCAAGTTGATGGCTAGATTCTAAACACCTTTAGCTGGAGTGCATAATGTGCCACTTACCAAGCACTCCCAGTGTCACAACCCCAGCAGTGAACCACAGGCACATGATCTCAGCACTACATTTGACCCTGACAACTGGTAAATGTTCTCCAGTATCCATTTAAAGCACAGATCTGCAACCCAGACAAGCAGATGCAACACTTTGTACTGCAAAGGCTTTACTAGTCTCCATCTGTCCTGAATGAGCTCTGGCCAACTCTAAATGCTTGCTATCTTAAGTATGGGAAATATTCAGTTTCTTTAATGTGTTGCCTCTTTAATAGATTTGGGACTGTGCCCATATGTCTAAGTTGTGGGTATTATTACAGCAGTCTGTCAGCACTAAACTAGCCCTGAATTCAAACTTATTATGGAAAATGAGCTTTTTCAGAGATGTGTAGAGAGTACAACCTCTATCAATGCCAAGAAGTTGATTCAGGACCTGAACACCACTGCTCTGGTACCTATTCTGTGATCGAGGGATATCTCTTGAAAGCTTGTTTTTCTTATGCACAATACACTAAACAACTTCAATAAACCTGGGGCCCCTAAATAGCTTGGGTTGGCTGATCCACTCCACAGAATACTTAAAAGGGGCACGAAAGCTCGAGGATATAACTTTCTCTTTCTAGTGTCCCACAGCGAACGCCAATGTAGCCTGTGGGGTCTTTGTACCAGAGGTGCACCGGGAATATTAATATAGCAAAAAATAATGTAGCATTTTCCTATATATTGGTTACAAGGTAACAAGACAACCCAGGCACACATCTGAACTATACAGCCTAGTTGTCAAAAAGGTAACTGGTCTATTGTGTAAACTTCTAGGCATTCAATATTATCATATTGTTATACCTTTATTAAGCTTTCTTATTTCTTCTTAGTTCTACTCTTGATATGGATTCTTATTTTGCCTTGCTTCATGTATTCTTTTATCCTGAACTGACGTACTCCTTATTTGCCCAGCACAATAGACAACAGTGTGGGACAGGTTGTTATGACACAAAATGCCAGAGCAAATCTCTATTTTTATTAAAAACAAAAAACCATGAGATCTTTACTAGCCCTGGAGAGCAGACAGGCCATTTTTTTTAAAGTCTGATCCTAAAGTTGTTTTTAAAATCATAACTCTTATGTAGCATATTTGTACAAAACCAGCGGAACTGTGGTTTTAAATTTTATGATGAGGTACTAAAATCCCAGACATAACTCTGAACTGTCACAATAGGAGACTAGTAAAGTATATGAGAAAGAAAAAAAATTGTTGACTATGATTCCCTGTGAGACTGTCCACAGAGAAATGCTGAGACAGGTTTATTTCTAGCGACCAACACTACCAATTCTTATTATTATTTCTTTTATCCTTAGAAAAATGTGAGCATAAGATGTATCGTTTTTCTCTTCTATGAGAAATGAGTTATGAAATCGTATCTGAATTAGAATCGCAAGGCAAGAGAAAGTCTGAGTTACCAGTACCACGTGTTATACAAGATGACCAGAAAGCTATCCACTTCCTCCTAGAATCTATCATTAAAGTTAGAGGCAAGTAGCCAGAGCAGCCAAGGGGGACACAGTGGGAAATGGCGAGGAATGAGTGTGAATTTGTAGTTATAAAACATCTGTGTAAAGCATGTAAACATTTTATAGATTTATTAATCGGATGCGTTTTGTTATAAATTTTTAGTATGAAACTTTTTGTAAATTAATAATAAAAAAAAGAATGTGGATAATATTCAGACATGCTGTAAGAAGTTACCACTCCCATGGAGGTCTCGGGATCAAATTCAGCGGTGCTGGAAATGTTAGTGTAAATTACATGCTGGATGTAGATTCACAAGAAGAAGTATTTAAGTGATAAAGCAATGCAACTTGCACCAATTTAGCATTCAGGGGCTGTGCAAAAGTGCACTAATTATGTATCAAGAGGGAAGAAGCTACGGGTGTAGCAGGAAAAGCAAATAGCAGGAAGGTGATGAAGTGTGCGAGGCAGTGCTGCTTAAAAAACCCCACAACACATACTTTTGTTAATTGCTACTTCTGTTGCTCTTTCACTTCCACACACTTGACATGCAATTGACTGTCATTTTGCACATACGTTGAATGACAATATCAGTGAAAAACCTCACTATTTTCAACCATTTTCTCTCAAATTTACATCCAGGGTCAAATTTTACTCCATGGGTATAAATCCAGAGTGACTCCACAAAGACATTGGAGTCTCTCTGGATTTACATTGGTGAAAGTATCTTCTCCATTTTTGTTCTCGCCTCTTTCCCTCTTCTGCTTTCAATTTTTTCCTTATATTACATTTTTTCCTTCTATGTTGGTATATTTTTCAAGCACATTTTCAATATCTGTTTTTCCTATGGTACCAATGTTTTTCAATGGTACATTTTAAAATTTACCACTCGTGAGTAACACCCCCATCTCAAACTCATGCTGACGAAACCCCTATGCTATACCACACCACTACATATTCCCTATACTTCACATATATATTTGGTCCTCAGCTGTTTATTTTCCCATGAAACACACTCAAATCCATCATCTGTTTTGCAACAAGATCTTGCTTTAGCTCAAGTTTTATGGCTGAGTTGACCCAAACACAGAAAGGTCAAGTGGCTTGCCCAAAGTCATAAGGGATTCAATGGCTCAGCTTGGATTGGAGCCCAGGACCCTTTGGCCTTCAGTCATTTTCTCTACCCACCACATTTTACTGCCTTCTCTGTATTTCTGACATATTTAAAAGCTACCACATGTGCTTGAATGACTGCTTTATGACAAAATGGGGGGACAATACAGCTACCTCTATTTTCCCTCAAGCAGAGAGGAATCAGAGACTCAAGCTGCCGTGTTGAACCCAGTACAAATGCCTTGACAGCCAGTACACTTCTTCTTCTATCAATGGTTAGCTCTTAATTTCTGACCTCATTTATTTAAAGGTGATCAACAAGTATATAACTAAAAATTACTACAGGATAATACTTCATCTCTGAGTAAAGCCTTCTATTGAGGATATCATAGTATTTTACAAACATTAATTAAGCACCACTACATTCCTGTAAGTTCATTACTGGTATTTTTCAGATGAGGAAACTGTAAGGCCCAGAGAGGTTAAGCAGTTTGCCTAAGGTCACCAAGCAAATCAGGGGTGGTCTACACTAAAAAATTAGATTGACTCAGCTATGTTGCTCCAGGGTGTAAAAATCCACACTCCTGAGCAATATAGTTAAGCCCACCTAAGTCCCCATGTAGATGGTACTAGGTTGACAGAAAAATTCTTCCATCAGCCTAGCTCCCACCTCTTGGGGAGGTGGATTTCCTATGCCGATGAGAGAACCCGTCCCATTAGTGTAAGTAGGGTATATGCTGAGGCACTAAAGAGGCACAGTTACAGTTCTGTAGCGTTTCACATGTAGACAAACTCTCCATTTAAGAGTGGGCATTAGAAGCAGGAAGTCTTGATTTCCAAAGCATGGTCCCTAACCACTAACCCACATTCTGTTCCTGTTAAACCCACACAGCAAAGGGCACCAGGGTATGGATCCCACTGTCAAACTTACAGTCTGAGTGGGGTTTATACCATCTCAAGTCCAGATTTGCCAGCTCAGCTTCAATAAGATGCCCCACAGCATGCTATGCTGTGACATCACAAGGAGCACAGAGACCCAGTAGAGAAAGGAGCTGGGCTGTGGTGGGGTTGGCGTGTCAGATGAGTTGGCAGTGTTTTAGAAGATAATGCTGTTTTGAAAAACTATGCCATACTCTATAAAACCCATCTACCTGTGTCTTAGGAATAGACAATGCTGGAATAGGGAATGCAAACCCCACCTCCTCCCCCCTCCCAAAAACCCCAACATCAGTTAAAATGTTACTTCTAGCAGGAACACATACTAGAGTAAGAGCTTGGAACACTGGTTATGCTGTACATGGCATGTGATGGGAAAGGAGTGCTGGACTTACTGTTTTCAAAACAAACTGAAGAACTTGAAAGCTGTGGACTCGTTTCTTCAGTTATGCCACAGACAAACCAGCAAAATGAAATTAAGAAACGTTTAATAATGCTCCCATCGATGGAACTTGTGACGGTATTATGGGGAAGTTGACAGCACTGACACGCTGTACAGAGCTGAGTCAAAGGTCTTTACTCAGGGTAATCAAATACAATCATCCAGCTATTTTATGCTGCCGTTGCAGATGCAAATTGTAGATCATTCAGGTGTCAAAGTACGAATACTGTGACCTAAGATTCATTCTATTCTTGACTCTTAAAGATAAATAATATTTCACACGAAATTAGAAAGAGAGAAAGACAACTATTCTTTTACATTTAATATTTTTAAATAGCTTCACCATTTTGCACACAACATACCATGCCATCAAAACTTGAAAATGATTTTAGAATCATGTACAGAGCCTGGCACAAGCAGGCCCTCATCTCCATTTGGGGTCTCAAGGCACTATCACAATACAATATAAAATCAATAATAATCATATATTTCTGTGGATAAGAAAAGCAAGGGAAACAAACATGTTTAGTTTCTCACTATAATGTGTTGGCCACCACATGAAACATGTCTGATCTGTTCTGGGAAAGTTCCCCTGCCTCCCTCAGAGATTTGATGTTTGTATTATCTGTTAGAGTTATGACAGAGTTACTGCTTTGTGTTATCAAAACGAGTATGGATTTCTGCTTATTTTCAAAGGAAAAGAGGATTATGTTGACCACATCCTTTCTCAATATCCAATCCTGACTGAGGTTTTGCTGTACAGCATAAAGCCACACTTACTTTCTGAGCACTGTTTTGGACTCTGAGGAATTCTGGCTCCCATCTTCTTCACAGTTTGAGGTCTCCAGGTTTCCATACCTATACAACAAGATGGATATTTCAGGCTGTTGCTAAAAATCAAGCCTAAATAATAAGGACTCAAAGGTTATAAGGACTCAGTTTCCACCTACTGGAATATTGGTATATTATAATTATTGCAATAATTTTAAAAGCTTTCTTATCTTGGGCTACAAATGAAAATATAAGACATATGCAAAGGCCTGTCCCAGCCTCAGAGCTTGCAAGAGAATTGAGACTGCTTTCTGTTGATCCTCAGCGTTGCATATTATCACAAAAGGGACAGGGAAGAGTCAAGACCTGGCCTTGATCCCCTCTATGTTCTCCTTTTACTCCATTGGCACAGTCTGACCCTTGGCTTGTAAGAGATGAGGGCATAAGTTGGTGTGGTTCCAAGCAGAGACAATTACTGTAAAAATCCAGGCTTAAGAGAGATCTGGCTACAGCTGTAAGTTTGAGAATCTTGGCCAAGATTTTCAAAAAAGTTACTAACAATTTTGAGTGCCTTAATATCTAAGTGCCCAACTTGAGATGCTTTAAAAGGGCCTGATTTTCAGAGGGCCGGTACTCAACACTTTGTGAAAACCATGTCACTTGAAGATGTCTCAAGCTGGGCACCCAAAAACTGAGGCACCCAAAATCATTAAATCATTTTGAAAAAGCTTGTTTCTCTAAGATGCAGCCAATGAAAAATAGAGACCTATTCATCCAAACCATCTTAAAAGGAGAAAGATGAAGGAGCAGAGTTTGCTCGCCTTTATGCTCCTTCACAGCATCATCAATCTGAAGATTTTACATCAAGGCCATGATGATGTTGTGAAGGTCAACTGTTGACATTTAAGCCTGAGAAGTCCTCCCAAAACCTGCTGGCCGCTATCTGCTATATGGTGAAAGGTATGTTTGAGCATTATTGTCCATATTAGTAAAAATGATTTGCTCTTCTATAGCACATTTCATCTGAGAACGTCAAAGCACATTACAAATAGTAATGAGTTAAGTCTCAACAGCCCTGCAAGACAGGTATAGTGTTCTCATCATCCTTGCTTTACCAATGGAGAAACTAAGGCACAGAGAGGGTAAGTGACTTACTCAAGCTCTCACAGCAAATCTGTGACAAAGCTGGAAATAGAATCCTGATCTCCTGATCCCCAGTCCTCTACTCTACTGCTAAATTACACTGTGCTTCTTACTCGATGTCTATATCCATGCTAGTGTTGAAACTTTCTGAAATCTCACCACTTCACCTTATCAGTATGGGACAGAAGGCAAAAGCCACGCACAAAAATCTGCAGACTCTTACATTCTTTAAAGTCTAAATCCTTCTCAGTTATACCAGTGCAACTACACTGCATCTGTGGGATTTCACAAGTGTGAGAGAGCATGGAATTTGATCCTCTGAACAAGCTTTTAGACATCAGTGCAAGTGTATTCAATTTTGCTTAGAACTGTCATGCTTTCATTTAATAGATTCTAATATATGCAAAAAAATAAGCAAGGCTAAACTGATAGGTGCAGATCCTTATATCCTTACCCATGCTAAATAGCACTTTATTCCATGAGTGGTGCCACTGAAGTCTATGCACCCATTCACGGAGTGTCACCACTACTGGTGTATAATTTGATACATATCCTTTTTCATAAGTGTGTCTTCTTTCTGAGTCTCTGCTACCTGAGTCTTCCCCACTAAATCGTACTTGGCCTCTCATAGTTGTTAGCATAACCCTCAATCCTCATTTCCAGCATTTGTAATTCAAAATGTATACTAACAACTCTATTTGCTATACCTCCTAACAATTTATTGCAGCAATGAAATAAGACAGCACAGTAACTCCTCACTTAACTTTGTAGTTATGTTCCTGAAAAATGCAACTTTAAGTGAAACGATGTTAAACGAATCCAAATTTACCATAAGATTTAATGTAAATGAGAGGTTTAGGTTCCAAGGAAATTTTTTGGGGGCAGACAAAAGGCATTATATACTGTACAGTACTGTGGTGGGGAGGTGCCTCTGGCTTACCCCTGGGGCTCAGGGCTGGGGGTGCAGGGTCTGGGAGGAAGTTAAGGTGTGGGAGGGCGCTCAGGGTAGGGGTGCAGGGTCTGGGAGGGTGTTAGGGTGTGGGAAGGCGCTCAGGGTGGGGGTGTGGGAGGAGGCTCAGGGCTGGGGCAGGCAGGAGGTGCAGAGCACTTACCTGGGGCAGCTCCTGTTTGGTGCAGTGGGTGTGCAGGTGGCTCTGCACGGCGCAGCACCGCCCCCATGGCCACGATTCTGGGAGCTGCCCCCCCCCTCCGGTAGGCAGGGCCACCCGGAACGCAGGGGCTTTAGGGGCTGCAGGGCCCTGGGCTAAGGGGCCCCGGCCCCCGGGGCCCTGGCCTGCAGCTCTAAAGCCCCTTTCAGAATGCGGCCCTGCAAGCATGGGCTGGAGGACTCAGGAGGAGCAGGGGCAGCCGCGCAGCCGTGGCTGGAGAGAAGCGGCGCTTTCTCCTTCAAAGCACCGCTTCTCTCCGGGCGGCTTTGAAGGGGAAAGTGCCGCTTCTCTCCAGCTGCATGGCTGCCCCTTCTCCTCCTGAGTCCTCTGGCCTGTGCTCGCAGGGCTGCATTCTGAAAGGGGCTTTAGAGCTGCAGGCCACGGCCCCCTTAGCCCAGGGCCCTGCAGCCCCTAAACCCCCTGCGTTCCGGGTTGCCCTGCCTGCCTGCCGGGGGGTGGGGGGGGGCAGCTTCCCCACTTGCTCCGTCGCTCCCTCCTTCCCAGAAAGTCCTAGGTGCCGCCAAACAGCTGGGAGGGAGGGAAGAGGAAGGGGGAAGAGTTGGAGAAGAGGAACTTGTGCAATGCTCCCTTGTAAAGTCAGCCAAACAACGTTATAAGGGAGCATTGCACAACTTTAAATGAGTAAGTTCCCTAATGGAGCAGTGATGTCACTTCGAAACAACATTAAGCGGGAGGACTTTAAGTGAGGCGTTACTGTACCCTGAATATATTCCCAAATATATTTCAATTAATTCCATCTTTTAAAAAAAAAAGTATGCTGAATTTTCCTCACATTCATTAGCTTCAGTCGGAATTTGGTCCCATATCACAAAGTTATTACAATGACAGGTGATAACCGGCACCACAGTTGTCAGTCTCAGCTAACAGCCGTGAAAAGAGCTTGGAGAATGAACTTTGCTCTTCCCAACCCCTAAGGGTGAGCTCTCCAAAACAGGGGTCAGGCACACTGATGGGGCAGCATGCAGGGAGCTTGCCCTGTTTGCTGCCCAAGATCTGTGGATAAAGAGAGGATTTAACTCTTCAGTGCCACTGGGCACCCTACGCCAGAAGTAAATTCACTAAAAAGTATATTTTAAAAGTAAAATGGGAACGGGGGCAAACCTTTAATATGCAAATGATCTGCAAAGGCAGAAACTTTCCCTGCAAGCAGTGGCAAAGATAACGTCAGTTCTGAATGGCAGCAAATAATTACCTATAGATATTGGTTTTTATAATTCACCATTAATTCTTTCAACAAAATTGAATAAGCAGTGGAACAGTGTCATTATTCCAGTACTAGAAATCCTCCTTACATGAAATGTTAGCTAAACGCTGACAGAATGTCAGGCACACACATCTAAATCCCATTAGTGAAACAAATGTTGAACTTAACAATCAAATAGCAATACAAGCAGGCAATTATTCATAACAAAACAGAATGCCACATAACACTACACTGGTTTCCAAAACCCAAATCACAGCCTGTCTCACTATGAAAGGGCTTTGGACGTACAACAGAACATTAAATATGGGTGAGGTGGAGTTTACAATGCCTCTAACATACAGAATAGCATTGTTGCAGACTTCCACTACTCTGCCCTCATCAAGTCCTGGACAAAGATCTATTCACTGAATAGTGTTGTATGAATGCTTTCCATACAAAAAGACATGCGAAACAAAAGGATCCCACAGCCTGTGGAACTTTTCAACTTTGTCCAGTGTTTGGAAGATTATATACTTCATGCAGAGGCACTAAATGAGCAAATGAAACCAGAATGTGATTCACAGTATTTAAGTTTTAAATGCTGAACAATGGAATAAGAAATGTATCCTATCCATTGAGGATTTATTTATTTATTTAGGGGAGGAGGGACCTACTGTTTAGCCACTTAATGGTTAGGGAGTCATAAAAAGTGTGGCCCTTAGTGTGGATCCCAAACATAAACCCAAACAATGCTTGCATGTGACAAAATAAACATTACATAACTGTCTCATATATATATATATATATATATATATATATCTTGCTTCTTTCATTCATTAAGGATCCTAATACACTTTCAAACTGTATAAATACTGCCCTACTGAAATGCAGCCACTTCAGAAGTGGAAGGAAGCAACCAGCCAGTATACAGCAAAACAATATAGAAGGGGAAAATATTCTGGCAAATGACACTGAGCCAAATCCCTTTTCTTAAGAAAAGTGCCTTGGGATCCTTAATGTTAATGCAAAGTGAGCAGTACTACAGGTTTTAAGAATCTCAGAGGCCCACTCACTGTTTATTATTCCCAGACAAAAAAATTGTCAGAATGCTGCCTGAGAACTTAGAGTTTGATTTTGATTAAACTGAAATTGACTCAATATATTTTGATATGTGATGTTGACAATTTGTGTTTTAACAGTTATAAAAGCTTTAACTTTTTTAATCTAAACATCTACAGTCGTTAAATAATTGTCTGACACCCCCACCAAGTTCCTGCAACTGTGACAATTTAAATCAACAAAAATAAAATAAAATGCTTAAAACCCATAATTTTGCACAACTATGAAAATGTAAATTGATAAACATTGGAAAAATATGTAAAAATAAACATCTGTCAAAGTGATAAAAAAAATAAAAATTGAATTCTGTCAAACCAACCTTATATGTATGTCTTGGACCATGTAAGTGTAACCAGTGATGAGACACTGAAAAAGGGGTTGGTGATTTGTCGATCAGAGTCATTACTGGAATGCATAAGGCCAATTTTCACATCTGTACTGCCAATAACTGAATAGATGACCTATCATCAAAGTCCTAGAAGTTCCGATAGGAAATAATATCCACCTGTTTTCTACAGTACCAGGAAGTTCAAGGCAGCAGGGCTCCCCTCCTGAGCAACTTAAGAGAAGAAGGGGAGCCCTGCTGCCCGGAAGCTCCTGTGGTCAGCAGACCTGAAGCTATGGGGAGGGGGGATAATTCAGTGGTTTGTGCATTGGCCTGCTAAACCTAGGGTTGTGAGTTCAACCCTTGAGGGGGCCATTTGGGGATTTAGTTGGGGATCGGTCCTGCGTTGAGCAGGGGGTTGGACTAGATGACCTCCTGAGGTCCCTTCCACCCTGATAGTCTATGATTCTATACCGTCTCTGTGCACCTCCTAACAGGGCCGGCTCTAGACCCCAGCGCGCCAAGCGCGCGCGTGGGGCGGCATTTTCCCAGGAGGGCGGCAGGCGGGTCCGATGGAGCTTCCGCAGTCATGCCTGCGGGAGGTCCACCAGAGCCGTGGGACAGCGGACCTCCCACAGGCATGATTGCGGAGGGTCCGTTGGTCCCGCGGCTCGGGTGGACCTCCCGCAGGCATGACTGCGGAAGCTCCACCGGAGCCGTGGACCAGCTGCAAGAGGTCCCATGGAGGCGCGGGACCGGCGCCCGGCAGCGCGCCCCCTGCGGCGTGCTGCCCTGCTTGGGGCGGCCGAATTCGTAGAGCCGCCCTTGCCTCCTAAAACATGCAGGCTGGGAGTCCTATTTCTCAGACTGTATGAAGTACCCAGCAGATAAACTCTCCTATAGCTTCATCCTGCAAGATTCAGAGCACTCATCTGAGGAGCTGAGTGCCCTCAATTCCCATTAAGCTCTCACTGGGTAGTTGAGGAGGTGCAGTGCTAGGCAAGGCGCCTGTCCTGCTGTGTTTCTAAGTTCAGTGATTCTTTGGGCTCTGCTGGCCAGGCACTATTATTTCTCTCTCAAAAGAACTCACATCAAACATTTTACACAGGAAAGTTTGACAGTCAAACTGGAGGAATAATTTTCTTTTTATTCATCAGCTTATGCTGAGCAAACAGACACCATTACGATGAAAAAATGCTAGTAACTTGGGCAGAGAGTTTCAAAGCCATTAGAGCAGTATTTCTCAACCTTTTTATACAAGGGACCAGTTTGCTGCCTTCTAAACTACATCAGGGAGATCTCAGGGACCGGTGCCAGTCCACAGACTGGTCATTGGGAAACACTGCTCTAAGGGATTCAGGTACCTAACACCCATTAATTTTAAGAGATGGGGATATCAAATTCCTTTTAGGTAGCTCTGAAAATCAAACCTTTGTTTTTATTTTTTTAATGCACTTGCATAGGCACAAGATTTTGTTTAGATCTTCTTCAACCTAAAGGGTCACAAGAAAGCCTTTGGAATTTGGAGGGATCCAAAAAAATAAAAATTAAGCCTCCCATTTCTTAAGTATAACACAAAAACTCCCTTGAGCTCCTAAAGTGTGGAATGGATTCACATGTAATCTTCCACAACATTTAAATTTTACTCAAAGCGTACATGGTAAAACCTTGGCTATGATTAATATTTATTTTCGCACCTGCTAAAGAGCCTAATCTAAAGCTTATTCAGGTCAGTGGGAGACCTGCCTTTAACTGGAAAAATCAAAAACTGCCTTTGACTGTATTACATATTTTTAACAAATCTGAGATCTATATTTTTACAACAATTGCATTTGTTTGAATGAGAAATTAAACATTTCTCATTAAAACAATTTACACATTTTAAAAGTTAGATTTGAAATTCCATTGGGTTTTTGTGGTTCTTACATCTGACTTTTTCTTCCTAAGTCCATGTCCCACAGTCACACATAGACCATTCAGAATTTTCCTCCTTAAATTTCATCTTTCTCATCTCTTTGAATAGTTGGTTTGGTGCGTCTGTGAAACAACAGCACAAGTGGTTGATGCTGGAGTTGAAAACCGTCAGTACAAGCCACATGTGAGCTCATGCCTCCTGCTGTGAGACGATTGAGCCCATGTGTGTTTTGATTTTGGGGGACCCCCTCCTGAGAGCAGGATCCTGCTTTCATATGTCATGCAGAG
Organism: Mauremys mutica; assembly: GCF_020497125.1. NCBI lineage: Eukaryota > Metazoa > Chordata > Testudines > Geoemydidae > Mauremys > Mauremys mutica. Next base: position 54,982,946 of record NC_059079.1, read on the forward strand.
AGAATTAAAAGGAGCATAAATTACATGTGGCTCTTTGTGCATTCAGCCATATATGGAGAAAAAACAGCCGCTTCCCCATGTCCATATACGAAATGAAGAGCACAACGTGTAGTCTGGAAAGCCCTAGTAAGATTTTGTACAACTTGTTTCTTAATGTTGGTAAGGCAAAGTAACATCCATATTTTAATCAGTCAGGTGTCTTAGGACAGAGGTTCTCAAACTGTGATCCGCGAGCTCCATTCAGGTGGTCCGCAGATAGTTCCCTCTAAGGTGTGCGCCTTGGCGGACACACACGACAAAATGAAGGGCCACCCACCTAATTAGTAGAGCCACGTGCACATGTAAGGTGAGGTGATGGTCTTGGCTGGAAGAGGGAATAGATGGGAGAGGGCAGTGGGGTGAGAAGAGGGGATGGGGGGAATTTGGGACATGCAGGGCTGCGGTGGCCAGAGAAAGGCAACTTTCCCCAGCTCCAGGGCTGTGGCTGCCAGGGAGAGACAGTCCTCCTTCCCAGCCTCAGCTCTGTGGCTGCTGTGGGGGGAGACACCCCCCCTCCTTCCCAGGCCCAGCTCGGGGGCTGCCGCAGCAGGGGAAAGAGGGAGAGACTCCTCCTCCTTCCCAGCCTGGGGGGTGCTGCGGCGGGGGAGAGAGGGCACATCCATCGCATTAGAAAGGTAAGACTACTGATATTAAAATATGAGTTGTGTGCTTTTATTTGTAGAACAAAAAAGTTTATTATTATTTTAAGGTTTTTTTATATAGCGTTTTTATCCAAAGCGCTTTACAATAGTTAACTAATGGTACAAACAGTATTTGGATATATCATTAAGTGGTTTGCCGAGACCCTCGGCAATTTTCAAGTGGTCCGTGAAAAAAAAGTTTGAGAACCACTGCCTTAGGAAAAGCCTGGGTTGGGAAAAGATGGATAAACCTGGATTTTTCCAGTTTCTCAGGGAGAATCTTTCATCGACCTGCAGGTTAATTTAACCAAAGCACAAGTTATTTTGAACTTTCTGCACATATATCAAAATACCTTTTCTGACTTGTCTTTTCTCTGGCATCAGTTTCCTTATGGTTTTCCCATTCATCAAACATAGCTTACAGTAATGGGTTTCAGCATAATTACAACCTTGCCTATTTCTTGTTAGCTAGAACACATTTTTCACACCCAGGATTCGGATTATGCTTATAATACATCAAACATGATACCATGAAAACCATGTCTGATATATGAACCATATCCACTCCCCCAAACATACCATTCCTGCAGGCAAAAATTATTTTCTACAAGTGTGAAATTCACCTCCCAACCTGGGTGTCAGGTCATAGAGCTACATCCTACCTCTACAAGGTGTATCCAACAATCTCAGATCAAGTAGCCCCTGTTCTGGCTTGGTCCCATCACCATTTTTATAGGACCTGGGAAGGGTACAGACAAAACATTGACACTCCCTGCACAGCTGCTCCACCTACAGTCCCCTAACCATGTCCTCCACTTCTACCACTAAGGGTAAATGTAGGGCTTAAGTGATTGTGAGTATGTCTACACTGCAATTAAACACCCATGGCTGGCCCATGTCAGCTGACTCAGGCACCAGGTGAGTGGGGAATTCTTCCATCAACCTAGTGCTGTCTACACTAGCGGTTAGGTTAGCTTCCCTACACTGCTTCGGGGTGTGGATTTTTCCTACCCCTGAGCGACATAGTTCGGTTGACCTAAATTTTAGTGTAGACCAGGATTTACTGACATGAGGAGGTGCCATTAACTTCATTTCATTCACTTGCCTGAGTGAGGGTTGCAGGATTTGACTCATGTTTTCCAGCACCAAGTGCAACGGGATCTCAACTAGTGACTAGGGCTTCTAGGTGCTACTGCAATACAAATTATCTAAGAAAGAGAGAAAGCCTAGCCCTCTGGGGTGCTGCATGCCCATAGCTCCCACTGACTTTCAAAGCATTGAGGGTGCCCAGCACCTCACAGAAGTGGGCTCCCACTGTATTTTTCACCTTAGCTTACAGAAGACACAGCAGTGACTAAAGTGTTAGAGACCAGGGTGTGGGTGGTCTTGCCTAATGGTCAGGGCAGGAATCTTCCCAATGGTTGGAACAGAGTTGACCAGACCTAGTAGGAGTCAAGTTGCCAAGTACAAGGAGTGAGCCAGAGCGAGAGCCAGTAGACAGGTGTCAGAGCCATGGTTAGAGGCCAAATACCAAGTTCAGAGAACGAGATGGTACCAAGAATCAGGAATCAGGAGCCAAGGGTCAGAGCATCATCCGGAACAGGGGCAGGAGCCAGAAGCAGCAGCTAGGAACTGGAGGCAGGAGCAGAAGTCAGTTGCCAGGCTCAGAAGAAGCAAAGAAGGACCTGAGAGCAGGAGCAGGACACAGCAATGTGGGAGTGGAACAATATTGTGCAGCCAGGGACCCAGGCCTTCTGCAGGGTTTAATGATGTGCCTGCTGGAGTCTTCAGCCAACCAGTCATTAGCTGAACCAGCTGAGGGAACTAACCAGCTGTAGGTCCCTGACAATAAGGGGCTCATTTTTAGAAGTGGGCTCCAATGTTGCACATGCAACATGGGTAACTGCTTATCTATCTACTTGCACAGTCAAATGAAAATCTGGGCCATTTGAACAGAGATCATACAAAATGCACATGCTCAAATTTAACAGCTGGCTAAAGACTTAGCCCTATATGCAAAATATACCCTTTAATTCCCCCCCGCCACTTCCTCCTTTTTTCTTTTTTACTCTTTTTACTGAAGCATGGATGAGGCAATTTTATGCTGGTGGGAAGAGACTGGTATAAAATATACTAAAACACCAGAGTATTGGTCAGTCTAACACTAAGATTACAAGTTGAAATACTCAAAAGCAGGGATATCAAAATATTACAGACTTCATGGTAATGTTAACTCAGCCCCACTGCACAAAGTGTACATTTTAGGGGATAGGTTTAGCAACAAACATTAATATAGTAGGCTGAGATTTTTAGAGGAAGCTTAAGGAGTTAGGTGCCCAAATTCACTCCTTTAGGTGGCTTTGAAAATCCCTGCTATAATGTACACATTTACAAAGCAACGTAGAAATAGAAACTACAACCCCGATGTGTTAACTTTACCATGAGAAACAAACTTTTTTTCCAATTTCCTAACCTTTGTGAATCTAAAGTCATAACCTCAACATGACATTAATGTGCATTGCTTAGACTTCATTTTCCTTGGGTTCATCTCCCCTCAGGAAAAAAAAACAACAGAGCAATCTGAAAGAGCCTACAAGCTTTCCTGGCAAACCAAGGGTCTCCAAACGATTCTTTGTGATTCCATTAACTAAATGTAGTTTACTGGAGTTGGATCATTTTTATGGTTAAAAACCAAACACCCAAAACCTTGGCTGATGGCTTTGGTATGGTCTGTTCTTGCAAAAGATTATCCCCCGATTCCCATCCCTGAGTTTAGAGTTCTTAAATCCCCAGCTGAAGGGCGTTAATTTTACTGTATTTATTCTGGCACTCATGAACGTGCTGGAGTGACAACTTTGGAGACTGATGTTCCCTACTGAACCACGAAACAGGAACAGCATGAGCAACCAGAGTGCAGGCCTCCACCTTACCCCTCCCCATCCTATCCCACCCCACTCCCAGCTAACGTGCCTCAATCAACCCTGACTTAAACAGACGTCCCAGGGATGACCAGTCCTTGGCCAACATTACAAACAACAGTGCCAGTCAGTGCCAGTTGTGTCACTGTGTTTTCAGATGTAGAAACTCATGTAGTAGGAATGTGCAGAGTGACTTATAATGAAAAATATGTCCTTAGCATTTGCTCCCTTCTGCAACAGTTTCCTAATGTATCAGTTGTCCTTATCTGCTCATTTTCCATAGTGACCTATGGCATGAATCACAAGAAACTGCAGGGAATATACAAATCTAGCAGAGTGCCCAGCAATAAGGGGCTAATCCAGCCTTCTGTGTGGGCTCAAATGAGCCTTTGGTGGTGGAACAGAAGCAGTTTTGGCTGCAGAAGGGCTGAAACTGGATATAGGCAGGTTACACATGGCAAGCACAACCTGTGAACAGAATAGGTTACCAGTCCATGAGAGTGCCTTGCCCAGTAGTATGTAGTAGGCCAAAACGGGGCAAGAGCTTCTCAGGCGGCACATAAGGGCCTGCAGAGTTTACTCCAGCTACCAGGCTGAGCTATTCTCCAGAGTGTTGCATTTCAGCCTGGGACTGATTCCTTCCTCCCAACCCCAACACATCTGTTCAGCACCCAATCTAGTCTCCTAGATGTCGCAGTGGGTTCTGGATTTGCCCCTCAGTGCACGATTGTTTTTACACATTGGTAAGTTACAAATGTGCAGTATGTGAACTGGGAAGAGAACGAAGGTAACACAAAGAACAAGGATGGTTTTGTGGTAAAGACAGTAGATTTGGACATAGAAGACTTAGATTAAATTTCCAAACTTCCTGTGTGAATGGGCAAGTCACTTAATCGCTCTGTGCCTCAGTTTCCCCCCTATTAAACTGAGTATAATAATCTCAACAGCACCTAAATGACAACTACAAAGAAATAAAAAAAGAGTTGGAGCAACCAAATTAAAAACCCATGCAAAAAAGGGAACACACACATCTCCTGGGCACTTAAAGGGGAAATATGTATTTTAGTTCAAATCAAACCATTTTTAGGTAGAACTGTGTCATCTGGTTTTAAGCCCTCTTTGATCGGCTGATTTGGATTAATGTAGACACTGGTAACTTCTAATTGTTCATAGCATAAAGGCAATCTTCTGTTGTACACATCTGATCAATACAGGAGAATATAAAAGACATGGAAGAGAGGACAGTTTGGGAACCAGGAGGCAAATCAAAAGCAACTATACTGTCAGGGAAATTGTATTTAAAATAGATGCTTTTAAACAAAGTCAAGTTGAATTTTTAAATCCTTATTTTAGTAATTCCAACATTTTATAATTTTTTTAAAAAGTTCCTGCTGATAGAAATATATCCCTATAAAATAATTATACGCCATAGAAGTTTCATTATTGGATGTGACACAACAAACAAGCCAATCTATATGCATATACCGGTTTGTTCACTCTCTAAATCATTTTAGCAATTCATTTGCTTATGGGCGAGAGATTCTCAAGGCACACCACATTAATGTAATCATTTTGAGAGTCATCACTCCTTGGAGCTCCGAAGTTCCCTACATTCCACACAAAATTGGTGTCCCCTCATGTTTATTGTTGAAAATTATTTACACCAGAAGCAAAGAATCATGAAACTGAGGTTATGGAAAGAGTTGCTCACACTAAAGGAAGGAATCCTATAGTATCTTTAGTTCTCTGCATGAATAATATTTGTGTTCTCCTCATTGTGGGTTTTTGTCACCCATTGTGTTCCACCTTTGGATCTTGGCAGATTGACAGGGACATTCTCAAGTCTGAAGCTAACCTTGTATTCTTGTTCCCCAGTGTGGCTTCTCTTTCACAATTCCTACATGTTACATGGCCTTTATGCTCCTTGTATTTGAACAGTACTTTGTATCATAAGAGTCACGCAGGGCCTGTCTTCTAAGCACTTTAGCATCATTATTAACAAAGTCACACAACAACTCTGTGAGATAAGCATTATACCAGGGGTAGGCAACCTATGGCAGCTGATTTTCAGTGGCACTCACACTGCCCAAGTCCTGGCCACTGGTCCGTGGGGTGGGGGGCGGCTCTGCATTTTAATTTAATTTTAAATGAAGTTTCTTAAACATTTAAAAAACCTTATTTACTTTACATACAACAATAATTTAGTTATATATTATAGACTTATAGAAAGAGATCTTCTAAAAACATTAAAATGTATTACTGGCACTCAAAACCTTAAATTAGAGTGAATAAATGAAGAGTCGGCACAGCACTGCTGAAAGGTTGCCGACCCCTGCATTATACCCATTTTCCAGATGGGGAAACTGAAGCATGGAGAATGTATATGTCTTGCCCAGTACCACATAGGAAGTCAGTGAGAGAGCTAAGACTAGAAAACCAGGAGTCCCAACTCCCAGTCTCCTGCTCTAATTACAAGACAGTGCTATAGCCTTTCTGTACATCACTTGATTTTGACAACATGCTAACTAAATAAGCACAAGAAATAAAATACCCCTCTATCCCTTTGGAGGTCAAGTCATAAATAGAGAGAGAGGAAAAAAACTGTTGAGACGACAAAATGATTACACTATGGTGATGTAAACAACTTAAAGTACTCCTACCAAAAAAAACATTCTTAACTTATAAGCAGAATAAACAGCATGGAATATTACAGACTGATAACTGATATATTTTATGTATGGACCAATCGCCTTACTAACTCCACCTAAACTTGGATTCTTTTGAGATTAAATGGTTTTCTACCTTAGATTCTGTATTCTGGAACCACTGAGCTCTCCAAAAAACCAGTGCCTGTGTCATGGCTTTCTTCAAAAATCAAAAAGGCCAAACTGCTGTCCTTTCACAACAGGAGATAAGGATGAGTATTCTGGCACAGTGTAGTAGATATGGAACAGGCTTGTATGCTCACGCCTGTACAGTCTATGTCTTGACACGGCAATGGACCCTTCTGTGTAGCCCGCATACAGGAGACTGTGCCAGGGGATACTAATGGCTTGAATTCAGTGATAATTCTGACTTTGCAGCATATCTGTTTAGTTATTTGGGGTTGGTTATGCCATTTTCCCTACAGTAGTCACAATTTGGTTCTTTAGTAGCCCAAACTAGCCATCTCTCCCTATTTGATGGCGATGGCATTATGAAGTGAGGAGGAGAGACATTTACCAACCCATTGGTTAAGCTGAAATACTGGATTTTCCAAGCTTGTAGGAATCAGCACTGATTTTGAAATATCTAAATATCATATAGCCTTTCAAATACATCTTCAATACATTTGAGCTAATTCCTTGCAATGTTCCTCATCATGTACATAACATGACAGTTTTCCATATTATTATTTTCTCTATAGCTCCCCACTAACTCTTACCTGTCGAGGAGACGTTCCAGTACTTCTTTAGTAGAGGCAAAGCCCCTATATGTTGACAGAAAGATGCTGATGTAGGTAAAGTCATTGTCCCCAAAAGCTGTCAGCAGGTTCTCCACAAGTTTCTCCAGAGTGCCAGCTTTTATTGTTCTGATCTTACATGTTTCATACTGGCTGACGGTATGTCCTGGAGGCAACTGGTCCCCTTCAACCTATGAAATAAGGATCAAAAGCATGGGAGAAACCAAATACCCCAAATGAGAAGAATTACCACACCGAACAACAAGTTAAACTATGCTTTTTGGGTAAGGGATAAATGACAGCATGCCTTCAAGTCCTGAAATATTCTGTAATTTTTGATGACCACTGAACTCTAGAAGATGGGTCTACAGATGAAACACTTCAGAATTGTTTACCCTTTTAAAAATATTTCTTTGACATCCTTCACCTGATGTTTCAGTAGCTGACTGTAGTCAAACCACCACACTTTATGATGCCATTAGATTTTACAATCTAAACCCGACTAGTACTTGGATAAGAGACCTGTAAGGAACATCTAGGTGCGAGAGGAAATAATACTGGTAATTCAGTGGCTCTCATATTTCTAAATCAGTATTAAAACCAATACCCACAGCCGAGTGTTTGGAGCACTGAGGCAGGGGGTGGAAATTATGCACTGAAGGTGCCAATTTTAGATGAGATGTAAAACTGATGTCCTGAACACTCATGGTCATCCAACATTCCATAATGCTTTTTGCAAAAGGAGGGTGTTAACTCTAGTGTCCTAGTCAATCCCAAATGTATCATTACATTCTGTCACTATTTCTCTTTGTTTCAATGAGATGCAATATTTCTCATCACGTCTACATTTTTGTATAGCATTTTGTGTACCGTTTAGAGCCTGATCTAATGTCTGTTGAAGTCAATGGGAAGAGTTCCATTGGCTTCAATAGCTTTTGGATCAGGCCTTAAATAGCTGTCATTATCATTCTAGAGTTGATTATATGTCAGTAATGGAAAATGATCCCTGTGAATAGTTCATATACTTGTTTGTAAAGGTATCGGAGATTACAAGTGCTATATAAATGAAAGATATAAATACACACACACTAATAAATAAAATATAGTGGTAATGACTCCATCAATTTGATGAGAAGTTCCCTTTTTTTTCTTTTAAATTGCCCAATATTAAGGAAGAATTTTATTAGAGACTATTGGCATAAAAAGGCAGAGAGCAGGAAAGAGGAGACTTCAGTAAGGTGTATAGTTTTTTTCTTTTTAAAAAAAAAACCTGTGTGCCAGTGTTACTGAGGTACTATAGATTCAACTTGGGGAATGTATGCTGAAGTGTAGCTGCTCAGTTACCTTGTAATGAATGGTGTGTGTAGATGTCATCCAGCCTACCTACTGTTAATACCAATAAACTTTCACGAATGGAAAAAAATCTGTTTCCTTGGAGAGAAGTAGATGGTTCATACCTGTCTGTGAGAGTCTGCAATCCGAAAAAATGTTAGCAAGCACCAGCAAGCAACATAGTCTGACTTGTATAAATTAACAATTGAAATACAGTTTGAATAAATGAAAATAGCTCTTTTAAATATAAAGTTACTTTTATATGGGTACAAGATGTGTACAATTTAGGGTAGGAAAAAATGTATATATTGAGGAGTAATGGGATCATGCAAAGGAAAATTTAAGCCATCAAGAAACATTTCTTGGCCACAAGGTCTATTAGACTGTAGTATGATCTCCCACAGGAAGAAGTGGAAGCCCCATTGTTTAGACATTTTAATTCTAATTTAAAATCAGACTGGATGGAGCACTAAAATATGTTGTAGAGAATAACCATGCACTGACCAAGGATGGTCTAAATGAGCTAATTAGTCATATCCATCATTATTTTTTGCTACAGTCTCAAGACAGAATAGGATGAGTTCAAGCTATTTCCGTTACACTTCAGAACTAGGACATTGAATAGTTTGTTTTCTGGTAGCTTTCAGGCACTAGCTTACACCCGACATTCTACTGAGACTGAAATTCAAGATAGAGAGAGTGTCACAGCTGGTTTCCCCACACCCAGCCTCTCCCTCCCCAGCTAACAGCAATATAATATCACCACTGCTACTTCTCCTTTCACAGGTTTAAATCATTATTTTATGTCATGTGGTAGTGCCTGGAAGGCCCAGTTAAGGACCAGAATTCCATTGTGCTAGACACTGTACAAAAACCGAACAAAAAGATAGTCCCTGATTTAAAAGTGTCCACGTGCAAAGTTCCACCTATTTAACTAAATCTAACTTTAAAACACACCTTTAGTCAAATCAATACAACTGTATGTATAGATCAGGCCTGACTCACACAAGTAGTCCTGTTGGCTTTAACAGGACTACTTGTGCAACTAGGTAAAGCATAATTTGGAGACCAATCCAACTCCCATTGACTTTAACAGGATGCTGAATCAGACTTATCTGCTAACTTGGTGTGGTGGTGATCTTCCTATAAGGCTGCTGAGTTAGCCTTTGTGTAAGTATTGGCAATATAATGACAGATATCCGTGGAACTGTATTCACTTCTTCTTACAAGAAGAAACTCCTTTTTTTCTTGGTAGTGTAGCTGGCTAGGGAGGATGACTGTTGTCTGGGGGTGAGGCCAGGAAAGTCGGAGTTAGGGCTTTAGGGTCCTCACTCTGCCAACAATTCATTGTGTGGCCAGGGCTAGTCAGTTACGGACAGATTGTGTCATTAAGGTACAGCCCTCAGTAGGTGGGAGATGAAGGGCCACGCTGCCCCAGCAGGAATTCTGGGAGGTAAGGTAGCTCAGGGAAGCACAATATCTCCCAGAGCTCCCTGGCATCGGAGGAGAACATCTGCCGTGCATTCTTTCCAGAGGGTGCAGTATATGCTTCCCTTTGAGGCCAGACAGCTACATAGCCCTGTTTTCTCCCCACCCATTTTGAGGTGGTCTACAACTGTGTCTAGCTACTTTGCAGGGGGCTATGAGCAGCAGAAGTCTCCTTGCACCTTACTCACTCAGCTAATATATGCAATGCCAGTCATAATCCAGCCCTTAGCCTGTGTGCCTCAGTTTATCCATATGTAAAATGGGTATAATAATACCTAGCACACCTCTGATGCTATATAAATAATTAGTGATTAGACAGTCATAGGATACAAGTATTATTTGCACACACCGTCCTCAATAGGAAAGTAATTAAAATATAAATTTAAATATTTATCAAGCCACTGTCATGAATTTTTAATCTTGATCCATTTTGCCTTTCTTGCTACTTTGCTTTAAAACCAGAGACCAATGTTATAATAAAGGATCTAACTAGCAATCTTTCTTTAGTCTTCAGATCTCTTTTATATATAGGTTTGGTCACTGTCATGTTTTAGACTGTGGAGATTAACAGAAGATTTTACATACATACATACATACATACATAAATGTATTCATTTATTTATTTTACTTCACTATCTTGAAACAATCCAGACAGTTTGAAGACTTACTAATGAAGAACAATCTTAACTGGTAAGAAACCAATTTGGGAACAAACTGTCGATTTGTATCATTCAGTGATAGGTATATGCAGGGTGAGAAGATGAATGCAAAACCTTTAGTTTGCTAAATTTCCCCTTAAGTGGCTTTAATCCCCCTTGCAAATCATTTTTACATTTATAATATAGCCTTTAATTTTTTTTATAAATCACTTAAAAACTAAATCCTTCCTTCAGTTTGAGAAAATGAGCATTATCTGAAATCTTACTTTAAAGCAGCAGCATCTCACTTGTGAATGAGGACATTAATTTTGTTTTAGCATATGCTTTGGGCCTGTAGAACAAGGAACAACATGCCTTCCCTATTGCATTAAAATATCATTAGCTGTTCTTATACAGATGATTCAGGCAGAGAACCAAAATAGCAATGAGCAATAACTTCTACATCCCTAAAGTCCATGGGAAATTATTTATTATCATCATTTATTTCCAGTAGCATCCCACAATGTGCTAGGCTTTCTAAACTGCAAAGAAAGCATGATCCTTGACCCAAGGAGCTTGTTATCTAAGGTCTTAATCTTGCAAATTGCTCCATGTGGCTGGATCACCATGCCTCTGGAGAAGTCCCCACTGACTTCTCCTTGCTTGAAGCAGGTTACAGGATTGGGGCATAAAAGATCAACAGAGAATAATGAGAAAGTATATGTAGATTAAGTAGAGGGTCAAGGGAGTTAATAACCACATCCTGATAATACTTATAGACTCATAGACTTTAAGGTCAGAAGGGACCATTATGATCATCTAGTCTGACCTCCTGCACAATGCAGGCCACAGAATCTCACCCATCCACTTCAATAACAAACCTCTAACCTATGTCTGAGTTATTGAAGTCCTCAAATTGTGGTTTGAAGACCTCAAGCTGCAGAGAATCCTCCAGCAAGTGACCCGTGCCCCATGCTGCAGAGGAAGGCGAAAAACCTCCAGGGCCTCTGCCAGTCTGCCCTGGAGGAAAATTCCTTCCCGACCCCAAATATGGCGAACAGTTAAACCCTGAGCATGTGGGCAAGACTCACCAGCCAGCACCCAGGAAAGAATTCTCTGTAGTAACTCAGATCCCATCCCATCTAACATCCCATCACAGACCACTGGGCATACTTAACTGCTGATAATCAAAGATCAATTGCCAGATTAATTGCCAAAATTAGGCTATCCCATCATACCATCCCCTCCATAAAATTATCAAGCTTAGTCTTCAAGCCAGATATGTCTTTTGCCCCCACTACTCCCCTTGGAAGGCTGTTCCAGAACTTCACTCCTCTAATGGTTAGAAACCTTCGTCTAATTTCAAGTCTACACTTCCTAGTGTCCAGTTTATATCCATTTGTTCTTGTGTCCTAAGGTAATGCTAACATTATAAACAGAATAGGACCTTATTGTGAACTCGCTGGCATGGAGTGTCTACACCATGGATAGTGGTATGGGGCAGAACCTGGTCTCAAGTGTACTGGTGTCAATGCAACCCCACTGAAACAAATGGAGTGACACCACTGAAACTTGAAGTTTTTGTCCCACAAAAATCTTAGAATTGCTATTTATTAACCTTTTGCAATTGAAAAGCATGTGAATTGCCATGGCACTCAACAACCCCACCCAGAAAAGGCATAAAGCAACACGATGTTATTATTTTTGTAAGTAAAAAAAATTTCTACGCAAAAGTTAAGTTTTGTGAATAAACTAAAACAACAATTTGCACATTAAAAAAATATCGAACCTCATTTTTGATACTTCACTGTTAAGTTTTGATTTTTCAAATCAGCTATTAATTATTTAACACAGTTCCCTTCACTTCATGAAGAGGAACTTGTGCTTCATTGTATTTAACTTAATAACCTTTTTTATCTAGCAGAATTTTTTTCCTTTTACATTAAAGTTAGGGCCATATTCTACTCTTGTTCCACACGCATTCCACTCCCATTCACGTCAGCATGCAGATGAAGGGGAGAATCTGGCTCTAAGATTGAAACACACACAAAAATACACTTTAATTGTGACTTGCCCAAGACATCATACTGCGAGAATGCTAACAAAAAACCACTGACAACCCAAAACTGAGTTTGCCAGCAAAAGATCAAGCTGCTAGAAATCATTTTAAGGGACTTTTAGGGACCGTTTTTATTTGCATTATTTCAGCAACTCTGCCTTGATGTTTAAAAGGAAAAAAGACTTGGCAGACAAGCGTTCAGTAACACAGACTTATAGAATAAGACATTGTGGGCTGACCTAGCATGCTAACAGGAAACTGCTCAATCTGGATTTAATCAGAGACCAGCTCTTTTCTGACATGACCAGGATAACCAAAAGCATGAGGAGTTTTTATGTCTGCTTTAGGCCAGCTGTTTGCCTATGAGAATACTGTATCTACTGCTTTTTAAAAGGGGCCTCTGAAGCCCGTGGACAAGTTTTCAGAGTGCTGACACCCATTAAAGTCACGGGAGGTCACATGCCAATTCCAAAAGCTCGATTTTGAAAAGTTTACCCCCAAAGTTTCTTTCAATATGAATGTCTAATGGCTTGGTTTTCAAAGGTGCTGAGCACCTCAGGCTTGCATTAACTGAACTGAGATTCATGGGACCCAACAACTGAAAATCAGGCCACGTGTCTCAATTTCACAGTGACTTCCTCCAGTCAAAAGAATGCTAGCACTGATATTTTGTGCATGTGCTTGATGAGCAAACAGCTTCCTGCCACGTAAGGAGAATCTCTCAATACCAGATGAAACTACTTAAGAGTAAACTGAGATATATCCTTTATTCATCAGAATAGGGTAGCTATTAAATTGACGTGTTTCTAACAATCTTTACCAAACCCCTTGGAATGTTATGTACTCTGAGGGGCCAATCCAATTTTAATTCTGCATTCTTAGGGCTTTATAGCACGCAACTTCATCCATACATACACCTCCCCCACAACAATGGTGCTCCATGTGGACTGAAAGTCCCTTAGGTTAAGATTCTGTGAGATGCTGAGCTCCCTCAACTCACATAAACTTCAAAGAGAGTAGAATTAGGCCCTGGTTGGCATATAACATTAACGTAAAGGTCACCCACAGAACAGAGTTTGGTTCCATTGTCGTTAGGGTGACCAGACAGCAAATGTGAAAAAACGGGATGGGGGTGGGGGAGTAATAGGAGTCTATGTTAGAAAAAGACCCAAAAAAATCAGGACTGTCCCTATAAAATCAGGACATCTGGTCACCCTAATTGTCATTTACAACTGAGGCCTTCACCCTGCTGCAACTGCCATCATGCAGGCAGATGTCTGCACCCACATGGAGTCCCACTGACTTAATTGGGCTCCATGTAGGTGCAGGGATCCACCACACAACTAGCTGCAGGACTGGGGACTTAGACTGTAAATTCTTTAGGGCAATGATTGTGCCAGCTTCTCTTTTAGCACAGAACCCAACACACACCTTCTGAACTCAATAAATAGTAATAATACAGAACCATACTCAGAGTGTCCTAAATTACAATGAGTTTGTTACTGGCACAGCAGGAAATGTATAGGCAAATGTGACAGGCATTGTGAATTCAATAGCAGATCACACAGTCTATGATATTAGAGCCTTTCTTTCCCCCCCGCCCGAGGTTACTGGCCAGGAAGCTGAGGTTATCTGCTGCTCCTTCCACAAAATACCAGAGACGCTTTAATTTCCACAAAGACACCACCAAAAATGGACAGAAAGGAAAGCAGCACCTAGGCTATACCAGTCCACTACAATTTAAGTAGTCGGTATGTGCCCAAGTCATGGTATAGGACTTGAATCCACAATCAGGAAAAAGATCTTGGAGTCATTATGGATAGTTCTCTGAAGACGTCCACGCAGAGTGCAACGGTGGTCAAAAAAGCAAACAGGATGTTAGGAATCATTAAAAAGAGGATAGAGAATAAAGATGGAGAATATCTTATTGCCCTTATATAAATCCATGGTATGCCCACATCTTGAATACTGTGTACAGATGTGGTCTCCACATCTCAAAAAAGATATACTGTCATTAGAAATGGTTCAGAGAAGGGCAATTAAAATGATTAGGGGTTTGGAACGGGTCCCATACGAGGAGAGATTAAAGAGGCTAGGACTTTTCAGCTTGGAAAAGAAGAGACTAAGGGGGGATATGATAGAGGTATATAAAATCATGAATGATGTGGAGAAAGTGAATAAGGAAAAGTTATTTACTTGTTCCCATAATATAAAAATTAGGGGCCACTAAATGAAATTAATGGGCAGCAGGTTTAAAACAAATAAAAGGAAGTTCTTCTTCACACAACGCACAGTCAACTTGTGGAACTCCTTGCCTGAGGAGGTTGTGAAGGCTAGGACTATAACAGGGTTTAAAGAGAACTGGATAAATTCATGGAGGTTAAGTCCATTAATTGCTATTAGCCAGGATGGGTAAGGAATGGTGTCCCTAGCCTCTGTTTGTCAGAGGGTGGTGATGGATGGCAGGAGAGAGATCACTTTATCATTACCTGTTAGGTTCACTCCCTCTGAGGCACCTGGCATTGGCCACTGTCGGTAGATGGACCTTTGGTCTGACCCAGTATAGCCATTCTTATATTCTTATGTTCTTAATCCTGTGAGCTAAACACAAGAATGCTACCCATCAAGCTATAATGGCATTATAAAGGAATGGTATATTGGTGCCACTCAGCTAACAGTGTATATTAGTAGCAAGGAGTACTGACAGACTTAGAAGGACATCACCAACTGAAATTTGCTCAATATCTTCATGATGTTACACCAAGCTTTTACCAAAACAAAGACATATAGAAGGTTCTCACTATTTAAAATATATGCCCTTGGAAATGGTTGTTTTGAAACAAAGAAACATTCCCCTGCAGCATCTGCAACCCAAACAGGTAGCTTTTGGACTCAAAGTGAAACTGACTGTGAACAAAAGTGAAATTGATTTAATTCATTTTCAATATCCAAGCTGAGAGAAATACTGAAAGAAAACAAACAGGATAAACAGTGACAAGTAAACTGGATTTTAAACATTCTTCCAGTTTAATTATTTAAAATGTTAACATCTAAGAAGATTTGTTTGATTAAAAAGATATGGGGAAGAATTTTCAAATGCACCTATGTGATTAACTCTGAAGACCCATTTTTAACTGTGACTTAGGTACATAGGAACCTAAGTGTCATTGACTTGTTTTGAGGCGTAGGCTATTAAGTACCTATGGCACTTTTGACAATGGGATTCAGATACTTTTGAAAATTTTACTCATGGTCTTTAAATTAACAGTGCACCTTTAAAAATAGGATATTTAGCACATTTGTGCAGAAACTACTTTCATCTTTAGAGATGATGAGAATAAATTGTCCCACCGTTTTTTTTAAATCATCAAAAGAACAACAGTCAGAAGTGCAAACATACCTGCCACTTGTCTTGGGAGAACAAAGGAAATCTATGGCACATTTAGTCTAAAACTTCACAGATAGATTCATAAATTTATCTGTTGCTTACAGAAATGTTAAAAGGGACCTACATGGATAAATACAGCTTTGTAAACTGTCATGAAGAGAGATTAAACCCAATACAAGAGTAAAGAAAAAAATAATACAACTGAATTGCACAGCAAAAAGCATCAGAACAGGAACCTCCAAGGAACAACTCTAGCACTGTACTAGGCAAAATACACACCTCATTTCAATCAATTTTGTTTCAAAGAATTACTTTAAAGATCATTAATTAACAAGAAACTAACATGTACAGAGTGCTTTTAATTCCAGAAGGTTCTAAATATGCTTCATAAACTGCATATTCAGTTGCTTGCCCTCTGAAAGTAAATGTGTAAAACGTTCGCTTACATGTATGGCTAGTGGCAATCTACAGCAGCAGCTGAGAATCTGACTGTAACTGACTCAAACCAGCATAGGTATTGTGAACCCAACCGGCCAACTGGAGCTTCTGAGGAGATATGGCGATCATCATTTCACGCAACAGGTAGCAGCTATTCTGCCCTGGTAACAACACACAACAGAGTATTTTCAGGGCTGCCCAGAGTGGGGGAGGGGCAAGTGGGGCAATTTGCCCCGGGCCCTGCAGGGGCCCCCACAAGAGTTTTTTGGGGCCCCTGGAGCGGGGTCCTTCACTCGCTCTGGGGGCCCCGGAAAACTCTCACAGGGCCCAGGCCCTCAGAGCTTCTTCCGCTCTGGGTCTTCAGCGGCAATTCGGCGGTGGGGGGATCCTTCCGCTCCAGGAGCCGCCGCCGAAGTACCCCGAAGACCCTCGGCAGGGGTCCTTCCGCCCCGGGACCCGCCACCGAAGTGCCGGGTCTTCAGCAGCAATTCGGCAGCGGGGGCCCCTCGCCGCCGAAGACCCCCGACCCCCTGAATCCTCTGGGCGGCCCTGAGTATTTTAGGAGAGAAGATGAAGACTGAGTTGACCAAGGAAAATTACAAGGGGGGATCTACAATATTGTGTAGTAACTATTCTCAAGGAGTTTTATTAAACTCATGTCAAGTGTTCTTAAGCCTAAAGCCTAGTACGGATAAGCTAAAATCTTATAGGCCTCAGCCTATAGGCCTTGCATTACAGCCATGTTTTACTTATATACCAAATATACACTCCTCACTCCTAAATACTTGTCAATTTTATATTCTATAAGCCTACTACTTACACAAGAGATTCTGTAACTTACATACTGAGGATCTGGTAGAAGACACAAGTTAAAGTGGGGCAGGGGCTACTTTAACTTACAGTGCACTTTTCTGAAGTTACGCAAGCTTAGCAAACTTCAGAGGTGACGTCTAAGGGTCTCCATGAATGATCTCACCACATATTAAGCGGTGGGGGCCATTGTCTGAAAGAGGTGTATGGCCTCTTAAAGGGGACAGAGAGCCAGAATGACTTCTTGTGGCAGCTTCAGACTAGGTCGGCATGGGGATGCTGACCCATCCCCCGGATGATGGGAAGAAAAGGGGGATTATTTAGGTCCCTGCCGGTGCAGGAAAAGCTCTCTTTTGCCTGGACCAGGTGGAGCAGCACCAACCCTCCCATCCATGGAAGTAATTAAATGGCAGGTTGTGGGCATTACGCTAGTTGCTCCTTTCTCAGGGGGCTGGGAAAGAATTTTTTCCCCTCGCCACCCTCACCACTGGGCAAGGCAAGGTAGGGTTGGGTTGCTGTATTTTTTGCCTTCCCCACAATGGACTGGGGGCTTAGTTGGGGCAAACATGAAACGCAGGTTAGGCTATGATGTCGCAACTCATCATGCAACCTTGGGGCGGATGTCCAGTGCAGGTACTCCAGAGGGAAGGGATATGGTGATCAGATAAAATGGATTGGTACAGGATATAAATGAGGTCATCCTTTATAAGGAGGGGAGTTTGGGGGTCCTATGACTGGTATGGCAGGGTGTCAACCTCCCTCTCCCCCTTTATAGCTCCCCTTAATACTCAGCGAGTTGGCTGGGGGCCCAGGCTGGGTAAAGTGGAGGGCTGAGAGCAACCTCCATCAGGTATATGTAAATGATTATGGAATTACATGCTTTTATCTGCCAGGTACTCCCAGACACATTTAGGATATAAGTTGCAGCTTACATAACCACATCCAGTGTCTCCTGTCCTTTTTCCAGCATAGCTGGACAATCTAAGAGAGTTTAAATAAGTAAACAAACAAAAGTGGTTGGGATTTTCAGAAGTGCCTACGCAATTCCCATTAAAATTAATAGAAATTAGGTGTCCAAATCTTCTAGGTGGCTTTGAAAGTCTCAGCCAAGTAAGTCTACTTAGACTCACCTATGAATTTGGCCCATTTTTTTCAAGCTTCTATGTAGCTAAGGAGTGCACACTATGTCACTCATGGTGACTGATGTCGTCTGAGAATGGAGAGGTTCACTATGCAGTACAGAAACTTTTCAAAACGACTGTAGATGCATTGATCACTCAGTCCCAGCCTTTATCTCTAGCTGTCTCATGTGATTTACATATTTACCTTCCCTTTGTTTCCAAACAAGTGTGAAACTTCCTAAGCCTTTCCTACAAAAACTAAACTAAACGAAAAAAATCTCTCATCATTCTGATTCTTGCCTAGCTTCTCACAAGGACTTTCACCCGCCTCTCCTATCCAACTCTCTGCCCTCACTGAGCCAAGTCAACTGGATCTGAAAGATCAGCATGGATCATTTCTCTTTCTTTGTTTTCAGAGTCCAATCAGATTTCATAATTCAACAGTTAACCTGTGCCCCATTCTCTCTCACATATACTTTCCCCCACATTGCGAATCTTAAAATTGCACATGCTAGAGGAAGCAGAAATATAAAAGGAACATTGCCTACAAGATGTACTTATAAAATCCTTGCGGGCCAATCCTGGAGCAAGTGCCTCCGTAAGCAAGACACAAGTTACAAGTGGTGAAGCACTGGAATGGGTTACCTAGGGAGGTGTGGAATCTCCTTCTTTAGAGGTTTTTAAGGTCAGGCTTGACAAAGCCCTAGCTGGGATGATTTAGTTGGGAATTGGTCCTGCTTTGAGCAGGGGGTTGGACTAAAAGACTTCCTGAGGTCCCTTCCAACCTTGATATTCTGTGATTCTATGATTCTACATCCATACCACATATGAAAATATTTTTGGAGTGGTGGGAGATTAAAGTATAGTGATGTTTGAACAAAAGAAAGTGTAAAATAAACCAGGTAGGAGTGTGTTAACCGTTGGCATTTCACACCTCTCCAGGAATGCATCTTCAAAAAGACATTGACTAGAAAGATTGTTCTAAATCAACTGTGCAAATCAAACATACTCAAGGAAGGCTAAATTTGTATGTTTCTGAGAGCCCTTCCATACCCTAAAAATTGAGGCATTCAAGATTAGTGCACACTTGAAAATCTGGGCCTAACTCCTTGCTGTTTTATAGCTTCATGTTGTTCCCACTGCAGCCAATAGTAAAATTCCTATTAATTACAATGACAGTAGGATTGGGCCCTTAGGCTGTGGCCCTGAGCACCTCCTGAAGGTACCAAGTGGTCTCTCAGGAGGCATTCAGCACTTTGCAGAATCGGGGCCTTTATTCCCATACTCAGATTCAATCTCACAGATACTGAGGATCCCAAACCTAACCCCTACTTCCAGTTTCTTTTCATTTTAACAAGCAGATGAATGAAGTTACAAGTGGTGACTGCAAAACAGCCCCTCTCTCAAAGATCATGCAGACTCTGCGCCAATGTCCAAACTCACCCCTTCCTGAGGTTTGGCTTTATTGGTAACTCAAAAACAACAGAGCAACACACGTTTCATCCTGACTTTCTTCCCAAGTTTGGCTGTTTCGAGGATTTCCCTCCAAGACCACCTCTGCATAACTAGTCTGGATCTTAATATAGGGTTTTAGCACCTGAGTGATCTCAACAGAAGAGCCCTGAATTCCTACAGGGCCTCAGAGTCTGCTATTGCTACTGTGACAAAAAAGACTGATTACAGAATACCATCATAACCCTTCCTGACAGGATGAGAAGGCAGGCCAGGAAATGAGGATACATGAAAAAGGCCCATAAAAGAGGCAATAGCACAAATCCAACTACCCTAAATGAACAAGAAAAACTGACAACAACATACATATCATTTAAAATAAAACATTAGCCTTTACAACACCACCATAATGCTTTTTCATAATATACTTAGATATGCATTATGTGCCGCAAAGGCAGACTATACGATATATCATGTGAATAACTAAGTGAAAAGGTTGCTTAAATGGCTAACATAAATTGCACCAATTTAGCAGCAAGTCTAACTCAGGTAAGTTACTAGTAATCTTACTTCCTTACTTTAACCACTTACACACCTCAGTCTGAAGAGCTGATCTGGAAAAACCAGTTAGCCTTATTCCCGTTTGGTCTTTCCAGAATCACATTGTCTATGTGTATTAGAAAGATCCCGCATGGAAGAATTATAGAAACTACAGAAAGAAATACCATTTAGCTAATCTAATCCATATCCTTATCACTGCAGCATAGTTTCCCACGGTACATTTTCTGGTGTTTTATCTAATCTAGTTTTAGAAGTCCCCTGTGATAGAATTTTCATGCCTTCAAGACATCCACTCACTCACCACCCGCCAGCTGCTAAAATCATCTTCCTAGCCTGTCAATCTGCTTGTGCCACACCCATCTTTGAAATTTGACACTGGCTTCTCCTTCTCCATGCCATTTAGTTTTTCTTATTCTCATCTTCAAATCCTTGCATAACGTTGCCCATTTACATAGTCTCCTATTGCACCACCCTTAACCTTTCAATTTAGCAATGATGCCAGCTTCAGTGCCCCATTAGTCCACTTCTCCCTCAGCTATCTCCATCTCTTTTCCTGTACCACTCCATACAGATGAACTGCCCTACCAGAGATCACCCCATGAGACCTTTCCACATTCAAATCCCTCCTGAAGACTCATTTGTATCACCATGCCACAAGAAGTGAGTCAACTTCACTGTGCTGGGCACATGCCTTTACTGACTAACTGTGCTATCTTACTGTTTTGTCCCCTTCTCTTTCCTCCCTAATCTCCACCTGTTTGTTTTGTTACTTCTTCATTCTACCATTGTGTCAAATTAGATTGGAATCTTTTCAGTGCAGGGATCATGTCTTATCTGTATTGTGAAATAGCCAGCACACTACTAGGTGCTATAAAATGATAAAATAAGTAATTCCCCCAGCTCATCTGCAGTACCCCACTCCCTCTGTCTTGAGGGAAATCTTCATTAGAAACTCTACTGATCCTCTGTGCTACTCTGTGCTACTCCTACTGGTTTTACCAGAGGAGAGGACAACATGGACCCAGACATCATCATTTCCCAGAACTGGCTTTCTTAAATCCATCCCCTTGTCCAGCTGCACTCCATGAACTCATGCCTTCCCAAACTGCATTAAGCAAGCTTGTACTCAGTGATTCCAAAGTTCTTCATAATCCTCACCTTCTCAACCTCTCAGATGTTACAGATTACACTGATTACACCATGCATACACAGAGTGGAGATTTTCCAGGGAATGATCCTGCTCTCCTTATTCCTGCAAAACTTCCACTGCAGGAGGTTGCTCACAATTTAGATATAGAAACAGAAGCTAAATTTGTCAAAGTGGAATTCTAATCTCTTAACCACACTCAACATTTGCTCACAGGGATGGTTTTCCCCCAGATCTGCACTGTCCTGTTTGGTCATAGGAATTATCAATATGGCAAATATATTCAGATAGTTTTAATGTGGCAAAAGTCACTTCACTGTATGAAAATACAAGGTCAACATCAAGAAAAACAAGAGTATGTAGTCAAAAGGAGTAAGGACTTTTTTTTTTTTTAAGTAGTAATTATATTTTTGGGTTCTCAAAAATTGCAATACCTTCCCCCATAAACAGAAAAGTTACAACATTCTTCTTTCCAGGAATGTGATTTAATTTATTTGTTAAGCTAATAATCACTTCCTGTTCACTTGCTAGAAACAAAGAACGACTGTGGGAGAAAGTAAACAATACTGCTGAACTTGAGATGGATTTAAAGATGCTGCAAGCAATAATTCTATTGCAGAACTACTGCATATAAACATATTGCATAAGTCTACATAGCTTTATTTACTCTGATTGGATCTGTGGCTTTGCTTT
This sequence comes from Mauremys mutica, assembly GCF_020497125.1. Taxonomy (NCBI): domain Eukaryota; kingdom Metazoa; phylum Chordata; order Testudines; family Geoemydidae; genus Mauremys; species Mauremys mutica. The sequence continues at coordinate 55,005,113 of NC_059079.1, forward strand.
CAGATTACATAGCTTATTTAAACAGTACACAGCATTGTACGGCACAGAATGAAAATTAAAATCATATTGACTCAAGAAATCAGAGAAAACTGCTATTGAATCCAATGTAAATAATCATGCAGGAGTGACAGATTTTCACTGTCTGCATCACTTAACTACTAATCCATCTCCCTAAAACATAGACTTTGTTTACATGAGAAAATTGCACTAGTTTAATGTAAATCGGTTAACTTGGTTAAGGCAGCGCTGAACTCTGTGTAGACACTCTTATTTTGTTTTAAGAGTGGATTATTTAACTTTAGCAATCAATCACCCACACACACTGAATGGAGAGCTGGGAAATAACACTGTAGCTGAGGTGAGATTAAATGGGTTTTGAAAGAGGGGTATGTGTAATCATATTTTAAATTAAATTGAGCAGGTAACGTACACCATTTTACTGAGAAAAATAAAGGAAATGTTTGATATGTTTTATATCAATTGCTCAATGCAAAATCTCTACCACCGGCCTTTTAAAAAATTATTTAAAAAAACAAACAGGTCAGCATTAAAGAATTTGTACAACTAAGCATAAATAAAAGATCGGTACATTATAAACCTCATTTCAGTGGCTTTTTTTTTAAACTGCCCTGTATTTTGAAACAGTGAGATATTTCTCAAGGATGGGGCCAGAGCAGAGAAAGTAATAAGAAGATCATGTTGTTACCCAATACTAAAAATTACCATCTTCAGCATTTCTTTAAACACAGAGTCCAAATATATTTGTTCAGTTTTCAACAGAATTAACATGATCAAAATGCAGTTTGGCTTAACTACCAAGTAGTCACAAGAGATTTGACCATGCACACTTGTAAGATTCTTTCCTCACAAGAACAAAAATGAAAAAACAGTATTATTCATATATACTATATACAGTATATAGCTGCCATACATATGTATGCAATACCCATGCTCTAAATGCTAAAGGCATGTGGTACATTGCATAGGCATATGGTTAACAAATATATCACTTATCTGTGCAAATTATCACATACCTATGACTGCATCCCTTACCCACTAATCCATCCCCTCAGACATAGGCTTCATCTATATGAGAAAATTGCACTAGTTTAATGTAAATCAGATAACTTGGTTAAGGCAATGCTGAATTCTATAAAAACAATGAGGAGTCCTTGTGGCACCTTAGAGACTAACAAATTTATTTGGTTTCTTAGTTTCTAAGGTGCCACAAGGACTCCACGCTGTTTTTGCTGGTCAGACTAACATGGCTACCATGCTGAATTCTGTGTAGACACTCTTATTTTATTTTAAGAGTGGCTTGTTTAACTTTAGCTCAAATCACTTAAGCTAAATCAGACACACGCATGTGATGGCATCGAATGGGGATGTAAAACAAGGATAGCTTACGTGCAAAGCAATTAACATGAGGGCATAAGACAAAGCAAGTGCTCCCCCGGGCGTTCTTACATCTTCCAGTTAGATATTTTTTTTAAATGTCACAACAGGAGCTGGCACCCTGTGTTCTTCTCTTCTCTGCTCTAGCGCTTTTTGCCAATCAGTGTTTTTCTAAACAGAGAATTGTTTTTCCATAGAGAGGAATTAAAGTCTTGTGGCTTGAGTAAATGCGCAAGAGTTCATTCACATTTTGTACAGCAAACGCAGCCAGCACACTGACAACCCAGCCAGCATCAATCTGGAGTACTCAATGGGAGAAAAGAACTGGGATTTAAAAATGCAAGGAACTTGATTTCCAAATGGAGTACATTATTACTACTTATTATTTGTTTCCAACAGCACCCACATTAGTTGCTGTATCAAAATACAAGAAACCATCTCTGTGCTGAAGAACCTCCAGTCTGAAAAGACAAACGGACAAAGAGTAAGGGCAGGAGGTACAACACAGAAAGAAAGTGGTAGAAGTGATGAATGGCTGTCTTCAAAATAAAATATTTGCTGAGTGTATTTGTTTCTATTGGATACTTAAACTGTCCTCCAACTTCCCCTCTTGCATGCCATTATTCAACAAATGTCTCATACGACGAAGTAATGAAACTGTGGAATCTGAGTTAATTCAGAAAGACACAGAGAACTGTATCTGCACTCAGATAACGCTGCAGCCCAAAAGTCTCATCAGCGACTCTAATGACCTTATATACAGGTGAATACAACATACGGCTAGCTGCCTTTTGGAACAGCTCATTCTGGAGGACACTACTCTGGACTTAGTGTATGTGACAGTAGTTATTATATAAGCTTTAATGCTGGGATAACAGGGGCTCTCTGAAGAGTTGACACGGGTTCTACAAGGTGGGCTGACATACCTACTTCCTGGTACATGGCTATTATGAAGCTTAATTAAGGCTGGTAAATTATTTTGAGATCCTTGGATGAAAGATGTTACTATATATATAACTGAAATATACAATATTTATTATATTATTATTGCACCTGAACAGAGAACCCATGAACTGTCCAAGAAGGAAGAAAAAGCTGCTGGGTATATATCTTAAGCTAATGGCGAGGAGAAAAGAACAGGCACAAGAATGGAACCTCCATGGAAGAGCTGTAATATGTATATGAGAAAGAAAGGAAAAACCAATACTTAGACGTTAAACTGCTCCCCAGAGCAAAGGGTGGGAAGAATGTTAAAAGAAAAAATGGATGAAAGAGTGGAGTACAGCAACGTCACGCAGAGGAAGTGTTTGAAATGCCGACACCTTATTGGTGTCTTTATGGTTCAGTGGGTAGCATTCTTGGCTCTGGCCCATGAGGCTGAGGTACAGGTCACATACTAGCACTTGAATGCCTTCCAAATGCTGACACAGCAGCCCCCTTCCAGGAAAGTACTATCCTGTGTACATTAAACTATACGCTTTTGCTCAACTCCGGTGGGGTCTGCGTGGAAGTCAAAGGGCAGTTTTTAGAAAGAGTGGGGGGGATCAATCCCAGTGCCTTTGCCAAAATCCTTCCTCTTAACAAAATAGGTTCTAATATTCAAGACTGTGTCTGTGTGTGAGCTTTTGAATGTATTTATCTACACAATCACTGCACTACTAGTATACACAATAGAGTTTCATAGTGTGGATCAAGAAAATTCTGCCCCAGTACAGAACTGCTTGTTGTAACATATATACTGTATAAGGCTTCTTTCTCAGGGGCATGTACATTATGCCATGATAATAAAATATAATACTTTGATCCAAGGATCTCAAAGTAGTTTACAAATATGGGTAAGCTTATCACAGATGAGGAAACGAAAGCACAGAGAAGTCAGATAGCTTGTTCAAGGCAACACAGAGAGTCCATAGCAGTTGGAAATATAATCTAGGACTCTTGACTCCCAGATCATCATGTGTCTCTAGTTTAGATGACACATTTTGGGTATTCATGTTCTCCATAAATTTGTATGGTAAGTAATATACAATGTATTCAAGATAATGAAATATACAGTTTATTCTTAATGAACATTGGTGATACTTATGTCACATTTTTTAAATGATAGGAGATGTAAAGATGCAGGAGGAAGCGTTTTGGAATGGCAGCTATAATCTCATTTGTGCTCAAGCCAGCAATGAGCACCTTACTCTGCCCCTACTGAGCTGACTGTAAAATCAGGGCTTTAGTTTGTACATCAGTATCACATTGGGACCAAAAAAGCCGATCATGCCTTAGCCATAGTTGTTTGATGGAGCAAAAGGCTGATCACAGGTCAGTGCTGCAATGCAAAATGGCAGACATTTTCACACCCAGGTGGGAACTACCAAATTTGCCAATTTCACTTTATTTGCAAAAGCTGTCATCAAAATCAAAGGGCAGCCTCATTCTGATGAGTTAGGAGAATGGGCAACAGAAGGCGTATGAAATTAAATGTAGAGAAATGTAAGAGGCTAGCAGGAAAATCTGTCAAAAGTATTACCCTCAAAGGTCATGCACTACTGAACACAGATTGGGAAAGATCTGAGGGGTTAAAGTAGGCAGAACATTAAATCTTTCAGCATAATGCTTAGAAGCAGTAACAAAAAGCAAACACAATTCTGCAGTGTATAAATAAAGGGTATTGAACACAAGTCAAAGGACATTATTCTTCCATTGCATAAGGGCCTGATGAGGCCACATGTAGTGTGCTATTTTCTAGCTGCCTTTTTATTTTTTTAATAAGGGCTATTATATAGCTGGGTAGAGTAAAGCAAAGAGCAAGCCACATGATTCCTGGATACACGCAAACCCACACAGAACATTATGAGGTACAGCCTGTTTTGCAGAAAGAAAATAATACAGGACTTATTTCAGTGGAGCTGGGTACTCACAGGTCTCATTGACTAGAAATGAGGTTGCAGGTGCTCAGCACTTCTGAAAAAGAGGCCCACAGGGAAATCACAAATTATGTTATAATAAAATCCTAGCATCTACTGGTTACTGAAGTTCTCATAGCGCTTTTCATGAGTTTAAAGGTATTAGCCATGGTGTCCTGTCAAATTCTGCTGTGAGTAATTGTAATCTGCCTACCTAAATTCTGACCGCGGATAAACTGGAAAAAGAAATTGCTGAACATAGGCACAAAGTAATTGACACATCAGACCAAACCAGTGGTCCACACTGTCTCTGACAATGGACAGAACCAGATGCTTCAGAGGAAGATACAAGAATTCTCATAACAGACATTGTGGAATAACCTGCCCATTGGGAAAGAGTTTTCCTAGACCCAGGAAATTTGTGGCTGTTTTATGCCCTGAAGCATGAAAGTTTCTCTCTTCTAATCTTATCTAATGTAACTGTGATTGTTCTCATTATCCACATAAATATCTATTTCTTCTTGAATCCTTCTAAGCTGTGCAATTACATCTTCCGGCAATGTGTCCGCCAGGTTATTATGGCTGGTATAAAAATGTATTTCCATTTTAAAATTATGACTTTTCAATTTCATTGAACATCCCCTTGATATAAGAAAAACAGGAGCAACCAGCTTACCTTCCCTATACCATTATTTTAATATACCTTTCTTATGCCCTCTTATTCATCTCTGCTGTAAGGCCCCAATCCTGCAAAGGATTATACTTGTGCTTATAGTTCAATTCACAAGACTTTATGAGGTCAGGGCCTAAATTAAACAATCCTAATAATTTCAGTGTCTTTTCATTTGAAAGTCTCTCCGGGCCTCTAACTGTTTTCATTTCCCATCTCTGGACCTCTTCTGTTTGTGTTACATCTTTTTGAGATGGTGTGATAAGATCTCAACACAATTTATCTAACATCATTACAATATCTTTAGCAGTGTTTTCTCCCCACCACATACTCCTTTATAGAACCTAACATTTGCTTTGTTTCATGAGTAAATATTTTCATAGAACTGTCCACAATGAAGCCTAGATCTTTTCCCTGAGGGTTATAGTTAATTCACTTCCTGTTCTAAAATGTATCATTGTGATGCTGCGCGTTATTAAATAGTTGTTGCTCTCCATATATGGTACGCTCCCATTTATCCAAATGGCCTGGGGGATAACCAAAAGCTCTGGATTACCAGGCATTTGGATAAATGGAAGTGCTATTTACTAAGGGCTACACTGGGGACACACTGTGGATTCAGATTATTAGGATTGTTAGATAACTGGAATTATACTACATATATCACACACGTGGAGAAGATACTCATGATAAACTATAGAGCCAGGAAATAAATAATGCTTTGCATCTTTGACAACTAATCCATCTCCCCCAGGATTTATACTAACATTTCAAACTTCTCAGAAACTTCAAAGAGCTCCTTTTTAAAAAACAAAAACGAAAAACAAGCTACCCAGGGCTGGCTCCAGCTTTTTTGCTGCCCCAAGTGGCGAAGAGGAAAAAAAAAAAAGAAAGCCGCGATCGACGGCACTTCGACGGCAGCTCTACTGCACTGCTTCATTCTTCGGCGGCAATTCGGTAGCCGGTCCTTCCCTCCGACAGGGATTGAGGGACCCGCCGACGAATTGCCGCCAAAGACCTGGATGTGTCGCCTCCTTCCACTGGCCGCCCCAAGCACCTGCTTCCTGCGCTGGTGCCTGGAGCCGGCCCTGAAGCTACCCCAGAAATATTTCCTCCTCCCCCACAAAACATAACCCCGCACAAAAGCTCAGGTAACAATGTCACTCATAAATTACGTGCCCAAACCAAATGTATGCATATGAAACCTTTATACCACATCACACCATAAGATTTTCTAGTTAGTCTGTCCAGTCAATATTTGTGGCAGTGCTTTGAAAAGCATTTGGATGATAGGTGTTGTAAGAATGCCAGATCACTATCATTTTAATTGGATATAAGAACAACCATACTGGGTCAGACCCATGGTTCATCTAGCCCAACATCCTGTCTTCCAACCCTGGCCAATGCCAGGTGCTTCAGATGGAATAAGCAGAATAGTCAATCATTGAGTGATCCATCCCCTGTCGTCCACACTCAGCTTCTGAAAGTGAGAAGCTAGGGACATGGAGCATGGGGTTGCACCCCTGACCATCTTGGCTAGTAGCCATTGTGGAGTTATCCTCCATGAACTGAGTATACGTTTCTAACCTTGTTAGCTTTTTTGACTGCTCCTTCACATTGAGCAGATGTTTTCAGAGAACTAACCACAAATGACTCCAAGTTCACGTTCTTGAGAGGTAACAGCTAATTTAGACCCTATAATTTTGTATGTACAGTTGGGATTATGTTTTCCAAAGTGCATTAATCAACACTGAATTTCATCTGCCATTTTGTTGCCCAATCACCGAGTTTTGTAACTCTTTGCAGTCTGCTTTGGTCTTAACTATCTTGAGTAATTTTGTATAATCTGCAAACTTTGCCAACTCACTGTTTACCTCTTTTTCCAGATCATTTATGAGCAGGAATCCTAGTTTTCTGTGATAAAAAAAACAAAATTCTCTGATTAAAAAAGAAGTATAAAAATCAATGTTTTTCCAGTTACTGATCCATGAGAGTACCCTCCGTCTTACCCCATGACTTCTTACTTTGTTTAAGAGCCTTTGGTGAGGGACCTAGTCAAAGGCTTTCTGAAAGTCCAAGTGTATTATATCCACTGGATCACTCTTGTTCACATGTCTGTTGACTCCCTCAAAGAATTCTACTAGATTGGTGAGCCCTTTACAAAAGCCGTGTTGACTCTTCCCCAACAAATCATGCTCATTTATGTTCCTGGTAATTCTGTTCTTTCCTATGTTCTTTTACTTCACTTCCAGTCCCTAAATTATTGATAGTACGGTACTGTGTTGTGTTAAGCAGCAGCTATGTGAAGTGAAGTGATTGTTATACGTAGGATCTTGATTTCCATGGCCCCAAATCCAGAAGTCCTTCCTGAATATTTTCCTCAGACTTCACTCAAGCAAAGTTCCCACAGTCTTCAATATGAGTTTTGCCTGAGAATGACTAAGTAAAACCAGAAAAAGGACTTCACAGTTTGGCCCTAAATGTATTTCTATACGTATTGGTGATTTCTATCTCTATTTCTGTGATATGCTTTGAGGTTTACAAAAGGGGCTTTATAGAAACACATAAAGCTCATGTTAGCCTTTAAAGGATAGACACTACAGGCCTAATCCTGCACCAGTGACGTTAATGGCAGTGTTGTGACTGATTTTAATGGGCTCAGAACTGGTCCCTAGCAGATGTAATGGTCTCAACCCGTTAGGTACTTTCTAGTGTTTGGAGACGAGAAGTATGTTTTATGAATTAATTTAGTATTTTACCAGTTCTGGAATAGTTCTGAGTCTGATGACAAGCAGCACTATAACATTTGCTTATTGATGCACGCATATTGCCTGCATTTCCCTCTTGATTTCAGACTATTAGAATACTTTTGTAGTAGAGTATTTATTTGGCAAGTAGAGTTCTAAAGCAATAATGAAAAATACAAGTTGAAAGCCTGCATTTCTAGATTGTCACTGAACATATTTTTAATTAACTTTACAAAGGCTAAATTTAAAACCAAGCGTGACTAACATATCCACTGTACAGCAGCCTGTTCCTTACATGAAAACATCAAAAAAAATTCTAACTAATGGTTACTCCAGGTTTCTTGTCTTTACAATGTCTCAATGCAGCTCATATGTTGCTTCTCTGAGGCTTTCCAATGACACATAACCACACTGCTTGCCAACACTGCTTTAACCCTAACAGTGACCTACATCTTATAACATTCAGAACAAAAATGGTAATTTCCTTTCAGCATGAACTGATTTGTTATTTCTTCAGTTTATCTGATCTTGAAAGAAATAACATCACTGAATTTTACCTTTCTAGTTAACAGCAACACAATTATTACTGGTTTCAGAGTGGTAGCCGTGTTAGTCTGTATCAGCAAAAAGAACGGGGAGTACTTGTGGCACCTTAGAGGCTAACAAATTTATTTGGGCATAAGCTTTTGTGGGCTAAAACCCCTTCATCAGATGCACGCAGTGGAAAATACAGTAGGAAGATATCTATACAGAAAGAACATGAAAAAATGGGTGTTGCCATACCAGCTCTAACGAGACTAATCAATTAAGGTGGGCTATTATCAACAGGAGAAAAAAACTTTTGTAGTGATAATCAGGATGGCCCATTTCAAACCGTTGACGAGAAGGTGTGAGTAACAGTAGGGGGAAAATTAGCATAGGGAAATAGTTTTTGCTTTGTGTAACGACTCATCCACTCCCAGTCTTTAGTCAAGCCTAATTTAATGGTGTCCAGTTTGCAAATTAATTCCAGTTCTGCAGTTTCTCGTTGGAGTCTGTTTTTGAAGTTTTTTGTTGAAGAATTGTGACTTTTAGGCAGGGGTGGCTCCAGGCACCAGCACGTCAAGCGCATTGCTGGGACGGCAAGCCACAGGGGGCGCTCTGCTGGCGCTGCGAGGGCGGCAGGCAGGCTGCCTTTGGCGGCATGCCTACGGAGGGTCCGCTGGTCCCGCGGCTTCGGCGGACCTCCCGCAGGCGTGCCGCTGAATCTCCGGGACCGGGGACCTCCAGCAGGCAAGCCGCCGAAGGCAGCCTGCCTGCCGTGCTTGGGGCGGCAAAATACCTAGAGCCGGCCCTGCTTTTAGGTCTGTAATTGAGTGACCGGAGAGAATGCAGTGTTCTCTGATTGGTTTTTGAATGTTATAATTCTTGACATCTGATTTGTTTCCATTTATTCTTTTGTGTAGAGACTGTCCGGTTTGGCCAATGTACATGACAGAGGGGCATTGCTGGCACATGATGGCATATATCACATTGGTAGATGTGCAGGTGAACGAGCCCTTGATGGTGTGGCTGATGTCATTAGGTCCTATGACTGTGTCCCTTGAATAGATATGTGGACAGAGCTGGCAATGGGCTTTGTTGCAAGGATAGGTTCCTGGGTTAGTGTTTCTGTTGTTTGGTATGTGATTGCTGGTGAGTATTTGCTTCAGGTTGAGGAGCTGTCTGTAAGTGAGGACTGGCCCATCTCCCAAGATCTGTTAGAGTGAGGGATCGTCCTTCAGGATAGGTTGCAGATCCTTGATGATGCACTGGAGAGGTTTTAGTTGGGGGCTGAAGGTGACGGCTAGTGGCGTACTGTTACTTTCTTTGCTGGGTCTGTCCTGTAGTAGGTGACTTCTGGGTATTCTTCTGGCTCTGTCAATCTGTTTCTTCACTTCAGCAGGTAGGTATTGTAGTTTTAAGAACGCTTGCTAGAGATCTTGTAGGTGTTTGTCTCTGTCTGAAGGATTCAAGCAAATGTGGTTGTATCTTAGAGCTTGGCTGTAGACAATGGATCATGTGATGTGGTCTGGATGAAAGCTGGAGGCATGTAGGTAAGTATAGCGGTCAGTAGGTTTCTGGTACAGGGTGGTATTTATGTGACCATCGCTTATTAGCACTGTAGTGTCCAGGAAGTGGATCTCGTGTGGACTAGTCCAGGCTGAGGTTGATGGTGGGATCGAAATTGTTGAAATCATGGTGGAATTCCTCAAGGGCTACTTTTCCATGGGTCCAGATGATGAAGATGTCATCAATGTAGCGCAAGTAGAGTAGGGGCGCTAGGGGACAAGAGCTGAGGAAGCGTTGTTTTAAGTCAGCCATAAAAATGTTGGCATACTGTGGGGCCATGAAGCTACCCATAGCAGTGTCACTGACTTGAAGGTATATATTGTCCCCAAATGTGAAATGGTTGTGGTGAGGACAAAGTCACAAAGTTCAGGCACCAGTTTTGCCGTGACATTATCAGGGATACTGTTCCTGACGGCTTGTAGTCCATCTTTGTGTGGAATGTTGGTGTAGAGGGCTTCTACATCCATAGTGGCCAGGATGGTGTTTTCTGGGAGATCACCAATGGACTGTAGTTTTCTCAGGAAGTTGGGGGTGTCTCGAAGATAGCTATTAGTGCTGGTAGCATGGGGCCTGAGGAGAGAGTCTACATAGCCAGACAATCCTGCTGTCAGGATGCCAATGCCTGAGATGATGTGGCATCCAGGATTTCCAGGTTTATGAATCTTGGGTAGCAGATCAAATACCCCTGGTTGGGGTTCTAGGGGTGTGTCTGTGCAGATTTGTTCCTGTGCTTTTTCAGGGAGTTTCTTGAGCAAACGGTGTAGTTTCTTTTGGTAACCCTCAGTGGGATCAGAGGGTAATGGCCTGTAGAATGTGGTGTTAGCGAGCTGGTGTTATTACTGCAGATCATCTGAGAAAGACACTGCAAGTAAATAAGAACCCACTGTCCTGCTGAGAATGATACTGTAGGCAGGTGAGCACAACAGACTTCCTGAGAAAGATACCAGTGAAGTTCAATTATTGTGTAAGGTGCTGTTATGTTCTTGTGTATCACAGATACACTTGAATTCAAGCAATTCTCTCAAGTCAGATCGACAGTCAAATCTTTAACATGACTACTACTCCTCATAGGCACCACTGGTGCAAGAATTACACAATGACAATTTAAAAGCTTAGTAAGTGATCATTCTGGATGGTGGCAAGATGTTCATCTTCTACAGTAAGGCCTCCTTTTCCCTCTTTTTGATGGCTTGTTCTTGGGGGTCATGGGGAGGGAAGAAATAGGAAAGAATAGTTTTGGGGCTCCCCAGAACACAGGGAGCATAGTGACAGCTAGTGCAATATGTCCTTATATAGTCACACAAGGAGGGTGGTGTCCTGCTCATCCCCAAGACAGTCTCATAGGAAAGAAGGCAGAAGGAGAAAAATCTCTCTCACTAAAGACCAGGGGTTGGCAACCTATGGCATGAGAGCCGATTTTTAATGGCATGCTGCTGCCTGCCGGAGTCCCAGCAGGCAGCAGCGTGCCATTAAAAATCCTGCCCAGCCCAGCCCGCTTTTCTCTGCCCTCTGCTCCCCCACCCCGCGGGGGCAGGGGGAAGAAACATAGGCGTGCGGACAGGGTGTGCCCAGGCACACCCTAATGCAGAGATGGGCAAATGGCCCCACTCTCCTAGGGCGGCAAGCCGCGGGGTCCGCGCTCCTGGGCCAGAGTGCGGGGCTAAGCGCAGCAAGCTGCCGGCCCCTCTCCCGCCTTCCCCCCTCCCCTGGAGCCATGCCGCTGCGCATGCAGCCCTCTGAGGGGCAGGGCTGCCCGCTCCTGTGGGGCGGGCATGTCTGGCTCTGCGCGGAGCAGAACATGCTGCTAGGAGCCTCATGGTAAGGGGTCCGGGGCTGGGGGGGTTGGATAAGGGGTGGGGGCCGTCAGGGGACAGGGAGCAGGATGGGTTGGATGGGGGGGTAGGATCCTGGGGTGGGGGATTAGGGGCGGGAGGTCTCTGAAGGGGGAAGTCAGGGAGCAGGGGGGGTTGGATGTGGCATGGGAGTCCTGGGGTCTGTCAGGGGGTGGGGGGTGGCTAGGGGTCAAGGCAGTCAGAGGACAGAGAGCAAGGAGGGTCCGGGGGGGGCAGTTAGGGTGGGGGGGTCTCTGGACGGGGTGGTCATGGGACAAGATGCTGAAGGGGTTGGATGAGTTGGGAGTTCTTGGGGAGGGGAGGCCTGTCAGGCAGGCAGGGAGCGGGGGGGGTTGGATGGGTCAGGAGTTCTGGGTGTCCTGTCAGGGGGTGGGGAGCGGTTGGATAGGCATGGGAGTCCTGAGGGTCTGTCTGGGGGCGGGGTTGTGGATAAGGGTCGGGGCAGTCAGGGGACAGGTAGGGGGTAGGGTCCTAGGGGGGCAGTCAGGGGACAAGAAGCAGGGAGGCTTAGATAGGGGGTGGGGTCCTGGGGGCAGTTAGGGGCAGGCGTCCCAGGTGGGGGTTGTCAGGGGACAAGATGCGGGGGGGGGTTGGGGGTTCTGAGGGGGGCAGTTGGGGCAGGAAGTAGGAGGGAGTGGATGGGGGAGGGGGCAGGGCTCCCTGGGTGCACACCCTAATGAAATGTGCTGCGCACGCCTATGGGCAGAAACTTGGTCCTGCCGGCTCCCCTTCTACTTCCCATAGTGTGCTGGGTTCCTGCCCCTCCCTCCCTGCTGGCTGATCAGCTGATGGCCCTTGCGAGAGAGGGGGTCGGGAAGGAGCAGAGTCAGCGTGAGCCCCCTCCCTCATTCTAACTCCTGGCCAGACCCTTCATCCCCAGCCCTGTGCTCAGTGCACTCCCACCCTCAGCTCAGTGCAGAGGGAGGAAGAGAATGGGCCAGAACCAGGGAGAAGGTAGGTACCCACTGTTTGTGGGCAGGGCCAGGACCCCAGACTGGCAGCAGGCTGAGCGGGTCTGGCAGCCGGGATCCCGGCTGGCAGCAGCTGGTGGATGGAACCCCTTAGCGGCAGCAGGCTAAGCCGCTCAGCCCACTGCCAGTCCAGGGTCCCAGCTGCAGGCCCCGCTCAGCCCGCTGCCAGCCTAGATGAACAGAACCCCAGACTAGCAGTGGGCTGAGCGGGCCAGCGGCGTAAGATCAACATTTTAATTTAATTGTAAATGAAGCTTCTTAAACATTTTGAAAACCTTGTTTATTTTACAATACAACACTAGTTTAGTTATATAATATATAGACTTATAGAGAGAGACCTTCTAAAAAATGTTAAAATGTATTACCGGCATGCGAAACCTTAAATTAAAGTGAATAAATGAAGACTCGGCACACCACTTCTGAAAGGTTGCTGACCTCTGCTATAGACAGTAACCCAGCATGGTGTCTGCTGGGATAATGCCTGCCAGATCCCTGGGAACTATTCTGCTGCTTTTGCCAAACACATCATTAGAACTGCTCCCACCAGTTCCTGCCTTCAGTTGTGCAGTGGAGGGACAGACCACAGGAATCTGAGCTGCCTTAGTCAGAAGTGGCCCAGATGCAGCAGTAAGCCGGTGACAAAACAAATGTCAAGCCCTTGCCCGCTGAGTGGGCTAGGAAGCTGCACTTAATAAGAAGTTCAAGGACCTAAGATAAAAGGCCATCTTGAAGCTGGCAGAAAGAGTCTGTCCAAGGGTAAGGTGGGCTCAGATGAAGTCTGTCCACAGGGTGAAGTTTTAGGTGTTCCTGAAGTTTTGGTGGATCTAGATTCCATTTAAATCTTAATCTATCCCTGGCAGGCAGGGACTGGAAAGACAAAAATCCAGTCTAAAAAATAACTTATTTTCAAAGATCTTTTTCAAAACCCCAATGGGATGGTTGCTCCTAAGGCTAAAAATGTGGCTAGAGACCCAGACAGAGGGAACCACATTGGGAGTAAAAAGTTAGATTAACGTTCCAATGATGTTTTTCTGAGTGAATTACCCAATATAACCTTGCTGGCAATGCCTTTGACTGAAGCTGTGCTTAGAAGCCAAGCAAGACATCATATCCAGCTTTCTGTGTGTGAGGCAATTAATTGTAATCCAGTTTTGAAACAAAAATATGAGATTCTCAGAAAAAGATATTTACCAAATACTTCACAGCCCTTCAGATCCAATGCAAAACTGCAAGTGGCCAGGTCTGTATTAAGCTACCCTCCCACTGCAGTTTAACGTTTATTTCAATTATATGTTAGCATCTAAAAGAGGAGCATGCTCAACTCTATTCCCAGTCCAACAACATCAAAAAGACCCCCCAGACAGATTGATCCAAAACATAAAAACCCCACAGGACAAAAGCTTAACTATGGCTAAAAACTAAGCAAAAAGAAATAGTCACATCTCTGAAACCTCACACTTTGAAGTAAACAAAGCCATAAAGCTAACTGAATTAGGTTGAATGGGCTACTGAAATTGATCTCACTGGCCAGTTATTTATTTAGCAGGTGTCACGGAGTGTGGGGGAGTCAGGGTCCTGCACCCCCGGCTTCCTGCGATTCACCAGGACTCTCAGCCACCCAGTAAAGCAGAAGGTTTATTTAGATGCCAGGAACACAGTCCAACACAGGTCTTGCAGGCACAGACAACAGGATCCCCCCTGTTAGGTCCATCTTGGGGCCCCAGGAGCCCCACAGCCCATTGGGGGATCAGAGCCCTGTCTGTCCTTCCCTTCCTCCCCCAGCCAGCTCCAGACTCCCCAACCCCCTCCAGCCCCTCCTCCTCTCCTTTCCCGGGGCCAGGAGGTCACCTGACCCCTTTGTCTCCAACACCTTCAATTGGCACCTTTGCAGAGGAGGGGCCCAGGCCATCAGTTGCTAGCAGACAGAGTGTCAGGCATTTAGGTGCACTGGCCTTTTGCTTTGATAGATACTTAAGAACTGCCTTGGGGACACTGAGGCACCAACACAGCATTCACAGACCACAGTAAGAACAGTACCACTTCATCACAGCAGGTTCCCTGTCTTCTTAAGGCACATCTGAGATCCTTTGTAAGAACCACTATTACAGTACATTAGTCTGTATCTCCCATCAAGAAATGGAGAAATTATGATTTGAAGATTGACTCTCAAGCTTAGCTATCATTTGTAAGGTGCGGGAAATCAGCTTCACGTGGTTTCTATCTTCTACAAGCACCAGAGAGCCACTTCTGTTCCAGGATGTTTCCCTCCCAACCAGATCTTTCCAGGTCGGAGCATGGCCCTCCACTTTCTCCTCCCTGGCAGGGTGAAACAACACTCTCCAGCTGCCTTCTAGAAGTAAAGCTTCACAACATTTTTCAGACTTTATTTTTGTAATCTTGACCATCTGTCACTCACCCATGACTCTCATCATGCCTCTCTTTTGCATCATAACATCCGTTCTTCTCTCGGCGTCCACCAATTGGCTCCATATCCCTATCCTTATTACCTTCACCCCACTACAGTTCCCACTAGCTCTACCTGCTCCTCTTCCCCCCCCCATCCCCTCTCTCCTCCCATCAGCACAATTCCAGCTCCACCCCTCTTCTTCTTCCCCTCTGGTAACATTTGTCCCAACTCTGGCCCTTCATCCATCCCTGCCCTCTCCACTTCCCATATCCATCCCCACCCTCTTGTGACACCATTCTGAGCCTCATGCCCATTCCCTCCTTTCCCTTGATGTCTCTGGAATGCCCAATCCATGTCTAAAAAGATAAAAGTCATTCACAACCTGTGCATAGCTCAATCCCTCCAGCCCCTGGCTCTCAGAACTCAATCCCGTCCTCTGTCAGGGGACTCTGCAGCTGCCCTCTCTTACAGAGGCCTCTCCTTCTCTCACGCTCCCTGCCTAGATCAGACCATGGTGGAGCTGTCAGGCTTCTCCTTTCCCATTCCTACCGCTTCCAACCCATCCCTCCTCCCCCATCCCCCTCTTTCTTCTCGTTTGAACAGCACTGCATAGAGCAGGAGTCAGCAACCTTTCAGAAGTGGTGTGCTGAGTCTTCATTTATTCACTCTAATTTAAGGTTTTGCGTGCCAGTAATACACTTTAACGTTTTTAGAAGGTCTCTTTCCATAAGTCTATGATATATAACTAAATTGTTGTTGTATGTAAAGTAAATAAGGTTTTTAAAATATTTAAGAAGCTTCATTTAAAATTAAATTAAAATGCAGAGCCCCCCAGACCCGTGGCCAGGACCCAGGCAGTGTGAGTGTCACTGAAAATCAGCTCGCGTGCCGCCTTTGGCACACGTGCCATAGGTTGCCTATCGCAGGTATAGAATCATCTCTCCTCTGTCCCTCCATGTTGCTGTCATCTACCATCCACTCAACTCACTCCTCCCCATCAACCTTCCTCTCTGATTTCAGTTCCTAGCTCTCTCTTCTCAGTCTGCCATAGTCATCCTTGAGAACTTCAGCTCCATGTTAATGACCCACCTGACCCCTTAGCTGCACTTTTCCTGACCTGCATGTCTTCATTTAACCTGCAGCCCTGGCTCGGTTCTCCCACTCACCAAAAGAGCCTATCACTTGACTTGGTCTTCACCAAGCACAGCTCATTCTCCTGTGTCTGTTGCTACAGGCATTGACTTTCCATAGCGTCAGGGGGTACTCTTCCTCAGGCCCCGCCCCCACTCTACCTCTTCCCCCAAGGCCCCACCCTACCCAACCTCTTCCCACCCAATTCCACCCCCTCCCCCAAGCACACTGCGTCCTTGCTCCTTCCCCCTTCCTCCCTGCACACCACAAAACAGCTGATTGCAGTGGGTGGGAGGCATTGGGAGGGAGAGGGAGGCGCTGATTTGCAGGGCCTGCCAGGAGGCGCTGGGGGGAACTGTTAGGGGTGCTGCCAGTGGTTGCTCAGCATCCCCTGTGGATGCTCCATTCCCAGAGCACCCACAGAATCAGCACCTATGTCTGTTGCTGATTTCCCCTTCTCTGACCATTACCTCATGCCTTTCAGCACTGCCCATCAGTCCCCCACACTATGCCGGTCACTCAGCCTTTCCATGACTTCCAGTCCATCAGCATTGCTGATTTCTCATTCGCTCTCAGACTTCTCCCTGCACTCCCTCCCCTTTTCTTTCATTTATATGGTTGTTGATTCTCTCCACACTTTACTCTCCTCCATCCTTGACTCTTTTGCCCCTCTCTCTCATTGCAAGGTCTGCCCTACCAACCACCAGCCCAGCCACACCCCCAATATCCACTTCATTTGCTTCAGCTCTCACACTATGGAATTACTCTGGTGGAAATCCTGTGCTAGGTCAACTTCCTCCACTACAAAATTCTGTCCTCTTCTCCTTCAATTCTGCCATCTTCCTAGGTAAGTAACTCTACTTCTCCAACTTAATTGGATCACACAACCGCAATCCCAGCCACCTTTTCACCACCATCACTCACTCCTCAAATCCTCCCCTTCTCCCACCTCCACTTCTTTCTCAGAAGAGAAAACTGACAAAATACAATGAGAGCTTCCTCCCCCCCCGTGGCTTGATTTTCCTTCCCCACCCCCACAACTCTCTCTCTCCTTCTTCTCTCCATCACAGACATAGAAGCTTCTCACCTGCTCTCCTCCTCTAACCCCTCCACTTGCCCTAGAAACCCTATCCCACCCTCTGGTCTTCACACCCACTCTTGTCCTCTCCCTTACTCTTCCCCTTAACTTCTCACTTTTGCCTGACTTTCAGCTGGCAATACAGGCTGCTTTAGTCTCTGCCATCACAAAAAACACACCCTTGATCCACCTGCCTCTCCAACTACTATTTCACCCCACCTTTCATCTTTAAGCTCATTGAACGTGTTGTTTACAGTTGCTGTCTGGTGTCCTCTCTTCTACTTCCACCCTAGGCCCACTCCAATCTGGCTTGCACCCCTTGCACTCCACTGAAACCACTCTCAAAGTCTCCAATGACCTCTTCTTAGCCAAAGCTCAGAACCAGTACTCCATCCTCATTTTCCTTGACCTCTCAGCTGCCTTCAACACCACCAACCATGCTCTTCTGTCCTCCCCTGGTTCTCTTACTTCTAATCCCTCCATCAGCCAATCCTCCTCACCCCCTCGCCAAACCTTATATCTAGGTAATCTCCTCTGCAAACACAAACTCAGCTACCATCTCTATGCTCACAGCTTTCAGATTTACCTTTCTAATCCAAACCGTCTCCTTCTGCCAAAACTAAAATCATGTGGATCTCTAGGCATCAGCTCAAACTCAACATGACTAAAACAGAATTCTTAATCTCTTCTCCCCTCCAAATCCTCCCTGCTACCTCCTTTTTCAGTCTCTGTGGACAATATCACCATCCTGCCTGACATGCAGGCCTGCAACCTGAGTGTCATTTTCAACTTGGACTTCTCTCTGTCTCTCTACATCTTCACTTCCAGGCTAAGTGTAAATTTAGCAGATTCTTTCTGTATAACATCTTTAAGATACAAGCTTTCCTATCCAGAACACAGATGAAACTCTCACCCAGGATCTCATCATATTGCATTTCGGCATCCTTTTCTCTCTGCAGCATCCTTTTCTCTGGTGTTGACAAATGTAAACCCCTCTCAAACCCATTCAGAATGCTACTGCAAAGATCATTTTTCTAGACTGTCACTTTGAGTATGTCTCCTCTCTCTCTACCTCCATCCAGTGGCACACCCTTCTCTATTGCATCAAACATAGCTACTTGTCTTCACTTTGAAGGTCTTTCAACAGCCCATCCCCACTCCACCCATCATCTCTCATTGACTATTGAGAGGTCGACTTCCACCTCCCATCAGCCCATGACACCAGCCTCCATAGCCCAATTGTTACATTTTAAAACAAGCACCTTCGTGCTTTCTCATGCTGCCCCTCATGCCTGGGAGGAGCTACCCATAAACATCCATAAAACAGTTAAGCTGCTAGTATGCAGAGAATACTGCATATCATGTGGACCAATACGGTCTCATTGTTTCCTTGTAGTCCTCCCGTCTGTCTGTATCCATCTGTTGTCTTTTGTCTTAGGGCTTGTCTACATTACCTGCTGGATCAACAGGCAGCAATCTAGTCTAGATCGCGTCTAGTCTAGATGTGATAAATCGACCGCTGAGCGCTCTCCTGTCGACTCCAGTACTCCACCAGGGCAAGAGGCACAGGTGGAGTCGATGGGATAGCATCAGCCTTCGACTTACCACAGTGAAGACACCGTGATGAGTAGATCTAAGTACGTTGACTTCAGCCACATAACATAGCTGAAGTTAACAAATTTATTTGAGCATAATACATTTGTTAGTCTCTAAGGTGCCACAAGTACTCCTGTCCTTTTTATGGATACAGCCTAACTTGGCTGCTACTCTGATAGCTGAAGTTGCGTAACTTAGATTGATCCTCTCCCCCAAGTGTAGACCAGGCTTTATATATCGACTGAAAGCAGTTCAGGGCAGGAGTAGGTGTTTCTACAGTGTTTAGCACAACAGGATACTGATCCGTGACTAGGGTTCCTTGGCATTACGGTAACAGAAATAATTAATAATAGCAAGTTATAAGTTTTAAAGCCACTTAAAACTAAATATAATGGATCAAACTGATGATCTTATGGAGATTTATAGTATTACAGCTAGCTTTCATAACATTGTCTCTGGTGAAGGATACCTTCTTAAACACAGCCTTCTGCTAAAACAAAAGCTGAGTGGTTGGATGTTTATATACCAGACTCCTATTTTCAGAAAGGTTTATTAATGCTATAAGCATTTGACTCTTGGCAGACCTTTACTTACATGACCTCATCCAAGGAGTCTTTTTTTATTATTACTACAAAAATTTGAAACACCAAAAATTAGTTAGAGTTATAGGGATGCAAAGTGTTAAGATGCTTAACTGAGACCCTATAACTGACCTTTTTGCAGACCACTCAGTTGTAATGGGTCCAGTGGGATGGGTGTCTTTGGATGCTCTCTATGGTGGGGAATTTTGTTTAAAAAAAAGAAGTTTAAATATGAAAGGCTGAAACAGACCGAATGGACTAGATTCATACACAGTCTCACTCTGTTGTCTTTTGTATCATAACAATAGGGATGAATTTGTCCAAGATTTCAAGCCTGTCAATACTCAATGGTACTTTGTAAAGCGTAAAATTCTGATATAGTTGAAATAAACAAGCAGATTTCTAATTCACTGACATTTTCAGTATGAATTCTGCAGCACTCTCTCCAATATGGTAAACAATAATTTACATTTTTACCTACTGCCTTTCATCTAAAAGGATTACAAAGCACTTTATACACACAGCACCACTGAAAAGCAGCTACTTGGGGTCACTGGATCAAACAACTACTCTGATGAAAAATGCCACAGGATATTTAATATCCATGCACAGTAAACAGGCCTTCAGTTTTTAAAGTCACAAAGGATAGACACCTACCCCACTGCAATAAACTACAAGGAACTCAATTTCTCTTTCTTAGAAGGATGAAGAACTCAGTAGACCTTTACAGGATTTGCTTTGGTAGTTCCAGGGAGCCTAGACACTCTCAACTTGACTTTTTTAAAGGAAAAATTGTTTAATCATAAAGAGTTCCTGTATTTTCCAAACTAAAGCCCACATCCTGCTGTTGGATATGTATGCATTACTCTTCCATTGTCTTCAGTTTGGCCCTGAATCAGCAACCCACACGGGCAGGACTTACAGCATCATTAAAAAGAAAGAGAACTCCAACACTGGGAAACCCAATGGCTTTTTGGAAGTAATTCATTTTATACTGTGCTATCAATTACAAACCGCTGAAAAAGTTAAACACGTAGAGTAGTAATAAAACCACATCAGCTCTAGATTTCAGAGTAAAGCAAAACAAAACTGATGACACTTCTAAAAAACAGTTCTTCTTTTTAAGGCAGAATTGCTGATGGAGTGCACATTAATTACCAGTGCTCCAGCATAAGGGCTGTTTATTGACCAGGGGACCAGTCCTGTTCCCACTGAAGTCAACAGCGAGAGCAGGCTCAGGTCCCATCCACTTAAAGGACTTAAAATATTTTAAGTTCTGAAGTGCTTAAAGTGAACAAAAAGGTTGTGGGACTGTTTTGATTTTAAAATAATTGTGCAGGATTATTGCTCATAAAAGATGTCAGCCTGACAGCCCAGGAGACTGAATTTATCCATTTATGAACAGAACAGCTGCAGACTTTCTAACATGCAGCCTCCCTGCTCACAAATATACTTCAATCCTTACCTGGAGGGACCAGTTCTATCCAGTAATAAAGGATAGTTCATTTTCCATGATGCTTCAGTCCTTGACCTCTCTCTACAATCAAAGTAGTATACCAACTCCTGCCAGTTGTGGTGGTGGTTTCTGTAACATGGACACCTGTCCACTGATTACAGGTCTGAGCACCCACTCCCCATACATGGACGCTACTGAATAGTAGTGACTCCAATTGAAAAGTGCTTCAATTGTGGTGACTACATCTGTGGGACAATCTCACTCAAAATGGTTTTGACCTCTGGAAAAACTACCATCTGTGCAATTAACAGGAGCTCAAAAATACATTCAGCTATTTTTCCCCCAACTCTGCCATAAACAGGAGGCAGAGATGGGAAATTTGCCACTCATCAAAGGAAGCAGATTTGAAATAATCTGTTCTGCTTAGAACTCTGTGTACTTCTTGGAAATAGGGAAAGGGGAAATTCTGAACACTATCTGCATGCAGGGCAAAATTTGCTTATCTTTCGGGACTGTGTTTTCGGTGCTGCTGTCTCGCATGTTGCTTTATGCCATGATACTTGACAAAAAATCTATTTGATTTAAATCTCAGGGTAGCCCTAAGAGCCTTTACATTATTGACCTTATATGGATTGAGGAAAGATGTTTTTCAAACTGGTAAATAAATCTGATCTAGAATGTGTATTGTGCCTTTCATTCTGAAGGAAATTTACAAATAGATAAAAATATGGGCCAGATCCTCAAGCGGTGTAGTGACATAGCTCCATTGGCTTTAATGGAGTGATGGCATTTGATACCAATGGAGGGTCTGACCTTATAGGAGTTTAGGGCATTCAGCACCTTGCAATATTTGGCCTTCTATACAGGCCTTGTTTCACCCATAACTAAAATGCACCTGCCTTTTGGATGAAACACTGCACTTGTGTAACAGCACATAGCAACACTGCACAACTGTGTAGGACAGAAAGAGAAGATGAATGGTGTAAGCAACTGAAAAAGCAGTGAAATTATAGCCCAGTTCTGCTCCCATTGTAATTAATGGGAGTTTTTCCATTGACTTCAAAAGGTGCTGGACTGAGTCCACAGGTAGATAGAACGTAGGTACAGTAGTTAGAATGTGTCCAGGTCCAGGGGCCTGATCCTGAGGGGTAGAGAACACATACCACTCTTAGTGAAATGATTGAGAGTGCTCAGTAATTTTCAGGATCAGACCCTGGACTAAAATCCCTACACCTGCAAAAAGTACTATGGGATCCATGACCACAACTGATCAAATCCTAGTTTTATATATCATCCAGAAGATTAAGAGTTGAACAAAATATAACTTTTTTTCAGGCAATGCAGATACCGAGTTGTTCTTTAATGTTAAAACCAGTCTCTGCTAAAAGTTAATACCATAACTATGCTGTGGAATTCAGCTCTTTGGACCAGGGCTCCAAAGTCTACAAGTAATCTCTCAAGATGCCACTGTGCCGGTTTTACTCACCCCTAGCCATCTTGCTCCTTTATTGGCAGCCTGTTGAATCTGCACTCTTTTGAGGGTGACATGGTAAACAGCTCCTTCCTCTACCTCTTCACCCCCGTCCTGAATTGAGCTCTGCCATGGAAGGGGAAGGGAAAAAAAAGAGAGAAAGGAAAAAAAAAAAGGTACTTTTTCCCCCTTCTCTGCTAACCACAATCTGTACTAGCTGCTATACTGCTTATTGCAGAGCTCAGCGCACAAGATGGGCTGTACAAAGTAAATATAAGAATCAAAGCAATCCAGGACACTTTTCGATTGAGGGAATGCTCTTGGCAAGCTGCCATTTCCGATGGTATCAGGATACCCTGACTTTCCATTTAGTTCTTTTTCCTAGACTTGCACATATTTTAAATAGTTTTATAGTCTTTTTTGAAGGAAATGATTCCATTTTGATTAGTAAACATTTTTTAAAGCAATTACTCTCTTTGGTTTTCCTTTATGGAAAGAATTGTACTTTAAAAAAGAGGAATTACATAGGCTGAGATCATTTAAACTTAGAAACTAAAAATTATTTAAAATACAGTGTGTCTATTTCTTTTGACATGAGGGACTAAAAGCACTTTGTTTTGTTTTTTAATATTATTTCAGGCTACAAAAACTTCCCAGGGCTAAGACTTTGAAAGTTACAAATATCAGAAAGCAGAAGCAGCACCATAATATCACACCAAAACTTTAATTGAAAACATAACCTGAAATAATTCTCCAGTTTATATTTCCTAATCTAAAGAACGAAATAGAAAAACAAAGACAAACCACTATTGCTGAGCCAGAAAAAAAAAAACCTGAATTCATCCTCAAGGACTCATCTAACTTCCCTTTCTCAAATGTTTCCCTCTTCTGTGCCACTCCACAAACACACACAGAAAGTCAATTACTTTGCAGATAAGCATCATTTTAAAATCAGTAATGCACACTGAGAGGTAATTATACAGAACAATGAGAAGGAGACTTTAAAAGTGGGTCTCAAGAGATTGCAGACACAAAAAGTTACACACAAATATGTCATCAGTGTGCCAGATTCACTCAGAAAGAATACAATCCGGTCCTGAAATAGGGATTCTCCATCTAGAAAGTCTTTAGAGAAGTAAGGGAGCTCTAGTTACCATTTTAGCTTTCCAAAGCAATTTCATTCTCAGTTTCCTCTTCAGGACATCGACGGGGCATGATGGATCCTGTTCTGAAGCAAATAGCTTTTACAATCCTCTCACATACTTTCTCAACTCAGTAGACAGCACTCTGCCTCTATTGCTTGGGTTCTGCAGTCAATTCATGACCACAAAGAACTGTGAGTGGTGCGCTGGGAGTGAGAGTGAGAGAGAGACACACAGAGACTCCTCCCCCACCACACACACACACTGTGATGTAAGGTTTTCCTGTTTATGCTTATGAATTTAAACTCCCCGTTCTAAGCACCACCATATATAAAGTTACTATAAAATAATCTTTCAGTGCTTAATGATCTTTCGACATTGTGCTAAGCCTCTGGAATTTATATTAGTTTCCTGATACATACTAGGTACCAAAGTAATTTCCCCCCCTTCCTTAACTATAAGAGACAAAGAGAGGGGAGTGGTGAAGGGGGAGGGTTAAATAAACTGCTATTATCCACTTGCGTAGACTTCTTTGAATAATTAAATCAGAGTGACTCCAGCCAGGCATTAACAATGTAAAGCTGCAATACCAATAGAGGAGTTTATCTTTATCTTTCAGAAGCACAAAAATGGTACCTCAATATTCTAAAAGCCTTTAGAATTGAAAACCATTCAGAAACAAGACATTCAAAATGGGTTTAATAGTGCACTGATCTGATGGCAGAACAGAACAGACTTTCTGAAAACTTCACTTAAAGGACTTAAACATAACACATTCTCACTTCAGCAAAATGAGACTCAGGAGTTTCCATCAAACAAGAGAGGGGTTTTTTTTCACCTTCTCTTTGTAAGCCACCTTCCCACTATTAACCAAGAAAACACAACAACATTTTCACATCTTACCCGCTACATACAATCCATAAACAACACTGGCCGGTATCTACCATTCCATTATATGCCACAAAGCCTTAACTACCCTATATAGACTAGAAACCCCTGCACAGTTACGATTTGTATTATCATAGCACCTAAGAGCGCTAGTCATGAACTGGGAACCCCTTGTGGTAGGTGCTGTACAAACACGACTTACTTTTCTTCATAATGTGGGTCCACGACACCTCACCCTACACCAGGGGTCGGCAACCTTTCAGAAGTGATGTGCCGAGTCTTCATTTATTCACTCTAATTTAAGGTTTCGTGTGCCAGTAATACATTTTAATGTTTTTAGAAGGTCTCTTTCTATAAGTCTGTAATATATAACTAAACTATTGTTGTATGTAAAGTAAATAAGGTTTTTAAAATATTTAAGAAGCTTCATTTAAAATTAAATTAAAATGCAGAGCCCCCTGGACCGGTGGCCGGGACCTGGGCAGTGTGAGTGCCATTGAAAATCAGCTCGCGTGCCGCCTTTGGCACGTGTGCCATAGGTTGCCTACCCCTGCCCTACACATTCAATCAGATATCCACTCTGAACCTTGCCAATGTACAAATAATAGGCACAGATGTGAATGTAACTCATCTAAAGATCTCAAAGCACTTTACTGACACTAATTAAGTTCTCCTCAGACCATCTCAGTGACGCAAGTAAATAGTATAGTATTAGTAACACTTTTTCAGATGAATAAACTGAAGCACACAGAAGTCAAGTGCACAATATCAGTCAGTGAGACAGTAACAGAGCCAAGCACAGAATAAAGGAGCACAGACCCCTGCTCTAACTACCGGTAGACTTACTTATACATATTGGTGTTATTACCAGTTAGGGCAAGCATGGTGCTAACTAAGGTAGCAGCTGCAAGTGGTAGTCTCCAATAGGAAACAAGGAACATTATTTTAAGCTATGAAACTAAGACTGAAGTGTACTGCCATGGTTGAACTGATTTGACTATTTTCCAGGCTATGTGTGTGTTTATTTTTTGGTTGTGTAATACCAAAATGATCCAGGATATGTTCTATGCTATATCAGATAATGTCTCTCTGTGTGTTAAAAGCAACTACTAAGTCTGGTAGCCTACAAATTTAGAACCATGTTTTAGGTGCAGTTTTACAGGCTAGCTGAGTTGAAAATTTTGCATGCTGAAAGTTGGCACATAATTTTTCACATTCAAAAACCTGGATTTGTGTTGAATACATAAAACTGAATCAGCAATTTTATAAATTGGTTCTAAAAATTTGGCTCATTAAGAAGCAAAATATAACAGGTTCCCACATGAAGAGGGGAGGATTCATGCTGCCAAAAGTAAAACACCAAGTCTGGACAATTATCTATTATAAAAAAGATGAGTTCTTGGTCAACTGTCCAGTTGACACTACACTGAGGTATGATGTTCCAGCACCAGAGCTAGCAGTCACCAAAGAGGCAAGTACTTCTAATCTATTGTGCTTTCATTGCAAGAAATTGGCAACAAGTTGATGCAAAAAAGAAGAAAGCCCATATTTCTCCTACTGAAATCAATGACAAAACTCCCCATTGATTCCCAGTGACAAAGATTGGGGCCTTCGTGATTGCCTGGTCACTTTGCACTCAAAATAGGGTGTAATCCCTCCTCCTGTGCATGTCTATGAATCCTATTGGTTGCCAATATCTGAAAGAAATGGGGGGGGGGCGCACCATGGGGAAGATGAGGCAGGAATGTCAGTCAACACTTCCACATCCAGATAGCAGGTGAGACAGCCAGCCACCCTTGTAATTGATTCAACCGGCCATTAGTTATTTGGTTATGATTTTGAGAGATCCATGGATTTACTTATTAGCAGGGGTCAGGATGAAATTCTATAAGTGCAGAAGGGGTTCTTCAAGGAAACTGTAAAGGGCTCACAAAGCTGATTAATTTGTAAATTGTTATTTTTAATTATGCAATGTGCCAAGGTGCTTCAGTAATTGGCACGGATATACTTTCTAAACAAACAAACAAAACCAACCATATCTAAATAAATAAACCAGCAGATGGGAGGATAATATTCAAGTATGCATTGAGCCTTTTCTTTGTTTACCAAATTATTATGGCTTGTTTTTTATAACAGCAGTTTGCATTTATACATCATTTTTCATTCTGAAGAACTGCAAATTGCCTCAAAGAAATGCAGCCACCTCTGGGCTGCCAGGCAGCAAACCATACCACTGCAGACAAAACACTTCATAACAGTGTGGGAAAGGGAAATTTTTGGTCAAGGGCAGCAGAGTGTCATGGGATCTAATGACAATGCAAAGCAGACAGAAGCTCTATTTTAAGGACTGATTAAAAAAAACAACAACACAATAATCTGCATAGAACTTAATTTATCTACTTTGCAAAGATGAAGGATTAACTGGACTCTCCTACATTTGAACCTATGATTTCACAGAGTCTAATCACAGATGTCAGATCTTGGCAGGCTTATTATCAGACACAGCCACTATTTAGGTTAGCATGTAAGAGCATGTACATATCGTACCAACCCCCTCCTCTGCCAACCTGTTCCTTTCCCTGATGAGGCAGGGAATATTGAGGTATAGACATCCAGCTCTTTCCAGCATCATCCATCTCTCACTTTCATAGGCACTAAATTCACTCATATTTAAATACATTTTCAAAACAGTAGATTTCAGAGTGAGTCTTGGAGGTGAAGTGTGATGCAGCCAAAGGGAAGTAGGGAATAGGACAGAGCGTATTTGTTCCCTAGTGCCCTCAGTCAGCTGATCCTGAGGGGAAGTGTCAGGATCAGCTTGGAGGAAGAAGTTAGATTCCACAATAAGAGTTGTCGCTTTGTAGGAAAGAGGGGAAATGGAAAACAAGATAAAAATACAATAGTCTTATCTGGAAATCTTTAATGTTTACTTGATCAGAACTGAGACTTTAATTAGACTTTTGTTTACCTATCTCCTTAAATCATTTTAAATCATTCTTTTTAGTTTTTAAATTTATTTTCCCACATTAGTTTAGTAGCTAGGAAAAAATTAAAACGACCGTGGCCAAGACTAATCAAAATTTAACATGAAGCCTGGAACAACCAACTCATTTGATCTGACATTTGTCCCTACCTAAGGCCCCAATTTAGCAAAGAATTTAAATATGTGCTTAAAGTTAATTATGTGCTTAACACCCAATGGAACTTAAGCCCAGGCGTAAGTATTTTGCTGAATCGGGTCCTAGATCCTGAACTCAATGGAATTGAAGGAGCTCAATACCTGGTGGGATTAAGCCCTCTCTCCAATATTATTTAACAATGATCACACTTTAAAATGGATTTTAAAGCCAACTAAGGGATCTGGATGCCTAGTTAAAAACTGAGTGTCCAAATCCCCTAGCCAGCTTTAAAATTCTCAGCCTTAAACTTCTATTTTGAGAGATGATGGGTTCCAGTGGTATTCCCCATATTAAGTACAAGGAATCTCTCTCAAACGAGTAG
Source organism: Mauremys mutica (assembly GCF_020497125.1). Classification (NCBI taxonomy): domain Eukaryota; kingdom Metazoa; phylum Chordata; order Testudines; family Geoemydidae; genus Mauremys; species Mauremys mutica. Next base: position 55,032,988 of record NC_059079.1, read on the forward strand.
AATTTTTCAAGAGGAAGGAAACATTTTACTCGTGGCCACTGTACAGGCTAGAAATCTAAAACAGGTGCCCATTTTTACTCTGTGCTCTAGTATATAACCTGTAGAGGTTAGTAGAGACAGACAATTGTAAATGTTGTTCTTGCAATTAACTTTAAAAATAGAAAAATAAACTCATTTTATTTTAGCCTTCTAGTTACCACACAGTCAGTGTCTGCTAAATTTAAGTATGTAAAGACCTACCCAGTATACGAACACTGAAGTGGCACAGGGAAGATTTCTCTTCTGCCTATCTAGGAAATTATAAGTCCCCCATCATTGTGGTATCTGATAACCTATTCAAGATGAGAAGCAGAGATCAGAATGCATATACAATACCAAGAGGATCCAGGCTCTGATTAATATAAAGGACGATCCATAAAGATCTCAGGGACTGATGGTAATACAGAAAAGAATACCTATGCTGAACCAACTGCAGCTTGGGTTACTACACCTACTATTTTGTAGTTCCAGCAAGGTTTAATAATGATTAGTTAAACAAGATTTGCCATGGTGTATACGCTGGTCAGCAATGTGTTAGCTAATTTGACTCTCTATAGTTGTGTTCAAACATGATAACATTTTCTAGTGAAGACAAGCCTTATGTGTTTCTGCCACTTTTGCTGTATAAATTATATATGTTTCTGCTAATGCCTCTCTTTCTGCATTCTTTCACCCTTGCAAGAGAATGAACTATAAATCCATTTGTGAATACAAACTCACCCTTTTCACTGTGTGACACTATAAAATATAGTTAACCCTGGAAAGTTCCAAAGCTGTGAACCATGGATCACTGGTGTGGTTCATGGAGCACTTACGGATGGCCCACAGAGAACTAAGATAGTTACATAGTGCTGACCCCTCCTCATTTTTAGTTGTTGCTATAGCTAGCATACAGGTTCTTCATTGAAAAGACAAGTCAAAACACCTACAACAGTACCTGAAAACAAGGAGGAACCAACCTTGCTGACTAACAGGGGCCACTCCTGCCTAACAGAAGAGGAAAGAGGACCATCTTCAGCGACCAGAACGACCAGCCACTAGCAGAAGAATGTCCAGGAGAGCAAGGGAAAAAGGAACAAGGTAGCCAGACTCTAGGCAGTAGATGAAGAGTACTTAGTGGCTAGACAGCATCTGCAGGAGACAAGGGAACCAAACAGCCGGAAAGCGTGTGCAACACAGGGAGAGAAGAAGTAGACCAGATTGCAAAGCAGCACATGCAGGGAAGCCTTGGTTAGAGAGAGAGTTCTGTAGAATTCTTGAGATTTAAACCATTTTAAAAGAAAGTTAAATAAATGTGCACAAAAGATGACTCACAAGGGAACTAGAATGCACACATTATAAAAAGCAAAACACAAACCTTTACATTTTATACAGAATTTTAGTGATTTATTGGCTGTGGCTATTATGTACTCCCCTTTAATAGTATCACCATCCTACTATAATAAAATAATAATAAATATAATAATAATAATACTAAATAAAATATACATAAAGTCATTCACTAGCATTCCTTTAATTCTGTACAGACCTGATTCTCTGTTGCCCTGCACTTTATTATGTGGTCATTTACACCAGAAAGGTAGCGTTTTAGACCGACTTGGCAGTCACTTGGCAGATTCTCATTAACACTAAGGCCCCTTTACACTGTCTTAGAGCAGATCTATACCAGAAGAGCTACATCGGCGCAGCTACACACCACACAACAAAAACACTAACCCAGGAACCTATCCTTGTAACAAAGCCCGTTGCCAACTCTATCCACATATCTATTCAAGAGACACCATTATAGGACCTAATGACATCAGCCACACCATCAGGGGCTCGTTCACCTCCACATCTACCAATGTGACATATGCCATCATATGCCTGCAATGCCCCTCTGCCATGTACATTGGCCAAACCGGACAGTCTCTACGCAAAAGAATAAATGGACACAAATCAGACGTCAAGAATTATAACATTCAAAAACCAGTCGGAGAACACTTCAACCTCCCTGGACACTCAATTACAGACCTAAAAGTCGCAATTCTTCAACAAAAAACTTCAAAATCAGACTCCAACAAGAAAGTGCAGAACTGGAATTAATTTGCAAACTGGATACCATTAAATTAGGGTTGAATAAAGACTGGGAGTGGCTGGGTAATTTTCCCCCCTACTGTTACTCACATCTTCTTGTCAACTGTTTGAAATGGGCCATCCTGATTATCACTACAAAAGTTCTTTTTCCTGTTGCTGATAATAACCCACCTTAATTGATTAGTCTCGTTAGAGTTGGTATGGCAACCTCCATTTTTTCATATTCTCTGTGTGTGTGTATATATATATATTCCTACTGTATTTTCCACTGCATGCATCTGATGAAGTGGGTTTTAGCCCACAAAAGCTTATGCCCAAATAAATTTGTTAGTCTCTAAGGTGCCACAAGGACTCCTCGTTCTTTTTGCTGATACAGAGTAACAGGGCTACCCCTCTGAAACCTTTCAAATGAATGACACCCAGTACACACACAATGGATCAACTGGAAAAAACTGCCAGTCATGGCAGAAAAACATATTGGAGCCATCACTCCTGAAACAATGGAGCAAAAAGAAAAAAGCAGTGTGGCATCCCCCTGAAAGCTGGCATGCAGGGCAATCCTCCAACTCACCTGCCCCTAAAACTAGCCCTGAGCAGTTCAACTCTTCTTGTGAAGTTAGTAGGTAGCAGAAGCCTTAAAGTCATTAAATTCCCCAGCATGATTGTAAAATGCCAAAGGAAATACAATATATATTCCCTACACAAAACTATGTTAACAGAACATTAAGGTTGCATAGTTAAGAGCTCTAAATCAGGAAACACCAAAGTTAAGAATGAACATGCAACCTTAACTCTATGACTTGTGCATATTTATGTGATAGAGACTACAGTTACATGGGCAAGTACTGTGTCTCAGTGTACACAATATAATAGGATATACTTTTCCTGCATGTGAAGCACCTTGTACTACTGTGCATGCATAAGGAGTTTCACTTGCCAAGACTTTGAAACAATGCTGCTTGCAAAAACAAAAAACAAAACAAAACAAAAAAGGGGAAAACAACACTGGTAAGCTTCATAATCTGTAACGGTTTGTCTAGAAACACTGGATTATTCTAGTCTATGCACTTGAGGAGGTACCCAGGATGAAATCCCCGTCCTGTGAGCCGTATAAACTATGGAGCTGCTAAGGTGTGTCAGAGTGGAACTCTTTCCGATTCACATTACAAAGCGCACAGGAATCCTCTCTCGCCTCCTCCACTCCTTACAAGAACCACAGAACCTCTCTTCTGCCCCGTTGGGACTTACAATATCTGTAAGAGCAGTGGCAAGAGCTCCTAGGAGCCCTTGTGCACAGTGAGACATTACAGAGTGTTTAAGAATCTTCCCTCAACTCCTATGAATCTTACAAGGTCTGCAGCCCTTTCTGCAGTTCCAGGTGTCCCCATCTCTTCACACCAATAATCTCTCACTAGTTTTTACTACCTAATTGGCTATGCATGCCTGCATTTATAGCAAATCTTCCCTGGCTGCAGCCTTTACAAGCTTTAAAGACAGATCTAAAGTGCATGCTCTGTACGTGATTTTCTAAGGCTCATAATTGGGTCAAATCAAAGCCAAAAACTCTAAGGCACTTCCCCACAATTAGGGCTATTTCCATGCCAGATTTTAGCACACAGCCCCCAGCCACTTAGGCTGTAGAGCTGTTCAAAAGAAGGGAGCAAAAAATATTTTTCCTCTCTCCTCATATTCACAAATGGATTAAATGTTTTGTTCAAACTTTCCAAAAAAATTCTCTTTGACTAGAGTCCAAAGGCCTGATTCTCCCCTCATTTGCACCATTTAAAAAAAACTTTGTTGATACTTTTAAGATTTTCAGCAGATATAAAGAAAAGTCATTGTTACATTTCAGTCTGACTATAGGTAACTCAACTGACATCAGTGGAGCTCCTATCAATTTACATTGCAGGGAGACCAGAATCCACCTCAATGACAGGAAAAATCCAACTACCCCAAAATTAGTATTTTTCAAAATATGATGGCTGACTGAAAACAGGAGGCTAATATAACCTGGAAACCTTTACATCACTATAAAAACAGTGGTCACTACCACTCCACTGTTACATCACAACACAAAGCAAAAATGAACATGCTGTCACTCACTGACATGCTCCACTCAGTAATTTCTTTGTAAAAAAACCCAATTGTTTTCAAAAGAGGATAAAATGTTTCTCTCATAAAAATCAGCGATTTTGTGAAACTCCAAACTGCTGGACAGATTTTCCTTTTTAAATGTCTTTGGTCAAATTAGTGGAGTTCAGCCCTTGTAAGATATTGATATAATTGGAGCAGCACCAAGATGTCACACATTACAATTATTGGGGGAGGGATAGCTCAGTGGTTTGAGCATTGGCCTGCTAAACCCAGGATTGCGAGTTCAATCCTTGAGGGAGCCATTTAGGGATCTGGGGCAAAAAATCTGCCAAGGACAGTACTTGGTCCTGCTGTGAAGGCAGGGGACTGGACTCAATGACCTTTCAAGGTCCCTTCCAGTTCTATGAGATTATTATATGGAGATATACCTATCAAGAGACTCCACTGAGATGTGAAAGACAGAATCACACCTGAAAGGGACTTACAGATTCTTCAGCTTTTTGTCTCAGTCAAATTTAAGTGAGCCAGGAATTGCATACACATGCACCATCTTGTTTGCTTTCCATTCTCAGGTTAAAACAAAACAAAACCAAAACACCTTATACAGTAATATTTGTTAGTGTTTCTTAGTTGTGCTAGCTGTTGTATTTTGGGAGTTTAAAAAATAAATCCAGCATTTAAACATCTCCATCCTCCTGCCTTAGTTTTGTTTGGTTCTTGCTCTCCTTTGTCACCTGATGTTCCATAGTACAAATCTCTGCTACTTACTAGGCATCTTTGTTATTTTCAATTATGAGCCACACCCTTCCCCTCAGTGTCTCTCTTCCAGATACTCTTTCCTCCCTTTCTGATTTATCTTCTCTTTCATTTTTTAGTCCTTGATGCTTAGCCCCCACTGCTTTTTATTTTGCAGCAATGTTTTAGCCTACTCTATACACACATGCTTCTAATTTCCCTATTGTTCAGTATGCTTCTTGTGCATTCATGTGGACCAATTGGGTTTTATATAGTGCCTTTCATACCCTGGATATCTCAAAGTACTTTATAAAACAAAGTACTAGATACTGCAGGCCAGATCCTCAGGACTGTCCCTTCTGCCACCAGCACAACTTGGGGAAGAACAGCACAAATATGACACTAAGTCTTTGTAGCACCCTGATCCTTGAACAGCCAGGCTGCCGCCAACGACCAACATAGAGTGGCCTTAGGGTGGCTCTTAGTTGTGCTGGCTGCAACAGCCTCCGGGGGCATTCCAACCGCCATAGACTGCAGAAGTGAAGCAATGCTCTGGCCATAACCCCTTTATTCCTAGTTATACCCCATATATGTTGGACTGTGAGGGAACAGCATAAAACTACACCAGTTTCAGGGCACTGGAAGATTCCTCTGTGCAGTGGGAGGACTGAGCTGATGTCATAAACCAGCTTTAAATCCACTTTGTGCTGCCAGAATAAGTTTCTTTTTCTCTCAAAAATCTAATAAGCTACAAATTGCTCAGATTTTTGGAGAGCATTTCCCCCAGAAAACAACAAGAGAGCCAACAGTCCTCCAACCCTTTCATCTCACTACTGACCCAAGAAGGGATAGCCAGGTGTGTATTGCTAGGAGAAGAGAGGGAAAGGGGACTTTGCTCATTTCTCCACCTCCCTCCTTCCTTTTTGAGGAAGAACTGTGTTCTCCATCCTCTCCTCCGCTCTACTAAGGCATCCAAACCAGATTTCCTCCTCCATCCCAAAATAACATCCTATTATCGAGTCCTACACAAACATATTGTAATATTAAAAGACATCTTCATGGAATAGCATACTACTGAAAAAGGAAAAGTTTTCTGGTGGTGAAGCAAGCAGTTTCTCCTTTTGCTTGCAAAGTTGAGTTGCGGGGGCGGGGAGCTTATTCATGGTTTGAGACCCAAACCAGCCTCTGATACAAGTACCCATTTAAAGAGTAACTTCCAACATACTGTTTCCTTCTCTATAGGCCTCCTCAGGGATTTTTTCCTCCTCATTCAAGTAATTATTAATACTCCAATCAGCAGCAGGCACAAACACATTCACTGTGGTGAAAACCACAGCAAAGAAATTGTTAAAAACTTTGAAAAGTCCTCATCCTCCTTAATTGCTCCCCTAACTCCCTGGTAGTCTAGCAGACCTACCAATTCTCTAGTGAGCTTCTTGCTTTTGATAAACTTACAAAGCTGGCAGGGGGGTGGGGCTGGGGTATGTCTTTGGCTGTTTGCTTCTCAAACACCCTTCTAATTTCCATTTTATATGCCATACTTTAGGATCCTTTCTTCTTCCACAGGTTTGATTTCCATTTTCTAAAGGATGATTCAGTTTGAATAACCTCGTGAAACTTCCTACTTAATCATAATGTTTTTCTTCTTGTCTTCCTGCTTCCCTTTTTCACTTGGGGTATGCATGCCTTCTATGACTCTGTTATGGTATGGTTAAGTAGTATCCATGTTGACTAAGGATTTTAATTTCCTTAATTTTGATTCTAGGGTCTTTTTGACTAGCCTTATTTTTTCTTTAATTCCCCTTTCTATAATTTTGCATAACATTGCTAGTTTTATTACAATTATTCCCCAGAGGATGCTGAACTTAGTAAGTACATTGTGGGCTCCCTTATTCAGTGGCACTATCAGTACCTTTCACTCTATCTGGGGCCTATCTCTGCTCTTGGACAGACTTTTGCCAGTTAGCTCTGTCTTTATATCTTGACTAGTTCAAAGCAAAAAGGACTTTGCCCCTTCCACCCATTCAATTGCAATCAGTTGGCTTGTCTTTAGTTTGACTCATTCACTTTGAAGATGCCCAGATTTCAAAAGAGGCCAATTCAATAATTTAGTTTTATTACTTCTAAAGAGGCTAGTTCCAGAGATTATTTTTATTAGCTGCCCCTATAACAGCTACTGCCCTAAGAATTAGTTAATAGTTTCTAAAATATCTATTTCAAAGACCAGGATTTAAATTCCAAAATTAACTCTGCATCTTAGGTTCAAAAGGTTTAATTAGAACATTAAAGTATCATCTTGTGAATTGTGTAGGTATAGGGACCAGCCCAGAACCACAAAGCAAAGCTGAGCCATATGCTAACACTACCTTCTTGTCCCTTAAGACAGTCGGAATCAATAATAGGGAGCAACTGATAATCAACCATTACACTATTTTGTGGTTTCTATTATAGTAGGTAGAAAGAAAGAAAGAACGAACACAGGTTGAACTCTTCCATGGGATGTTTCAGCCGGAAGTAAATAGTTTATGTCCTGGCCAACCATTCAGAAATCCAGCATTTTGAGAGCTTTGCCAGGTGACAATCTTAGAAAAATAAGAGGGCTTCAAAATGTCAGGGAATCCAGAATCTTGCATTTGGATTCCTTAACTTCCTCCCCAGGTCACCCCATTCTTAAAATGGACCTGGAGAAGGCACTCACAGGCTGTGAATCAGAATGAGCACACTAAGCTCAATTCTGTTCTCAGTTACAATGATGTAAATCCATTGAAGTCAATGGAGTCTCGTTGATGTAACTGAAAGCAGGATTTAGGGCTCAGTCCAACTACCCTTGAAGTCAACAGAAAGACTCTAATATTTCAGCTGGATTGGGACCTCACCCTTTCTTTTTCTTGGAGTTCAACCAGAAGCAGCATCTTCTTCTGCTTCACTGGAACAAAGTGGAGAACATTAAAGTGAAGTAAGAATTCATTACTTATCAGCGTGCCCCTTTGAATCTATTTTGCAGCATTCATTCTACCCGATTTCATCCCATCCTGTATAACTTTACCACCTCCATGTACCATCAGCTCCAGAGCTGAACACAACATTATGCACCATTATATCAGAGCTCCCCATTCTTTACAATTTTCTTTTGAGCACTGCTCCTTGCTCTCCCCTTCAAATCTAAACAATGGAACTAAAAAGACATACAGAACAAACAACATTGAAATTAATATACTGCTCTCTACAACCACATAACTCTGTTTCCATCTGCTGCTCATTTCCTAACTGAAACTTCAGGGCTTTATTGACCTGTCCATATAGGCGAACTAGGCAGTCCCCTAGGGTGATAAGTTAAATGGGGTGCCAAATTCGAGGAAAAATATAAAATGAAAAAATAAAATAAAATGAAAAAAAATGAAAAAGATGAAAAAAATACAAATAAAATGACGAAGACGACATTATTTCAATTCCCGTGTGTGTACGGAGAGAATATGTATTATAATTCATTTCTCTACATTTCTGAGCATTTATTAATATGTCAAATCTTTTATTTACAGTAAAATAAATATTTTAGCATTTTTTTTTCCAATTTGTGACATAGGGTCAAGATGACCCACTCTGCAATTTTGATAAGCAATAACTCAGCCACCATGAAACACATCCGCCAGCGGCAAGAGCTGCAATGCTAGTGACACCTAATTCGAATATACATCAAGGTTGCATAGCCGGAAATTCATGTAGAGCGGCGATATCGCGAGTTGATACATGTCCAATGGTTATTTTAACACGTTGCAGGTAGATGGTGAAGAACTGAACGAATACTGTGGAAAATTGTGTTTCTTGGTGCCAAAGAATAAAGAATAATGTCTTTCAACATTATAAATCCAAAATGTGACTATCTTTAAGCGTTATTAAACCTTGGCGTTATCGGACTGTATAATTATGAACTTTTGTTATAACTGGTTCGCATGTACTAAATAAGGTCCATAAAAGAAAGTAACAGTGTTAACGTTTAATAGACTACAAAAGTGATGATGTCACACTCCAAGCGGGTAACCATGAGGAAGGGGATTACTTTCCAAACAACCGGCGTCGGGCTACAACATCGAAAAAGGTCATTTTGTTTCCGTGTAAACACTGTAACTAACTCTTTTAATAGGTAAGTGAGTGTATGTTACTAATCATTGAACCTTTAAGCAGTGAAAAGACGTGTTGGGATGGCTGCAATGTGGTTTAAATCGCCAACCATGTGGTGTGTCAGCCATCCTTAACGCTATAATGCTTGCAGTTGGGAGCACAGTACATAACACTATTCAAATGCCCCATGGCAGAAAAAGGAAAAAGAAAACCCTCAGGAGCTGAGTATCGTAAACCAAAGGCTCAGAAGGAAAAGGACCAAGCAAAACAGCAGGAATTTTACTTAGAGAGGAGGTTAGCTCACATCCACATGGAAGCCATTTGGAATATCCAGATGAAGGTATATTACTTTGAGATGAGGGTAGCTCACATCCACAAAAAAGCAGTTTGGAAACTCAAGATGATGGAAACTTACTTCTAGATGAAGGCAGCTCACAGCATCAGACTGATATGGAAGTGGAGAAAATGTATTCACCTTCAGAGACACATGCAGAAATTGAAGTAAATGAAGTAGAAGGAGGAAAGGATGAGGAAGTTACAAACAAATTACAGCATGGGGACCCAGCTTCATGGCCCAGATGTGAAGACAGTGTGCAGCAAATTCTTGTGGAACATGGACCCGAACAAGTTCATGAATTTCCCTTCCCTAAGGATGGAAATAAAAAAAAATTTCTGCTCAGTATTACAAGAGGAAACTCATGAATGGGGAAGAAATTCATCAAAACTGGTTACAATATTCAGTGTCGAAGGATTCTGTGTTTTGCTTTTGCTGCAAGTTGTTTATGCAATTGGTACATCACTTACTGAAAATGGTTCGAAGGACTGGAAAAACATATCTTCAATTATCTCTTCATATGAAAGAGGTATAGAACATTTGGAAAGAACTTGAATTACTATTGAAAAAAGGAAAAACTATTGATGAAGAAAATGTACGTGTGATCAAGGAAAAAGAAGAATATTGGCAACAAATATTAGAGCGTGTGATTGCTTTCGTGAGAGTTTTTGGTGGGCAAAATTTAGCATTCTGTGGCCACGGCAGAAATGAAATATTATACACTCCAGGTAATGGAAACTTTTTAAAATCTGCTGAATACCTACCTTTGTTTGATCCAGTCATGAAGAAGCATCTATGTAAAATAACTGATCATGAAACACAGGTTCACTACATAGGAAAAAATATGCAGAATGAACTGATTCAAATCCTAGCAAATGCCATTAAAAAGAAAATTGTAGAAGCTGCCCATTCTGCAAAATACTTTTCAATAATACTGGACTGTACACCAGATGTGAGACATGTTGAACAAAATGATGATGATCATTTGTTTTGTGGATATGGAAAAGTCTGCAGATGAAGATAATGTTGAAGTGCTCATAAAGGAACATTTTTTGGGTTTCGTACCAGTGAAGGAGGCAACTGGAGCATTTATGACTGAAACTATTCTACAAGAGCTTGAAACAATGTCATTATCTGTTGAAAACTTATGTGGCCAAGGCTATGATAATGGGAGTAATATGAAGGGTAAAGACAATGGTGTGCAAAGGAGAATGATGGAAATCAATCCTAGGGCCTTTTTCGTTCCTTGCAGTGCGCATTCTCTGAATTTGGTTGTCAATGATGCTGCTAGATGCTGTTTGGAGGCAAGCAGTTTCTTTGACCTGGTGCAACGTGTTTATGTGTTTTTCTCAGGCTCAACACACCATTGGGAGATTCTGACTCACCATGTGAATTCTCTAACCATGAAACCACTTTGTCAGACAAGATTGGAGAGTTGCATTGAAGCCTCTTCGCTATCAACTTGGAAGCATTTATGATACTCTAATTGAAATTTCTGATGATACTACCTTTACTGGATCATCTGGCAATATGGCATGTTCAGATGCAGAAGCTCTTGCAAATGGCTTTTCCAAGTTCAAATTTGTGACTTCACTCATTTTGTGGTTGTAGCGGAGTGATTACCCTCTCCTGCCCTGTGGGGCTTGAAACAGCCCAGGAGAGGGCTATGGCTGGGGCAAGAAGCCTGGGCTGATTGAGGAAAGTAGACTCAGCTGTGGCCATGCCCCAATCAGGCCCACCTGGCCCCTATAAAAGGCTGTGAGCCAGAGGCCCAAGCAGTCTTCCTCTTCCTGTAGAGGGAGAAGGGCCTGGCTGCAGGAAGCTAGAGACAGGGTACCTGAGTGAAGCAGGGCTGGGGAAAGGCAGAGGAGCTGGGGAGCTCCAGCCTGGAAAGCCCCAGGCTGCAGCCTAGCAGAAGGCCAAGAGGTACTAGGGGTTGCAGAGGGCAGCCCAGAGGTAGGCCAAGGCAGCAGGTCCAAACCCTCCTTGGCCAGTGATGTCCTTGATACTGCTATTCACTCGGTTGATGAAAGATTCCAACAGATACAGCAGTAGAGTCAGTATTTGGCTTTCTATATGATATCCACAGCTTCCAAAAGAAAACAGCAAAACAGATAAGAGAATTTTGTATAAAACTGGAGTTGGCATTGACTCTTGAAAATTCAAAAGACATTGATGCTACAGATTTGTGTAGTGAGCTTCACGCTTTTTCAAGACAACTTAAGAAACACTCCACTCCTGAAGAAGTACTTAAGTTTGTTTGCAAAAATAAACTCTCAGACAGTTTTCCAAACATTTTTATAGCTCTACGCATTCTTTTAACTTTGCCAGTTTCCGTAGCTAGTGGGGAAACGGAGCTTCTCAAAGTTTAAAATTGATAATAACATATCTGCGTTCAACAATGGTGCAAGAGAGATTTGTTGGACTTGCCACAATGTCAATAGAGCTTGAAATAGCTGGAAAACTGGATCTAAAAGAACTAGTGATTGAATTTTCAAAACTTAAAGCAAGAAAAGTCATGTTTTAAGAGCACAGAATGTTTTTTATTCAGAGTGTTTTGTAAATGAAGTTAAAGTTCATTGAAGAGTTTTCTTATTTCTTTCTATATTGGATGTGGTGGTAATGGCAGTTAAAGCAGGATAGCGTAATGGATGATTTTGGATTTGTAATACTAAAAATTATAATTAACATTTTTAATGCATTTTTATTTGAAATTGGACTGAAATATCATCTAGCTGTCGTGTACAAATCTATTCTGAAAATTTCTGTCTCTATTTTAACTGATCTCAGAAACATTGGTTGGACAGATGGACGGACAAACCGAATAATTTAGGCTCTGTTTAAAAAAAAAAAAAAAAGTTAAAAAACATTAAAAGGAAAAAAAGGGGCAAAATGTTTTCCAGTTTATGAAAAACATCAGCCTAGATCTGCCACTGGGGTTTGGGGGTGGAGGCGCCGATTGCATGGTTTGCCTACGGTGCCAGCTGCTGGCAGCTAGTCTAGGGCCGCCCTTGTTTATTGATTATCATGATTCTGAATAAAACTATGGATCTATTAAATTAGATGGGGTAAAAAGGGCACAGCAATAACAATTTGTCACCTCCAGTTGATTTACCTCCTCCATCTCTAAAGTATCCCATATTTGGGTATAGTGGTCCATACGTCAGTGCCGTGTACTCTCCAGGCTTAGTGAGAGCTTTGGTTCTAGACGCTGCTTGTGCAGTCTTCTACTAACTCTCTGCAGAACCAGATACTTGCAGGAGGAATTCTGTATCTGTGTGAAAGAAATAAGGGAGAGGTGTTTTAAATACAAACAGTAACATATTTCCTTATATGTTCTCATGGTCTCTTTCTTAGGAGATTAATCCATTGAATATAGTCATTGTATAGATAAGGAGGCAGGCACATGCAATATTGGTTAGTTACATAGAAAGCCAGTGGTCAGAGTGGATGGTATAGTGGATTAAGCCTCAAATCTCACTTTCCAACCCTCCCAATTCCCCTCTTTCTCTGTCATAGTTGAATGCACCATTAACCTCTTTGCCACTAGGGCCTGCAACCTGGGTGTCATATCCAGGGCCAACTCCAGGCACCAGCATTCCAAGCAATCTGCAAGGGGCGGCAGTCAGTGTGTTTTTGCCCTCAGGCAGCGTGCCGAATTGCAACCGTGGATGGCCGGGGGCAGTCTGTGTGCCGTTAGGGCAGCACAAGTGTTTCCACGGCGGCAGCAATTCAGCAGCAGCTTTCTATGCTCAGCTGTCCGTGGCGGTGCAGCTTCTGTCTTCCAGCTGAAGACAGAAGCTGCCACCAAATTGCCGCCCCAGAAACGCGCAATTGATTGGTGATCTTTTGTGGGCATCACAATAGAAGTAGATCTCGAAGAGAGATCTGAAGAAGTGATGCCCACAAAAGATCACCAATTCATAATGGCTAGGTAAAGGGCCAGTGGGGACTGCTAATGTTTATTTCTGTTAAAAACATAAGGTGAAATGACTTAGGCTAGATGCATAACTTGATTGCTCTATCTAAATGCATATTCTCATTTCTGTTACTTTGTTTCTCTGTCCCACATCCCTCCTGGTTGCTACACACCCTTACCAAATCTTGCCTTTCATTAGATTGAAAGTGCTTTGGGACAGCGGTTGTGTCTTCCTATGTATTTGTAAAGCTTCTAGCACAATGGTCCCATCTGTTTGGCTAAGCTATTAACAGATCCACTTGTACTTTTGGGAAGAGTATACCCAGTGTCCTTAGCCAAAACTTTCCTTCTTGTCACTTGTGCTCTTCGCTGTTTGGCAGCTGCATTACAGTCCTGTAGTAAGTATGTACACAGGCCCAAATCCAGTTCACTTTTTGTACACAAGTACTCCTATGGACTTCAACAGAATTACTTGTAAGTGACAAGTTTTGAACCACAGTTTGTAAACATTTTAGGGTCCTTTGGGATTAAGTTGTTTATTATTATGGACACATTTGTGCTCAGATGCCAAATATTAATTTCTATTTCCAGCCGTCTGACATCTATTTTTATTTCCACTTTAAATAAAGACATACCGAAACAAAAGACAGGAAGGTACACAATGCTAGAGACACCCTACAATTACAGGAAGTTGACCATGCTTTGAACGTTCACCTTATTCCTGAACGGCTGAACCCTCCTTAAGATCCAGCCAAAGACCAAAAAGCAAAACAAAACCCAAAAGAAACGTTGTAAAGGAAAATCCTTCTGCGTTCGGATACCATGATGATGGGAGATGTTAGAGAGAACCCAAATTTGGAATAGTAGGTAGCACAAAAGAAAATGAGATATAGAATTATATAATAAAAATAGAAAGAGGACTAAGGGATAGCTACACATACAAACATAACAGAAACGTCAAGAATAATTGTTTGCCTGAGAATAAAATTAAAAATCATAAAATACCCTAATATACCTTAAGAAAATGTGTGCACTAAAAAGGACAATGACACGTACCTATGTTAGGTATTTCCAGGGTGCCCTTTGCTGTAATAGATGATCACAGTAACGGAACATTTCAGGCAGCTGAAGCCCCAAAGTGATCTGGTGAGGAATGCCCTTTGGATTTTAAACATTTATTAAAAAATAATAATTATAAACCCCACCAGTGTTAGCAAAATGTTAAAAAACACATCACACAGCATGAGAGAATCTACAGTGTTTTGTGTTGATTTGCACAAGCAGCATGTGACGGTGCACTCCATATGATGTTATGAAAATATGCTAATGAGCGTGAATATAATGTAACTGGAATATACTTCATGCAAAAGGTCTCTTCTAAGGTATCATTACAAAGCTTATAATCTAGTGAGTGTGTTCATCCTATTTGTATAAATGTATCATTCTTGTATCTGAAACCAGAAATATGAAATACAACTCTGGAGTCCTATTGTGGGCCATTAATGGTGGCTTGGAATCTTGATGACTCCCATTAACCAGGACAATTGGTTGTAAATGGCTCTGTTTACTTGTAAGTTTTCCTGTATACCTGTGTGCTGGCAAGTGGGTAATGAAGTCTTACAGTGACATGTGATCATGTCACCTGAACTGGAATCCATCTTTAACCCTCTGCTTTTCCATTTAGAAGAAGGGATGGGAACCCAGAGAGAGACAAAGCATTCCCGCCTTGTGCAAAAGCTATATAAGGGGTGGAACAGAACAAAAGAGGCTGCAGTCATGAGAAATCCCCTAGCTACCACCTGAGCTGGAACAAGGACTGTACCAGGGGAAAGGATTGGGCCCAAACTAGAAAGACGCTAGTCTGTCAAAGAAGCTTATTGGAATATCTCAGAGGGTGAGATTTACCTGCATTGTTTCCTACTGTATTAAGCTTAGACTTGCGTGTTTTATTTTATTTTGTTGGTAATTTACTTTGTTCTGTCTGTTATTACTTGGAACCACTTAAATCCTACTTTTTGTATTTAATAAAATCACTTTTTATTAATTAACCCAGAGTATGTATTAATACCTGGGGGCGCAAACAGCTGTGCATCTCTCTCTATCAGTGTTATAGAGGGCGAACAATTTATGAGTTTACCTCGTATAAAGCTTTATACAGGATAAAACGTATTTATTTGGGGTTTGGACCCCATTGAGAGCTGGGTATCTGAGTGCTGGAGACAGGAACACTTCTTAAGCTGTTTTCAGTTAAGCCATTCTATAATTCTGGATGAAAAAAATTCTGACAGACTACAGAAAAAAGGGACTTGGCGGTGTTCTTTAAAAGTGAAGTAACATCAAAAACGAAATGAACACAAAATCTTTCTGCGGACATAGAAATGTCTGAGTCACTTGCAGGGATAATAGATATGCTCTTGCCAGATCCTAGTGGTCAAAAGGCATTAAAATAAACTATTATTCCAGCAGGCTAATGGTAGGTGTTTCACACTGCTATATAGGAGGCACATGATTTTCTCCCCCTTTTTAGTACTGGTGAGCAGACCCAGACTGGAAGCCTTGGAGGTGTAAGTCCTCAAGTCCCCAAAAAGATACACAGCATAGACTGATGCAATGCAAGCTTCGCCAGAATGCATTGCCTATATGCCTCAACTCCTACCTGAAACTGCCACTTTGAAGAGGACAGTTCAGTCCCTAAACCTAAATCTGTCCTTGATCTCTTTGCTGAGATTGCCAAGAAGAGTGCCAGATAGTATCACCTGTAGCGATGGGTTTTATGTTGTGGACATCTGTCAACTGAGGACTGGAATTAAATCATCAAATCCATTTCACGCTGGCCACCAAACTGCCATTATGTGGTAACAGCTTTCGGTCATTACGGAGTTATTCTGGATTAAAACCAGGAAGCTAAAGGTGAAGAGGCCTGTATCCCAGGGTAAACACCATTCAGTTACTTTTTATGGTTTGTTTTCTTAAGCTTTATTTGGAGAGCCAGGGAGAAGCAAAGAAATCACTGCACTTTTTTGCTTTAAAAGTTGGTTTAGACACACAAATACACATCTGGTCCTGGTGTATTATCGTTATAACGTAGCGTGATGTGTAAGTCAATAATTTGGCAACCTCTCTAGAGAAGGAATTTGCTTTTTTTTTGTTCCACTAGCTGGTCCAAAACCATTTCCAAAGTTGCACAATCCTTCTCCAACTCAGTCTCTCTGTTGAGAAGCAATACTCAAAACAGATTTGTGGGGGGAGGAGGGCAGAAGCAGGTCTCTTCTGGTTATGCTAAAATGCTAAAAAGCAAGAGTTTAGAAGAGAGAAAACACTCTGCTCTGCTGCTTTCTGAGGCCGGTTTCTCTCTTTTCCAAGTGGACTCCAGTCTTCATGCATTCCTCCCCTCCCCCTCCCCATGATAGTATTTGGCAGGAGCTTTTAATTAAAAAACAGCCAGACTGCATTTGTGCTATCCCAATGAACCTCTCTTGGGAAATGATGTTCTTTGCTCAGCAATTCCTGCTCAGAGCGCTGAGTGCCAACAAAAGGAAAACAGCTGGAATGACTTCCTAGCCTTCCTATTCTCCATTCAGGCCTGGTGGCCTAGTAAAAATTATATTTTTTATTTTTTTTCCAAGACTGGGGCTAAAACAACAAGGATTCATTCAGGGTTCAAAGAAAGACATGATGCCTTTTGTAAAACATTATTTATGGCTCATTTCTTAAATAAATCCATTACAAGTCTAATGATAATACAGATCTAATAGATTCAGGGCCTGATTCAGCTGCCCTAAAGTCAGTGGAAAGATTCCCATCAACTTCAAGGGGAATTAGATTGTGTGTTTAATGACAGACAGATCGATTAATAAACTGGATCATATCTTTGTTTGTATATGAAGAGCACCTAGCACCAAACCTGACTGGAGCCTCTAGACACTACTGTAAAGTAAAAATTAAACAATAATGTCATGTGACTGGCCTATGCACTATGTCATCACCGACTTGCAAATCAGTGCTGCAGAGACATATTTTATATATGTTACTAATTCAAATTTGCATCAGACAAAACACAAATAAATGATGGGTGTCATGTCAAATTTCACAATTTTCTTGCATGTGTTATGACATCTCATGTTTTCCTAAAAGCCCCAGCTGATGGAACCATGTTATTACCTGAAAAATCGTAAGAAAAGGGAGAGAAGTAAGATTCTAGACCTCATAATTGTGGAGAAACGTTTGAAACCATGAACGCTGAAGACTCCCACACTAGAAGGCAAACAAAAACCACAACATATATTATTTTTAAAACCACGTGATTTTTAAGGAAATCACATGGGTCAAAATCCTTTTGGAGAAGAAAAGTAAGAGAGGTTCTACTGGCACAGTGATTAGGGTCTTCTACAGACTCCCAGAATCCAATTTGGATATGGACAGAGACCTCTTTCATATTTTTAATGAAATAAATAATACTGGGCGTTGTGTGATTATGGGAATGTTTTATTTCCCAGCTATAGATTGGAGGACAAGTGCTACTAATAATGGTAAGTCCCAGATATAAATCCAACAGATTTCTTCACCAGTCACTGAACCAACAAGAGGGGATGCCATTTTAGATTTAGTATTGGTAAGTAGCGAGCAAGGACCTCAAAGAAGAGCTGGTTATAGAGGACAATCTTGGTTCAAGTGATCATGAGTTAGTTCAGTTTAAACTAAATGGAAGAATAAACAAAAATATGTCTGCAACGAAGGTCCTTAACATAAGGCCTGGTCTACTCTAGGCGTTTAAACCGGTTTTAGGAGCGTAAAACCGATTTAACGCCACACCCGTCCACACTAAGAGGCCCTTTATATCGGTATAAAGGGCTCTTTAAACCGGTTTCTGTACTCCTCCCTAACGAGAGGAGTAGCGCTAATATCGGTATTACCATATCGGATTAGGGTTAGTGTGGCCGCAGATCGACGGTATTGGCCTCCGGGCAGTATCCCACAGTGCACCACTGACCGCTCTGGACAGCAATCTGAACTCAGATGCAGTGGCCAGGTAGACAGGAAAAGCCCCGCGAACTTTTGAATATTTCCTGTTTGCCCAGCGTGGAGCTCCGATCAGCACGTGTGGTGATGCAGTTAAAAATCAAAATAAAGAAAGAGCTCCCGCATGGACGATGCGGACGTGATCGCTGTAAGGGCAGGCAAATCTGTTCTATCAGCGCTCCGTTACAGAAGACGAAATTCAAAATCATTTTTAAAAAATCTCCAGACAGATGCCATAGCAGGGACTCAGCGCACTGCTGCGTGACAAGCGTAACGGAAAGCCAAAGAATCAAATGGACGCTCATGGACTGGAGGACTCAAGCTATCCCACAGTTCCTGCAGTCTCTGAAAAGCATTTGCATTCTTGGCTGAGCTCCAAATGCTTCTAGGGTCAAAAACAGTGTCCGCGGTGGGTCAGGGCATAGCTAGGCAATTTACGCACCCCCCCACCCACCCCCAGAAGTGAAAGGGAAAACAATCCTCTCGACTCTTTTACATGTCACCCTATCTTTACTGAATGCTGCAGATAGACGCGATGGTGCAGCACTCAACACCAACATCCTTGCTCCCCCCACGCCATGGATGGCTGATGGTACAATATGACTGGTATCCGTCCTCATCATCAGCCTATTGGCACATGGGGCAGTGCAAAAGGACTGGTAACCATGCTGACTAGCATCGGTAAGGTCAATCAAGGGCGCCTGGTCCTAATTTTTCGTGGTAGATGGTACAGTATGGCTGATAACCATCATCATTATAGCAACAGAGGGCTGAGCTCCATCAGCCCCCACCCTTCATGTGTAAAGAAAAGATTCAATTGCCCCTGGACTAGCAGAGGGATGATGGGCTCCTCTCCTCCACACTCCTTACTGTCCTGTCTGGACTATCATAGCAGCTGGAGGCTGCCTTCCACTCATATCTCACTAACAAGTCACTGTGTCTTATTCCTGCATTCTTTATTACTTCATCACACAAGTGGGGGGACAATGCTACGGTAGCCCAGGAAGGCTGGGGGAAGAACGGAATCAACAGGTGGGGTTGTTGCAGGAGCACCCCCTGTGAATAGCATACAGCTCATAATTTCTGCAGGATCTGACACAGAACAGCTGTGCTCTCTGGTTCTATGATACAGTGGTTCTCTAGTACACTTGCCCATATTCTAGGCAGGACTGATTCTATTTTTAGATACCAAAAAGGAGTGATTGACTCAGGGAGTCATTCCCAATTTTGGCTTTTGCGCCCCTGGCTGATCTCAGCCAGGGGCACTTATGACAGCAGCAAATGGTGCAGTGCAAAAGGACTGGTAGCCACGATCATCTTATTACCAATTTATGGTATGGTAGATGGTACAATATGGCTGGTAACCATCTCTGCTATCATGCAAAAGCAAAAGCATGCTGCTGTGTAGCGCTGTTGAATCGCCTCTGTGAGCGGCATCTAGTACACATACGGTGACAGTCACAAAAGGCTAAACAGGCTCCATGATTGCCATGCTATGGCATCTGCCAGGGCAATCCAGGGAAAAAAGGCACGAAATGCTTGTCTGCCGTTGCTTTCCCAGTGGAAGGAGTGACTGACAACATTTACCCAGAACCACCCGCGACAATGATTTTTGCCGCATCAGGCACTGGGATCTCAACCCGGAAATTCCAAGGGGCGGGGGAGGCTGCGGGATCTATGGGATAGCTACGGAATAGCTACCCACAGTGCAATGCTCCAGAAATCGACGCTAGCCTCGGACCGTGGATGCACACCACCGGTGTAATGTGTTTAGTTTCCACGCACACTCGATTTTATACAATCTGTTTTGTTAAACCGGTTTATGTAAATTCGGAATAATCCCGTAGTGTAGACGTACCCTAAGTATAGCCGGACTGGGTCAGACCAAAGGTCCATCTAGCTCAGTATCCTGTCTTCCAACAGTGGCCAATGCCACATGCTTCAGAGGGAATGAACAGAACAAGCAATCACTGAGTGATCCATCCCCTGATAGCCATGCCTAACTTCTGGCAAACGGAAACTAGGGATACCCAGAGCATGGGGCTGCATCCTTGACCATCTTGGCTAATAACCATTAATGGACCTATCCTTTGTGAACTTGATTTCAAAAGGACAATCTTTAAAAAACTAAGGGAATTTGCTAGGGAAGGGGACTAAACTGAAGAGCTCAAGCATCTGAATGTGGAGGAAGCTTGGAATTATGGTATGTCAAAGTTGAAGAAACTATCTGAAGCCTGCATCCCAAACAAGGGGAAAAATTCAAAGGGAAGGGTTGCAGACCAAACTGAATTAGTAAGCATCTCATATAGGTTATTAAGAGAAAGAAATGAAAGCAGGGATCAGCAAGGAAAGCTGATAATTCTTGGAGATCAGAAAGCATAGAGAAAAAATGAGAATTTCCAAAAGCCAAGCAGACCTGGATCTTTTCAAGGAAATAGAAACCAATAGCAAAGGGTTTTTTTTAACCATGTCAATAAAAAGAAAACAAGGAAAGAAGAAGTGGGATCACTAAACACTGAAGATGGGATGGAGATTAATGATAATCTAGGTATGGCGCAACACCTAAATGAATTTTTTGCCTCCGTTTTTAATAAGAGTAACGAGGAGTTTGGGGACAGTGGTAGGATGGCTAATGGGAACAAAGTATGGAAGCAGAATTTACAACATCCAAGGTGGAAGCTAAATTCAAACAGCTCAATGAGACCAAATCCACAGGCCCCAGATAATCTCCATCCAAGAATATTAAAGGAACTGGCACATGAAACTGCAAGCACAGCAGCAAGGATTTTTAATGAATCTGTAAACTCAAGAGTTGTGCCCTATGACTGGAAAATTGCAAATACAGTATCTATATTTAAGAAAGGGGAGAAAGTGATTCGGGAAACTACAAGCCTGCTAGTTTGACCTCAAATGTATGCAAGGTCTTAGGAGAAATTTTGAAGGAGAGAGTAGTTATGGACATAGAGGTAAACAGTAACTGGGATAAAATACTACATGGTTTTACAAAAGGTAGTTCATTCCAGTCAACTTGATCTCTTTCTTTGAGAAGATAATCAATTTTTTAGCAAATAAAATGCAATAGATCTAACCTATCTGAATTTCAGTAAAGCATTTGATACAGGTCCACATGGGAAATTATTATTTAAATTGGAGAAGATGAGGATTAATACAAGAATTGAAAGGTGGGTAAGAAGGATAGTGCAACAGGTCATGCTTCAAAGCGAACTGTCAGGCTGGAGGGAGGCTTCTAGTGGAGTTCCTCAAAATCAGTTTTGGGATCAATCTTATTTATCATTTCCAAAAAGTGATAATGTGCTAATAAAGTTTATGGATGGCACAAAGTTGGGAGGTATTGCCAATACAAAGGAGGAACAGAATATCATACAAGAAGATTTGATGACCTTGAAAACTGAAGTAATAGAAATGGAATGAAATGTAATTAGTGCAAAGTCATGCCTCTAGGGACTAACAACAAGAATTTTTGCTATAAGATAGAGATGTGTCAGTTGGAAGCGACAGCAGAGAAAGATCTGGCTGTATTAGTCAATCACAGGATGACTATGAGCCGCCAATGTGATGTGGCCATGAAAAAGGCCAATGTAATCCTAGGATGCATCAGGCAAGGTATTTCCAGTAGAAATAGGGAAGTGTTATTGCCATTACAGAGGGTACTGGTAAGACCTCATCAGGAATACTGCAGGCAATTCTTATTTCCCATATATAAGAAAAATTAATTCAAAGTGGAACAGATACAGAAAAAGGCTGTTAGGATGATCCGAGGACTGGAGAACCCACCTTATGAGGGAAGGCTTAAGAAGCTTGACTTGTTTAGCCTAACAAAACAGGAGATATGATTGCTTTATAAATACCTCAGAGGAGTTTTTTAAGTTAAGATCCAATATTGGCACAAGAACAAATGGATATAAACTGTCAGTCAACAAATTTAGGTTTGAAGTTAAACTAACCACTGGAGGTGTGAAATTCTGGAACAGCTTTCCACAGGGAATAGTGGGAGCAAAAAAAAAATCTAACTAGTTTCAAGACTGAGCTTGATAATAGTACAATGAGACTGCTTACAGCGGCATCTGACCCATCTGCGACTGCTATTAGCAAATATCTTCAATAGCTGGAGATGGGACACTAGATGGAGAGGACTCTGAGTTACAACAGAAAATTCTTTCCCAGGTCTATGACTGTGCGCTCAGGGTCTAACTGACTGCCATTTTGGGGACTGGGAAAGAATTTCCCCCCAGATCAGATCTGCAGCGACCCTGGGGTTCTTTTTTTCTTTTGCCTTCCTCTGCAGAGTTGAGCACCATTCACTTGCTGATTTGAACTAGAGTAAATGATGGATTCTCTTTAACTTGAAGTCTTTAAACCAAGATTTGAAGATTTCAGTAACTCAACCAGAGGTTATGGGCCTATTATAGGACTGTGTGGTCAAGTAGGGTTTCCAGATGTCCAGTTTTTTACTGGAATGCCCAGTCGAAAAGGGACCCTGGTGGCTCCAGTCCGCACCGCCGACCAGGCCGTTAAAAGTTCAGTCAGCGGTGCTGCAGGGCTAAGGCAGGCTAGTCCCTACCTGTCCCAGCACCGCACTACGCCCTGGAAGCGGCCAGCAGGTCCGGCTCCTAAGCGGGTGGCCACAGGGCTCCATGTGCTGTCCCCACCCCAAGCAAAAGCTCCACACTCCTAATGGCCAGGAACCATGGCCGCTGGGGGGTGGTGCCTGTGCATGAGAGCAGCGTGCAGGGCCTCCTGCTCCCCCCCATACCTAGGAGCCAGACTTGCTGGCCGCTTCCAGGGCGCAATGCAGAGCCAGGACAGGCTGGGAGCCTGTCTTAGCCCCCTGCGCCGCTGAGAGCCATCCGCGGTAAGCCTGCACCCCAACTCTGAGCCCCAATCCCATGCCCCAGCCCTGAGCCTCCCCCACAACCCGAAGCCCCGTCCTGTACCCCAACCACCTGCCCCAGCCCAGAGCCCCCTCTCACACCCTGAACCCCTCATTCCTGGCCCCACCCCAAAGCCTGCACCCCCAGCCCAGAGCCTGTACCCTCTCCTGCACCCCAACCTGCAGCCCCCTCCCGCATGCTGAATCTCAGCCTGGAGCCCCCTCATGCACCCCAAACCCCTCATCCGCAGCTCCACCCCAGAGCCCTCAACCTCTCAAACATCCCAATGTAGTGAGAGGGGAGGGGGCTTTCGGGAAGGGGCAGGGCTAGGGTGTTTGGTTTGTGTGATTAGAAAGTTGGCGACCCTAGGGTCAAGTTCTGTGGCCTGCGATGTCCGGGAATAGGAGTTGAGAGCGGTCAGATGTTTTCCCTCAGGTCTAAATGCAAACACAGAGGGCTGCATATAGTTTGATAGAGCCATGTATGAGAGAGAGCGACAATGAGCAGAAACACCACAGAAGAACACAGAGAAGGCAGCAAGAAAACCCCAGAGATAGCCAGAGAAGGTGATCCTGAGAAAAAGCTAAGAGATAGAGCTTTTGGGAAGAGTGCTTACTAGAAAAAGGCTGGGAACTGTGAGCAAAGAAACGCTCTCCTGTTGTTTGTTTCCTATAATGTTCAGGGAAACAGGACTTTATGTACATTTTTGTAAATAAACAGGATTGTAGGAAAGAAATACTTGACTCCAACTTCAATTTTTCCACCTACCAGAGACAATCTGCAAGACTCTGATTATTGGCTAAGCGCTCGGGTCAAATGAGGTAACAACAGTGAGTACAATACAAGTGGGAAAGTGGTCTGCTGGTTAGGGCTGAGGATTGGGAATCAGGACTTTGACACTGACCTACTGTGTGATTCTGAGAAAGTCACACGACCTTCCTGTGCCTACATGTATCCATTATTAAAGGGTGGGTAATACTTCCCTATTTCAGAGGGGTATTGTGAAGCTTACTTAAGGCCAGATCATAGTTCTTCACCCACTATCCCTGCTCTGCCTCCAAACTAACCAACCTAGCAGTGCCTTTTTAAAGATCCCCTTCAGGGCTGTTGTTGATTTGTGTTCAGACCCTATGCAGGAGGGAGTCTCCTGTGCTCTCCACCCTTAAGCACCCAGGAAGGGCTAGGCACAATGTTCTTATTTATTATTTGTATTATGGTAGTGTCCAAAGGGCACAATCAAGCTCAAAGCCCTTAGGGCTAGGCACTGTACAAACACGTATGACAGCATGGACTCTGCCCCAAAGAGCTTACCCTTAACGTTTGTAGCGTGCTCTGAAATACTAAGACAAAAGGTACAGTGGATACCAATTTATTATTATGAATTAGTAAACTAAACAGATTTTTTTTCTTCCAAGCAAATGAATTATGCTTCATACAGAATACCACTACAGCTATTACAATTCAAATCATGTGCTGGGTGGGCAATCTGATTTGTCTATGACTCCGTGCATGATGCCTGATCCATAACAGAATACAGCTACACACTTGCAATAAATTTAAAAGCTGCTTTATATTTACTATCTATTCGTGTCTATGAACATGGCTCATTTTTATGTATTTTCATTTTAATCTGTGATTTTGCTTAACCAGTTTAATTCTACTTGGCCGTGTTTCACTGTACCACAAAGATAGAGATTCCATGTGCAATTTTGTCTGCCAGACCCGGATGAAAGAAAAGGCCCCTCCTCAAAGGCTGCAGGGTAGGATGAAGAGAAAAACTGTCAAGAGCTGGTATGGTGGATTATGGGAAAAGGCCCTTCATCAAAGACCTGCTGATGTGGATGGAGGGAAAGAAAGAGGAGAAAAACACATGCAAAATTTCAAAAATGGTCTTATCCTGCAATCCAGGTGCAAGCAGAGTAGGAGCTGAAATGATGTGTCACAGTTACAGTAATACAGAGCAGGAATATCCTCTGTCCTGTGCACTGAAAGTGATATACCATCCCTGTGCAGACTAGAAAACTTGAGAGGCAGCAAAATATTCCATCTGGTTCATTCCAGACTGGTACCAAAATGGAGATGCTGTATTTCACAGATTGAGCTATCAAGCACTTGTATATAAAAAGGGAGCTAAAAGGGGCCAATTAGATGGCAGCCACATCTGTCAAAACTTTAACCCTTAACCTTAGGAAAACAATCTAGGATCAAACATAGACACACACAAGTCATTCTGCATTGCCTTTGAAAATGCTGTTATGGATTACCCAAGGTATTATGAAGAGCTGATGAGAAACCCAGACATAGTCCTGCTCAAGCATTTGAAATCTTAAAGAAAAAGAAGTACATTCCAGTTCTTTAAGCATTTAATATATCACAGCTAGACCCTTCTCTCATACTAAGAGAGAAACAGTCCTGGCTTCTTTGCAGACAGTATGAGGTGTCTGTCTAGCAATTTTTTATCAAACGTGTTTCAGTTTTCCTTTGAATGGAATTTGGTTTTACACTGTACTTTTCATGCTGAGGTGTATCAAAGCACCGTACAGAACACTGAATTACATACAATTATGCACTGTCCTTGTAGGCAAACCACAGCAGCACAAAGCACTCCCCATAAACTCATGCAGTCTTGGACACCGCGGCTTGTTTTATTTTTACAATTAATAATACTCAGCACTTTTAAGACACTTTTTATTAGAAGATCGCAAAGCACTTCACAAACATTATTAGTGAATTATGCTTCCTGACCCTCCTGAAAAGTAAGGAAGTATTTAAAAGATTTACTCATTACCAGAGGATGCTATGAAGGCCAAAACTATATGAGGGTTCAAAAAACAATTAGATAAGTTCATGGAGGATGGGTCCATCAATGGCTACTAGCCAAGATGGTCAGGGATGCAACACCATGCTCTGGGTGTCTCTAAATCTCTGAATGCCAGAAGCTGGGACTGGATGATAGGTGTGAGATCACTTAATTGCCTTGTTCGGTTCATTCCCTCTGAAGCATCTCGCATCAGCCATTGCCAGAAGACAGGATACTAGGCTAGTTGGACCAGTGGTCTGACCCAGTATGGCCATTCTTATGTAGCTCTCTCAAGTACATGAAGATATCCGGCCATGCTACTTGCACAGAGGGATATGCTCCCTGCCCCACCTTCCCCATCCATTTTGTGGGGTACAGCTCTAGCAGGCTGTGCTGCATATGTAACCCCTATTAACAATAGTGAGAATTATGAATTTAAGTCACCATGCACTGCATTGTAAACAAGCCCCCAGAAACCTGCAGTACAATTGTCTGGAAGGAATCGGGCTGTGGATTTTGTACACAAATAGCTGAAAATATGTAAATACAATAAACAGCAATAAGCAACATGCTGATTAATACAAGACTCACAAAAGCGTATAAGGAGGGAAAATAAATCTTTTCACCTCTATGGTCTGAGCACATTCAAAGCCAGAGCTTCAGCAAGCAGGATTAGTGAGCTTTGATCAAGGCTTAGATACTTATATGAATAAGACTCATATCTGCAGTACACTACCTAAGATGAAAATTATATGAGCTATCAAAGCTCTTGCTGCAGGGCAGAACCTGATCAGCTGACAGGATAGTACTGCACAATACAGTGAATTATGAAAGGCTATAGGAGTCTTTGAAGCATCTGAAACTGGTCACTGTTGCAGATCTGATACTGATCTAGGCAGGCTATTGATTTGTTCTGCAATAGCTGTTCTTATTTCCTACGGCCAAATTTGGGGGGCTGGGGTGGGCAGGGTAGGATGCCAAAGAGATCTGGATCCTGTATTTGCTATGGAGTACATATTCAGTAGAGTTGCCATACTGACATAGGCAAGGATAAGAATTGGCCTTTGGAAGGAATTGCGTTCTGTATGTTTTGGGGCAGGATGGTCTTGTGACTCAGACACAAGTCTGGGAGTTGGCTTACCTAAATTCTGTTCCTAGCCTAGTCCCGAACTCACTGGGCAACAAATATTTGCAAGGCTATTACCTGTGCCTCAGTTTCCCCCCTGTAAAATGAAGATAAGAGGGCCTGATTCTCAATTACACTAAGCTCCTTGACACTGCTCAGAGTGGTATAAAGGGGCCTTAGTATAAATGAGAATCAGGCCTGACGTATACCTAGCTCAGAGTGGTGTTGTGCAGTATAACTCATTAATGTGTGTAAAACATATTGGGATCCTTGGATGAAAGGTGCTATAGCCGTATGGAGGATCATTACTCTTGAAGAATTTTTTATTTTAAACACATCTAGAAATGGGGAAACTGATTCAGAAGTAAGATACCTCTTACCCCAATGTTTGGGCAGAAATACCAAAACACCAAAAGAGAGGCTGTTCTTGTGGTACTTTTATCACAACCAGAAACAGACCCAAGAAGTCTAATTTGAACAAATAACTTTGGTGTTTATTTGATCTGCGTCTGAACTCTGAACCTTGTGAGGTCAACCCACCAACACTAAGCATGACACCAAACTGAAAGCACAGGAAGTGACAGATCTGGCAAAGAAACGACATATGTAATTAAATGAGGTCATGCAATTTGCACCATGTAACACTGGCAAATGATAGGAATTTAAAGATGAAATCCATTATTCCGTTGATGTAATTTAAGCTGTTGTTCCACAGGAACCAGAATAAATATTTTTTATTTGTGTTTATGTTTTCACTGTCTTTTTTGCCTCAGCCGTCTCACTGGATTGTCACCAGCAAGGAATGATATCAGGAGAAGCCGAGGTCTCTTGTTATTTCAGATCCACAAATGTCTCTGTGAATCTTTTTTTAAAAGCCATGATGAATATTAACACAAATACTAGAACTGGCACATGCTAGAAATAGGATATTCCGACGATTTCTTGTTTAAATTTACTGCACATCAAAGTAATGAATACAACTCAGCTTGTGCACATAAAACCCTCAAGTAGCCCATATAGCAGTCTTCAGTGCAATAGGCAAAAATACAATCCATTCTCTTGTCAGCTGTTAAAAGGGCAGATGGCCACTTCACACCACCCATGTTAAGGGCATCACTATCAGATTAAGATCATGAGATAACCAAAGATAACACTTAACCTTTTGCTAAACTGAAAGAAAACAGCCATGTTTTGAAATCGTGTCTTCCTGGCAGTTCTCCAAACATGCTTTATTTTCACTGACTAAAATAACACTAACCAACAACAGAAACTAGGGCCTGGTCTACACTAGGACTTTAATTCGAATTTAGCAGCGTTAATTCGAACTAACCGCTCAACCGTCCACACCAGGAAGCCATTTAATTCGAACTAGAGGGCTCGTTAGTTCGAATTTGGTACTCCACCCCGGCAGGTGGAGTAACGCTAAATTCGACATGGCTAGCTCGAATTAGGCTAGGTGTGGATGCAAATCGAACTTAGTAGCTCCGGGAGCTATCCCACAGTGCACCACTCTGTTGACGCTCTGGACAGCAGTCCGAGCTTGGATTCTCTGACCAGCCACACAGGAAATGACCCGGGAAAATTTGAATTCATTTTCCTGTCTGGGCACTTTGAATCTGACGTCCTGGCTGGACATCGGGGCGAGCTCCGCAGCACCTGCAACGATGCAGAGCTCTCCAGCAGAGGAGTTCATGTTATCTGTGAATAGAAAGAGGGACCCAGCATAGACTGACTGGGAACTCTTTGATCTGATCGGTGTGTGGGGCGAGGAGTCTGTGCTTTCGGAGCTGCGCTCCAAAACAGGGAATGCGAAGACCTACGAGAAGGTCTCCAAAGCCATGAGAGACAGAGGATACAGGCGGGATGCAACGCAGCGCCACGTGAAAATCAAGGACCCCAGACAAGGCTACCAAAAAAATCAAAGCGGCAAACGGACGCTACGGAGCCTGCCACCACTGCCCCACCAGTGACCGTGGACTCTGACGATGGGACAGTGTCGACGGCCAGTTCCTCGGTGATGTTCGCGGACGGTGAAGATGAGGAAGGGTTTGTGGAGGACGAGGCAGGCGAGAGCGCTTACAACGCTGGTTTCCCCGACAGCCAGGATCTATTCATCACCGTCACGGAGATCCCCCAACAACCCTCCCCGGCCATTAACCCGGACCCTGAATCAGGGGAAGGAGCAGTCGGTAAGTGCTTTAACCATGTTAACTTTTATTCTTAATATAACAGGAATCTTAACTGTGTGAAAAGGAGGTCTCTCTAGATATGGGGATAGAACAGAAATCATCCTTGGAGATCTCCACGAAGCTCTCCTTGCGTTAATCGAAAAGCATCAGCAGGAGGTTCCTGAGGAGAGCTGCCTTATTGGGTGCTCCGTGGTAGCACAGTTTTCCGCGCAAGGCTTTCATGAGGTACTCAGGGAGCACTGCCTCCCCGAGCACGGCTGTATCGGGCCCTGGTTCGTGCTAGCTTTCACGCAGCATGCGCTCTCTATCTCCTTCAGTGACCCTCCTCAGGGTGATCTCGCTCGGAGACTCCTGCATCTAATTAGGGTAATTACTGTAATTTTACGCCTGGTCCAAAGTATTTTTAAAAAATCTACGGACAGACGGCATAGCACAGACTCAGCACGCAGCTGCGTGACGAGCGTAACGGAAAGCCAAAGAATATAATGGACGCTCATGGAGGGAGTGGGGAATGAGGACGCAAGGTATCCCACAGTTCCTGCTGTCTCCGAAAAGTATTTGCATTCTTGGATGAGCTCCAAATGCTTCTAGGGTCAAACACAGTGTCTGCGGTGGGTCAGGGCATAGTTCGG
This sequence comes from Mauremys mutica, assembly GCF_020497125.1. NCBI lineage: Eukaryota > Metazoa > Chordata > Testudines > Geoemydidae > Mauremys > Mauremys mutica. Next base: position 55,062,962 of record NC_059079.1, read on the forward strand.
CAATTTGCGCACACACCCCACCCACCACCAGAAGTGAAAACAATCCTCTGTTGACTCTTTTACATGTCACCCTATCTTTACTGAATGCTGCAGATAGACGCGATGGTGCAGCACTCAACACCAACATCCTTGCTCCCCCACGCTATGGATGGCTGATGGTACAAAACGATGGAAATCCGTCCTCATCATCAGCCTATTGGCACATGGGGCAGTGCAAAAGGGCTGGTAACCATGCCGACTAGCATCAGTAAGGTCGATCAAGGGCGCCTGTCCCTAATTTTTCATGGCAGATGGTGCAATATGGCTGGTAACCGTCCTCATCATTGCAACAGGGGGCTGAGCTCCATCAGCCCCCACCCTTCATTGTAAATAAAAGATTCGATTGCCCCTGGACTAGCAGAGGGATGATGGGCTCCTTCATCCACACTCCTTAATGTCCTGCCTGGACTATCATTGCAGCTGGAGGCTTCCTTCCACTCATTTCTCACAAACAAGTCACTGTGTCTTATTCCTGCATTCTTTATTACTTCATCACACAAGTGGGGGGACAATGGTATGGTAGCCCAGGAAGGCTGGGGTAAGAACGGAATGAACAGGTGGTGTTGTTGCAGGAGCACCCCCTGTGAATAGCATACAGCTCATAATTTATGCAGGATCGGACACAGAGCAGCTGTGCTCTCTGGTTCTATGATACAGTGGTTCTCTAGTACACTTGCCCATAATCTAGGCAGGACTGATTCTATTTTTAGATACCAAAAAGGAGGGATTGACTCAGGGAGTCATTCCCAATTTTTGCTTTTGCGCCCCTGGCTGCTCGGCCAGGGGCACTTATGACAGCCCCAAATGGGGCAGTGCAAAAGGACAGGTAACCATGCCCATCTTATTACCATCTTATTACCAATTTATGGTATGGTTGATGGTACAATATGGCTGGTAACCATCTCTGCTGTCATGCAAAAGCAAAAGCATGCTGCTGTGTAGCGCTGCTGGCCCGCCTCTGTCAGCGGCATCTAGTACACATACGGTGACATACACAAAAGGCAAAACAGTGTCCATGGTTGCCACGCTATGGCGTATGCCAGGGCAATTCTGGGAAAACGGGCTTGAAATGATTGTCTGCTGTTGCTTTCCCGGAGGAAGGAATGACTGGCGACGTTTACCCAGAATCCACCGCGAAAATGATTTCTGCCCCAGCAGGCACAGGGGTCTCAACCCAGAATTCACAGAGACAGCCTAGACTCAGTTAATTGTTCGCAAAAATGTATCTTTGCAAGGAATTCACTCCCTGTTTCCCATCTCACAGCTTCCACTGTCTCCAGACCTGCCACAGCATCCCCCTCGCAGAGGCTGGCGAAGATTAGGCGGCGAAAGAAAAAGACAAGGGACAAGATGTTCGAGGAACGTATGGGCTGCTACCTAGCAGAGGCGGACCAGCAGAGCCAGTGGAGGGAGACCGTCTCTCTGGGCCAGCGCTCACACAGCGAACGGGAGGAGAGGTGGCGTGAGGAAGACAACCAGGCGACTGAAACAATGCTTGGACTAATGAGGGAGCAAACGGACACGCTCAGGCGCCTTGTGGATGTTCTGCAGGACCGCAGGAGGACAGAGCCCCCCTGCAGTGTATCTGCAACCGCCCTCCCCCGCCACAAAGTCCCATACCCCCCTCACCGAAAATAATCAGGAGGAGGGGCGGCCGGGGACGTGAATACTGTCACTGCACCACAGCACAGTGCTCAAGTACCCAAAAGCTCTCATACCCTACATTTGCCGAAGTCCTTCACTTCCAGACTCACAGTAGTCCCAATCCCAGTCCCATCCCCTAACTGTCTACTTAATAAAAATGATTTGCTGTTAATTACTGTTTCCGTTATGTTTTTTCAAAGAAGACTGTGTTCGAATGGGGGGCGTGGGGAAGGGGGTGGTTAATTGCATAGGACAGTCACCTTTCCCAGGGTACAGACACGGGGGCAGGATCAGCAGCGGGTCACACACACGGTGCAGTCAGTAGGCAACCTGGTCGGTTTTTGGAGGTGGTTTCCAGGATCTGTGTGGGCGGGGGAGATGTGACTTTGCAGCGGGGGAGGGCGGTTACAGATCTTATACAGCGGTCCTTGTCCTGGACCGCTGAGTCACGCAGCTGAGGAATCTGTATCCGTCCTCCTCCACCACAAGGTCACATATCCGCCCGCACACAGAATTCCATAAAGAGGGATGGCAGGCTCCGTTGAAAGAAGCCTTCCGGCACTGCGGACCGCTCTAGGAGCAGGAGCCTGTCATTCCTTGAGTTTAGAGGCGGTCTTTACATCACCGCACACCCTACCCAGCACAGCCTGCGTCCCAGTTTCAACCCTTTCACGAAAAGTCATGAATAAAGAAACCTTTGTTAAGTAATAATGGGACATGTATTTTATTTTTACACGTGTGCTGGAAGTGGGGGTAACGGGGTGAACGGGGTATGTAACCGAAGAGGAGAGTCAACAGTAACTGGGTAAAGAAACAGGGGCAGGTTCAGCTTCTCTGTAAAGAAACTGAACAGTCACAGGTCACGCTGCTCGCTGGTATTTGAAGAGTTCCTTGTCGCTGTCCCAGGCGCCTGTATAGGGCTTCATGAGCAAGTGCATTAGCGGGCAGGCTGGGTCCCCGAGGATGACTATAGGCATCTGCACATCCACAACAGTTATTTCGTGGTCCGGGAAGAAACTACCTTCCTGCAGGCGTCTAAGCAGCCCACAGTTCCTGAAAACACACGCATCATGAACCTTGCTCGGCCACCCGACGTTGATGTTTGTAAAACGTCCCCTATGGTCCCCCAGTGCTTGCAGCACCATTGAAAAGTAGCCCAATTTCTCAGCAGCTGACTGTGGAAGACGTGGACGATAAAGTGCGAGGAGGAGAAAACGGCGATGATCGCAGCGGGCTCCGTGCTTGCAGTGCTGTGGCGTCCGCGCTGTCACTGACCAGAAAAGTGCACGAACAGATTGCCCGCAGGCGCTTTCACGGAGGGAGGGAGGGAGGTTGTGATTGACGGTTCAATGACGACACTTACCCAAAACCACCCTCGACACATTTCTCCCCCCAGCAGGCATTGGAGGCTCTACCCAGCATTCCAATGGGCAGCGGGGACTGCGGGAACTGTGGGATAGCTTCCCACAGTGCACCGCTTCCAAAGTCGACGCTGGCCCCGTGAATGTGGACTCAGAAATTCGAATTAGTGTATTTAGTATGGATACACAAATTCGACTTCATAAGGTCGAATCCACAAATTCGAACTAAGTTGATTCGAAATAGTCTTGTAGTGTAGACAAGGCCTAGATGTTAAAAATAAATAAATAAATAAAAATCTCACCCTCTATTATAGATTCAGCAAAAATCCTGAATGTTTATTACTTTCTACCGAACACTCATCTTTGTATACTGCAATAATGCAAGCCTGTTAAATAAGGAAATGTTACCTCTCTGTCTTATTCACTCTCCTTCCAGTTCCTTAATCAGCAGATTAGACATAGGCCTGTATTGAAACATCAAACCTACGCCTCACTGAGCCTTGCAAAAATTTGGATTGGGCAGCTTTTGCTTCCTATTAGTTTTGAATCCATAACAGGATTTTCTCTCTCCTTCCCTAAACACCAAGTTTCTCGAACAGCATCTTCTGACAGACTGTATCAAAAGCATTTTTAAATGTCTAAATAATTCTAGCTCCTGGTTCTCCAGTACCCACTCTCATAAATAATTACAAGAAGTTAGAGAGGCAGAGAGTGGATCAGTTGAGGTACTCAAGCTCATAGCTGGCATGTTTAAACATCTCTGGGGGCTTGCTGACAGGTGTTCCCCGAGAGGAGGCCCTGGCTCTGGTATCTCCTTTCTCCTTGGCACAACACTGACAGAGTGTGTTGATGCAACCGGGCCTATCTGTTTATTCAGGCTCTCTCTGTGGGGTTAGTTTGGGGTTTGTTTGTTGTTGGTTTTTGCTAGGTGGGGTTGTCCTTTTGTTTGCACTAGCTAATGTTGGTTTGCCTGATTTATATTATTGATGATTTCGAGTTTGATCTCATTGATTTAAAAAGAACTGTCCTGATTTACACCAATGTGAGACAAGAATTATACCTAATATTCTTGAATTGTTTTTGTAAATATTCATAGAGGTTATTCATAAGTACGTACAAAGGGACAATAAAAATAAATATTCTTGCTTGCCATGATACTCAGGCAGGCTTTTGGTAACTCTTGGCCAAGCCCTGGGTTGCTGTAAATTGGCATAGCTCTATTGAGGCCACATCTACACTACCGAATTAAGGTGATCTAACTTATTACAGCATACAGCAGCCACAGTAAGTACATCACTTGTGCATGTCTACACTTTGCTCCTTGCATCGGTGGTGCACATCCTCACCAGAAGCGCTAGTATTGATTGTGCAGTCAGTGTAGGGCATTGTAAAATAGCTCCTGTCAGTTCATAACAGTCTACGTGCACAATGCAGTGTCTACGCTGGCACTGCATTGACCTTGACTCTACGCAGCTCATGGAGGTGGAATTATTAAGTTGGCATAGGGAGGCAGTTACAGTGGAGAGAGTGAAATTTAAGTGTAGACACTTCCACAGGTAGACTGATGTAAGCTGCCTTGCGTCGACCTCACTCTGTAGTGTAGGCCACACCTGAGCTTCAATGGAGCTACACTGACTCACACCAGCTAGGAGTGTGACCCCAGATCTTTAATTATTTTATTAATTACTTCTTCTAGTACTGAGATATAGCTCATTGGTTTGCAAGTCCAAGTATCACCCTAATGTTTCCGCCCCCTTTTTAAATAGAAGAGTGGTACAATGGTGGCAGCTCTCCAGCACAGTAACTATTTTTAACGATAAAATATAGGTTTTTGTTAGTCCTCAGTTTCTTTGCTCTTTAGTTGTTTCACATGAATGGCAGCCAATTGACATGAATGGCAGCTTTTTAAAATCATTGATTTTAATGGGAATAGGATCCTGACAGATATTATTGTGGTCCCTGCCCCAAATAAATTAATATATTCCCCAGGTCTCTACACCGTCTGTCTCTGAACATATGCACGATAGGGGCATTGGGTTATCATAGGCTGAGAGGGAAATCTGACCTAAAGAAGTCAGTTTCGGCTAAACTGAACATTTATATAAGTTAGGAGGAGCTTCTCAGCCTGTGACTTAAGCAATCACCTTATTGAGAGGGAGCTGAGGGGAGTAAAGGAGACACCTTACCTTTTTATGACCAAATTAAAAGCAACAAACAGCAAACAAACACTCTTAACACAAAACAAAATCTGGTCTGCTCCATCATGTCTCCTTAGGGAAGGCCACAACTCATTTAAACTTCCTAATGATATCTCTATTGCCCATTATTTGAGCAACCAGGTCCTCCTGCAGCATACAGAAATTCACAGCTTTGTTAATCTTATAAACTACTGCTCATATAGGACAATTTCTGCCTTTTCATTTTACTAGTCTTTCAAAGCTAGAATACATGTTATCTTCCATTTTCTCAGGTTTAATTTCTTTGCACAGCCAGAGGCAATTGCCATCTATTTGTTAAAACAAACAAAAAAACCTTTGTTCATTTTTTTCCAATATTGAACAGAAATCATGTGGCAACAATAGTTTCAGCTCAGCCAATAATTGAATGTATTTATTGGTTTCTATAATGTGCTCAATTACAATTTCAGAGCACATGTACAGAACTCTAAAAACTCAGGGCCAGAGTCTGATATCAGGTTAAACACAGAGTAACTCCAGCAGGTGACCTACTCTGTATTTTCCCTGCAGTGGCCAAGATGAGAACATGGCCCCAGAATTTATACAAAAATGGACAAATCACTAACCAAATTACCAGCACCACACTCAAGCAAAATCCAGAGTAAAAAGAAGAGTCTTGTGCAGTTCAATTTAGGATTCCATATTGTTTCTAGAGTATTTATTATACTTGGCCAGAAATAGGACACTGACAAATAATTCATCAATTTAGCACTTGGACTCCCATGCCACTAGCATACATCATTGTTCAGCAATCCCCATTTAAATAACTGTGCACAAGTTCAATAAATTATTTGTACAGCTTTCAATTGCTGTTGCTTCATTTTAGATATCACTAGCCAAATATATAGTACAAGACAGCTTTATTTGTAAGGTAAAAATAAAAAAATATGTATCCATAGTTCTGATCTTTCCCAACCACGGATGTGACATGTAGGGCTGGCGCAAAAACAAAAATTCACATTTGCCCAAAAAAAAAAAAAAAGGGAGGTTTCAGCATTTGCTTTCATTCTGCATCAGAACAAAAACTAGACCTTTCAAAAATTTAAAGTAGAGAAATATTCACCTCAGAAAGGGAGGTTTCAGCATTTGCTTTCATTCTGCATCAGAACAAAAACTAGACCTTTCAAAAATTTAAAGTAGAGAAATATTCACCTCAGAATAGCTAATATGCCATTGGCGAGACTAGCCTAGGATGTGGGAGATGCAGATCAGCACCAGATGAGCACTCTAGCCATCCAGCTATTGGCTATTCTGGGGGATAGGGGTCTCTCTAAATGCTATCCAGAACCTGAGAAGCCTTCCTGACAATTTTTTTGTTGAAACTAATAAGTTTCCACAAAAAGTTTCAGATTTGACAAATCAGCATTTTCTGATAAAGCGTTTCATTGAAAAATTCCCAACCAGCTCTAGTGACATCACTTATGGACACTATTCTCAATAAAGAGAAAGCAGAACCTCCTAAATTAATATACACATATGGATTGATGAGGCTAAGCAACACTTTGGTGGAACCAGCACGCATTCATGGTCCGATTCTGATCACATTCCTCATTTACGCCAGAGTAACTCCACTAACTTTAATAGAGTTTATTTTTTATTTATACTATATGAATAAGAAGAATCAGGCTCAGTATCTTTAGTGATGTGAAGCAAACTCTCCCTCTACTGGCAAGCTGATGTCAACAGGGGCTAGATCCTCAACCCAAATCAATTAAAAAGAAATGTGTGTGTGCGCGTGTATATGCAACAGTCCCAGATAGAAACTGTGCCCATCGATGTCACAGAGGGGAGGATAAGCCTATCTGTGTAACAGCAGATCTTTCACCTCCATTACACTGGAACAACACAGTGGAACCATGCTGGAGTTGATAGCGTGAGAGTGGCAACATACCACCCACCAGTGTGGGAAAAGAAAAATGTTGGCAAATCCCTAACATTACAAAAATATCATGGGCATTTTAATGTTCATATAGCATGGAGAGGGCTGAGGTTTTTAAGATCTGGGTGGTTTGTAATGGGAGTCTCACATTATTTGGTGCTTTTGTTTGAGTCCCAGATGATGGAATCAGGTTACTACATAAGAAGCTCAGCTGTCCTTTAAAAAACAAAAACAAAAAAACCTCAAAAGATAATTTTCTAGCCCTTGTGACCAAAGAGAAAAGCATGAAAATGTGAGATCTAAACATTCCAACATCAGAAGGGAAAGAAACCACTCCCCTTCCTCCCCGTTTATTTTTTAAAATCTCATGATTTTTTTAGTGCTTGACTTGTGATTTTTGAATGCTTGGGTTTGGTAATACTGCCAGAGCAAAATGCACAGAACTAAATTTATTTATGTTGAGAGGATGCAGAATCCTAAAATCTGAACTTGTGTTTCAGAGTATCTGGCCTCTGGCTTCCATTTACACACTTTCAACCATACACACATTGAGCCAAATTCATCTCTAAGGTAAACCAGGTATGAATTTGTCTAGCTTTCTACAGTATTTATTACTGTTCTTAGAGGTCTGTTCTCATCCCGCATACAATACACGAACTAGCTTTAGCAGGCATGACTACTTTGGTCTCCTGCAAAGACCTACACATGTGCTTAACTTTATGCACGAGTCCCAATGACATCAATGGGAATACTCTCATTTGTTCTTTTGTAGGACCAGAGCCTTGATCAGAATTTTTATGAACAAATAAAACGTGCCTTAGAAATAGTGATTTCTTCACTACACTAACTTACTATCTCTCTTCAGCCTCCCATTTCTCACTGAGCCTTCATAGGTGATCATTGGTTCAAACATATATATGTTGTCTTTTTCAAGCCCAAAGGCTACAGGTCTATCTCAGATATGTCTGTACTCTCCCTCAGGACGACAAAACACTGGGTGGAGGGAACAGCCTGGTTCTTTAAGAGGAAAAAATATTAGTGCAATTTGCAAAGATGGCAACATGTCCTGATGATTTTAAAACTATGTTAAAAAGCAAGTTACGGAGATTATCCCATAATAGCTAAATTACTTGGAGGCTAAGTGGTGCACTGCACCAGTTTTTCATTCTGCACATCCGATTTGCAAATCCTAGTGTAATTCATCAGTGAAAATGTATTAAGTATCTTCACCCCAGTCTCCACCATCAATTTCATAAAAATCACCAGACAGTTCAGTATCATTAGCACAGTCTGCTCAAAGGAAGGCCAGCACTGAAATATTTGGTGCAATGTAGATGAGGATTAAGCAGCTTTTGTGTTCCTGGTTAAAGGCAAAGCAGTTTCCTATTTTTGCATGCACTGAATTCACAAACTCTGCACCCTGGCTTTCATTTTTCTCCAGCCCCCAACAATATTTTCATCAGCTGTCTATTGCTGCTGCTGCTACAAATACCAAAATAGATGCCAGGACATCTTCCCTTTATTACAGTCTCCACTGTTCACAACAATATTGGGATCAAGGGGCCTGATTCTAATTTCATTTATTCCAGTGTACACTGGGAGTAACTCCACTGAAGTCAGTGAAGTTACATTTGTGTAAAAACAGTGAGACACAAACATTAGGACAAATGGGAGTTGAGGGCACTTTGCAGGATCCAGCCCCAAGTCTCCAAATGAAACTAAAGCATTAAATCAAAAACAGCTTTGGATCAGATCCTGCTATTCCCCCCTCCCCACCTCTTATATTTAAAGTCTTAAGATAGAACAGAAACATTAAGTTTCTGATTGTTTAAGGACCACATGACCCTTCTGTACTTTGAACTCAGATAAACTTATTACTGAATGAAGTCATGTGTAAAATGCTTTCCAGCAGAGATTATTTTGAACCAGGCAGTGCTAAGAAATGCTACAGAATTTCAACTCTCAGAGATTCAGCAGCAAAAAAAAAAAAAAAAAAAAGGTGGGGGGGGGGTGTCATTCTTGTACAAAGTGCATTACTTAGAGGGAGAATACTAGATCCCCCTTATGTAAACATAAGTATATTTGTACTAGAGAAAGCAATCTTTGGCTTTTTAATTTGGCTAATTAATGGAGAAAAAACTCACTATCACACTTCTGGAACTATATCTATACTTTGGATAAACTTTTGCCTAGTTCCATATAAACCTTTAATCTGTTTATTTCCTTTGATGCAAAAGAAATCTTGATAAATCATGTTATTATTTTAAGTAAATAAAACCAATATCAGTAATTGCACTCAAAATTGGCAAACTTGGGATAGATTGGGGTGTAAGGAGAGTCACAGATTCTGAAAAGGTACATGATTGCATCTAGTATTTGGAGAAGATGTAAAGGTGAGGTCCTGACCAGTTGGTATATTTCCCTCAAGAACAAATGGCCTATATCTTGGCCAAATTCCAACTTGAGTAATTACATGCTGATCACTTAAATTCACCCTGTAGTTTAACTAAATACAATAATACTCTTCACTTCCTTCCATAAAGAGTTGTATAGTGCTGTTGTGCACTGTTAAATGGCAACTGCTCTCTGCCCTAGAGATGGCTGCATTTCATGGGTAGATGAAGGGATTCCTATATATAGAGAATACATGTTTGTGTTGTGGTTTAAGATTTTACTGGAATGCGTTTGGAATGCCTAGAGAATGCCATGCCTATCGCTGTATTATGTCAGGATGATGCTTTTATGCAATGTAACCATATTCCATACAAAAAGATTTTTTTAGAGACACTTGGCAGATTTCTCTCCCCTCACCCCCTCCCCCAAAAAATTAAAGACCCACTATCCACTCTGCTGCAGCCCAAAAATCCTGTGTTCCTCCTGCAGATGGAAAACTCCCCCATTGACCAATACAGGGTTAAGTCCATAAGGAAAGCAGGTAAGTAGAAGAGAGGGGCTGGAAGAGCTCTTGGCTGGACACAGGGGCAGCCAGACAAAACAAAAGACGACTTCTGAGGGTCCTTATTGTTCCCTAAGCCTGTGCACTGGTTAATTTTTATGAACAAACAGAATTAAGGATAATAAATAAAATATTGATTCTCCTACAGCATAATCTAAGGAACTCAGCGCACTTTACCGATATTAATTTGTTGGCTCACAACCCCTTGCCTCTGCAAGGTGCCGTATATAAGTACTATAGCCCCTTTCTACAGAAGGGGAAAAGACACAGAACTATAGGACCAAACCCTGGGCCCTTAGTCGGGCAAAATTCCCATTGGAATCAACAGCATTTTTTCCTGAGTAAGGATTGTAAAATGTGGCTTTAAGGCTAACAAAAATGATCACCGTTTTGGGGTGCTTCAGTTAAGTGTCCAATTTGATACACGTTGAGTCTGACTTTCACAAGTGCTGAGCATCCACAGCACCCATTAACTTCAGCTAGAGTTCTGAGTGCTTAGCAAAAAAAAAATATCAGACCTAGTGTTTCAACTTAGGCTCCCAGAATCAGACGCCACTGTCCCTGTAAGCAATCCAGCCCAGTGGCACAATCAGAGGGTCAATGCTGGGAATAGTGCCTGTGACGAAGTGGGAATGTTCTTAATGTTTTCTCTGAGTGCTGTGTGGATGCCTCAGTTTTCCCAATGCATTTCTCGAGTGTCTAGGGCAGGGGTCAGCAACCTTTCAGAAGTGGGGTGCTGAGTCTTCATTTATTCACTCTAATTTAAGGTTTCGCGTGCCAGTGATACATTTTCATGTTTTTAGAAGGTTTCTCTCTCTAAGTCTATAAACTATTGTTGTATGCAAAGTAAACAAGTTTTTTTAAATGTTTAAGAAGCTTCATTTAAAATTAAATTAAAATGCAGATCTTATCAGTTTAGTGCAGTGGTTCTTAACCTGGGGTGCACACACTCCCTGGGGCAGGGCCGGTGCAAGGATATTTTGTGTCCTAGGCGAAACTTCTACCTTGCCCCCACTCCTTGCAGATCAGTTCATTGAGGGGCAAATCTCAATGAGCCTTTATAGACCCCAGGGGCCAGCCATGCCCAGGGGCTGCTCCGCAGACCAGGTTCCCCCCTCCCCGCCCCCTGAAATCCCCTGGAGGGTGCACAGCCCCCCCCCCCACAAGTCCTTCCCTTCCCACCCCACCCAGGTGGCCCCTGCCCCGAGTCCACTCAATGGCTTTGCCGTGCTTGGGCTGCTGCAGCAGCTTGGCGGGGAGGAGCCGCCTTCCGGAGGCACCGGAGAGCCAGAGCGTCCCGCTTGCGGCAGCAGTGAGCCCATGGAGGAGTCGGTGCGGTGCAGGGAGGCAACAGCCCTGCAAAGGCAACAGTGCCACTAGCAGGGAGCAGCTGTGCCCCCCCCCCCGCCCCTCTCTGTTCCTTGTCCCCTGATTGCCCTCTCCTGAGACCCCCCCCACCCTAACTGCCCCCCTACCTGTTCCCTGACTGCCCCAACCCTTATCCACACCCCTGCCCCCAGACAGACACGTGTCATAGGTTGCCGACCCCTGGTCTAGGGGTGTGTGATTGTTGCAGAGTCCTAGGGGGTCAGTGTGATGCTGTCGGCACAGAGAATGGCTGACACCCTGTCTCCTGGCAATTGATGGCCTGGGCCCCTCCTCTGCAAAGGTGCCAACTGAAGGTGTTGGAGAACAAAGAGATCAGGTGGCCTCCTGGCCCAGGAAAGTGGAGGGGAGCCCAGACGGGGCTCTGGCCTCCCTGGGACACCCCCCCCCCAAGATGGACCTAACTGAGGGAGTCCTGTTGTCTGTACCTACAAGATCTGTCTTGGACTGTGTTCCTGTCGTCTAAATAAACCTTCTGTTTTACTGGCTGGCTGAGAGTCATGGTGAATCGCAGGAAGCCGGGGGTGCAGGGCCTTGTCTCCCCAAAACTCCGTGACAGTGCCCCTCTCACCATTCTGTATTTTAACCACTAAACCATTTGCTAATGTTTATAAAGTGCTTTGAGGATGAGATGTGCTAGGTAAGTGCTCAGTGTTATTGACTACAGCTGTACACTTGACAAAAAATTTCTTTTTCTGGAGAGTTCCATAAGGTCACCAGCTGCTTCATCCACCAGACCTGGACATTTAAGAAAGTTAAATAGAGTTTGTACAACTAAATTGGCATCTAGCCTTTTTTTTTTTTTTTTTTCCTTTTTTTGACAATTTAAAAAACAAGGCACAGATGCTGACTTGTCCTCAGAACCTGCTGAGTGGTAAGTTTTGTTTCATTTTGCTTCAGGGTTTTTTGATTTTTTTTTTGCCACTCTTCCTCTTTTGACCCACAATTCTCTACTATGAGAATAGCGTATGTGGCAAATGAGAAGCAGAGCTCTGCTGTATTCACTGATTCATTTGGATTCCGCTCCCCTGTCGGCTCTGTTCTTCTTACTTGGCAGGGGATTTAAATTGATGAGAATGCTGCAGCCTGAAGCACTGTGGTGCAGGATCTTTGTCAATTTAAGCCCCTGCAGGCTCACAAGGACAGAGCTGGCAGGGAAGGAGAGGGCAGATGCACATATGCACTCAGGTCACATGCACACAGTCCCAATTAAACCCAGAGTCCTTGACGGGTTTCCCTGGGGCTCCGAGCTCCTCAGTTAGGATACTGCAGCACTAATCTGGGAGGCTGGAAGATTTGTTGTTGTTGTAGCAGAGCTACATGAAGTTTTAGGGGAAGAGGTCAAACTTAAGGTCTTTTTGGCAGCACCTTGTTAAATGTTATAATAAAGTCACAAGGTGGGTGAGGTTATATCTTTTATTGGACTAATTAAAGATATTAATTCAGCCACCTTGTATCGCTAACTTCCTGGGACCAATATGGTTGCAAAAACACTGCATACACAGAATAAAGTTGACATGGGTACAGCAACACTGCAAACACCACAGAATAAAGTTCAAACCATTTTTATGGCCAGTGAATATAAAATGCTCAACACCACTTGTGTGCTACGATGCCATCTTGTGGCCAGTCTCACTGGTCATGGAAGGCAACAGTAACACACACCTTTCTCCAAATGCTTCACCTTTTTTCTATTTGCTAGTATTGGCAAACTGCAGGAGGTCTAGACAGGTGCAGATAAGCCCCTCAACAGGTGTTTATCCACACACTGAGGATTTTTTCTTCCTCAGAACTACTTTTTTATTATTATGAGTACTATTTAAGCACCAATGTGCTTATCAGTGTAGAAAACGGATAGAGTCCTTGCCCTGATGAAATTACAGTGATCAAGACAGACACATAGAAGACTGAACACAATAGGACACTCAGAGTGAATATTTTCAAGATCACAAGGACAGTGTTTGTGGGCTTCAGGAAGAGACTCTTTAGGAGGACCCTAAATTAGAAGCAGATGAGGACCTGCTTCAAGAGATTGTTCCATGCACATGAAAAAGCTATGAATTTGGCACAAAGACAGGAGTGTGACAAGGAAACAAAAGAAGTAGTGAAGTTCCAGTCAGCAGAGCAAAGAGGATTTGCAGGAATGTAATAAGAGCCATGATGCAGGTGGAAGGAGGGAAGCCAAGCAGGGCCTTGAAAGCAATGATGGGAAATTTAAACTTGAATCAGTGGGAAAGGGGGAGCCCACTGGAGCTTTTTGAAAAGGAAGTGACTGGATCCAACTGACACAGGAAAATAATTAGCGAGAACATCTTTTACGCCACATCTTACTTAATTTATGCAAAACTATTAACTCCTATTTGGAGTTTTTTGAGAGTATGATTAGCACAATTTGGCCCACTGTATATCAGACTGCTTACACCCTTATTAAAGATCCAATGATCATAAACCTAGGCAAGGACTTTAGCAAAGTCAAGATTGAAGCAGGGACTATTTTGTGTTACGTGTATGTGCAATACCTAAAACAATGGTGCCTCTGTCAGATTGGCACTACAGATGAATAATAAATAGTTACTTAGGATCAATATGCCAAATAAATATTTTGGTTTATTCTATCTGTGCATCTTTTATTCCCACCCCCACCCCAAAAACCCACTTATACCAAAATGTCTGAAAAAAATTAAAGGAACTTAATAAATGAAGAGGGAAAATGAAATACCGACAGGCAAAGGAAAGAAAGCTAAACCCAGCAGACTGTTTGAAATACAAACAAATGAAAAAGTCTTGTTTGTGTCTGCGTATCCTAGCATCTGGCAATTGCAAACATCAAAATGAGGTTGCCTTTAGAGTCTTCACCATGATTAGTAGGGTTGCCACGCCTCAATAAAGTTATACAACAAAACTACATGCTGGTCTATGGGAGATGAGAAAAAACAACCGTTTTTTCACAATTGAACAAATGATCTTAATGCCCACCCCCTCAAGTTTGTAATATTTATTAGACTAAAATGGGAATCAACAACTGGACTCAGGAAAGCCTGTGAAGTGGACTACATACACATTGACTACTATCCTGGTCTGGAGATGTATTGATGGTAATTATACCTTTTTTAAAATATTTGATTGTGCTCAGATTGTATACAGCAAATCTAGTGATCCAATTTCTGAAAAGTATGCAATGCTTTTATTATATACTTTGTACTTTTGTGAGAGGGGAGGTAGTAGCGGGAAGAGATATTTTCTGATTAATTTATTTTAAACACAGAAGGCAGGCGTGCAAAGACAAAGACAATCTTGAAACTTGTATTGCCAACTTGCCCTCTCTTCACTTGAAGCTGCAATCCACAAAGCTCTCGTCTGTACTTGTGCAGGAGCTTATTCTTTAGAGGCAAATATGCATTTTAATGTTTGCAGTGTAAGAGCAAAGGAAATGGGAGGGATAAATTATGAGTTCTTTTCTCTTCTTTCAGGACTGTCCATTACAGAAATATGAGTGGGGAGATTTTCCAGTACAGTATGAACCCAGAAAGGGAAACTTTGTTCCAGGAATATCTGGCAAATCAAGGAACGGTAGTAAAGCCCTATTATTGGCAGACACTGAGCAAAAGTTGTGCCAAATGCCCCTATCATATACAGACAGGTGAAGAAGCAAGAGTCCCTTATATGGAATTTCATAAGGCCTTTGGATTCCCATATGGACTAATGAGTCCGCAAAACAAACACCTTATATTCTATGAACTGAGGAGCTTTTCTGGGACATTAGTCCAAAAGGGCCATGCAACCAACTGCATTAAGTATAACATCCACCCAGAGTCCATGTTATTTGAGATGGGCGGCTATCTGGATGCAGTTACACATGACTATGACAGCATCGGGTACATAATTCTTTATTCAAACTACTCTCCTTGTAATGAGGCTGAGCACTGCTGCATAAGCAAGCTCTACAATTTCTTGTCAAAGTACCCAGACATTACCCTTTGTGTTTATTTCTCTCAGCTTTATCACACTGAGGATGATTTCCCCATGTCCATATGGAACTGCGAAGCTTTACGAAGCCTTGCCAGCTTGTGGCCTCACGTGACTTTGAACCCACTATGTGGTGGGGTCTGGCATTCCCTCCTTTACAATTTTGTGAGTGGTATGCCAGAAGCAACCCTTTATCATCCAATTTTACCTGCAAGAGCATTAGCTGACCAACAAAATTCACATAAAATTAACAACATAACAGGAATGAAATCTTATTTAATGAAAGCATCTCCTCAGGCAACATATGAAAATCTAAAACCTCAGCAGAAATTGCAGCAATACTATTTTGCTAACACACCCTCTCAGCAACCTTCACAAATGATGAACAGCAGATTGCCACCACTGATGAGTCACAGCCATTTGGTGCCTTTTACGAGCAAGTTTCTGCCTTTTGGGGGGCAACATTTATATCCCAAACCTAAAAATATTGTAAGGCATTTAAAGATGCCTAAGGAGTTTAATGATACCAATCATTCCCAAACCTTTTCCCATGGAAGACCTGTTCAGGTGGTAGAAATCACTGAACGACTTTTAAGTAGCAAGACCACAGATACCAAAGGAAAAAAAAAAAAAGTAAATCCATTTCTTATGAAAGTTAATGCACAGTGGGACTAGATGGCTCAGAGAACTGTGATGTTGAGGATATGGATACTTTTACCTTTAGAACACTCGTTTAAATCCAATCTAGGCCAGTAATGATGAAAATTCAGTACCTGCCAATGACTTTTAGTGACTTACAATAAATGAAGTTGACAGTCTCAATCCGATTTTTACTGGAGAGGTATCCACAGCATATAAGATGTCAACAAAACTAGTATCCTTGTTGAAAGCCTTGGCATAAGGCAAGGATGAAATGGACAATATAGACCAAACACTGCCTGAATCCCAAAAGTGGTTCCTTCAGGTAAGGGTGGATATACATGGGGGAACACTATATTCCCACTACCTGTCCTATGAATAAAAAAGCCTTTACCCTCCAAGGCTGCCACCTCTCATCTGCCAGAAGTTCATGTAACATGATTTTTAAATTAGATTTTAAAAAATATATAAGATTAGAAATATATAAAAAATAAAACTGAGTGAACACTAAAGAGATCTCTTTCATATAAAGTTTTAAAAGGTGGTGCTGATAGAATTTGGAGTATGAAGAGTGAGTTGTTTTATAGATCAGTGCTTTCACTGTTGTAATACAATATATTTGTTACTAATATTTAAAGTGTTTTAATTGCAGTGTTCTATAGCAAAGCTGGTAACTTGTGATCTCTAGCAAAAGCGACTTTGAGTGTTGTTACAGAAACCTTAACCAAAAATATATCAATTAATTCTGTAAAAATCAATCCTTTTTATTTTTGTGACCCCAGCACTAAGAATCTAATTGTGAGTTAGTCCTTACCATACATAACTCCTCTGTAGGAGTTCAAACAATACTTAACCTCTCACATGTCCATGCAACATAGCAACACAAATTCTGCATCCAAGAGGTGCAAAGTCCCCACTCTGACACTTGATCTTGCAAGGTGCTGAGTGATTTCACTTCAGGGGGACAACTCACTTGCAAGAATCTTTGCAGGGTTAGGGGTCATAGTATGAGAACTCCCTACTTCTAAACCTTAACAACATGCAATCACCTGGGGCCCTCTTCAATCCCGATTGAGTTTTTCCATTGTCTTCAATTGGAGTTGGACTGGAATTTTAAAGTGAACTTTTTAATGTATATACAATTATTTTAAAAATGAACAAATTTATTTAAGGGAATGCATGATAAAAATCTTAAACAAACAGATAATCTTTTAAAGTATGTCAGACTATTAAAACGGGGGGGGGTAAATGTACTTTTTACTCTTTCTGTATTACTTTCTGCATTTCACTCAGCTTGCACAGTAAAAGTTGGCTGGTCAATTTCACTTTCTCCTTGTTATGTATTAGCACAAGGCTTTTGAGGTTGGGTTCCCAGCACCACAGGACTAAGTTTAATGTCCTAAATTATTTTTTTTATTATTATTAGGAAAGCATTATGATTCATATTAGATTCTGTAAAATTCTTTTTTGTAAATCCCAGATTTTGAACTCAAACTACTTATCAATGTCTATTTAACATACAATACTAATATCTCAAATCTGATTTCAATATATATTAAAGACAACTGATTAAAATATTTATAGCAATATAAAGGAAGGGATTACTGTTTGGGGTTAAGAGCAGGAACTGGGAGTCAAGTTTTTGGGGTTTTGGCCTCAACTCTGCCACTGATTCATCATATGACTATGAGTAACTCACTGTAGCCCAAGTTCTTGTAATTACCTCGATTTTTTAAGAGCCTGATTTTGGACACTTTGGGCCAGATTTCCAGCAACACCGAGCATACCTGCTCAAAAAGGAGACAAGTGAAATTGAAAACCTGCCCATCTAGAAACTGCAGCAGCCAAAATCAAGGGGCACTGCTGAAAGTTTGGGCGCTTCTGTGCCTCAGTTTCCCCATCTACAAAATGGGGCTCTGAGCGCTAACCCTTCTCCCGGGGAGCTAGGTGGAGGGAATGAATTAGTCAGCACTCAGGGGCGTCCCACTGGAGAAGCCTTGCGGGAGGGGAGACAGACAGGCCGTGGGGGCAGTGACCTCCTTCCTGCGGTAGCCCCTGAGGACAGACGGGGGGCGGGCCACACCGGGCCGCTGGAGATAAGCCGCGCCCCGTACACCGGTGCGTACCCGGGGCTCACACCCACCCAGCAGGCAGAGGCTCAGCCTAGCCCAGCGGGGCCGGATCGGGAGCGCCGCTCGCCCCCATACAGCGCCCGTTAGCTGCAGGGGACCGCTCCTATGGTAACGGGCCTCCTCACCCCGGGAGAACACGTGACCACCCCCTGCCGACCAATCGCAACAGCTCACCTGCTCCTCCCCGGACCCTGCCTTCCTCCGCCCACTTGAGGGTTGCCTTCTGTACGCCTGCGCGCAAGGCCTGCCGGATACCGCAAGAGAAAGAGGAAGTCTGTTCAGAACACATGCGCAGTAGAGGAGGGAGTGCGGAATTTAAAACACGTATGCGTAAAAAGAGACTCGCAGTTGTGTTGCGCATGCGCCTACCCACGAACGGCGAGCGCGCTTGGCTATTACGTAGGAAGAGACGATCGATCGAGCGCGATCTTTCCTGCGCGTGAGTGGAAGTGAGAGGCGGAAGAAACTCTACTCCCTGCGCATGCGCGGTGTTGCTCACTGCGGGCAGTAGGGGGCGGGCACCGCCCTGCGGAGGGGAGCGGCCGAGAGGCGCCGGCAGGTTCCGGGGTGATGGCGAAGAACACGGTGTCCTCTGCGCGCTTTCGCCGCGTGGATGTGGACGAGTATGACGAGAACAAATTCGTGGACGAGGAGGAGGGAGGCGATGGCCAGGCCGGGCCCGACGAGGGCGAGGTGGATTCCTGCCTGCGGCAATATCCTTCCGCCAGCGCCGGGGAAAGAGTCCCGGCCGCTGGCGCTGAGGCCAGGAGCGCGAGGGGAGGAGGGGACTGGCCCCCTGCCCTACCCGGTTCTCTGCCGGGCCCCGAGGCGCGGAGCGGTCCCCAGCCCTATACTGAGCCTGCCAGGCTTGTAGGATGCCCAGGGCACAGGCGGCGGGGGGGGGGCTCGCCTGAGTCACCCTGCACTGAGTGTGCCAGGGCTTTGCTGGCCTGGAAAGTTACTGTCCAGGGGGCAGGGGGGAGGATCCTCCATGTCCCCTGCTCAGGTTCACCACAGCCCTGTCTCTCTCGAACTAGTCTACCCTGTAAATCTGTGGCTCCCTCAGGGCAGGCTTCAGACTGGGTAAGGTCAGCCAGTACCACCTAGCCCCACAGAATGAAATAAATAACTGTTGTCTTTGAGTGTAAGTGCAGGAGTAGGAAACATGGATTAAAACCCAGGTGTGTTGGGTTCTTAAACAACGACAGATTTTCAATGAAATGTTTTCCAAACAATGTAAAACTTCCTAGTGTGTGTCTGTCTGTCTAATCCCTGGCTTGAGCACCCTGCTATCCATGGAGACCATTGCCCTGTACAATTTTATTTATGTAAATTAATATCAGTCAGCTTTTTTGTATTTCCAGTTCTCGGGCGCGTACACACTTGAGGATGTGGTCTTGTCTGACCTCATGAGAGCAGGAGGGAGGGACAAAGAGAAAGTCCTGCCCTCAAACCCCTGCTTCAGGGTTGGAGGAAGTGTGTGCGCTGTGTGGTTTTCCTTTTATGGGAATAATTGCACCTAGTCCGTGACAATCTAATTGCTTTTCACTTCCACATATTAAAGCATTTTGCTTCAGTAGTGCCCTTTTAAGGCAAGGCTGCACCCCCATAGGATTAATGGGTTTTGTGATTCAGTTTTGGCAATTCCTGGAGGTGGGGGGAAAAAACTGAAAGGCAAATTTCTGTGCTCAAAACTGTGAAACCCTTTAAGAAAATTCAAGTGGGGGCTGCTAAGCCTGAATTACCTGTGTCTCTAGAGCATGTGTTGTTCTCCTCCTGGTTCATGACAATGATGGAGGCAGTCTTGGAGTCTCATTGTTCTATAATGAACTCCATCTGTGGTGCACATTAGTCATGTCATTTAATGCACTGGTGGGTGAGGTTTTTAGATACCACAGTGGTGGATGTAATAGACGAATCTGAATAGAAAACTCTCCCAAATCATAATCAACTACAGTGTGATGAATTGACTGACAGATTGACCTTTCCTTTCCTGCCGATGTTTAGTCTGGTGTCCTGACTGATGGTATTTTTCCAATTTATGTGGCACAGATGTTCCCACTAACAGTTTATTTCAGCAATCACATCATTCTGCATTGTGCAAACAGCTATGCTATAGCTTGTTGGATGATATTTTGCCATTATGTGTGATGTTTGAAGATAGAAATTCCAAATTAGACCAATTCTAAAGGTTTCTATTATTTGGATCCTTGTTCCGTGATTGGTGCTCTCCAGTACTGAAAACTGTACCACCTTAGTACAGGTCCCATTGCTTTCAGTAATTGGCTAGTATTTGCCACCTTATGTTGCACCCACTGAAGTGTTCAATATGGAAGATGTTCTTTTAGCAACTCCATTGCTGATATTCCTAGTAATGAACAAGTTACATGTGAACCCCACTGTATTGTGACTAGCTCTGTTGCTTTCTAGGTCCTTGTTTTCCTATCTTTCCTTAACCATTGTTCACAGGGAACATGATGGCTGCATTGCAGGCAGCCCTGAAGAATCCTCCAATCAACACCAAGAACCAAGCAGTAAAGGTGAAGTAGTCAATAACTCTCACATTTATATGCCATACTGTGAATTCTTTCCTAATTCTCCTTGCCCTCTATAGATTTCTCACTTCCTCTCTCTTTGAGACTGATTAAGCATTTCCCTGTTGCCAAACTATACTCTGCCCAAGTAGGCCTATGAAAAAGGACCCAAAACAGTAGGCACTGATCAGCTACTGTGTCCAGTCCATAATTCTAGCTACAATAAGAACTTAGAAAATATAAGCACTTTGAGGAGAACTTAGAAAATATAAGCACTCCCACTTTGAGGAGAGCTTTGACTATACTGTGCACACATACTTGCCTGTCGGACAAGGCTCTCAAAAACTAGTTTTGAGTATTATGGATGCCCAAAGCAGACTGAAAGATGCACAGATAAGCTGTAGGAATCTACCGTACTGTAGCAACCCACACAGCTCTGTTTAGAGTGGAGTTCTGCTCTAAGCATTCACTCTGTAAGAATATAGCTGTAGGATTCTATGTTTGTTTGTGAAAGTAGACCAGACTTCCCAGTAAAGATTTTCTCCACCAACTGCCAGCCCTACAAATTTACTTGGGGGTCTAAGAATCACCTAACAATCTTGGTACCAAGGGCATCATCAAGTAAGAGATTTTGCCGGTAATTTTGCCCTCTTTTACATCTGTGACAATGTGTCTTTCATTACAATTGCACTGGTGTCACTGAAGGAATAATATAAAGACAATGAGGTTGCATAGGGGCTACTGTAATTCTGATGTAGGAGGCAAACAAATCTAACTTGCTGCCCACAGTTAAGTTGCTTCTGCAGGGCTAACTGTAGTAAAGTATTAAAACTTCTGTCAGTGAAGTACACATGACTCAGTACACATGGGGCAGATCTGCTGTACAAGGTAGTGCCATTGTACAAAGTCTTTTTCCTCTTGGAAAAAAGACTTAAAATATGACTGGTGTCGCCAAAGCCTTGGGAAAACCTGCAGATCTGGCAGCTCTGTCTCATGAGCTTGTTCTTGGCTTCATTCTTATTTTAGGATATAACCTCCCACCAAATCACTGTTTCTGCTTACTATTTCTGCTACATATCTGAAGTCTCACTAAATCAAATGGCTGCAGGGTGTCTCTGCTTACTGGGAAAGATAATGGCTATAATTCCTTTGGGAAGCAACTGCAGACAGTACTTGCTCAGTGGGATTGTACACAAGAGGAATCCATTCTGACAGTTAAGGTTTTTTATATTGCTACCTCTCAGGTGGGTGATTGAGTGAACAGAGGAAGAAAATTACTTTGGGAGGGCGGGGGAGGACGATGCTTACAGAATGGGTGATGAAAGGACCTAACCACACTACACAAATTCTTGATCCAGAAATGGCATCAAGGTCAGTTATCAAAAGCAGTTACCTGAAACATTTGTTGCTAGCAGTTGTATTTCAGCATGGATGTGACAGTTCAGCTGCTTTTAACTGCGGCTTCAAATGTTTGGGTTGACCTGTGTAGATTAAGCAATCATATTACCAGGAACTATTTCATGCTGGTAATACTGACAGGGCCTTAAAGATGTTTTCCAAGGATTTTGTAAAACATTATGTACACAGAATTAAAGCGGTAGTTATAATACAGTAGTCAATGAGGGAAGAGAAGGATAATGCAGTGTAAAGCTAAGGTATTAGCTGAGCAGAGCTCAGACAGTGCTGAGTAGGAATACTTCTGAAATTTGAGAGGAGACTCCTTTAAGATCACTTCTATTCCACAGCAGAGCTGTCCATCTAGACAAAATGTAAAATAAGAGGTGAGAGGAAAGCCAATCAAACCCTTAGTCCTATTAGTTCCAACTTCTTTTGAACTTTCCAGTGCATGAACATTAACAGTGATAAAGTTCAGTACAGCCCTTATACAGTTCTGTGGGTGGAGTCCTGCAAACAAAAGCCAAGCTTGGTGAGCAGAGAGAGAAACCTAGAAGAGAACAAGCTTGTTACAAAGCCAGTGAAGAAAATGAGTCTTTTTTTTTGAGACTAGCTTCCTTCGCCCAACTGGGCACTAACTGTTTAACTTGTTATCTAAAACTTAATTACAAATTAATTACATATGTTAGCTGTAAATTGAAATTCATTTAGAATTACAGATGTGTCAGTTGAGGTCATGCTGTCGTAGGGCAGGTGTGGACATCTGTTGTACAGGATGCTTGACAACTTGGTATGTGTTTGAGCTGCCTTAGCCGAACATTTTTGAATTGTTAAGAACAGAAAAGTTCTACCTCCCAGAGCTGAGAGATCATTAACATTTGGCTGCAGACCATGTCAGCATTGATCAGCTCAGTTCCAGGTTGTGATTTTTTCCCTTGTTTACAGGACCGTGCAGAAAGCGTTGTCCTGAAAGTCCTCATCTCTTTCAAAGCCAATGATATTGAAAAGGCAGTACAATCTCTGGACAAGAATGGAGTTGATCTGCTAATGAAATACATCTACAAGGGGTTTGAGAGCCCCTCTGACAACAGCAGTGCTGTGTTACTGCAGTGGCATGAAAAGGTGTGTTAAGTCTCAGTTGCATTTGGCCTGATAATTTGCATTAGCACAGACCCTTACATCCATGACTCTGTCTTGAGTCCAATACGAATCAGCCTTCTTCCCCTTAAAATTCCAGTGTTTGTATTGCAACAGTTGGGGTGGGAAGGACAAGGTTCCCCAGGGAACCATGTGAAATTAGTGCACACTTCCTATGTCATATTGATGCATGCAGACTTTAGAGGTGAAGTTTGATCATGCATTAGGTAAGAATGAAAATGAGCCATTGCACATTTCCTAAAAACTGTCATCTTGCACTGAGGCAGTATAAACTAAGGTCAAAGTCAGGGATTTAGCTGGGAGTAGAACCCAAGTGCCCTGACTCCCCCAGTGACTCTGACTTGCGCAAGTTATCTAATGCCTGACTCCATTTCCCCATTTATAAAATGAATGTAGTAATGCTTCCCTATTGCAGAGTGCCGACGGTTAGTGTCTGTAGAACACTTTGAGATGTTCAGATGAAACGTACTGAAGTCCAAGTAGTAATTGTCTGTGCTTACTGTGTTATCGGTTAATTTGTATTAGCTAAAACAACGAGGAGTACTTGTGGCACCTTAGACTAACAAATTTATTTGGCCATAAGCTTTTGTGGGTTAAAACCCACTTCATCAGATGCATGGACTGGGAAAAAAACAGTAGGCAGGTATATATACACACAATACATGAAGAGATGGGAGTTGCCTTACCAAGTGGGGGGTCAGTGCTAACGAGACAGTTGCAGTTAAAGTGGAAGTGGGCTGTTCCCAACAGTAGAATACCAGGGGAGGAAAAATCACTTTTCTAGTGGTAATGAGGCCAATGTAAACAGGGTGGCCCATTTCAAATAATAGACAAGAAGGTGTGAGTAACAGTAGGGGGAAATTTAGTTGTTGTCACCCTTCCACTCCCAGTCTTTATTTAGGCCTAATTTGATAGTGTCCAGTTTGCAAATTAATTCCAGTTCTGCAGTTTCTTGTTGGAGTCTGTTTTTGAATTTTTGTTGTTGAAGCATTGCCACTTAAGTCAGTTATTGAGTATTAGCTGTATTGAGTATTATTATTTTAAGTCTGTTATTTGTATTAACTGTTAGTTCTCTGTTTTCAGGCTCTCGCTGCTGGAGGTGTAGGGTCCATTGTCCGTGTCTTGACTGCCAGAAAAACGGTTTAAGTTCAGCAGCCAGTGACTGCCTGCCGTGGGTGTGCAAAATGCTGGTACAATGACCAAAACAACCAAATGCCACTGCTGCCCTGGGGGTAGCATCTGTCTCTCAGCTTGCCTTCTTGCTTCCTCTTTCATATCTATGACAAAATACGCATATCTGATTTCCTTTTGCTGTTTGGGTAATAATAGAGGTGCCATTTTATTTCTTAATAGGAGTATTTGGTACTCTCAAAAGCATTTCAGTGACATATACACAAGTCTTTGTGTAAGATGATTTGCATTCATGTATTATCATGCCAGATTTTGACCTGACTTTCCAAGCAGATACTGAGGGACTCAGGGCAGTCTCTTAATTCTTTAGCTAACCAGGCAGTGTTCAATGTAAGCTGTATGTTTGAAAAGATGGTGCAGCTATTAATGGAAACTGGACTATGCTTCTCCTGGTCAAACTCTGAACCCTACAGCACAAGTACAGTAGAAGAACAAGCTCTGGCTCAGAAAAGAACCAGAATATCCATCCAGTGAGTTGAGCATTTTTTCCTATCTCACATTTATGGTTTATCTTGGTTTCCTTTGATCATTCAAGTCTTGGGTCCACAATGGGAGAGTCACACTGTTGTAGAATTGTCTAAGGCATCACAACACAATTGTATGACATATTTAAGGATGAAGGTCCATTTCCCTGGGCTTTAACCTAGTAAAACTTTCCTTTTTGGGACCTGAGATCCTGATGAGGAAAATTAGAAGGGGCTGTTATACAGATAAATCCCATTGCAGCATGTTGGGGTAGGGGTGCAAAAAGTGATTGTAGCTAACATAATGTAGTAGCTGCCTTTTGGTAATCTGAGAAATGAAGACTGGTGCCTAATGTGTCCATTGCAAAGTCCCTTGATCAGTGTTAAGGTACATGGGATCCAGAAAAGATTAATTTCTGATCCCAGCAGGTACACATTCCATGTTATATTTCAGTACAAAGTGACTTGGGTGAATCAAGTCAAGTCCCCAAAAAAAGACAGGTGCTTTTTAAAATAAAAATTTTCCAAAGGCTCAGTGCATCCCAGCCCAGGGATAACCTTGAATGTGTATGACCAGGAGCAAAGCCAGCCTGTGTCTTACATTCACATTTTACACCAGTTCAGCTGTGTAAAACTGGTGAGGAACTCGTGAAAATCTTTGCCGTTTTTTGATACCTGCTTTTTTTGTAAAATGATCAGAAAATAAATTGTCACTGAATATTTACTTAATGTTTCAAATTCCTTGGTGTTAACTGTTCTGATGGCTTTATTGCTGAATTTGGGGAATTCACACGCTAACAGAAGGATTGAAGAAGGAAAAACGCAGAAATAGTCACCCAACTTCTGCCCTTCACCTCCATTCTTTTTCCTGCCAAGGTTGTTTCTGCAGCAGCACTTTGCATGTGTAAGTAATCGTAGGCCTGGATCTTCCTGGAGCAATCTTGAATCCTCTACCTAAATCAAGATACATGGACACCAACACTATTCAAAAAATGTAGCTGGCTTTTCTTAACACTGTCTGACATGAACTTGACCCGGATTACCAAAACTTTCTGTAGTGTTTGACTAGCCAAAGTATTTTGTCCCTAGCCCTCTTGTTTGTTTTTTTTCTTTCTGTAATTTGTCAGTACATCTTTATTCTGCTTTTTCTGAAGTCAATCTGAGGCACCCAGCAGTGATTTGCCCCATTGCTAGTATCCACCACCTAATTCAGGTTGTCTTAAACAAAACCAAGATGTACCGACAAATTACAGAAAGAAAAAACACAAACAAGAGGGCTAGGGCCAAAAGACTAGCTAGTCAAATACTACAAAAGGTTTTGGTAATCCGGGCCAAGTTCATGTTGCACAGTGTTAAGATACAAGTCTTAATATGGCAAAATCAAGTGTCTTTCTCCCAGCCTAAAGTCTTGTTTCCTTTTTCCCAGTTCAGTGTGGCTCACAAAGAAAAGGTGTTAACCAAATCCTCTCACTACTTATGGGGAACAGGTCTCTGCCCTATTTAACATACACAGAAACAAACATCCTACCAGAATGATGTACTCCATATTTTATCTATGGCTTGTTTCAGTCCTAAGCAGGTCTGGATAATAGACATTATTCCCATTTCCACTAGTTCATGCACTGTCAATCTCTTGCTCATTTTAATGATATAAGTTATTTAGGCATGACTGCAGTGCATTTGATTCATAGAAATCTATAAATCATATCCAGTTATAGCTGTCTTTAAGGTTCATGTAAGGAGCTGCATAAGGAAGCTTATTAAAGAACACTGCTCTTCCTGGGTCATGGTGTTAATAAAGAGGAAAAACCCAGTACTGAAATTACGCAGCCTGCACTTGAGCAGGTGAGAGAGAAAGATGATATAAAGCACAACAAGCTCACACCAGTCCTGACATGCAGAAGATGACTACAACATTCCAGCTGTGCTGAGTAATAAAAGGGCAGGGATAATAAATGACTGGTTCTAATGTGGCATCAGGCTAGGATAATTCACAGAATGTTGCTCTGTGAATTTCCCCAAAACAAGCTCTATTAACAGAGAAATAATTGTATAGTTCAGTTTTATTTAGAATGACTGTCTACTACCATGCACTACTTAGCCTGTAAAGGGGCCAAGGCCTTTCACATTGTCTTATACACAGATTTTTCAATGGGATTTCCCTGTTCTCCTGCAACATGTCCACCATTTACAAGAGAGAGAACTACTCTAGCAAATAGGGAAACCTGTGTAGGCTTTTAGGGTTGTCACCTTTTCAGTAGGGAAAATATGAATCAAGCCCAGTCCCTTAAGGTAACTCTCGCTCTTCCCAAAGTGGATAATTCTAATGACATCTATAAAGGGGAGTCAAATCTTATGCAGGGATTAGGTTCTGAGGTCAGTGCATAAGGCGAAAATCATGTATAGTCAAATGCTTATGGAGTGGAATCGTGGGTGGAATCACCCGCGCTACAGGTACAGTATTTAAATTGTTTTCTTTTTTTTGTTTTGCCGAGCACATACAGTTAAAGTCGCGTAAGTTAAATGCGCCTATGATGCGACTCCACTGTACAAGGTTAGTTGGCCGGCTTCTCTCTCCTAATATGTCGTCTTCCTTGCTTCCTATTCACGCTGTCCCCTGCTCATACTTGTACTCCTCCAGCTAGTTCACCTCTCATTAGATATCTTTCCTTCACTATCCCTCTTTGCCCTTTCTCACCAAAGTAAGGTCCATCATACCTGATTCCGCCATTCCTTCCTGCTTTTAGCCGATGTTGGTGCCTCACTGTCCTTTATCCTAAATTCAAAGACCTGATTGTGATCTAGCAGGTAGTGACTCTGAAAAAGATTTGGGATGGTGGTTCTTGTAGATAATCAGCTGGATACGAGTTCCAAGTGTGAGCTGTGGCCAAAAGAGCGAATGTATCCTAGGATGCCTAAAGAGAAGAATCTTGAGGAGGAGCAGAAAGGTTATTTTACTTCTGTATTTGGCACTGGTTTGACAACTGCTGGAATGCTGTGTTCAGTTTAGCCCACAAGTCAAGGATGTTAATAAATTAGAGAGGGTTCAAAAAAGAGCCACAAGAATGATTAAAGGGTTAGAAAACACGCTTTACAGTGGTAAACTCAAAGAGCAGAATCTATTTAGCTTAACAAAGAAAAGGTTAAGAGGTGACTTGATTACAGTCCGATTACATGGGGAGCAAATGTTTAGTAATGGGCTCTTCAGTCTTACCAAGAAAGGTCTAACACAATCCAATGCATGGAAGTTGAAGCTAGACACATTCAGACTGGAAATAAGGTGTACATTTTTAACGTTGAGAGTAATTAACCATTGGAACAACTTACCAAGGGTTGTGGTGAATTCTCTCAATTTTAAAATCAAGATTGGATGTTTTTCTAAAAGATCTGCTCTAGGACTTATTTTGGGTACATTCTATGGCCTGTGCTATACAGGAGATCAGACTAGATAATCACACTGGTCCTCCTAGCCTTCGAATCTATGAACTGAGCTAGACACTACTGTACACACACCTTTGAAATCAACTGATGCCAGAATATGTCAGTTGCCTCCAGGTGGCACTAGATAGCCAGGACTGCTACATCTAGATGCCATGGATTGGTTGTAGAGTGACATGTAAATTACGCACATTATGCTAAAAATATCTGTGTCTTCTGCGGGTGATGTGTTAAATAAAAGATGTGTATCAATGTATGTGAGTGTGGGATAAACAGTAAATGGGTGGAGTTGTGATGATTATTTGTATATTGTACATATAGGGCTCAGAAGTTCCAGTCATCAGAAGAGGGGGAAATAACCTCAAATTTTAAAAAAATATACTCCTGGTGTCCTGAAACAAATAAGAGAACTGGTTGATTCAGAGAAGAGAGAATCTGCTAGAATCTCACAGAG
Organism: Mauremys mutica; assembly: GCF_020497125.1. NCBI lineage: Eukaryota > Metazoa > Chordata > Testudines > Geoemydidae > Mauremys > Mauremys mutica. Next base: position 55,091,835 of record NC_059079.1, read on the forward strand.
GAAAAAAGGTTTATTTTCTTTGAGAAATTCTATAGTGATGTTTAACTTCAACAACATTTTCTCACCACTAAATGAGGGTCGAGGATTTATTAAGACATGATGTATATAATGATGACTTTGCACACCACTGAAATGCAGCCACCTCTGAGGTGAAAGGCAGCAGCTGTTAATAATGCAAAGCAACATTTTAATGACTAGAATTAGGGAATATTCTTTTCAACTGAAATTGCAGGGGTTATTTAGCTATATAGAATATTATTAACCTGATAAACCCGCTCTCTTGAGTATTGTTCTCTGCTCTTGTGAAAAGTCCTAAGCCTAAAATTAATAGGATATTTTAAAAACTGAGTTGGGCACTTCAGAAATGAAAAAGCTGCATTGAGGGGGATTCTAGGGCATGTCTGAAGTGCTCTTTGTTTTCTGAAATGTCTGCAGGCCTGGGCACAACTCAATTGTCAGAGTAGAATTTGTTGCCTGATTTCCCTTCTTCCAGAATTCAGACATGTTCCCAAGGGCCTGGGCAGCAGCAGCCCCTCCATGCATCTCCACAAAGGACCTTCCATAAGCCTTTCATAATGGAAAGAAGAGAAGGGAGCTTCACCAGCACCCCAGGCTTCAGGCAGGAAGGTTTGTCATCATTCAATAAACCAAACAATTCCACCCTCTGGATCATACAATGTAACCAACTTACCAGCTGTGTGTACAGCCAGCTCCTCCCCATCTTCAGATATAGAACAAGATCACTCACCAGGGCATCCCAGCAAGTGTACTCTTTCCCAGTAACTCCATCCCAATGTTGGCACACTCTTCCCTGCAGTAGTCCTACTGCTGGTATGCTCTGTTCCCCTCCAGTGCCGTGCTGTGCCTCCAAGGAAATCCCGCTGATCACGTTTCTCTCGTGATTTAAAGACTTTCTGGTAGAAGGAGTATTGTCAAGTTAGAGGGCAGCACGGGGGCTAACGAGCCCAGAGTAGAAGTTTCAGCATTGCTGGTGGCTCTTAGGCAAGTCACTGAACTGTTCTGTGCTTCCTATTTCCCCAGCAGTGAACTAGGGATAACACACACCTGTCTGACATGAACAGGCGGTTATGCTGCTAGGTTGAGACCTGAAAGACTAGAGCTCATGTTCCCTTCTCCAGTGCAGACTTCTTGTGTGACCTTGGGCAAATCACTCAATCTCTCTGTGCCTGGGATCCCCAGGGGTACAGTGGAGATAATAGCGTCTCCCTACCTCACAGGAGTGTTGTGAGGATAACTACACTGAAGGTGTGAGACACTCAGATACTATGGTAAGGAGCTATAGAAGTATATAAGATAGGTCTCACAGGGTTGGTTAGAAGGCCCATTCAGAAAGTGCTTGCTGGTCCTTAGATGAAGACAGCCATGGAGGAGTGAAGGGGTGCTACTCTTTTCTTCCTTTGGCTCTGCCATCTCCTCTTTTTAGTACACAATGACATGAATGAGGGTACCCTTACCTGGAAGTATCTGAATGCCTTTGGATGCAGTCATTGGGAAAGGCTGGTTGCATAGTCACGAATTGTCAGGTGAGCTGCAGACATGGACCAGCTCTTCCCAATACAGCAGTGAGGATTTTTTGGGTGGAGACCCCAATTGCATTGCACTGTGCCACACTGATGTCATCCATGGCTGTGTCACCCATGGGGATGGCTAGCAGGAGGAAAAGGGCAAAAGGCACCTGATTAGTTGTGGAGGCCAGATGGTAACCACGCAGATCAATAATGTCCTAGTCAGAGAAGCTGAATCTTTCATAGTCTCTGTAAATCTGCATTGAACTGTGCAGCTGTGCAACACAGCGAAAGGTGATCCATTGCTGAGGCTGAGCAAAGCCAGTTCACTGACTAATACAGTGCAGGGAGCGGATGGCCATAACTTCATCCTATGACCGAAGTGTATCCTGGGACCAAATAAGAACCTCTGGCTTTTGTGCTCTGGACATGTGTTCACTAGGAGGCTTTCACTCTAGATCACTAAATCAAACACAATCAAGATCACTAGTTGTTTGATTTAGTGATCTAAAGTTCTACAGTATGGCCTAGCTCTTCCATCAATGGCACTGCAGCCTGTAAAGTCTATGAGGGCAAACATGCAATGTATTAGCTTGAGAGCCAGCTTGAGCTGTGTGGCAGAGACACCTGGTTTGAGGGCACATCTGAAATGAGTTTCTGGCTCTCAATCCAATTCCTAGTGAACACATGTCCAGAGCACAAAAGCCATCATCCTAGTTGACCCCCTTCTAGAGAGAGCTGGGGTGGGCAAACTTTTTGGCCTGAGGGCCACATCTGGGTATGGAAATTGTATGGTGGGCCATGAATGCTCATGAAATTGGGGCTTGGGGTGAGGGCTCCAGCTGGGGGTGAGGGCTCTGCGGTGGGGCCAGAAATGAGGAGTTCAGGGAGGGGGCTCCGGGGTTGGGGCAAGAGGTTTGGGCGGGGGTGAGGGCTCCAGCTGGGGGTGTGGGCTCTGGGATGCAGGAGGAGGCTCCAGGCTGGGGCCGAGGTGTTTGGAGGGCAGGACAGGGATCAGGGCTGGGGCAAGGGGTTGCGGTATGGGAAGGGTCAGGGGTGCAGGCTCTGGGCAGCACTTACCTCAAGCAGCTCCCGGAAGCAGTGGCATGTCCCGCCTCCAGCTTCTACACAGAGGCGTGGACAGGTGGCTCTGCGCGCTGCCCCATCCACAGATGCCGCCCTTGCAGCTCCCATTGGCCACGGTTGCCAGCCAATGGGAGGAGTGGGGCAAGCCCCCGAACCCGCTCCCCGGCAGGAGTTCAATGGCCTGATTAAAACATCTGAAGGGCCGTATGCAGCCCCCGGGCCATAGTTTGCCCACCCCTGAGATAGAGCCACCAAGGACTGAACGGATTACGGCTACTGAACTATGCTCTCTCCATTCACACCTATAAACAGTCCATTCAGAACAGGTTGAATCTCAGAATATCAGGGTTGGAAGAGAACTCAGGAGATCATCTAGTCCAACCCCCATGCTCAAAGGGGGGAGGGATAGCTCAGTGGTTTGAGCATTGGCGTGCTAAACCCAGAGTTGTGAGTTCAATCCTTGACAGGGCCACTTAGGGATCTGGGGCAAAAATTGGTCCTGCTAGTGCAGGCAGGGGGCTGGACTCAATGACCTTTCAAGGTCCCTTCCAGTTCTAGGAGATGGGTATATCTCCAATTATAAATAAAATAAAATAAAGCAGGACCAACCCCACCTAAATCATCCCAGCCAGGGCTTTATCAAGCCTGACCTTAAAAACCTCTAAGGATGGAGATTCCACTATCTTCCTAGGTAACCCATTGCAGTGCTTCACCACCCTCCTAATGAACTAATTTTTCCTACATGCAGGTGGTCATGTTGGAAATCTAATACTGCCACTGTCCCTGCTGTACCTATTCTATGGATAATCAGGGCTTCAGATCTCAAGGCTGTCCACACAGCACCTTTCACAAGCACTGAGGTCACTGTAACATGAATAAGATGCACACTTTGTAACAGGGACACAAACATTTTGATTTTGCGGCTCATCTTTGCTCCCAGGTGGCGCAGATTTCAACTGGCTGACATGTGCCCTTCAGGAATGTCTCTAACACAGCAGTTACAACAATGTTAGCTGTTACAGTGAGACAGGAAGTAGTGAGGTGGGCTGTGAGATGCACTTTTTCAAGGAGATTGAGAAAAACTAAAAGGCGGGAGGGAGGGGAAACAGGGCAAGAAGAGGGAGCAGGGATGAAAAAAACTGACAGCCAAAATTGTTTTGGTTTCTGAAAGTTGCCTCAATGCCTTTTTACACTTCCCTTGAGACATATCAAGTGTATTGTGAGCTGCTCCGATTGTTATGGACGTTTGTGGCACTAGCTTCTGGGACACACCTGTGGCAGGGAGCCTTCGTGGTGCCTGGATTGCATGGCATCAGACACACTGCAGATTGTGGCAGGCGCACATCCCACTCTGCCCTCAGTGTGTAGAAACTGCCCCTTATCTGCTTCCTATCCCACTTCTGCAATGGCCGAGCGCAGAACGCTGAAAACTGCTTTACTATCACTTGTAATAGCCCGTGATGAACTCCTCCACCAACTGGAGGTTCCTCTCTCTCAGTTCAGGGCCAGATGAGGTCCAAGAACTGACAAAGACTCTTGAAGGACCTTGGATAGGGCTGGCCAGGAGACCCAGACATTTACCAACAGGGAGAACGGCAGTGCCAGGAGAGCGGAACAGCACAGCAGTGCGGCTCTGAAGATCCCACGAGCCAGACGTGCTGCTGGGCCCTGAGTGCTCAGGTAGCTTAGGCACCTGCTACTGAGAGCAGAATGTCACCACCCACGTTTTGCTTTGAAAACTCCAGAGCAACCAAAGGAGGCCTTGTCCCCTGCCAGTGTCTGAACAGGAGCCAGCACAGCTGGCCCCTAAAGGCTTGCAGCCACAATGTATGATTTGGGGATGTGGGTGAGGGTCTGAGACGTAATCTCCAAAGTCCATAACAAATCGTGATTCGGGCACATCCCGCTCCCACCCTGAGATCACAAGCCGTTTTCTGCTGTAATCCATTATACAGAGGCAGAGGGCATGATTTGAGGCTTAACCCTTTGCCCTTGTGCACAGCAAAAACAGCCAAACACAGCTTCATCCCATTGTAATCGACCCCTCACTGAAGTGAGGAAATGGAATTCTGGTGAACTTGCCCCACTTTGTTGCAGATGAAGCAATACATACCGGAGGGAATCTGGGAAAGGCCTTAGCCTTGGAGCGGTGGTTCCCTGATACTAAGGACTAATGTTGAAAACAATTCACCCGTGGAGGTAGGCAATAGAGCAACAATCTCTCACATAGGATCCATCGCTCATCTAATTTATAGGTATCCTGGCCAGCAGCAATTGGCCTGGAAGCCGAGAGGATGTTTTCAAAGAAGGGCACGCTGATCTCTGTCTTGGGGAGCCCAATCTTGGTCATGTAGTCGTCAATGATGGCTTTGGCGTCCATGTGTCTGGCTGGCAGGGCACCCCATGGACACTGTGTGTGGGCTGCCAGGCTGCTTGCACAGTTCTGCCAGATAGTCCCAATGCTGAATCTCACTGTGAGGAGAGGGAAAACCTGCCTGTTAAGAAACTCTAACTCATTCTAAGAGTTTGTGTGACCTCAGTGCAAACGGGGAGCAAGAAATGCTGCCAGTCCCACGAGGAAGGGAAGATTTTGGCTGAGAGGAAGTTCCTTTTCCCTATAAGTCACTTCAAAAATAGAATCAAGCCTTCTATGCAGGTTCTTATCCCACACCTGTCACCATGGTACCTGTGTATTGGCCAGAGAGACGTTAAGCGACGTGACTAGCATCAGCCAACTGTGAAGTGGGATTTTTTTCTGCCAGAACTGAAGCGTGCGGGTCCTGTGTGTGTCAGGCGGATGTGATAATTACTGAAACGTGCTACAGGAACAAGAGATGTTCACAGCAAAATGCTCCTCTCACTCTTAGCTGTTCATATAGCTCATTCGGCATAGCTACATTTTCCCTGTTCAGTAGCTTCATTCCAGGTTGCTAGATTCTCACTGGCCTCCTTTACTTTAAAGCCATCTCCTCTGGAAACTGGAGGAGCCCATGTAATAGTGTCAGGCTTGAAACGCCTGGCTTCCCTAAAGCTACCAGCTGAAATTGTGGAAGGCCCAGCCCTTCCTGATTCAGCCCTTCCTGCTTCCGTAGTAGATAAATTGTGTTTCTTATCATTTACTGTGTATGTATGTTTCAGATGCAACCTTAGAAACTGATGTCCTGTCTGCTCTGCGTAGACACTGAAGATCCAATTGTTCTTGTTGAGAATAGTTATTAGTCCGGGTGTTCCGGGCAAAATTCTCCCTTCCCCCTGTGCTTTGCTGTGATTGGTTTTCTTCCCACCTGAGAGGTGGCTATATTTCAGCAGTGCTGTATAGCAACAATTCAATGAGTCTGTTTGGCTGGGAGAGGTCAAGGAAGCTTATTCAGGATCGTAGTAAAGGCAGTGGAGTGGGTTTGGGGGTGAAGGTGGTATGGAGTTTGCCGAGTGCTTTGTGAGATATTAGTCAGCACATCTTGTCAATAATAACTGAGCTGCTAAAGAAGTATGCATTGCTGCACAGCTGGAAGGCCTCATCCCCAGTCCCACTGAGTCACCTGCTCCCAGGGTGCTTGCAGTGTTCTTAGACTCTCCTCTCATGCTCCTCACATTATTACAGAAAGGGGGTGTTAGTATTATAGAATCAGGGCTACCTGGAAGAGGTTTTAGCCATAGAGTCTGGCATTTGACTGGGCCCTTACAAAGAGAAGGGGATTAACGTGCAAAATATACACCCTACATTACCCTCTCATGTTCATAACCAAGGCAACCATGCCACCCCACCACAGGGATCTGCTAGGAAATGCCACCCCACAGATTTCCATTCTGATCTCCCCCCACAACACACCAGCCCACTCCTTCTATCCCCTCACAGCAGGCTCCCTGCACACCCTTCTCGCCTGCCCCTTCCCCGTTCTACTCATCCCCCAAATCTCCTAACTACAGGTGAGACACGTCTGCCTCCCTGCTGGGCCCTACAATCCCTAGCGGAATGGATAGGGCTAAATTCTACACTGCCCTACATCACGTGAGATCTCATTGGCTTTGATGGGGTAGCCCTGAGTGAGTCACTGCAGAATTCGGCCTGTGGAGGAAGGGCGGGGGCACAAAATCACTTCTCCAAATCAGTCCAGACATTGAAAGCTTTTGTTGCAGATCAAGGGCTGGGCTGCGATTGATGAAGATTCTGAATCAGGCCAATCCAGTCTGTCCTTAATACCCAGCCTTTGGACCTTGGCACCAACCTTCAAAAAGGGTCTGCGTGGTGAAAGTTGGTGTCTGTAACAATGAGGCAGCTGTGTGTACCTTTCACTGCTCTGTCCATCCTGGGGGCATCCCAGGAATTCAGCAGCACAGTCTCTGCCTTGGCTGCTTGCAGCTGAAGGGCAATGGAAAAGGAGAGACCCTCCCCCCCAAGAAACGTGGCCTTTGAATCCTCCATCATGCAGCAAAGCAGTCACCATGCTTCTCCCCTCCTTGTTCTCTGCTCCAATAATGGCCACCATTTGCATCAAGTTAGACAAACACCTGCACGTTAGGAACGGTCTAGTTATTATGTAGTCCTGCCATGAGTGCGGGGAATTGGACTAAAAGACCTCTCAAGGTCCCTTCCAGTTCTACACTCCTATGATTCTACGATCATCTATAGTAAATAAAACTCACTGCACACAGAGCACTGGGCAGAAGGTTTCAGTTTCCATTGCTCTACATCCCTCCCCCTTTATCAGTCTGAGAGGTAATAATAATCAGCTATTGTCTATTGCTGCTGTGTACACTTAAAGCAGTTGCCTCATTCTATCCCCAGAAGTGGCTGCATTTCAGTAAGCCTCATATAGCCTTAGCTTTCTCACCAGGGGCAAAATGCTACCATACTGAATTGCTTGGTCTCCTTGAAATTGACCATGAAGTAGAACGAAAAAGATTATACCATATAAATCACGTTCAGTAGGTGCCAAGAGGAAGCGATACCAGTTCTGGCACTAGAAGCTGAGATAAACTCATAGCAGCTGGGGTTTGTTGGTTGCTTACTTTTTGTTTTAATAGAGGAAAAATAGACAGACTAGAATGAAGGTTGCTGTGTGCATCCTAGTGTGTATGTACCTTTCAGATGCTCTCGCCATTCTTTCAGTTGTTGTTGCATAAGAAAAGCTACCGCTCACACGGATAAAGCTCCTGGTCCACCGCATTCAAACGTCTATGTTTGTAGTAGCGCTCCCCATTTGGAAAAGTTATTTATATTACAGTAGCATTTTATATTACTAGAGGCTCCAGCTGAGATCAGATCCCCAAGCACTAGCAGAGCTTACCACCTACATCGACAGGATGGACAAAGACTGGAAGGGAAAGCTGAGGGACAGAACAGAGAGGTGAAGTGACTTGGCCAGTGTCACAGAGCAAGTCAGTGACAGTGACAGTGCCAGGAGTAGAACTGAGGGCTCCCAAATACCAGTGCAGTGCCCTTTGGGGATCTGTAATCCAATGTGAAACGCTCCATGAAATACCAGGGTGCTATACATTTAGAGGCAGAAGACTGAAGGAATGGGAAGGAGAAAGTAGGGAGCAGGGTTTGCTGCCTCTGAGCATTTAAATGTCCATTTTAAACAAGAAATATCCGTGAGTTTTAAATTACTCTTGTACAAAAGACAAGAACAGGCCCCGCAGAGGAGAGTTTCCATACTTACAAAGTTTGTTTTCCCATTCCTTTCCTTCCATGTCAAATTACCTGCTTGCAGACTTCACTTCGCCTTTCCTGAGGCACAAGAAGATCACAGTCCCCTTTGTAAAAAGAATAGGAGTATTTGTGGCACCTTAGAGACTAAGAAATTTATTTGAGCATAAGCTTCCGTGGGCTACAGCCCACTTCATCGGATGCATGTAGTGGAAAATACAGTAGGAAGATAGATATATACACGGAGAACATGAAACAATGGGTGTTACCATACACACTCTAACAAGAGTGATCAGTTAAGGTGAGCTATTACCAGCAGGAGAGAAAAAAACCTTTTGTAGTGGTAATGAAAATGATCCATTTGCAGCAGCTGACAAGAAGTTGTAAGGAACGGGGTGGGGGGGAATAAACATGGGGAAATAGTTTTACTTTGTGTAATGACCCATCCATTCCCAGTCTTTATTCAAGCCTAATTTAATGGTGTCCAGTTTGCAAATTAATTCCAATTCAGCAGTCTCTCGTTGGAGTCTGTTTTTGAAGTTTTTTTGTTGTAATATTGTGACTTTTAGGTCTGTAATCGAGTGACCAGAGAGATTGCAGTGTTCTCCAACTGGTTTTTGAATGTTATAATTCTTGACGTCTGATTTGTGTCCATTTATTCTTTTACGTAGAGTCTGCCTGGTTTGGCCAATGTACATGGCAGAGGGGCATTGCTGGCACATGATGGCATATATCACATTGGTAGATGAGCAGGTGAACGAGCCCCTGATGGTGTGGCTGATGTGGTTAGGTCCTATGATGGTGTCCCCTGAATAGATATATGGACAGAGTTGGCAATAGGCTTTGTTGCAGGGATTGGTTTCTGGGTTAGTGTTTTTGTTGTGTGGTCTGTGGTTGCTGGTGAGTATTTGCTTCAGATGGGGGGGTCTGTCTGTAAGCAAGGACTGGCCTGTCTCCCTGCTGAATTGGAATTAATTTGCAAACTGGACACCATTAAATTAGGCTTGAATAAAGACTGGGAGTGGATGGGTCATTACACAAAGTAAAACTATTTCCCCATGTTTATTCCCCCCACACACACACTGTTCCTCACAACTTCTTGTCAAGTGCTGCAAATGGACCATTTTGATTACCACTACAAAAAGTTTTTTTCTCTCCTGCTGGTAATAGCTCACCTTAACTGATCACTCTCGTTAGAGTGTGTATGGTAACACCCATTGTTTCATGTTCTCTGTGTATATATCTATCTTCCTACTGTATTTTCCACTACATGCATCCGATGAAGTGGGCTGTAGCCCACGAAAGCTTATGCTGAAATAAATGTGTTAGTCTCTAAGGTGCCACAAGTACTCCTGTTCTTTCTGCTGAAGTCCCCTTTGTGTTGCTCGGGGTTGCTATTGTGATCCCACAAGAGCAGGCTGTGCCTGAGTAGATGGTGACAGGGGCTCAGCTTGTAACCTGAGAGCCAGAGAGAGAGAGAGCGCTGGTGGATTGGAGATGCTTTGTATTGTGTTTCTGATTAAAAATGAGTCACTGTTTCTCAGAAGTACAGATTTCCCCCCGCCACCCACTCTCAAAAGCAGAAATTGGACAAAAGAATTTCTAAAAGGATTTATCCACGGCTGCATAAGAGTTACTTAGGCCGTAACCAAGTTGCTGGAGCTTTAAAAACAACACACAGCTCTTCTGTATCCCCTGATCTCACAATATTTTAGAAAGAAAGATAAATATCCCTATTTTACAGATGGGGAAACTGAGGCATGGAGATACAGTAATTTGCCCAAGGATACAGAGATACAGTAACCGGCAAAGCTGGGAACAGAAGTCAGGTCACTTGACTCCCAGATTAGTGCTCTCTGCACTGGTCCGTACTGCCTCCCTTCCGCTCAATTTAGTGCTGGTGAAAGGGGCCAAATTCACAGCCTCTGAAGACCTCCGCCAATCTGCTGCCTTTCTTGTCTTGTGAGGAAACCTATAGGCCCAGACAGAGCTAGTGTAACCCCCCCCCCGGGTGTGGTGTTCTGTCCCATCCAGTGATGGGGGGGGGGTGAGGAGAGGGGGAGAGAGAGAGAGAACACACATGGGGTCTGTCGGCATTACACTAGTACCTGAGCCAGGAAGAACGCAATGCACAGAAAAAGGAGAAGAAACAGTTCTTTCCCATGTAGAAAGAAGTTGCACGCGGTTGAGCAAAGCTCTGGAAAGATCTGGTCTGCCCTGCTCTTGACAGGACAGGTGCACTTGAAGCACAGGGTGAAGGAGAGGTGGAGTCATAGGACTGTAGTAATTGCATGGTTGAGGGGGGCAGCTTCTGGGGCAGTCAAAAGGCAATAGTTGGAGCGATAATGTGAAAAAAACAGATTTCAAGCAGGAGTTTTAGAATTCTAATGTCCTTTGCAGGCTGGCTCAGTTCAGCCAAAGCCACACCGACAGGCCTTGTCCCAGGACTGCTGCAAACACACTGCAGCATTTCACCTCTGAGCCTGCTAGAGGGGCTGCACTTTCCCGTCCCACCCCTGGAGGGCAGAGAAGAGGATGCAACCAGAGGATGCTAGGAGCTGCTCTGGGAAAGAGGTGGAGACATTGTAGGCTACTTTTCAAGGGGGATCCTGGCACTACACTGAGCAGTCCTGATGCCCTAATTCCTCCAGGATGCATTGTCAGTGCTCTGTGACTCACTGATAAACTCACCGTGACAAGCACAATCCCCCAGTCACAAACATCCAGCTGACGGGCCCATATGACTTCTGATGAAGATCCCTGGAAAGCAAAGTCTAAAGAAGTGAGGGGGCAGCAGTGGGCGAGGATTTAGAGTGACACATCAAGAATGTGTTAAGAAAAATAATTCACGTTGGCCAGCATCTGCTCTACTTCCCCATCTCAGCAGGGCTGCGTCAGCAACTACCAGTGGGCACACTTCCTGATTGGTTTGCGACACTGCTGGCTCCAGGGCCAGAGGAAACACAGAAGTACAAGCAGGAGAAGTGCAGAGTGGCCACGTGACTGTAAAGTGCAAAGAAGGGCTGAAGCAAGGGGAGGCCGTCTTTACTCCACTGCAGGCCGCTGCTGCACCATGTCTCTGGCTGAGACCATCCGACTGTGGAATGAGGGAGTGTGTGCTACAGACCGCAAGGACTGGACAGCTGCGCTGGATGCTTTCACCTCAGTGCAGAACCCCCCTTCCAAACTCTGCTTTAACATTGGCTGCATCCACCTGATCCTGGGGAATTTGGCTGAGGCAGAGCAGGTGAGTCACTCCTGTTACTGGCTCCTTTTCACAGGCCAGTCTGACTGATGTACAGACAGGCTGACAGACCCGCTGAAACGTGGAGTGTAGACTGGCCGATGGGATCACTTGCAGACAAGCAGGTCCAACCCCTGGCTTGATCTATAGCCTGACATGCAGAAGGGAACTCAACACAAATCCAAGGGAGTGGCTGGCAAACTGACCAGACTGGGTGCAGTGCAGGGGAAGGAGGAGGGGAGATTGACACCCAATGTAGGGGGCCATATGGAGCATTCCCCGAGTGGAGGGATAAAGCAACGGGTTAGAAAGACACAGGGAGACAACTACAGTGCATCAGTTCGCCCAGTTCATTCCTTCTGCCCTACTGAAATTCAGCTAGTGCGTGGGTCGCAGCAAGATCCAGGCAGGAAATGGTTTTCCTGATTCAGAGCAGGGACTTGAACCTAGCTCTCCAGGTTCCCAGCGAGTGCCCTAAGCACCCGGCTATTGGCTATACTGGGGAGCTCTGGGGGGGTCCAGAAATTCTACCATGGACCTAAGAGGCCTTTTCCGACAATTTCCTGACCAGCTCTGGTCTCCATTTGGGGCGTCAGAAACACTGGTCAGGAGAAATACCGCAGGCATGTAACAGAGGGACAGGCTGCGGGGAAGGAGGCAACCCCTCCCTTGTCTTGCTTCTCTCCATGTTCCCCTTTTTTATTCACCCTGCATTTAGCCCCTTCCCCGGTGGCTCTGCCCTCATGCCTCACCCTAGCCCAGGGCAAGTGTCTCTCCTCAGCATGTTCCGTTGCTCTGCATCGCTCTAGGACTCCTCCCTGATCCCTAGCCTCGCACTCCATGGCCAGGTCTCCCTCTGCCGCTCTCCACCAGTCAGTCTGTACCGTGTATGAACCACCTTCTGCTCTCCGCAGGCGTTTGCCAGGAGCATTGACCGTGACAAGCACTTAGCCGTGGCCTATTTCCAGCGCGGGACAGTGTTTTACAGGAGAGAGAAGTAAGTACTGGGGGCACTCTCCAGAATTGGGGGGGTTCAAGCTGCCTCTAGGCAGAGCCATTTCCTGGTTCCCAACTGGCTGAGAACAGTCATTTAGCAAGTCAGTCCTGCTGTGATGCCAAAGGTGAGTAACTGGGGCTGGGGGACACCTCCCAAGGTAAACATTTTCTCTCGCTTAGAGGCAGAGGACTAGTGGGTTGAGAACAGGTATGGGACCCTGGGGAATACCCCAGTGTCTTTAAAGACCCCTCCCCCCAAAAAGACAAAGACAATGGGGGAGACACACAACTAAAACCTTCAGGGTGCGGCCTGTCTCTCACATTGTGCAGCGCCTAGTGCAATGACCATACTATTAACACCGATCGTGGCTTTGAAAAAAACCTGGATGGAGGTGAGAGGCGCAGACCTCAGACTGCTAGGGCTGGAAACCTGTGATGGGCCAGGAGCAGGGGGAATGCACTCGCGCCAAGAGATTCTGACATCTGAGACCCTTGAGGCAGCCATATCTCATGAGAATGACTCTAAACGGCCCCCGGACTCGGGTAATGGTAAAAGGCCATTAGTATTCTGCGGGCTGGCAGGGGTCATCTTAGAGCAACTCAGGGCTAGAGCTGGACTCTGTGGGCTTGAAGGATGGCAGGCAGCCAGACTAGCACAGAGCCGTGCCCTGATGGATTATCACCTTTCTTTGCTCGACAGCTACAAATTGGCCATTGAGGCTTTTAAAGAGGTGTTGGCCCTGCTGCGAGGGAACCTGCTGATAGACTACAAGATCCTGGGGCTGCCATTCAGGCTGTTTGCTTGTGAGGTGAGGCGCGTGCAGGGGCTGGGAGCATGGGCGGCAGGTTATATATTTGTGTGGGGCCCGGGCCCCAGCAATATTCAGGGCTGGGCGCCCTGCTCCAGCAATAGTTGGAGCTGGGTCTCTTCCCGCCCCCCCCCCGCCCCCCCGGTCCTGCCTGGATCGGCCCCGGCCACTGCAGGTCTCCCCCCGCCGCCGCGACCCTGCCTGGAGCAGGTCCCAGCCCCCGCCTGCCACCCCCCCTCCGTGTGTTCCCCCACCTCCGCCGCGTTGTGTTGCGTCCCTGCCTGACAGAACGCAGCGCGCCTCTCCCCTGCCTGCTGCCCGGAGGGCTCCCAGCAGATTTGCTGTCTGCTGCCGCAGGGTCCTAGTGCCTGCCTCCGCCAGTACTGGCAAGGCAGGCTGCCCTTACCCTGAGCCTCTCCAACCCCAAACCCTCAGCCCCAGCCAGAGCCCTCATTCCCCCCGCACCCTAATCCTCAGCCCCAGCCCTGAGCACCCCCACATCATGAACCCCTCATCCCCCTGCACCCTAATCCTCAGCCCCAGCCAGAGCCCTCATCCCCCTGCACCCTAATCCTCAGCCCCAGCCAGAGCCCTCATCCCCCTGCACCCTAATCCTCTGCCCCAGCCCTGAGCGCCCCCACATCATGACCCCATCTTCCCCCCGCACCCTAATCCTCTGCCCCAGCCCTGAGCTCCCCCACATCATGAACCCCTCATCCCCCTGCACCCTAATCCTCAGCCCCAGCCAGAGCCCTCATCCCCCTGCACCCTAATCCTCAGCCAGAGCCCTCATCCCCCCACACCCAAATCTCGGCCCTAGCCCTCAGCCCCAGCCCTCATCATGAACCCCTCATCCACAGCCCTCACCCACAGCCCAACCCTCTTCCCTAGCCCTGAGCCCCCTCGCATGATGAACCCCTCATCCACAGCCCTCACCCCACAGCCCAACCCTCTTCCCTAGCCCTGAGCCCCCTCCTGCATCATGTACCCCTCATCCTCAGCCCCACAGTCCTCACCCTGCACTCCCTCCCCCTTCCCACACACCCCTTCCCAACCCCAAACTCCATCCCAAAGCCTGCACCTTTCACCTCCTCCTGCACACCCACCCCCTGCCCCAGTCCAGAGCCTGCACCCAGCACCCTTCCTGCACCCTAATCCCCAGCCCAGGATCTGCACCCCAGACCTCCCCCGCCGAGCCCCCTCCCAGAGCCTTAGGCAGGTGGGGGCGGAGTTGGGGGGGCGGAGTTGGGGGCGGGTTCTGGGCCCCACCAAAATTTTTACAAACTTGCCACCCATGGCTGGGAGCGTTTGAGACAAGCGAGGGCAGCCGGGAAGCCCAGGGGAGGTGAAGGAATGGGGTTGCTAACCCAGCGCCACTCAGCCAGTGGGTGCAACAGAGAAGTGGGTCACTGGCGGGGGACAGTCAGCACAGCGGCTGATAAAGCCGCAAAATCCCAGAGCTGGTAGGACCCCTAGCACATGCACCTGTCTCACAAGCCCCACCTCACCCGGCAACACCAATTCCACCCCTGTGACCAAACTCCCACAATCCTTTGTGCATGATAATGATGGTTCCCTAAGTTAAAAAAAAGACTGAGATCCCCTCGTGATAACCAGTGAGGGCTGGCTTAGGGCCAAACTCCCTCCCAGGAGCTCTTGGGTGAGAAGCTGAGGATCTGTCTGCAGCCTGGGCTCTTCTCTGTCAGTCAGTCAGGGATGAGCCCTACTGCTACCACCACCATGGAGGGAGACCGGGGCAGCACTGCTTTCCCTAAGATACCATCCTCTCTATCCTGATTATTAGGGCCCTACCAAGTTCATGGCTGTGAAAAATGCATCATGGACTGTGAAATCTGATCTCCCCCGTGAAATCTGACTATTGTAGGGAAGACTAGAGTTGACAGAGTTGGGCAGCTGGAGAGTGGCGGCTACTGGCCGAGAGCCCAGCTCTGAAGGCGGAGCTGCTGCCAGCAGCAGCGTAGAAGTGAGGGTAGCATGGGATGGTGTTACCTCCCTCACTTCTGTGCTGCTGCTGGCAGTGGGGCTGCCTTCAGAGCTGGGTGCCTGACCAACAGCTTCCCTCCAGCTGCTCAGCTCTGGAAGGCAGCAGCACAGAAGTAGGGGTGGCAATACTGTGACCCCCCCCACAATAGCCTTCTGACCACCCCACCCCCCACAGCTCGGTTTTGGGTTGGGACCCCCCCACGGTTACAATACGTGAAATTTCAGATTTAAATATCTGAAACCGTGAAATTTATGATTTTTTAAATCTTGTGACTGTGAAATTGACCAAAATGGACTGTGAATTTGGTAGGGCCCTACCGATCATCATCAGGCAATTAGGCAGCGGAGAGACACCGCCCCTGGAGGAAAGGGGCATCTTCCCTAGACTCCCTTGAGGATTCAAATCCCATGAGGATTCGAAGCAGAAGTTCGCAGCTGGGCAGGTTCTGCCTCACAGAGCTGGACAAAGCCAGGATTTGGCTTGCAGAGCATAGGGACGTAGGGGGTTGATTACTGAAGGCTGTTCACTAGGACCGGTAACTTTAGAGATGTAAAACTAGCTTCTCTTTTATCCAAATCCCCCTGAAAAGGGAGATGAGTTGGCCCTGGTGAGGGCAAGTCACATGGCCCTTGGGAAAGAGCGTGAGCATTGTTAGGAAGGTTACAAGCAGGAAGCAGAATCGTTACAAAGAGAAGCAAGTCCTCTCCGCCCCCCCTCAAACACACACATCACCTCATTGCCTTCAGAGAAGCTTTCTGGATCCTTCTTTGGGATACAAGGACAAGCAAACCCCTCAGCAGCGTCCTCAGGCAGCGGGTGCCATATGCAGTAATGTGGGCCATCGCGGGTCTGCATTCTCCCCTCTGGCATAGGCCACTGCTCTGCGGTGGGAGTGGGTGAGTGGAGATTGCCTATTCTCTGCTCCCTGTCGACCTTGCAGGTGTTGTATAACATAGCCCTGCTCTATGCCAAGCTGGAGGACTGGAGAAAAGCTGAAGAGCATCTGACGCTGGCGATAAGCATGAAGACTGAGCCCCGGCACAACAAGATTGACAGGGCGATGGAAGCCATCTTGGTAAAGAATAACACTAGGGATTGCTCAGTGGGTCTTTTCCTATCTAGGCTCACACTGAAAAGCTAGGGATCCGTAGGGATGAGAGAAGCTCTGAATTTCAGGAAGGTGAGAAACTGTCCTTGATCAGAGACTTTACAAGAGCAGCAGAAAAAGCTGAGAAATGTTGGTTTCAGGGTAGATGGTGGGATTTGCAGGCGAGTGAGGCTTGTGAGGGGACGGTTGGGCTAAGTGGGCTTTTTTGTGGGGAGTGGGGGTTGAAGCAAGGGGATGTTTGGGCTGAGTGGGGTTTGTGGGGAAGGACTGGGCCATGGGGTGGTTGGATTGAGTGGGGTTGCAGGGAGGGGGCAGTTGGATCGAGCGGGGATTGTGGGGAGGAGGTGGCTGGATTGAGTGCGGTTATGGGCCGGGGGGCAGTTGGATTGAGTGGGGTTGTGGGCAGGGGGTGGCTGGATTGAATGGGGTTGTGGGGAGGGGGTGGTTGGACTGAGTGCATTTATGGGCTGGGGGACAGTTGGATTGAGTGGGGGTTGTGCGGAGGGGGTGGCTGGGTTGAGTGGGGGCTGTGGGGAGGGAGTGGTTGGATTGAACGGGGATTGTGGGGAGAGGGCGGCTGGATTGAGTGAGGTTGGGGAAGCTGGGGTTGACACAAAGGGGCAACTGGGTAGAGTTTACATGGAGAGAGTTAAACAGAAAGACAGAAGACAGGCAATGCTGGAGCAAGCTGTGTTCTTCCCACATATCCCTGAAAGGCACTGTGATTTCTGTGTGCTGCAGAAGCATAGACTCTTTGAGCCGGTGGCGATTCCTCCGGGGAAGCTGTTTAGGCCAAATGAAAA
Organism: Mauremys mutica; assembly: GCF_020497125.1. Classification (NCBI taxonomy): domain Eukaryota; kingdom Metazoa; phylum Chordata; order Testudines; family Geoemydidae; genus Mauremys; species Mauremys mutica. The sequence goes on from NC_059079.1 coordinate 55,109,062, forward strand.
GCAAGTGGCTCAGCTGGAGAAGAAGGATTACCTGGGAAAAGCTACGGTAGGAAATTCATCCAAGGGGGAGGAATGAACATGCTGTTTTCTCAAGTCAGGCTGTGGGTCAGAGGAGCCAATTTGCTGGCCTTTCCCTAGGGATCACCACTTATTTATTATTGGCTGAGTCTTGGCAGCACAGAGGAGAACAGGGAATTGCGGACGTCCCTGCCCTGAGGGACTCAGCCACTTGCAGGGGGAGGGAAATCAGTAGAAATCCATTTTAAAATTTGGAAGCTGCATGAGTAAAAACAAGAAAACGGGCCGGTGTGACACCATATTTCCAGGCCCCCTTCAGTGTGTGAGAGCCAAACAGCGCAGCACTGACCTAGCGCGTGAGAACCGGGAAGCGAATGGCCAATTCCCTTGCCACTGCCTGAGCCAGAAAATAAACCAGCAGCAGCTGAGGTGCGAAGCAGATCAGCCAACCACCATCCTGTCAGCTCCAATGCTCCCGGGGCTGTCAGTAATGCACGTAAGGGCGTCTGGTTTCCAAGGCCAGGATTTTCGAAATAGCCGAAGGGAGTTAAGTACTGAAATCACACTGAAAGGGAGCTGGGAACCTAGCTCTCTCCAGCTGCTTTGAGAAGCTCAGGCTACAAATATAACTGAATTTTAAGCCAACAGTGTCCCTTTCAGTGCTCCAGGGGCAAGGCTCAGGCCTGAGAGCTCACTCCCGGGAGAGGGCAGGCTCAGGTGCCCTGTAGCGCAGTTAAAAGTGTTTAGCCTGAAGACACGGCTGCTCTTGAACTGGGGCTGGGTGTTAGAACCATTAGAGAACAGCCTGTTTGTCAGAGGATGGAGATGGATGGCAGGAGAGTGATCACTTGATCATTGCCTGTTAGGTTCACTCCCTCTGGGGCACCTGGCATTGGCCACTGTCGGAAGACAGGATACTGGGCTAGATGGACCATTGGTCTGACCCGGTACGGCCGTTCTTATGTTCTAACAGCGGCCCCTATGGCGGTTGGGTCAGGAATACATGGAAATTGGAGCAGTTAGCAGGGATTTTCCAAAGCCGGAGAGTCATGGCCATGGGAAGGTTAGATTACAGTGAGTAGCAAGCAAAAGCATGGGAGCAAGGGGGCAGGAGAGGGAGTGGGAGCTGGGGAAAGCCAGGAAGAACCAAGTAATGACCTTTCCCCTGTTTGTCTGCAGGTCGTGGCGTCTGTCGTCGACAAGGATAGTTTTTCAGGGTTTGCTCCGCTTCAGCCACAGGTGAGGCAGCATTGGGTGTGTCGTAACACGCTTAGCACAATACAGCAAGTGCTGCCAATGAGAAAACGTGTGCACATGTCTGCACTGCAATCACAGATGACACAGCAGCTAGATTTGACCTCGTTAGCTCAAACAACAGCAGCAGTGACGGCACAGGCGACAGCCCGGGCTAGCTGCTCCAGCCCAGACCCAGCGTCCTGGGTGGCACTGTCTAACCCATGCTGCTGTGGCTTCACTTCCATTGTGATGCAAGCTAACTAGATCAGTGCTAGTTTGGTTATGTCCACACATGCGGCAGTCACACCTGATTGTAGCATCCACACACCCTGCGTGTGAAGTTGATTTTCAACAACTTGCAGGAAATTCAACAAGACCTGGCTGGTTCAGCTGTTATTTTCCCTCCTTCTCTCTCTCTCCTGCCAGCCTCAGTTTCCTGACAAACATACCTCCCCACTAGGCCTTCAGCTGTCATTTGCTGCTTCTGAGGCCATTCCACCTGTTCAGACTCTTGAGCCACCAGAAGGCTTTCATTAAAGTTCCTTGAAAGATTATCAAGGAAGTGAGGTAACCACAGGGCCAGCAGGCGTATGTTCTCTTGTGAACTGAAACAGCTTCAGTGCAAGAATAAGCGGGCCGTTCCCACTATGGCAAGAGGCTGATAGCATGTTTCCCTACCGTTCAGTAGTATCACCATGTTTAATGTAGCAGAGCTCTTGGAAGAGGTGGCAAAATTGGCTAAGGATCCAAAATGATTTGGATTAAGACTAGAGGAGATTGTGTAGCAGTGCAGAAGGGCCTAGCAAAGCAAAGCACCATGATGACAGCTGAAATTCATGAGCAGGTGAGTGCATGGTGCTGCATATTGGAACAAACAATGAAGTGGCTGAATGGGCTCTGGGTTACATTGTGGCCTCTAGGGTCGGTCTAAGCTGCAGTTAGACGCCCATGGCTGGCCCATGCCAGCTGCCTCGGGCTCACGGGGCTTGGGCTAAGGGGCTGTTTAACTGCAGTGTAGATGTTTGGGCTCAGCTGGAGCAGGGTTCTAGAACCATGCAAGGTGGAAAGGTTGCAGCCTGAGCTCTGGGACCCGAGCATCTACACTGCAATTAAACAGCCCCTTAGCCCAGGCCAGCTGGCCCAGGCCAGCCGCAGGTGTCTAATTGCAGTGTAGACAGACCCTTAGGGGAATGAGCCAAAGTGACATTATGAACATCTTCCGAGTTGGCTGCCCAAAGCACAGCAATGGTCCTGGGGGCAAATAAAGGGTTGGGCTGCACTGAGAAGGGAACAGAGATCATGCCACTGCCAGTATTAAACTGCTGGTCTATAGCAGGAGAAAGGAAACATCCTGAGAAGGGCAAGAGATGTGTTAGGAGCCTGGAGGGATTCCTTTTGCAGAGAGATGAAACCAGCAGGATTATTTAGGTTCTGTTTGTTTGTTTACAGACGTGTGGCCCCCCACCCAGGCCAAAGACACCAGAAATCCTCCGGTGAGTTAAACGAAATCTGGGGGAGTTAATCAAAGTCGGGGGGTGGGGGGAGGCATCAGTGTATGCAAGGTGCTGCACAAGGCTCAGATGACTGGTCCTATAGAAAAGCAGAATAGTAGTAATGTGTGTAGCACCCGTCCCAGTACCGAGCTCTGTGCAGTTACAGCTCCCAGACTGGCCACGTCACACGCACACTCGCTCTATATTGGATACTGGATTTCCTCCAGTTCTGGTGCTGGCTGCATTCAGAACGATGCCACCCCTAACAGGAATCGGTAACTTACAGCTGTAATGCCAGATAGGTTCAGCTCCCTATCTACTGTCCCGTGTGCTCTGGGGATGCAGTCTGAGTGAGCGATGGAAGGAGTGAGGAGTGTGTGTGTGTGTGTGTGTGTGTGTGCGCACACGCACACGGGGGGGAGGATGAGAGATGGCATCAGATACTAGCCCCATTGCAACAGCACAAACACCACGTTTCTGTTTGCCCAACCTAGCAACTTCCATCCTAATTTAGTGGCAATCATATGCAGTTCTGCCTTCAGAGGGGCTCAACCTACAATTACCTGAAGTGCCATGGAAAACCACATGCTCTTTACCAGAGCGCTGCAGCTAGGGTGACCAGACAGCAAGTGTGAAAAATCGGGATGGGGTGGGGGTAATAGGAGCCTATATAAGAAAAAGACCCAAAAATCGGGACTGTCCCTATAAAATCGGGACATCTGGTCACCCTAGCTGCGGCCAGCTGCTCTTTATTCTTTATAGCTGGGCTCCCCCAGCCGCTTCAACCGTGCTGAAGCAGCAGAGGGGTTTCCTGTTCTCCTAACAGGGGCAGCTCCAGGCACCAGCATGCCAAGCGCGTGCCTGGGGCACCAAGCCACGGGGGGCGCTCTGCCGGTCACCGCGAGGGCAGCAGGCAGGCTGCCTTTGGCAGCATGCCTGCGGAGGGTCTGCTGGTCCCGCGGCTTCGGTAGACCTCCCGCAGGCGTGCCGCCGAATCCGTGGGACCGGGAACCTCCCGCAGGCAAGCCGCCGAAGGCAGCCTGCCTGCTGTGCTTGGGGCGGCAAAATACCTAGAGCTGCCCCTGTCTCCTAACCTGAGCTATCCCCAGGAAGTGTGAAGACATGCTGCAGAAGAGCACAGGACGCTGGAGTCCTACAGCATGTTTTGCTCTGATACTAGAGAGGCAGGATTGCTCTTCCATGGCCATTTCTCAGCTCAGCCTCCCTCATCTCTCCTTAGCCCCAGTGCTTGTATTCCCACCTTGAGAAAACACCGCAGCTCCCTCTGGTGAATGGCCACACATTGAAAACTGCCATAGATAAAAGGCTTAAAGTGACAAGGGGCTTAAGCAGGGAAACAGGAGCCTGGCTGTATTCAGAGAAAGGGCTTGTGGGGTGGCCATATTTATTCCTTCACCGACTCCAGTTCCCAGGCACTCCCTCTACAAATCAAACACTCAGTTTCATTACTGCCCTCAAACGGGGCCTGGGCTCCCAGAATTAAGGATTCCTGCTGCCTCTTACATCAGTGCCTGGAGGACACTGTGCAATCAGCTCTTAGTTTGCTTATGGGAGGCAATATGGGGCATTAAACCGGGAGCCAGAAGTCCTGGGCTCTCTTCCCAGCCCTGCCACTGACCTCCTGAGTGACCTTTGGCAAGTCACTTTGCCACTCTGTGCCTTAGTTTCCCCATCTATATAATGGAGCCAGATAATGATACTTATTACTTACCTGCTTTGTAAAGTGCTTGGAGGTCTCTGGATGAAGGGTGCTTTGTACATATGGGGATGATGTACTTGGTGCTTCATACCACAGTGAGGGGTGCATCGGGCCAAAATCCAGCTGTCTGTTCTCCCACTGCAGGGCTAATGGGGTAAAATGAGCAGATAGGGTGAGGGAGGACGATATCCTTCTGACATAGTGATTGCAACAGCCACTAGAAACAGAGGGGAGGGGAGAGGCCCAGGAGAACAAAAGATCCAAGACAAAGCTAAGGAAGGCAGCAGCACTCTTCCCAGCTGACCCAGCCATTGCGTCCCCATCTAGGGCCCTGGAAGGGGAGCCTCATCGTGTGCTGTTCGAGTTCACGCCCGAGACCGCAGATGAGCTGCAGGTCCTGCCGGGAAACATTGTCTTTGTTCTGACGAAGGAGAAGGACAACTGGGCCACCGTTATGTTCAACGGGAAGGTACTTAGAGCCCATTCCACACGTGGGCTTTGCCAGGCCAGTGCTGGCTGGCACTTGCTAAGGGCCTGCTCCTGCTCCATTGAAGGCAATGCCAAAGCCCCCACTGACCCCTAGGGGGCATTGCCAGCCCCCGGTTGCTGGGCGGGTTTGCTGGGTTGCTTTGTAAGTCATTGCTTTTCTGCTGGGGCCTGGTACCTGACCCATGTGCTTTAGGGTCCTCGCTGCAGCCTGCAAAGTGCTGCAAACACAGATGTGTTTCTAGGCTTGGTAGGATCCTTCCCTGCTACAGGTCCCTGGGGGAGCTGTTTCCTGGCATCCTCTAATGCCATCAGCCAGCATCTGAGCACGGACTGCCTTGCTCACCTGCCCCAGCCCCACCTCAGGCTGGACCCTGCAGGGCATTTCCACCCACCTTCTCACTGTGGGATCCACAGCTTGTTCCTTGCATCCCCGCTAGCTGCCCCCTCGGCCCTGCATTTCTACAGCGCACCCCATGCACTTTAACAGTACCCATCACGCCACCCCCGGGAGGTCCCTGTTTTACAGGTGGGGAAGCGGAAGCCACAAAAGGACTTGCCCACGGTGAAGCAGCAAGTGAGTGGCAGAGCCAGGAAGGGGATGCCGGGCTCTCAGCTCCAAGGCCTGACCACACTTCCTTCCTGTACAGCTGGTCTCATTCAGCACCTCCCCCCATCTGTTGTTAATGACCTTCAAAAGGCCATCCAAGGTGCGCCTTGGCCTCAGATGCATCCCTCACCCCAAAGTGCAAGAGCCCTGAGGTTGCACCTGCAGCCAGACCCCTCACATGAAAGCAAAGTCTCGGGCACTAGCCCCGAGCTGTGTCAGCCCACACTAGCTCCATGACACAGAAGTGCGAGCTGTCTGAGAAAGCAACCAAGCTGCTCTTGGTGGCCTATCTGATCAGATACCGTGAGGAGGGGCAGGATGCTCCCTGTTCTTACATCCTCCTCCTGGGACAGTAGGTTCAGCTCTAGGCTGCTCAGACACCTCTCTGAACTGGAAGAGGCCAAGAGAAACAAATCTAAACTGCTGCAGCTGCCCTTCCAGGCTACAGGTGTAGAGGAGACCCCCAGACTGCTGGGCATGGTTGAGTTGCTCCTTCCCAGCCTGTGGTTCTACTCATATGTTAATGCGTAATGCTGTCATAGTCTCTTCCTAACCACTCCTGCTTTTGTCTGTGTGTCTCCTGTCCCCACAGAAAGGGATAGTCCCCTGTAACTACCTTGAGGCCGTGGAGCTCCAGAACCAGCCGCAGGTCCGGGTAAGCCAGGCTGGCGCACTAGCAGCCCCTTTGGAATAGATGTTTCCCAGCAGAGTGGTGTCTCACACCAGGAGAATGATGCTGCAGCTCACCAGAGCCTACAGCCCGGTCACTGTTACTGTATGCAGGGGCACCTGCCTGCAGCACCCCCCCAGCGCCCACTGCCTCATGCTCTCCAGCCCTGCATGCTCACTAGGGCTGCATGAATTGCTCCTGGAGCACCCAGGACTCCCCCAAATCAGGATGACCAAGGCACCCCACCTTTATGAATGTCCATATACCTCGGTAGATGCGGATCTCATGGTCCATAGTGTAGTAGCCAGGGATTGCCTGCGCTGCTGGGAGACTGACGTCTCATCTAGACGCGATATATCGATCCCTGAACGCGCTTATATCGATTCCGGAACTCCACCACCGCGAACGGCGGTGGCGGCGTCGATATGGAGAGCCCCGGAGATCGATCCCGCGCCGTGAGGACGGGTAAGTTATCGATATAAGATACTTCGACTTCTGAAGTTGCGTATCTTATATCGATTTTTCCCCTTAGTGTAGACCAGCCCATAGTGTTTCATCACCCCACTCTCTCCAGCAGGACCTGAATGGATTGAGAGACGGTAGAGGTTCTGCCAGGCAGTTCCCTCCATATGCACACTGCCCCCTACAGGATACTGCCCAGCACTATCACATGTGGTGGGGAGCTGAGCTAGGGCTACCCAAACCACCCCTCCAGGATGCCTGTGGCCAGTGAGTCCCAGCAGGGATGTGATGCACAGATCCTACCACCCAAGAGCCCAAAGCAGCAGCTCTGCCTGGTGACTAAAAGGGAATCTCACAGGCAGGACAGCAGAACCCCAGCTCCCAGTGCTGCCCCCGGCCGATAGTAGCACTAACTATAGTCACATCCTTCACAGGAGGAAACGCCCGCTGAGTTGGACATCCCTGCCCCACCCAGTTCCACCGCTCCGGAAAAGCCCAGGTCTCCAGCACCAGGTCAGTGACCGTCGCACCCGGGGATCACTGAGACAGCAGTAGCTGGTGGGAACAAGCACTCGGTGTTAGTTTCACCCTATCTGATGGTGTGCCCCCTCTTTCCTGCAGCCCCCAGCACACCCCTGCTCTGCTGTACCTGCACTGGGGGAACTGGTCCCAGCCAGCTGCAGCTCTTGTGTGGCCCTTATGTGCTGTTGGGGCAGTCGAGAGAGGCCGGAGCAGGGGACACGGTCATTTGTAGTGTTATATGGCATAGCACTGGTGATGGACTAGAAGAACAGAGGGTTGGATGGTCACAAGCCTTCAGGTCACTTAAAATCACTTTGAAAGTGTGCTCCTAAATCACGTGGGCACTTAAGAACCTCCCACCCTAAATCCTGTCTCACTGGTGGGGAACAGTACAAAGCCAGGGCCCAAAGCTGGCACAGCATCTGGGTACAAGCGGGGCGCGTTCAGGAGGAAGATGCTCGTGGTTTGCAGGCTGCCCGCTGTGGATACTCACTGCCTTTGAGGGGTTAGTTGGGACTGTTGGACCCAGTCTTGCTGCTTTAGCTTTGAATGTGGGCTTCTCTCCCAGGGCTCTGAACCCTGCTCCAAAGTATTTGGCCCCTGTTTGGGCTTTCAGAGATTCCCACTGCTTGTTCAGTGCACCTGGGACAGGAGGCACAAGGGCCGTGTTTGAAAAGCTGCTTGAACCTTCAATTCCATCTCATATGGACAGTCAGGCTGATTTTACTCCCTCAGAAGAAAAGATCCTCAGTGTGCCTGGCTCAGGGCTGTCTGGACTGCGGTGAATGCTGCACTCCCAGTGTGCGCACACTCAGACACTGTTACTGAGAACAATCTGTGATGTGGTAGTGCCGAGCGGCACTTACTGAGATCAGGGGCCCATTGTGCAAGGTGCTGCACAGACAGTCCCGAACTCCCTACTTATCATTTCAATAGACAAGTCAGACAAAGGAGTTGCTATTGTCCCCATCCTGCAGAGCGGGGACTGAGGCACAGAGTAAATTAAGCATCTTGTCCAAGCTTGCAGAGCTGAGAACTAAACCCACTTCACTCACCTCCCAGTGCAGGGAAATCAGCACAAGACCATCCCATAGCAGGCTGCTGCCTGCCTTTCCTGGGGCTGTCTGGGACTGTACTCGCTGTCACTGCATGCTGTGCCGTTTAAGATGGATCTGGGTTTGCTGCAGCAGCGGCTGACTTCACTGCAAGCTGCTGGAGTCCCCAGTTCCACACTATTCTCCAGCATTTGCCTGATAGGAGAAGGAGAGGGCTCCAATTGCTGAATGAAGGTGTGAAACTGTCCCATTCGCCAAGCCCAAAGACAGCGTCCTCTGACCCCAGAGTGGAAAGCAGCTGTGTGCTGTAAGGAGTCAGCTGCTGGCAGGCCTGTTGGAGCTGGACCAGAAGCCCTCAGATGTGCTAAGACACAGTGGTTAACACTTCTTAAAGCTGGCCAGGCTGGTGGAGGGTGAGGCTGAGAGGAGAAGAGGATGAGTGAGCGTTTTCATTCCAAACCCTTTGAACCATTTCGTGGGGAGCATCGTGTCTGAATGACCAGATTTGGGACATTGTTGGCACCCTAGAAGATCCTGATCTGGGGTTCTAATGTTGGAATGGCTTTTCTATTAGATCACCGGTTCTCAAACTGTGGGTCAGGACCCCAAAGCGGATCGTGACCCATTTTAATGGGGGCGCTGGGGTGGTGTTAAACATGCCGCTGGGGCCCAGGGCTGAAGCCAAAGCCCGAGCCCCATGCCACCACCCAGGGCTGAAGTTGAAGCCCGAGCCCCACCGCGCCCAGAGCCAAAGCCAAAGCCTGAGGGCATTAGCCCTGGGTGGCGGGGCTCAGATTACAGGTCCTCCCCACCGGAGGTGGCAGGGCTCGGGCGGGCTCAGGCTTTGGTCCCCCTTCTGGAGTCATGGAGTAATTTTGTTGTCAGAAGGGGGTTGTGATGCAATGAAGTTTGAGAACCCCTGTATTAGACAGCAAAAACCTGCCTACCATCTTTGGCCTCATTTGATGCAATTTTGGATGGCTGCCTGCAGTTGGATGATCAGGATCAAATGTAAATGTGTTGATAAATGCAAACTAATGCCCACTGGAAAACATAATCCCAATTATACATATAAAATTATGGCATCTAATTAGCTGTTACCACTCAAGATGGAGATGTTGGAGTCATTGTGGATAGTTCTCTGAAACCACCACTCAATGTGCAGTGGCAGGCAAAAAAGTGAACAGAATGTTGGGAATCATTAAGAAGGGGACAGATAATAAGACAGAAAATATCATACTCCCTCTATATAAATCCATGGTACGCTCACATCTTGAATACTAGGTGCAGATGTGGTTGCCCCATCTCAAAAAAATAGATTGGAATTGGAAAAGGTTCAGAAAAGGGCAACAAAAATGATTAGGGGCATAGAACAGCTTCCATATAAAGAGAGACTAATAAAACTGGGACTTTTCAGCTTGAAAAGAGACTGCTAAGGGAGGATATGATAGAGATCTATAAAATCATGATGGGTGTGGAGAAAGTAAATAAATAAGGAAGTGCTATTTACTCCTTCTCATAAAACCAGAACTGGGGTCACCAAATGAAATGAATAGGCAGCAGGTTTAAAACAAACAAAAGGAAGTATTTCTTCACACAACGCACAGTCAACCCGTGGAACTCCTTGCCAGAGGATGTTGCGAAGGCCAAAACTATAACAGGGTTCAAAAAAGAGCTTGATAAATTCATGGAAGATAGGTCCATCAATGGCTATTAGCCAGGATGGGCAGGGATGGTGTCCCTAGCCTCTGTTGCCAGAAGCTGGGAATGGGCAACAGGGGATGGATCACTTGATGATTACCTGTTCTGTTCATTCCCTCTGAAGCACCTGGCATTGGTCACTGTCGGAAGACAGGATACTGGGCTAGATGGACCTTTGATCTGTACAGTATGGCTGTTCTTATGTTCAGTGGACTCTGCAGAGGGACTTTTTTTTACATTGACTCATGGTCTTAGCCGAGGTCTTCAGGGAACCTGAAGATGTGTTCTCCACTCAAAGTGCAGCAGCTGTCAAAAAAGCTAACAGTGTTAGGAACCATTAGGAAAGGGGTAGATAATAGGACAGAACATATAATAATGCCCCTATATAAATCCATAATATGCCCACACTTTGAATACCATGTGGAGTTCTGGTCACCCTATCTCAAAAAAATGTTAGAATTGGAAAAGGTACTAAGAAGGGCAACAAAAACAATTAGGGGTATGGAACAGCTTCCATGTGAGGAGATATTTAAGACGACTGGGACTATTCATCTGAGAAAAGAGATGACTAAGAGGGTATATGTTCGAGGTCTATAAAATCAAGAGTGGTGTGGAGAAAATGAACAGGGAAGTATTATTTACCCCTTCATATAACGCAAGAACCGGGGTCACCCAATGAAATTAACAGGCAGCAGGTTTACAACAAACATAAAGAAGTACCGCATCGCACAACACACAGTCAACCTGTGGAACTCTTTGCCCAGGGATGTTGTGAAATCCAAAAGTATAACTGGGGTTCAAAAAAGAATTAGCTAAGTTCATTGAAGTTAGGTCCATCAATAGCTATTAGCCAAGATGATCAGGGAAGCAACCCCATCCTCTGGGTGTCCTTAAACCTCTGACTGGCAGAAGCTGGGAATGGACAACAGGGGATGGATCACTTCATAATTGCCTGTTTTGTTAATTCCTTCTGAAGCATCCGGCACTGGCCACTGGCAGAAGACAGGACACCGGGCTAGATGGACCATTGATCTGACCCAATATGGCCAGTCTTATGTTCTAAATCTTTTAACCCTATTCAGATATCGAGCATAACTTTAATTTTCCCCTGCCTTCTCAAGAAGCTGCAACTCCTGAAGTGGCATAACCCTCAGAGACTAAAAAGCTTAACATGAGCAGGAAACACCTAAGCTTACTTCTAAGCTAAGTGGTCATTAGCCACTCCCTGCAAGAGCCTGGCTATTGACAGCCAACCCTCAATAAAGCATTGACAATGAACAGTCACCAATCCCTTAGTCTGAGCTGGATTGCGGGCACTGCTGTGCTGGTGAATGAAGCATTGCATGGCCCCTGAACTGGCAGAACCAAGGAGCAGCAGGGTAGGCAAAGGCTCTGGAACGAGGCTTCCATCCTGAGCAGGAGAACCAACTCTACCATGTCGCTCCTTGCCCTCTGCTCAGACTGTCAGCAGAGGGGCCACTTTGCACTGGATTGGATGGTGGCTGGTGGCAGGTGGAAACAGCTGCAGCGGAACTTGCTTTAGAGCCAGACACAGCTGTCTGTGAACATAATCAGGTGTCGGACAGGGACATGACACTGGCAGCCGGCTGGCTTGTTTGGAACAGAGCAATCACTTACAAAGGCCACGGGCCAAACAAAGCCACCTTCAGCAAGGAGGGAACTAAAGAACTGGATGAAAGTTTTCATTAAAAACAAAAAAACAAAACAAAAAAAAAGGACCAAGAATGGCACTCTTTCAGAATGAGAGTTAGTTTGAGCGTTTACCAGTTTTTCCAACAATTTGTTAATTTTTTCATAAAAAACTGTCTGCAGTGTTTAAAAATTCCCAGAAAAAAATACTTCCTTTCCCAGTCATCTGTCCTTCAGAAACACTAGCAGAGTAACATTTAGTAATGCTAGCAGAGCTGACAGCCACACCAGTTAGCCCTCTGGGGGTCAGAAGGCTCAGGGAACAGTCACATCCAGCAGGCTCTCTAGCCCAGCAAAATCCTTAAAACTGAGCACAAATCTCACAGTGGGACCATATTGAATACCCTGGTGTGCTGGCCGTTCTGTAATGCCTTCCAGTGTCAAAGCATTAACAAACCAGAGGGCAAATCCTCAGCTGGTATAAACTGTCATAGCTGCATTGACTTCAATTGCACCAGCTGACGATCTGCTCCCATGAATTTAACCTTAACTCTTAACGCACAGGGGTATCTGCAGTGTACAGAGAAGGAAACAGATGCAGAGAGAGATCAGTTGCAAAAGTATTGAGCACCTGGAGTTATGGGGACTCCCCAGTGACTTGCCCCTGGTCACACAACAAGGCAGGGGCAGAGTTGGGAACAGAAGCCAGGAGGTTTGACTCCTAGTCCACAGATTAACAGATCTTCACAGATCCAAAACCCTGAGCTGGGAATGTAAGTGGTATGAGAGATGAGAGCTGCATACATGTTTGTACATCTTGATCATTAGTTTATCAGTCTAAACATGGGGAGTCTAACTTCTCTTCCGTTCTAAAAATCCAGACCTCTGCCACTTGCGCTAACTTGGCTACCATTAGTGCTGGAACTTACAGTGTCTTGTCAAGCCCCAGGGAGACCATTAAAAACTGAACCCTGAGCAAGTCTGACACATTTCATCCACTGTTACATGTGAACCAACCTCTTCTTCTAGGTGCACTGTCCAGTGGTTAAGGAGCTCACTCAGCCACTCAAATAGCCACACAGTGCAGATTATGTTATGTTACCCAGCAATTTGTGCTTTTATGTTTAAAAAAAATACTGTCTCTATGCCCTATGGTTGCAAAAATAATCTTTAAAATGTGAAATCAAGTGTAGATTGATGCAGTGTTATTGGGCTGAGTCACAGAGATTTGGGTTGCTTCCATTCATCTCAATGAGGTGCTAACGGCAAAACCTAATGACACTTTAATGATTTCACTCATTTTAGCAGCAACAAGCTAATGTGCTTATCTGTCATTGTTTGATGTAATGAGAGATGTGGGGTGAGGGGGCTGCCATGAATCTGAGTGTATATTTGCATGGAGAGTGACAATAGTTATCTGCTTAGAGTCCATTCACCTACTTTTTCCTCTGCTCTCCATTCAGCACATGGTCCTGGTGCTTCTGGAAAACAGCAGAAAGAAGCTGCAAAGGTAATAAATGTCCCTGTGTGCTTGTGGAGAGGAACCCCTGAAGGGTGAATACTTACTGTCCATATACACAAGCATTTATTGTACCTTGGGGTGAATGTTTGTGCTTTTGAGCTTGTCATCTTCTAGACTGATAGCCTCTCCTAAAAGTAATAGCCAGGCTGAGGCTCAGCTGGACAGCAGGATCTAAGACTGTCAATGCACCCAAGCACATCCTTTGACTTTTTACTGTGCTGGTAAGTTAATGATTGGGGTAGCTTTTGGAGAGGTATCCTCTGTCCTCTCCCTGCACAGCCAGGGCAATGCAAGTTTCTCTTACACCATCTGCACTAGCGTGCCCTGACTGGCCAGAGCGAATTGCTTTCAGAGTGGTCAAAAGTGGCTTGGCTTCCGTCCTAGAATTGCCACCGTGTTTGCCAATAAGCCTTAGTTGTGATGGTTGCTTTTGTGACAGACACTTACCTGCTGGAAAAGCTATTAAGACTCCCAGCTGGCAGATTGCTGGTGACCTGGGTCAGAATGGAATCAGTGGCTTAGAGACAAAAGGTTTCTGTTTCCATGCCAGCCCTGATTTATGGCCTCATTCCTCGTTTTTTAACGAGTCATAACTACCTGTATTTATACAATAAGGCTTCTGTGGTGCAGATTGCAATGTTCAATCCCACTTTTCCCCTGCAGGATGTAGAATCAGCTCCCTCAAGCCCATATGTTCTCAAGGTGCATTACAAGTATACAGTAGCAATACCAGTCCGGCTTGGAATCACCTACAGCGAACTCCTGGACATGGTCTGCAAGAAACTGGAGCTCTCACCACAGCATACAAAACTGAGGTGAGCTATTGCCCCGTCTCAGCATCATCCTCATCTTCAGGGGGCTTCTGGTCTCACGTTAATTTTCCCCTGTGGCACAGGTACCGGCCTGCAGAGAGTGAGGAGCTGGTAACTCTGAGCGAGGACAGCATGAAGACAGTATGGAGTCACGCTAAGGACTATTGCCTGACACTGTGGTGCGACGTCACAGAGGTCAGTTACCCTGGGTTCTAATGCTCGCTGACTGTGGACAGCTCTTCTGGCACCAGCATTCCTAGCTTAGCAGCAGCAGGGACTCTGCTGGCTGAATTTGGGAGAGAAATACGGTATTTGAGAATCTGGATATTTGAAAGTCATTCAGTCTGAGGGACAGTAATAGAGAGAATGTGGTAAATCCAGAGCCGAGGGCCAAACTCAAAAGTGCCACGTAAAGTGGTGTAAAACTCCCCATGGCCCTCAAACATGCAGCCTGGGCGTGGGGGTCATGCTGCAATGAAGTCTGAGAACCTGCGTGTTTGAGGGAGCACCCGTTGGTGTAACTTACACCCCGGGACCCAGAAGGTGTCTGCTAAAGTAGGTGCAGTCTGGTACATTCCTGCCTCCTGGCCAGGTACCCTGGCATGGACTCTCTTGGAATCGGTGGTGTGAGTGTGTGGGGGTGGAGAGGGGGGCTGTGTGCATGACAGGGCATTACGTAAGTGAGAGTCCACTTAAATCGGAATGACTCTGGGCCGGGGTAATGTGCACTGGGGCAGGGAGTTGTATCAGCTCGTGCTCCCCTCTAAATTTGGGCCCAATTTATTCAGATTTGGGCTCCTGTATGACAAGCCCACGCCCATCCCTCCCCAGCTCCCCAGTTACCAGGAACTGGAAGGCAGGGCCAGAGGTGCATCTTGAAGAAGCCAGACCCTCAAAATGAGCGATCAGCCCCTTTCTCCACCGTACCTACCCTGCAATTCCCATCTTTCACTTGTGCCTGGGTCCCAAATGCAAAGGGGACCAGCACACTCGGCGCAGCACAGGCCGTCTCTCAAGGACTAGACAGCCCATTAGGCGGGAAGAGGTTGTGTGAAAGTCTAAGAACAAACGGCTTGCTGGGGTGAGAGCCTGCAAGGTATGCTGGGGGCCAGGTGGCAGCTCCTTGGAACAAGCCCCCCAGCAATCCCACTCCCAGCAGTGGCCATGTGCAGAGGCTGGTTTGAATTTTTATTTTTTTAAAGACAGCACCTCCAGAGAATGCCAGAGCCCTTGTGGGAGGCTCTAACTTTAAACTTCTCTGGTGGTGGGGGTCCTTCCGAGCCCTCTTCCACTTGCCTCCCCAAGAACTCAGTTCCACTCCAGATTTCACCCCATCCCTAGAATGGTGGCGCAAGTGCCTGTGCTGAGCAAGGTGAGCAGCAAGACCCAAGCAAGAGAACTTCATTCTCCTTTGGTTTTGCACAGACCTTTCTTTGACCTTGTGTACAACCCCAGTCCTCTAGTGAAATGAGTCAAGCTACTGAGGCACCCAGCCCTGTATGCCCTGCAGCTGTTGGTGACCTAGGTAACCATCAAACACAAAGGCAGGCACAACCTAGCTCTGATGAGGAGTGCAAGGGTGGAGAGAAGCCTGGCTTTGAATCCAGGTATCTCAGTAAGTCGAAGCTGCAGAAACTATCAGAAGCCTGCATCCCAAGAAAGGGGGAAAAAAATCATAGGCAGGAGTTGTAGACCAAGCTGGATGAGCAAGCATCTCAGAGAGGTGATTAAGAAAAAGCAGAAAGCCTACAAGGAGTGGAAGATGGGCGGGATTAGCTAGGAAAGCTACCTTATTGAGGTCAGAACATGTAGGGATGAAGTGAGAAAGGCTAAAAGCCATGTAGAGTTGGACCTTGCAAAGGGAATTAAAACCAATAGTAAAAGGTTCTATAGCCATATAAATAAGAAGAAAACAAAGAAAGAAGAAGTGGGACCGCCAAACACTGAGGATGGAATGGAGGTTAAGGATAACCTAGGCATGGCCCAATATCTAAATAAATACTTTGCCTCAGTCTTTAATAAGGCTAATGAGGAGCTTAGGGATAATGGACGGCTGACAAATGGGAATGAGGATATGGAGGTAGATATTACCACATCTGAGGTAGAAGCCAAACTCGAACAGCTTAATGGGACAAAATCGGAGGGCCCAGATAATCTTCATCCAAGAATATTAAAGGAACTGGCACGTGAAATTGCAAGCCCATTAGCAAAAATGTTTAATGAATTGGTAAACTCAGGGGTTGTACCGTACGACTGGAGAATTGCTAACATAGTTCCTATTTTTAAGAAAGGGAAAAAAAGTGATCCGAGTAACTATAGGCCTGTTAGTTTGACATCTGTAGTATGCAAGGTCTTGGAAAAAATTTTGAAGGAGAAAGTAGTTAAGGATTTGTAATTGGGACAAATTACAACATGGTTTTACAAAAGGTAGATCGTGCCAAACCAACCTGATCTCCTTCTTTGAGAAGGTAACAGATTATTTAGACAAAGGAAATGCAGTAGATCTAATTTACTTCGATTTCAGTGAGGCATTTGACACGGTTCCACATGGGGAATTATTAGTTAAATTGGAAAAGATGGGGATCAATATGAAAATTGAAAGGTGGATAAGGAACTGGTTAAAGGGGAGACTACAACGGGTTGTACTGAAGGGTGAACTGTCAGGCTGGAAGGAGGTTACTAGTGGAGTTCCTCAGGGATCAGTTTTGGGACCAATCTTATTTAACCTTTTTATTACTGACCTTGGCACAAAAAGCGGGAATGTGCTAATAAAGTTTGCGGATGACACAAAGCTGGGAGGTATTGCTAACACAGAGAAGGACGGGGATATCATACAGGAAGATCTGGATGACCTTGTAAACTGGAGTAATAGTAATAGGATGAAATTCAATAGTGAAAAGTGCAAGGTCATGCATTTAGGGATTAATAATAAGAATTTTAGTTATAAATTGGGGACACATCAGTTGGAAGTAACAGAGGAAGAGAAGGACCTCGGAGTATTGGTTGATCACAGGATGACTATGAGCCGCCAATGTGATATGGCCGTTAAAAAAGCTAATGCAGTTTTAGGATGCATCAGACGAGGTATTTCCAGTAAAGATAAGGAGGTGTTAGTACCGTTATATAAGGCACTGGTGAGACCTCATCTGAAATACTGTATGCAGTTCTGGTCTCCCATGTTTAAGAAAGATGAATTCAAACTGGAACAGGTTCAGAGACGGGCTACTAGGATGATCCGAAGAATGGAAAACCTGTCTTATGAAAGGAGACTCAAAGAGCTTGGCTTGTTTAGCCTAACCAAAAGAAGGTTGAGGGGGGATATGCTTGCTCTTCATAAATATATCAGAGGGATTAATATTAGGGAGGGAGAGGAATTATTTAAGCTTAGTACCAATGTGGACACAAGAACAAATGGGTATAAACTGGACACTAGGAAGTTTAGACTTGAAATTAGACGAAGGTTTCTAACCATTAGAGGAGTGAAGTTCTGGAACAGCCTTCCCAGGGAAGTAGTGGGGACAAAAGACATATCTGGCTTTAAGACTAAGCTTGATAAGTTTATGGAAGGGATGGTATGATGGGATAGCCTAATTTTGGCAATTAATTTTGGCAATTGATCTTTGATTATCAGCAGGTAAGTATGCCCAGTGGTTTGTGATGGGATGTTAGATGGGATGGAATCTGAGTTACTGCAGAGAATTCTTTCCTGGGTGCTGGCGGGTGAGTCTTGCCCACATGCTCAGGGTTTAACTGATCGCCATATTTGAGGTCGGGAAGGAATTTTCCTCCGGGGCAGATTGGCAGAGGCCCTGGAGGTTTTTCGCCTTCCTCTGCAGCATGGGTCACTTGCTGGAGGATTCTCTGCAGCTTGAGGTCTTCAAACCACAATTTGAAGACTTCAATAACTCAGACATAGGTTAGGGGTTTGTTATAGAAGTGGATGGGTAAGATTCTGTGGCCTGCTTTGTGCAGGAGGTCAGACTAGATGATCATAATGGTCCCTTCTGACCTTAAAGTCTATGAGTCTATGAGTAGTGATCGAATGTTCTGCAAAGGACAGCCTGGCCTCCTGCTGTGCTCAGCCAGCTGCAGGAACAGCTCTGAGAGGCATTTTACCCCGAGCGCGCACACTGCAGAGCGTCAGAGGGGGACAGAAGCAAGGCCCATCCGTGTTTCCCTGTAAGCCATTCCTGTCGCATCAGTGCAGCCTTGCGGAGGCGGGGGGCAGACGACACTTCAGGGGCTTTGGCAATGGCTGCTTTCCCCAGGGAGGCTGGGTGGGTTTGACCCCTACGCATGAGTGGATTCCCTGGCGGGCCAGCTGTTGACTTCTTGCTCCTGCCTTGGAGACAAACTCAGCCCCCTCGACCTAGCTGTACCAGGCGAGGATTGGTGAGTGCAGGCCATGCCCACCACTTCACTGGCTGTTTGAGTCCTGGGCTGATCTCACGGCAGGAGCCTGGGAGCCAGGCTTCAGGCTACAAGTGAACCTAGGAGAAGGGCCCAAGTCCTACTCCTAGTGTCTTGCACTTCTGTGATGCCTTTCACACAAAGGCCTCAGCATGCTTTACAAAGCATTAGAATGCACACTATTCCCCTCCCCCCACCTTCGGGCCAAAGCGCCCCCCGTAGGTACAGTAGATAAGGAAGATATAGAATAATTACATTGCCCAAGAACTACCAAATGGGTCTGTCTGGATAGAGGAAGACGTACACAGTTCATCTGACATACAAGTAAACTTACAGTGTAAGAGCATTGCTAGCTCCTCCTGTGAAATTCAGTCGGTAGCTTTTCTTACATAGACATGCATGTTAAAGGAAACACCAAGCGGCATCTCAACAGGCTGTTTCCTGTATTAGGGAGACAAAGATTTACCCAGAAGAGAAGATGGCCAAGCTGAGGAGGGTACCCAGAAGACACCACCACAACAGCTGGAAGCAAATCACGTGGTAGCTCGATACAGTTATGAAGCCATCCAGCCCGAGGACCTGGAGTTCCAGGCAGGAGATGTGATACTTGTTTTATCCAAAGGTAGGTTTATGCTGCTGGGACATGGACTGGGCCCCCCAGTCCTGGTTGGAGCACTGGCCCGACTGCAGAGGTGCTGAGCACCTTCAGCAGCTCCCACTGAGTTCAGTGGGTGCCCTGGATTCCACCTCCTCCAAAAAAACATGACAAAAAAATCCTTGCAAGTTAATTTAGCCAGCTGTTATCTAGCAGTAGCTCTTCAGCAAGTCACCTTTCTGATGGGTGTAAATGAGTCAGTTGAGAACTTCTCCGGCCGCTTACCCAGTCTGTTGGGTCTCACCCTGCATTTTGTGCTTTGTCGGTTCAGCCACATATTGAGTCAAGTAGGCGAGACCAGTAGGACTCTCCTATTTCCAGCTGCTTCTGAACCCCTGGCTGAGGCACAGGCTTCTCTACCTTCCAGCCTGCAGAGAGTAATCCCTTTGCTGCAAAAGCCAGCATTGCGTGTGACAATTTACCATCGCCGGTGTTTGTAGTAATACAAACTTGCTGAAAGAAGCTTGGTTAGAGGCTGTTGGGTGTGGTCTTAGGGCTGCGGGGATAATGCTCAAATCCTGAAGGTTGAAAGTGTGGAAGAGGATAAGAAAGATGCCTTCCTTCCTTTCCCCCTCCAAGAGATGGGCATTTTTAATCTGAAACCTGCAAGATGAGTCCCTGGTTCCCTTTACTCTAGAGATCCCCCATTTAGGCCTTGCCTATATAGAGAAAAAAATTGCACCAGTAACTACATCAATTTGTTTACACTGTTGCAAATTTTCTTACCATCCACAAGGCCTTAGGATCAAACCTGCTAAGGCAGGGGTAGGCAACCTGTGGCACGCGAGCTGATTTTCAGTAGCACTCACTGCCTGGGTCCTGGCCACCGGTCCGGGGGGCTCTGCATTTTAAATGAAGCTTCTTAAACATTTTAAAAGCCTTATTTACTTTACATACAACAATGGTTTAGTTATATACTATAGACTTATAGAAAGATACGTTAAAATTTATTACCGGCACACGAAACCTTAAATCAGAGTGACTAAATGAAGAGTCGGCACACCACTTCTGAAAGGTTGCTGACCCCTGTGCTAAGGTAAGGGCAGCTTCTGTCCCATGTGCTGCACAGGAAGTGAGCAAGATTTTCAGCCAATTGACTAACCCAATGAAGCAGCAGGCTAAGGAGGGTTTAGGGTCTACACATGGAAGCTTTCTAGTTCTCTCTAGTCCAGCTTTAGCTTTAGTCCAGTCATCCCCAGCAGAAGTTCAGCCCACACACCGATCCTCCAGTTCTACCCTCATTTCCAGGTTTAACAGTATTGGATGTTACCAGACCTCCCTTTCCAATCCACCTCAGAGCAGCCCTGTCCCACACCTATCAAATACAGCCACACCGATTTTTGCCCTTTTCTTTTTTAAACACACTACACGTCCAAGCTCAGCCGACTTCAGTCGGCCTCGAGTTCTATCCCGCTTGAGATATGCTAGTTTGTTAATCACTTTCTGAACATCTGTTTTCCTTTTTGAAAGAAAGGAAAAACCAGGGTGGCCATTTCAACCCCGCACCTTCGGAACAAAGCCACTCAATTATTTCCCCAGGCCCTCTCCTAATCAGTTTCCTTTTTCGCTGCACTGCTCTCTGACAGTGATTGGTTTAGGGTAGAATTTTGTATGAACCTTTGATCCTTCCCAATACCAGTCCACGGTGTTTCCAGGACAGTTCAAGCTTTATGGGGTGTGAGGATGTGCAGTGGGCCTTGCTGGCAGCGATACTTTGGCCTTGACTGTTTCAGTCTGTGCATGAAGCACAGCAGGGAGGACAAGGCTGGTATGCTCCAGTGCAGTTATGAACAGACTACAGCAGGCACAGATAAGGATAAGAACTAGGCTCAGCCCTCCGCCCTGAACTGGTGAGCCCACTCCCTTGCCTCCAGAGCTCAGGTTGCAAGAAGGGCGGATTTGGCAGAGAATGAGCATGGCAGGAGAGATGGGTTTTAGTGAATCCCTCAGTATGCGAGGCCTGTAGCTATATGTGGTCTGTAGCATCTTATGCCTACTCTAAGACAGGAATAATTTGGTGGCTGTACAGAGGTTCTGTCATTAATGAAGGGTCTTGTCTTCCTACACTCCCTCCTTGTCCCACTCAGGTTTTTTTGCCTTGCTTTTATATGCCCAGATGGCACCAGCACTGCACAGGATCAAGCCCTCTAATGCCCTGATCCTGCTGCTTCTCTTCACTGAGCTAAGAGCCCTTGCATAGAAAAGCTGGCTCTTCCCTTCCATTCGTTTTTTGGAAATTCAAACACTCCATTCACTGCACCATTGCCCCAGCTGCTGTTCTCATCGTGACACTTGCTGGTTTTCGTTCATCTCTATTGCTCTGGCTTGTACTCTCTGATGTGACCAGTGACCGCTTGCAGGCTCTGCTCACACCATATTTGGCTTTGCCCCTTAAGTTTGTTCCATCGTCTTTTATACAGAGCCAACATCCCCCCAGAACTCGGTCTGTAGGAACTTAGGGCAGTTTGGTGCCTAAATCCCACTGAAAGTTTGGCACTTAGCAGGCTTTTGTGCCTTTGAAAAGCTTCCCCTTATTGTCCTTTGTGCCTCGGCCTGCTACTGGCTGCAGCTTTACACTGAAGATCAGTTTTTTCCTCAGAAAGGGAGAGAGTCAGAGACTTCACTATTGCTATTGATTTTATCTGGACGATGTTCAGGGTTTCATACTAGTGCCCATCACCATAGTATCCAAGATAATACTTCTGCGTCCACCTACTTCCATCATCTCCCTTCCACATTTCCAGTCAGTCCTCAGGTCCCAGGAATTAATCCTTTTTACTTTAAAAAAATATAAAGCAAGATTGCTCTCTTTCCTGTCTGCCTAAGGCCTTACTGCTCTATTTACTCCTTCTATATGCTTGTTTCCTGTGGTTTCAGAAATACCTGCGGTCTTTCCCAGTTCTGCAGCTTATTCTTTGTTGCCATCTCCGACTTGCGCCTTTGCAGCTGTCCATCCTGTCTGTCCACTGGCTCCCTCAGTTCCTTCTTCTTTAGCCACGTCTTTGTCTGACTTTCAGCACATCTATTTACCCATTTGAGGAGCTTAACGGTGCTCTTAGGCACTGCTCGGTTCTTGGGGTGTGATGTTGTTTATAAACTTATCCACAGCGAAAAAAGCGTCTCCCTGTAATTTTATCTTCTAGTGAATGAAGAGTGGTTGGAAGGCCAGTGCAAGGGGAAGGTGGGCATTTTCCCCCGAGCTTTTGTTCAAAAAAGTGATGCCGAAAACCCTGAAATCTAATTCCACAGAAGCCTAAGGACCCCAGGACGTGCAACAGTAGCGTTTAAGATGTCTCCTCTCATTAACCACTGTATACAGAGATGTTACCCTCGTGTGTAAGAAAAGCCTTAATTTTTTTTGTTTCACCTTTTGGTTTGCCCCAGCTCTTATTTAAACATGTCCCAGTTAGCACCTTGTTTATGAACCATCTCCCAGCATGGAGACCAGCCACTCAGTCCTCCCTGAACAGTTGTGCTTTTAGACCACTTGAGAAGCAGCAGCTCTCCCCACATCTATTCTGCCTCTGGCAAGAATCAGGAAACCGCTTCTCAAAGAGGGCAGTACTGTTCTATTTATGGCACTGCCAGCAAGAATGGAACAGGAGCTGGCGGTCAGGAGCGAAGGATCAGGACAGGTTAATCCTGCCACATCATTAGTTACCTGTCAGCATCCATAACTCTACCTCTCCCTTTCCTTCTTCCAACATGACTGTCTTTTTTCTGCTCCATCATTCAATAAAATGGCTCTTCTTTCAGTGCTTCACCTTCACTGACCAGCAGCTGGGATTTCTCAAAACCCTTGGGAAGGCACCTTTTCTCATATCAGAGCTACTTCCCTTCTGGTAGCACAGGAGCTATGGATAAACTTACTGTCAAGTCTCTGCACTGATATTTACACTATTGGGTGTCCTACACGTTTTATGAGGCAATTTCCCCATTCTAAGTACTAACATGTATGTTCTGGAAAGTCCCCACACTCCTACCCATAGAAATATTGATATTTGTTTTCAAGTGAATTTATTGTTCTTGAAAGATGTCTGAAACAGAAGCATGAAAGCTACCACATCACTACAGTGCTGGCTCGCCTACACTGCCCCACTAATGTGCCTCAAACCTGACAAAGGTACTAACCTCAGACAAGGCAATTCAGTTTCCAAAGCTCATTTAAGAATTGGCCCCACATTGTTACTATGACAAGAACAGTTCTATCAAGGATGGCGTAGACACCTGTGCCACTAGGACTTGAACTGAGACCAAACATCCATCTGGTAGTAAGGACATGGTCAATGCCATCCTGATGTGTATATGGACAAATGGCCTGTGGACAAAAGGCTCCACATCTCTCTATCAATCCCCTACCATCCCAAACTTTATTGATTCACATACCACCTTCAAAAGACAGTTAAAAGTACCACATGAAAATTTCTCCTTCTGTGCACATTTATTTTAGACCTTATTAGGCTCAACTGAAGTATTTACAAACTCAGTAAAATAAGTGGTGAATTAGGCTGATGGAGATCTTCCTGGGAATGTCTGAGAAAGGAGTTTGGCTGTGGGAGTGTGGGCGTTAGGTTAGAGGACAGAAGATTTAGAATTGGTCAGGAATTTTTTTACAAAACATCCCGCCCTCCCCTGCCCATCGGAAAATGCCACTTTGTTGAAACCAAAATTTTCTACAGGAATGTACCAGAGTTTTGACAAAACCATCATCAGGGAAGGTCTCAGGTACAGGATGGAATTTCTGCTCAAAACCAGAGACACACCCCCTGCCCTCACACACACTAGAACAGCCTGGTGATTTGGGCATTCACCTGGATGTGGGCGATCCAGTGAATATCTAATTATTTATAGAACAGCTCCAACAGGAAACACACCCAACCCAGCATTCAAACCAGGAACCTGGGTCTCACCCATATCCCAGGTGAGTGCCCTGACCACCATGTTATTGGCTGTTTTGAGGTGGGCTCTCTTGCTCGGTTTTACACACCCTTCAAAAGAACGCGGTTCCATCATGATGCAGAATGGGGAAGTTTCAAAATGGTAAAAAAGGTTCACATGGGAGTAAAACCATTTCCTTCCCAGCTCTAATGGTGTTAGACTGAGGAGACAGGTTCTGGCTGGAGTGTAGACAGGCTCTGGTGGTGAGAAGGTGTGAGAGAGTATGTCAAAGAGCAGGGAGGCACAGAGGGGTGGGGGAGTCTTAGCTGGACATCCAGAGCTTTAACTGGACACCAAGAAGCTTCAGCCAGTTTACCCTTACTCCAAGGCTCCCGGTTCCCAGTTCCAATCTGGTTCTCTCTGAGCCAGGGAGCTGCCAGTCCCACTGCAAGCCCGGCCTCACAGGAGTTCTACACACAAAAGTCTCCTCCGAACCTGGGCCCATGACTCACATCATCTTCTTCATTAACACTTTCTGGGGCGTATGGGATTTTCCAGCCCACCAGTCTCCCTTTCTGGTCCCCATCCTAGGGAGCCTCTTTCCTGACTTCATGCTGTCCTGTACTTCTCCTTCTGGGAGTCACGTAACAGCTGGGTTTTATGTTAAGGTGGCGGCTACTTGCTTAACACCTGACCCCATTCCCCCAACTAGTCTGCGGCGCCCTTGGATTCCTGTTTCCTTAAAGGGGCCATGTCCTTGAACAGGGGTCAGCTGGGATCCCTTAAAAAGGAGCAGCCCACCCTGTTACAGCCTCACGTATCACCAGCGATGCACATCCCACAGTTTGGGAACCCCCGCCCTAAATATTTCCATCAGCCCTCAGGATTAAAGTTTAACTCATTCTCCGGGCTCTGGCAGTCTGACATAATCAGCCTTCCAAGTGAAAGTTGTGTCAGGAACTCCCTATACATCATTCTCAGTTCAGTGTTCAATAGCCCCTGTGCTATGTTTGCTGTTTGGCTCACCCATGCTGAGTCCAGTCGGAATCTCTCTGGCTCACTTAATCTTTCAATCCCACATGAATATTATATTCCTTAGTCTGAACCTTGCTCCCTTTTCTACAAAAAGAGAATCTAAATAACTTCCATTCAGTTAAACAGGAAATAAATGCTACTCACACCTGGATGGAGAGAACATGGTTTAATTAAAGGCAAAGCTGATTTCAGCAGCTGCAGGTCTTGCACAGACAGACGAAAAACACAAAAAAGCTTACGACACAAACCAGTTTCTGTTGGGAATCCCCGATCCCTACGTAACTCCGACACCGGAGGGTGGGATGGGGAATCCCGGCCCAAGATTCAGAAAACATTCCAAACACCAGATTCTCATGCAGAAATGGGACTCTGTGGCTGGGACTCTGGCACTGCTGGGCGTGAGATGGTGAATCTGGTTAGCTTGTCTAGGGTGCAAGAGTCAGTGACAGTTCAAGCACTGGAATGTTGCAGCTGCCTGGGTGCACAGCTCAAAATACACAAACTGGGAGGGCTGAAGAGAAGCACAGAAGGTTTCGGTTTGTATTCACCACCACTAGGATGGGAGCTTCACTCTTTAGAGCTTTCAAAGAAAATCTCTCTTAAAATTTCAACAGAGAACAGTAATGTTGCTAGTGCAGGGGGCAAGGGGGAGCCAGTCATACCCTAGGAAGGGCACTAAGCTCTAATCTTCCCTTTTTGTATTAATTGGGGCTGCCCAGACTCCAGTGTCACTGAGGCTCCTGCATGTGCTTTGCTCTGCAGCTGTTTCTCAGCTCAGCGATTCTGAATCATCACACGCAAAATGCCCCTCTGGCTAGCATTGCAAATGGACGTTTAGCTTGTTTCCATAACTTCCCTGGGAAACGAACAGAAATGCTGTCCTTTTTTCTATATGAGATTTCCAGTCTTCCTTTTCCCCTAATAAATAGCAAATAAAATGCTGTATTTCCCTTTCTGCGCCTTTTCAGAAGTGAACGGCGCTATGTTTTCTTCCGTGTGTGGGTTACACGCGTCTGTGATGCCTGGAATTTCACTCTGGAACTGGAGGTTTGGGGCTCAGCTGCGTGCGAGTCTGGAGTTGATGTATACCTATGGGGCTGTGTACACACCATACTGCCCAGCTGACTGTCTTCTTTACCCCATCGTGCTGGACCCATTACTTGTTTGTGGGATGACGACATCGGGAATGAAACTACGAGCATCCAGCAACGAGGGGAGAGTGGGGGTAGAAAGAAAGAAAAAACAAAAAAACCCCACTGAAAGCTCCTACCTACCTACCTACTAAAAGGAGTCAGGCTGTGAATGCACAGACTAGTCTGCCCTTTGTGAGGCTGGTCACTATGCTACAGTAAAACGTATAGGAATCAGAAACATTAATTTAAAACCCCGTAGCAGTTACTTGCTTGCACTGCAATGCCCACTGCGTCCCCCATTGTAGCTTGAACACCTACAGAGAGGGCATTTTACGCTGGAGTCTCTAACCCACACAAGGGCTGGCCAGAGCCTTTGAGTGAAGGATGAAGTGGTGTCAAGTGCCAGACTCTCCTTCATGAAACTCCTTCACTAGCCCAGGAGATAGATCCCCACCCTGTCACCACCCACCTCTGACCAGAGCAGCGACTGGGGCTTTCTTTGCTACACACTGACTACAAAGCACATTGTGTATGGAAGAATTCAGTGTGATCTTACTACTGAGACAGTAATAATAATAAAGATGTTTAGGAATAATTTCAACTACATTCTCAGTCAGCAAAGCAATCATTAATGGATTCCTATTTTATCTCCCCAAAGAGAGGAAAAGGATTGAGAAGTTCTCATTGGCTTCTCCCATCTGCCCTTCATTCTCAGCTTTTACTTCCCATGTGGCTGGGGACATGCACGATGGAGAAGGTGAGAGGCGGTGATATCAGATTACTGAGTGAGACAAACAGCAGTTCCTCTCTCCCTCCAGAGGGCCGGGGGGATAGGAGAGTTCCTGATGTTTTTTGTTGCACTGCGGACATTTCGTGCACACTCAGTGGTTGGTGGAGCACTTACGCCCTCCTGACAGCAAGGAACAGAAGAGAGGGCTGCCACCTGCACAGGACTGTGTGGGCGAGTCCTGCAGACCCAACATGCCATGGTTTATGGAGCCTTTCTTTGCAAGGATTGCCACCTCATTCTCAGTGTGGTGGATTCATGGGGCCTTGTCCACGTTGCTGCTTCTGCTTCTGCTGCATTAACAGTTGCTCCAGGGCTGACGGTCCAGGATGCATCATGGAACTGGACCAGATGGACTAAAGAAATAAAAAAGCAAGGGTCAACACTAATACCTGGTTGAGGGCCCCTTCTCGTATACATTTCCCAGACTGACAAGTCTCCCATTTTCTCCTGCCTCCCCTCAGTATTTATACCATGCTCTTCACTGGAATGGATGATTTTGTAAGTGTCAGGGTCACAGATTAGTTACTGAAAGGACTCTTCCTCTTAACACTCCTCCTTTTTTCCTGTATGCCCGTAAAACAAGTCAACGTGAACAGAAATTCCCATTGCCTTAAAACTCATCCCAGACTAATAAGCAATGGAAATGCAGAATCATTTTTTTTTAAAATAGACACAGATATGGTAAATCAGACCTAACGTTTGGATTTCTTCTAGTTCAGCCAGTCTATTCCTGGTCTATATGACATTTCAAAGTGAGGAGAGAGATTTCTACAGTGTGAGTGAACTGACACCTACAGTGACATCTTCCAGAACTGGATATGCCTAACACATTGTCTGCATTAGTAGGTTTTTGCAGCAGGAAACCTTCAGCTCATAGTACTAAGGCCTGGTCTAAACTAAAAAGTTAAGTCGACCCAGCTACATTGCTCAAGGGTATGAAAAATCCACACCCTCTGAACAACACAGTTAAGCTGATCTAACCCCCAGTTTAGACAGTGCTAGGTCTATGAAAGAATTCTTCCATCAGCTTAGCTGCTGTCTCTTGGGGAGGTGGATTACCTATGCCAGTAGGAGAACCCCGCCATCAGCATAGGTAGTGTGTATACTGAAGCGCTATGGTAGTGTAGCTGCAGTGCTGCAGCTGTGTTGCTGAACCGTTTCAAGTGTAGACAAGCACTACATTAACAGTCTGGTGCTTGGAACGCTTGACACGTATCCTGCATTAAGTCTCATCACCCAGATCTCCCCATGCCATAAATACATTTAGGAAACGGGAATTACACAACACTAAAAACTATTTTCTCCTCTTCAAGTTCAGTATACCTTCAGGCTCTCCATGAGCACAGCGGAGGAATCCTCCATAGCGGGGCCATGGGCCGCCCAGGTGCCGCTGGGAGTGCTGGTCTGGTGCCAGCTGCTCTCTGAGGAGGAGGATGTTGCTGGGAGATAGTCCAGCCCAAATCCTCCCATTGCTAAAGCAAACAGAGACTGGTTAAAAGTGTATGTCACAAAAAGGCATTGCAAATAATCAGACTAACTTGGGGAGTATTTGCCCCAGGATTGGAACCTAGCACTCACCTGGTTTATCTGTTTTCCAACGGTCTGCAATCCTCCTGTCCCTGTTGTCTGGCGTCCCAATAGGTCCAAAGTTGGAGAATGGAACAGAATTGTGGTTATGAGTTGGAGGGGAGCTTGGCAAACTGCTTGGGTTGGAGGAGTGAGGAGACTGGCTGGCTGGTGTTGAATGATCTGTTGAACAATAAATCAAGATAGAGTAAAAGAAATGTCAAAAAATTGGTAAGGGTTTTCTGCACATCTGAGAACGTTAAACTCTGCTGCAGTATCTGCAGTCACAAGGCTTTTCTCTGAGCCAGGGTCAGTTTATTCCTTATTATATTAACTTCAGGATTTGGAAATCTGCCAACTGTAATGTGAATATGCCACACCACAGTAGTAGAATAATTTTAATAGCCAACTGAACAAAACATTTGTGTGCTTACTTGAGAACATTGGAAATCTCCTAGCAAGAACTTTGTGCAGGGATTTCTAGCCAATGGAACGGAGTTCTCCAAATTTATTTCAAATATGTTTTGGGTGCAGTTTTCAGTGTTGAGCCCGTTCACAATCTGAAATGTGGCTATTTTGTAGTTTGACCAAAGCTATTGTTTTATACAAAAATGATTTCTTTCTCCACTGTCTCAATCATTGTGCAAAGAGTCTGGCATTAAGTGATGAATCATCAAATTCAGAAAGTCTGACTTATACAGCAATCTGCAATAGTCTGAAAGGAATTCAGACTTGTACTGAATACCAAGCAAGAGGTGTTGAGGAAGTGTGGAACATTAGCAGATCTACCTGGTAGATGAGATAATGTTACCTAAGGATAGAGGAGAGCCCTAACATAGGGTAGTGGGAGGCCACTTAAATGAAGAGGCGAGGTGATAGAATGCAGAATGGAGGGTCTTGCCATAAGTCCTACTGGAAGAGACCACTCTGCAATTGCATCTTTTTAGACTGAGAAAAACTTCAACCCTCACATCTCATCTAGCACCCACCACTTCTGTTCTGCTGCACAAATGAACCTCTTCTGCAGCTGCTGCCATTTGGAAGAGCGTTCCCATCTCCTGGCTTCAGCTTGTCATCTTCTGAAATAATTTTTTTCTCTCTCTTGCCTATGCCTCTTGATTTAGCTCTCCTTTCTACTCTAACGGTATTACTATATTATGGTCTTTAAAAGGTGACCTGTAAAGGAAAAATGTGTGCGTGCATTTTTCTGCCTCTTTGTGATGTATTAAAGTAGCGCTCCACCCTATTTCCTTTACTTTTGAAACATCAGGACCAAGAAATCTAGTCTTCCCTGATTTGTCTGAAGGACTTCTTGGAGGACTAGGACAGAAGGAGCAGGTGTGTCTGAATCATTAGAGCATTTCTCCCAAATGTTTGTCAGGAATTAAGAGTTAAATAAGTGTTAACAAAATAGCTTGAAAAATGGACTACAATTTCTTGCCCCACTCAGTTGCTCAGGTTTTTCTCTCTCTTTTAATGTCAGAACCCTGTAATTCTCTGGCATTTATGGTCCTCCATCAAAAAACAGGGTACAAAAGATAACAAAGAGCAAGCAGTAAGAGACTTTGAAAAAGACTTTCAGGCCTCCTTTATATATTATAAAGAAGCAAACAGAAATTTTTCATTTGCAGGTCACATTTAACAGATAATACAATATATATCCTAATAGGTATAATAGGTACAGAAATAGCTTATGTGCAGCCTTCTGAACTACTGTGCAGGAAATAAGCCATATCAAGATTATTACCTGAGCTTGCTGGAAGGGATGGAGACCAGGGTGTCCCTTCAAAGAGAGAATATAGTGATGTCTCCTGATGGGCCATTGAGGGAGTGACCTCTGTTTTTGTGCTGGTATTCAGGTTTTTCCCATATACCTCATTGAACATGCTGCTGTTTGGATATCTTTCCTGCAATATTAAATAGAGTTTAATCTGAGTAACAGACTTATTTGAAACATTAAGGCTGTAGAAAGAACTTGTGGGTGTGGGTTAAAACACTTCCTGAACTCCATGTTTATTCCCCCCTTACCCCATCTCCTTTATAATCATTTTACTTATATAAACTCCTATCACTTCCTGAATCATCTCCCCAGCTGTACCACAAAATCCTAACTAGGTCTGTAACTGGACAGTGGACCGTGCTCACAGTCCTTAGTGGGAAACATGCAAGCAACAGACGATGAAAAGAAGGAAAGATACACACACTAAGGGTCAAGCCTGGGGCCCTACATAGGCAAGACTCCCAGTGAAGTCAACGGGAGTTTTGACTGTTGGTCTGTAGCATCAGGCCCTAAGAGGTGACAAAGAAGGAACAAACAAATGAGACAAGGGGACCAGACAGTGTGTCTAATAGGTTAGAATGGAAAGACCCCAAAACCATCTACCTATAAGGAATAAGATTACAGCTGGGAATTCCTTTCCAGCTTGTGTCCATTTTTGGAACTAGTGTAACCACCCTGATTCTATAACATGACCAGAGCTGAATGGACGTTTCCAATACTGAAGGGCTAAGAGTTGTTGGTGTTTACATACCTGGTTTAGGGAGAAGCCAGTGAGGGACAGGAAAGAAGATGACTGAGACATCAGCTCCGATGGTTTTTCTAATAGGGACTTCTTCAGAGATCAAAAGGGAAATGTCATTAGATGTTTATTGTATTTGTTAAAGACAGAAAGCACATTATGCCACATTAAGGACAAGTTGTTTAATCACCAGAAAACTTTAAGCAAGGTGTTTATCAAAACTATTTTACAAATTATTTCCCAACATTGGGATGAAGCAAATATTGATACATGCAGAAGAGTGTCACAAACCCATCACATTAACTGAAATCCACTTAATGCCTCAGCACCAGCAACTACACCAAGTTTGAGGTGAAATCTCAACCAAACTCATTTAATGATTTATCATGCTGGATTAGGCCACTGGTTTATCAAGTCTGGTATCTTGCTTTTGGCCTTCCTCAGTACCTGATACTTCAGAGGAAGGCAACCCCCTCTACCAATAAAGAAGCCAACTAATTGTGCAATGTTATATATTAGGGGAGCAAGAATGGGAGAGTTTTATGCCCATTCCCCCAAACAATCAGTTTATCTCTTTGGCATGAGATTTTATCATCTTTATTTGCAGCTGTGCCAAATATGTTAGCTGTCACAAGATAATTCAACTCTTCTAAAGAAATATATACATCTACTTCCTGAAGCATCAAGGTGTGACTATGTGGCGTGTGCTTTTTTTATTGGTTTTAAAACACTCCTTTAATGTCAAGTGTTCTCTTGTTCTCATCACAGCATGGGGTGAGGAGGAAGAACTGATCAGTTTTTACGATGGCAGGGTTTCCCAAACCTTCATAAGTGGGGAACCATTTTATAGACCACTCCCCTACCAGTCAATTATCTGGACCAATTCCCCTCCCACATGTAATCATGTAACAGCCTGTGAAGGAGCAGAGACTGCTGCCAGGCAAAGCAGGGGTTAAAGAATACCTGTGGGTTCAGCTAGCCCTGCCCTGTTATACCTGCAGCCAATGCCAGGCCTGGATGGGGGAGAAAAGAAGGGAGCCTGGCTCAGTCTGGGGCTGACTGGTGAAGAGGCAGGAGCTCTCTGTATGCCTGCCTGAAGGCACAGACCAGCAACCTGCCTGCCAACACAGCCACTGGAGGCAAGTAAGTCTTCCCCTGCCAAGGGGAACCTGCAGGCAAGCCCCAACTGTGCGAAAACTGGACTAGTGGGGCCATGCCCCAAACTAAAAGGACTTGCATATGGAACAGCCCAGGAAAGCCCTCCTGAAGCCATCCTCACAGCTGGAAGGAAGGTCCATCTCCTCTGCTTAGGGGTGAGCAACACTGGACCCTGGGCCAGAACCTGAGGGAGCAGGAGAGGTCAGATCCCCCTTCAGCCCTCCCTAACCAATGATCTAGCCACTAGGCTGTCTGGCCACTGAAGGCCCTATCACACACCCCTTTAGGAACTATAGGAATTACTTGCATTATGTTCTGTATGTTACTCTAGATCAGTGGTCACCAGCCGGTCGAGACTCTCCCAATCGATTGTGATCTCTGGTGGCGCAGTGGGGCTGCTGCTGAGGTAGGGTCCCTGCCTGCCCCCATGCCACTCCTGGAAGCAGCCAACACGTCCCCGCAGTCCTGGGGGTGGGGAGCAGAGGTCTCCGCACGCTGCTCCTGCTTGCAAGCACCACCCTTACAGCTCCAATTGGCTGGGAACCAGGAACTCTGGCCAATGGGAGCTGTGGGGGCAGTGCCTGCAGAGAGGGGCAGTGCACAAAGCCCTCCTGCCTCCCTGGGACTGCGCTGGCCGCGTCTGGAAGCAGCGTGGGGCTGGGGCTGCCCAAGGTAAGTGCTGCTCCCTTCAATGGGCACATTATGAATGGCTCTGCAGCATTAAGACCAGGAGTAGCATGAGTATAGCAGGCCCAGCTATGCTGGACCAGCATTTCTCTTCCACCTCCCAACCTGCAGCCTCCCGGAGCCAGCCCCCACTTTCCTGCACCCTGTACCCACTCCTGCACCCCAATACTGTGCCCCATCCCAGGGCCCCCTCCTGCACCCAAACTCCCTCCCAGAGCTTATACCCCTCACCCCCTCCTGCCCCCCAACCCTCTGCCCCAGGCTCCGCCCGGAGCCCCCTCCCACACTGAGAACCCCTCGGCCCCAGCCCAGAGCCTGCACCCCCTCCCAAACCCCAACCCTGTGAAAGTGAGTGACAGTGGGGGACAGCAAACAACGGAGAGAGGGGGATGGAGTAAGTGGGGCGGGACAGATCCTGGGTTGCCATTAAATTCAAAAAGTGATCTTGGGCGTAAAAAGGTTGGAGACCACTGCTCTATGTATTTAAGTTTATTATAAAGCAGTTCAGCAGCTAGAAACAAGGAGAGCCAGTACAATGCCAGCAGTCACCCTCCACAGACAGCAGGGAATCTCTTGTCATTTTTAACTTTACACCCCTCAACTGAGTCCCCACTAGTTTTTCTCCCTTCTGCTCTACGTAACTGGTAGTATTGAGGAGTTAGCAATAATGCACCTCAAACCAGCACGAGGTGTTTTGGCATGATGTGCCTGTTTGGAACGGAGAGTGAATGTGAATCAATTTTCAGGAAGTTGGATCTATCCACATAATACAAACATGTATGTGCCGGTGTGCAGCAAGTGCCACAGAGTTCAGGATGACTGTGTAAGTCACAAATGAATTGTGTGAGACAAAATTAAAATTAAAATTGGTGCATCACTCAATACCTTGTTAAGTTCATAACATCTCAGTATGGTTGTCCATTATATTTTTTTGTTATATTTAAAATAAAATCCTCTGGATTACACTGCAGCCTGCACTGTAGTCCTTCCCTAGAATTTAGGCCTTCCTATCAGGAACATCTTTGGGCTTGGCTACACTTACAAATTTGCAGCGCTGCAGCAGGGTGTGAAAACACACCCTCTCCAGCGCTGCAAATTGCGGCGCTGCAAAGCGCCAGTATGGTCAAAGCCCCAGCGCTGGGAGCGCGGCTCCCAGCGCTGTCCGTTATTCCCCACAGGGAGGTGGAGTACGGACAGCGCTGAGAGAGCTTTCTCCCAGCGCTGGCGCTTTGACTACACTTAGCGCTTCAAAGCGCTGCCGCGGTAGCGCTTTGAAGTGCAAGTATAGCCATAGCCTTAGTGTTTGATCCTGTCAGCTGACCAGGAATTCCCCTGTCAGTTTTCATAGTAAGCAGATGCTAGCTTATTGGGTTTTGCCAGGGTGACAACTTGATACTTTGAAAATGTTTTAGAATTCAGACAAATACCAAACTTGGCAATTCCACACCACTTAACCGGCACATGAACTAAGCTGGCCTTCCTCCACTTCTTAGCAAAGATTAGTTTGAATACTGGGGGAAATAAAAGCTTTAGAAGGGGGGAATTTGTTTTATATTTGTGCTGCTGGTTGTTCAGAATTGTGTGAAGACTTTGTTTCTTTGATTTATTGTATGTTATGTATGAATCAGAGGCTCCCAATGCATTCAGAAGTGCCTCTTCATTTTATGAATCTAAGTATTACTAAGACTTCATTATTATTACAAGATATTCTACAGGGCATTTAACTAGTCAATTGTAACTTTAAACTACAATTGCCATTAAAAAATATGAAAATGCTTTTTAATTGATATTCTATTACCAATTCACAACCTTCAGCAGTTTTCAATGGTTCTCCCGGTCAATGTCAATTAAGAAGGCTCTAGTATGCTATTAAAACATAACATTCAAGATTTCCCACATTGACAAACCTTATTGTAATCTACAATACTGAAAGTTAACCTTATATTCTTTATCCACATACTTCCAATTCTTTTCTAAAAAGTATTTTCTTCCTTCTGTGATCCTTTTGCATTTTTAAAGGATTAGTTTTTTCATATGATGTAACATATAGAAGGGATGAAAACAATATGATTTTACATATGGATAAAATAGAACCTTGTGAGTAACCACGCCCATTCCACTGTGGAAGGCATAGTTTTATAGATGCTCCATCACTGTTTTGCCTGTGGACTTAACACTTTTAACCAAAGCAATTATTTTGAATTCTGAACAAGCCAAGAGTCCAGGAACTGGATCAATAGCTACTCTATTCTTTATAAATCTCCTCCTCAATTATCCTGAGCTAATGAGCCATTAGTTTGTTTAAACTCCCAGGCAGAGACTAACTCAAAAAGGGAAAACAAAATTTCACACATCTTACAACTTCACAGAAAAAAGATGCCAGAATTAGAGCGAGAAGCAGCAGATTTAAGTCAAATACATACAAAGAGGCTTCGTCCAGGAAGAGAGGCGAGAGGCCCCAGCAGAGCTGGGTAAAGATCAGGAGGATTAGAGAAAATCAGCTCTTCCTCCTCCTCCAAGGCAGCCAGACTCTTTAACAGGTCCGGAGGAAGCAGAGGGGAGCTCTTGGGGTCCTAGTGACAGAAAGGAGCACAGTCAGATGCAGCAGAGGAGGGGAAAAGAAAAAAGCAAGAATAGGAGTCAGAAGGGAAGCCACAGAAAGAGAAGAGAAGCCGTAATAACCACAAATAAGGCAAGACATAATAGTGTCCAGAAGACAGGAATATTATAAAGCAGTTAAAAAGGCAGCATGCAAAAGAAGCACAAGACCAGCGCAACATAAGGAGAGAAACCAGGAAGAGGGGATGGAAAGAGAATGCTGAACTGATAACAAAACTAATATCTTGTCCTTGTGCATATTCAGCAGACGGATGCAGTTTTACATTAAGTTGAAGTTTTCAGTCAGAGACTGGTAACTAATTTAGAGAATGTCCTCCCTGTTATATTAGTGACCTACAGACTAATGGATTCATTCCACATTTTGTAAGGCAAGGAAAACCCGGATCTGAAGTTTGGTTTTCTGATAAGAAAAATCACCATATTTTTTCTATAGCCAATCTGTGTTTTTGTTTTTAAGTTGTAAACAAATTACATTTCTGTTTCGGTTATTTTTTATGGTAAAGTTTAGTTTTCATGAGAAAAACATTTCCACCTCTAATGGCCCACAACTGAAGGCACCATTGGGCAAAAGGAGGTTTCCCTACCTGGGGAAGGGGGAGTGGACAGAGTTAGCCTTCTCACATTGTGTGTTTAATCATTAAATCAGCCACAGGTAGGTTGCGTGGCATAGTCTCTGCTCATGCTTCAAGCAGCCAAATCAAAAGTTGCAGCATGGATGAGATCCATGGATGGGGGTGAGGAGATCAGGACACTGGCACTGTTCCATCTAAAAACACAACCTGACATTAGGGCATGAGGCAGTTTCCTGGTCACTGTCTAGCTCTTCTCCTTCAGGAACTGAACTGACCTCTTAATCCTCAGTACACTCACCCAAGTACACCTGACCCCCAGGTTAAAAATGGAAACCAGGTTTCTGCCTCAGTTTCCTTTAAGCAATACCAAAAAGCATTTGCACCCCAGACATCTCTTCTGGAGAACTAACAGAACAGAAATTAACCACAATATTTGTAACAGCAATATGAGGGCACAACTGGATGAGCAGAAGCAAAGGATGAGTCTGGCAAAGCAATGGACCAGGCAAGCAGGTCACCCATTCTGTTTGGTGGGGTTTAAAAGGAAACTGAAGCAGGAGGCTATTTTTTAATTTCCAGCCTAGGTTGGATGTGTTGGTGAGTCAATGCACCGAAGGTATCACGTGCAGGTTAGCAGCTTGTTTAGAAGGCAGTAATTAAATTTCAATTGTTTGAACAGGTTTTTTGTTCTTTGCTCCTAGACAATAGGATCTCTCTCAACCTGGTCTATCACTAACAGGGTCTCTTGCAAGAGGGAGGGGAGCCTGTAACCAAAATCAGAATGTGGCATGAATTCTCCATTTTCCATCAAGCAGCAAATTCTTGCTTTAGTGCAGAGGTTAATGTCACTTCGACACTGAGTGCAACTGACAGTACCCTGAACCAAAAGTTTCCCCAAGAATATGCTCCCATATAATTAGACCAACTGAGTGGCAAATCCAGTACTGGTGGCTGGAATCTCAAGTGAACCACTCTCCAGAAGGCAGTACAATATCGTATTATCCCTGTTGGGGGGTAGACCAGAAACAGGCCCACATTTAGGCATTTCTTGCTAGAGGATATGGCCAAAAATTGGAGTTTCACATTTAGGGACATCAGAGTCTTGCTGATGATCTTCACCACTTAACAAAATAGTATGTTTACCTCAAAAGCCATCCTGGGCACAGTGTCCTGCTCTGGGCGGAAGACTCCTTGTGGTCGTTTCCCCCTGCGATCCATGTTAGCCTGTTGTGCCATCACTACCCTATTATCAGCCATGCCATAGGAGGAGTCCCAGTAAAACTCTGGCATCTTGATTTCTGAGGGGTTGTGGTTATATGGCTCCATGGGGAAAGGCTTCATTTTTTTCTCCAGAGGCTGCTGCTGCATCACAGGAGGCTGTAATGACTGTTCAAACAGTTTTAGGGGATCCTGGGCCTGAAGATAATAGGGCTGCTTTACAGGCATGATCTTTCCCAGTGGGCCTTGGACTTGAGGAGGATTCCAGAGATGCTTTGATGAGTCTGCCTGCGGATACTAAAAGAGATGCACACTTTCACCATGAGGCATAAACAATGGAATACTACCATAAAGGTTAACTGAGCGACTACCTGTTCTATTCAGACGTTCATTCCTGGTGGCCATGCCCGCTGGTAGATTACAGATTCTCCTTTTATAAATCCCAGAGCATGTTTCTCTCAGTTCTTATTCACCAAAGTTCAGAATTTCAGTGAGCACTCACTTCACACTCCCTACTCAAGCTCTGAGGTAACACCTGAGAAATGTCATCTTCATTTCAATTTGAAGACTTCACAGACCTCCAACCGAGGTGCTGACTCAGACCTCCAATTGAGGTGCCTTGGGTGGAGGTGGAGTCTCTCTCAGCTACAGATTTTAGATGAGCAATGTTCAAAAGGAGATTTCTCAAGTGCTGAGTGTATAACTATTGGATGGCAAGGAACCAGCGTTGTGATGCATTTAACTAAAAAGGATAGGAGGGAATAGTTATGGGGAAAGATCCAGAGCTACCCTCCTTAGTTAGGCAGGAAACCACCTGGCTGTCTAGAAAAGCCTAAAGCAGAAACATCTGGTCGAAAAGATCACCTTTTAGGCATCTGTACACATATGC
Organism: Mauremys mutica; assembly: GCF_020497125.1. NCBI lineage: Eukaryota > Metazoa > Chordata > Testudines > Geoemydidae > Mauremys > Mauremys mutica. The sequence continues at coordinate 55,147,148 of NC_059079.1, forward strand.
AGAAGAGAGAATACAGAATACATTGTCTGCCATACGAAATACTTCAGACCTCAATAACTAGCTTTAATTATAGAGCCAATAGTCCATAGCACCAAGCCCTATCCTCCTGCATACTCTGACCATACTATACTGGCCAAATTTTTCAAAAATAGGAGCTTAAAGTCCATAGTCCTAAATCCATATTTAAGTGCCTAAAGGCAGGATTTTCAAAAGGATCTAAGTGACTTCTGGGCACAAGTCCTATTGACGTCAATGGGACCTGTGCTCCTATTTTTAAAAACATTGGCCACTGCATCCTTCCCTTTCATGGATGCTTGAAGAATTTTATAGTTCTTATGTTTTAAGTTTACCTGCTGGAATCCAGAGTGGTGTGGTGGGCTCTTCCTTAGGGCCTGCACAGCTTTTGTAGGGGACTGTTGTTGCTGAGCCAGAGCTTGGACCTGTAATTGGCTTGCAGACTGTGCTGTTGCCTGAGCTGGTAAGGATGTAAGGGGTTGCTGGGAAGGTGGTGCTGTCTGTTGAGGTCCCTGGTTCATTGGCCCTGGTCCAGAGGGCCGCTGCTGGCTGTAAGGAATGTGGGACTGTTTCCCACCTTGCACCTGGTTTCCTGCAGAGGAGTGAGCTGTAGGCTGAAGAAAGCTTCCTGGAACAGAAACACCACCTGGGAAGGTGTAACCTGAGCTCATGGAGAAAGCCACAGGAGGAGGTATAACGTATGCTGGAGGTGGGAACCCTAGAAAACATAAAAACACATCTTTAACCATTAGGAAGCCACATGTCTTAAGCAATGCAGGATATGCATCATGGTTTTCTATTTTCTGTGTTTCAGTCATGAAGACTATAAATATGAGCTGTAATTCCACATTTGTGAGACTTTGTATTTTCCCTAAATGACGTCCACACACTTTCAAAAATCAGGGGAAGGGGTTTGATAATTTTATAGGGAAGTTCTATTTCTGAATTTTTTTAGCTACCCTTCCAGTTACTGGTTATGGTCAACTGGAGAGACCCCCTGAAATTTCTCCACACTAAAATTAACCTATTTGTTTCTACTTTTTCTCCATCTCTCTTGCCTTCACCATCCTGAGATTTTCAATCTACTACTCTCAGGGCACTCCTCCATCCCACATTCTGTCTGATACTGAATCACTGCAATGCTGGAGGGAGGACTGGCAACCTATCAAGCTGCACCCCATGCCCAGGTAGTCTCCAGTCCCTGACAATTTATTCAAAGAGTAAAGTGGGTACAGAACTAAGTCCTCCTTTTAGCAAGACTAAGGCTACGTCTACAGCTTATGCCAGCATAATTTATGTCGCTCAGGGCGGTGAACAACCCATCCCCCTGAGCGACAAATTATGCTGGCATAAGCGCTCATGTGCACAGCACTATGTCGGCAGGTGAGCTTCTCCCACTGGCATGGCTTCTGCCACTTTCAGAGGTGATTTTATTACGCTACCAGGAGAGCTCTCTCCTGTCAGCATAGTGTCTTCACCACCCATGCTGCAGCCGCACAGTTGCATCAGTGCAGCTGCACCACTGTACATGTAGACATGGCCTAACTCTTCTTTTCTTGCAGTTCATATTGTTGCAGTTTGGGGAGGAAGACAAGGGACTGAAGCTGTTCCTCCCAACCCAGATTTTCAGTTGAGTTTAATGTAAGAACTGATGATCCTCTTTCTCCATCCCCACTTTTGGTCAACTGCTACTTGGAATAGCTACAGCACCACTTGGGGAAGGTGGGCTCTGCAAGTGCTCCATGGGCAAGCAGCATGGAGATAGTGCTGCAAGATCCCTTTGTTTATGTGGATAAACCAAAGCCCTGAGAAACAGCAGCAGCAAATCATTAAACATATTTAGACAATACATCTTAACACAATTATTAACACCACACCTTCTTCAGTGGAAATTTGACTGTAAAGCAGATAAAATATAAAAGATCAGCTATGCAGTTATGAGAGTATTGTATACAGAGACAAGATGGGTGAGGTAATATCTTTTACTGGGCCAACTTCTACTGGTGAAAGAGACAAGCTTTCAAGCTTACACGGAGCTCTTATCCAGGTCTGGGAAAGACACTCAAGGTGTCACGGCTACATACAAGGTGGAACAGATTGTTTAGCATAAGGAGTTAACATGTTGTAAGTGACTATTCAAAATGAAGTGGGCAGTTAATACTTCTGCAGTCTCAGGACAAAGGCGGGTTACTAGGTTATAGATTGTTGTAATGAGCCATAAATCCAGTGTTTTTATTGAGTCCATGATTGTTAGTGTCTAACAAAGTTATGAATCTAAGCTCCCAGGCTCATCTTTTGAATACTTCACTCCTAAGTGAAGCATCTTTGCTTAAAATCCTGTTTTACTCAGTTTGTCATATTATAAGTAAATACAAGAGCAGACTACAGTAGTTTCATGTTATAAAGTTAGAAGCTTGTCCTTCAACAGCAAAACCTAAGATGTGCTATATTTGCATGTAAACCATACAGACATCATGACATGGAATGTAATTCCAAAATATAAGGAACCCTATTTATCTCACGTTTCAGTTCAACTACAACCTCTGGTTATTATGCTTTAAGTCAGGTCCATAACCTGAAATGATAATTTTACTAAAACTGTTGCTGCCTTGAGGGATGCTTCAATATATCTTTCATCACATGAATTTCTATGCAGTTAGTAGTAAAGATGAGAATCAGCTGATTTACCTGGCCGACTGGGAAGAGGAGGGAAGGCTCCTGGGTGATGAATGGGGATGAACTGGGAGTTGCTTGCCTGGCTTGGAGTCTGAGTTACTGGTGTTTTCCTGGCTTCGGACACCGGAGTTTTCCTCATCTCAGTCTGAGATTTTACCTATATCAAAAGAAATCACACAAAAATAGGTTTCAGAGTAGCCGCCGTGTTAGTCTGTATCTGCAAAAAAGAACAGGAGTACTTGTGGCACCGTAGAGACTAACAAATTTATTTCAGCATAAGCTTTCGTGGGCTACAGCTCACTTCTTCACAAAAATAGTTACAGAATTTTTGTCAGCCATCCACATCATCTCAGCTCTGAAATGGAAGGCCCAGATTGAAATATATTCACTCTGTCCAGATAATCGGAGGGGAAGAATGGTCCAAGTAGTTAGGGCATGAGGACTTGGGAGATCCACAAGCTTCCTGTGCAACCTCCTGCAAGTCACTTAGCCTGTCTGTGCCTCAGTTCCCAGTCTGTAAAATGGGGACAGTAGTACTTCCCTACTTCACAGTGTATAAGAACAAATGCAGTCTGGAAAAGAAGCTGCAGCAAGACTTCTCCCAGTGTATTACTCCATCCTAAATTATGCAGTATATATGCAAGGCCCTATATTTTATGCAGCACATTTGACCCAAATTATTTAAAAGGTCCCTCAGGACAAGCCTCCCTAACCCAACACCAGTTCTTTTCCACTCTCTACTCAGCCCCATCCAGCACAGTATCTTGTGTTATTGGATATTAAATTCCATTCTATGCTGCCCCTACATTTTCAGGTTGTGACGTGGCACTCTATATGATTTTATGAAAATATGCTAATAAGTGTGAATATAATGTAACTGGAATACACTTAATGCAAAAGGTCTCTTGTAAGGTATCATTACAAAACTTACAATCTACTGAGTGTGGTTGTCCTATTTGTATGTATGTATCATTACTGTATCTGAAACTAGAAATATAACTCTGAGGGCCTACTGTAATTATGCAAAGTGTGGGCCATTAATGGTGGTTTGGAATCTTGATGGCTCCAGTCAACCAGGACAATTGACTGTGGGTGGCTCTGTTTGCAGGCAGGCTTTCCTGTGAGTCAGGCTGGGAGGCATGAGGGCTTGAAGTCTTACAGTGACATGTGATCACATCACCTCAACTTGACTCCATCTTTAACCCGGTGCTTTTCCATTTAGGAGGAGGGGGTGGGAACCCAGAGAGGGACAAAGGATTCCCACCTTATACAAAAGATATAAAAGGGGGTGGAACAGAACAAAGGGGGCAGCAATCATGAGAAATCCACTAGCTACCACCTGAGCTGGAACAAGGGCTGTACCAGGGGAAAGGATTGTGCCCAGATTAGGAAGGTGTCCAAGAAAAAAGGCGTGTGAAAGAAACTTATTGAAACATCTCTGAGGGTGAGATTTTATCTGTGTTCAGTTTTCTTACTATACTAGGCTTAGACTTGTGTGTTTTATTTTATTTTGCTTGGTAATTCACTTTGTTCTGTCTGTTATTACTTGGAACCACTTAAATCCTACTTGTTCTATTTAATAAAATCACTTTTTACTTATTAACCCAAAGTATGTATTAATACCCCGGGGAGGACACACAAACAGCTGTGCATCTCTATTAGTGTTATAGAAAGCGAACAATTTATGAGTTTACCCTGTATAAGCTTTATACAGTGTAAAACGGATTTATTTGGGGTTTGGAACCATTGGGATTGGGTATCTGAGTGTTGGAGACAGGAACACTTCTTAAGCTGTTTTCAGTTAAGCCTGCAACTTTTGTGGGACATGTTTCAGAGCTGGGTCTGTGTTTGTAGAAGGCTAGTGTGTCTGGCTCAAACAAGGCAGGATTCTGGAGTCCCAAGCTGGCAGGGAAAACAGGCTCAGAGGTAGTCTTGGCAAATCTGGTGGCAGTTCCCAAGGGGGTTTCTGTGATCCAATCCCGTCACATAGGTAGCTAAAGGTTTTGTACTGCATGATGAACATTTAGATTTGGGGAAACAATTATGTAGCAGATTCAAAGAATTATATAAGACTAAGGGACTGAATAACTACTTTATACACAGAGCCTTGAGTATGTGTGATGCGCATCAAAATGCACACTACAATGTCTAGCCACTCACTTCCTCATTCTCATGCAATACAAAGTTACTTAGTTTCCAGTGCTACACCGTACAGGCATAGAGGTAAGAGCCATTCAGAAGTCATAAGGCTGTAACACAAGGGCCTACAGGACACAAGCCTGTATCACAATAAGCTTTACATAACTAAGGCCTAGGCATAAAGTGTTGATGTAGGTAGTTACCGGGTAAGTTGTCTTTAATCGACAGTTTGACCTTAAGTCACAAGATAAGTATTACAGTAAATGAGAGTGGTATGTGATGGGAAAAAGCGAAGTGAGGTACCACAAAAGTATATTTTGGAAATTTTAGGGAAATTTAAAAGGATGTTGAGCTTAACTAAAAACTAACAGATGATGTCATTGAAAGAAAAGTTGAGTACAATTTTGTCCAAGATACTGTAAACACTCATACACACGAGTAACTTTAAGCAAAAGTAATCCCATTGAAATAAAAATTCTTTATCTATCGTAAAGCAGATTAGAAGTGTAAATCTTTTCCTTTGCAGGTTACCTTTATAATACTATGACGTAACAGTACCCCTCATACAGTAAACATGCTACCAGGACATGAATTTACCAGCCAGCAAGCCTGTCATTTCTTCAGCATTGGTTTACACAATATTCGTACATAAACAAAATGTCTTAGCAACATTAAGCCCAACGCAAGTCTTTAATATTACAGTTCCATAAACCACTTAATTTAAATCACTAACACAATAAGTAGTTTGATTTAGAGATTAATGGGGAACCTCAGGATACTTGGAGAAAGTCAGCTTTACATCAGAGACCATTCTACCAAGTGTCTTCTTCCCTAAGAAAATCTCCATTACACTTTCTACTGCCCTATTGGTTCATTGCTCCCAGGTGAGATAACACGGTCTAGTGCTTAGAGCAGGATTCAGGGAATCAGTCTATTCCACATTGTCATACTCTGTGTGCCACTAAGCAAGCATTTCCCTCATCTGTGAAATGGGAAAAATTACCTTTGAGAAAGTTATACAATTAGGTGCTATTAAATTTGAAGTATTATTTATCCTAAACACATTGGGCCATATCCTGTCCCTTGGCTTCATCCCCCTTGTACTGCTCTAGCTTGCAAAGGAGATGGAATGCTGCCCGAACAGGGCAGCTGGAGAGTCCCTTCAACATAAGGCTTAGCTGACTTCACAAACCCCCGTTGCTTGGACAGTTGTCTGCAGCCAGAAAACTGGCTAATATTCAATACACCAGTGTTCAAACTGCTCTGGGAAGAACAATGTACTTCCATAGTTTCTCTTAAACTGCCCAACAGCACAGTAAATACAGCCACTCACTATAAGGAATGAAACATTAAACTCCACCCAGAGAACAAAGCAGTGACCATGAGATGGTCGAGTTCAGGATCCTGATACAAGGAAGAAAAGAGAGCAGTAGAATACGGACCCTGGACTTCAGAAAAGCAGACTGACTCCCTCAGAGAACAGATGGGCAGGATCCCCTGGGAGAATAACATGAGGGGCAAAGAAGTCCAGGAGAGCTGGCTGTATTTTAAAGAATCCTTATTGAGGTTGCAGGAACAAACCATCCCGATGTGTAGAAAGAATAGCAAATATAGCAGGCGACCAGCTTGGCTTAACAGTGAAATCCTTGCTGATCTTAAACACAAAAAAGAAGCTTACAAGAAGTGGAAGACTGGACAAATGACCAGGGAGGAGTATAAAAATATTGCTCAGGCATGCAGGAGTGAAATCAGGAAGGCCAAATCACACTTGGAGTTGCAGCTAGCAAGAGATGTTAAGAGTAACAAGGAGGGTTTTTTCAGGTATGTTAGCAACAAGAAGAAAGTCAAGGAAAGTGTGGGCCCCTGACTGAATGAGGGAGACAACATCATAACAGAGGATGTGGAAAAAGCTAATGTACTCAATGCTTTTTTTGCCTCTGTCTTCACAAAAAAGATCAGCTCCCAGACTGCTGCATTGGGCAGCACAGCATGGGGAAGAGATGACCATCCCTCTGTGGAGAAAGAAGTGGTTCAGGACTATTTAGAAAAGCTGGATAAGCACAATCCATGAGGCCGGATGCGCTGCATCCGAGGGGTGCTAAAGGAGTTGGCGGATGTGACTGCAGAGCCATTGGCCATTATCTTTGAAAACTCATGGCAATTGGGGGAGGTCCCGGATGACTGGAAAAAGGCTAATGTAGTGCCCATCTTTTAAAAAAGGGAAGGAGGAGGATCTGGGGAACTACAGGCCAGTCAGCCTCACCTCAGTACCTGGAAAAACCATGGAGCAGGTCCTCAAGGAATCAATTCTGAAGCACTTAGAGGAGAGGAAAGTGATCAGGAACAGTCAGTATGGATTCACCAAGGGCAAGTCATGCCTGACTAACCTAATTGCCTTCTATGAGGAGACAACTGGGTCTGTGGATGAGGGGAAAACAGTGGACATGCCATTGCTTGACTTTAGCAAAGCTTTTGATACCGTTTCCCACAGTATTCTTGCCGGCAAGTTAAACAAGTATGGGCTGGATGAATGGACTATAAGGTGGATAGAGCTGGCTAGATCGTCGGGCTCAACGGGTAGTGATCAATGGCTCCATGTCTAGCTGGCAGCCGGTATCAAGCTGATTGCCCCAAGGGTCGATCCTGGGGCCGGTTTTGTTCAATATCTTCATTAATGATCTGGAGGATGGCGTGGTCTGCACTCTCAGCAAGTTTGCAGATGACACTAAACTGGGAGGAGTGGTAGATACGCTGGAGGGTAGCAATAGGATACAGAGGGACACAGACAAATTAGAGGATTGGGCCAAAAGAAACCTGATGAGGTTCAACAGGGACAAGTGCAGAGTCCTGCCCTTAAGATGGAAGAATCCCATGGACTGCTACAGACTAGGGACCAAATGGCTAGGCAGCAGTTCTGCAGAAAAAGACCTAGAGGTTACTGTGGACGAGAAGCTGGATATGAGTCGACAGTGTGCCCTTGTTGCCAAGAAGGCTAATGGCATTTTGGGCTGTATAAGTAGGGGCATTGCCAGCAGATCGAGGGACGTGATCATTCCGATCTATTCGACATTGGTGAGGCCTCATCTGGAGTAGTGTGTCCAGTTTTGGGCCCCACACTACAAGAAGGATGTGGAAAAATTGGAAAGAGTCCAGTGGAGGGCAACAAAAATGATTAGGGGGCTGGAGCACATGACTTATGAGGAGAGCCTGAAGGAACTGGGATTGTTTAGTCTGCAGAAGAGAAGAATGAGGGGGGATTTGATAGCTGCTTTCAACTACCTGAAAGGGGGCTCCAGAGAGGATGGATCTAGACTGTTCTCAGTGGTACCAGATGACAGAACAAGGAGTAATGGTCTCAAGTTGCAGTGGGGGAGGTTTAGGTTGGATATTAGGAAAAACTTTTTCCACTAGGAGAGTGGTGAAGCACTGGAATGGGTTACCTAGGGTGGTGGTGGAATCTCCTGCCTTAGAGGTTTTTAAGGTCAGGCTTGACAAAGCCCTGGCTGGGATGATTTAGTTGGGAATTGGTCCTGCTTTGAGCAGGGGGTTGGACTAAATGACAACCTGAGGTCCCTTCCAACCCTGATATTCTATGATTCTATGCCAAATACAGGAGCCAATATAAGTAGATGTAAGTTGCACCTTTTCCCAGCCCCCTCTGTGAGAGTTATCAACTAGCCTCTCATCTACTTCTAGTTGGATACGTAGGCCACATGTAGAGTGACTTGTAAGATGGTAAACAGTAGATTCCACTTAATGGCAATTCTGATGTTAGCAACTTCCAGTTAATGCATCCCAGCAAAATGTTGCCAATTCCATTCTCATTAACATCAATGTTAATGGGATTTGGATATTGGCAACGGCATGCCACTTATTAGCACCCCTCCCCACATCCCTTATTTTAAAGAAAGGCCCCACCGCAGGCAGATTTGTGAGGCTGCAGCCAGGAAAGGATGTGGTGGGACAGGCCTTCCCTGCTTGCAACTCCCCAAACCTGCCTGCTGCCAGTGCTCAGCCCATTCCAGTTCTTCCTTCTGGGGCTGCAGCCCAGCAAACCTCCCTGCACACAGGGACTGCACAGGCAGTAAGGGGCTATGGATAGGCGGGGAGGTTGTGGGTAGAGCAGTAACAGGGAGGGGAGCTGCATCCTGGATGTCAGCATGGCAGAGTACCTCTCCCTGTGCCTTGCCAGGGGACTGCATACCAGGAAGAAAGCACTGGGATGTGCTGATGCCTGACCCGTGGAGAGTGTAGGGGGAGGTATGGTGCAGCCTCATGAGCCCCTCAGCTCCCCATAGAAAGTCCCAACATCCAGACTGCAGCTGCCCTGCCAGAGTCAGGTTTGCATGGCTACATCCAGAAAAGGCATTTCCCAATGCCTTCTACCCTGGCTGCTGCCTTGCAAATCTGCCTTCTGCTTATTAGCAACTCTCTGATAATAGCAACTTTTTGCTGGCAGCCAAAGAGTTGCTAATAAGCGCAATCTACTATGCCACTTGAGCAAACAACTCCTTACACCCTCCTATTTTACCTGTTACACTCCTCTTTTCTGGGCTTTCCACACTAGTTATTGTACACCAACTCTGATTTCCTTAGATTGAGTGGGCCAAGATTCAAAAGTATAGGGTAAAAGCACACAAAAGACCAGATTTCACAGGGGGAGACCAGATTTCACAGTCCATGATGCATTTTTCATGGCTGTGAATTTGGTAGGGTCCCAGATACAGGTAAAGCAGTATAAGTTACATGATGGTAAGCTGATGAGAGTCTAGATGAGTGAGTTGAGTAAGCTGAAGTAACTCGTACACTGAGAGGGCTAGAAGAGAATGTAAGTTAAGGAACTCTCCCTTTCCTTATGTATGTTTATCTTTTAGTGACAGCCGTGTTAGTCTGTATCAGCAAAAACTAGGAGTTTTTGTGGTACCTTAGGATACGTCTACATTACCTGCCGGACTGGTGGGTAGTGATCGATTTATTGCGTCTAGTGTAGACATGATAAATCAATCCCCGATTGCTCTGCCGTCGATTCCTGTACTCCACCGTGGCGAGAGGCAGAAGCAGAGTCGATGGGGGAGTGGCGGCAGTCGACCCCGCGCCGTAAGGATGTGAGGTAAGTCGATCTAAGATACGTCGACTTCAGCTATGTAGAGCAATGTAGACCAGGCCTTAGAGACTAACAAATTTATTGGACATTAGCTTTCGTGGGCTATAACCCACTTCATCAGATGCATGGAGTGAAAAATACAGCAGGTAGGTATAAATATACAGCACATGGAAAAAAAGGGAGTTGCCTTATCAAGTGGGGGGTCAGTGCTAATGAGGCCAATTCAATCAGGGTGGATATGGCCCATTCCAGATTGACAGAGCCAGAAGGGTACCCAGAAGTCACCTACTACAGGACAGGCCCAACAAAGAAAGTAACAAAACGCCACTAGCCATCACCCAAAGCCCTCAACTAAAACCTCTCCAGCGCATCATCATTGATCTACAACCTATCCTGCAGGATGATCCCTCACTCTCAGATCTTGGGAGCCAGGCCAGTCCTCGCTTACAGACAGACCCCCCAAATACTCACCAGCAACTACACACCACACAACAGAAACACTAACCCGGGAGCCAATCCCTGCAACAAACCCCGTTGCTAACTCTGTCCGCATATCTATTCAAGGGACAACATCATAGGACCTAACCACATCAGCCACCCCATCAGGGGCTCATTTACCTGCACATCTACCAATGTGATATATGCCATCATGTGCCAGCAATGCCCCTCTGCCATGTACATTGGCCAAACCGGACAGTCTCTACACAAAAGAATAAATGGACACAAATCAGACATCAAGAATTGTAACATTCAAAAACCAGTAGGAGAGCAGTTCAATCTCCCGGGACACTCAATAAAAGACTTAAAAGTGGCCATTCTTCAATGAAAAAACTTCAAAACCAGACTTCAACGAGAAACTGCAGAACTGGAATTAATTTGCGAAGTTGACACCATCAAATTAGGCCTGAATAAAGACCAGGAATGGCTGGGTCATTACAAAAAGTAATTTTCCTTCTGTTGATACTCAGACCTTCTTGTCAACTGTTGGGAATGGGCCACATCCACCCTGACTGAATTGGCCTAGTTAGCACTGACCCCCAACTTGGTAAGGCAATTCCCATCTTTTCACGTGCTGTATATTATTTATACCGACCTACTGTATTTTTCACTCCATGCATCTGATGAAGTTGGTTATAGCCCACAAAAGCTTATGCCCAAATAAATTTGTTAGTCTCTAAGGTGCCACAAGGACTCCTCATTATCTTTTAGTGTAATCCTTCCCATTTCACTGGAATTTGTAAAGAACTGTCCTAGTATTTAGCCAATTTCCCCTGGTTTATTTTTGTGATGTCTACCATACTCTTACTAGCCTTGCTTCGCTTACAATTAATGAAAACAAAAATGTAAGATTGACAATTTCTTCTGTACTTCACCTCCCCACCACAAAAGAACCACCATCCTCCTTTAACCAGTTCCTTCTGGGAAAGCCTGAGCAAACAGATGGGCTTTGCAGAATGACCTAAAGTCAAACTAAAGCTGTCAGACCAATAAAGGGAGGGAATTTAATTCTAGTCTAAACATGCCACTGAAAAAATTATGCCTCCAGAGTCTGTTTGAATCTAAGACATGTCAGCTCATGACCCTCATCAGAATTTCAACTGTCAGGGGAGTGCTGAGGAGACATGCAGTCTTTAATTGTTTGGGTCCTGGCCATCTTAAGGGGTCAAGATCAACACCTTGAATTGAAACGAGAAATGAAATGTTAGTGTCATCTTTGGAATATAGATACACAACTACACTACATTCTGCATTAGATGAAGTATGAATGTTCAAGGAAGCCCTAAGAAGAGAATGAGCAGAAGACCAGTTGTCCAAAGCCACTCTCTGATTCCCTCAAAGAAAATAAATTGAATCACCGCAGAGTAAGTCTATCAATCACTGCCGAAAAAGGAGCTATATCAACATCAGATACTGTAGCAAAAGCAGCTGATGGATCTGATACACACACACTCTTTCTAGACAGCTGAAGTGATTTTTCCTAGATCCTTGGGGGTCCCTCAAAATGTAATGGTTCTCTACAAAAGAGTGGTTCTAAAACTGGCATTAGGAGTTCTAGGGTTGAGTCCATCAATGACTCCTTACCAAATATGCTCAGTTACAAGTAAAAAAAGTGGCTTATTAACTCTCAGCCTTACAACAATCTGGTATCTGCAAGTCAAGCTGTGTTAGCTGGCTCATGAACCACCAGCAGTAAGATTCTGCAAGTCAGGCCTGGTCTACACTGGGTGGTGGAGGGGTGGAGGGAGGGGGTTCTGTAGTTTCCACATCGGAGTGTTGCTCTTTTAAGATTTCTGAAAACATGCTCCACACCTCATCTCTCAGATTTTGGAAGGCACTTCAGATTCTTAAACCCTGGGTCAAGTGCTGTAGCTATCTTTAGAAATCTCACATTTGGTACCGTCTTTGCATTTTGTCAAATCTGCAGTAAAAGTGTTCTTAAATTGAACAATATGTGCTGGGTCGTCATCCGAGACTGCCATAAGACAAAATAAATGGCAGAATGCAGGTAAAACAGAGCAGGAGAAATACAATTCTCCCCCAAAGAGTTCAGTCACAAATTTAATTAGTGCATTATTTATTTTAAGAGCATCATCGACATGGAAGTATGTCCTCTGGAATGGTGGTGGAAGCATGAAAGGGCATACGAATGTTTAGCATACCTGGCACAGAAATACCTAGCAATGCCAGCTACAACACTGTCATGTGAACACCTGTTCTCATTTTCAGGTGACACTGTAAATAAGAAGTGGGCAACTATCTCCCGTACATGTAAACAAACTTTGTTTGTCTTAGTGATTGGCTGAACAAGAAGTAGGACTGAGTGAGGACTTACAGGCTCTAAAGTTTTACATTGCTTTGTTTTTGAGTGCTCTTATGAAACAAAAAAAATCTACATTTGTAAGTTCAACTTTCAAGATAAAGAGACTGCATTACAGTACTTGTATGAGGTGAACTGAAAAATACTATTTCTCTCGTTTATCATTTTTACAGTGCAAATATCTGTAATCAAAAATAATATAAAATGAGCACTATACACTTTGTATTCTGTGTTGTAAATTGAAATCAAATATTTGAAAAATGTAGAAAAACATCCAAAATATTTATTAAATTTCAACTGGTAGTCTATTGTTTAACAATGATTAAAACTGAGATTAATTCCAATTAATTTCGATTAATTGACAGCCCTAGTAAAAATGTATGACCCTAAAGTAAACAAGCCCTTGTGTACAGTAGAGGAGCTGACCTGTCAAGTCAGAAGTGCCATTTTTAACTAGTAACTTTTCAGTGTAGAACTACAATTTAAGGCACTGAACACAGCAACCAGGTCACCCTCCATTACCTCCCTTCCCCCAAGAGTAAACCTGTAAGGAAATGCCATGAATCACTTTTATATCTAGTCCCTAAATAATGCCTGTTGCTATTCTTCAATTATTAACTATTTGCATAGAAATAGCACCTAGGACCTCAGTTAGGGCTCCTTTCAGCTAGATGCTGCACATACAAAAAGCCAATCCCTGCTCCAAAGAGCTTACCATCTAAGAAAAAGGCAAGAGACAGACGCTGTACTCAAAATCTGAATGCCTTACCTGCACTGCCACATTCTGCTTTCCTGCCTCCTGCATCTTCTCCAAGCTGCATTTCTTGGTTTCATTCTTTCTCTTGTTGTCTTTCTTTCCATCATTTTTAGTAGCTGTTATTCCTTTGCTATAGTCCCTTCTTTCCCTACCCACATCTTTAGGTGGATAGATTCGCCCTTGCTCTCGGTTTACCTCTCGTGGTTTAATGTTCTCTTTGAACGTGACCATTGGTTTCTCCCCGGTGTCACAGTTGCTAAGATTTCTGCCAGTGGACAGAACTGATTTGAGTCCTGGGCTCCCATCTGTAGACAGTGGCTCTGTAATGGATGTTTCTTGTAGGACGAGACTCTCTTTGGCTTCACTAGGGTCCTCTAGTAACAACTCTGGGATTTCTGTCAAAAACAACAGTTTTCCTACTTCGTTTTCACACTGAATCAGCCTAAAAAAAGAAAAAAAGGTACTGAATAGCATGTAGTAGTCGTTTTAACCATGTAACCCATCTTCCCAAACTATAATAATGGCATGACATACACAACGAGCAAGGAGCCTGCACACAAACCCCCCAGCCTCAGTACTAACTCTATAACACAAATTACATTATACCTTCCAGGCCGATGGCACTCTTCAATATGCACACCCATCCATCATTACCCAGTCTCTACCACTTCACATACTATTGCCAGTATTGTTATTTAATTGTACCACTGTAGTACTCAGAGGTCCCATTGTACTAGATGCTTTACCACCATGTAGGAAGATACAATCCCTGCCCCAAACAGGTACATCTAAGAAACTGTGTATTTTCCACTAATTACAAGTTTCCTGAATGCCCATTATCAGCACCATGCATTCGTGCAGTGTTTTTTGGTCACTACCACAGTACAGAATATTTACTTACATATATAGTGTTCTACAATACACTAAGGCAACATATCAACATTTCCACTCAAAATGGTTAAATCTCTGGCACCTGTCAATACGACTACAGTTTACAGCAAGAACAATATACAACAGGAGCGAGAGAGAGCACCAGCAGCTGCACAGATACCTTGGCTGGTTGTCAGCAATCCATTTTCCTGTGAAGATCAGTCGTTGCTGCCGTACCCGTCGCTGCTGCCCTTCTTTGTCTCCTGTAATCCCCTGGTGGCCTTTGGAGAAATCCAAGTTCCTAATGTTGACGTAAACAAAGAATGGAAAATAAAATTAATCTCAGTTACCTCTTGTACCATAAAGGCAAACGGAGGCTTTCAAAAAGGACGATGAATTGTACAGAAAGCTATTGCAGGTTTCATTTTCAGCAGGGTTTAAAAAACTAAATACAGTTATAGAGATCTGAATTGCATTTTCAGTTGTATTACTTTAATAAAGAAGGTCTACATTAAGCAAGTAAGTTAGTGATGTCAAGTCCTTTATGACATGACAAAAGGGTGCATGATATTAGGAAAAACCGTCATATTTATTAAGACCACAAGCATAAAGGTTAACAGTAAGCGATTGGATTTAATAATTTTTCATAAGGTGTTTGTTTAAACCAACATTTTCCCCTCACTAGCCATCTCCTCCCGGCTCCTGTAGTGAAGTCATAGTGCTATTAGTACTCTGATGCTATGGAAAT
Source organism: Mauremys mutica (assembly GCF_020497125.1). NCBI lineage: Eukaryota > Metazoa > Chordata > Testudines > Geoemydidae > Mauremys > Mauremys mutica. The sequence goes on from NC_059079.1 coordinate 55,162,275, forward strand.
TATGCATATGTCAGGCATAGGAGAACTACTTTGCTACAGGATCAAACTGAAGAACAAGTTAGGCTCAGAGGGAGAAAATCCCACAACACTTCAACAGCAGCAAAGGAAACAAGAGGGCCAAGTAGTTTTTTTCATATAAATATATTCCTTTCCCAAGTTCTCAGTGTGAGTTCTCCTTTAAGATCATCACTGTTTCCGAAGCTGGATTGAAGGCTATTGAAGGAAAAATGCAAAAAGGAAAATTTAAAAATTAAAACCAGAAAAAAAGAACCCCATCCATGTTACAAGTTTTAATATGTTTTTATATACAAATGTGTTTAAAAAAAAAAAAACTTTCCCTTCCTCAAAAATTTTACTCCTGTCTGATACTGGACATGGACTCCAGTTCATCATGAAACTAGAGAGATTGGAGTCCTGCATGCAGACCACTTTTTACTTATTAAAATTGTTTGTAAGGAGAGCTACATTCATCTGTACTTGCTGTGAAAATAGGGTTAGTGCAGAATGTCAGTATCTCCCTACCACAAAGTCTTCATCTCAGTACTTCACCACTAGTATGGGTAAAGCATCTTTCAGCTGCCACTCACCTGAATGAGGGTCTCAGAGCCAAGAATCCCTGCAACTCAAATTCCTCTGGAAGCGGGGTAGCTGGTGAACAATCAGACAGGAAAGAATATCAGTAAACAAAGCCTGAAATATGCTGCACCAGTAAGGTTATGGACATCCAGTCACCCAAACAGTACAGCTCACACTACTAGATAAATTCTGTACTGATCACGCTGTGGGATCTATAGGCAGTGAAGGATAGATAAAATGAAATACAATATGCTCAGCACAGGAAAGAGCAGTTTGTAAAATATTCACATTCTAAGTGTACTAATACTGGAAGGTGCTTTATTCTACTTTCATATCCAACCATGACACCCCAACACCAATGATGCTAGAGACACTTCCGCCCCTCCCCCCCACCTCCCTTTCACACAACAGTCTAAGGGCATCCTTACCATTAGTGCTGGAAAGATCTTCCTCATGGGGCTGGAAGCTGTTTAGCAGAGAAATCAGCCATGGCCAAATGCTAGAAATCAAAATAAGATAGTTTCCACTTGTCATGGTATGTCTGAACTGGAATTCTACTGATTGTACCAATTAAATATGGAGACCTATGACAGAGCTGAAATCCAACTCAGTGTTATCCATTCTCGGAAGCAGTTGGGCTATCAAGATTTTTCCAACCCTCCCTTACTGCAAAATTCTTTCAAAAGGCAGTATAAGGTAACTAGAGAACCCAGTTTCTTGTCTCCAAATTCTGGAAGTATAACAAATGCATGTACCAGCTAGAGAGAAACAAATCACAGATGTCACTTGATTTTAAAGTATTATACTAGGGGAATGAGTTCACAGCATTTGTTTGTAGTTCGTACTTTCCAATTCAAAGCTGACTCTTTTCAAGAAAACGTATCTGAAAATCAGTTCAAAGACAAAATGCTTCTGTAAGATATAGTTAGGGTTGGGCAGACTCATTACTTCTAAAAACCTTAACAGAATATTGTAGTTCTAGAAGTAGATGTTGGAACACCAGAAAGTCCTAAGTTCAGGTTGGATTTAAGTTGAACACTGAACTACCTTCACTCTACATGCATGCCCTGCTAAAGCTGGTGCAATGACTGGAAATACTGTGCATAGACACCGCTCTGTTTCAATTTCAAATCTGAGCACTACTCTATGGGGCACGTATAAGGTGAGGCAATTGTTTGAGAATGAAATAAAGTCCTCTGATTTTACAACAGAGGGGGAAATAGTGGATATCTATGGATAGTCAGGTCTTGTTAATAGAAGTGTAGTGAGGTACACAAGTGTGGGCATATGGGTGCCATGGCTACAGCGAGATGGAAGGGTTGGACTGATTCAGCACTCTGTGGTATGTCTTCATTCTCTGGGGCCCTCACTGTTTTTGTAGATTTTTTTTAAAATAAGTGAAAGCGTAAGTTGGCAAATAATCTTTCAAATGTGAAGCTGTCTCTGCAGACAGTCTGAAAATAGCTTGAATAGAGATGTGAAAAACTCCATTATCTCAATAGTGTGTTAACATTTAATTGCCATCAACAGGCTTAAAATCAATCACTGATAACCATTTTGCTACTTGTTTTGCAAGCACATGGTACTCTGAATGGAGCACAGTACTATTACACTCCCCAACCCTCCAAATCTGACTCATAGTGAGATATAAAAATATACAGTAGTGGTGGAAATGGAAGAATGTGGAGAAAAGTTCTGATGGGTAAGACACAGGCATATTCCAGGAGGATGAATTCTAGTTGGGTCTGTGGCTAAACAGATGACTTCTATGTAGCAAATATAGTCTGCATTTGTGCTAGTGTATGGCTGCTTTTGTAGAGCTTAGGGCAGGGGTGGCCAAACTTACTGACCCTCTGAGCCATATACGACAATCTTCAGAAGTTTGAGAGCCATGGCACACCTAGACGGGGCTTGGTGCTTCAACCCTGCTCCTGCTGAAGCCGAGACCCCTCTCCTCACTGGACAGAAGCCTCTACCCTACCACCCTGCTGCAAGGCAGACGGCCTAAGCTGCTCCCCCAGAGTCTGGTAGGTGGAGAATTGGGGGGAATGGAGCTCCACGAGCCGCACCTTACTAGTAAAAGAGCCGACTGTGGCTCACAAGCCACAGTTTGGCCACCCCGGCATAGGGTTTGTAAGAAATGTATGAAATTTTAAAACATCCTAATAAATTTAGCACATTAAAATACAGTGTAAGGATTTGTCAAAGTTTGTGAATTTCCTCAGTCTTATTTTAAAATACTGATTGTGAAAATTCTCTATATTATTTTCTTCCAGCTACACTGTCCTATAGTTATAGGAGTGAAGCAAGAGTGATGCATTTAAATTCAGTGAAACAATACAGGTTGAAATGAAGACCAGATAAATCAAGAATTACTCAGAGAAGCCTACCCTCCTTTAACCAGAATGGTCCAGGTAAAGGAGCTTACAAAACACCATTAGCTGTACTGACAGAGCCTACAGCCACCTTGAACTTGAGCAGATTGGTTAACAGAGCTGCAAGCTCTGTTATCATAGAAGAATTTAGTGACTCCAGCAGTTACTTGCTGAGGGTTAAAAAACCTGAATAGCCTGTAAAACACATCCTGCAGCATGGACTCCTGCAGTAGCCATATTGGAAATAACCTGCATTCTGATCCCACCTCACGTTTCACAATCCACCTCTCACCCCTACAACTGAGATCAAGGAATTCTTAAAACTCGGTCTCTGCAAGCATGGCTCTGGCCTGGAGACTCCTTCCAGTTGTATGGCTCCTCTCATAGACAAACACTTGCAAACTGGGCTACAGAACAGGAGTTAGTGTCTTTTCACTGCCAGTGTTAACTACCAAGTACAGTGTGCGCCAAAAGTGCAAGGGGCTGGCACCAGTAAAAGAAAGACAAGTTACGTGTCAGATGAAGGAAGAAGTATTTCCTACTATATTCTAGGCAGTTTCACCAAACAACCCCCAAGTTTTATTGCCTCAAGGTAGTGAGACGGGGAGCAGAGATTAAAGAACACTAGTCCATTTTGAATTTTCATTGTGCCTAATTTGTCAGGGTCCCACAGGACTTAAACTTTACAAGTGTACCAATAATATTTATATTGCAGTTCACTTGCCTCCTGTGACATCTCATCTCCCCTTCCCTCTGGCAGTCAATGCCTTGGATTAACATTGATATCCTGTAGTAACTGGCATCAGTTCAGTGAAAGCAATAGGCATTCTATGTCAAAGGCATGCCCAGAGCTCTCAGAATGAATCTGGCCTTTTTCAGTAAATCTTAGTCATTATCTAACAAATGATGGATTGAAACACATAAACATGTATCCTGAAGGTAGGTCAGCGACTTTTCCTGAATGGCTACTGAGATTGGTGGATGTAAAAATGTTGATTTTGTAAGTCCATCAAATCCTCTTAGATCTAAACTAAGTAACAAACCCTCATTCTGCTTGTCTGGTAGGGCGTGAGGGGGATAGAGGTGGAGTGTAGCAGGGTGGACCCCTGCTCTTGCCCTAAAGGGGTTAAAAACAGCCCTGGGAGGGGCTGTGGCTGGAGAAAGCAGCCTTTAGGCTGGGGCAAGAAGCCTGGGCTGATTTGGGAAAGTAGGCTCAGTTGTGGCCATGCTCCAATCAGACCCAGCTAGCCCCTATAAGAGGCTGTAAGCCAGAAGCCAAGACAGACCCTCTCTAGCTATAGAGGGAGATGGGCCTGGCTGCAAGGAGCTGGACATAAGGTACCTGAGTGAAGCAGGGCTGGGAAGCTCTCGCCTGGAAAGTACTGGGGGTTGCAGAGGGCAGCCCAGGGATAGGCCAAGGCAGCAGGTCCAAATCCTCCTTGCCAGTGATGAATAGGCTGATACTGCAGCCTGCCCCAGGGGTGTGGGACTAGACAATGACTGGCAGTAGCCATATACTGAGGCAAGGTGGGGATAGAGGGTGGGGGTTCCCTGGGGAGGGGAGACCCTGAGAGAAAGGGGTTACTGCCAGGGGGCAGCACCCCATGTAAAAGGGCACCGGGTCCAGGGAGGGACACGGGGCCCAGAGGACAGGCGGATCACCAGCCTGCAGAGGGCGCTCCAGAGCTGAATCAAGCTAATTCCCGGAAGTCACCAGCAGGAGGTGCCGCAGGGGTGAGTCCGCTCGTCTACATGGAGTATAAATATCATCGGTCTAGCTCTCATCCATGATACTTGCCATACTTTCAACGTGCCTTTTGAAATAAATTAATAAAATCTTTACTAACAGTAGATCTCTGCTTTAGCTATTTTGGAGTCTGGTATGTGAGTAAAATGTTAACAAATAAACAAACAAAACAAAAAATACTTAGGAGGCCTACTTAAAATAGTTTCCAAAGTGCACTGGCTGCTGTCTTCAGGCAACAGATAGAGGTGGCCAGGAACCAGATTTTGAAGAACCACACAGTAGAATTGATATATTTTTATGAATATTTCTTTTCCTATCTGGGATTAAAGATTCCTGCCTTGGGGTAAAATGGTTTCAGCAGAAGAAAAATCTGTATCAGCCATTTAAAGTAAGATCAATTATCCACAGGAAAAGGAACATAAACCTTAAGGGTTGGGAACTTGTGTATTTCTGCATTTTTCAGAGTACAGAAAATTCTAAATCTGCATGTTAAAGTACAAAGATTATTTCCCCACTGAGTCCAAGAATAAGTATAGTTAAAACCGATGGAGATGTTTTAAAATAAATAGGACAGGGATACTTGCAGCCTTACTATATAATAGGAAGGCCTCAGAAGTATGAGTAGGATAGTGGTTCTCAATCTTTTTCATTTGCGGACCCCTTTGGACATTTCTAATGGAGGTGCGGACGCCTTTGGAAATCTATTGTCTGTATATACAGTTGAATTCTGTTCAGTCAGTTTTCAGTGCAAGTCTTTCATGGACCCATCATAATCCGCAGACCACAGGTTGAGAACCACTGCACTAGAGTGTTACAGAGATGGAGGGACACAACATATATTTCAGGAGAACCAATGAAGGGAAAAAAGGCAAAAGTGTTTTTTTATCCTGAAGGAAGCTTTTTGTTCTTAGCACTGTGAGAAAAACTTTAAAGAGACATGGTCAGCTTGAATTTTTTTAAAAATGACAAATTTATTAAAATCCTAGGATACAGGACTTTAACAGAATGTCTATTTAATTCTTTTTAAAATATTGTATGAGAGTTTGTTCCCTGTTGATATGAGTTTTCAGCAAAGAGTAACTGACTACAAAGAGTTGTCAAATGCACAACTTGAACTAGAGAGAGAAAAAATAGTTATTTCACCAAGTTTTCAGTTATATTAATCTTAGCTGTTGCTTGCAACTAACGAAAGTATAACAATCAGACTGGCATGATCAAGTTGATGTTGCCCCTTCACTACGAGAATAGGAGCATGTAGACAAATTGAGCGAAAGTGAGGGATTTTTAAGTAGGGCTCTGTGTCCTACCTTCTCGCAGCAGAATTCAGAACTTTTTATTTTGAGGGAAAAAAGGAATAGTACACATTCATCTGTTCTGAGGGAAGGAGGGAAAAAGATCAAGTCTGATGGATGAAGGAAGTATCCAAACAGGGAAAAAAATTTTACTATCAAAGATGATTTTGAAAGAATGAATTACTTACCTTACAGTAAGTATGGTTGTTAGAGATATGTTGTCAAAATGGATTCCACTCCTGGTGCTCATGTGCACATGATTGGACTCTTTTGGCCAGCAGTGTTCGTTGGGGCTGTGCTTGTCCCCTACATGCTCATATACCCTCACCCAAAGGCATAAACAGCAGAGCAGACCCAAGTGTCCCTGAGTTCCTTCACCAGTTCAGAGCCCTAGAGGAGTAGGACTCCATAGTAGTGGGGAAAGAGTGCAGGTCATGGTGGACAACACATCTCGAAGATGTCATGTAAGTTACTGTAACGTAAGTAACCATTCTCTCTTCTTTGAGTGACTGTCCACATGAATTCTACTCTAGGTGACAGACAGCAGTTGTCTGTTAGCTTGGATGTGGGTACTAGGAGTCCTACTTGAACAATGAATGGAGAATAGCCCTAAAATAAGCAGCATCTGATCTGGAAGCCTCTACCAAAGAATAGAGTCTTGTAAATGAGTGAACCATGCATGCAGCCCACCATACAAACTTCAGGAACAGTTAGAGGATACCTGATGTCTAGCAGAATGAGCTCTAATGCAGCTAGGTGGATCTAACTCACTCATAATATGTTCTTATACAGTTGAAGACTAGCTAAGAATCTCAGAGGATAGTGCCTAACCCTTCACTCATTTTCTCTACGAAGGCCACAGTTTAGGTATGTCCTAAAATATTTTTGTCCTGTTCAGGTAGTCTTACAATCTCTTTAATACATCAAATGTATGAAATTTAGTTTCCCCTGAGACTAAGTGAGGCTTGGGGAAGAAAACAAAGATAAATAAATGTATACACACAAACATTTTAAAATAAATGTGGGCAGGAACTTGGGATGAGACCTGAGAGTGACCCTTTCCTTATGAAACAGTGTAAGGAAGCCCTGTCCTGAGGGCCTGAATCTCTACTACCCTTCAAACAGATGTAATGGCTACTAGAAAGGCAGTCTTCATAGCTAGGTGGCAGAGGGAAGACATTACTAAGCACTCAAAGGAGGAGATCCATCAACCTTTTAATGTTATAGAGGTCCTAAAAAGGGAGAGACTATGTTGCACAGGACAGACAAAGTGATTTGGGGCTCCACAGAGAGGTTCCAGATCCGAATACTGGAACTCCTTGGCCCATGCAGGGGCTATTCACAATTGATCCAACATCTTGCCTCTGTTTTCTCAGGTCCTTCAAGGATATTAGGAGAAAGCATACATTAGTCTGTATCCAGGGGATGAGAAAGGAATCGGACAGAGCCCAGAATAGAGCAGAACACTTGGCATTTCTTTTCTGACCTGTGGCAAATAAGTCAATGGATGGGTATCTCCACTTGCAAAAAAGTGCTCTGAAACACTGGGTCCTTGACTGACCACTTGCGATGGTCTGAGAACTGCCTGCTGAGGTGATCTTCTAGCAAGTTCTGAATGCTTGGATGATGCAGGGCCAGTGACATCAGTGGGTAAGGAATAGAGCTGAATGCTCTCTTGTGCAGATGACCTAGCTCCTCCTTTACTGCTGACATAATGTTTAACTGTGGTGGTGTTTGTTAGCACTTGGACTGTGAATCCCAGGAGTAGAGGCAAGAATGCTTTGCATGCCAGGCAAATGGCTCTGAGTTCCAGGACATTTATGTGCCGACAAACTTCTTGAGAGGACCACAGGCCTGGTGTTTGAAGGTGACTTACCTGAACCCTCCACATCCCTCAATGGAGCCATCTGTCCCCGGAGTCTTGGTAGGTAGAGGTGCAGCAAAGAGTACTTCCTTGTACACCTGAAGTGGGTCCTTCCACTAGTTTAATGAGGATAGGACTTCTTGTGGGACCATGATCATCAGATCCATGAGGTGTCTGCTGAATGTGGATTTTTCTTTGTTGACTTTGAGCTTTAGTGTGGCAAAAAACTTTAAGGTTATTTGAACTGCACTGGCCACCAGCTGTGCTGAACGTCCTCAGATCAACCCTTCAACGGGATATGAATAAACTCCTCCCTTGTTTCTGTAAATGAGCTGCTATGACTACCAGGTACTTAGTGAACACCCTCAATGCGGAGAAAATCTAAAGGACAGAACCTTGGTAATGAGATGTTCCTACTTAGGAATCTGAGGGATTTCCTGTGAGCCAGGTGTATATTGTTGAGACATCAAAAATCTAGAATGGGCTGCCAACCCTCTTTCTTCAGAAAGAATAAATAAGGAGAATTAAAAACCCCAGCTGCCCCTGAATTCTAAATCTCCCCCCGCATCTTGGAGCAGTGGAAGAATCCACCCTCTTGCTTCAAGCATATCTTGAGAGGGGTTCCTGAAGGAGGACAGGGAAGTTGACTGGGGAGTAGGAAGAAAATGGAATTGTATGCCATACCAGTTGCTGACAATCTCTCAGACCCACTTCATACCCCAATGTGTCCAGCAGGGCTATGACTGATAAGCATTTGGATACTGAATCGGTGGACACAGGAGAATACCAGGGACCCATACACTCCCCTGCTCAAAGATAAATCTTTGGAGTCCATCCCTGAGTCCCATTGTAGCTGGGTAGGCGAAGTATACCATATTGATGTCTTAACTGCTGTATGCAGTACCATGATTTAGGTGGCCAAAAGTCTAGTTTGCACTGCTGGAGGGGAATTCAGTACCATCCCAGCAAGGGTAATTCAGTATCAGGTCCACAGACAGGTCACTCAGTGCCAAAAAGACCACAGGTTTCAGAGTGGTAGCCGTGTTACTCTGTATCATCAAAAACAATGAGAAGTCGTGGTGGCACTTTAGAGACTAACAAATTTATTTGGGCATAAGCTTTTGTGGGCTAGAACCCACTTCATCGGATGCATGAAGTGAAAAATACAGGAGCCTGTATAAATACATGAAAGGATGGGGGTTGCTTTACCAAGTGTGAGGTCAGTCTAATGAGATAAATCAATTAACAGCAGGATACCAAGTGAGGAAAAAAAACTTCTGAAGTGGTAAGAGAGTGGCCCATTACAGACAGTTGACAGGAAGGTGTGACTAACAGTAGGGAGAAATTAGTATTGGGGAAATTAAGTTTAGGTTTTGTAATGATCCAACCACTCCCAGTCTTTATTCAGGCCTAATCTGGTGGTATCCAGTTTGCAAATTAATTCCAGTTCTGCAGCTTCATGTTGGAGTCTGGTTTTAAAGTTTTTTTGTTGAAGAATTGCCACTTTTAGGTCTGTTACTGAGTGACCAGAGAGATTGAAGTGTTCTTCTACTGGTTTTTTAATGTTATGATTCCTGATGTCAGATTTGTGTCCATTTATTCTTTTGCATAGAGACTGTCCAGTTTGGCCAATGTACATGGCAGAGGGGCATTGCTGGCACATGATGGCATATATCACATTGGTAGATATGCAGGTGAACGAGCACCGGATGGTGTGGCTGATGTGGTTATGTCCTATGATGGTGTCCCCTGAATAGATATGTGGACAGAGTTGGCACCAGGGTTTGGTTCCTGGGTTGGTGTTTTTGTTGTGTGGTGTATAGTTGCTGGTGAGTATTTGCTTCAGGTTGTGGGGCTTTCTGAGTGGTGTGCAGGGTACAGAGAGTGAAGAAGAGTCTGTATGACAGGAAAGGCAATCAGCAGATACTTTTTTAACAGTCAGTAACAAGATTCCAGAGGAATCCATCTTGGCTATTTGGATGCCATTGACTGTGGCACTTGAAACAAGTTAGACACATGTTGACTCTTGTGTCTTAGTTCTGAGGATGTCTAGTCTTGTCTCTGGAGTGTCAAGCTCCTTCCTACCTGTGCTTGAAGAAGTCAACAACTGGATTGAAGCTGACAACTGGTGCCTTAGACATCTCAGCCCTGGAGCTCAGGATGAAATCCCAGCTGGCGTGGGCATGAGCTGAGAGAGATTGGAGAAAGACTGAGCCTTAGCCACATCATTCTCTGTGTCTGAGGAAGCTTTCACTGAAGTTCTCCAGAAGAAGCAAATAAGCAGGCACCCCTAACCTTCTCAGTCTGCCTGGAACAAGAGCAGCAAATAAGCAATGGTCAGGGATATGACATTTGCCTAAACAAAATAGCCACTTAGACTGTTGAATGGAATAGCAGCACCACAGAGTGGCATTCCTAAAGCCCAGAGATTTAACATCTACCATAACAGCTCAAGTCTCCGTAAAAATGGAAAGGGAGAGGAGGCGGCTCCAAGCCTATAATCTATGAAAAATTAGTAAAAGAAAGTAGTAAAAAAAATACTTTAAAGCCAACAGGCAATCTAAAAGTTAGCAACCTGACAACTGTATTACCTAAACACTCACTGCAACTGAACTGAAGAGAAGCAGGCAGACTGAAAGGATTCCATCTCTCTACCAAAGGTGGTAAGAAAGAACTTGTGTAGGTATTGGGGGTTAGGTGGAGATAGAAAGAACCTGCAAATTGTAGAAATGGATGGCCAGAAGAATCTGATCTCAGGTGTATGGGGTTCATCTGCAGTAAGAGAGGAATCCATGTGGACAACACACATCAATGAAGAACTTAATATCTGTCAATTTTACTTAATTTTAACTCAAGTTTTTTTTCATAAAAACCCTTAAAATTACACTTGCAGTCTATAAAAGGAAACTGAACATATGATGGAACAACTTGAAAAACTGTTGAATTCAGATTTCCTTTTCATTATCCTGAGCCTGTGATTTGGCAAAATGAAGCACGGAGTGATGTCTTTATCTTTTGAAGTAGGAAGATTATGGAAAGATAAAAATTTCCCTAAGCTTTTTTCTTTAAATCTTGAGTGACTGTTGGAGATAACAGTACATAACACATTTTAAGGGCAGATTTCAAAGCACTTTGCAGTGGTGAGTAAGTACTATAATCCCTATTTGACAATCAGGAAACTGAGGTGTAGAGAGGTTAAGTGACTTGCCCAAGGCCACACAATTAGGGGCTGAGCAAGGAAAAGACTCTATATCTCCAGACTCCCGGTTCTATGCTATACTCACTACTTTTGTAGGGCTCTGTCCATTGTGGCCACTTACCCCCCAGGATGACAGCAGTTTCTCTTTATTAAGGTATACAACACTCTATTCTTACTCAGAAGACTGGCACTGCCTGAATAAATGTTAATCAATCTGGTCACTGTACTTCACCTTGGTTTTTTTAAAGACATCCCAAGAAAAGTATTTTTACACGTATGTCAATAATAGCCACTTTGGCTCTATGGATGTTTTTTCAACACCTAACAAAATTAAACAATTGCTGTAGTTATAGAATACATTGGGCAGCACCACAAAAAGCCTATAATTATGGTACTACAAGCATAGAGTAGAGCAACACCATGAGATGCTCTCAGTGCTGACCTTCAGTACAAAATTGAAGATTATGTGAGAATCTTGGATTCTAGCAACATCCAAGCCTCAATGTATGACTATGGGAAAATCATTTTACAGCCATCTGCCTCAGTACATCTAACTGAGCGAGTACAAAAAACCAACACAGATTAGTGGGTGAGGTTGTTTGGCTTATGTTATGCAGGAGTTAGACTAGATGTTTCAAATGGTCCCTTCTAGCCTTAAACCTCCCCCCTCCCAAAAAAACCCTATGAATAAAATCTAAAAACAATGGTTATATATTTGCAAATACTGTATATAGTTTAACACCCAGAACCCTCACTTTTCTTTACAAAAATTCAGTACTTTTAAAAACCTCAGTGTCTGTAAATGAACAGTTAAGGGACCCAGTCTATTTCTTCACTACCATTAATTCTTCTTTAGTCACTATCACCTTACACATAAGAACATAAGAATGGCTGTACTGGGTCAGACCAAAGGTCAATTTAGCCCAATATCCTGTCTACCGACAGTGGCCAATGCCAGGTGCCCCAGACGGAGTGAACCCAACAGATAATGATCAAGTGATCGCTCTCCTGCCATCCATCTCCACCCTCTGACAAACAGAGTCTAGGGACACCCTTCCTTACCCCTCCTGACTAATACCCATTAACGGACTTAAGAGAACTGGATCAATTCATGGAGGTTAAGCGTTGTTATAGTCCTAGCCTTCACAACCTCCTCAGGCAAGGAGTTCCACAAGTTGACTGTGCGCTGTGTGAAGAAGAGCTTCCTTTTATTTGTGTTAAACCTGCTGTCCATTAATTTCATTTGGTGGCCCCTAGTTCTTGTATTATGGAAACAAGTAAATAACTTTCCCTTATTTACTTTCTCTACATCACTCATGATTTTATATACCTCTATCATATCCTCCTTAGTCTCCTCTTTTCCAAGCTGAAAAGTCCTAGCCTCTTTAATCTCTCCTCATATGGGACCCATTCCAAACCCCTAATCATTTTAGTTGCCCTTCTCTGAAACATTTCTAATGCCAGTATATCTTTTTTGATATGAGGAGACCACATCTGTACACAGTATTCAAGATGTGGGCATACCATGGATTTATACAAGGGCAATAAGACACCCTCCATCTTATTTTCTATCCCCTTTTTAATTATTCCTAACATCCTGTTTGCTTTTTCTTGACCACCGCTGCACACTGTGTGGATGTCTTCAGAGAACTATCCACGATGACTCCAAGATCTTTTTCCTGACTCGTTGTAGCTAAATTAGCCCCCATCATATTGTATGTATAGTTGGGGTTATTTCTTCCAATGTGCATTACTTTACATTTATCCACATTAAATTTCATTTGCCATTTTGTTGACCAATCACTTAGTTTTGTGAGATCTTTTTGAAGTTCTTCACAGTCTGCTTTGGTCTTAACTATCTTGAGCAGTTTAGTATCATCTGCAAACTTTGCCACCTCACTTTTTACTCCTTTCTCCAGATCATTTATGAATAAGTTGAATAGGATTGGTCCTAGGACTGACCCTTGGGGGACACCACTCGTTACCCCTCTCCATTCTGAGAATTTACTATTTATTCCTATCCTTTGTTCCCTGTCTTTTAACCAGTTCTCAATCCATGAAAGGACCTTCCCTCTTATCCCATGACAACTTAATTTAAGTAAGAGCTTTTGGTGAGGGACCTTGTCAAAGGCTTTCTGGAAATCTAAGTACACTATAGAAGCAGCAAAGAATCCTGTGGCACCTTATAGACTAACAGACGTTTTGCAGCATGAGCTTTCATGGGTGAATACCCACTTCTTCGGATGCAAGTAGTGGAAATTTCCAGGGGCAGGTTTATATATGCAAGCAAGAAGCAAGCTAGAGATAACGAGGTTAGTTCAATCAGGGAGGATGAGGCCCTGTTCTGGCAGTTGAGTGAAAACCAAGGGAGGAGAAACTGGTTCTGTAGTTGGCAAGTCATTCACAGTCTTTGTTTAATCCTGAGCTGATGGTGTCAAATTTGCAGATGAATTAGAGCTCAGCAGTTTCTCTTTGAAGTCTGGTCCTGAAGTTTTTTTGCTGTAGGATGGCCACCTTAAGATCTGCTATTGTGTGGCTAGGGAGGTTGAAGTGTTCTCCTACAGGTTTTTGAATATTGCCATTCCTAATATCTGATTTGTGTCCATTTATCCTTTTCCTTAGAGACTGTCCAGTTTGGCCGATGTACATAGCAGAGGGGCATTGCTGGCATATGATGGCATATATTACATTGGTGGACATGCAGGTGAATGAACCGGTGATGGTGTGGCTGATCTGGTTAGGTCCTGTGATGGTGTCGCTGGTGTAGATATGTGGGCAGAGTTGGCATCGAGGTTTGTTGCATGGATTGGTTCCTGAGTTAGAGTTACTATGGTGCGGTGTGCAGTTACTGGTGAGAATATGCTTCAGGTTGGCAGGTTGTCTGTGGGCGAGGACTGGCCTGCCACCTAAGGCCTGTGAAAGTGTGGGATCATTGTCCAGGATGGGTTGTAGATCCCTGATGATGCGCTGGAGGGGTTTTAGCTGGGGACTGTATGTGATGGCCAGTGGAGTCCTGTTGGTTTCTTTCTTGGGTTTGTCTTGCAGTAGGAGGCTTCTGGGTACACGTCTGGCTCATTCACCCACGAAAGCTCATGCTGCAAAACGTCTGTTAGTCTATAAGGTGCCACAGGATTCTTTGCTGCTTCTACAGAACCAGACTAACACGGCTACCCCTCTGATAAGTACACTATGTCCACTGAATCCCCCATGTCCACATGTTTGTTGACCCCTTCAAAGAACTCTAATAGATTACTAAGACACGATTTCCCTTTACAGAACCATGTTGACCTTTGCCCAACAACTTATGTTCTTCTATGTGTCTGACAATTTTATTCTTTACTATTGTTTCAACTAATTTGCCCAGTACTGACGTTAGACTTACTGGTCTGTAATTGCTGGGATCACCTCTAGAGCCTTTTTTAAATATTGGCATTATATTAGCTATCTTCCAGTCACTAGGTACAGAAGCTGATTTAAAGGACAGGTTACAAACCATAGTTAATAGTTCCGCAACTTCAAATTTGAGTTCTTTCAGAACTCTTCAGTGAATGCCATCTGGTCCCGGTGACTTGTTAATGTTAAGTTTATCAATGAATTCCAAAATCTCCTCTAGTGACACCTCAATCTGTGACAATTCCTCAGATATGTCACCTACAAAAGCCGGCTCAGGTTTGGGAATCTCTCTAACATCCTCAGCCGTGAAGACTGAAGCAAAGAATTTATTTAGTTTCTCTGCAATGACTATCGTCTTTAAGCGCTCCTTTTGGATCTTGATTGTCCGAGGGCCCCACTGGTTGTTTAGCTGGCTTCCTGCTTCTGATGTACTTAAAAAACATTTTGTTATTACCTTTTGAGTTTTTGACTAGCCGTTCTTCAGACTCTTCTTTGGCTTTTCTTATTACATGTTTACACTTAATTAGGCAGTGTTTATTATGTTCCTTTCTATTTACCTCACTAGGGTTTGACTTCCACTTTTTAAAAGATGCCTTTTTATCTCTCACTGCTTCTTTTACATGGTTGTTAAGCCACGGTGGCTCTTCTTTAGTTCTTTTACTGTGTTTTTTAATTTGGAGTATACATTTAAGTTGGGCCTCTATTATGGTGTCTTTGAAAAGCGTCCATGCAGCGTGCAGGGATTTCACTTTAGCCACTGTACCTTTTAATTTATTTTTAACTAACCCACTCATTTTTGCATAGTTCCCCCCTTTCTGAAATTCAATACCACAGTATTGGGCTGTTGAGGTGTTCTTCTCACCACAGGGATGTTAAATGTTGTTATATTATGGTCACTATTTCCAAGCGGTCCTGTTATAGTTACCTCTTAGACAAGCTCCTGAGCTCCACTCAGGACTAAATCGAGAGTTGCCTCTCCCCTTGTGGGTTCCCGTACCAGCTGCTCCAAGAGCAGTCATTTAAAGTATCAAGAAATTTTGTCTCTGCATTTCGTCCTGAAGTGACATGTTCCCAGTCAATATTGAGATAATTGAAATCCCCCACTATTATTGAGTTCTTAATTTTGATAGCCTCTCTAATTTCCCTTAGCATTTCATCGTCACGATCACTGTCCTGGTCAGGTGGCTGATAACAGATCCCTAATGTTATATTCTTATTAGAGCATGAAATTACTATCCATAGATTCTATGAAACGTGGATTCACTTAAGATTTGTACTTCATTTGATTCTACATTTTCTTTCACATATATTGCTACTCCCCCCCTCCACGACCTGTTCTGTCCTTCCGATATATTTTGTACCCTGGAATGATTGTGTCCCATTGATTGTCCTCAGTCCACCACGTTTCTGTGATGCCTATTGTATCAATATCCTCCTTATCACGAGGCACTCTAGTTCACCCATCTTATTATTTAGATTTCTAGCATTTGTGTAGAAGCACTTTAAAAAATTGTCACTGTTTATTTGTCTGCCCTTCTCTGATGTGTTCGATTCTTTATGTGAATGTTTCTCGTCTCATCTGGCCCCTAGATTATCCTCTTCCATCCTCTCCTCCTGACTAAAACCTAGAGAATCTCTATCATTAGACTCTCCTCTAAGAGAAGTGTCTGTCCGATCCACGTGCTCCTCTGCAGCAGTCGGCTTTTCCCCATCTCTTAGTTTAAAAACTACTCTGCAACCTTTTTAATCTTAAGCGCCAGCAGTCTGGTTCCACTTTGGTTTAGGTGGAGCCCATCTCTCCTGTATAGGCTCCCCCATCCCAAAAGTTTCTCCAAACCCATCCTCTCTACACCATCGTCTCATCCACGCATTGAGACTCTGAAGCTCTGCCTGCCTACCTGGTCCTGCGCGTGGAACTGGGAGCATTTCTGAGAATGCCACCATAGAGGTCCTGGATTTCAGTCTCTTCCCTAGCAGCCTAAATTTGGCCTCCAGGACGTCTCTCCTACCCTTCCTTATGTCATTGGTACTTGCATGTAACATGACCATCGGCTCCTCCCCAGCACTACACATAAACCTATCTAGATGCCTTGAGAGATCTGCAACCTTCGCACCAGGCAGGCAAGTCACCATACGGTTCTCCTGGTCATCCCAAACCCAGCTACACAACTGACTGAAAGTTAAAAGAGAAAAGAAAAAATTGTATCAAAAGAGAGAGACTCACTACTGTCTTTCATCAACTACTGGCTCCTGGAAAACACTGGGTCTAAGTTTCAGCCAGTCCATCGAGACCTTTACAGCAGGAAGCGGGTATGCACCCCAAGACTCCTCCTGGAAGTCATTCTGCAGTGGACACTTGCACAGGACTCCAAGAAAGGAAACTGAAAGGACAACATAGAGGAATCCATAACAACTTTTAAAACTGAGCAACAATCTAATTAAGAAGTGTTACACCATAAATCACTATTTTGAAAGGCTATTTATTTAGAACAAACCACCCTAGTGATTTGAGTTTAAAGATTCCACTGGCAAATCATATCTTATTTTCAATGTACTATTTCTTACCACGAAGTTCATCCATTAGCTTTTTTTAATTGTTTTTCCTAAAAAGGCTCTGTTTACAACTGAAGAGAGGTGGTAGATTCAGTAGGACAAATAGGTAAGTATCTCCTTACAAGTGAATCAATGGAAAAAACACAAAAAACTGAAGCGGGGGAGGGTTGAGGGGGAGGAACACAATCCATTTTAAATGTATACTATAAGGAAGCAAAGAACAAAACAAAAAAATTATTTGGAGTCTCAGTACTTACTGAAGAGGGCAAGTAGCTGTGTCCAGCAAAGCTGCTCATCCTGGCTGTAACTATGCTGTTCAGTTTCATTGCTAAAATCTCGCAGATGATGCAGTTGAAACAGGTTGATGACAGTAATATGAACTAACTGCTGAGAGTTGAAGGCTTTTTGGAATAACAACCTCTGTAACAAAGAAATATATACAAGTATGTGTACTGGAACCCAGAAAGAATGCATTTGAAAGGGTTAGTTGACTGACTGACATTTCAGACTTGTGGTTACTATTGTACTGCATTAGCAATGGTTCAGCCATTGGGGAGAAGGCACTCATTAGATAATCCCTAATAGCGAATTACCCCTCCAACGCAAACATACACTTAAGACGGCACAGGAAGGGGCTCAGTTAAGTCTGACAGACTTTGCTAGACCTCTATACCTGTACACATAAGATGGAATGTACTGTGGGGGACTGGCCCACTCCATGTAGTTTAAATGTAACATGCAAAAGAGTGATTACATTAAAATGTGTGACTATGCAAACTGCACATAAACATATCAGCTAATCTTTTTCCCTTTCAAAATATGAAACAGCAGCAAATGTAGTGTCATGATTAAGATTTTTACAGATAAATCAGGAAATTCAACCATGATGTATGGTTATGCATTATGAGTGTTTCCATATTTAATCCCATGGGACAGAACTATTAATAGTGATGAAAATCGCACATGATGTTTATAAAAATTATCTTGCTTCACTAAGCACAGTAACACTAGACACCTGCCATTCTCTGGCAGATGAAGACTAACTTTAAACCTTTCTGATGCACTGTGATAAGGACTGATATCCAATCTAGCACCACAATCAATTTAGACAAAAATCACATAATGAGCTAAAGTTAGTTGCCTAAGTGAAAAAATGACTTTTCTGAGCCCCATGCCCAGTTTCGTTTTTTGCCTAAGAGCATACAGCACCCTAGATTCTACAACTGGAGTCAGAAACGTAATGAGACTGCTGGTCTTGTTGAACAGTCCTAAACCTATAATTCTGGATGTAAAGAGAGCTTCGAGTTTAGCAGCATGACCAACCACACAGTACCATACAGCTGAAAATATTTCTGAAAATATAGCCCATTGTAATTTATCGGTTTCCTGACATCCAGAAGGCTGAGCTGTTAAATGCCCATTTTGCTTCAGTCTTCACTAAAAAGGTTAATCGTGACCAAATACTCAATGCAGTTAATATTAACAAGAAGAAAGGAATGCAAGCGAACACAGGGAACGAACAAATTAAGTTAGATATATTCAGCAGGGCCTGATGAAATTCATCGTAGGGTATTGAAGGAACTAGCTGAAGCAATCTCAGAACCATTAGCAATTATCTTTGAGAGCTCATGAAGGATGGGTAAGGTTCCAGAGTACTGAAGGCCAAACATTGTTCCCCTTTTTAAAGATAGGTACTAAAAGAGGGCCTGGGGAACTATAGACCAGTCAAGCCTAAGTGGCCCAGTAGATAGGGGAAAGCAGTAGATACGATATATCTTAATTTTAGTAAGGCTTTTGACAGTCCACCAGGACATTCTCATAAGCAAACTAGGTAAAGTAGTCTACATACAATTACTATACAGTGGTTGCACAACTGGTTGAAAGACCATAACCAAAGAATAGTTATCAATAGTTCACTGTCAAAGTGGAAGAATGTATTTAGTGGGTCCCAGAGTGGTCAGTCCTGGGTCCGGTACTATTCAATATTTTCATTAATGACTTGGATAAATGAATGGAAGGTATTCTTATAAAATTTGTGGGTGACACCAAGCTGAGAGGGTTGCAAGGAGGACAGCCACAGGAACACCGGATTAGAATTCAAAACTACCTTAACAAATTGGGGAATTAGTCTGAAATCAACAAGATGAAATTCAATAAAAACAAGTGCAAAGTACTTTACTTTGGAAGAAAAAAAAATCAAATGCACCACTACAAAATGGGGAATAACTGGATAGTAATCCTGAAAAGGATCTCGAGGTTACATTGGATCACAAATTGAATGAGAGTCGACACACTAATGCAGTTGTGAAAAAAGCTAATATAATTCTGGGGTGTATTACCAGGAATGTCATATTTATTACACAGGAGGTAACTGTCCCACTCTACTTGGCACAGGTGAGGCCCTAAGCTGGAGTACTGGCCAATTATAGGCACCATACTTTAGGAAAGATGAGGACAAACTGGAGAGAGTCCAGAAGAGAGGAACAAAAATGATAAAAGGTTTAGAAAACCTGACATATGAGGAAATGTTAAAAAAACTGGGCTTTTTAGTCTTCAGAAAAATAGACTGAGGGAAACCTGATAACAGTCTTCAAATATATTAAGGGTAGTTATAAAAAGGACAGTGATCAACTGTTCTCCAAGTGCAGTGAAAGCAGGACAAGTAGTAATCGGCTTAATCTCCAGCAAAGGAGATTTAGGTTAGATATTAGGAAAAAACTATAAGGATGGTCAAGCTCTAGAACAGGCTTCCAAGGGAGGTTGTGGACTCATTGGAGGTTTTTAAGAACAGGTTGGACATGCCAGGTATGATCTAGG
Organism: Mauremys mutica; assembly: GCF_020497125.1. Classification (NCBI taxonomy): domain Eukaryota; kingdom Metazoa; phylum Chordata; order Testudines; family Geoemydidae; genus Mauremys; species Mauremys mutica. Next base: position 55,182,091 of record NC_059079.1, read on the forward strand.
TGCTGCCTCATTGTAGGGTGCCGGACTTGATGCCTAAAGGTCCTTCCCAGCCATAGGTATCTACAATTTCATGCTTCACTTCACAACCCATCTAGATAAAATGATTTTCTTATATCATGGGGAGAAGGAAGCTAAAATTATTCAGCTCAGTGTAGCAAATGCCATGTTACAGAACGTGTTGCTTATATATACACAGCACAATGTAGTACACAAAGTCAGGGTGTAATTAGTTCTTGCACACCTTGGATGTGTTCAGTACCGCAGAGCCTTCCACATGCCTGAGCACTGTACATAATTACTAATAAGCATTCTGGAAAGTATCATTTATAAAATGGCTAAAATTAGGAGAAGAACCAGTGATGAACAGTTGGAGGGGCGGTGGCAAGGTTAGTTGTGGTTTTAAATTTTACCTAGCTAAGTCACATTGTCTGGAGTAAAAATAAAAAAGCTCATCTGTTTAAATTAGAGAATGTAGCAGTTTTAAACTTATGAGCTATGTGCTTAATTACTGGTTACTCTTACTTTGAAGAGGAGACATCTCAGTTTTGAATGGTTCCACTCCATGAACAGAACTGAAGGCTTTCAAAACACTGCTTTCAAGTGTAAACTTTGCCAGCAGGAGAGGCAGGCAGCTTGAGCAGGGTTAAAACATTCTTAACTACTACTAAAGAGTAAATGTAGGAAATCAAAGAAGGAAGCTCTTGGTTCAGAGTTTACTAAAGAATTTAAAGACTCTTCCTCTCAGATGAAACAGTAGTAGTTGGGAGAAATTGCTTTTCACAAAATCTCTTGCGATCATCCAGTTCAAGAAGCAGAGAATCAAATGTGGCACTCCAAGCTCAGAATGCAGCAAATGTTTAAAACATTTAATTAATTTTAATTAACCTTTTGTCTCCGCAACAGAACACCACATTTGGGTAAGCAATGTTAAACTGGAGGAAAAAAATCATGCTGTCTGTGTAGGTGAGTAGGGCTGACCATTATCAGCCTCGCCACCAAATCTTTGCAGCCAGCTGACCATTACCACCTCATGCGTAGGGCCCTACCAAATTCACGGCCATGAAAAACGCATTACGGAACGTGAAATCTGGTCTTGTGTGCTTTTACCCTGTACTATAAAGATTTCAAGGGGGAAACTAGCGTGTCTCAAATTGGGGGTCCTGACCCAATAGGGAGTTGCAGGGAGGTCACAGGGTTATTTTAGAGAGGTTGCAGTATTGCCAGCCTTACTTCTGCATTGCTGCCTTCACAGCTGTATGGCCAGAGTGGCAGCTTCTGACTGAGGGCCCAGCTCTGCAGGCAGCAGTGCATAAGTAAAGGGTAGCCTTATCATACCAGGCCATCTTGACTTTTGCATTGGCAGCGGCTCTACCTTCAGAGCTAGGGTCCCGGCCAGCAGCCACCCAGCTCCAAAAGCAGCGCCACCCTCAGCAGCGCAGGAGTAAGGGTAGCAGTACCGCAACCCCCCTGAAACTCCCTTTTGGGTCAGGACCTCTATAGCTACAACACCATGAAATTTCAGATTTTAATAGGTGAAATCATGAAATTTACAATTTTAAAAATTCTTTGACCATGAAATTAACCAAAATAGACCAGAATGGAATTTGGCAGGGCCCTACTCATGCATATCATGTTCTATTTCAGTATGCAAAACACTTACCCTCTGGTCAGAAACACTTTGTCAGTTTTCTTAAAGGAACATGTTTTCCCAGTATATTACATCAGTGAAAGACTAGATTCCTGTATAGATGTTAGATTTCCAAAGTGAAAAATTAGGAATTTTTTGTGGCACTAACCTTGAACTGTTCCTCCAGCCTCTCTCGAAGAGGGCTCAACTTCTCCAAGCCTTTACTCAGATACACGTGGCCATGGAACTTAATAAACGCCTTGATGAAGTCAGACATACCCCATTGAGTTTTCACCTCATCCCGACTGCAGTTTGAGAGAAATAGTTGGCTTCAGTCTTTGTAAATAGACATAGCTGCATAGACTAAGGATCTTCCAGGCAGAAACAATGCTAATAGCTGCACCCCCTTCTCAGAGAAAGGACAGGGGTGTGAGAGAGAAAAGGTAGTTTCCACTATTGGCTACCCCAACCCAAGAGATGTGGTGGTACTTGACATAGTGCACTTGCCCTCAATAGTGCTCCCACCCAAGAGTATCTCAGATACAGGTACCTCCCTCTCAATACAGATATAAGGTGGATGTGGCTGGAATGGGGGTCAGTGATGATCTACTCCTGTGTGCACATTTGGTACTCTGAATGCTTATCCGTGGTGGGTATACACACAGACACACCAAATAAGGGAGGGAATACTTGCCAGGACACAGTCAAAGGGAGTGTTAGTTATGAATAACTACTCACTTCCTAGAACAGATCAGCCTCACCTTTCCAGTGCTTTAGAAAGTGCTTTTTGTAGATTAGTGGAGGCAGCTGGGAAAGGGAACTTCACAGCAATGCTTCTGCAGTAGTAGAAAATTGTGGTCAGGTGGTCTCCTTTGGAGGAAGCTAAAATAGCCAACTGATTGTAAGGCTGACCTAGGGGAGAAGAGGATGACAATTTCTCATGGAGTGAAGTGATCTTTTCTTCAACTGTAACAAAGCTTTTCCCTCTATTTGCTCTAGGAAAGAATCTTTATTTCAATCTAAATCTTGGCTATAAGGACAGCAAGCTTCCATTTAAAGTCTATATATCCTTTCTACAGATCAGATTCAGATTAATTTGCAGAACCTACCCCATCTCAGCACTGCTACAATTCACAAGCTACAGAACTCATGGTTCAAATTTTCACAAATCTATTAAATGTAAAAACAGATGTAAATGACTTAATAAAAACTTTGTCTAAGCAGGAAGGTACAGTCAAGGCCAGGCAAAGTTTTGCCTCTAACATACCAATCAGAATCCATTAGAAGTTACTGATGTAATACAATTTAAAATACATAGGACAAAAAAGACAGCTCCAAAGATTTAAAAGTCAGTTTTAGATGACTACTGAAGTAACTGAGTCCTGGTGGGTGTGGCTCATAAAAGTAGTTTGCATTTTTGCTACAGAGCAACCTGCAGCACATGGGAATTTGTATTCTATTAACTGTAGTTGAATTAGTTCTATTCACTACTAGATCACTGCACCTGCATAAGGAGAGAGATTAGGAGGAAAATAAGAGAGTCAGAAGGCTGAACTACAGAACCACCTCAAACTTGTATGAGTGACTTGCAGACCCACTGTGAATTACTGAATTTTATTTATTAGTAAGTAAACAATTAAAGAAAGCAAAAAATGTTTGTTCATTTGACAAGTGCAGTATAGGTTTAATAATACTTCATACAAAATGCATAAATGTAGTGTAGCATATTCTGTAACATAGCTCAGTCTTAGTACTACGAGACCTAATTATAATACTTTGCTATTAAACCTTTTAGAAATGAAAACAGATTGTATGTGAACTATGCTGCATGCAGATTAGTGAATTATCAAGGTTCTACTGTAACTTGTTGCTGGTATTTTATTTTTTTTAATAGTCAAGATCTTAAACTATTTTTCCATTTTCTATGGAGAAAAAAGCAAATGCCTTAAATACTGATTTGGGATAGTAAACTTAGCAGAATAGAGGTATCTCAGACTCACCATTGGAGGGAACAAGCTGAGCTGCATGTCTATAGTAGGACTCTGCCTGGCTGGTCTGATTCCTGTAGCGAGCTAAAAAATGAAAGACAGACAAGTTTAGACAGCAGTTTGTCTTGCTGCTCAGAGGGATAAACTCTCCTCAACATTTCAAAGAATGTGGTCCTGCAGATTACAAGTACATACAATTTACTTGGAGACCCATAAATGTCTTGCAAATACTTTAAAACAAACAGTAGAATTACATACCAAATACCCGAAATAGTACAAGGAACATCAATACACTTTTAGTTGCCCTCCCTTTCCCAATCCTCTTTCAGGTCCAAAAGTCACAGGTCACCAGCTCTTATTCAATACCCTCAAATACACTGTGCCAGACACATTACACAAAAAGTTGTGAATGCTCCCCATACCTCTCGACACTAGGAGTATTCAATACCTAGACCTACTGCTAGGTTATTTTAAAGTAGTTGTAGGTTGCCTTTTAAAATAACCCTTTCTACAAAACGTTTAATCTAGTGTGAATCATATAATCAAAATATGTAAAGCACCACAATAAAATTGTAAATGGACTAAACCTGTTGAACTTAAGTATACCTGGATGCAAAATAAAACAGCCAGGCTTATGAAAATTAGACTTCTTACCATGTAGGAAAGACTGTAACACAGGCTGTCTGACATGAATGCCTGTTAAACGTGCCATCTCGTTGCAACACAAATTCTTGTAATAGCTCTTGCAATTTAACAGGTTTCTACTTTTCACTGTCTGACTCTGCAACAAACAGAGCTCCTCTAGATGAAAACACAAGTCTAAGGCTACGCCTTCACTACCTGCCGTATTGGCGGGTAGCAATCGATTTCTTGGGGATCAATATATTGTGTCTCATCTAGACGCGATATATCGATCCCCGAATGAGCTCCTGTCGACTCCGGAACTCCACCAACCCGAACGGCGGTAGCGGAGTCGACATGGGGAGCCGCGGACGTCGATCCCGCACCGTGAGGACGGTAGGTAATTCGATATAAGATACTTCGACTTCAGCTACATTATTCACGTAGCTGAAGTTGCGTATCTTAGATCGATTTCCCCCCCCGTAGTATAGACCAGCCCTAAGCAAATCATTAGAAAGCTACTCTTCATAATATCACTGCCTTCTTGCATCAGTCTTTAAAGGTCTCTAACACCCCAGCATTACATTCAGACCTTTCAACCTGTTCAAACTGTTCAGTCTACAGGCAGCAGTTCAAGGCAAAGTACTTGGCCTAGCAGCAGCACAGGCTGCATAGATTCCTTTCCAAGTTTATGCGATACAGAGCATCTCATCTCTCCTTGCTCCAAACACTCACCAATGTCTCCAAGGTGAACAAGGCAGTGCTGGCATATGTATGAGCAGGAGCTAGACTGCGGCTTCACAATGGCGCTGGTGTGCGTCTGTTTATTGCTGATAATTCCCAGCTGGGAGGACTTCACACGGCAGGGCAAGTCTACATTAAACACTGTGCACAGCTCCTGTAATAACTAGAAGAAAAGCCCTAGTTTAATAATAAAAATCAGACAGTAATCAACACAGCAATGTAACAGTATACAGCAGTGCAAATACAACAACAACAACAACAAGAGTTGCATACCCCATCATGGAGAGCACCTCCATAAAGAAGGCATGTTCCCCTTACCTCACTGCCCAGAGGTAGACAAGTAGGGGGCAGAGAGCAGATGCAGATCTGTTATGGTCATTTTAAAATCTTTTCTGAGAACAGCAACTACTAGTAAGTTTATCCCTTCAAATTCCTGACTCCAATGACTAGTTTGGGTAAAGAATTCACAGGAGAACAAAATTTTTGAATTATTATACTTTCTTAAATGGGCATCCATCGTATTCTCTAGTTATACAGTACGGTCCAGTGGATGCACACAATGCTTCAAAGCTGCCATATAGGTATATTAGGACCTGAGCAAAAACATGCTTTAAAGCAGTGGTTCTCAAACTCGAGACGCCACTTGTTCAGGGAAAGCTCCTGGCAGGCCGGGCCGGCTTGTTTACCTGCTGCGTCCGCAGGTTCGGCCGATCGCGGCTCCCACTGGCTGCGGTTCACCGCACCAGGCCAATGGGGGCTGCAGGAAGCGGCATGGGCCAAGGGACTTGCTGGCCGCCCTTCCTGCAGCCCCCATTGGCCTGGAGCGGCGAACCGCAGCCAGTGGGAGCCGCAATCGGCCGAACCTGCGGACGCGGCAGGAAAACAAACCGGCCTGGCCCGCCAGGGAATTTCCCTGAACAAGCGGTGGCCCAAGTTTGAGAACCACTGCTTTAGAGGACTAGTTCAATGGGCTTTAAGACAAGACGCTGCCAATTCTTTGTAGCATGTCAATACACTGTTATCTGTTGTCCACAGAGTTCAAGAAACAGGCTTGAAAGAAAAATTTCTTATGTTTTTTTGCTTTCAACATAGAAGCTGAGAGTACACAAAATTTATAGTCTGTGTAGGAACCCATTCCCTTAAAATACTGTTAATGAAATTCGTGGAGAAGGAAATCCAAGATCACTAAGCAAAAACTTGGATGGGAGGAGAGCACTACCTTTTCTTTATGGGAAAGAAGCTCTTGTGTCCAACTGCCAGAGGCAAAGGGTATATATAATTAAAACCTGAACAATTGAGAGGGGAAGGGATTTTTAGTCTGACTGAGCAGAGCTGAATGTTAACAACAGTTTTAACGTCCCTACCCCTTCAGATAAAAGCTGAGAGAGTGCTCGCTCCAGTTCTCTAGTTGCTCATGGCATCCTCTGGCATTTTGTCTGACATGATATAACACCAAGCCAAAAACTACTGGTGAGAGACTCAAGTTCCAAAGTAGAGACAGTTGTTACTGGATCAAATAGCACTCCCTCAGATCAGTGTTCAGTGTGAGGAATGACTAAGCTTTGCTTTTTTAATGCTTTTGTAGTTTTGCCTATAGGCTTCTGGCAGAAGCTCTTGAACCAAGAGCATTTTGTTTTACCATCATGGAAATACCTATGTATGGCCTTATTATTAAGAACTGGACAGAGATGTAAGGAATACTTTGCAGTCCTGTAAATTCACTTTTCCAAAAAAATTTTTAAAAGGAGAATAAAGTGTCTTTTAGCTTCATATTAGCTGCAGACAACTGAATCAAAAAAGAGAGGCAGGTGAGACAGTCAACTCTTATTTATGTATTTGGTACAATCTTCCAGAGTCTGAGTAATCACTTGGAAAGTACCTGTCTTGGGCTACAACATCTTGGCAAGGTTCAAGAGTCTCCCAAGAGAAGCACCTTATTCATAATAGGCAAATACTGAATAATGTCAGGGACTTGAACCCCGACAGCGAAGTTCGTTGTCTGACCGCAGAGAGACAGGCAACACCAGCAAGGTTCGATTAAAAGCTTTTTATTGACAAGTGCACGCGTTAATAGAGAACAACTTGTATTCGAAGAGAACCAGCAGCCCTTTACAGCTTAGTACTAGCTTATATAGACAGTTTTATTACGTTATAGATTTACTTGAGCAACCCACCCCCTTTGTCTAACATCTAAAAATTAGACACCTTTTAATATATACGCATGCCTAGTTTTTACAGCATTAAATTGTTAATATTTCAACAAGCGCCAAAGGTTAGGAATGTGAGGGAGTTAAAACACACCGAACACTAAACCAGGGAATTAAAGTTAGAACTGTGAGATGCTTGTGTTTTTTAAACACTGTTTTTTAACACAACACAGCTGGTACCAGCCCCCTTACTTATTTTACGTTTTTTCAGGGCTTTGTGAGACAATGCTGCTTTTTAGTATTTTTTATTTTGGGATTACCCAGAAACCTTTGTTAGCCTGATTTAGTTAGGTTGGCATAACTGGTTTTGTGCTACATTTTTATTTAGGCCTAACAATAATAAGCCTTCTCCAAGACAGAAGACTCAAACTTTTAACTTAAAATGTGATATGGTGAATAAAGAACAATATAGAACTAGTCTTGTGATGAATAAAGAACAATAATCCAGAAATAAACATTGCATTGCTGGGACAGGTAAGAGCATTTCTTCCACTTGTCTTTTTAACAATAATTCAGACAAAGCCTTTGAAGGCATACAAACTCAAAAATCCTCCTCTGATGTGCCTCTGTATATCAGAATTGCCACTAAGTAACAAAGAAGGACTAATTGTGTTCTCCAGCTGGAGATATGAAGGGTCACACATAGATCATGGCCAATCGATCAAGGATGGATAAGCAGAATGTTTCCATTCTCAGCTAAATCTACATAGGAAGCACAAAAGGGAACTGTAGCTGGTACAGCTGATGGGGACAGGGAGTTCATATCCCAAAAGTTCTTGGATGTCATGGTCTCCAACTTAGCAACTTTCTTGACTCAAGAAAGGCACAGATGTGTCCACACCTAACCATCTTCAAAGTTACAGTGCATAGATGGGGAAGCTATGAACAGCCTTGAAGGTTAAGAGGTGAAATGCAGTACCAAAGTCTGCTTCAATTGTCCAGACAATACAGAAAACAGCAGCACAGAAAAAACATATGGCATCAAGCATTTATGTTTTATGTGCTCCTTGAAGAGTCAAGTCCCTCAAAGCAGCTTCTCAAGAATTCTTCAATTGCTCTTCTGATATTCAGGATTTCATCCTTCTCAACTGGGAACAAAGTGGATGAAAAAAACCTAGTGGTACTTTTTCAAGCTCTGCTCATAAAACTCACCCCCTGCCTACTTGAACCTTTAGTGGAGTTCTTGCTTCATGCACATTATAGTTACATTTTAAAATGTACTTTTTGCTCAGACAGTAAGAAAAGTCTTATTATATGGACAAAAGCAAGATAAAGAATCCCTTAAAAGCAGAACATCTCCAACTGATGAAGAGGAGAGAAACCTCTGAGGTGATCTTCCAATATACAGTGTGATAGGTATTCATTCTCAAAGATGCCATCTGTACAGCAGTTTCACTCCTGAGCATAAGTAGCTTGAGTGAGGTCTCCAAATGAAAAGTAGATCAATTAGCACTGGAATGAGCAGAGCAAGAAAGACAGCCTATGCCACAAAGTTCATGTTACTTTTATGTTGTTAACATACTTCAGGGAGGAAAGATACTTCCAAAAAACAAAGGTGTAAAAACAAGTAAGGCCTCAATGAGAATCCTCAGACTGTTAGAAGTTAGCCAATTAATTTAAGTGATATCCCAAAGAGAGACCTCCAGGAGACAGGAGAGTCTGCTCTGCCTCACCCATCGTAACTCACATGTTCTACAGTACTGTCTGAACAAGGACTCCTCTTCCTAGAATCTGAATTAAAGTAATAATGCTTCATGCGGTTGGGCAGGAAAACACACATTAGCTTTGCTCATATTCAGAATTTAAGCAGACTTCATGCAGCAAATGAAGCTGCTATGTTTTGGATATTCTGTGTTGTGGTTCCTATAGGCATCAGACAACGATGTCTTATGATCTTTTTACTGGTAGTGGAATGGTAATGAGAGAGCCCACAGAATAACCGAGGGTCATACAATGAACTTTCACATAAAAGTTAGAGCACCTTGACTTTGCAGATGATATCAGCTTGCTATCCCATGCCCTCAGAGACATGCAAGTCACCACAAATGATCTCCAGACTTATGCACAATTAGTAGGGTTGACAAACACCAAGAAAACTAAAATTATGAGAATCAACACACAAGAAACATCAACAACACTTTCTAGGACTGACATATCACATATCTTGGCAGCATTGTAAGTACAACAAGTGGAACAAAGACATTAAAACCAGAATAGCAAAAGCCAGCCATGCTTTTGTAACTCTAAAACCAATCTGGAGAAACAGAAATTTTGTCCTCCAAACAAAACTTTGAATATTTAACATCACTGTAAAGTGGGTCTTACTGTATGGTGCTAAAACTTGGAGTCTTAAGACTACTATCTAAATTACAAATTTTCATGAAAAACTGCCTTAGACAAATCCTCAGTCTCAGATGGCCAAAACAAAAAGGTGAAGAACTCTGGAGAATAATGAAACAGAAGCCAATAGAACAAAATATTATGGAACAAAAATGGAGATGGCTAGGCCATACATGGAAACACCCAAAATATTATGACAGGCAGGCATTGGACAGGAACCCTCAGGGCAAGAGGTGGCAACCTAGACCAAGGATAACATGGAAACACACAACAGAAGCAGAACTGAAAGCTATCAAAATGACATGAAAAGAAGCGAAGACTGCTGCAGGAGACTGGCAAAGATGGAAGGCTCTGGTGAAGGCTCTACGTTCTGCATGGAATGGAAAGGCATAAAACGAAAATATCTAGGGTTGGGATTATTAGGAGTGTAAGGAAGTTGAGTGCCCTTAATATTAATCGTAACTCTTTTACTGTTAAATCTCCACCACAGCATCATTTTAATTTAATCTTTTTAAACGGAATGACCTTCTATGGAAAGTCATCAGTTAAAAACTATTATAAAAACAGCCCAATGAGTAGAGCCCTACCAAATTCACAGCCATGAAAAATGCATCATGGACCATGAAATCTGGTCTTTTGTATGTTTTTACCCTATACTACACAGATTTCACGGGGAAGACCAGCATTTATTAAATTGGGGGTCCTGACCCAAAAGAGAGTTTCAGGGGGGGTTGCAAGGTTATTTTTAAGGAGGGGGGGTCCCGGTATTGCCATCCTTTACTTCAGCGCTGCCTTTAGAGCTGGGTGGCTGGAGAGCGGTGCCTGTTGGCTGAGCGCTCAGCTCTAAAGGCAGTGCCCCACCAGCAGCAGTGCAGAAGTAAGGGTAGCAATGCCATACTATGCCATTTTTACTTCTGTGCTGCTGCGTTCAGAGCTGGGCAGCTAGAGAGTGGCGGTTGCTGACTGAGAGCCCAACTCTGCAGGCAGCAGCACAGAAGTAAGAGTGGCAATACCATACCACGCCATCCTTAATTCTGTGCTGCTGCTGGTAGCTGCTCTGCCTTCAGAACTGGACTCCAGCAGCCCAGTTCTGAAGGCAGCACCGCCGCCAGCAGCAGCACAGAAGTAAGAGTAGCAATACCACAACCCCCCTACAATAATCTTGTGATGACACCCCCCAACACACAACTCCTTTTTGAGTCCAGACCCCTACAGTTACAACACCTTGAAATTTCAGATTTAAATAGCTAAAATCATGAAATGTACTATTTTAAAATTCCTATGACCGTGAAATTGACTAAAATGGCCCATGAATTTGGTACGGCCCTACCTATGAGGATTCAGCTGATCACCACAGAAACATCCCCCCAACTCGTGTTCCTTCAAAAGTCAAAAGATTGCTGAGGGATAATTATGGGACCAATAACAGTAATAGCTGTTTATTAAGATTACATGCAAAAAAGCTATGTTAAAGGAAGATTAAGGTTACAAACTCAAGCACCTTGTGTAGTGAAGGAGACTCATCTGTAGGACCCCTCCCTTATTTGTTACAGGACCTAGAAGGCATGTAGTGGATTGCAGGAAAGGAAAGGATGGTCTCAGGGATAAGGCAGCTGAAAGTTGCTCTGGAGAACTGGATTCAATCCCTTCTTCTGCCAGAGTTCCTCCATGATGCTAGTCAGGTCACTTGAACCATACTTTTCAAAAGGTGGTCAACTAATTGTGTGTTTCTCATTTTATGGATGCTTGATTTGAGACTCTTGGTCTGATTTGCAGCAGTACTGAGCACTCACAGCTGCAATTGAAATCAATGGGAGCTGTGCTTTGAACATATGATGTCCTCTATGATGCTAAAAACTCTAAAAAAATCAGGTTCTAGGTGTCTCAAATTGGACAGCCAGTTAGTGAACACTTTTGACTTTACTCTGTTTCTTTGTTGAAAGTAAATTCACTGTGAAGCTCTCAGATACTATAGTGATGAGCACCATAGAAAAACCTATGAGGAAATTAATGATTCTGTCTACAGAGCAGGGTTTGAACAGTGAGTGGTAAAGAAGGCCTGGGGCCACAAACTGAACAAGGAGACAGCAAAATATTGAATATCTGCTCATTAATTATTATTTCCTTTGTTAAAAAAATCCATTGTATGGCATCACATTGAGATGCACATGGGTCATTACCAGGATTAGAACCTTTAGCTCCACTGAATAGACCTCTGTCATTAGAATGGAGAGAGTAATTAGTAACAGTAGCAGGTTAGCCTCTATTTGTACCAGCACTAGAGGGGGATGGGACATTTGCCAGTGGGTTTCACAGATATCTGCTAGCAGCAGGGGAATGGTGAGACTCAGGGACTTTGGATTCCATTGCAAGCTCTGGAGGGGAGTGTATTCTAAAGGGCACAGACTCTTCTGCCCCTTCCCCCCAAAGCTTCACACCTTCTGCCCTGTTCCCTAAAACCTACCCCTGTCCTAGTCCTGTCTCTACCCCACCATTGGCCCCATCACTGTCCCATTCTCCTAACCTAGTCAGTCCCAGTCTCCACTCTTCAGGCTTCTAATCCCAGTCTCTTTGTCCAGTAAATGACTGCCTTCCCCAACTCATCTCTTCCTTTTCCCAGTCTCCTTGCCCAATCATTCCCAGTTCCTTCCCCCGACTTGCTGGTTTCTTCCCCTGCCTTCTAATTGCCTGCTCATGTTCCCCATTCTCACTAGCTCCACTCACGTTCCACATTCCTGCTAGGTCCCAGTCCCATTCTTCTTCCCTAGACTTCTCACCCAATCTCAGCATCCTCTCCTCACCTGGCTCTTTTTGCCCAACCAGTTCCACTTCTTCCTCATGACCCTGTTCCTTCTCAGATCTGTCTCCTCTCCTCCTTCGCTCCATCCCACTGATTCCCAGTCCTAGTCTCCATGCCCCTGTCAGCCTCCAGTCCCAGTTTCTGCTCCCAGGCACCTTGTCCCATCTACTCCCTCAGCCCTTCCCTACAACAACCTCGGTCCATCTTGTCATTTCTGTAATTGAATCAGATGGCTTCCTCCTTCATGCTGTATAGGTGCCAGCAGAGAGGGTTATTGAGTGTAGCTGAGAAACAGGTTCCCTGCTCTTTATTCCAGTGCCCAGTTCTATCCTGACCCAGAGCAGCTGGGAGCAGTCATTACAGTGAAAGTTCTTTTGAGCCCCCATAACCCTATACTGAAGCATGCTCAGTTTACTCTGTGGGAATGGTGCATGCACAATCTAGTCAATAATGCGCACTGTCAGAGGCTCAAGCATGCCTCGTGTACATAAAATCTTTGGAGATTTTAGCTGTTAAACACTAGCAAATGCAAACTGCAATTTATCAAAGGTTCATAATTAGGATTCAGTGTCTGTCATGGAGGTCGTGGAAGTCACGGATTTCATGACTTTCCGTGACCTCCGTGACTTCTGCAGCGGCCAGTGGCTGACCCTATGGCCAGCCAAGCAGCTGACTCTGAGGCCAGCCACACCAGCTTCTGCTTGGGCGGCCCCTGGGGCAGCTGGCCAGAGCAGCGGCTGGTCGGACAACCCCTAGCAGTAGTCCCCAGGCAGCTGGCTGGAGCAGCCGTGGTCAGCGGGCACCAGCAGCAGATGCCACTGGCCCCGGGCACCTCCCCCCACCCAGCGTCCCCCCAAGATTTAATATGGGGTATTTTTAGTAAAAGTCATGGACAGGTCGTGGCTGTGAATTTTTGTTTATTGCCTGTGGCGTGTCCATGACACTTACTAAAAATATCCATGACTGAATCCTAGCCTTACTCGTAACTTGGCTAACTATGGGCAGATTTTCAGGGGGTTGGCAAAAGAGACATCCCTGACACAAAGGCCACCCTCTACCAAATTTCAAGTCCCTGCTCGAAAGCATGAGGACACTAATGCTTTCCAAAGAAAAGGTTCTCCGATTATTTTTTTTTTCATTGAAAACCAGTGTATTTTTCCTTAACCTCAATCAGAAACAGCTGAATAGTTATGGCTAATTTTTTTTTTAAATAATAATAAGGGGGGGGGGGGATCAAGGCAGTCACCCAGCACTGAAAATTTCAGCCCAAACAGTTAAAGTTTGGCAATGTTAAAAAAATAAAGAAAGAAATGGAATACAAGGTCTTATAATGAAAAACATAAGGAAACCTTAGTAAGAAGCTGGTCTACCAGCCTCACCTATAATAAATATTTTACCATTTTTAGACTCAGACTGCAGCATGAATCAGGAATGAATACCTCATGCTCTTCCTTCTCCATGTACAATATTAAACAATTGGTCAAGTGCATTATGGGAGCTTGTCTGCTTCAAGCATAAGCAATTGCTGGAGAGAGCATACTAGATTTGGCAAACAGTGCAAGCTAAGCAGAGGATCTGCATACATTCACTATCAGGGCAAAAAAGTGTAAAAAACTCTTGCTCCAAGGTTTTGCATTTGTTCAGAGACCAGTGTTTCAGAACTCACCTGTGTGTAGAAACCGCTAGCTGCCTCTAGGAACAGAGAAAGGTTCGCCTGAACTTCACTCCGATTCGGGTTTGCTCGGTTTTTTGCCTGCCCCTGAAGTGTCGTGATCTGATTCTTAAAAGCATGATTCCAGCTGAGAATAAAACACAATTCTGTTGGCTACAGCAGTGACTCACTGGGCAGACACTGAGCTCCCTGAGAATGGGAATAAACAGTTTGTTACAATTATAAGGCACCTGGTGCTAACTCCATCAAAGCTCTCCACTTATTCTAGTGCCTTAACTGATCCCTTTTAAAATGGAACAGAATGTGCAATGGAAATCTAAATTCAAAAAGGGAAGAACTGCAAGTTCCCCCCCAAATCTCCAAAAACCAAACAGATTGTTTGCAGCATTTATTTGCTGCCAGCACTAAACAGCAGGTCAAGCACTATTAGTCATAAAGCTTTGACCATCAGTCTCACGGACAGGGTTAGAGAAACTGTTCAGGAACTGATGTCAGGCCGAAATGTCTGAAGATCCAGCAGCTTTAACATCATGCACTTTCAGACTCTCTGCCAGGGACTGAAAGAAATGCAGACTATTAACCAAGGCTGGTACAAAAAGATGCTCCTGTTCCTCAAATAAGATCCAGGGGTAGAAGCTGGGGGACAATCCAGCAAGATCCTCACCTGGCTATGAGGAAGTCATACTGAATGTCCCACTAGACCGCTATCCCTAAATGATCTCTCCCCAATCTCTGGCATAAAGTCTTTGTCCCTAAATGAGTATGAATGAACATTTGGAGCTCCTCCACCACCAGCTTCCCGAACGCTCAGAATGGCAGTGTTAGGGAAGATTTCCTGCTCTTTTGATCTGTCTTTCCTTGATGGTAACAGAAAGGCAAATGCCTCTCTTCCCTCCTCCCTTCAACCTCACACAACTGAGGGGGTCTAAACACCACTAGTCCTCACTCCATAAGAGGATCTTCATCAGTGATGATTGCACCACCCTCTTCTCATGCTGATCACAGGGATACTTCCAGCTTGTTTTACTAACACATAGTACTCTACTTCTGTGCTTCAGCTGTAAGGCAGAGTGGCACTTGCTCATTTGTAAGTTAGAATTGACATTAGTGGGTAAGCAAATGTGGTTGAGTCTTTTGTTTCTGAGTCTACTGTTCTGAGCTGTGTCTCACTCACATGGCTCTCAAGTGGAGCTAGATCCCATCCCCTGACCTCAGTGGGAGCTACACTATAATTGCTAAGGTTGGGTACCCAAAGCCTTTTCCATGACAAAGATTATGTGGCAGAGCAGCTCCTCTTGGACATAGGTAAATAGGGAAAAACAGACTGTTTGATTAAAAAGGCAGGTCCACGGATTAGAATTCTCAAACAACTTTTTGGGAATGCTGCAGGGATTTCACTAGGAATTACATATTGGGAAGTCTCTATGTAACAAGTGACACACCTCTCTCCAACATTAATCAGTTCCATAAATCATGCATCTCACTCAGAGTATGTGTGCTGCACATGCCTAAACAATGAACTATTATTTATAAGTCCTTTTTTGTGAGTACAAATCCATTAGAGATTTTCTGATGCACAGCAGGGTTTTCCCCAAAGTCCTTAAGGGCAGGAATTGTAAACATCTTTTCACTCTCCATTCCCATACATTCCGCCTAGTTCTTTAAATTCAGTGTAAGATTATTCAAAATGCATTTATTCAAGCTTCCACTTACAGAAAAATTGAGCCCATTTTATAGGTTGTACCCACTCTTCCATATGTCTTGGAAGGATCCTGCTCTACTACACAAACATGTGAATACTTGTGATTAGAATACTTACAGGTCCTGTTCCACTTTCTTGTCTAAAGCATACTCCAGATCAGTTACTAGCATTTTCTGGTATAAATCCTGTAGAGCCTGTCTGGATGTCCAGACTTCAGCTGGACCCAGCTTCGAATCTGAGCATCAAAAAAACAAAAACAGATTTACTATGTCCCAGTACATACAACAGTGTCATTTCAATTGATTTTTCCCATTCCTGCCCCAGGAAAGAAAACATCATGTTCATGCCACACCTCCCTTCAATTACAGCTTCATCAAAAAACAAAAACTAGGAACACCAATGAATACCAGGAGATTTGCAGGCTTTGCAACAAAGGGCCAAAATGACAAGTTGCTAGAAACCAGAAGACTGCACATGAATTTCATATGCAAACTATTTTACCAAAAGCACATGAACATAATATTTATTGCAGTTCTGAAAATACTAAATTACCACTTATATAAATTCACCAGCAATAAAAACATGCTAATCTTGTAAAAGCCAGAAGATAGATGCTGCAAAGTTGCATTTTAGGACTTCACAGGCTGCATTTGGGGGATCCACAAGTTAGTGTTTGACTCAGCAGTTCCAACATCTTTGGTGCTAGAAACCAGAGACAGATCTTTTCTATTATTGAGAATATCTGCTATTAATTTTTAAATAAGTATCAGATCAGTCATTACCCAAGACATATGAGCTAGGTCCAGCCCTGCTCTCTCCTCCCAGGTGGAAGATAGGGCTCATCCTACGTTACCAGCTGGGAGAGAAAAGGACTGGTCTCTCCATAAGTGTTTTAGGCACTGCATGTGAGTTTTAACTATTTAAGTTTCAGATTTTCATTTTCCATCTACAGCAGGGGGTATAGCCACTCGCAAAGCATTCTCCATTTATCCACATGGGAAGAATAGACTTTTAACAGGACACAACCTGCACACTCCAGAGTTCTTGGAAATCCCAGCTATTCACTAGATCATGTTTATAAGTAACTGTTTGAACTCAGAATTTCAGTTAGGTCTCAATGTCCAAAGTTAAAATGAAATTTTACCACGTGCTTCTTTTATGCCCACCATCTCACTCCTATTAGGAGTCTGGTAAGCATTTTGTGTCACTACAGCACAAAGAAAAATAGGACTCAAACACAATTTTAGTAACTGCACTAATGGTGAAATAAAAGACAATTACCTGTCATGTCAGCCTTCAGGACTTCTGCCTGCCTGCAAGAGGAAGACAGGACAAGACATTAGATATTAACAAGGACTGATGAAGATAATCAAGTTACACCAAACAAGTGGGAGGATTTGTTGTTGCCCGGTTGTTTTTTTGTTGTTTTTTTTTTAAAACACAATTGCTTGAGTGCGGGGCAAAGACAAGGATTCAAGTCTTTTTAGGGCTTGTCTATACTAGGTCAAACGGATATTGTTTTGTAAAGGGATGTATAGAGGTACAAGTAATAGCCTTACAGATCTCTGCAATTAGAACATATCTGAACCTGGTCTACTCCTAAATGTTAGGTCGACTTAGATACATCTCTCAGGGCTGTGAAAAATTTCACCCCGTCTGATATAATTAGGTCAACCTAACCTCCACTGGGGGTACAGCGAAGTAGATAAAACAATACTTCCATTGACCTAGCTACTGCCTCAAGGGGATGGATTTACTACAGTGACGGAAATATCCCTTCTATCACTGTAGTGTCTATGCTACAGTGCAGTTGCAGCATAGCTGCACCTGTAGTGCTTATAATGCAGACGTATCCTACATACCACGTTATGGAAGTAGACATTGCTCTGGCAGACTGTGACTTAATCCCAACAGGAAGTTGAATGGATGTCAACCTAAAGCTCTCCTCTATGCACTGTATAACCCATCTAGATAATGTCTCTAAAGAGATAGTGACCTATATGGGGGTGTGCATGTGTGCACAAGAGAGAGAGCAAGCGCGAGCGAGCGCTGCCTTTTCAGGTTGCCATAGTCCATCTAATATTGGAAGGGTAATTTTTTGATGGAGAACTCAGGATGTCAAACAAGCTGGGATATTTCTTCCATTTTAACAGATGGGAATTTCAGTGTCACTGCCATTCTGTCCACGAGTTCACAGAAAACATCTTCAGAAGAGGAAGCGGAAGCAACCCCTTCCACTTAATGTTCCAAACGAGCCATATGCTGCTTATCTGACAGTAGCAGGAACTATAGCAGAGGAAATGCTCCGTGAAAGCAGGTGAAGTTGACAGATCCAGGACTCTCCGATCCAAGGAGAAAGACTTTTCCTGATCTCTAGTGGGAGAGATTCCTAAGTCAATGAGAACACAAAAGATTTCTATAATGCTTAAACACTATCTGTCATTCATGCCAGTAAACAAATTCATGCTCCACATCATATCTGGGAGGGTGTGATGATACACAGGCACCATATTGACCGGTGTATTCCTTCTGATGAGAATGGAACCCAGGAGGTATGCTGGTATGTCTAACCCATCCAATTCTTCCTCTGACTACAAGTCTATACTACAAATTATTGAAGACAATACAGGCATGTCTACCCTGCAATAAAACACCTGCACCTGGCCCAGCTCAGCTGACTCAGGCTCTCGGAGTACAGGCTGCAGGGCTATAAAATTGCAGCATAGATATTGGGACTTGACCTGGAGCCCAATTTTTGAGACCCCCGCAAGGGGAGAAGGTCCAAGGGCCCAGACCCCAGCCCAAATATCTACACTACAATTTTATAGTCCTGCAGCATGAGCCCTGCAGCCCAAGTCAGCTGACACAGGCCAGCCACAGATGTTTTATTGCAGCGTAGACATACCCTACAAGACCTGGCATGTGTAAAATGGAGTGTTTGAGGGAGAAGGGGAGTGTCTAGGGGATATTTGAGACAACTTTTCTCACCTCTTCTCTGGCTGTGAGGAGGAGGGCATTCAAGGAGGATAACTAGCAGTAACCTTCATTTTATACCCCTCAGAAGAAAAAGCTTGTCTCTTCAGGTTCTGGTAACTTACGGAATTGCCGACCTCTATGGTATACCTGCACTACCATAGTAAATGTTGGTACAGAGTGAATAGGAGATGAAGAAACTACTTCCTGCTCCAGAACAATCTTTGGATCCAATGCAGTCTTCAGAACTGGGGGATGACTTTTAAGCAGGGATATACATTCAACCAGAATCTTAGTCTTTGATTTAGGATCTGATGTTATCCAGTCTAGATGCAATCAATCTGAGGATTCTCTCAATTTGTATTTGCTAACAGAAGCCTTCTTGTCTTGCATATCTTGGAACTGAAGTAGAAAGATCCGAAGGTTTCTCCCGTGGTTTGGCTTTCATCTCACAGGCTGAAACAGACTAAGTCCAAATGCCTTTAAGGTCAGTCCAATGATTTGGGGGAAACTGATTGCACTGAGGTGCTGGATCTTGATCTTTGGGCAGTGATTGAAACATTCTACATAGCATTGTTCTGAATGCCAGAGGTGTAAGGAGCAGACACAGGCCTTTTCATCGTGAATACGGATCCCTTGGCAGTGTTGGGTCCAAGAGGCTCTGCAACCAGAGATTCATGAAGCAGTAAGACTTACAGCCTGTTGTCGCATTCCTTGTATATCCTCAGGGTAAGTGTGCTATAGACAGAGCACCTTGAAGGAGAGTGACCCTCCTCAAGGTGTTTTGTGTGGGCATCCAACACCAGAAAGACTGCAAGACAAGAGGTGCGCCTTTCAAAAGCACATCTGAACTTTCAGATCTGACATGGAACCAGTAGTCAGAACTGAAATTAACTACTATCTATCATAATAAAAAAACAATTTTCCTTAACCAACTAACCTTTTCACTTTACACTAAAGTAAACCACTAGATTCTTTGAGAGAAGAATCCTGAGTGGATAGATGTGAACCTCTCCAGATCTTTCTGCCGGTGTGGCTGGAAGGAACTAAGGCAGCAAGCAGAGGGCATCACATCCCCTTTCTTAGCCTTGTCCTTAGAATGTTCAGGAATGCAGAGAGGAGAGGTAGGAAGGATGCATGAGTGTTCTAACAGGCACTGCTATGAGGAGGTGAGGTTCCACTGCCTGCGCTGACAAAGTCAGCGCGTTCCATGAGTGGGAATGTGCAGGGGACACTTGAAAAAGAATAATTGATGTACCTATACCACAATAATTAGTAAACCTTTCCTGTGTAAACTAGCCCTTAAAGAGTAAGAACAGTTAGAGTTTCAATACGTAGGAATAATATTTCCACTAATGTCCCAAATCAAGCCACCATTGTGTGTTTATATGGAAGATGCATCTAATTCTTCTTGCAGTTTCACACTGGAGATAAAGTGCAATTTTTAAAAAAAGATATCTTATAGGCACATCATAACACTAGTTATATTGACTCACCCTTGAGTTTAATACCTAGAAAAAATAACTCATTCTTAGTGTTAATTGTTAAGACTAACTCATTTCCAAGGATAATTTTTCACCAAATCAATTACCAATTTATGTCAATTCTCTGACCTTAGAATAATTACTACCATTTAATATTAAACAAAAGAAACAACTATTAATAAAATGTGATCACTGGTACAGCATATTTCAATAAACCGTATCTGCCTATCTTGGAACACTACATTTATGATTTGAAATAAACAAAACCTCTACTCCTTTAATAAGTCCCTATACTTGTCATAATGGCATCCACATTTTGTGGGCAGGCCCTAACAAAGTACAAGTTTATAAAATAGACAATGGAAATTACTTATCTATCAGGGCATGTCTATACTACAAACTTTTACCGCCGCAAGTTACACTGGCATAAAGCCACTGCAGTTAGTATATCACTTGTGCACATGCATACTTGGCTCTTCGCCCTGGCACTACATGTACTCACTAGGAGTGAGTGTGTCAATATACAGTGCCAAGCACAATGGGTAGGTAACCCAGTCTGCAGCCCACCGCTGCCCAATGCGCCTTCTTTTGGGAAGTTCTGGCAAAGCACAGTGGGACAGAAAAAAGTTGCCAGCGGTGACTGGGAGTAAGGGATCAGCTTCCTAGCATGCAACTGTCTCCATTCCATCATGTTATCTATATCCTATAATTTTTGTGCCTTTTTTAAAAAAAAAATCCCACGAACCTGCATGGCCTTCTTCGCTGTCCTCCATTTGACAGAAGCATGGAGACTGCACAGCTCTGAAATATTGTCATAAGTATTGTCATAAGAAGCATGGTCCTCCAGTATTTGCAGAGCCATCTTAAAAACCAAAATCAGCATGTTTCATTTCTTGGGCTCAGAGGTGACACTCCACTATCTGCAGCTGCTCCATGAATGCCACCAACAGCCTCGAATTGGTTCTCACTATGTTGCACAGCAATCTGTCTTCCAAGAAATCATAGTGTTCCATGCTGACAACTGCGACCAGAGCAGTTAGTTTCGGGCACTGTGGGAGAGCTGCTAGAGAACTGTTAGAGTTGACATAAGTAACGTAGTGTCTACACTCGCAGTATGTCAACTTCAGTAGATTGACCGTAGTTCAACGCCCATGGAGGAGGTGGTGTTACTGCACTGCTATGACAGTGCACTTACATCGGTGGGAGGCCAATTTAAGTGCAGGTACATGCACAAGTAGGTTGACGCCAGGCAGCTCACATCACCCTAACTTTGCAGTGTAGACCAAGCTTAAGTATATTTAAAATCATATACCTCTTCCTATGCTTGCTAGACTTCCAAGGAATTAGTCTATGGGTAGTATTAACTGTCATTCATAATTTCTCTCACATCTCCAAGTCAGAATAGCTGTTGCAAATACAGGTGTCTGATTTATGGGTGAAGACAGGCTATCCCCTTTGTGGGCCTGTGACATACCCAGAGTACAATCCAGACCAATGAGTAGCTGTGTCACTCCTGACCGCAAACCTCAGATGCACTTTACACTGCTTTGCTGCTGTAGCCTCCAGACTGGACTGCTCACAAACAGCCTCCAGCATGCAAGTCGCTCCCAGCTACCTACGTACGTACGTCGCAGCCATCCAGCCACACTGGCTCTTACCAGCATTGGATATATTGCAAGGTGACCCCAACATCCCCAGTCCTAGATTTTTTTTCCCCCAGAAATATATGTCCTGTATTGCCCAGCCCTCTCCTGGATAACTAACTTATGTAAAGCCCATCATTTTATTAATAGACATGATAAGCACACATCTTGTTACCCCAAACGGTGTTTCCCAAACACTTCAATTCAAACACACTAGATAAGATAAAACAAAATAAATTAACCAACTACAAAGAGAGATTTTAACTGAGTACAATTTAGGAGGCATAAAAGTCAGAAATGGTTACAAGAAAAATAAAGATAAAATGCAACTGGTGTTTCATTTAACAGGCTATGTTAATTTCAAAGGACTCAACCTTCCCCACCCCATGCAAGCCTCCAAATCCTGCCAGACACCTCAAACCCCTCACCCATACCTATGAGTGGCACAAACCCCACAAGCCCCACTTCCCACCCCCATCACTCACTGCACCAACCTCCTAGGACTAAAACTGAATTACTATGGAAAGGGGAAATGAGGTGAAACACTGCTTACCATCTCCAAACTCTACTCAGGCTGGGGAAAAAAACTAATGAAATAGTATTCCAAAACTGAGGTACGAGAGTGTATCATTGTTGCCATGCAGACTTGAATCACCTACAATAACTACTTGTTCTGTTTCTCAACTCTCCCAGCGTCTGCCCCTGACACCAATCTCCAAAGACAGGACTGCTATCAGTTGCAGAACTCTGGACTCATGTCCAAGGCAGGAAAAGGAAGACCTAAGACAAAATGTTCGGAGACCTCCTGGCAGCATCCCAAAAGAGGGATAAATAGTGGAGTGGAGGGAAGTTCTCCTTGCAGAGAAAGACAGGTGATGCAGAGACAATCGATGCAGAGCTTGTGCAAAAGACAAACCATCTTGAGAACATGCTGCTCCAATGGCCTGCAGCCCGTGGAGCAATATGTTCCAGGAACAGCAGTACCTTTCACAAGGCTCCAACAGGTATTTCTGTAGATACCCTGTACTACAGGACCCTGAAAACAGCAAGTTCTAGAATCCATCACCACCCCCACAACAAACAAAGGTTCTTCCCACACTATTCCACATTCCAAGGAAAAGACGCCAGGCACAAATCACATGTACACAGGCCTGTGACCAGTACAGCACTGATATACATGTACTCAGTACTTAGTCGTGTTACACAACTGCACTTCAATGTTGGATACAGTTTGTACTGTCATCTGTCATGCTATAATAAATAATTTTGGTTCAATAGCTGGTATTGTTTGCACTGCTTGACATTCAATAAAAGGTTATTTTGACAAATGTTGAATAAAGTTTCATAAAATACCACATTTCCACTGTCATTCTCCAACTATTCAGGGATAGTCAAACAGGTCCTTTCTCCTATCCAAGTGTCTAGTAAAAGGCAGCAAAAGCGAGTGAAACAGAGGGTAAACTTGGTCTAGAAGAATGACAAGAGGAATCAGACCACCCATAATGTTCATAGCGGTCCTGGGACCAAAATCATCATTTTTCATTAAACAAAACAGGCATGAGTTTCAAAAGAGCCTAACACCATGGACCTTTCCAGATCATCCCACATTGGTGAACCTGCCAGAGTGATCAACCAGGCCCTGGAGCACCATGGAGAAGTATCCCTTTCTGTTTATGAACTCTGAGGCCTGGTCAGGGAGAGAGGGAAACAAAGAATAGGCACGTGGATTGCATTAATGGGCCACCAATACACATCAGGAACCCTAGCTGTGCAAATCCATCAATAACCTGCTGCATGCTGCCAAGATGAATAACTCATGCCATCAGCACCTTCTTAAAACATGCCTCCATGACAACAACCCCAACAGTTGATCTACCAACACCAAATTGCTGTTGGTTGGTAGCTAACTAATCATAGGTGACAAGCTTCCAGATGGTGATGGCCACATTCTTCTCCACAGGGAGTAGAGAGCTCACATTGGTATGATGCTGCTATGTTCTGTGCGGATCTTTAGGAAAGTGCTCTTTGTCATCCCAAAATTCTGCCTCAACTTCTGGTTAGCATCATGTTCCTTTACTACCAGAGTTGGTTTCTCAACCCCAGAAATGGCACTCAATGGAATGAAGATGTTCCAGGAAAGCTTTATACACAATTAACTGTTTGCTCTCATCCTCCTCTGCCTGCTCTGCTGAAAACGACTCACCAGTGGGGCAGCTGGCTGCCAAAGCCACCTGGATACATGACTCCAAATATATGCACAGCAGCATCTATGTATTAATGAACGCCTGGACTGTGGGATGCCGCTGTGTTCCTTTCACGCTCGCTGACAGCAGTTAGAAAGTGCTCCTAACTCACAAGATAGATGAATCATGGGATGTGTTCAGAGGAATCTCAGCAATGTTGCTATGACCTCTATATCCCAGATTTCCAGTGGGTGTCCCACAATGTGCTGAGACAAAATCCCCATAATGCATAGAACCCAGCAACAAGATAAAGCACCATGGGATACCTGCCCAGAACACTAAACGCTTATTTTGAAACAAGTTAGTGCCTTGTGTATGCATTGATTCAGAGGGTAGTAGGCAAGAATGAGCTGCGTGGATGCAATTAGTTTGGAATAGTTATTCTACAAGAGCACACACAAAGGTAATCTGCAAAACCCCACTATGTAGACAAGCCTTTAGTCTATACGACCCTGAAATCCTTCTAATACTTTATCCACGCTAGGGATTTTTTGGAGGAAAAAAAAATCCCCACTGTTATTCCCCAATTGCCCATACTAGCTTTTCCAATATTGCTAAAGCGCCTCTTGCAGCTCCTGAGGTTTACCACCATGTCATCTAAGCCTACTCAGAGCAGGTCTAACTGAAACAGGTAAATGCCAGCTATAATAGAAGCTTTATCTCCCTTAGAACTCCCAATATAAACATGACCTCCATTCCAAAGTTACTTTTTTTAAAAGTTAAAATATAGAGGAAGAGCTATGAGTGCAAAGATGTATACATTTATGAGAATTTCTATGAGACAAGAGTGAGTGATAAGATATATACATATTCTAACAAATTATTCATCTTGGTAAGGAGAAAACTGTTTGCTATTTAAGTGCCTAAAGAAAATATATAAGAAACTAGAATCTTCTCTCTCTTTAGTAAAGTTATAATTAGGGCTGTCAAGAGATTAAAAAAAAATCGTGATTAATCGCGCTGTTAAACAATAATAGAATACTATTTACATAAATATTTTTTGATGTTTTCCACATTTTCAAATATATCGATTTGATTACAAACACAGACTACAAAGTGTACAGTGCTCACTTTATTATAAATATTTGCACTGGAAAAATAAAAAATAGTTTTTCAATTCACTTAATACAAGTACTGTAGTGCAATCTCTTTATCACTAAAGTTGAACTTACAAATGTAGAATTATGTACAAAAAAACTACACTCAAAAACAAAACAATGTAAAACTTTAGAGCCTACAAGTCCACTCAGTCCTACTTCTTGTTAAGCCAAACGCTAAGAGAAACAAGTTTGTTTACATTTACAGGAGATAATGCTTCCCTCTTCCTATTTACAATGTCACCTGAAAGTGAGAACAGGCAGTCGCATGGCACTGTTGTAGCCGGCATTGCAAGATATTTACGTGCCAGATGCGCTAAAGATTCATGTCCCTTCATGCTTTGCTCACCATTCCAGAGGACATGCTTCCACGCTGATGATGGGCTCAGCTCAATAACTATCCAAAGCAGTGGAGACCAATGCATGTTCATTTTCATCATTTGAGTCAGATGCCACCAGCAGAAGGTTGACTTTCTTTTTTGGTGGTTCGGGTTCTGTAGTTTCCATGTCGGAATGTTGCTCTTTTAAGACTTCTGAAAGCATGCTTCGTACCCCATCCCTCTCAGATTTTGGAAGGTACTTCCGATTCTTAAATCTTGGGTTGAGTGCTGTAGCTATCTTTAGAAATCTTACATTGGTACCTTCTTTGCGTTTTGTCAAATCTGCAGTGAAAGTGTCCCTAAAACAAACAACATATGACCACTGCTGGTCACACATTTATTTCACTAAACTGACCCTTCATTTCCTGTATTAGATTCCCTCGATTTGTTGCTGGCATTTTTTAGAATGTTGACTTTTATTATTTTATTTAATTCTGGATGTTATTTTGTACAAGAGTTTTTATCAGGAGATGTTTTATAAACAAGTTTATTTGAACATCAGGGATCAAATTATTGTATCCAGACATCCCATCATGTTCTATGGGAGAAAAACCATTCATTTCCAGTACAAACTAAGTCTGTTTACATGTCTCTTCAGAACTCAAATTATATAGTCTAATTTATAGCAAATACACAAGAACCAGTCATGATGAAAGAATATTTCATATTATCTCCTATTTCTATTATGCACAAGTTTAGAGAAGTATGATTCAACAACTATATCTGGAAGTTCTTGATCTATGTTGTATGCACAGTTCCCCATTCAAGTCTGGGTATGTGCGTTAGCAATTCCCAAAGTAGAACTTGTTATAGTTGGATTTTGTTACTGTTTTGAATTCTATATTAGTGTGTAATAAAAAAAATTGTGCTCTTCCAGTATGAATTTCAAATACACACATTAGCGCGCCCATGAAGTCGTTGCCTAGACTTGTTCTGTTAAGACAAATTGATGGTTTAGAATAAGGCAAGAGGATCTTTTTAGACAGTTGAAAAGTATAACAAATAAATTGTAAGCTTAAAATGTAGTTAGAGATCCAATTTGATATAGGCAAAATTTAAAACACAATCTCAGTCTAATCTAGTGACTGTAACAAGAGGATGCATTTTCATGAAGTTAGTAAGTATCATGACTCTCAAAAAAGGGAAATATTTTGATTTCAGGACTGAAATCTTAAGTCACACTGAGGGCTAGTCTACACTTACGAGCCGGGTCGACGCGGTGAGTTCGACTTCTCGGAGTTCGAACTATCGCGTCTAATCTGGACGCGATAGTTCGAACTCCGGAAGCGATAGTTCGAACTCCGGTACTCCACCACTGCAAAAGGCGGTGGCGGAGTCGACCTTGGAGCCGCGGACTTCGATTCCGCGGCGTCTGGACGGGTGAGTAGTTCGAACTAGGGTACTTCGAATTCAGCTACGCTATTCACGTAGCTGAATTTGCGTACCCTAGTTCGACCCCGCTTCTTAGTGTGGACCAGCCCTGAGAAACATGTCACACTTTAGCAGTGACAGGATGAGAGGGCAACCCAATCCTCATGAAAATTTTTACATTAATTTTTCCTGCATACACTTGTAAAATAGCTTTCAACACCTTTCTATCAAAGATCCTGTCAGGTAGTTAACATTCGACAATCCATTTTTCTAAATTCACATTTTTCATAATCTAATCTGAATTAGATCTGATTTACCAGGTGAAATACTCGTACATGCTTTTTAAATTTTACCTGGTCTCTTAGGAAGTGGTAATAAAGAGACATATGGTAGTTTGTTTGGTATACATGTGGGCAGAAAGCTAGAGTCTTTCTTGTGGAGAGGTAACAGAGGGCTAACCTTGAAGTTATAAATTAGTGTGAGCTGTATTATTCTTCCCCACCCCATCCCACCCCACCCACAAAATAAAGTCATGTCAAAAGCAAAAATAGAGAACAAGTTCCTTAGAACTCCTGGTGTTTTCATATGTTACGGTCTCACCTAACAATTATTTAAAGAATTAAAATACATTTCACAAGTCAGTTAACACACAATCATCTCCATTTTAAACACACATAACCAGCCCCCAGTCTCATCAACAATAAATCTGAGAGGAACTCTCAGTAACCTCTGCAAAGTGTAAACAGAAAATAATCTGCATCACTACCAACCAGCCTGTTAATATCTTCCTCCTAGCTTCAAAGGTGCCTTTCTTGGGACACCTGGTCACAGTGGCCTCGCATTATATGAAGCACCATGGGGCTGCTGACTACGTAAGAGCTGCCATACTGGATCAAACCAATGGTTCCTCTAAGTCCTGTATGACAGTGCCTAGTACTAGAAGCTTCAGAAGGAATGGAATAATGTATCCATACAAGACATTTCTTCTTAACCCTTGTCAGTCAGTACTCTGGTTATGTCCTGTAGCACATGGAGTTTAAGTCCTTCTAAAAATTATCCATATAAATGTCTAAATCCTATTAAGCTCCTGGCCTTAGTAATATAGTGCGACAATGAGTTTCACAGGTTACTTAGGTATTGCATAAAAATATTTTCTATCATCAGTTTTAAATGTTTTGCCTTTCAATTTAATTGAATAGTTGTTTACATCTATAAACAAAAATACTACAAGGCAATAACAAAGATGAAACCTCTCATACATGAAAGCTTTCCCATGAAGTTCTTTCAAGTCCATAAAAGATTTAAGGAATCTCTTTGGAAGCATTCAGTAATCTTCCTGGAAACCTGAAGCCATGCAAGCAGTCATCTATCAGAGTGCAAATGCCCAAATTAATCTCAAAATCCTAATATGCCCGCCACATGTTTTCCATACCTTCGTCCTATCTATAACTTTCAGTTTTCTTGGGTTAATTACCCAGACTGTCACCTGCAAAAGAACTATTACTTACCTTGCAGTAACTGTGGTTGTTAGAGACGTGCACCAAGAGTGGAATCGGTGCAGAAAACACATGTGCCCTATGCACACGAAACTGGATTCTTTTGGCCATGTCCATTGGGGCTGCATCTGTACCCTAGATGTTCTTGAATTCCTACAATCTAAGCACACAAATGGCAGAGCAAGCCCAACCATTCCTCAGTTCCTTTGCCAATACAAAATGCTGAAGTATTAGAACTCTGTAGAGTAGAGGGGAAAGATGACGTCCATGTGGTTTCCACAGGCTAACACATCTTGAAGAACCAGTTACTGTTCTGTCTTCATGTGGAAAATCACTTTAAGACAGAATCACTTGGATTCCACTCTTGGTGATGAACAAGCTCTTGTCTCTGTATGCTTGGAGGTGGGTACTAGGAGTCCTATTTAAACAATAAAGGCAGGACAGCTTTACCAAAAACAGGCTTACGAACTGGGAGCCTCTATTAAATAATAGTGTCTTGTAAGTGAGTGGACCAAGCTCAATGCAGCAGCTCTACACATTTCTGAAATAGGAACAACAAGGAGTCCAGTGGCACCTTAAAGACTAACAGATTTATTTGGGTATAAGCTTTCCTGGGTAAAAAAAACCCACTTCTTCAGATGCATGGAGTGTAATGCATCTGAAAAAGGGGGTATTTTTTACCCAAGAAAGCTTATACCCAAATAAATCTGTTAGTCTTTAAGGTGCCACTGGACTCCTTGTTGTTTTTGTGAATACAGACTAACACAGCTACCCCCGTGTAAATGGGTCGGACTCACCCCCGCGGCACCTCCTGCTGGTGACTCTGGGGAATTAGCTCATTCCAGCACTGGAGCGCCCTCTGCAGGCCAGTGATCCGCCTGTCCTCTGGCCCTTAGTCCCTCCCTGGACCCCGGTGCCCTTTTACATGGGGTGCTGCCCCCTGGCAGTAACCCCTTTCTCTCAGGGTCTCCCCTCCTCAGGGAACCCCCACCCTCTATCCCCACCTTGCCTCAGTGTATGGCTACTGCCAGTCATTGTCTAGCCCCACGCCCTGGGGCACGCTGCAGTATCAGCCTATTCATCACTGGCAAGGAGGGTTTGGACCTGCTGCTTTGGCCTACCCCTGGGCTGCCCTCTGCAACCCCCAGTACTTGTTAGCGCAATGCTAGGCTGCAGCCTGGGCCTTTCCAGGCTGGAGCTCCCCAGCTCCTCAGCCTGTCCCCAGCCCTGCTTCACTCAGGTACCCGGTCTAGTTCCCTGCAGCCAGGCCCTTCTCTCTCTGAAGGCAGAGAGAGACTGTCTGGGCTTCTGGCTTCCCTGGCCTTCTAATAAGGCCCTGTGGCTCAGTTTGGGGCGTGGCCCCAGCTGCAGCCACTTCCCTAATCAGCCCAGCCTAAAGGCTGTTTTCTCCCACCACAGCCCCTTCCCAGGGCTGTTTTAACTCCTTCAGGGCCAGAGCAGGGGTTCACCCTGCTACACCGCGATACTTGAAACAGGAACATTCTTCAAATAGGCAACAGAGGATGCCTGAGCCCTAATATTGCTAGGTAGAGCTAACCTAACTCATAACATGTTCTTACACAGCTCAAGACCCTCTGAGACAATCTCTTCTGATGGCTGTGAGGCGCTAGAACTGACCTTCTTGAATAAATCTACATCTTGCAGAGGCGGGGGGCGGGCAGTAAAAAAAGGGATATCCAAGCTGGGTATGTGCCCCCAAGGAGCCTTATAAGGCCAAGATTCAATGTTGTAAGGATAAGGGGCTGGGAGCCATGGCAGTGACTTATCAGAATGAATGTTTCCCACAAAATTCCTGAAGTCTGTTTCTGTATGGACAATCTTTGAATTCCCTATCAGGCCAGTCAGGCTCATAAAAGTGGGAATGAGATGAGAGGGTTGGGATACCTCCCTACTACGTTCAGAGGGGGAGAAAGAAAAAAGGTATACTTCCTCCAAGGGAGGAGCTAGCCTATCTGGTGTCTTAGGGTGAGCTTTTGCACAACTCGAGCAGAAGATCTTATAGGTACTGTGGTAGTATTAGGAGTGGTACAGAGGCAGAAGTACCTCTAGTTGCAGATGAGAGCAAGGATGATATTGGTAATGCCGTCATTGCAAGATCAGTTGGTACAGAGAAAGCCAACATCTGAGTCTTCAGCGCTAGAACAGAGGGAGTGCAGATGCAAGTTTTAGATGGCACCATGGGTATCCAGAGACCAACTGGTGCAGAGGTGAACCAATATGGGCTGTGAACTGCCTTTCAGCTGAGCATCAATACAGCAGCATTGTAGGGATTTACCTCACTTTAATACACAGAAAAGATGATCCATGCCTACATTCTCTTGGAATGGTGCTCCTTCTTATCCTTTTCTGACAACTAACTGAAAGAGGTCTTGGATGCTCTGTCAAATTCAGCAGTCAAAGGATTCAATCTTTCGGATGGAGAATGAGCTTGGGACCTCAGAGTAAAGCTGCAGCTCACAGGAGCACTAGCCAAAGAGGACTACTCAGGCCTGATTAGATTTTTTTTTTTTCAGGCTCTCATCAAGCATTCCAGAAGAAAGAGCTTGAGCTGGGCCTCTCTTGCCTTCTATGTCCTCCTGTAGAAGACACAGCTCAAGCATCTGCCAGATATGTCCCTAATCAAGGCAAAAGAGTCACCTACAGCACCCATCACTAAGTGGGATAGCCACCACACAAGAGGCAGGTTTTAATCATGGAGAATTTGTATCCACCACAGTGACTGAACTGGGCATATCCCACCCCCAATCTACTATTAAAAAGTTATTTTGATATTTGTTAACAGACATGATACAAAAACTATACTAAGTATACTATATAACTTCCTGCTACTAACAAGCTTAACAAGAGATCCCACATTGCACAGAGTAACTGGACACCAACATGGTTCTGTCTCTCTGCCATGAGCCCACCCTGTTCTTTATACCCTTGGGTAGCAGCACAAGGACATCTAGGGCACAGGCACAGCTCCAATGGACAATGCTGGCCAAAAGAACCTGATCTTGTGCAAACAGGCAGTTGGCACACAGAGTGGAGTTCATATGGACAATCACTCAAAGAAGAAAGGTTACTTCTGAGCAATATTTTAATACATTTAACTTGGCTACATTTAAATTATGATCCCTGAACCTTCCACCCTACATGCTGAAATGCTAGGTCATCCCAATTTCAGATCAGAAGGAACAACTTTCAATTAAACTTCTTAAAAAGGAGGTGTAGGCGCAGATGACAGGGAGGTCAACCACAAGGACAACTTTGTTTCCATCACCCAGGACATTAGAGACAGCCATACCAGAACATAGCCCTGATCCATAAATGGCCAATTTGTGTTTTACAAAATGCCACAGGTGGGGTAAAAATTTATTCCTAACCCCAGATGGTGCCCATTTTACACTTTGAAGCAAAAGAAACAGAAAGCAATTAAAAAGATGGATAGGAAAGGAGAGTTATTACAGTGCTATTACAATTCCAAAATATAACTGCACTATTGAGTTCCACAGGTTGTGTAGTAAGTGTAAAGACAGTTTTTTAAAACAAATTTAAACTTTGCTGCTTCTTAATTGTATTGAGTTTCTTGGGGCACTTAGACAACCACCTCTATTCCTCTCTTTTTGCAGAGAACTACCACCAACATATTCATGCTAATCCATGCTCTTCTAAAACAATGTGTTTAGTATAATGCCAGTCACAGAAACTGACCTATTTCAGGTTCCTTTTCTCTACACTACTCCTCTTGGAAATTAAATTTTCCGCAATATACATATGTGCCTTTAACACAGCAGGATCCATGCAGCATAGAGTAAGAATGCTATGTACAACGGCATTGACCCATTAGCTACAGAGGAAATGTTGTTCAGGGTGGACTGATATTTTTAAAATGGCAATGTATAGAAGGGGTTTGTTCCTGAAGCAACTATAAAATGATTGAAAGATCCAAATTCCTCAGTCTTGGGCAGTTCAAGTCTGATGAAGTTATTAAATGACCATCCTAAAATACCTTTACAGGAAGTGCAAGTAGATGCAGTCCAAGTTGGACATATTCTTTTCCCAGCTCCTTGGTTTGCATCCATGTTGCTGAAATTGGTAGAAGTTGTGAAAAAACAATCTCGATTACACTGCTACTGTTTACCTTTGTTGCAAAAGAAATCACACCTCTGCCTCATATGGAGCACATTTTTGGTAATATGCATCATCCTTTGACTAAGGATCTCAAAGTGCCTTCCCAAGATTAGAAAAGTTTGAATGTTCACTGAAGAGAGATCATTACAGTAATAGACTAACCAGGAAGCTGCAGTACAGATTAAATCTAACAAAAATGTCATAATATGGCTAAAATAACATTGAAACATTCAACAAGATTCCTATCACAATCCATGCAGGACAGTAGCCAAGGAAAGTCATAACATTACCCTACCCTCTCCACTGAGCATCTGGAGCAATTTCAGATCAGCCATAAAGATACAGCCTGCAGGGAAACATGGGATAGTGAATAAACAGGCTTCAAACAAGGTCAGCTACAGCAAGTAAATATTAATACAGCATTTAAAACCCTTACTTAAGACTGTGGATGTCTAGTGATTAGAGGACAGGAACTGAGGTTTTAGTCTCAGTTATAACATTTACTATTAAACCCGGGGAAAAAGTTCCTTCACCTCCGTGCCTCAGTACACCAACCTATAAAATGGCTATAATACATACTCATATTAACTGTCTATAGAACAATCGAGTTCAAGTGAAAGGTACTGTAAAAACAAAGCATTCCTAAACACAGTTTCCTGATAATACTGCTGCTATTAATGCAGTCCATTCAAGCAATTAGAAGTTTCCAGGAGACAAGCTTCTATGTTGCAGAATACTTCAAGTCTACAAATCATCTACTACCAGAGAATCTCATGGTAAGCAGCCCAGTGCTCCAAATAACAACATGTTCACAAAGCATTCTGCTGGAAATCTGCCACTCTAGATTGGAAAAATGTCTACAATATCTCTCTCTACTCCCACACAGTTAATCATACACCAATAGTAATAACTTCCAATAGTAAGAGACTTGCTGCAAACTTGCACCTCTTGTGAAACTAAGGGGTTGTCGACAGAAATTTACTGGCAGAACTATACTAGTATAATTATAGCAGTATAACTGCATGTGTGCTCTTACTGCAGAATAAGTGTACACACAAGGAGTTATAGCACTATAATTATAGTACTATGGTTCTGCCAGAAAACTTCCCTTATACCAGTATAATTATTCCAGTACAACTCCCCATGAGGACACTTATTCCAGATTAAAAGTGCCCACAAAAATTACATTGCTCAGTATACTAGTATAGTTCCCCATGTAGGCAAACTGAAACCAAGTAATTAAATGGTATAATTTAGTTTTATTATTTAAGATCACACTTTCAAAGCAGCAGTCTTGATGCTACTCAATTGACAAAAGCATTGCTTGTGATGGTCAATATAAACAAAAAAATCAAGCCACGTTCATCAGTGTCCACATTTCTCCTATATATTGGGTTTGACCATCTGTGATCTAATGCAGCAAATCCTATGAATGCTACTTCAAAAGTGCAGGAAAAAGTTATTTCCGAGTATGTAAACATTTGAAAAATAAAGCTTCACTTTATGTCATGCCCAGAGTGGGTCTCCTCTCACCCTGCCTCAGAGCAGCACCAGTTGAGCTGTCAAGTCACAACTGAAAACATCCTGACATAAATATAACAAACAATTAGCTTATCTACTTAAATACTGAAAATTAATCCAGACAGAAGCTTAACATCTTCAGGTAAAAGCAATTCAGATCTATATGCCAAATCATCTCTGAGTAAAAAGGGAAGCAAGACAACCACAAAATGCTAATACAGCAAATTCTCCTCTAGCCAGAATATTAACCAAGAAAGGCATGCTCCTCTTTTCTCCACACAGGCAGTGAAAGGACACCAAATACACAGAAGCCTGTGTAATAGACTACATGCAAATTTAGGACATTATTAAAAGCTAAGAGTACTTTTAGAATAGTGTGTTCGAAAGAGGATCAGAAAGTATCTTTCAACCCAACATCACAGGGGTTCTCAAACTTTTTTTCCCCACTGGGATCCCCTTTAAAAATATTTCAGGCTCTGACACTCCCTCCCTCCCCCCTTGCCACCTTTACTTCTGCACTGCTTCTTGTGGCGGCACAGCCTTCAGGGCTGGGCACCTGGCCAGCAACTGCCACTCTCACGACCCCCCTACAATACCTTTGCAACCCCCTTCTGAGTTGGGGCACTCAACCCAAGATTTAAGAATCTGAAGTGCCTTCCAAAATCTGAGAGGGAGGAGGTGTGGAGCATGCTTTCAGAAGTCTTAAAAGAGCAACACTCTGATGTGGAAACTACAGAACTGAACTACCAAAAAAGAAAATCAACCTTCTGCTGGTGGCATCTGACTCAGATGATGAAAATAAATAAGCATTGGTCTGCACTGCTTTGGATCATTACAGGTGAGTCACATCATACGCGCATTTAACTTACGCAAAGTCAACTATACACACTGAGCAAAAAAAGAAAAACACAATACTTGTAAATAGTGTGGGCGATTCTACCCAATGAGCATATGCCCCGGAGTGAGCGTGAGATAGGAGACGTGAATCTGCTGTTCCCTCAGTCGGTCTCAGTTCCCACGTGCTTCTCATAGTGTGAGCATCTCGCCACGCTGAGTGTGATTCTAGTGTTTAAAAGATACGTATTTTTCATATAACATGGCCCCTAAACACAAGCCAACTACTTCATCTGGTGCTCAACCAAAGAAACAGCGATCTGTTCCAATGCTGGAGAAAAACTCGCTTTTGAGAGACGGTATGTCAGTCTCCAACGTGGCGCATAAATATGGCCACAACGAATCTAGCATTCGTGCCATCAGGATTCAAGAGAGAAAAATTCGACAAGCCATGGCATCAAGTGCTCCAATAACTGCTAAGGTGATGAGCCAGGTGCGTGATAAGACTTTAGTGAAGACTGAAAAGGCATTAAACTTATGGCTGAAAGACATGAACCGTAAACGTGTGCTTACTGATGGCAACACGTTGTGAGAAAAGGCTCTTAGCCTCTGCGTGCTGTTCAAACCTCCTGCCGAAGAGGGACAGCCTTCTGATGAGAAGGAATTCAAAGCCAGCCAAGGTTGGCTTAACAGTTTTAGGAACCGCTTCAACCTCAAAAACAACAGTAGTGCAGACTACTGGTGAAGATGCATCTGCCAAAGAAGAGGCAGCAAAAGCCTACCCCAAACAATTAAAGAAAATCATAGAAGAAAAGGACTATCTTCCA
The DNA here is from genome assembly GCF_020497125.1 of Mauremys mutica. Lineage (NCBI taxonomy): Eukaryota > Metazoa > Chordata > Testudines > Geoemydidae > Mauremys > Mauremys mutica. The sequence goes on from NC_059079.1 coordinate 55,217,798, forward strand.
GAACAAGTTTTTAATACTGACGAGACTAGGCTCTTCTGGGAAAAAATGCCCAACCGCACTTACATTTCGAAATCAGAAAGACAAGCCCCTGGCTTCAAAGCAGCTAAAGACCGTGTGACTGTGTTGTTTGTGGCAATGTGGCTGGGCATTTAATAAAGCCGAGCTTGCTCTAGACCAGCGGTCAGTAACCTTTCAGAAGTCGTTTGCCGAGTCTTCATTTATTCACTCTAATTTAAGGTTTCACGTGCCAGTAATACATTTTAACATTTTAGAAGGTCTCTTTCTATAAGTCTATAATATATAGCTAAACTATTGTTGTATGAAAAGTAAATACGGTTTTTAAAATGCTTAAGAAGCTTCATTTAAAATTAAATTAAAATGCAGAGCCCCCCGAACCAGTGGCCAGGACCCGGGCAGTGTGAGTGCCACTGAAAATCAGCTTGTGTGCCGCCTTCGGCACCCGTGCCATAGGTTGCCTACCCCTGCTCTAGACGGCTGCAAATCTCCGTGCCCTAAAAGGCAAGAACAAAAATCTCCTGCCTGTGTTCTGGCAATCAAATAAAAAGGCTTGGGTGATGGCAGCATTATTTCTGGATTGGTTCCACAAGTGTTTCATTCCAGAGGTCAAGAGGCACCTTGAAGAGAAAGGACTTGACTTTAAAGTGTTGCTGATCATAGACAATGCTCCTGGCCACCCTGCGGCACTCCGGTTTGTACATAACGACGTTGAAGTCGTCCTTCTCCGCCCCACCCCATACCACCTCCATCCTCCAACCTCTCGACCAAAGTGTGATTCGCTGTTTCAAGGCCATGTACACAAGGCTTACATTCTCACGGATACGTAGCACTATGGATGCTGATCCCAATCTTAATGTGATGGAGTGTTGGAAGTCCTTCAACATTGCAGATTGCATCACTTATATTAAACAGGCAATGGATGCAATCAAGCCTGAAACAGTTAATGCATGTTGATGAAACCTATGGAAAGAATGTGTGAATGATTTTAAGGGTTTCCCGACCATTGACAAAGAAGTGAAACGCATTGTTCAGGTGGCCAGGCAAGCTGGTGGTGATGGCTTCGTCAACATCCTTGAGGAAGAAACTGAAGAAATAATTGAGAGCCATAGAGAAATATTGATTAACGATGAGTTAGAGGAACTGATAAAATCGTCTACAGAAGACGAAGATGAACAGGAAGAGCCAGCAAGTTGGAACTTCATAAATTTGCTGAAGTGTTCCAAGCAGCGAAACTCTTGAATGATTTAATTTCTGAATACGATCTCTCTATGGAACGAAGCCTCAAAATCACATGTAGTATTACGGACGATTTGAGATCGTATCAAGAAATGTTTGAGCAGCTCAAGAGACAACAGTGACAGTTGCCGACCACCATGTTTTTCAAGGAAAAACAATCAGCAGCAGATGAGCCTACGCAATCAACTTCTTGAGCTGAACCAGAACCAACCACTTCGTCTACGACTTGCTCTCTGTCACCCAAGCTCTCCATCACCTCCGTCTCCTGGATCGACATCAAGCCCTGACGACCCCCTGTAATTACCCCCTGTAATTAAAAATACAGTACTGTAAAATTATATTTTGCATATGTACTCTATTATATACTGTAAATTACTGTATACATTATACATATTCCTGTACAGAGTTGTATACACAAAACCATGTACAGTGTACTGTACTTTATGGGTGATTTAAGGGATTTTCAAGGGTAATTTTGACTATGCGCTGACTTTAGAACCTAACCCCTGCGTAAGATGCGACTCCACTGTATCTAACAGAACCCATCATCGGAATGGACGCATGCCCTCTGGAAGAGTGGTTGAAGCATGAAGGGACATATGAATCTTTAGGCGATTATATGAAAATAAAACATGGAACCATATGAATCATGACTGCTGTAATCTGATGAATAAGGTATCAATATGTTCAACTGAATTTTCAATTATATATACACATTTGATTTTCTGTAATTTTGCCTTTGAAGACAAAAACATCAACTCCCTTCCAGTTTGTCATCCCTACAGATAAATTTCCATACAGGCTTCAAAATGTCTCATTGCTAGAAGTTCCATCATAGTTCTTTGCAGGTCTCTAATAAAAGAACCCTCTCCGTAAAAGAAAGACTTCAGTTAACAGTAGTGATTAAATCCATCATGAAATTTCAAAGCATACACAAATTTACCTGTTTTGATCTAAAAAAATACGACTAATTCTGGTTATTTCAGTCTAACTCAATATGTTCCAAACCGGCCATCCCCACATTTGGTCTTTGTCTTTAGTGCCCTGACTAGCAATCCTGCATGCATGGTGGATGCTGCCAAAATAGCTAGCAGTTACCTCAAAAGGCATCAGCAAGTGCTTCAAGTCACCATCTTTTAGGACTTAAACTTTTCACAATAGATTCAAATTTTTGAGACTGAAGAGTTGTGCCAAAACTTGGACTGAATACACTGCTGCACCAGCTAAATTCAGATGAACATCTCTTGCGATTCCTGTTGCCTGAAACCTCAATTTCTTAAGCTTTTTATTCCTGATGCCATAAACTGTCCCAGATTGTAAATCTATTACACCAGAGTTAAATACATCTTGAGTAAATCTGATGTATACCAACCTTTGCTCAAGTACAGACCTGTCATCAGCAAGCACAGTAACAAATTTAGTTTTCTGTATGCGTTTGAGACACTTTCAACTTTGCAGTTGCCTGTATAATGTCTTTCACAAGTGGATGCAAATATGGTTTAATCCAAGATTAAGGCCACTTTTGGCATACAAATTGTAGACTACAAAAATCTCTAAAACTGAAATGTTTAGGGTATGTGTAATTGAAGTGGCCAACTACTGCATGTCCTTATGTTGTGTGGTTATGCTTTAGCTACTCACTCCTTAGCACACTCTTCCATGCTATACATTTTATACTTGGGGAAAAACAAACAAAAGGCAACTCACTCACACACACACACAACAGGTCAGTATGAAGTTTTTATATATGTTTAGAACAGTAAGACAAGGATTGCCTTGTAAATCAAAATACCTGCTAATTATGGTACAAAGTACAAAGCTTATTATGGATAGGTTGGCTAGTTAGACCTAACACTTGCCTTTCTGGCAAAAAATAACCCTATTTGAACTAATTGCAGCCTATAACCTTTGCAGAAGCTAATGCCAAATTTTGGGGGTTCGAGGAGTTGCTGCATAGCTTACCCTGGCTTGGCTGGGAAATTAAATGTATTTGGAGACCTTTCCATTAACTACCTCTGAGCTAAATGACTGCTGGGGAAAAAAGACAAGCAGTGACTTTCCAGAAATTGCTCCTGAATAGCTTTAATGACAAGATTATTCCTCCAAACTGGGCATCAGAACTAAAGCCCAAACTGAGAGCGTAGTGCAGTGTAAGAGAGTTCCAAGTAGCAACCTTCTCAGTGACGGATACAGTGCCAAGGTATTCTGCGGAAACTTACTCCAGTAACTTCCAGATCACTAGAAACTTAATATAATCATGTAACGACATATACATTGTTTGAACCATTTGAACAGCCATTAAACTGAGATGGACCTACCCCTGGTCTTATCTACATATGCCACAAGAAGTCTGGAGAATTTACGGAATAGATTTGTTCCTATATAGATAACTTTAGGCTTCCAAAGAGTCTAAAGTGCCGAGCAAGACATCCTTGGGCTTGGGGAAGGGGAGAGGAAATGTGAAGACTAATGGCCTGATTGAGATGGAAGTTTAGACAGTAATTTGGGGGTGAAGATGCATGACCTACTTTTAATAAACACAGTAAAAGGAGGATCCAGCCATCGGACTCATATCTCACTAATTCTCCAGGCTGATGTTACAGATATGAGGAATGCTGTCTTCAGAGACAGGACACGGTAAATAGTCTAACCCAGGTTCAAAGAAAGGAACTCAGGAACTTTGTGAAAACAAGATTTTGTTCACAAGATGTGGTTCACACATTAGAGGGAATACACGGAAAAAATGGAGAGCCACCCTGGTCTACTTTTTGAGCTGTCCTGAAGGAGAGTCTTCCAGATAACTGAGTAGGTATGCCTTGTTAATGGTTTCCTACTTTTGGACCTCAGCAGAGCACTTGATCTACTGCTCCCAGCAATCAACCAAGCTGTCAACTTGAGATCCCATTGGACAATCTCATCCCAACCCTGAGACAACATACCTAGAACCTGGACTTGTGGATTTAACTATAGTTTCAGAATGTCAGAATATCAAAATTGTCATGCCCAAGTCAAGACTAACAGCAGCATCTTGGTTACATCCTTATCCGATTTCTGATGATCTTCTGGATCAAGGTTGAAGGAAACCCTTGCCTCTTGTCCAGAGGGGAATATCTGTTGATGATGCTGGATTCTGCCTGCCCCTGAAGTATATCAGGAGATATTTGGCAGTCACTGCTGGCAAAGACATGTAGCTGGATCTTACCCCATTTGCAGAAGATGTTGGACTAGTCATACTGCTGACTGTCAACTCTCAAGGGATCTGACAAAACATTGTCTAAAATTTTTCCAGCAGATGGAGAGCCACTGAAGCACTCTGACAGTGAATGCTGAATTCCAACAGGATAACTTTCTGACACAGCGGGCTAAATCAAGCCCCTCTCCTTAGCAGTTATTGTAATTTATCTGTGCGAGGTTCTCCATCAGGATTTGGACTACTTGATAATTACCAATCCTCACCTGCCACATAGCCTGAGCATAAGGCTTATACCCCAAAAAGGTGGAGGCACTTGGCATTTATTCTTAGATGTGAATCTAGAAGCTCCAGTCTGGCAAGACCTTATTGGCCATTGAGATAACACATCTAAGATTAGGCAAGAGTAAAAATATTCAAAGACCTCCTCAGAGACTCGATACTGACTGTCTAATTACAAAAGGAACTAAACCTAGAGTTAGCAAAAGGGCCCTCGCACGCTGTAGGTACCATTGTTCATATGGGTGGTAACACTGCTTGCCTGCAGAGTATCAGATCCTACAGGCTTTCTTCTGGACCAAAATAAATTCTAGGTCTAAGGACTTCATACTATGTCCCAAGAGCTCCCAGAAGGCCTTCATGCCATCAGGAAGCCAGGCAACCTATATGCTCAGCAGGAAAGACCAGAAGAGATGAGGCATTCCTAACTCATATGTGACACAAAACTCATTCCCTTCTATTACTGACCTTCTCAGACTGAGATATTAGCTGTGGGGACACCAAGCTGGTTGCAGGACCAGGAACAGGTGGAGAGATGCTGCCTCAAAGAAATAACTCTTGTAGTCTGATCTAGTAGAGATAGGAAATAAAGTCTGACAAGACATGGATTGCCACCAGAGTAACTACGCATCAGCGAAGGTGAGATATTAGTGATATGGCACTGAATGATAGACAGGGAGCAATCAAGAGGAAATTAACACAGCAGATACAGGGAAGTAATGGAGCTATTGGTGAGTCCACAAAGACAGAGACACAATGTGAATTATAAAAAAAAAAAATAGTAGTCAAACTTTTCATGAAGAGGCTATAGTTTCATCATGAGATTACACAAATCATATGAACCCTCATTACTGTTGACTTGTCAGTACCAGAATTACTCAATGGTATACAAGAGTTATAATTAAATCATCTTTCTTTCTATGTTTGTGTAGAACATAGCTAAGTTCTACCAGAGTAAAGCTACATTTAGCTAAAACATAGAGTTTACACCTTTGTGAAATACATGTGTGTTAGTTCTAGCCTCAAATTGCTAAGAATTTAATTAACAATTAAACTAATGCAAGTCGAGTCAGCTATGAAAAATATATTTCCTCAAAGAAAACTTGAAGAATGAGCTAACAGTTCAATTCTTGTCTTTTGCAAAAGAAAAATAAGTTGTTTACAAGAAGTAAAAGTTCTATTTTATATTAAGATTTCTATTAAAGTACTGTTCCACTATGTATGATTTAAAGTGACCTGATATTTCAGCTTTATTCTCTCACCGATCCCATAACAAGTTTGCTCCATTTATTAATATTTGTGGGCTTAGTTTTATGGGGGTTTTTCAAAGTATTATTTAACAACAGCCTTGCAAACTCACCTTGAGTCCTGAAAGATAAGTCAGGCTCTTTCCTTCTTGCATATCACCAGCAAGTAATAAAGTTTACCCTCCATGACACCTCAAGAACCATACTGAAGGCTGAGGTCGGGTGGGTAGGTTCACAGGCCTAGCTGTTGGGGGAAAAAAAATATTACCCTGTTCTCATGAAGACACATGTACTCAGCTTTACATGGGCCAAGTAATCACAATGAAGTCAATGGGACTACTCACAGGGTGTAAAGTTAAGCACATGCTTAAGTCTTCAGGGATCAAAGCCTATAGAATCATAGGACTGGACCTCGAGAGGTCATCTAGTCCAGTCCCCTGCACTCATGGCAGGACTAAGTATTATATCTAGACCATCCCTGACAGGTGTTTGTCTAACCTGCTCTTAAAATCCCCAATGATGGAGATTCCACAGCCTCCTTAGGCAATTTATTCCAGCGCTTAACTACCCTGATAGTTAGGAAGTTTTTCCCAATGTTCAACCTAAACTGCCCACTGCTTCTTGTCCTATCCTCAGAGGTTAACGAGAATAATTTATCTCCCTCCTCCTTGTGACAAAATTTAATATACTTGAAAAATGTTATGTCCTCTCAGTCTTCTCTTCTCCAGACTAAACAAACCCAATCTTTTCTATCTTCCCTCATAGGTCATGTTTTCTAGACCTTTAATCATTTTTGTTGCTCTCTTCTGGACTTTCTCTAATTTTCCACATCTTTCCTGAAATGTGGGGCCCAGAAATGGACACAATACTCCAGGTGAGGCCTAATCAGCATGGAATAGAGCGGAAGAATTACTTCTCATGTCTTGCTTACAACACTCCTGCTAATACATCCCAAGACGACGTTTGCTTTTCTTGCAACAGCGTTACATTGTTGATTCAGATTTAGCTTGTGGTCCAAGATGATGCCCAGATCCCTTTCTGCAGTATTCCTTCCTAGGCAGTCATTTCTCATTTTGTATGTGTGCAATTATTGTTCCTTCCTAAGTGAAGTACTTTGCATTTGTCCTTATTGAATTTCATCCTATTTTCTGCAGACCATTTCTCCAGTTTGTCCAGATCATTTTGATTTATAATCCTATCCTCCAAAGCACTTGCAACCCCCCCAAGCTTTGTATCACCCACAAACTTTATAAATGTATTCTCTGTGCCATTATCTAAATCACAGATGAAGATATTGAACAGAACTGGACCCAGAACTGATTCCTGCAGGAGCCCACTCGATATTCCTTTATGGCTTGACTGTGAACCACTGATAACTACTCTCTGGGAACATTTTTCCAACCAGTTATGCACCCACCTTATACTAACTCCATCTAAGTTGTATTTCCCTGGTTTGTTTATGAGCAGGTCATGCGAGACAGTATCAAAAGCCTTACTTCAAGTCAAGATGCCATATCTATCGCTCCCCTACCCTCATCCACAAGGCTTGTTACCCTGTCAGTTTGTAAACTGCACAGGCTTAATATTGGGTCAGTGAGACAGAGCTGGAGCCCCACTAAATTTTGGCAGACTGGGTTTGGGATTATTATTATAATTTTTTTTTAAAAAAAGGAGTAACATCAGAGAACAGCAACATTAACGTTTTCACATTACAGAGAAGAATGTTTCCATTAAGTAGGTGAATTTAAGATCCTTGTAACGGCTGTCCAAACTTAAACTACCTGTCCTTCCTCTTTCCCTACCCCCACCCCAGTACCATCATCTTTTTAAAAGGAATTCACCAGAGTTTTCAGGTAGGAGGAAGAGACAGTGTACTCTGGAAACTGTTCTCTGTGGCTTCTAACTGGGAATTCCATTGCTAGTGATGTTTTCCTTTCAGGTGTCTCTCCCACCTCTAGCAAGAGCCAGCAGGACACAAGAGCTATTCAAACATAAACAAGTCTGCTCCTGTAAGATTAATAACTAGCTTTGTGGTAAGAGTACCTGAGAATTTCCAAGTAAACAGAGAATGAGAGAGAGCCTAAACAAAATAGTTTTGATTCATAAGACATACCTTAAACACACCATTTTCATCTGAGCGGGAATATCATGCAAACTGGGAGTCTTGGAAAACCATTAATATGATATTTGAGAGAGGTCTCATAGGCCTGAATGTAATTAAGGTTTCAATCTATTACTTTCCTGTCCCTCTCACCAGACTTTATGCAAATCCTTGATGTTTTAATGTTTCTATCTGATTCCTCCCAGACGACAAACTAAAATGGGACAGAAACAGCATATACAGCAAGACTGAATCCAGTGATAACAGAAACTGAAACCCACGAGAATCAACTACATAAAATTAATTATCTGGTGATGCTGCTTAACAGGTGACCTGCAAAGGATATTTTAAAAATTAGGGTTTTGCCCTTTTTCCATCTTTATGACACATGAAGGTGACTGAAGGGGATTCCCTCCCCTCACTGCTTGGTTCACTTGTAGAAATATCAAGCTTGTCAAGTTAGATCTTCCCTGGTTCTGCTAGAAACTTCTATAGGTGTGTCAGATATTTATTTTGTCAGATCCTACATTTTGATTGAAATGACACTGATTCTTTAACAAAAAAGTTATTCATCCTAAATGCTCTACACTCACTGAAGTTAGATGTGTTAAGGAGGGGCGGAGGAGGGAAGGGAAAGAGATTTAAACCATTCTGGCTAAAAATCCCTTCCCTTATTAGTTTATCTTTCAGTCTCCCTTGATTCCTTAAAAGTCATTTCACTATTTCTCCAATCATTAGTCTTCCAAGATAGATAATACATGAATATCTAACCTAAAAACCAGGCAAAAAATTTTCACAAAAGCCCTCCAAGGCCTTATTTATACAACAAAGCACTCCCCACCCTTTACAAATTGCCATCCTGCTCAGCTATCCTTATGCACAACATCCTTAAATTCAATTATTCCTTCATCAGTGGATTCCAATTGTGAGTTCTTATGCTACAGTAAGAGAAAGGATGGCCTTCTTCCTAAGGCATAGAACTGGCAGAATGGGCATTAAGACACCTGAGTTCTAGTCTCAGCTCTAGTACTGTATGACCTTGGGCAACAGTTATCCCAAATGACCTCTCTGTACCCCAATTTCTTCCATATGTAAGTTATAAAAATGTAAATAGCTCCACAGACGACGTGTAGCATTTTACATCCATGGATAGTGCACACCATGGGTCCCAAAAAGCCTACAATCTATATCAGAGGGGTAGCCGTGTTTGCTGCTTTTACAGATCCAGACTAAGAGTCCTGTGGCACCTTATAGACTAACAGACGTATTGGAGCATGAGCTTTCATGGGTGAATACCCACTTCGTCGGATGCATCCGACCAAGTGGGTATTCACCCACGAAAGCTCATGCTCCAATACGTCTGTTAGTCTATAAGGTGCCACAGGACTCTTTGCTGCTTTAATAATCTATATAGGTCATAAAAGACAAAGAAGAGTTCTGGAGACAGAGAATGTGAGAACTACTGATGAAAAGAAGGTAAGTTTTTGCCCGTCAAAGACAAGAATACTTTCAGAAGTATTTTATTTATTGTTTGTATTGCGTTAGTACCTAGATGACTCAGTCCCATTGTGATAGGCACTGTACAAAGATGAAGCAAAATAAGAGAAAGAGAGCAGTAAGACAGAAGATTTGAGAGGAGCAAAGGGAATGGATGTAGGTAATTATAGAAGGTCTTGCAGATTATCAGGATCTTGAACTTGATGTGGTAAGATGCAGAACGCCAATGGAAAGATTCCAGGAAGTTTGGTTTTTATCCAAAAGGGGAAGGGGGAAATGGGTCAGAGCAGAGAGAAAGGAAGATAACTTTAGTACCACCAATTTTGACAGACCTGGAGGGTAGCAAAAGAGTTCAGAGGCAGGGAGACTGGTCAGGACTAGATTTCAGTTATAAAAGAAAAAAAATGACTAGTACATTGATAGGAATTTAACCACTGGAATCAATAAGATAGATTCATTTGGGAGATATTAATAAGGAAAATGTGTCAACAGTGGGTGGAGGAGAAAAGAATCAAATGCAGCACAGATTACAGGCCTGGGAGACATGAAGGATGGTGATGTTGTCCATGAACAGAAGGGAGACGGAGGAAAGAAAAGTTTTGTTTTGAAAAGAACAAGTCTGAGATAGCATGGAGACAACCCAGAGGAATGAGAGGCAGCCAGGAATGCAAGACTAGATAGAGAAAAAGGATTTGGGGACTGCCATTATGGGGGAGGTAGCTGAAGTGTTTTAAGATCCCTGGATAGAAGGCCTTTTAGAACAGTAAATAATTATATTAACTGCATCTCATCACCTCTTGCAGAGGCTCTTGCTTCAGTCCCTGACTCTTCAAAAAGGGATACGTCTCCTTTTAGTATATTTACTGGCACAAGGTTCATCATTATCTAGGCTTTTTTTACTTACGCTGGTCTTCTAAATTACAAGCAAAGAATTAAGTTTACTTAATGCTCATGTACCAGTACTTTCCACTCCAAAATACTGTATTGTGCATGTCTGTGAAAAACCCATTGACTTATCTCTTCTCCTAACCCCCCAAATTGCTTGGTTCCAAAAACATTTTAACTCTACAAGCCACCATAAAAAGCTCTGCAGACTACTGGTCCAATGATCACAATTTGAGAACTGCTGCTATACTGCCTTTCACAGCATAGAAATCCCAAGCACTTTACAGACTATATATACAGATTTTGCTTTACATGTAGCACCCATTTAACACTGCACAGTATAACTAGGGCTTAGCCCTGTATTGATTTGAAACTGCAGAACATAGGCAGGAAGAATGTAATAGCCCAAATTAGAATTTGGTCTTGATACCACCATTAGCATACTTGGGCTTGCATAAAGTCCTATGTGATATTTAACAACCACCATGAAGGACTTTGGATTTCTCCTCTGAATAACTTAACTCTCTTTCCCTCTACAGCTAATGTCACTTTGCCATGCAATCTTCCCCACTTCACCAATTTGCTCACTCAGTAATAGCCTCTCGGCCCAGCCATCTAGTCCACATCATCTCAACACATCCCCTTTTCTCCCCATGACTATTTTCTATCACCTTTCCCAGACATAAGTCTCTCCTCCTCCCTCCTGCACCAGAATATCCTTTACTCCCCCACATCTCAGAGTATTCTACTGAGATTACCTCCACTTCCTCCATCTATTCCACTCTTCCCTCGTTTTCTGCTCAGCCTCCTTTCCTTTGCACTTACCTCCTCCCAATAAACTCCCCTTTACCCGATGTATTCCCCAACTGTGCCACTCCTTCCCCCTCCATGTCCTTCTCCTAGATCACTGCTTGCCTTACCCATAACCCCCCCCCTTCCTGCTAGGCATCCCTTGCTCATGCTCTCACCCCCCAACACCTTTCCTCCCTTCCCTCCGCTCGCCCTGGCAAACGCGCACAGCCAGCCCCAGCCCCGGCTCTGCCCCACTCGCCTTTCGCCCCCGGGTCCGTCCCCCCTTGCCCGGGCCGAGCTGCCGGGTCTGACCCTCACCTCACCCCTCCCCCTCACCGGAGATACTGCGCACACAGCAGGCTCATCCTCCGCCGCTCGCTGCCCGTCCCCGCCGCCCCCGCTCCGGGTCTCACAGCCGGGGCCGCTCCGCCGCCCAGGAGCCGCCGCCGCCTCCGGCCGCCGCCATCTTCCTGTGCTGGGCCCAGGCTCCTCCTGCCCGCCGGGTGTCCCCGCACTGAGCCTCCGGCCCTGGAGTGGGCGTAGAGTAGGGGCCGTTCTCGCGAGACCCGCTCCGGCCCCGCGCAGCCCTCGGCTGCCTGCCTCAAGCGACCAGGCTCGTGAAGGAGCCGCCGCCGCCTCCGCGCGCCGGGGCAGGCAGCAGCAGCAGCCTCCGGGCTTCACAGTCAATGCTGTCCGCCTCCCCCCGCACTTCCGGCCCCGGGCCCGGCCCCGCCTCCCCGGCCACACTTCCTGCCGGCGCTACAGCCAAAGCCTTCCCCGCGCGCTCGCCGCCAACCTACCAACCCGTTGGCTGGGCCGCTGCTATAGCAACGGGAGGTTGCTGTACTATCACCATAACAACCGCCGAGCTTGCGGCTCTTCCGGATTGGAATAGAGCCAACGAAACTGGCCCCGCCCCATGCTCCTCCTGACACCGCCCGCTCCCACTTGGCTGCCTGCCCTACACCGCGACCACTCCCCCACTCCTCTCCAATACCCCCCCTCCCCCGTCTCGCTAACCCCTCTCCCCACACCGCCAGCTTCTCCGTGTGCGCTGCCAGATTCACCAGCTGGGGGCCGGGCTGGCTGGGCCCTCATGAGTCAGGCCCTGAGGACAGTTGTTTGGGGGAAATCACACAGATCCTCCCCGTGCTTCGTGCCGATCAGCACCTGGAGTGGAGATGAAACCAAACTCCGCTCTCCCCTCCCCTGGAAGAGCTCAGCACGGCCCAGCGCACCTGGGAGGGGGCTATGCCTGCACCTGCCTCTGCAGCATCTGGCACTAGAGGCATTGCTGGGCTGTTCCCAGATTCGTGCAGTTGTTACAGCAAAGTGCAAATGCCCTGCTGTGCTACCCTGTGCTCACCACTGTGCCTGTGTCAGGGAAAGTTCGCAGGTTCCTTCCCAATGCGGGGGAGAGCAAGTTAAAATACAGTCAATCCATTTCCCTTGACGTCAGGAGGCAATTTCGCTGTGTCACAGATTTAATCATGTAGGATTCCAGGAAGCTCCTATAGCCCCAAGCTGTGACAGTTAAAATGAGAGTGATTTCAAACAGTTCGGAGTGAGATGCTCACTGCTTCATTTCAAAGTCTTTCATCAAAAGAGGGAGCTAAAAAAATACATTGATGCAATCTTAGCGAGACTTACTCCAAATAATAAGGAAGGTTGCCTGCCAGTAACGTTAAAAAAAACACCACCACCCCAAACCACCTAAGGCCATACTGCAGCCCCTGCTTCCTTCCAAGATACTCCCTGTATGGGGGAGTAATCATGTCCCTTCTTTCCTACGTGTTCTAGAAAGGACCTCTTATTGCCTCATTGAGGACTAAAGCTATTCCAGTTCCTTAATCCAGCTGTTTGCTTGGTTCTTCCTGCTGTCATTTTTCTACCCACCACCCCATTATTAGAAGCGTGGGCTTGTTCTACCCGCCGCCCCACCCACCAGCCCTGTAGTGCTATCTTTGTCTCCTCCCTGGGAAGATGAGTTAGTTCCCAGCTTTCTCACACATACCCACGCTTTGCTGTTGGCTCTCTCTTCCTTTCCTTGCCAACTGGGAGAGTGAACTGTCTTTTTCCTTCTCTGTGAGGAATTACAACGTAGTGCAATTAGGGCCTGATTTTCATGGATCAGCACCCACAATAGGAGCCAGATTTCCAAGAGTTCAGCACCCAACTCAGTGTTGCTCACTCTTTTGGTATTATCATTACATATCTCATGATATTTGGTGATTTTCTTAAAGCCTCAGGTCCTGGAGTTCAGTGATTGTGTGAGAATCTCTGCTTTTTATTTTTAAGAATTTTTCTTTCCACTCATAGTTGCAGAGAAAAAGCATGAAAACATGAACCCAAAAGGCTCAAAAATAAGAACGCACATAAAGAGACTCAAAATGTATTTTAAAAAAACCTTCATGATTTTAAAGAGAATATCATGATTGTTTGGGGCCCAGTTTATGATTTTTGAGCACTTAGGGTGTTTGGTATGCTGAGCTCTATGGAAAATCTGGCTACTTATTTGTGTGCCTGAATAGGAGCAGAACTGTTTTGAAAATCTGGCCCTTAGGGTCTGGCCTTGGACAGCAGGGGGCTTGGTTTCTAGTTCCATACAAAAAAAAAGGTTAAAATGGAGTTAAGATTAAAAGACTGTATTAGTAATTTAAGGTAAAAAACTGTGCAACCTTTGGCAGGTCACTTAATCTCCTGTCCCTCAATTTCTCAATCTGTAATTTGGGGATAAAAACACTACCTGCCACTGCCAGGCAGGTTTGTGTTTCTAAAGAACTTTGAGATCCCTGTCCAGATGATGCCACAGAAATGCAAAAAAAAAAAAATTACGAGTGTTTCTGTATCCCACACACCTCCTGAGGGTGGTGTTCTGTCCCCTCTAGTGGCACTGAGACCACTTTGGGATTAGAGTCTGCTTTACAGGCGCAGTTGGCTTTTAGTTCATTCAGTAGAGGCTCATGCACTGAGGTCCCAGGTTCAATCCTGCCCACTGACAACCAGGATCTGTTGGCATTACATTTCTTCCATCATCTCCATTGCTACTGTGGACCCATTTTCTTCCTCTATGGGATCCTTGGAGCGCTGGTGCCTGGAGCCGCCACTGGACAGGGATTCCTGGCTCCTGGGACTGGCTAACTCCTTGGCTCTCATCTGGTGGGCTGCTCTATGCCCGAGAATCCCTGGCTTCCTGATTACCCACCTGGTGGCTGAGGAGTCAGGGCTACCCAGAGGATTCAGGGGGCCTGGGGCAAAGCAATTTTGGGGACCCCTTCCATAAAAAAAAGTTGCAATACTATAGAATACTATATTCTCGTGGGGGCCCCTGCGGGGCTCGGGGCCTGGGGCAAATTGCCCCATTTGCCCCCTCCCTGGGCAGACCTGTGAGGAGCAGTCAGTTAACCAGGCATTCAGGGAGCCTCTGACCTTAGCAGGCCAGTAGCTTACTAGGGGGCAGCTGGGGAACCAGGCAGCCTTGAGATCCTGGGAAATGTTTTTAAAAGGTCAAAACAAATTATTTCATTTTTTTTCTCAAAAAAATGTTGGAATTCCCATTCCATGAGAAATTTCAACATTTTGATTTTTTGTTCTGAGGCTAAAGATTTTTTTAAAACATTTGGAATTTCCCACTGAATTGGAATCACAGGTTCTGACTAACCCGAATAACAACACTTATCCACCTCATGGGGCCAGGGCTGGCTCAAGCAGAGCTGGTGTCCTAAAGCTACAAGGGGACCAAAATTCAGTTGCAACCTTTGTGTCCCAGTCTTCTCTGTTATGCTAGCTAAGGAAAGGAGGAGGCACTAGAGAATGTATTCAGATCTGGTCTGTGTGTTTGTGGAGATAGGAAAAAAGTGTTAAGCAGAATGAGAGGAGATGGATAAATAGATTTAAAAGATAGCAGAAAGCATATAATAATTATAGTCATACATAATTCCACAGTATAATGTAAAGCTACAAAAATGCTGGGGAAAGACACATGACAATTTTCCTCTGGATGTATGGATAGTCCTCTTGTGTAATCTTGCTGAAGATGATTTTTCTTCTTATCACAAACAGAAATTCTTATGTATGATTTTCTCTCTTCTGTACTATTATTCATCACATGACAAAGAAGCCCCCAATGGCACATATATAGATTTCAGAAGTTTCACATTGTGCCACCAGCGCAGATCAGCTATATACTCTGGGGGAAAAAATGAAGTCTTTCCAAAATATTTGGAATTCTTGGCCAGATACTATGGTATAAAATAAGCTATTCCTTTCATAGGACTTCCTTATAACATGGTAACTCTGCTAGATGTAGCAAGAATCTCTGTGATACTCCTTCTATAATCATTACAATGTTTATTTGGTTTTTCTTTTGTTTTAAAGCCTAACAGAATGAGAGGAGAGAAACCTGGAATGTGTCCCAGCAAAGGCTACAACAAATAGGGAACATCCCAACTCCTTAGGCAGATCAAAGATCGCCACAAAGCTCTGAATCAGCACAAAGCAGCTTGCATGCCACTCTATGTGCACTGGAACACAGCTGTAAAGCTTATGCTAGCATTTTGACCTGTCACATGGCACCCTTTTGACTCAGGGAGGCTCCATGCAACTGTGCAGGGCTGGCTCCAGGCACCAGAATTCCAAGCAGGTGCTTGGGGCAGCAATCTGCAAGGGGTGGCAGTCCGTGTGTTTTTGCCCCCGAGCAGCGTGCCGAATTGCCGCCGTGGATGGCAGGGGCAGTCCGTGTGCCATTAGGGCGGTAAGTGCGTTTCTGCGGTGGCGGCAATTCAGCAGCAGCTTCTATGTTCAGCTGTCCGTGGCAGCACAGCTTCTGTCTTCTGGCTGAAGACAGAAGCTGCCACCAAATTGCCGCCACCGCGGAAATGCGCGAGCCGCCCTAATGGCACATGGACTGCCCCCGCTGTCTGCAGTAGCAATTTGGCACACTGCTTGGGACGGCGAAAACAGTAGAGCCGGCCCTGCAACTGTGGGCTTGGTAGAATTGTCTGAACCAACCCAGCATGGAGCTGTTTGGGGGCTAAATTTGCAAATATTTATGACATGCTTTGAGATGCTTGGATGGAGGATGTTTATAGGAGGGCACATGCATTACAAAGGAGAGCACAAAGTGGTAGGGCCCAAACCCCGGTACACAGAAAATCACTGTGTAAGTGTAAGAATATATTTGAAAAATGGCAAATCCTTTAGAACACTGGGTTTCAATGAGGAGGTCATGACCATCAAGCACAGGCGTTCTCAAACTGGGGGTCAGGATCCCTCAGGAAGTTGCGAGGTTACTACATGGGAGGTCACGAGCTGTCAGCCTCCACCCTAAACCCTGCTTTGCCTCCAGAATTTATAATGAATTTATATATATTATAATTTATAATATATAAAAAGGTGTTTTTAATTTATAAGAGGGGTCACACTCAGAGGGTTGCTATGTGAAAAGGGGTCTCCAGTACAAAAGTTTGAGAACAACTGCTCAAGCAGGTAGTGGAAAGATTGGGGTGAGTGGTCATGACCACTCTCCCTTTCTTTATGGCTAGATGAGAGGGGAGATCCTGATTTTTCTATTGCAGTATGGGAGATCTAGAGAGGCTAACATTCTTAGTCTGGGACCTGAAAAGGTAACTTTTAGATATAAAAGTAACAAAGGCAAATTATTCAAAGGGAAGTATTTGGAGAAGTGAAATCCAGAGCTAAAAGTGTAATGAAGTAAGCATTCAAAAGAATCAGCTTGTAGATTAGATCAGAAAATGTAGTTACAGTTAAACAGGACAAGGAAAGTTTTTTAAAAGGGTTACTCCTGATCTTCATTAAGAATTAAAACTATGATAAAAACAAGTTATGGCTGAGAGTACATATCAGTAATTTACGAGTAAAAGAACATGACAATCACATGAATGTTATTATCCCAACTTCACGCATTACAAACCCAGGAAATTCATAGTTAAACATAAAAGAATTAAACATATGGAAATACAAAGCTAAGGAATCCAAACAACCTTAACTCCGCTCTGTAGTGATACCATTAAGGAGAGAGAAGGGAAAACAAAAACAAAAAACACACACACACAAAACCAACTCCACCCCCCAAAACAGACTGCTGGCACTAAACATTAAAAAGGTTGTAGAGCAGTTTTTAAACTAGGAGATGGGGGAAAGCCGACTGCTGCAGAGGAGCATGTGGATCGGACACAGACTTCTCTTAGGGGAGAGTCTGATGATAGAGAATCTCCAGGTTATAGTCAGGAGCAGAGGAATGAGAAGTATAATGTAAGGGCCAGATCAGATGATAAACAGTCACATAAAAAAGAATCTGGCACATCAGAAAAAGGCAGGCTAATAAACAGGGACAAGTTTTTAAAGTGCTTGTACACAAATGCCAGAAGTCTAAATAATAAGATGGGTGAACTAGAGTGCCTTGTGATAAAGGAGGATATAGATATAATATCAGAGGGGTAGCCGTGTTAGTCTGGTTCTGTAGAAGCAGCAAAGAATCCTGTGGCACCTTATAGACTAACAGACGTTTTGCAGCATGAGCTTTCGTATTCACCCACGAAAGCTCATGCTGCAAAACGTCTGTTAGTCTATAAGGTGCCACAGGATTCATAGATATAATAGGCATCACAGAAACCTGGTGGACTGAGAGCAATCAATGGGACACAATCATTCCGGGGTACAAAATATATCGGAAGGACAGAACAGGCCGTGCAGGGGGAGGAGTGGCACTATATGTTAAAGAAAGTGTAGATTCAAATGAAGTAAAAATCTTAAGCGAATCCACAGGTTCCATAGAGTCTCTATGGATAGAAATTTCATGCTCTAGTAAAAATATAACAGTAGGGATCTATTATCGACCACCTGACCAGGACAGTATTAGTGATGATGAAATGCTAAGGGAAATTAGAGAGGCTATCAAAATTAAGAACCCAATAATTGTGGGGGATTTCAATTATCCCCATATTGACTGGGAACATTTCACTTCAGGACGAAATGCAGAGATAAAATTTCTCGATACTTTAAATGACTGCTTCATGGAGCAGCTGGTACGGGAACCCACAAGGGGAGAGGCAACTCTCGATTTAGTCCTGAGTGGAGCACAGGAGCTGGTCCAAGAGGTAACTATAGCAGGACCGCTTGGAAATAGTGACCATAATACAATAGCATTCAACATCCCTGTGGTGGGAAGAACATCTCAACTGCCCAACACTGTGGCCTTAAATTTCAAAAGGGGGGACTATACAAAAATGAGGGGGTTAGTTAGACAAAAGTTAAAAGGTACAGTGACTAAAGTGAAATCCCTGCAAGTTGCGTGGGCCCTTTTTAAAAACACCATAATAGAGGCCCAACTTCAATGTATACCCCAAATTAAGAAAAACAGTAAAAGAACTAAAAAAGAGCCACCGTGGCTTAACAACCATGTAAAAGAAGCAGTGAGAGATAAAAAGACTTCCTTTAAAAAGTGGAAGTCAAATCCTAGTGAGGCAAATAGAAAGGAGCACAAACACTGCCAACTTAAGTGCAAGAGTGTAATAAGAAAAGCCAAAGAGGAGTTTGAAGAACGGCTAGCCAAAAACTCCAGAGGTAATAACAAAATGTTTTTTAAGTACATCAGAAGCAGGAAGCCTGCTAAACAACCAGTGGGGCCCCTTGACGATGAAAATGCAAAAGGAGCGCTTAAAGATGATAAAGTCATTGCGGAGAAACTAAATGGATTCTTTGCTTCAGTCTTCACGGCTGAGGATGTTAGGGAGATTACCAAACCTGAGCTGGCTTTTGTAGGTGACAAATCTGAGGAACTGTCACAGATTGAAGTATCACTAGAGGAGGTTTTGGAATTAATTGATAAACTCAACATTAACAAGTTACCGGGACCAGATGGCATTCACCCAAGAGTTCTGAAAGAACTCAAATGTGAAGTTGCAGAACTATTAACTAAGGTTTGTAACCTGTCCTTTAAATCGGCTTCGGTACCCAATGACTGGAAGTTAGCTAATGTAACACCAATATTTAAAAAGGGCTTTAGGGGTGATCCCGGCAATTACAGACCGATAAGTCTAACGTCGGTACCGGGCAAATTAGTTGAAACAATAGTAAAGAATAAAATTGTCAGACACATAGAAAAACATAAACTCTTGAGCAATAGTCAACATGGTTTCTGTAAAGGGAAATCGTGTCTTACTAATCTATTAGAGTTCTTTGAAGGGGTCAACAAACATGTGGACAAGGGGGATCCAGTGGACATAGTGTACTTAGATTTCCAGAAAGCCTTTGACAAGGTCCCTCACCAAAGGCTCTTACGTAAATTAAGCTGTCATGGGATAAAAGGAAAGGTCCTTTCATGGATTGAGAACTGGTTAAAGGACAGGGAACAAAGGGTAGGAATTAATGGTAAATTCTCAGAATGGAGAGGTGTAACTAGTGGTGTCCCCCAAGGGTCAGTCCTAGGACCAATCCTATTCAATTTATTCATAACTGATCTGGAGAAAGGGGTAAACAGTGAGGTGGCAAAGTTTGCAGATGATACTAAACTACTCAAGATAGTTAAGACCAAAGCAGATTGTGAAGAACTTCAAAAAGATCTCACAAAACTAAGTGATTGGGCAACAAAATGGCAAATGAAATTTAATGTGGATAAATGTAAAGTAATGCACATTGGAAAAAATAACCCCAACTATACATACAACATGATGGGGGCTAATTTAGCTACAACGAGTCAGGAAAAAGATCTTGGAGTTATCGTGGATAGTTCTCTGAAGATGTCCACGCAGTGTGCAGAGGCGGTCAAAAAAGCAAACAGGATGTTAGGAATCATTAAAAAGGGGATAGAGAATAAGACTGAGAATATATTATTGCCCTTATATAAATCCATGGTACGCCCACATTTCGAATACTGTGTACAGATGTGGTCTCCTCACCTCAAAAAAGATATTCTAGCACTAGAAAAGGTTCAGAAAAGAGCAACTAAAATGATTAGGGGTTTAGACAGGGTCCCATATGAGGAAAAATTAAAGAGGCTAGGACTCTTCAGTTTGGAAAAGAGAAGACTAAGGGGGGACATGATAGAGGTATATAAAATCATGAGTGATGTTGAGAAAGTGGATAAGGAAAAGTTATTTACTTATTCCCATAATACAAGAACTAGGGGTCACCAAATGAAATTAATAGGCAGCAGGTTTAAAACAAATAAAAGGAAGTTCTTCTTCACGCAGCGCACAGTCAACTTGTGGAACTCCTTACCTGAGGAGGTTGTGAAGGCTAGGACTATAACAATGTTTAAAAGGGGACTGGATAAATTCATGGTGGCTAAGTCCATAAATGGCTATTAGCCAGGATGGGTAAGAATGGTGTCCCTAGCCTCTGTTCGTCAGAGGATGGAGATGGATGGCAGGAGAGAGATCACTTGATCATTGCCTGTTAGGTTCACTCCCTCAGGGGCACCTGGCATTGGCCACTGTCGGTAGACAGATACTGGGCTAGATGGACCTTTGGTCTGACCCGGTACGGCCTTTCTTATGTTCTTATGTTCTAAACCAACCAACCAACCACTACTATGTCTTTCAAATCAGTTTAATCTAATCTGAGACTACACTCTACAATGCATTAATCATAACTGAACAGTTGTTGCATAATGTCACTACAGGAACCAAAAGCTGCTCCAACTTACTCCAGGGCAAGACAGAATCGTCTGCACAGCCCCAAAATATAGGGAGCATAAGGGTTTCTTAAGACTCAACCTAAATCCCACTCTGACCCAGTTTCTCCTGCAGAAATGGAGTTCTCTGAGATTCAGGCCTTCACAGTGGAATGGCTCAATGGATAGTAAAAGATTATTATTATTATTATTTCTCAGATGTGTGATTGTTTTGTATAATACTTAATTATGTCAGTATATAAAAACCACCTATGAATTCAGTACTCTACTTCAGTATTCATTTTATGCCTGAACCTGTCTTTATGTAGACAAAACTGCCACTGAGTTTAGTAGTGCAGGGGCCACCCGAGGGGATGAAGCTGATACAATTTGGGGCCAATCACACACAGATGCTCTTTGCATATGCAAATTATGAGATTTTTGCATGCACACGTGAGTCAGAGCAAAACTAGAGATGATGTTTTGAAAATGAGTCCCTTACCCTTTTAAAGTGTTTCAGGTTAAAATGTATTAAGGAAAAAAATGTGTTAATTTAGCTGCTTTAAGTGTGGCCTGTGTGTGGAAACAGTGGCCTTTCAGGATGTCGGACATGAGTTTGGTTGTGTCAGTCCAGTTGCAGGTGGCATAATCCCTTCAGTGCAGAGTTGAAATTTGCATTGCTCTTGCCTGGGCAGTCCCTGTCCTAGGGTTAAATAGAGGACTTCAGTCTCCAGGACTGTTATCTAGAAGGAGGATGTTATATCCTTGGGGCAGCCGGTGTAGGAAGCAATCACTTGAGGCCAGAGAGCAGGCAGCTAACCAAAACCTCCATTTTATTTACATATCTACAGAGAGCTCCTCAGCCGGTTGAAACCGGTTGAGCTAACCCATAATAATCTAACTCAGTTGCCATAGCAACAAAACCATGACAACCAAATACACAACATATTCCTCCCCCCCTAATAAGAACATCCCCTAAATAAAACACACACTAGACTAGGGAAGGAGGGTAGATTGCCTCCATTCCCGGCTAAACCCTGGGGATTATTTTGCCCCATAACCGTGGGTTCGCCCTAGCTAAAGATCCAGCCAATGAGGAGGCCTTCTGTCTCTAGGTGGATTACGGCGAACTACTGGTGTTATTGCACCCGAAAGCACTAGGGGCTCAGGGTCCGCAGCACGAACAGGTGAGGAGGTGGTATCAGCTCGTGCTGGGCAAAGGGGTATCTCAGCCGCCGGCAGTAATGGAGGAGAACAGTCAGAAACAGGTGACTCGTGATTCGATCCCTCACCAGAAGAGGTGAAGTCAGACCCCTCAACTGCAGATGGGTCCTGAGGACTGGCATGACCTGGCAACAGCTGATCTACATGTCGCCGCCAGGTAAGATTCTCTGCAGTCCGGACTGTGTAGGAAACAGGTCCTGTTTGAGTGATGACTGTGGCCGGAACCCATTTAGCTCTGGAAGTATAATTCCGAGCCAAAACTGGCTGTCCCGGGCTAAAGGTTCGGTCTTTTGCTCTGGGTGCCCGTCTGATGACTTGATATTGCTGCTGATGTTGCACAATTTGTCTGGGTTCAGAAGGTTTCAGCAGATCAAAGCAAGTGCGCAGCTGTCGTCCCATCATTAGAAAGGCCGGAGATGCGTGGGTCGTAGCATGAGGTGTGTTTCTGTAGGAAAGTAAAAAGGTATCCAGACGCTTTTGAATGGAGTGTTGTCCCCTTGCTGATTTCAAAGCGTTTTTCATTGTCTGCACAAATCTTTCAGCTAATCCGTTGGTGGACGGATGGTATGGTGCTGACGTGATGTGGTATATCCCATTTGCTTTCATAAAATTTTGAAACTCCTGAGAAACGAACTGCGGTCCGTTGTCGCTCACAAGTTGTTCTGGCAGACCAAAACGACTAAAGAGTCCTCGTAGTTTTTGGATAGTACTCTCTGCAGAAGTGGACTGCATTATAGAGACTTCTGGCCATTTAGAATGGGCATCTATTGCCACCAAGTACATGCTTCCTTCAAGGGGGCCAGCAAAGTCAACGTGAATACGTTGCCACGGGTTTTCAGGCCAGTCCCATGGGTGTAGGGGTGCCCACTGGGGTGCATTCCTCATACCCTGACATGACATACAAGCTTTTGCCTTCTCTTCAATAGCGCTGTCCAGTCCAGGCCACCAAAAATAGCTTCGTGCAATTTCCTTCATGCGCACTATTCCACAGTGACCGGAATGTAGCTGTTCTAACATCTGTGATCTCAGTGGTGGTGGAATAATGACACATCTCCCCCACAACAAACAACCAGATTGGACCGATAACTCCGTCCGCTTGGACATGTAGGGAACAAGGTCGGATGAGACCGGAGAGGTTTGTCGAGATGTTCCATGCATCACCAGGTCCATAACGTGGGACAATACTGGGTCAACGCGAGTTGCCTTCTTTATCTGAGTAGCAGTGATGGGTGTATTCTCTATCTGTTCAAAGTAGAAGATTTCCTTGTGGGCACTATCTTGGTGTTTGACCGGCAAAGGCAACCTTGAGAGGCCATCTGCATTGCCGTGTAGAGTGGATTTCCGATATTTGATTTCATATGTGTGTGCTGAAAGTAACAATGCCCAACGTTGCATACGACTAGCAGCTAATGGGGGAATGCCTGTGTAAGGTCCAAAAATTGATGTCAGAGGTCGATGGTCTGTGAGAAGAGTAAATTTTCGCCCAAACAGGTACTGATGAAACTTCCGAATTCCAAAAACAATTCCTAATGCCTCACGTTCGATTTGGGCGTAGTTAGTTTCTGCTTTGCTTAGAGTGCGTGAAGCAAAAGCAATAGGTCTCTCTTCTCCTGAAGGCATAATATGTGACACGACTGCTCCCACTCCATAAGGGGAGGCATCGCAGGCCAATTGCAGTGGTAAGGATGGATCAAAGTGCGTTAGAACTTCAGAATTTAGCAATGCATCCTTAGCTTTGTTAAACGCAACATCACAGGCTTCAGTCCACTTCCAGGCCTTGTTCTGCCCAAGGAGCTCATGAAGTGGTTTTAGCAGTGTGGCTAACTGTGAGATGAACTTTCCATAATAGTTCAGGAGTCCTAGAAACGAGCGCAGCTGGCTTACATTTCGAGGTGGGGGAGCCTCCACAATAGCTTTAACTTTTGCAGGGGCCTTATGAAGACCTGCAGAATCAATGATGTGTCCCAAATATTCAACAGAGGGCTTGAAGAATTCACACTTGTCTTTGCGAACTCGTAGGCCATACTCTTCCAGTCTTTGTAGGGTAGCCTCTAAATTCTTTAAGTGATCCTCTTCATTTCTTCCAGTGACCAGGATATCATCCAGATAGCACTGAACTCCTGACAAGCCACACAAGATCTGGTCCATAGCCCTCTGGAACAGGGCGGGAGCAGATGTTATTCCGAAGGGTAGACGACAGTATCGATAAAGCCCCTTATGAGTCACAATAGTCAACAGCTCTTGGGACTTTTCATCGACGTGCATCTGTAAATATGCTTGACTCAGATCAATCTTACTGAACTTTTGTCCCCCAGCCAGGCCTGCGAAGAGGTCATCGATGCGGGGAAGCGGGTATTGCTCTGCACACAACACTGGGTTGACAGTGACTTTAAAATCACCGCAAATCCGGAGAGAGCCATCTTTCTTCACTATTGGAACGATAGGAGTGGCCCATGAGCTATGGGTAACTGGTATTAGGACTCCATTGGAGACCAGGCGCTCCAGGGTCTGCTTCAACTTTTGGCCTGATGGCATATGGCACAGTTCGGGCTTTCAGATATTTTGGTGGACTGTCAGGTTTAATGTTCAATGTCACAGTGATTCCCTTCATACTTCCCAAATCATCTCCAAAAACAGCAGCATGTTTCCTTAGTATAGGGGTTAGACTGGTTTCTTCTTTAGTCATCCGGTGCACTTCTGCCCAGTTCAGTTGAATCTTCCCAAGCCAAGACCTACCCATTAAGGCTGGGTAGTTACCTCTCACCACAAACAGTGGCAATTTAGCCACCTGTCCATTGAGCTCCACCTTAACATCAATAGTGCCCAGCATAGGCACAGCTTCTCCCGTATACGTCTTCAGAACAGTTTTTGTTGCCTTAAGCGGAAGATGCTGTAGCTTTTCTTTATACACAGTCTCGGAGATCAGTGAGACGGCTGCACCGGTGTCCAGTTCCATGCGTATACGTTTGCCATCCAATAACGGGGTTACCCAGTATTCATGTGAGCCCATTGCCAAAGACAAAACATGCAGTGGCACTTTCTCTTGCGCTGAGGTGTCACCTTGATCATCCTGGTCTGCTCTAGGGTATGCAAGGTTCCTCTTTTTGTCGGCGAGACCACAGGCCTCTTTTTCTTTTGTTTACAGGCACACTCAATGTGTCCCTTTTTGCCACAGTGTCGACACACCAGGTCCTTACACCAGCATTCTGATGCCTGGTGACCCGGCTTACCACAGCGGTAACATTCTTGACTCTGCACAGTTTTGTGGGTCGGTTCTTGTGACACTTTTTGCACCCTAGGGGGTGCACCGATGTATTGTGCCTCCCTTGTAGCCAGTTCCATGGAGACAGCAATATCAACAGCCTTCTGTAAGGTAAGCTGAGCCTCTGTCAGTAGGCGCTTCCGTATAGCTTCACTGTACAGGCCACACACTAACCTGTCACGCAGGGCATCATGTAACATTTCTTTAAATTCACAGTGTTCTGCTAGCTTTTTTAAAATGGCTACAAATTGTACAACTGTTTCATCTTCCTTTTGGTCTCTTTTGTGGAACCTATATCTTTCAGCAATTACCAGTGGTTTTGGGGAGAAATGAGACCCCAGGATTTCCACAATGTCACTGTAAGATTTAGTCTCAGGCTTAACAGGGTGTAGTAAGCTGCGTAGCAGAGAGTAGGTTTTAGCCCCTACAACAGTTAAGAATATTGGCACCTTCTTCGCTTCTGTAATGTCATTTGCAATACCAAAAAGCTCAAAACGCTCAGTATACACATGCCACTGCTCTGTATTCTCATCAAAAGGCTCCAGGGGCCTGGTCAGAGTAGCCATGATTTTTAGTTTCACTTTCACAGTCAGTGCAAACAAGCAGCTTTTTTGTTTGTTTGTTCTTTACCTTAACTTCTACTTCCTTCTGTTACTGGAGCAGCACCGGAGTCTCACCCTCGTCGCCAGTGTTATATCCTTGGGGCAGCCGGTGTAGGAAGCAATCACTTGAGGCCAGAGAGCAGGCAGCTAACCAAAACCTCCATTTTATTTACATATCTACAGAGAGCTCCTCAGCCGGTTGAAACCGGTTGAGCTAACCCATAATAATCTAACTCAGTTGCCATAGCAACAAAACCATGACAACCAAATACACAACAGAGGATGCTCAAAGGGGAGGCTTTTTGCAGCTGTGCAGTCATATTCCAGGTACTCACATGCACATGCATTCAGACAGAGTTCCTCTGAGTGACAACCATTGACTCTTTGGACTCCTTCTAAGGGCAAAGTGTTGTGTATTTGGTTGTTATGGTTTTTGGTTCCTATGGTAACTGAGTTAGATTATTAGGGGATAGCTCAGCCAGCTTCAGCCGGCTGGGTGAGTTCTCTGAGTCTGTAAATAAAATGGTAGTTTTGTTAGCTGTCTGCTGTCTGGCCTCAAGTGATTTCTTCCTAAACCGGCTGCCCCCAAGGATATAACAAGTGGCGACGATGGATGGGATCCTGGTGCTGCTCCAGTAACAGAAGGAAGTAGAAGTCAAGGTACAAAACAAACAAATAAAAATACTGCTTGTTTGCACTGCCTGTGAAAGTGAAACTAAAATCATGGCTACTCTGACCAGGCCACTGGAACCTTTTGATGAGAATATAGAGCAGTGGCATGTGTATACTGAGCGTTTTGAGCTTTTTGGTATTGCAAATGACATTACAGAAACAAAGAAGGTGCCAATATTCTTAAGTGTTGTAGGGGCTAAAACCTACTCCCTGCTACGCAGCTTACTACACCCTGTTAAGCCTGAGACTAAATCTTACAGTGACATTGTGGAAATCCTGGGGTCCCATTTCTCCCCCAAACCACTGGTAATTGCTGAAAGATATAGGTTCCACAAAAGAGACCAAAAGGAAGATGAAACAGTTGTACAATTTGTAGCCATTTAAAAAAAGCTAGCAGAACACTGTGAATTTAAAGAGATGTTAAATGATGCCCTGCGTGACAGGTTAGTGTGTGGCCTGTACAGTGAAGCTATACGGAAGCGCCTACTGACAGAGGCTCAGCTTACCTTACAGAAGGCTGTTAATATTGCTGTCTCCATGGAACTGGCTACAAGGGAGGCGCAATACATCGGTGCATCCCCTAGGGTGAAAAAAGTGTCACAAGAACTGACCCACAAAACGGTGCAGAGTCAAGAATGTTACCGCTGTGGTAAGCCGGGTATGCTGGTGTAAGGCATCGGAATGCTGGTGTAAGGACCTGGTGTGTCGACACTGTGGCAAAAAGGGACACATTGAGTGTGCCTGTAAACAAAAGAAAAGGAGGCCTGTGGTCTGGCCGACAAAAAGAGGAACCTTGCATACCCTAGAGCAGACCAGGATGATCAAGGTGACACCTCAGCGCAAGAGAAAGTGCCACTGCATGTTTTGTCTTTGGCAGTGGGCTCACATGAATATTGGGTAACCCCGTTATTGGATGGCAAACGTATACGCATGGAACTGGACACCGGTGCAGCCGTCTCACTGATCTCCGAGACTGTGTATAAAGAAAAGCTACAGCATCTTCCGCTTAAGGCAACAAAAACTGTTCTGAAGACGTATACGGGAGAAGCTGTGCCTATGCTGGGCACTATTGATGTTAAGGTGGAGCTCAATGGACAGGTGGCTAAATTGCCACTGTTTGTGGTGAGAGGTAACTACCCAGCCTTAATGGGTAGGTCTTGGCTTGGGAAGATTCAACTGAACTGGGCAGAAGTGCACCGGATGACTAAAGAAGAAACCAGTCTAACCCCTATACTAAGGAAACATGCTGCTGTTTTTGGAGATGATTTGGGAAGTATGAAGGGAATCACTGTGACATTGAACATTAAACCTGACAGTCCACCAAAATATCTGAAAGCCCGAACTGTGCCATATGCCATCAGGCCAAAAGTTGAAGCAGACCTGGAGCGCCTGATCACCAATGGAGTCCTAATACCAGTTACCCATAGCTCATGGGCCACTCCTATCATTCCAATAGTGAAGAAAGATGGCTCTCTCCGGATTTGCGGTGATTTTAAAGTCACTGTCAACCCAATGTTGTGTGCAGAGCAATACCCACTTCCCCGCATCGATGACCTCTTTGCAGGCCTGGCTGGGGGACAAAAGTTCAGTAAGATTGATCTGAGTCAAGCATATTTACAGATGCACGTCGATGAAAAGTCCCAAGAGCTGTTGACTATTGTGACTCATAAGGGGCTTTATCGATACTGTCGCCTACCCTTCGGAATCACATCGGCTCCCGCCCTGTTCCAGAGGGCTCTGGACCAGATCTTGTGTGGCTTGTCAGGAGTTCAGTGCTATCTGGATGATATCCTGGTCACTGGAAGAAATGAAGAGGATCACTTAAGGAATTTAGAGGCTACCCTACAAAGACTGGAAGAGTATGGCCTACGAGTTCGCAAAGACAAGTGTGAATTCTTCAAGCCCTCTGTTGAATATTTGGGACACATCATTGATTCTGCAGGTCTTCATAAGGCCCCTGCAAAAGTTAAAGCTATTGTGGAGGCTCCCCCACCTCGAAATGTAAGCCAGCTGCGCTCGTTTCTAGGACTACTGAACTACTATGGAAAGTTCATCTCACAGTTAGCCACACTGCTAAAACCACTTCATGAACTCCTTGGGCAGAACAAGGCCTGGAAGTGGACTGAAGCCTGTGATGTTGCATTTAACAAAGCTAAGGATGCATTGCTAAATTCTGAAGTTCTAACGCACTTTGATCCATCCTTACCCCTATAATTGGCCTGCGATGCCTCCCCTTATGGAGTGGGAGCAGTCGTGTCACACATTATGCCTTCGGGAGAAGAGAGACCTATTGCTTTTGCTTCACGCACTCTAAGCAAAGCAGAAACTAACTACGCCCAAATCGAACGTGAGGCATTAGGAATTGTTTTTGGAATTCGGAAGTTTCATCAGTACCTGTTTTGGCGAAAGTTTACTCTTCTCACAGACCATTGACCTCTGACGTCAATTTTTGGACCCTACACAGGCATTCCCCCATTAGCTGCTAGTCGTATGCAACGTTGGGCATTGTTACTTTCAGCACACACATATGAAATCAAATATCGGAAATCCACTCTGCACGGCAATGCAGATGGCCTCTCAAGGTTGCCTTTGCCGGTCAAACATCAAGATAGTGCCCAAAAGGAAATCTTCTACTTTGAACAGGTAGAGAATACACCCATCACTGCTACTCAGATAAAGAAGGCAACCCGCGTTGACCCAGTATTGTCCCAAGTTATGGACCTGGTGATGCATGGAAAATCTCGACAAACCTCTCCGGTCTCATCTGACCTTGTTCCCTACATGTCCAGAAGGACGGAGTTATCGGTCCAATCTGGTTGATTGTTGTGGGGGAGACGTGTCATTATTCCACCACCACTGAGATCACAGCTGTTAGAACAGCTACATTCTGGTCACTGTGGAATAGTGCACATGAAGGAAATTGCACGAAGCTATTTTTGGTGGCCTGGATTGGACAGTGCTATTGAAGAGAAGGCAAAAGATTGTATGTCATGTCAGGGTATGAGGAATGCACCCCAGTGGGCACCCCTACACCCATGGGACTGGCCTGAAAACCCGTGGCAACGTATTCATGTTGACTTTGCTGGCCCCTTTGAAGGAAGCATGTTCTTGGTGGCAATAGATGCCCATTCTAAATGGCCAGAAGTCTCTATAATGCAGTCCACTACTGCAGAGAGTACTATCCAAAAACTACGAGGACTCTTTAGTCGTTTTGGTCTGCCAGAACAACTTGTGAGCGACAGCGGACTGCAGTTTGTCTCTCAGGAGTTTCAAAATTTTATGAAGGCAAATGGGATACACCACATCACGTCAGCACCATGTCATCCATCCACCAATGGATTAGCTGAAAGATTTGTGCAGACAATGAAAAACGCTTTGAAATCAGCAAGGGGACAACACTCCATTCAAAAGCGTCTGGATACCTTCTTACTTTCCTACCGAAACACACCTCATGCTACGACCCAGGCATCCCCAGCCTTTCTAATGTTGGGACGACAGCTGCGCACTTGCTTTGATCTGCTGAAACCTTCTGAACCCAGACAAACTGTGCAACATCAGCAGCAATATCAAGTCATCAGACGGGCACCCAGAGCAAAAGACCGAACCTTTAGCCCGGGACAGCCAGTTTTGGCTCGGAATTATACTTCCAGAGCTAAATGGGTCCTGGCCACAGTCATCACTCAAACAGGACCTGTTTCCTACACAGTCCGGACTGCAGAGAATCTTACCTGGCGGCGACATGTAGATCAGCTGTTGCCAGGTCATGCCAGTCCTCAGGACAAATCTGCAATTGAGGGGTCTGACTTCACCTCTTCTGGTGAGACACCGAATCACGAATCACCTATTCCTGATTGTCCTCCTCCATTACTGCCGGCGGCTGAGATGCCCCTTTGCCCAGCACGAGCTGATACCACCTCCTCACCCGTTCGTGCTGCGGACCCTGAGCCCATGGTACTTTCGGGTGCAACAACACCAGAAGTTCGCCGTAATCCACCTAGAGACAGAAGGCCGCCTCCTCATTGGCTGGATCTTTAGCTAGGGTGAACCCATGGTTATGGGGCAAAATAATCCCCAGGGTTTAGCCTGGAATGGAGGCAGTCTACCCTCCTTCTCTAGTCTAGTGTGTGTTTTATTTAGGGGATGTTCTTATTGGGGGGGAGGAATATGTTGTGTATTTGGTTGTTATGGTTTTTGGTTCCTATGGTAACTGAGTTAGATTATTAGGGGATAGCTCAGCCAGCTTCAGCCGGCTGGGTGAGTTCTCTGAGTCTGTAAATAAAATGGTGGTTTTGTTAGCTGTCTGCTGTCTGGCCTCAAGTGATTTCTTCCTAAACCGGCTGCCCCCAAGGATATAACACAAAGGGTGTTGTCTGGGGTTCTGTGCTTGACGTCCACCTTCTGGATCTTTTGTTTTGACCCTGTCACCTGCAGCCCCAGCCCTGTGTTTTCATGTTTTGTCCCCTGCTATTATTAATTGTTTCCTGGGTTATGTGGCTCCTCTGTTCACCTGAAGCGGTGGGCCCTTTATTCTCCGGGTGGGCTCTGCCCCCCATCGCTGGATTCAAACAGGCAGGAGGAGGAAAATAAATGGGAAGGCTCTCTGTGATTGTGAGGCTATATTCCTAGTGCTCATATGCACACGCATCCAGGCAGAGTTCCATTGGGCAGCATCCACTGATGTGCCCTTGACAATACTTTGGAGCAGTGGGACAACATCTGGAGTCCTCTGCTCAGTGTTCTGGTTCCTTTGACACCTCTCCTGTGTCATTCCTCCCCTTTAATTAGCTGAGCTCAGTTTCTTTTGGCCCTTCCTCTTGTCTATGGATATGGCCAATGCTGTTTCTGTAGGGGCTCTTCCTTTCCTAACTGTGATCAAATAGATTAACAACTTTCCACCTTTCCCTCTTTTTGGCACCTCCTCTCTCCTGAGGCTGTGTCTATTGCTGTTTACCGTGGTTGAGCCCCCTTCAGGTAAGCTGCCTCCTTCTTTGAGGCCAAACAGAATGACACAACCACACTGCATATTTAATGTAAACATTTACATTACATTTAAAATGGCACCTTGACATTTGAGCTGCCTTATGTTTCATCCCTGAGCTCACACTGTCCCGTGGATAACTTCAGCAGTATTGCTTTAAAAGAAAAGATGGCTGCAATGCACCAATTTTTATTTTTTGTAATCCAAGTTTAGCATTAGTTTCAACCTTTAACTAACCAGAGCACGGATTTTCTATGACTGCTAGCACTTGCGTGAGTTGAACATGATATATGTGCACAAATATACGAGCCTTCATAACTGCAAGCCGGCCCTCTCTGCTTTTGCATGTGGATGTTAAAAGGAAACTTATCAAAGTCAGAGCTTGAGTTTGGGCATTCTGCTCTGGGTGGGACAGCTCATTTTCCACCTATTCATAAGAAGTTGTTCTGCTTTTCTTCATTGTCATCTTCTGCAGAAGAAAGTGAGTCCTCTCAGTTAGCATGTGCAGTGCCCAGAGGGACCAAGACATGTCGCCTCACATCACGTACGTATATAAACAATGCAAGGAGTGTCAATTGCAGGATGGGAGGGCATGGCTGTCTTGTTTAGTCTTGTTTGAGTCAGATGAGATTCAAGATCCACCCCAAAGCCAAAAAATGCTGAGAGAGACTCTGCTATAGTAAAACTAGTTGCTTATACTTTGCTGACTGTCATATCGAGAGGAAAATGGATCTGTGGATTTTCAAGTAAAGCTAGTTGTGTCGCTTACTGAAGGCTTAATTTGAAATGTCTTTTTGTGCAGGATTATATTTAACATCCTTGAATCTTCTGGAGTGTGAAGTATTTAGTACTTTTATCCTCTATTGGTTCATCAACTTGCTGTGCTACTAAAATGTAGTGGGTGCCATCTGAATAACAGGGGTTTCAATGACATGTCAAAAGCACCAATTAGGACAGTGGATTATCATCAGCAAAATGAGTTAAAATCACTTCCTTTTAGACTGCCTGAGAGTCGAATTTCACCTTCAGTGGCAGTGGAAAGAACCACAGTTTCGTCTATGGTGCCATCAGCTAAGCCTTGATTCATATCCACCCTTTTTGCCCCCTCTCCTCATGGGTGCCCCTTGGAAGGAAAAAGGAAGGAGAAGGGAAACTTTTCACTGATAATCTCAACCTGCCCCACCCCACATCCTCAAATAAACTGCATACAGTTGGGTCAAATTTGCTTTCCCAAAGTGACTATCTCTATAGAGACAGGTTTCAGAGTGGTAGCCGTGTTAGTCTGTATCAGCAAAAAGAATGAGGAGTATTTGCAGCACCTTAGAGACTAACAAATTTATTTGGGCATAAACTTTCATGGGCTAAAGCCCACTTCATCAGATGCAGACCTAAAAGTCACAATTCTTTAACAAAAAAACTTCAAAAACAGACTCCAATGAGAAACTGCAGAACTGGAATTAATTTGCAAACTGGACACCATTAAATTAGGCTTGAATAAGGACTGGGAGTGGATGGGTCATTACACAAAGTAAAAACTATTTCCCCCTGCTAATTTCCCCCCCTACTGTTACTCGCACCTTCTTGTCAACTGTTGGAAATGGGCCATCCTGATTATCACTACAAAAGTTTTTTTCTCCTGCTGATAATAGCCTACCTTAATTGGTCTCATTAGAGTTGATATGGCAACACCTATTTTTTCATGTTCTCTGTATATATATATCTTCCTACTGTATTTTCCACTGCATGCATCTGATGAAGTGGGCTTTAGCCCACGAAAGCTTATGCCCAAATAAATTTGTTAGTCTCCAAGGTGCCACAAGTACTCCTCGTTTATCTCTATGGAGTATTTTTTTGCTTCCCAGGGAAACGTACCTCCCCCCGCCACACTCCAGTGAACAGTAGGGAAACAGACCCTTGGCCAGCTCACCCCAGAGAGCCTGCTCAATAGAAAGAGTTGTATTAATTGAAGAGAGCTTGAAAGGATTTACTCCACAGCTGAACAAGAGAGTCCAGATGCTCTTTGAACCCAGATGCACAACAACCTACACCTCCTCTATACCCACAGCTCAAGGGAATGCATCAGCCAAGTGGCAGGGAATGCAGTGCTGACATCATCTGGAGCCATAATCTATTTTGGGTGTTTATATGGCCCCTATTACCATAGTAGCTGAGCTCCTCACAAGATGAGATGTATTTATTCTCATACCGTCCCTCTCAGATAAAGAAGGGCTGGTCTCCTCATTGTATAGGTGGACCTAAAGCACAGAGAGACTGAGATGCTTGCTTAAGGTCACACTACCGAGAGCAGGGAACTGACCCCGGGCCGCTCACGTACCAGGTTAGTGCCCTAACCACAAGGCTATTCTTCCTCTCTAACACTACCCCTCCATCCTTAATTTATCTGGGGGTGTCCTATGTACATTGTGGCATCCTAACATTTTCCAATGGTTCCCCCGCTCCTTCTCCCAGTGTTTTCCCATAATGGCCTAGCCATTGGACTAACCTTCCTCTCAGTAAGCTACCTAATCTTTTTTGACTGCGAGATCTTTGACGCAGTGAGTATTTCTCCCATTCCTAGACAGAATATGATGGATTGAGAGTACATATCTGTAACTAAAGGGTAAAAAAAAACAGACAAACAAACTAACCATTCCAGGGATGTTGTAGTTATCTCAAAAATCAAGAATTATAAACCCAGAGTTAAGTTACACTTAAATCTAAATATTTTAAAGTAAGAAATGCACAGTTAAGGCATCCAAATAGCCTTAACTCTGTGTGTCGTGATCCCATGCAATAACCATACAATTATGATTAAGTCATTTTAGTTTGTGGTCCGAGATTAGATTAAACTGATTTTAATAGTCTTCTGCATAGGATGTATAAAGATAAATTAGATGCACAAGATTTCAATTAAATTTAACTATATGGAAAGTGTGAAGTGTCTGCATTATTCACTTGTTAAGACCATTCAGGACAAAAATCGAAAAACAAAACAACAAAAATACAGCCCACAACCAAAACTCTGAAACAGGTACTACATTTCTTAAAGTGCCCAGTTTTTAATTAATTACAATTCAGACTAATTAATAGAATTACTTGTAAAATCTCAGAAAATCCATTCTGTACTCAGAAATAAATGCTACAGATTTGGGGAGGAGATGCTGTATTTTTCACATAAAACAAAGGCTGAATCCCTTCTTTAAGTGCAAACTGGAAACTAAGGACCAGATCTTCCATAATGTTCAGTACAGCTACAGCACCAAGCCCAATGTTGGTGCTCAATAAGAATAATTCCTTGCAGCAGCTTAGAAATGAAATTGGGGCAAGGAAGCAGCTTCTTAAAATATAAGGCAGGTTATTGGAAACAATTCAGCTATTTTACAAACTCCGTGCAGAGCTGTGGCCTTGAAAGTGACAACCCAAAGGCATTATGAGCATGATGCCAGAACAAGCACTCCTCCCATGCTGCCCAAACAAACAAAAAAAGCTTCTGAGGTGCGTGCATAAAATTTGATATTACAGTAACTGTGTCACAGTCAGAGATCCAACTGAGAGGAGAAGCAAAACAGTCAAAAGATTTTCACAAGTGCTATGTTCCTCACACTTAGAAGTTTTGTACTAGATGATTAATTCCTTCCTGGATCATATACATTTACCACAGCTTGGAGATGCTGAGAGGTCCGCACTGCAGACTCCCACCTACTCCCATTTCAGAGGAAGCCGTAAACACCAAGTAAGTATTTGCCCCAATTTTCAAAGAAAATGTTAGAAAAAAGTTTGCTCCAATTTTGCCTTAGCTCTTTCTTTGCTATTTGCTGTATTTAGTGCCATTGAAAGGGGCCAGCTTTACACCTCTAGAAGGTACATATATAGACCTCCATTACCTTACAATATTTAATGTCACCACACCCCTGTGAGGTAGAGCAGTGCTATTATCCCCACCTGAACTGAGGCCCAGAGAGACTAAGTGAGCTACACAGGAAGTCTGTGGTGGAGCCACAAATTGAAACGCGGGTCTCCCAAGCAAGCACCCTAACCGCTGGACAAGCTTTCCTCTCAGACTGGACTCCACTGACCAGGTACATAACACAGGCAGTGACAATGCAAGTTTTCCATGAATATAGCCCATTAACATGTTCCAGCGCTGAGCTGGAGGGACCTTCACCAGAGCTGGAAGAATGACCGTTTAGTCTCTTGTGCTAGTTAGTGCTTGGCCCCTTTGCTGAAACAGTCATTAATGGAGCCACATGAGGAAGAAGCTGTATGGAGTGCACTAACACATTTCACACAGGCCACCCACCAGCCTGCAGAAGGTGATGTCTTTCAGTCATCACCAACCTGAACTGAATTAGAACCAGATCTCTAGAAGTGAAAGGTATTATACCTGGTTACCTCAGCTAGCCACACCTAGTTGGCTTGTTATTTCCTTCAGTCTATATATCTCAGTGCCCAAAAACATAGCTCAGGTTATTACTATGTAGACCTATAAATCTAGTAAGGCTGGGCAATGGGTTATATAACCTCATATAATCCCTAATGAAGACAGAATTAGATCTGTGAAGATACTTAAATAAATAATTAAGTTTGTGGGCCAACTTTCAGCTGCTGAATATAGGCATAATGGGAAATCTATAAGTAGGCTGCTTTTGCTCCTTGGAATGTCCTGGAAAGCCAGCCCCAGACCCCATATGGACTTGAACAAATGTAGTAGAGACTATCTAAAAAAGAATTAATTCCACGTGTTAATATAAGACCCTGGCTGAAATCCTGACCCTAATGAAGCCCATGGGAGTTTTGCCATTGACTTAATGGGATCAGAACTTAAGAATGGCAATACTGGGTCAGACCAATGGTCCATCTAGCCCAGGGGTAGGCATACTATGGCCTGGGGGGCTGCATCCGGCCCTTCAGATGTTTTAATCGAGCCCTCAAGCTCCTGCCCGGGAGTGGAGTCTGGGGCTTGCACCACTCCAGTGCTCCAGCCAGGGAGTAAGGTTGGGAGCTTGCCCTGCTCTCCCTGTGCCATGGCTCTGCATGGCTCCCGGAAGCAGCAGCATGTCCCCCCTCTGGCTCCTATGTGCAGGGGCAGCCAAGGGGCTCTACACGCTGCTCCTGCCCCAAGCAGCACCCCTGCAGCTCCTATTGGCCGGGAACCATGGCCAACGGGAGCTGCAGGAGCAATGCCTGCAGATGGAACAGGATGTAGAGCTGCCTGGCTGCACCTCTGTGTAGGAGCCGGAGGAGGGACACGCCACTGCTTCTGGGAGCTCCTTGAGGTAAGTGCTACCTGGCGCCTGCACCCCTGAGCCTCCTGCCACACTCCAACCCCCTGCCCCATCCCTGATCCCCCTCCCGCCCTCCAAACCCCTTGGTCCCAGCCCGAAGCACCCTCCTGCACCTCCAACCCCTCATCCCCACCCCCACCCCAGAGCCCACACCACCAGCCGGAGCCCTCACCCCC
The DNA here is from genome assembly GCF_020497125.1 of Mauremys mutica. NCBI lineage: Eukaryota > Metazoa > Chordata > Testudines > Geoemydidae > Mauremys > Mauremys mutica. Next base: position 55,254,876 of record NC_059079.1, read on the forward strand.
ACCAGCCGCACCTCAACACCCAATTTTGTGAGCGTTCATGGCCCACCATACAATTTCCATACCCAGATGTGGCCCTCGGGCCAAAAAGTTTGCCCAGCCCTGATTTGGCCAATATACTGTTTCCTAACAGTGGCCAATGCTGGATGCTTCAGAGGAAACGAACAGAACAGGGAAATTTTTGAGTGATCCATTCCATCGTCCACCCCCAGCTTCTGGCAGTTGTAGGTTTAGGGACAACCAGAACATGAGGTGGCATCACTGACCATTTTGGCTAATAGCCTATTCTCCATGAACTTATCTAATTTTTCTTTTGAACCCACTTATACTTATGGCCTTCACAACATCTCCTGGCAATGAGTCCCACAGTTTGACTGCATTTTGTGAAGAAGTATTTTTTGGTCATTTTTTTTTTAAATTAAAACTTTCATCCAGTTCTTTAGTTCCCGCCTTGCTGAAGGTGGCTTTGTTTGGCCCGTGGCCTTTGAAAGTGATTGCTCTGTTTCAAACAAGCCATCCGGCTGCCAGTGTCGTGTCCCTGTGCGACACCTGATTATGTTCACAGACAGCTGTGTCTAGCTCTAAAGCAAGTTCAGCTGCAGCTGTTTCCACCTGCCACCAGCCACCATCCAATCCAGTGCAAAGTGGCCCCTCTGCTGACAGTCTGAGCAGAGGGCAAGGAGTGACAGGGTAGAGGTGGTTCTCCTGCTCAGGATGGAAGCCTCGTTCCAGAGTCTCTGCCTACCCTGCTGCTCCTTGGTTCTGCCTGTTCTGGGGCCATGCAACACTTCATTTTCCAGGGCTGTCAATCCATCACTGTTCAACAGCAAAGCACGATCCAGCTGCCCATGATCCAGCTCAGACTAAGGGATTGGTGACTGTTCTTTGTCAATGCTTTATAGAGGGTTGGCTGTCAATAGCCAGGCTCTTGCAGGCAGTGGCTAATGACCACTTAGCTTAGAAGTAATCTTAGGTGTTTGTTTCCTGCTCATGTTAAGCTTTTTAGTCCCTGGGGTTATGCTACTTCAGGAGTTGCAGCTTCTATAGAGGGCAGGGGAAAATTAAAATTATGCTCGATATCTGAACAGGGTTAAAAGATTTAGAACATAAGACTGGCCATATTGGGTCAGATCAATGGTCCATCTAGCCCGGAATCCTGTCTTCTGCCAGTGGCCAGTTCCAGATGCTTCAGAAGGAATGAACAGAACAGGGAATTATCAAGTGATCCATCCCCTGTTATACACTCCCAGCTTCTGCCTGTCAGAGGTTTAGGGACACCCAGAGGATGGGGTTGCTTCCCTGACCATCTTGGCTAATAGCTATTGATGAACCTATCCTCTACGAACTGATCTAATTCTTTTTTGAACCCAGTTATACTTCTGGCTTTCACAACATCCCTGGGCAAAGAGTTCCACAGGTTGACTGCATATTGTGTGATGCGCTACTTCCTCATGTTTGCTGTAAATCTACTGCCTGTTAATTTCACTGGATGATCCCTGATTCTTGTGTTCTGTGAAAGGGTAGATAACACTTCCCCATTCGCTTTCTCCACACCATTCACAATTTTATAGACCTCTATTATAACCCCCCTTAGTTGTCTCTTTTCTAAGCCGAAAAGTCCCAGTCTTTTTAATCTCGCCTCATATGGAGCTATTCCATACTCCTAATCATTTTGTTGCCCTCCTCTGTACCTACGGTGACCAGATGTCCCGATTTTATAGGGACAGTCCCGATTTTTGGGTCTTTTTCTTATATAGGCTCCTATTACCCTCCACCCCCTGTCCTGATTTTTCACATTTGCTGTCTGTTCACCCTATCTGTACCTTTTCCAATTCTAATTTAATTTTTTTTTGAGATGGGGTGAGCAGAACTGCATGCAGTATTCAAGGTGTGGGCATACCATGGGTTTATATGGTGGCATTATGATAGTTTATGTCTTATTATCTATCCCTTTCCTAATGATTCCCAACATTCTGTTCGCTTTTTTGACTGCCACTGCACATTGAGCAAATGTTTTCAGAGAACTTTCCACAATGACTCCAAGATCTCTTTCTTGAGTGGTAACAGCTAATTTAGACCCATCATTTCAAAAGAGGCCTGTGCTCTGTATAGATAGGGTGCATGGATTTGCAAATTTATGCTTACTGAGAGCTACTTTAAAATGATGTATTGTAAACAGAAATAGCAGCAACTCTTTTCATTCAATGATGGAAAACATTCTGAACTCATCTGGACTGAGGAGAATGGGAAAAATAGGCCAGATTCTGCACTGTATCCACAGTGCAGCCTTGGGGAGGAAGATGCACACCCTCTGCCCATCCAGGACTCTCACATGTCCCCTTCTGCCCCGGCACACCCTTATGATGGGCAATACGAGGTACCAGCACGAGGATGCATTTTGCCAGCCCTACACTGCCTCTGCTCTAGACAATTCCCTGAGGGCCCACTCTTCCCGCTTTATGGCTACTGAAGGAGTGTAAGGGGGTGATAGCAGAGACCAAAACCTGTCCAAGTTACTCTCTGATATTTGCTTGATGTGGTCCCCAGGTTGCTCTGACACATGGCTACTCCTTTAGCAATTTTTGAATCTTGTTACACTCATACTCATTAAATCCGACATCCTAAACAGTTATGTTTTTGCAGCCCAGTGCCTTATTCTCTATGGACTGGATTTATAGGCCTTTGCTTTGTTAGGTGTATTAACAACACAGCTCAAAAAAACTGTAAACACAGAACCTGCTCCTACTCCCTATCTTGTTGGAACCAGTGGGTATCATTCTAGATGTCTCCCAGAGCAAGTGGCTCCTTCATTTTTAAGGATGTACAAGTGTCAGAGGTTTTTAAACTTTGGAATGTTGCATTGCAAAATTCACTAGGGGAGGAGAGCTGGTTGCTGGGGTTCTGTAAACAGCGGAAATCCCTTATTTATTAGCTCTATACACCAAGGAATCCAATTTCTCTCAATTTAAATGTCATAAGGGGAAAGGTCTTCCCTCCTCCCACCCAGCACAATTGAGTTGACAATGTGAAAGTGAGACACAGACTTGTGAATAGCAACTTCGCTCTCTCTCACACACACTCCCCCGCTCTCATTCTTGTCTCTCCTGCTTTCTTCTTGGGCATCCCCCACCCTTGCATTGTCTGACATTCTCATACTGTCACACTGGAAAGGGAAGGAAGAAATCAGAACACATCCCCACATACATACCTTGGCTGTGAATCATGGGCACAGAATTAGATCATTCTATACAAAGCCAAACTGCTCTGTGAATTCAGTTTTAAGGTTTATTCTGAAGCTATGAACTGATTCAGTCAGGGCTTGATCCAAAGCCCTGAAGCATGGAGGGGATAATTCACTAGGAGAGGGGAGCTGGAGTTTGAGGATTTACAAGATCTGTGCTCATTTCCCAGTGTGGCCACACTTCTTATGTGATCTTGGGCAGCTCATGCCATCTCTCTATGCCCCATTTCCTCATCTATAAAATGGGGATAATAATCTTTCCTTTCTCCTACCCACCCTGTCTGTCTTGCCTATTTAGCCTGTGAGCTCTTCAGGGCAGAGGTGTTTTTCTTACTATGAGTGTGCATGGTGCTTAGCACAGTGGGACTGGGACTGTCAATAGAGGGTCTCTAGACACTACAGTAATGCAAATATTAATAATAATAGCTGGCTGTGGGAGAATCATCATCCAGTGGCACAGAGCTGGCTGCCAATGTAGAGGGCAAGGTGACAGGAAAGAAAGTGGAAGGTTTCCTTGTGCCCTGGTGATGCCAGCTACAGCCATTGGCAGCAATGCATGTTAGAGGTGACCTCAGCAACAGGGTGGGACCTCAGCACCACAGGGACATGGCTCAAGCTACCTTTTTATCCCCCCGCCTCCTAGAGAGTTGCACTGTGTTTTTTGTCAACTGATGAGAATTTGGACCACGGTGTCCAAGTATTCAACAAAGGGACAGGAAAGAAAGGTACAGGACAGGCTGGGCTGTAAACTGCTTTGCAGATGATGCGACACAGTATGCTGCTCCATATTACAGCTGATGATTCCAAGTCGGGAAAATGCATGCACCACGCACTCATTCTTAGATCCATCTAAAGCCTCTCCTTTTAACATCTCCTTTTTCCTTTGTTCTGCAGCATGGCTGTGAGAATAGCATGTGTTGACCGCCCCGTATTACCTCTTCAGCACTATTCCAACACCCATGAGCACCTCATCTCATACACCCAGGGAAGGTTGCTAAAATACATCAATGTACTTACCTGCCACACCTCTGCCAAAACCCAGGCACTGGAAAATGAATAGTCAAGGACATCATAGGCCAGATCCTCAGCTGTGGCCTAGGAACGCACAGACTATGGAGGCCACCTTAAAACTGCCCTGATCCAGGATTGACTGCATGCTGGGCAAATCTCCAGTGTAAATTAAGAGTAGTTGGAGGGCTGCTTAAACTTGCACAAGTTGCCAACATTTCCAAGGGGCTGCTATGCCAGCCAGGGCTCACTGGGGCTCCTGGTAATCTCAGCCACACCCCATTTTCACCAGCTACACTTTCTTCTAGAATAGCTGCTGAGAGTGGAGGGGTGGCATAGGAGCCATTATGCTGGCCCTGAACCACGGTGGGGGGTCTGATCCTCCTATACTTGGTTATGGTCCAACCCTATTCTTATTGAAGTCAATATCAAAAAAAATTCCTACTATCATGAATGCGGGATTTAGAATTGGGCCCAAAACATCCATTTGAAATGACTAGAACATGATTAGACCCAAAATTATTTTAATAATATTTACTTTCCTGAAATTCAGCCTGTTTACTTCAAATGTAGCCAGTGCAGGAATTTTCAAGAAGATTCCCTTTATGTTCACAGCACACAGACAGAGAAGTTAGATAAAAATCCTAAAATATGCTTGGTGGAAGGTGGCAACGCAAAACAACTTTATTTGTTACAATCCAGAACCCTGACACACAAGAATCAAAAACAGAGAGCGAGAAAACAGATTGCTCCCTAAGGTAGCAAAGCACAACTCACCCCACCTTGCTTTAAACTGGCTCTTTCCAGACTTGTTGCAGAGGACCCAGCTCAGATATTTCCTTCAGAACCCCCTGGCTTGCAAGCAGGACCAGGAAACTCCTTAGGATTTAAAGTGAGAGCTTGTCGGTAATCCTTAACAGTAGCCATATTTTCTAAGCTATGTTTACTGGATAGAGTACAATAAAAGAAGTCTAACGAGTGCCCTGTACAATGATCAAAGCACCTCTTCTCCTAGGTGTCACATTTCTTTAGCAGTCCAGTCCAGCATCTTATTAGCACTGCATTTTCAGGCTAGATGGAAGGTTTTAAAGGTTTTCTTATCTTCTCTTTCCCCTATCCTGACTCTACCTTTTTCTCATTCAGCTGCTATTCCCACTTTTTAAGTCATTTGCTTCTAGACACTCATTATACTGCACTCACTGAATAACAGTATATCCTGTCCATTAACTCTGGCAGTTAGACAATCATAAATCACCCCAAGATCACTGCATCATTATTTAGTTCCTCGCAGCTTCCTGAGCCTCATCTTGCAAATGGTTCTTTTAATCCTTTGGTGTCACTTGCTAGGGTTCTGCTGTGGCTTTTAGCCATAGCCCTGTGCTGATGCTGGGAAAGGGCTGCACTGGGAGCTATTATACCTCAGGAACCCAGCGTGGATCAGGTCTCGCAGGGACCATGCTTCCTCCCATGCACAGTTGGCTGGATTTGTTGGAGGTGTAGGAGGAGAGTGGGGTCATGACCCCGCCTGTTCTCTCCCCTCTTTGACATGGCTTCTGAGCCAGGTGGTGCTATGACGGAGCAGTCTCTGTGCTCAGGAGAGTGCAGGAACTGCAACTGGGGCTGGCCCTTACAAAGGGAGAGGCTTTTTGCACCCTTCTCCACCATTGTGCACCCATCCAAGGGTTGGATACACCCAATCCAGGATGTCAGATTTACCCACAACTTGGCACCCTCAACATCAGTGACACTTTGGTCAAGCGCTTTGTGAAAAGGAAACTGACTTGATTCACCTTCACCCCCTTTTCTGGGCTGTCAGGCATTTGCTGTGTAAACTGCAGCTCTTTGTATAGACTCCAAAGTCCCTACTTGCTATGCAATGGACTTCTGACTGCCTCACACTGCTCTTCCTTTATGTGATTGTCATCCTTGAATCAGTAACTTCAAACAATTGTCTCCTCTTCTCCAGCCCGTTGGTAGAGTGGAACATATCTGTAGGATTCAGACACTGTGGTGATGGGAACCAGTATAAGAATTTAGACAGAGAAAGGGTAGAAGAAAGAAAGGGACTTATCTAGTTTCTGAAACAGGTACCATTTTGGGGAATAATGCTGGAGCCCCTATGAAAGTAAGGAAAGCATCTTCCTTCTTTCAGTTTCTTCTCCCTTTCTACTGAGGAGTAACTGGATGGCTCAGAGGACTGCAAATAAGAAGTGAAGACTTTATCACTATTAGCAGTTTAAATCTGAGCCAAGCTAGTAGTGTCTGAAAGGTGTTACCATCCGATAGCTACCCAGAAACTTATGTGAAATGATTTGATGAACTTTGGCCATTTCCTTGTGTGCAGGTGACCATATCATAAAAGCCACCATCACAGCTCTGTTTAGCGCCATTACTGGCTGCGTTAACAAAGAAGTGAAGGCTGAAAGGCGAATGGAGGCTGAACTAATCCTTTACCTAGAAGCAATGCCTCCAGAGAAGAGCTGATCCCTGAGAGTGAGACAACGTGGTGCAAAGACTGCACTGCCTGAGCTTCGCATAAATAAAAATATTTGCCATTGATATAAATATCTAAGCACATTCCAAGGGAAATAAGAACAATTATCCCCATTTTACAGATGTAGAAACTGACTTACCCAAAGTCACACAGCAGATTAATGATGAAAGAACTGGAATGAGAACCCAAGTCCCCTGGCTGCCATCCAAATGTTTTATCCAACAGACACCTCAGTCTCCAGGGCTGTCAGGATGGAAAATTAACTGAAAATTTTAAAAGGAACAAAAATCAATGTGTTACTGAATCAGTTTTGAAAAAGCCCCAAACCCAGCAGTGCCCCAGTGCACAAAGGATTATATTAACTAAATATTTTAAATGCAGTGCATCATTTGCTCATCAGTGCTTATAATGAATGACACTGTCTGACCCCTAAGAACATGGCACAGATTTTACTAAGTGCATCTCATGGATCTTCTATATTAGATTTGGCATGTGTCTGAGCCTTGGGCTGCAGTCAGAGAGACAAGAGAAGAATAAAAGTTCAGTCTGATTGTTCAAATTTCTCCTGTCCTCAATATTTGCTAGAGAGCAGACTTTAAAATCTTCTGCTCTGCTGAGAAAAGATGGACTAGTCAAGGCTTCTTAATCTTCAAAGTACTGAATTCCAGAGTACAATCCATTGATGTCACTGTGCGAGAATTCTGTAGGCTCAGTCTGCAGGAGAGTTTGTGACACTTTCATATACTTTTGATCATCTGGTTTATTTTAGGCTGAAAATTGGATAAATTAGAAAGAGTGACCGATGTGGCTCCATAATCTCAGCCTGTAGTCCTGTGAGCAGCTGTTTCTCCTTGCAGTTCAGAATCTGAAGTTTGTGACTCTTTTCTGTTGATGGATGTAATGCTCTAGATTCCCCCCTCCTTCATATCTGTATATGATCTCCTCCCATCCCCTCACTTTACACACACACACACACGACAATCATATTTCTGCAACCACTTGCTAAAGTATATTTAGGCCCCAATCCTGCAAGCTGCTCCATGTACACAGCAGCTTGAAGGATCAGGGCCTTATTTTGCGCTTTTGGCCAGATCATCTACCATTGCTGTCCATTGCTCTGAAGTCCAGGAAGGTCTAGGCCCCATCACATTTTTAAGGTCTGACACCTTGTGATGTGTCCACTCACTTAAAAATGACCCTCCTGGCTCTGGCTAGGTGTTGTGCCTCCTCAGGTGGTGTTTCTGCCATTGTCCTCTCATCCTGTGGACCCCTCACACTCCAGGAACCACAGCCTCCTCTTCAAGACTTGGCCCTCCAGCTGGATCACAATACTTATTCCCCTTTCCAGGCTGATGGTGTCACAGAGTGGGGGAGTCAAGGCTTCCTGCGATTCACCATGACTCTCAGCCAGCCAGTAAAACAGAAGGTTTATTTAGACCACAGGAACACAGTCCAAGACAGGCCTTGCAGGTACAGACAACAGGACCCCCTCAGTTAGGTCCATCTGGAGGGCCAGGGAGGCCAGAGCCACATTGGGAGACCAGAGTCCCATCTGGGCTCCCCTCCATTCTCCCAGCCAGCTCCAAACTGAAACTCCCTCCAGCCGTCTCACTCAGCCTCCCCCCGGCTCCTCCCCAACCCTTTGTCCAGTTTCCCGTGCAGAGGTGTCACCTGGCCTCCAACCCCCTTCCTGGGTTCTCATGTTACGTGCTCAGGTATCCTCCCTCAAGGAAAGTCTCCCATCCCCAATGCAGAGAGTCCCAGCAAAACTCCCCTGCAACCTTCCCAGGCCAACACTCCCCACTTAGCATTCAAAGAACACATTAAGACCATTCCCAGTTCGTCACAGATGCAAAAAAGTCTTTCCTGCACTCACCGTCCCAGGCCAAGGCCTGCACTGTCTTGCCTTACTGCTTTTCCCACCTTTCTCATATCCCCCTCTCTGGGTTCACCAGCCTCAACTCCCTCCTCTCAGAAAGTACTGTGGACTATCCTCTAGCCCAGGGACGGGCAAACTTTTTTGCCTGAGGGCCACATCGGATTTCCAAAATTGTATGGAGGGCAGGTTAGGGGAGGCTGGGCCTCCCCAAACAGCCAGGCGTGGCCCCGCCCCCTGCTTCTTGCCCCCTGACGGCACCCCCGGAACTCCTGCCCCATCCAACTCCCCCATTCCCTGTCCTCTGATGGCCCCCCGGGACCCCTGCCCCCATTCAACCACCCTGTTTCCCGCCCTCATCACACCCCCATCCACACTCCCTCCCCCTGACCACCACCCCGAACTCCCCTGCCCCCTTATTGCGCTGCCTGGAGCACTGGTGGCTGGCGGCACTACAGCCATACTGCCCAGAGCACCAGGATAGGCAGCTGTGCCACCCGGCTGGAGCCAGCCACGCCACCGTGGAGCTCAGAGCACTGGGTCAGGCACTCTGCAGCTGTGCTGCCCAGCCAGAGCTCGCAGCCCCAACCCCCAGAGCATTGAGCTGGGGGCGGAGCGAGCTGAGGCTGCAGGGGAGGGGGAACAGCAGGGGAGGGGCCGGGGGCAAGCCTCCCAGGCCAGGAGCTCAGGGGCCGGGCAGGAGGGTCCCAAGGGCCAGATGTGGCCCACGGGCCGTAGTTTGCCCACCTCTGCTCTAGCCCCTAATGCACCTCTCTTCTCCCAGGGAGTGGCTGCAGCCTACTTTCCTGCAGCCCCCTTCTGCTGTCTGCTCCCTGGCTTTATGGAAGTCCCACCTGTTCCTGCCCAGCTGAGCCTTCTCCCAATCAATTCCCTGCTCCCTGGCTGCTCCTCCAGGTACTGCCTGTGGAGTTAATTGGCCTGCCTGGCCATCTTAACCCCTTCCAGTTTTGTATGGGGTGGACCCCCCATCACACCCCTTGTGAACCATTAAAGCTAGAAACACAAGACTGGATCCATTGTAGAGCAGGGAAGTCTCCCTTCCCAGTGACAGAAAACATTTTTAGCAATTAGCAACAACTGGTAGTTTCAGAAAAGGCAGACCTTAAAAATCATGACCATTTTATGTATAGCAAAAGCTAGAGGTTTAAAAATGTATTCTCATTTTCACAGAAACGTAGGGTGGGAAGGGACCTCAAGAGGTCATCAAGTCCACCCCCCTGCGCCGAGGCAGGACCAAATAAACCTAGGCCATCCGTGGTAGGCGTTTGTCCAACCTGTTCTTGAAAACCTCCAATGATGAGGATTCCCCCACCTCCCTTGTCTATCACCCCAGTGCAGGTACATGGCCATGAAAACACTTGTTTTTAAAGGCAGAACGACACAGAAAAAAGCACCCCTATAAAATTGCAGTGCTCTGAAGGATTTCCTAAAGTAACTTTTCCCTAACTTGGAGTGTAAGCCAAGGGGTCCCCAATTTATTTAGAGTCTGGACCACTCCATTGTAGAGAGACTGTTTGGCAGACACTTCCCTCCATTCACAGTTACATAACACCCTGGTGACAACAAAATTTCACTTCTTTTGAATCTTTTTGCAAAATGTACTTCCCTTTTTTCAGCTAGCTGTAGTGCTGAAGTGACATTGCTGCATCTCTTGTAGTGGGCTATGGCAGGAGGAAAATAATGGGGACCACAGAATAAACATATCAGGAAGGGGTCTGTGCCCTCAAGCCAGCCAAACAAGTCCCCTTTACTCCAATCCCTGCTCTGTATCTCTAGCTTCCTGGTCTGATGTCAAAGTTGGTCCAGGTTGAGGTCACTAGCTCAGCAATTTTAGCATGCCAGGCTGATGTGAAGGCTGAAGGTTACTGGCTCTGTACCTTGATTTTTGCTAGTCTAACGGCAAAAGATGGACCTCTGTGACTTCACAGACTCAATATCTCTAGCTTGCTAAGGCCTGGTCTACACTAGGACTTTAATTCGAATTTAGCAGCGTTAATTCGAACTAACCGCTCAACCGTCCACACCAGGAAGCCATTTAATTCGAACTAGAGGGCTCTTTAGTTCGAATTTGGTACTCCACCCCGACAGGTGGAGTAACGCTAAATTCAACATGGCTAGCTCGAATTAGGCTAGGTGTGGATGCAAATCGAACTTAGTAGCTCCGGGAGCTATCCCACATTGCACCACTCTGTTGACGCTCTGGACAGCAGTCCGAGCTTGGATTCTCTGACCAGCCACACAGGAAATGACCCGGGAAAATTTGAATTCATTTTCCTGTCTGGGCACTTTGAATCTGACGTCCTGGCTGGACATCGGGGCGAGCTCCGCAGCACCTGCAACGATGCAGAGCTCTCGAGCAGAGGAGTCCGGCCAATCCAAGAATAGAAAGAGGTCCCCAGCATGGACAGACCGGGAAGTCCTGGATCTGATCGGTGTGTGGGGCGAGGAGTCTGTGCTGTCGGAGCTGCGCTCCAGCAAGCGGAATGCAAAGACCTTCGAGAAGGTCTCCAAAGCAATGATAGAGAAAGGATACAGCCGGGATGCAATGCAGTGCCACGTGAAAATCAAGGACCTGAGACAAGGCTACCAAAAAGTCAGAGCGGCAAACGGACGCTCCGGAGCCCAGCCCCAGACATGCCGCTTCTACGAGGCACTGCATGCCATTCTAGGTGGGTCTGCCACCACTGCCCCACCAGTGACCGTGGACTCAGTGGATGGCATAGTGAACCTGGACAGTTCCTCCTCGATGTTCGCCGATGGGGAAGATGAGGAAGGGTCTGTGGAGGACGGCGCAGGCGACAGCGAACACAAAACCGCTTTCCCTGACAGCCAGGATCTCTTCATCACCCTCACAGAGATCCCCTACCAACCCTCCCCGGCCGTTAACCCGGACTCTGAATCAGGGGAAGGATCAGGCGGTAAGTGCTCTAAACATGTAAACATTTATTTTTTATAAAACAGGTATAAAAAAATAGAAATACTATATATAAAATTTTCAATGAAAAACTATATGAAAAGTAGGTCCACACATATAGGGATTGAACAATAATCCTCCAGGGACAATTCAAGAAAGGTCTCATTTAGGTCCTCGAAAAGCCTCCGCAGGAGGTTCCTGGGGAGAGGTGCCTTGTTGGGTGCTCCGTGGAAGCACACTCTTCCGCGCCAGGACATCCTTATGTAGATGGGAATCATCGCCTCGACAAGCATGGCCGCATATGGTCCTGGTCTCTGCAGGGCTTCCCTTAGCATCCGCTCTTTGTGACTCCGAGGGACCCGCATCAGGGTGATCTCGTTCATGAAATGCTGCATCTAATTAGGGCAATTAGTGTATTGTTACTGTTGTGAATGGTTGACTTTTACTTTGCATAACAATGACCCTCGCTTAACAGCCACGTGTTGTAGGCCACATAGGAAAAGCATACATTGATCTTTCCCGTGCACTGGCGGGAGTGGCTGGAAAAGGGTCAGAATATATGATTTCCAGATTGCCTTTAGCGGGAGGGCACAGCTATCCATTAACTGATAAGCAGAATGTACTGTAAGGCTTACCAGGACTGTCTGCTAGACAGATTCAGCTGTCTCTCCCCACTTGTCCGCTCTCCTGTGCAATGCCGCAGCCAATGAGAGCGTATTCCGAAATCTCGAACTTGGCCTGAGATCTCGTGAGACTTGTTGCCCTGTATGGTCTTGTTCAGAGAAACTGACTAGACTGTGTTCACTGTTCGCAAACATGTATCTGTTCAAGGAAAACAGTTACTTTTCCCATCACACAGCTTCGGCTCTTTCCCGGACTGCCCCGGCATCCCCCTCGCAGAGGCTGGCGCAGATTAGGCGGTGAAAGAAAAAGACTAGGGACGAGATGTTCGCGGAACTGATGGCCTGCTCCAGAGCCGAGGCGGCAGAGCAGAGACAGTGGAGGGAGACCCTATGTCAACAGCATCGCACACACATCGAACGGGAGGACAGGTGGCGGCAGGAAGACCAGCAGGTGACTCAAACACTGCTTGGGCTAATGAGGGAGCAAACGGACACGCTCCGGTGCCTTGTTGATGTTCTGCAGGACCGCAGGCAGGAGGACAGAGCCCCCCTGCAGTGTATCTGCAACCGCCCTCCCCCGCCAAGAAGTCCTGCCCCCCCCTCACCCAAAAGTACAAGACGGAGGGGCGGTAGGGGCCGTGAGAACTGTCACTGCACCACTGCATAGCGCTAATGTACCACACACCTCTCACGCTATAAATTTGTAGAAGTGCTTCCCTTACAGGCTCACCCAGTCCCAAATCCAAGTTTCATCCCCCCACTGTGTATTAGATTATTAAAAGCTGTTTGCTGTTATTCACTGTTTCGGTCACGTCTTTCGTGTCAGAGGATTTTTTTGTGTATGGGGGGGGGATTTATAATTGCACGGTATAGCCTACATTACCAGGGTACAGACTTGGGGGCATGATCAACTGCAGGGCACACACACACTGCAGTCAGTAGGCACCAGGGTCACTCTGTGTGGTGTATGCTGCCCCGGGTCATTCTGTGATGTGTATGCTTGTCCAGGGTCCTAGCGCCTGCCACCCCCTTAATGTTAAGGCACGCTGCCCTTACCATGCACTTCCACCGTAGCAACGAGCCTCTCCGCTGCCCTGAGCCCCAACAAGAGCCCTCATCCACGGACAGATACTCACCCTTCCCCCACACCTCTCACCCCTTCCTACGCCCAAACCCGCAGCCCACTGCCGTCATCCAAACCCCTATCCAAAGAAGGCACCACTCGCCCCTTCCTGCAAACCCACCCCTTCCTGCAATCCCTCCCCTCCATGCACAACCACTTGCAACCGTCCCCCACCCCAGAGACCTATGTAGGAGCAGGAGGATGTCATTCCTCTATGGAACAAGCGGTCTGTACATCAGTGCACACCGTGCCCAGCACAGTATGCGTCCATGTTTCAACACCTGAACAGAAATGCAAAGTAAAACAAACATTTATTAATAATGAGTGTAACAATTAATTTGCTTTAAAACGTGCTTTGGAAGTGGGGGAAACTTGGAGAACGGGGTATGTAACCGCAGATCTCACTCAACACATAGAGACACAGGCCCAGGGTCAGTTTCTCTTGAAAGCAAGTGGAGAGTCATAGGTTACCCTGCTCTCCGAGGAAACTTGCTTTCAAAGCCTCCCGGATACACAGCGCTTCCCGCTGGGATATTCTCTCGGCACGGGTGTCTGGCTGAGCGTAAACTGCAGCCAGGCGATTTGCCTCAACCTCCCATCCGGACAAAAAGGTCTCGCCCTTGCTCTCACAGAGATTGTGTAGCACACAGCAAGCAGCAATAACTACGGGGATATTCTTTTCGCTGATGTCCGAGCGAGTCAGTAAGCTCCGCCATCTCCCCTTGAGACGTCCGAAAGCACACTCCACCACCATTCTGCACTTGCTCAGCCGGTAGTTGAAGAGTTCCTTCTCTGTCCAAGGCGCCTGTATAGGGCTTCATGAGCCAGGGCATTAGCGGGTAGGCTGGGTCCCCGAGGATCACTGTAGGCATCTGCACATCCCCAACCGTTAGTTTGTGTTCCGGGAAGAAAGTACCTGCCTGGAGGCGTTTAAACAGACCAGAGTTCCTGAACACACGCGCGTCATGAACTTTGCCCGCCCACCCAACGAAGATGTTGGTAAACCGTCCCCTATGGTCTACCAGTGCTTGCAGCACCATTGAAAAGTAGCCCTTTCGGTTAATGTACTCGCTGGCCTGGTGGGCTGGTGCCAGGATAGGGATGTGAGTCCCATCTATAGCCTCACCGCAGTTTGGGAATCCCATCGCGGTGAAGCCATCTATGATGTCCTGGACGTTTCCGAGAGTCACTACCTTTGAGAGCAGTTGCTCAATGATTGCGTGGGCTACTTCAATCACAGCAACCCCCACGGTAGATTTGCCCACGCCAAAGTGGTTCGCTACTGACCGGTAGCTGTCTGGCGTTGCAAGTTTCCAGAGGGCTATGGCCACTCGCTTCTGCACACTCAGGGCTGCTCGCATCCGGGTGTCCTGGCGCTTCAGGGCAGGGGACAGCAAGTCACAGAGTTCAAGGAAAGTGCCCTTACGCATCCTGAAGTTTCGCAGCCACTGTGATTCATCCCAGACCTGCAGCACTATGCGGTCCCACCAGTCCGTGCTTGTTTCCCGGGCCCAGAATCGCCGTTCCACACCATGAACTTGACCCATTGCCACCATGATCTCCACAGCGCGGCGTACCCTGCTTTGTGAGAGGTCTGCGCCACTCTCCTCACCGCGCTGCCGGAGCCTCCTCGCCCGATTTCTCAGCAGCTGACTGTGGAAGAGGTGGACGATAAGGTGCGAGGAGTTGACAACGGCCATAAGTGCAGCGATGATCGGAGTGGGCTCCATGCTCGCAGTGCTGTGGCGTACGCGCTGTAACTGACAAGAGAAGGGCGCGAACAGATTTCCCGCTGGAGCTTTCAGGGAGGGAGGGCGTGATTGACGGTTCAATGACAACAGTTACCCAAAAGCACCCTCGACACATTTTTCCCCCAGGAGGCATTGGGAGCTCTACCCAGCATTCCAATGGGCAGCGGGGACTGCGGGAACTGTGGGATAGCTTCCCACAGTGCACCGCTTCCAAAGTCGACGCCAGCCCCGTTACTGTGGACTCAGAAATTTGAATTAGTGTATTTACTGTAGATACACAAATTCGACTTCATAAGGTCGAATCCACAAATTCGACTTAAGTAGATTCGAAATAGTCTTGTAGTGTAGACAAGGCCTAAGTGACATCAAGGCAGGGGCCCTGCTGGGGTCACTGGCTCAGCATCTCCAGCTGGCTGGGGTTATTTCAAGGCAGAAGCCTCTGAGCTC
Source organism: Mauremys mutica (assembly GCF_020497125.1). Taxonomy (NCBI): domain Eukaryota; kingdom Metazoa; phylum Chordata; order Testudines; family Geoemydidae; genus Mauremys; species Mauremys mutica. The sequence goes on from NC_059079.1 coordinate 55,270,371, forward strand.
TAGCTCTAGCTCGGTCCCGCTAGCCTGCTGGTCTGAAGGGAAAGTGTAGGTTCCTCTGAACTTGTATTTTGTTTAAAATACATCGTTGCTTTAAAAAAATATAGAGCTGATTGATTCTGACTACATTTGTGATTCAATATGAAAAATGCTCAAGAGACCAAATAGACAATAACCAAGCTCAGCCAATGTATCAACAAAACAGTATGATACAGGAAAGAAAGAATTAATACATCACCTATCCATCTGGGAAGCTGGTTCTTGCAATGTGTTCAGTTCATCTTATGCAGTTGCTGCCCAAAATACAGTCCCCAAATCACTGCTATTTATAGGATGGTTGCTTACAAGTTAGGAAGCACTTTATACATCACCTAAGATCCAGCCCCCCAGTTGGGACCAGTTCCTTAATTTATTGTCCTGTATCTTCCTTATCTGTGTTTTGGAGATTAGCATTCCAGGTATTGGGCCATGGAATTATCGCCCCAGCTTGTACCTGGCCAGCACATTAATGTATTTCCCCTTTGACAGTTTTCCTATCCACTTAGGCCAAATGCTGAGTTGTTCTGTTCCAAGACATTGTGGGATATTCCAGTGAACAGCAGTGTGGGAAAAACAATACAATGCAGCTGGCATAGCTGCCCAACAGTCATACATACAACAGTCTCACCTTGTGCTTGATCCATATTACTGTGCTGTAAATGATACATGTAACATATACATTGGCGAATGCTGCAAAAGAAAATGAATCATAAAAGTTCATAGGACCCCACAAAATCTTAAAGATTAATCAAGAGCATTCTGTGGACACCAGTATCTCTTTTTGCAGAACAGTATTCATATTAATAAGAAAACCAAATATTCAACTTCTGACCAAACACAGGAAATTAAAGGACTAGTTTCAAGTGACACAGTGGATTCGACCTTCCATTCTTAACCCTATTCAGGACAGAGTCAGTAACAGCCCTTTCCCAGCTGGAAGAGAATGCCTCAGGTGCAAGCATCTTGTGCAGTGTCACTTGCAAGCCCCAGCATAGCATGCATGGAGTGGGGCAAGGGCAGGGCTGTGGACAGGGCCATAGAACACAATACTATCGGAGATTTTGATCTGCTCCCAGGCAGGGCTACGATAAATTTACGCAGCTTCCTGAGCTGCCTAAGTTAGGCCAGTGTCTGTTTTGGCCCCCAGACCACACCAGAAGCCACATGGCATAAAAGTGGGCTTTAAGCTACCTTAGCTCTCCCTCTCCCTGGACTGCCCATCCAGGAGGCATAGCACAAAAGTTTCACCTTGAATCACTAAAATTTTGTTACTTTTACTATTAATGACACCTTGGTTTACTATTAACACTGAGAGAACTTTAAAAATTGAATATGCCTTTCACTAGTTGGGGTTGAGAGTTTATTTTTTGCCTCTCTCTTAGCCCATGTAAAGAAAATAGACCAGTCAGCTTTACCTTTAGGGTCTCAAAGCCTAGCACAATGCTGCAATGAGGCTGGCAGGAGAATGTTCATTTGCTTTAAAAAATTGTGTGCACGTGAATTGCAAAAATAATAATAAAACAATAATAATAATGGAGACATTTCTATAGGTTTGCCTAGTTGTGAATACTTATTTTTATAAAACCTAAATGCAAGGACAAATCTGACCTCTGCCAATGTTCCTTTAAAAGAACATGTGTGACCAAACATCATATGAGTCTGGCTCAGACACTTACTCTGTTCCATTTTATTTCAGATCATTAAGTATGATGGTCAAGGGGGATCCAATGGATATAGTGTATTTAGATTTTCAAAAAGCCTTCGACAAGGTCCCTCACCAGTGGCTCTTAAGCAAAGTAAGCAGTCGTGGGATAAGAGAAAAGGTTCTCTCTTGGATTGGTAACTGGTTAAAAGATAGGGAACAAAGGGTAGGAATAAATAGTCAGTTTTCAGAATGGAGAGAGGGAAATAGTGGTGTCCCCCAGGGGTCTGTACTGGGCCCAGTCCTATTCAACATATTCATAAATTATCTTGAAAAAGGTGTAAACAGTGAGGTGGCAAAATTTGCAGATGATACAAAACTGCTCAAGATAGTTAAGTCCCAGTCAGACTGTGAAGAGCTACAAAAGGACCTCACAAAACTGGGTGACTGGACAACAAAATGGCAGCTTAAATTCAATGTTGATAAATGCAAAGTAATGCACATTGGGAAATATAATCCCAACTATACATATAAAATGGTGGGGTCTAAATTAGCTGTTACAACTCAAGAAAGATCTTGCAGTCATTGTGGATAGTTCTCTGAAACCATCCACTCAATGTGCAATGGCAGTCAAAAACAAACAATGTTGGCAATCATTAAGAAAGGGCTAGATAATAAGACAGAAAATATCATATTGCCTCTATATAAATCCATGGTACACCCACATCTTGAAAACTGTGTGCAGACGTGGTCTCCCCATCTCAAAAAGATATATTGGAATTGGGAAAGGTTCAGAAAAGGGCAACAAAAATGATTAGGGGTGTGGAACGGCTTCCATATGAGGAGAGATTAACAGGACTGGGACTTTTCAGCTTGGAAAAAAGATGACTAAGGGGGAATAAGATAGAGGTCTATAAAATCATGACTGGTGTGGAAAAAGTAAATAAGGAAGTGTTATTTACTCCTTCTCATAACACAAGAACTAGAGGTTACCAAATGAAATTAATAGGCAGCAGGTTTAAAACAAACAAAAGGAAGTATTTTTTCATACAATGCACAGTCAATCTGTGGAACTTCTTGCCAGAGGATGTTGTAAAGGCCAAAACTATAACAGGGTTCAAAAAAGAACTAGATACATTCATGGAGGCTAGGTCCATCAATGGGCAGGGATGGTGTCCCTATCCTCTGTTTGCCAGAAGCCGGGAATGAGCAACAGAGGATGGATCACTTGATTATTAACTGTTCTGTTCACTCCCACTGGGGCACCTGGCATTGGCCACTGTTGGAAGACAGGTTACTGGGATAGATGGACCTTTGGTCTGAACCAGTATGGCCATTCTTATGGTGAAACTCACCCCCAGGCAGAGAGCCAGCACAAAATATTTGTACCACTTAAGCCCTCTGTGAGGTTTTAGGGCAGTACAGGGACTATTATGAACACCCATGTCTGATCTCCTGCATGATGCAGGCCATAGAACCTCACCCAATGAAGGCTACCTCTAATGCCTGACTGTGGCACATTATTTTCATACTAGCTGATGGCTGGAGGGGTTTTTTCAAAACAGTCATGTGAACTTTGAACTCTCAGGATTTCCAATATTTTTGTGTTTTGAGGAAACAATGTTCCCTTAAGGATTTTTCCCTGAAGTGGCTGAGAGATATTGAAAACCTTAACACAATTTCTTTCTGTCTGGGAGTATTTTCTAGTGCGTCTTCCATTTTAGTTGTCAAAGTATTTTCTTAAAAAAGCCCTCGCTGCTGCATATAAACTGCTTCCCGTTTTCCATGCTTTGTGCAGAGAGTGCTGTTTGTTTAATTTTGACAGATGAGAAGTATGGATAGAAACGGTCCCTGTCAGACTTTCCAAGAGCCTTCAGCTTTCAAGGACTATTCAGAAGGGGGCTTCAAGGTATCAACCACAAAGAGGTTTGAACAAGCTTGTCTAGAGAGAAAAATGCCATCAGCACTCAATCCTCACACTAGCTCATCCAGGGCGTCAGTTCCTTTGGAATTCTAGACAGCTGAACAACACCAAAAAAAAAAGAGGCAAGGGAAGAAAACATTCTTTCAACATCTTGGCAGCTTTTCTCACTGACAATGGCAATCCAGTCAGGGGGACAAAGGACAGCCTCTGTGTACAGTGGGTCTAAAGAAACTCCATGTGTGTGTTTTACTGGGTCCCATCACTTTTGGGATGGATGGACTGTCTCTAGTTATGTATTTGTGCATTGCCTATTACAATGGGGCCCCTAGGTGCTCCCATAATGCAAGTAATAAATAAGATTTTTCCTGCACAAATGAGCTTGAATTCTCTGTAGCTGGAAGAACTTTCCAATTGGCTTAAAGATTTCATCGATTGCTATCAGAACTTGGATGTGTGGCCTTTCGCAAAACAAAACTTTTCAAGTACAATCCGGGAAATAAATAGTAGCAAACAGGGGATGGTGCAGATTGATAGTGAGAACCGTAAAGAGGAATTCATAAACTGGGGCCATACAGACCTTTGTTGTTAGCAGAGATGAAAGACAGAGAGACAGAAGGGAGAGAAAAGAGAAAGAAGGGAACAATATCGGGGGACTAGCAGAGACAAAGAGCCTGCAGTATAAACAATAAATGTTTGGTACTTTGAAATCTCTTAAGGAAAAGGACAAAGAAATCTGTGTTTTTGTTAGAAGAAGAGCAAGAAAGAGAAAGCTGCATGCAGAATTACTCTGTGTGAGGAAGGAAGCTGCTTGCAACAGACAGACTCTCCCTGGTGTTAGGAGGAATTCAAGGGGTAGAGATACCCTTGAGCTGGGAGGACGGGGGAGAGCATTTGTGAGCGTTTGAATCCAGTCTGCTGTAGCCCACCCTGGTGTGAGTGTATAAATGTAATCCAGTCCCAGGGGTGGGAGGGAGAGGAGATCCAGTCTCCAGAACCCCCTTTTGTGCTGTGTGTAACCCAGACTCCAGCAGTCCCTCCTAGCTACATGTGTGTGTATGAAATTCAGTGTCCATTAGCCCCCTCTTGGTGGGGATCCGTCTCCAACAGCTCCTGCTAGCTGTGTGGTGTTGGGGGAGGGGAAGCCTGTCTTCTGTAGCTCCTCCCAGGTTTGTGTATATGAGGGGGGAAATCCAGTCTCCAGCAGCCCTTCTCTGGGGGAGGTAGTGGGGTGTGAGCATGTCTGGATTGTCTATTACTATGAGTACAGAGCCTAGTACAATGAAGCCCTGATCTCAGTTGAGCCCCTAGGTGCTGCTGTAATACAAATAATAAATAAAATAAATATTATTGTGGTGCTGCTGTGCCAGTGTGCAACAGGCGTCGGGGCGGCGGGAGGGTTGGTGCACTGGGAACTGCTATAGTCCCCTCCCCATCCCACCCCCCCTTTAGACAGTAGAGTTTGGAGTAAAAATTGGCAGGATCCATTGACTCAGAGTCCAAAGCCATAAGGAGCCCATTTTGATCATCTAGTGACTAGTCTGACCGCCCCTGTAATACAGGCCACAGACCCTGCCCAGAACAACTCCTTTTAAACTAGAGCGCATCTTTCCCAAAACAAGCTAATCATGATTTTAAAATTGCCAGTGATAGAGAATCCACCACGACCCTTGGTAAATTGTTCCCATGGTTAAACATTTATGCTTGATTGCCAGTCTGAATTTGACTAGCTTCAGCTTCCAACCATTGGATCTTGCCAGGTAATAGATGTGCGTTTTTCCAGGGCTATGGGCTAGGCTGCATCAAGGGCCATATTTTCCTAGCAAAGTAGGAGGGGCTAGACCCTGTTTTCTATTTAGTTTGTACATACTGGGGTTTGAGGCCAAACATTTTGAAGATCCAGCTGCCAGATATGTAGTTTGTTGGGTTGTTTGTGGCATTAATGCTCTGGGCTACATCACGGTTTGGAATATTTTAGTGCAGCAGGATCGTCTACACTTGGTTTGTGCTCATACCATGCTCCTTGGGTGGTAAGGGCAAAAATTGTATCATTCTGGCAGGAGTCATGTGCTGGGGCCTGAGTTTTGTGGTGCTGATGCACTGGGGTGTGCCAGGGTCCAGAGTCTGGGGGCAGTAGGAATGCCTAGACTTGTTCTCTATTCAGGCATTTTAATTTGGCTGGCTCCAGAAAGATCCTTGTGCGACAGCTAATTTTGGGTGTGCGTGTGACCCAGTCTCCAGCTGCTCCTCTCTGGTGTGTATGTGAATGTGACCCAGGTGCTAGCACCTGGGTGTCTGGTGTGCATGTGTGAGTGAGTATATCTCCAGGCACCAGCAGCCCCTCTCCAGGGTGTGTGTCTGTCTGTCTGTCTCCAGCAGCCCCTGTGTGTGTGTGTCTCTGTCTGTCTCCAGCAGCCCCTGTGTGTGTGTGTCTCTGTCTGTCTCCAGCAGCCCCTGTGTGTGTGTCTGTCTGTCTCCAGTAGCCCCTGTGTGTGTGTTTGTCTCCAGCAGCCCCTCTCTTTTGTATGTGTGTCTCCAGCAGCCCCTCTCTGGCTCTGAAAGCGTTAAGGGAGGAGGGGAGAGATGCTGCTTGCGTCTGGCTCGGCTCCTTGGAGCCCACAGCGCCGGCTGCGCCTCGCCTCCCTCCTCCCTCTGCAGACACATCGAGACACAAAAAGAGGCTGGAGCGAGCTGGCAGAAAGGCAGCACCATGACCGAAACCACCAAGACCCACGTTATCCTGCTGTCCTGCGGCAGCTTCAACCCCATCACCAAGGGGCACATCCAGATGTTCGGTGAGTCCCCCCCGCTCCCGGCCTCTGTATTTTTCAGTGCGATTGAATTTGCTGGCGCCGGGCCATCAGGGAGGATGCTGGCTGCATCGGAGCCGGCCTGTTCTGCGGGGAGGCCACATGCCCGGGGCGCAGGGAAGCTGGATTGCACCAGCCCTGGGCCTGGGGCTAAGGTGGCCAGGTAGCAGGGGTGAAAAATGGGGACACATTTTCAGGGAAGATAGTTGCCTATACAAGACAAAGCCCCTAATATCCAGACACCTGGTCACCCTACTTGGGCACCTAGCGAGCAGGGCTGCCCTGCGTGGCTGGCTTGGCAGGGCTAGGACCGTGGCAGGGGTCACTGCTGAGAGAGAACCCAGGGCAGGATGGAGGTGCAATGGCTCGTTGTCAGGCATCCACTCAGGAAAGGGGCCATCAGTGCCGGGGCAGCCAGGAACTCCTCGGGGGTGGGAGTGGGCAGGAGGAGATGTGGCATTGGTTGATTCTTTAGGGGCTCTGTGTCAGTCCGATGGAGATTTCATGGGGTGAGTGGGGTGGATGGGGGGGGGGTGTTCAAAGGCAGATGGGTGTTTGCTAGACTGGACAGGGGCCTCGGGAGGAGAGGCGGCTGTTTGAGCTTTGGTGCCTGTGGAGAGTGGGTGGGTTATATGACTGGCTGGGATCAGATGGCAGTAGGAAGGGAGAGGGGCCCTGCCTGGCTCAGAGCTGGTGGCACTAGGCTGGGAGTGGGTTTCCCTGGTTGTGTGGGATCAGCTGGCAGCAGGAAGGGAGGGGGCTTTGCTGCTGTGGGTCTAGGAGCACCGTGCCCAGAGTGGGTTCACTGCTTGCTGGCTGGTGTCAGAAGAGCGTCAGCGGCTATTCTTTGGTGCCAGTAGAAGAGCAAGTGCCAGGGGTAGGTGAGAGATCAATGCTAAGGGCTGGGCGCTGTCCGCAGAGAAGGTGCTGAAATGTCCTGCTTGCTAGTAGGAGCCGGATAGGTGAGCCTGATATGTGATATATTGAAGCACACTCAGTTTGGTGGGGACAGGGAAGTGAGGGGACAAGGTCATGTTAGCTAGGAAGCCCTGGAATTTTTAAGGGCTGATTACACACCATTGTAGCTAAACATCTCATTGAGGGATTAATGAAAATGAACAAGTTCCTGCTACTGCTCTAGAGAAAAGGCCCATAATATTCCCAAAAGGATCTGAAGAAGAGCTCTGGGTAAGCACCAAAGCTAGTCTCTCTCACCCATAGAAATTGATGCAATACAAGATATCACCTCACCCACCTTGTCTCCCCAAAGGGATAAACATGAGTGAAATCAGGTTAGTAGATGTGGGTACTAACCTATTTTACAACCTATTTTAATTCAGTATAAATTGTGTGCATCTGTACAGCTAGAGATGAGTAAGAATCCACTAGATCTTCGTTTATTTACACAGGGCTCTATATACAACTCTATTGTCCAAAAATCCTCTCCTAGACTTTAATTTGCCCCGAAGTTCTTAAATATGGGTCTGGAGAGATCTGCACACTCATACCTCCCCCCCATACACACACACACACACACACACACACACACACACACACACACACACACACACACACTTACATTAGAAACTGAGCAACATTCCCTTTGAAATGATCCACCTACCCACAAAACTGGGTTGGATCTTATTTTAAACAATAACATTTAAGATAATGTGTAAAGAAATTCAAAGCAAAGCTACTGTACAGGGCAGAAAGGTATTTTGAGTACTTTTTATACCACTTTACCATGCAGAGAAAGGGTGAGAACCAATGCTCAGTTTGTACCTACACAACAGACCATAATGAGAACCATTAAGTACTATTTTCTAGCAGGTTCTTGGTGCATCTTTTCAAGCTCCTGGATTCTCCCATTTTAATTTCCCCTGATTCAACACAACCAGAGACAAACACCAAACATGGCCTTACATGTGGCTAGGATGCCTTTTGGAGTGCACTTATTCTCTGGGGGATTCTCTCTCCTAGGAACTTATTCTCTGTGGCATTTTCATTTCCTAGCTGTCTGGAAAATGTGAGACTGGACCAAGGTGTCAGCTCCAGCTCTTGTGTGTGATAGACCAGACTACTAAACAGAGAGCCAACTAAAATACTAAGTGCTAGAAGCCTGGTTGATTAAAAAAAAGGGAATTAGAAACACTAATTTCTGAAAGGAATTTGATCTGATTTGTATTAGTGAAACCTGGTGGGATGATTCAGATGCCTGAAATGTTAAAATCACTGGAAACTCCCGATTTAGAACAAAGAATGGACAGAAGGGGAGAGAATGTGTTACCTTCTTTAGAATTACTGACAGTTTGGAAGGACAGCACCTGAAATGCTTATGGATCAATGCACTAACTGATAAATCACAAGACAGGGTACTGGGGAGAGGGGGCGGGTCTGCTATATACTATCAAATCAGAACAAGGAACAGAAAGAGCAGCTCTTTAATCATCTATCATAATGTGTGGAAAGAAAAAAGTGCAATATCATGGAGGATTTCAGTCTGATGGATATATGCTAGAGGTCTCATGCCAATGCTGGTAAAACATACTTGGAGTTTCTAAAAGTTAATAACTTTCTAATACACAAAATAATACAACTAACTTAGTTGTTCAGTATCAGTCCTCATTCTGATGAGGAAAGATGAATTGATAACCAAACTAAACATTGATTGTTGTGTAGGTGCAAGTGATCACAATTTAATTTCCTTTACTATGTGCAAGCAGAATATAGTCCTCACCAATAATATACCTGGTAATTTTAAATGGCCAATTCCCCAAAGCTGAAAACAATTATGAGCAAAATTGGATGGGAGGAAATATTTAAACATAAAAATGTGAATAATTGGAAATTGTTTAAGAATGTTTTATTAAGTGAAAAACAAATACTCTCACAATGCTGCAGTCATAAATGAAAAATGAAATCAACAATAAATAAATAAATAGAAAAATGTGGACACTGATAGTAATGAATACAAATTGGCAGTTAGTAAATGTAGGTGATTGATAAGGAAAGCTAAAAGCATCAGTAAATAAATCTGTGGCCAGTATGATTAAAGGACAAGAAGTAGTTATTTAAATATATCAGGAACACATGAAATTCTAGTAGTGGCATAACTCAGAAACTAGATCAAGATGGTGAACTTATCAATCCTGGTCCAGAAAAGGCAGAAGTAGTCAATATTTCTGTTCTGCATTCAGAATGAATCTTGAGGATGTATTCATATCTTACAATGATAAAGAAGTACTTTCTATTCCATCAGTAATTAGGAAGGATGCTAAACAGCAATTATTAAGGGTAAATGTTTTTAAATCATAAGTGCATAACTTGCACCCAAAAATATTCTTTTAGAATTTGCTGAGGAGTGCTCAGAACTATTATAGCTGATTTTTTAACAAATCTTGAATCACTGGTGAAGTTCCAGAGGACTGAAAAAAAGCAAATGTTGTGCCAATATTTTAAAAGAGTAAACAGGATGACCCTGGAAACTATAGTCTGACATCAGTCCTGAGCAAAATAATGGATAGGCTAACATCAGATGCAGTCAGCAAGGAATTAAAGGATGATAATGTAACCAATGCTAATCAACATTAGTTTTATGGAAAATAGGTCTTGTCAAACAAACTTGTTATGGTATTTGGATGAGATAAGTTTTGTTAATAAAGGTAACTGTGTTGACATAATGTACTTGGACTTCTGTGTAGCATTTAGTCCTGCATTACGTTCTGATGAAAAAATATCAACATTTAAAAAGAAAGATCAATGCATCCCATATTAAATGGATTAAAATCCGTTTAACTGATTGATCACAAAAAGCAATTGTAAATGGGAAATTGTCATCCAGTGGGGATGTTACTATCGAGGTCCCACAAGAATCTGTTCTTAGCCGATTGCTATTCCACATCTTTATCAATAACCTGGAAGAAAATATAAAATAATTGCTGGTACAATTTACAGATTACCACTCCACCAATTTTTGTGTCATTAGTGATGGGACCAGGTCAGCTATGGTAAAGTGGGCTCATTTGAACAACATATGTTTTAGCACAGCAAAATGCAAGGTCAAACACCTAGGAACGAAGAATTTAAGTCATATTTATAAGATGGGGGACTGTATCCTGGAAAACAGCAACTCTGAAAAACATTTAGGGATCATGGTAGATAACCAGTTGGACATGGGCTCCCAGTGCAATGCTGTAGCTAAGAGAGCAATTGTGATCCTTGGATGTATAAGCGGGGGAATATCAAATAGTAGTAGAGAGGTGGTATGCCTTATGTATATGGGATTATTGAGACTATTACTGGAATACTGTGTCCACTGATGGTGTCCAAACTTCAAAAAGGCTGTTGAAAAATTGGAAAGGGTTCAGAAAAGAGCTACAAGGATGATGAGAGGTGTGGAAAACATGCCTTCTAGTGAGAGACTAAATAAACTTAATTTATTTAGTTTATCCAAGAGAAAGTTAAGAGGTGATTTGATCAAGGTTTACGAGTATCCACACAGGGAAGAGATTGCTGCTAATAAAGGGCTCTTTAGCAGAAAATGGTAGAATGACATCCAGTGGTTGGAAACTGAAGCTTGACAATTTCAGACTAGAAATAATGCTCACATTTTAAAGTGAGGGGAAATAACCATTGGAACAACTTGTATAGGGATGTGACGGATTCTCCTTCACTTGGAGTCTTTACATCAAGACTTTCTAAAAGATATGCTATCGCTCAATCAGAAGTTACAGGCTTGGTGCAAAAGTTATTGGGGGAGGCTCTTTGGTCTGTGTTATGTGGGAGATTAGATCACATGGTCATATAGGTCCCTTCTGGTCTTAAAAATCTATGAATACTTTATAAATTTGGACCCAATTCTGCAACCCTTACTTAACCATCAGCCCATACTTACCCCGGTAGGATTACTGGCATGAGTAAGGGCTGAGAACTCTCATAGCAAGTAAGGACTGCTCTGGTGAGCAAAGGTTACAGAACTGGGCTTTTAAGGCCACGTCCTGGTCATCTTACTCACGGAAGCCAGCCCACTAAGTCAGTGGGAGTAATCAGGTGAGATAGGCAAGTAGGATTTGGCCCTTAGTTTCTGTGGCTTCTTTGACTCTGTCCTCAACAAAGAGCAGAACAGTGCTGCTTTCTGTAAATAACGTGTTCCAAACAACTAACTAAATGTGTATTCAAGAGACCATCTTCGTGGCCCTCATAAACCCGACAGGAAACACTCGCTCTTCAATATCAGAAAAATTATATCTGCTTAAAATACAAACTAACAGAAAGAGGAAATGCCAGGTAAAGGCTGATACTCATTCTTTCACTTGTGGAGCTGAATCCTGTAGTCTTCTACTCAGGCCAAAGCCCAGCTGAGTTTTCCTGGAGGATTAGGACTAGGGTGTCTTTTTTTGATGCGTGCTATTGTCGACTGGGTCCTTTCTTCACCAGTCACTTGAGTTTAATGTGGAGCGTCCTCCTTAGGTGCGGGTTTTCAGGTGGTTGTGATTTTGTTACAACCATGCATTTTACAACATTCTCCGCAACCCTGGCAAGTGCCACTGACCTCAGCATGGCTCTGGCCACACTTTGTAAATTGCAGGATCAGGCCATTAACCCCATCCAAGTTTAATTTTCTTTACATAAGTGTGTATAAGATATGCAGGTATAATGCAGCTGAGGTATAAGGCTATGCACCCACCCATATGAAGTAGTTCTGATAACACCATAATAGGTTGAAAACACACCTTGAATTGTTTGTAATGTTATATGTACTCTGAAATGTATGTGTAGCCTGAGTCACAGTGTTTGAGTTGCATTTTGTTTGTTTAAAGGAACATTGTCCACTTTGCTTAGGATCCAAATTTCAGTTTTGTTTATAAGAAGGGGAAGGGGGAGGGACGGGCTTGTTTTGTAAAATCTAAAATGAGTAGAGATATTTGTGATTCTTTTTAATTTAAGTGAAATCACATTTCCTTTATATTCCAAAACAGGCATTACTATATGAAAACAGACCCTATGCAAAAATCACAATAGTATGCAATTGAGTGTGAGTCTCAGAACAAAGTCCTCAGTAAAAAACAAATGGAAAAGACCTCAAATATTAGACATTAAAAGCCATGCCTGCTTGCCTTAGTCACATGCATAGGGTGGTTCCATTGAACTCAATTGAATTCAGTTTTCATTTCAAGTTAATACTCAGCAAAACATTGTGTGGCATTTGCCTAGCTCTGCACAGTATATGTATTACTGTAAGAAGCAGAACTTCTGAGGCAAAGCCTACTTCTAAGGGCAGGTCTACACTAAGGGCGGGGGTCGAACTAGGGTACGCAAGTTCAGCTACGTGAATAGCGTAGCTGAACTCGAAGTACCCTAGTTCAAACTACTTACCCGTCCAGACGCCGCGGGATCGAAGTCCACAGCTCCAAGGTCGACTCCGCCACCGCCGTTTGCAGTGGTGGAGTACTGGAGTCGACCGGAGCGCGCGGGGAGTTCGAACTATCGCGTCCAGATTAGACGCGATAGTTCGAACTCCGAGAAGTCGAACTCACTGCGTCGACCCGGCCGGTAAGTGTAGACTAGCCCTAAGTAATCCCCAGCTGATTGCAATTCTGTATGCAGAAGGATGGGGCAGCTGCAATGAGAGATACGCCCATGGCCCACACCCTGAGGTGCCAAGACAAGAAAACCAACAGTTGTGAAGGGGATCTGCCTATACCACAGTTCCCCAGCACTTCCTTTATGTTAAAAAGGCAAAGCAATGCCACCAAAGGACAAACTGTACAACCAATGTCAAGAGCAAAAAAAAAAATCTGTGCAGCGCCACTAACAAAACAATGCAAAAAGTGGCAAGTATCCAGCTGACAAGCATGTGTTTGCTTTTTAATTAAATCATTCCCCTCTATCATAGGTAATCCCCATGTAACAGCAACCTGCTAACGCACGAGAACCAGGAAGCAAAGCTGATGAGAAACCAAAGTTGAACCCACCAGTCTAGTTTAAATCTCCAGCAGAATGCAAAGTCAAATGTAAACAAACTGCATAGAGGGTGAAAAGTACATTCAGGTGTTAAATGATCTAGGATGTGACACTAGAAAAGAAATGTATCAAAGCATGGGGCCAGCTAGCCCGACCAAGATTTACATGAAGCTCTCTCAGTCTTTCCTTAGCCATAAGGGATACAGCAAACAGGCAGAGTTGTAGGAAAGAGATCTTTATTGAGCATGCATAGAAGGCAGTATTACCTGTAGAGTAAGAGAATTCTGTTTAGTAGCAACCTGGCCTGAGCTTGCATTCCACAGCTTCTGGTGACCCACCAAACTTGGTCTCCTCCTGAAACCCGACCCTCTTTTTCCAGTTCCACTCATCATACTACAGCCAGAAAGGTGGGAGGATCAGCAGCCTCCACAGCACCCTCCCCTCCTGAGTTCCCTGGATCCTGAGCAAGGCTCTTTACAGGGCTAGGGCGTGATGGGTTGGGGGTCTATATATTGTCCACCCCTAAATCCATAGAGAAATCATGTAAAAGTTAATGCACCTTTATTCTGATCTCCCTGCCTTTCCCCCAGGCTATGGAAGCCCTGTTCATGGTGAGTTCCAGAGGCAGCCACTGATGGAAGATGCCCCTGGTAGTGTGGGTCCAATGGAGCCCAGCTGCCTGGGGGTAGGGAGGCCCAGTGCCAGTGGGAGGCCCAGGTCTCTCCTTATCCTTCAGGATCTGTGGATGGCTCGCCTGGTCCTTGTGCATGGGGCAAATCCCTGACAGAGTGATTTGGGGAGAACACTGCAGGGGAACCTGGTGCATTTTCCTTCCTCTCTGCAGAACCTTCTCCTACAGATTTTCCCAGTGAGACTTTACTAACTAACCCATGGTTTTAATTACATCTATGACATCCATATGCACACAACTTTACTAATCTCCTGCAGGCTGGGTTATTGTAAGATTATATTTGATACAACCCTATTATTGCAAGAGGGAAATACTTTTCTCTTAGGAGCTTACATAATAGCATAAGAACAGCCATACCAGCTCAGACCACTGGCCCATTTAGCCCAGTATCCTGTCTTCCAAGAGTGGCTGGTGCCAGATAGTTTAGAAGGAATTAACAGAACAGGGCAATTATCAAATGATCCATCCCCTGTCATCCAGTCCCAGCTTCTGGTAGTCTAGAGCCCTACATCACTTAGGTGCTTTAAAGATTATTTTTTTTAATCCAAGATGAATCTCTCAGCCCTCCGCCCCCACCCCCCATTTAAAGTACATTTGCTTTCCAGACAGTTACAAAATAAACCATTGGGATTGTGGCATCACAGGCAATGTGGTGAGCAGAACATAGCGCCCTCTAGTTCACATTCATATTGGCAGTGAATCACAGCTACAACCCTCTATTTTTTCTTTTAGTCTAATGTGAAGTGAATTTCTGCCCATATCTATTCATCTATGTACCTACTAATGGTGAGTGCATGCCAGCTATCTGCTCACCAAAAGTTTAGATCTGAAACATTTTTACTGAAGAAATAAGAAAGTGCTTTGCTGCCCAAAGTAAAAACTCCATTGCAGCACAGTTCAAAGAAAATTCCAGCAATTAAAAATCCCAGCGGGCTGCACTTTGATTAATCAAAGTAACCATCAAAGGGGAGCCACTGAAATCTGTTACATTATGTAAATAGGCTTCTAAGATAAAGAGACTAAGTTTTGTAAGTAACGAACAGGAAGGAGATGGAGAGTTTCTTTGTTTTGTTATTTTAATCGCTTGAGTTTTAAAAATAGGGTTTTCTTAGTGGTGGAGATGACTGGACTGCAAAAGCAGCTGAATCAAATGATCTCTTCTCAGAACTCCACAGCTTGTGAAATCCCATGTCATCAACGAGATGTTAACATTTCCCTTTTCCTACTTTCACTTCAATTGTGATAGTATCTGCACATGACCACAAGCAAAATTCCCATCCCATGAAGGGCACTCAGAAACCTAAAAGAGGAGATTTTTTTTCTCAGCAATATGTGAGTAAGACCTAAAAGCTTCTGTCAGGCTGACTTGTCTTTCCATTGCATTTCACTTCTGAATCCTTTATACAAAATTATCTCAATCAATCAATAGAGCTGTAGTTGGTAATGTGACTTTAGCAGCTATTGGGTACATCACAGACAGATAGGCCTGATTCTCCACCTTGATGCACCAGTTTTAGTTCAGTGGAAATAAAGTGGGGTAACAGAGTGTAGACTCAGACACACAAACAGTGTAGGGAGATGCCGTCCTTACACTGCTCTGGGTGTACCATTAGTGGGGCTTTGGAGAAACCACCGCTGAAATCGAAACCACTGAAAACTATGACAGAGAACAATGTAGAAAAAATGGGAAGGACCAGAGCTCCAGCAATTCCCACGGCCCCTTGTTGACACTGGAAATTGCTAGTGTGGGATATGCCCAACCCATGATCCCAATTCAATGCTCCAGAGGAAGGTGAAACCTCAGGGCCCTTACTAATGTCCCCCGGGGAAGGGAGCATTTCCTTCTTGACCCCCCTTATGTGGAAATCAGTCCAAATCTGTGCATGTAATCACCCTACATAGGCTTCCAATCCTAGTTAATGCATCACATTTCTGTCTAGCATAGCCAACATGGGCGGGGAAGTTGTCCAAGCATCTCTTCTTCAACCTGTATAAGTCTGGGGTGACTGCATGGTAGCATCCTTCCTTCCTCCCTTTTCACTGCAAGCTTTAGTCTCTTCTGGCTGGGAAGTAACTGATTTCTAATACTTCCCCAAACAATAGAGGAGAATAGCGGTTCGGTAAGTGCTTTGGGGCAAGGGGAACCATCTTTGTCTGCATTTCAAGGTGGCAGGCACATCTATGGTGCAGATGCAGTTAGAATAAACAGTGTTCGGTATATAAAGCTGTCCACTGTATGGCCATTTAAACCAGCGGGCCTGGTTCTCGTCTCACTCGCACTGGCATCACGCTCTGAACAGTGGTGGAGTTAGCCTGACTTGCGCATGTGTAAGCGCGAGCAGACTCAGGCCAATAATAACTAAAAAGCCTTATTTGGTCATAGAAATGATGGCGTTGGATCACCCCTCCCTGTGGTAAAATGCATGGGACGGGAGCCAGGGGAGGAAGTCTTTGCAAACATCTCTCGTGGAGATTCCCTCACACATTCCACAAAGCAGGGATGTGGAGTGTGTGCCCTGTTATGGTACAGACCATTGCCTCCAGGCCCTCCAATTTTCTGGGGTCTGCAGAGATCCCGGGGTCAGTGGGAGGCCAGCACCATCGTTATCTCTATGCCAGCTCTGGTCCCTAGCAGCTCCATTAGTGCCACCCTAGCAGGGACTCCTGGCCACACCTATCCTGGGATTCTCCCTTAAGAGGAACCCCTGTTGCAGAGGGGGCTGCATGGAAAAGACACTCTAGACCCAGGCCATATTAGTCATTTCTTGTAAACTCCACAGGGACAAGAGGGAGATTGATACTCACCTTGGCCCATCCCATCTCTCCTCCCTGGGCAGCCCCCAGGCCCACAGAGTACATTGTGCTGGGTCTGGGGGGGGGAGAGGGACAGTGCTCTGGCAGGTGATAGTCTCCTTTCTATGCAGAAAGGGGGCAGTCCCTGCTCAGAGGGCCTCCTCCACCACACAAAGATAGAGGAGGGAGAGGCTCCTTGAGAGGCAACACGGTCTAGTGCTCAGGGTACTAGGCAGGGAGTCAAAACACTTGGGTTCTGCTCCTGCCACTGACCTGCTTTGTTTCCTTGAGTAAGTCAGCTTTGCCTGCGGGTCCCCTCCCAGCCTTTGTCTGTCTTGTCTAGTTAGACTGCATGCTGTTCGGGACAGGCACTGAGTGTCACTGCACTTGTACAGCACCCAGCACACTGGAGATCTAGGTGCTGCCATCCTGCTAAGAATTAAGATTAATACATTCTTCCCCCCTGCAATAGACTCTTTTCCAGCACTCTTCTGTAGCTTCCTGCGGCCCAAGCCTTTGTCTTCTTTATGCCTCACAGAGCTTAAACTCCATCCCTAACCCTTCCTGGGTCTCTCTAAAATATTTACGCGCTGTTAAATATTTAGCAGTGTTTATTACATTCCATAGACCATGGCGCTGTCTAAAACAACACCGTTTAACAGAATGGGGGAAGGACTGGATCTCATTTTCAAATAAAAAGATTAAAATAAGCCCAGACTCGAGAAATAACACCCAATAATTTCATTAGAAAAGAAACAAAGGCCCCAGTTCATTTATAAAATACTTGCCATTTATTAGTATGCCTACGCGGCTCTGGCTGCTAGTTTGTTATGTTTTAATGAGGGGAGCCCATATGCTGCAAAGAAAACTAATGAATTGACTTGTATGATTAATAATACATATTCCTGTGTGTAGGGATGCTGGCCTGGGATTAAATTCAAGTCCCTGCTCTGTGTGACCTTGGACAAGCCACAATCTACCCAGGCTTCAGTTCCCCATCTCTCCAATGGGGATATAAGAGCACTGCCCTACCTCACAGGGGTGTTGTGAGGACAGATGAGATAGTCAAATCTTTGGGACAGGGACTGTCTCGTATTGTATGTCTGTGAAGCACCTAGCACAATGGAGCTGCTCTGGTGGAGGGCTCTAGGCACAAATAATAATAAGCAATACCAATAATCAAGCATAATGCTTTGTACTTCTACAGCATCTGTCATCCGAGGCTAGCAAAGGACTTTACAGACACTGGTCTCACAGCTCCATTGGGTAGGTATTAGCCCCAATTTACAGCTGAGAAAATGGAAGGGCAAAGAAGATACCATTTGACTAACCTAAGGTCCCAATAAGTCTAGGGACAGATCCAGGAAGATGACCCAGGAGTCCTGGCTCCCCGGTCCCCTACTGTAGCTGCACTCCTCATAGTTTTACAAGAAACTCCTCTGAATCACGATGCTCTCAGTGAATGGCCTTTC
Source organism: Mauremys mutica (assembly GCF_020497125.1). NCBI lineage: Eukaryota > Metazoa > Chordata > Testudines > Geoemydidae > Mauremys > Mauremys mutica. The sequence continues at coordinate 55,288,699 of NC_059079.1, forward strand.
AGACCAAGAAGGAATTCCCCACTAAGAGCACTAGCTGCACTGGAATAGGAACTGCGACTGCTGCCGACCCAGCACCCGGGGCAGTAAGGAGATGCCTGGCTTGATTCCTCTGCATGTGTCACTGGTGTGGTATGAGCCAGGACCAGACAGCTGAAACAATCCCCAGCAGCTATGGAAAGACTGGAAGGTGTTAAAAGAGCAGACAAATCAGCAAGGGACTCAGATACACAGAAGGTCCACTTCAGCATCCAAAGGCATCCTCCCGATTAGGAGCCTGATTTTCAGGGGCGTTATCAGCCCCCAGAACTCCTGCATGTGCTCAGTACCTCTGAAAAATCAGGCCCAAGGCAGAATTCCAATCCCCTTTAAGCAGCAGCGCTATTAAAACTATTGGTCTTAAGTCAGCTCCCTGGGAGATTATGTGATTCAGTGATTTGGCTGGTGCTCACCTGTGTTTTCCCTCTTTCCAGTAGGGGCTGGTTTCCTGCAATGGGTCTGAGCACAACATTCATTGATACAGTTTTATCTTTTGGTCCCCATGGCAGAACAATCCTAAGACACCAATGCATTTTGTCATTGGAGGATGCTACCATGAGCGACGCCCAGGAGTTCACCCCAGTATAGGAGTGCAGTGAGATTCATGCTGCTTTCTGGTTTGAGAGAGAGGCTGGCAAAAGGAAAATCCAAACGAGGAGGAACTTCCCTTTGCATACAAACGGATTCTTCCTTCCCAGGGGAAGAGTGTCAGGAATTGCTCAGCATCTGAATCACAGCCATGTACGCTTGGGAAGGAAATCCAACAGCCCTAATTGAGCTCAAGACCTCCCTGAGGAGAGCCCATTTTACTGTGCCTTAGCATCAGGAGAAATGCATAAGAAACCAGCTTTGTTTCCAAGATCTTGCAGCTGGGTCTGAGTCTGAAAGGAAAATCTTTGCCTCCAGCTGCCTTCCTCGGTGCAAAGATGTTGTCAACAGTCTCTTCTGAGGAAAGCAGGTGCTGGGGATAGATTCTTAAAGAAAGCTGGTGTTTGCTGAACTGTCCCATTAGAGGAGACAGGGTTGTGGTGACAGGCCTGCAAGTCTCCAGTGTGTCACCGTAGTGACATCTCAAGTTTCAACATTGACTCAATGGGTAGCAGGTGGAAGTGAGGAGAGGCAGTGGGGTCTATGGCTAGATCACTAAACTGTGAGTCATGAGAAAGACGTTCTATTCCCAGCTCAGCCACTGACTTACTGCATGACCTTGGGCAAGGCACCTGATTGCTCTTTCCTCTGCTAGCCTTGGCTATTTACATGGTGAGCTCTTCAGTGCAGGGATAGTTGTGTCTGTACAATGCCTGGCTCAATGGAGCCCAGAGCCCCAGGTGGGCCTCTGAGGTGCTGCTGTAATACAAATAATTGAAGTATAGAAGATGACAGGGCTACCATATGGCAATCTGGGAAGTAGAAGCCACTGTGGTTCAATTGCACTCACCTCCCTTACGTAAGCAGTCCCATGGATTCCAGTAGGACGACTCACACACATAGGAGGAGCTAAAATGTGGCCCTTCAAAGTCAAGGTGATATGTTTTCAAATCCACATTGGCACAGGCAGATTGCCTGCAGCTGTATGCACGTTACGTACAGTGCATACCATTGACAGGGTAGTTTGTCCTGCTCCCCCACCCCCGCATTTGAGAAGGCTCCCAAGCCAAGTGGCATTGCGACCTGGCGGGCCAGATCACAGTGCCACTAAGGTTTGGCTCAGCATCCCCTTGATGAAGGAGCCACTGGGCCAAAGCGGAGTGGCGCTGCAGCCCCACACGCTCGGCCGCAGTGCCATTCATTGAAATTTGGCCCATTGGCCCCTTTCACAATGGAGGGGTGGACGGGCCAAACATGAGTGACGCTCTGACCCTCTTCACTGGGTTGCAGTCCCCAGAGCAGGGAGCTAGAGCCAGCCCCATGTGCCAGGAGCCTCCACTGCTCTTCCAGGACTGAGCACAGCAAGTGTACATTTAGTTTCATTGGTGTTTTCGTTTTTATCAGTATCTAGGATTAAAATGCATAATACATTTTCCTGCTCATTGCCGCAAACATACAAGATGTGTTGTTTTTGTTTTAGTCTTTTAATCGCCTGTTTTAGTCTTAAATCAGCCCCATTTTCCTGCCAGTACTGGGGCTTGCAGCTATTGTTCCTTTCTTCGCCAGCTCCCTCCAGCCAAAGCAATGTCGACTGAAATCGCCTTGACGCACACATTATGATCTTGGTCACAGATTCTCCCCTGCGCTGTGGCTGCCCATACAGAGGATGCAAAGCAGTACTAAAGCTGACCCAGGAGGCTCACTCGGGTGTGCAGAACCAGTGCAGCAAGCTTCTCCTCTTCCAGTCCCATGCCTGCAGCTGGCAGAGGGAGCACAGCCAGGGCTGCCTTGTACTCCAGCTACAATGCTGGCCTGTTGGGTGTCTTTGGGGCACTAGCCTGGCACATAGCCAACCCAAGATTGGCTTTGAACACCACCCCACTGGCACAAGCTGTCCGGTGCACTCCTTTGCCATGGCCACGGGCCTGGGACTGTAAATCCATTGCTTCTCAGACTCCTGTGCTCAAGCTGTGTATCTGCCTAAAGGAATAATATCACAGATGCCAGAAGATACAAAGTGCTCCCCTTGGTAAGATACAATGGCTCAAAAATTAAAACAACTAGAAATGCTTAAAAAGGGAAATTAGGCCAGAGAAAAAGGACGGATTTAAGAAAAAAATGTTACACCATTTGACAAGCCTGATATTGGCTGAGTTGTGCATCACGGCCTCTTCTGGGCTATCAGGCCAGGATGCTGTCCCATTTCAGTCATGTGGTTTGACTTTTGATGTAATGCAAAACAGGCTACTCCAGAGGGAGGAAAAGGAAAATGCTCATACAGCAGGTTTTCTTTTTAAATACTTACCATTTAAATACATTTGTGGAGCCAAGGCAGTAAGAATCTTTTCAAAAGGGAGCTGTGAAATAGCTGGAATACATTCTTCTCTGTTTGCCAAATAGCTTGTTTTTGCCACTGATATTTAGAGTCTAACTGAAATAAAATGTAGCCACATGATGCAGATTCTGGGCTGGATCCTTAACTGGTGTAAATAGGTGTAGCTCCACTGAAGACGACAGAGTTATGCAGATTTACACCAGCTAAGAATCTGTTCTTCTGTATAGTATTTATAGAGTAATGTTTCAACCCACATAATCTGCAGTGTTAACATCCAAATGATTCATTGCAGGTCTGTTTTCAAGTTGTGCTGCTTTGATTGCATCCTACTATAGCGTGGCTTGCTTTTAGATGTTGTCAGAGCATCACCAGTGTCCTGTACTAATGAGCTCATTTAAGCCCATATCAGATTTTCATTTTAGGGTATGTCGACACTGCAAGTGAAGGTATAATTGTAGCATATCCAAGCTAACTTTAATCTAGCTAGCATGGGTAACAATAATAGCATAGACACAGCAGCATGGGCCTTAGAGTGATCTACCAGTCCTAGTATATACCCTGCCTGGTGCCTCAGCAGGCTTGTACTCAGGTGACTAGCACATTATAGTACTATTGACACCTGGGCTAGTTACATCAAAGCTGGCATGGGTCTGCCTACTCATGCTATGGTCACAACTTAACTTGCAGTGTAGACACAGCCCAGACCCAGGCAGCTGCTGCCTTCCTAACCCTCCTTGGAAATCAGACAAGAAAGAAAAGACATACAGAGGTGAAATCTAGTTTGCAATAAGCATTTTGTGGGTTAAGTGGGAAACAGAGAGCACATTCCCTCTGAGTGGCAGACTGTCCTCTACTGACCAGACATAGATGCTACCACGACTATCTTTATTATTGAATTAAGCCTTCCAACACCTTGGGTGGTAGGTATTTTTACAGATGAGGAGAGCCTAGCCCCCCTCAGAAGTGGTAGTGGGGCTGAACCCTAACTCCAGACATAGAAATAATACATGCAAACAAATAGGATGAGCACACTCAGAGGATTATAAGTTTTGCAATAATACCTTACAGGAGACCTGTTGCATGAAGCATATTCCAGTTACATTATATTTATAAGCATATTTTTATAAAGCATATGAGTTCAATGTCACAATCTAGCCCTGTGTAATTTCTCTCTCCTAGCTCTTGATCAAAGGGAGAAGGGGGTATGCAACACTGACTGTGTATTGTGATCCGATTGTAATATTGTAAAGCTTAGTACTGAGCTAGAGCCCCATGGAGCTTGCACTGGTCAGACACGTTATAAGAGAGAGATTCTGCCCTGAAGATCTTACAGTGTTTACCTAGACAAGACAGTCAGAAGGTGGGAGTGTAAATAGAGGCATAGAGAGGTGAAATGGCCTGGCCAAGGTCACACAGCAGGTCAGTGGCAGGGCCAGGGCCAGAAATAGAATCTAGATCTCTCTGCTAGACCACACTGTCTGTACATAACGCAATGTCTATTTCACAATCCTCGGTGTAACTTATTTTAACTAAGACTGAAACCCTCCAGCATTCTTACTTCTCCTGGGGCCCACTCTGATATTTGCAGCACTTTGCAAGTCTCTTTGCCTGGGACCAGCTATTCCACTAGTAACTCTTCTCTTTATCTGAGGTCAAACTTTCCCAAGACACTCACTGCAGCTAAACCCCACTCAAGAGAAGATGTCAGGTTAAAAAAGAATACATTCGTAGACAAACAAGTTATCTGTATTACAAAAAATACCTAGGATAACAGATGCTGAAAAAATATTTTAAAAAAATCACGTTCACGCCTCACTGCTTGCACAGTTTATTTGACGTTGTCACTTCTTTCAAAGTCAAAATAGTCTTGGGTCCAGAGTTGTAAAAGAATGTTCCATAGACCACCAGTGGTGATCTATACAGTGAAACGTTCTTAGAACCAAATGGTGGGTGGTGGGGGTGTTGGGAAGCTCGGTATGTTCATTGAGTGGGTTCTCTCTTTCTCATATAGGGATCTGAAGAATTACAGAGTTGTAGTTCCACCGGATTAATTAATTTTACTTTTGTTTAGAGCCAATTCTTGGTCATTTTTACTTACAGGTTCCCATGTATTGGCATAACGATGTAATGTTTTGGTTGTAAACAATGCAGGGACTTATTTATTTATTTTAAAGAAAACCCTGCCTATGGAAACAAGTTTAAATAATGGAAACATTTTCTATTGGTCTCAGTCTTTGTAAATGATTCTTGTTTTTATTATACAAAACCTACATTTTAGGTCAAGTTTGACCTAACAGTATCTTTTAAATGAACAACGCTGTGTTGAGTGCATCTTAGTTTTACCTCCATCAGCAGGATATTTCATAAATCCAATCAAACTAGAAACATTCCTATGTAAAGAATAAATGCTGGGAGTGTGTATCAGTTTTCAAAGTGCCTGAAACCCCCCCCAAAAGCAAATAATATTTGAAATCAGGCCTTGAAAACTAAACACAAAAATGTCTGATTTCAATCATGTAAATTGTATGTGACTGGAGAAATGCCAGAGGAGTTGAAACACTGATGATTAAACTTATTCAGTGTGAACCACTGAAAATAAATGCATAAGTAACCAGTACTTTCCAATCTGGGAAGCAGGAAACTTTATTTATCTAGATTGCATTAAATGATCACTTATCTTTTATAACCCTGCAGTGTGTCCTGTGATCAGTCTTTCCTCACAGTGATCTTGCTAGAAATAAAAGTGGCAAAAATAAACAGCATTCATTTTAAGTAGAAGAAGGTAAAGGTGAACTGGAGAAACACCAGTATAAGTGAAGAATTTACCTCTCGGGGTTATATAATCTGAGGGGCCTCATGGGGATTTGTTAGGAGCAGGAGCAGGCCTGTCAGGTCTCAACAAGGGCAGTCAGGGCCAAAGGTCAGAGCAAGGGCTAACCTGAGCCTGGAAATAGTAGAGGAGTTCATAGTGATGTCCCAGGCCAGACACTGAAGTTCAAATCAAGCTGAGGTCAAACTGGGAATTCAAGAGCAGGAACAGTCATGGCAAGCCACAGAAGATCCACCCTGATGCCTGGACACTTCTTGGAACGACCCTTGGGTTTGTATAGGGCAGGGAGCCAATCAGGAACCATGGGGCTGCTGTCTGACAAACCCCTGAGACGGAACTTCCCAGGGTCTGTATCCACAGCAGGTCCTGGGAAGTGGAGCACAAGGTGGTTACAGCTGCTGCCGGGTGGCAGATCCAGGCTGCTATCTCTACAGGTCTAGGTTCCAGACCATGGGGCCTTGTGCTGACCTTCCAGGAATAGATGTCAGTCAGTGGATTGTTTTCCTAAAACTGCCTTTTAAAGCAATGCACAATTAGTCTGTGGAACCCATTGCCATATGGTATCATTAAGGCCACAAGATTAGCAGGCTTCAGAATAGGATTAGACAGAAATATCCACAGCTAGCCCAGCAAATATGTAAAGAAACTAAACAAGAGTTTTGGAAACGATGTAAAAACTCTTGCTTCAGAGCATAAACCAGCCTCTATCTAGTGGGGTTTAGGAGGAAGCTTTCCAGGGGCAGGTTATCCTGTAACTGTCTACTGTGGAATTTCTTGCTTCTTCCTCTAAAGCAGCTGATAGCATTGCAGCCTGGGGTGGGATGGCAGCAGGTGGATTAGCTCCATCCCAGGAAGAGGAGAGGGACAAAGATGTCACGGGTCATTCTCTGGAGCGGCATAGAGCACAGATGGCGCTTTCCCAGGAAGGGGACATGCACAGATGTTTTTGGCATTTTCTAATATAGGCTTTTACCCAAGGGCTTCAGGACCTAAACTATTCAGATTTCTGCAGAGGCAGGGGCTGAGCTGAAAGCTGCGGGTTAAGGAGTTGTGGAATCTCATCATGTGCAGGTTGAAGGCTCTGCACTATTAGCGGACAGTGGTTTGGGTTAAAAGCTCTGAATTTCTTAACAGTGGCTGGTGACTCATGATCATTGCCAAAAGGTGATCTGTCACTTCAGATGGAATCAGGATTTAATCAATCCAAGAAACTCTGGGCATCGCTGTCACACTTCTCCATCAACACCTTGAGGCTGAAGCACAGCACAGAAGGCCAATGTGTTTGGTTAGCCAGCTCTGCGACATGTCCCCCACCAATGAATTAGCACTTACTTAAGCACTAAATCACACCAGGGTGTGCATTATGGGGGCACTGGTGCATACCTTAGGAGCGCTATGAGGCAGAAGGCTGAATGCTTTCCCCAATAGGCTATTGCACACCTTGGCAAGGTTTATTGCTGTTATTTTATTTATTTATGTAGAAAAAAACCATTTGGAGCTTTAAGAACAATTTACTTTGGAAAAGAGACACATTTTTCTGTGCAGGAGCATCACAGCCCATGTGCAATTCCTAGAGAAAGAAAACAATTCAGGAGAGGCCATTTGCCAATTTCACAGATGCCATCGAACCACTGATGGAGAACTGACAGGAAGTGTTGAGTAACTGTAGGTTCTTACACTTGATTCCCCATGGTACAGTGCCATGTTGTGGACACTGCATGTGTCTAACTGGAAGTACAGAGGCAAGTGGAAGAAGGCTAGAGAGACAAGGAGATACTTTGGGAACTCTGAGTGAGAAAGTAAATCCCATTTAGTCCATTACATTCCTCCTGTAATAGTTCAATCATAGCATTTAACTGAAACCTGAGATTCCTAGCTTCCTCATCAGTACCACACTCACCCTGTACAATTCTCCCACTCAAGGCTTCACACCATCTTTCAAGGTCCCTGCCGAGGCCATCTGCATTGAACTTAGAGGGAGTAGCATGAGTTGCAGGAAGGAAGATTTTGGAGAAAGCACCAAGAAGACAGTCTGTGTACATGTGGCTGGAATGTTGGCTGCAATTGCAGCTTCTCCCTCTCTCGGTAAAGAGCTAGTTTAGTTTTAGAAGACGGAGTCCTCTCATGTTGTTACTCAGCACATGGTACCAGAAATACCCACCATGCTTGGAACTTTGTGTTGGGACCCACCCACAGTATAAATTCAACCATCTTGGAGAGACTCACAGTTATAACCCAACTGACCCAACATAGTCAAAGCAATTTCTGTCTTGCAGCATAAACAGGAGTTAACCTTGTCCCCATGTCATGCTAAAGCCTTGACCATGCGGTGAACCCAGGTGACAACTGCAGTCCTGAAGAGACATTAGAGATGGGCTCAAGTTATGAAATTTAGATCCAAATCTGGGTCTGAATCCAAACTTCCCTCAGAGTTAGTAATGGTTTGACATCTGGGTCAGTCCCATCTCTCCCTTCAAATATCTCCTTATCGCCCACTTCTTTTTTAGTGAAGCTTTCCAGTGTTTATCTCCACAGATGGCCCTTCCTCATGCAGTCAAACTGCTGCCAGTCTATAAATAACCCAACCCAACAACGCTGTTGACTTTCTGTTAAATTTACTAAATTAGTGCCCACGTACAAAAGCAGCAGTGAAAAAGCTTTACAGTTAAAGAATTGAAACATGCAGACGTTTGGAAATGATGTTTGATTGATACATGGAAGATTAGAAAACCTTCACTTGGCACTTCTGTGTTGTAGTATAATTATATGATATTGCAACGGCACTTAGAGGCCCCAACTAAGTCTGGGGGCATGGCGTGCCAGGAGCTGTACAGACATATACTAAGAAACAGTTCTTGTCCCCAAGAGCTTACATTCTAAACTGGCAAGACAGACAAAGGGTGAGAGGAGTAACAAGCACAGAAAGGCAAAGTGACTTGTTGCAGGCCATAGACAGAACCAAGAATATTGTAGTGTCATCCTCAATGTTAATCTTCCATAGATTTATAATCCAATAACTGGCTTTTCTCAGTGTCGATATCCTGCATCTTCTTGCATTTATTTCCCATGATCTGTATTTATTAAATTGCAAGCTGTTTGAAGCACGGATCTTATCTTTTTATATGTTTTTTTAGAGCAGCACAGAACTCTATAAATAATCATGTCCAATTTAAAAAGTGAATGAGCAATTTTTACAAGCAAGCACAGAACAATACTGTGTGCATCTTCATAATAGTGTAGCGTTCTGTGGAAGCAGAGAGGACAATTAAGTATTAACAAGATTTGAAATGATTTATGCTACCAAAGATGTCATGTCATGCCTACAGAAAGTTGTGAATAACTTTCTAGTTCGACTTAAATGCATCACAAATGTTTTCTTGCATTTCTGGGCAGTGCTAAACCTTCACTTGAATATATTCATGGGAGGTGAAAAGTTTGTTTCTAATGGGCAAGATTTTAAAAAATGACTAGTGGTGCCTGTTTTGGGGAGCTCAACTTGACACCCTTCAAAGGGCCCTGATGTTTAGAAAGCTCTGAGCACTCACCCTATCAGAATCAGATGTCTTCAAGATATGGACAGCTGCAGGAATCACCAGGCGAGATTATATGGCCTGTGTTATACAGGAGGTCACACTAAATGGTCCCTTGACGTCTTAAAATCTGTTAGTTTATTGTACGTCAAAGTTATCCACCCAACAACTGTAGCAACCCAAAATCACTAGTCACTTAGGAAAATGTGGAACGGTGCTTTTTTTAGGATGAGTTCTGATACCATTTTTAAGAGTTAGTTTGTAAATTGAGTAATATAAATTCATGAGACTGTGCATAGACAAAATGAAATTAGTATTTCTAATTCTTTGTTAAATTTTCTTTAACCATAAGCTTACCTTCTTCCCTTGTTGATTTGTTAAGTGGGAAACAATTAAATGATGCTAAAGTTAATGAAGTTTTTGCTTGGGAATTTCATTTTTTTAATTGAATTGTGATGGGGGCTAGTTAAGCAATCTGAATCCACAATAGGCACTTTAGTGACCTGATTTTCATTTGTGTTCAATACTGGCGATTTCTATTGCAGTCCCATTTCAATACTTCTGAAAATCAGACCACATATTTAAGTGCTTAAGTTTAGGCACTCAAGTTTGAAAGTTCTGAGCCCTACTTTTGTGTGTGCTTAAACTACTGTGAATACGGTGCTGCAATCTTCCTGTAAATTTCCACCTCATTTCAAATCTTATCTGAAAACTTATCTTTTCTCCTCTTAATTTTTCTCTTGCTTGATTTCCAGCTTTATGACACAGTGCTTTAATTTATCTTCACTAGCAAATCTTTACTATAGCAGTTTTCTGTAATTTATATCACACAGTCTTCTGCCTAAGGCTGTAAGGCAGGGGTGGGCAAATTATGGCCCGGGAGCTGCATCCGGCCCTTCAGACGTTTTAATCCGGCCCTCGAGCTCCTGCCCAGGAGTTGGGTCCGGGGCTTGCACTGCTCCGGTGCTCCAGACAGGGAGCAGGGTTGGGGGCTTGCCCCACTCCATGCATAACATGGCTCTGCATGGCTCCTGGAAGCAGCAGCATGTCCCCCCTCTGGCTTCTACGTGCAGGGGCAGCCAAGAGGCTCTGCACGCTGCCGCTGCTCCAAGTGCCACCCCCACAACTCCTATTGGCTGGAAACCATGGCCAATGGGAGCTGCACGAGCAGCTCCTGCAGACAGGGTAGGGCACAGAGCTACCTGGCTGAATCTCTGCATAGGAGCCGGAAGGGGGATATGCCGCTGCTTCTTTGAGGTTAAGCGCCACCCTGAGCCTGCACCTCTGACCCCCTTCTGCGCTCCAACCCACTGCCCCAGCCCTGATCCCCTTTCCCTCCCTCCGAACCCCTCGGTCCCAGCCCGAAGCACCCTCCTTCACCTCCAGCCCTTCATCTCCACCCCCACCCCAGAGCCCACACCACCAGCCGGAGCCCTCACTCCCAGTCCCGCACCCCAACCCTCAATTTTGTGAGCATTCATGGCCTGCCATACAATTTCCATATCCAGATGCGGCCCTTGGGCCAAAAAGTTTGCCCACCCATGTTGTAAGGTGTCCTGAGAAATTGTTTATATCAGTGATACTCAGACTCAGTGGTTCAGAAGCCAAATTAGCAGTCAACATTACCCAAAAAAGCCACAGTAGTGTGAATTCATTGTTTCGTTTTCACAGCAAAATGACTGACCAAGTATTATTATTTAATCAACAACAATTGGTTAGTAACCTAGTAAAATCATCCTGATTGGTTAATAACTTAGATTGGTTAATAATTAAGTCATTTAATAGTTAAGTTTTAATATTATGTGTTCCAAAGAGCCACAGGAGACACATGAAAGAGCCACTTGCAGCTCCTGAGCCTCAGTCTGAGTATCACTGGTTTCTACGAAAGACACTATAGAAAAGGATAGTAGAAAAAAGCCTGTCCCCAGAGAATCCATTCTAGGTTTTACGCCGAACCTTTTGAATTGTGGGACCAACTTCAGGAGAATAGTCTGTGCTGGATAAATATCCATGCAGGGCAGACAGGCTCAATACAGCTCCTAGTTTTGTTTATCACCAGAGAGTCTCGGTAGCTAGATTTAAGAAGCTCCCAGTAAACAGGGACGCAATAGTATTACCCCACAGGAAACAGCATGAGGCACATGACTTTGCCCAGGTCACACAACAAGTCAGTGGAAGAGCAGGACAGAACCTCAGAGTCCTTGTTCCCAGTCCCCCACTACAAGGCATCAGGTCAGTGCTATGGATCAACGTCAAGCACAGAAAGGAGGCAGCAGACTGCAGCCCACACGGGCATTATGAAGAGGGGCAGAGGAAGAGGTTTACCTTGTCAGGCTTACCTAGGTTTAAGATCAGGACAGCAATGATACAAGGTGTGTGTCTCTCCGACTTCAGTGCAGAGGGCTGGTGACGCATCTCCCAGCTGTGGCTGAGCGGAGGATAATTTATACTAAGGAATGCAGCAGGATAAACATTATCAAACAAAAGCAGCAAAGAGTCTTGTGGCACCTTATAGACTAACAGACGTTTTGGAGCATGAGCTTTCGTGGGTGAATACCCACTTCGTCGGATGCATGTAGTGGAAATTTCCCGGGGCAGGTATATATAAGCAAGCAAGAAGCAGGCTAGAGATAACGAGGTTAGTTCAATCAGGGAGGATGAGACCCTCTTCTAGTAGTTGAGGTGTGAAAACCAAGAGAGGAGAAACTGGTTTTGTAGTTGGCAAGCCAGTCACAGTCTTTGTTTAATCCTGAGCTGATGGTGTCAAATTTGCAGATGAACTGAAGCTCAGCAGTGATGGTGTGGCTGATCTGGTTAGGTCCTGTGATGGTGTTGCTGGTGTAGATATGTGGGCAGAGTTGGCATCGAGGTTTGACCTAACACAGGACCTAACCTGATCAGCCACACCATCACCGGTTCATTCACCTGCACATCCACCAATGTAATATATGCCATCATATGCCAGCAATGCCCCTCTGCTATGTACATCGGCCAAACTGGACAGTCTCTATGGAAAAGGATAAATGGACACAAATCAGATATTAGGAATGGCAATATACAAAAACCTGTAGGAGAACACTTCAACCTCCCTGGCCACACAATAGCAGATCTTAAAGTGGCCATCCTGCAGCAAAAAAACTTCAGGACCAGACTTCAAAGAGAAACTGCTGAGCTTCAGTTCATCTGCAAATTTGACACCATCAGCTCAGGATTAAACAAAGACTGTGAATGGCTTGCCAACTACAAAACCAGTTTCTCTTCTCTTGGTTTTCACACCTCAGCTACTAGAAGAGGGCCTCATCCTCCCTGATTGAACTAACCTCGTTATCTCTAGCCTGCTTCTTGCTTGCTTATATATACCTGCCCCAGGAAATTTCCACTACATGCATCTGACGAAGTGGGTATTCACTCATGAAAGCTCATGCTCCAAAACGTCTGTTAGTCTATAAGGTGCCACAAGACTCTTTGCTGCTTTTACAGATCCAGACTAACACGGCTACCCCTGTGATGATTATCAAACAAGTAACTTAGAAATAAACTGATGATCTCATAGGAGCAAATGCTCAGCTTGCATAAACCAGGGTAGCTCCATTAAAGTCAATAAAACTATGCTGATTGGTCCAGATCCTCAGCTGGTGTCTAACTATTTGTGTTCCGGGGTGTTTGGTTCTCCCACACCCTTCCCCAAAATCACCAACTTTTCCCAACCCCATTGCCTCTTGTTTCCTCTTCTCTCTCCCACTTCTCTAAGGATGAGAGGATGAAGTTAGGTTTTGCTCCAAAGCTCATGTGGTTTGAAATTCACAAGCAGTTTCTCCTCCGCTCCCCTTAATTTAAGCTCTTGTTTCCAAGGGAAATTTTATTCCAGAGCATTTCACCCTAATTAAACAGAAGCCTGCACTGTGCAAGCAAGAAAGCAGGTTCTTTGCCATTAATTCTCGCCCTGACTCTAGAGCTACCGGGGAATACAACAAATGCAGGCTCTAGAGCTCAAAAGCTGATCCAGAGCCCATTGAAGGCCACCAGAGCCTTCCCATTGGCTTTGGCAAACTGAAGGCCCACTCCAGTGCATGAACTGCGACAGGTGCAGATTCTGTTCTGAATGTCGAATCTCATCCAAAAGGGCGGGTACCCAAACTGAGTCCTAATTTCCTCGCTCAGGGCCTGATTCTGCTCTCACTTACACTGGCGTCGCCCCATTGACTTCAGTGGAGTTTCTCCTGATTTATGCCAGCATGAGAGAAGAATCAACCCCTTTCTCTCCCCATCTGCCCCCCAGTATATCAGTGAATGAAAACCCAGATGCAGCAGAGCACAGCTCATTTTATCTCCATCTCCATCCCCTGCTCGAGAGCGAATTCATTCCCAGACTCTGCTCAGCACAGCAGTTCCCTTCTCCTCTCTCATACATTTTTCAAGACATCACCTCCGCCGCAATTGATCTCTAGCCTCAGCCTTGCATTGTGATGCCTCCCCCACCTACTCAGCTTTGCATGTGGGGATGGTTTGAGTCTCTTTACCCTCTAGGGATGTGCGGCGGGGGCTGGGGTGCGCAGTTGAGCTCAGAAAATTGCAGGTTCAGAAGAATGGTTTTTTCCCCCTCTTCTTCATTTGACTGATTATTTTAAAGGCAATGACGGAAAAGCCATTATTAGCAAAGGCAAAAGTGGCGCGTTCGGAAAAGAAGCCACCAATTCCTTCTCTCCCTGTTACAAAAGAGAAAAGAGCAAAGAGGGAAAGGCAAATACAGATTTTTTTTAAGAGCACAGACAGGCATCAGCCCAGACAGTTATTAGAAGGAAAAGCTCTTCTCCATCAATAGCCCATAAAGTGAGTCCAGCATCTAATAAGGACGGACACTTTTAAATGGAAAGAAAGAGCAAGACATTTTATAAGGAAAAAAAGTTTAATCAAAAAAGCTCCCTGAGACGCAGGTTTCATGCTTTAACTTGGATTGTTATTTGGTGCTTGAGTGGCAGTAAGACGATGGTTAGAGCTGCAGCTCAGCAGACTGATTTTCCCCTCCAATAATAAAACAAATAAAATAAAATAATAATAATAAATAATAATACCACCACCATCTTATGTGGCACTTTGCATCTATAAATACCTGTATGGGCAGCCAGTATTGAATAATGGGCTCTTCCATCTAACAGAGAAAAGTGTAACATGATCCAATGGCTGGAAGCTGAAGCCAGACACATTCAGACTGGAAATAAGATGTACATATTTAACGGTGAGAGTAATTAACCACTGGAACAATTTATCAAGAGTCATGGTGGATTCTCCAGCACTGACCATGTTTAAATCAAGCTTGGATATTTTTCTAAAAGATCTGCTTTTGGGGGACTCCTCCAGCCTGTGCTATACAGCTGTCCAGAGTTGATGATCACAGTGGTCCCTCCTGGCCTCAACTCGACAAATCTTTAGAGCCCAACGCACTATATGGAGATCAGTAGCATTATCTCTGATGTACAGAGCTGGTCAGTAGCATCAAAAATACACTTTTGCCCCTGAAGTCTCACCCTGCACTTATAAGGAAACAAAGGACATTCTTTTCTTCCTCTGGAAAGACTCCCTGGGTGACTATGGAAGAGCCCCTGCATCTCTCTGTGCCTCAATTCCCCCATCTGTAAAATTGGGATAATAATACTGCCTTTCTCCCCCCCACCCACCCACCCCACTTTGCCTGTGGTGTCTGCTTGGGGGCTGATCCAGAGCCCAGTGAAATCTATGGAAAGCCTTAGACTGTGTAAACCCCTTGGGGTGAGGATGGTCTCTGACTGGCCTTGTAGACAGCACCCTGTATAATGGGGCCTTTATCTTACTTAACTGGGGCCTCTAGGTGCTACGGAATATAGATAAATAATGAAATTCACCCAAAACAATGGCCTTCCCATGGGCTTGCAGAGTCTCCCAGAAGGTGCCCTAGGAGCTCTGGCATTCACCCCTCCCCCCATCCCTGCTCATAACAACACACACCACAGGAGTTACAGGGAACAGAGTTGTAGTGAAATGAGAGGGTTTGCAGCAGCTCTGCAATGCCTGGCTCTCCAGCTGAGCTTTCCTTCAGCACCACCCTCCAGATGCTCGATTCCCTTCTCCTGCCATCCACCCCACAGCCTGTCCCTAGCTGGAGAAACTAATCCGACTCAGCCCATTGTAACTAGCCTGCTTTGCTAACAGGGCTTTTCTCCACCTCACCCGCGGGGATTATCAGGACATCGACAATGGCTCCAACCAACCTTCACAGACACAAAATATAACTTGATAACCTACAAAGCCCGTCATTCTTTTTATAGCCAGGATCTGAGCACAACAAGAAAACTACAGCAATGTTCACAGAAGAGCCAGGGCTTTTCCACCAGCCTTTTGAGAACTGATTCACTCCATTGCCTGGAGGAAAACAGCCACAGCTTAGCCCCCAGCAGCATCCAGTTTTTGAAGCCCCTCTTAAATCAAGTGGTTGCTTTCCCCCCACTCTGCTGCTGCAGGGCCGTCCTTGGTGTATCGTTGTTCCCAGCCTTACAAACCAGCTGGGGTGTGTATGCTTACTACTGCCCTCTGCTGGGTGGAACCAGCACTGCTGGGCTGTCCTCAAATGGAGCCTCTCCTTTAGTTTAAGCCAGAGAGCCCCGTGCTCCTGGCACAGGATGGCCGGCCTTCTGGCCCTGCTGTTGGTGTGACATTGCAAGAGGCCACAGCGTGCAGGGAAGAGACAACTGTGATGCTCCTATACAGACAGGGATCCCCTTTACCCTACCAGCCGAAGGGGAGGCGGCAATGGCAGGAACTCTTGCTGCCTTGTGTCCTGGCCTTTTAAAGGGACCTTATTCCAGACCTTTCTGAAGCCAGACCCCACATGGGGAACATGCCCTGCCTTGGCTCTCTCTGTGGTAAGTCTCCCCAATGGAATATAAAACCGTAATCCACTTCCCAACCTCTGCTCTTCCTCTTAACCCCCCACTGTCAGGACCCCCATGTTGAACCCAGGCCTTCCCTAGACCACATCCTTAGCCACTGCAGTGCACTGACCCACCCACCACCCCTGATCAACAGCCTTAACGCTAAAGGCCTACAGACCCACAGCAGCCACGACCCAGGCACCTGATTAGCTGGGCAGGCAGCACTCTCATTGGACACCTGGACTATATAAAGGCCCCAACAGGCAGAGGAAGCTGTTTGAGCAATAGGCCATTGCCTGCTGATTGTTGCCTAAACCACCTTGCCACATCACCAGACCTTGCCTCCCTAACTCGCTGATCCAGCCCCCTGGATTGGATCTGCCGGCTACAAACCCCCGCAAGATCTCGGACCACCTGATACCAATCCACCTCCTGGCTACCCAACCACCCACGCACACTTGACTATTGCTCTGGATTGCCCCCGAGACTGCCTCAGCTATTGGGCATTACAGTTTGCTCAGACTGCTTTAGTCTCCTTCTAGACTCATCCTACCTGAAACAGGTATGGAACCCACAGGTGCCCCAGGGGATGCTGCACCTCCAGGAGCAAGTCACTCACTAACAGGCCACAATGGACCAGCTTTGGGTGGAAAACCACACACGGTGAGAACAGATCGGGGGACTGCAGGTGGGAACATCTTCTGCAGCCCCACGGGCCCACGTCACCTTCAGAACCCAGGGTATTTTTATTAGACTGCTACAATGGGACCCACAATGGGAAGACAGATGCTCTGTCCCACAAAAGGGAATATGCCAGTGATCCTAAGGGACTGGAAGAGCCTCCCTGCATCCTGTTGCAGGGGGACATGGAAAATTACAATAGGATCCAAGGAGCAACAAGGAGGAAAATCAATGGGGGAATCCAATCAACATTTAGCTGTCTGTACACAAATGCAGATAGTATGGGAAAAAAACCAGGAAGAACTGGAAGTACTAGTACATAAGGTAAACTATGATTTAATTGGCATCACAGAGATTTGGTGGGATAAGTCTTTTGACTGGAATATTGGTGTAGAGGGGTATAGCTTGTTCAGAACAGACAGGCAGGGAAAAAGGGAGGATGGGTTGCATTATACATAAAAGATATACACACTTGTTCTGACATACAGAAGGAGGGGGGAGGCAGACCGACCAGCTGAAAGTCTCTGGGTAAAGATAAAAGGCTTAAAAAATAGGGGCGATGTCATGGTGGGGGACTACTGTAGACCACCAAATCAGGAAGAGGAGGTGGATGAAGCATTTCTAAAACAAGCAACAGAAATATCTTAAGCACAGGACCTGGTAGTAATGGGGGACTAACTAGACATCTGTTGGGAAAGTAATGCAGCAAAACACAAAATTTCCAATAAAACCTTAGAAGGTATCAGAGAAAAAAAAATTGTTCCAGAAAGTGGAGGAAGTAAACAGGGGGACAGCCATTTTAGACTTGATTCTGACCGACAGGGAGGAATTGATAGTGAATTTGAATATGAAAGGTAATTTGGGTGACAATGATCATGAAATGATAGATTCATGATTCTAAGGAAAGGAAGGAGAATAAGGATAATGGACTTTAAAAATCAGATTTCAGCAAACCTAGAGAACTGGTAGATAAGGGCGCGTGGGAAGAAAATTTATGGGAAAAATTAATTCAGGCAGTTCCTCGAGGAGACAATATTAAAGGCACAACTGCAAACTATTCTGATGCAAAGGAAAGATAGGAAGAATAATATGAGGCCAATATTGCTCCATTAGGAGCTCTTTAATGACCTGAAAATCAAAAAGGAATGCTACAGGAAGTGGAAACATGGCCAAATTGATAAGGAGGAGTACAGAAGAACAGCACAAGCATGTAGGGACAAAATCAGAAAGGCTAAGGCACAAAATGAGTTAGACCTGGCAAAGGACATAAAAGCAATAAGAAGAGGTTCTTTAAATATATTAGGAGCAAGAGAAAGACAAAGAAAAGTGTAGGTCCTCTGCTTAGCAGGGAAGGAGAGCTAATAACTGATAACATCAAGAAAGCTGAGGTGTTTAATGCCTATTTTGCTTCAGCCTACACGAAAAAGGTTAATGATAATATTAATTGTGTTGGGTATCAGGTTAACACCCAGGGGAAGAAACACAAGCCAAAATAGGGAAAGAGCAGGTTAAAGAATATTTATACAAGTTAGATGTATTCAAGCAGGTAGAGCCGTATGAAATTCATCCTAGGGTATGTAAGGATTGAGCTGAAGCAATTATCTTTGAGAACTCCTGGAGGATGGAAGAGGTCCTAGAAGACTGGAGAAGGGCAAACACAGTACCTATCTTTAAAAAGGGGAACAAGGAGGACCCAGGGAATTATAGGCCAGTCAGCCTAATTTCAATACCTGGAAAGATACTGGAGCAAATTATTAAACAATCAGTTTGTAAGCTCCTGGAGGATAATAGGGTGGAAAGTAACAGTCAGCATGGACTTGTCAAGAACAAATCATGCCAAACCAACTTAATTTCCTTCTTTGATAGGATTACTGACCTAGCGGATAGAGGGGAATCAGTAGACCTCATATACCTTGATTTTAGCAAGGCTTTTGACACAGTTCCTCATGCAATTCTCATAAGCAAACTAGGGAAATGTGGTCTACATGAAATTACCATAAGGGGGTGCACAATTGGTTGAAAAACCATGCTCAAAGTGTAGTTATCAATGGTTTGCTGTTAAATTGGGAGGGTGTCTCTAATGGGGTCCTGCAGGGGTCAGTCCTGGATCCAGTACTATATAACATTTTCATTGATGACTTGAATAGTGGAGTAGAGAGCATGCTTATGAAATTTACAGACGACACCAAGCTGGGAGGGGCTGCTAGCACTTTGGAGGACAGGTTTAAAATTCAAAATGACCTTGACAAATTGGAGAATTGGTCTGAATTCAATAAGATGAAATTCAATAAACAGAGGGCAAAGTACTTCACTTAGGAAGGAAAAATCAAATGCACAGCTACAAAACGGGGAATAACCGGTTTGGTGACAGTACTGCTGAAAAGGATCTGGTGGTTAGAGTGGACCACAAACTGAATAAATTGTCAATGTGATGCAGCTGCAAAAAATGCTAATATGGGTCCGGAGTGTATTAACAGGAGTGTTGTATGTAAGACACAGGAGCTAATTGTCCTGCTCTATTTGGCTGTTGGGGTATTGTGTCTAGTTATAGGCACCACAGTTTAGGAAATACATGGACAAATTGGAAAGAGCCCAGAGGAAAGCAACAAAAATGATAAAAAGTTTAGAAAACCTTGACCTATGGGAGAAGGGGGAAAAAAACTGGGTGTGTTTAGTCTTGAGAAAAGAAGATTGAGGGTGGTCTTGTTAACAGTCTTTCAATATAGTAAGGTCTGTTATTTAAAGGATGGTGACCAATTGTTCTCCATGTCCTCTGAATGTAGTAGTAATGGGCTTAATGTGTAGCAAGAGAGATTTAGGTTAGATATTAGGAAAAACTTTCTATCAGGGTAGTTAAGCTCTGGAATAGGCTTCGTAGGGACGTCATAGAGCCCCCATCATTGGAAGCTTTTAAAAACAAGTTGGACAAACACTTGTCCAGAATGGTCTAGGTTTACTTGGTCCTGCCACAGCGCAGAGGGCTGGACTTAGTGACTTCTCGAGGTCCTTGCCATTTCTGTGATTCTCTCCTGAAACCACATCACTCCTGCGGAGGATCACTGCTACCTGATTTGTTCATGACAATACATTCTGGCCCACCAAATAACCCCTTCACCCAGACACTCCTAATTTCCAAAGCCAGAGTAAATTCCAACAAAAGGATGGACTCCTCCTTGTTCACAGGCATATCTGCATCCCTGGGGGCCACCCCCATTTGGACGCTGTATGCATTTGTCGTGACAGCCCTTGGGCTGGGCAT
Source organism: Mauremys mutica (assembly GCF_020497125.1). Taxonomy (NCBI): domain Eukaryota; kingdom Metazoa; phylum Chordata; order Testudines; family Geoemydidae; genus Mauremys; species Mauremys mutica. The sequence goes on from NC_059079.1 coordinate 55,308,863, forward strand.
TTTGGCAAGGCAAAGATCATTCGCATGGGACATCCACCATCCTGGGGGCCAAAACTGCATTCCGATGTTCATGCCTCAGGCCTTGTGACACCTGTGGCTGTACCAAAGTGCCCTGAACTAAACCCTTTGGAATATTAATGCCCATTGAGACCCACCCTGCTCGAGGCCTTAGGGTAATATTACAATGGACTTCATTGTTGAATAACCAGCATCTGAGGGATGCTATGCCACACTGACCATAATGGATCAACTGATGAAATGGCGCACTTCATTCCCTGCATACATCTCCCTACCTCTGAGGACACTGCTCATCTCCTCATCACATACGTGTTCCATTTTCATGGCCTCCCAGACCACATCACTTCAAACCGGGGATCCCAGTTCGTATCTCAGTTTTGGCAGGAATGTTCCACCTGTAGGAGGAGGTGGATCTCCATGCATCAGCTGCCTGCCAACCACAAACTGATGGTCAATCAGAGAGAGTAAACCAGGTGTTAGAACAATACCTGTGATGCTTCACAAACTACCACCAAAATGACTGGGCCTCACTGATTCCATATGCAGAATTAACGGAAAACAATGCAGATCTCACCTCCACTAAAGTGAGCCTGGAGTTTTTTGGTTTGGTTCAGTTTGGTTCGGGTTTTCTTTTTTTGTAAATTAGGGCTTCTATCTGCATTTCCACCCTGCACTGCCCATAGCAGCCCCAGTTCCCCCAGCCTCAGACCTGGTTTGTCAAATCCTTCAAACACAAGATGAGTTGAAACAAAACCTAGATGTGGCCAAGACAGCATACAAACATGCTGACCATCACCAGCAGGTGGGCCCTACATTTGCAGTAGGACAAAAGATATGGCTATCTCCTAATCACCTCAAGACAGGCAGACCTGTGCGTAAACTGGACCACCAGTACCTAGGACCCTACTAGATCCGGAGAGGGTAGACACATTTCCACATGGCTCCTGACTCTAGACTCCCTGGGCAGCATTCAGCTCCCAGAAACAAACAATCCAGAAGCTGAAAAGAAAAGATGAAGTTGATTAAAAATTAATCCCCTGAAATTAACCCTTTAGGACCCAGGATTTCAAGCGCAATGGCATCTGAAGTTGCAGAGGGAGCGGAACAGGCTGCTGATGCCAAGATCTTAATTTGGCTCTTGCATGGGATCACTGAACCTGTTAGACTCTGCTTGCTCTCAGTTCTGACCAGCGACTGCCCTCGTCACCCCAATCCTTGAAAATGGAATAGCTGCAGACCAGGGATGTCTGTGGTGAGCTGCCAAAAGCAGCTCTCTAATCCCGGCCACAGCTGCACAGAAACAGCGGAGGCTAACGCAGGTGCCTGTATATTCAAGGAGCACTTGCAGGTGTTAATTTTCATCCAGTCATAGATCTTGGCCTCTCCCCCGACGAAGGGCCGAGTCTCTGACACGAAGTTCTGTGAAGGAATAGAGCTCGTGCTCATATTCTGTACCCTTCCCTCCACCCCCGAGCATCCTGTGACCTCTCCCCAGGAATTCTAGGAACAGCCTCAAGACAAGTGCCCTCCTGAGGAGAAATGATGTGGCTTCTGCAATGCAGGGCCTACCAGATTCCCACTGAGAATGGAATCATCAAAGGCCACATCACCTTTCTAATTCCCTTCCCCTGTCAACCCTTCCCTCCCAATTCTTTCTCCCCCTACTAAAGACATACCAGCCCATCAACCCTTCTCCCTCCCAACCCTGCTACAACTCCCTAACAGCTGCAGGTTCAAGACATTAATGATCTGGAGAGCGGGGCGGGGAAGAGCATGTTAATGAAATCCACAGACGATACTAACTTGGGAGGAGTTGCAAATAGTATGGAGGACAGACAAATACACAGCTCTCAAGAGAAATCAGACACATGGGCAGGAAAATCACAACATAAGATTTGCCTTGGAAAAATTGAAGTTAATGTATCAAGGAAAAAAAAAATACCAAACACACACATTCAATAAGAAACAGTAATGCTGAAAGCGCCACAGTAGGGGACAGTGAATATCAAAGGTGACATGATATGGTGGCAACCAAAGCCAGTGTAATTTTGTGTTTAATGCGGAGACATCACAGAGCAGAGCCAGGCAAGTAATAGTTCCACATTACATGAACTGAATGCAATTGCATCAGAAATGCTGTATTCATTCTGGACACCTCATTAGCAAAAAGATAGACACAATGGAGGCAGTTCAGAGAAAAGCTCCACAAATGAGGAGCAGGCTGGAAGGGCTGACTTTATACGGGCAAATCAAAAGAACTCATTATGCAGATTTTGGCTAAATAACCACTATAGTGGGGATACATTATCACAGTCTGCAAATATTCAAGGATGCAAAAACCCCAAGAAAGGAGAGATGATTTAGTGAGACACATGGGGTATCACTGGAAGGAATGTGATGAAATCCAGAGAGACAATTTAGGGTATCAAGAAGAACTACCTGAGCAGGGGCTGTATTAGGGTATAGACAAAGAGCCAAAGGGAGCAGGGAAAATTGCATCCTTTGGACCTAGATCTAGTTAAACAATAGGAAAAGTATCGACTAACAATTTTATTACATTTCCCCCTCTTCAACAAAAATTCTACATTTTGACACCCCAATAGCGGGTCAAAAGCTGTAAAAAATATGTTTATTAATATTGTTCCTATTTTTAACTTTAACAAGCTGTACATTGGTCTTTTACAAACTAGGTGAGACCACACAGTAGACAATATACATAGGGAACACTCCTGGATTGTTTGGGAATGCACCTGAGGACCTATCTATCTCATAGAACTGGAAGGGACCCTGAAAAGTCATTGAGTCCAGCCACCTACCTTCACTAGCAGAAGCAAATACTGATTTTTGCCTCAGATCCCTAAGTGGCCCCCTTAAGAATTGAACTCACAAGCCTGGGTTTAGCAGGCCAAGGCTCAAACCACTGAGCTAGACCTAACTAGTGCTTGTCTATTCCTAACTTCTATGATTCCCCATCTGTCCCCACCACCAGATTGCAAAATATTCTCAATTATTCCCAACCTAATCCAAACTGCCTGAATAGGGCAGGCTCCAGAGCTGACAATTGCTCTCAGTAGTGCAACTCTGGCTTCCTAACAACAGCTTCAGAGTTCATAGGTGCACAACTAGGTACGCTGTCTATAGTGCGAAGCTACCCACTTACTAAGACATGTGACAGCTAGAATCCAAACAGAATAAACGGCGGAAAACAGCAGAGCATACACAATATTGTAGTTAATTTTCCAACAGCAGGGGGACAATGAGAAGTCATTTTTGTTACTTGAAATAGCATCTTAAAGACTTGCCACCAGAGTCTCAGTTGGTGTATATTAATACAGCTCCTTTAGCTTGGAGCTATGCCAGATTAAATCAACAGAGGATCTGGTCCCTTCCTCTTCTATTCAGCTCTACAAGTTTTCTCTGATTTCTTTTCTCTTGTTTTTTATTATTTCTTTTGGTGGTAAAGTGCAAACATAATTGCCTTTGCTTAACAATAATAAATTTGTGTAGCAGCTTATCCTGCCAAAACATTGCTGTCAGTGCATCAGCAACTGACGTCAGTGTACTTCATTAAACAGCAGCCACTGCAGAGCCAGTAGAGGGAACATGGACAGAAAGGCCCAAAACATAGTGGCTATGTTTGTTGTCAATTTCACGGCCATGGAGTAATTCACTGCATGCAACTATCCCTCCTAGGGATGCAATAACACCAGATCTCACAAATAAGGGAGGGATCCCATTGATTTCAATGTGCTTTGGATCAGGCCCTAAGAAGGGTGGGAGGCCTGGTAAGTACTTGGAAGGGAAAAACCAGTTCTGCAGGAGGCTTATGTTGGTGATTCAGATGGAAGCACTATTGTCTCAGGGTTAGCACTGACCCCATGTCCCTAGAGTGGCACTAGAGTGCTGTGCTGCTGGAGGGGGTGTTTATAGGATGAGACATAAAACCAAAATCCTGACCACTCTGTGTTGCCAACTTTCATCATTTTTATTGCAAGTCTCATCATATTTGTCATTTTTATTCAAGCCCCAGCTTCTGGAGTCATGTTAGTTTGTGTGAATCTCAATTTTCATTTAAAATAAAAACAAGTTTCTAGCTGTCATGGTTGCACAGAAAAGCTGGAAAATGTAACCCAAGTGCACCCTAAAGGCTCAGAGACAAGAGGGCCAAGAAAAAAAAGCCCCAAATATATTATTTTTTAAAATCTCATGATTTTTAAGCCAGTCTCGTGATTTTTGAACACTTGCAGTTGGCAATACTGCCATGTGTGCTCACTAAAAAGCCTAGAGTGCTTTTGAAAGAGGAGAGGTTTTAGCCCTAGCTTCCTGGCTAAATTCCAGTTGCAGTAATTGTATCGAGTTTACCAAAATATGCTCTGCAGTTTGTTTAATCTGGTATTCTTCTTCATTTCCTGTCCAAAAGTGTTGTGCTATGTTGAAATGTACTTTCAACAGCTGCTGCATTTCACCCCAGAGGGGGCTGCATTTCATAGATGGGTGCAGTGTTTCTTGCACAGTATAAGAACCTGCATAGATAGGTTGATTATTATAATACCAACTGTAAATGCTTTCAGATCCTTTGGGATGGAAGGCATTAAATAAATGTTCAGTATCATTATTAAATTATTCAAAAGTGAGGTTCATAATCCAGAGGGGGCTATCACAACAGAAGTTAGCAATAACACATGGCACTATCAGAACACGGTTTTAATTTTTAAACAGACTCCAAAGAAAGGACAATGTACCTGCAAAGTTATATTTCTCTTGTGTCCTAATAAAGGTTTAGATTGGGATTTTCTAAGGCCCCTCAAGGAGTTACATTAAAATTCATTGAGATTGGAGCGCCTAATAGATTTCTTTGAAAATCACACCCTTGGACGAAGGGTCAAATTTGCAAAAGCTCCAAAGAGATTTTGGAGCCTAAGCCCCATTTTCAAAAGTGAGCTGGGCACTTAGGCCAAGATTTTCAAAAGTGAGTAGTGCCCTTGAATGCCTCCATTTTGGGGTGCCCAAGTGGAGACGCTTGAAAGGGGTCTGAGGTTCAGTGCTTTCTGAAGCACAGGCCCTTTACGGTATCTCTGGCTGGGCACTCAAAAATGCAGGCACCAAACTCCTTAGTGGCTTCTGAAAGTCTTGGCTTTAGGCTCCTAAATCAATTAGACACTTTTCCAGAATGCAACCCCGGTGCTCTACCTGCACACTGACAAGTGCCAAGCCACCAACCTACAATTCTCTCTTCTTCTGGGCCTGGTTCAAGAAAAAAGAACCAACTGATTTTGTGACCTTTTCTTTCCAACAAAACAGACCTCTGCTCAGAGGCTGAGCCTTTGAGGACAAAGGGGGTCTTGATATGTGAGCTCTCGCCCCCTGAAAAAGACACTTTATACCGGACGCACTGACAGTCCTGTAATTGTGGCAGTGCTAGCGTCTGAAATAGATTGAAGAGGCAGAGCTCTTATTTCACATCATCAATCCCTAGAGCAACCATGGAATTGGTTTGACTCCTAAGTGACCTGCAACGCAGCAGCTGGGCTACTCCCGCAGATGCTGGCTTTATGTTGAAAGCAACCCCCTTCTACTTCCCTCCCCAGCGTTTACTGCTGGGCCGGCGAAGCTGAAGGGAAGGAAAAGAAGAGGGAGGGGAGGCCATTTGCTCATTAAATCCTGTTCTCCAGCAAGAACTGCAGGCATTTCTCCTCTCTCTCTCACTCGGGTAGGGGCGATCCCATCTGTGCCTGGAGAACGGAACTGCTGCTCTGTACCGGTGCCAAGGACAGGAATGCAAAGGAGGCCACAGGCGCGATCCTCCAAGAGGGACACCCCCAATTTACACCAGCTGAGGATTTGGCCCCATTTCTCCTCCCAGAGGCAGCTCATTTAATGCGGGAGGGGGGAAGCTCAGGTCATTTGGGGCAACAGAAGGAAAGAAACCCCCTTCCTACGTCTCCCTTTCTCGGCCCTATCTTGCTGCATAAAAAGAGCCAGCTAGAACCAAGTGGAAGCAATCCAATGAGTGGGAAGTATCTGTACGAGGTCTGGGAGCCTGTCAGGAGCCAACCCTGTGGTACATTGCACAGCACAAGTGCCCAGTCCTGGTGAGGGGGAACTGCACTGGATGAAGAGAAGAAATGATCTGATCTCATTAATAACCCATCCCCGCAAGCAGAGAGAGTTGCTGGCTGCCTTCCTGGAGGCTGGGATTTTATCTGTTAGCAGCAGTTGCTCTGGTCACGCTCCTGTGCCATCATTCTCCTTGCCCCCAACGGTTTGGTCTGACCCTGGCAGCCACCTTTCTGCTCTATCAATTCCTCCCATGCAGGATTTCCTCCCCCGGAAAGGATGTTCGCTGTCTGCCAGAGATCAGCCTGGCTCAGCTGCGTTTCAAAGTACAGGAGAGGTTTTAATTCTTCTGTCTTGGGGGGCTCTGCCCCTCTTCTCCAGTCTGATGACAGGTTGTAAAGATTAATGTGTCCTCTGAACTGCCAGGGCTTTGTCCCAGAGCACCAGAACTGGGACCTGGCAATTGTCTGGGGGCTGGAGTGAACAGGGACAGAGTGAACTGCTTTGCTAATACAGCCATATCAGACACAGCTTCCAAATGTCCCTCTTTAGAAAAAAGCATCTCAAAGCGCTTGACCAGACCTGCTGCATTCGGAAGCCTGGGAGTGTGAATCCTGCTTCTCTCAGAGAGAGACTGGCACTTGGACAATTGTGGCGAATCCCACCGCATGTCCAGAGACCGGACAAGTGCAGGGGGACGGGACTTCTCCTGCACTCAGAGACTACGAGTGTGAATCTCTACAACAGTGCCTGCAGGGAGGGCTGATCCTTCTCGCACAGCATCGGAGTAATGCTCATCTTGCACGGAGAGAGAGAGAGCTTGGCATGAGGATCCTACTGTGTGGGAGTCTGAATACCTGACCTCCCTAAGGAAGCTGGCGCGGTTACTGCTAAACCGATCTCTGTTATAGAATCGTAGACATGCAGGGCTGCAAGGGACTGTGAGAAGCCTGCAAGTCCAGCCCCTGGCCCTGAGGCAGGGCCAACCAAACCTGGAGCGTCCCTTACAGTTATGCTACTTCTAAAAAGAGCAGGGAAGGACTGCAGGGTTTTTAGAAGCCCTAGGGCCAAATTCTACACCCCACCCACCCCACAAACCTCCCTGGGAACAAGAGGTGTGTGAATCAGCCTGGAATTTACACACGTGATTTCCCCCCCACAAGTAAAATACTTTGGACTAGGCAGGATCGGGGGCAGTCTTTAGCTTTTTGGCTTGTGTTAGTATTGTCCTTTGCACAAGAGGGTCGCTCTGTCCCACATGCAGGCAAGAGGCCAGTTTAGCTACATCGTCATGATCTAGCGGTGACCAATATGTACAGTCTGCTCTCGCCGTTACCTGTAAGCGACCCCTCGTAATTACTGCCGGATTTGGTGGAACCGTGTGCACTGCATGTGGAAATGAGGCTAAGAGCCAAAGAGAGGTCGGAGGGTAAGTGCATTGCAGATGTTCATCGCGCACTCGTCCTGCATAGCTAATCCTGGTTACATTCACGGGGCAGTCAGTGCCACACAATATTAAAGACAAAGTCCCAAGCACATAAAGGTTTTGACATAAGATGATGAGACAAAGCCAAGAAATTAAGACCTAAGGCTGACAACCCTTCCTGAACCTGAGCAGTTTTTTGGGGGTGGGGAGTGGGGGCAGACAACCAGTCTGAATTAAAGATAGAGTGACAGCCTGAACTTTGCATTTCAGAGCTTTGGAAGGACTCCTTGGCAGCCCTTCTGTTATGTAAACAAGGTCTTGCTGGGCAATGGAATTGAAAGCCATTTGTGTCCGCGAGTCGCTCTTGCTGGGAATGTGTCGCATTATTTTTATATTGCTATTGCAGTAGCACTGAGGCACAGGCCCGGCTCCAAAAAGTCACAGTCTAACAAGATCAGGCAGGCAAAGGGTGGGAGGGGAAACAGAGGCACCGAGTGATGAAGTGACTTGCCCAAAGTGATGGCAGCTCAGAGGCAGGAATAGAACTCAGGTCTCCTGAGTTGCGGTCCAGTGCCCTGTCCCCACTGGACCACATACCCTAGAGGGCATGAATGGCAATCAATAGAACTTCTGCTCCACAGATCTCCTGCTGGTGCAGATCCGTTCCACTGAAGTCAATGGAGCTAAGCCAGTTTACGCCAGCTGAGGATCTAGGAGCCAGGGGCAACAGCAGTACAATACTGCCCCCAGGAAGGGGAACATTGGCTTCAGGTGATATGTACAGTCCAGGGAACTGTTTTTTCCAGCAGGGCTATTGCGCTGAAGCCAGTAGTTACTTGCTTTATTATTCCCCTTGGCGTTCTCTGCTTCTCCCCCTGCTCCTGCCTCCCTAGCCTGACTTCTCCCCTTCCTTCCCAGCTCATCAGCTTCCCTGCCCTACTTAGGGTGACCAGATGTCCCGATCTTATAGGGACAGTCCTGATTTTTGGGTCTCTCTCTTATATAGGCTCCTATTACTCCCCACCCCCTGTCCTGATTTTTCACACTTGCTGTCTGGTCACCCACATTTGCTGTCTGGTCACTACTAGCAGGGAGAGGCCCTGCCGTTCCCCACTCCCCCCACCCCCTCCGAGCCTTGTCGCCAGGGAAGTGAGATGGAGAGGCCAAAGGTGATTTTAACCAAGGGAAACCAGGAGAGAAAGAACCACATTGGCCTGTGGAGCTGAGAGTGCAGCCGCCAGAACCAACTGGATGGGACATGTGCCTGCCCACGAGGAAGGGGAAAGGGATTTTCCTCAGCACCCAGCCCTGGCGAGCAGCGCCAAGTCTCCATGAAAGGAACTGTTGTTTCTATCGCAAAGCATCATGACCCAAACAAACAGCAAAACCAACTCCACAGGAGCCCCCGTGTAACAGCGCTGCTCCCCACACGCTCACTAGCCTGCCAGCTCCCATCTGCCCTGCCGTGCACAAAGCAACAGTGGCCAGAGCGCGCAGCATATTGCAGGTCTGTGGACAAACTGTTACCACCAAAGCACTAGAAGCTGGGCCAAATTCATCTCTGGTGTATCTCCATTGCAGTCAAGGAAGTTACACCACCAAAGATTAATATGGTCCCTTGATTTTAATGGAGAATCCTATTTGTAGCTGACACTCTTGTTGGTGCCCAATGGGGATGTCATCACCAACGGGAAGGTCCTAGGGTTATTACTCCCATTTGAATGAGAGGAGCAGGCCAGGTTCCTCGAGGGGCTGGAGAGGACGGCAGGGTTTTTCTTCCCTCCAGTTTTAAGGCCCTGAAAAAAGAAAGATTTAGACACATCTTTGTAATAGCAGCATCCACAGTTACCTTAGATGGGATTAAAAAAAATCATCCTGAACATACCCCCTCCTGCACCAGGGCATTAGCCAGCTGCTAACTGATGGGGGTTAGGAAGAAAGTTCCCCTGCCATCATTCCATAATTGTCTAGTTGGGGGTTTCTTGCACTTTCCTCAGAAGCAGCTGTACTGGCCCCTTTCACAGAGACAAGATACAGGACTGGATGGGTCACAAGTCTGATCTGGCAGGGCTATTCCTGCCGTCGTATGAACGGGGGATTCTTAGGCAATCCAGACTGGCATCCTCCATGTGGTGTGGCCTCACACAGGCGGGGCATGCAAAGTCATGCAGTGCGGAGGACATCATTTTGTTCTCCTAAGCGGCATGACCTTGCACACATGGGGCCTGCGCAGTTATACCATGCAGAGGATGCCATTTTGTGTCCTCCATGGGGGCCAGATGGAATCGCCCGGCCCGCAGGCTGCTCGCTGGACAATGCCCATCCGGTTGGGCGTGCCTTGCATACATTGACAGCGTATCACTGCGCTCTAAGGTGACTGTTGCACATCCCCTCAGTGCTTATCAGACACCCCTCACTGTGACTGGGGCCACGACTTGGGGGGAGGAGGTCACCACTGCAGAATATTTTGGGAATGCAAGTAGCCACTTTCGACTAATTACCAAGACACTGCCTTCCACATTCAGCTCATAAGCAACATCATCAACTAGGAACTCTCTGTACTGACGTGGGAGCAGCCACCACACAAGTGACACTTCAGCTTCTTCCTCCGTGCAACAAGCAATCCCTCATTGCCATCTGGAGCTGAGCCTCATCCAGCCATCTCACATCCCCAGCCAGGCAGGCAGTGCAGAGACGAAGCCTTGATCAGGAGAGACTGTGACACAGTCCCAAGTATCTCCACTGTGCTGACGACACCTCGGGCCATGCTGCTGGATTGGTTCTCTGAGCACATTCATATACCCACTGCATGACAAAGCTGACAACAGTGACCTCTGTGAGAATCTACAGGAGGGTCCTGGGGCAGGTAAATTATTATCCAAAAGGCAGAGCAACTCCAAAGCAATCTCATCTGCTCTGGCTATTCCACAGGACTGATCTGGAAGCGATGCATGATCCAGACTATTGAGAGCAAAGGATGGCTTTAACAGTGCATCACATGATCAGTTTAATTTCTGTTTTAAAATCAAAGCTATTTAGGAATTCAAGGAGCTCAGAAAACTTAATGAACTAGTCAGCTCCTGGTCCCTCTGTCATTAAAACACACACACAACTCAACTGATTCCATAGAAATTTTGTTTCAAAACATCTCCTGGGCAGAAACCTCCAATGCAGAATTTCAGGTGAAAGTGTATTTTAACAGATGTAATCAATCACTGGAAATTGAAGGTTGTAAAAAAGTGCTGATGCCTCCTTAACTTCCAACACTCTGCTCACAATATCATGCCAGCAGCTTTTCCAATACATTATCTCAACTCCTTGCAAACTTTGTTACATGCTGTTGAGTTTTAAAATGATCATCCTCAAAAACCTAATGCACCTCGGATGGAAAACTGCTCCACCTCTTTCCTTCTTTCTGTGCGCCTTCGTTTTTTCTTCTTCTTCCCTTTAGCATCCATATGTTGGCAAATCTTTCTGCCCCAGCGGGTGAAGTTCCTGTAGGGATGGCACCTGAGGAACTTTTCAAGTGGAGATGATGCAGGTCGTCATAGACAGGCAGGAATGAGTGAGCTGGAAGTAAATTCTCTAACAATAATAATAAAGCGTCCCAGTGCCCTGGCAGTGATGGAAGCCTCTGGTGCTTCCCCTCCTTCAAAAAGTAGTCAGAAGTGACATTTGGGAAATTGAGAGCCAAAAACCCATTCCCCAGCTGCTAGGAACTCCTAAGCCAGATACAGTGAACGGCAAACCAGATCAACAACAACATGAACAGAGAGAGAGCGTGAATTTTGTTTAAGCAGCACCAGCCGGAGACAGCAGCCAAATGGAAAGTGAAGAGAATCAAGAAATGGTATGTTCTCATCCTAGAGAATTAGCCAGCCTAATGAGTGGGCTCCTGGGTTTGATTTGGCCTCTCTGGCACTGCTGAATGAGAGCAGGGACCACACACTTACAGAAAACATGCAACTCAACCTGTGCAAGAGTGCAAGTTTGGTTCCCAAAAGGAGTCACATGCAGGGAATTGAAGGGAGTTGTGACTGCAGTATAACTCGTTTGTGTGTACGTACATACATACATACACACACACACACCCCAAAACCATTATACAGGAATAAAGAAATCTCATCTTGTGTGCAAACTCAGGCATAGAGCTACTCCAGTCTTAGCCTGCAGAGGTTTTACTTTATTCTTCTACAGCATTTTCTGACAAGTTAATGAACTGAGCCTCACAGCAGCCCTGTGAGGTTGTAAGTATTATTACACTCTCCCTCCCTGCCCCTCCCCCGATAGGGAAACCAAGGCACAGAGAGATTAAGTGACTTCCCTACAGCTCCACAACAAGGCCGTGGCAGAGCTGGGAACAGAACCCAGATCTGACTCCCACTTCTACTGTTAACCAGAATGCCAGTTTTCCTTGTTCTGCAGAGAAAGAACACAGGACATGGTGCTACGTAACAGATTTTCACAAGCAGTTCCAATGTCCAGGTATGGGCACCTTGAAAGCAAATGTTTCTATACAGCTAAATACACTGAAATACCCTGCCAAGAGAGGGATCTGATTAACAACCAGACAACACTCAGACTGCTAAAGAGACTAGTTCTAACACTCCACCCTTAATTTCTCTCTCTGTGGCTCTTAGGCCTGGTCTACACAGGGCATTTCATTGGCACTGAGGTTTTGCGCACTTGGGAACTTACATTGCCCCCCATTAATATTTCAGCACCTCACAGGCGGTACGTCTGCATTGCAGTCAGAGGTGCGATTGGAGCCCGGGCAGTCACCCATGCTAGCTTTGATCTAGCTAACATGGCTAAAAATAGCAGTGAAGATGTGGGAGCACAGACCCTGGCACAAACGGTGCAAGCCCACCCAGAACCCTGTGTCCATACCTGCATTGCTCTCTCGTGCTGCAGGCCGGGCTGGTGCATCTGCACTGCTCTTTTTAGCTAGAGTAAGACTAGCATGTGTGTGCCTGCCCCAGCCGCAGTCACACCTCCAGTTGCAGCACAGACAGACCTGCAATCTTGTCACAACAATATGGAAGTGCTTCGATCCATGGCTTACAGGAGGGGCTCGAGGCATAGAGGGACTAAGTGACTCGCCCAAGGTCACACAGGAAGTCTGTGATTTACCAAGTCCTAGGCTGGTGCCCTAATCCCTGGACCAGCCTTTCCTCCTGGGGATGGGCTATGAATATTGTATGGTCCTGACATTTTCCAACAGTCTCCCCTGTTCCGTTGTAGATTCCCCTTCTTCCACTGTCTATATGTAATGGGAAAGGGCCAGCATCAGCTGTGCTAAAAGCCCCTCTAACCCATGAGGGCGAAACCGCCTGTGCACTGAATTTCTCGGCTGTGTTGGTCCAGCTCAGTCCCTCTGGAGTTCTCTTAGCTCAGTTTCCCTTCACGTTCAGTTCTCTCGCTCCGTCAGTTCACAGCACAGTGGACACCAAACTCCACTTGGGGGATAAAAAAGTTAATTTCCTTGTTCCTGGAGAGGCTGGCAGACAACTGCTCACAAAGATCTTGTTACACAACATATGCCAGCAGCTCTGGTACTCTTACAGCATAGCGGCCTGCAGCACTGTGCTGCTGAGCCTGACATGTAGTCTAGCACTTTAAGGCCTGGAGGGCAGGGCACTGACTGGGACAGAGCCTGCTCTGATCAGGCAGAACAGGGATTTGAGGCTCCCACATATCAGGCAAGTGCACATACATGCAGCAAGTTCCATTGTAATCATAGGCATTCCGAGGGCGAGCAATGGGCTCTGAGGGCAGAATATGGCACTTAGTTAACAATTCCATGCGGATGCATGAGACAGAAACTCGTCCCGCCCGTTCTCTAGAGGTGTGTTGGCTTTGGAGTGCTAAGGACTAAACCCATCATACAAGCACAGGGCTTCTGCACACTGCAGGTTTTAGCCACTGTTATGCTTATCCCCTACTGCAGCTGCTCCCATGTACTGCAGTGCTGTATCGCTATAACTGTGACTTGCGCTGCACCAAACCAGAGTTAGCTGCTCCAGTGCAAGTGAAGCCCAGTCCTGCCATCGGGTCTGTGCAGGAGAACCCTTACCCACCTGAAGCCATATACAGGCACAGGGGCTCGTCTATATGGATCCAAATGCAGGATGGGGACCTAACTGGCCACTAAAGTGAGCACCCATAATTCTGGACACGCACAAGGGGAAGATCTATGCAATTTCTGCCTAGCCATTTCTCAGAGCAGACTCACATTTCAAGCATCGGTGTCTTTATTCTCCCTTCTGTTTTATTTTCAGACTATTTCTCTTACAGATATATGTCTATTTTTAAATCCAGATGTTAAGTTTGGAACTAATGGGGGTGGGGGGGAGAGATTCCTCCAGAGCTGCAGCTGGGACTGCAGAAGGGTTCTCTCAAAACCCCACTAAAATGGAAACGCAAATTGGCAACAATGGTTTGACCACGAGGTCATCTCCCTTAGCAATGTACTTGGGGGAAGCAGAAGTAGGGCCGCGTGCTGTATTCCAGTACTGTAGATGGGGCATACATGATGCACACGTGTTTTTCTACTATGCAAACTATCTGCGCTCTATACTGCCTGCCCTAGTCACTCATGTGCTACTGTGTATGGAGTGTGGAGCCTTTGCATAGTTTTAATATCTTTCTATAACTCCAGATGTGTTAACAGAATTGTTCTAAAACATAATTCCCGCTAACGTAATTTAGACCAAGTATAACATATTGTTAGTTATATCACAGAAGCACCTAGATGCCCCATAATACCAGGGCGCCACTGTGCTAGACATGGTACAGATACATACACAGCCTCTACCCTAAAGAGCTTACAGTGAGATTGACAAGACAAAAGATTGGAGGGAAAACTGAGAGGTGACGTGATTTGCCCCAGGTCACACAGCAGGCCAGTGGCAGAGCAAGAAATAGAGACAAGGCTTTGGAGCTGTGCTTTGGCTCTGCTCCAGCTCCAGGCAAAAACCTGTGGCTCCACTGCTCCGGAGCTGCTCCACGCTCCAGCTCCAGGCTCTGCTCCAAAGCCCTGAATAGAGACTAGGCCTGCTGAGCCCCCAGCCAATGTCTTAGCCACTAGACCACGCTGCCGCTCATATACATGGGAAATGTAGTTTGTAAAACTGCGTCCGCTAGCCTGACAAGCTGTGTCAGCAGGAGCTGGTTTTAAATTGCGTTTTAAAACAGTTTCACCAGCCCCATTAACATACCTGCACAGACAGCGCCAAAGAGAATAAATGCAAACAACAGGCACGACAGACATGTATGGGACCCATTTTCAATCTGCCACAAAGATTTAGCTGCACTCCACCCAGCAATGTTGTTGCAAGGCAGGTCACTCCATTGCACGCATTGTCATTTTAATTACTGTGTTAAATGAATTCAGCAATGGACTGACAGCCCTGAAGACCGAGGGGCTAGATTTAATCACAGACCAGGCCCTAGAGCAGTGGCCATGGCAATGCAACCTTTCCCCTCAGCCTCTCACCAATGACCACTTCTAGGGGTCAGACAGGAAGTCAGTCTCCAGACCCCATTCATTCCCTGGGCTCTTTGCCGAGATTGCCAACTGTGATGGTGGTTTCTGTGGGGTGGACACCTGTGCCCACTAAGAATAGGGCAGAGCCAACCAGCTCATTTCACATCGGTCACCAAACACCTTTCAGGTGGTAATGGCTGTGTTCACTATTAACCTGGATCCAATTAAAACCAATTACATCCTTTACCTGGGGTCTTCCTCAATGCCATGATGAGCTCTGCCACACTGCACGACAGAGCAAGCTAAAGGGAGCATTGGTAGCCTTACATTCTGAAAATACAACAATCTCCGCTCTTCCCACCCCGTCACACACACAGGGCTGGGTCATCAGCTGGGTTTGAAATCAACTCATGATGTTTAGCACTGCAGGTCACACCTCTGTTATTTGAGCTGAGGGATTAACTTCATTAGCTGATGGTGGTAGTAGTACACAGTTATCCTGGAGTGTACCAGCCACTAGAAGGAGATTAATACATTCTTTGCCATTGTATTACAAATGCACTTTGTTTTTGTGTATTTCAATATTTAAATATTTAACATTACTGAAATATTCAGAGCCAGCATCTGTGCTGGTGTTAATGGCACAGCTGGACTTCAGTTGCATGTTACTCAATTACACCAACAGAGAATTTAGCCCTGACTTTGCTTTTAATATCCTCATCTTTATCCTAAAGGAAAAGGGACAGTTTCCAACAGGCCTCAGTCCAGCCAACCACTTTTGCACAGTGAATTTTGCTTGCACAATTATGTGCAGGAGAAAATTCAGGGATTTGCACAAACTGCATGTGAAAATTGAGACCAGTTTTTCAAATCTGGCTCAAAACGCTAGCTAACTTTTGGCTTTACTGAGTGGAATTTACATAGTGATCCCCTCCCCCTCCTTTTTTGTTTGTTTCCTTCATTAGAAAGAGCCCGGGATTATCTGCACAAGACTGGAAGGTTCATTGTAATTGGTGGAATCGTCTCACCTGTACATGACTCCTATGGGAAGCAGGTTAGTTGATCAAGTTCTTGCTCTCTCCTGTGTGATATTGCCAAAGTAATCTGCAGGAAGCTGGGAGTGTGCATGAATGACAGGAAGAGTTAGGTCTGAGGGTTTCTAGTTCAATGAACACCCTGGGGAATCAGGTAATGCTGGTTCCAAAACTGAGTCTGCAGGAGAGTGAAATCTTACAGCTCAGCTGATGCCAGAGTGAAAGCTGTGGGGAAGCTGAGCGAAGGCTGGGATAAGATTGTGTGGGTCACATAGTACCCATTCATAGTTCTGATTAACCTGATGTAGGGACAGCAGTGTTACCAGCTCTTGGGATTTTACCTCAAGTCTAGCTTTTTTCTTAAAGCTGCAGCTCCTGGAGTCTTGTGATTACACGAAAATCTCAGCTTTCATTTAACTTTTGCCCCCAAGTTTCTAGCCCTTGTGATTACAGAGGAAAGCTGGAAAATGTGATCCCTAAAGGCACAAACACCAGAAAGCAAATAATGGGTTTTCTTTTAATCTCATGTTTTTAAACCAATTTTATAAGTTTGGGGGCCTGGCTCATGATTTTCATACGCTTGGGCTTGGCAATACTGGGACAGGAGCTGTTAAAAGCATCTTCTGGAGAACGAAATCCAAAGACGGGGAAATCTCTATATTTGAGCTGCAGAAGTCTCCTCCTAACCAAAAAGACTCGAGAAAATGCTGTCCCTGTCATTAGCCCCCAGGCCAAACAGGATTCAGAGAGAAGCGAAGCTCTTATGATGTCATGTAGGCTGCTTGGTTCTGCCCTCTGAATCCAGGCAAGACATAGATACCTCTGCCCTATGCTGATGAGTAACCTTGGTGATGGCCCATCTGTGGGAGTGCTATGGGGTTCACACTCAGTTTAGTGGACCTGTGTCCCTGTGGTGCATTCAGGAGAGCTTGGACTAGGTTTTGGTGGGGAAATCACAGAATTGAGTCAGGTCCAAGCTTGAGGGAGGACTGGACATTGGACAAAGCTTCACTGATTCTCCCTGCATCCTCTCTTAGTTACTATTCTCTTTCAGGGCCTGGTCTCCAGCCGACACCGTCTGACCATGTGCCAACTGGCCGTTCAGTCCTCTGACTGGATCAGGTGAGGTAACAGCTTGGGTATTGCCAGTAGGGTTATACAAGGAGCCTTTGAAAGACACGACGCTCCTTTTATGGGGCAACACCAGCCTGTAGGAATCTAGTTCGAGTCACATCCACCAGTTCAGGGGAAGGTCAGTTCAGACTGAGCTTGGAGAGGATTTTCAAGGGGCTCGTCTCAGAGCCAGCAAGTGGTAGCTAGTGATGTGCATCAAACATCCCCACCAAAGGAGGAGGTGAAAGCAAAGCTCCAGTCAGCCCTTCCGGCTGTGACAGATGACAGACACTCTTATGGGCTAAGCACGTAGTGTGTAATTAAAGCAAGCTTCCACTAATTACCTTAATTATGCACCAGAAAAGTTTGTGCCATTATAATTTGCATGGAAAGAGCATGTTTTAATAATGGCTCTTTGTTACTGTGAGTGCGCATGCCTGTATAAAAAACTCAGCAGTCTTTGTAGGTCAGAGGAAGCGCACGTTCCTCACACAAGGAGAGAAAGTGGGAGGAGGCTGCTGAAAAGAAAGGGAATGAGCAAACAGGCTATGGAGGAGAGTAGGGAAGGGGAAGAACAAGGAGAGAGGGACAAGTACCAGGAGGAATTGCAAGGGAGGAAGATCAAGAAGGTTGAGAAAAGGAGTAACAAATAGGGCACACCTGGACCTGATCCAAATCCCACTGACTTCAGTGGGATTCTTTCCATTGGATGAGACCCAGATAGAGTTGACTAATATTGATGGCCACATGGAGAGACACCAAGTTGCATCAGATGATATGGAAGCTATCAGAAGGATTGGGTGGATGGTCATGACTGCATGAGTGAGTGTCTGCCTGGCTTTGGTGAGCATGTGTGTCTGATAAAGCTGGGAGCATCTGGCAGAAGCTTGTCTGTATGCACAGGCTCTGAGTGCTATTGTTTATTATTACCACTAGTGTCAATCCCAGATACACAGACCCTAATGAAGAGCAGAGATGGTTTCTAACTTAGCTCAGGCGTGTGCAGCAGAGAGGTTACACAGACATTAGGCACTCCACATGTTTTTAATTAGTGAGATCACGTCTGAGAGTCCTCAGGTGGGGTGTGAGAGAAAAAAATATATTCAGCTGCTAAGAAAATGTTTAAGAAACATCTCAATTTAGCAGCTCATTAAGTTTTCAATTAAGCCAGGCTGTAGCGTTGGAGGTTTGTCTTTCACAATCTGGTGTATAGAGGAGGGATGGAAATTCCTGCACCCACATTCTGTGTGAGACAGGCATGAAATCTCATTGCCAGGAAAGGCCCTGGGAACAGCCAGGGTGTGATTAGCAATTCATGAAAGACTGGGGGCTCTCAGAAGGTCTGAGAAAAGCAAAAGAAAAAGAAGAGTTTTCCTGCTCTGGGAAAAAGGCCCAGTGAAGGAGCGGTGGGGGAAGCTTTTCCTAGAAAAAAGACTGCCTTTCATATTGTCTTTGTGCAAAAAGACAAAGGCACCAGACTAATGAATTCCCCCCATGGCCTCAAGAAACAACTGCTGGATAAATTCTGTGTCTCCCAAATGATTTTACAAACATCCGGCTATGGGGAAGGATGGTCCAGTGGTTAGAACACTAGCTGTGAGGATGTGAGAGACTACGGTTCAATTCCCTGTTCTGCCATAGACTTTCTGTGTGACCTTGGGCAAATCCCTTAGCTTCCCATCTGTACAATGGGGATAAGAGCACTGTCCTGCCTCACAAGTGGGAGGCCAGCCAAGGGTGGGGGGAAAGCAAGAGGTAGAGATAATTTTTATGAATAATGTCACAGCTCTTGGACACTGCATCCCAAGGCACAGCTACATCCCCTCTCACTCAGACCCCTGCCTGGGGCTTCTCTTCACTGGCACCAGCTGCGCCGGTGCAAATCACTTGTTACCCCAGCCAGCACATCTAATGCAAGGGGCTCACGCTGGTGTGGTGACAGCCCCAGCGCCGACAAGGCTTTCGCCACGTTCCCCGTTTCCACTCTTCCTCGTACTGCTCTGATCTTTCAGTAATGTGACAGAGGACAGTGGGTTATTTCACCAGAGGTCGGTGCAGTAAACGATGTTACCTCACCTGCCTTGTCTTGCAAAAAGGCAGCAATGGTGGTCAGTGGGGCGGCCCTTCCCTTTCTCTGTGAGGGCCGCGTCACGTAACTGTTGCTCAGGCACGTGAGAGTGGGTCAGGCTGGTATGCTGCCGGTGCCATCGTGTTTGGTGGTGCTCAGCTATCGGGACTGCACCTGCACGCAGTTTAATTTCCTGAAAGAAAAGTTTAAACCCTTAAAAATTTCCCCCTTTGGCTTTAGCTGTGGCACTTCAGGGTGGGAAGGGTTAAAGATGCTTCCTCCCATATGGATAGAACCACAATAGGTCAAGGCCCAAGAAAGGGGGCAGCTAAGAGCCTCTCTACAGGGTTTTACACCCCTCTGTGATGTAGGTTGCCAACAGGCTGGGCTAGTGCCCAGCAGGGCCGACGAGAGGGGGGGAAGCTGGTACAAATTACCGGGGCCCAGCAGCCTGGAATGGGGCCCGGGGCCCAGCTTCGTTGGCCCTGTTTAGCTAGTCCGCCCTTGCTGGGGGGCCCGAACCTGCTTTCGGCGGCCCTGGTGCCCAGTATCCCCATGGAGGTGCCCTCCAGGCCAGTGCCCTGCCTGCAGTGCTGGTGTAGTTCAGTGACACCATGTCCCAAACAGCCACTGAGCTTCATGCAACTTCCGCCAGCTCCTCCCAGACGCTGTTTGGGTGAGGGGGCAGAAAGAGGAAGCACTTCATTGCGAGCAGCAGTGGCGTGGGCAGCCATGCACACGTTATGCATGGTGCACACCATTGGCAGGGACAGGGCAAAAGGGGCAGTTTGCCCCAGGCCCTCCTGCATTTGAGAGGTCCCCCAAACAGAGTCATGCTGAGACACAACGTGCCAGGGTTGCAATGCCACTCACGGAAATTTGTCCCAGTGGATGCTGTGAGCCCTGCCTTGAGAGTGGTTCAGCCGTGCACACCATGGGAAAAATTTCTGGGAGCGACCCTGGAGAGCAGAAACCCTGGACAGCCATTGCATTCATTCTTCCTCAGGAGTCCAGTGTGCTTCTCTGTCCCATTGTCATGTTGGCAACCAAAGCTGCTGTCTCAATACATTTCCATGCAGTGTCTGGCACCTGGGCGGAGGTCAGAGGAGAAGAGCTTTTAGACGGGCATGCCCAGGACTGGGGAGGGACGAGGAAATGGAGCAGGGATGGAGGAGTTTAACCAAAGGCAGGTAGGGAGAATACAATGAGAATGTGATGGCTGGAAAAGCTGCATTTGGCATTTTATTCCAGCCACTAATCGCAGGCAGACATGAGGAGGTTAACATGGATGGTTCCCTGCAGCATGGTTGTCTCTTTCTGGCCTCTCCACTGCAACTGAGCATGCTGGATGGTGAAGGACAGAGCAAGATTCACATGCAAACCCTCTTTGTTATGTTCTCTCCTCCGCACAGGGTGGACCCCTGGGAGTGCTATCAGGACACCTGGCAGACTACCTGCAGCGTACTGGAACACCACCGTGATCTGATGAAGGTGAGTCACACCTGGGCAGGTGTGTCACAGAGGGGGGAGGGGAAAGCTATGGCTAGCAGGAGAAGTGTAGGAAAGCGGTTAGACCAATGCATTTTTAATGCACAACTCAAATGTCCCTCTAATAGCTTTGATCTGTAGCACTTTCAGGGCTGAGTTCAGGCTCAGCGGTAGCCAATGCAGGGCAGGTTTCTCTCTCTTTCAGGTTGATTCAATTATACCAACGTGATATATATGTTTGATGGACTGATCCTTAGCTGTGGAAAAACAGCATAGCTCCCCTGAAACCTGTGGAGCTGTGACGATTTACCAAGCTGAGGTTCTGGCCCAACACAGGTAGATGAGAGAATATTATACAGGCACGTATCCACCTCTCCCAGCTGGGGAAAAAAAAAAGGAGTCAGCCCTCTAGGATTGGGTGTGCACATCATCATCAGACAGCAAAGTACCAATCACACGTTGCAGCAAACACTCCAGCCCAGATCAATACACCCACATGGAGAGGCTAAAAATACCATCAGTAACAAGGAGCAAGGGGGACATGCCAGTTAAAACAAACCCCTGCTCCTCACAAAAGAATCGCTCAAACAAGGGATTCCAAACAGCTGCCATTCCTGGAAACTGAATGGTTCTCCAGACCAGCAAATAGGAAAGGCTCCCAAGAATGCACCAAGGCCCAAACTCCAACAACCTCGAATAAGAGATAGTCACAGCATCTGCTATGCAGATTTTGCAAGGGTATTAGGACTTGTCGGTACACGGTGTGACAAACTCACTGTCCCAGAGCACCCCCTTTTGGTGAGTCCTGGCGTTGCCCCCTTTTGCCTCCTCTCAACCTAAGGATCACATGGTCTGCTGTGTGACTCCACCTGCTGGCCAGGTCACAATAGTCCACCCATTACAGAGTATCGATGTCGTGCACCAACAGTGTCACCCTTACGACATTCCCCCTCCCCCCGACCCAGACTTCTCCCAGCAGAACTCACCCCCACCCGCCAAATAGAACCAAGCACCACTTCAGCCACTCCACCCATCCTGGTGTTGAGCCTCTCTGAGTTCTTCCCAACTTTCTGGGACAGCAAACCACCGGGCAGCCTCCACTGGACCTTGTCCTTTCGTTAGGGCTCATTATAGGAATCCGCTCCATGCCTGCAGCTTTCCCATGTCCCTTCTGCCCCTGGCCATTTGCCACAGCTCCTTTCTCAGGAGAGACTCCCAGGCCTTCTCTCCCTCTGAGCCCCCTCCCCACTGGATCTCTTCCTCACTGCTCTGAGTGCCTCGCTTTATGAAGGTGAGTCTCCTCCCCAGCTGAGTCTGCCTATGAACTGTACCTAATGCAGCCTCCAGTTGCCACCAAGTGGGCTAAATGAACCCTCGGCCTCCCATTAACCCTTCGCTGCCAGTGTGGGATGTACACACCCCATCACAGTGGAGTTATTCAGGAGTAGCTGTCACACTGTAAATTCACACCCTTCCTTAATCTGAATTAAGTTTTACTGTGTAGACGGGTCCTCACAGTAAGGGAGCTAGGCAAAAGGAGATTAGAAGAAAGTGGAATGAAAAGAACATTGTGCTGCACATGACCGAATTAAATCCACCTTTGGAAAAGGACTAAGGACAAACTCCCAGCACTGTGTCTACTCCAGGGAAATGCCAAGCTCCTGTACACGGCGGGGAAAGAAAAAAAATCCATGTCAGGACGCACACAAGAACGAGGCTGCAATGAGAGCAGTTGGGGATGGCAAACTCACAGCTAAGCAATCATCCCTGCTGGCCACACAGTCAATCCAGGGGAAAAGAGGGCATTTGAAAGACAAGTGAATGAAGCCCTGCTTACTCACCTAACAAAATAACCCCCTGGGACAAACCTGGCTCCGTTGGCCCTAAGGAATGACACACAGCAACAGGAAAATTCAAGGGCATCTTCCGTGCTGGGTAAACCGCAGAGACTATGTGACACAGTAAGTGAAACCCCTCTACAGGCGCAGGCAGAAGTGAGAATGAAGATCACAAACCCTGAACAGAAATGGGACTTCCCACCACCTCTTCAGCTAATGATCTTAGACCATTGACCCTACCCTCCAGCAACAGCAATGGGGAGGTTGGCATTAAAGCTGCCCTGAGACCTGGATGAAAGGGACGAACCAGTCAGGGCTCAAGTGGGCAAAGAAGGGCAGGAGGAGGAACCAATGAAACAAACCGAGTTGAGAAGAAAAGCAGATGGCTCGGCCATGCCACTTGCCTGGCCCAGTGCCAGGCAGGAAGGATCTGCAGGCATCACAGCAGGGGCAGGTACGGAGGAAGCAGTTGAAAGAAGAGAAGGTGGAAGCTTCAGGCATTTGGCCAGGGAGTTTTTGCCAGGTGTGCGTGTTTGGGGGTGGGGGATAGGTGGGAGAAAGCATGGAGTTGTTTTTGAGGGAGACGCCGATGGGTGAGTGACTGAGGCTGGCACCACTGGCAGAGCCATGTGGGGGTATCCACAGCTCGGTAAGCTAGTAGATCTGATGGTTAGGGAGGGGGTAAAAGGAGAAGACTTTAAAGGCAAAGAGCAGGCACGCATGGGAGAGGGAGAGCCATTGGAGGAATGCCAGCAGAGAAGTGATGTGGTGAAAGTGGAAGTCAAGATGACCATTCTGGGGGGTATTAACAGGATTGCCCTATGTTAGACACAGGGGGTAACTGACCTGCTCTACTCAGCACCAGGGAGACCCCAGCTGGAGTGCTCTGTCCAGTTCTGGGCACCACACTTGAAGAAAGATGTGGACAAATGGAGAGAGCCCAGAAAGAGCAACAAATGGTAAAAGGTTTAGCAAACCTGACCTATAAAGAAAGCTTAAAAACACGGGGCATGTTTAGTCTTGGAAAAAGACCTGATGACAGTCTTCATCTATGTTAAGGGCTCTTATAAAGAGGACAGCGATCATTTGTTCTCCATGTCCATGGAAGGTAGGACAAGAAGTAATGGGCTTAATCTGCAGCAAGATTAGATTAGATATTAGGAAAACCTAACTCTAAGGGTGGTTAAGCTCTGGAATAGGCTTCCCTGGGAGGTTGTGGAATCCCCACTATTGGAGGTTTTTAAGAAGAGGTTGGACAAACACCTGTCAGGGATGGTCTAGGTTTAGGGTCCTGCCTCAGGGCCGGGGCTTGGACTAGATAACCTCTCAAGGTCCCTTCCTGCCCTACATTTCTATGATTCTGTGACCCTACTAGCAGTGTTTTGGCTAGACTGAGGGAGGCAGCGTGGCTGGCAACAAGGCCAGAGAGGGGCAGATTACAGTAGTCGAGACACAAGATGAGAAAAGCCTGAACTCGTGCCTCAGCAGTCTGGACAGGCAGGCTAGGCTGAATATTGTGTCTCACACAACACTGCTTCCCACTGCTGTTCTGCCCCTCTGGATCCTACTAGCCCCTGCCCCACGGAGCAGAACTGAAGGGAGGAGAGCTGACATCTCAGTGCTATCGTTACCTTGAGAGAACATTCTGGGAACAAGCCAAGTTGTTATGAATCATTTCAAATCCACCCTCCAGTCAGATGAAATTTTTATGATGGTTCCAATTCCTCTGAAGGGAGGCAAGTGGCGTGGATACGAGGGAAGGGATTATAGTGAGAGCTCAGGGTGGGTTGGATTCTCCCCCCACCACCACATTAACATTCCTTTAAAGTTCTTAGCTAGCAGGGCAGGAGCCACCCCAGGATTCCACAGTTAATGAGGCCCCGTCTGTTCACTTCTTGCCTCCAGTTCGAAGGGAGCGGAAGGAAGGAGCAGGTGGGATTGGCTCAGGAAATAAGATTTGATGCAAGAATGCGTGTTGAGTGCAGTCATTATTCTGCTGTCTTTCTCTCCTAGCACAGGATGAGTTAGCAACATTGCAGTCTTATCCTGGGCAGCAACCTGGGGGCTGGGGACCCAGAACAGTGCTAACTCATTGCAGGGCTAAAACAATGTTTAAAGCCTGCCTGCCTCTTTGAGATGTGTGCAGCAATCTCCTCACAGAAGCAGGTTCACACGCAGCCAAATCAGGAGCCAGCTTTTCTATTCCTCTTAGGATCGCGGCCTGAAAGGGGAATGCATGGCTCAGGGGACGGGCAGCTCATGGGAGCAGGAGCCTTTCACCTCTGGGGACTGGCTCCAATCTGGCACAGTTTGACACTGACTGAAGCCGACTGTCATCTAGCAGCTGTTCACAGTGGCCTTCGTGAAATGACTTTGGAGAGCATAGCCCAGCTCCTAGTGCGCAGGTGGCTGCATCACAAAACCCACCACCAATTCGCACTAATTGGAAGTCATTTTATCATACTCAGGAAAGAAGACTGATTGGGCCGTAAGGCTGAAGGCCCCTCTCACCCCAGAGATGGTCACGCAGGCACTCGGATATGACTACCACTGCCCAACACCCATTTTAGCAGATGCAGCAGAGGGGACAAAGACTGAATGGGCCATGGAGACTAAATTACCCCAGAGCCAGTCCCTACAGAACAGGGGAAGGGCACACCAACATGGCAGCATGGGGGAAGCTGACACAGCCTTTCCCTCTCCCAACCTCATGGTGTGGGTACAGAGAGTTTTTCACTCCCCAGAGTTGCCAGGCTGACACCAAATTCACTTTAAAAGAACAGAGAATGTTTGAAGTCTCCTATTCCCATGAGGCCCATGTGTGCTTAGAAGAACAGTAGGGGGTGGGGGAGGGGGGAAATCTCGAGTCATTAGAAAAAAAATGAAACGGCAAATGAAATTGCAATGTATAAATCAGCCTTGCAAAATTTGTCCAGCCTGGGCACCAAAATCTGCTCAGCTGCCCTTTACTGTGATTGATAATCATGGAAAATCCAGTGACAATTTACCTGCCTGACAAAACATGACTCAGCTCTGGTGAGTGGGTGACTAGAATGTTGCCAAGCTGGTATAAGATCCGCCTGCATGCGGACAGGCATCTCCAGTGGTAACAGCATCTCCCCTCTTGCTTAGCTTTGGCCTTCCTCTTATGCCTAAGAATCCAGGAGAGGAATACTTGAAAACACACAATTGTCCTGATTAATTCACACTAAGGGTTAAGGCAGCCATGAAATATACCAGGCTAAACGGGAGAGGGCATTTGGGTTAGTATTTTGTTAATACCAGTTTTTGAATTGTATCCTTATGATGGTTTTGCACACAGATCAAGCCGGTCTCATCACACATACTAGAAATCATTCCGGTGGGTATCCTATTTATGGAGATGCTTAGGGTATGCTAAGCGAGCCTCCCAGCCCAGGCCTACAGACTTGGGTTATTATGGGCACTCTAAAAATAGCTGTATAGACAGCGCTTTGAAGATGCACTTCAGGTTGGAGCTAGGGCTCTGAAGCCTATCGCCTTCCCCTGGCTTCATTGCCTTTCATTAGGTCATATGGCCCGGTCTCATTTTACTGGCTGGGAATGGGAAGCATGAAATGAGGCTGGCTGTGTCTCCTAGTAACGACTGGAGAATGTTGTTAATTTGTGAGCTGTAGGGCTGGCTACCAAGCTATAGCAAGAAATCTATGGATGTGTTTCTGGCTCTGGAGTTATGTTACTGACTCCTTACATTTCATCCCCACCCTAGCGAGTGACTGGCTGCATCCTCTCCAATGTGAACACGCCTTCCATGACCCCAGTGATTGGACAGCCCCAGAATGAGTCTCCACAGCCCATTTACCAGAACAGCAATGTTTCCAACAAGCCCACAGCAGGTAGGTCTCAGCAGAGAGGAGGTCTCCAAATGGAGCAGAGGTAAGCCCTGGAGACAGCACCAATCTGAATTCCCCAGCCTGTTCCCCCAGAAATAGGGAAGGGAAACAGACCTGTCCAAGAAACAATAAATGAAGGTTTCAGGTAAGACAGTGTATGGTTCCAAAATGTATAATTTGAGGGAATTGAGATTCCAGACCCATGCAATTCAGCAATATTTGGGTTCAGGTTTGGAAAATGCAGCCTACCTGTCACTGGGTCTTTTTGCTATCTTCTCTCCCTTCCCCAACTCCTTATTGACTGGGATCCATCAGCAGAGTCCACTTGAGTGTCCACACAATTGGCACCGGGAGCAACATGGGAAAAAGACCAAACGGGCCATGGAGACTGAGCCACGCTCCACAGCTAAAAGTGGTCTCTTCAGGTTCAAGTTAAGGTGCATAGGCGGAGTATTGGGAGGAGGTTCATACTGCCAGTGTCTATGCTCTACCTGTTCTGTGAATGAATAGAGGACTTCCCTTTCGAAGGGCTGTCACTCTGGCACTAAATCTACATGAAAAAGGTATCTTAAAATTGCCCAAAAACCAGGCTTGATCCTTAAACATGGTAGAAGTGCAATTTCATGCCTATTTTTTACATGTAAGTACTGCACGTCACACTTAAATCCAATGATTAACCACTTAGGGGGCTGTCTGAGGACATTTTAAATATGCTGTTACCAGTTTTGTATTTGCAGTCATGGTCATTCCAGGTGCAGATTAGTTAGGCACAATCCTGAGTGCATGGTGCACCCACAACTGCACCCCCAGCTTCTTTAAAAATCCAAACAGGGTGAAATTAAAGAGTTTTAAGAGGGGGCTGAAATCAAGAAACCAGTAAGGGGCCATTTGCACCAAGTTGCTGATCAGATCCTTAGCAGAAAATATTGGTTTCTTTCCAATTCTTGGTGCGGGGGAAAAAGCTCTTCAGGATGACGAACGTCTACATGAAATAACTTCAATCCAGCAACAAGGCTCTAAACGAGTCATTCAAACAGACTGAAGTGGATACAAACAGAACAGAAGGTGGGAACAAGAGTGTATTGATTTAAGAACCCAGCCAGCAGAGATGGCCAGCGGGGATTCCCCCACGCCCTCAGAGTCAAATGCCCCTGTGTGTTCTGAGAGCTCTATAGGGGAACAACAGACAGGCCTTGTGCAGTGAGACGTGGTTCTTGCAGGGGGCTCAGACTCTGAACCTGCCTTTTACCTATTCTCTCTCCCTCCAGCAAAGATCTTGGGGAAGATGGGAGAAAGCCTGAGCCGGATTTGCTGTGTCCGTCCACCAATGGAGCGCTTCACCTTTGTGGGTATGTTATGAAAATGTAGATGCTTGCATTCATCTATGTTCCTCCCCAGTCCATGGTCTTCCTCCTCTTTTCTGCCTCCCATCCAACCCACTCGCAGCCAGATCCTCAGCGAGTGCAAATCAATGTAGATCCATTGACAACAGTGGTGCTGTGTCCATTTATACCAGCTGATGACCAGGTCCCCACTCTCTCCCTGACAGCATCTCCCTGGTTGTCACAGGGATTGCCAGGGGTTATGCCAAAATTCATTGCAGCTAGGCACTCAGATCCCACCCAGGATTTCCCTGGATTGCTCAACAGGAAGCAGTATTAGCTTAACTAGGGAAATCTGCCCCACTTGAGCCCGGCTATGCTAGGGGAAGAGGCACAGCGACTCCTTGAGTTTGCAGTGCCTGGATGTAGACAGACACCACCAAGGTGAAAGAATCCCCGAAAGTATTAACTCCAACCACTAACAGGAAATCTACACAGTCTCTCTCACCAGTGATTGTAAGGCTGGATGATCCCTTTATGATCACCTGGCCTGGCCTCTTGCACCATGCGGGCCCTAGAACCTCACCCAGCCAGTCCCCCGTTGAGCGGGAGCAGATCTTTTAGAAAGATGCCCAATCTCCTTCAAAAGACTCTGAGTGACCAGAAATCCACCACCAGGTGCTAGGTATACAGGTATGCACTGGTAGAGCAGGAATCCTGTTAACACTAAGAGCCACTGCTGAACAGTTAAAGAGCTGTCTCCCCTCCTGGGCACACTGGCACAGATGCTCATTTGAAGCTTGGACTCTGGTACTTCTCTTTCTCCAGATGAGAATGCGAATTTGGGGACCGTGATGAGATACGAGGAGATTGGTGAGTACGCACTGTTCTGCCCTCAGGAAGGCGGGGCCCTGCAAAGTGCAGCTCTCTCCCCCCAGGCTGATGCAGTGGGTGATATGGGAGGGGCCACACAGGGAATGGGGATGAACAGTCTGTTCTAGTGACCGAGCACAACACAGACGCCAAATTAGGGGACTGGGTCATCGCTCCCATTGGACACCAGGCATCTGGATTTGGGCTGGCTCAAAAGGGTGATGAACTGCCCTGGGCTGATTCCCATCCTCACAGGGAGGGAGGACAGCATTGCTATAGGGTTAGAAAAGAGGACTGGGAGTTGGGACACCTGACTTCTCTTCCTAATTCTGACACTGACCCACTGTGACCTTGGGCCAATCATTTAACAGCTCAGAGCCCCTAGGGTTGCATCTAACACTAGGGCTGGCTTTCGACGGCGTAGCTATGTTGGTTAGGGATGTGATCTCATCTGGGAAATGGTGGGTAAGGCATACCAGCCAAAGAAAACTTTTTCAGTATAAACTGCATCTCCACTAGCAGGGTTTGATGGTAGAGCTATCCCAGTATAACCCTCTCGAGTGTAGACAAGGCCGAAAAGTAGAGTCAGAATCTTACTTATCCACCATTGTAAGGTGCTTTGAAATCCTCCAGTGGAAGTTGCTATACATGGTACGGCCTGTTCTAAGTGTTCCTTGCCCACCTCTCCCCAGCCCCAATAAAGTAACTCTCAGGCATTAAAGAAACACAGCAGGGCTGCCATGTTAGCACAAAGAGAGGGTCCCTGGCCCAACTGCAGAAGAAAGGACTCCACGCCAACTTGGTGAAAGATCTTTCTATGTTCTCTAATGATGAATACACTTCTCCCATCACATAAAATACCATGGAGAGCCTGGCATGACCCACCCAGACTGAGATGCTGAGTCACCAGTGCATCAGAAATTGGTCAGGCCCCTTCTGGAATTTTTATAGCCCCAGATGAAGAACAGAGAGTTAAGACCATCTCCCACCAACCCCTCCTAGCTCCGGCTGCCTCCAGTCCAATGGCAGATGTGTCTAGCTCTTACGAATGAGGGAGTCCCTTTCAATATTTCTTTAAAACGCTGATCCATTTTGTGGCATGTCCAAATATAAAAAATCCTTCGCATCCTTATAAGCCTCCCTGTACTTCACAAGCAGAGGATAGCAGAACCCTGGCAGTAAGTATCCTGCTGATGCTGCTAAACCCGTTTCATTGTTTACAATTCCCATGCACCCACCCCATCACCACTAGCTAGTTGTAAAGTAGCTTAAAAACCTCAGAAATAGCATGGATAGCTCAGGCAGGAGATGATCACTGGAGCCTTCTGTGCACCCCTTTAGTGTTAAGTGTTAACCCAGGTCAGAGTTCAGAAGTTGAGGAAAGTGCTGACTTACGCCCAGCTACAGGTGGCTAAGACAGGGAGTGTGGGAGGGGGGAGGGGAGAGGCTGCGTTAAATTGGGTGTTCCCCTATCCTTACAGATTTAAGCAATATTGCTGCTTCCCTCTGGTGGCCAAAAGTGGTGATGTAGACAGAGAAATCTGTTCAGCAACACTCAGTTCTAACATTGAACACCAGGGCCGCCCAGAGGGGGGGGGGGGCAAGAGAGGCAATTTGCCCCAGGCCCCGAGCCCCACGGGGGCCCCCACCAGAGTTTTCCAGGGCCCCTGGAGCGGGGTCCCTCACTCGCTCCGGGATGCCCTGCAAACTCTTGTGCGGCCGGGCGCAGGAGCTTCTGCCGCTCCCAGTCTTCGCCGGCGGCGGGTCCTTCCGCTCCGGCGCGGAAGGACCCCCCCGCTGGCGAATTACCGCCGAAGACCGGGCTGCATTTCGGCGGCAGGTCCCGCTTCGGCGGTAATTCGGCGGCGGGGGGGACCCCGCTGCGGGTCTTCGGGGCACTTCGGCGGCGGGTCCTGGAACGGAAGGGCCCCCTGCTGCCGAAGACCCCGGGCCCACGGAATCCTCTGGGCGGCCCTGCTGAACACTTGCAGTTTCTGTGCCTTTAAACGTCCGAGGTTCTGAGGGTCAATAAGTGATATTGTACACATCTCCGAGTAAAATGCCAGCAATTGTGCAGGGCAGCAAGCCCCTGAGGGGAGACTGATCTAAACAGGGGAAGTTAAAGGGAAGACATGAAAGTCTATACAGGTTTGCCCTGCAGTGAGCAAGTATTGGGGCTTTCTGGCAACTACCTTATTCTGCCATGACAGTGACGACATGCTGGGGAGCAGTGGGACACCCCCATTAGAGACCTTGGTTTTAACCAGTTGTCCGGGTCCTTGTAATATCTATCAGAGAACTAATAGAACATCTGTCATTTTAAAAGATCCCAAATCTGTACACCTACATACCCCAGAAATCACTTCTTTCCCCATGAGATACTTTACACGGCACATGCACGTATGCTGAAATGCAGCCATCTCTGGGGTGGAACGCAGCAGCTATTTAACCGCCCACAGCAGTGCTGCACAGCAGTGTAGGAGAGGAAATGAAATGCTGTTTGAAACTAGAGAGGTATTTAGGGTAGGCAGATGGCTTGGCCAGGGTACTGCACTGCAGCTAACATCACTGTTATTGCAGAAAGTGCGATAGGATCTTGAATAGCCACAAAGCATCAGGCCCTGTTTTTTGTGTCTTGTGGAAAGAGTCTCTCCAGCAGCACAGTGCAGGGATTGTTGGTTCAGTAGCATCACAGGGGGAAGCCATCAGCCCATGTCTCTGAACGTCTCCATTCTCTGCTCCCTTTCTTCAGAGCTTCGTATCTTATTGCTTTGTGGCAGTGACCTGCTGGAGTCCTTCTGTATCCCAGGCCTCTGGAATGAGTCTGATGTGAGTAGCCGGCTACCGCTGCATGGGATCCATTGTGCGCTGTTTCCTTCCCTCCCCTCTTTGCTCTCTCCCACAGTGACCTTACATGTGGCATAACATTCCCAGGAAACAACTGAGTCAACTCACATGGGAAACCTTGAACAGTCTGCCTCTATCCCCCCATTCCAACCTCCCCCCCCTTCCATTTACACCCTCAGCCAAGCGAGTCAGAGAGGTATCCTGCTTCTGACTCTCAGAACCCACTAGGCTTTTATTTCAGGTTGGAGCCAGAAACTTTCCCTTTCGCATCACGTTTTTCTCCCCACCCTCAGGGAGATGAGTGGCAGAGACAGCTGGGGACTGCAGCTACTTATGTCGAATTCTGAGGGTGTAGGAAAATTTTAAAGGCCATCTCCCAAACTCATTTTCTTTTATAAACAGATGCTGTTAAATAGATTTAGGCCCTAAATTTAGAATATGGGGAGTGGGATATAGGGGTATGCAAGATCCAATTTTCATGACACTATAGGGAACAGAAATTTAAATAAACCAAGCAAAACAGTGTTTGTGTAGTATAAACCTACCACTAGTAATAATAATTCCAGCCTAGCTCTTATATAGCACTACAGTGTTAGGAACCCAAACACAGCTGCCTTGTGCTAGGGCATGAGAACCCGGACGTGAAACTGACCAGTCTCATTTCACTGCCCATACTGAATGAAATGAGACATTACAGCATCCATGATGAAAAGCAAATTAAATTGTTGAAATTATTTCTTCTAATCTGTGTTGCCTTAAATCCATTTTACCATCTTTAATTTTTTTTTTTTAAACCTTGGCAGATTATTTTGTCTTTAAAGCTGAGTACTGTATTGCCAGCCCCAAATATTCCTAATCACGACTC
Organism: Mauremys mutica; assembly: GCF_020497125.1. NCBI lineage: Eukaryota > Metazoa > Chordata > Testudines > Geoemydidae > Mauremys > Mauremys mutica. The sequence goes on from NC_059079.1 coordinate 55,341,173, forward strand.
AGGCCCCCCAAAATAATGAAAATTCATTTTAAAATCTCATGATTTAAAAAAAAATTGTGTGTGGGGGGGTTGGGTTTTGTCTGCGGGCATCTGGCATTTTTAGTTCCCACTTGGGTCACATTTTCAGACATTTTCTGTGCAACCATGAGGGCTAGGTGCTGACTTTTTAAATTATGAACGCTGAGATTCTCACAGACATCTGACTCCAGGGGATGGTGCTTTAGGTAAAAACATCAAATACCACAAGATTCATGTTAAAATAACAAGAGTCCACAACACTGCATGTGGAGAAAAGGACCGTTTGATATGCTTTTCTAATACACCCATCAATATAGGGGCTCTGGTACTTACCAATAAAAGTAAGAATGTGGCTTGGTCATCAGAATGCAGTTTATCATCATACTGACCCATACTAACAAACATAGGTTAAAGCCACTACATTAATACTCTTGCTAGCTAGAAATATCACCTCCAGCAAACCTATCTATGTTCATGGATTCCAAGACCAGATGCAACCATTGTGATAATCTAATCCCATGGTTTTCAACCTTTTTTCATTTGTGGACCCCTAAAAAATTTCACATGGAGGTGCAGCCCCCTTTGGAAATCTTAGACATGGTCTGCGGACCCCCGGGGGTCCATGGACCACAGATTGAAAACATTGTCAAGACAACAGAATTCTGTTTTAAGGACCAAGGACCAAGTCCAGTACAGCCTGTAAGCATGTGAATAATCTGTTCCCTGACTGTGTAAGTGTGTGATTAGAGTGAGGTTTTCAGGAGTACCTGGAATTAGTTCAAAATTTGCTTTCCATGATTATTCTGCATTAAATCACATATAATTTGCTGCTTCCTTGAACATTTCCCCCAGTGAATTCATGCACTAGAATATCTGCAAAAGGGAACACAAAACAAATGCAAACGTAATGGCTGTAAATGCATTTTTGGGAGAGAACATGCTAGGAAATTGGATTTGGGGAGAATATTTGCCCAAGCTTTGCCTATCTGTCCAGATGATCTCTTCTGTCAGAGCCAGAAAATACTGAACTACCTAAATCAGACACATGCATAAAAGCAACAGCTCCATCTTGCAAGGACATAGTTAGTTCTGCTGATGTTCTAATGCCAAAGCAGCTCAGACAGGTCTTAAATGACATGCCTGCAAGCAGTTACATTCTGTCTCTACTGACTTGAGTGGAGCTCAGGAAGGGGTGAGATTTCCTTCCTACCTTTGAAAGCAGCAGACATGTTTTCCACTGAAATTCTTTGTTTGGTGCTTTAGGAGACACAGAAGGATATGTGGTCCTACCCGAGTAATTTCAAACCGACACAGACAACACAGATCAGACATGCTGGGAGATATAGAGGGAGGTTCAAGTGTTGCTCTTTTCCTTGGTATTGAGCGGGCAACAGTGTTACTGAACTGGACGACTGTTAGCTGGCTTTGTGGGAGAGGAGAGTTCTAAGTCGGCGTTTGAATCAAGGGAAGGAAAGTCCTTCCTGAACAGCAAGCAACACAGAGGGAGTTCCAGGCCTAAAGGGCTGTGTGAAAGGAAGATGAGAGGTGTGGTGTGGTTCATTGGCAATGTGGCACAGTCCTTGAAGACTGAATGAGGAACTTAGACTTGGTGAAGAAGGCTACAGGAAGTTTGTGCAAGGACTTGGAGGATGGCAACAAGGTCAGAACAGTGGACATAGAGGAAGATAATTGTGGGGTATAGCTACACTGCAATGTAAGCCCAGGGTTCGAGTTCAGGCTTAAGCCTAATCCCCCTTTCCATCTACACACAAAGTGCACTAAACTGTGGCTCAGGACCAAGGACCCAGAGTTCAAGCCCTATTGCTTTGCAGTGTAGACACAACCCCATTGAACTTGTGCTCTGGGAGTCTGCCAAAAGTATCCCACAATCCCATGAGCTGACTTTCTTGGTCCTCTGAACAGTCAAGTTTGGTGGACAGTCAAGTTTTCACTGCACCATGAACAAAGGGCTAGAGCAGCCACATTTTGGGAGGGCACTAGGAAGTCTGGGATGGGGTGGTTGGACTTGGACCCGCATAATGAAGCCTAGATGCTGCAGCCTCAGTTTGGGACCCAGGTTTCAACAATTCCTAACTTGGGGTTACAAATAAGCAAAGACACTCAAGCCCTAGGTTAACAAACCCAGGATCTGCTAACAGGAGGTCTACTAACCCTGGACTTATATTGCAGTATATGGGGTATGTCTACATTGCAATGTAAACCCAGGGTTAGTGGGACTCAAGTCAGTGGACTCTGCATTAGAGAACTCAGGGCTTGAGCGTCTACACTGATTGTTAACCCTACATTAACCTGGGTTCAAACTGGGGCTCTGGCATCCTCACTGCAGCACGCAGACCCAAGTCAAGCCAACCATATCCCAGATTCCCTAGTGCCATCGCACAATGTGGCCACTCTAGCCTTTGGCTGTGGTGCACTGTGGGAAAACTTGACTGTCCACCCCTTGTGTGGCGGGAAGTTTGAACAGCCTGCTAAGCAGTCACTTTGGTCAGTGCGTTCCCAGCTACCGGAGTCAGCAACACAGAGGAGGCACCTTTTGAAGAACTTCTCATGTTTGCACTTGTACTCCTGTGTCAGGAAATGGGTAGAGCTTCTGTGAGACGTTGGTGGACATTTCAGCAGCGTTTTCTGACCCACCGAAGGCACCTGACAAAACTTGTGATGGAGCAGGAAGACGACACAGACATGGCAGATGCAAATTGGCTGAAGCTGCTGATGGCATTCATTACAGCCGCTGGTAACTTGGGCTTCTGGAGCAGGGCCACAAGCTCAGCCTGGTGGGGTCACAGCATCATGCAGACCTGGGATGACCAGCAAGGGGGCCAGAAGAAGAAATATGAAGTAAGCTACGTTTCTGGTGCTTTGTGAGCAGTTTGCTGTGACATTCCTCCATAAAGACACATGAATGAGGGTGGCCATTCTGATCCAGAAGCAAGTTGCTATACCCGTCTGGAAGCAGGCTACCCCAGACTGCTACAGGTCCATTGCCAAGCAATTAGGTGTTGGAAAGTCGACTGTGGATAAAGTGGTGGTGGAGGTTTCTGAGTCAGTCAGGAGTGTGGTTTACCTCAAGGTGGCAGCCATATGTAATATTGCTGAAGTAATTGCCGGCTATGAGAGAATGGGGTTTCCAAATTTTGGATGGACGTCAGGGGAGAAAGCTGGAAAATGGGGAGGACCCAAGAGGGGAGGATAATCTAGATGAGGGAGGAACAAAGTCTGGACAAGAGTGGAACAAATACACCAGACCACCTGAAAGTGGCTTTGGGAGTTGTCTTTGATTCAGTGCCAGATGATCTCTAAAGCCAAATTCCTCTGGCATCCCACACTGAGTACTCAAGCAAACAAACTTCTAACACGGATACAGTGAGATCAACAGAGAGACTCAATTTCAGTAATTACGTCCAGTCTAGGAAATAGCAGCCATTCCCCTCTCCTGCTCTGCAACTGGGCAAACCAGAGAGGAGACCCCGAGAAATGAATCACTTTGTGAAATGCTTTTCCATCCGGATGCACCTCTGGGAAATCAACTCTCAGACTGAAAAATAACGGATCATTTTGTAAATTGAGGGCCTAAATTAAGGCAGCTAGTCCTGCATCTCAGTGCTCAGATTGGCACTTGGGCACCCCAGTCTGATAATTTCAACTGATCTGAGTGCTCAGGGTCAGGATTGGGTGCCCTAATTTAAACCCGAGGTTTGACACTTGGGCTGTTTTCCCCCCAGAATCCAGTCCTATTTTGCGTGGGATCCCAACACCCTCCCCTTCAGTTAAAGCACATGAGAGACTGAAAACAGCAGCTCACTGCGGATTCTGCTTTGCTTCCTGCAAGCAGCACCTGCTTAGAGGACTAACATTTGTATCGGGTTAAAATAATGCTGTTTAGCAGGTGGCAGTTTATTTGCTCAGATATTTCCTGATATGCTCAAGAGCACTAAGTTGTGGGGAGTTGTTTGAAAGGAGAAAGTGCTTCAAAGAGCTGGTCAAGATGTTGTCTCACCTTCCACTGAAGGTGCAGAGCTTCCATTCACCAAAGTGGGGCAAAGCATCAGGGTTCTGTCTGAATCCTCGCTAAGCTTGGATGACCAGGTAGCATCAGTTTCACAGCACTCCATGCATTTGTCACCTCCAGGCTGGGTTGCTGTAACTGAAGCTGAATGTGAAGACGATGCACACGCATGAATGTGGCTTCACCTTCACCATGGCTTAGGCCACAAAAAGTGAGCACATCAGGTGTGTGCTCAAGTCCCTCCACTGGCTCCCAGTCAGTTTATGATGCCAATTTAAGACCCTGATCCTAGTTTTCAGAGCAACGAATGGCTCAACCCCCAACTACCTCAAAGACTGGATTTTGATCTAGGAACCCCCTTGACAGCTGCACTCCCCCGGGCCAATGCAGATCACAAAGCCTAGGTTGAAGCAAGTGAGAGCTGGGGACAACACATTCTCTTACGAAGGCATCCAGCTGTGGCACAGAGTCCCGGAGGTGATCAGGCCAGAGCCTGACCATCTTCAGGAAATGTTGCAAAGCTGTCCTCTTGGAGGAAGCCTTTCCGCCACCATCAGTGATGCTCACAGTTCAAATACCCCATTTATTTCCAACCCCCTTTTTACCCCCCAAAAAGCCTACCCTAAAGGAGCAGCTTAACACCAAAAAGGGAGATATTCCAGAGACCCATTAGGGACTTAGTATTGATTTTAGGTGAGGGACTCTCATGCTATAGTGATGGGTGGCAGGATAAAATCTTAAGACAGACAGACACATGAAATGCTCTAAGTGGAAACAGTGGGATTCTAGGACTGAGTTTTGGTTCAAGCAGTATCATTAAATACTCCATTAACTCACTGTACAGAACATGCTGCTGGGGAGCTTTAGCAAGGTCGAAACTGGAACAAAACCCAAAGGAAATGGAGCAGTGTCAGTGTCATCTTGGGAAGAAAACTCCCAGGATTGTAGGGCAAAGGGAGCAAAGAAACTTTAAATTAGGTGGTTGGGGGCTGTTTGTATTAGATTTAGAAGGTGCCAAGTGAAGCCAGGAAACCAGCTTGAAACTCAGCAACAAGGCTGCTGACTGATAAGGAGCCCAGCTGGATTTTCTCTTTCGAGGAGTGTGGCTCAGCCTTGCAGAGGAAATTCCCTCATCATTAGCTCTTCCATTATTATGGTTGGACCCAGACCAGATTTTGCAGAGTGATCCACAGAGATGGGCCCAAGTCAGAACCTTCAATCTGAAACCCAACGAACCATAGTGGTTTGAATGGAATGGAACCTGGATCTGAACCAGCTTTGGATTAGGTTTTGCCAGCCTGAAATCTTGCCAGCCACCACTGCCAACGTCTCCATGGGAACTGAATACGCACACACTGGAACAGAAGGGCCAGTTCGGCATAGCCGTGAGGTTAAACTTGCCCCTTTTTGCCACCTCATCGGTACTTACTGCTAGCATTTGGCAACAAGCTATTTTGGAAGAGCTTTTCCCTTACAGACCCCAATTCAGCAGCTCCTCCAGTGAACTCTGTGTGTGGAGTAGGACCGCAGACCGAGGCCCATAGGAAGGGAACGCACTGAAAAGTCCTATAAGAAAATACGATCAGAATACCTGCAGGTCTGTCTACGCTTCACGCATAGGGGGTGATTGTTAACTCAAAGAGACATACCCACCCTAGCTCGGTTTGAGCTACCACGCTAAACCAGCCGTGCAGCCACACTGCCCCAAGTACATAGCTAGGTGGGATCGTACTCAGGGCAGCTAGTGCCTCCTGCCACTCACACCACCCCAGCTACACTTTATTTTTAGTGCACTAGCGTAGGTCTGGGTCCTTGAGCTAGAATTTGTATCTCCAACTGGCAGTGTAGATATCCCCTGGGAAGTTGCCAATTAGCCTCCTTAATGACATTCATGTTTCTGGCAAAGACTTTCCAGGAAGTTTGCAGAAAGAAGGTAAGTTAAGACTTAGTTCCTTCAACACATCACAGAATATTTCAGCACATCTTTCATTTGAGTCAGGGACCTGTGAGCTGGTTCCTGGGCCAGCATCGCCCTGGTGCAGGAGGCTTAGAAGGTTCTCTTTGCATTGGTCCCAGATGGAGGTGATTGTCGGGGACTTTGGGATCGTGGTGGTGCCTCGGGACGGCACAGACACAGACCGGATTATGAACCATTCCTCAATACTCCGCAAGTACAAAGTAAGTGACTTTGCACAACACAGACATTCCCTGCATCATGACTGGGCCTGGGTCCGCTTGGCCTGGCTCTGCCTTCCGCCCCCGGTTTCTTACTGTGCCATGATGCCATTGCGGGGCAGGTCAATGGGCAGGGTGAGCTGGCTGCACAGTGGCAGCTATGAAGCTTTACTGCTGCACCACTTCCATAAAGCAGCACCAATACCTGTAAGTGCTCCCAGCCTCTGCATTCAGGGAGACATTCATCCCTGTGCACAGGACTAGCATGAGGCCTGTGTGTCACTTACGTCTTCAGTGCTCATAGGCCTTGTTCCAGACCTCAGTGACTGGGATGGAGAACCCAGAAGCCCTCAAACCATCCCCAAGGAAGTGCCCAGCTGCCCATGTCACCTCTGGGCACTAGTGTTCCTCACGGCCAGAGAGCCCCGACATGCTGGGTGCACAAGCCATGAGGAGCAGAGGGCTGAGGTCAGTCATGTTCATTTGCTCTTCTCGTTTTCGCCACAGAACAACATCCTGGTTGTGAAGGATGACGTGAACCACCCAATGTCTGTCGTCAGTTCAACTAAAAGCAGGTGCGTGACTCAAAGGGCCTCCTGCTGCAGGGTACAGAGACCCGACCTGCCCTCAATTCCCACTGCGAGGCATCTCATCTCCCACCCAGTGGATCCAAGAATTGCCCACAATCCACCACAAATATTTCCCCATCTATCTAGGTACTTACATAGCCCCATTTCAATAGTATCTGAGTACCTCATAATCATGGCTCCATCGTGTGAGGGAGGGAAGTGGTCTGATCCCCTGGTTACAGACGGGGAAGTGAGGTACGGAGCGATTAAGTGACAGGAAGTCAGTGATGGAACAGGGAATTGAACCCGTGTCTCCTGAATCCAGTGCCTTAACCACTGAGCCGTCCTCCCTCTGCAGCCTTGTCCCATCCACTTGCATTGATCTCACACACGTTCAGACCAATGGCTCCTTTGGCTAAAATGTTACCATGTGCATACGTGTGAGAGACAGTGACCCTCGTAAATGCACCTTCCCTGTGGAGCTGTGACCAGCTCCTCCATGGACTAAGCCCACATGAAGCCTGATTTGAACCTTATCCAAACAGCTGCTTCCTATTGGGGAAGAGAAAACAGGCTGGGGCAACGTGGGGCGGGGAACTGGCAAGCACTAAGTCCCTCTGTTCTCTTGCCCTCCCAGACTGGCCCTGCAGCACGGGGATGGACACGTTGTGGATTACCTGTCTCAGCCCGTCATTGACTACATCCTCAAGAGCCAGCTGTATATCAACGCCTCTGGTTAAAGCCTGAGGCGCTGCAGCAAGGCAGCCCCACTGCTCCACTTCCCTCCAGCTCTCCATCACACTTCTCGCTCTCTGTGTGTCTGTCTCTCTCTCTCTCACAGCCTCCGGCGCGTCCGCCTGTCTCACTCACTGACTCTAGCGCTCCATAGTGCAGGAATCTCCAGGGAGCTGTGGCAAACCCCCAATGGTACACAGCTCGGCAATCTGCTTTGGAGAACCCTTCCCCTTCATACACCGGGGAGCAGGGGGTACGGTAAATAGAGATGTACCCAGCATGCTTTAGGGAGGTGGCTCTGGTGTCCACCTTCCCAGCATGCCCTAGGGAAGTGACCCTGGTGTTCATCTTCCCAGCATGCTCCAGGAACAGGGGCTCAGTCTTTTCCCATCTTACGGCACTTAAGCTAAATAAAACACGGTGGATCTTTTTATTAATAGTTTTAGTGTGAGCCCCTTGGCCTCGCGACATGATGCACTATATCTGTGCTTGGCAATGGGAGATCCTAACCCACTTGGCTCAATGCCCAGACTTGGGCTAGGCTGAGAGCGCTGCTCAGGCCACTTATGGGACAGTTTAGCTTTGAAGTAAAAAAGAACTGTGAAAATTCTGAAATGGTTTTCTGAGCTAAGGCTTGGGGGGTGGGGGCAGCGGGGGAAGCACACCTCAGCCTGGCAGCAATTGCTTCTGCTGTAGATAATTATTCATTTGGAGGGGCCTCCTTTAATCTTCACTTGACATGAACCTGGTCACTCCAGGATGTCCCTTAAGTGGTCATGCTGTATTTGAGTCTCAGATGGCGGGTACCTGACACTGATCCTAGAAAGGAACCTGTCATACCAGACTTGATCACAGGAACTCAAAAGCAAATGGCAGCTGAAGGCCGTGCTTCTCTCAAGCCCAACCATTAGGTTTTGTAGCATCACAACATGGCAGGATCGGTCCATGGGATGCTGACAGGGGGAGAGGCTCTGTAACCTGATATTTACCAAAAGTCAATAAGCGTCTTTCTGATCAACAGGCAGCATATCCTGCTGTGCATGGAGGCACAGAGGTCTCAGTGAGGTTACAGGGGATTACAATGATATGTCAAAAGGGGCTGATGAATTCATTAGCAGGGAGGGGGCTGCCATCATAGCTAACCCCTGAGCAAACTTGCCTTACGCAGATGCAGATGGGTAGAGCATAGCGCTCAGGGATGTCATTTGATCTATAGGCACAAGCTGCTCCCTTCATACTCAACCCCTGGGATCTACTTGCTGGCACCTCCCTGGTTAGTATGGTCTCCACTCCTGCCTGCCTCCCTTCCCTCTCAGAGTGTGGGGTTCAAGCTGCCCGTGAGGAGTCTGTTAAACGCAGGCTATTCACCCTGCGAGCTCTGCAACTTGCACCTTCCCCCGTCTCCCGCATGCCTCTCTTGGGACAAACCACTCTTGTGCTTTGCTGTCCGGGGCTGCGGTTGTAGCACATTGGGCCAAATGCCGGCAAGGGGAACAGATGCAAGGGGGACCTACACTGGCCAAGCAATGCTGAGATGGGTTGGAAAGAGCAGGGATGTTTAAGAGGCACAAAGGCCCCATACTGGCCCCGGCAAGCAGGCTGCAGTGCTGGGTACCACTGACTCGCAGAGGGCTCCCAGCCCTGTGACAGTGCATGCGCTGGAGTTATTGCATCCTTAGAGAGGAAGGCAAAGCCCAGCTTTAGGGTTTGTCCTTCTGCTTTTCCAATTAGCCCTTTTACTTGGAGTTTAGCTGCTTGTCTTTAGTTCTCAGACACCTGCCATTACTTCCCTGTTATGCTTGTGCTAACCTGGGCTGTTTCAACCCGATTGCATTCCTGTAAGAAGGCACTGTAGCTATTCTGCGCGGGGTTCTCTGCATTCCCATCCAGGTGCCATGAAAAGCAGGAGGGCACTAGAATCCCACCAAGGGAACTTGCTGCTTGTGCCCCTCAGAGGGCTGTGATCCCCCCCAGGGAGAGGGAGCATTTCAGGAAAGGACCTTAAAGCAAAAGCCCTTAAAGGGTTGCAATGAAGCACAACCTGCTCCAGTGGAAGCTTCAAAGAGAAGACGCTGCACTAGATTTGGTGACCCGGTGCTCCACACGGCCACCTTGCTTGCTGTGAACTCACTATGGCCTGTTACCAAGAGAAGCCAGAGTCCAGGAAGGCGTCTCTGTCATGGCAAACTGCTGCTGTCAGCCCTTCAGCCAGAAAAACATATGTAGCATTTGTAAATTCACTGCAGTTTATCGTGCTTTATAAGACGTCAATGATCAGTCCTCAGAGGTAGGTATTGTCACCCCATTTCACAGAGGGAAAATCAGAAGTCCAGAGGTTAAGTGATTTGCCCAAAGCCCAGAAAAAAATCAGTGTCAGAGCAGGGATTAGAACCCAGGAATCCCTAGGCCACTGCTCAGACCACTAGCCCATTCCTGTCCTATTGGAAAGGCAACAGGATCATCAGTGGTACCACCAGCAAGATTTCTCTTCCCAGGCTTTACCCCCACCTGGAAATGTTAGTTCAGGAATTGTCACTGTTGCACTGAAGTTTCCCATGACAAGCAGAAAGGTAGGAAAGGGAGTGGGGAGATTGGACTGGTTTTGCCAGACTCCGATTTCTCTGCTCTTCCTGCCACTCATGGCACCAACGTGTATGTCCAGGTGGGCACCAAGTCAACTCAGAATCCATGAGGGCTGATGGGAGCAGGTAGGAAACGTGTATAGTCACCTGTTCTTCAGGGATGTCTCCATCTGGAGTTCCTGCTGCTAGCACCCACTGCTCTACATACTAGCCTGGGGGAACCTGGAATGAGCAGCCTTCCTGGGGGCCCCTGCTCACACACACTGCAGGTGGATATAAGGGGCACGGTCATTTTGTGGGGGAGGGAGGGGAAGAGTTCTCTATCTATACAACGTCCGTAGCTAAGCTCTTCTAGACAAACTGTTCTTACTACCCTGGGTGGGTGAAGCTTTTCATGAGCTCGGACTCACACACAAGCTATTTCAGAGAATAGCAACGGCTACTTGCCAGAACCTACTGCACTTCTCCACTCCAAGCTGGAGGAGATAAAGCAATCAATGTCTAGAATGAGCCACCAAGACACAGCAAGGGAATAAACTCAGAGAGAAGAGGCTTGCCCCTGAAGTGGGAGGTAGGACAATTGCTCTTAACTGAGGGAAGATGGAGAAAGGAAATAAAAAGGAATTAAGAAAGTGTTTATAAGAGTCAAAAAGCTCTCGATCCCCCCGCTCCTTCAGGTGACCAAAGGGTGTGAGATAGGAAGCAGGCCAGTTTTCGATCTCATCCAGTTTAGGACGGCATGCCTTAGAAACATAGCATTGTGGTATGGATGATGAATATACTATGTCTTACTAGTCTTATCTATGCCTTCATTTATCTGCTCAGTAAAACTCATGGTACGGGGGGGATGGGGGTGTAGCATATCTTTGGAGTGGACTGTCGAACTGTTGGGATCAGTTTGGATTTGATCCTGGGGTTGGCGCGAGCAGTCGCGCTTCCATCTCTAACCCATGCAACAAGGGTTGGCAAGGAAGGGGGTTTTTTTCAGTGTATGAGGGGGAAAGAGGGTGGGATGGTCCTTGAATCTGCAATTTTAATAACACAGTTTTGCTTTATTGAAATGAATAAAAAAAGTTTTAAAAGAAAAAAAAAAAACCTCAATGGGTTGAAGTTGCCATGTTGCCAATTGCATCTTCGTGAAAGAGTTTGGAGTTGGATTTCTGTTGCTAAAAGTGGTCGACAAAAAAAAAAACCCAAAACAAAAAACCCCCACCCCTTTATCAGCAAAGTGTTTAAATTATGTAATAAAAAATGATGCTATTAGACTGTAGTGTTTCACTGCTGCTTCAGCTAGGGAAGTGTCCTGCTCCTCTTTGTGACAGCTGGATGGCTGTCTTTGAGAACAAGGAGAATACTTTGCACTTATAGCCACTTTCATCAGGGAGGCAGCGTGGTCTAATGCTGCAGTTTGGAATGGAGGTCCTTGGCCCTTGGATCACACATGTTCTGTAGGGAGCTGGCAGGTCACATGGTGTTGGCTCCGCCTCCTTCTAAAGTTATCAAAATTCACCCATTGCAAAGAAGAGCCTGGAGGCCTGTAAAAGCAGCTGCAAACAAGGGAGAAGGGCCAGACCAGCAGCTGCTGCTACATAAGGCAGAGGAGGAGAAGATGGCCTCAGCCAGAGCCATCAGGAGAGAAACTTAATGCTCCTCTATTACTACTTTTCCTCAAAAGGAAAGGCCAAAGCTGCTGGGGGACACTGTACGATCACGAATGGGAGGGAAGGTCTCCATGGGACACTTCTTCTAGTGAAGCCTGGTTCCCCCCCATGAAAGTCTGAGAACCTAGAGGGTAGAGAAGAGGACTGAGAGTCAGGACTCCAGGGTTCTATTCCCCTGGGAAGGTCACTCAACCACTCCATTCCTCACTTTCTCCATCTGTGAAACAAGGATAATGGTCATTACCAATCACTGTACAGCACTCTGAGAAGACGCACACTAAAAAATATCATCATCATCTCAATATCTCAGCCTTCTCTAGCCACTAATCCACGCTGCCGCCTCCTTTCCCCAACAGTCAGTTCACCTCTTCTAGACACAGTGAAACCTATCTCCAAAAGGCGAGCAGGAAGAAAGAAAGAAACAGCAACATCCAGCCACAAGGATTTGTTGTTTATTGACTTTTTTTTTTCCAAGTAAAAAGTGCACTCAAGCAAAAACACAAAACAAAAAAAGTCAGCTCCATAACCTCTGTCCTGTGCAGTGGGAGAAATCGCAGAACAAGCCAGAGGTTAGTGTGTTTCACTATAAATAGAAATATACCATAGATGATTATTTAACATATAATATTCAAACAAGGAGGTGGCACTTTATCAGAGAAGCGGACAACTGAGGGGTGAGTTTAACCCCAGAAAGTGACCACCTCCTCTGGGGCACGGTTGAGATTGCTGATCCTGCCACACTATGTGGGGCACAAGAGAGGTAACAAGGATCCAACAGAGCCATTCTACAGTGGTCAGAAGGGCCAGGGGACTGTCTCCACTGAGACAGAGGAACAAAATGGAATTGGACCTACAGGAAACCCATCGGTGGTAGAGATTTGCCTCCAGTTCCTCCAGTTTTAGAGAATGATTGATTAAGAATCAGTCACAATTCCTCTGACGCAAGGCTGCTCTATGTAAAACATTGAACATTGTCTGTTGGGAGGCAGCACCAAACTTCTTCCAAACTGGAAGTGGAGACACATCTGGTTACCTTTACGGTGTTTGGGGGGTTTAATAGGGCAATCAGTATGCTAACACTGTGAAGGGTAAGCTGGGCTCTTGGGTGCCAGTAATTTTGGCCAAGGTCAACAGGACAACACCCCCATTATTACGGAAAGCGCCAGGGGATCTTTGATGTCCATGCAGAGAAGACAAGAATTTGCTTTTCGAAGTCTCATCTGAAAGACGCACAGTAAACTGCATGGTACTTGATTGCCCTCAGAAGGATGAAGGGCTGAGTCATCCCTCCTGGGGCTTGCACCTCTGCTTTCAGTGCGCCTAGATACTGCAAGCCTGAGCTTTTGATCACGAAGACATCCCCTCCGGTTAATCCCTTGAGAACCCGCCTGAATGAAAAGCCCAGGATGAGAAGGGGGAGGAGACAGGGGGGTGAAATTTTCCCCAGGAGCTGGGTGTGCTGGTAGGAAGGACTTTCCAGCTGAGGGCCCCTTCAACAGTCTAAGGAGTTACTGACCATCCTCCCACCCCCTTCGGCGTGATCATTTTTAAACCATCAAAAATAAATCCCTTCCCTTTGACTAAACAGGAATTTAGTCACCTTGCTAAGATACACTGGGGAAGACCTACACTTTAATGAATGGGTCCTCCCCCTGCACAAGTCTAAAGCACAAAACAGATGTACAGGCAGTGCTAGTGTCAGTGTCGAGACTGGAAAGGCAGTGAGGACAGTGCCGCAGTAGGGAACCCCGACCTCCCTGGTCCTGCACCCGTCCCTGTCATTTGCTGGGTTCGGAAAGGATTGCTGGTGAGAAAGGGTCTTGCAATACACCAAGGGGAACCAATGCTACGTTGGGTGGTGAAAGGCAATGAGAGAGGTGCTGGCATTGGAGGAGAGTGGCAAGTTCTGCTGGCTGTGCCCAAGCGTCAGGACCTTGGTAGGGACAGGGAGATCCACAGGAGTCAGAGTTCAGCTTCTATAAGACATTCGTTTGGCGACTCTCCAGAAGCTGAACCGGGTGCCGCTGCCTCCTCAGGCCATACTCTAGGGATGGGCTCCTACTAGCTATGGCTCTTCTTGGCCAGCAGCTTCTTCATGCAGCAGGATCTCTCCTTCCTTCCTCCTGCACTCCAGGGACGGATAGCAGAGTATCAGGCTTTCCCGGCTCAGGGGCACCTTGTGGTGATGTTGGCATCAAAACGCAATGTCGTGAGGCAAACGTCAGCACATTGCCACACCAAGTCTGACCAGCTGCACCCAAAGGGCCTGTGTTCAGCTCAGCAGAGCCAAAGGCAGCTGGTCCTGGCAGGCTTGGCTTCCCCATCCCCCACGACCCATCAGGCCATGGCCTAGTATCCACAGCCTGAGAGACCCAGTCCAGAGAGTCTTCCTAAAGGTCTCAAGGTTTTTCAATGGAATTTGTGTTGTAGCACCCTGGGGGGAGGTTGTTGCGGATCTCCTCCAGGTTCCTAATGTCTGCCAGGATCTCATTAATGCTTCTCTCTAGAGTCTGAACCCGGAGCCTCTGCAGACTGGCTGTTTTCTCCAGTTCGGCCATCTGCTCTTTCAACTGGCTGTTCTTTGTCCTGGCCTGGCTGAGGTTGAGTTCGAGCAATCTCAGCGCCTGCTCATCCACAGGGCCAGGCTGGTCTATTTCCAAGGAGGAAAATAAAGAAAAGGAAACAATAAACAGATGCTGGGAACTGGATCTTTCTAAGTACATACCCCTTAGCCCCATGCCTCAGCTGCAGTTATCCATGGTGCTCAACCTGCCTAGGCCAAATGGCTTTGAAAAAAAGCGTGACAAAGACTCAGATTGGAGGACACAGCACAAAACAGGAGAGAAAGAGGAAGCTGGGAAATACTTGGAATTCATTTCTTTACACTTGTGTGAAGTTCTTCACAACCTCAGCTCAGAGAGGTTACATTTCTGAGATCAGTACTTGACAGGCAATCAACTATTAAATTCCTCCAGGCTGGTGTGGGGTGGAGGAAAGTTTGGATCTGAAATCAACAACATCCCAAGCAATGAGGCACAGTCACGGGTAGAGAAGAAAGCTGGTCTCGTGGTGAAGGCATTGGACTGGGACTCAGGAGATCAGGATTCAATTCCTGGCTCTGCCACACAGCCCAGGGGGGAAGCATTCATACCGCTCTTTGTCTATGGCTATGAGGGGCAATTCCCTTTCTCGTGCACATACACTCATGGCAGCTCAATGAGAGCTAGTGAGAGTGTAAATTGCTGTGTAGCCACGGCAGCACCAGTGGATACATACTCAGCACGACTCCGCTACCGCAGCTACACTGCTATTTTCACTCACACTCACTCATCAAGCTACTGCGAGTATGGGACATGGGCAGGGAACTACACCCTTAGCTCATAGTGGAGATATCTCATCCCCATTTTATAAATGGATAACCAAGGCCAATATTTCCCATCTCACACCCTTTGTCTTAAATTAGAAGCAAGGCAGAAATTACCTCTCAACATGTGCTTGTCCAGCATGTAGTGCAATGGGGGCCTCCGGACACTACCATGACACAAAGAATGAAGAAGGTGCTTATACACTTACCCATCAGATGTAGAAAGTCTTCCAGGGCACGCAGTGTCTCTTGGACAGCAGCCTCAGCAGTACGGGCACCGGCATGGGCACCCTGCGCCTCCTGACCAGTCTGAGAGAGGCAAGAACAAGGCAGTAAGGGCATGTGTCACCCAAACAGGTTTGCAGTTGCTTTAAAGGCAAGGGATGAGAACTCACTTTCTGTGCAGCGGTGGCATCCATGTCGACCTCCAGAGCCTTCCTCGTGAGCTCCCTTTCTGCTTCTCTGGCCTCGTTCAGTAAAGTTATGACTCCTTTCTCCAGTGCCAGGACCCCATCTGCTGTCCTGTTGGCTTCCAAGTTCAACCGCCTTATCTCCTAAGAAAGCAAAGGCAGTAAGAGTAGGAGATATTGGAGAGGCAAGAAGGCCCAACAAGGATTCATTCAAGAGAGAAATATTGGCAACACCCACTTGAAAGGACAGACTAGTGGCTTGATTTTCAGATGTGCTACGGACCTGCAACCGTCACCGATTTCAGCACGGGGCTGCTAGTCCTTAGCGCCTCTGAAAATCAGACCAGATATGAATAGGCAGAAAGATGACCCAGTTCATGGAAACATGGGCCCATCAGGCCCAAGTTATATCAGATTCATCCACTTGCATCAACATCATGTTCTTTTCCCAGCTAGTTTTATTTCCCTTCTGCAGAGCTTTACTCTGCTTTGCAGCCACTCCCTGAACTCACCCTCTCAGACACATCAATGACATGGAATTACTGTGTGCGACTTCGGGCACACCTACGCTGCAGCTGTGAGGTGCGATTCCCAGCTGGGGTAGACGTACACGCACCAGTTCTCATCGAGCTAGCACACTAACAGCAGCAGTGCAGCCACAGTGCCCGAGTACAATCCCGTCCCACCTTGTCGCTATGTACTCGGGGGGCTAGCTGAGCTAGGAATTACGCCTCCCACCTGCAGTCTCACTGATGCCAGGCCAGTGTCACAAAACCTTCCGGTCTGCACGTGGGGCTTAGACTATGCATATCATTTATCAGGACACACTGACATGATACATTCAAGTAACTCACACTCTTTATGTTGACCGAGAGCTGAACAGGACTTCGGGTTAGTGTCTAACCCAGGAAGATGACTGCTTCTCAGTAACCCTTCTCCGTTTTCCTCTGTCACTCCCCATCCTTACCCCTGCCAGTCCCCCAATGCTCCGATTATCAAAGAACCCAGACTTCCCTTTACCTGCTGGATACCACCAGTGATCTCCTTTGCCTCCCCAGCCATGCTTCTGGCTGTCTTTGCATCTGTAGCAGCACTGCCCAGGGCGCCTTCTGCTCGTCCAGTCTTATCATTGGCATTCGTGACCATATTGCTGATGAGAGGGAGTCTTCTCATGGCTTCCTCAGCTTCTCTTCTCCTACCATCTACCTGCAGGTGAAACCCTAAAATGGAAAAAATACACAGCACCATCAGATCCCAGAGGGTAGAGGGCATTCCTCAGAGTCAGGGATGGGCTTCATTGATGGAGGAACAAATGAGAGACTACTGGAAGCAGAATCCCGCTCTCAGCCTAGGAAAGACTGGCACCTCTGGAGCTGCTTATTCCATGGAAGAATGTCCACAGTCAGAGAATGGGGAAACGGGTGAGTGGGTGTACTCAGGAAGAGAAAGATTCCCAGGAGGTTTGCGCCATTGTCACACAGCTCAGGAACTGTTAAAATGATCTGCCTGGAATGATCCTTTAACCCTTTGATGCTAGGAGCTGGGATTACCTGGCATACATTACATTGCAATGGAACATACTGTGACTATCAGCAGCTGGGGAAACAGCAATGTGGAGCTTTCAGAGCAATCGATTGGAACCAGTGACCGCTGCTGAAGTAAGATGCTTTTGCCATAGACTCACCTCTGAGATTTTTCAAGATGAGTTCAACTTCATAAAAAGTGGCATTGCCAGCACTCAGTGCCTGCTGTGCTCTGCTCTTGGCAAGGTTGGCGCGGGACAACAGCTGACTCGAAGCCTGTAATGAACCGAAGGGACACAAAGAGACAGCAGATCAAGCAGAGAGCACGGGAGGCCCAGCCCTGTTCCCAAAGCTGTCTTTGAGGCAGCTTCATTTCACCCGAGAGGATTAAATTTACAGCTTGCCAGCAAAGGCTCAACGCCCGTCCCAGTCTGAGTCACATGAACAGAATAATGGAGCTGGGATTGCAGTCTGTCTGCTGACCCACCTCCTGCTCTTTAACACAGACAGGATAAAGTAGTGTACAGCTCACAGAGATGGCAGCTCTCTCAGGATACCTACTAACATGGGGGATGATGTCTTACCAGCCTCTTGCTTTCCCCGCTCTGTAACAATTGTTTGATTTCTTCCTCCCAGCTTCTAGTGTTGCTTTGCAGCCGCCTGTATTCTGCCATGTACGTCTCCACCAAGCCCATTAGAGTGTCTGCCTCCTGCCTGAGCCGGTTTGCCTCCTCCTGAGACACCAAGGAAACAAGAGTTTACTTTGATCACAGGTACCCAGCGCCAGTCGCAAGGACTGGTCCCCAGCACTGATTGGCTGCCACAGCGGTATCACTTGGAAACCGGAGCAGGCCTGAAAGGGACGTACATTTAGAAGGGTGACAACATGCCACGCCGCAGGTGGTGAGGCTTTCCATAGGATGATGGGCCACCTAGCAGGAGTAAGAATCCATTACATTCAGCCTCAAGATGGGCAAAGACTCGTCAGCCCCCGTGCTCATGGGAGGAAAGGAGAGGGGGACAGAGTGAGGTGAGAGAAGCGTATCAGTTCCTTCCCAACAGGACACCGGGATGGCAGAGAGGCTGGCAGACTGTGATTTGCATCTACAAAGTGCAGCAAGGTTCTCTGGTGTCTAGCAGACAAGAAATCCTCACCTGGAAGGACCCAGTGTCAATCTTTGAGAAGCGCGACATGGAGCTGAGGAGCACCAGGCTGCCCTGATAGGCCCTGTCTGCATCCAAGGCAGATCTGCTGGCGTCAGTCTCCAGCTCGCTGGCCAGCAATTTGGTTTCATCGTATCTGCCAAAGAAAAAAAAAAAGAAAAGCATCGTAAGCCAGAACACTCCCCTCATGTTTAACAGCCCATGAGACACAGAGACCAGATCCTCCCTGCTGGGTCAGGTCACGGGGCCATTTGCCTCAGATCAGCGAGTCTGCAAGCTGGTCGGTGGCTCCATCTTTGCAAAGCATCATGTACATTTCCCACACTAGAGCAATTCATTTTATTTAACACGGCCTCCCCCACCACGTCAGCCAGGAAATGAAAAGCAGCAGGCCCTCCTGTGTCACACGCTGCTTCAGACCCAGGCTCACACACAGGCCAAGGTTTTCAAAAGGGACAAACAAACTCACGAGACGCCTTAAAGGAGCCTGAATTTCAGAGGTGGGCGCTCAGCTCTTTCTATAAATCAGGCCCCTTTAAGGTGTCTCAAGTTGGGCATTCAAAATCAATAGGCACTTTGCAAATCCTGGTCATCCCACTTTAATATTTCCCTATAGGTCAGTCCCCTCCAGTCCCGAATCACCTGTGCAGCTCTTCTCTGTAGTTCCCTTATTACTATCACTCTGAGGGCTTGTCTACACATAAGCCGCTACAGCTGCAGTGGATCAGTGAAGACGCCCCCCACGTCGACGGGAGAGGTTCTCCGGTTGGCATAGGTAAGTCACCTCCCAAAAGGCGGTAGCTAGGTTGACAGCAGAATTCTCCCATTGACCTAGCGTTGTCTACACCAGGGCATAGGTCGGTTTCATTGCATCACTTGGGGGTTGGATTTTTCACACCCCTGAGCGACATAGTTATACCAGCCTCATTTCCTAGCGTAGATCCAGGCTTAGTATGTCTGAGACTGTCTGAGCCAAACCCATCCCTGGTGGAAATCATTGACACCAATGGATGATTTGCTCAAGGGATGAGTTTGGCCCCACAAATGTGTGTAATACACAAAGGAAATTGTATACCCGCGACAGACACCCCATAAGGAGGGTGGGATTCTTAGAGGCACTTCTTACTATACTCTCTTCTCTCCCCTCCCGCCACCATGGAGACCTATACACACGAGTGCTGTGAACCTACTTTCGCAGCAGCCCTTGCACAGAGCTCGCCAGGATGCCTCCTCCGCTCACAGCTGAGCGCACCAGCTCCAGGGCCTGTCCTGAGTCATCCACCGCTGCCCTGACTGCCTGTTCAATGGCATTTGCTGATTGCACGTGGCTGGAAAACAGAAGGGCTCCCATGAGACATGGGCCTGCAAAGGCTGCCTCACTTCCTCCATCCACTTGTTATTCAGGTGGGTTGTCATCGGAGTTGTAGGCATGTTGGTCCCAGGATATTAGAGAGACAAGGTGGGTGAGGTCATAGGTGGCAAGTTATATGGGCCCGTGATGCCCATGCTCCACCAATATTTAGGAACATGGGCTCAGCTCCATCAATGTTTGGGCTTATTGCACTTTAGGGGACCCCGTGCTAACACCCCAGGCTGCCCTGGACCCCGCATCCCTCTGAAGTGCGGGGCCCAGGGCTGTTGCCCCAGTCCATCCTATGGACAGGACAGCTCTGCTTGGACCCGTTCTGAGGCACCACCAAAAATTATATAAACCTGGCACTCATGGATGAGGTGGTATCTTTTATTAGAGATATATAATACACACACACACACACACACACAGAGTGCGGCTCAAAAGCTTGTGTCTCTCACCAACAGAAGCGAGTCCAATAAAAGATATTACCTCACCCACCTTGTCTCCATCATGAGAGCAGGTCTTTCTGGGAAACCCAACGAGCTAAGAAAGGGAACCACACCCCTGCAGAATATGCGCTTCTTGGCAATAGTGTTTACCCATTGTGCATCTATTACCAGTAGATCTGGACTGGGGGAGAAGCAGTCATGGCCTAGAACGTGCCAGTGGACGCGGCGATCTGCTCACCTGTTTGCTAGTCTGAGAGCTTCTTGGGCCAGCATCAAAAAACTGTTTGACCCGCCAGGGAGGTGTGAAGCTGGAATATTCTGAGGAGAAAGAGAAATGAATTGCACTGTCTCTCTCTCCCTCTTTCTGATTTAATGCTGACAAAAGGGAGGGATTGATAATGACTGGCTGGAGGTAAGAGAGTGCATCACACAGACACAGCTCTACCACAGCGCCCAAAGGAGCCTAGCCAGCCATTCCCGTCTGTATGAACCCCGGTAAAAGAGCAATGCTAATGAACTCCTATCATAGAGCAAGGTGCTGGCCAAAGCTCCCCTGTTACTCTGCACCCACAAAATAATGTGTACTGCACTTGCAGCCTCCCTGTAACAAAACCGAAGCAGCCTATGGAGAAGCAGGACACCTCCTTCCACCCTTAGTCAGGGTACATCGACACAGCCTGGGTCTCAGAGCCCAGGCTGATAGATGGGACCTTGCACCACTGCGCTAAAAAGAGCTGCGTAGACACTGCAGCTCGGGGTGGAGCTCAGGCTTTGGAGCCTAAGGACGGGGAGGTTTCAAAGCCCAAGCTCCAGCCTGAGCCATAACGTCTAGAACGCTATTTTTAGCTTGGTAGCACGAACTGTGCAGGGGAAGATTAGGGAAGAAGGGAGTAGAGGGGGCGGGAGAAGGGCTCGAGGCAGGAGGTTTGGAGAGCTCAGGGAGTCGGCATCGGGTGCTGGGAAAACATCACCATGGAGAGCAAGGGAACAGAAGTAAGCAGAAGAGGATTCCTCTGGCCTCTGCAGCAGTGGCCAGGGATGTCGCTGGTCTGGAGTGTCTGTGCTGAAAGGTCTTGGGGAGAACTTACCAGCCCACTCAGGGTCACTTTGCTTTGCCCCAGGTCCAAATGGGCTCTCTCAATCAGCCTCCTAATGTCCTGCACCTGGGCCTGGTACTGACGCCCCAGCGTCTGCAGCCTCTGCACCGTCACCCTGATGTCGGCCAAGCGGCTCTGGTAGCTGGACTCTTGTCCCTTCATTTTGGACATCCGGCTCTCCAGGGACTTGTCAGAGGCTGACAAGAGAGACCAAGAGAGATTTACTGTGCTGCAGGGGAGCCGCCGGATACGAAACCAGAACTGAGCACAAACAGGCAGACAGCTCAATGGAGAAAAAGACAGTTCTGACACGCTACAGTCGGGGGGGGGGAGGGGCTGTCCCAGAGTGTCGTCCCCTCCCCCATCCCTATACTGCACCGGCAGTCGGGGGGCTGTCCTAGAGTGTCCCCCTCATACTCATACTGTACCAGCAGTCGGGGGGTTGTCCAGGACTGCCCCCCCACATCTGCATAGTTGGGGGTGGGAAGAGGGGAAAGCCTGTCCCAGAATGTTCTCTCTGAAGTGCCTGGTTCAGAACTGCACCCCTTGCCCTGCACTCCAGTATCTAGCATTGGTTCCTTTCACTGCATTGAGTCTCCAGGGGCCCCTCTGCTGTCTCTCCAACCCCATCCAAGGGGAGGTGCCCGGCGTTACCTTGTAAACTCAGAGCTTCTCTCAGGATTTCACGCAGGGTCTCCTCAGCCTGTTGCATCTTCCCCTCCAGCTCCTCACTGGCCCCTGCCCCACTGCCAAGCTGCAGCCGAGACACAAGAACCTCCAGATGCTGCAGCTGCTGCACGTACTGATCCACCTGAAACCAAGGCAGGTCACGGGGTCAGCAAGTGGCCGAGAAACATGGGTTACAGAGGCAAAGAGACAAGGGCTTGGGCCAGGTTCACAGACACTAGGAGGTGGGAAGAAGAGAAGCCCCAGGATTTGTGAGAAGTAGAAAACCCAGCACAGTCTGGAAGAGTTACCTAGACAAAGAGCCCTTTTAGTGAATGTTAATTCTGGTTAAAATGGCAGATTAACAGCCCTGGCGGCTGAAATCCTCTATTGACAGACCAGGCAGTGCAAGGTCCCCCACACAGCCTGGGCAAAGTGCTGCAAACCTCTCCTGGAGGGAGCATAACTAGCAGCAAGAAGCTAACCAATAGGGTGACCAGATGAGAGATATGAAATATTGGGACACCTCCGCCGCGTCCTACTTCTCCCCCCTCACTCTCCCCAGAGCAGAGCTGAAAGTCTGTCAGTGTAGTCCCTAAGTCTGCATGGAGCTGTTTCTTGGGGAGAGGGGATCTATATTTCTGGGCCTATCTGAGCTCTCAGGGCATGGGTGGTTAATTTCCTTTGTATCCGGAAAGGAGCATTTGCTGAACCTCATCTGTGGATTAGCCTTAGCAGCTACTGGTTCAATCTCTGATAGGAATGCAAAGGAATTAGTGCAGGGTGAGGAGAGGGAATTATCGCTGAAATCTTTTGCTGGAGAAGTGATATCAGGCAGAGTTGGCAGGTAAGTCCAGCTCAGATACCATGGTCATGGGCACCCAGCTGACAGACAGAGAAACTTACCTGTGTTTTCACATGGCTGTAGCAAGCTGGGCACTGTGTGTGCTCACAGTTGGGCCCCTCAAATCCTGGCTTGCAAACACAGCTCCCATCACTTCTGCACTTCAGGGGGTCAGAACCTACCGAATTGCAGTTACAGGCTGCAGAGAAAGCAAAGGGTTGGAAGGAGCCACAAATCAGATCAATATTGAGAACCAAAGAGCGTAAGGAAACACAGCAGCTCTCATAAAAACACGTCTGTCCTCACCAGAACATCTTCCCATCTGCCTCTGCGGGGGTCTCACACTTCTGCACTGTTTTTCAAAGATGCACAACAACCTACATCCTGATTGACCTCTCTGGGCTAAACAGAGACCAATAAACTCCACCCTACCCTGCTGCTTGAGTCACTGTTCCCTGAATGCTGACTGCCTCCGAATATCTATAACTCCATATTGAAGGAGTTCAGGCCTGGTTTGTACGCGGATGGGGAACCTCCAAGGAAAACCAGTGGTGCTACAAGGAGCCGTACTGGTTATTTTATCTTTTGCCTCTGAATCAGCACTGCGCTAACAAGGTACTGCTGGAGCTCATCCCCCACCCCCGCCTCCCCCTTTTTTTTTTTTTTTTAAATGAGACCTAATATGTGGAGTTCAGGCTTGTGGCCTAGCCATTATATTCCAGCTACCTAAAATTCTCCCCAGGGTTTTAGCTGGACACAGTATTATTGACTTGTCCTAAAATAATGTGTAATGTTGCTGCTCCCTGTGAAATCCTTCCTGAATGTGGATTCAAGAAATGGCTGGTTCAGTGGTGGAGGACGTGACTCTTGTACAGAGCATGTGAAAAGCTGTCTGGGACCCCTTAAAATGAAAGGTGCTATGAAAGCACATCACGACATTAGTACCAGGTTTGAGAGTCCATTCCCTGTCCAATTACACTCACACAGGCGCACACTCCAGCTTACACTCCTACCTTGACACTTCTCTGCTGGGTTGAGGGCTAAGGGGTTCCCAAAGAACCCGTCCCTGCACTGGTCACAGGAGAAGCCAGCCGTGTTGTAAAGGCATTTCAGGCATTCACCCGTCAGCCGGTCACAGTTCCCCACAGTACTGGGATCGATGTTATTGTTACACTGGCAGGGCTGGCAGGGTCTCACACGGCCATTGTCACCCAAGGGGTCTCCAAAATAGCCATCAGCACAGTGTTCACAGTTAGCACCTGGGGAGGGAGACACAAACAAGACAGAGGCCAGTTACCCTCCAGAACTACAGGGCCCCAAAGCAGTGGCCAAACCCCATCTAACACTGCCCTCCCCCTCCTGCCGGCGGACACAGGCACTATGCCCTGCTGGGCAATGAATTTCACAATCTCGGCTCCATTCTCAGGGAGGGGAACTCACCCTCCTCGTACAATTAGGAGAAGCGGATTTAGTTCCATTGCACCTTTGACCCAAAACATCCCAGAAAGCAAGTCACCCTCCATCCCAGATGAGGGGTGAGAAGGGGATTGACAATCTCTCTCCAGGGATAGGAAGGAACCGTAGGCAGTGGTATCCTGAGAGGGAGCCTGTTCTGACCGACAGGCGCACTGCACTGGGACTGAGGAGATCTGGGATCTGCTCGTGGCTCTGCCACTGCCCTGCTGTGTGACCTTGACCCAGGCACTTCATCTCACTGTGCCTCTTTCCCCCCAGCCCCCCCTTGTCTTTTCAGTGTGAGCGCTCTAGGGGCAGGGTCTGTCTCTCACTGTGCATGTGTACAGCAGCTAGCACAACAGGGTCCTGATCTCAGCTGGGGCCGCTCTGTGCTACTGGGAATACATAGAATAAAGAACAACAGAGAGGCAGAGTAGGGGACAGATTGGAGTAGGGGACAGCCAGGCTGTACAAACACAATCACACTGCAGCCATCACAACCCCACTCTGTACTAACCAGGGGCTAGGGAGAGATCTTAGGGCATTCTCTGGGAATACATGTAATAGTCAATGGAAAAGGACAGGGTAACTCTCTCAACACTCCCCTTTCCTATCCTGCTGTTCTGCAGGAGACTGGAAGGACCCTAGAAAGGAAACAAATCTCCAGATAAACCAGAGGGAGGCCATTACCAGTGACTCCCAGAGGGCAGTTATTGCAAATGACTTCCTTTCTCCCTGGCGCCACTGAGCAGCCCTGGCCATTTCTACAAGGGCACAGCTGGCAGCTCTGCAGATTCCAGGGGTCCCTGTAGAAACCAAATGGACAGTTGGCGTTGGGGTCCATGTTTTCATCTCCTGAATAACAGTCTCCTGGGAAAGACACAAAAAGGTATCAACAGCCAGTGTAGATCTGGCCTATATTCTGGTGCAGGCCACGACAGCCTGGCACTGCCACTATACATGTAAGAAAAGACCCTTCCTCATAATCCCAGGCCACCTCCTACCACCTGCACTGTCCCATGTGAGTCAGCACCTGCCTGTAACCGAGCAGTGACCCCCCTAGCACAATTTTCCTCATAACCCAACACTACCACCTGCAGCCTGGCACCATTCATTATAACTTGGCAACCCCTCTGCAGCACGTGTGAGACTTGGCACCATTCCTCTCCTCCATAACTCAACACAGTCCTTCGTAACTTGGGGCAACGTTCACTCCTCCAGTCGATAACAGGCTATCATGTTATGATGCTCCGTATCTAGACAGCTAGCTCTCAGGGCTAAACACTCGGGCTATGTAAGTACAAGTCCAGCCCTTAGAACTGACTGTAACAATCAGAGTTCTGCACCTAGACAGAACACAAAGAGCTTCACGGAGCAAAAGATATTCCTGACAAAGACATAGGCACGTGTACCAGGCACTTGTCACCATTGCCCAGAATCCAGCATTTTTTCCTGTTACGCGGCACCTTGCCCATCACCCAGTTTTATCCTCTGCAACCTTACGACAAAAGCTGGTTGGGAGACTGGAATTTCCGTTCTGTTGGAATTTCTGACATTCCAAACTCGGCCTGCATTCTGAATTGGAATGAAGAGCCGCAATGTTAAAACTTCCCACAGAATAAAAATTCTGAAAACTTCAAATTCAGGACTGTTGAAATGCACCGTTTCAACTAGGGAAAAATATGACGCTTTGATAAAGTAAAAAAGCGTTGGCTTTATGATTTCAATTGATTCCATGTGGGTTTTTATTTTAAAATATTAAATATAGGTACATTGGATCTACTATTAAAATTAATGTTTTAATAGCATATAAAAGTCCAAACGAAACGGTTCAACATCAAAATGAAACAAAATTTTCCCTATTGAAAGTTTAACCGAAATTGAGAGGTTCCCACCAAGCATTAAGATTTTGATAAAACTGCATTTTTCAACGCAAAACTGTCCTGCCTATATTTCTGGGAGTGGTTCGCCTGGTGGCACTCCTATCACCCAGCACCCTCACCTATAACCCTGGTACCCATCATGCAGCGACACCTCCCTTCCCCCAGTTCTATCCACAGTGCACAGGCACCCCCGGCAGCACCCAGCAGTCCTTGGCTATGGTTATGGTTTTCCTTACCAGTGTCTGGATCGCAGTTTCCTCCCCCTTGGCAGTTACATAGCACGCAAGTGCTGAAAGGCCCAAGGTTGGAAGCATCTCTCTTGTACCCAGGAGCACAACGTTCACAGAACTGCCCCTGATAGCCAGCAGGACACACACATCGTTCCACCCAGGGAGCTGGGGCTCCAGAGGTCGGCTGTGCAGAAACCAGGGTGACATTATCGATGTACCCAGTGCCTGATGGAGGAGACAACACATTACATTTACAGCCAGCAGCTGCACCCTGAACTCCTCCCCAGGGCCATGACAACGGGCATTCTAAAGACTCTGTCTGTACCAGAGACTAGTGGGTGTTTTCTGTGCAAACTGAACTTATAGCCAATGTGTGCAGTGGTTATGCAAGGAACTCGGAGTGGAGGCTCTCCTGTTTCCAACTCTGCCACTGACTCATTGCATGGCCTTGGGCAAGTCACTTAACTGGTCTGTGCCTCAGTTTTCCCATCTGTAAGTGGCGTGCAAGATTTACCCACCTTGCAGGGGTGCTGTGAGGCTTAATACAGTGTTTTGAAGATGACAAGTGCTATATGATGCTCTCCCCAGGTCCCAACCCTCCCCCACACTCACTGTATTCTCCATACGTGGCTCGGATCCAAAGGGCCGTCAGGTTGCCGAGTAACCTGCGATACTCAAAGTAACTCAGCTTGGGGCTCCATCCACTGCGCGGGTGCTCGTCCAGTCTGCATATCGGAAGTGAAAGAAATTGAGAACAAGGAATAAAATTGAAGAGCGTCTTGCTGTCGGCTCTCTCCAAACTCCCATCGGAACAGAAAGAACCTGGGCGCCGATGATTAGCCCCTTGCAGAGCGTTACTGACATGGGACAAAGCCCAGCATGGAGCCCTGATAGGGGGACACCTATGATTCCTCCTTACACAGTCAACCCCATGGCACCTTGAGGCAAGAAGCAGGGTGAGCTGCAGTGGCAGGGGAAGCCACGAACAGGAGTGTCACCTTCACCACTGCAGATAGACCGACTCACTAGCACACTGGGAATCAACAACTCCAGCCTCTCTTGCTTATGGAAGGCCTGAGGTCCCACAGACTAAGTGCCAGGCCTCCCAGCCTCCCCAGGGATGGATAGTCTCATGCACTGGGAACTGAACTACAGCCTCCCCTGGTTGTGAGGGGTGCAACACACTAGAGCACAGGGAATCTACCTAGTTAGGGTGGGTCTGGCAGCTGGACTATCCAGAAACCTCAGTGATTATGGCACATCTTTGGCATTGGGTCACTAGGCAGCTGCTCTGCAGTCGCTGAGAGGTGAGAGTGCTCCAATACACTCCTGTTTTACCTGAACGTATATGTCTTGCTGATCCCGCAGGGCAGCATCTTCCCATGAGGCAGGAGGGAGGCAGTGACTCGTAGGCCAGCTCCTTCCAGGACCACATCCCGGGGAGAAGGACGACGACCCCCTCGGTCCATGCGATAATCAAAGGACAGGGTCTGGCCGTAGCTCACCTGCTGGTTCCCAAGAAATCTGGCTGTGAAGGGACATAAGAGACCCAGAGGGAGAAGGTTAAAGGGTCAAATCCTCCCATTAGGAAGTCTTAATTCCTGGGGCTGGCCCCAGGCACATGCCACGCATGGGGCTACCCAGCAGCCCACACTTCGGAAGGTCCCAATGTCCCGCCTGCTGTGATGCCCACCCACCAGCCTGAGTGATGAATCTGGCATTTACCAGCTCTCCAATGGCAAGTGCCCTGATCCAGTCCAACCCCCTGCTGCTGAAACTCACTCCAGGCCCCGGTAAAGAGCATCCAAACTCCCTCATATTTGAAAAACGCTCCCACATCCCCCTTGCATTACTGCCTGCCCTCTCTCCATCAAATGTAATGGTCTCAAGTTGCAGTGGGGGAGGTTTAGGTTGGATATTAGGAAAAACTTTTTCACTAGGAGGGTGGTGAAGCCCTGGAATGGGTTACCTAGGGAGGTGGTGGAATCTCCTTCCTTAGAGGTTTTTAAGGTCAGGCTTGACAAAGCCCTGGCTGGGATGATTTAGTTGGGGATTGGTCCTGCTTTGAGCAGGGGATTGGACTAGATGATCTCCTGAGGTCCCTTCCAACCCTGATAGTCTATGATCCCCAGACCAGAAAGGGCTGTCTAGGTCCCACCCCTCTTCCTTCATGTCAGGCCCTGCTAGCTCACACGGTCATGCCAGAGACAGGGAGAGCCAGTAGTTGAACACCGGGAAACCCACTCCTTCCGCAGTGCAATTGGCAAACTCCCTCTCAAAAACCAATATCTCCCACCACAGAGTCATGAAAAAGGGAAGCCCCCCTCTGTCAATCAGTATTAATTATCCAGTCACAGCAACAGCAAGCCAGCAGGTGGCATGCGACAGAGCAAGTCTGTATTATTCTAGGGTGTTTTTCTAGCTAGATTTCCCGGGCGTGACTGGGTGCGAGCACAGCAGCATGAAGGAGAGGGGTCTGTGAGATCACGTCTGTGCTATGCACTGAGTGCAGCTTTGCAGAGCTCAGTTTCTTTATATGGGGCTTCTTCTTTTGGCTGCTTCCCTACACGTGTCTCCCACATTCCACACACTTCCATACCTGGCGCCAGGAAATAGGTGGGCTCTGATCTCCTGGCTGTAACAAACACATCCCGATGGCGGGGAGACCACTGGAGCTGTACAGGGGACCCATTCACATACACTCCTCTCCAGCCCTCAGCATCTAGAAGGGAAAATAAAACAGTTTGCAGCCATCAGAGCCAGGAAACAGAAGCAAAGGAAAGGCAGTCAAAGGTCATTTGTAATCAATCATTTCTGCCCTGCACACTTCCACTCTCCCTTGCCTCTCCCCAGGGCAGCAGTCTGGCCAGCGCTACCCATTTCCTCATGCTGTACATTAGTGACCACCTTGACCACAGTCACCAGTCAAGTTCCTCGTACGCCAGCTGTCTCTGACTGGAGATATCCTTGCTCACAGCAGGGATCACGTGCCAAAGAGCAGGAAGATGGAATTAGATGGACTTGGCGTTCTCAGACACGTCTTTCCATGATCTGCAAATCAGTCCATGAGTAAATGCTGTAAAGGGAAGCTTGAGCGGCTGGGAGGTCAGAGCTGCTAGCCACATGGTGCTCTGATGAGAGCGAAGGGGACACACAACTGAATTAGAAACTACTCCGAATAAACGGCTCCTGCTATTTAATAAATACACACCCCGCGACAGATCCTCGGCGGGTGTACGTCTGGGTAGTGTGCTGATTTCCCCAGCTGGGGATCTGGCCCGCTGATTTCTTTAAAAACAAACCACTGGCTGCCCTCCCCCCACAGCGCAATGCATATCTGAGAGGTGGCAACTATGAGTAGAAAGCTGAATATCTGCATTTGTCTCAAGTGCTGCTCTCCATGCACTTAAGTAAAACACATGTCCACAGAAGGAGGAAAAATTCATCAGGCATGCCATGGAATGAATGAAGATAGCTGGCTGGCTGGAAAGGAGGCTGAGCGATCACTGAGAACTGGTCACCGTGTGATAGGTTGGTCTAGCAGGATGGTTTTCAATCTCTCCATCCCCACCAGGGAACATCATGTGAAAGGAAGATTCACACACACACCGTAGAGCAGAAGGTAACAGACCCACAGCCACCCAGCAGGCAGCGTGCAAAAAGGTGCAAACACTATGGGAAGTTAATGCAGTAATACAAACAGGAGACAGAGGGGGAGGTTTTACCTTGCTGGAAGGTGGAAGTGATTTTATGGATGTTGTAATTTTCTGCACTAGCGCACATGGCCGAGTGCCCATAACAGAAGCACTGGGAACATCCCTCGGGGTTTCCTGCTTCCAGATGATAGTAGCCCTGCTTGCACCTGCCAAAAGAGAATGCATCACTCCACTGGGCTTTACGGGACATTTCACATCAGCACAGAACACCTGGTGTCACACACACTGTGCACCACCTCACCTGCTTGTGGGGTGAGCCTCCTTGTATACACCCATGAAACCCAACCAGCCCAAAGCACCCACTGGCCACCTGAAGGCTGATGGCTCTGAGTGCAGCTGTCAGCACATGTATCTGTCTCTGGGCAGAGGTTACAGCCAGAGGGTCACTCGCTGTCCTTTTGTGCTCAATAGTGCCAGGAACAACTGAGCTGCAGAGAAGGTACTTCAAACTAGCCGTGTGCAAGTTCTCTCACAGTCCTCCACCACAACCCCTCCCCCAGCACCAACCAGCCATTGTCCAAACAGCTGCTAAAGAACCACAAGCAGTTTCCTTCCCAAAGGCCCAACATCGGCCATATATTAAAGAGCTCAAGAACCCCCATTAAGGACCAGAATTTCTAAAGCACATGCTGGGTGCTGAGCTCTTTGGCTCCACTTGTGGGTGCTGAGCACTTGTGAAAACTGGCCTCTGTGTAAAGGCTTCATAAACAAGTGTGATTCACCACCTCTGGGGCGGACTCCCCCCCGCAGCCCTCTGCCCCTCTCCATCCTGCACGGGAGCAGCTTTAGAGCACAGCATGTACCGGAGGAATGTACTGTAGCAGGTCTGGGGCGGATCTTGCTATGCAGCTTCACCTGCCTGGACATGGCTCTGCTCCAGAGGGCTGGGAGGAACAACAGCTCCCTGCTGGGTGTGTGATGGTGCAATTGGCTCTGAAGAACTCATCCAGAGGCACTTCTTGACTTAGGCTCTGCTGCTCAGTCAGTGCCCTGCTCCTGTTTGTGTCAGGTGATGCTATTGCCACGCCCCCAGGTTACTCTGTGACCTGGCACCCGGGCAGAGAGATGCTGGGTATCCTCACAAAGAGAAAGGCCAATGGGAGCCACACAAGGCTTTGGGCCCAGTGGCAGCCCCTTGAAAGCAAAAGGCCTGGCACTCCAGTCTGAGGGCAAAGGGCATAGCCGGGCTCTGGGATGCATGAGGGGTAACAGGCTTTGGGACTAGAAATCGCAGCCTGTGGAGGTGGCTCACACCCCCACTTCCTCTCCCCCCCCACCAAGCCTGCTCTGTAGAAGCGAAGGGCTCATGCACGTACCTGTCACATCGCTCTCCTGAGACACTTGCCTTGCAGACGCAGCGACCTGAAACACAATGCCCCGCGCTACCGGCTGGATCGCAGTCACACTGAGCACTCCTGAGACGGAAAGAAAGCGTCGTGGATTGATTTCCAGTTCAGCTCAATCACCGCCGCAGGCATATGTAAACAGCTCGGTATACACAGCAAATACATGGTCCAGCCTGGCTGGCCCACCAACAGTGATACACAGTGATGTTTTAGAAACACAGGAATTGCCATACTGCAGTGGTTCTCAGCCGTGCCCCCTGTCTAGCGGGGACCCCCTCCTGCTTAATATAGACACAGCAGGCAGGTTGCTGCTCCTGATATTTGTTCACACCTCCAGGTTGAGAACTCCCTCCACATTGGATTAGATCTGAGGTCCAGCACCCTGTCTCTGACAGTAGCCAGCACCAGACATGTGAGAGGAAGACGCAAGAAACCCCATAAGGATAATTCTGGATTAACCTGTCCATGGGGGCAGTTCCTTCCTAACTCCTGTCTCTTCAAGTCTGGGTTGTGCCTAGGATCATGAGCCATTATGTCCCTGTTTTATTTATTTTCATGTGGTAGTGCCACAGTACTCTATTCAGGACTGGCACTCCATTATGCTAAGTGATATGCGGCACACCTATAGGCAGGGTTTGTTTTGTTTTATTTATTTATTGCAACTGTTCATGTTCTCATTGTGCAAATAAATAACTACACTTTTTTGAACACTTAAATTTGTGGCTTCTGCAATATCATGTGGCAGAGAGTTCCACGGATTAATTGTGCACTGTGTCCAAGCATCTCTTTCCATCAGCTTTGAATGTGTTGTCTTAGAGTTTCAGTACTCCAGATGAATTGAGATAAGAGTAGATAAGCAACTGCAGGACGTGAACCGCCAGAGTGTGTGAAGACATGGCGTGTTTCACCTATGGGAAGGGGACACGTTAGGGTGTGAGCTCTACATGGAGGTGCACTGGAGTGTTATTAACAAGCACTTCACTTTCTGTCCTCATGGTCACTTCTAGAATGGCAATGGCCACCGTGTTAGGAATAAGGATCAGGGAGAGGCCTATGCCTCGTATCCCATCACTAGGAATGGGGAATGAAACTACCATACCATGCTACCTGTGCACAGTGCCCATGAATAAACTGTCTCCAGTCACCACAGGCTCCACACAAAGGCTTGCAAAGCTCTGGAGAGGACAGTCCAGCCTGCATAGCTCGTGTCAGGTACTTACGACACTTGTCCACCTGCCTGGCACCCAGCCTCTGAGAAGGAATGGAACCCCGGCTGGCACCGGTCACACTTATCGCCCATCACACCGGGTTTGCAGCTGCACCGGCCATAGTTATCACACTGCAGGCCAAGAGAGCCTATGGGAACAGGAGAAGCAGAGAATTCAATAGTCTCACCCTCACTGTGTTGTCTCTGGTTATCTCGGGTTGAGAACACTCCTGAAGGAATTTAACACCCACTGAGGCCCTTAGGAAAAATATGAGGGAGAAAAAAAAAATCTAATTTGAGACAAATCTCACTATTTATCATGTACTATTGCAGGGGTGGCCAAACTTATTGACCCTCCAAGCTGTATATGACAATCTTCAGACGTTCGAGAACTGGAGCGCACTTGCTGGGGCTCAGGGCTTCAGCCCCGCTCCTGCTGAAGCCCTGAGAACTCCCTCCCTGCTGGGCAGAAGCACCTACCCCACCACCATGCAGCAAGGCGGAGGTCCTGAGCTCCCCCCCAGCCCCCAGTCTAGTAGGTGGATAATGCGGGGGGGGGGGAGGGGAGCATGGGGGCGCCGTGAGCCACACTTTTACTGTAAATGAGCTGCATGTGGCTCCCAAGCCACAGTCTGGCCACCCCGTACTATTGTATAGTCAATTCTCCCATATTGGGGATATCCAAGGTAACTGGCTGAAGGCAGGTGCTTTCATTTTAATATCTCCATTGCCCCTGCTGCTAATTCCCTCCAGGAGCAGAGCCCTGCAAATCTGTGGCTATCCATAGACCACGTTTGCGGATCGTGGATGGATGCAGATCCAAATTTTATATCTAAAGCCCTGCAAATCTGCGGCTATCTGCTTTATATCCGCAGACCATGCTTGTGGATCGTGGATTGGATGCTGACACAAATGTTGTATCCGCGCAGGGCTCTACCCATGAGGTCACAATGTGTGCATGTGATATCAGTTCTTGCTGTGGAAATTGTTATGACACCCCACGCAAAAGATTATGACTTCAGGCAAAGAATAGAAAGTGGTGGGAGCTGGTGGACTCTTAAGGGACAAAGATCCTCTTGTCCTACAATAACCTCAGTAACACCACACACCACCAGGTAATCCCAGAATTGTTTCATCTGAATCAGATCACAAACTGATGTAAACTGATGTAATTCCATTGACTTCAATGCAGCTGCACCAATTTTATACCAGCTGAGGCTCTGGACCAGGATTGTTCCCCACGCTTGCCCACATGACATCAAGTCATACCATCTTCCTGAACTGGCTTCCTCTATTCCCAGCTAACCTCCTGCCCTGCCTGAGCGACAGGGAGACAGACTACAGTAGAGAACAGATTCACATTCACACTGCCATATTCACAGTGTGCTCTCATGGACTGGTTTCCATTCCTGTTAGAATACAGTACTTGGGAGCAATCCAAAGAGAAGTAGATATTTTCAGTCCTAGAATTTAAACCAACCGACAAACAGAAGAACACCTCTGTCCATTTCTATTCAGTGTTAACGAATGGTTCTAGAGACTACTTGATTTCTGTGTTTGTGGACAACGGACGTGTGCAGAGCTTCATTGACATGTACAGCGTGTCTGTAGCATTTAAGAAATGCAGGTATTTTCTGTGCACAGATAATTGGCTATTACCACCAGAACTAGACAAGCAACAGACATCCCTGCCATGTAATCACTGTAACAAGGAGAACACCTCTGCTGGGATTCCCTCCGGGACGTCAAAGCCATTAAGCCCATCTCTTGTCACAAGAATGAGCTGCCATGGGTCAGTGCGCCATAAACAGCATCGAGGGCATTTACACTGTGTGTGGTTCATCCATTATTTCCTCTTTTAAAGCGGCAGTGCTGGGGAGAGGTAGCAGGCTACAACTTTGGTGACTGAAGTCTTCTATTTATCCAAAGAACAGATACAGCAGCCTGGTGAGCGTCTGTACATTGCCGCCCAACCCCAGACATGGTACTTCACACTTGGGAACAGAACTAGGCTTACACCTCTATGGCCCAGTCAATCCTCAGCCTCTTGCGAGAACACCAATTACTTCAAAATGTGGGGCAGCTGTGGACCTGGCTCAAGGCTCACTGAGGTCCAGGGCTTTGGCTAAGATCCTTTGTGATGTGGATACCTGTCCTCTGGGATCTGGACAAAGGCCAGCAAATGCATTTCATACAGACCTCTGAACAGCAATCAGATGGTCCCACCTTTTGATCACCCTCAATCTGCTGAGTTCAAACCTTTAACAGAGTGGGGACAGGTTCCACTCCTAGTGGACTGGCAGGCTGAGAGCAAGGGTGACAGTTAAAAGCGGACATGAAGGACATATTTCGGTGGCAGGCTGAGTTTAAGAACCGGCAGCTGTTTGGAGCTGCTCAGAGGTTTGGAATACTCGAAGCACCTGTCCAGCAGAGATGGAATACTGCGCAGAGTGCAGAAGTGGTGCATGCAATGACAAATGCAATTTAGTACATGGGTCTGCATCCCCTACTCCTGCCACTCACAGGATATGCCTGTGCTTCCTGTCAGTCTTGGCTTTAGGTTATACCACTCACTAAAAATGACAAGAGCCTTTAACATACTGCAGATGGTAAAGAGAAGAGGGGATGGTGAAGCCAAAAGCTCCGGTCTCACTCTATTAAGCAGCCTGCTATCTTGTGTGCTCCTTGAATGCCAGGGCTGTCCGGGAGCCAAACCCCAAAGCTTTTCATCAGATCTACGTTCTCAATGACATTTCTAAAGGGTGATGAACTTGCATGACTCACTGAGTAGCAACCTAACCCCAGGCTATGTGTTTTTTTGCAAAGGTTAAGCGCCTTGTAAGGCTGAGCTGCTCTCACTAAATCCTTCTTTCTCCATCTGCAATCTCTTAATCCATGGCAGAGGTTTAGATTCCAATTTGGGTTTTAGCCACAAAGTTCAGCCAACCCAGCCTGAAGCGAACAATGAATTAGTGCCGTCTAAGTCATCACATTGTGACGGCAGCCCAGCTAAGGCTGCAGCAAGGGTTCTTCTGGGTTGTTCTGAACCCTCACCACAAATTTCTCTAGATCTGTTGGACCTGAACTGGCAAGAGCTTATATTCATTCGCCGGACTTGAACAGGGCTACCCTGGATGTGCTCAGATGAACTAATTTAGAACATTTGCTATCCGTGAGCCATGCCCACAGAACGCCTTGCGCTGGCCTCCAGTGTTATGATACCATATTATTAAAATGTTACAAGGGAAAGGCACTGCAGGGAGGGCAGCCGTTGCAAGACACAGCTTGCTGGGATAGGTGGGACCCACTCCTTCCCCCTCTCCCTCCCTCTGGAAAGGGTTGGTGAGGAAGTTGTTAGTGCAGTGACACTGTACACAACCTAAGGTAGGATTTCAGCAGCATGAGCTGCCTTGGAGCATTGCCGTGCTGATGACAACGGGGACTCCGGCAGCGTGACCATCCCAGCAGCGTCTGGCTGCACAGAACTTTTCAGGGCCCGAGGGCAAAATCTGAAATCGAGCCACCACACCCTGCGCTCACCCTGCAGCAGCAGCTCCTGTCGCACGGGTGTTGCATCCTGGCACACAGGGGTGCAGCACCACTCAGGTTTGGCCTGGCAGCCCCTAAGTCATGACATTACGATGGAGGGGCAGCAGGCCAAATTTGAGGGAGGGGCTTTGAGACATGTCGTGCAGAGTCACAGCATCACTCAGGTGTGTCCCAGCCACCCTCCAAACCCAAGTGGCGCTGCATCCCCGTGTGCTAGGTCTCAGTGTCACTCAGTTTGGGGGCCCTCTCAAAAGGGGGGCCCAGGACAAACTGTCCCTTCTTCCCACAACCCAGCCAGCACTCACCATAACAGATAGAGTTTGGGAGAGACGTGGCTAAGGATCCATTCAATTTAATCCACCAGAATCAGGCAGGTATTATTTTAATTGGCAATACATAGCAGCTCCAAGACAGCTGTTGGACTGGATCACTTCTAGCCCCGGCCCCCTCTCTCGGGGCAATTCCCTTCCTCCCTCTGACGTATCCCCGTCTAGCTGCACAGGTACCTCTGGGGTTGCAGTTACAGGGCAGACAGCTTTCTCCATCCCGCTGGCGATAGTACTCCTCCTTGCACCTCTCGCAGTGAATGCCATCTGTGTTGTCAATGCAGTTGAGGCAACGGTACCCATTTCCTGTTTCTTGGAGCAGGTCCCTGTCAAAGATGCACTGACTGGACTTCCCATTGCAGTCGCAGACTGAAAGAGCAGAGGACATGGCCACAGTTAAACAGAGGGACCCCAGTAGCTCTTACACAGAAGGGATCAGGTTTGGAGGTTAAGTTTTCATGTGCAAACATCGTGCCGGTAAAGGATGCCAGCCTGAGAGTCGTGGATATCAAAGCCCTCTGTTTAGCCAGAAAACATGCATAGCATGAGCATTGTCCCACTAACATGCCCCAACCTTGACCTGAACGGACCATAGGGTTGCCAATTTTGGTTGGACGTATTCCTGGAAGTTTAATCACCTAACAAAATCAGTAATTAAAGATTAATCTTTAATTAATCTTTAATTTCGAGAGACTCCAGGACAGCCCTGGAGGGTTGGCAACCCTAATAGACCACTCTATCATCCAACCAGTCATGTCCTTAGTTTATGCCAGGGGTGGCCAAACTTACTGACCCACTGAGCCACATACGACAATCTTCAGAAGTTTGAGAGCCATGGCACACCTAGACGGGGCTCGGGGCTTCAACCCTGATCCTGCTGAAGCCCCAACAAGTATCTTCTGCAGGGCTGAAGACCCAAAACCCGCCCTCCCCACAGGGCAGAAGCCACTAGGCCCCACCACCCTGCCACAGGGCAGAAGCCCTGAGCTCCCCCAGCCCCAGTCTGTAGGTGCAGAATGGGGTGGGGATGTGGGGGGTTCTGCAAGCTGTACTTTAACTGTAAAAGAGCCCCATGTGGCTCACGAGCTCAGGTTTGGCCACCCCTGGTTTATGCCAATTGGTGTGAGGTATGCTGGGTTCTTTTGGTGATTTGGACTCTTGGGAACCACCATAAGTTTTCTTAAGAAAGCAAAATCCTGAGGCTAGATTTTGTAGGAGGCCGAAGTCTGTTAGTCACTTCTGGAAGTCTGACACCACAGCAGCGCTCACAGTACAGAGGGCTGTTGGGCTGGGATCACAACAAATTTAGAAGAAATATTCTCCCCCCAGCCCGCCCGTCAGTTTGGCTGTATTTGAACACCACCAATCACACACGCAGCCAGATTCTGAGCCTCTGTGAATTGGAGTCTCTCCTTGTAGGTCAGTGGGGCGATGCAGGTTTATACCAGCTGAGGCTGTGTCCCATTGTCCAGACTTCCTGAGAGAGCAAAAGGGACAGGTATTTAGGGCAAAGGGAAAATAAATCTCATCTAATTGATCTAATCTTGTGTGTCTATACAAAGGGTGGGGGGGAGCATCACCATTTACAATGAAACAAAGGGGAAAATGGCAGAAATACGTCCAACACAAAGTCCTCTGCAACAGAAAGTAACAGGTCGTGTTTGTTCAGTGCTTTACGTGGGGTGAAGGCTCAGAAATAAGGAACCAAACCAAAGGGGAAAGAGAAGCGAGGGAAAGAGGCCACACAGAACACAGCGCGCTGCACAGACGAACACCCACCGAGCTGGGAATCTGCCACAGTGCGGTGATGATGTCACTCTACAACTATCCCCAGGCCCACCAAACAGGAAGAGTCTGGCAGGAAGAGTCTTCCAAACGTGCTGAGAATCCAGGGCAGCGGCTGGCAGTGCGTCTGTTAGGTTACTGACACCGGTGCTCAGGGACGCCCGCAGGGCAACTGCTTCACAAGGCTGCCCTGCCCCTTGGAACAGCTTGCGGACCTATTGCAGCCACTGGCCAGGGCTGGCTGCTGCAGGAGGAGCACTGGGTGCAACAGGAAACTGGGCTGAGGCCAGGGCACAGCAGGCCTGCATGTTCGAGTGTGCTGGTTAACAGGGAGAGACATCACCCGATAAGGACAGCTGGGAAGAATAGTGTGTTCAGAAATCGTTCCTGCACTCACACGCCCATCAGCATCCAAACACTCCTGTGATCAGAGATTAGCAGTAGGAATCCTGAGAGCCCCTGGCAGCAGCAGCTGTACGTTTGCCCCAGCTGGCTGCCAGCGCACACCACCAGGTTCAGACACGACCGGAATTCCAAACACCTGAGACAGCCGCACACAGCCAAACCCCGGGCCTGCTAGCACTGCCAAACCAACCAGAGCTGATCTCACCCTCTCCACGACACAGCAGCCCGCTGCTCCCTGCTGATTGTACTCAGCAGCATCTCAGTGCTGAGACCTGCCTCCATCCTGCCAGACTCACCTCCTCCTTGCTTCAACTCAGCCACTGACTCCGTGTGGCGGAGCCCAACTCAATATGCAACAGTACATGGACCACGGTGGGAGCGAGGGGGACAGCTGCAGCCTGGGAAACCCCAGTGCTGCTATGTCCCCAGCCAGGGATGCTGCAGCATTGGAGATAGCAGATATCCCCCCGTTTACGTATCAAATGTGGTAATTGTTGGCAAATACTCCATATCATTAATGTAACATTGCAACTAGTTCTCTGGCATTTTCACATTCAAAACCCCTTCAAGCAAAGAAATCTCTTCAACCAGGGATAAAGAGCCAGATCCTGTGATGTGCAGAGCACCTCCCACCTCACTGCAGTCTTTGAAGCGAGGACACTGACATCACTTGCAACGTGTCTGTAACTGTATTCTCTTTCATGTGTAATTTTCTGTTTCCCTTCACACTGTCCCTGCCTGCCTCGTTTCTCCATGACTCCTTCAGAACAAGATTCCAGAGCTCAGAAGGGTTTCTTACTAAGATCTCTTGCAAATCTGTGCTCACTGTCAGAGCCCATGTACCTGCCACCCCCTGCATGTTCCCCACTTCCACAGGCAGATGGGTGTGACAGCCTCTCTCTGGGCCTGTGAATAACTTGCACCGCTTTCCAGCCTTGAACACTCATCTCCCCCAGACACAAAAACCTGCAGGATGGGCTGAGTCGGGCTATAGACATTTAGTAATAACATTTGAGCATCTCTCCTGTACAGAATGACATAAGTCCCCCACACACACACACAGCTGGCTAGCGCTAATAAACCCTTTGCCAATATAAGCTGCATCCACACGAAGAGAGCTTTGCTGGTACAATATATCAGTATTGTTATACCAGCCAGGGGCGGCTCCAGGCCCCAGCACGCCAAGCGCGTGCTTGGGGCGGCAAGCCGCGGGGGGCACTCTTCTGGCGCTGCGAGGGCGACAGGCAGGCTGCCTTCCGCGGCTTGCCTGCGGCGGGTCCGCTGGTCCCGCGGCAGTGGACCTCCCGCAGCTTCAGCGGACTTCGGGAGGTCCGCCAAAGCTGCGGGACCAGCGGACCCTCCGCAGGCAAACCGCAGGAGGCAGCCTGCCTGTCGTGCTTGGGGAGGCAAAATCCCTAGAGCCACCCCTGATACCAGCAGATCCTGCCAAGTGTAGAGGAACAGATCTTCAGAGAATTGATTGTCTGAATAGCCTGCCTGGGATGCTGCTTGAGAACTTCTCTATTGCTGTGTAAGCAAGCTCTGAAGGAGCTCTTCCCTGGCTGCTAGGCACGAGCTGGGGAGAAAAGGCTTCAGGACCAGACTGTATGTATATGAACACACCTACTCCACCTATGTATACAGCGGACAGAGCATGTGTGTTGCCCAAGCGATCAATTTTTGCTGCTGTTGGGTTACAAATCACTTTAGTAAAACGTATAGACACGCTTTCCTTAACCTGTATATTAGACAATTTTAACATTAGCTTTAATTAAAAAAAAGTAAATTTGAATGCAGGGGTAACGAAAGGTTGTTACCTTTATTGTATGAGTAAAGGGC
Source organism: Mauremys mutica (assembly GCF_020497125.1). Taxonomy (NCBI): domain Eukaryota; kingdom Metazoa; phylum Chordata; order Testudines; family Geoemydidae; genus Mauremys; species Mauremys mutica. The sequence goes on from NC_059079.1 coordinate 55,381,552, forward strand.
AGCAGAACTGTACTTAGCCTGTCCAGATTGAGTGGGTCACCCTCAACCGAACTGAACTCACTAACAGGGGCTTTGGATGCCAGATCCCAGTGGAGAGTGAGGGGAGTGGGGACAGGTGTTTCTGCCTGGAAGTGTGGGTTCTGCCTAAGACTCCTGGGTGCCATTTAACCTACCCCCTCCTCTGCTTAAAGACAGAGCTAATTAGGCTCCATTGAGAGTCTTTTGTTTTGTTAAGTGATCACTAGAGCTGAAATCACCAGTAATCAGGTCTAAGTGCTGCTTAGATCTGCTGTGGGACAGCCTTTCCGCAGGTGAGATTGTCCAGCCTGCACTAGCAGTGACATGAGGTGCCCACACTGAGAGCTGAAATCACTGGGAACTGGGTGGAACCTCAAGAGACCGACTTGCAGAGGTCACAGTAGAGAAGCAGGTGACAGCACAGGGCCATTGGTGATGGAGCAGATGATGGTGCGGTGGAGTGAACGGTGGCACAACAAATGCCAGCAGCAGAGCGAACAATGGTGCAGCAGTGACACACCGTGAACTGTGAGCCAGTTGTGGGGGCAGCTGGGAAGGCATTGCTCGACATTCCTTCCCCCTCCGGATGGGAGGTGAACTCACCCGAATGCATCTCTGAATGCTGGGTCTCCGCTCCCCAAGGACAGCAGCTGGGAGTGGGAGGCACTGGAGGGAGAGGGGAGTGGCGTGTTAAAGGTAAGAGACCAGGGGTGAAAGTAACTTACAGGACTTACCGGTACTGCCGGAGTCCTGAGGGGGGCGTGGCCTCAACCGGAAGAGGTGGGGGCCTCTCAAGATTTAAAGGCCCTGGGGCACCAGCTGTGGCTCGGAGCCCCAGGGCCTTTAAATCAACCCAGGGCTCCCAGCTGCAGAGGTGGCTGGGAGCCCCCGGGGCTCGGGGCAAATTAAAGAGCCTGGGGCTCCAGACACCGCGGAGCTCCGGACCCTTTAAATCCCCACCGCAGCTCCAGCTGCCAGAGCCGTGGGCGGGGGGTTTAAAGGGCTCTGGGCTGACTGCAGCTGCCCAGAGCCTTTTAAATCCGGCCCCAGTCCAGCCGCCTGAGCCGCCGGCGATATTCAAAGGGCTCTGGGCTGCCCGCTGTGGCGGGGAGCCCAGAGTCCTTTAAATCCCCACTGCGGAAGCCGGTGCGGTCCGGCACGGCATACTGGCCCTTGCCGGTACGCCGTACCAGAGGGGACCGGCTTACTTTCACCTCTGTAAGAGACATTAGTTTGTTGGATTTTTACACCGCAAGGTGAGAAACAGAGGCAAAGGACACTGCCCAATGTACTCTGGGGTGGGAGTTTTGCTCATGGTCAGATGTGTTTGAATCATGGTTGTGGTATTTCCTTAAATTAATGCCAGGTTCCTTTCCCCTTTGTAGTAAAAGTTTTCTCTGCCTTACACAGACTCAGTGCTCGCAAGAGGGGAAGCATTGCCTCTTAGAGGCGCCAAGGGGTGGTGTTTAATTTTCCCAGATTACTGGGTGGGGACTCGAGACAATTCTGTGTTGTATTGTTAAGAGGGACCCTGATATTGAACCCAGCCCTTGTTGTTGCCGACTTCACGTGGCAGAATGATTACAACTGAAGAGAATTACATTATTCTCTTCAAGGCACCAGAATTGCTTTCACGTACATGGCACACCCAGGCATGTCTAGACACAGATCACTTTTCAGTACCACAATTTTTTAAAAGAGAAACTCAGCTGTAGGGCCAAAGTCCCCTTTAGGAGGCAGTTGAAAGGACAGGGCCTGTGGGTTCCTTAGCAACTACAGGTGACATTTGGTCAGTGGGAGGACAAAGATGCTGTCAAAAGAACAGACAGGGGCTGAGAACAGAGAGGCAGGAAGAGAGGAGCAATTTAGCAAAAGTTTAGAGCATGGGGAAGATGTGGGGAATGGGATGCAGACTGCTCTAGGTCACTGGCTCCAAATCATCCCCATCTGCAAACTGTTTGGAAATTGTAACGTCTCAGCTTCTAGCATCCAAGTGTCTACATTAGAAAAACCCTGCTAATCACTGGCCACCTTGTATCAGAGAGGCCAAGGACTCAATGGGCCATTGTGGTGAGCTGCCCTTGTAGAGATTGTCCTTGCTAGGGAAGTCTGACCTGCTGCACCTCATCTAGACCAAGAAGTTGGGTTTCCCAGGCTGCTAATCCAGCATCTTCTACCAGCGCTAACCTCAGTTTACAGATGGAGACAAAATGCAGAAGGGTGAAGGAAAAGGGAGACACTGGAAAGAGAAACCAGGGAAAGTCTCCTAAGACAAACAAGAGAGAGGGAGACAGAGAGAAGCTTGCGAAAAGAACAAAGAAGAAATCTCTTGCTTAGGAAAGGAGAGACACTGATCGGGGGAATTCCAGAGCAAGCAGAAATCTGGTGCGTAGAGCGAGGACGGGTAACACATTGTAGTCATCGTCCACTTCCCTTGAGTGCTAGCATCTGCCTCGAAACACAGAGCCATCCATGCTGCAGAAGGGAATAGCCTCTGCCCTCCATCCCTGGGCTGCTGAGTGCTGCTGGCAGTGCTCACTCCCCATCGCCACCTGGTGGTTGTGCTCCCCCCAGCCCCAGGATGGGCAGCATGCAAGGGAAAGGCTCCTAGGAACCTGCTTGCCTCCAGCACAGCTGCAGGGGCCAGAGCTAACTCTCCCCTGGTATTTTAGCACTCCGATTTTTACTTAGGAATTAGACGCATTGTCCCCTTCCTTTAACAATGTTGTTCACATTTGTGACCCACCGTGCTGGGCTAGCCCTTTACTCCCTCCTCCTAGCCATACAGTGCCCAGGGCCCCTCCAAACACACACACGTCCTCGCCCAGGCACCATTAACGTGCATGGCAGACAAACACATTCACATACTCTGCCAGGGGTTCTAACATAATGAAATATGCTGTCCAAGTTAGGTCCACTCCAGTAACATTCTCTACTTGCAATCCTGCCACTGGGAGACTGGTCCGTTCCAGAGCCACAGAAGTGGTTCCTTGAGCCAGATTTTTCTCAAAAGGTTTCCATTCTCATCTGACTCCCTTGTGTGGTTCACTGTGGCTGGCTGAATGCTGTCTGATCACGTGGACACAGCATCCAAGAAGTTTTTGCATATCCCAGAAGTTTGGCCAGGTTGTTAAACTTGTGTCAGCGCATCCTATGGGGGATAAGAGCAGGGCACATTTTCAAATCTTGCCTTCGCATGGCATATGCTGGGGACTACATCTATAGCCTTGGCCCAGGGCAACAGATTGGGCTCATGCATTATTAACCTGAAGTGGTGTCCCATACTGGAGTGTTTGTTCCTACTGCTGGACCCTCCCCAGGAGCCTCTGCCCGGGACAGCTAAAGCAGATTAAATTTAAAAAAAAACCCTAAACTGTCTGGGTCAATAATGCGATGCTGTGTTTGCGGGCTGAGGGAAGAAGGAGATTTACAGTGGAAAAGCTTTTTCCTATCTGGTGCTGAGAGGCCCTACCTTGGGAAAACTGAATTCTCCAGCTGTTCGGAAAAGGTGAGGCCTGCAGATAGAACAGCTGGGGTTCTTTAATGCCGTGCCAAGATGGAGGGGTCCAGAGTATGTGCCCAGCAAAACCTCATTCTCAAAGCATTCCCGACACCATACAAAGGGAGAAACTCTCGCCTGCTGTTCTGATCATGACTCCAGCTTCTGGAGGGTGGGAGCAGGAGACGGGCAAGCCCTGGGCTCCCTACAATGTTGTACTCTTAAATTCATGTATAAAGAAGGGTGTGTCTATATGCTATATAGGAATGCTATAGTAGCACAGTGAAGTTTTTCCACTGCTGTAGTAAACCCACCTCTCCAAGAGGCAGTAGCTAGGGTCTCAGAAGAATTCTGCTGTTGACCTTGCAGCATCTACCCTGGGGCTTAGGTTGGCTCGATTACAACACACGGGGTGTGGAATTTTTCACAGCCCTGAGCAATGTCGTTGAGCAGACCTAACTATTTTCCTTATTTTCCTCTAAGACTAGCCCTTAGAGGAAAATAGGGCTGGTCCTGAATCTGTGCAACTCACATTTCAGCGGTAGCGAGGAATGAGGCTGACAACGTTACAGACCAAACCAGCATGCAAAGAGTCTCTTCAGCACCTGGGAACCAACACATTTAAATGTAAGAAATCTTCCATGAGAACCATAACCTCTCTCCTTTCCGTGTAAGGTCCCATGGAGATGGCGGAATCCACCGGCAATCTTCTTTTCCTATTTGTTTATTCTAGGAGATGAATAAAACCAGCAGACGGTCAGTTCAGTGCAGCTAGAATTCACCTCTGGACTGCCACCTCCATAACAGACTCTTCACTGGATTGTGCCTGCTCTAGGTGAATGACTCCGCAGTCCACAAAGTTCTGTGCCGTCAAACATGCGCACGGGTCACTGAAAGTCTGCCAAAGCCTGGAATTCCTCCTCTTCGCCACAGAGCTGACAGGGAGCCCAAACTGGGTCCCAAAATGGGGAAAGAGGTTCCTTTCTCCCCTGAAGTCTCAGCCGTGTTGATCACTCATCAAGCAGGGGAGAGCAGAAAATCTTGCTTGCCTCCATGCACTGACCACATCTTGCGTCAGTCAGCAGCAGCAGCGTCACCAGTCTGCCTCTGCTCACAAGAAGTCAGAGTCATGGCTTGGCAATACTACTTATTTCATTGTAATGAACTAAACCATAACTCGTGTCATGGCCCTGCACTCAGCTGTAGACACTGTGGCATTGCTGTGCTGAGAGAGACTGGGGGCTGCTTGAATCACAAACTGCTTTGAGATTGGGTGTGAATGCACCCTTCAATTAGCATAACTGTCAGGATGAGTTATGGGGAAGCCCCTCCCACCCCCAAGATAAAAGAGGATTGTGAACCCACCCAGGAGTTCTGGACTGAGGGTATGTGTGCACTGCAATTAGACACCTGCTGCTGCTGGCCCCTGCCAGCTGACTTGGGCTAAGGGGCTGTTTAATTGTGATGTAGATGTTTTGGCTCAGGCTGCAGCATGAGCGCCGGGACCCTCCCACCTCACAGGGTCCTAGAGCCGAGGCTCCAATCCAAGCCTAAACGTCTACACCTCAGTTAAACAGCCCCTTACCAGAGCCCCACGAGCCCAAGTCAGCTGGCACTGGCCAGTCACAGGGTCTGTCTACACTGCAATCAGACACCTGAAAAGACAGGGGGCTTTGGGAGAGGGGGCCATGTGCATGTGGTGTGTAAAAAAAAGACAAGCCAGAGACAGAGAGGCTCAGAGGAGGAAGAAAGCCAAACAGGAGCCCATGAGCACAGCGCGACTCAGGCAAAAGTGAGAGAGAGCTTTTGGGTCAGGTCCTGGCTAAAGCGGCTTGGGACTGTAAGCTAGGAAACTGCTCCTTTTGTTCCTAGTTCCTCCTGCGTTCGGAGAAGTGGGCTTTGTACATTCCTTGCAAATGAACAAAACTGCACCAAAAAAATCCCAGACTCCATCAATTTCTACTTCCAAACGGAATGTCCCCACTGGGCCCTGAACTTAGACTAGCCGCTTGAGTCGAAAAGGGGCAACAGTATTAATGGAGTTCAGCAGGCTGCCTTGTTCCTCCAGTCCATCAGTATTTCTCCCCTACGTGCTCTCCGGGGCTCTGCAATTCCCACACTGAATGTATTTTGCGTCAGTGTTTCCTGGGAGGAGCAGAGTGTGATGATGCCTCTTCTGACCTGACCCTGCTTTTCCTATGCACATCGCTCTGTCTGGGGCTGGACAAACACAAAGACAGAGCTGGGGAGACATGGCAGAGATGTCCCTCTTGTCTGGTTTCCAAGTGGCACACAGTATTGGTCCAAGTGCAGGCCTCTGCCAGGCAAAGGCCTGAGTTTGAGATCTCTAGGCCAGCCTGAAGTATGAGTCCTGGGAACCTCGCAGGGTCTGTACATCCCAGAGGAGAGCGCAGAGGAATCCCTGTCAGGTGGAAAGGAGCAGACCTGGGGTGGCTGTCTTTGCTGGTCAGCAAGCCCTAAACACTCACCCATTTATTCCTACAGTTAAACGTCACAGGTGGAAGCACTAGGGAGGCCAGCCCATGGCATGTGCCAACTGCACAGAGCTGTGTATTTCTCAGGGCCCCAGCCCAGCATGCCACCTCCTCCACCCCATCACAGCAAGATGAACCTGTGGGCTCAACCCTTGCCAGCTAGCACCAAATCCAACCCATTCCTCCAGCCCCAGAAACACATACGGGTATCCAGCACTCACTCAGTCTCCCTTCCAGCTGCCAAAGCCTCCCTCGCCCCCGAATAATGAGAGTACCGATAATCCGTGTGCCAAACTCTCCCCACTTGAAGGGGCAACAAACACTGCTGAGCCCCACACATCTGACTCCACCAGGGTCCTGATACATCCAAGGATATTTCTTCCACCAGAAATGCTTGAGAACCAGCCTTTAACAGACGCAAAGCACAGGTAACCTAGATCTCCCTTTCTGGCACCAATACCTGCAGGGGTACAGGCAAACGTCACTGTTTAAACCCACAGCCAACCGAAAAAGAGACACACCCCACAAGTGACAGACAGCTCGCACCATCACATATAATGGCACATGGAAAAAATTGTTTCATGCTAGTGCGCCGCCTTCCATGCCCAAATCGTTATAAACAATGCCATGCTGACAACCACGCATGCACTCTTTGAGTGCCACACTGCCTACATCAGGAAACTTTTAGTGTCATACACCTGCCTACATCACAACATACACATCTATTACAACGGGTTTTGCTGAGCAGTTTGAAAAACCAACCTCTGATCTTCTGTAACTAAATGAGATTTCATATTCAGCTAATCTGATTTAAATAGTTCAGTTGTAAACAAAATTGTATTAATTGCGCTGACATGGCTGGTTCGTGAATGCAGGAGAGAGCACCAACAACATTAAAATTGAGCTACTTTTGATTAACTGATTCAGGAAGTTTGTAATAGATTAATCCTGCTCAATAAGAGCCTGTCAATAATTTGCCATTGGTTGTCACTTTATACCAAGTGCAATAATAAGTTCAAAGTCCACATAAACTGAATGTCTGACTACACGGATTCATTTACTGCAGGAAAGGGGAAGAGAAACTATGATGGTTTATTAAGAGATTTCATTTCAGATATAATTATATTTGTTTTAATAATCTGATTAGTGCTGCACCTTACATAAATCAGATCTGTTTTTGCAAAACGGGGTTGTTTTCAATACTTCTTCCTTTACTTTTTCTACCATCTCTTGGTGTGTTTACATTAAAAATAATTGAAATTATAGACCCTACTTCGAAGCCACTAAAAATTAAAATGTATTAAACTCGAACACAAATACATTTAGGCAAATACAGCAGCACGGCCTTATCAATGTAGTCACAGATGCTGCCCTCAAACTGACAGTGTTAAGCAAATATCTATAAACAAACTTAGTGGCATGTCATTACCTACAACACACATTCAAGTCTGTCACAAACACACATATACAATGGTGTGACACTGTCATGGGTTATGATACGTAGTAGCAGCAATAGCCATAAGATCAGACCAGCTTGCATGGTCTATGAAGACCCTATTACTGTCAATACACACTCTGTAACCATACATGCAAATACAATGCAATGTAGCAAAACATACTATACAGCAGGGGTCGGCAACCTTTCAGAAGTGGTGTGCGGAGTCTTCATTTATTCACTCTAATTTAAGATTTCGCATGCCAGTAATACATTTTAACATTTTTAGAAGGTCTCTTTCTATAAGTCTATAATATATAACTAAACTATTGTTGTATGTAAAGTAAATAAGGTTTTAAAAATGTTTAAGAAGCTTCATTTAAAATTAAACTAAAATGCAGAACCCTCCAGACTGGTGGCCAGGACCCGGGCGGTGTGAGTGCCACTGAAAATCAGCTCGCGTGCCGCCTTTGGCATGCATGCCATAGGTTGCCTACCCCTGCTGTACAGGCTAGGTGTCACACTGTCATACAGCCACACATATAAATAGTTGCACTGTCACAGTACTGGTCACTATCACCTGTCCAAACATGTATAGATATGTAACCAACACCATCATACAAAGTATCTCGTAACATATAAAAACACTAGTTGTGTGGTGTCACAACAGATAACTGTACATGTGTTTACCTGCAAGCTGCAAACACTGGGTGTACAGACCTGGTCTAACACAAAACATTTTGAAAGGCAAACCTCCACAATATCTGAATTCTGTAAGTGTTACTAAACCAAAAAGGCTCTCTTTTTCCAGTTCATGCATTGGCTTAGCAGCATACACTTTGAGCTACTAAAAGTGCTATATTAACACAATACAGCATAATGTAATTAGCATGTTCAGACCCAACTCCCTCTCAAATAGAGTCTTTAAAGAAAGTAGTTGTATGCCAGTAAGTTATTTAAAGAGGGTCCCGGAATAATCTGGGCTACCAATGGTCCTGATGAACCAATGCAGCATTCCTGTGATGTTTAAATTGTGAGGAAATCCAGATAATACTATCAAGTGTTTATTCCCAACCAAAACATTACCACTCCCATCCACAAGCGTCTCTGAGAAATCACAGGAGGAGGGGAGTGAGATCTCAGTTCGGTGCCGTCTCACCTAGGGGATCTGTAGCAGTTAAGGTCATTTGAAGTACCCTTCACCCAGTGCAGAATTAAAAAAAAAAATTGTACATGGAATCAGTTTTCTAAACTGAAGCAGGAAGATCTAATCACGTAAGCCTCACCTTCTCTTCTGTTGGTACCGATGGCTGCAGGCAGGAAGAGAGAGAGACAGAGGCAGCTCAGGGTTAGCAGCCAGTGCAAAGTCATTTCTGGGGATCCAGGCATGGAGCAGAGCAGGGAGCTTGCAGCTGGCTTTCCAGTGTGCTTCACTTTCTCTTCTCAGGTGGTTTTATCAGCTCCTGTACCTGAGTCACTCCCGACACAGGAAGAAAGCATGTGCCTCAGTCAGACTTACTTGGTGAATAAGGAGAGCCCAGCCCATATGAAGCAGACACACCTAAACCTCAGATCTCCTTACCAGCTCTCTGGGCTGTCCTACACCAACCAAAACAGCAGCACAAACCCAGACAGGAGGGAGGTCTGGAGGGATAGAAAGACACATCAGCCGTTTGAGCTTCCTCCCAGTCAGTGCCAAGGATTTAGTAATGAGTTTCTTCTCCTCAGCAGAAGCCCCTCAAAATTAAATAAAAGCGCTGCAGATGCTATGAATCCTTCATTGTACCCAAGCCTGCCACTGAAATCAAGAGGGCCCGATCTCAGTCACTCTCCCTTCCTTAGTGCTCTCCGTGAATTGATCACCACCACCTGTATTACAGTTGCGTCTAGAGGGCCCAGTCAAGATCAGGGTCCCATTGTGCAAGGTGCTGTACAGATGCATTGTGAGAGACAGTCCCTGACCCGAAGAGCTTGCAATCGAAATAGACAAAACAAAGGGCATGGAGAGGTGAAGCGACTTGCCCCAGCTCACAAAGCAGGTCAGAATCAGGATCAAAACCCAGGTCCAGTGCCCTATGCACTACATCCTACGCCTCCTGATTACTGTCCCAGGTCTCAGCTGGGTATAACTACACCTGACCTGACACCCTGGTAAACTGCCCAGGAGCACTACCAGCTCAGGGAGAACTAGTTAAGGAGCACTACAAGCTCAGCCTTGAACCCAAGCTTTCTGGTTGCCTACCTGGTTATTCTACTCAACGGGGCCTGGGTCCACGGTTTGAAATCCAGCCCAGTCCAGTCCAGCCAATGCTTCCCAACTTACTGCTCTTCTGCTAGCTTCAGAGCCAGCCTCAATCTCTAATCCAGGTCATTAATGTCTAGGTCTCCCTCCGAATCTCTTAAACTGCCCAACAGCCTCCTAAGGATTAAATTCCTGGGCCTGACATAATGCTGCTCAGTTCCTTGCCAGGAGATCAGGCGCAGCATTTTGGGGAGTCCATGGAGTGCCACCAGCATGATGTCACTGCACGGTTGGGATTCCCTTTGGCCACGTTTACCTGCCTCTGCTTTTGAGTGATCTTTTATTAGAGCTTTTTCTCTGTTAGTTTAACACAGTAGAGCTTAGCCATAGCCTGGGACAAACAATAAACCCAACCCACCAAGCTGCTGATGGCATGTCGATTTCTGCCACCCAGGATTAACTTATCTGATGTGTTTTAAAAGGGGAGGTGTAAATATTCCCAATGTTGTAATTAACAGCGGGCTCTTGCCAAACCACCTTGTAGATCGTTCGGTCATTTGGTGAAGTGCATTTAATAAAGATTCCCTGTGTGCTGCAAATTACACAATTTCCTCTGCCAATCTACATAGCCAGCATTACACCATCCACTCACCAAGACAGAACTAATCACCGCAGTGTGTTTTCTATTGCCCAGCATATCTTTAAACACCCCCGTCAATGGGACTGCTACCACTTCCCCGAGACAACAAGGCAGCTCATTGTCAGGAAGATTTTCCTGAATCAAAATTTTTCCTTATTTGATTTTGTCGCATTACTCCTCCTTGTCCCCTTTCACACCACACTAACCAATTCATCTCCTTGGGGTTTACCTCCTTCACACACTAGCTGGATATCTCCCCTCCCTCTTACTCATCCTTCATACATATTTACTTAATCTTTACTCATCAGCCGTTCCCCACCAGGACTAAGTCATGATGTCTGGGATCCTAGCATTTAGCGCACCCCAGACACTAACCAAAAGATACCTTTTCAAACTTTATTTTCTAGACAAGCCAGTTCCTTTGGACCCGGAAGAAGAGCACATCCAGCCCCCCACAGAAATGAAATTATATATGACATTCTGTTTATATAGCCCCTTAAGTATGACAGCACGGTTTGGAGAGGGTCTTAATCAACAACAAGGGGAAGAGCCCGACCTCCACTGTGTTACTAGTTGGGGAACTTGAAAATGAAAATGATCTCCGATATCAGCCATACAGGTGCTCGCTCTCTCTTCCCCCACCCCTTACTCTCCGGGTCTGATACTCACCTAAAGGGATTCATTCTTCAATCCGTTGTCACAAAGAAATGTAAAAGCAACAGAGCCGTCTCTGTGCTTTGCGGGAGAAGTTCTCACCAATTGATCAGAGCGGCTGTAAAGACTGACCTAATGTTTTTACAGTTCCGTATTAAATGGCGGAAAAGAGTTTCTCTCCAGTGCAAGAATCCTAGGGGGTTTTCCATTGCTGGATTAAAAACAGGCTGCCATCTAGGAGGAATATTCTCAAAGGTTATAGACTCTAGGTTAATATATCTGCAAAGATGGCCCTGTGCATTATAAAAAGTAAATTTCAGGGTAATTAAATTAGCATAACTGACTGTCCCAGAGACTGCAGTGCAGAATAGGTACAGTGGAGATAGCAGCAGTACAACATCCCCCATACTCCTCCCATCAGATGGGCCTTGATCCTGTTCTACGTGGAAAATTTCTTTAAGTAAGTGGGTAACTCTGACTCTATGCCAATAACTAAATGTGCCTCTTTATGCTAATGTTGCCAGCAAAGCTACCAACCAAAATGCCTTTCTAGAGGGGTGGGGCAATGTGGGCACTAGGGCCTGGACTGAGACCACCTGTTTATTTCCAATTTGGCTACTGACCAGCAGCTGATTTAGCTTTCAGGATATACTGACCTGGCAAGATTTAGACCAATGACAAGGTAAAAAGGGTCACTCTCCAGTGAAGCAGTGTCATAAAGCTGTTTTTGATGATTGCAAATTGGATCCTTCAATTCAGGTGCATCGTCTGGCAGCCCCATTAAAAAAAAAAAAAAGAGTTAATTCCATCGAGTTAAACGAAGAGCATAAACACAGTTAGACTAACGCCTGACTATCTGCACAAGTTGGGATGAGGATGAGGATGTGCAGGTTTTCTGCCCTCATCTCTGTGAGATATCTGTGACCCAGACTGGCACAGGGGATACCCATAGTTTTACAGGGTGCCGTGGGTTGGGTAATTCACCTATGCGGGGCATGCGAGGTCTCTACTGAGATCCAGTAGCCTGTTGGTGGCCATAATCATTGCAAAATGCATATAAGGACATTATATATGAAGTTATGTATCTATAATGAAAATTATGTTACTAAGGTAAGACAGGGTCTCCATGAGGTTACATGTGTCAGACAGGTTTGTGTCAGGCAGTGGGTAAGCGACCCTTATTTCTCTGTCTGGTCATAGTGTATTGTCCACTTCACAACAGCGGCCTATTTGCACACTGAGCCTTACACTAATTAAAAGCTTGTCAAAATCTACAGGGGAGAGAACCTAAGGAACAAAACAACCAGCAGGGGGTCATCCTGCTTGTGCCTAATACCAAAGGATTAGTCTGGTACATCAGGTAATGCAAAGCAACACACAGCATCTTCCACCCAGGGGGCAAGCTTACTGTGTGACGGGGCTTAGGAACAGAAGATCACGGCCAAGCCTGGCTGCAGAACACTGGAAGGATTCTGGGTGCGCATTGGTCGAAGACATGAAAGTATCTAGATAAGTCAGTCTAGGTTCTAGAATGCATGTACATTTTATTTTATATGAAACCATCTGTTTCCAGTACTTCTGCTTGCTATCACTAGACTTAGCTAAATAAACATGCTTATTTAAACATAAATAAGTGCTGTGTGTTAAGCAGAGCAGTGATTTAAGCCTAACTGGCAAGTTGGGGTGTACTGTTCCTTTGGGCACAGCACGCCTGCGAATACTGCAGGTGGCCAGTGGAGCGGGGCGGGACTTCTCTGGGAGGGGCTCAGGGGCTGGAGCATGCCTAGTGCTAAGTGTAAAGTGACAGTGGGCCTGCAAAGGGGGTGCTTGTGCTGCCTGGGCCAGGTCAGAGTTGGGGAGCTGACCCCCAGCGGGCAAAAACAAGGCTTCCTCACAGGAAGGGTAGGTGATAGCAGGGTGCCTCCCAACCCTGGGTATCCCCAGGATGCATCACAATATCTTCATCCCCGTTTTACAGATGGGGAAATTGGGTTGGAGAGGTTAAGTGTCTTACCCGCAGCCACAGAAAGCAAGTCAGTGGCAGAGCTGTGGTTAAAATGCAGAAGTTCCTGGGCTCCCAAGCCTGTGCTTAGTCCACTAGGCCAGGCTGCCTCACAGCTTTCATGGGACAAAACAGTCCCCAGAATAAAGTCTGGAACCTTGCCAAAATGGGATTCTGCCAGGAACATTTGTAAGGTACTAGGCAGATTCCTGACATTTCCTGTTTGTTCCTGAACCCATTAGTGCTGGTTAATTCCAGTGACTGCAAAGTCCAGGCTGCCCTGCCCTCATTCGTACTGGAAAGCAACGATCCAGTGAGCAAGACCCAGCCTGTCACCAGCTTTGAAAATGCCCCGAGAGTTACAGGACAGGGAGGCGGCCTGGTTGTGGTAAAAGCAGGTCTCAGAGGAATGTTCTCCAGAATTATCAAGACCATGACTGTCTCCCTACTCAGATTAACAGCCCCAGGGACACCTTTCTTCCAGCTGAGGTTCAAGTCGAATTCCACCCCCTCTGGGCTGTGGCAGATCACTCAGGAACCGTGCCCTTCCATGCAGCTCCCGTGAGCAAGCTAGGCAGGCCTGCCTGGCTAGACTGCCGCTGAGGTGTCAGCAGCGCAAGGAAGTACAGTCATGTCTGGCCTTGCCTAGCCTACGCCCTGCCTGTCCGTCACAAAACACACACATAGGTAAGTGAGATAAGGAAGGAATCTATTTCCTTTCTTCTGCATTTACTGCATTCTTCTCTCTGCTCCACAATCCTGTAGCAACTCTGCTGCCAGGCGCCTGCAGGCTGCCAAGGAAGTTCTCAAACCATTCCTGACATTTCCCTGTAACTCCCAGAGCCACTGTCTATCAGCTTAGGGAATCTTATCTGGAACATGTTACTGGTTGAACATACCCAGCTTATGCCTGCCACAGCTGTTCCTCAGAATTCACCCACGTTCCTGACCAGGGCATTGTATAACTGTGTCCAATCAGCCCCCAAGTCCAACTGTGGCCTGCGCTATAAAGCTGCTCAAGGCCTCCACCACCACCCTGCCTCCTCCAGGCAGGGCACGTTCACCATCCATAGCCACCAGAGGGCTGCCCCTAAGGGCCCCACCCAGAAAGTAATCCTCACTCCAGCCAGTGGGGTAAAGGAGCAGAGCCAGGCCTCCCAGCATCCCTTTCCATCCCCATAAGACCTGGTTGTCTCCCACAATGTTCTCACAGCAGTGCCTGGCAAGGATAGCAAAGGCACTAGCAATGTCAGCTGAAGACAACCACAGCATGAGCCTCTAGCAGCCACAGCTGTGAAACAAACCACAGTGCAAGCTCTGTCTCAGACATGCCCTCGCCCCTTCCCACCAATTCAAACTCCCTGAGCATGGTTCTAGGGCTCCTAGGAAGGGCTGTGTGAAGGACACGCATGGTCCACAGGCTTCAGCAGGCAAACCTGCCTGGTTCCAGAAAGCAAAAAGTTAAACAAAGAGGAACCAGAACAAATTCTGAGGCGAGAGATTGTGACGTGCCAGTTAGCGCAGGGAGCAAACAAATGGCATTTCCCTGGAGTCAGCAGCATCAGCCACACTCCACTTCCCACAAGACACAGCTCATGCAATGCTGACCAGAAATACAAGCAACGCAGTCTCCCTCTGCCTTTACCAGCCCTGGCGGAGTTGCTGGAATTCCTTATCTGCACTTAGATCTCAGTTCAGTGCCATACCCTGTCCTGGGGATCTGTTTCCTGCATTAGCTCCTTTATGGATGGGTTGGAGCTTCTCACTATCCACAGATTCCATTTCAGTATAACAGGCAGCGGCTTCCTTCATGGGCTTACTTACTTGCAGTTTATCTTATGCACTACGTCAAGTGCCTCCCAAAGAAATCCCAAACTTGAGCTGGAAGGAACAGTCTCCAGCCTCCTTCATGCTTAGTTTTCCTCCCAGCACTCCACCTATGGACCAGGAGATACCCTCCACCTGTAGCAGTGAGATACTGCACTAGGAAGGGCTTTGGGCAGGGACCGCCAATAGAAAGAGACTGGCTGTTTGATTTTACAAGAGGGAACAGCCCCACAAAACAGGGAACATTGTGCAGTTACCTCCTTCAGGTTGTGATATTGGTCTTGGAACCGTCACATACTCAAGCTCATTGACACCGTGATGCAGACAGTTTAAACCCAGGTAGAACGATCTGGCGACCGAAAGGCAGCGACTGGTAACAAGGCTGGGATGCACTTGAGGGAACTGTGGAGAATCCTCACGATTATTCCAGTCCAGGCACAGCTTGATGCAGTCAGTCAGTCTTAAGACAGACCTGGTCATACAAGGAACCTGGAAGAACCCCCATCTTGCCAACACCTAAAGAAAATGCTGTTGAACTATTATATTGACCCATTGCAGACCAGGATACAGTGACAGAGCAAGGCAACTTTATCCTGTCCTCACAGTGCTCCTCACCCATTAGCCATATTGCAATTGTTCATGCCTTCCATTGTAAGTTATTTGGGGGAGGGATCGGTATCATTTTGCCAGTTGTAAAGTGCACCTCCATGTTATGACACAAATAAGCTGAAGGGGGGATAATTTACTCCACTGAGGAGGAAGCTTAGTAGACATTGTCTTAGTTTAAACAGGCTCAGTAAAGAGCAGCCTGCTACCAAATCAGAAGGGGACAGCAATACAAAATGGACATTAATCACAAGTGAAACCTGTCCAAGACAGTCACCCAAAGGTTCAACTTTGGCGGCAGCTGTATGTCTTGTCACGCCCACTAAGTTACTGAAACTGACATGCCACCCAGAAAAACAGCCCTGCTTTTTCACCAGATAAAACAGGGATCACTGAGAGGCAGGCAGCTAGCAGAGGAATTTAAACAGCTTTAGATTGCAGAGAGGAGCAGGTGAGAGTCTAAAAATTCCTACTGACATGCTAAGAGAGGGTGGCAGGGGCGAGGGCAGAGGAGAAGCATGCAGATAGGGGCAATCTGTGCTTTCAATGACAACACCACTGATTAGCACTGGCGTTAAACGTGTCGCGACACTAGAAAAAAATAGCATCAGTATTCCAGCCACAGTGCAACCAGTGCCAGCTTGCTAGTTTATACAGGGCTCAGGCCCTTAAAGAACAGGGGGTTTAATCCCCACGAAGTGCATCTTCTTTGGCACATTTGCTGCCACCAGTACAGCTGCACTGTTGCTGTAAAACATTTTTTGCGGTGCAGAGAAGGCCAAAGATCCTTGGCTGCTGTCATTTCTGAAGGGGGATCACGGTGTCAGACATCAGAAAGACAGGGGAGGAAGCTGGTTCTCAGGAACACCTTCCCCTGATGGAGTCCTGAAATACTAGCACCTTGAGAAAAGCATAATCATCCACAAGTGGTAGGTCAGAAACTGCAGAGGAAGAAGGCTCCTCATCTAGTGCAAATTGCCACAACTCCATTGAAGTCAATAAAGCTAAACTAATTTATCTGAGCTAAGGATCTAGCCCTCAGTCTACAGGTCAGGTGTGATCTCCTGAAGTCTGGGGATGGGCTAAAAGGCAGAAAGGGCTCTTTCCTCCCCGCAGCACCTTGGATGGCACAGAAAGCAGACAGAACCTTGAGATCAACAACAGTCCAGACAAGATCAGCATTGTTTCCAGTACAAACCTCTGATCATATTCCACTACTTGTAATGAACGAAAACCACAGAATTTACAGCATGAGGTTTGCTCATGAAACACTGATATTTGTAATCCAGGGTATATTTTGGAACAGTGAACCCAACCAGCTGCTCCCCACTTTTGACTAAACTTGTGTTTCTATATGATAAACAAGAGAGCACATTTAGAAAATCAGTAGGAAGTGCTAGCGCAAACAGACACGGAGAGTTCCTTTCACCAGGACAGAAGGTAATCTGTCTAATTCAGATTCTGGACCCATTTAAAGGCCTACTCTAGACTGGGATTTAAAGGTGTGATGTTAGCATGTTAGTCAAGAAGTTTAGAAAATCTACTGCAGCCAATGCACATTGCTAGTAACATGTCTTAAAATGGTAGAGGCAGAGTACACTAGACTTTAAAAATGTGTTAGTTAGCATGTTAGATAGTCCCTGGGCGAAGGCAGCTCTCCTCCACTGGTGGAATTAGGAGCATTCACAGGTAGGGGAATTTCAAGTCAGTTTTTGGTAAATGGTAACAAGCTCTAGGAAAGAAGCAGGAGACATGAGAGCTGCCTGGAACCACTCTCCCCAGCCCAGTAGCACGGTCACTGATGCTGTACAGAGCCCCAAACTGAGCTCTCATTTCTTGCACATGTAGGAAGGCTACAGATTCAGTTCTTATACCTTTACTGGGCCTACAACTCTCTGCAAATCACAGACAGTGAAGGTAGCTAATTCCTTGGGAGTGGCACACTTCAGAGTCCTTCGGTGCTGCTGGAAGAGACAGGGCACCCCGTCACTCAGCTTAGTACACAGACAAGCGGGTTATTGTCAATACCACAGAACATAGATGCCGCAAACACAGGGGAGGAAAGAGAGTAGGAATCCAGGAAAGGCAGATACCTGACCCCAAAGGAATAATAAATGGTGCATGAGTCGTCAAGGTTCAGAGGAAGCAAGTAAAGGAGAACAAACTGTACCACTCTGGAAATGGGACCGAGCAGACTGATCCAATGAGAAAACTCCAGAGGCTGCTACCTTCTCAAAGGGCGAATAAAGGGTGGAACGAAAGGCACATCCTCCCCCTACCCTACAAGGGAATTTAACCAGATGGGAGCAGGTGACATTGGGTGCTAGTGTCACACCTTGAAATCCTAATCTAGGCCAGGCCTAGGAATTAATTTAAGGCATTAGTAAAATCCAAGATCTGGAAGTTGAAGCTAGAGAAATTCAAACTGGAAATAAACTTTTAAACGGTGAAGGTAATTAACCATCAGAACAGCTTACCAGTATGTGTGGTGGATTCTTTGTCATGGAATGGCTTTCTGAAAGATACACTCCAGTGCAACCAGAAATTATAGACTTGATGCAGAGATTACTGGGTGAAATTCTGTGGTCTGTAGGCAGTTAGACTGGATGATCATAATGATCCCTCCCTTATGGCTTTAGAGTCTATGAAATTTATGAATGGAAGCTGGGGAGACTGGAGCAGAAGTTTCCTTCTCGCCACTCAGATCATGGTGGAGGTCCCTCGGACCAGCCCAGGGAATGTCAGAATCATTGGGGTTTCCTATTCCGTAAGACCTAATTTTAAACATAGAATCTAAATCCCCTTTAACCCAGAAGAGGGTGGTGTTCTTTCAGCTCAGTCACTTCTCCTCTTCAGCCTCTCCAATCAAGGTAGAACAGACCTTACCTTCACAGTGTGCAGAGAAACATACCGCTTACCCTTCAATTCTTCCATGGGTGATGAGCACCCCCACTCGCCTATCATATACACTTACCCTTCAGTGACAAGGAAAACTGCAGCATGTAACTGATTTTATTTTTAGCCAAAAGAGCTAAAACTCCTTCATGTGCCCAGTGAGAGAACTAATTATTACCACAATCATTTGCAACTCACTTTGGGGTTTTGTTTTCTAAACTTGCATGCTTTGTTTGGACAGTGGCCAGGACAGGATTTTTGTTGCTGGCACAGACTTGTCTTGAAGGAGGATGTACCTCTAACAAGAAAGCCCTCCTCTCTGACCCTTGAGGCAGTAAACCACACTGGCATGTTTTCAACTTCATAAAAGATCCTTGAAATGAGGACGGACAAGAGAAGAGGGGGAGGGATAGCTCAGTGGTTTGAGCACTGGCCTGCTAAACCCAGGGTTGTGAGTTCAATCCTTGAGGGGGCCACTTAGGGATCTGGGGCAAAAATCAGTACTTGGTCCTGCTAGTGAAGGCAGGGGGCTGGACTCAATGACCTTTCAAGGTCCCTTCCTGATCTAGGAGATAGGTAGATCTCCAATTATTAAAGATGAAGTAAAAGCAAGACATTAAAAAGGAACATTGAGATGAGAGCACTCCCCCTCTCTAGCAGGAAGGTGGTGGAGTCAGTTCAGAATTAACTGTATTGATACCACATACTAGTACTAGAGCCCTGCAGGAGGACTGGGATCCTGCAGGACCTGCTGCCATAATTGCAGGAGTGAGTAAAATGTATTTTGTTGCAGGCCAGATTTGTGGGAAAACACTAAATCTCTCATCGGTTTGTTAGAAATACAAATTCAGCAATGTAAAGCAAGTTCATTTATTTTATTAAATAAAGGTTTTAATATTTAAATTTAAGTAGGGGATAGAAAGATTTGATGTCTATTGTAACAGGAGTTAAAGCTTTTTTTTACATGGTTTTAGAAAGATTTGTTTTATTCTTTTAGTGATAAAAATTGTGTCTGAATTCAATTTTACAGCAGAACCTCAGAGTTAAGAACACCTCGGGAATGGAGGCTGTTCATACCTCTGAAATGTTTGTAACTCTGAACAAAACGTTATGGTTGTTCTTTCAACTGAACATTGACTTAATACAGTTTTGAAACTTTACTATGTAGAAGAAAAATGCTGCTTTCCTTTTTAGTAGTTTATGTTTAACATAGTACAGTACTGTATTTGATTTCTTTTTTTTGTCTCTGCTGCTGCCTGATTGCATAATTCTGATTCCAAATGAGATGTGTGGTTGGCTGGTCAGTTCATAACTCGTGTTTGTAACTCTGATGTTTTCTTTATATATATTCACTGACCTTTTTCTCCCCCCCCCTTTCTTTTTTTTTTTCTCAGTAGCAGGGGATAATCTCTCTCTAGCGGAATCTAAGGATTTTGTAGGTGGGAGCGGGATAAAAATGCAAGAGCAGGTGGGAGTGGGAGAAGGTATTGCTGGGTGGGACGGGAGCAGGATTAAAAAAAATAGTCCCGGGCAGGGCTCTACTGCCTACATCAAACAAAGCAGGGACAGCAGAAGGTACACAGTGCATATATGTATTGCCTCCGAAAGTTCAGAGAAAGTTAGCATCCATCTATCAATTCCCACAAGAGCGAAGTCAGACTCCTCCTCTCATGGTTCTCATCATGAGATAAGATCTCTTCACTGTTACAAATCCCAAGAGAAGATGTAGGTGAGGTCCTCTCAAAGCAGATATACAAAAACAATCCCAGCAGAAAAAGGGGGAGGGGGGGCGCTCTGTATTCCAACCCGCATATTGAATTCATTGGCCTTCTAGAGGCAAACCTTACATGCCAAGTCATCATCCGCTTCCCCCAAATAAAGGAACACTCAAAGAAACACACAGTATAAGGGGTTACAAATATTCAGACTTTATTATAAATAAGAAATACTGTTTTATACATCAAAAAAACTGAAAGTGTTGCATTTTGTTCACCGCCCCAGACAGCAAGACCACAGATTAAGGCAAAAGCTGAAGTGAAGGCACATATGGAGGAGGCCACAGGCAAGAATAAAATGAGGGAACTGTTGTGTGTTCCCTGTGACAATCAGCATTCTACCAGCAGCCTTCTTGTCATCACATTATGCAAAGAAATAACTGGACCTATACAATGAGATAATGGGGCTGTAAGGCAGTAGTGTATTAAGAGATTGCTTATAAAGATCTTTTTTTAAAAAATAAAAATCTGTTAAAAACAGCTTAAGAAAAAGTGAAAAGCCAGAAACCTTACGCCTGAGGTCAGCCAGGGCATGGTGTTGCCTCTTTGTATCTGCTCTTTCCACAGCCTTGGCAGAGAGGTGACATGGTTAGGAGGCAGCCACAGGACCAGAGCAGCCAGCCAGGAAATACTGATATCTTCCAGAAAGTTCCAGAAGTGCGACGGGCGAAGGCAGCTCTCCTCCACTGGTGGAATTAGGAGCAGTCACAGGCAGGAGAATTCCAAGTCAGTTTTTGGTAAATTGTAACAAGCTCTGGGAAAGAAGCAGGAGACAGGAGAGCTGCCTGGAACCACTCTCCCCTGCCCAGTGGCACTGTCCCTGATACTGTACAGAGCCCCGAACTGAGCTCTCATTTCTCACACATGTAGGAAGGCTACAGATTCAGCATTTAGACCTCTACTGGGCCTGTAATAGTGCTGCAACTCCCAGGAGCAAAGCCACAACCATCCAAAAGCAGCATCTCACTTTCATTAGTCAGAAACAAAGATGGTAATTGGTTTCTTATGAGCTACACACTTCAGAGTCCTTCGGGGGGCTGGGGCTGGCTCTGGAAGAGAGGCTGGGTGCCCCATCATTGGGCTGCACACACAGGCAAGCGGGTTATTGTTAATACCACAGAATAGAGATATTGCCAACAGAAAGGAGGGAAGAGAGCAGGAGCCTGGCCAGGGGAGATGCCTGACCCCAAAGGAATAATAAATGGAAGAGATATATGGTGCATATGTAGTGATGGTTAAGAGGAAGCAAGTAGAGGAGAACAGACTGTGCCATTCTGGAAATAGGACTGAGTATATTTACACACACACAAAAAGATAGACTTCCTCACTCTATAATCATGATAAAACAGACAGACAAAACAAAAAACCCACATTCACTCAAAAATATCAATTTGAAATAATTAATAGCACCAGTGTGTGTCAGATAATAATTTCTTCCCCGCTACGCAAACGTACAAAGTTGCATAGTGTTTAAGAATAGATATATATGGATCTCAAAGGCAGGGGGTGTCAGACTGATCTAATGAAAAAACTCAAAGGGGAGGAGTTAAAGGCAACCCCTCCTCCCAACCAACAAGGTAGCTTAACTAAGTGGGAGCAGGTGACATTGAGTTGGACAGAAATTCTAAAGAGGCAGCAGTGGCAGCTGTGTGAAATACTGCGCGTGCTGGATATCTGCCATCAGAGCTAGGCCTGAACAATCTGTGTTGCAGCATTTTAGGAAGACTGGGAGATCAGCAGGAAAACAGGGATAGGATGACTTTTGACTTGGACAAAGGCAAGCCTGCTACTGTAGTGTAAAAATACTATCCTCTGATAGCAAGAGGATGGAGAGACAGACCCTTACATCTCTATCTTAGACACCCATTTTCTACCTGAAGACATCAACTTCATATTCAGACAGACTAACTGGTAAGAGCTCTCTGCTTTCTTCTTCAAAAAGATCTTAGTGGCTTTAAAAAAATCCGTCTGTCTCTCTCTAACCCTGGAAGTTTTCTTTTGAGGCTCCTAGTGACTATTACTGAGGAGATCAGAGCTGATCACTTGCAAGATTCCCTACTTGGAGTATTAGATTAGGCAGCTGTTCACAGATATGAGACAAAATTTCTAGTTTATAGGCCAACAGTAATGTTGAGACCTATCACCCCATTCCTCTCCCTTTCTTCCCTCAAGCTCTTCTTCGAGGCTGTATATCTTTCTCAGTAGATGGATATACTGCACTCTAGAAAGATGATAAACCATTTGGTAGATAGGTACAAAAAATTTTGATTGGCCACTAATTTACGTAGATTTTTTTAAAAATGGTTAACATTTGGGGAAGGGGATTAGTGTTCTTTATGAGTGCAGCTATACTGGCCATTGTAATAATACTTTGATAGCCAACCCTTTCCTTCATAGAGACAGTGAACTCTGGGACTGAAGAGGTTTTAACATGTTAGGGGGAAGAGGAGAAAAAAGGAGAGAGCGTTTGCCCCACTGTACACCGGCTCACGTGGTCATTTCTGCACCGCAGTAAGAGTAGTCCAAAACATTTCACATCCTTGTGCAAATCAAAGGGAAGTGTATATGAGAGAGGGGCAGAGGTGGAGTGTTGAGGAAGAGAAAATTTATTAAAAAACCCTTTGATGCCCCAAAATGGATATTTAATTTGCTTCTCTTTAAAACTTTGCAACTTTTCCTGATTTGGAAAGAAGACAGCAACTGTGAGCAGCGGAGAGCTGGGGATTTGAAGAAGGTACTCTGTGTGTTAAGGCACTCCATAGCCAAACAATTGCTCCACCAGTCACTGGGGGAATGCCCCCCACCCCCAGCACACCCTTAGGGTTTCTCGATGGACGGGGTGTTGAAACAGCCAGACGGCAAGGTCTTCTTGATATCTTCCAGGTTGTTAATGTCTTTCAGGATATCCTCAATGTCCCTGTTGTAGGCCTGTATGGCTTCGTCCTGCCGCCTGGCTGCATCCTCCAATTCGGTCACTTTCCGGTCCAGGTCACTATCTTTCATCTGATCTTTGGCTGTGTTCAAGGTACCCTCGATCTCATTCAGTTTGTTCAAGTCCACTGGGTCCAGTTGTCCTAGAAAACCAGCAGTGCACACAGTGAATTCCACTAACACTTCATGAGGCTATTGCCTGCTCTCAAACTCTTACCCAGTAGAGGGCAAATTATGGATTAATACAGTGGAACCGTCTTACGGTGAAATAACTGTTTTCACAGAGCATTAATACTAATTGGAATTGCTACTGGCACTTTCAATACCATGAAACAAAGCAAAACTACCATTACACTTCACAAGGTGGAGTTTCAGATTAAGTGGGTTCCTCTGTATTTGGATGCAAACACCACACTTGCCTGAACCCACCACAAATAAATAATACGCCTATCACCCAGTCTCTATACTTCATGGGTAATAGCTGACTTAAATGATCCTAACTCACTGCAGGCCAAGTCTTCTGCTGCTTTATACAAGCTGAGGATACGGCCCTTTTTGTTTTCAAGACATTTTTAAATGTTGTCTTTAACGTAATTCAATCATAAAAGGTCAAATTCTGTCTTGCGGGTTCTTAACACAAGCTTCACTTCCATAGTTTATAAGGTTATATGATCCCTATGAATGAATCACAACTGTGCAATATACGGCTAATTACTCTCTACTTGTTGCTGGGCTAGGGCTTTGCAAACATAGGAGGGATTTAGCAAATCCTAACTCAAGCCTGTGGATGTAGCAGAACTTGGAACTTTTGAAAAAGCCAGGCATTGATTGTGAATATCCGTTCTTCCGACAAGCTGTTCATGGCACAAGGACAAAACTCCAGGGTGGGCAGTGTGGGGGGAAGAAGAGGGTTTAATGAGTTAGGGAAAATATTTTCCACTGTAATTAACTGATGTCCTGTTGCCTTTAGAAGGCTACGGTAGTGTCTAAAGCCAGCCGATGCTCTCATTTTACTTCCAATGTCTATCGGAGAAACTCTGTTGGTGGCCCCCTTTGTAGGTGACGGTGGCTGAGAGAGAAAAGGGTGGAAGGGACTACCTTCCCTCTCAACCCTTCATTTCAGCTCCAAACAGGAGCTTTCCCTTTCCTGAAGGAGCCAGGGCATGCTTGTCAAAAGGGCTCTAGACTTCTCCAAGCAGCAACATTAAGACCATGAACCTATTTATCCAAACAGGAGCTAGAGGGCTTTTCATCATTTCTCTGCTCTCCTTCTCTGCTGGGGAACCATCAAAGGAGATGCAGTAACCAAAACGGGTATTTAAGTCTCCAAAAGATGAAAGGAATATAATCTGAGCACAGGAAATGAATGAGGACAAAGAGAGCTCCTCACATACACACACCAGCCTTCTTTGTACCTTAAGGGCCAACAGTCTCAGACACAGCAAAACTGGAAGAGTCACATCTGCAATGCTCACACAAAGCAGCAATGAACACAGCACATACACAGTAAGTCTTGGAGGATAACCCACAAAAAACTGATTCAGAAATAAATAATTTAATGGACCATTAGATGCCAAGCTAATCCAATTGCTACTTTTTTCCAGCTTCTGCAATAAAACAATGTTCTGAAGAACAAGGCATGTGTGTTTAGGAGCAGAATTCTGCTAGGAGTGGGGAGAGCTGTAAATTAGATATATACCTAACTGTCCCAGAAGGTCATTAATGACGGTGAGCAAGCTGTTAACAGAGTTCTTAGCTTTTCTCGCATTGTCTTCTGCCTCTTGGGCAGCCTGTGAAGCCTGTAGAAAAAGAAGTGTGTGTAAATGCAGTGATGTCAAAGTGGTCAGGGTCATAATGGATTTGCCTCTCTGCATCGCAAAGCTTCTCCACCCAATGCTTGCCCTCCTAGATCATGAAACTTGCCCAAGGACACAAAGGGCTAATCTCATATGTCTCTACACACTGTTTTGCATCCCTGACTCCTCTGTTTAGGATACTCCCCCAACCCCTTTCAATCTTAGATCTGAATCACAGCTTGGATGTGTGAGTGTGGAGAGCAGGGCAATACAAAAATGAAATTACTTAGCCTTCCATAGGAAAACTAATAATGGAGGAGGCTTCCATTGGACAACAGAGACCATACTGGGCTGCAACCATTCTTTTGTTTAGAGATGGGGCAAGTCTTAGGTCATGGAAGTCTGTCTCCAGACTATAAAGTTGTGTCAGTGCTCTATAGTTAAAGTTACAAGAGGCATTATATTCTAATCCTGTTTTTTTCCTCTCTCTTACAAAACTTAGTTAAAAAAAAAAAAAGGTCACTAACTGGACTTGAGATCCAAACCAGATGTTTTTGCAACAGGACAGTCAATAAGATACTAAGAATGACAGAGCCAACACACCAACTCTCACCACTGATACCAGTATCCACTCTTCTTACTGTCCCACGCACTGCATTCAGCTCCTAGAATAACTCACCATGCCTGCCATCATCATATCCTGATCAGCATCCTCCTGCTTCCTCTTCAGCTCCTTCTCGGCATCTTGCAGCTGTTTCAGCATGTCATCCACTTCTTTGTCTAGCTCTGTCGCATCAGAGAAAGTCTTGTCGGCCTCAGACTTTGTACTGGCAGCATTCTAAGGCCAATGTAGATAAAAGGTTCAAAAAAAGGGTGGAACACGCAGGATACAAAAGAAAATTCTTCACCCCTTTCTTTCTCCTATAATGCACCAGGGCAAGTTTCTCTGCTGTATGTGCCATTTCTGATGGGAGGCAAGCTCAACCACACAATTCAGCAGTAGATTTCACACCAACTAATCTCACTCCCTGGAGTTTACACAGTGGGTAGTGAAAACCGTGTTAGCTCACCGTGGGCTTAACACAATTCAGTAGGGCAGGAAGTGCATAGTCCCAGCAGGACAGACAGGAGCAGAAAGAAATTTACTCAATTAATTTCACTACTTCACAAAGAGTGACTCAAACGGTGCTGTGAGTCTCACCTTCAGGACAGAATTAGCAATTTTCTCAGCATCGTCTGCTTTGTTCTTGGCTTCCCTGGCATCATCAGCTGCATTACCAAGTGCCAGCTCTGCTTGCCTTGTCTTATTATTGGCCTCAGCAATGGTTTGAGTAATGGCAGGAATCTTCTTTAATGCCCCCTCGGCGGCTGTCTTGTTATCATTCACACGCTTGTCAAAATCTGATAAAAATTCAAGCATTGTTTTGCGTCCTGCTCTGGAAGGCTGAGACACTTGTCAGGCCAAGGAAACTTAGCCAGCAGCCTAGCAAGCAGCCCAGCCTATGCTACCTTTAAATTGGAGGGAAGAACGACGATAGGGGATGGGGGGGGTCAAGTTGATCAATGCCTTTGAAAGGAGTGCTACGGTTTCTGTTACAAGAGACACACACGCTGGTGGTATCACAGGTATTAACCCAGGATGTACTGATTGACTGCACAAGTTTATTATTGGCCTTCTCCCTTCTAGCAAATGCAATGCTCCAAGCTTCCAGAATAGCAGTGACTGCGGATCAGGGGGGTTTGAGGCTCAATATGCAGACTGCATAGTGATGCTAAATTATAAGTGGAGTCTAGCAATGTAGGTTGATGGTCACTGTTGAATGAGAAGTTAGTTTCCAGGGGCGAGAGCTTAAACCACACAACTCCCTAAACAAGTCTGCCTCTGATGGAAGAAGCCTGGTCATTATACAAACCATGTACAGATATTGTCCCTAGAGATCTCTCGCATACCTCTCAGGTTGCTGAGAATGTCATTGGCCTCCTCTAGTGTCTCTCTTCCCTTCTTGGCAGCTTCTTCAGCCAGAGCTTTGGCAGCATCTGCTCGGGCCAGCAGCTGGTCGGCAGTCTAGAGATACATAACACAGCTCAGCATATTCTCATCTTCTGTAGAACAAGATCTAGCCATGCCACAATGCACAGTGGCCCTGCAAATCCCAGCCCAGTACAAAAAAAGGCTCATTACCGACGATGGACTATGCTTATTCTGCAACCATATAACACATTCAAGGGGTACCTGTCCCCATGACACAATATAGCACAATCCGCTGTTACTCATGCCCTCCAGTGAGAATCTCAACACCACTACATTTTCATAAGCTTTTCCTATCTTGTGTTCAGAACCTGCTGTTTACTCACTCCACCCACCGTGATGCCCACAGAGTCAGTTATTAGCAGTATAAGAATGTTTGAATCTCTCAGATCTGGTCTGTCATTTGCTTCCTTAGGGTCACTTTAGGAAGTAAGAGCCTGCACACCCAGAACTAACCTGTTGTTCAGTCCTTCCTTTCTCCAAGAGATTCCTCACTTCCAGCTCCTTCCCTTTCATGTCCTCTCTCAAATCCTCATAATCCTTCAACTTCCTGTCAATGAGCTGATCCAGCTCCTCTGCTTCCTTCTTGATCTTATTTGCCTCATTCTGTATGTGGAGATTGGAAACAAAACCAGCTTCTGTGAACATAACAGAACTTCTTTGCAGGGAGACAACAGATACACTGTGCACTTTCTAGTGCTCAAAAGAGACAGAAGCTGCAGCTAGACTCCTAGTGTTCAGTTATTACTACACCTCTACCTCGATATAACGCTGTCCTCGGGAGCCAAAAAATCTTACCGCGTTATAGGTGAAACCACGTTACATCGAACTTGCTTTGATCCACTGGACTGCGCAGCCCTGTGCCCCCTGGAGCGCAGCTTTACCGCATTATATCCGAATTAGTGTTATATCGGGGTAGAGGTGTACTTTGATACTAAAATTCCTAACAGGATCAGGGCCCCACTGTGCTGAATGCAATACAGAACACATATAGAGACAGTCCCTGTGCAAGAAAGCTTACATCAAACTCTCTTTTAGTGTGTGTGTATGGTGGTGGTGGGAAGGGGAGGGGGAGAGGGGAGAGGGGAGAGGGAAGGGGGTGGGGGGATGGGAAAGGGGACAACTTTAGAGGGCTTGGCATTAGGTCTGAGATTCCTGCGTTCCCTAAAAGCAGGTGACTCTGTCTTTCATCCTTTAAAAATGGATAAATAGAGAAACATGCGGTTTCCTGTGTGCACGTCTTTTTGAGGAGGACTGAAATGTCAAGGTCCTGACTACTCCATACAGACAAAAATTACATGGCTCCAGTATTGTTTGCAAAGTACTGAACAAGGCATTAGTAATTTATCACACCAGTTCCGGGTTGTGAGTTCAATCCTTGAGGGGGCCATTTAGGGATCTGGGGCAAAAATCTATCTGGGGATTGGTCCTGCTTTGAGCAGGGGTTAGACTAGATGACCTCCTGAGGTCCCTTCCAACCCTGACATTCTATGATATTTGCCACCACTGATCTTTGAACACACTGTGCATGTTGCTTGACTCAGATACCTCTAGACCCTTGGAGTCCACAGCAGGAAGACTGGTGAGATTAGCATAGATCTGCAGGGCCTTATTCCCAGCTTCCTCTGCCTCCGCATGCACCTTATTAGCCTGTTTCTCTAGATCTCGAGAAATGTTCTTTGCTTGATTATACCTAAGAGACAACAGAGTATCCAGTTAGCCTATGATTTCATTCTTTTACTGACTCAGCAAAGGAGGGATAAAACTGTCTTGGCAGAAGTGAAGACAGAAGTTGAAACAGAGAACTCACATGAAACGTACTGCTTAAAAGCAGGTCCCTCCCACCAGCCAAAGCACAGAGGACATCTTGTTTTAAGCACCATCCCCCTTCCCCACTCAAACCAAGAGGAGAATAATCTGCTTTCTGTTACTGACTCACTTCCTGTTGAGCTCATCTATGTCACTCGCAGTTTGGTTCTCTCCTGCCAGTGTCTTCAACAGCAATGTATACGCCTCTGTGGATGTATCATTTGCTGCCTTTGCTATGCGCACAATATCATCAGCTTCTTGTTTGTGTCTGGGCAATATTACAGAGGGAAAATAATCTAATTAGAATTACCAGCCAATTTTATTCCCATCTAACACTCCCCTTCCTCTCCCAGTACCACAGTTAGGGTGCTAATAAAGAGGTGCTGCCTCCCCAACCCACTGCCAACACACCAGTAAAGCTTGCGAGGGCAATTGCAGGGTATTACTAAGATTTTACATTGCGTTTAGGCCAAAGGTTGCTCTCGTCAGTAATACTCATATACAGCTCTGATGGCTACAGGTCCCAGAATTCAATGCCCCATCATTGATCCAAGCAGCTGCAACTTCATATTGAGCAAAAGGAGGCTTGCTCCATTTCTGTCAAATTAAGGTTAGCCTTCCATTTCCCAGCAGGGGCCCACTGAGCCTTCAAGAAGGCAAAAACCAAGTGCCCTACCCTTACATTGATGCTTTGTACTGGTACACTGGGCCTTACCGTTCAGCCAGTTTACGAGCCTCTTCTGCCAAGAGTGTCATGTTGTTTGGGTCACCACTGGAGACTGGTGGGGTAATGGACTGAAAGCAAAATCAAACATCCTTTCAGAAGCTATTATTTTCCTTTTTTTTGATTGTCACTTTAATTATTCATAGTCATGGGTTGCAGACTTAATGTGACTGCTCTATTTCTTATATTAGTTTGCAAAGTCTGAGATTTTTTTGCATGGGTTCTTCCCCAAAAACAAATGCTCCGAGATTGTGTTTAGGATGTGTGAGTGTGTGTGAGAGAGAGAGATTGGGGAGCACAGTGGGAGGCAAAGTGGTTACCGAAGTCCTTTAGGGTTGTTTATGAGTGCTGGGATATACACAGCTCACCCAGTGTACAATGGAAGAGCCAACAAATCTTGTACAAAGATAAACATGTTTCCAATTCAAGTGCTGTTATAAACAGCAAGTAAAAAAAATTTAAAACTATGAATACCAAGAGTTTCCTTTCAACTAGTAATATTTTTCCCATTTGTTTGTGCCACACACACTAACCAAACTTATCCTCAGATTTATGAGATTCTCTAAGACGTTAAACACACAATGTTACAACCCAAGCTCAGTGCTAGTTTGTGATGAGGGGCAGAGACGAGAAATGTACTCAAGATGTTAAGAACCTTATTCTACTAAAAAAAAAAATGGAAGACACTACACATTAAAGAGTTTGTGTCACAAAACACTCACCACATTGGCAACTGCCATCTTTGCCTTCTCTAGCATATTAGAAGCTACTTCAATCAAGTCTTCTGTGGCCTGCACCCGTTCTCGGGCTTGCTCAGCTAGGCCTTCAGTCTCCCTCACTGTATTTTGGATGTTCTGTAATCGGTCAAGCTGGCTTGCCAGAGTGCTGTTAATTTCCTTGAGACGATCCATCAGGCCCTGATCCACATCTGAGGCGAACAACATAAAAAGGGAGGAAGCAAAATTAATTACACTGGGAGCATGAATTGCAGAAATAAAACATTTGGTAAGCTGCTGCCGTCTGCAACATGTTGGTAGGTTAATCCCTTGTTGAAAGGGGTCCAGAAGAGCCTTTTAAATGAGAGGGTAATTGGTTTACGATCCAAGTCATTATGAGAATGTGCATAAAACCCACAAGAAACGAAGACGCCTCTACCTTCTAATGGCCCTGCTGGTCACTAAGCGTTTGTGAGCACATTGGCCAGAATTTTGAATGCAAGACCTGGCACATAAAGGAGGTGGATAGTTGCTTTTCAAATGAATTATGTTCAAAGCATGAAACAGTTGTTCCACCTATTCTATTAGGGCAGCGGTTTGCAAATTTTGGAGCTGAGCCCCCTTTTGAGTTACATTTTTTGATTGCACCTCCCTAACCAGACAAAAATAGACATGCAAAAATATGCTTGATAAACCTATCAGAGACCTTAACACAACTTTAATTATATTACCTACACCTGTAAAGTTTCAAATACACTGATACTGACCAATGGCACAGCCAAAGCTTCCTCAACCTTGCAGCCAGGCTGCAACAATAGAGCATGGCCAATACCTGCCCCTCCCTACTTGGGTTTTTAGGGTGGAGGAAGGTGCATGCAATGGTCTCTGGAGGCGAGTCAAGGGTGGAGGTGATGCCCGGGCCCCACCACGCAGGGCTGGCAAGAGCTACCCCACCACCCCCGGAAAAAGATGTTTCTTCACACTCCCCCTTAAGGGTGTGAGCCCCAGTTTGAAAACTGTATTAGGTTCAAATTCTATCAAAAAATGCACAGACAAAAGGGGCAAGCATAAGAACATAAGAACGGCCATAATGGGTCAGACCAAAGGTCCATCTAGCCCAGTATCCTGTCTACCGACAACGGCCAATGCCAGGTGCCCCAGAGGGAGTGAACCTAACAGGTAATGATCAAGTGATCTCTCTCCTGCCATCATCTTCACCCTCTGACAAACAGAGGCTAGGGACACCATTCCTTACCCATCCTGGCTAATAGCCATTAATGAACTTAACCTCCATGAATTTATCCAGTTCTCCTTTAAACGCTGATATAGTCCTAGCCTTCACAACCTCCTCAGGCAAGGAGTTCCACAAGTTGACTGTGCGCTGTGTGAAGAAGAACTTCCTTTTATCTGTTTTAAACCTGCTGCCCATTAATTTCATTTGGTAACACCTAGTTCTTGTATTATGGGAATAAGTAAATAACTTTTCCTTAGCCACTTTCTTCACTTCACTCATGATTTTATATACCTCTATCATATCCCCCCTTAGTCTCCTCTTTTCCAAGCTGAAAAGTCCTAGCCTCTTTAATCTCTCCTCATACGGGACCCGTTCCAAGCCATGCACTGCTCTCTGCTGTGCAGAGAGTAAGGAATCTTCACACCCAGGCTCCAAAGCTGCTTTGCAACCACTATTGCATACCTGAGATGCAACAGCCTCCACAGCTTGTTCTCCTGCTCCACAAGGAGGAGAGTAACAGCTGGCAGATCTACACAGCAAAAGATTCACCAGCCTGGTACCTTCCCCATCCTAAAGACTTCCCAATCACATGGCTGGGTAGAGAGCCCCTCTGGATCTGGGTTCTGCAATGCTATAGGAGGTAGAAACCTCTGCATGGCCTCCCCAAACCCTGCCCTAATTCTAAAACTGATAAGTAACATGATACTATTACAGTTCTTGAAACAGTGACTAATCATATGGATATGGTAGAATACCAAGACACAGCAGGGCCACCCAAGGAGAGAGTTAGCTTATCTAGGTTTTGGGTTTTTTAAACCAGACCCATAACATTATCTTAATACTGTGTCCTATAAATACACGTGTACACATTTGGTGCACAAAGTGAGATTAATTTAAAAAAAATAACAGCAACATGAAGGCTGATAAATCAACTACAAACAAACAAAAATCCTCAGGAAAGCCAAGAGTTAAGGTTTCTATAGCAATGTTGCCTTGGCCACATTACACATCCTGGAGGTTTTAATGTGAACATACAACAAGATTTCATTTATTAAACTACATATTCAGACAGAAAATACTACACATGCACAAAGTGTTCAAATTAACCTGGTTTAGGAAATTGACATGAGGTTTTTTGAGTCCCTGTTCTCTCAACTTTAATGGTGAACTAACCATTCTGCATTTAATTTGCCTTTTCTTTATTTCAGAGAGGAGCAAAAAAAAGCAAAAAACCCAGAGCTCTCCCTACTACACTAGTGCACTTTAGCTTCACAGCCTTTCCTGAGATGCAGGTAACCTAAGGGTATGTCTACACAGCATTTTGGACTGAATGGGAGCGAGCCTCCCAGCCCAGACAGACAGGCTTGAGGAGAAGTGGGACTCATTTTAGCACTCTACATACACCTTTGGAGACAGCACTTTGAAGCTATGGCTTGGGCTGGAGCTCAGCCCTCCCAGGGCCCCAGTGGCTCAAGCCCAAGCCCAAGCCCCAACTTCGAAGTGCTGTCTATTGAGTTATCTTTAGCGCACCAGCATGAGCCCCACTATCCCAAGCCTGAGGCTCCCACTAGCTTCAAAATGCTGTGCAGACATACCCTAGGAGACCCCAAAGGTAAAGTGACCCCTGCATGCCTAGGGTCAAGCTATTTAGAGTCTTAAGGAGCCACAAGACCCCTCAAACAGTAACAATGGTGAACATTTAAACACTGAATTGACTTTTGTAAAAGGGGAATTATTTACCTCCTCAAGTGAGAGCTAGGAAGCAAACCAACCAAAGACCCAATCCTATGGCCACCTGTGCACTTGAATCACTTACGTAAGCAGGTCATATAGTTCCAGCACCAAGCACTACAAAGAACTATTATCCTAATTTCTGAAATGATTGTGCACATTTGGGAAGGTTTCTCAGACAGCATGGACTTGCTCCTCCTATGCCAGCCAGCACACAGTCCACCTTTAGTCCCGGAGTTCAGTGCAATCACTCACATAGTGCTGGACATCCGACAAGAGTCTCAGACCAACAACTGTCAATCCAAACTACAACCTCCTTGGCTGGTGGGTGTGTCTTGAATTGGTCAGAGGACATGGACTCAAGTGCCAGCACCATGCAGATGATGCAGAGGCTGACCGAAGCGGATACCCTTCACTACCATATGACCAAACCATGGCCACCAATATGGCTTCAGTGCTGGCATGGGATCAGCTCATGGATGAACAGTGGCTGACTGAAGCTGAACCCAAGCAAGACAGAGGTGATGCTGGTGGGCAGCGGAAAGCATTTAGAAGAATGTGCAGCCATGGCGCAGTCTCCTTTGGTTGAAGGCAAACACCCACAATTGGTCAATTAAGAGTGTAGTTTAGGAGTACTCCTGGATTTCTCACCGACACTAAGCTCTTGCACAACAGCACCTGTGAGTAGTGCTTTCTACCATCTCTGGTTGGCTAGGAGGCTCCTTTCCATCCTGGCAGACAGCGACATGGCTTTGGTCATACACACCTTTGTCACTGCCTTCCTGGACTACAGCAATGTGATACGCCTGGGGATGAAGCTATCAGCCCCTAAGAAACCCTAACTAGCACAAAATTCTGCAGTATGTGTCATCCTCAACAGGGGCTATTAAAAACACATCAAACCTGTCCTTGGCTCTCTATACTGGCTACCCACAGTCTTTATCTTCTAGACCTTCAATGGCCTGGGCCCAGCATATCTTTTAAAGATTGCCAAAAGCTCCAGGATGAAGACCATGGGTGACAATTCAGCTCCTTGGGCACCATGGAACTCTCTACCAAGAGGGTAAAGCTTGTCTGTGTAGAAAACAGAGCTTCTTCCAAGGCTGGACTGAGACTATGGAACAAACTTGCACAGGAACTAAGAACCACCACAAGTCTCATTCCTTTCTGCTCCAAGCTCATGGTGTGTTTCTTTGACAACGGTCTTTTCTAACAAATGCACAACATGTATATTTAAAAACATGCATATACCCAATGTAAGTCATGTCACTTAGCAAACTGCTGAAAGATGCAGACGTGCTAGGGTGAGGAAGGCAGCACAAGAACCTACAGAGAACGGAGCTTGACCAAACCCGGAAAACATAACCTACTCATCTCTGGGCTAAGACCAAACAAGGAATGTTTAGGCCCAAAGAAATTACTTTGGGAAAACTATGAGCAACAGCGGGAACATTGCTACTGGTGAATACTATGAAAATATACACATCCCTACATTAAGGGTATGTCTATTTTTAAACAAGCAGAAAGATTTTCATAATTAATCAGTAAAAGCCTCTTTAAAATTAGTCTCTCCTCTGTGTGGGCCAGTTGTCTTTTTGTCGGTTTTAGACGGCTCTTTATTTTTGTTTATTATACAGAGCCATGAATATTGTCAGGAGTAAAATACAACCATCCCCATGCACACTTCCCCAGCCGTGTTTTGAAATGTTCACAGCTCCTGAAGCAAATTATGTGGTAACAAAAAAGCTTTGTTCCCCTAATGGACTAGGAATACAGCAAATCGTTAGCTCCATGGCACCCTTTGTCAGACCAGTTCAACCTACCTTTGCTGTTCTGTGCATCTCGGAGCAAGTCCATGACATCTCTCTCTGCCTCCTTCAGTCTGTCCTCAAAGGCCTGATCAGTCACTGTTTCATCTCCTGTACCAAGGTTTGCTATAAGATTTTCTAGCTCCTGCAACCTCTCGCGTTGTTCTGCCACCTAAGCAAAGGAGATAGAGGGACAGAAATAAACAGCCTCCTTCCAAAAGCTGACACACAAAGTACTTGTCAGTTGTTTCAGCTTCCAGGAGGTGTCGCTCAGACACCGTGTGAGAATCTCCATGCAAGTACATCTAGATCCATGTCTGTCTCTCTCGGAAGAGTTCATCCCCTAGCAAGCAGCAGAGGGGTATGCTACTTGGTGTTTGTCAGCCTCCAGCAGTAATAGGAGACAAGCAGAACGTTGCATTGCAGGTCTTACCTTATCTCTAACCAGTCTATAGCACGCAGGACATTCTTGACAGCCAGGCCAGGACCGATTGTAGAAATAATTCTCTTCACACTGGTCACAACGACTCCCCACAAAGCCTTCCTTACACTCACAGCGACCGTCCTCCTTGCACTGTAGGGAGCGAGAGCCCTCGGTGTCACAGTCACATGCTGCATAAAAGTTAAAGCATGAGAATCAGACTGGCTGGGAGAAAGACAGACCGAGAACTGCTCTGAACTGCAGACTATTCTCCGAAAGAACAACACAGCAGCACACAGTTTGAGGCTTGACACTTCTGTGCACTGTATCAGGCAAAGCGCAAGATGTAACTTCTCAGTTTGAGACACTATTCACACCAGTGCCCCACAAACTGACCTCTCTGTATTGGTCCATCTCATTAGAATGATCTGCAAATAGTTAATTTGCTCTCACAGTACAAGGAAGTTGAAAAGAAGAGGTAGATCCAGCCCTATATTTGTATCACATTTAC
Organism: Mauremys mutica; assembly: GCF_020497125.1. Lineage (NCBI taxonomy): Eukaryota > Metazoa > Chordata > Testudines > Geoemydidae > Mauremys > Mauremys mutica. The sequence continues at coordinate 55,417,350 of NC_059079.1, forward strand.
ACTTTGTTTCTTCTCAGGACTGAGTCAGCAACTTACGGGCACATTCCAGAGTAGAGACGCAGGAGCTTAGAGAGCAGAAAACAGAACTGTTTTGGAAAAATATTCAGAGCAAGTGTTTATGCCAAAAAGAAGTAGATGTCTACAAGTAAATGCAATCAGAGCCCCCCAGAGACAGAAAAAGAAACTCTTACAAATAAATCAAGATTCAAAACACCCTCACTGGGACCAAGTCTCAACCACTGTCCAGGATGTGGACACAATAAGACAACCCTTGTTTGTCACATTAAACATGGAGCTAGTGAAGTGAGAAGAAAGCAGCAGCTGGCTGGCACGGAGAGGATAAGAAAATGGAGACGTGTTGGTTTCCAGTTCCCCTCATTCTCCAACCCACCATCACTTACGTTTGCAGCCTTCAGGTCCGAATCCGAAGTGGTTGACCTCACATCTCTCACAGCGCTGCCCGGTGATGCCTGGTTGACACTCACACTGCCCTGTTTGTATGTCACAATGGCCATCGGTGGAACCCAGCGGATGGCAGTCGCACCTATTGAAGGAGACGATATTTCAAGTGACAATAAAAAACCCAGCAAAAACAGTAGGCTGCACTTTCACCTTTCATTTGAGGATCTCAGAGGTCCTATGCAAGCAGTAAGCCTTACACCTCCCATGTGAGGTGGGTATTGCTGTGCCTGTCTCTGATGTGGAAAGCAAGGCACAGAAATTAACTGAACTGTGCAAGATCATGAAGGGACTGAGCTAGGAATGGGATCCAGAACCCGCACCTATCAGTCTTCGCCTGTAATCACAACATGGTTTCTATTTATAAATTACCCTTCTCTACAGAACGCTTATCAGATCTGCTCCATGACTAATCCTTTCCTCCTGCTCTATCACTGTTCATAGAAAATCCCATCCTGTTATGGATGCTGAAATCAGGGTTAAGTATGGATCCCCCCCGCACAAAACATACTCACTGCCACAACTGCAGGCCAACCTCACCTGTCACAGCCATGTCCACTCTGTAGGTTGTAGAAGCCAGGCTCACAGGTACTACAGTCCCTCTCGGTGACACGTGGCAGGCACTCACACTGTCCAGTTACTTGATTGCAGCTTGTCTGCTGGTTTACTGTGCCATAAGGATTACAACTGCATGCTGCCAGAGATGGAAAGGGGAACATGTTCCCAGTAATCAGCAGAATACCAGCATTAGACTGGAGTCTCCAAACATGCCAGATAGCATATGAATCCAAATTGTAAACTGCACCACCATACCACATCCAATGCCCACACTGTGTCAGGTCACTGGATAGGCTTACAGCATCTGCATTTTATCAAGCCATAACCATCAGCGTAGTATGAAATCTAGCACTGCAGTTGACAGGTCTGCACGCAGCACCAAAATCGGAGTTCTGACATTTTCCCTATTATGATGTCAGGCCAAGACAGACCACAAAAGGGCAGATTTGTGGGGCCAAAACGTTCGATCATTCCAAGGATGTGCCAGTGAGATTAAGAAGGGGCAACTGTAGCCATGAAAAGGGTTCTGATTTTCATGTGAAACAGCTGAGAAAGGCACTTACCCTTGCATTTAACCTCAGGGCTGGAGGCTAAGGGGTTCCCAAAAAACCCATCTTTGCACCGGTCACAGTAGAAGCCAGCCGTGTTGTAGATGCATTTCAGGCATTCCCCTGTCAAGCGGTTACAGTTCCCCACGGCATTGGGATCAATGTTGTCATTGCACTGGCAGAGACGGCAAAGCCTGGCAGGGCCATTTTCACCAAGTGGATCTCCAAAATAGCCGTCATCACATAGCTCACATCTTTTACCTGGGGGCAGGACAAACATACATGTCACAGTAGGCAGCCAGTGGTTACAAGGTAACCTGGATTCCCCTACAGCAGGGTTTCTCAAACTGGGGGTTGGGACCCCTCAGGGGATCACAAGGTTCTTACATGGGAGGGGGTCACAAGCTGTCAGCCTCCACCCCAAACCCCGCCTTGCCTCAAGCATTTATAATGGTGTTAAATATATAAAAAGTGATTTTAATTTATTGGGGGGGGGTCGCACTCAGAGGCTTTCTATATGAAAAAGGTCACCAGTATAAAAGTTTGAGAACCACTACCCTACAGCCTCTCCTGCAAAGTGAGTCCCTCATCACTTTTTCCTCATCTGATATGAAGTGACCAGGAAGAGATCATGCTTCAAAGCACTACAGTGGAAGAGTCAGTCACAACCTCCAATAGTTAAAGCTACCTTTGGATTTCCAGTTAAACTGTGATTAAAAACCTTTGTCACTCCAAAAATACTCTGATTTGTTTTTAAGAAACATGCCAATGAGATATTAACACACAACTTTCCACATACGGTTTTTCTCAATATTCTGTCCCCTTAAAAAGTCTAAAACAGCATTTCTCAACCATTTGGGCACCAGAGACCCTCTTGCTCCCTTCCTAAAGTGTGTCAGGGAGATCTCAGGGACAGGCACTGGTCCACAGACCAGTCATTGAGAAACACTGGACTAAAAAGCCACTAATTTTGCAATCTGCATGTTTGTCATAATTTTTGTGCCACTTTAATATCACAGTTCTCCAATCTGTTCCAGACGTCACACGCTAGTTAATCTATACTTCAGCACAGACTAAGTTCCAAAATATAAAATACAAAAAATGACTGCCCCTATTAATTGTAACAAATGATATCAGCTAAAGCAAGCAGACAGATATATGGAGACCCACCAGCCACTTCCATTACAGGAGGCTGTGATGCTGCAACAAGGACAGAAGACTCCATATAGAAGACAGCCCTGCAGCGACACTGGCTCCCCTGCCTAGGCAGTCACCGATACACAACTCAGCCCCTTGGTCTCCCTAGGCAGCAACTGACAAACTTTGTCCCCAGTTACTCCCTCGCTATAACTACCTGAGCTGTAAAACAGCTCAATACTCTCCCCCACTTCCCAATGCTACTGCTTCCCAAAGTCTTCCTAAGACGTTAGTGGTGACCCTGATCTGTCGTACCTCTTAAGACAGGGATGGAAGCCACAGAAGGTTTGCCAGACCGCCCCACACAAGCTAAAAGCTCTACTTCTCAGGCAGCTCTTTCACATGCAAACCTCCCCCTTTCCCTTCCATCATATCACAAGCTCTTCACCATAAGTGGAGACACACTGGGAGGGAGGTGAGGGCAGCAGCATTACTTAAAGGGTTAACACCATCATCTGCTTTACAATTTACTATTTAAAATAAGATACATATCCGTTGAGACATTTGTTTTAGGCTGTAAAAAACAATATGGATTTGTACATTAACTTGCCCTGTCCTGATGAATCATTGCAACCTATGGCTTCCAAGGCAGAACAAACCTGCTGCAGCAAACAACATTCAATGTCTGCCAGACTGGCAGAGGGAAAATATGCCCTCTAATTTTATCCCAATTTGAACATAAAAATTCTCATGCCTGTTTTAGTGACTATCCCGTTTTCCACCCAGCTCTACATGATTAACAGTACTCAGTATCAGAAATTATCACGGCTCATGTATCCCAAGTATTTTCAGACTTTGCTCAGACTAAATCTCAGTTTCTCCATTCAGGAAAGAGAAACATTTGGCTTCTTTTCAGTTCACAGAATCCCAAGAATTATGGCAACAAAGAGCTCGATACTAGTTACCAAGCTGTCTGCTAAGAAAAAAGCAACCCCAAAATACAGAAGGGATCAGGTCTGCTCATTTCTCTTCACTGTGCAAAGCAGCAGCCCTGGTGTAAGAAGGCTGTCTCTGGGCAGGTGGGATGTGGAAGCTCTGAATAAAGAATGCACCTGTGGTTCCAGCAGGACAGTTGGTGCACACCACCTCCTTAGTCTTGGGTACTATGGCGCAGCTGGAGCCCCCTGGACATGGACAAGGCTGACAGTCTGAGGGAATGCCTGTCGTTGCATCTCCATAATACCCATCACTACACTTCTCACAGTGAGGGCCTGCCGTGTTATCTCTGCAGTCGCAAGCACCTGTGGGTTTTGGGGGTGGGTGGGGTTTTTTGGGAGGGGAGGGGGGAGTAAAGGGGGAGGAGGGAAGAGAAAAATACCAGTGCATGTTTTTAATATTGTTCCAGTCACTATCCCCATCCCATTACTCACATAGAAAGAAAAAAAATTAAACAAAACAAAAAAAAAAATCAGATCTCCTGCTGCTGCCCCCCTCACCCCCAATCTTCCTCCTTACCAGTCTCTGGGTCACAGCTCTCACTGTGCCCATTACAGGTACACAGCACACACAGACTGTATGGCCCAAGGCTAGGTGTCTCCCTCCTATAACCTGGGGCACAGTGCTCGCAGAATTGCCCATGGTATCCTGCTGGGCAGGTACAGCTCTCCACCCAGGTTGCAGGGGTTCCAGGCTCAGGACGAGCGCTCACAATAGTGACATCATCCAGGTATCCAGCACCTGGAAAGAGATTGGGAAGAGAAGCATTTAATTACCCACACATGAAAAACGGTATGATACGAGCCCAATACAGTATATTTACACACAAGTCAGAGATAGACCGCACAGTGTTGGAAGAGATGTGTTTGCTATAACTTCAGCAGCAAAGTCAGCAGTTGCTTAGGTTGATGTGAGAAGGATGCCAGGTAACCCAGAGAGAACAAAGGCCAGAAAGCAGAGAGGGCAGTTCCCTATGGATGAGATACAGGTATGTAGAGCTGGTAGCTTGCCAAACAGCCGTCATACAAAACATAGCAGGGTGCAAAGAACACGATTTGTGTAAATACATTTTGGCAGTACAAATCATGCCTTGTGTGTGCACTGTTTATAGTTCCATTCAGAAACCAAGAATGGTTCCTAACCTTCCCTGTTACAAGAACAGACAAGCCCTGTATGCAGTGGATTCTTCATCAGAACCACACTTTCACAGTAAGAGAAAGAAGAAACTACCTAGACATCCCTCTGCCCACTCTCTTTTGGGTTTTTCTCCTCCAAAGTCACCTCCTCTTGGTATCTTAAGGTGACTTTCCCTAGTAATTCCTCTTAGGAAGAGCTCTATGACAGATGTAAAATGATTGTTATATGTTGACATAAGGATGTTTGCTCTAGTGTAACAACCCTAGAACTCCAAACAGAACCCCAAGGATCATGGGATATTAGCAGCAGCTGGAATGCTCATCAGATAAGTCACACTGCCCACTTCCTACCCTCTATTCTATTATCGGTACATTCCTCTTGTGTAAAAATATTCCACTTCAAATTCTTGTAGATTCCCAATCTAAGAAGTTCTTACTTTTTTTTTAAATCTATTTATTTTAGCATGAAAATCTCTCAACGGTTTTCAAGGCCATCGATGTTCTGTCCCTAATCAGAGCCAGTTCCCACAGCACCTCCTTATGTGGAACTCCCACTTAAGTAGGTTGCCTGAGGCAGTTGTGAAGGCTAGGACTATAACAGTGTTTAAAAGAGAACTGGATAAATTCATGGAGGTTAAGTCCATTAATGGCTATTAGCCAGGATGGGTAAGGAATGGTGTCCCTAGCCTCTGTTTGTCAGAGGGTGGAGATGGATGGCAGGAGAGAGATCATTTGATCATTACCTGTTAGGTTCAGTCCCACTGGGGCACGTAGCATTGGCCACTGTCGGTAGACAGGATGCTGGGCTAGATGGACCATTGGTCTCACCCAGTACGGCCATTCTTATGTTCTAAGTAAACAGAGGTTCTGTAAAATGGGGAGGTTTTGGGATCAGGCCCTTCCCACTTAGAACAATTATCTCTCATCAGTTTTGTGTTTTCCTGTCTCTTTCCTCTTTACATTACAAGTGTAATAGCAGTAGAGTAGGTGCCACACTTGTTAAAGCAGGAGTGGCCAACCTGAGCCTGAGAAGGAGCCAGAATTTACCAATGTACATTGCCAAAGAGCCACAGTAATACGACAGCAGCCCCCCCATCAGCTCTCCCCCCCGCACCTCCTGATCAGCTGTTTCGTGGTGCGCAGGAGGATCGGGGGGGGGGGCGGGAGGAGCAGCGAGGGTACGGCAGGCTCAGGGGAGCGGATGGGAAGGGGTGGAGTGGGGGCAGGGCCTGTGGCAGAGCCAGGGGTTGAGCAGTAAGCACCCCCCAGCACATTGGAAAGTTGGCGCCTGTAGCTCCAGCCCCAGAATTGGTGCCTATACAAGGAGCCACATATTAACGTCTGAAGAGCCCAGGGGTGGCTCTAGACATTTCGCTGCCCCAAGCACGGCGGCACGCCGCGGGGAGCGCTCTGCCGGTTGCTGGTCCCGCGGCTTCGGTGGACCTCCCACAGGTGTACCTGCGGAGGGTCCGCTGGTCCCGCAGCTCCACCGAAGCCGCAGGACCAGCGGACCCTCTGCAGGCATGCCTGTGGGAGGTCCACCGGAGCCCTGCCTGCCGCCCTCCCGGCAACCGGCAGAGCGCTCCCCGCGGCGTGCCGCCCCAAGCACACGCTTGGCTTGCTGGGGCCTGGAGCCGTCCCTGGAAGAGCCGCATGTGGCTCTGGAGCCACAGGTTGGCCACCCCTGTGTTAAAGAATCCTGGCATCTTTGCGACCACTTCCTTCAGAATTCTGGGGTGAATTTGGTCTGCTCCAGATTTTCATTAATCAGGTCTATGCATGGTCATGACAAAAATACTAAAGTCACCCTAAACCCACTTTCCCAAGTAGTGGAATGACTCACTTCTCTCACTGTATGTCCCACGGATCTTGATAGAAGTCAAGTTGTAAAGCAGCTTCTGAAACTCAAATGGGGTAAGAGAAGGCCTCCACGGGTAATCTGTTGCTTCATGGAGCCTATGGAGAAGAGGCATGAATAATTTTCTATGCTTACAGTTTTCACATGCTGATGGCTGTGCTCTTTCAATGGACCATTTGAGCAATTATATGCTGTTACAACACACTTAGGATATAACTATGTAGTACTACTAGGCCATATGCACTGCATTCATCTGATGGCATGATTATGAATTCCATTTTGAAAAAAAAAAAAAACCTTAACAGGTCTGGTTTTCTTACTGTGCCTTCTGAGAACACTGTCCACCCCAGGCTAGATTCCTGTTACAGCAATTACTCTCCTTCCTCCACAGTCAGCCCCGACTCTTTCCATGTTACAGGGAACACTCACTCACCTGAAGGCATACTTCACTGTGTTCTCGCTAGGATAGGAATTGCCCTGAGCAATAAGAGGCACAGATATTCTAAGCCCAGCCCCTTCAAGCACCAGGTCCTCTGCAGAGAGACGAGTGTCCTGCCTATCCACCCGAAAGGAGAAGGTCAGATTTTGAGCATAACTCAAAACCTGGTTGCCCAAAAACTTGCCTGAAACAGAAACAAAACTCTTATAATTAGGGGCAGAAAAGTGAAGATTTACTATATGGTAACATGGTAAATTTTTAGAGAGAACCTTGTCTCTGACTCTACTTACCAGGTGCAATGAAATAGATAGGGAAATAGCTGTCTGAGATAACAGAGATGTCTTGGGTTTCCGCACTCCACTGGAGTAAAATTTCAGAGCCATCTCGCTGTTCAGCACGCCACTCTTCCTCCCCTGAAATACAGATTTACTAGGGGAAATGCTCTATAAGGTATATACTGTGACGTTGCACTGCATATGTTTTATGTGTGAATATGTATATAAGTGTAAATATAATGTAACTGGAATATGCTTCATGCAAAAGGTCTCTTGTAAGGTATCATTACAAAGCTTATAATCTACTGACTGTGTTCATCCTATTTGTATGAATGTATCATTCTTGTATCTAAAACTAGAAATATGAAGTATTACTTGGAGGTCCTATTGTAATTATGTAAAAAGTGTGGGCCATTAAGGGTGGCTTAGGATCTTGATGGCTCCCATTAACTAAAACAACTGGTCGTAAATGGCTGTTTACTTGCAAGCCTTCCTGTATTCGTGAGTCAGGCTGGAAAGAATGGAGGTTTGGGGTCTCACAGGACATGTCACCTGGTACTGGAATCCATCTTAAACCTGGTGCTTTTCCATTTAGAAGGAGGGGTGGGGACCCAGAGAGACGAAAGATTCCCACCTTGTGCCAAAGCTATAAAAGGGGGTGGAACAGAACAAAGGGGGCTGGCAGTCATGAGAAAACCTCTAGTTACCACCTGAGCTGGAACTAACAAAAACTGTAGCAGGGGAAAAGACTGGGCCCAGACTATGAAGGAGTCTAGTCTGTGAAAGCAGCTTATTGGAACATCTCTGAGGGTGAGATTTACCTGTATTCAGTTTCTTAAATCTATTAGGCTTAGACTTGCGTGTTTTGTTTTATTTTGCTTGGTAACTTACTTTGTTCTGTCTGTTATTGCTTGAAACCACTTAAATCCTACTTTTTATACTTAATAAAATCACTTTGGTTTCTTAATTAACCCAGAGTAAGCAATTAATACCTGGGGGAGCAAACAGCTGTGCATGTCTCTATATCAGTGTTATAGAGGGCGGGCAATTTATGAGTTTACCTGTATAAGCTTTATACAGAGTAAAGCAGATTTATTTGGGGTTTGGATCCCACTGGAAGCTGGGTGTCTTGGTGCTGGAGATAGGTGATTTGCTGAGCAGTTTTTGGTTACAGTCTGCAGCTTTGGGGGCATGGACCAGATTGGGTCTGTGTTGCAGCAGACAAGCATGTCTGGCTCAACAAGGAAGGGTTCTGGCGTCCCAAGCTGTCAGTGGAAAACGGGCTCAGAGGTAATTTCAGCACATCAGGTGACAATTCCAAGGGGGTCTCTGTGACCAAACCCGTCACAGATACCATATCACGCATGGAACACAATGTGTCACCCAGGGAATTTCTAGCTTACATTTTATGCACTGGTGCTAACATGCTTTAGGAAGTTTGTGTCATTATTTCCACCCTTTTACAAAGAGAAACTGCTATGTTACCAGTTCAACCCAGAACCTACAAAGTGCTAACTTCACACACATTATGCCCACCATTTTCTCTAACTTTCAAAGGGCTTGGCTACACTTGAAAGTTGCAGCGCTGGGAGTTACAGCGCTGGTCGTGCAGCTGTGTAGGGACAGCGCTGGTGTGTGGCCACACACACAGCTACCAGCGCTGGTGTGTGGCCACATTTGCAGCATTTGCAGCGCTGTTGGGAGTGATGCATTATGGGCAGCTATCCCAGCGTTCAAGTGGCAGCAACGTGCTTTTCAAAAGAGAGGGGTGGGGGTGGTGTAGTGTGACAGGGAGCGGGGGGAGAGAGAGAGAGTGGATTTTTGGAGCCAACACTGTGTGTTTAGCTTCCTGCCTTGAAAAATCAGAAAATGTTCGCGACCCCTTAGTCTTAACTCTTAATTGCAAACAGCCTGCATCCAAACGGACTCCCCGCTGTTTCTCTGTCAAGCAAACACTCACTCCCTGCCTGCCTCATTATCTCATTTGATTGTTCACAGCCAGGTACAGATTGATCAAAGCAAACAGGAGCTGTGTTATAAGCAGCTCCGGGATCAACGGAGCTCCGGAGCTCCAAGTTCACAACAAAACAAAGAGAGGCTGCATAACAAAACAAACAGAGTAATTTATAAAAGCATTCTGGGATATCTGCTAATACCCTGGAAGCCAATAACAGCGCTGGTGTGTGTCCACACTTGATGAGCAGCGCTGGATCACCAGCGCTGCAATCGTTACACCCCAACCAGACCAGGTGTACAGCCAGCGCTGCAGCCAGGGAGTTGCAGCACTGGATGTGCCTTGCAGGTGTGGACGGTTACTAACTGCAGCGCTGGAAAGCCTCCACCAGCGCTGCAACTTTCTAGTGTAGCTAAGCCCAAAGAGCAGAGGTTTTTAAACCACTCTATCACCAGAAAAAACATAACACTAAGTAGGGATGGGAGAACTGCAAATATCTGGGGTTTTGTGAAATTTGTAGAGACTTTCATACTTTGAAGTTCAGGCTTCCATAAAACATTTTTTTGTTTTCCAGAGGAATTTTAATTAAGAAACATGGTTTCCAAGCTGCATAGCAGCCCATACAGCTTACTGCTGCATGAAAGCAAAAAGACATTGTACGAAAAGTGGGTCTTGCCCTGATTCTAGGACTACCAATGAAAACAACAGGAGGCAGCCAGCCAGAAGGCACATTTTGCCAAAATCACACTGAACTCAAAACCCAAGAGTTGTTATATTATAAAGTTTAGAAGCCCAAACTTTTGGCTAGGTTCTCAAATTGTGCAAATGTCTTCTCCTAGCTCCGGCATTAAGCATAAAGAGAAATGTTTACATCCTCAGTACACATATATATTAAAACATTTCAAACCTAGATGCCTAAAGTCATGCACCTAAATCCATATTTGGCCACCTAAAAAAATTGTTTGATGTTTGAAGACACTGAACACCTCCTATTGACTTTAATGTGTATTGTAGGTACTCAGCACTTCTGAAAGTGATGCTACATATTTAGGTACCTACAGTCTGAATGCCTTGGCTACAGTAACCCAGCCCAGGGAAAGGGGAAGAGGAGCAGAAGGAAAGAGTTAATTTTTAGATTGAAGTCCATAGCACAGCCTTGAAGTCAAAGGAAGATCTGTCCTTACCAGTCTGGAAGTTGGAGACGATGCTGTAGATACTGTAGCCAATGGCATTGGTGCAGACCGAGGAGTGACCAAAACAGAAGCAAGGGGTGCAGCCCCTCGGATTGGCTGGATCCAGATTGAAAAATCCAGGTTTACATCTAAAAATGAGCAAGAGTAAGAAGTTATTTCTTCATCTTTTTTCCAAAACACACAGCGACCAAGAACACTCCTGAGACATATGCAACAGAGCTATTGAAAGGGCGAGTCACCTCTCACAGTGGAATCCCTCCACGTTGTCCTTGCAAGTACATCGCCCTGTTTCAATACTGCAGTCATCTGTGCTGCCAGTAGGATTGCATGAACACAGCCTGATGGAGACAGTGGAGAGGAGAAAGAAACCCATTGAGAACTGGGTACAGAAACCCGAAGAGAAGAAAGTTTACAGGAAAATTCACACACTCCCCTCTTGACCAGTAGCTTCTTCTTCTATTTTAACTACAGGAAAAGAATCCCTTACCTGCACCCAGCCTCTGAGAGGGAATGGAACCCTGGCTGGCATCGGTCACATTTATCTCCCATCACACCTGGTTTGCAGCTGCACCGGCCGTAGTTATCACACTGAGTGCTGAGAGAGCCTATGGGAACAGGAGAAAAAAGGGAAGTTTAATAGAGCGTGTGATTACATTAGCTGTTGCAGATCAAACTGTGTGCTAAGAGAGCTTTGGGGGATATGCAGGGAGAGGGAACAGAAGAACAGTGATGTGTCACGCCAAGGTCTGGAATGAAAACTTGCCAAGAGCCTAAGGGCATCATCTGATTTACATGACGGTTCATAAACGTGTATCTCCCATGACATCACTCATAGACTTTAAGGTCAGAATGGACCATTATGGTCATCTAGTCTGACCTCCTGCACAACGCAGGCCACAGAATCTCACCCATCCACTTCTATAACAAACCCCTAGCCTATGCCTGAGTTATTGAAGTCCCCAAATTGCGGTTTGAAGACCTCAAGCTGCAGAGAATCCTCCAGCAAGTGACCTGTGCCCCATGCTGCAGAGGAAGGCGAAAAACCTCCTGGGCCTCTGCCAGTCTGCCCTGGAGGAAAATTCCTTCCCGACCCCAAATATGGCGATCAGTTAAACCCTGAGCATGTGGGCAAGACTCACCAGCCAGCACCCAGGAAAGAATTCTCTGTAGTAACTCAGATCCCAACCCATCTAACATCCCATCACAGACCACTGGGCATACTTACCTGCTGATAATCAAAGATCCATTGCCAAATTAATTGCCAAAATTAGGCTATCCCATCATACCATCCCCTCCATAAATTTATCAAGCTTAGTCTTAAAGCCAGATATCTCTTTTGCCCCCACTACTCCCCTTGGAAGGCTGTTCCAGAACTTCACTCCTCTAATGGTTAGAAACCTTCACTCAAATGTTATCTTCACATCTGTGCATCCGAAATAAAGCTGTACTGACCTTGCACTTGTTTTGCTTCCCCTTCCATTTTTCTCAATCCCATTTCCCACTTCTATTCTCATTTTCTCCTTGTACCATTTTTGCTCCTTTCCATTGGGTTTTCTCCCTTCTGTCTCTTCCATTCTCACTGTTATCTCTGCATCTCCAGTTTATCCCATGCCTTCTCATTATCCTTCCCTCAGTACAACACTCGCAGTCTCCTTTTCCCCACCCTCCTTTTCCCAAGTCTCTTCTCTGCACCCCAATCATCATTTCCCCCTTTGCCTAGGTACCTCCTCATTAGTTCCCTTCACACACAGATTTTCTTCCTTGGTACTCCCACTTCTCTGCCTTCTTAAGCCCCACCACGTCTACAAGTGCTGCAAGCTCACACACAGATAATACCCAACAGGCCCCCTCTCCTAGCCCATGCTCGGGGGCAGACTGTCTACATGTAGGTTTCCTTTTTTCAGCCAGCCTGGGCTCTCCCCAACTTTCCTGTATTGCAAGATAGGCTCCTGAGCATGGGCTATTCTTGGCCAGGTCAGCCTTCTCTTTTGCTGTCTGTGATCAGGGAGTGAGCTCCTAAAGGACACAGTGCTGGAACAGCTCAAACTTCTTCTCCTCCCTATCAGGAGGCCAGATGACAAGAGCACTGAGAAGGAACACTTGGCCCCACATAGCTCACATGCCGTACGTCATACTGGTAGAATTTAAATGCTAAGAAACCACTATACATCACACTGATAGACTTTGAATGCTAAACCGAACAGTATTGAGGAGGATTGGTAGAGGAACACATGACCTCTAACAGACTCCAAAGCAAGCCTCACATTTGTAGCAAGGAACTGTCTTAAAGCTACGTTTTATAAAATTGCATCTGAATGAAAATTTTGACCTCCCCCCCCCCTTGTGAAAGGGACACAAACATGCTCCCTGAGTTTGGTCCTCAAGACACAGTTTACTCAGTTTCTTTAACTCTTTGAAGACAGAATGTTTTCTCCCAGGCATTTGTTTGGCTAGCAGTCTGGGAAAATGTCAGTGTTCTAAGGGCTAATAAGTGAACCAATATGTAATATCATGCAACTTTTTATGTATAAAAAGGAATGGTTTCTGCCTTCCATTTCAGGCTGCACTAAAAGGCTGTGTGTAACAGCAAGTGAAACAATTATAAGAAGATTAAACCAGACAGAATAATTAAGAGCGAAGGACTCACAAAACCTTTCCCATATACAGTCAAAGTTCAAACTCCCTGTGTGATCCAGTCTATAATTGTTTATAAAAACATTACGTAGATAAAAATATCATCCTAAATCAACTCCACACACTTTTAATACACACTGGATGCCAGCATACCCTGGGCAACAAGTCAAGGGCTTAGTATTAAGTTATAAAGACCTTTGTAATTTGCCCCTACATACCTGAGCAATCACCTCTCTTCCCATGTCCGTACTTGGCATTTACAGTTGGCCTGACTTGATCTTAACGTAAGGCCCAGGGAAAGTTTGGGGGTGGAGGCAGCAAAGAAAAGGGTGTGGGCATGCCTTTCTTGGTCAAAAGTTTTTTGAATGTGGAACTTCCCTTCTGGAGTTCATAGGGAGATCGTGCTTGCAACATGCTCTCAAGGCAGCTAGTGAAGGACTGTGCCAGACCTAATTTATTTCAGCTGGTCTATTTTGGATTATCAGCTCTTACCGTAGCTTCCACTACCTTTTTGTTTTCCCCATTCCTCTTATTACTTGTGGGATTGATCCCTATACAGGTCAGGTAATTTGCTTGACTACCATTAATTTGTTCTTATGACAGACATTTTTTCTCCCTCCTTCCCCCCGCCCCCCGCAAAAATCCAGCAGAGTATTTTGACTTTCCTTTAAAAGAGTTTTTTTAAAAGTTTGTTTAGTTCATATTTTGTGGTGCTTAGATACACTACCACAAATGTCTTATTTCATTCACCCTTTAATAAAACAAGGTATTCAAACTGTTGCTTTTGGATACCTAGATGATTTGAAAAAATTCTGCTGGACTGCAACAGCTCCAAAGTTCCATCTACTGGGTATGTCCAGGGCCTTGCCCATGTTATAACATACAGAAAAAGCCCTTCTAGAATGCATTTGAAAAGGAACTATTGTATATGCATTGTATCTGCTTAAAGTCTACGATCTTGGCTGCTGTGCATTTTCCTTGAAGCAATCAGATCAAAATATGAGCAGGTTACTTAACAATTCTAAGTTGAAATAGCATCTGTTGGAGAGAGGGATAGCTCAGTGGGTTGAGCATTGGCCTGCTAAACCCAGGGTTGTGAATTCAATCCTTAAGGGGGCCATTTAGGGATCTGGGACAAAAATCTGTCTGGGGATTGGTCTTGCTTTGAGCAGGGCTTAGACTAGATGAACTTCTGAGGTCCCTTCTAACCCTGATATTCTATGTTGTGCACTTTTTTTTTTTTTTTTTTTTTTTTTTTAAAGTTTACAGGACGGAAGATTCTGCATCCTGACTTACCAACAGTGTTACAGTTACATGGTAGACATCCTTCCTCACTTCCAAGGCGGTAGAAGTTCTCCCGGCACCTTTCACAGTTGGCACCATCAGTGTTATCCAAGCAGCCAATGCAGTGACCACCATGGCCCGTGGAGCGGTACAGTTCAGCATCAAAGTAACACTCCTGTGACCACCCATTGCAGTTACAGGCTGTGGAAAAAAGCACAAGGTTAAATCAGTTCCTATCCATAGGAAGGTATCCTACTCTCACCTACAATACTAGACCTGCCCCAGAAACAAGGTGTAGGAAAGTCAGCAGAAGAGTAATTGGTCCAGGAGAAGATGTACATGATTATTATATCAGAGAGCAATGCAACAAAAACAAAATGAGTTAGAAATTTATCAGGGGTGAAGGAAAAGCAGATGTCAAGGAGTCAGAGACATTGTGTTAGTGTGTGATAGGGATGTAGGTACTGCTGGTACACACAGACTTAATCAGCAAAGACAGATGGAATCTAAACAACGCTGCTCTTGCCATTCCAATCAATGAAAACAGCAGCACAGCCAGAAGTATTTGGTTTCCTTCCCTCTGCTAGATGGAAGAAACTAGTCTTAACAAATACTCTGCTGAAAAAACACTGCTTTCTACGTATGTCAGGAGGAATACTACAGTTTCCATGCTGCTCCCTTGCCAGCTGGGCTACAGCTTTCCACCCTTCCTGCTGCCTTCCCACACAGTAATGCTATTTCAGGCATGCAAAACAGTGAGAGAAGATAACAGTGACACAAGCCTTACAGAAAGTCCTGTGAGAAAACTTTCTTCTCCCTCTCATGCAGAGAGATTTTTATGTCTAGGGAGTGAGGTAGACAAGACACTGGTTTCATTGGGCTGTCAACTGAAGTCACAGGACTTGTATCAACAGCTGGGACCTTTTAATACTAATATACAGTCAGACAGGAAGAAGGCGCCTGTCTGAAAGTCTTCCACCATTCACCCTCGTAAGTAAACTTCGAGGTGCAATAGCTCCTAACAGAAGACCGCACAAATAAACTGGCTTGGTTTTAAGAGATACATTAGAACCACTGCACCTTTGCAATAGCCTGGACCGGGATGAAGTTTGAGTATATTCCGGAGATGAAAGACTCTGACTGCAAAGGGAAGAGGTCACTGAATGCTAACTGAACTCTTCAGTTAAAAAGCCACTGCATTCATTAGGACCTGCAGTATGCTGCACACCAGAAACAATCCCATTTCTCTTTCTTCTGGGGGCCCTCTAAGCACCATGTCCATATAATTTTGTGGTGTGCACCTACTGTATGAAGCAATTCTATTGGGGAGAAGGATAGCTCAGTGGTTTGAGCATTGGCCTGCTAAACCCAGCGTTGTGAGTTCAATCCTTGAGGGGGCCATTTAGGGAACTGGGGTAAAAATCTGTCTGGGAATTAGTCCTACTTTGAGCAGGGGGTTGGACTAGATGATCTCCTGAGGTCCCTTCCAACCCTAATATTCTATGATCTATTCTCCAGTAGGTATTCTACTATAAGAACACACCCCTTGTTAGGGATCTGTCAGTGATACTGGTGGAGTTCGGATGGGAGTTTCTAGCAATTCTGTGAAGTATTTCTACTGATAAGCACAAGACTCAGCCTTCAGATATCATTCCACACCCTATTTCCAGAAGCTAAGCAATCTTCTGCTTCATGGTAATGGAGTTCAGAGCTACGTCATTATTGTGTTCATTAAGAACCATGAGACACTTGGGCATATTTCTGTAGGTCCTCCTGAGGAAGAATGGCACACAAATCTTTGTTAGTGTAAAATAACTTATGCTGAACTAGGATGCCATGAAGGACCAAAAACTATCCATTTTTCCAAAAAAGGGACTCCCCATAGCTAGGACTCAAATGCATCCCTAAAACAAAGTCCCAACCTCTTTAAACAAGTTGCTGGGTCAGTTCTACTCTGGGCGTGCTCAGACAATTGCATTTACTATATTTTTATACTAGACTGAGGCAGGAACCTAACTTGTTTGCACAACACCTAACACGATGGTACCCAAATCCTTACTGAGCACCCAATGTGGTGCCACAATACAAATAATAAATGGTAACAACATACCTAAATTAATGGGTTCTGTCACAAAAGGACCTTGGGTCCTACATTACAATTCCATTACATTCTAGATAATAGACATCTCCTTTGGTTAAGTTTTAGCTCTGTCTCAAAACAAGAGGGAGACCCTAGGAGTATGGTCTTTTTTCCTCTGGAAATTTGGGATTTCACTGTGATAAGGCTTTGCTACAAACTTCTACATTATTCACATGTTCAGTTGAAGCGATCCATTTTGTGCGGACTGGGTAGTTTCCAAATGTAACAGGCAAGACTTTCAAAAATGCCTAAGTGACTTACAAGCACAAGTCCCAGTGATGAAGGGAGAGTTTTCTGTAATATTTTTATAATGCTGATGGGTGCCTTAGTTTCCTCCATGCTTTGCCTTGCTACACAGTGGATGAAAAGGGGATTAAATCTGCTCTTGGGACAGAACAGGAGACATGGCTGTTGTGTCATGTCACTGTATGCAGTGGAATGAACGTGTCATTAAGGAACTGGCTGGAGCCTGCTGAAACTAACCCATTTCAGTACAGAATCTGGATAAAGACAATGGGAAACCCCCACCGCCAAGACATTGACATCTAGCAACCAACATCCCAGAGGAAGGAGGTTTTCTCCCACCTCTTGGCAGGAAAGCAGAGCAGGGGCCAAGGCTTGAGAACAATGGACCAAGAGGTGTCAGAATGCAGGGTTAAGAGCTGGCTTTTGGTGGGGCTTAGCAGCTCTCATCTTGAACTGACAAAGTGCCAGAACCAGAAATGGAGTCCACAGCAGCTTGGCAGACTTTTTGCACTGGCTTGGCCAGGATAGACTATAGACTTAACTTTGCCTCTCTTTGCTGAGCTAAGGACCTTCAGATTCTCTATGCCAGGTGACTAATAAATCCTACTCTGTTTTGAAGAGGCTGCCTGATGTCACTGCAAATACTCACTGAGAGCCCTGAAGAGGCACAGCACAAGCCTCTCACAGGAGTCTGGCTCACTGCAAGGAGCCATGGAGAGACCAGGATCAAAGATGCCTGAAGGCCCAGTCTTGAAGGCCATGGATGTGCCCCTGTGGAACTGCATGAACCCTTGGAGTTTGGCACACTAGAAAGGTCACTCCCAAGGTACTGGTTACAGGCTGTGGCATAGACCAGACCCCATGGATCCATCAATGAGACACTTATGCTCCTAAGTCACTAACATGTTTTAGAAAAATCTCACCCATCATGCGCTGTAACTACATGGAGCCACCATGCAAAAACGCACAGGCATAAAAGTGTTTGCAAATTGTTTAAAATGTGGACTCTAGTGTGGACAGAATTTGACAGAGTAAGGAAGAAATTGGGACTTGCCAGGAGGAAGGGAAAGGGAGAAACTAAATAGTAAAAAAGACTTCTTGTGGTTGGCTGCCACCTGCCTCAGAGTAGAGGTGGTGGAATATACCACAGAAAGATTTTTCTTGTACAAAGCCACTTACACAAACATTCATTGGCACTCTCTGCTGTTGCTCTTCTCCATGGCCTGTCATTGTAGAAGGGAAGGCACTTCTCACAGTCTTCCCCAAAAGTGTTGTGTTTGCAGTTACACGACAGCTTCCCAAAGTCATTCTTCACACACTCACTTGCATGGCCATTGCACTTGCACCTGCAGAACAGGAGAAATGAATGTACTGACTTCAGACATAATATGTCTTAAGCTCCCCAGGTCCAGGTCACACACAGAACAGGCTGATATCCTAGAGACTGAAGACTCTCAGAGATCTGGCCACTTCCTTAAATATGGAAGAACTTTTGTGGAAAACTTGACCTAAGTTTTGTGCCAATGACCACTCTGGTTTCTATGGCAGATCTGAAATTCTGTGGCATATAAAAAAATTGAGGCTTTTAAGTCAATTAAATATGAAAATGACCACCATCTCAAGTATTATATCATGTGGGTTCTTTTTTAATATTAATATTAAATCTATTTAGTTTCAATTTTGTCTACCTACAGTTTATAATCAGCAATGGTAATGCAGACAAAGTCTAAGATCTAGGAGGGAGTGTTGTGTGGATTTCTAAGTTCCCATGCTATAGCTATTTACATTTGACATAAGCGAAACAGCTCTTTCATGCACTTAGATACAGTTTTGGTTAGAAGTAATTACAGGCTTCATAAAACACATTTTACTGTGCTTCTGCTTTAGCATATCTCAGTGGGTCTAGTATAATTAATGTCCTTAAAGCAGTCTAATGATTAAAGCACTATGCCAGTACTAAGTATGGCTTTTTATTAGTAATGATTTACTCACCTGCCACCCACAGCAAAATCAGAAATTGCATAATAATAGGACTTGAGAACTTTTGGATCATTGAATACTTCATCTCCAAAGGTGTTCAGACGATTGAGGGTCACTCGGATGTCAGTAGCCGTCACCCATTCCTAATGGAGATAAAACCCCCACCAAAATGAGAATCAAACCACCAATGCAAAGCTCAAATGCCCTATAGCGTTCCCGTCATTAGCACTTGCTTTCACATAAAAATAGGGTTGGTGCCAGAAGTCACTCATGAAGCCCACCCAATATTTTCTCTCCTTATCTCTTGAGAGCCTGCCTTAAAACTTTTGCGATTCCCTCTAGGTTCAAATGTTTTTCCTTGTAAACCACATTCAAATACATTTTCCAGGCTCCTTTACTAACTTTATGTGCTTTCTCTCTCCCGTCCTCTCATGCGTTTACTGCTATGTACTAAGAAGCAGTAGAAAATATCTTCAGCAAAGAAAAAACAAGATGCAAGTATGTGCACTTGCAAAACTGTACAAATCTAATGAACAGCAGTTCCCTTGCAAAACAGCCCAGCAAGAATGGAAAACAAATCTAATGTATACTAAATATGCAGCCAAACACCTCCAGACAAAAAGGCACTGCTACACACATCTGGGTGGGAGAGGCAGAGGGAGAAAAACAGCACTTTTTTGAAGTATACTCAAAATATACATACAGATGAGGCAAATATCCAGTTTCTAATATCAATCTATTTTTCTCCATTATCTCTGAAATGCTGGACTATTCACTGTATCCATTTGCTAAGCCTACCAGCATATCAGAGATATGAATTTAGTTTTTAATAGGTTTCCATAGTGCACAGATAACAAAGGGCTTGCATGCCTCTTATCCAATTCCTACCCGCATACCTGTAACACAGCACTGTTGTCAAAATTGTAGGCACTGGGCCGCCCCTCCAGTGTTGAAAAAGCCACATTGCCACCTGTGAGTGGAGAGATGTCACTGAACTCATCCGTGCAGAGTGCCTGCTGTTCATCCTCCCCAGTCCGGATAAAGCCTCGGTTTAATTTCTGATACGTGTTCTCACAAGAGCCACTGTAGTACTGATAAGGCACCCACGGCCCATCTTCCCTGGTACGTTTGTAGATGGCAAAGCTCTCAGGCCGGCTGGTGTGAAACTTCAGGCGCACATATGTGATGTCAAAGGCCTTTCCTGTAGACAAAACAAATCAAACACCCTCGATATGAGACTCAAATGGTTCATTAGAGCAGAGAGAGTTTTGTACTGTTTTGTTCCCTTAAAGAAGGCGGTACCAACCCTGCTGGCCTAGTTCACAACAAGTAACGCATTATAAATGTATGACAAAGCCCTGGTGAAAACCTGACCTCAAACTGGCAGAACCCACAGAAAGGCAAGTTCAAGTGTCACCAAAGCAGGTCTATAATGGACATCAGTTCCATCTGTTTGACAACTTTGTGTTGCACTTCTGAACATTTATGCAATTTCTACATTATACTGTACTAAACTTCAGACCACTGTACCTTAAAACTCATGTGACCTCTACACATGCATAAACTGTTAGTTACCCAGGCCGGACAACATTCCCATTTGTTTTCATGGGGTTTGAAGAACTGCAACAAAATCTGCTAAAAAAATCTAATTTCTCAAGATATAGTTAATCTTAATTTTGTAGATCATAGGAACAAGAATGTTTTCTTGTTATGAATCCCAAACTCATCACTGCCAAATCCTACTGAGTCCAAAGAGAGGAAATGGTTCACAAAACCCATCTCTGTGAAATCTATCGACTCTTAGAACTCAGGAGCTTTGGGGAAAGGGGAAATTTATTTTTACTTAGAAAAGAGGATGTTAATACTTTCAACATTGTTCCCAGAAGTATGCTCCTGTACAGCATAGTCCACACAAAACGGACAGTTACAAAGCAGAGCATTAGTGCTTCATTCCTTCAAGAGCTTCAAACCTTGCAAGGAATAAGAGGAATTTTTTTAAAAAACCTTCATCTGTTCCCTAAGATGGTGATGATGCAGTGTGGAAAGATAACATAGCAACTCACTCCTACAGAAAAGTCTCACTTATAAAGAGATGAGAGTTCATCTGAGTATTAATGAGATGTTGTTGCAGAAGTGCTCTATCTACAGATTTTTCCAAAAGCTATGCTGTCCCAGCCCAGTATGGAACGCTCTGTACGGTGAGCCACGTCACAGTGAGGCATCAGAGTCTAGTGACATAATTGTATATAGTACAGGTAAGTAGGAGACCAGACTTACTGACTCCTCTGCAGCTGAACTAGTTAAGAGTTTAGTGTATTCTAGGGGTACTTACACATCAGTATGGGTAAGTGTCCCTACAGCACAACAGGATGCCAGTGTCCTGCAGATCAGCTGCCCTAGAACACGCGCAGAACTAGGATGCAGATTCAAAAACCCATAGATTCACCGTACAGTGTCTGCCTGCGTGTCATGTGAACAGCCTAGGCCTATTGTATGTAAGATATAGAAGCTCTGTCACCGCATGTTAATGAGTCATGCATATTTAAGAATTACGTCCTAGTTAATCACTCCTCACTCTTTTAGTGTTTGAGCTGATATTATTTCCTGTGAATATACAGTCAAACGCACCGCTGGGAATAAAACTGTATTAACCTAATAGTGAAGTATACACTAGTTACATGGGAGAACAATCTGGCACATATCAAAGACCTCCCCACTTGCTATGCAGTTAGAAAATCAGGAGTAACCAGGACCCTTATTGCTATCATGGAGTCCTCTTTCACTACTCCATGACAGCCTTACTTTAGAATTTGGATCATAGGGCTTGTGTTCATTCAGCTTATCCCCTGGGAAGGACAGAACAAGAGGGAAGTTCCTGGCCAATAAGCTTCGAGTCTCTGAAAAGACTTTTCCAAATCAAGAATAATTTAGGGATTTACAAATGAAAGATGCTTCCTCCCCCCCATGACAGTGAACGTAAAATGACCTTCCCACCCCATACTTATCTCCCAACAGGGTTGTGGCAATCAGCAAATAATCCTCCCTAATGGATTCATTCCAGTGACTGGAACATCCACCCCCATAGAGCACACATGAACCACTCAGGGGATTTACACCCCCAAGAAAATATTTAACTTCTCAATGTTCTGCTACATTCTTTGCTTTGGTCTATGACATTCCTGCCCTGTATCAAAGATGAAGTGCAGATGTTTTGCTGAATGGAATACTCAAAATGGAGAAATACTGACTGCATTAAGAGCTACAGGGTGTGGAGGTGGCAGAACAGAACAATAAGCATCCAGCCTTCGTTCACCCGGTGCCAAGTCAAGGAATTCTGCTGAAACCTCCTACATGACGAAACATTTTTAACAGCTTCACATCTCTGGGGGTAGGGGTGAGAAATCCTTTCTGCACTGGAAATGCAGTCGGGTGCTGGGCTGTTCAGAAACATAAGTACTTCGGTTAACGCAGCTCTAAAGGAATTTCAGCCAAGCCTTGCAAGGCAACTTCCAGCACTCTACAGTGTAGCTTTAGAGGACAATAGCTTTGTATGCATTTTCCAACGATTGAGATAGTGTACATTGGCTGCCTTTCCACAGCCTGGATTACAAGTAGGGAAAAAATGGAATATATCAATGGCCTGTCCACAGCTGAAAGAATATTTTCTCTACTACTCAGTCACTAGAGAACTGGCTGCAATATGGGCTTACTTGCCCTGCCAACATCAATGGGAACGTCAACGCTGAACCTGCACACAAAAGAGAATGGGTTGTAGTGGAGTAATAGAAAGTTGTTCTTCAGTGCTCTAAACAGTTAAAGCAATAGTGGGAAGGGACCTTTAAAATGCTTCAATCACCTTCCTCACAGGCCTAGTTGGCTATGAGAAAAGTTCCCAGGATGAGGTGTACAGCTGCACAACAGCTGTTATTGTTCCACCTCAGTGGACAGATTGTGTGCGCACAATCTCACTAATCAACAAATCCTGGAGCTAAATATACGCAGGGTTTTGGATTAACTGCAGACAGATAGCTACCATATAGAAAAATTAAAGCTACACACATACTAAAGCATATCAGGGGCTTAGATAGGCAATATTTGATTTATTTTGGCCACAAATACTCTTGGATGCTCAGTCTATGCCCTCCACATATAACAACCTTTTGCCATTGACTCCATCTCTGATATCTCTTGAAAAAATATTGTGCCACAAAGCAGCATTTGTGGCAATCACTAGTCACTTCTTTTGAATGGAAACTCTGGAATGGTTTTAACTGACATCCAAAGCCTTATCTCCATACACAGTTGCATTGATTTAACTTTAGAGATTTTTAAACCAGTTTTAGTTAAATAAGGCCTGGTGTACACTTAAAAAAATAGAGTCAACTACAACTGTAGTGCAGACATAAAATGTAGTGGCCACACAGGGCATTGTACCAGTTTAAAAGTGGCTTATTTCTGTTTAAACTAAACATTTTTGTTTAGCTTAAAGCTATTGAGTTCAACTGAATGAAAATAAACCTGGCTGAAATGGAAATGAAAAAGGCGGGGAGGACAAACTCATCAATTTAACTAAAGGTTTTGTTTTTTATATCCTACCACAAATTAAGCCAGTGCAACTTTCTCACACAGATAAACCATAACTCTTTAGGATGCTAGTGACTCCAGAAATGTTTTTTGCTTCTGAAAGTCTGAGTGAGACTGGGCATTTCATAAATGCAGTTCTCATCTCTCACATTACCCAGCGGGTCACTGCTGCTGACGGAAGAAAGGCAGATATAACAACTACCCAGAGAATTTGGAGACTCCGGTTTCTAAGGCAAAATGCCTAAATTAAGGCTTTTTATCGGCATCAATACAAGAGTACACACAGCAGTAGTTACCTCTGGGCAACAGAACCAGCGGGTAAGCTCTAAATATTTGGTCATCTGTTGTGTGTCATATCAATATGCTGCCTTTTAAAGTAAGCGCTAAAATAGTGAATTTTAAAGAAAAAGTAATTCAGCATCAGTAGAACTTCTCATGTATGTTTACATTTTAAGGAAAGTCAAATTATGGTCTTAAAAAACATTGATCATCTAAGTAATCTTGCATACGCTAAAACATGAACATAACTAATCTACTAGTTTACTGAATTGCACCAATGAAGCGTCATAAAAGGACAAGTCCTTAAAAAAGGGGAGACACTG
Organism: Mauremys mutica; assembly: GCF_020497125.1. Classification (NCBI taxonomy): domain Eukaryota; kingdom Metazoa; phylum Chordata; order Testudines; family Geoemydidae; genus Mauremys; species Mauremys mutica. Next base: position 55,441,373 of record NC_059079.1, read on the forward strand.
GATAGTTTGGTCTGACTGTGTAAATAAAACAAAACACAACCATGATACAGGATAAAAAAAGGAACAAGACTCCTGCAGATTGTGTGGTAGAAGGAAAGCTAAGAAATAAGTGGTGCCATACTGCTTTCTGTGTATAATCTAACAGAGATACAAGCTTTGTTTAAAGCCAAAGTGAACCCCTCCAGTATTCAATTATACAAAATGGTATTATTTAATTGTGGTAGCAACTGGAGGACCCAGTCAGGGACTGGTACTCCATCATGCTAGACTCTGCACACATGCAACAAAAATAACAATTCTTACCCCCACGGAGTTTACAACCTAAATAAACCGTGACCCAGTGCATTAGGCAACGATTGAAAGGCAAATTAACATTTGATTTCTAATTCCTCCTCTGCTACTGATACATTGGTGGTCTTTGGCGAGTCACAAACTGTCTTTTTTACACTTGATGTCACAATTTAAACTGTGCTCATAAAGGCTAGAATCTATAAGGTGTTGATAATCAGATCCTGATTAAAATATATCTGATTTATTCCCTCCTCAATGCTAAATTCCAGAAAGAGACAGAGGCAGGTTGGGTGTCTATCACACCTACTTTCTATTAACTTGAACGGATGTTCTATACAAAACTGCTGCCAAGTCCTGTGCAATCTAGCAATAGTGAAATAATTAACAATGTTATAACTGCACAGTGTAACTTATTAACCTCTTACACAGAGCCTATTTGGAATCCTGCTGATACACAACCTAAAGGAACATAACAATGCCTGGATGTGGAGCTGGGGAAAGGTGTGGTATTGGGTGGAGAGAAGAAGAGAGTTGCTTAAGCATGCAAGTAGTCTGTCTCTCTCCGGTTTTTCACTTCTGCTGACAGTGTCTCAAATTCAACCCATCAATTCCAAAAACAGTGGTCGTTACAAAAAAGTGCTTCAAAGTGAATAATTTCAGCCGTTATTTGAGATTTTTTTCCTTTGGATTGTTTCTTGACAAGAACAATGAGGACTCCTTGTAGTTTTTGTGGATACAGACTAACACGGCTACCCCACTGTTTCTTGACAATCACTTTTACAAGATTCCAACAACTGAGGCTATGAATCTGGCCAGTAGGTCAAAGACGCCTGAAATCCTTCAACGGACCAAAAGGCAACAAAGTCAAGATGCATTCCTATTAGGGCTGTCGATTAATCACAGTTAACTCACGCGATTAACTCAAAAAAATTATTCGCGATTCATTGCACTGTTAAACAATAGAATACCAATGGAAATTTATGAAATATTTTGGATGTTTTTCTACATTTTCAAATATATTGATTTCTATTACAACACAGAATATTAAGTGTATAGGGCTCACTTTATATTATTTTTATTACAAATATTTGCACTGTAAAATTAATAAAACAGTATTTTTCAATTCACCTCATAAAAGTACTGTAGTACAATCTCTTTATAGTTAAAGTATCACTTACAAATGTAGATTTTTTTTTGTTACATAAATGAATTCAAAAACAAAACAAACAATGTAAAACTTTAGCGTCTACAAGTCTACTCAGTCCTACTTCTTGTTCAGCCAATTACTAAGACAAACAAGTTTGTTTGCATTTACGGGAGATACTGCTGACTGCTTCTTATTTACGTCACCTGAAAGTGAGAACACGTGAAAGTGAGAACAGGCGTTCGTATGGCACTTTTGTAGCCGACGTTGCAAGGTATTTACGTGCCAGATATGCTAAACATTTATATGCCCCTTCATGCTTCAGCCACCATTCCAGAGGTCATGCTTCCATGCTGACGATGCTCGTTAAAAAAAGAATGTGTTAATTAAATTTGTGACTGAACTCCTTGGGGGAGAACTGTATGTCTCCTGTTCTGTTTTACCCACATTCTGCCATATATTTCATGTTATAGCAGTTTCAGTTGATGACCCAGCACAAGTTCATTTTAAGAACACTTTCACAGCAGATTTGACAAAATGAAAAGAAGGTACGAATGTGAGATTTCTAAGGTTAGATACAGCACTCGACCCAAGGTTTAAGAATCTGAAGTGCCTTCTAAAATCTGAGAGTGATGAGGTGTGCAGAATGCTTTCAGATGTCTTAAAACAGCAACACTCCAATTTGGAAACTACAGAACCTGAACCACAAAAAAAAGAAAATCAACCTTCCGCTGGTGGCATTTGACTCAGATGATGAAAATGAACACGCGTCGGTCTGCTCTGCTTTGGATTGTTATCGAGCAGAGCCCGTCATCAGCATGGATGCATGTCCTCTGGAATGGTGGATGAAGCATGAAAGGACATATGAATCTTTAGTGCATCTGGCACGTAAATAACTTGCGATGCTGGCTACAACAGTGCCATGTGAATGCCTGTTCTCACTTTCAGGTGACACTGTAAATAAGATGTGGGCAGCATTATCTCCTGCAAATTGTAACCAACCTTGTTTGTCTGAGCAATTGGCTGAAGTAGGACTGAGTGGACTTGTAGGTTCTAAAGTTTTACATTGTTTTATTTTTGAATGCAGTTATTTTTTGTACGTAATTCTACATTTGTAAGTTCAACTTTCAATATAAAGAGACTGCACTACAGTACTTGTATTAGGTGAATTGAAATATACTATTTCTTTTGTTTTTTTTACAGTGCAAATATTTGTAATAAAAATAAATATAAAGTGAGTACTGTACACTTTGTATTGTGTTGTAACTGAAATCAATATATTTGAAAATATAGAAAACACCCAAAATATTTAAATAAATGGTATTCTATTATTAACATCACAATTAATTTTTTATTTGTGCAATTAACTGTGATTAATTGTTTTAATTGCTTGACAGCCCTAACTCCTATGCTTTCCAAGCTGACGCTGCAAATTTGCAGGAAGAGCCTAGAGGGACCAACATGTGGAACTCTCACTACCACCAAAATTAGCGAGGCCAGGAAACCTAGAGCAGTTATTCCAGGAGTGAAGTGAAATAAAATAAGCAAAAACACAACAAAATGAAACCTATCCAATGAAACTAAACTTTAGCCAAAACGTTGAGAATGCCACACAGCTATGACTTGGATACATTTACGACGTCACAGGGATAAGGGAAGCCAGGTTTCCTTGTACTATTACATTCCCCTTACGCTGAGTAAAAGCTGTATTCAGCCTTCATCAAAAAGATTATTTCTGTGGGCAGCAGAGAAGAAAGGGAGGAGATATTTGAAAAGAAAACTGAGAATGAAGGAGAGCGGAATTTCATCTTGAGCTGAAAATCGTCAAGAACAAAATGCTCTAGTGAGCTTAACTCACAGCTCATGTTCCCCAAAAGAAGCTTTCAGGATCCACAGCAGAAGCATGCAGGGATTTCCCAGAGTAAAACAAATCTGCCATGTGGAACAGCCACGTTTCTGCAGTGCACCAACAGGTTTTCTTTTTCTCCCTCTCTTACTACAAGCAGATTCCCTTCTCCCTTCCCTCATGCTGTTTTCTAATGACTGCAACTATACAATGTAAAGAACTAGTTATGAAGTATGCAAATAACCGCCCAGTTATGCAACAGTAGATGCTGAGATGCTTTGTATGGTTATCCACTGGGCTCAGAGGCAACATCTTATGTTTCCCAGTTCCACCCATTATTCAAAGGGAATGTACAGAACATATCCATTATTCTGCACACTGAAGAGACGAGGTGAAAAGAAACCATTTATTTCACAAGAACAGTGTAACACTGCTTGTCTTCCCCAGAGCATTAGGTCATGTTATAACACACCCTTGAGCAGTCAACGTTGATTAACATGTTGTTAAACAGGACTCTGGAGTCAGTGTACACCGAGGGGTTAAGTATCAGAGGGGTAACCATGTTAGTCTGGATCTGTAAAAAGTGACAAAAAGAGTCCCGTGGCACCTTATAGACTAACAGACATATTGGAGCATGAGCTTTCGTGGGTGAATACCCACTTCATTGGAGCATAAGCTTCAAAGTGGGTATTCACCCACGAAAGCTCATGCTCCAATACATCTGTTGGTCTATAAGGTGCCATGGGACTCTGTCGCTTTTTACCGAGGGGTTGTGTTTAACAATGCGTAAACCGGTCCTGGGGAAACCCTGCTGGAACTACAGAGTTTACTAAAGACCAGCTGATGTGATGTTAAGACGGGGGTGGGCAAACCATGGCCCGTGAGAGCGTCCTGCCCGGCCCCTGAGACTCACCCCTGGACCCTCCCTGCTGTCGCTCCTCCCCCACAGCCTCAGCTTGCTCGCTCTGCCACCGGCGCAATGCTCTGGGCGGTGGGGCTGAGAGCTCCTGGGGCAGTGCAGCTGCAGAGCCCGGCCTGACCCAGCGCTCTGTGCTGCGTGGTGGTGGCGGCAGCATGGCCCGGCTCCAGCCGGGTGGCACGGCTGTAGCGCCACCAGCCACTGGTGCTCCAGGCAGCGCAGTAAGGGGGCAGGGAGCAGGGGAGATTGGATAGAGGGCAGGGAAGTTCGGGGTGGTGGTCAGGGGTGTGGATGGTGGTCGGGGGGAACGGGGTTGAATGGGGGCAGGGGGGTCCCATGGGTCAGTCAGGAAGGAGGGGGGTTGGATGGGGCAGCAGGGGGCAGTCAGGGGCAAGAGTTCCGGGGGCAGTCAGGGGACAGGGAGAAGAGGTGGTTGGATGGGGCAGGGGTCCCGGGGGGGGGAGGAATGTCAGGAATGAGAGGAGGGGTTGGATGGTGTGGCAGGGGTCCGGGGGCAGTCAGGGGACAAGGAGCGAAGTGTGTGGATGGGGCAGGGGTCCCAGAGGGGCTGTCAGGGAACAGGGAGGGTTGGATGGGGGCAGGAGTCCCGGGGGGGCGGGGCAGATAGGAGGTGGGGACCAGGCCACGACCCCCTCCCCTAACCGGCCCTCCATACAGTTTACAAAACCTGATGCGGCCCTCAGGCCAAAAAGTTTGCCCGCCCCCGTGTTAAGGCAACTTCTTCCTCTTTACACTGACTGCAAAGCTGTGCTTAACATGACTCCTCAAGGATGCATTCTAACACTACCTAATGGTCTAGTGAAGTCCTCTTTGTAGCAACTAATTCACATCACACTATTTCTATACTAAGAACTTTCAACAATAATGTAGAGAGGTGGAAGGAAGCTTTAACTTCAACATAAGAAGAAACCATTATTCTCCTGTTCCTAGAAATACATATACATCTGACCCTGACCTGTGCCAGGTACCTTTGATAATACTAGACTAGGGAAAGGGTAGTTGATTTCTATTTGGAGGTGCAAGCATTTACTCTTTGGGAAAAATTCCAGCTGTTCATTAAAGAAGTTTATTGAAGCATGAGATCATGTGTGGTGGTGGTGGTGGGCTGGCTAATCATTATGAGTGCACCACTATGGAGAATGCACTCCAGGTCTGGATTTCAGAAAGTGCTGAACACTCACCTTCTAAAAATGAGATCCCTTCAAGTTGTCAAACGAACCTACAAATACTGGTCATTTTTGAAAATTTAGGCCCAAGGTGAATACAAATATCTATATTCAAAGAATGAACACACACAGAATTAGGCTGACGTAAGCTGCAACCAAACTATAAGCATCCACATTACAATGTTGCTCCCGCCAATATAAGTCACCCACTACACCGACTTAATAACTCCACCTCCATGAGAGGTATAGTACTTAGGTTGATTTGACAAAGTGTCAGTGTAGATGCTGCGTTGCTTACATCAGATTGTTCCAGCTGTCAGCCCCAGATGGTGGGGCTCCAGCAGTCAGCATCTCACAATGCCCCACACTGAGGCCTGGTCTACACTACGCGTTTAAACCGGTTTAAGGAGTGTAAAACCGATTTAACGCCACACCCGTCCACACTAGGAGGCACCTTATATTGATTTTAATGGCTCTTTAAATCGGTTTCTGTACTCCTCCCCGACGAGAGGAGTAGCGCTAATATCGGGATTAACATATCGGAATAGGGTTAGTGTGGCCGCAAATCAACGGTATTGGCCTCCGGGCGGTATCCCACAGTGCACCACTGTGACCGCTCTGGACAGCATTCTGAACTCTGATCCACTGGCCAGATAAACAGGAAAAGCCCCGCGAACTTTTGAAATTCATTTCCTGCTTCCCCAGCGTGGAGAGCTCATCAGCACAGGTGACCACGCACAGCTCATCTGCACAGGTAACAATGCAGTCTCCTGAGAATCGAAAAAAAGCCCCAGCATGGACTGCACGGGAGGTACTGGATCTGATCGGTATATGGGGAGAGGATTCAGTGCTAACAGAACTGCGTTCCAAAAGATGAAATGAAAAAGTATTTGAAAGAATTTCTAAGGCTATGACGGATAAAGGCCACAGCAGGGACTCACTGCAGTGCAGAGTGAAAGTTAAGGAGCTCAGACAAGCCTACCAGAAAACCAAAGAAGCAAACGGAAGGTTCAGGGCAGGTCGAAAAACATGCCACTTCTATGCTGAGCTGCATGCAATTTTAGGGGGCTGCGCCACAAGTACCCCACCCCTGTCCGTGGATTCCGAGGTGGGGGTTGTAATCTCTGCCATGTCTGAGGATTATGCGGACGGGGAAGAAGAAGAAGAGGAGGATGACCTAGCAGAGAGCACACAGCACTCCGTGAGCCCCAGCAGCCAGGAGCTTTTTCTCACCCTGATGGAATTACGCCCCCAAGCCACTACCCCAGACAATGACGCCATGGAAGGGACCTCTGGTGAGTGTACCTTTGCAAATAGCAAACATTGTTTTTTAAGCAAGCATTTTTTAATGATTGATTTGCCCTGAGGACTTGGGATGCATTCACAGACAGTATAGTTACTTACAAAAGTTTGTTAACATGTCTGGGGATTGAGCGGAAATCCTCCAGGGACATCTCGATGAAGCGCTCCTGGAGGTACTCCAGAAGCCTTTGCAGAAGGTTTCTGGGCAAGGCAGCCTTGTTCCGCCCACCATGGTAGGACACTTTACCATGCCGTAGCAAGTAATCAGGTATCATTGCATGGCAAAGCATAGCTGCGTATGGTCCCGGTGATTGCTGGCATTCAAGAAGCATCCGTTCTTTATCTCGCTGTGTTATTCTCAGCAAAGTGATATCGTTCAGGGTAACCTGGTTAAAAATCAGGAATTTAAGTAAGGGGGATGGCCATTTTCCTACTGGGTTCGTGGACTGCAGCAGCTTAAAAAAAAATCCTTTCCTGCACGTAACCAAGCGGGGGGAGGGGAGGAGTGAAATGCCGATGATCTTTTTCATGTTTGGTCAGCGGGGATCTTCCCCAAGCTACCAGCCACGCAGTGGGTGGGGGGGTGGGAAGGGTGTTGATTAGCACGGAGCTAGCATGGTATTAACCATGCGTTGGGGGGAGGGGTAAATCACTGCAGAAGCCGAAAGACAGTGGCTTACCATGGCCTCATGCAAGCTGAATTCTGATGCCCGGACCTGTGTCTGTGAGATCTGTAACTCCAGAGCTGCAGGCACTCAGTATTAAGATGAAAAATACAACCTTGTAGGGAAATCACATGTGCTATGTAAGGTGAATAGTGCTGTTCACTGTGAAAGAGTATAACCATTGTTCTGTAAAATGTATCTTTTTAAATATTTCTCTCCCTCATGCAGCTGCAAATTTTTCAAGCGTCCCTCCTCCATCCCAAAGGCTAGCACAGATAAGGCAGAGGAAAAAAGACGCGAGATGAAATGTTCTCGGATATTATGGAAGTTACACACAAGGAAAGAGCTCATCTGAATGAGGGGAAGGACGTGGTATCAAATTACAGGAAAGATGCCAGTGAATGTGAGGACAGGAGGGACACCCGAGATGAGAGGTGGCGGCAGGAAGACCGGCAGGAAAATCAGCGGTGGCGGCAGGAAGATCAGCGGTGGCGGGATGCAACTCTGGGGCTGCTGCGTGATCAAACTGACATGCTCCGGCGTCTGGTGGAGCTTCAGGAACGGCAGCAGGATCACAGAGTGCCGCTGCAGCCCCCTGTATAACCACCCTCAACCCTCACCATGTTCCACATCCTCCTCACCCAGACGTGTAAGAACGCGTGGGGGGGAGGCTCCATGCACCCGCCCACTCCACCCCCGTGGACAGCCCAACCAGAAGGCTGTCATTACTGTGAAAAATTTTTAATGGCCTTCTCCATCCCTCCTATCCTCCTCCCAAACCACACCCTTACTTCTCTCCCTCTTTTTATAATGAATTAATAAAGAATTCATGATTTTTAAACTATAGTGACTTTATTTGCATAAGTAAGCTGTACTCGAAGGGGGAGGGTGAGTTGCTTACAGGGAATGAGTCAATCAAGGGGGGTGGGTGTTCATCAACAAACAACAGTCACACTGTACCCTGGCCATTGATGAAGCTCGTTTTCAAAGCTTCTCTGATGCGCACCGCTTCCTGGTGTGCTCTTCTAATCTCCCTGGTGTCTGGCTGCGCGTAATCAGCGGCCAGGTGATTTGCCTCAGCCTCCCACCCCGCCATAAAGGTCTCCCCCTTACTCTCACAGAGATTGTGGAGAATACAGCAAGCAGCAATAACATAGGGGACATTGGTTTGGCTGAGGTCTGAGCGAGTCAGTAATGTCCGCCAGCGCGCCTTTAAACGGCCAAATGCACATTCCACCACCATTCTGCACTTGCTCAGCCTGTAATTGAACAGATCCTGACCACTGTCCAGGCTGCCTGTGTATGGCTTCATGAGCCATGGCATCAAGGGGTAGGCTGGGTCCCCCAGGATAACGACAGGCATTTCAACATCCCCAACTGTTATTTTCTGGTCTGGGAAGTAATTCCCTTGCTGCAGCCGTTTAAACAGAGTAGTGCTTCTGAATACGCGAGCGTCATGAACCCTCCCTGGCCATCCCACGTGGATGTTGGTGAAACGCGTACTGGGTGCCCTGGCGCTCCGGTGCCAAGATAGGGGTATGGGTTCCATCTATCGCCCCCCCACAGTTAGGGAATCCCAGTGCAGCAAAGCCATCAACTATGGCCTGCACATTTCCCAGAGTCACAACCTTTCGTAGCAGCAGCTTAGTGATTGCTTTGGCTACTTGCATTACAGCAGCCCCCACAGTAGATTTTCCAACTCCAAATTGATTCCCGACTGACCGGTAGCTGTCTGGCGTTGCAAGCTTCCACAGGGCTATCACCACTCGCTTCTCTACTGTGAGGGCTGCTCTCATCTTGGTATTATGGCGTTTCAGGGCAGGGGCAAGCAAGTCACAAAGTTCCATGAAAGTGCCCTTACACATGCGAAAGTTTCGCAGCCACTGGGAATCGTCCCACACCTGCAACACAATGCGGTCCCACCAGTCAGTGCTTGTTTCCCGGGCCCAAAATCGGCGTTCAATGGATAGAATCTGCCCCATTACCATCAGGATCTCCAAAGCGCAGGGGCCCGCGGTTTGAGAGAATTCTGTGTCTACGTCCTCATCACTGTCATCGCTGCGCTGCCGTATCCGCCTCCTCCTCGCCTCGGTTTGAAGGTCCTGGTTCACCATAGACTGCACGAGAGTGTGCAAGGTGTTTAAAACATGCACGATTGCAGTATTGAGCTGAGCAGGGTCCATGCTTGCTGTGTTATGGCGTCTGCACAGTTCACAAAGCTAAAAAGGCGCGAAACGGTTGTCTGCTGCTTTCAGGGAGGGAGGGGTGAGGCTGTACCCAGAACCACCCGCGACAATGATTTTTGCCCCATCAGGCACTGGGATCTCAACCCGGAAATTCCAAGGGGCGGGGGAGGCTGCAGGAACTATGGGATAGCTACGGAATAGCTACCCACAGTGCAATGCTCCAGAAGTCGACGCTAGCCTCGGACCGTGGACGCACACCACCGATTTAATGTGTTTAATGTGTTTAATTTAATCGCGCACTCGATTTTATACAATCTGTTTTGCTAAACCGGTTTATGTCAAATCGGAATAATCCCGTAGTGTAGATGTACCCTGACAGTTAAATTGATGCGAGCGCTCTTGGTAAGGATGCGCATTGCTGACAGAAGGAGCTAGTGTGGACATGCATGCTGCGGTGGCTGTCCGTTGACATAAGTCAACTTAGCGTAGACTTGCCCACAGAAACTCTCATAAGTCTAATCTTGCAATTCTGTGAACTCAAACCCTACTAATGCTTATGGCTTAAGCAGCTGAAGACAGGTACCATCTAAGAACTTGCAAAAAAAGAACTTTGGTTCTGTTTGGCTCATTCCTGTTGCCATCTCCTACAAGGATTCACAGACATGTCCCAAAGTTCCAACAGCACCTCCTTTAAATTCTCAAACAGACCTCTCTCTTCAAAACAACAGCTCATTTTCCCTGAGGGTACACAGAGTCTTAAAGCTGCCCTATGGAATCTGAACTACACTACTTCAAACATGATGGGAGCAGGACCTAGGCTAAACAAGGTATACCTAATGCCTCTTGATCAACAACAGTTTTAACATTCCAAGTGCCAAAAAGCCTTAAAAGAAATAGCTTATTTCAAATCTCCAAGGGGGCAAGGGAGAGATTCCTCTCTTTGGGCACATGAATACGGCAAGAAGATTGCAGTCGGATAAAAGGAAGGCTGTGTTCATTTCATAAAAATGAATTCTTTCCTCTAACAGCAGGCATGTGCTGACACTGACTGCCATGAAACACAGCTTTGAACCCCTGAATCATCATTAGAGGGAGAGAACACGTAGTCTTTTAGTCTACAAGTACAAAATTGAGGGATGTTCGAAGATAAAGGAGATTATATTTAATTTTTAAAAAATTAAATACAATTATATTTGGGGTGGGAGGTGTTTGGATAGGGCACTGCTGAGAGGATGTTTGCACAAACAGAATCCCAAATCAGTATTACTGTCGAACAATATGTAATAGTGAACCTCTACCACCATTTGATGGACTGATAATGGTTATCAGCAGTTAAAGGTGATGAGGGGGAAAACTCTGGCCAGCCCCTAGAATAGCAGCAGTGGTATCAGGAAATGCGACATGCTGAAAACTGTAAATATGCAATGGAAAATGCAAGTAGATGCCATTAGATCTTTAAAAGAAACTCCTTCCCTTGTCCTCAGAGTTAGGAATTCATCCCTACACACAAAAGGCCTCCTTGTACTCTGGCTCTTCAGAACGGATGGATAATTTACATCATGAAAACATCCCGGCAGCTGGCACTCTTGCTACAAGTGCTCGATTGTGAGCAAGTGCCTTTATGAGATAAGTATAGACTAACATTCTCCTCCTCCATTATCGATCCACTTACCCTCACCACACTGTACTTTGGAAAATCAGTTTTCTTCTCTTTACTCTTCCTCGATTCCCCAATAAGTCTTCCTGGCAGCTAGCTCCAATGCGTCTGCTAAATCCTTCTAGTGGGAGAAAGCTCATTTGAGGATGGTGTACTTCATATAGAACCAGACACCTTTACTCATTTAGAGAGAGAGAGACACACAGTTCATGCCTAAGTTTCAGGCCCCAATCTATTTGGATTTCTTCAAAATACAGAGGCTGTGCCACAACTCCTTCCAGTCTGGGAACCCAGTGTATAACCAAAACCAAAACATCCTTCCAGAATCAATCACACCTCACATTATTTCAATCAGAACGTGCTACACTCCTGAGCCCCTACAAGTATTTTATGCCAGTCCACAACAGAATGTATCTCTACCTTTCTGTTTACATTCTGGATAGCAGCCAAAACACTTTCCTCCTTCCTTTGATCTGCTGCCAACAACCTGAACACAGCCCACTTCTGCAGGAATTCCCTCAGGAGCCGGATCTGGGTGGACATGCACAAAGACATGGGAGACTGAGTACAACCTAAGTCTTCCTGACCAGAATCCTGTTGTGATGGCTATCTGCACTGCTTACATTTTTTTTTAATACAATTAATTGTTAAGGCAATGTGTTTTAGTATAGGGGGAAGAGAAGTGCAAGAGCGTTCCTACTGCTATCTGTAAGACTGGAACAGTGCAGTCAGATACTGCATGCATCCAGCTAGTGGACCTTTAGCACAGAAAGGCTGCTTTCTGTTGTGTGGAGGAGAAAGGAAATGCCTTTCCATGTTCACCGAATCCCAGGCTGACACTACTCCACCAACGAACAGGGGCCTGCCGCTAGTCTCTTGAGCACCCTAGTTTCATAACAGCTTCAGCACGGAGACCTACAAAAAGCTATATATGTAAATCATCTTCCTGAAAACGAATGTTAAAAACACCCAACATTCTAATCACTAACATCTTCAGAACTGACAATGGAGGCCTGGCACACTCGTCAGTCAACTCAAACAGACCTGGACTGGTTCAGTGGAATGAAAAATAAATCAAATCAATGAGGCACAGGGAAGCTGAGAATTTAGGCCCTGTCTACACTGGCAAGTTTCTGCGCAATAAAGCAGTTTTCTGAGCTGTAACTCCCGAGATGTACACACTGCCAAGCTACTTAGTGTGCAGAAACTGCGCATGCAGTGCGGTAAAAAAAACCCATCCTGATGAGAGGCGTACAGCTTTCGGCAATGGGACTTCAGCGCTGCACTGCCAGTGCAGACACTGTGGCCAATTACAGCGCTGCGATTGGCCTCTGGGAGGTGTCCCACAATGCCTGGTCTCCCACAATGTCTCTCTGGTCATCGGTTTGAACTCTACTGTTCTGCCCTCAGGTGATCAACTGTCATCCTCACCCCATAAATTCCTTTGCAATTTTGAAAGTCCCCTTCCTGTTTGCTTGGTGGTGCGTGCAGTGCTCTCAGTGCATCTTTCCAGGTGGCCATGCCTGCTCCACACACCAGGCGATCCCCGGTTGGAGCAATGCCGAGCTGCTGGACCTTATTGGTATTTGGGGACAGGAAGCTGTCCAGTCCCAGCTCCGCTCCAGCCATAGGAATTATGATACCTAGAGACAGATTTTACGATGCATGACAGAAAGGGGCCATGACTAGGACACATTGCAGTGCAGAGTCAAAGTGAGGGAGCTGCAGAATGCCTACCACAAGGCACGGGAGGCAAACCGCCGCTCCGGTGCTGTGCCCATGAGCTGCTGGCTCTACAAAGAGCTGGATGCAATACTTGGCAGTGACCCCACCTCCACCGTGAAGACCACTGTGGATACTTCGGTGGCTTGCATACCAGTCGAGAGTGGACCGAGCCAAGAGGAGGAAATCTTGGACGAGAATGTGGAGGGGGACCCAGAGGCAGAGGATGACTCGGAGGTCAGAGATGCATGCAGCCAGGAGCTCTTTTCTACCCCGGAGGTGGCTAGCCAGGCACAGCTGTCAGATGTTGGCAAAGCGCAAACAGGAGAGGAGGCCCCTGGTTAGTGGATTTGATTTTGGGAATCACTGAAGCAAGTTGCTGGGGGCAGGAGGGTTGCAGAAAGCAGGCTTGTCTCCCACCACATACCTAGTCTGAGTGGCAGAACAGGCTGTTGATTGACTTCCTTATTTCACGGGAATCTGCCTCAGAGATCTCCAGGAAACTCTCGTGGAGATACTTGGCAATCTGGACAATCTGCTGCCACAGGTTCTTTGGCAGAGATGCTTTGTTTCTTGCCCCATTAACAGGGCCATCCTTAGGCATACGCAGAATACACAGCTGTGTGGTGCACCAAATTTCGTGTTGTCCTAGGCAGCTTCATGCTGTACATGCGGCGCGGCTCAGGTGGCCAGCCCCACCCCCATCCTGCCCCATTCAACCCTTCCCGCAAGCCCCGTCCCGCGCAACGCGGCCTGTGGGATTAGCGGGGGTATTGGAGCCGGCAGAAGGGGTCGGGCCCGCCCCACATTCACCAGCAGTGACAGCCGGGAAGCAGAGCGACCAGGGCCCAGCACGCTCTGTTCCGCCAGCTCCCAGCCGCGTTGCTCCACTTCCCGCCACCGCTGTTGAGTGCGGGGGAAGGCTTGACCCCTTCCTCCAAGCCCCCTCTCCCAAGCGACGGGGCTGGGAGAAGAGAGTGGGTTGGGGGAGCGGAGCGTGCTGGGGCTGGGTCGCTCTGCTTCCCACTGCCACCAGTGAGTGCGGGGGGCACAATCCTGACTCCTGCTGCTGGCGCCAGGACCCCCGCTAATCCCCCACGCTGCTCTGGGCCTCTGCTGCTGCCCCCCACAGCTCCTGCCCCCGTGGCCCTGCTCGGGCTGCATAGAGCACCACCATAGGTAGAGGCGGCCCTGACCATTAACAGTAACTTTCCCACGAAACTGGGGCGGGGGGGAGACACCACTGCTGCACACAGGCGAGCTGCATAGGGGCCAGAGCGGAAGCCCCAGTCTTGGAGAAGACCCTCCCTTGATTCCCTGCTCACCCTCAGCAACGGGGCATCTTCCATAATTATCACATCCTGTGGAAATTGTGGAGACAGCAATATTATCAGGTCCCCCCTACAGTGCTGGCTCTCCCCAAGAACAGCTCAGCGTTCTGAAAGTTGCATGCATCATACACCTTTCTGGACCAGTCTGTGTTAATATCTGTGAAATGCCCACGGTGATCCACTAGCGCCCGGAGAACCATTGAGAAATACCCCTTGCGATTAATGTACTCGGTGGTTGGTGGTCTGTTGCCAGAATTGGAATATACGTGCCATCTATCATCCCTCCGCAGTTAGGGAAGCCCATTTGTGCAAAACCATCCACAATGTCATGCACGTTGCTGAGTGTCACGGTCTTTTAGACCAGGATGTGATTACTGGCCCTGAACACTTACGTCAACACGAGTCCAACGGTCGACTTTCCCACTCCGAACTGGTTAGCGATCGATCGATAGCAGTCTGGAGTAGCCAGCTTCTGAAGTGCAATCACCACACGCTTCTCCAATGGCAGGGCAGCACTGATTCTTGTGTCCTTGCGACGCAGGGCTGGGGCCATGATTTCAACAGCTTCCACCCCTCCATCAACCTCAGCCTGGACCTATCTACACGGGAGGTCCACTTCCTAGACACCACGGTGCAAATAAGTGGTGGTCACATTAACACCACCCTATACCGAAAACCTACCGACCGCTATACCTACCTTCATGCCTCCAGCTTCCATCCCGGGCACACCACAAGATCCATTGTCTACAGCCAAGCACTGAGGTACAACCGTATCTGCTCTAACCCCGCAGACAGAGACCAACACCTAGAAAATCTCCACCAAGCATTCTCAAGACTACAGTACCCACACGAGGAAATAAGGAAACAGATCAACAGAGCCAGATGTGTACCCAGAAGCCTCCTACTGCAAGACATACCCAAGAAAGAAACCAACAGGACTCCACTGGCCATCACATACAGTCCCCAGCTCAAACCCCTCCAACGCATCATCAGGGATCTACAACCCATCCTGGACAATGATCCCACACTTTCACAGGCCTTGGGTGGCAGGCCAGTCCTCGCCCACAGACAACCTGCCAACCTGAAGCATATTCTCACCAACAACTGCACACCGCACCATAGTAACTCTAGCTCAGGAACCAATCCATGCAACAAACCTCGATGCCAACTCTGCCCACATATCTACACCAGCAACACCATCACAGGACCTAACCAGATCAGCCACACCATCACCGGTTCATTCACCTGCGCGTCCACCAATGTAATATATGCCATCATATGCCAGCAATGCCCCTCTGCTATGTACATCGGCCAAACTGGACAGTCTTTAAGGAAAAGGATAAATGGACACAAATCAGACATTAGGAATGGCAATATACAAAAACCTGTAGGAGAACACTTCAACCTCCCTGGCCACACAATAGCAGATTTTAAGGTGGCCATCCTACAGCAAAAAAACTTTAGGACCAGACTTCAAAGAGAAACTGCTGAGCTCCAGGTCATCTGCAAATTTAACACCATCAGCTTAGGACTAAACAAAGACTGTGAATGGCTTGCCAATTACAGAACCAGTTTCTCCTCCCTTGGTTTTCACACCTCAGCTGCTGGAACAGGGCCTCATCCTCCCTGATTGATCTAACCTCGTTATCTCTAGCTTGCTTATATATACACACCTGCCCCTGGAAATTTCCACTGCTTGCATCCGAAGAAGTGGGTATTCACCCACGAAAGCTCATGCTGCAAAATGTCTGTTAGTCTATAAGGTGCCACAGGATTCTTTGCTGCTTCTACAGAACCAGACTAACACGGCTACCCCTCTGAAGCTATACTGGTAAAAGTGCAGCATTGCAGGTATAATTGTGTCTATACTAGGGGCTGCTGCTGGCCCAGTTACGTTGTTCAGGAATCACACCTCTTCACACCACTGACAGATGTACTATTGGGTTATCCGGGAGAGGGGGCGGGCAGAAGCCCGCCCCATGCTAACGGATCCCCCCCCCAGCCTAAGGGGAGGATCCACAGGGCCACGGAAACCCACTAAGTGCGGGGGATAACTAATAAAAGAACAGGGACAGGAGTGAGGTCAAAGGGTCATAAGGAGGGAGCCTGATGGGGACACCGAGCAGAGAACCCCGGACAGCGCCCACTGCTCCTCGAAGGCGTCAAGGGAGCCAGCGGACGCCGCCCAGAGGAACTCCGCCCGGAGACGTGAGCGGACGAGGGACCGGAAACAAGCCCCACAGTCGCAGGAGTCTCCGTCGGCCAACCTCCTCTCCCTGGTCGCGTGGATGGCCTTTTTAGCCAGGGCGAGGAGGAGGTTGACCAGGAGGTCCCGCGACTTTGTGGGGCCACTGACAGATGTAGCTGGACTGGCAGAAATCTGTAACGTAGACCAGTGGTTCTCAACCTTTCCAGATTACAGTATCCATTTCAGGAGTCTGAAACCTGAGCCCCGCTGCCCAGAGCTCAAGCTCAAGCTCAAGCCCAAGCCCTGCCTCCCGGGGCTGAAGCATATGTAACAGCTTCATGGGGCCCCTGTGGTGTGCGGCCCCAGGCAATTGCTCTGCTTGCCATCTACAAACACCAGCCTGGCACTTGCTTGCATTCCCCAGGTTGAGAAACACTGGATCTAGATGAGCTGACGTACCCCCTGGAAGACCTCTGTATACCCCCATGGGTATGTGTATCCCTGGTTGAGAACCACTGGTGTAGACGTAGCCTAGAACAGCAATAGGTTTGTGTTTGGGGGGGGGGGGGGTGAGGGGGACCAAAAAGGTATTAGAGCTGGTATTGATTCAGAAAGGCAAAGCTCCAAGATCAGAACTAAAAGATACCAGTCTATTCGAAGTGTCAAGCCAGTCATCTGCCAGTACTGGGAGAGAGTAACACCCATTATAATGATTCACTGTCTACTTGGCTTGGGCAGGAGGAAGAGGGAGAGAAGGGAAGGAGGGAGCCTGCTCCTATTATTAGTTTAGTTGAGTTTACTCAAAGGACAAGGGGCCTTTTTTAAAAGGCAGGTTTAGCAAAAATTGGAATAAGGGAGGCAGGAAACAATTCAAAATTGAACAAGTCAGACTTGTTTTCTTCAGGATGTTACTGACATACACATATCCCCCACTCACGATTCAGATCTGAAGGAAGAGACGCATCTCTTCATTGTCTCTGTGATCTACTGACCATACAACATGAGTAGGGTTGAGTTGCATGCAACATTCAGCCACACCAGTCTGGTAGTCCCACTGCTTTCTGCCGAATGCAAACTTTGACTTACATAATAATTGAGATTACTGTCTCTATGGGTGGCAAAGATAACCTTTGAAATGGGATCTGATGCAGCGTTGTCCAAGTCTGTCATGACTTGGAAGAGCCAAATGCTACTCTTTTCTAGAACCAGCTGTATAGAAGGAAGACCAAAAGCAGTGGAACCATGGCAATTCCACTGTTCAGGGGAAGAGGAAGGGGAGACCATGATGAAGACACACTGAGGTATGCCATCTCCTCAGCATGCTGTTATGCCTCTCCTTGGGAGAAATGAAGAAGTCTGAAGTCTTGTGGCATGGGCACAATAGCCTGGGGAGAAGCAGGGAGATAAACCAGCAGATCTGATAACCCAAATGCTATCATTTCAGATGCACACAGGGGCACCAGCTGCTGCAATACAAGCTATAGAGCAGCTACTGTACGCCATGGTGCTTGTTGATGCTGGAGTATCCCTTTTCCAACTTCAGCACCTCAGATTCACTGTGCAAAGACTCAGGCATTGTGCAGGGGAAGTAGCATTTTGATTAAAAGAAGTGTGATCTGCCATTCAGTCCAACAGGGTGTAAATTGTCAACATTTGGTTTGACTTTAAAGTGTCAACATCAACTCTGGCACTAATGATTAAAGCATGCAGCATTCTGGGGCTTGGCGCACTGCTTGTGAAAGTAACGTCTGTTTTTAAACTGACCCTGGACTCTGTTCTGCAGGCTAGTGGATACAATATTTGCCTTGGAAATGTGTCTGCATTTCAGTTTTCATATAGATATGTATCAGAGGCGTAGCCGTGTTAGTCTGGATCTGTAAAAGCAGCAAAGAATCCTGTGGCACCTTATAGACTAACAGACGTATAGATATGCTCAATTCTCAACTGGACATCCAAGTTCTGGTTCAATACAGAGGATAAAAAAACCAAATCAGAGAGCGTCTACTTCTCCAGTTAATTTTATTTCGGGACACCACCAAGTAAGGTGAATTAATGTTAGCATCGCTCCCTCTTTCCCTCTGACTCCCTCTGCCCTACAAAACACACATACAAAAGCAGCTTCTCCATTCCTCATATTTGTGCTCATCTCTCTCCCTCCCACTACCCCCTTTCTCTTTGCTCTTTCTTGTCCCTCAATTCTGCTCTTCTCTCCCTGTTCTTAACTTGCTCACCCATCGCTCCTTATATCTTGTCAGCCTTCATCCATCTCCACTTCCAGCCCTGTCCACCTCCCAGCCAGTCAGAAATACAGTCAGGCTGCAGAGAACTATCCTACCACCCTTCCTCAAGCCTTGGTCCAAATGTCAACATCCATCACTCTGACAAAGATAGCTATAGCATAAAGTTGAACAATCAGTCACAAGACTGCTAGCTAGAATAGACAGTGAGAGGAACGGGAGGGTAGTGTCTTAAGCTCTCATACTGCCAATAGGAAAGACAAGAGCAGTTTAGATACTGGAACTCCAGGGTTATGGCTGCATCCCTGCCCGTAAGCCACACAGGCAAGCGAGTAGAAAGATCAGTACTGTATATACTGAGAAGAGGGGGAGCTGTACTCCAAATTGGTTAACCCCTGCAAATTCTCAACTTGTGCAACATGTTCAGCCTTCTATTGGCAAGCACTAGGATGTTTCTCTTCATTTGGATGACCAAACCACTGGTGGGTACACAGTACCGTATTGTCCCGAGTATAGGCCGCACTTTTTTCCCCTAATGTGAGTGTTTAAACTAGGGGTGTGGCTTACAATCGGGACAATAGCCGCGGCGGGAGCCCAGAGCCCTTTAAATCCCAGCCGCGGCTGGGAATCAGAGGGCTCTGGGCTGCCGGCAGCCGCGGGGAGCCCAGAGCCTTTTAAATCCCAGCTGCGGCTGGGAATCAGAGGTCTCTGGGCTGCCGGCAGCCGCGGGGAGCCCAGAGCCTTTTAAATCCCAGCTGCGGCCGGGACTCAGAGGGCTCTGGGCTGCCCGCTGGCAGGGAGCCCAGAGCCCTTTAAATCCCAGCTGCGGCCGGGACTGAGGGCTCTGGGCTGCCCGAGCCGCGTCCCCGCCTCCCCCGCCGCCCGGCCCCGCGTACCCGCCTCCGCCGGCCCTGGCCTCGCGCCGCCCGGCTCCGGCCCCGGCCCCTCCGCCACCCGGCCCCAGCCCCGCGTACCCGCCTCCGCGTACCCGCCTCCCGGCCCCAGCCCCATGTACCCGCCTCTGCCGGCCCCAGCCTCAGGGCCGCCCAGATGGGGGGGAGGGGGGGGCAAGTGGGGCAATTTGCCCCCGGGCCCAGCAGGGGGCCCCACGAGAGTTTTTCGGGGCCCTCGGAGCGGGGTCCTTCACTCGCTTTGGGGGGCCCGGAAAACTCTTGCGGGGCCGGGCGCAGGAGCTTCTTCTGCTTCTGGTCTTTGTCTGCGGGGGGGGGGGGTCCTTCCGCACCGGGGCGGAAGGACCCCCCACTGGCGAGTTACCGCCGAAGCGGGACCCGCTGCCGAAGTGCAGCCCGGTCTTCGGCGGTAATTCGGTGGCGGGGGGCCCTTCCGTTCTGGGACCCGCCGCCGAAGTGCCCCGAAGACCCGCGGCAGGGCCTCCTGCCGCCGAATTACCGCCAAAGACCGGGCTGCACTTCGGCAGCGGGTCCCGCTTCGGCGGTAATTCGGCAACGGGGGGCGCCCCGCGGTGGGTCTTCGGGACACTTCGGCGGCAGGTCCCGGAACGGAAAGGCCCCCCCCGGCGAAGACCCCGGGCCCCCGGAATTCTCTGGGCGTCCCCCGCCCGGCCGCGCGTCCCCCGCCCGGCCGCGCGTCCCCCGCCGCCGTCCCCGTCCCCGCGTCCCCCGCCGCATCGCCCGTCCCCGCGTCCCCCGCCGCCCGGCTCCGGCCCCGGCCCCGCATCGCTTCCCGGCCGCCCTACTCTGGCCGGCCAGCTACCTGGCTCTGGCCGTCCGGCTCCTGCCACATCCTCCAGCTCCGGGCTCCGGACGCGTGACTCCTGCCCCGGCCCAGCATCCCGGGGCTCCTGGCTCCAGCCGCGGCCGGACTGTAGTGCCGCCAGCCACATCCAGGCAGCGCAGTAAGGGGGCAGGGAGGGGGTGTTGGAGAGAAGGCAGGGAGGTTCGGGGTGGGGGGTGGATAGGAGTTGGGGGGGTCAGAGGGCAGGGAACAGGGGGATTGAATAGGGGCAAGGGTCCTGGTGGGGCAGTTAGAAAGGATCAGGGGATGGATGGGGCGGTGGGAGGCAGTCAGGGGCAAGGGTTCCAGGGGCTGTCAGGGGACAGAGAGAAGGGGTGGTTGGATGGGGCAGGGGTCCCTGGGGTGGGGGGAGGTGTCAAGGAACGCGGGGGGTTGGATGGGGCAGGAGTTCGGGGGGGGGGGCATGATTCCTAACCCTAAGAACATTTGCTAATGTTGTTGATTGTTGTGCAGGGGAGAGGGTGAGAACTGTTCCCATCAGTCTCCTTGTTGTCCATTCCTTTCCCTTCTTTATTTACAGTATAACTACAAAATAGTTTTCAATATTTCTGAGTATATAACATATGCCGTCAAAAGCAGGACTACCAAAAGTGTTAAAAATACTGGTACATGTCTTCCTATTCATTAAATAAAATACTGTTTTACTGTTCTACTAATGTGTATATTTTCTTTAAGTTAAAAAGAGTTAAAAATTTAATTTTTTTAAAATAGCACCAAACTTTAAGTGTGCGGCTTATAATCAGGAGCGGCCTATACTCGGAACAATACGGTATTTTGAGAGAAGAGTGGGTGATTCCATTCCCTGGAACATAAAGGGGGATGCACTGCACAGCATAAGACAAGGGTCTATAAGCCAAAAAGGTTGTAAGTTCACAATTCACAACAGGCCTCAAATAGCAGGAGATGGGCCATGAGACTGACGTTCTTCAGATAGGATGCCGAATCAAGGGCACTTTCTACCAACCTTTAATGAGGGGCCAGGTGGCAGTTAAAGCGCTCACCTCACTTTCCAAAATGAACAGAGAAAAAATAATGTGCTGGCCAACATGTCCTGTCTCAATAAAATGGGTTTTAATGGACCACAGTCTGCAATATAATCCACTGTTATTCATCTGGCTGCACACTGGCACCATACTTACAACACTTTGAGTATGGAAGGACAGAAAAAAAAAATCTCAACTATTACGAGCAGCAGTTCCTTCATTGAAAGCCTCCACTCCAATTCTGAGTGGAGGCTTTCAATAGAGGAGCATTTAAGGGAAAATATATCCATTATGAAACACAGTTATGACTTCACTTTAATTATTAAGGATTAAGAACTTCCAGCGCCTGCCCAAAGGGCTTAGAAATGCAACTGTTTGCAGAGAGCAAAGAGGAGGCTAGCGATGGACAATGTCTGAAGAGGTCACCAGACAACACTCCATTAGAGATAATTGGCATATGGAGTTTTAAGAAAGAATGCCCATGTAACATAACAGGTTGAATTTTCTAAGCGTTCTGCTCTTAAATAGAGAAGGAAGGAAGGAAAGTTTAGGATGCTGTGAATTAGCATGGCCTTTAACACAGTGGAACTAAACTGAATTCCCACCAGCCCTATTAGCTCATGCATTCTTCCAAACAACCCAGAACAAAGGCACCATTCACTTGTGCACGTAGGCGGCTCAGGACAGCAGAGGGCTGAGTAGCGCATTATTGCATGATGATCCAACATTGATAAGTCATTATGGCTGCCTATTGCAGCCCTACTTCCAACAAAAAATGCTCATTTCCAGTGCACAGGCTGAAGGCAGCTCAGTGCTGAAGAAGTTTACACTTGCCCCATCTCAGGCAGTCAGAGAAGAGCCACATACCTTGCACCCGCGTGCGCAGGCACAAAATTTAAAAGCCAGAAAGTGATGGCTAATACAGAAAAATAAGGGAAGCCAGCCCTCCCTTCCATTATTATTTGTACAGCTTGGACATAAACATCCTGCATCTAGAGTGAAATGCCTCCAAAGCTACCTATGTTTATTCACTAGAGCCTAGACAGCCAGGAATTAGCCAGATAAATACTATTTCGCACAGAAAACCCTAAAGTCCCTCCTCAATCCAAAGGGCAAATACTTACTTTAAATGAATTTCTCGTTACACAGTGGTACATGTACCTAGATTACAGCAGATCAGGAATCCAAGTTCCACTTTTAGAAGGTTCACTATTCCCATCACATATCCAGGTTGTCAAATTGCACCCCTCCACCATACCAGGATCAACAGGTGTGGGTCAAGCTTGGTGCAGTCACCCAGCTGAAACAGCAGGTGGCCATACAATGAACCAACTGCTCCTCCACTTATTGGTGCCACATATAAATGCACATCAAGAGAAACAGAGGTGAGCCTCTTTTCAAAGTGGCTCCTTAATCCTAAAAAGAGTGGACGGGTTACCCTTGAAAAATGATACCATTCTGTAAATTAAAGAGGAATATGCTCTTCGCTTTAATCTCTGCGGAATTAGAAGATCATGGTTGAGTGCACTGTAGGACAATGAAACAAAGATGTACCTCTTTCATTACTGGCATTCCGCAGAGGGACCACCACTAGTTTCTTATTTTAAAAAAAAGCATTATCCCCTTACAAGTAACATTTAAAGCCAGTTCCACATTTAAACATGCCTGAGGTAACCTGGTAGCATATAGGCGAGTTTTAATTTTACTGATTGGAAGACTCTTATCTTGAGGCAGAGATATCACTCAGTAGTATCTAGAGCAAAGAAAATGATATCACTACACCCCCACGAAGGACCAAAATTGACTGGCACCATACCACAGGAATTTCATTATAAAGCTATTAATGGAATTATGAAATATGGTGCCAATGTCTTCACACTCATCTCATCCCTGGGGCCAGAGCAACCCTCCTATAAACACACCTCACATACAGATTCCTTGCTCCTGAGAGCATCTGTAAATGCATACCACCACAACCAGAAAAAAGTTCTCCACAGCTCTAAGCATCAGCACTGGAATGATTTTTAAATGATTTACTAAACTGTGTCAAACCAAGTTAGATTAAAACATCTTTTTAAGAGAGATTAAAATCGGACAATAAAAACCAGGATGAAAAACATTCTCAAAGTTGTATTCCAGAAGATCTCACCTCTCAATCTTTGAGCTCTTTAAGTCTATTACTGTAAGGCATTTTTTCCAGCTCTTGAATAATTCTAGTGGCTCTTGATATTCACTTGGGACAAATGGAATATGGCAAAGCTACAGTATTATAACCATTTTACAATTGGGGAAGACAGTACAGAGAGGTTAACTGCCCAGTTTCCTGCTACAGATTTACAGAAGCACAACCTATATCCTCACTATCTTTAACATATGGAGTTGTACTGTAGAGCTAAAGGCTCTACAGCTAAATGTTTTATTATATCGTTCTTTCAATTTATCAAAACGCACTCTTCTCTTTATACATTTTAAGTGTTTATACATCGCTTCTCACATACACGCCCCCTCCCCAACATTTGAACAACACCCACATAGACCATCACCCTCAATCCACCACCAATAAAGTCTTATTCCCTTTAACCACTCCCTGGGGGAGGGCCTGGGGAAACAGACAGGCTTCACAAAGCTACTGTTGGAGTAGGAGTACTTAATAAGGTACACAAAAATCCATTTCCAAAAGCAGCCTTGAATCAATCAGAAATGAAGTTTCTTTCAAAGCCTTGCTCAGTTCTTATGGCGGCAAAAGAAAGTTTCACTTAAGCTCTGAACTCACAGTGAACACCTTTCAGCATCTGTCACTTTGACTCTCGTTCAGTTATCACAATTATTGAGTATGGGGCCCTACTATTTATGCAGAAAAACAAAACACGCATACTGAAAGCATTCATGAAAGCTGCGCAAGTGTATAAAAGTAAAGCAACATAAATAAGTACATATTTAGAGAGGGTAGGCATGCAGATGGACAGAACAAAAAAAAAAGAAAGGTGCAAATATAGTTATCAGATGCCTTATGCATTGGTAAGAATTGAGAGGTAAGTTACCAAAGGAAAGTGACAAGTCACAAACAAGTACAATATCCATACTCTCCCATGCTCAAAACACTCCCCCTGGATTATCTTGGAATCATACCGATCAGGAAAATGATATAGAATTATACCTACTGGTACTTCAAAGGGAACTCTAATTCCAGGCTTCCCAATGCCTCCAGCTGCAAACAACCTTTTTGTTTTGTTTATTTAATTAAGTCCTCTTTGTTTTCTTTTAAGTTAGAGAAAGAATGGAATGGAGCTTTACTTCATGCTCGAAAGCACATCTAATTACACCTGTAACAAACCTAAGCCAGGGAAGGGACTGTAGAACACAGCCTTTTCCTTTCAGGCTAGAGACTCCCTGCCTGCCTAGGAATAGAGACTACGGTCTATCCTTAAATAGCCCTTTGTTATGGTTTTGTGCTGAAAATTAGATTCACAGACTGGAATCTACCTTTATTAAAAATATTTTGAAGGGGCAACAGCTGTAGCCATTTTTAAAATGAGACCTCATACCTGGAATGCCAGTGATGCATCAAATAAATTTCCTGCTAATCATACCCTACTGCCCACAATAATCATCTAGTGCCAGTGGCTATCACTTAGAAGGTCCTTACCGTTGGCATCTCCTGTGCTGTATTTTCCTAATAGCAAATTATTGGGATAAAGGGCCACTTGGCAGAATGAGACACTAAAATATTCTCTCATCTAGATACCCATGAGTAGATCCCAGTTATACTAACGTGAACTATGTATATCAAAGGAGGATGAGGCCCCTAATGTTTCAGAATCATATGTGGCAAATGAATTGTAAAGGAGTGGCCATGCAGTTTCTTCCAAAGCTCTCCAAGAAAAGCTGCTAGAGCTCCTACCATCTGAATACTTATTCCTAGTGGGTAGTGCTCTGGGTATTTAAAAACCTAGCTCTCGGTTTTAATAAAAAAGCATGGAATAGGAACAGCTGCAAAAACACTTACTGAATGAACTCCAGACAACACAAAATACAACCCACTCACTTCGCAGAGAGTAGTTTGCCAGTCACTAGGATTATTTTACAGAACATTTCTAGTGATGTCACTGTAGCACTGGACCCCTCGTGGCCACTCTTGCAACACACACCTCTTTAGACAGGATTTCAAAGGTTAGAAACAAACCAGACCACTCTCTAAATAACATCCTGGGATGTGCGTACTCTCACATGCTAGACCACACCAGACTGTGAGATTGCTTCGCTCCTGTTACATTTACAAGAAGTCTAAATTACTTTTAATCAGAAGATATTTTTCACAGAGGACAGACTACAAAAAAATCCAAGGTATTACTTACAGAGTAATAATTCAGTTTTCTGAGCTGTGCACACAGACATCCTGCACCTGGGACAGCCCTTTAAGATGCTAAGTGGTTAGTGTGAGAGCCTACTGTAGAAAATAGAGAGGCATGGATGAGATTATACGACTAGTACTTCCTCATCCACCACACATTCAGTGCTGTAAGAATCATTTATTTAATGTCTACATCAGCATATGAAGTTGGTGGGTGGTATTTCGGACCCTTGTTTATAGTGTTGTTGTTCTCTACTCTAAAACTAGGTTATGAATTTGCACTTTTCACATTTTCCACAAAAATCCAACCCATGTATGACAGTTTTCTACTGTACTCTATACTGTTATATAATAAATATAATAGCTCTCTTGACAGTCACAGCCCAGATAATATTGTATTAGGGAAACTGGTAATTGTAACATATTTATAGGGCCCTGTGTAAATTACAATTCTATACCCATGTAAAGTGCCACACAATAGTCTAGACCAGGGGTCTCAAACATGCGGCCCGCGGGCCGCATGCGGCCCGCGGAGCTCTTCCCTGCGGCCCGCGGAGCTCCCCAGGGGAGCTCCGCAGGGGCCCCCAAGAGAAAAGCGGAGGCTCCCGCCTCCGCCCCTCTCCTGGAGCCTCGGCGCATAGAGCGCCGAGTCTCCGTCCAAGCGCCTGAGCCCCGCCCCGATCCGAGCCGCGTGGGGAGGGGGCGGGGCTGGGAGCTCTGGGCTGAGCGCTGCGCTCGGCGTGGAGCTCCCAGCCCCGCCCCCTCACCACGCGGCTCTGAGCGGGACCGCCGGAGACGCGCTCGGGTAAGGGGGGGGGGAAAGCAGGACCCGCCGGGGGAAGGGAAGCGGGACCCGCCGGGGCCGGGCTGGGGGGGGGAAGGGAAGCGCTCAGGGCTGGGGCAGAGGATTAGGGTGCGGGGGGATGAGGGGTTCATGATGTGGGGGCGCTCAGGGCTGGGGCAGAGGATTAGGGTGCGGGGGGATGAGGGGTTCATGATGTGGGGGCGCTCAAGGCTGGGGCAGAGGATTAGGGTGTGGGGGGATGAGGGGTTCATGATGTGGGGGCGCTCAGGGCTGGGGCAGAGGATTAGGGTGTGGGGGGATGAGGGGTTCATGATGTGGGGGCGCTCAGGGCTGGGGCAGAGGATTAGGGTGTGGGGGGATGAGGGCTCTGGCTGGGGCTGAGGATTAGGGTGCAGGGTCCTAGTGCCTGCCCTCCGCCAGTACTGGCAAGGCAGGCTTCCCTTACCCTGAGCCTCTCCAACCCCAAACCCTCAGCCCCAGCCAGAGCCCTCATTCCCCCCGCACCCTAATCCTCAGCCCCAGCCCTGAGCACCCCCACATCATGAACCCTTCATCCCCCTGCACCCTAATCCTCTGCCCCAGCCCTGAGCGCCCCCACATCATGAACCCCTCATCCTCCCGCACCCTAATCCTCTGCCCCAGCCCTGAGCGCCCCCACATCATGAACCCCTCATCCACAGCCCTCACCCCACAGCCCAACCCTCTTCCCTAGCCCTGAGCCCCCTCGCATCATGAACCCCTCATCCACAGCCCTCACCCCACAGCCCAACCCTCTTCCCTAGCCCTGAGCCCCCTCGCATTATGAACCCCTCATCCACAGCCCTCACCCCACAGCCCAACCCTCTTCCCTAGCCCTGAGCCCCCTCCTGCATCATGTACCCCTCGCCCTCAGCCCCACAGCCCTCACCCCTGCACTCCCTCCTATCCCCAAACTCCGTCCCAAAGCCTGCACCCCCACCCCCTGCCGCAGCCTGGAGCCTGCATCGAGCACAGAGCCTGCATCCAGACCCCCTCCCCCACCCAAACTCCCTCCCAGAGCCTTAGGCAGTAAATCTAAGTGCGTGTTTTGTCCTTTGAGTGAGGTGCATTACTGAGTGTATATATTTATTAAAACTGCGCGCGCTTAGGGGAGGAGGTGGAGAAGAGACAGGGCAGGGGCGGGGCCTCATGGAAGGGGTGGATTGGGGGTGGGGCCAGGGGCAGCAAGGGGGCGTGTCAGTGATGCGGCCCTCGGGCCAATGCACTAGTCCTCATGCGGCCCTCGGGGTCATTTGAGTTTGAGACCCCTGGTCTAGACCATAGTTCCAAATGGTGTACATAAGCTTGATGTTCCACCCATTCACTTCACAACAATTTCAGAAGGTGTACATGAAGGAATAATGTTTGGGAACTGCTGGTCTAGAATCTAAGCTTTCATCAAAGAAAAGTCCCTTAAGATTGCCAGAATAAACTGCAGTGTGAATCAGATGTAAACCATTTATGATTTCTTGAGCCTGCAGACAGCTTGAAATAATGGCTTTGAGAGGTGTGAACTGCTCCCCATTCATCAAAATTGGTTAACTCTGAAAACTAAATATAACAATTTAAAATGTCAACATTAACTATTTCACAGCTGATCATTTTAGCAGAAATATCAAGCTAATGTACTTCATTACTGCTGGATGTACCATAGGCAGTTCTCAACCAGGGGGCCTCGAGCAGGTTTCAGGGGGGCCTCCAAGCAGGGTCAGCATTAGACTTGCTGGGGCCCAGGGCAAAAAGTCAAAATCCCACTGTATGGGGCTGAAGCCCAGGTCCCTGAGCCCCGCCACCTGGGGCTGAAGGCTGAACAATGTAGCTTTGTGGGGGCACCTGTGGCATGGGGCCTCCAAGCAACTGCACTGCTTGCTACCCCCTAACGCCAGCCATGGCTTTTATATGCAGAAAACCACTTATTGTGGCACAGGTGGGCTATGGAGTTTTTATAGCATGTTGCGGGGGGGCTCAAAGAAAAAGATTGAGAACCTCTGGACTAGGACACAGCACGGAGACTTTTTAGTGGTACTAAAAGATGACCTGATGGCTAGAGAGACAGGCAGAATCTTCATATTGATACTCTTGGACCTCTCTACATCACCAGTGGACCACAAGGTACTGCTAATATTCCTGCACAACATGGCAGGAGTAGATGTCTCAGCATTCGAGTGGCTAAAATCATTCCTCTCCAGCAGAACTCAGAGTGGTGATGGATAATTACTCTTTTATGAAAGCACTCACCTGCAGGGTCCCACAGGGTCCATGCTACCTCTCTTTTCAATAGCTACATGAGACTACTGGGAGAGGCAGTGAGATGCCACAGGCTCAGCTGCCAATGGTACGCTAGTACTATTCAGCTATACACCTCATTCTCAACTGATGCAACCTCTATCGAGAAGAAATCAGCTCCTGGATGAAGGTAAACCCAGGCAAGACCAAAGTGATGACAGTCAGAAAGAAGCAACACTGAAAAAACAGAGACTTTTCCTCCACCTTCCAGTAAAGGTGTATGGTCACCACTCATCAAAATGGTGTGATGCTTTGGGGTTCTGTTTAACTCCTTGTTAAGCTTGGGTGACCAAGTGACATCATATTCTAAAAACACCTTCTTTCACCACCAGTTGCTAGGAATTCGTCACTTCCTGGCTGGATTACTGTAAGTCACTGTCTCTGAAGCTGAATGTGAAGATGACACAGGATCCAGTGGGTACAGAATGCAACTGCCTGCCTTCTCCAAGGTGTAAGCTTGCTTACATTAGGCCCATGCAGTCAGCTTCTGATACCAATTCAAAAGCAATTAACTGATTAATGTAGCTGGTGCTCAAAGACCAAATTTTAATCAAGAAACCACCAATATACAGCTGTGGCACTTTGGGACAATGCAGAATGAAGCACACAAAAGCAGCTGGAAAAGTACCCTTGGTCAAGGGGATTCAGCTATGGAACAAACTTAAAGGAGATCAGGCGAATCTAGAGTCTGACCATCTTCAGGGGACGCTGCAAAGCCTTCCTCTTCAAAAGGGGCTTTCAACCATAAGAACGACAACACTGACACCACCACCTACTCAAAAACCGCAACCCAAAAAAATCTCTGAAAACCCACTTTAAAAAAAATAAAAACATTGTCTACAAAACCAAAACTCCTACTCTAAGCAGTGTTTTTACCCTGAAAAGAAAGAAAAGACTCCATGAAGTGCACAAGGGACTTTGCGATTCATCTTACATGGACGGTGCTCAATGGTGATGGGTGGCAGTATAAAACCTAAGGTAATCGCAGTCATGGTGGGCTAGGGTGGCGACTAAGGAATTCAAAGTTTTGTTCTCTGAAATTAAATGTCATCTCTGATTCTGCCAAGAGGAAAAAAGAAAAAAGCATTTTCTACCCAATATCAAAACCACAACTACCTCTTGTTTGGCAAAAACAAAACTGATGGCCATGTCTTCCTAGTTAACTGCAAAACCTCCACCATTTCTTCATGAGAGCTTCTAAATCCATTGTAAAATAAACAATTTAATATCAAAACAAACAAGGGCTATTGTACTGATTGTAACAGCCTCCTTCCTGGATAAACAAATGGGAATCAAGGTAGTCTTAAAAAAAGTGAATAATTTCTTGGATGCTTCTTAATCAAAAGAGGATTTCAGCGAGCAAATTCAATACTATTTTGGAAGCGTCAAGAGACTTAGGGAAAATAGAGACTCTGGTCTAATTTGCCAACGACTTGAAGCTGATCATTATTTCTAGACAGGTTTTCGAACAGAAAACCATTTTACTGATCAATGCTCCTACAGGTATGGCCCAACTCTCACAGCAAGTATATACTACAAAATTAAGTTGACCTAAGGTACATCAAAGTATAGCCACAACAGTAATTAAATCGTTTTTGCATGTCCACACTGCACTCCTTGTGCAGGCAGTGTGCGTCCTCACCAGGAGCACTTCCACCAGTTTACTTGTCAGTGGGGGCACTGTGGGATGGTTTCTGAAAGGCAACAACAGTTGATGTAAGCAACAGTGTCTATACTGACACCATGTTGACCTAACTACAATCGACCTAAGCACTATGCCTCTCGTGGAGGTAGTTATTAAGTTGGTATAGTGGGCAAGTTACCCCAGGGGGGAGCTACATTTTAGTGTAGATGCCTACAGAGTTAGGTCAATATAAGCTGCCTTACTTTGACCTAACTCCATAGTGTAGACCAGGCCTCAGAGAACCAACCCTCTGTTTAAATTGCTGGAAAAAAAGAGAACATCTGAAACATCCCAACTTGAATGTGTTTAAACTTCTTTTGCCTTACATCAGAATTTGAGGCCCCAACAAGCTGCAGCAACATAACAAACAGTTATCTTATCTGGAAAAGCGTTTTATTTTAAAGATATAGCCCATCTGCTTTATGACTTGAAAATGTCATCCCTAAGCACTAAACATTCCCCTGCTCTAAAGCCAACAGAGCACTATAACACTAACCACAGATTGATTAAACACCCTATCTTGAAAAGAATGCTCATAGGGAAGCTTTAGCTAAGGTCTTCTCACACCAGCCAGGGCAATGAAAAGCCCTGCCATTCAGACACTACTATTCTATGATCCTATAAACCAGATTCTAAACGGATGGGGATGTGAGACCCTCTAAATCAAAGCTGATCTAAATATACTAGTATAACACTTCCAGATTACACTGGAATTCCTTCTAAATGAAGCTAGCTGAACTCTTCAACAGGATTAGTTTTTAGAAAAGTAAGAACAGCAACAGGAAATTAATTCAGTGTAAACTACACGGTATTTCTCCTTTTCAGGTGATTTCTGCTTCCAAAATATATATATATTTTTATATGCACGGGCATTGTCATTTTTGCTTTTAATGGATGTAAGGCCTGAAAGATTTTTAAGAGCTTGATTTTTTTTTAGCTTAGAAAAGACTCAGGAATATCAAGTTTAGTATTCTTTGACTTTGCTGGAAGATCTCAAAGCATATATACCCATCGAATCATAGAAATGTACAGCTGGAAGCAACCTCTAGAAGTCATCAAGTCTAGTCCTCTGTGCTGACCTAAATGTTACACCTTAACTGAAGCTGAGTTAAGGTGTAACATAATAAAAGAATCAGATAAAATGTGATTCTTTTATTCAAAATCCTATTCAATGCAGTAAAATAGGTGTTAAAAAAAGGACAACAGTTTGGCTAAAAATCCTTTTGCCTCTCAAATCACTTAACCTTCACTCTGAGCTCCTGTAATGTCACCATTGCACTGATTCTCCAATCAGAGTCTTCTAACCTAGGCCAGGTCTACACTAGAAACTTTTGCCAATATAGTGAAAATGTTTATTAGGGGAGCAATTCCTTTACAGCATTTTTATACCATTAAGAAGCCTTACTGCAGACACAGTTTTACTGGCAAAAAAGTCCTTTTGCCGGTATAGCTTATTTTGTTTAGAGAACAGGTATAGCTGTCCTGGTGCAAACCCTTCTTTAGTGCAAGCTAGGCCCTAGAAAAGATCTAAATTTCTAGTGTAAAAAGCATACCGAAATTTTTTTGAAGTCTTTAAAGGCACCCTTTATAAATCATAAAGAAAAGGGCACAAAGCTAATTTTTTCCCCTTTGCTGGTTACCTTTAAAAGCAGTTTCAACATATACAAAGCACCAAAAAAGTCTAGATATAAATACATCTCAGTTCTCGGCTTTGCTCCTTGCACTGGATGGCACCCATTGGAAATATGTCCAATAAATAAGGCCCTACTTGAATTGCGGGGTGATTGTCAAAAAATTGGTTGCGGACCAGCCAAAGAAAAATCACAAAAAAAGTAATAGCGGACCTCATTATTTGCGGTAATCAAGTCCATTATATTTTTCTGCAATTTTCCGCTGTCGGCTGCCCCAGGCTGAGAGCCGGGACTCCGGCTCTCAGCCCCAGGGCAGCCAGGGCTCCTGCTGTCAAAATTGCAGTGGAAACCTAATACTGCTCAATCTGCAATACTGCAAGATAAGAAGGGCCTTACCAATAAGTTTATATTGGGCTCTCAAAACATTCACAAAGAAGCTGCAGAGATAACTGTAGCAGAGAGTCAGTCAGTGAACAAAAAAAGTAAAAAGCCAAAAAAAATGTGCACCCCTCTTACATGGCACAGCAACATCCACACACACAGAGGCCTCCGATAGTGACCTAACATATAAACATGTCCCTGTACTGACCAAAGACTGCTTCCTTTTCACAGTCAATAGTGATTCGATCTTGTGCCTAAAAGATGTTTGACTAATTTTTAATTGAACTTAGTCTCTGAAAGACAGTGAGGGTCACTGGATAGGTTTACTTTTTAAAGGGCACTTCAGTTTTCAAAGAGCATTAAGGAAAGCACACTATTTATTCACTAATTCCTTAGTCAACAGACCAGACAATAATGCCCTTCAAACTTAAACCACATTGACTAACACAACCAAAGCCTCCCCCAAACTTACTGTGTTTGAAGTGATGCTCATTTCCCCAACTCATTTTCATGAAGCTCACCTTCAAAAGAACGTGGGAAAGCAATCCAAGGCTGTTCCCAGCCATTTCATACATGCACCAAGGAGCACCAAGGCCTTAGAAGGAGTAAAGCCACCAGTGCAAAGAAAGTGCAGGGCAAGTGAGAAGAGCAGTAATACTGCTCACTACCAACATTCAAAACAATACAGCACTTCAGAAAGTTTGGACAAGTCCTCAGGGGTCAATTATATCCTTCAAAAGACTGAAGTATCCAAAATATTTTAGTTTACCCCAGATAGACAAGGTGGGTGAGACCAACTTCTGTTGGTGAGAGAGAGAGACAAGCTATCAAGTTCTTCTTCAGACTACCATAGACAAAAGACTGCACCTGTGGTCTGGAAACACACAAGCATGTGGAAGAATCAAAGTCAAACTTCACTAAAATTTTGCAGTTCTAAAACAGTTAAATCCAAACAGGCTTTTTACACTTTATTCTCGAGGTAGGGTTTGGTCAAAGGAACATTAACAGTGAGTAACCATTTCTCTGTGCTCATGAAGCCTGCAGGCTTAATCTGTATCTACATGGACCCCCATCTGCAGCACCTTGTAAGATGAACCTACAAACTTTCTCCAATTTGTTTAAATGACCATGAGGTGCCTCTAAATAGTCGTTCCAATCTTATTTCCTCTTCCAGGCCCAACAGAGATTCTTTCATCTCCCAGGATACCCAGTTAGCAAGTATATCCCCCACATTGACAGTTAACTCCAAATTATACTTGCAGTTAAACCAAGTACCATTAAGAACTCAAGAAAAGCCTTTGAAATAACTCGTGTAGCTGTGAGCTGTAAGACTATTACAAAGGTTAAAAGATTAGTACCCTGTAACTCACATGTAAGTAGCTGACGGCATCTCATGCTATAGCACTCACTGAAACCTATCCATTCACTTCCTTAGAGCCAATAGCATTTCACATCTCATGTTCACAGCAAGGCCCTAACTTCTTTAGCTTTTTTTGGTGATGTTTAATGTCAGAAGGCATATGTAGACTTACTGCCTCATTCCTCAATTCAAACTCTAAATGTAACTCCAATTTTATTTTCCTATTTAAAAATATTTGAGTAAGTCAGTTATCCCTTAATATACTAGATCTTCCTTCTTCCCACCAGTCCCATGATCTTATAAAAAACGCATGCAGTGCAGTTGTAGCCAGGTGAACCCATTACAGATATCTCATGACCTTGTGTAAGCATCATCATCATCATCCTTTCAGAGGATATTCCTAAGGATACAATTTTGCCACGGAAGTCACAGAAGTCACGGAATCCATGACTTCCAAAGTTTCCATGATTTCAGCCCCGATGGCTGGGAGCTGCAGCATCCCACCGCCTCCCACAGAGGCAAGGAGCTGCGAGGTACCCCCACCGCCTGAGGCAGTGGGCTCCCCAATCTCCGAGCTGCCATAGGCAGTGGGGGTACCCCGCAGCTCCCAGCTGGCCTCCGGCCACCCAGCCCCTTCCCATTTTATCATGGATATTTTTCATAAAAGTCAGGGACAGGTCATGGGCTTCCGTGAATTTTTCTTTATTGCCCGTGACCTGTCCGTGACCGTTACTAAAAATATCCATGACAAAATCTTAGCTTTAGCTATCCCTACCCAACCTCTCAGGGATAAAGGCGAACACCTTTGTTAGATCCTTTAGCATTAAGCAGGCTAATTCTGGAAGTGGGAAGGAAAGGTTGGTCTCCTGCACAGATACTCTACAGGGTTGGGAGTTTTTTGCCTTTGTCTGTAAATGTGATATTAGAACAGATTTCATATGGATAAAATCATCAAAAATTGTAATGCAAAATAGGTATAATTATGTGTTATACATTAAAAGGCTAATGTTAAAAAAAGGGGAATAGCAATTTGTAAACTCTATATTAGACACACACAAAAATACACAGAGACCAACTGAAAAGAGAAAGCGTGAAATATCCTGCATGGGAGGGGCTGCACATGCATGTTCCATAGAGAGGACTGCCAAGTTTATTACAACCAGATTTGCCACATCTGTTCCATTTTGCTTACTTAGTGCCTGGACAAACTGATAAAGCACAAACTGTACTATTATTTTTGTTTTTTCCTTCTGTTTGTTTTTTAAATCACAGCTGCAGTTAGAAGCCTCTTTCTCTCAACACAGAAACCCCATCGGGCAATGGATTGCAGAACACCACGTAAATTACATGACTCTCTTCCAACCCCATGTGGTGATATTGCACATGTTCCAAACCGCTGGTTATCCCAGACTCCACCCATCAATTCACAAAGTCAAAACCTTCAAAGTAAAATTCCTGGATTCATTTTCTGGTAAAATACAAATGAAATATTATCTGTCAAGCATAATCAGCAGCAGGCGAGTTACCTGTGCCCCAAGAACACATATTCCAGGACTATACAGAGGTAAGCACAAATTGTATGTGCTCCATACACAGCACATGCAAAAGCTTGCAGATTTCCTCCAAATCACAAGAACTGCCATACCATTCCAGACCATTGGTCCAGTTTCTCTAGCATTTGGTCAATATCAGAGGAAAACGTCCTCACCGAACAAACTATCATCAATATGACCAAAGAGGAAATTTTTCTGGCCCACAGAAGTTAGTGGCTGGCCTATGGCCCTGAAATGTGGGGATTTATATCACTGTTAACCTATTAATGTGTCTGCAGAGGTTCTCATTATCTATAAAAGAGTGCTTCATCCTTTTACAAATTTTCGAAGGCCACATCTACACTTACAAGCTTACAGCAGCACAGCTGTACCGATACAGCTGTGCCGCTGTAAGAGCGCTCGTGTAGCCGCATTATGCTGACGGGAGAGAGCTCTCATATCAACATAATAAAACCAACTCAACATAGCACAGTGCACACTAGAGTTTATACAAGCAAAACTTATGTCACTCAGGGGTGTGCTTTTTTCACACCCCAAGCAACAAAAGTTTTGCCAACATAACTACTAGTGTAGAGACATGACCTAAGTCTTTGCTCTAAAATACATTGGGTACACCTATCCTACAGGTGGGGAGCGCACTTCCCAGCTCAGGGAGACAGACATGCGCTAGCTCTACTCAAGCTAGCATGCTAAAAATAGCAGTGTAGCTGGGGATAACGAGCAGTGGCTCGAGCTAGCCACTCAAGTGCATATCTGGGGGGTCCCAGCAGGTTTGTACTCAAGCTAGCTGTCCGAGCTGCTGCCCATGCTACTCCTTGCTACACTGCTACTTTTAGTACACTAGTTAGAGCAAAGCTAGCGAGTGTCTACACCCACACTGGGAAGCATGCTATCAGCTGCAGCATAGATGTACTCATTGTGGCACTAAATTCTACAGGATAATTATAAGTGTTCATTTTTAGGAATTTGTTGTCTTAAATCTTATTGCATGTTCCCTTTTATTGTGAGAGTAGATGGGGGTGTCCAACCGATCTTTTCTGTGCCATCAATTACATAAATTTACTATGTTACGTACTTCTCCTAACCTGTCTTTCGGTGTGTAATTTTCTCTTTCCCTTCTCCAAATCTTTTCTATTTCCAATATGTCCTTTTTGAAATGGAGTGATTAAAAAAAAAGTACACAATGCCATGATATTTTAGGTATTACTCTATCCATTTCATATCATTCTACAGTTTAAAAAAGGTGGAGTACCATTACACCCTGCACAGCCATTTTCATTAACCTGCCCATAGTGGCCACAGCATCTAGGAAATTTAGAAACTATAATTCACCCTCGTTGCAGTAGCGATAAAATGTTCTAATCTGGTCTATGTTATAACTGCCATCATTGCAACCACCAGCAGAGCTAGAGTGATTAAAGTTAATTTAAAACCTATTAATATGCATGAGTAGTTCAAAGAGTTCCTTCCAATCCACACTGCCTTGCACTCATTTACAGTGATTGATTTGCCAGCATTGTCCAAAGCTAGCTTAGCTTTGCCAGGTCTTTTGAAGTTCTTCACAGTTCTCTCTAATCTTGACTAACCTAAATAATTGTCATCTGAAAATTTTACCACTTCACAGTTCACCTCCTTTTCTAGACCACTAAATATATTAAACGTAGTTTCCGGTATAGATCCACTGGGCATCTCACTATTAACCTCTGTCTGATTAAAACCAACCATTTAATACTTTGTTCCTTTCACAATCAGCTTCATAATATCATTTCATCCCATAACTTACTCTCATGGAGGTTTTTATCAAAAGCTTTTTGGAAAGTCCCTGGAAGGTATGTTAACAGATTCTCTATCCATCTTGTTTATTCACCAAAATAATTATGGTTAGCAGAAGTATAACTTTCCTTTAGTGAAAAAACAGTGGTTAGTCTTCATATTGTGCTAATTAAGGCATTCCATAGCTAGCTTTAAGTTTCCCCACCCCCTGACTAATTTCCCTGACACTGTGTGTTATATGCATCAGAGTTGCCATGTGCCCCTTGGGAGTGTGAAACAGTAACTCAGAAAGTACACACCTTTGGTGGGATTCTGGGAGAGGGTGAATTTAAGCTATCCTGGTCCTGGTGACCTAAGACACATGGGTTGAGGCGCTCCATACCCATGATGGAGTAGCAGAGTTGCTGCCCAGGAAATGCACCAGAGAGGACAAGGAAAGAAACAGTGCTACAGCCTGTTGAAAATCCAAGGAATCTTAAAACACCTGTGGATCCAGCAGCTGGATTCCCCCTCACAGCACTTTGGTGATCTACCACAGAGGCGAAAGGTGGCCAGATCTATGACCGGTTATTACTTTAACCAACCCCTAGGTGCAGTGAATGTACCATCTTCCCCATGCCCACAAGTGGTTACTGGAGTTACTCTTTTAGCTCAAGTGGTAGAGGCTTGTGATTTGGTGTGGAAGGTCTTTGGTACGCTGACAAACTGGTTGAGGTTGTCACAGTCATTTAAAGGTTGAGACAGGAAGTTTTTCTTCACAGCCATGAAGGCTAAAAATAAGATTTAAAAAAAAAAAACTAAAAGAAAACCCAAGACTACTGCACAATTGGGAAGCAAATTCCACAGCCAAGGAACCATAGAATATCCTGGACTCTCTGATCTGCTCCTCTGCATGTGCTTCTCTGCCACCTGGTTATTCTTTGCCTCTGCATATTCTGCCCAGATGCTTAGTTTCCTGCTTTCCTGGACACTCCTCCTGCACTGGCAGCTCTGGTCCCATTGGCTGCTCCTGGCTCTTCTATTGCTGGAGATTGCCCACTGGTACCTGGCAGCTCCAGCATCCTCTCCAATGACTCCTAGAGGAGACAGCTAAACTGGCTCCTCCTCCTCCCCTTCTTCAACTCCTTTTACAGGTATCCAGGTTCTCTTTACAATGAGGAGCTTGAACGCTTTGTAGAAGTAGCTGAAAGCAAGGAGAGGGTGCCATCACCAATGTAACCTGCCAACTCTTCATCAACTACCAGCAAGCACTCTGCAAAGTGCATTCTCAAATGCTGGAGTAGGTATTGTCCAAAAGCTTCAAATGTCCACAGCAGCCAAAGAGGGAAAGAGAGGATGCCTTTAAAGGGAACAGCCTGTTTTTGAAAAACTGTCATTTTTTGACTAGTAGCTTAAATTCAACTGTTACTGAAGTCAAGTGACCTAAAAATCTGTGGATGATCATTCAAACTTGCTGACTAAACCCACTGCTTCAGAAGTTACTGTAATGTATACACATGTTCTGCTGAGCAGTTTGCAACATCTAAATAACTTGTTATACAACAGGATTCATAGAGACTGAGCAGGAATTATTTTTTCCCAAAAAATGAAAAACAAATGAACAAAGGCACCCCTTGTTGCAACGGCTACTAGGGGACTGGCTCCAGCCCTACCTCACAGTATATCAGGGTCACTCTCCTACTTTTAAATCCTCCTAATCTGGGGGAAAGGCTAAGGTTTTCTCTGACAGCAGCTGCCTTGGGTCAGGTAACTCATTTCATTTCTCTCCTAGATATAACTTAGATAATGTTTTTACCCCTCTTAGCGAGAAGGCCAAGAAGCGATTACACCTCTTAGAAAAAGAACATGGATCTCTGTCTCAACTCCTCAATGATGCAATTTGGCAAGATTTACCAACATAGATCAATGGCAATAACAGCAGCAGTAATGTCAGTCCCAGTGCTAATGGAATTAAAACACCCAATGTGAAGGTCACGACAGAAGCCACAAAGTAGGAAAACTGGGACTATGCAGAGAGTCATTTCCCATCCTTGAATTTTCATAATTGTGCACTGGTGTTTCATAACAGTCAATAAATATAACAAGGAACAATAATGTCATACCTACTGGTGATAGATTGCCCTGAATACTTGAAGTGGGAGGATGCAAATTTAACCAGCAATGTCACTCCCTTACTAGTACAATATAACCAAGTATAATGAGGTTCCAGAAAAACCCTTCACCGTGTGAAGCAACAGTGTGTATGAGGGGACATTGTCCCTTAGAAGGACAGCAGCAAGCGATTAAATGAAAAGCTGAAAAATATTAATCAATCACAGCAATTTAAGAGTGTAGTCAGGATCCAAAAGTCATTCATACACATCTGGTGGGTGGTGAGTCAGCCTCAATTGACATCGTAAAAAGAACAACAGCGATGGCGGCCACAAATATCACTTTAGGAAAGCAGCATCAAGTTCTGTTCCAAGCCCAGCCCAAAAAAGGCAGAGAATTTTCAGCCAACAGCCTTTGAGAACAACCCTGAATGTTAGGGTGATCCTGCCCTCTGGAATGAGGAATGTCACAACAGCTCACCAAAGTTCTTCTCTGACTTTCACAGCTCTGCAAGATGTTTACTTTAACAAAGATAAAGCAAGACCTCACTTGAGCTCTTCCTCCCACTCCATCTTCTCGCCTGCTGTCCAGAGGCAGGAAGTGAATACTTTAATAATCTTCCCCCACCCTTTTTCATTCAAACATGCAAAAAAAGACTAAATAAGTGCATGTGTATTTATACAGATCTCCAGCATATGCACTATCTATAATAGGCTCTGGGATTAGCCAGAGAAACTGTTTAATCTGACAGAGGCACACAAACTGCAGATCTAAAACAGGGAACCACCATCTGTCCTTCCTCTCTGCCATCCCTACCCCCTACGATTTGGACTATTCTCTTCAAAATGGGTTACAGATCTAGAGATGAGATGCTTTCTACAATCAGCCTGATCTTTACAAATGCAAACAGAGCGGCTGATGCACTAACACTGCCTGTTCAAGGTGTAAACATTTTTAGATTCTGCAGCTCTAAATGGAGAGAGGTGGTGTGGGGGCTGCAAGTAAGCCAGCTAAAGACATCTCATTTATAGTCTGATATGTAGTGATCGTCTTTGCCCAACTCCTCCACACAGCACGTGTGCAAACTCTCTTTACCTGCTTTTGCGAAAAGGAATTTCATTCCTTGGAACAGAGCTAGTAAGGATTTGGTTTGTTTTAAGTATTCTGTATTACTTAGAGTTAAAAGTATGAGGAGGGGCCTTTTTCATCATGTTCAAGAGATATCACATGTTGTACCAAGTCTGTGTGTAAGCTTCCGCCCTCCACTGGTCGAATACATTATCTGTTCTGTTCAGAGTCAGTCTTGAACTGCATCACTCTGACATCTCTCCCTGGATCTCCTGCCATCAATTTACAGGAACAAACCCTCCAAATAACAGAACTCATCATCTTCCCCATCCTACCTTTCAATACCACAAGCCTTTCTGCTCCCTACGCTCACAACTTGGTGTCACCCTTGATTCTTATTTCTCAGTTGCCCCCAACATTCAAGCTGTTGCTATATCCTGCTGCTTCTTTCTTTTTACAGCATACCCAAATCCATCCTCTGCAAAAAACAAAACAAAAAAACCCTTTTTCTATGCCTTGATAATATGCCATCTAGACTACTGTAGCCTCATATCCAACACTGAACAGAAGGGAACAGATGAGTTGAGACTGCAGAGGTAGATTTGAAGTGAAACCAGTGGTAGCAAAGTCACGAAAACCAACGTGGTCACCCACTGAAAGTGTGGATGGATAAAAAGGGCCTATTTATGGGACAAACAGGAAGTAGGTAAGCAACAGGAGGTGGAGCCACAAAAGAGACAGACAGGAAGAGAACCATTAAAGCAAACTTGAAAGTTTATAGTCAAGGTCCAAATTTCTTCATCAAGGTATAGTCAAGGTCCAGACTACAGAGAAAATAATAAACAACAACAACAGATAGATTTCAGGGTCCATTCAAATGCGCCTGGCGGTCTGGATTTGGCCACCTACTGACTACCTCTGGTCTAGGGAGTAATTTAGGAGTAATGGAAATATTGGTATATTCTCCCGAACTGTGTGTTTTGGAGTGGTGCAATGTAAGGGGAGAAAGCGAAGAAAGCTTCTGTTCTGGAGGAGCATATTTGGAAGGGTATTTTTAGAAACTGTTAATCTGAAGTTTTTATAAAGATTGTACGTACACCCATGAGCGCTGCAGGGAGAGGCCCTAACACAACCCCATTCGCCATGCATATTAAGAGCACTGTTCCATTTTGTACTGTAGATTGGACCTTATCCACGTTCTCGCCCTTCAGCTGTCCAAAATACAGTTAAGGTCTCTTCTAAACTACATGGAGCCATATTTTTACTGTGCTTGTGGACAAAGCTGTGTTGTAATCAGGACTCATTACTTATTTCTGGTTTTAGTATAATTAGGCAAAAACTTGGCAGAACTAGAGTAATCAAGGCAAAATATACACAGATACACTTTGGATTTACTGTGTTAGGATTTATTTTCATAGTGAAAAGTCCCTTACTTTAATGATGAAAAGTCCTACAGGAAATCTGAGAATTCCTGCAAGTGACAGACTTTTTTCCCACACAAATTATTGAAACAAAAAACTTTCAAAACTTCTTCCACCACAACAAGAAAACATCAGCCACGTGTGAAAGATACTTTGGTGTTTGTGCTATATTCCAAATTAAAAGAACACAAAGCCTAAAAAACTCTAGCTACTTTAGATTTTAAGTACAGTCAAAAGAATTGCACAGATTTTAAGTTAGTGGGAAATATGAAAAGACAAGGTACCAAAGTTACACAGCTTCATTTTAATGTCACAGACTTCTCTGAACCTCACTGGAGATGATTCTTCTGTACACCGACTCCCGACAAAACTTCTGCTATAAACCCAGAAATCAAACACAGAAAAAACCTAATTGCTACAAACACTGGGAGGAATAAGTTAGCATGGAAGGGACGTAGGAAAAAAAAACAACCATCATGCCACATAATTTAATTGCAACTTTCCTTGATGTCAATGAGATGCTACTCAAGGAGTCTTCCTACCTCCTTTCTCTGTGTACATAGTATTGATAAAACTAGCAAACCAATAAACACTACCATCAGCAGCAAATAAGATCTCGCACACATTACAGGCCATTTATCATGACTCATGATTATCCCTAAAATAATAGAGCTCAAAGTAAGTGGAGTGGGATGTGGTTCTACTATTTTGTTGAGCATCTGTCATTCAAAGATCTAAAATGTTTCACAAACAGTTAAAACTCAACACAATCATGAGCGACATCTTGAAAGCTAGTCAGTTTTATAAAAACACGTTAGAAGTAGTTTCTTGTACTACAGCAGTGAAATAGTTAAAAATACTGACTTTTGGCTTCATTAGATTTCAGTTCCAACACCCCATTGAGATGACTGAGGCAACTCACATCTCTGAGTTATAGCTGCAGTTAAGGCCTCTCGAGTTTGCAGAGTGACGCCAGTGTTGCCAACTCCACACAGCAGGAAGTCACCAGACAAACCCTGAAAAGTCACTAGATGTAGCCGCTTAAGCACTCAAAAGGAGTAAAAAATGTCACCAAACAAAATTTCCAGAGAATTCAACTAAGAATTTATATATATATATTATATATATATATATATATACACACACACACACACACACACGTACGTGAGTATTGTGTCAAAATCATTCACAATAGTGTTAAGAAGAGCATGAAATGAATTCTGTTGCACACCGAAAGCAACTATGACAGTACACTGTC
Source organism: Mauremys mutica (assembly GCF_020497125.1). Taxonomy (NCBI): domain Eukaryota; kingdom Metazoa; phylum Chordata; order Testudines; family Geoemydidae; genus Mauremys; species Mauremys mutica. Next base: position 55,484,487 of record NC_059079.1, read on the forward strand.
ATCATCAGGAAGGGCTCCCTTTGCTCATTGGGAAGGGCACTCTACACTGCAGCCCAAGCTGGCTGGGGTTGGTTTATTCAGCTGAGCCTCCCTTTCTTGCCAGCCTGGATTTGAGCTGACAGGTTAGTGAAAGGGAGAGCCCAGAACCAGGCATTCACCTGACCTGAGCTCGGCGCTGCAGGGAGCCCAATAGATTTAAAAACAAAAATCCGCTAGCTGGACCCCTTCCCCCCGCTTCCAGGGTTTCATTTCTGAAAACAGCTGGGCAGCTAACCTCAGGCCAAGCCAGGGGAAGTAGTAAAGGGGAGCTGAAATCAACCTAGCTCCACCCTTGATCCTGTAGTAAGGGCTTCATTCCTGGAGGCATGGTGCCCCACCACCCGTCTGGGGAACATGACCCTGTCCCATCCCACCCCATCTTCCATCTGTGCAGCTCTCCTCCCTGGCTAGCCTGCCTCCCCCACCCTGCCCACTTCATTAGCCATCTTTCCCTACATCACAGGGTGTGCTACTTACTATGGAGCGGTGAGAAAGAACACATTTGGGTAAAAACAAGCCCTCTCCAAAGTGTGCCTGGCTTTAGCAAAGTATTTAATTAGCCTCCGCAAACTTATTTTCCTCACCTGCAGATTAAAGTGATCTCAGCCCAAGCAGCCCTGGAGTGTGACTCCTTCTGAGGACTTGCTCAATTGAGACTAAAAACATTGACTTGGTGTGCAACAGAATGTAGTAAGAAGAGCATGGAATGGATTTTAGCAACACTATTGAGCTGCTTGTGAATGATTTTCTGGCTACAGATATTGGTGACTTCTTTCTCTGAATGTCACTATAATTGGCAGTGAAAGTCACTAGATTTATCACTGGTCACTTTGACACCTATTTTCTCGCTAGGGAAACCAAAAAGTCACTAAATCTAGTGACAAAGTCGCTAAGCTGGCAACACTGCAGACACCCTAAATAGTTTTAATACTATTCACATCTTCTTCGCAACCCTGAGGGCTAGATCTTTTTATTTATTTAATTTATTTTTTAAATAAAAGCTCAGATTCTATTAAATTTTGCAACAAGAAGTGAAATTCTTACCAAATTCCACAGCTGTGGAACTGTGAAATACACAGGCCCCTGCATATAGAGTCTGTGGCAGAAACAGCAAGAAAACCCACAACTGCAGGAAGCAGTTTCCTACAGTAACCACTGTATCAGCTGTTTCCAAATTGCCGGTTGTTGAACACCGGTGGGTCCTTAGAGAACTTGCTGGTCTCATGGTCCTGGCTCTCCTTGTTTTCAACTGCTAAGCTGCATTAAAAGAAGCTAAAAATATTACTTTTCCATGTAAGCAACTGTTGTAATTGCAAATTGAATGTTATATGATCACAAATGGGCGGAGAGATGAAGTGGTTCACACAATCATGACTAAATGGGGGAGAGATGGACAAGTCACATTCTCTGTTTAGACGGATGCATCCCATTCTGTGAAGAGGCCTGGGAACCCCTTGACTAGCAACACTTTCTCCCAAGACAACTAAAACAGTGTGCTTCGATTTGTTAACTTGTAAATAACACTCAATGACCACAGTCACAGCATTCAGTTCATAATTAAGAAGAGTTAAGAACCATGACCACTTACCAAGGTGGGTTTTTTGGTCTCACTCAGGATGTAACTGACTACAGATGGGCTGCCCTATAAACAAACTGGAAACAGGGAAGTCTGCATGCTTTTGTGACAGAACTCAGAGGAAGGGCACAAGATCATACACCACAGACAGGCATTAACCCAAACGAACAACTCATGGTGTGGGAGGGAAACTTCACAAGGGCACACAAGCAGGCCAAGACACCCCTGGCCCAATGGAAAACAATCAAAACAAATTTCTGCAGACCAGATGAATAACTAATCAAGTCTATCTGGGCTCCACAATTCAGTCTTTCAGGATCCACACCCAGCAGCAACATTTTAGCAGCTCTGCCTGTGCTCAATTCTGAATAAAGTCCAGTCCTCTCTGTAGAGAGGTAGGCAAGTCTGATTTCCATTTAATGATTTTATGGCTGTATTTCAAGCCCTTAAAGACAGAGGTTCTCTCCTCTTCCTCCCCTCCCCAAAGCAATAAACCTCCTGCTCAAACATTTCTTCTGCACATTGGTCCTGAGCAACTGAAAAGACAATGAACCAAACTTTCCCCATTTTGACTTTTCCTCCTGTTTGTGCAAGTCTGATTTTACACAAAACAATTCCTAGAGAGACTAATGAGCAGGGCCACTGCCAGCAGCATGTGGATGGGAATAAACATCACTGTTCTCCAGCCCTGGGACCCCCAAGTGCCACCATTAAACACTCTGCTTTGCAACACTGCAACTGCAGAATGCACAGTCTGAATAGTAAAAGAGGCAGCAGTTGCAGTCAGCTAATCTGATGCCGCATCAGAGAACCAGCAGGTGGAGTGCATCTTGAACACGTGGGCTTGTTTCCAAGCTGAGCAGTAAGAAGCCAGGGAAGTCCTAGGCATTTTTCTTTGTAAAGTTAAGCGAGCCCTTTGGATTTCATGGTCAGGAAGGAAAGGAAATTTCGGAAGCCAGAGAGGAAAGTGCTAAATGAAGCTGACTCAGACCATTGTCTAAGGGAACAGTTTTGAAATATTAAAGAGATACCCAATTTATTTATCTGAAAATAAGTGTACTTCATTAACTTGTAACCCAGAGGTGCAGGATGATATAGAAACAGAACAGAGATCAAACTATTTCAATAGACATTGTTGCAAATTAACAATGCAACAGTAACCTGATGCCCACATCTCAAAGTGTGCCTGGATTACTGTTTGATGCTACAGAGATTGATTTTATTTTTAGCAGAAAAAACATTTCAAGCTGTATTTAAGCAACATTCTGAAACAGAGAAGGGACAACTGTTCCAGAGCAACGTTCAAGGTTTCTAAATTTGTTTTTATTCTGCACCGGAACAAAAACAAAACCTTTCAAGAGTTTGTGTTCATGTCTGTTTTCAGATCAAAACCTGAGCATGCATGTGTGTCCATATCCCCATGTGTGTCCCCATCTGTCTGTCCATCTCTGTGTGCATGTGTCTCTCTGTAGGTAAAACATGTTTATTAGTTTGGGTATGGGCCTAGATGTGGGAGACCAGGGTTCAAGTCCCCACTCAGCCTGACTCAGAGTGCAGTTTTTCATCCCAGATGACTCTGAATCAAAGGCTTGAACCCTGGTCTCTCTGACCCCAGCCCAGTGCCCTAACCACCAGGCTATAGAGTCTAGTTCAATCAATCTGTCCAAACCTTCCCAACAAAACCTTTATGAAAACAAATACATCTCTGCGAAACATTTCAGCTTTGATGAAACAGCCCATTTGGGTGAAAGTTCCCTTTGTTGACAACGTTGGTACCAGCTTTCCTCATTAGGTTACAAAAGAAGCATACTATAAGGTAACCCTGTCTACATCTCCCCAACCTCCCACCCTGAATTCAGGAAACCAAGTTCAAAGCACTGTGATCTTTCTGCTCATTGCTGCTGCAGAGCAAACAGTCTTGTAAATGCAACCAAATGCACCAGCTATAAAAAGCAAGTCTGTATTTGTAATTTATGCTATTTAGCAGGCACATGTATCAAGTCCACCCCCCAGAGGTATCCTTCCTGAGAAATTCTCTACCACACAATAGTGCTTTAAAGGTGCACTACAGCACACTGGTCTTTAGAAAATATAGAACAGAGTCAATATTTAATGAGATTACTATAGCAACAAAATGAAATAAAAAAAGACGTGTTTTCTTACAAAAGCTGGGTTTCAGAGGCCCATAAAAAAGGCACTAAGCTCACTTCTCACTAGGTAGACCCAGCATTCCTAATGTTAAAGTTTACTCTGATATCACAGTGCTACTGTCACTCCCTTGTAACAAGCTTCTTCCAGGAACTAGGGACTTAGAAACGAAACCCAGAAAATTCTGTCCAGTAGCAAGTAACTTGAATAAATCCTTTTTGTTACTATAGTTCACACATGAAAGGTGATCCTAGCATTGTAGAAGCAAGGCTGGGAGGAGGAAGAAGACAAAGCACCAGCAGACTTGCCATGCAACGGACATGCTGTACTCATAGAGAGACTATAGATTACCAAATTTCTCTGCTTCCTTCACCCCCCTCCAATGAAAAAGCCCAGAAACCAGTTGGAGATTCTAGCCTGCTCCATCCCATTTTCACCTAATACTGTGGACTGCAAGGTCTGTGTATAAATCAGGCTATTTTAAAAAAGGTATTACAAGCAAAATGAAAGACACAAGGCAAAATGACTACTTTGTTTTCAAGGAAAAACTCCCACTGGTGTGGACATCATTGGCATTTAAAAACCAGAGCAGAAGTCCATTAAATCCACTCCAAGGACAAGGAGCCTTTTAGAAACTGCTCTGCTTCTTTAAAACGTCTCCGATAAGTGAGACAGGAAAACATATCAAAGGCACACTATGAACAGTGCTATCAACATACAAGTCAGTCTTCAGATTATACATGCTATCACAGATAAATTAAACCTGTAACCCAGGTGGTAAAAACACCGATTGCGATGTCATGAAGTACACCTCTACCTCGCTATAACGCAGTCGTGGGGAGCCAAAAATCCCTACTGCATTACAGCTGAAACCCCGTTATATCGGGCAGGGCTCCGGTGGTGATTTAAAGGGCCCTGGTCGCCCTGCAGCAGCCAGAGCCCCAGGCCCTTTAAATCGCCGCCAGTCCGTGCTATACACGAACCCGTGTTGTATCGGGTCGCGTTATAGCAGGGTAGCAGTGTAATAGCATCTTCTCACCCTCTTTTTACTACACTTTTATTATATTTATATTATAACCTAGGCAACAGTTTAGGAAATCTCAGGTGTATTTTTGGCATCAACCTCTTTCCTTGCACATAGGTTCCTTGCACCAGTAAAATGAAATGTGGTAAAAATGAACTAATAAAAACATGAGGCTAACACATTTGCCCATGACTAGGGCTCCAGAGGTGCTATAATAATAGAAGTAATAAATAAATAATAATGAACACCACTGAGTACATAGACAAAAGGTAAACATGTGATAGTTGGTTATGGTCAAACCGAGGATCCCTGTCTTTGCACAGAGTAGGTGTTAAGTGCTGTTTAAAAACATGTTAATTAACATGTTAGCTAAACACTAATTTTCCTAATCTAGAGAGAGCAATGTGGGGTAAGGGGGTTGCAATCTCTTTCACACTGAACACCCATGCCAATTCACTTTTCACACTTAGAACTAAAGTCAAGTGTATCATCAATTTAATTTCATAAGAATGGCCATAATGGGTCAGACCAAAGGTCCATCTAATCCAGTATCCTGTCTTTCGACAGTGACCAATGGCAGCTGCTTCAGAGGGAATGAATAGAACAGGTAATCATCGAGTGATCCATTCCCAGCTTCTGGCAAACAAAGGCTAAGGACACCATCCCTAGCCATCCTGGCTAATAGCCATTGATGAACTGACCCTCCATGATTTTTTTTAACCTTGTTATAGTCTTGGCTTTCACAACATCCTCTGGCAAACAGTTCTACAGATTGACCTATCTGAGGTTTATACTTTTCTATCTCAGGGGGATGGGACAATCCTCATAGGTCTTATTTAGGGGAAAAAATGTAATGATGGGAAGAGACAGTTATGTTCTTCCAAAAGCAAGATAGGAAGACTACTGATTATATTACTTTGTTCTCTCATATGATCTTGTCTTTGTATCATGTTAAAAATGGTAGACAGGACTGTACAGTTTTATATATTGCCAATAATTAAATTATGAAGTTATGAAACAAATTAATTCATCTGGAAAGAAAAAAGAGCTCATGCCTAAACTGGACCTCAATATAATGTTGTTTGGCACCTCCCCTTCAGATTACAAATTCAGTCCTTGGCAATTCCTATTTCTGGAAGTCCTCATTTTAGGAAGCTGTACTGCGATTAGGATATAAACATCTTGAAATAGTTATGAATAACTGACAAAGCGTTTCCCAATTTTCCTTTTGGGCTGCTAGCCCAGCAAGGATGTGAAACAACAAATAACAGCGCTTTATTTTTGCATGTTTGGAGGAGAGACAGAAAACTCCTCCTTTGATACTTTCAAATACGTATGAATATTCCCAAAAGTTGGTGGTAGAGAATTAATTTTGGTGAAGAGGAGCAGGTAAACGCCCTAGCCACCAGTTCAATGGATTTTATTCACCGGGAGCAAGCATTGCTTTTAAAAGCAAGGTTTGGCCAACAGGAGGGCTGGAATCCCAGAGGAGAACAGGTTTGCCTGACTAATTTTCTCCTGTGTTTCACTACCAGGACTTCAGCCAGGTTTATGGTTCAAATTTTTACCAAGATAGCTATAGCAACAAGTGTGAAGAGATGTGATTTGTGACCAACACAGCAAAAGCCACTCCTGCAGACATAGCTATACCAGCAAAACACTGCTTTTTCTGGCATCTTTCATCTCCACTCGGGGGGAGCTCCAGCGCTGATCCCCCTCCTGCCCTCCGAACCCCTCGGTCCCAGCCTGGAGCACCCTCCTGCACCCCCACCCCAGAGAACGCACCCACAGCCAGAGCTCTCACCCCCACAACCCCCTTCTCCAGCCTGGAGCCCCCCTCCCGCACCCTGAACTCCTCATTTCTGGCCCCACCCCAGAGCCTGCACCCCAGCCGGAGCCCTCACTCCCTCCTGCACCCCAACCCCCACTTTCATGAGCATTCATGGCCCATCATACAATTTCCATACCCAGATGTGGCCCTCGGCCCAAAAAGTTTGCCCATCCCTGCTCTACCCATTATCTTGTCTTCTGAAGCATCTGGCATCGGCCACTGTCAGAAGGAATGAACAGAACAGGGCAATTATAGAGTGATCCATCAACTGTTGTCCAGTCGCAGCTTTTAGCAGTCAGAGGCTTAGGGACACACAGATCATGAGGTTACATCCCTGACCATCTTAGCTAATAAACACTGATGGACCTATCCTCCATGAACTTATCTAATTATTTTTTGGAACCCACTTATCCTTCTGATCTTCACAACATACCCTGGCAACAAGTTCTACTGGTTGACTGTGCATTGTGTGAAGAAGTACTTCTTTATGTTTGTTTTAAACCTGCTGCCTATTAATCTGGGTAACCCCTTATTCTTGTGTTACATGAACGGGTAATCAACATTTCTCCACATCATTCATGATTTTATAGGCCTCTATCACATCCCCTCTTAGTGATATCTTTCGAAGATGAACAGTCCCAGTCTTTTTAATCTCTCCTCATATGGAAGCTGTTCCATACCCCTCACCATTTTTATTGCCTCTCTCTATACTTCTTACCTTTTTTTGAGATGGGAAAACCAGAACTGCACATAGTATTCAAGGTGTGGGCATACCATGAATTTATAGAGCGGCTTTATGATATTTTTCTGTCTTATTATCTATCCCTTTCTGAACAGTTCCGAACATTGTTAGCTTTTTTGACTGCCGCTGCACATTGAGTAGATTTTTCAGTGAAACCCCTAGCCTTAACTCAGTACCACCACACAATACTGGATAAGCAATATGTAACAGTAGGGAAAAAAAAAAAAAAGACCTTACACTGTCAAATATAAGAGACAAGCAAACAATAAAAGCAAATCCAATACTTACACTAGTTATAACCCTGACTTACATACTGCTTTTCATTCAAAGCCTTTTATGTTTAATTTAGTTCCGTAACACTCCTGAGAAGTATCCACTCTGTCCATTTTACCGAAGGAGAAACTGAAATACAAAATAGTTGTGAGCTGATGAAGGGTACGCTGAGTCAGTGACAAAGCTGGAAATAGCACCTAGATTTAGATGCTCAGGTATGTGCTTCAGTCAGTAGACAGCACACCCTCTAGGTAGCTAAAACTGATTTTGAAAAAAAACCCAAGACAAACGAAAGGAAGTGTTTGGAGTATAAGCATAATGTGGTATTCTTATTGACACTAAGGCAATACTAAGGTAGTACTACCCTTATTCATAGATAAAGCAGATATTTCTGAAGATAGAGAACTTCAGAAAATGCATGCCAAAGACAAGAAATGAGTGAGGAATCTACAGTATGTAAAATTATTTTTCTTTGGGGACGTTTATTTTGGTTGACTAGATACATTTAAGGAAAAAAAAGAAAAAAGGAAGGCTGAAATACTTGCATGGTATAACCTCTTCCCATACACAAATATGGAGAGGGAGGGAGGGAGGGGAAGGGGGGGAGAAAACAAAAAAAACCCTATAGTATCAAATTAAAATTTATCTCCTAATCTGTCTGGATACCAACTTTACAGCCAGAGTTGATATCTGTCTTCTGTATACCAAAGCAAAAAAAATCAGTACAGATTCCAATGTTGGTAAAGAACTGCAGACAGGAAGCAACACTGAAAGATGTGGGTTTGCAAGAAAACAATAAAATAACCACAAAGAGGAAATAAAGTCTACCACATGAGGAGCAGATACATTACGGATAGTCAATAGCTTTTTGTCAAAGTCCAAATTTCTTTGTCAAGGTCCAGACTTCAGAGAAACATTTTTCACACCGCAATAACAATAATGATCATTATAAGTAAATAAAACCATTCAAAAGCCTCCAGTGGTCTGGATTTGGCCTGCGGTCCACGTATTGGCTACCTCTGAGGTATACACACAAATCCAAGCAACTCAATCACCTCTTGTCTCAACTCCTGCAGAGCATGGAAGAGAAATTAGTGTAGAATACACAACAAATTGTGGGAAGAGGGAGGAAGAGGTTTCATCAAAAAGGCAGAGGAGAAAGGAAACCACCAATCTTTTCAACAACTAGGAATGTGAGGCTGTAATGTGTACACTAATCTTACATATAATTTCTCAGGGTAAAACAAAACTACCAGACTTATTCCTAAATTTAGCATAGGAATATAATGACCCATGGCACTGAACATTTTGTAAATTACATCACAGGGATAAATTAAAATCCTAAAAAGGTTTTATAAGCAGCAGGGTGCTCATCCATGGCTGAAAAAAATTAGAGTCAGAACAATGTTTCCTTTCTGGCAAAAGTAAATCAGTGTAATTATTTTTAGAAAATGAGGGTCACTGCTATTAGTCAGGCGGCAATTAAAAAAGTGCAGTTGAGTAACAAAGTGACATGCAAATCCATAACTATTTTTAATGAGCTTATTGTAGGTTTATGTGCTAAATGCCCAAACAAGAGGTGCAATAAGCTATTCTAAATATATTTTACTTATAGGTCTCGAAGTCATGACCAGGCAATTCCCACTCTACCACCATATTCCAGCAGATATAGAGTTTATCATGTAGTCACATTCCACTGATACCAATAGAACCTGAAACCTGACTCTGTGTGTTTAGAACAGAGGCAGAGTAAATAACTGCTTATTTTCTTACTATGTGGCACTGTTATGCCGTTTTAAATAGGAACTTTCCATATTACAATTATTTGCCCATTAAGTTGAGATGGCCACTGCTGGCCAGGCTGTATCCACACCTTCCAGCCAATGTCTAGAGCAATACCTCCTCCAAAACCTCTTCTTACATGATACCAAGAAATCTATTCGGAGACTTTCCTATGTGAAACTACATTGGGGGAATTGAACAATGCAATTCACCCAAACTCCCCAAAGTCACCTGCCAGCTTTGTCATTCCATCTGGAAATTTGAGCTCACTCTCCATCTATATTGCTGCTACTGCAACTTTCATTTTTTTTCATCCTAGAAAAGCTCCTCACTCCTCTTTCATGTTCCCTTCTTAAAATCTGCACTTCTGGTTCTCTCATCTGCCTAGGTGAGCCCAAACTAGTAAACAGAGGGGAAAGTGGGGGACTCAGTCCTTAACCCTATTGCTTCAAATTCCAGCTGATTTTTTCCAAAAGAAATTCCTCATCTAGCCACCGATTGTTACAAAAGCATCTTCCCTATCTGCCCATGCAAACCTCTGAGGCTTGTGTATGGTTTTATATACAGTAACTCCTCACTTAAAGTCGTCCCGGTTAACATTGTTTCGTTATTAGGTGGCTGATCCATTAGAGAGCATACTCATTTAAAGTCGTGCAATGTTCCGCTCTGCCCACCCGGCATTCCTGACGGGGAGCGGGCAAGCCCCCGACCCGGTGCCCTGGCTGGAACACTGGGTGGAGCAGGGCAAGCCCCCATGCCCCAACCCCACTACGCCTCTGCATCAACCAAGCTTCACAATCATCACTGGGGAGTACAGTATTAAATTGTTTGTTTAAAATTATTTTTAAAATTTATATTGTATATGTATGTGTCTTCTGTCTGGTGAGAAAAAATTCCCTGGAACCTAAACCCCACTATTTACATTCAATCTTATGGGGAAATTGGATTCGCTTAATATCATTTCGCCTAAAGTCGCATTTTTCAGGAACATAACTACAACGTTAAGCGAGGAGTTACTGTACATACCAGTATGTGCTTGATGGATTTTCACTTTAATAACACTTTCCTTCTGACCACTAAAGAGGAGATTGCCATGTGTAGCCTAGGAAAAGATTAAGCCTAACTATATCCCTCTGTAGATCACAAATGGCAATAAAGGAGATCTCAAACAGACACATGATACCCCTGAGCCCAGAAACCACTGCCATATAGAGATGCGAGGATTCATGAGGCAATACACAATTAGATTCTAGAACATGTAGACAATTTTGGGGGAGGAGAGGCAGTATACCCCTTTGGGGTATAAAATATGGCCCCCCCCATGTAAATCAGGTCTACAGAGGGAGAAGATAAGATTTGATCAGATTGATAAAATACTATATGCGAGAATCAATACCACTTTTCGCTGGTTTCTATCTACTTTGACAGTTGGATCAATGGGTAATAATTGGAAGAGAAAGAAGCTGAAGGTGCTGCATACGCTGTCACAAGCCGACTTTAATTCTGCAGTAAGGTCCCAGTTTCTGTTGAAATTCACTCCAGCAAACTTAAATTATGTGGCCATTTAGGGCAAGTTAAGAGATGGAAGGATTTTTACTGGGTTAAATATGAAATAAGAATAAGCAGAGTCTCCTTTGTATTATTTTTATATTACATATTAAAGTGCTCCTACACTTTCACATCTGAATTGCAATTCTGCATAAGTTGCTAAAGATTTTGACAGCTGGATAAGGGAGAGTTGGGGCTTAGGAGAATGCATGGGAAGTGGTGTCTGATTGTGAGACGCTTATTAGCTGGATATTTGTACTAAAATAATAAGCAGTGAAACACTATGATAACATTTACATGGCCATTGTTAGGTTTCAGTGTTGACACAAAATTGAGAGAAATGGGGACAGACGACCCCAGTCATAATGCTATTAACGTCAGAATGTGCACATTCAGAGAGACTTCATTACATTGATTTATACCAGTGCTTTTCAGACTGCAGGTCGCAACCCAGTACTAGGTTGTGGAATGTAAGGCACTATCTCGCAGCGGCTCTGGTCAGCACTGCCTACCGGGCTGTTAAAAGTCCCGTCGACGTGGCTGCCCAGCTAAGGCAGGCTAGTCCCTACCTGTTCTGATACCACGCTGCACCCCAGAAGTGGCCAGCAGCAGGTGCAGGTCCTAGACAGGGGGAAGGGGAGAGTAGGGGGGGCCACAGGACTCTGCACACTGCCCCCGTCCCAAGCACCAGCTCTGCACTCCCAGCCAATGGAAGCTGGGGGGCAGTGCCTGTGAGTGAGAGCCGCGCGGAACCACTTGCACACCTCTGCCTAGGAGCTGGACGGACCTGCTGCCTGATGCTTCCGGGGTGCAGCACGGTCCCAAGACAGGCAGGCAGCCTTCCTTAGCACCCCTGCTGCACCGCTGACTGAGAGCCACCCAAGGTAAACTCGCACCCAATCCCAAGCCCTGAGCCTTCCCCAACCTGGAGCCCCTTCCTGCACCCCAAAGCCCTCATCCCTGCCCCCACCCCAGAGCTCGCACCCCCAGCCTAGAGCCTTGACCCCCCTCCTGCACCCCAATCCCTTGCCCCAGCCCTGAGCCCCCCCTGCATCCCAGACCTCTCACTCCCAGCCCTCACCCCCATACCCAACCCTCTGCCCCAGCCCTGAGCCCCTCTCACACCAAAAACCCCTCATCCCCAGCTCCGTTGGGTCTCGGGCATCAACAATTTTCCTCAACTGGGTCACCAGAACAAAGTTTGAAAACCAGTGGATTATACTATGTTCACGTTTGGAAAGGTTTTTTTTGCAATCATAAGGACTAGAAAGAGGTTTTTTTGATATAAAGCTTAGATTCTGGGGGCACTGGTCACTGTATACACCTTCTTCCCTCTATTTAGCTACAATTACCTCCAGAGCTGAGAGTCCAAATGGCATTGCCATATATCAGCAGTGGTCAGAACTAAGGGAGGAACCGATAGAGAGAGAGAGTATGTGTGCGCGCATATATTTACACAAACTACATATATAGTTTCCCAGGGAAATCTTCAATGTTACCACCAGCATGGAGGTAGGAGGTTCTCCAGCCTGAATCCAATCCTCCAGAATTGGTGAGAGATTTTGTTGTAAGGGTTTTTTGTCTGCCGGGGAAGTCGGAAGAGAGGGAGAATGTTTAGAAATTAGTCTATCCTAGCCTCTTGGATGACCAAAATCTCTTCTTTTTTTTTTTCTTTTTTTTTTTTTTAAAGCAAAGAAGAAAGGTGTTTTTCCCCCCACACCTTGGCTTAACTAACATGCATGAGTTATCCTGATGTAAAACACACAGTGATGACCAACCACTTTAGTTCTACTGAAAGGTAAAGTGACTGGTCTTTGCTGTTTTTTCCCCTTCCCTACATCAGGACTGCTTATGCATGTTAGTTAACCTGAAGTAAAAAAATACCTTTTTTTTTTTTAAACAGCAGTGTAAGACAAAGCCATAAACTCCTTGCAAGTATATCAGTAGTACTAGTAAAGATTATACCTATGCTCTTTTGTTTTCAAAGGGTATTAAGAGTCCTATTTTTGGTTGTATGGCACAGAAGGTAGCTAGTTACATAAACTTTTCAATTAGACTAACTTCTATTAAGTATTCTCTAGGACCAGAAAGTTTATTCTCCCAAAGTGCCTCTTAAGCCCACATAGCAGGAAGAAATAATTCAGGCTTCTACATGTGAACAAGGCTGATTAACTTTTGTCATGCACATCTATCTACTGATCTGCAGTGGCTACTAGGTTGGTCTTCCTGTTAAGAATTTGAAGTTATGCTCAATTTTCAATCTAGGCAGTTTGACAAAGTGAGGCCTAATATACACTTAACATTTAGGATGACACAGCTATCGTCTCCCGGGCCTGAAAAATCGACAACCCTGAGCACCATAGCTGTGCCAACCTAACCCCTGGTATAGGCACAGCTAAACTGACATAAGAATGCTTCCGTTGAACTACCCAACGGTGTTCAGAGAAGGTGGAGTTCCTACTAGGATGGAAAAACCCAACCCATGGCTGTAGTCTGCATTTACCCTTGGGAGTTACAGCAACACATAGTTAATGCACTGTAGCTATGCCACTATAGTGCCTGCTGGGTAGACATGGCCTGTGTAAGAGGAAAAATGTCAATACAGAAGGCCCTTCAGTCTTAATTGTAATTTACCATTGTTCCAGGTAACACCTTAGCCCTGGTCTACACTACGAGTTTAGGTTGAATTTAGCAGTGTTAGATCGATTTAACCCTGCACCCATCCACACGACGAAGCCATTTTTGTCAACTTAAAGGACTCTTAAAATCTATTTCTGTATGCCTCCCCAACGAGGGGATTAGCGCTGAAATCGACCCTGATGGGTCGAATTTGGGGTAGCGTAGACACAATTCAACGGTATTGGCCTCCGGGAGCTACCCCAGAGTGCTCCATTGTGACCGCTCTGGACAGTGCTCTCAACTCCAATGCACTGGCCAGGTAGATAGGAAAAGCCCCACGAACTTTTGAATTTGATTTCCAGTTTGGCCAGCGTAGCAAGCTGATCAGCACAGGTAACCATGCAGAGCTCATCAGCAGAGGTGACCATGGAGTCCCAGAATCGCAAAAGAGCTCCAGCATGGACCAAACAGGAGGTACTGAATCTGATCGCTGTATGGGGAGACGAATCCGTGCTATCCGAACTCCGTTCCAAAAGATGAAATGCTGGAATATTTGAAAAAATCTCCAAGGGCATGAAGGACAGAGGTTATAACAGGGACCCGCGTGTCTTTAAACCACAATTTGAGGACTTCAATGACTACATAGGTTAGGGGTTTGTTACAGGAGTGGGTGGGTGAGATTCTGTGGCCTGCATTGTGCAGGAGGTCAGACTAGATGATCATAATGGTCCCTTCTGACCTTAAAGTCTATGAGTCTATGAAGCCTACCAAAAAAACAGATAGGCAAACAGACGCTCCAGGTCAGAGCCACAGACATGCCGCTTCTATGATGAGCTGCATGCCATTCTAGGGGGTGCCTCTACAACTACCCCACCTCTGTGCTTCCCTCCTCCTCCACCCCTCCCAGGCTACCTTGGCAGTTATCCCCCATTTGTGTGACTAATTAATAAAGAATGCATGAATCTGAAACAATGACTTTATTGCCTCTGCAAGCGGAGATCAAATTGGGGAGGGGAGGGCAGTTGGCTTACAGGAGGCCAGCTAGGAGCACCTATGTCTGCCCAGGCACCCCCGACCAACCTAACCGAGGTCAGCCAGGAGCACCCACGGGATGACGACGACAGCTAGCTGTCGTATTGCACCATCTCCCATCCACAAGGCAAGGCAAGGGGATGCTGCTGTGTAGCACTGCAATACCGCATCTGCCAGCGGCACCCAGGAGACATACGGTGACAGTGAGCTGAGTGGACTCCATGCTTGCCGTGGTATGTCATCTGCACAAGTAACCCAGGAAGAAAGGTGAGAAACTATTTTTTGCCATTGCTTTCACGGAGGGAGGGGGCCTGACGACATGTACCCAGAACCACCCATGACAATGTTTTTGCCCCATCAGGCATTGGGAGCTCAACCTAGAATTCCAGTGGGCGGCGGAGACTGTGGGATAGCTACCACAGTGCAACGCTCCGAAAGTCGACGCTAGCCTCAGTACTGTGGATGCACACCGCCAACTTAATGCGCTTAGTGGGGACACACACAATCGACTGTATCTAATTGATTTCTAAAAAATCGACTTCTATTAAAATCGACCTAATTTCGTAGTGTAGACATACCCTTAGACTGCCACAACAAAGACTGCAAAAGGAAAAATCTCTTTCAGTTTACTTTTTGCATTTGACAGCACTTTGTGTATAATCAGTTTCACTGTTTCCTCTATATACTCAAGTTAGTCTATATCCCCAGTTGGCGTGGGTTTTGTATACAGCAACGGGTGACAAAAACATTTAAACAAACAAACAAAAAATTGAATTGTAAAAACACAAAAACTGGCAAGGTGACTCAGAGCAGGTGTACTACTAGAAACTACTTTTAACTCTTTGCCTTCCAGCCAGTATCCTTTTAACAATAAAAAAAACCACTGCTCAGCAGGAATCCTAAACCCAGTATAATAAGGTGAAGTGCCTAGGTCTCACTAGTGAATCAAGACAGGTATACTAAAACTAATTTTTTTAATCAAAGGGATATCCTACTCTTAACCCAGAAGAGGGAACCCTCACGTGTAAGAGGAAATCAAAGGGCATTCCTCTCCCAAAACTGGAATTCCTCAAAGTACTGTGCAAGAAGTGTCAGGTGACAATGAACCTGTCAACACCAAACAATAGCTTCACTTTGAAGACTTCTATTTTTAAGTTTCACATCTGGCCAAAGTAGCCATGGCTGAGCAATTCGAAGGGAAGCAAACTATACACGAGTCACATAAGAGGCATTCTTCACAGCCAAACTTACGTACAATCCTCAGCCTCAAGTAATACAAATGGGCTCTGAGCATTACCACTATACTTCACCTACAGAAAAAGATAGAAGCTGACAGCTGCAATGTTCAGTTACCTGAAAGTACATATTCTATGATGCAGTGGGATCCAGATGCAGAGATCAGTGTGTAATGTTTATATGAATAGGTAAAAGTTATTGTGACATCTGTTGTGAAAAAAAGGAGTATGTAGTGTGGGAGAGACTGTTAGTCTCAGGTAGTTTTAGCACGCACCAAAACAGATTTTCCTGGCAGTCAAGTCCATTTAACTGGTAGTGATTTAATAGGAGTTCTCAGTCCAATATTCAAAACATCAGAACCTAAACATCACATCATGTTCCCATGTGTGCAAGCCACCTCCTGCAAACAAGTCTTCACCTACTCATTTTTAATCACAATACCAGCAGCAGAATTCTGCTCTGATGTTCAGGCAATGCACTCTTAATCTAAATGGAGTTGCAAACCTGATGCACTGTAAAGAAACCATTTACACACCACTTAAAGAAAAAAGAAAAAAAAAGCCTCAAATCTCTCCCCTGCCCCAACAGGAAGGAAGTGTTGAGAGTTCAAAGTCCCCCAACTAGAAACACAGCAACCACTGCGTGGCTCAGCTGCTCCAGTTACTTATAAAGCTATATGTGAAGCCAAAACCACTTCAGAGGCTTTCAGGCATCATAAAAAAAAGTAGAGACATTTCTCAGTCCCCTTCTACTGGGAAGGGGGGAAAAAAAGAAAAAGAGGAAGCTACATTGTAAGATTCCTTTGCAAATTCACATCAAAACCACTCTGTTTTGATAATGTTCTCTTTTAAATAGTATTCCCCCACCCACACGCCCTTTGCTTTCTGCCACACCTAGGTGTGCATCTGCCACAGGAAAAATTTCACCTAGGTATATATTGTGTCAGTCCTTGCATCCTAAGTTTCCCTCTCCTCACAGACCTGGCAACTCTACTAAAGGTACATACTTGTACTTGCCTCCTGCACAGCTGAGGCACATAATGGATACTGGCCAAGCAGAAAGGCTGCTCAATGAAGCACTGGATTCCTTTCATGGACAGTCATTTGGGCAGGAATTTCTGCCATGCTGCATACTCACACAAAAATGTGTAGCTCAAGGGAGTTTCTCGTTCATCTCCCATTACTACATGGGTGGGGCGTTCACCAAAGGAGGACTTTGCAGAAAAGCCCTCAGGTGCTCTATATGGCTATTCTATACCTCTAGACGGCTAAAAGATTATTTTAAGCAGGCAGGTGGAAGCTATGTATAACTTCTCAGGAAAAAAGAAAGATAATGGCAAATTGGCTGTATGGAAGAGGACGTATCAGGCAGTAATCCAGTTCCCTTTTCCAAAACTAGAAGTGAGATGTAAGAATTTTTTTTAAAGTTATTCATGAAAATGTATTGGGAAGAGCAGCTCTACAGTTTGTATCGGTGGCAAACGAGTTGCAGGAAAAGTGTTCCCTCAGACTATGCATATACCAAGTTTAAATTAAAAGGAAATGGTTTTAATAAAGGAAGTGCTGACATAATCTTAACATGGACAACCTGCAAACTGAGACACTAGAGAAAACTGAGGCACTAGAGAAAGACAGATGGAAGCTGAAGAGGTCTTCTTTTTGTTAGTGCATTTAACTCCTTTAGATATGCAACAGATGCCTGCCAACAATGCAAGACTCCTCTGTTGGCTTATGTCTCACTCATCACTAAAGAAAATCCAAATCCAGGGTAAGAAAAAACAAG
This sequence comes from Mauremys mutica, assembly GCF_020497125.1. Lineage (NCBI taxonomy): Eukaryota > Metazoa > Chordata > Testudines > Geoemydidae > Mauremys > Mauremys mutica. Next base: position 55,502,119 of record NC_059079.1, read on the forward strand.
GTGTGACAGTAATAGAAATAACAGAATGCAATTTTCAAATTTGGGTACCTAAATTAGGGCACACACAATTTAGTATTTGAGCACCAGGTTAGAAAATTGGGCTCAGACTATCATGACAGTCATCTTTACATAAATCCCTTCCTTTTTTTAAAATTAATACATTTCATCTTTACAATCTAATGTCAACTAAAAACAGCCCCAACAATCCCCAGAACACCTTTGGAGGAGAGAGTTAGACTGGTGGTCATGTTATTTGGGGGACGGGGGGGAGGAAATTGATGAGTGAGGGAAGTTTCCCATTCTTCTTTTTCAAACAGTGATCCACCACAGAACATAAGCAGCTGGGGAATGTTATCTAGTAGTTGAAGTGCAGGACTGGGAATCCAGGCTCCTAGATTCTGTTCCTGGCACTACTACTGACTTGCTTTCCATACTTAGACAAGTCACTTAAACTGCCCCGTGACTCAGGTACCCCAATTGTAAAAAATGTGGATAAAATACAGTTGGCTGCCTCATAGGAATGTCATGAGGCTCCACATTTGTAAGATCTTTAAGATTCTTATATGAAAACACAAAAAGAAAATATGGTAGAGCTCCCAGAATCATCTCCCATATATATCTTTACAACAGAGTTTCTGCTTGAAGAGGATTACAGAATAGAGAACTGCCCTTACAAGTGTATCTGCTGCAGACTATTTAACATCTAGTTCAATACGGTTGACAAGTGTATGAATTCAAGACCAAGTGGAATTTTGCAACAGGAAATCAGGTCTGTTGCATGGAAATGCAGGGCTATTTTGCTGACTCTTTCTGGTAGCCAAACTAGGTGGGTCTCCGAAAAATAAAAGACAGTGTATGGTAAAAGCATAGGGCAAGGCAGGAAAGTCTTGCAGGGTGAACAAAATAAAAATAACCAGCTCAGAAGGAAGCTCAGGCTACCATTATTGTTTGCTGATAAGAATAAAGAATAAAAGCTCCGAAAACAGAGGGGAGAGGAAGAGTTTGGGACATTATCCCAGTACTCGGGATCGGCTTATGAATGGGTATAGAGAGGGAGAAGTGGGACACCAACCTTCCCCCCAACAGAGGGAGCAAGGAGAGGCAGCAGAGCCAGAAGGGAAGAGGCAGGGCCAGAGTCTCTCTGCTTCTGGCCACACTGCTCTCCCCCAAGCCTCCGAAGCAGCTGCAGCTCTTGAGCTGGCAGGCTGTGGCCGCGCCACCCGGTCTGGCCCACCAGAGCAGGCTGCAGCCGTGCTGCCCAGCCTGCCGGATCACCTCCAGCCAGGCCAGAGACATCCTCCCCTGGCCCTCCCTAGATAAGGTGGGATGGGATGGGATGGGGAGAGTTTGGGGGTCCCGGGCTACGGGTGGGATCATGTGGGGGGTGGTCACAGGGGTTACTCCCCTGACCACCAGTTTCTTCCCCTCAAAAAAATTTCCCCACCAGTTGCTGTCCTGGCCCATCAGGGTAAGCAGCTGGCGCGCTGGGACATTTTGTTTACTTAGGTTTACCTCCGTGCCTGCGGACGCTCGAGGTAAACAAACCATCTCGGCCCACCAGCAGCTTATCCTGATGGCCCGGGAGCCAAAGTTTGCTGACCCCTGAATTACAGGGTCCGCTTATGAACGGGTCATCAAAATTTTCCCATTTTTACTTACCCATCTTGGGGAGGGGGGGGGGGTTGGGCTTATAAACAAACCGGCTTATGATCAAGTCACCCTTCCCTTAGCAATTCAGAACTAGAAAATGACAAACTGATATTATAACTCCAAATTCCTCTGATAGATATATTTGGTGCTATGGGAACATCTGCTTTAATCCAAACTTTCTCTGACATGTGAGAGCAGGGCAAAAAACAAAAAAAAGGTAAGATATCTCCTGTGAAAAATAGCATGCAACTATGAGTATAATAAGATGGGCTCAGATTCTCTCCACAACTTGATCTGGTCTTAGATTTCAATGAACTTCTATTCAATAAAAGCCATTCCCAATTTTAAAGAAATATTCCCAGATTATAAAAGGTAGCATTCCTTATACAGTACATGTTACAAAGACTGCAGACACTACACTCTTTACAACGAAGAAAATAAAAATAATAAAGCTACCTACAAACACCAGGAATGAGGCTTCCAAAGCACTAGATCAAAGAGACAGAGTGAGGCCCTTGGTCCACTACTGTAGTTGGAAAGAAGCACCGAATCCCCTTTTTTAGCCTCACCTCACATGTTTGGAGCCACAAGTGGAGGGGTCTGAGGACATTCCAAAAGGTGCTGCTTCTGGAGGTTTCACCCTTTCAGCTGCAGCAACAGCACAACATGCAGAGGCCCACTTGAAGAAGATAGCAGTATTAAATTAAAATATTAAAGATAGTAGATCATAGTGAAATATTATACTTGCAAACCACAGTGTGGTAACTGCTGGTAAATGCTGAGATTTTAATGGTGACCACTGCAGTTCTCTCTCAGCCATTCCTCCATTTTCTTATGTGTTATGACATCTTCTGAGAGGAAAACAAAATAACTTGCATTGTATACTTTGTCAGAGTGGCTACTACAACTTTCATTTTGGGAATTAAAAGAATACCCACTAGTCTGAAAAATCCCAATTAAACAGTTTTTCATTTGAATTTGCCAATTCATCGAAATCGAAACAGTCTCCACAAAGATTGTTGAATTTTCATGAAGCTCCTCCAGAAAACAGATGGGTTTTGAAACCTGTCTGGTTTCCAGCCAACTTGCCTGCGGAGGAGCCCAAGCTTCCAGGATCCATGGCAGTCCATCTGGCAGGCTGCCCTGGGACTGGGGACCCCTAGGGCTTTCAGACCCCCAGCCTGTCCCGAATCCAGGGCTCTAACTCCTTTTGCGGAGAATTTCAAAAAATTTGGTATTTGTCCTCATCATAAACCAAATTTCTAAACAGCAAAATCCTCTGTGAAATGGAATATCTTTATTTGCCCAGCTCCAGTTATGAAGCATCCATTTCCAGTGGCAACTTCCTTCAGAGAGGAATGAAATGGCATATATCTTTTGGGTTCAAAAGAAAAACCCTATCTTTTGCTGTCTTTTCCCCCCTCTTGTAATACCTTTTAATCACAGTAGAACCTCAATTTGATGCCTGGGAAGAACAAGTCAACATCCCTTCACTTTTCAAAGCATTGGAAATCACTTTTAAGTGTGTTGAAGGACAAGACAAAAGCAATGCCATGCACAATACTGCAATTAATGCACAGTATCTACTGTCATATAGAGATATTCAATTTCATGCACTTTGCAATTTTATCAACTACTTAATCTCCAACCAGTTCTCAAAACAGGGGTTTACTGTTTTCCCTTTCTGACTGCTGATTCAGACAGATCAGACATAAATAGCCTCTCTTAACTGAAGGGGAATTCTCTTCCTCAGAATCAAAAAACTCACCTTTTTAAGGGTAGGGGAAAAAAAAGACTATAAAACTAGTAGTTTTATAATTTCTTGAGTATGTGTTCTTTCAATTAGAGATGCTCCTTCTGCACTTTGAGGAAGCCATTAGCAACTCTGTCCCAGACAGTGCTTTATCCCTGTGGTCATTAACTCTAATGTAATCAGGCTCCACCCCCTATGGTGCAATTGTATCATACCTATTCTACAGGTTCTCAGGTCCTCCATGCCAAGGTATTAGGGAAAAGGTAGAGATGCAAGCCAACAAGTGGTCTTAACACACCCCTCAAAAGTATGTAAAGTTTTGAAAGTAAGAGCTACAATAGGAGTGTTTTTAGTTACCTTAGATCAAGTTAAAGGGGGCTTTTAAATAAGGGAATCTACAGTGAGGTTGTCATTCTTTATGGTCTGTAGAGAAACCTTGTACTTTCATCTGAAATTACCACCATTTCTTTTCCAATGATAGCCAGCAAGCATTGCGTAACTTGAGGAGGAACTTGTATATTTATAACACCCTTCTCAAAGGCATCACCTCTCTTCACCCCAGAGTAATTTAACAGACTTTAATCCCTTCTGCTTAAATTTTCATGATGAAAATTACTCTCAAATGTAAGTCTGTCCCACAGGAAGGTGGGGCAGGGGGGAAAGAGATTAGAATTGACAAAGTTCAGCAGCATATTTTATATAAACCCACTCCTCTTACTGTGAAATAGCTAGCAGTTACAGACAAAGAAGGTGTTTCTGCAGCTATGGACTAGCTACTGTACCTACATTCAGCTGCACAACTACATGCTTAGTTTGTACTTGGAGCTATCACTAACAAATTTCTTCAACAAGTTAAGACATGCACCACCCCTCAGGGAAAGTCATACAGCAAGCTAATTACGTATGGGAGTGTTTATTTCAGATCCACAATCAAGTATCCCCACTTTCCATTTCTATGTCCATGATTCATCTGTCAGCAACAGAGGCTCGTTTTCTTAATGTTTCTTCCAGCAAGCCTGGTGTGGTTTCCCCAATGCCTTGAGACATTTGCTGTGATGGGAACTGAGGAAACTACAGTATCCGGATGTTGAACATAGAGGGATGCCTGGGCAGAACAGCTGTGTGTTTGCAAGAAAGACAAAAGCAGTGGGGGAGCCAGCATTGTTGTGAATTTGAAAGACACTGGCTATTTAGTCAGACACTGTTACTTTCTAGTACACAGTGCTAACGACACAGATTAACAACCCAAAACTATTCATTTTGCTGAATAACCTCCCTCCTCACAAACCCTTTATTGATATATCAACACTCAAAACTATGCTCATTCATGGGATAACCCCATTCAAAACCTTTTTCCACTGCCTTGTATTATCTTCCAGTTAATATAGAGACTTTACACACAAAAAAATAGATATAGCTCACCAAAAGAAACAGGAAGGCTCAATTACTTATATCTGCCAGAGTGGCTTAATGTTGTGCAAGGAACCTCATAGAATACGTATACTGAATCTTAGGGTAGGGGGAGTATTGGTCTGTTACAAAGGGTGGGTGTGGGGGTGTTTGTTTTTAAAAAATCAATCCCATTTGACAACCAGTAGAGCATGATGTGATCTTTAAGATCAAAATTAAAAGCATAAATGAATATTATACCAATATTAGAATATTTTATGAAGTAGAGGGTAACTTGGTTAGCAAGAAAACATTGTAAGAGGCCACTGAGCTAAACTACTTCAAGTCCACCTTGAAGTCAGTGCTGATTTGCTCTTTGGTACGTACAAGAGAGCTCTGCAAGGACTGTAAACAAACTTTAAGCCTCTAACAGCAATTCCTATTCCATAAACAGATATTGTTGCAGCTGCATCACAGCTGTTCCAAATATTTTCAGATTCCATTGTTGGGTGCTAAGAATTAGTACTGAAACATGATTTGTCACCAGAATCTATAAACCGTAATTGGTGCAAAGATTCTTTACATGCAAATACTCCCCGAGTCCCACCTCTGTCTAGAGCATATAGCCTTTACTATTCTAGATTTTACTATTCATCTGGCACAGAACTGAAGTATGTGAATTCAACAGCTTTGATTCACACTGTCTTCAGATACTCTTTCCCAACATTATCTACATATTTTTAAAGTGACTGGCAGCCAGGCTTTGTAAATACATTTGGAGACCTCAGATTATATCAGCGCTCCCAAACACAAAGTAGTATCCAAGAATCAGTAAGCTATTTCCTGGAACGTCGTGATCTCCTAGAAAAAGTGGAACTCAGTTAATAAATAGGCAGAAGCAGCTTTGAAAAATGAGATTGTAATGAATTTAGGACCTATGGCAGCAATCACCAAGTTGATATGGATTTATCCTTACAAAACCCCTGTAAACCAATCAAATATCTCCATTTTACAGAGGTGAACTGAAGTACAGCAAAATTAAGTGATAGCCCAAAGTCACACAGAAGCCTGTGGCAGGGCCAAGAATTTAACCTAGATCTCCTGAAGCCCAGTCCAATCCCTTAACCACAAGACCACGACCATAATTCCTCATATTCCTTGACTGATAGGAAACATAGCTGAAGCTCTCCAGGATGTAGCAATATACTGACAGTCACCATGGCTCAATGGAATGAAGACACACTGGGCTAACTAACCAAGCACTTATCCAGTAGTCCACTAGCACAGAGTCCCAAACAGAACGAAATTCAAAGCCAAGGAAAAGTGCATTTTTGAGCCACATATCCCAGTGTAGTCACTTCCAGAAAGTTTTTCCTAATCAGATACAATCTCAAATCCCAACTTCAATAACTACAAACATCTGAAATCACGAGCTGTTGCGTATTCCTACCTTTCTAAAAATATTAACAGACAAGATCATCTAATGTTATTTACAACACAGTAGGTGCTTCAGGTCTGCACTTCTCCAGGTCATTCTATTCTTTACCAGGGCACTTGCTATCATTTGGAACATCAATCTCCTACAACAACCTCTAGCTTCTAGCAATTTGACAAAGCTATTGTTCTTCATCCAGTGGCCATGGCTTTCAGAAGTCACAAAAAAACAAACTATAGTGTCCTACTCTCATTTAGATTTAGAGCAGTCACTGAAAATAAAAAGAAAGCATTAAGTACAAGTAAGAGTTACAATTAAAAAAAAAAACCTTTTTAAAAGAATTAAATCTTTGCCCTCTTTCCAGGAAGTCAAAGTGAATCTCCTGAAAAACTCTATCCCTGCATAAGTAACTTGTAAAGATACCGGTATGCTATTCCCTGTGTGACTGTTGTGTTGCATCCTCTGTTGTGGTTTGTACAAGGGACCCATCTCCCAAAAGAAATGCACACTCAGAATGGGAATCAAGCATGTGATAAAAAAGCATGTGATCTTCGGGTGTGAGAAAGTGGCAGTGTGTATGTACAAATGTACGTATGTATAATCAGTCTGCTTAGAAAGCAGAAGAGCACTGACTCGTGTAATGCCTGTAATTTAATCAGTTAACTCATGCCTGCAGAACACTGATGGAGGGGAAGAGATAGGGAGCTGAACAGCAATCCCACAGTCCTAAGCTTTCCTTTCCAGCTTAGCCAGAACTGCTGCTAAGAGAAGAGGCGTTGAAAAAACAAAAAGGCGGGGAAGAGATAATTAGACTTCAGTAATTAGATACTATGGACTTTTATCTCAGAAGTCAGTTATTTTGACTTCTAAAGCCATTTTGATTTATTTAGAGTTATTTTAAAATGCACCTATCTGAAGTTTTGGGCAGCTTTATGTATCAGCCCTTTGACTGAGCACTGACTCAGAGCTTCAGGCAGATCACCATGGATTTCTGTTTCTTCTCTGTCCCCAGTGGTAATTTATCAAGGTGGGAAGATGTCGACTGGGGTATCACAGGGACTGGTGTTCAATACAATCTTATTAAGTATCTTCATTAGTGATTCAGGAGAGGGACTGACTAAACAGAGTGTTTACAAAATTCACAGAAGATATTATGTTGGGAAGAGTTACAAATACCATTGAAAACAAAGAGATAATACAAAGGGAACTTGAAATATTAGAAGTATGGTCAAAATGGAGGCCAACAGATATTCAGGGGAAGGCAGACCTCTGGAAAGCATTACAGGTAAAAAAAAAAATACATAAAGTAATAATGGACAGAATACAATGGAGTTGCAGCTGCAGAATTAAGACAATGTAGTTTTGCACTTAAAACAAGGATTCAATATCCTTGTTACATTATTTTTCATATGTATCCTCCCCAAAATTATATCAATTTTTCTGAGTACAGAATGAATTTTCTGCGAATGTACAAGTAAATGTTAGTTAATTAAAGACATAAAACTAGTTTAAAATGGGATCTTTAAAAATAACTTCTTCCAAAGTAGCTTATACACAAGATTTCAGTGAGTAACTATAAGGGAAGTTTTAAAAGTCTGCATTATTTTGATCACTGACTAGGCACAAGTGACCCCAGGTGCTAAATTTTTTAAAGGATCAATGGTAATTTTTATTCTTCATAACTAAAAATTTCTCCCTCCGCACAGGCTGAACAAAGTTCTGCTACGGCAAATCCCATGGAGAGCTGCCCTCTTTCAAAATGGCTCCCACCTCCCATATTCTCAACATGACTGAGACCACAAACTTGGGTCAGTAGCCAGTTTGATGGGCATGCTGAGAAAGTCATGACCACTACCTTCCCTATGAGCAGCGTGGCTTCACTCAGTGGAAATAATGGGAATCAGAGAGCTTAACAGAGGACCCCAGACCATTGAGAATGGTGGGATGGGTGGACATTTTGAAAGAGGGCAATTATTGGAAAATGTTTTATTCACCAGCCTCCGCTGACAGAATAACTTTTTTTTTTATCTTACATATTTTCAGAAGCTACTGATTGCACCACATCTACTCAGAGGGGAAAGACAGAGAAACTTGGGCATGTGTGTGCAGAGGAATGTGAAGGACAGGAGACAGGAGGAAACTGTGGTGCAAAAGCAAGAAAAAGTGGATAGGTGATGTGATGGTTATTGGGGTACCCAGGATTGCAAATCACTGTGTTATCCACCCACAGCACCTCCAAGATGAAGGAGACTTGTTTGTGCTTAACTGGGTCAGGGAGCTGATACCACCAGCCTGTTAAGCTACCCAAGCACTCTCCGATGGGCTATGTCATCCCTTTCCTTGCCTTACAGGTTAACAGGTGTACCCAAGCCCCTTTAAAACATTCCTTTGTAGTGTCCAGCCCCTTATCCACTGAACTCTCATAGAAATACTAGGTCTGCTCTCCCCAAGGGAGCTGTGTAAACAACAGCTTGTATGATTCATCTCAGGATCACCACCTTGCTTAATATCACTAAGATATATTTATAGTGAAAACAACAGGTATACTACCAAAGATTCAAGAGACAGTGAATAAGAACAATGGAAACAAAAGATTACATATAAAACAAAATCATAACACGCTTTCTAGAAACTAAACTTAACAGGCATAACCTCCTCTCTAAAAAAGTCCTCTCTCACCCAAAGTCCTCTGCAGCGTTTCCAACCAAGGCTAGTTGTGATCCTGTTTTCATGAATGTACGCACACTGCCTGTTTACTTCCTAGGTGCAGGAGGATGGGGTGTCTTCTTTTTTGCCCAAATATAGGTCAGCAAACTTTTGAAGTGTATCTCAAGATAAGCTTCTCTTCCCTTGCTCTGTTTCTATATCTGTTGGTTCCTTTCTGAAATTATTACAGTCCAACTGCATTCAGCTCAGATGGGTGATGGAAGACCCACTGTGAACAAGACAATACTTAATTTACATTTCAACAGAGAGACAGGTGAACAAACATCTCTTGTCTGACAGAAAAGCTGTATTCTGCAGTGCTGTAGCAGTGTCGGTCCCAGGATATTAGAGAAACAAGTGGGTGAGGGTACTATCTTTTATTTGACCAACTTCTACTGGCGAAAGAGACAAGCTTTCAAAATTGAAAAGAGCTTTAAAAGCGGTTTGTCAACTATGCCTTGATACAAACTTTAAAACATTTTCGGTATACATGCATAACTCCTTATATCTATTTCACAACAAGATTAATGGCCAGTGTGACCTAGGCTTCCATTTAAGACCTCACATGATATTCTTTGGTGAACCAGAATATACACGCAAGAATCAGGACTTTCTTGTAACCCCGTTGCCAGCTGTCATTAAGGGGTTTTTGGGTCTCAAGGTGCAAATAGCAGAAGCTAGCTGGAGGACAGGACAGCTTAGCTGGACTCTGTGTTCTGGCTGCTTTGCGATACTCCAAATCCAAGAGCTAAAACCCCAGAAAATTTAGACATGGTAGTGTGGAAATGCATGGTCAGGGTACCCAGACAACCTTAACTCTACCCTGTAAGTGACACCATGGGAAAAAAAAAATCAACCAAATCAAAAAGAAAGACCATGTCTTCAAAAATCAGTTTAAGGAACCATAAACACCAAATGTGTTTATGGCCCCAGATCATGAGACCCTCAATGGGACCATAAACACTAAAATACCATAATCAGAATCTTATAGTCAATCTAAGGTACTTAATATGGCCCCTATTACCATAGTATCTGAGCACCGCACTCTTTAATGCATTGCTCTCCACAACACCCCTGTGAGGTAGGGAAGTGCTATTATCCCATTTTACAGATGGAGAACTGAGGAAGCACAGAGAAATTAAGTGACTTACCCAAGGTCACAAAGTCTGTAGCAGAGCAGGGAATTGAACCAGGGTCTCTTGAGCCCCAGGCTAGTGCCTTAACCTCTGAACCATCCTTCCTCTCATAGTTATTACATGTTGTCACTACAGGACAGCGTTATAATTGCTTAGGTGTCCTAACTGTACCTAACATGTTTGGAATTATTTTAAGTATAACCTCCATGCTGAATTTCCTGGGTTTGTAACATTTCATTTTGGGATACTTACATCCCTGTTATATTTTACCCTAATTTACTGATATACAGCCTCAACTTTAACTCCATTGTAGCAGTTTGTCTAGAAATTAGGCATACACTTTCAGTAAGATATTGCAGTAGAAATAGTAAGAACGCAGGTGACAAAAGACAGATCTTCCCCATCTTGCTCCTGTCATCTACAAACTGTAAGGCTCAACGCAGTGCTACTTTAGCCCTCCTCCTCAGCCTTCTGGTTCCTGAAATTTGGGGGGAGGGAGCTTTCCTATTTGGGTCAGCCTTCTCAATGAGGGGCACAACTACCCAACGCTGCTACTGCTCAAACCATTCACAAGAAGCAGCTGAGTGGTTCTGAACATATTCCTGCGCTGACCACAAAACTCTGAGTACAGCAGTGATACTGACAATACCAGTTTCCATTGCCACAGCTTGGGAAAGCTGTAAACATCAAAGGTTTTGCTTTTCTGCACAACCAAGGAGACAGCACTACATCAGTTTACTCTGGTTTTTAGGGTTTCTTCACAACCAGAAGGGCTAGAATTTTTGTTTTAAATGAAAACTAATATTCAGCTGAAAATGATGGCATTTGCCCAGGAAAACAACGTACTTGCCCTGTGAGTGGATTTTTCAAGCCTTGCCTATTACCATGCAGTGAAGTGAAAACTAGAGAGCAAGAGCTGTAGGACTATGGGGTACTTGCTGGCTTCCTGCACATCATTCACAGATGTCATGGTGCTGGCTCCTCATGGTTTTCAATCGCTTTATTTACATCTAGACCCTCCACTGCACACACATATCTGTAAAAGCAACTGGAGGCCAGTAGAACAGCAGCTGAAGATAGTAGATCCACTTTCAGGTACAGGGGTCACCAGTGGAATTTAAAGTGCCATGAAATGCCAATAGGACAAGAGCCCTCCAGGAGAAGAACATCCTAGAGAGAGGAGAACTAGGCAACAAAAGTGTGTGAACAGAAAGGGGAGCGGGATAACATGACAACCAAGGGTATGGCTACACTTGAGAGTTGCAGCGCTGGGAGTTACAGCGCTGGTCATACAGCTGTGTAGGGAAAGCGCTGGTGTGTGGCCACACTCACAGCTACCAGCGCTGCAGTGTGGCCACATTTGCAGCGTTGTTGGGAGTAATGCATTATGGGCAGCTATCCCAGCGTTCAAGTGGCAGCAACGTGCTTTTCAAAAGAGGGGGGTGGGGTGCAGTGTGACAGGGACTGGGGGAGAGAGAGTGGATTTTTGGAGCCGACACGGTGTATCAGCTCCCTGTCTTGCAAAATCAGAAAATATTCCCGACCCGTTACTCTTAATTGCAAACAGCCTGCAGACCAGATACGCAGCTGCTCCAACTGACTCCCTTTCTCTCCCTTCCCCCCCGCCCCTTTCTCTCGTCAAGCAAACACTCTTCCCGTGCCTGCCTTATTCGCAGCAAGGTAGTGGGTTTATCTCATTTGATTGTTCAGTCAGTTACAGATTGATCACGGCAAACAGGAGCTGTGTTTGTTTTTTAGATAAGCAGCTCCCGGAGCCCCGAATTCATAACAAAACAAAGGAGGCAGCATAACAAAACAAAGGGAGTAATTTAGTTAAAAGCATTCTAGGATATATCCTTATACCCTGGAGGCCAATAATAGCACTGGTGTGTGGCCACACTTTAGCACCAGCGCTGCAATGCTTATACCCCAAGCAGACTCAGGTGTACGGCCAGCGCTGCAGCCAGGGAGTTGCAGCTCTGGATGTGCCCTGCAGGTGTGGACAGTTACTAATTGCAGCGCTGGAAAGCCTCCACCAGCACTGCAAATCTCAAGTGTAGCCATACCCCAAGAGACGTGCAAGAAGTAGAGAAAGGAACCGGGACACCAGTGGCAGGTGCAAGTACGGAGACTAGAAGCAAAAAAGCATCTGCAAGGGAGCAGAAAGAGAGAGCAGAACAGGTGGGAGCGGGGAAAACAAAGGGAAAAGATGAAGAGTGTGATTACATTTTGTTTTAAAGGAGCAAAGCATTTATCACATTAAGGTCAGTTAAATTCCTAAATATTTCCCTATTACTTTTCCATTAAGCAATTGCTAAGAGAGGTTGCTGGATTACAAATTGGATAGTTATTCAGTAGTTAGGAATGGAGGAACCTATGAAATGCTCTATTATAATCAGCACAATAAAAGAGTTTGAGAATTTCTGAAATAAAGCACACACAGCAGCTGGAAGCCATTATCTGACATGACATAGAAGATAAAGTTGGTAATTGAACTGAATTGTACTCAGTAATTCTCACAGCCAGAAGGGAGTATAGGATAAGGTAGTAGTGAGATATGGTAGGATTCCCAGGCATAAAACGAAACTCAAACCTGTCAGGAAGTGGGGTACAATACTATTATGCTTAACCACAAGCAAACCAAACATCCCCAGGAACTGGTTTCATAGTGCACCTGACTCCTGGGAGTTACTGGGGCAAATACTCTACTCCCCAAGACCCGCACAATATTTTTTTTTAAAGGCAGTGAAGGCCAACATATTTCCAAAAAACAAACAAACAAAACCCATACCTTCAAAGTGGCCACAGAATTCCCTGAGGAAAACACAATTTTTTTTTGTTTAGTGATGCAATCTTACTTATACTTCAATTACAAACATAGTTTAAGTACGATTTTTTCCGTTCCACAATCACGACATGAAAGATCTTTCCATTGCAACAAGTTAAATCTTCAGGTATTTAATTTATATTTCACTACTACCATCACATGCAAGTAAGGCAAAAGAAAGCAGCAGAATGACACAGTCTAACATAGAAAGTCCAACAAGTATTTCATCCTTCTTGATCGTTTAAGAAAACCAGTTGCATCAAGACACAAAGAAAGGCACCTTTTGTTTAATCTGAATTACGAGACTGCACTGACAACAAATAGGTACCAATTGGAAAAAAAAAATCTACCCTGAAGTTTCTGCAAACAAGGGGGAAAACATTTATTCTGTGTGTTGTTCAGGACATTTTGGTCTTCTACATAAAAATAAAATGACGTTACAGTCTTCAGTGCAGGAACCAACTCTTCATATGTTTGTACAGCACTTAAGACAATAGGGCTATGGTGGTGATTAGGGCCTCTAGATGCCATTGTAACATAGATATGAAATCAACTTAGTGTAGTGAGCCTGTGCCAAGCTCAACTTTACAGAGATCTCTCACTTAATCTTGAAATTAAAAAAAAAACCTCAGAGAGAAACCAGCAGCGAGTTCAGGCCACCCACAAGTAAGCCAAGAACTAAACATCACATATGAGACAACCACTGTCTATTTAAAGGCAAACATGCCAAGGAAGAGCAACCACTCTCTAAACAGCAGGTTTATGATCTGCATGTTTCAAACCATTACCAAGAAGCTTTCTAAAAAACTGTTCAGGTCATAGCTAATCTGTCCATTAGTTACAAAGAAGATTTAACAACAAGGGATGAGCCAAATCTTTGTCCTTGTCTGTATCATATTAGATTCTTATCCCTGCTCCATTGTTAGTCAGCTGCCACACCTTAATTCATTTAACAATTTTGCACTTGTACTGCACCTTCTATCCACAGATCTAAAAACCCTTCAAAAGCCATTAAGCCTTACAACACCACTGTGAAATTAGTTTCTCCACCTGTAATATGGGGATCAATACAAAGGCAGAGAAGTTAAGTGACTTGTCCATGGTCACACTGGAAGCCTGTAGCACAGCCAGCACTATCAAAAACAGAAGTCTGCTGACTCAGAAATCCTGTGCCATCCTTCCTCCTCAATATGTCATCTACATAAGAAGTGTGAAGAACACTACTTGAAGTTCCCCAAGAAAAGTTTCTAGAAACACTCATCTATAAAATAAATCCCCTTCTCATTCAAAAGAAGGTATCCAGAATGCTACACCTAGAATTTAGGCTGATGCCCTGCATACTGGCTCACCTGCAGAATATTCATTAGTAGCTAATGTTTGGAAACTATTTCCAAAAGGATAAATAGTGAACTCATCCACTGTCAGTGCTGAATATGGCTGCATGTGTGTCAGAACTACAGGCATCATTTCTACTTAAAGCATTTATTTGATGCCTTTCACATGTGGTAACACAGAAAACAACAAGTGCTTGACCACACAGTTTCAAACCAAAAATGCTGATGGTCGTAGAGCAATAAAGAATCTTCTAAAAAGATATCCCACAAGCAGGATGAGATTTTAGGGAGTGATGTAGGGTGAAAAATCGGGACGGGGGTAGGAGGTAATTGGCACCTATATAAGAAAAAGCCCCAAATATCGGGACTATTCCTATAAAATCGGAACATCTGGTCACCCCAGAGTGATGAGGTGCAGGAGAATAAAGACAATAGGGATTCTTTTAATTAAAAAAAAAAAGGAAACTCAAAAGTTCTTCCATTTCTATAACCTTTTCTTTCCAGGTTTCAGAGTAGCAGCCGTGTTAGTATCCTGTTAGTATCGTGTTAGTATCCAGAGTAGCAGCCTGTATCCGCAAAAAGAACAGGAGTACTTGTGGCACCTTAGAGACTAACAAATTTATTTGAGCATAAGCTTTCATGGGCTACAGCCCACTTCATCTTCTTTCCAGATTCCTTTTTATTTTCAAACATGACCACTCCTCTCGCAGATTCCAAGTTTCCACAGTGGAAAATTCAGAGGAGTCTGTTCTATTTTACTTCACGAGTATTTAACTCAGTGCAGCACACAAGGGTGATAATGCATATTTAAAATAACATGACGCTATGGCAGATCCCAGGAAACACAGCAATTCAGTATCACAGCATTCTGGTGCAGTTCTCAAAGAAATCAGTGACATTTCTGTAAATAACAGTTCTCCAATCTCACAATATAAAAAAAGCTCAATTTAGCAGCTTTCATGTCAACTCCACTGCTGACTTTACCAATTTATGAACTCTGCTAAAGAGATCAATAAGACTACAACAAGAAAAAAAATCAGACACTCAAAGACAGGCATTTTCAAGGTTCCTTCACACACCCACACACACTTTACTGATTCTAGCCTTCAAAGTTATCATTTATATTGATCAAAGGGAAGAATGGGTTTGGTTTTGTTTTTCAAATGAAGCTGCCTCTCATATTTGATGGAAGAAATGTACACAATCAGTACTTCGTGTAAGCATCATAGCTCAAACAAGATTTCACCCACTGGGGGAAGCAGCTGGTTATCATGACATGAAATCATTGCAGCTCATGGGGGAAACTACACTGAAGCTACATTAGAATCCTAGTCAGCTGTCAACTGGAGCAGAAATTGTTTCTGCTAATTTTGCTACAGCTTGCTGAATTCTCCTCACTCTTGTGTTAACCACCCACCCTGCCATTATTACCACCTCTACCTAATTAAAAAAGCATTGTAAGCAGTTTCATTTTAAGCTCTTCTTTTCCATTGCTTTAGTCACTCCCCTGTTAAAATACACTCCACCCTAAACCTCATACATAAGAGGGCTGAGCATGCAAGTATTTCTTCCTTAACAATTAAAAATAAATGTTTACCCCTCCTTACAGTAGTCATCTCTGTCCCCTTTCCCCTCCCCACCTTTGAATTTATTGGATACATTTTAGCACATGGAGAAAACTGTGTAGAAGATGAAAAATTCTTCATAAAAATATACCATACAGAAGAAGAATGGCACAACTTCTGGTGTGATTTTGGGCAAGTCCCTTATGGCAGGTCTACACCAGACATGTTGCCCTGGGTAACTGAACGTATCTAGTTTCATTACAGATCCTAAATGCAGATGCACGTCAACAAGTTCAAACCTTGCTTAAAATCAGTTTAGCTTAATCTGTAAACTATTTTAGCTCATTTTTCTAATGTAGACCAGCACTTAGTCTACTGCATGCCACAGCTGAGGTAACCATAAAATAACATTTCCTTTATTTACAGGAAAGTTGCTAGACTAAATCCGTGAGCCATACAATACTGTGGTGACGAGCACTATTGAAAAACTTGCAAATAAAACAAAATTTGTATACAGATAGTTGGCAGCAGCCAGGACCCCAGGCGGGCAGGACTGGCAGCCGGGACCCTGGGTGGAGTTTAATCGTTAACAGAAACCGATAAGCATCAAGTTTATCAGTTAACCGGTTAAACTTTTACATCCCTAGTTCTGGACAAACAGGAGTATACTGTGCAATAATACTAGTCCATAAACTGATTCGCGGTTTGCAAGAGGTGCTGGAGGGGGAGAGGGAAGAGAGGGGATGTGGCATGCTCGGGGGAAGGGGCAGAAAGAGGCAGGGTGGGGCCTTGGGGGAAGAGGTTGAGTGTGGGTGAAAAGAAGGAAGGCGGGGCCTGGGACTGAGCAGGGCCTGAGCTCCCCCAGGGAAAATTAGAAGCCGGCGCCTGTGTCCACAAGTACAGTAGTTCAGTTTAACATGCCAACCCTTACACTTTCAGAACTGTTTTTAAACGAATGGTAGGAGATTGAAACCTTGATACTCAGCTTAAGCATGTCTATGTAAAATTATGTTTATGGATTAGTTTTATTAAGTTCCATGGAACTAATCACGTGATAACGTTTGCAGCATGGACAGCGCGTGACTCCCGCATTTGGGGAGGCTGGGCATGAGCACTGGAAGCTCCCTAGAAGTAAGGGGCCCAACAGCGCCCAGATTATGGCTCCACCTCCTGCTCCGCACTGAGGCCTGGTCTACACTGGGGGGGGGGGGGGTTCGATCTAAGGTACGCAACTTCAGCTACGCGAATAGCGTAGCTGAAGCCGAAGTACCTTAGTTCGAATTACTTACCCGTCCTCACGGCGCGGGATTGACGTCCGCGGCTCCCCCGTCGACTCCGCCACCGCCGTTCGCGGTGGTGGAGTTCCGGAGTCAACGGGAGCGCATTCGGAGTTCGATATATCGCGTCTAGAGACGCGATATATTGAACTCCGAGAAATCGATTGCTACCCGCCGATATGGCGGGTAGTGAAGACGTACCCTGAGACGTGCCCTTGCTCAGCCTCCTCCCCTGAGGCCCCACCCATGCTCAACCTCCACTCCGCCCTAGGCCTGTCCCCCTGCCCTGAGGCACCACCTGCCTGCCACTCGCGCCTCTCCACCCCAACTGGCAGGCGGCGAGGGGGAAGCTTCGGAGGAAGAGGCAGAGTCAGGGCCGTACCCTGGGGGAGAAGGGGCAGAGTGAGGGCAGGGCCACTGGGGAAGACGATGAGTGGGACCTCGAGGCAGAGCATGGGCACGGCTACGGCCCGGATACCCTTTTTGGGCAGTGGTGCTCCAAAGAGTGTGGGAAGTGCACCGCATCCTGTTTAGAGAGGCTTAGCCTCCCCAGGCCTCTTATACCCACCACTCGTGATTTGCAGGACTGGGGCCTGAGAATGTACACACTATTTAATTTTACAGATATTAGACTGGCAGGCGCTACAACACTCAAAAGTTAAGAATGTTCTGCTTTTGTGCCTTTCTGTGCTGCAATTTAAGAGTTGAAATCCGCCACAGATTTGAAATTCCTGTCTTGTCAGTTTGTACTGAAACTACCATTGTATTTAGACAGTTTGAGACTAAATCACATTAACTGCAATTTGCAGATTCCTGGAGAAACCAGCAACTCCAAGCTTTAAGAAACTTATATTTATGGGGAGCTTGCAAGGGACACAAAACTACCCCTTTACCTACTACATAAACCAATATTTGTACAATAAACTACTAAATCTGAACATCAAATGACAGCTAATATTAAAAACTACAAACGTGACTGCTTTTAAGTGCCAGGTCTAATGATAAATCCCAACAGCAATTCATACTGAGCACCACAAATAGCAGCTATTTTGTGCAGCAAAATGCCATGCAATCCCAACTCTCTCCATCCCCTAAAATAAATGTTCAGCCACGCATAGTATTCCCAAATGCCTCCTGTAGTGTGGCACCAGTGTCCCAAGAAAGAAACAGGAGAAAGGAATTAGAGAAAACATAAGAATTTAAAGGTTGTGTGGGAGGTGGAGGGAGATAAAGAGCTTTAAAGCAACTTTATATAACTGCACTGAACAACTGCTGGCCATTAAAAAGCTGATCTCTTAACTACTCATGTTGAAACCTGCAAAATGTAAATCAAGCCTTTGTGAGACTAACTAAAATAGAGTCCCCTCAGGGCTCCACAAATACCACAGTGAAGTCACTGAACTGCTCAGCAAGCCATTCCCAGACCTTGATTTAACAAAGTCTCCAAAGGATTTCCTGACAAATCACAGAGTTAGTCATTTCTCTCAGATGAGAGATTTCTTCCAGATTAAATAATATTTACTACTTTGACAAAACACCACCTACATTATATAGAAAGATTATAGGTCCAACTGATACCTACTAAAACAGGGAAATTAATGAGCTAAAACTGTCTGACAACACACCATGCTCACTTATTTGAGAGTAAATGTAACCCCATACTAAACAGTTAATATCCATTTTCAGTTTCATATCACTGCTTTACTTCATGACAAAACACATTTATTTAGCATATGGTTAAAAGAAATCACGTCCAGGCCAAGACCTTCTCTTTCAAGCTTCCAACTCAAGTGATTTATAGACAAGTTAACAGGGGTTGTTTATAACTGAAAATGACAGACCTTCAAGTATACTAGCACTAGCAGGCACAACTATTCCTAGATAAAATGCACCTGTATCTTTAAAGATGCAAGAACCATCTTATAAGGAAAAAGATAAAAGTCCTCACTGGGCTGCAAAAGAATGCCTAAAAATATTAATGCAATAGCCACATTGCAACTAAGATTTCATAGATCTAAGTGAGGAAATTCAAACTATAGTAACCACTTCTAAACCACCATCAAAAGCAGTAAGTAGCAGTTAGCAGTAGTATGATGTTTTGGTTGTGCTTCCCACAACCACCCTAAGTTTTGAACATTATAGCTTCTGCATGCAGAATTTCAGCTATTCTATTACATTAATGTAGTTCTGTGCCTTTAGTTTTCTTTGCGGTCATTTCATAAGAAAAAAAACTAATAGGCTGGTGTTTTAACTATGTTTTCAGTAAGGTAATTGGGTCAAATGGCAATTGGAATATCAAATGTTATTGTGTTCCAAAAAAAAAAATTAAATTAAAAATGATTGTCTCCGGTTCGTGTAGATAAAATGAGTTTAAATTAAGTTGTATAGTATATGCCTAAGGACAAGCTGCTGATCTGTATTTAAAAATCCTGTCTGCAGTGAATAAGTAGCAACTCCATCCTCAGGCTGAACATGAAAACTGGCTTCCTGCCTAGGTTTCCTTGTAAATGCCTTCAAATGGCAATCATGCCCCAAACTGTACTTCAAGGAGAGAGCATACGTAATCAGCCATGGTTACTCTCCTCAAAATAAAATACAGGGCACTGCTAGCTGAGTAGTCAGAAGGAAAATATAGTAACGTAGTGAGCCTGGTGCGAAAATAATCTATTTCTTCAAGTATGCACTGGTATTTACCAGGAAACTGAGACATGCAGTTATTTTTCAGTCTTGCATTGAACACATTGGGAAGCTAGGCACTACCTGTCTACACTACACATTTCAGCTGGGTTTGGAAATTGTGACATTAGCTCTAAACAGATTTACCTCTACGGACAATATAGTTAATACTCGGTTAACTGTGGCAACAAACAGTTTCACCCTTAGCATGGATAGAGACCCTAACCATGCCTCTGTAAAATGTATGGACAAGCCTCTTTCATCAAGCTCTCTGTGTAATAAAAGTCACACATAACACATCACCATACTGATAGTGCCACTCTTTGTGCATGTCACCTGGGCACTATTTCTTGCCGAGATACTATAGGATAGTTACCCAGACTGTCCTAGAATGCATTGGTGGGGATGCACGGATTCAACCGTATTGTGAAAAAAGCTTCTGCATGGACACAGTTCATCTGTGTTTTATGTAAATGAGCCAGGCAAGAGTGTCACAAGATGCTTATAAAAACCAGGCTGAACTTGTAATGTAGACAGGAACTCTACTGCTTTGAAGACCAACCAGTGTGCTGTGAATGCTGCCTCCGTATTAGCAGAAAGTTTGAAACGTTGGGATCAAAAGGTTCTATGACAGATGGAAAGAGTAGGAGTGCATGAACAAAGTGAAATGACAGTAGCAGCAAGCATCCTTGGGGAGGAGAGAAACAGGGATCAGTGTGGGAAAGTTAGTGGGAAGCTGGGTAACCGGAGCAGGTCCAGGAGAGGGAAAATTAAGGGAAAAAGAAGAAGAGGAGAGAAGACTGGGGGGAAATGAGAGCACAGGAAGAGAGACACACAGGGCTAGTCTACACCATGCAGCTTTTAGCGACAAGGCTGTATTGACACAGCCTTGTCGCTAAAAGTGAGCATGTGTAAACGCTCTTTGTTGGTATTTTGTCATCACTTTTGCCAATAAAATACTTCCAGCCCCGCGAGTGGCGTTAGCTTTGTCGGCAGGCAAGCGCTCCTGCCAAAAAAGCCTCATTCACACTGCCACTTGCATCAGCAAAACTTTTGTCTTTCTGGGGGTGGGGGTAGCAGGGGCTTTTTTAAGTACCTGTGAAAGACAAAAGTTTTGTTGACAACTTTGCAGTGTAGACATGGTATGTGAACGTGGGGCTCTCTCACAGTACAGAGGGCTTGGCTACACTTACAAGTTGCAGCGCTGGTGGAGGCTTTCCAGCGCTGCAACAACACCCCGTCCACACTTGCAGGGCACAACCAGCGCTGCAACTCCCTGGTTGCAGCGCTGGCTGAAAACCCATCCCGGCAGGGGTATAAGGAGTGCAGCGCTGGTGATCCAGCGCTGCCCAGCAGGTGTGGACACTCACCAGCGCTTTACCTGTCCTCCAGGGAATAAGTAGTTATCCCAGAATTCCTGTTCAGCCACTCTGCACATCAGTTTGCACTCTACTGCTCTTGCCTCAGGTGACCCGCCCTGTAAATGCCCCGGGAAATTTAAAAATCTCCTTCCTGTTTGCTGCAGCCAGGTGTGGAGTGCAATCAGTTTTAATCAGTTACAGGTGACCATGCCTCCACGCGGCAAACGAGCCCCAGCATGGAGCACTGGTGAATTGCAGGACCTCATCAGTGTTTGGGGTGAGGCATCTGTTCAGGCACAGCTGCGCTCCGGCCGTAGGAATTACGATATCTTTGAGCAGATATCAAGGGCCATGCTGGATCGGGGCCATGATCGGGACGCAGTACAATGCAGGGTGAAAATTAAAGAGCTGCGGAGTGCCTATTACAAAGCCCGAGAGGGGAATCGACGATCCGGAGCTGCTCCCACGACCTGCCGTTTTTACAGGGAGATGGATGAGATACTTGGGGGTGACCCCACTGCCAATCCCAGGATAACGATGGACACTTCTGAGCAGGCTGGGGGACAGGAGGAGGAGGCGGCGGAGGCGGAGGCGTGGGGGGGGGAGGAAACCGCGAGTGAAGCTCCTGGCATGGGGGAAGAAACCGCAGATTCCCTGGAGGCATGCAGCCAGGAGCTCTTCTCAAGCCAGGAGGAAAGCACGCAATCGCAGCAGCCAGCAGTTGCAGAAGGACAAGCAGAGGAGCGTGTTACCGGTAAGCGGCTTTTATTTTCTGGGTGAAATGTTTCTGGAGAGGAGGGGGGGTTATGGATGCATGCATGCCAGCCTCTAGATGTGGAATAGCCCGTTGATGTGGTCTATCACGTCGCGGTAATCTGCCTCAGTTATCTCAGCAAAAGCTTCATCCAGAGCGTGGGCAATATGCCTGCGCAGGTTTATAGGCAGAGCCACTGTGTCCCTTGTCCCAGTGACGGTGACGCGTCCGCGCCACTCTTCTGCCAGTGGTGGGGGGACCATTTCTGAACACAGGCAAGCCGCATAGGGTCCCGGGCGGAATCCACATTGCTCTAAAAGAGCCCCCCGCTGTTCCCTAGTGACTCGCAGTAGGGAAACATCTTCCAGGATTAAGTCCTGTGAAAAATGTTGGGAGACTCTTTAGTGAAGAGATAGGGAGATAAGATCACCCCTGCATCTGCATCTTCATTTCACTCAACCCCTCTAGCACTCCAGATTACCCGAAGCAACCAGCTCCCCTCTTACACCCAAGCCCCACTTCTCCCCATATAAGCACTGCTCACTCACCATGTCGTGGCTTCTGTAGTGTTATGCGTGTGGGTAAAAGAATGCTTAAATAAGAACTCACTCCCTCAGTGTAACAATTCATGTCTGGAGATAGTGGATACAATGCTGCCCGTGTTAAATGTTGTCATTTCTGTTTCTACAGTGACCTTGACTACTGGACTGCCCAGATGTTCAACATCACAGAGGCTTCAAAATTTGAGAAAAAATCCCCGAAAGAGCAAAGAAGACATGCTGAAAACTGTTCTTAATCAGTCTGCTCGAGAGAGTAAGGACTTGAAGGATTGGCGAGAGAAAGAAAGCAGGACACGCAAGAGAAATGCAGTGGCCAAGAGGAAAACCACGGAGCGGCTGCTAAGCATCCTGGAGCGCCAAGCGGAGTCTATAGAGTCACTCGTTGCCATGCAAGCAGAGCACTACCGTGCTACTCCCCCACCCGCCCCGTCCTTTGTGCCTTGTGCCCCAATGTCAGCTCAAACCACCTTTCCCCAGCATCCAGGTTCTTACCACCACCAGCTGCCTCCAACACCTGTACGTTCCCCAACCAGCCCTGATACCTACCACCACCCTTACCCTCTGCATTCAACCCCCATCACCATGCAGTATATGAACCCTGAAGTGCAGGATTCATTAAACAGCAATCCAGACAGGGCATATGCAAACTTGTGACTGTACAGTTCACCAACCCACACCCCTGCCCTCTTGTGTTCATGAAATGTTGTGTGTCTGTCTGTCTGTCAAGGAAGTTTTTTTCTTTTCAATAAAACAATTCTTGGCTTTGAAAACAGTCTTTATTATAGCAGATAGTGAAAGATACCTTAGCCCAGTAAAGAAAGAGGCACTACAAATCATATTATTATTATGGATAATAGCATAACAGTGTAAGCAGTGCAATTCACTCCCATGCAAGGCAGCAAACATTATTGTTGGCTTTCAGCCTCAAATTCTTCCCTCAAGGCATCCCTAATCCTTGTAGCCCTGTGCTGGGCCTCTCTATTAGCCCTGCTCTCTGGCTGTGCATATTCAGCCTCCAGGACTTGAACCTCGGTGGTCCATGCCTCACTGAATGTTTCACCCTTCCCTTCACAAATATTATGGAGGGTACAGCAAGCGCATATAACCGCGGGGATGCTGCTTTCCCCAAGTCTAGCTTCCCATACAAGCAACGCCAGCGGGCTTTTAAACGCCCAAAAGCACACTCCACAGTCATTCTGCACCGGCTCAGCCTGTAGTTGAACCGGTCCTTGCTCCTGTCAAGCTTCCCTGTATAGGGTTTCATGAGCCAAGGCAGTAACGGGTACGCGGGGTCTCCAAGGATCACAGTGGGCATTTCGACATCCCCTACTGTGATCTTCCTGTCTGGGAAAAAAGTCCCTGCCTGCATCTTCCTGAACAGGCCACTGTTCCGAAAGATGCGTGCATCATGCACCTTTCCAGGCCAGCCTGTGTAAATGTCAATGAAACGCCCGCGGTGATCCACAAGCGCCTGGAGAACCATAGAGAAATACCCCTTCCGATTAACGTACTCTGATGCCAGGTGGGGGGGGGCCAGAATAGGAATATGCGTCCCATCTATCGCCCCTCCACAGTTAGGGAAACCCATGTGTGCAAAGCCATCCACAATGTCCTGCACGCTCCCCAGAGTCACGGTCTTTCTTAGCAGGATGCGATTAATTGCCTTGCAAACTTGCATCAAAACGATTCCCACGGTCGACTTTCCCACACCAAACTGGTTCCCGACCGACCGGTAGCTGTCTGGAGTTGCCAGCTTCCAGATTGCAATAGCCACTCGCTTTTCCACCGTCAGGGCAGCTCTCAATCTTGTGTCCTTGCGCCGCAGAGTGGGGGCGAGCTCAGCACACAGTCCCATGAAAGTGGCTTTTCTCATACGAAAGTTCTGCAGCCACTGCTCGTCATCCCAGACTTCCATGACGATGTGATCCCACCACTCAGTGCTTGTTTCCCGAGCCCAAAAGCGGCGTTCAACGGTGCTGAGCATTTCCGTAAATGCCGCAAGCACTTTAGTGTCACACGCGGCAGGCAAATCCATATTGATATCATCGTCGGAATCCTCACTGTCACTTTGGAGCTGAAGGAATAGCTGGACTGCCAAACGTGTTGTGCTGGTGACACTCATCAGCAGAGTCCTCAGCAGATCGGGCTCCATTTGCCACAGAAATCGCGATTCACACAGAGAGTAACAGAAAGACACTCACAATGGCGCCAAACGCTGCTGGAAAGAGTGAATGCTGGGATGTGAAGCGATGCACCACGGGGCGCTGGCAAACAGGAAGCGGAATGACCCGCACACTTCCTTCCCCTTCCCACAATACTCAGCGCCAAAACGGCGCCAAAACGGGACGAGGTGCTCTGTGGGATAGCTGCCCACAATGCACCTCTCAATACAGCGCTGGAAAGTGCTGCAAGTGTGGCCACACTGCAGCGCTGGTAGCTGTCAGTGTGGCCACACTCCAGCGCTGGCCCTTCCACAGCTGCATGACCAGCGCTGTAACTCCCAGCGCTGCAACTTGTAAGTGTAGCCAAGCCCTGAGATAACACAGAAGGGCTCGATTGCTGCACAACCTGACTATTGCTTAAATATCAAACTTCAGCACTCAATTTCTTTTCCTGCTCCCTCAATGAATAAACTCTTTAAGGCAGTAATTATGTCTGGGGTCTGCATATAAACGGGCTCAGTGGCAATTAAGTACTAATTAACATGGGTGGGAAATCAGGAATGCAGCCGAAGGTTTCAATTGGGGGAGAACCACAAATAGGAGGGTATATATTATACCCAAACTTTTCATTGCTACCACTTAAAAAAAAAAAAAAAAAAAGGAAAAAGTCACATACCATCACTTTCTAATCCCCATCCCCTCTTTAAATTGAAAATTAATGGTAGTTTAGGTATAAACGTGATCAAGTCATGATCACTTATAATGTGCGAGCAGAAATAAAGTCCAGATGAGTAATCTATATACGTGGTGTTTTAACAGGGCCAATTTCACAGAACTAAAAACAAATTATGAGCCAGATCAGCTTGGAGAAAGAATTTAAAAAGAAAAAACGTGAATGATAATTGAGAATCATTTAAAAACATCTTGGCTTACTAGATGCCCAAAAAGTCAATCCTACAATTGAGAAAGAAGGCTGTACTGGTTAAAAAAATATGACCTGGGTTAGGAGGGAAGTGAAGGAATCTATAAAAAATAATACATAACAAATGGAAGAAAGGGGATGAATTTAAATCAGAAGTTAGAAATAGTAGAAAATTTATAATGGATGCAGAAGGACACAAGTAGTCTATGGCCAGCAGAGTTGAGGACAATACGGAGGAGTTTTTAAAATATATTAGGATAAAAAAGAATCCTAACAATTACTAGATGGAAACAGTAGAATCATCAACAATAATGCGGAACAGGCAGAAGCATTCAATAAATATTTCTGTTCTCTATTTGGGGAAAAGCAGATGATATAGTCTCATCATATGGCAACAACACCCCTTCCATTCCACTAGTAATTCTAGAGGATGTTAAACAAACTACTAACGTTTTAAAAATGTCTAACAGCAGGCCCAGACAACTTGCATCCAAGAGTTTTAAAACAGATGGCTGAGGAGCTTCCTGGACCATTAATGTCGATTTTCAAAGAGTCCTGGAGCACTGGGGAAATTCCAGAAGAATGGAAGCTACGGTTGGTCCAATTTTTAAAAAGGGTACACCGGATGACCTGAATAATTATATGCCCCTCAGCCTGACCTCTATCCCAGGCCAGATAACAATGAGAGTGACCAATACGAGACTCGATTAATAAAGAATTAAAAGGAGAGTAATATAAATAATGCAAATCAACATGGATTTATGGAAAATAGATCCTAACTAACTTGATATCTTTTTCTTTTTTAATGAGATTAAAAGTTTGGTTGATAAAGATAACAGTCTTGGCGTAACAGACTTAAGACTTCTGTTTGACTTGGTACCGCATGACATTTTGAATAATATAAAATTAACATGGCACACCTTAAATGGATTAAAAACTGGCTAATTGATAGGTCTCAAAATGTAATTATAAATGGGGAATCATCATCAAGTTGGTGTTGGTGTTTCTAGTGGGATCCTACAGGGATCAGTGCTTGGCCCTATGATATTTAACATTTTTATCAATGACCTGGAAGAAAACAAAGTCATCATGAATAAAGTTTGCAGACGACATAAAAACTGGGGAAGTGGTAAATAACAAGGAGGACGGGTTACTGATTCAGAGCAATCTGGATCACTTAGTAAACTAGTATCAGAGGGGTAGCCGTGTTAGTCTGGATCTGTAAAAGCAGCAAAGAGTCCTGTGGCACCTTATAGACTAACAGACGTTTTGGAGCATGAGCTTTCGTGGGTGAATACCCACTTCGTCGGATGCATGTAGTGGAAATTTCCAGGGGCAGGTGTATATATATATGCAAGCAAGAAGCAGGCTAGAGATAACGAGGTTAGTTCAATCAAGGAGGATGAGGCCCTTTTAATACAGTTAAATGTATACATCTACGAACAAAGAATCCATAGAGGCTATCAGGCTATACTTACATAATGGGGGACTCTATCCTGGGAAACCATGATTCTGAAAAAAGATAGGGGGATGTCATGGATAATAAGCCAAATATGAGCTCCCAGCATGACACTGTAGCCAAAAAAGCTAATGCGATCCTGGGATGCATAAAGAGGGAAATCTCAAATAGGAGTAGAGAGGTTATTTTACCTTCCACTCATGCAACTGCTTCTGGAATACTGTGTCCAGTTCTGGTGCCCAGAATTAAAAAACGATGTTGATAAACTGAAGAGGATTCAGAGAAGAGCCACAAGAATGATTAAAGAATGAGGAAAATAGGCCTTATAGTGACAGACTCAAAGAGCTTGATCTATTTAGCTTAACAAAGAGAAGGTTAAGGGGTGACTTGATTACAGTTTAGCAGCAGCTACATGGGGAACAAATATTTAATAATGGGCTCTTCACTCTAGCATTGAAAGGTATAACATGATCCAATGGATGGAAGTTGAAGCTAGATACATTCCAACTAGAAATAAGGCATAACTTTAAAAAAAGTGAGTAATTAACCACTGCACAATTTACCAAGGGTCATGGTGGATTCTCCATCAGTGAAAATTTTTACATCAGGATTAGATGTTTTTCTAAAAGATCTGCTCTAGGAATTATTTTGGGGGAGTTCTACGACCTGTGCTATACAATAGGTTTGACTAAATGATCACACTGGTTCTTCTGGCCTTGGAATCTATGAAAGTGTTGTCACAGCCATAGCTTCAAGAGAGGACTCTAGATCTTGGACTTACAAATACACTTAGAATTCTTCATAACAGGTCAGCAGCTTGCATGGTGGAAATAAAATAGTTAATTTGCACTTGTCTTGAATGGGTTAGTTGTGCCTGAAAAGTGGCTCTCTCTTAACCTGACTACCAATGCATTTAAATTACTGTGATTGTAGTATCAAATAAACACTTTTTGAATTTACAAACTAGCCACTGAAAAATAAAAAGATGCTTCATACTGAGGTTTGCATCCCAAAGTCCACTATGTTCGAATGTACAAATGGCTATCATACCTGTTGCCCTCTCTCCCCTACTGTTTCATTATTAGATGCTCAATAGGCTGCAATGCACTCTGGGGGGGACAGCCTCAGAGCATATGAAATCTGAACAGAACATGCAGTCACTCATTCATGCAAAGACAGTGTGTGGAATTCATGCAAGGATGACTGGTGAAGGTGCAGAGATGAGTCCAGAGCATTCAAGGCTAAAAACCATCTTACCCAGTTTACACTTTCAGTACGAGCCAGTGAACTGCACTTCTTACAGAAAGTCACTACAAAACAGCATAGCATCACACATAGTTTGACACTTACAATTTTGCCATTTCTAAACAAAATTTCTACCACCATGTCAGTACATATGGAAGATTCTGTCTACAGCAAGGTTACTATTCTTCAAAATTTCAGAGTATGAAGAAACTGCCTGGGAAAAAAAAAACTGGCAAAGCAAAAAAAGCACATTCCAAATAGCTCAAACTCAGCCAAATTATTTGTTAAGTTCAATTCTAACCTAAAAACAAGCAAGAGTACTAAAAAAACCACAAGAACCTGCAAACAGAAACTTGAAATTAATGTTCCATCTCAACAATAACTATGCTGCAATACTAATACTACTCCTCCAACTTTTTTAAGTGCATTTTCTCTATAAAAAAAGTCTTGGATGTACTGTAGATTCATAGGTTCCAAGGCCAGAACAGACCACTGTGATCATAGCCTGACCTCCTGTGTAACACTGGCCATACAACTTCCCCAAAATAATTCCTTTTGAAATGTACATGTGGGCATATGTAATGTTTTGTATTAAAGCATCTGTATTGAATGGTCCCTTGAAATGTGTGTTAACTACTTATGCTAAACAATCTGTTCCACCTTGTATTTAGGGGGACATTCTAAGTATGTTTCCTAGACCTGAAAGATTTATACGATCTGAATGAAGAAGAGCTCCGTGTAATCTAAAAATCTTGTCTCTCTCACAAACAGAGGTTGGTCCAATAAAAGATATCACCTCACCCATCTTGTCTCCAACACAGCTACAAAAACACTGCAAGCAGCTTATGTATGTAGCTATTCACATGATAATGGTAATGATCCAATTCTGACTTTATATGGGGTTCATTAATAATACATTTGTCCAAAACAGAAAAGTTGAGAAAACAAAGTTATTGTTGCAGGAAGAGGATTTCTTTCTTCCTATAACAAATGTCCTGAAAAAAAAACTCTAAACAATGTATAAAAATAAAGATAAAAATGACTACATGAAATCTTAACTTCTCAAGATCTTCCTTCTCTTTATTAACTGTACTTGAACTGAGTCATCCTATACAATAAAATCCATTACTAACCGCAATACTATGAGATTGCTTTTTCTGGCCTTTGTAGTAGGTGCCAGCACAAAAGTGCAATTCATATAAAGGAACACTTGAAAGTACTGACATTTTAATGGCCACTGCAACAGGTCAATGCTGTTCAAAGGGGACCATTAGTACAGGACACACTATAGTGAACTATAATCTGCATGTCCTTGAATGTCTGATCTTTAAAACAAAGTATTTATTAATTTGGGGACATGAGAATTTTTTTAAAGGTATCTTGGTCCTTCTATTTTGAAATTACACAAAGAATGCTAAAGCATAAAATGACTAACTTATCTGAGAGAAGTTCCTAGTTCAACCTAGACATTTACCCTTATTTAGTCCTATATGTTAAATCAGAAGATTTTTAACTAAGGCCTTGTCTACACTGGCAAGTTTCTGCACAGTAAAGCAGCTTTCTGCACTGTAACTCCCAAGTTGTACACACTACAAAGACACTTAGTGCGAAACTGCACAGTTGTAGCGCTTTAAAAAAAAACAAAACATCCCAACGAGAGGCGTACAGCTTTCTGCACTAGGGCTACAGAGCTGCGGCGCCAGTGTAGACACCATGGTCAATTACAGCGCTGTGAATGGCCTCTGGGAGGTGTCCCACAATGCCTATTCTTACCTTGCTGGTCATCGGTTTTAACTCTACTGCTCTGCCCTCAGGCAACCAACCATCATCCCCATCCCATAAATTCCTTTGGAATTTTGAAAGTCCCCTTCCTGTTTCCTCAGTGATGCGTGCAGTGGTCTCAGCGCATCTTTAGGTGGCCATGAATGCTCCACGCACCAGGCGATCCCCTGCTTGGAGCAATGCCGAGTTGCTGGACTTCATCAGCATTTGGGGAGAGGAGACTGTCCTTTCCCAGCTGCTCTCCAGACGTAGGAATTATGATACCTATGGACAGATTTCACGATGCAGGACAGAAAGGGGCCATGACCAGGACACGTTGTGGTGCAGAGTCAAAGTGAAGGAGCTGCAGAACACCTACCACAAAGCGCAGGAGGCAAACCGCCACTCCAGTGCTGTGCCCACGAGCTGCCAGTTCTACAAAGAGCGGGATCCAATACTTGGTGGTGACCCCACTGCCACTGTGAAGACCACTGTGGATACTTCAGCGGTTCACGTGTCAGTCGAGAGTGGACTAAGCCAGGAGGAAGAAATCTTGGACGAGAATGTGGAGGGGGACCCAGAGGCGGAGGATGGCTCGGAGGTCAGAGATACATGCAGCCAGGAGCTCTTTTCTACCCCAGAGGAGGCTAGCTAGTCATAGCTGTCGGATGTTGGCAAAGCGCAAACAGGAGAGGAGGCCCCTGGTAAGTGGATTTGATTTTGGGAATCACTGAAGTGAATTGTGGTGGGCAGGAAGGTTGCAGAAAGCAGGCTTGTCTCCCATCACATGCCTAGTCTGAGAAGCAGAACAGGCTGTTGATTAACTCCCTCAATTTATGGGAATCTCCCTCCGAGATCTCCAGGAAACTCTTGAGGAGATAGTGGGCAATCTGCTGCCACAGGTTTTTCGGCAGAGCTGCTTTATTTCTTGCCCCATTAACAGTAACTTTCCCGCATCACTGTGCCGTCACAGGCGGGGGAAAACCGTTGTTGCACACAGGCGAGCTGCATAGGGGCCAGGGCGGAAGCCGCAGTCTTGGAGAAGACCCTCCCTTGATTCCCTGCTCACCCTCAGCAGCAAGATATCTTCCATAATGATCACATCCTGTGGAAAGCCTGGGGACAGGAATGATTATTGGGCCCCCCTACAGTGCTGGCTCTACCCAAGAGCCACGTGCCCAGTGTACAGCAGAGTCCAGGAAGACTGATTTACCCTGCCCTGCGGCTACTCACCATTTAGGGGGTCTTGTGGCTCATGTGTGCTTGCCAGGGGTCAGCCAGTTAGTGACAGGTGTGTGAGTACTGGCTGTGTTTTAAATCACTGAATCAATGTTGTCTGCATTGCAAACCATACTGCTTCTGTAAAATGTTGCGTTTAAATTTCAGAGAGATGACCTTGGGAGCCCAGCCTCCCTCTTTGTTATTGGCAGCTGAACAGATGCGCAGAATTAGAAAGTGGCCAAGAAGAACTAAGGAGGACTTTCTGCGTGATGTTATGATGCACTCCGCCGCTGAGAAACAGGAATCGAAGGAGTGTCGGGACAGTGAAAAGGGACCGAAAGGAGAACGCGGCACACCAGAATAAAACCCCAGAGTGGCTCCTAAAGGTTATGGAGTGCCAAGCAGACATGCTCTTCTAGGCAATACTAGCTCTGCAAACCAAGCAGCTCTGCGCCCACCCTCTTATGCAGCCGCTGTCACAAAACTCTTCCTCATGCTCCCCTCAGACACCAACAACATACTCTTATCAACCTCTTGTCTCCAGTCTATACCTGTGACATTCCACTCCTCCCCCATCACAGTCCAGCACTGTGGACTCCCATTACCCACTGCACTCAATACCTATCCCTCTGCAGTTTGGCCCTGCTGAAGTACAGTACTTGCTCCATAGTACTTCAAAGGAGAAGATTGGATATGATCCCTGGACATACACAATTTTTTTTGTCATCCCAGGACCCCACCTCCTGGGACCTTCCCTTCCCCCATACCCCTCACTGCTGATGAGTTTTTTTGTTTGAC
The DNA here is from genome assembly GCF_020497125.1 of Mauremys mutica. Taxonomy (NCBI): domain Eukaryota; kingdom Metazoa; phylum Chordata; order Testudines; family Geoemydidae; genus Mauremys; species Mauremys mutica. The sequence continues at coordinate 55,534,110 of NC_059079.1, forward strand.
TCTCCCCTCCGGTTGTTGTTTTTTAATAAAAAAATGATGTTGGTTTGAAAGCAATCTTTATTCTATTAATTTAAAGCAAAACAAGCCCTGCAAAGCAACATACAATTATGTTAAACCCTCATATTGCATCGCCTGCACCAATCACCTCCTAGCATTACAAGAACTGCACTCCTGAGCATAGCAACAAATATTAGTGGCTTTCAGCTTCAAATTGCTGCCTCAAGGCATCCCTGACCCTTATGGCCCCGCGCTGAGCCCCTCTAATAGTTCTGGTGTCTGGCTGTTCAAACTCAGCCTCCAGGTGCTGAGCCTCTGCGGTCCAGTCCTGAGTGAAGCTTTCACTCTTCCCATCACAAATATTATGGAGCATACAACACGCAGCTATAAGCATAGGAATATTGTCATCGGCCAGGTCCAGCTCCCCATAGAGGCAGCGCCAGCGGGACTTTAAACGACCAAAAGCACACTCAACAGTCATTCTGTACTAGCTCAGCCTTTTGTGAACCACTCCTTGCTGCTGTCAAGTCGCCCCATGTATGGCTTCATAAGCCACGGCTTTAAGGGGTAGGTGGGGTCTCCCAGGATCACAACGGGCATTTCGACTTCCCCAACGGTGATCTTTTGGTCCAGGAAGAAAGTCCCTGCTTGCAGCTTCCTGAACAGGCCAGTGTTCTGAAAGATGTGTGCATCATGCACCTTTCCGGACCAGCCTGCGTTTATGTCTGTGAAACGCCCACAGTGATCCACAAGCTCCTGGAGAACCACTGAGAAATACTCCTTCCAATTAATGTACTCAGTGGCTAGGTGGTCTGGTGCCAGAATTAGAATATGCATGCCATCTATCGCCCCTCCGCAGTTAGGGAAACCCATTTGTTCAAAGTCATCCACAATGTCACGCATGTTGCCCAGAGTCAGAGTCTTTCGGAGCAGGATGCAATTAATGGCCCTACACGTTTCCGTCAACACGAGTCCAACAGTCGACTTTCCCACTCCGAACTGGTTAGCGACCCATCGGTAGCAGTCTGGAGCTTCCACAGAACAATCGCCATGTGTTCTCCAACGGCAGGGCAGCTCTGATTCTTGTGTCCTTGCGATGCAGGGCTCGGGCGAGCTCATCACACAGTCCCATGAATGTGGCTTTCCTCATCTGAAAGTACTGCAGCCACTGCTCGTCATTCCAGACGTGCATCACGATGTGATCCCACCATTCAGTGCTTGTTTCCCGAGCCCAAAAAGCAGCATTCCACTATGCCACAAGCAATCTCATATCATAGCTAGTACACATGGTGAGATCAATGTCACACTCCTTTTGCCTTTGTAGTTTAAGGAATAACTCCACTGCCACTTGTGACGTGTTGGTCAGAGCAAGCAGCATACTGGTTAACAGTTTGGGATCCATTCCTGCAGCTCAAAGAAGCAGGGTGCGCAGTACCCAAACCACTGAAAGACAACGCCAAATGCAGACAAAAGCACAGGAATTGCTGGGATGCAAAGCTGTGCATCACAAGGCACTGGAACAGGACCCAGGATGCCCCGCAATCCCCTCTGCCTTCCCACAACACTTAGCTGCAGAAGAGGAAGAGGTGCTCTGTGAGATAGCTGCCCAGAGCATGCCACTCCAAATACCGCTGCAAGTACCGCAAAAAATGTACGCACACTATTGCGCAGGCAGCTGACCATTGAAGGGAAACCACTGTTGTGTGTTCACACTCTCTCTGAGCAGCACTTTAACGCCCAGCGCTGTAACTCTGCCAGTGCAGACACGCCTTAAGTCTGCCTTTTAGTTACTCAAGCACCAAACAGCATCTAAACCATTTAATACTTAAAAAAAAATAATAATAATAATAATAAAAAAAAAAAACTTCCCTTGCCTCCACACTGAGATAGCTTAAACAGCTGAATCAATTTTGGTGAAATTTCAACAGGATCAAAAGTTTGCTTCTAAGTTGAAACCAAGCTTAAGAAGTTTTATTCCAAAGCTAATATTTTTGAGAATACTCAAGCAACTATGATATCCTGTTGCTGAATACTTAGACTTAAATTTCCAATCTCCCCTTTTAATTGACAAGAAACATTGCCTCAGTAAAATATTTATATATCATCCTCAGTACACTTGGTGTTATATAGTACCTTAGCCACCAAAGAGCTTTTCAGGTCACATGTACTTCAACCACCACTGAAACACAAGTAACCTCATGTTAGTGAATCTCACTCTTTTAAAATGAGCTTTACTACACATCCTGTTACTTTTTCACATGACGAAGAGTAGTTTTTTTAATTTTATGGTGCTAGATCTCCCAGAGTAACAGACAGCACTGTTCCCACATAGAAGTTTGTTCAACATGACCAAAAAGTGGAATTGTTTAATTTAACCCAGAACCCTTAGCAGCAACTCATCCACTTTAGAGTAACAGAATAGTGAGCACATGAGCAGAGAAAAATCGAACACATCTACTGCAGGAAGTATTTATTCCATTTCCTTTGTTTTTCTTGTCAACCTTTCCCTTTCTGAATTCCAAGTCTGATGTCTACAAGCTTATCCTGCTTTGTGCATTAAGAATGAGACAGTTATTGCTCTGCAGATAGCAGGAGCTGAGATTTATTGCAAAACCCTGTTTAAGTGTTTGTTTCAAGCACAATGAGATCTGAATCTACAGGGCAAGCCTTTAACTTTGTAGATCTTTAAGCACTTCCCTACAGTTTTCATTTATGATTTGTTTATATACCTGTTAATTTTGAATATATACATTGCCAAACTTCATAAATATAATTACATTTAAAAAAATGCAACCCAGAAGTGTGAAAAGTATTTCTAGTACTGAATCAAAACCTTTGCAAAGACGACCCCATTCAAACACACAAATCAAAGAAAGGGAGAATCCAAAGAGGATAGCCTGCTTGTATACAGCAGAAGTCACTTTCAGTAATTTATTACCAGCTGGGGCAGACACATGTACCTTTGTTTTCTGTATGATAGGATTAAGCTTTGTGGCCTTTAATTAAATTTGAATACCACAAAGCAACAAGTTAACTCTGTGACAGAAAAGTCTTTAAAGTGCTAGGCACACACACTGCAACATTATGCATGGTCCGTTCCATCCCTCTCCTCCTTCCTCCCCGCTCTCCCCAAAAAGTGTATTGTGCAGTTTTCATCAGGTTTACATTTTTTTCTTTCTTTACTATGACTAATCTGTTCAGTGGATGGGAATGGGCATAAGTTGCCATGGAGATCTCCAAGTTTCAACACAAAAGTTAAGAGGCAACTGGCCCTCATTACATTATCTCAAGGAAAATTCAGATAGGGTCATTATTAGAAGGCAAAAAGGAAAAGATGAGGCACATGGGAGTGGGACAAAGTTTCTGACAGGCTGCGGCAGGTCTATTAGTTTAAAATGGGTGGTTGTGAAGAGACGAGGAAGTAGAGTCCTTGTTTGGGAAAAGGAGAAATCATGCAACTCTAGTACAGGAAGCAGGGAGGGGACGGTGTTCGTTTAGGACAGGCAGCCAGAAGGGAAGAACTAGATTTCTTATTTTAGGAATTAAGTGTAGAGATGGGCCATGTATGCAGGAGAGACTCTACTAGTGGAGGGTATTTTGGGGAAAGGGAGCAGGAATAGTGAAGCCTCTGGTCATGCAGGAACAAGAAAGGAAAAGGTTTCTCCGTTGATTTAAGCACTAGGTACAGGACGGTTGTGCATGAGATGGCAAAACCAGCAGTTCATACAGATGGGTCTTTGCTAGTGCAGGTTAAAAGGGAGAGGTAGTGATCATCCGGCACAGGGACCCCGATACAATGCAGACAGAAGGGAATGATTGAGGAGTGCATACGTATAAAAAGTTACGATTCTTTTATGTTTTTACAGCGCGGGTCACTGAAGTTGTAGAAGCCACACAAACTATTAAAAAGAGTTAACAAGCTTGGTCTGAAATTAGCCCTGCTCTTTTCGTCCTTGAATTTCAAGCACACACACTTCTCATCCGAACCCCATCTTTGCTCTTCAGCTTGCTGTTGCGGGAAGCCTTACATGTAAAGCTGGTTTATCCCCACCCAGGTTTGGAAATGCACACATGTAGCCCTGCCCCTAGTGGTGCAGATGGCAGGGAGGAAAGGGGGGTACGCGGGACCGTGCTCCTGTAGGACGGGGGCACCGCAATGCAATGCAGAGAAGTTGTGTGTGTGGAGGGGGCATGCACGTGTCCCCACTGTTCCTGAGTGGGAGAAGGGGGGGGCGGGTACCGGTCGCTCCAGAACAGCCCTTCCGCGCCTCTGCGGGAGGGGGGATGGCCTAGGGCGGGGACAGGCGGAGCAAAGGGTCCCGGTGACTTACCCAGGTGCAGGGTGAGGTTGATGGCGCTGGGGTACTGCACCCCGGCCAGCATGGTCTGGCTCTGCCACCAGGTGGTGTCGGCCTGGTTGTAGTCGGTGAGGAAGGCGGCGCCGTGCTGCAGGTGGGGCTGGGCGGCGTCGCACAGGTGGCAGGACTTGGTGACCCCGGTCACGCCGGTCTGCACGCAGTACTCCTCGGCCGGCGAGCCGCACGTGTTGGTGGCCACCACGGTCACGTTGAAGGCGGCGTTGACGAACTCGGGCATGCAGCGCTGCGGCCGCCCGCTCACCTCGTCCGCGCATTCGTCCATGGCGGCGACGCAGCGCCCGGCCAGCTCCAGCAGCAACAGCAAAGGCAGCGCCCGGCGACCCATCCTCGGCCGGCACCAGCGACGCCCGCGCGCGGCGCGAGATGGAGCAGCAGCAGCAGCAGCAGCCGCCACCTAAGCGGCTCGCGCCGTGAGCGGACGGGGGCGCGAGACGCGGCGGCGGTTGAGCTGGTGGGCGCGCGCTGGCTGCGTGCGGAGAGGCAGCGAAGGCTCGGGCGGCTCCCGCTGCTCTGCGACTGAGCAGGCAGAGGGGAAGCGGGCCCGGCCGGAGGAGGAGCAGGCGCCACAAGGGGGTGGGGGCTGCGCGCGCGGTGCACGCTGGGAGGCACATCCCTCCCCCTTCCCGGCCGGGGCAGGGGGACTTGGGGCTGCGGAGCGCTCGGCTGTTTCCTTGGTGACCCCCCCCCGAATGCTTTGGAGGGCGGACGAGCGCATGGGGACTTAAAGGAGCCGTGCTGGGGAGCGGTGCCCCCCCAGGGCTGCGGCTCTGGGGGACAGGGAGCTGCAGCCTATGGATCCCCGCGCGACAGGGCTTCGCGGGGTGGGGGCTGCACGCCCCACTCGGGACCCGCTGCAGGCGCCGCCTCCAGCCCGTAGCATGCCGGCCACGGAACTCAAGTGACGTTCAAACTCTCCAGCTGGGTGAGAATTCCCCTCGCTGTATCAAACCCGGAGTCTGAGCTGGGGGGGGGTCGCTCTCTGCGCACCCCCCTCCCCCGAGCTAGCTGCAGCTCCATGGGGGACTTCACGCTGCTGAAGAGCCGCCAGTGCAGGACTCTGCAACTAACAGTCCGTCCTCTGCTCCTGCTTAGCAGGGCACTCGCTGGTCTCAGGCGCCTCACCTCTCCCTCGGGCACTGGAACAGGCTGGCAGATCACACAAAGTGCAAGACAATACTAGGAATTAAGGATCATAATTAGAATAACTAGGACAAAAACATCTATGCCATGTTGTTGTAGCTGTGTCTGTCCCAGCAGGATGAGGGGGGGGGAGTGAGGTTAAATCTTTTGTTGGACCAACTTCTGTTGGTGAGAGAGACACAGAATCACAGACCTAGAAGGGACCTCCAGAGGTCATCTAGTCCAGTCTCCTGCACTCATGGTAGGACTAAGTATTATCTAGACCATCCCTGACAGGTTTATGTCCAAACTGCTCTTAAAAATCTCTAATGATGGAGATTCCACAATCTTCCTAGGCAATTTATTCCAGTGCTTACCACTCTGACAGGAAGTTTTTCCTAATGTCCAACCTAAACTGCCCTTGCTGGAATTTAAGACCATTGCTTCTTGTCCTATCCTCAAAGGTTAAGAAGAACATTTTTTCTCCCACCACCTTGTAACAACCTTTTATGTACTTGAAAACTGTTATGTCCCCTCTCAGTCTTCTCTTCTCCAGACTAAACAAACCAAATTTTTTCAATCTTCCCATCATAGGTCTTGTTTTCTAGACCTTTAATTTTTTTTTTTTTGCTCTTCTCTGGACTTTCTCCAATTTGTCCACATCTTTCCTGAAATGTAGTGCCCAGAACTAGACAATACTCCAGTTGAGGCCTAATCAGCGTGGAGTAGAGTGGAAGAATTACTTTTCGTGTCTTGCTTACAATACTCCTATTAATAACATCATTCTGGGATGTGCTTTTTTTGCAGCAGTGTTACACTGTTGACTCATATTTAGGTTGTGATCCACTATGACCCCCAGATCCCTTTCCGCAGTACTCCTTCCTAGACAGTCATTTCCCATTTTGTATGTGTGCAACTGATTACTCCACTTAGGAAGGAACACTTTGCATTTGTCCTTATTAAGTTTCATTCTATTTACTTCAGGTCATTTTGAATTTTAATCTTATCCTCCAAAGCACTTGCAACCCCTCCCAGATTGGTATCGTCCGCAAACTTTATAAGTGTACTCTCTATGCCATATCTAAATCATTGATGAAGATATTGAAGAGAACTGGACCCAGAACCGATCCCTGTGGGACCTCATTCATTATGCCTTTCCAGCATGACTGTGAACCACTGATAACTACTCTCTGGGAATTATTTTCCAACCACTTATGCACCCACCTTATAGTAGCTCCATCTAGGTTGTTTTTCCCTAGTTTGTTTATGAGACGGTCACATGAGACAGTATCAACACACTTACTAAAGTCAAGATATACCACATCTACCACTTCCCCCAGCTACAAGAGGGGAAGCACCTTGTAGATGGGGTGGAAGCAGAAGGGAAGTTGGATTGCTTTTGAGCCACACATATGTCTTCCTCACATCTGGGAAATGTACTTAGCGTGTCACAGCTAAATACACGATGGAGTGTATTTAGCTTTGAAACTAAGTTTCCTAGACCTGCAGAAGACCTCCGTGTAGGCTGAAAAGGTTGTCTCTCTCACCCACAGAAGTTGGTCAGTAAAAGTCATTACTTCACCCCCCTTGTCTCTCTCTGACAAATTTTTTTTTAAGTTATACAAATCATTAAGATGAATCAAAAATGAGAATTCTACCAAGCCACCTAGCTATCTAGAGGAGGTAGCAAGTTACTAAAAAGGAAGTAAAAAAGTAAATCAGACACTGCGTACAAGTTGGAAGTAGGTATCAGTACCTAAATAAAATATCAAAGAAGCTGGTCTCCCCAAAGGAGAGTCTCAAATGCTAAAGTCATATGTAAAAGGGCAGTCAGCAAAATACATAATGGAGTCACATAGGAAAAACGCAGATGACCAAAGCTGCACCACATACCACCTCCAGACAGTCTCTTCCTTGGTTCTAAATATTCAACCATTTTCGAGCCCCAAGAAATACATTTTTTCTATATATTTTTCTATGGTTTGCACTATAATTTGTTAAATATATTATAGTATTTCCCTTGCCTCATTCTGCAGCCTCAAGAATTTTGTGGGAACATAGGGCCAAAATCAAACCTCATGGAAATTAGTGCAACTCTATTGACTTTGGAGCAGTTGCACCTGCTTACATTAGGTCTGAATTTGGCTCTGAGTAGTATTTGTTGGACAAGATTAAAGCACCATTTCTAAGCCTGGCTCCCCCTTCTAACCTCTGCTCTCCTCACAAATAAAATTTTGGTTGTCCAATACCCTGATACCATTCAGTAAAATACAGCCACTCCTGCAGGGAGAAATCCTCTCACTGAGTGAGGTGCAAGTGGAGTTTCAAACAACATGTAAGGAGGGAATTTAATACAACTTTAATAAGTCATACAAGTCAGGGTGAGTTCAGGCCCCCAGAAGCTAGAAGGCTTTAGCTGCTTTAAAATGCATTTGAGGTATTTCCTGTCATTAATATTCTTTGCACTTTAGTCTTTTTTTTTCTTTTTTTTTGGGCGGGGGGAGGGTAGGGGAGAAAGGAAATAAGGGAGGAAGTGAAGATGCTGGGAATGGAATACATTTTTCCCTTGGGTACATAAAACTAACTGTAAAATTTAGCCAAATTGACTGTTTACTTTAAGTTCTCTGTAGCTTCCCTTTAAAATACTCTCATTATCTACATTCCAACATCCTGCTGAATCACAGATTATTAGTGTCCCTATTTCAGAGTGGTAACTGTGTTAGTCTGTATTTTCCACTGCATGCATCTGATGAAGTGGGTTTTAGCCCACAAAAATTTATGCCCAAATAAATTTGTTAATCTCTAAGATGCCACAAGTACTCCTCATTCTTTTTAGTGTCCCTATGACTCATCTTGTAGCCTCTGGGCCAGAATATCCTGAAGTTTCAGATTAGGATTTAGCAGTTAAGGTTACTAGGAGAGTGGAAGGAATAACAGGAATATGTGGGTCATTTTCAATATTTACCCATTGGCTTCATTAACCAAGAAGCAAAGTTTTATACTTTTTTTATAATAGTATTAATTTCTTTAAAATTTTACTATTTGTCTCTTACAAAAGCCAATCTAAAAAAATCTACTTGTGATTGTAATTTTGTATGATTAGGTGTGTAACATTTCTATATCTCCCTCTAGTAGTGCAGTTTGTAAAAATTGTAAGGAATTTTAAAGGCTATTCACATCAAGAAACATAAAGTTTGTCAAGATTTTTAAGTCAGTTACTAGTTGCCAATGAGACTTAACCCTAAAAAATCTGAAAGCATACCAGAGGTTTTTTTTAAACTAATGGGGGTTGGGAGTAAGAATCACAATCAGCCTTATAATGGAACTCCAGTTGCAACTATAACTACTGCTTCTGCATAATGAATCCTTACCTTACTTTTGTGAGGTAGATAAATATTATCCTCATTTTACATATTGGCAAAACTTAAGCAGAGAAAAGATAAGGGACTTAGTCAAAGCCACAGGGTAAGTAAGTCAAGAAAACACTCTAAATGATCATAAAGAATGGCAGAATTATACGTCTGTCTATCAGATTGGTGTATTCCCCTCCTTTTTTAAAAAATTCCTAATAAACTCATCCTCCTGGACATTATCCTGTCTGAACCCAGATCTCTGTAGTGCTTGGAGGCATCAGCTCTGCCAGACATGACTACAGACTGGGTTCTGATTTATTGCTACTAACAATGAGACAGCTATCACTATGGGATCTCCCTGCAACTTTTCAGATTCAGGAATGCAGACAAACCTATGTTTGCTCTTGTGTAAACCCAGCTCTCCTGCTATGTAGAAAAAGGGTATTTCTCCAGAGATTTGTTTAGTAAACAGGAAACATCACTCCATTAGATATGAGCTGATTGACAATTGAAGAAAACTGACATAGCCAAGAGCCTTATGTCTACAGTGGAGTGAGATGCTAGATCCCTCATGGCAATGCCATATTAATGCAGTTAGTAGTCCAACAGCATCAGCTTCCTTAACATATTACCACACGTATTTCAGTTTAAAAATAAATTGTATTTTGTTAATTTAAAATGAGAGAATTGAGAATGCAGCATTTTGGTGTAACAGCATGAATGGTTAATGAGGACCTAGATTGTGCCTGGCCCTGCACAGGTATGCAAAAGGAGAAAGGTACAAGGTATCCATGTCCAGGAACTGAGTCTAGCTAGTATTGCAAGTCTCCAAAAAGAGGACCGGTGTAAAAAGAAACATCGGGGATCCTCAGGGTTCAGAGAGCAACATAATGTACACTATCACCACCAAACTGTAGAAAAAAGTGACAGTTGTGAATATTAGCCTCAAGATGTAACAAAAGTGCTATGGCTGTGTCTTCATGGCTAAAAAAAGATGCATTTTTACTACAGGTTAACAAACACATTAGCTATCCCACTGTAAAATCCTAGTGGAGACAAGACACTGTAGTTCTACCACAGTGTAAACTAGTAAACCATGGATTTGGGGGTGGGGATAGAGTGTTGACATCACCTTGATATCTTGTGGTAAAAACTACAAGTGCTTTTTTTCTGCTAGGATTTTACAGCTGTCTTGCCTCTACTAGAATTTTGAAGCAAGATAACTACAGTGCTTAGTTATCTCGCTGTAAAGAACACATCTTTTTGGCAGTGAAGAAAAAGCATATGAAAACCCATGGCAGCAAGGACTGCTACAAATGTGTAAGGAAAATAGATTTACTTGTCAGATGACAGAGACCTATTCTTTGCAAACATCTCTTACCTCAGACCCAACAAACTCACTACACCAAACATCTTACAGGATATTTACCCATAAAGAGTAACATGTAAAATATCTACAGAAAGCTCATAACTTGTCAAGACTCAATCATTGCAAGATGTAGGTACAGATAATATTTAAGGAACAATGTGTATAGAACATATGCTTTATGGATTTGGAGTAAAAATTAATCAGGGTAATGTGTCTTGGTGAGGGCCCATTCAAGCAAGAGGGAGTTGTCACCCCTCCCTAGTCACCTGGCAAGTAATGCAAGGTTCTATCATTTATCCTTGCCACATCCCAGAACAGTCAATGGAAAACCATCAAAGACAATTGCAAGCAGTCAAAACCACTTGAAGGTGAACAGACCAGTATAGCAGGTGGGAAATTGCCCTAGCTAAGAAAAAAGAGAAAAGACTGTTTCAGTACAACAGAATGTAGGGAAGACCCTCTATATCCATTCACTGAGGAACCCCCTTGACGAACAAGGGGCTTTCATGAACATTTGGATTCTGGTTCTTATGAAACCATGACATTCACTAGCTCTGCAACAGACTGAATTTTTGGGAAAACCCTACTTTATTAGATAGGAAGGATAATTACAGAAAAGTGTAGACCCAGGTTCCTGTTTTATGATTTTGTTTGTGTTGTAACCACTTGTTTCCTATCACTTTCTCTCACTTCTAGTTAAATCTTTATTTTTTTTTATGATAAAAGTATGTTTATTTAAGTGCTCACAATTGCCCTGTGGTTTAAAGGAGCAGTGATTTAAGGTAAAACTGGTAAAATGGAGTACACTGCTCCTTTGAGTGAAAAGGATCTGAAATTCCTTTGAGTAGCCAGTGTCAGGGACTGGATGTCACAGAGGAATGATTCAAAGGGGACTCAGGGATTAACCTGAAAGGTGAAGTTAGGGCTGGCATAGCAGAGAGGAGAGTGCTTGAGTGGCTGAAAAGCTAGTGGTATCAGGAAGCTGCCACCCACCTACCACAAGAAAGACTCCCTCTTGCTGGAGGCACGGAGTAACGAGGTGGCTTAAAGTTCTGAATACCCTGAGGACTGTCACATCAACTTACAGGTTGACTAGCTGGTATCCACCCCAGGCCCACCAAGGTTCTAGAATGCATGTTGTTTGTTAAAAGAAATGAATATATAATGCACCTTTTCTTCACAAGCTAACAGTGTTCCTGTTTGGGCACCAATTGTGGTAAGACTATATGGCGGTTCTATGGACCACCATTGCATGAGTCACAGAGTTTCCTCTTATTTACCCTGGGACGCCTCAGGTCTGGAGCCCTGACATCTGGGGAACAAACATCTGAACTACACAGCTTTCCAGTTTGATATATTTTATTAGCTAAATTAAATAAGCAAAAGCATAAAATCAAATAAAGGGTTTATATAGAATCAAATTAATTAATATCAGGTTGATCAAATCATATCAAATAAACCCTAAATTATTGAGAGGTAATAGTCAATCTTTTCCCTCACCCCACTATAAGGTTACATAGAACATTGTAATATGATCCAAGGTGATATAGTAGAACCTCAGAGTTACGAACACCTCAGAAATGTAGGTTGTTTGTAACTCGAACAGAACATTATGGTTGTTCTTTCAAAAGTTTACAACTGAATATTGACTTAATACAGTTTTGAAACTTTACTATGCAAGAGAAAAGTGCTGCTTTCCCTTTATTTTTTTAGTAGTTTACATGTAACAGTACTATACTGTATTTGCTTTTGTCTCTGCTGCTGCCTGATTGTGTACTTCTGGTTCCAGATGAGATGTGGGGTTGACTGGTCAGTTCGTAACTGAGGCTCTGTTGTGCAACTTTTTCAATTTCTCATTTGAATTCTGAATGTAAGTCAAAATAACAATTTCTTAAGATAAAACATACAACTCCTAAACCATTACATATATGCATGTGTGGTCTTGTATAGCAAAGTTGTTTAACCTAGGGCTTTTTCAGGTATTTTATTTATTCTATAGCCACCATTCTAAAACAAATTAGGGTATGGCTACACTGGTGAGTTGCAGCGCTGGAAAGCCTCCACCAGCGCTGCAATTAGTAAGTGGCCACACCTGCAAGGCACTTCCAGCGCTGCAACTCCCTGGCTGCAGCGCTGGCCGTACACCTCACTCAGCATGGGGAATAAGGATTCCAGCGCTGGTGCTGCAGCACTGGTCATTAAGTGTGGCCACACACCAGCGCTGTGATTGGCCTCCAGGGTATAAGGATGTATTCCAGAATGCTTTTATAAATTACTCTCTTTGTTTTGTTATGCAGCCTCTCTTTGTTTTGTTATGAACGAGCTCCGCGCGGAGCTCCGTTGCCGCTGCTGCTTATCTAAAAAACAAACAGAGCTCCTGTTTGATGTGATCATCTGTACCTGGCTGTAAACAATCAAATGAGAGGCAGGCAGGGAGCGAATGAAACAGCAGGGAGTCGTGTTGGCTGCAGGCTGTTTGCAATTAAGAGTTAAGACTAAGGGGTCGGAAACATGTTCTGATTTTTCAAGGCAGGAAGCTAAACACACAGTGTTGGCTCCAAGAATCCCCTCTCTCTCTCCCCCCGCTCCCTGTCACACTAGACCCCACTCCACCCCCCTCTTTTGAAAAGCACGTTGCGGCCACTTGAATGCTGGGATAGCTGCCCATAATGCATCACTCCCAACAGCGCTGCAAATGCTGCAAATGTGGCCACACACCAGCGCTGGTAGCTGTGAGTGTGGCCACACACCAGCGCTGGCCCTGCACAGCTGGATGACCAGCGCTGCAAACCGTAAGTGTAGCCATACCCTTAGGTTGGTTTTATCCACACATACACTGACTACCATCCATCTGCTGGAGTTAAAACAAACAAAAACAAAACAACAACAACACCACACAAAGAATGTGAAGAAGAGGCATCCCTCTACTCAGAAAACTGGAAAGAGAAAACAAAATAAAGACTGATACTTATGCAGGATGATTGTTGCAACTCTTGCATTTCATTCAGCTTCAGAACCTGGTACTTGTCTGAAAAGTCTACTCAGTGATCTTATCAGCTCAGATGTTTTAGAAGTTGCTGCTGACTGGTTAGAAGTTACTTACTTATAAATGTTGAATCTTAGTTATTGCATGTTGCTGGACCCCCACCTCTTGGTGACCAGCTGGGAAGGTGGAGGAAGCACAGGCCTCTTTGTGAGGCACTGTGGCATCACATGGCCAGAAACCGATGGCCGCTGCAGCAGGAAGCAAAGGTTTCAAGTCAATGGTCAGAAGCAAGAAAATAATGACTTCTACCTTTCCTTCATTTTTTTAATATGGTGCCTTGGCTGTTTACTTCCCTTGCAAGTTCCTTGTGATGCTCAGAGCAGGAGGGAACCCTGTCTGTGCCCAGCAGGGGAAATTCTCTCCTGCCATCTGCTGCTGGCAACACAAGCACTCCACTCCAGGCTCAGTGAGCACCACTCTTTCCCTCTGCAGGCTAGCAATTTACACACCCCACTTTGTTACATTTGAATGCTCAGTGCTTTCTCTCCAGGACACCCACAATGTACACTGATTTGCTGCCTCCTTGGAAGCAGTGCACCCCAGTTCACTGGTTTTGTTGCAGTTCAGCACTTTCCTTAGCACAAGGCACTTAGACATGTCTATAGCAAAACCAAAATTGAAGTTTATTTAACAGAGCTTAAGATAGTGATTTAAATAAAAGCAAATATAAGGGTTTGGAAATACAAGGTTACAGGTAAAAGAATAATGTAAAAAATGTGTAACCTAAACTTATTAGCAAGTTACTTTCCTATCTACTAAGGTATTTGTCACCTAATTCATCTTTACAGAGCTTGTCCAGTTCAGAAAGTTGGGATCTACCTTGCATGAGACAACCCCTGCTGGCAGAGTCACTCTTCTGTAATGGTACCAATCCTGTCCCCTCTCCTCTTCCCTTATGCAGTTACAGATCCCTAGGGGGTCCCCTGTTGAGACTTTCTTGGGATTCTATTGTCTTTGAGTATGATCAAGGCTGCATCTTCCTCAGACAGTAAACAAAGTGCTGTCTCCAGGGACATCCATTGTTCTCAAGATTGATTGAATTAGCCCTGAGACCTCCCCTTGCCTGAGGAGAGGAGTCTCACTTCAGCAGTTTTGCAAGCTACTATTCTTTATTTTACATTCTTATAAATTAATTCCTATACAAACAGGGCCGGCTCTAACTTTGTTGCTGCCCCAAGCAAAAAAAAAAAAAAAGAGCGCCGCCCCACTGTAACACCCCCCAGCGAGCGTCACGCCACCCAAGCCCCCTGCATCCTCGAGCGCCGCGCCGCCCAAGCCCCCGCACCCTCGAGCGCCACGCCACCGAAACAAAAACAAACAAACAAAAAAACCCTCCAGTGCCGCCCAGACGAACAAAAAAAAAACCAAAAACCAACAACAAAAAAACCCGAGCGCCGCCCCACCCCAAGGTGCCGCCCCAAGCACGTGCTTAGTCGGCTGGTACCTGGAGCCAGCCCTGCATACAAACATTTCGCAATAACCATGACAATCAGCTAGTTCTTAGCTCTCAGCAAAGACTACACATGAACCCCTTCAGTGAAATACTGAGAAGGTGGTTTGCCACAGGGCAATTTACCTACCATGGTATGCCTGGGTATGTCTGTCACATTCCTTCTCAGGAGTCCCTTGGCAGAATGGGGCACTTTTCTTCCAAAGTTAATGTCATCATCCAGTCGGGTTTGATGGGATCATCTGTATGCAAACTAAACCTCCTCATTCCAGTAATTTGGGACTTGGAAAAAAAATCAGCAGATCCAAAAATAACTCCAAGTAGTCAGCCAGACAATCCATAGGTATTTTGAGTTGTTTGCGGTCATGGGTTAGTCCATCAGATATGATCTCAACCATCCTACAAAGTCCCAACTCAAAATAATTTAAAAAATGCAAAATTAGCAAAGAGATGGAACTGAAATACTAGGAAAACACAAATCATATGTCCACTCAGTCATGTACAGGCAGGAACAGTTCCTGTTTTACAGACAGAAGCTTATAACTTTAAATCAAGATTGGATGACTTTCTAAAAGATACGCTCTACTTCAAATGGCAATTAATTCAGGAAAGTCCTATGGAGGTCAGACTGCATGATCAAAACAATCCTTTCTGGCCTTATAACTATGAACCTCCTCTTTCATATTTTGGTACTCATGAGCTCAGTGCTGAACAGCATTTTTGATGCACAAAATTAGGGTGAAAGGTTAGACTTCAACTTGGTCAGAGCCAAAAGTCCTTTCTTCCTAATTCACAGTTTTGGGACTCAAATTTTATATAAAAGCCTAGCTGCCTCTCAAATGATAAAACCAGACTATTTAATGTTTAAATGTCCCTGACTGAAGCAAGCTACAGCAAGAGGCAAAGCAACAGTGTTTCAATCATTCCTTTCATGTTAGTCTAAAAATAGATTCATATGTATCTTAATGGAGTTGCAAAGGCAATTAGTCAAAAACTTGAACCAGTTCCTTTAGTTATAAAGTAATGATGCTGAAAATAGCCATATTGCTAATCACAATTTTGTAAAAAAGTATAATTTTCTGGAAGTGTTGCTTATTCCCCAAGTGCCTGATTCAGGAAACATTCTGCACCCAAAGAGGTTACAGAATAAGGCCCTAAAAGAAGTGCCTGAATCATGCTAATTTCAAATAACTGGGAATTTAAGACATGAAGCAAAAGATGGTAAAAGCTGTCAACAAGCTTTGCATCACTTTCTGCAATAGAAGATGAATATTGATGTCTTTTTCTATTATTCCTGTTCTTTCAGCATTAATCTAATTCTCTTTTCTACAGAATATGTAAAATGTATGTAGGGAGATTTAAGAATATACCAAATGTTTTTTTTTCCTTTTAAACACAATAGTTATTTTTATGTTTCAGTAAAATATGGGTTCTTCTCCACTCCCCTCCAAAACAGGGCAAAATATTACCATGACTTTCATTCTATCATGCCAGGAGGGCTGCTCTATCTATTGGGATCCAGGAAGTGGGCAGGCTTTGCTAAAAGACCTCCCCCCAGCCTAAGGGGAGGATCCACTGGGCCTGGAAACCAAATGATTCCGGGGGACAACTAATGAAATAACAGGAACAGGAGTGAGGTCAAAGGGTCAAACGAAGGGAACCTGACTGGGACACCGAGCAGAGAACCCCGGACAGCGCCCACTGCTCCTCGAAGGCGTCAAGGGAGCCAGTGGACACTGCCCAGAAGAACTCTGCCCAGATGCGTGAATGAACGGAGGATCGGAAATAGGCCCCACAGTCACAGGAGACGCCATCTGCCAACAGAAGTCACCAGAGTCGGAGACCTCCTGGACTACAACCAGGGAGACTGGCTGGACCCCGTGACGCTCGCTCAGCGCATGGGGCTCTCCAGGCCTCGTACTCCCCAGTGCGTACTTCAGGAGGTGAAGGGCACTTTGTCGCCTGTTGCATGGGCCTACCTCGACCGGGTCCTGTGAGAGGGCACGCCCCACTCACCCTCCACCCCAGGCCCTCCAGACCTTTTCATTGGGCCTCTGTCCCGTGGACCCAACCGGCCCCCCCACCCCTTCATCGTGAGCCGGCTGCGCGACTTGCAGCTGGTTCATTTCCAAACTGCGCCAAGAAAACACCTATACACATTCATGCTCAACACCCTTCACTTCCTCACCCTCGCGTCCCGCCCCGACACAAAGTGGCAGGACCTTTCGAGGGTGAGGCACCCCAGTGGGCCAGCCTATATTCTACCCAGGTCCCGAGGCTCGTCGGGGATATCAGTTGGTGGCTCCTTCATGGGGCCGTGAGCACGGGTGTGTATCTGGCGTGATTTACCCCCGTCCTGGACACCTGCCCCTTCTGCGGCATGAGGGAGACCCTGGTGCACGTTTACCTGGAGTGCGCCAGGTTGCATCCCCTATTCCGGCTCATCCTAGACATGCTGTTACGTTTTTGGTTGCACTTTTCCACTCACCTTCTTATTTATGCACTCCCTATCCGTGGCCCCATGAAGTCACGGGACCTCCTAGTCAACCTCCTCCTAGCCCTGGCTAAAATGGCCATCTATAAAAGCCAGGAGGGCTGCTGTCAGGAAGATATGCCTATAGATTTCTCAAAAGTAAGCAAATCACTTTGTATTACCATGTTTAACCTGAGCAATTCCCAATCCTCCTCTCTGCCTACTACTGGTCTGTCTGCTGTAGAAATGACTGGCTGTCAGATCTGCAGTCCCCCTGCAGCTGGTCAGCATTCAACCAATAGTTAGCCCCAAATCATCTTGGGAGTGATGCGTGTGTGTTGCTGATACAAAGTGTCATGTTTCATCTTGTAAATGAATGTCTTGCCCCTCATTTTCCCTCCCTGAACATACACAGAATTTCATCCCAACATTAATAAATTCCGAGGCTCAGTTGTGTGTGTGTGTTTAGAGAAAAGATCAAAATAGTTCAGTCAGATACATGGTGCCATGAAAGATTAATCATAACTTTAAACACAAAGCCTGCCTTAAGCATATCTCCAAATAGGCAGATATCACATATCAGTAGTGCAAAACAGTTCTCTGAGTTTAGCTCACAGATCCCACCAGTTCATATTCAGTACTAAACAGCACATACTGTAGTAGCAATGTAACAACTAAACAAAATGAAAAGTGAAGTAAATCCATGAATTGTATGAATAACCACCTGCCTGCAGATATATCAATTAATGCCACATACCACATTATTCACTGACATGTATGTCAAGTGCCCTTGACTAGGTCTGGAAACTCTTATTCCTGATAGAGTTTATCATGTAGTGTTTCCTCACACATGTATAGCATTACATATTGGTGCAATGGTTCACCTTCTCTATTTGCTTCCTCAAAAAGGGTATGAATATTTCAGTAATGATACATCCTTCATGCTGAAAGGTGAGTGCTTAAAACATTTCTGAGTGCTGATGTTAGGAACATAGGTATGTTATGAAGCCACTGGTGCACCCCTATAGTTAAAAGGCCAAGACTGGCTAGTTACTAATCATGATGCTTTTATGAGGCAAAAAAAAGCATAAGAAACAAAAAGGAGAGAATAAAGAACCAAAAGAAGAAAAGAAGGAAGTGAAGAACAATGTAAAAAGTATGGACAAAATACTTTTTTGTATAAAAATGATGTTTCTATCCATCAGCTTTCAGGAACCTAGGAAGTGCCAAGGCCTGCAACCTACATTGATTTCTGAATTCTGGAAAAGACTTTCTAAAAGTTGGCAATATTTTGTTTTCTTTTAAATTAAAGAAGGCTGCCAATTATTTAAAATTACAGACTGAAAAACAATTCATTCAGCTCATCCCATCTACCAAGCAACAGCCCAAACCAAATACTAACACCCCATACACTGGGCCTATACTTCAATCATCTTACCTCTATTCAGAGCACATAAAACAATATGCCCTGGGATTCCACAAATCTGGCCATTCAAGTATCCTAGGGCCCTTATAGAGAACATCCTGTCAGCCACCGTCTCTGTATTATATTGAGAGGGATAAAGCATCAATGCCTATTTGTGTACCAAGTGTAAATATATATGTCAAAAGAAGGTATTGAGAGGTACTGGAGTTAGGACTCCTGAGTTTGATTTCCTCCATCTGTCACTGATAATTGTGTGATCTTGGACAGGTTGTTTCACATCTGTATCTCAGTTTATATGATGAGAATAACCCTTTCCTACCTCTTATTAGTGAAGGTCTGTAAAGGGCTTTGAGATCCTCAGCAGAAAGGGGCTATAGAAGTGCAAATTGTTCTTAAAAGAACATACAAGTAAGCCTAAATTGAAAAGTGAGAGACAGATCAGCCCACTTGCTTATAATCATGCTGACATTAGAAGAGACACAAAGTATGCTTACAAAAGGTCACTTGGGACAGTCTGGTTGTTTTGGGAAATGTAAAGAGTTTCCAGCAGCACAGTTTATACCATTCTCTTGTCTGTCTAGCATATTCAGCAGAGGAAGTATATGTGGTGCTGGGAGATGAAGCCACATTCTGCTATGCCCTCCATCCTGTGGGAGACTTCCCACAGGCTTGTCTATCTTTCTCAATAGACACAATCATAACAACAATGATTGCAGGAGACATCCACACACAATCCAGCAAATAAACTAAACAGAGAGAGAGAGAGACGGGGAGAGAAATCTAGCCCATCTTTGTTTAGAAAGTCTCCAGCAATGAAAGCAAAAGGATAAAAACTTGGAAAGTTTGAGTGACAATATTCAGATGTTCTCACAAGTGTGTTTAAAAACCTCATTTCAGTCCCTAGTAAAACATTAGGAAACAGATGAGGAAATACTCTTTCCATTAAAAGCAAAACCCCACAACCTAGATGTATTTCTTCCTTCATCCTAATTGAATACTGTATTTTGTGAAGTGGAACTGAGTATGTCAGGCTAGATACTCAGCTGGTGTAAATCTGCATAGCTCCCCTGAAATCATTGGAGCTATGCCAGTTTAAACCAGTTAGGATCTGGCCCCCCTACATCTTCTTTAATGACTGAAGCTAACTTGACCATGCAGCTCTGTGTCATGCAGGCTATGATTAGAGTCCAGTTCTCAAAAACTGGGTGCTAGTTCAGACTTATCAATAAACATACTGATAACAAGATGACTTGATTTTTCCAAGCACTAACATAAAGGCACACCTGAATCAGGAGCCAAAACTCTCAGCGTAGAGGTATGTCACATTTTAACTTAGAAAAAACACAAACTGAAAATTAATTAAGTGCCTTTAAAGATATCTCAGTTCTTTCCATATGCAATGCAGCAACTGCACTTTGTAAGTAATGCTCTTATTAAAATTAGCATAGTGGTTTCAGGTCACTGCATTTATATAGGCCACTCCTAAAGTAGTCCTGGGGCTTGTGACTGCCCTGCAAAGAGTATGAGGTAGCTTGGCAAATTAATGTGTCTGAAATTTCCCCCTAATTCAGGGCTACACTTTGGATTTACCACAAACAGTAAAAATTATAATAAATCAGAATCATGTTAGCTGCTTAATACATACACCAAGATTTCATGAGAGCAGAAAGTTAGTGTACCCTCATAGATAAATTGCAGAAGGGAACTGTTGGCTGTACAAACACAGCAAATTTTACAGATTATTTTATTTAAATCTGACTTCCTCAGTTATTCATTTGTAGATTACACCAAGTCAATCTGCACAATAACCACTGGTATGTGAATAAAATTTCTCCGCTCCTTTTAATGAGGTAATTTTGCAAGAAGCAGATTCTATGTAAATTAAAGAGACATAAGTTGGTTGCTTTATAGAGTGGGTGAATGGATTTCAGGGGTGTTCTGATTTTCTCTTTTTTAGAACCCCCCTTTGGAGGGAATGGATTCAAGAGACTAGCAATGGGATATGCAGCCTTTTACCTTTAGGTCACTGGTTTAAATACAACCCCTCTTGGACGTGATCAAGAGTTGTTAGCACTTGTGGCCTATGTGTAATAATTGGGAGTCTCAATCTTCCTGTTGGACAAACATTCATATAATAAAATCACAATCACAGTATAGTGGGACTATTTGGCACCTTCATTGGCAATCTCAGCACAGAGGCCAAAGTTTGAATGGGACTTGAAACTGTCCTTGTAGATCTATTTATTGTTAGTTGAACAATACATGGTTCTATTGTTTATTTCTGCTTAAATTAAGTCATGAGCACAAAAATAAACAGAACCACCAAAGCTATTGTTCATGCCCACTGAGAACATGTGTTAAAAAATGTTTTAAAACTTTTAGGGCCAGATTGCATAGTGTGCATTTTAGAAGGTGTAGCACACAAGAGGGAGTCCAAGCAGAAAGGCTGCAAAGGTGGCTTTAACTAATTCTGAGGGCATGGCTATACTTGCAGATGTAGAGTGCTGTGAGTTAAACCTGCCTCCGGAGAGTGCAGTATGGAAAGCGCTGCAGTCTGTCCACACTGACAGCTGCTTGCACACAGGCATGGCCACATTTGTGGCACTTGCAGCGGCATTGGGAGTGGTCCCTTATGGGCAGCTATCCCACAGAGCACCTCTTCCCATTCTGGCGCTGTGGCTTGTGGGAAGGGGACAGGGGGTGTGGGGCATTCTGGGTCCTGTTTCAATGACCCGTGATGCATCGGTTCACATCGCAGGATTCCCTGTGCTTCCATCAACATCTGGCGCCATCTTTCAATGTTTTTTGTACTGCGCGCTCTGTCTTCCCTTTCTGTCTGCGGGAATGGAGCCCGAATTGCTGAGGAGTATGCTGACGAGTCTCGCTGGCACGTCACGTTTGTCAGTCGAGTTATTCCTTAGGATCCAAAGTGACAGTGAGGACTCCGATGATGATATCAACTCGAGTAACGCATACAACATGAGATTGCTTGTGGCATTCACAGACATGCTCACCACCGTAGAACGCCACTTTAGGGCTCGGGAAACAAGCACTGAGTGGTGGGATCACATCGTCTTGCAAGTCTGGGATGATGAGCAGTGTCTGCAGAACTTTTGGATGAGAAACGCCACTTTCATGCCACTGTGTGAGGAGCTCGCCCCCACCCTGCGGCACAAGGACACGAGATTGAGAGCTGCCCTAGGGGAAGTCAAAATGCCCATTGTGATCCTTGGAGATCCCGCTTACCCTTTAATGCTGTGGCTCATGAAACCCTACACAGGGAGCCTTGACAGTAGCAAGGAGCGGTTCAACAACAAGCTGAGCCGGTGCAGAATGACTGTGGAGTGTGCTTTTGGCTGTTCAAAGGGCCGCTGGCGCTCTCTGTATGGGAAGCTGGACCTGGCCGATAACAGCATCCCCGCGGTTATATCCGCGTGCTGTACCCTCCATAACATTTGTGAAGGGAAGGGTGAACAATTCACTCAGGCATGGAACTCGGAGGTTCAACACCTGGAGGCTGAATTTGAACAGCCAGAGAGCAGGGCTATTAGAGGGGCCCAGCACGGGGCTGCAAGGATTAGGGATGCCTTGAGGGAGCAATTTGAGGCTGAAAGTCATCAGTAATGTCTGGTGCCCTGCACGGAAGTGAAGTGCAGTGGTTCCAATGTTAGTAGGAATCTGTGTTTGCTACACTGACTTGCAGTACCTGTTTCTTTCTTTTACTTTATGCAATAGATTCATAGATTCTAGGACTAGAAGGGACCTCGAGAGGTCATCGAATCCAGTCCCCTGCCCTCATGGCAGGACCAAATACTGTCTAGACATCCCTGATAGACATTTCTCTAACCTACTCTTAAATATCTCCAGAGATGAAGATTCCACAACCTCCCTAGGCAATTTATTCCAGTGTTTAACCACCCTCACAGTTAGGAACTTTTTCCTAATGTCCAACCTAAACCTCCCTTGCTGTAGTTTAAGCCCATTGCTTCTTGTTCTATCCTTAGAGGCTAAGATGAACAAGTTTTCCCCCTCCTCCTTCTGACACCCTTTTAGATACCTGAAAACTGCTATCATGTCCCCTCTCAGTCTTCTCTTTTCCAAACTAAACAAACCCAATTCTTTCAACCTTCTTTCATAGGCCATGTTCTCTAGACCTTTAATCATCCTTGTTGCTCTTCTCTGGACCCTCTCCAATTTCTCCACATCTTTCTTGAAATGCGGTGCCCAGAACTGGACACAATACTCCAGTTGAGGACTAACCAGCGCAGAATAGAGCGGAAGAATGACTTCTCGTGTCTTGCTCACAACAAACCTGTTAATGCATCCCAGAATCAAGTTTGCTTTTTTTGCAACAGCATCACGCTGTTGACTCATATTTAGCTTGTGGTCCACTATAAACCCTAGATCCCTTTCTGCCGTACTCCTTCCTAAACAATCTCTTCCCATTTTGTATGTGTGAAACTGACTGTTCCTTCCTAAGTGGAGCACTTTGCATTTGTCTTTATTAAACTTAATCCTGTTTACCTCAGACCATTTCTCCAATTTGTCCAGATCATTTTGAATAATGACCCTATCCTCCAAAGCAGTTGCAATCCCTCCCAGTTTGGTATCATCTGCAAACATAATAAGCGTACTTTCTATGCCAATATATAAGTCGTTGATGAAGATATTGAACAGAGCCGGTCCCAAAACAGACCCCTGCGGAACCCCACTTGTTATACCTTTCCAGCAGGACTGGGAACCATTAATAACTTCTCTCTGAGTACAGTTATCCTGCTAGAATAAGGAATTTTTTCCAAGCCAAAAAATCCATTTATTGAAAAGAAACACAATTGCTTGGGAAACAGAAAGGGCAAGGGGGTGGGGTGGGGAAACGGTACAATCACAGATTTGCGTATGTCCTGTCTGGAGTGCTGTGCAATGAGTGCTGCACTTCAGGATGGCTATGGGGTTTGAGTGCAGTGGGTAAGGGTCATAGTTTTCAGGGCTGGGTGGTGAAGCTTCAGGTGTTGGAGGCAGCTGGTGACGGTAAGAACCCAGATGTTGGGGAAAGTGAGTTGGAGGTGAAATGAGGGCATAAGGGAAAGAGTTTTGGGACAAGGGCTGCAGGTGAGTCGGGGGGCAGTAGTGCTCTGCCTTCATGGCTACCAGCATCTGGATAGAGTCTGCTTGGCGCTCCATTATGCTTATCAGCTTATCCATGCTTTGCTGCCGGAGCACCACGCTTTTGTGCCAGCACTCCTCGTTCTGCTGGCGGATCCTCCTTTCATTTTCCCCACCACTCCTGCACTTTTTGATTTTCATTACTTGAATCCTGCATTACTTCATGCAACATGTCTTCCTTGCTTCTACGTGACCTCTTTGATTCTTTGGAATCTTTTGGACAGTGATAACATGGATGGCTGAGATCTCAAGGTTGCATCTGTAAAGGCAAAATGCAACACTTAACAGAGGCAGCATTGTTCACACCAGACAGAGCAATGATTCCCATGTACTTAAGGGCAAGCACAGTCTACACAATAGCATAATTCGCCCGTCCCAAAGCAAGCGCACATAACCCACGAAAGCCCCAAAATGGTGAGGAAGCACAGAGTTAAGCGTGTCTGATTGTTTCATGGCTGTACTGTCCTCTGGGGTTCTGTGCCATGGGGAGAGCCAACAGCGGCAGGGGGCCCCTATACTGAACACTGTCCCCACACTTTCCACAGAAGTTTGTCCTGGAAGCTATCTCACTGCTGAGGGTGACCTGGGAAGCGAGGGAGGGTCTTCTACTGCAATGAGGCTTCTGCCCCGGCCCATATGCAGCTTGCCTGTGTGCAGCAATGGTCCCCCCGCCCCTCATGGCACAGTGGTGCGGACAAGTTAGTCTTACTGGGACAAGGACCACAGTGGCTCTCCCAAGAAACCTGTGCAAGAGCATTGCCCAAGTTCTGGATGAGACCTTTGAAGACCTTTGGGGGTTGGACTAGATGACCTCCTGAGGTCCCTTCCAACCCTGAGATTCTATGATTCTGAGATTCTATGAAGAGATCACTGAGGCCGATTACCATGATGTGAGAGAGAATGTCAACGCCCTATTCCGCATCTAGGCATGCATGCAGCCAGGGCCGGCTCTACAGTTTTCGCTGCCCCAAGCAGCGCGCCGAATTGCCGCTACGGGCGCTGGGGGGGGAAGTCCCTGTGCCCTTAGGGCAGAAGGCGCATTTCCGCGGCCGTGGCAATTTGGCGGTAGCTTCTATGTTTAGCTGAAGCCGCCTGGGACAGCTAAACATAGAAGCTGCTGCCGAATTGCCGCTGCTGCGGAAACGCGCCTGACGCCGTAAGGGCACACAGACTGCCCCCCCCCCCCGCCCGCGGCGGCAATTTGGCGTGCTGCTTGGGGGCAAAACAACAGGGACTGTCGCCCCGTGCAGAATGCCGCCCCAAGCACCAGCTTGGAATGCTGATGCCTGGAGCCGGCCCTGCATGCAGCCCTAGCCCTTCTCGCCCTAAGAGCCCACACCGAATAACTTCCTTCCCAAAATAAAAGCCGCTTACTGGGAACCTTCTCTGGTGTTTGTCCTTCCCCAAGCACTGGCCACTGTGACTGGCTACCTTCCTCCTGGCTTGAGAACAGCTCCTGACTGCATGCATCTAGGGATTCTGGGTGCCTTCCTCTGCCTCAGCACACTCACTCCCACTTTGCTCCTCCTCCTCCTCCTCCTGCCTTGTTGAACTGGCTCTGAAGTGTCCATGGTGGTATTTGGAGTGGAGGTGGCGTCACCCACAAGTATTGCGTCCAGCTCTTTGTAGAAATGGCAGGTCTCGGGGGCAGCACCGGAGTTGTTGTTTGCCTCGTGGGCTTTGCAGTAGGCATTCCGCAGCAACTTCACTTTAATCCTACACTGCAGTGCATCCCGGTCCTGGCTCCTTTCCATCATGTCCCTTGATATCTGCCCAAAGGTATCGTAATTCCTACATCTGGAGCGCAGCTGGGACTAGACAGCTTCCTCCCCCCCAAATACTGACGAGGTCCAACACCCCACTATTGCTCCATACTGGGGATCGCCTGGCGCATGGAGGCATAGTAACCCGGAAAGGATTCACTGAGAGCATTCCACGTCTGGCTGAGCAAACAGGAAGGGGATTTTCAAAATTCCCAGAGAATTTAAAGGGCGGGTCGGACAGTTGGTCACCTGAGGGCAGGGCAGTAGAGTTCAAAGTGATGACCAGAGTGGCTAGAACAGGCATTGTGGGACACTTCTGGAGTCCGATCAGAGCGCATTAACAGGAGAGGTTGTCCACACTGGCACTGCGGCGCTCCAGCGGGGGTGCAGCAAATGTTATTCCACTTGCCGAGGTGGAGTACCAGCAGCGCTGTAGCCGCGGAGTCCGAGCACTCTACGTGCCTTGTCAGTGTGTACGGGGAGTGAGCTAGTGCGCACGGGGCTCCTTTATTGCGCACTAACTGGCAAGTGTAGCCAAGCCCTGAGTTACTCCACATCCCATAGTTATACAGCAGCCTTTTATGGCTGCTCCCTATGGGCCACTGCGGTGACATGGAATCTCTGGGGCACAGGACTGCCTTAACTATACCTCCTCTCACTTCAACTCTATGAAATGCCCCCTGCCTGAGGGCCTCCTGTGTGGAGAGAAGAGGTGTGTGTGTGCCAGGGTATTCCCAAGAGTACATCTTGCATCCCTCCCGCAGTCCCTTTACACCAGTGCAAAGGGTTGCAGAGTAGGGGTGAATTCCCCTGTCTATGTATGTGCAAAATTGATTGAAATTAGTGTGCACTCTGAATGTAATAATTTAGACTCTGGACTGGGTGCTATCTTTGTCATTGTACTACAACTTTCTCACCTAGCAGAGAAAAAACAACAACATGGTGTTCTTGCACTAGAGGATTTTCATGTCACATGGAAGTATGAGAGTTTAATACTTCTAGAAGGGTTCACTGACATACACCCAACTATATAAACATTCCTCTCAGACTTAGATTTACACTAGTGTGTGGTGAGGTTCTCACTATAAAGACTAGAGCCTGTTTACCCAGATCCATTTGGAAAATGGCAGAGAACTGTTCTGTGTTGATTTATACAGCTGTGTGAGAGCCCTTTGCATGCATGAGCTCAGGCTGTTTGATAAGGGATTGATAATCCATTCTGTTCTTACTAATTGAGAAATATTCTCAATAGACCAGAGGTCCCTAACTTTCAAGCCTGCTAATATAAAAAGAAGTGTGTGTGTTAGGTGAATGGTGGTTGTGGGATAATACATTGGGTAGCTGTGTAAAAGAACCTGGGCATTCCCATGATGATGCTCTTCAAAAAAATAAAGAGAGTTTCTTAAGCTTTTAGCAGAATTGCACCAGGGTTTTGACACAGTATTTCATCAGCTTAAGAGAAAGAATGAGATACTGATGGTGACAAAAAAAAAAAATAGAGATGAAGGAGTTGAAGTTGATAAAGATAGATAATGAAAACCAAGATGCTTAAAGAGGTGACCTGCTGCCTACTTAGCATAAATACATTTAAATGTTACATTTTTCTTTTTATAGTTACTATCAGTTTTACTTCTGTTTAATTTCATTTTTCTTTTGTAACTGTTCAGTCGAGTATTATTCACATTTAAATGCTAACCCAGTGGCTCTCAACCTTTCCAGACTACTGTGCCCCTTTTAGAAGTCGGATTTGTCTTGCGTACCCCAAGTTTCACCTCACTTAAAAACTACTTGCTTACAAAATCAGACATAGAAATACTAAAGTGTCACAGCACACTCTTACTGAAAAGTTGCTTACTTTCTCATTTTTACCATATCATTATAAAATAAATTAATTGGAATATAAATATTGTACTTACATTTCAGTGTATAGTATATAGAGCAGTATAAACAAGTCATTGTATGAAGTTTTAATTTGCACTAACTTCACTAGTGCTTTTTGTGTAGCCTGTTGTAAAACTAGGCAAATATCTAGATGAGTTGATGAACTCCCTGGAAGACCTCTGCATTCACCCAGGGGTAAGCATGTTCATGGTTGAGAACCACTGTGGTAACCTAACATTGCTAAAAAAAAAAACATACGTGAGCTGGTGTGTTGGTGCAACAGCACCACCTGTAGCCAGGCAAAGCATTACACCTGAGTTCACGCAGTCTAGCAGGGCTCTGTCAGTCAATTCCTGATGCCCTGAAAATCCCTTCTGTTCTTAAATGCCTCAGGGGTTTGGTAGGGGAACCCAAACCTGCCCACTTCACCACATTCCAGCTCAGAGTCCTCAATCTAGACAAGCCAAACCAAGACTCAACTCCAGCCAAGCTCTAAGCTCCTTCCTACCTCCCCCTGGTTTCTTTAGGCTCTTCAGCCTGCTGGTCTGGTCATATCTTCTTAGGGTGCTGTCTCTGAGCAGCTTTTCAGCAACTTACTGACAAGAGTTCTCTTCTCCAGCCTGCTCACTCCTCTGGCAGCCACCCCTCTGCTTCCTAGCTCTTTTATCTTTCCAGCTGCTGTGAGGCTGCCAATCAGCATTGGCTGGGACTACCTGCATTAACCCCTTGGTTGTTGGGCCAGCATGTAGTATATACATCCCATGGCACCTTAATAATAATTCTTTCATTTTTTTAGAACTTAAATTCATTGTTTTGCATTTTTTAGAGTTAAAATAATTCAAGTAACTTGGTTTTTCTTTTTCTTTTTTTTTGTAATTGGTATAAGTAAGGCTGCGAGTCTGTCATGGAAGTCACAGATTCTGTGACTTTCTCGGACCTCCATGACTTCTTCAGCGGCTGGTGTGGCTGCTGTGCGGACCTGGTCCTCCCTGGTCCCCAGAGCAGCACTGGCAGTACTGAGCCATGCCCCCCCAGCAGTAGCGAGCACCAGTGATGCCCTGAAGTCCCTACACCTCGGAGCGCTCATCCAGAGCAGCAGTTGTGCCCCCAGAGCAGCTAAAATTTAGTCAGTGGTATTTAAAGTACAAGTCATGGACAGGTCACTGGGCTGTGAATTTTTGTTTACTGCCCGTGACTTGTCCATGACTTTTACTAAAAATACCCATGACTGAACTTATCCTTAGGTATAAGTCTCTATCGAAGACTAAGCCTATTGGAGACTGTAACAGGGCAGCCCCACCCCTCACTAGCCTCAACAGCATCAGACCGGTAGCTCTGACAGAGGAAGTCCCTCCCTGTTCGTACTGGGCATGCTCCAAGTGCTCTGGGAATATAAAAGGAGAGAATTCAGCTCAGTCTGGGCTGGTGGCTGCAGGGGAAGGACCTACCTGGGAAGCTCCTGTGGAGAACTAGCCACCACCCTTGAACTTGCTGGGACCTGACGCTTCCCCTGGCCAGCACGAAGCCTGGCTGCAGGTGGAGCCTGAGGAGGCGATGGACCCGGAGGCCCGTGGAGAACCTGGAGATTCGTGGGAGACTCCAACTCTCAGCTTGGTAGGAAGCAACCCGGGAGAGGGGTGATGGACTGGTACCTTGCCCCCAGTAAGCCTCAGTGTGTTTTGGTAGGACCCCCTGCTGAGCCTGTGGCAAGGTCCTATGGTGCTGTTAGGGGCAATCCTGTGGACTCTGGCCACTAGGCTGTGTTACCCCATAACCAGGGGCAAGCCTATAGACTCTGGCCACTAGGCCATGTTGCCCTGCAATGAGGGGCGTGAACCCTCATAGAGACCATAAAGTTTGACACTTTTTTTTTTTTTAGTTACTGTTCTAATAAATTAATGCTTAAAATATTTGACCATTTTTGAAATTATCTGTAAATATTTGACCAATGTCTGACTGGTCAATTGACCAATCATTTTTGGACTGGTCAAATGCCCAGCCCTGGTCAGGCAGCCTTCTCCTCATTGCCTGGGTGACAACTAGGGGGTCACTGAGAGCACATTATTGACAGTCTCTCTACTCTCAGTTCCAGTACCTAGCATCATAGCAGACACAATAGCCAGGAGAAGCAATTGCTTGGGAAGTCCTTCTCAGCCCTTGTAGCCAAGGGATAGAACATGGTCAGTCCAGACTAAATCTTCAGAGTACTTAGTGGACAAACTCTCTAAAAGGTTGCTACTGGGCATGTGTGAAGTGCAGTTTTCAGTGGGTCATAACTCAGCCAACTTTGGGTAGATTTTTACAAGGACATAAAAGGCATATCCTTGACACCAAAGCATACAGATGCTAGAGTTTCTAAATTAACTGGTTGTACCAATTTTTCATATGAGCAAAACAACATAGTTTTCCCTAATCTATGTTCACAGAAACATCTGGACCACTCTAGCTGAAAATTAAAAAAAAAAAATCAGCCTGAGACAGATACCTGGCTTGGAAAATTTCAACCCAAACAGCTAATGTTTTGCAAAGTTATTAACAACATGGTCTTATAAAGGAACATGTTAGGCAAACTTATCTAGAGGTGTCACTACCAGATTTGCTTATATTCAAAGAAAGTATGTCAATTTTGGCCCTAATAAAGAAAGAGGTGTAGGTTAGTAGTGTGATCCTATAGCAGTGTAGCTCTGATGCTGACTTCCTCTGGGGTCTTGTGCAAGTCTCCATAAACTTAAACTTTGTCTCCATTTTCCTGTCTGTAAAATGGGGCATACTACTACTTACCTATACCTACCTCTCAGATGTCATGCCATAGACCCACTCTGTCACCTTGGATAAATCAGTTCACTTCTCTGTGCCCCATTGCTTGTCATATCTATTTAGATTGTAAGCTCTTCAAGGGCTATCTCTTACTATGTGTTTGTATAGTACCTAGCAAGAAGTTATCTTGACTGAGGCCTCTACAAACTACATACTAATAAAAAGTTAAACATTTATTCCAAGTTCTTCTCTGCTTTGTATTTTCCTGTCTTCTTTGTCTGACCTTTTAATTATAAACTCTTTTGGGCAGGATCTGTATTCATTCTGTGTCTTCTGCATGGCTGAGCTCTTTGTCAGGGCTTACTAATCAAATAGAAAGTAGTAGTATGGGCCAAGCGGTCCTCTCTACTTCTGGAGAGGATCCAGCTCTGGTGGTCTGGCTGGGGAGTAGCTGAGTGCCAGCTCCATCGCATCATCCCCTCCTGCTTTTCCTTGACCCAGTGAAAGCCTCTCCATGGATCCAGGGGAAGAGGCTCTAAGCATAAGGAGGATTACAATCCATGAGTTGAAAGGAGTGTAGACAGGAGCATGGCTGCTCTCCAAGGTACCATGACCCCCAACCCTACTGAGGACCCCAGCACAAAATAATGTTGATTTTGTTAGCATTCTATTACTTGCTGTTAACCTAAACTGATTGGGGTCCAGTGGTGGATCCCATGGAATCATGGCTCTTGTAGAGTTATGTTCCCATGTGGGTTGGGGAGCTGTGCAAAGGTAGAAGACCGCCATGTTGGTGGTTCTATCATCTGTGGATCTCCCAGGATCTGGGGATTTAAGAGGCCAGTTCTCGTTCTGCAGGGGCTAGATAGCTAAACTCTGCCCTGTGAAGGAATAATGTGTTGGAAATGCAATGTGTGGAAACTCCCAGAAATTCTTGTATCCTTGTGTGTGTTCAGTTCTTTTTTTAAATAGGACAATTTATCCTCTTAACTTTGAACATGAAAAGTGCTATATGAATGCTAAATATTAATTACTATTATTACTACCATTATTAAGCATGGAGAAAAATCAACATGTGTCAAATGGAAAAGGATAACTTTGTTAGGGAAGGAAATGATATTTTTAAACTTCTAAGTGGATATTGCAAACAACGGAAAGAAAAAAATCTCTAAAAATGCATTAAAAATAGACTGCTTCCTTCGAAATGTTTCAACTCCATCTTCATTGCTTTTGAAGGGTCAATAACAAGCTATTTAAGGAGGAGATATCACAATGTATATATAAAAAAAGTTTGGAGGTAGAACAAAGTGATAGTTTTCTACTTTCAAACCACATTTGCCCTGTGCCAGCATCAGCATTCTGCCATTCTTTTCGCCTTTGCTCCTCAGTTCAACATGGGAATAGCAGAAATATGAACTTGACAAGATCTCTAAAGTACACAGAAAAATATAGTGAATCAAACTGGAAAAGAGATTCTAATTTCTGCATCTTAGTTTTATTTTTTCTTTATCTTTAAATAATAGTATATCCATTTTGGTGTTTTAATAGAGAAGAAAATATTATGATATTTTCATTGTAATCACACTGAAAAAAGTCAATCTTTCGATGTATGGCTTGTCTACCTGTTTATAAAAAGTGTTTATAAATTTAGTTTACATTGACATTCTGGAAGTATAATGAAACCTCTGCTCTTCTTTTAACACTTACTAATTTGCTACAGCTTGAAGCACAAGAGACTTATTTTATTGAAGAGGTTAATTCACTTAACAGTTTTTAATCTGAGCAGGTGCAACTGCAGCATTTATCAAGCACTTCAGCCTTTGAGGTCACCTTTGCTTCACACACTAATATGTCATTTTAAAATAATATTTTTTTACTCTTCTGAACTGCAGCTGTTTGCTATCAAGAAATTAAACATCAGAATTTAGGTTGGTTTACCATACAGTCCATTTTTATGGTTTACTGACTTTTGACAACTCAGGTGTCATCACCAAAGTTCCTTTAACTTTATAGTTAAAAAAGGCACCAGGGCTTCAAAAATCCTGATACAGTAATTAGAAGAAAACAGTATTAAATATCTAGGGCCGCATTTTCAACCGGGCCTCAATCCGGCCACTTAAATTTGTGTCTGCGATTTTGTATGTGTATATTTTTGAATTCATAAGCCCCCCTTATATACATTTAAATTAAAAAAAAAAACTCCCTTGATATGCATGTTAGAGGAGAAATATTAAATGTTATGGCTTTGTAAGATATTAAAGGTTATCAAGCATCAAAAGTCAATTCTATCATGAATTTTAAGAGTTTCTACACTTATTTTGGGGGTTCTATAAAGGCAGTGAGTGTAATTCTTCTACAGTTATACCAATAGTTTCTTCATCTTTTTATCTCTCTTAAACAGTCTAACTTTTTGGATATTTGCGTTTGCCTTTTCCTAGTTCATCTCAGCTATTCCAATTTTTTTGTCACAAACTTGATCAGCACTGTCTAGGGTTGCTTTTCTATTTGCTTCTTTCACTCAATCTATTTTTTCATAACCCAGAATCCTCCATAAACACATTTCCGTTTCTGTCTCTTTCAGGTGCCAAATTGTTTGGCATATAGATGAGAACAATTAATCAGAGATTCTCAATATTTTTTCAGTTACTGTGACCCTGCATTCACTCACTCAGTCTTCCTGAGATGTGCCACAGAATCCTTTGCACAAGTTCCCACAGAGCTGCAAAGGAGAGGCTGCTGGGAGCAGGGCAATGATTTATGGGGTATTCTTGGCATCTGAGGAAGAATAGTTGCAAATGGTTGAGCTAATCCGCATCAGCGGAAGACCAGCCATGGCAAATGAGAACAGGCTTGCAACCCACACAGACAAGTATAGAGGGGAAAAAGGGATGGAAAGCTACGAGAGGTAAAAGAAAGAAAACAAGACGAATGAGCAAATAGATAAAGCAGAAAACTAGGGAGAGGATACAGAAAAGAGATTTCAGAGAAAAAGCATTTAGAAAACAGGAAGGGAAAATTAGATCAAATCCTCCCAAAAGAAAGAGTACCTCTTAGCCTTAGAAAGACAAAGTACTGCTTCTACAACAGTTAATTCAGGCATTAGGAAGGAGCAACAGAATTGAGAATGACCTAATCATCTGATCTAAGGAAATTAAACTAAAAGAAAGAAAAACCAGGAAAGGGTGTAATTTCTTTTGGCCTTAGAACACTTCCAGTGTACATCCATTTTTCAAATTGTTTTCAGGAGTGGGTCCCCCAAGATTTCCCCCCTTCATTTATACATGGGATTCACAATCTCCAGCTGCTTCCCTTGGCATCGTTTCTCCTCTTACTCCTTCCCATGTTACAAATGGAATTTGAGGTTATATACAGCAAAATTCAAGCAAACAACAAAAGCAGACAAAACAATGCAAACAAGAATATCTAACTTCTGTTCCATGATACAGAAGCTCCCATGAGTCTTTTTATAGTAAGGAAGAATCTGGATATATATTGTGCAAAACTGGATATAATGAATTTTGCTCCCTGAGGGTGTTTTCAGGCTACGCCCTTCAATCTGTGCTGGCAAAGTAGAATAAACAAGAAAAAATGAGAAAAAAATAATTCCTCTTACTCACTGAACATAGACATATTCATAATCACCCAGAGCCTTTTTTTTCATTTTGCTGTCATTTGAGAAAATATTTAAAGGTCTTTCTCCTCTCTTTGCCCCCACTTCTTTCTTCAGGGCACGAGTCAGTTCCAGCTACTCTCCCTGGCCTCCAATGTGATTCAGATCTATCTGAAAGAGCTAGACCAGGGGTAGGCAACCTATGGCACGGGTACTGAAGGCGGCACACAAGCTGATTTTCAGTGGCACTCACACTGCCTAGGTCCTGGTCACCAGTCCGGGGGGCTCTGCATTTTAATTTAATTTTAAATGAAGCTTCTTAAACATTTTAAAAGCCTTATTTACTTTACATACAACAATAGTTTAGTTATGTATTATAGACTTATAGAAAGAGACCATCTAAAAACATTAAAATGTATTACTGGCACACAAAACCTTAAATTAGAGTGAATAAATGAAGACTCGGCACACCACTTCTGAAAGGTTGCCGACCCCTGAGCTAGACTGAATGAGTTACCAGGTCTGAGGTCAGCAAAATGAGCCAGGATGGAAGGGTCTTACTGATACAGATCCCAAATACAGGGGCACAGGATTTGCAACAAATAAACTCCACTCTTTCAGATACACAAGTACAGGGCAATATGGCAAAAGTAGCTATTTGCTCTTCATCAGTTGAGTTCACATGGCTAGGTTTTACTTTAGTAACATCTGGATATTCAGACAGAAAGTCCAGGATGACTAAGGATGGACAAATGCATGACTGAAATCTTAAGTTTTCCCCTGAAGTACATTATTATACTAGACAGCTAACATTTTTCCCATACTGACCCCAAATACTGTCTAACAAAATGTCCTTCCAGATGGGCGTGTGAGATGGCAGATGTTCTCCCACAATGTTTTACTCATCTTTCCCTGACAGTATTGCCAATTTATTTAGGTTCAAGGATGTAAACAGGAGTTAGAGAGTCCAAATGAGGAGACTGTTCATTAAACAGGAAAATGTCAGATAATTTCTGAGCGTTCGCCTTTTACATTACTATTTTAGATAGAGCTGAGTCTAAGAAGTTGTCAGCTTCCGAAGAGTGTATGAAATAAGGATGGTCAAAAAAAATACAGCACCTTATAAGTCAAATACAACCCACAAGCTGTGACTAGCCCTTAAGCACCATTCCAGGCTTCTCTTGGTTTTCAGTGATTTCCGCTAGTATGAGATGAAGGGCCCAGAAAATATTTATCAAGAAGTGGTGATGAGAGCCAGGAAGTGCACATGCAGCTGACGTTTGCTGTCACCCAAGAATGTTGTTCTGAAATGGAGATGTTAATCGGTCTTCACATGGATTTCTGTACTTGTGTGCGCTGAAGAGATGACTATAGATTCCCAAGGAATGTATGGAAATTGCCACCTTGCTTTGGTGGTGCCAGAGCAGCATGTGCTGGGTCCCACAGGCGATGGTGCAGTGCAGACACTGGGCCTTGGCACCCCCATAAGCTGCTTGGCTCAGGCTGGGGAGAGGAGAGCGTGCTGGGAGAAGGCCCCTGAGCAGGCTGCTTTGCTTGGTGGGCAATGAAGCAGTGCATACCGGCACCTGCTGTTCCAATCTACCCCCTCCCCTTGGACCCGAGGGAGTCACCTCCTGTGGGGGGCAGCACCTCAGAGTGAATTAGGTTACAAACAAAACCCTTCTGTCACCCACACCTAAGGGCTTCATGGCAGCTGAGCAGCCACCAGGCCACGAAACCAGCCGCCAGAATGAGGGAGCCACTCCCGCCACAATCAAATAGAAGGGACGTGAAGGGGGAGGGGCCCATGTGGGAGGATCTCATCAGTCGGAGGGGGCCAAAAAGAGGAAGGTGGTTGAACCCCCGGGACCCCCAGTTCCCCAGATGAGAGCAGGACCCAGCCCCGGCCCCGGCCCCTGCCCCGCGCTGCGACGGGGAGGGGCACGAGATAGGAAATCTGAGACGCAAAGAAGAACCATTGAAGCCCCGCCCCGTCACGCGCATGAGAAACCTCGCGCGCGCGGTTAGTCTGGAGGGGAAGAGCACAGCACAAGAGGCGGATTCGCGCTAACGGTCGGTGGTCACGAGCCAGGTCCCCCATTGGCTGGGTGTCCCGCGCCGGCCGCCCATTGGCTGTAGTTTCGGCTCGGCGGGTAACGGCCCGGGGCCGCCAGGCGCGTGGCTGTCTGAAGCAATGGCCTCGAGTGGCTCCGAGGAAGGGGCGGCCGAGGTAGAACCGAGCTCGGGTCAGAGCTCCCGCTCATGGCCTGCCGGGCCCTCGTCCGGCTCTGGGCCGAGCCGGCGGCCGCTTCTTTCCAACCAGGGCGAAGAAGAGGCGGAGGCCGACCCATTGCCAGCCCAGTACCCATCCCACCTGGGGGCCGTGCCAGGGCGAGACAAGGTGGCCCTGTACTGCGACAGGCTGCTGCGGGGCTGCAAGGTGAACGGGGCCCATACCCTGGCGCGCAGCACTGGCCGGGGCAGGTGGGGAGTCCCCTGGAGCCGCCTGCGAGGGGAGGGGACGGGACGGGGCGGGGGCGTCTTCAGGGCATCCGAAGAGGCGAGGCGCGCTCAGCCCCACGCGTTTACCGCCCTCTGACGGTAAACAGCGCCAGCCAACGAGAAGATCCACATAAGGGACCGTGCGATCATGCCCTTGGGACGCTGCCCCAAGGAGGCGAGAGGAGGGAGGAGGAGAGTGTAGTGGGAGGGGAGGAGGAAATGGAGATGGAAAGGGGAGGGACTGGGAAGAAAAATAAAAATTCAAGAAAGGTTAGAGAACACCCTTGCAGAGTGCCATGGTGTTTACTGGGCCTGTTAGTTCCAGGATATGAGAGAGACAAGATGGGGGAGGTGATGTCTTTTATTGGACCAGCTTACGTTGGTGAGAGACACACTTTTCAGCTTACACAGGTCCTGCAGAGGAGCTTGGTGTAGCTTGAGAGCGTCTATCTCTTGCCAACAGAATTTGGTCCAATAAAAGATATTATGGCACCCACCTTGTCTCTTATGTTATTTAGTAGCTGTGTCAAGTCTACTTCACAATGGTGTTAGTGCAAGAAATTATTGGCATTTTTTTTCTCTGTAAAATAAAATAAATTGCCAATCTCTGGGAAAAGTTACACACCTCACAAATATTAAATAACCTTGCAACCCTAAACTATTTAATGTGTCACTCAACTGGCATTTATTTAAAAAAGAACAGTGGTTCATAGTATGTACAGTCTTAATCTTCCCATGTATTGTCATTTGATGATAAGTTAAGTTTTAGAATATTGAAGCTTGACAGAATAAATTGAAAGGCTATTCAATGATTCCCCACTGTGCTGTTTTGAGAAAGTGTTACCTCCTTTCTTAATTATAATGGCTGTCTCTGATCAGCTGGAAAGCTATTTAAAATCTATCCTCTTTCCCTGAAGAGTAGCAGCATAATAAAATGTAGGAATTTGGTTATTATTTGTCAACACATTTTCTCACAGCACTCCGATTTAAAGTAATTGTGTACTGTTTAATTTTAACATTGTCAGTTAACTTTTTTTAAAGTATCCCCCCCCCCGGGGTTCACTCCTTTTTTTTGCTTTTTTCTCTTTCCTGTAAGAGTGTACACTCTTCCCCCCCCCCCACTATTTTCTTTCCTTCTCCCTCCTCCCCATTATAGCCTTCTTCTCTGCTGCCCTTAGAGCAGTGGTTCCCAAACTTTAACAGCCCACAAACCCCCTTCACTAAATTGTGAAATCTTGTGAACCCCGTCCTAAAAATGAATATTTCCAGGGATTTAAGTTTAAATTTCCTCAGTGTGATTGATGGGCTTGATTTGGTCTGCATAGCTCTTGGAAGTCTGGAACCACTGGTGGGGGCAGGGCTCAGGCTGCCAGCCCCAACTGCCCAGCCCTGCTCTTACTCAGGCTTGGGCTGCCAGCCCTGCGCGGAGTGCTGGGCTTGGGCTGCTGGGGGCAGGGCTTGGACTGCCAGCCCATATTGCCCGGCCTCGCTCATCCTGGGGCTCGGGCTGACAGCCCCGCACAGAACACTGGGGTTTGAGCTGCCGGCTCCCCTGCAGATGGGCAGGGCTCAGGCTACCAGCCCAAACTGCCCAGCCCTACTTTTCCTGGGGCTCAGGCTGTCAGTCCTGCGCAGAACGCTGGGGTTCAGGCTGCCAGCTCCCCTGCTGATGGGCAGGGCTCGGGCTGCCAGCCCCAACTGCCCAGCCCCACGCAGAGCACTAGGGTTTGGGCTGCCGCCTCCCCTGCTGACAGGCAGGGCTCAGGCTGCCAGCCCCAACTGCCAAACCCTGCTCTTCCTGGGGCTCAGGCTGTCCCCTGCAATCAGGTCCCACCTACTGCCTCCAATGCCTGGGGTCCTCAGGCTGCCCTTAGTGAAATTTTTCTGGCACCCCCCCCCGTAACATTCTGCAAACCCCACTTTGGGAACCACTGCCCTAGAGTGATGTATCATGTTTTATGGATTAATGTGAAGTTTTATATGAATTTATAAGTAAAAGTGAAGTGTCTTTAAAATAGGTGAGAATTTTTTCTCTTTGTTCATGTAATAGGCAGAAGATGCCAATGAAGCAATGAGTAAATATCTTCTGGAGAAACTGAAGATGAAAGAAAAATGGCTTGGAGTCTGGAAGACCAATCCAGAGCTTTTCTTCATCAATTCTGAAGATGTCCTTATACCTTTTGTTGGAATACTTGTTGAAGTAATTTTCCTTTTTATTTTTTCATTCTAGTTACCATATATACTTGTTCATAAGCCAGATTTTTTTTTAGTAAAAAAGGGAAGCACCAGAGAAGGGGTTCGGCTTATGAATGGGTATAGAGAGGGAGAGGGGGGACTCAGCCCTTCCCCCCAACAGAGGGAGCAAGGAGAGGCAGTACAGCCAGCAGAGACAGAAGGGAAGAGGTAGGGCCAGAGTCTCTCCGCTTCAGGCCACGCTGCTCCTCCCCCCCACCCACGCCAAAGCAGCTGCAGCTCCAGGTCTGGCAGGCTGCAGCCGTGCCACTCGGCCCCATCCCCCAGAGCATACTGCGGCCGTGCCACCCGGCCTGCTATGGCCGTGCCGCCCAGCCCACTGAAACATGCTGCGGCCGCACCACCTGATCTGGCCTACTGGAGCAGGCTGGGGCCGCGCTGCCCAGCCTGCAGGAGCAGCTCTAGCCAGGTCAGAGACATCCTCCCCTGGCCCTCCCCAGATAAGGTGGGAAGGGATGGGATAGGGAGAGTGCGGGGGGTGGGGGAGGGTCCCAGGCTAGGGGTGGGGTTATGGGGGGGTGGCCACGGGGGTTACTCTCCTGACTCCCAGCTTCTCCTCCCCTCCCTAGAAAATTTCCCCACCAGTTGCTGTCCCGGCCCATCAGGGTAAGCAGCTGGTGCGCTGGGACACTATGTTTACTTAAGTTTACCTCCATGCCTGCGGATCCTTGAGTTAAACAAGCCATCTCGGCCCCACAGCGGCTTATCCTGATGGCCCCGGAGCCAAAGTTTGCTGACCCCTGAATTATAGGGTCAGCTTATGAACGGGTTATAAAAATTTTCCATTTTTACTTATCCATCTTGGGGGGGTGGGGAGAATCAGCTTATAAACAAACCGGTTTATGATCGAGTATATACGGTAGTTGTCATTAAAATAAAGCATTTAGGTTTTTAAAGTTTAATGGAAAAATAAGCAAGGCTCACAGCATCTTGCACACTAATTATCATTGAGTTTTTTTCAAATGTTTCTATGAAGTTCTCAAACACCTGTGTTTTCAGATCTCCATATAGTGATGGGTATTTAAGTATTCTTCGAGTGCTTGTTCACGTCCATTCCAGTCAGGGGTGTGCGCACGCACAGAAGATTTTTCTCATAGCAGCATCTGTCAAGTCGGTCTGGGCAGCCCCTGGAGTCACGCCTTCATCGCACTCAATATAGGGCTCTGCCACCCCTTCAGTTCCTTCTTACTGCCAGTGATGGTTGGCTAGAACTTCCTGTAGCTGTTGCTTAGCAAGCGCATTCTATAGTTCTCTGTATATAGTTACCTTATTATTAGAGTTGTTGGGGGGTCCCTCCCCCCATTCTGACTCCCTGGAGCTGTGGTATGCTGCGGTCCCCGGGGTTTAAAACCTGTGTGGTCCGGGTAAAGCGCATGCCGAAGTGCGATCCACACTCCTCGTGTTTACGGGGCCTAGAGGAGGGTCACCAAAAGCATTGTTGTAAGATCTGCCACGAGTTCTGCCCTAGAACTCTTAAAGAAAGGGAACAGCGGCTTAAAGTGATCTTCTTGGACTCATTCCGACCGGATCAGGGGACCTGGCTCCTAACATGTCATCCTTGACGCAAAGTGCCCCAGCACCATTGTCAAGCTTGGCACCGAGAAAAGACTGGTCCTGGGACGCTCGGCCCCATCATGGCACCTCAAGAGGTCCAGCTGAGAGCAGGCATTGATCCCACTCACCGTTGCCTCAGAAGAAAAAGAAGCTGGACGGTCCACAGAAGTAAGATTCCAGGCGGGCCACAGCTCCGATCCCCTACTGGGGCCGCGTCGACTCCTGCCCAGGCAAGGCAGTTGAGTCTGGGTCTGCCATGGTCACTGGTCCCTAGAGGCCAGCAGCCACAGCTCCCTTCGACTCCGGAAGCTTTCGAAACTGCTCAGGACCTGTTGTACCTTACAGTGCCGTTCTCGCCCCCAAGGAGGGAAGAACCTCCAATGCTGGCAGCCCCACGCCCTGGCGCAGTCAAGAGGGAAGCCAGCTATGATGTCCAAGTGCTCCCCCTCTCCATGTCCCTCGGCATCGGCCCACTCGAAAAAAGAGCCTACCTGCTCCCTGAGCTCTTGACCCTCGAGGCACCAAGGCTCAGCTCCCCCCGGTCTTCAGTCTTAGAGACCTTGGAGTCCAGGAGAAGTAGGAGTCAAAGATCGAGGTCCGAGAGAGACAAGAGAGCACCCCAGGTGTGGCCACCCAGTAGCAGAAGCCATTCTGGACCCCCTGGGTCTTTCACCAAGGCTCTTCTGCATCTTCTGTGGCCTCAGCCACCTTCACCCTGCCATAGTTTATGCAGCTTGCCTCGGCGCCTGCCCATATGCCAACACCTCCAGCCGCAGCATTGGCACCGCTGAGCCGCCCAACTTCAGCGCCAACTACAGCGCAGGTACTGACAGCTCCAGCACAGATACCAGCGACAGGCCCTTCGTCGGTGCAGACAGAGGGATCGGCACTGGCTCCATCGATGGTTCCCCGGGTCTTACTGATGGCAGCACCAACACCAGGTTTGACGGCTACAGCCCCGGTGCCGGCAAGCGCCCCATCGGCACCGATGCTGCCCTGAGAGTTGTGGGATCTCCTGGGGCCAGATGGCAGGGAGCATCTGCTTCTTATAAGTGCTTCCTCCTCATCATTGCCAGACAAGGTATTGGTGGGTACAGCCGTAGCCCTGGTGCTTGAGGACAACAAGGTGCTGCAGCAGTTGCTGTGAAGAGCTGCTCAGAGTCTGGGCATTAAGGCCGAGGAGGCTGATCCCATGGTGGACATCCTCACCCCCTCAGGACCTTCTCATATTGCCCTACCACTGATTAAGACTATTGTGGACACTACCAAGACCCTGTAGCAGACCCCAGCTTCTTTGCTGCCCACTGCCAAGCGCAATGAGAGGCGTTATTTTGTGCCCTCCAGAGGGTATGAACATTTATACTCCCACCCACCCTGACTCTCTTGTTGTGGATGCTGCTAACCAGTGTGAGAGACAGGGTTTCCAAGGGCCCTCCCCAAAAAACAGGGAGGCTAAGTGACTAGACCTTGTCTGGAGAAAGGTCTATTTTACCAGGAGTCTGCAGCTCCTTATTTCGAACCAGCAGGCCATCGTCAGCAGGTACTAGTATAACACCTGAGCGGCGATGGCCAAATTTATGGAGCTATTCCCTTCAGACTCCCGAGCCAAGTTCTTGGCCTTGGTGGAGGAGGGGATGCTAGTCTCCTGGGCTTCCCTCCAGGCTGCGTTGGACAGTGCAGATGCTGCCACTAGGGTCATAGCTACTGGAATAGCCATGAGAAGGGGCTCCAAGTCTTGGGGCTCCCTTATGAGGTCCAGCAGACTATTCAGAACCTCCCATTTGAGGGTGTGACTCTTTTCTGAAAAGACAGGCAAGAGGCTACACAGCCTGAAAGACTCACGAGCCAACCTCAAGTCTTTGGGTCTGCACACTCTCACCACACAGTGGAGACACTTCAGAGCGCAACCTCTGCCGAGATTCTATCACCAGAACTGCCAGGACAGTTCTCGGAGGAGAAACAGGAGTGACAGGAGGAGACAACAACAGTCTTCAGGCCAGGGCTCTGGCCAACCCAAACTGCCTTCTGGTGCTAAACCAGCCTTTTGGAGGTGCGGTTGAAAACGGCGCACCAGATCAGAGTCTGGATCTACCCCCCCATACCTTTTTCTCCTGACTGTCCCCTTTCTACCATGCATGGTCCTGCACTTCAGACCACTGGGTACTCCACATGGTAGAGAGGGGAAACTCCATCCAATTCTGTGCCCTCCTGCCCTTCTACCCTCCTTCCACGTCCCTCTTCAGCGACCCTTCTCATGAGCAGCTCCTTTTCCAGGAGGTGCAGTTGCTCCTATCACTAGGGGCAGTGGAGAAGGTTCCTCAGGAACACGGGGTGAGGGCATTTATTCCTGGTATTTCCTAATACCGAAAGCCAAAGGTGGCCTCAGGCCTATCCTGGACCTGCGAGAACTCAACAAGTTCATAAAGAAATTCAGGTTCTGCATGGTCTCCTTGGCCTCTATCATCCCCTCACTATATCCAGCAGACTAGTATGCCGCCCTCAACTTGAAGGACACATTTTCATATCGTAATCACTCAGCCCCTCAGGAAGTACCTCAGGTTTGTGGTCAACAGTACCCACTACCAATTTACTGTCCTCCGATTCAGCCTGTCAACAGCACCTCAAGTCTTCACTAAGTGCATGTCAGTCTTCGCTGCGTTCTTGCGAAGGCACCAGGTACAGGTATTTTTATACCTTGACGACTGGCTGATCAAAGGCCGCTCCAGGACCCAAGTGGAAGCTCAAGTCAGATTCATCAGAGCCACCTTAGACAGCCTGGTCTACTTCTAAACGAAGCAAAATTGACTGTGTCTCCCGTCCAGAGGATACAGTTCATGAGGCAGCACTGGACTCAACCCAAGCTAGGGCATACCTGTCAGAGGCAAGGTTTCAGGCCCTCAACGATATAATTCGAGGCCTCAGCCAGTTCCCCACCACTACAGCAAGGAACTGCCTGAAGCTTCTCGGACACATGGCTGCCTGTACCTATGTGGTGCAGCATGCCAGACTCAGACTTTGACCACTTCAGTCGTGGCTTGTGTCAGTGTATTGGCCAGTCCGGGGCAGTTTGCACAGGATTGTGATCCTGCCTTGCCCGGTCCTCGACTCCCTCTGGTGGTGGATTGACATTCAGGAGATGTGCTCAGGGGTTTCCTTTGCTGCCCCACAGCTGTCTCTGTCCCTGGTGATGGATGCATCAGACTTGGGCTGTGGAGCTCATCTGGGAGACTGCAGAACTCACGGCCTCTGGTCTCAAGCAGATCTAGGTCTCCACATCAATGTCAGAGAGCTGAGAGTGGTGTGCCTAGCATGTCAGACCTTCCATCCTTACCTAACTGGACAATGAGTATCAATCATGACGGACAATATAACAGCAGTGTTCTATATCAACAAACGGGGGTGCATGCTCCTCTCCCCTGTGCAAGGAAGCCCTCATGCATTGGGACTTCTGTGTAGAACTTTCAGTACACCTGATGTCGTACCTCCCCAGGATACAGAACGAGCTGGTAGACCACCTCAGCAGATAATTTCACAGCCATGAGTGGTCCCTTCACCCGGATGTCGCAATTTCAATCTTCCAGAGGTGGGGTTTTGCCCAGGTAGACCTTTTTGCCACGTGACGTAACAGGAAGTGCCAGCGGTTCTGCTGCTTCCAGAATCACAGCCTAGGCTCCAGCCAGATGTGTTCCTCCATTGGGGAGGTTCTCTTCTATATGCCTTTCCACCCATACCACTCGTTCACAAGGTGCTTCTCAAGATCCTCAGAGATTGAGCTCAGGTCATACTGATAGCATCAGCCTGGCCCCGTCAGCACTGGTACACAACTTTCCGAGACATGTCCATGGGAGCCCCAGTTACCTTGCTGCTCTTCCCAGATCTTCTCACACAAGATCACGGGCGTCTCCAACACCTGAACCTCCAGTCGCTTCATCTCACGGCGTGAAAGCTCCATGGTAAAGTCTGTTAGAGCTTTCCTGTTCAGACAGGTCCTCCTTGGCAGTAGGAAACCCTCTATGAGAGCCACATACCCTAACA
Source organism: Mauremys mutica (assembly GCF_020497125.1). Taxonomy (NCBI): domain Eukaryota; kingdom Metazoa; phylum Chordata; order Testudines; family Geoemydidae; genus Mauremys; species Mauremys mutica. Next base: position 55,578,240 of record NC_059079.1, read on the forward strand.
AGTGGAAGAGATTTTCAATCTGGTCGGCGCAGCGCCATTTGCCCCCAATGCTAGCTTCAGTGCCACTCATTCTGGACTACCTCCTCCATCTGAAGCAGGAGAGACTCTTGTCTTCAATAAGGGTGCACTTAGCTGCCATCTCAGCCTTCCACCTGGGTGTGCAGGTCCGCTCTGTGTTTACTAACCCTGTGGGCAGCCGATTCCTAAAAGGGATCGACAGGCTATACCCTAATGTCCATCAGCCTGTCCCTGCCTGGGACCTCAACTTGGTCCTCTGTAGGCTCATGGGGGCCCCCCTTTGAGCCTTTAGCAACATGCTCCCTGCTCTACCTCTCTTACAAGGTGGTGTTCCTGGTACCAATAACCTCGGCCAGGAGGGTGTCTGAGCTCAGGGTCCTAACATCAGACCCTCCCTACACCATGTTTTATAAGGACAAGGTTCAGCTCAGGCCCCATCCTGCTTTCCTCTCGAAGGTTGTGTCACAGTTTCACATCAACCAGGACATCTTTCTCTTGGTCTTCTACCCTAAGCCTCATTCCAGCGGCAGGGAGCAGAGGGCTCCACTCTCTGTATGTCCACAGGGCGCTGGCCTTTTACATCGAGAGAAGAAAACTGTTCAACAAATCAGTCCAGTTATTCGTGGCAGTAGCCGACAGGATGAAAGGTCAGCCTGTGTCATCCCAACTCATCTCATCATGGATAGCATCCTGTATTCGTGAGTCCTACAACCTAGCAGGTGTTCCTGCATCTCCAATCACTGCACGCTCTACCAGGGCACAGGCTTCATCTACAGCATTCCTGGCCCAGGTCCCTACTCAGGAAATCTGCAGGGCAGTGATGTGGTCCTCCAAACACACTTTCTCCATGCACTATGCGATTACCCAGCAGGCCAGAGACGATGTGGCCTTTGGATGAACAGTACTCCAATCAGTGACAACTCCGACCCCGCCTCCTGAACTTGGGCTTGGGAGTCACCTGATTAGAATGGACATGAATAAGCCTCGAAGAAGAAAAAACGATTACTCACCTTCTCCTAACTGTTGTTCTTTGAGATGCCTCCCTCCTTCCCCTCTAGCCGGCAAGAAGGAACTGAAGGGGTGGCGAGTCGGCAGGGCCCTATATTGAGCGCCATGAAGACGTAACTCCAGGGGGCGCCCAGACTGACCTGACAGATGCTGCTATGGGAAAAATCATCCGGCCACTGTGCACGTGCATGCGCACACACCTGATTGGAATGGACATGAACACCACATCTTGAAGAACAACAGTTATGAGAAGGTGAGTAACTCTTTTTTAGGTTCTCCATTTGTGCATGCTTTTGGAACTAGATGCATTCACTAACATTTTCAAGTGCAGAAAAGGACATACTTTGAGCAATTGTGTATGGTAGCCAGATTGTAGAAAATATCATCTTTGTATACTCTTCCATTCCGCATTCCTGAGATTTGTAGAGAAGCTAGTTGGAGTTTGATAAGTTCACATACCTATCATTATTCCATTGTGGCATCTTGGATAGGAATCCTACAGCCAGCTTTTTTGAGAGGTAACTGTTGGTCACTCACCTGCAGCGTGGGATCCTTGTGGACAAGCATTGGAAAAGAGATTATTTACCTTATGGAAAGTGGACTTAGGGATGCTTTGGCCCACACAGATCTCATGACCCTATCCTTCTTCCCCACTGATTTGGAATCTTTATGCCAGTCTTCCACAGAGAAGCTAAAATCTAGGAATGAAAATCCTGCAAAATTTTGGTAAACAGCTGAATTAGAGGAAACAATTTTCCTCTTTCTCCAGTTTCATTCTGGAGATGAGTACAGCTCTTGCTGAGACTTACTGAGCTTCTCCTGACCGATAACTACACAAAACCTCATGGGAGTTGAGTTGCTATTTAGCCGTAGAGTAGTTTCTTTGTTCTTCACCCAACTTTATGGACATAATTACTCCACTGCTTGGGGATCCTGGTTTGCAATACGATCTCTTTGTGCTTCTGAGACTGGTTCAAGTGCTTGTTATTGCACATTAGTCCTTGAGAACTGGAAAAAAAGAATAACTATATCCTGTTTCCTTGAATTTGCAGGTTGGAGGGTAATGGTAGGGACAGGATTAGACTATCAATTCTTTTTTAACTAAACTGTTCCTTTCTGCAACATGTGATGTGTAGTTTTTTTTTAAAAATACTGAAGTTAAGGTTAAAAATGAAGTATTCCAGAGTCTGGAAATGCCAAAATGAAGGTCGCTTTCACAATCTTAACTTCTGCTCCTATAAACAGTACAGTAGTCTTTAATTATGAGATTACATGCTGTATTCCCCCCCCACAGGATTCCTGTGATGGGTTCCTCCCTGGGGTGCTCCATAGAACTGGGGTATTACTGAGCCCTCTGACCCACCAGCTCCCTCTCACACTGTGTTGCCGTGACAAGTTGCAAAGCCCTCCAAGCTTGCACTTTCACCAATATTCACACAGGTTAGGGACACACCCAGCTGCAGTCACATGCAGGCTCTCTAATCACCAGCCTCCTAGCCTAGGACCCCAGAACAGTACCGTTTGTTCTGCCCTGGTCAAATCTGGTCATTATATATGGGCTTAACCTCAATGTGAAGAGGACCATGCATAGTTGTGGTAACCAAGCTGAGATTTTCCCCAGACACCTTAGTTAAATGCACGCTGGTTTGGATTAAAACGTAAAATATATTTATTAACTACAAAAAGATAGATTAAGTGATTATAAGTGATAGCAAACAGATCAAAGAGATTACCTAGTAAATAAACAAAACCTCAAACTGAGCTTGACATACTAGATAGGTAGAATATGAAATAGCAAATTCTCACCCTGAGTAATAAACAGGCTTAAATACTGGCCTCTACAGCTGTCTGTAGTGTTTAGATTAAAAAATAACTCAATTTTCAGTTTACCTATTCTGTAGCAAGCTAATCATTTTCTCTTAAAATCATACTACTGCTTTCAAGTAAAATTAAAGGAAGATGTCATTTTCACTAATTAGTTTTATAGTATGGATTAGTTCCACAGGTGGCACTCCCATGAAAGTTAAGAATTGTGTGTGTGGCAGGATTGCAGGATCATACTAACAAAGAAATAGACATTTTAAAAACATTTTGTAACTATATATTTCTTATGTCTTAGGTTTCTTGCAAACCATCTCAAAGCACCTCATCTCACTTGAAAGCTTCTATATCTGTTGCCGAACCATTTTCCTCTAATATTGCAAATATTTCACGAGAGCTTGTTGATAATGTTTTGGAGGAACTGGACCATTCTGTACCTCTGCTGGAAATCTACCCTGTCGAGGGGCAGGATATGGTAGTATTTGATATTGCCCAGGCTTTGGACGTTGTGAGGTATTTAGCTTTTTCCCCTGTATTTTTGCCATTCAGAGATGCTAAAATGTTAACTGAGGAACTGTACCTAAAATAGAAAGATTAGAAAGATTTACTTTGCTTCATTAATAGTGTAAGAGTATTCACAAACAAAAATCTCAGTTTAAAAAGTGGTAAGGATGAAAAAGCATTTTGATGCAGTCCAGTTAATGCCCCAAAAAACCCTTGCAGTTTGATTGGATTTACTTAGTCCAGGATTGAACAGCTTTTGGACTTGAGGTTCAGCAGCTCTATCTGGATTCTGGTGCTTTGCCTTAACACTTGTGGTTTTTTTACTCTAAAAGGTGTTGACCCTTTTATCTTAATGCACCAACCATATGGTGTTTTCAAGGTTTGCAGTACTGTATCTTGAGTAGAGCCAGTCAGGAATTTTCTGACAAAATGCTTGTTAATGTGTAGAAACAAACTGTTTGCAGAAAAGGATTTCTTTCAGTGAGTCATTTCATCTTGAAAATATTTTGCCATTTCCTTCTAGCTTCACAGTGTAGTGCCGGGGTCGGCAACCTTTCAGAAGTAGTGTGCCGAGTCTTCATTTATTCATTCTAATTTAAGGTTTTGCGTGCCGGTAATACATTTTAACGTTTTTAGAAGATCTCTCTCTATAAATCTATATTATAACTAAACTATTGTTGTATGTAAAGTAAACAAGGTTTTTAAAATGTTTAAGAAGCTTCATTTAAAATTAAATTAAAATGCAGATCTTATCAGTTTAGTGCAGTGGTTCTTAACCTGGGGTGCACGCACCCCGTGGTGGTGCGAGATGCCCTTTCTGGGGGTGCAAGTCATGGGAGACTTTTTTATAAGGTAAATAATCGAAAACACAAATTAAGCACAGGCACGTAAGTACAGGGGGCCGGGGCAGGGCGGCTGGAACCCCAGACCAGCAGTGAGGTGAGTAGGGCTGGCGGCTGGTATCCCAGGCCGCAGCAGGCTGAGTGGGGCCGATGGCCAGACCCCGGCTGGCAAGGGGCCGGTGGCAGGAACCCCACACCGGTGATGGGCTGAGCGGGGCTGGCAGACAGAACCCCAGACTGGCGGTGCTCAGCCCACCACTGGTCTGGGCTTCTGTCTGCCGGTTCCTGCTGCCAGCCTGGGTTCTGTTCACCCAGGCCGGCAGCGGGCTGAGCGGGTCCGGCAGCCAGGACTCCAGCTGGCAAGGGGTTCCGTCGACCGGCTCCTGCCAACTGCTGATGCCCGCTAGCTCTCTGTTTCCTTGGCTTCCTCAAGTGTGGTGACAGTAGGGCCTAGTATATATAGTTCTTCGTTTTACCACTGCTTTCTCTTCCCCTGCCCCCAATTTGATTTTATTTTTGTATTTTGCAGGATGCAGAGTGATCAGCCTGTCAGTATCAGTAGACCTGTTTTCTGTCTGGCCTCCCTTAGCTCAGCATGGCCTAACTCAGCTTGCCTTTTTACCACTCTTGCTGACTTTTCTTATGAGTGCAGCAGAGCATCCTGCCTATACCAATAACACCATCAAAATAGCTGGAATCTATAGGGATTTGACTGAGCTTCTCTCTTCGTTTCCTTTCATGTGTTCCAAACTGGACTAGCCTGCCACTTTACTGAGCCTGACAACAATTTTCATTCAACTGATACTGCTGAGTGTCTAGTTGCTTACACCATTAGCTGCCAGCTTCAATGGACAATCCAAATGGCTGTAATCCTGTGCTAAAATGTTAGCATTAAGGAAGGAGAGTTTTGTTCCACAGCTTTAAAACCACTTCAGTAAGGCTTTAAGGTCAGAGCATGTTCATCTCAGCTTTCCTTCCCCTTTTATCAACTCTTTCTATCGTTTCTTTTTTAAAGCATTCCTCTGACTCTTCAAGGAGCAGGTCATAGACTGGGGCAGCAGCAAAAGCTATAGCTTCAGAAGCAGCAATCTTTACAACAGTTAAGATGAATAGCCTAGTATATTGGGAGTTGCTGTGTCTTTTGAAAAGGTTAATTCAGGCCTTCAGTAAGATACCTTAGTGTACGTGACCAAAAAAGCATTTCAGACTTCCTAGTCAAGTGGAAACATATTTCAGGATCCTCTCAGACTCCCAGACCTACAGTGTTTGGCCTGGAAATTAAAGTTTTTGCCTTCTAGAGCATGAATATTCAGGAGAGCTCATGGAACATCCTAGTCAAATATAGAAATTGTTCACAAATCTGGCAACTTCCAAGGATTTTGAGAACTTGATTCTCATGGTGCTCTTGAAAGGACATATTGGAGTTCCTTCTAGATAGGCACTTGCTCAGACTATGACACAATCTTCCTGAAGTTTCAGGTCTCAATGTTAGGCTATTTGTAGCATATTCCTTCCAATTCTAGCATTTTTTGCAACACCCTCATATTTCCCAATTCCTTAAAGCTGTCTCTCTGCAGAGATGGTGTTAGGAGACTAGTAGAATAGTTTAATGCTTCAGATAATCTAATTTTTCCTAAACAAATGGGGGAGTTTTCCCCATACTTATTAAAACATTTTACCTGTTCGCAATTACATTGACCAGGAGAGTTAGTTGATAGAGCCATAGGGTTAGAAGGGACCGCAAGGGTAATCTAGTCTAAAGTTGGGGGGGCTTTATCCATCTGGAATCTTTCTGTGAAGTTTTCTTGCAGATGAAATAATTCTCAGGCCTGCACCAGAATTGTGTCCCCTGAAATTATGGTTTCCACTTGAACTAATCTATTTGCTTTTCTTGTATTCTAAGTTCTTTCACCACTAAGAGAATCAGTTACTTCCTTTTAGATATTGGGATATTCAAATTCTGTTTACATAAAACTAATTCTTGAAGAAAATCGGATGCAATTTTAATTATATGCAGGACCTAAGGAAAATTGCAACAAAAGCATCATAGACACTAGTCCTAGATGGATAAATTAAGGAGTTTGTCAGGCCTACAGTTTGTTCATAAAAGATCCCCCTCCTCCTGTAAAAGTTCAGGCATATGTCCATTTCCTGGACAGAACAGCATAGTGCTTTGAAGTAATTTTGTAGTATAGCTTTGTGGACTTCAGTGCATTCCTTTATTGTTTTAAATAGATGTTTTGTCTTTGATATAACTTTTGGGCAGAAGGTCCTGCAGGCACTCTTGGCTTTCTTTCAATAAACCACTTCACATGCTGAGGGAAGGCAGAAGAAAAGTAAAACAAAATAAACCTATCCTCAAGCAGTTTTTTTTTCCTTGTGGTTCACTCTTGATGTTTCAAGTTTCCCTCCTGTTTATGTAGATACGTTTTACTGGCTACTTCCCAGTTGTAATGGATTACTGAGCACCAGGTGCCCATGATGAAGACAGGTTAAATTTACTTACCTACATGTAACTTTTCCTTCTCTTAAGTGGGCATCTGGTGCTCTGTGGGATCTCTCCCAGGTTGTCACCTAATTTGCATTCATTTCCAGTTGGAGGGGAAATGTCTCAGTTCTTCCTTTTTTCTGTTTATGGAATATTCCTGCAGAGGGAGATGGCGAAATCTTGTGATTCCCTCATATTAGGATCTTTCTTTGCTGTAAGCAGTTTCTTCCATTTCCCTGTGTTATAATCAGAATTCATAATTTATCATCTTAGCATGAGCAGTTGATTGGGGAGTTAGAGCTGATAAGAGAAGTGATTGCCTCTCTCTAAATGCCAGCACTACATTGTGAAGCTAGTGGAGTTTATTTTTTTTAGTCGTCAGGCTTGGAAGATGAGGAAGAATAACCTAGTTATAACAGATTATGGAGCACCAGGTGCCCATTTCAGAGAAGGAAAAATGAAGTGTAGGTAACTACATTTTTTCTTTTGGACAGCCATAAACAACCATATGGATGAACTTATAGAAGCGCTGTTGAGATTTTACCTAAGGCTGCTGGTGAGGTGAAGAGAGAAATCAAACTGCAGAAATTAAGCAGATTTTCCTTGCGGGGAAATAAGATTTGTGGTGTTGTAGTTTTTTATGAAGTGAAAACGTTTTTCACAACTTGAGATCACCACAGTAAAAAGTTGTGAGGTTGATTGCCAAAATAACATATGGAAGGAAGCGTTTTTTTCCCTGCTTCTCACGCAAGAACAAATGTGGTGGCAGTATCATACAGGGGGGTCCCCGGTATAAGTCTCCCCCTTGTCTGTCATTTCTCGTATCCATCGCTTACCAATAGGGGAATGGGTTCTGATCCACATAGCTGTCGCTTCACCTTTTGCAGGGCTTTTCTTTGGGTGCCTCCCCTGGGGTTCAGGAGGTGCTGGGAGGGAGGAGGAGGAGGGATGGGGTGCGCTCAGAGGAGGGGGCAGAACTGGGCGGGAAGAGGCAGGGCAGGAGTAGAGGGGGGCAGACCATTTTTTCTTATGGGGAAAAGTTCAATTCCCTGGTATCTGTCGTTTCAGTATCCATAGCCCTTTTCAAGAACGCAATACTGACATATACTGGGGACCCTCTGTAATGTCAATATATCTTTTAGGTTTTTCTATGACTTCCTTTGGAGGGACTGGGATGAAGATGAAAGTTGTGAGACCTATGCGGCACTGGTAGAAGAGAGAATTAAACTGTAAGTATATTACCCCAAAAAAGAGAGAGGTTTTTGTGAGTATTTTTTTTTTTAAAGAAGCTCTGAGGGGTCTCCTCATGGTCCATTTTAGCACTATTTACCTTGTCATAGAGTCTCTAACATTCACTTGCCACCTCTCACAGGGTCTACTGCATTGGTGCTTTAGCCCTCCAGCTAAGGCACACTTGAGTCCTACTCCTTGTGAAGAGGGGTTTTAATAAAATATAAACACCTGTAACTATTCCTTATGTGGTCAGTAACACTGATGTTCTACACCAGGAGTCTCAAACACGTGGCCGGCAGGCTGTTTCCTGCGGCCCGCTATAGGCGCTGACTCTCTCCTGCACTGCATAACCCTTTCCACCCGCTCCCGGTCATAGCACAAAGTCGAGAGGGAAACTGAGGCTCGCCTAGGAATTATAAAAATGTTACAGAAGATTTCCACTTCATCACAGACACTGTGCAGTGTCCCAACGAAGAGAACCGTGGGCAATGGGGAGGGGACCTCTGGGTGCCCAGCACCCCTAACAGAGAGACTCCTGGGCGCCCAGCATCCCTAACAGAGACCCCTGGGTGATTGGGGGGGATCTCTAGGTGCCCAGAACCTCTAACAGAGAGATCCCTGGGCGACAGTGCCCGGTGCCCCAACAAACAGTCTATCACAGGTGTCTCAAACACACAGCCCCGCCCCCACCCCACCTCTTCCCCGCCCCCATTCCAACTTCTTCCCCAAAGTCCCCGCCCCAACTCTGCCCCCTCCCTGCTCCTATTCCAACCCCTTCCCCAAATCCCCGCCCCTGCCCTGCCTCTTCTCCGCCTCCTCCACTGAGCGCACCATGTCACTGCTCCTCTCCCCTCCCCCCTGGAAAGTCCTAAGTGCAGCCAAGGAAGCGCTGGGAGGTAGGAGGAGGAGCAGGGACACAACACACTTGTGGGGAGGTGAGGAGGAGGGGGACGAGAGGGGAGATTAGCTGCCGGTGAAGTTGGTGCCTATGGAGGGCCGCAGGAAATAACATGTGGCCCGCCTTTTGGTCAGTCTTCCTCGGCCTGGTCATCTCATCCTTTGGGAGGCTCATCCAGACAGCAAGCTGTATCTGACTCTTGGCTGAAACCAGGCTTTCCTTTGGCAAAGAAGAAGCAGAGCTCTGCTTTCTTTCCTGATCAGCCCAGCACTGAGCTGGGACTTCTTTTAACTCCATACCTGACATCTGTTGCAAGTGTAATGACACAGGGCCAGTTGGGTCCAGAGGCCTTCATTAACCCCCTCCTTGCCAGCATGGGGCCTGTACGCCCTATAACAGAAGTATAATATTTTTGTTTTATTTTCACAGTTGGTGTGATATTGAGAATGGAACTATTCCTGTTCCAATTGGTCAACGTTTTAGAAAAAATCTGGAGAAGTATAAAAACATGCATTTGGAATTGATTCAGTACCAAAGTAATATTAAAGAAGAACCTACAGCAGAAGAAGCTGTTGAATGTTGGAAAAAATACTATGAACTAGTAATGCTATGTGGATTGCTGAAAATATGGGAGGACCTTCGCCTCAGGTAACCTCTATAGCAGTGGTTCTCAAACTTATTTGACTGAGTCCCCTTTCTTTGTGTCTGTAGTCATTTACGGCCCTTGCCACACAAGTACATATACCTCTGGCCAGGTGCCCAGCTCTGAAGGCAGTATTGTGCCAGCAGCAGCGCAGAAGTAAGAGTGGCAATGTGAAAAGTGCTATTTGTCAATACCATTTTTCACAGCAGACTTAGCTCCCAATTGCCACTCTTACTTCTGCGCTGCTGCTGTCCTGGGGCTGATAGCCAGAGCCCTGCAGGCGCCTCCAGGTGAAGGGTTGGTGGCGTTGGGGGGAGGAGAGCCCAGACTACATCCTGGTGAGGGATTGGGGGGTGAGGAGAGCCCTGGGATGACAGGCCTCCGGCTGTCCTCTTTATTCCCTCCCTTGGCCTCCTGGTTGTGCATGGCCCTGCTGCCCAAGCCCCAGATGCTTGGGGCTGACAGCTGGAACTCTTTTAAAAAAAAATGCATACAGCTTCTGCCTCCCGTGACACATTCCCAGGTGTGCCCCATAATTTGAGAACCACTGTTCTATAGTTACTAGTTCATACTTGGGGCCCTACAACAAAATCCATTCTTAAACATCATAATTTCTTGCTTGTCCTTTCTAAATGTTAATAGAAGTTAACTAGCACTGTAATTAATTATAAACTGTGAATTTAAAAGCTTCCTGCCAGTGGTTGAGACTGATATTCTCCCTAGTGGAATTATTATATTAAGATAACCAACTGATTGCTACATATTCTCCAGTGGAACTATTAAATCACTAAAATTTAGAAAAATCTCTGTCCTTCCATTTTTCTTTAGTTTATCAGCATACTTGAGTCCAGTCCTTATCCAGATGTTGTCTGAACTGCAGTATTTCACTGTATAAAAATATGTACTGTAAATCCATATTATATTAAAACCCCCACGTTAAAAGAAGGTTGCAAAGTCAAGCATTCAGAAATTGGTAAATGCCAGTTAAGAGTTGCCCACGGCAACCTTAATTCAGGTCCGGGTGTGCATATGCTCTCTGACAGTCTTTAATTATGTTATCACTTTTTTCCCCCCATGGGACCCCTGCCTCATTCAGTGCACAGGATAGATGGTTCACTATTCACTATTTCTTTCTATCCTCATCATTTATTGTGCACTGTACTCAGTGCAGAATTTGAACAGAATTATTAATTTGCTCATGGTGTTCTCTGTATTTTTCTCATTGAAGTATCTTAGTTCTTTATGAACATTAATTAATTAATCTTCAACATCCCCTGAGAGGCGAGATGATGATATCCCCAGTTTCCAGATAGAGAACTGAGGTACAAAGCTTACATTCAAAATTGTTAGAAGTGTAAGTTAATTTTGGGTGCTGAATTTGAGAAGCCTGAAGTTTTGTTTTTAGAGGACTTATTGTTTTATAGCACTTTATATGTTGAAAGTGCCCATTGACTTCAGTTGCAGTTGTGTGCACTCAGCACTTAACGCAAATGAACCCACATGTAACTCAAGGCAGGTACCTAGAAAATGAGGAATGCACAATTAGTGACCACCTGTAAAAAGTTTTCTTTAAGTGACATACATAGCATCACATAGGAACTCTGTGGCAGTGTCAGGGATAGAATTCAATTTCCATGTTATTCAGCTGTCCTAATGATAAGATCATCTTTTTCTTCCTGTAGTTCTCTGCCTCATTCACTACACATCTTCCAACTTCTGCAACAAATGAGGCAGCAGTCCTACAACAGTTTCACTCAGTACACAACCTTGATTCATTCCTACAGCACAGTTTGTCCTGTGAACTTAATGAGGCAGGAGTTCTGTAGGGAAAAAATATACATGAACACATAATTAAACTCTATCATAACATATGCACAAGGAAGCTGAATTAAGACTGCACAGGAAAACTTAATTTTAACATTTTCTAACTTCGGAGTGCTTGACTTTGCAACATTACTGTTAGTTTAATGTCTTATGCATGTCTTTTTTTTTTTTAAACTTAAATTTCAAAAACAAATTCCATATACTTCTACCCCGATATAATGCGACCCGATATAACACGAATTCGGATATGACATGGTAAAGCAGCGCTCTGGGGGGGTGGGGCTGCATGCTCCAGCAGATCAAAGCAAGTTCGATATAATGCGGTTTCACCTATAACGTGGTAAGATTTTTTGGCTCCCAAGGACAGCATTGTATCGGGGTAGAGGTGTATGTGGGAACAGATTTACCCCCCACATAGGTCAATAGCGTATTTGGGATCTTTTGGTTCACGGCACAGCTCTCTACCACTTAATCTGCCTTCTCTTGCTATCAGCTGTGTTAGTTCATCTTCTGTTTGGGACTGCCACTAGATGGGGACTGGAGAGACATACTTTCAGTGGGTTTCACAACGATTTCCTAGATAGCAAAGTAATGTTGAAACTTGGGAATAATGGGTTTAGTTCCAGGTTCTGCTGGGGGAGTGTGGTCTAGTAGCTCCAGACACTTTTGCTCCTGCTTTTCTTCCCTTCCCCCAACAAGCCTGTCCCTGTCCTCTTCTGTTTCTGTCCTGCCTCTTCCCCTCCCGCCCACCCCTCATGCCTTCTAATCCTCCTCCTTGCCCTGCATCTCTTGCAGATTTAAATTCTCTTTGCTTTGTAAAATGGAAGTGTTTTATTATACTGAGGGAGGAAAGAATATGAAACATAGATAATTTGAAGAGTTCCCTTTCTAACCATAACCACACTTTAAGATGTGCCTACATTTTAAGAAATGTGTCAGGGTTTTCTTGGTAGGTTTTTGTTTGGACACTCCATATGCACTTTTCATTGGGGATTGGTATAGTAAAGGAATGACGTTGTATCAATAGATGGAGTCAAACTGGTGATCTAGGCTAGAAGCTGCTTTTTTGAAAATAGCCTTAAAATATCTGTACTGGTCACTCAGACAATCTTTTTGAATGGATTATACTGGGAACAGTGTTTAAATAGAGTTCAATGTTTGTTTTCAAACATGGGTCAAAGCCCAGGACCCTAAAGCCAAATTCATGAAATATATTAATTTATAGGATTCTGGAAATGGCAGCAATGTGGAAAGTGACTTGTCTAAACAAATTTGGAAATACCAAATGTGCTGCTTTTGCATATCTTGCATTTAACACTTAAAATTTTGTGATGCTGGAGACGTTTGTTATATTTGTCATGGATGAAGATGTTTAAATGCATATATCTGTTAAAATCTAAGAAATTCAGCATAAAACTTCTTAAAGTCAAACAATTTTACATACCATCAGAAATGCTTTGTATAAAACTAATTGTAGTACATAGATTTTGGTCTAAATTACAGAGCTCATGGACCTCTGACCCCAAGGATACTGAGGCGTAGGAGAGGACACAGAGATGATGGGAAAGCTGTAACTCATATTGTAGCTAAAACAATGACAGCAGAAATGGTGAGGAAGACTTCGATTATGTTTTATATGAGTCAGAAGGACTAAGTGTGCTAAACAAAACCAAGGCCAAATGACCTATGGGATATTAGTACATAGCTGTCTTGAAGGAGATTGTTATTCAGAATTGACCTCTAAACTTTTACTTCCTGATCTAACTGAAGTGGTCGCATAGAATCCTCTCAGTCCATGGGATGAGAGAATATACATTTCTAATAGGCAATCCATTAGTCTGAAATGAACTATTGGTTGTTGTCAAAACTCCTCATATGTAAGCCTAGTAACTGCACAACAAGCTCTGTTTATTTTACCTCTCTTTGCAGAAACAACTTGTCGTCATTCCACTGCTGAGCACTTGGGGAAACCTTGGCTACTGTGGCTTGCTGGCATCCCTTCCCCCACACTTCCACATTTTCTCTCTCCTTCTCCCTCCAGCAGACCATAGAGCTCATTAGACGAGCTGACAGAAGCAGATGTGCAGCAGGGTGTTCATGGGGATCTCTCTTTTCTGGCTTGGAGGGCAGTAGCTCCACTTTGCCATGGCCAGCAATAGTCCTAGAAAAGGGTATCTCTTACCAGTTAGTGATAGACTGTCACAGGCTCATACGTTAAGAGACTGTTCTGGGTGTTTTGGAGATGAGGTGTCCACTATTACTTATTGCTCTAGGGAGCAGTGGACACCACAGCCATGAAAAAAGGTCATGAAGCTAGATGCTCTGCCTCCACAAGAGGGAACTTCATCTGTGTTTGAATTAGCTAGAAGCCTTCTACCTGTGAAAGTGACTCTTGCTGCTTTATCCAGTCTTACCACCCCAAATTCTTGCAGCCTGGCTTCATTTAATTCTGTTCCTCTCAGATGGTTCTTTGTCCCACTCATTCCCCCCTCCCCCCTGGTTTTTGTTCATCCAGAAATTCTGCCTTAATGAGATATTTGTCCCTTGAATCTGTCCGTCTCGGCCTTTCCATTGCCTCCTTTTGTTCCACCATAGCTAAGAGATATACTTGGCCTCACCTCCAGGTGTGGACACCACTCCAGAACTGAACTGAGCAAGGTACCATTCAGTGGTCTAAAACTCTGAAGTTCTGGATAACAGTGGTAAAAAGTTGCATATCTGAGTAAGCTTCCTATGCCTCTGGAGAATTAGGAAAGAATTACAGGGGAAGTTATTTTTTAAAAATACTTCTTGTTTATTCAGGGGAAAAGAATACTTCTCAGGATCTTCATGGGTTTCTGGAGGTAGACAAAGCTTCTCTAGCCTTGCCTTCAGTAAGTAAATGAAGACAAACCTGCTCAGACCCCTTTCCCTCTGGAACCTTCATAGGGTGAATTTAACAGCACAGAGCCTCCAGGCGAATGATGCTTTGATTCCATTCTATGGAGTTCCAGGTGCCTTGTGCTGTTCTGTGTCCCAGGTATGCTCCCATCCCCTAAGTGGACATTTGTTGAGCACCTGTGGGTCTAGAAGGCATATGAAAAGACCCTTGCAGACAATCTTTGGGATTACCCACTATCTGAGGGAATCCAATACCTGGCTTGGGACCAGTACCTGATCCTGTATATGTTCCAGTGAATGGGTCCATACTTTGAGGAGAAACGCCTGGAGACACATGAAATGGGATCTTGTCCATGGGGTGACTTATATACACCAAACTGATACTCGGTGCCGAGGGCTCCCCCACAGGCTCCAGAGGAGATCACAGCCCACAAGACAGCACAGTTCTCCAGTGATGAGGAGGAGGAGGAGATGCAGGGACAATACCTCCTATCTCCACGTCACTCGTCACCTAAGGTCCACTGACCAACGTGGAGCCACATGGGTCCAAGACACCAGATGAACCAACCAGGGTGTGGACCCCCATGGATGTACCCTCCTATGGCTTTCCCAATGCAACGGGCAATTTGAGAACCATGGAGCTCAAAAAGGGGTCAGCTTTCTAGCCTGTCCACAGTGCATAGATGCGAACTGTGCTCTAACCCAGCATCTCCCACACCACAACCCTTGGAGACACAGGAAGGGGGAGAGGACACAGAGATGGGCACAGACCATGACATCTTCTGTACACAATTCATCTTCTTCCCCAGATGAGGCGATTATGCCCCTACTGCCAGCCTCGGCAGATGACTTTAAACAGTTTCAAGAGCTGTTCAAGGGTCATGCAAAGGCACGACATCCCGCTAGAGGAGGTAAAGACAAACTAGCACAAGCTAGTACAAATACTGTAACCTGCATCTACCTCCAAAATTGTCAGTGCCATCAATGAGGCCATCTTGGATCCTGCAGAGACAGTCTGGCAGACACCTGCTTCTATTCTGCCCACCTGCAAAAGGGCAGATAGAAAATATTATGTACCATCCAAGGGGGCAAACTTTCTGTTTGCGCACCCACCTCCCAACTCCCTAGTTGTCGAGGCAGTAAATCACCGTAACTAACAGCCACAATTCAAGATTACACCCCATGACAAAACACAAAAGACTTGACTTGTTTGGACGCAAAGAATATTCCTCCTGCACCCTTCAGTTTCAAGTGGCCAATTATTGAGCCCTACTGGCCAAATACAACTACAACTACTATGGGAAACTTGCCCAGTTCACATCTGAGCTCCCAGAGGAAAAACAGACGCAATTCCAGGCCATTGTCACTGAGGGCCAGCTCATATCCAAAACAGTCCTTCAGGCTGCATTGGACACAGTTGTCACAGCAGCCTGAACAACGGCCACAGCTGTAGTAACACGCTGAGCCTCATGGCTTCAGCCCTCAGGGACATCAAAAGAACTCCAGACAAAAGTAGAGGACTTACCTTTCGACCGGGAATAACTCTTCTCTCAGAAGTCAGACGAGGTGCTTCATTCAGTGAAGGTCTCTTGGGCCACGGTCTGCACCTTGGGGATTTACACCAACCCTGCAAAGAGAAGAAGGAGATACCAAGCATATTAGAGACCTAGAGACTCCTTAAACAACAGACAACAACAGCGACCATACGATAATGCCAGCATCAATGGTAGGACGAGAACACTTCCAATACAGGATACTACCATTCGGCCTATCCATGGCACCAAGAGTCTTCTTCAAAACTCTAGTGGTGGTAGCGGCACATCCACACAAACAGGGAATAATGATTTTCCTGTACTTGGACGATTGCCTTATCAAAGGCCCAACTCTACGAGACACAATGGACGCAGTTCACTATCACACTATTCTGGGAGCTCGTTCTACAAATAAACAAACCAAAATAATCCATAAACCTGGTACAACAATTAGACTTTACTGGGGCACATCTTGATGCTATAAAAGCCAAGGCGTCATTAACCCTTACCAGATTCACGAACCTCATCTCAGAGGTACAAGTCAGTCCTCAAGTTCAGGCTCGCACTGTCCTACAATTACTAGGACACATGACGGCCATGACATTCGTGGTACGACATGCAAAATTACATATGCGATGCCTACGAGGTTGGCTGCACACAGTATACATACCAAGCAAACACAACCTACACAAACAAAATGTCCAGAACGCATTACAATGGTGGACAAGTCCACAAAATGTCTGTATGGGTATTCCTTTCCAACAGGAACCCCTGACAACAGTGATCACCACAGATGCCTCACTTATATGCTGAGGTGCTCACATGTGGTCAACACACCATACAGGCCAAATGGTCTCTGGGAGAGACTTAACTGCACATCAATTTGTTAGAGCTACAAGCAGTCCGCAATGCCTGCAGACATTTCCTACCTCATATATGGAACAAATCCATTCAAATTATGACCGACAATATCGCCTGCATGTTCTACATCAACAGGCAAGGAGTTGCTTGCTCACATTCTCTATGCACAGAAGCCATGAGACTTTGGAATTGGTGCATACAACGTAACAAACATCGCAACGTGTTACCTGCCAGGCTGTCAGAATGCAACAACAGACATGCTCAGCAGGTACCTCTCTCAGGATCACGAATGGGAGATGAATGGAGAGCTCCTGAGTTCAGTCTTTAAACGGTGGGGCACTCCCACCATCTATCTGTTCGCATCCCCGATTAATTGCAAATGTGTGATGTTCTGTTCAAGATCAGGACTGGGACTACGGTCACTAGGGGATGCCTTCCTCATCAAATGGGAGGTACAACTCACGTATGTGTTTTCACTGATACCAGTGATATACAAGATACAAGCAGACAGGGACAAGGTTTATCCTTATAGTTCTGACATGGCCCAGAGAGGCATGGTATCCTTCCTTACCTGTTACACATGGCAATATACACCCCGCGAGTTCTCTCTCACTGGCCGGATATGCTGACTCAACACAACGGTCGCACTGTCCATGGGAACCTGGAGATACTCCACCTGCAGGCCTGGCTCCTGAATGGTTCCACTGTGAGGAAATAACCTGCTCAGAACAAGTTAAACACGTGTTATTAAACAGCAGGAAACGGACTATGAGAAATACCTGCCTTCAAAAATGGAGGTTCTCGGCCTGGTGTCAAGGAAGACACTTGACAATGATTCAGCACCACTAGCATCTATCTTATAATACCTATTGGAGCTGAAAAGCACTGGCTTAACAATGAGCTCCATCAGAGTCCATCTTGCGGCCATTTCAGCATTCCACTGAGAGATCGAACTTTGATGTTCGCACACCCAACTACAAAATGCTTCCTCAAGGGTTTCATAAATGTTTACCCAGATGTTCAACGACTTATGCCAACATGGGACCTCAACCTGGTACTGAAATGCCTCATCCGACCACCATTCGAATCATTAGCCACCAGCTCATTACTCTACTTATCGATGAAATTAGTCTTCCTGGTCACCCTTACCTCGGTCAGAAGGATGAGCGAGATTGGAGGATCTGCCATGAGCGCCCCTTACACAACATTCTTCAAGGACAAGATCACGCTAAGTCCGCATCCTAAATTCTTACCGAAAGTAACTTCAGCATTTCACATGAACCAATCTATTCACCTACTGACATTGTACTCTAAGCCTCATGGTACTCCAACAGAAGCCGCCCTACACACTCTAGACATTAGAAGAGTGCTAGTGTTCTACCTTGAAAGAACCAAACCTTTCAGGAAATCCCCTAGACTTTTCATCTTTACTACTGAGTGCTTGAAAGGAGACTTTATATCCACTCAGAGATTATCCAAATGGATTTCCACATGCATTCAAACATGCTACCATATCTGGAATACAGAACCACCGGAGCACATTAGAGCACATTCTATTAGGTCCATTTCATCTTCAGTAGCATTCCTTAATAATGTTCCAATACTAGAGCTCTGTAAGGCAGCCACTTGGGCCTCCGTCCACACATTCACAAAGCACTATGCAGTCACACAGGACTCCAGGGCTGACGCCGTAGTGGACCTCACAGTACTTACCTCAGTGACTCAATTGAACCCAAAGTCCCTGCAGCCCTTAGAGGAGCACTGCTCTACAGTCACCTAAAGTGGAACACCCACAGGGACACTACTCAAAGGAGGAAGAAAGGTTACTCACCTTGTGCAGTAACTGGAGTTATTTGAGATGTGTCCCCTGTGGGTGCTCCACTACCCACACACCTCCCCTCTACTGTGGCGTTCACAGTGAGGACTCTGCGGTAGAGAAGGAACTTGAGGGCTCAGGTCATGCGCATGCTACACGCGGCACCAACAGCACCGCAAAACACCAACTACGCATGCACGAGACCATAAATCTCCGATCGACGGTGCCAGGACGCACTTCCCCCCTAAAGTGGAGCACCCACAGGGACACACACCTCAAAGAACTGAAGTTATTGCACAAGGCGAGTAACCTTTCCTTCTGCTCCTCTGCATTTGAAGACTGTTCACCAGACTTCCTCACTTAGGGAGGCTCTCCTAGAGCACCTTTAAACTTGGGACCTATGGCCCTTTCAAGAAGCTTGTCTCTACATAAATATCCTAAAGCTCAAAGGCTTCTGTCTGGCATGAATGCACTAGAAACTAATGATATACCTGAGATACATCAATGATATTTTCATCATCTGGACAACAACTTAAACTCCCTCATAGATTTCCACCACAACTTCAACCACCACCACCCATCCCTTAAACTCTCTCTGAAACACTCCCACACTAGCATCAACTTCCTGGACACCCATATCAGCTTCAACAATGGAACCCTACAGACAACTATATACAAGAAACCCATAGGTCACCATACCTACTTTCATAAATCCAGTAGGCACCCTAAAGACACCAAGAAATCTGTTATCTGTAGCCATGCACTCAGATACCACAGAATATGCTCTGAGGAGAGAGTCTGAGTATACACCTCAATTCACGCAAAATTGCCTTCACCAAACAAGAACACTCCACCAGAGAAGTAGATTGCTTCATGGAACAGGTCATCCAAATACCCCGAGAGAACGTGCTTCAATACAGAAATAAACCCTCCTCTAACCACACCCCCATAATTGTCACCTAACACCCAACGTTGGAACCCACATGGAGGTACCATCAAAACAACCACAATCCATACTTGATGGGGACCGCATCCTGAAAGATATCTTTCCTTAAACTCCTCTTCTGGCCTTCGAACAGTCCCTCAGCCTCTCTGAGCTCATAATCAGAAGCAAATTCCCCACAGACCAAAACATACCAATTCAAAGTGGCACCAGACCCTGTCACAACAACAGATGCAAAACCTGCAGATGTGTCTCCACTACTACAGTGATCAACACTCCCACACCTTTCAAGATCCATGGGTCCTACACATGCCTATCACAACATGTGTACCTCATCCAGTGCACTCAATGCCCCAATAACAAATATGTGAGAGAAGCCCCACTATGCTCTCAAATGAACTTACACAGGAAAATGATAAAAGACAAAAAAACACCATATCACCTGTGGTTGAATGCTTTTCACAAAATGATCACTCTGTATCTGACCTATCTGTTCTCATCCTCAAAGGAAACCTTCACAACACTTTCAAAAGATGAGCTTGGGAGCTTAAATTCATAACTTTGCAAGGCACTAAAAATCATGGATTGAGTAGACATACTGGATTTATAGATTACAACAATCTATAACCCACTAACAGTCCCCCCAGCTGGCTTTCCCTCCCGCCTTTCCTTTCCCCCCTATCACTGCAGGGTTGTTCACCTTGAAAGGTCCCTTGAAATATGTATGAACTACTTATGCTAAACAATCTGTTCCACTTTGTATTTAGCTGTGACACTCTTGAGTACATTTCCCAGACCTGAAGTAGAGCTCTGAGTAAGCTTGAAAGCTTGTCTCTGTCAGCAACAGGAGTTGATGCAATAAAAGATATAACCTCACCCACCTTGTCTGGTATGAAAGGCATTTGTACTGTTACTCCAGGAATCTATGACTATGTGCTGATAGACACAGAAATATGGGTAGCAATACTGCAACCTCCCCTACACTAATATTGCAACCAGTCCACAACTCCTTTTTTTGGGTCAGGACTCTTACAATTATAACACTGAAATTTCAGATTTAAATAACTGAAATCATTAAATTTGCAATTTTTAAAATCCTATCATCATGAAATTGACCAAAATGTACCGTGAATTTGGTAGGGCCCTAATTATGAATTGTTCCTTCTACTAATCCCTCCCCTTATCTTTCTCTCCTCCTCCCTTCATCATTTACTTTTTCTTCCTTTATGCCAATAGTATATTGTAACAGGTAGATGTCATTAAGCATGCCTACTTGGGGCATGGTGTGGCCTTGCAGTCCTGGTGCCCTCTTATTCTGTTGAGGTCATGCAATGATTTACTCAGACTTGGGAACAGAACAAGATACACTCTTTGTGATGTTTTATTAACTTTTTTTTTTTACAGGAGTATAAAAAGCTGCATCTCATAATGCCCCTCAACTCCATCCCTTCTTCTGACTGGGGGCTAATGCTGACAAGCATCCTCTTCCAAGTTCAGGAGTTCCTAGCACCCATTCCAGAGCTGGGTTAACATGCAAAACAAACTCATGCATCTCAGATGAAGAGTACATCCACAGAACTCCCCTTGGAGCAAGATTATGCCAGCTGGCCCCTTTTTTACTCCTTTCATGTGTCAGCTTGGAGATGAACAGGCCATAGTTATCCTCCTGCTAGAGCAGTGGTGGGCCACCTGCGGGCCGTATGCAGCCTTTCAGGGTAATCCACTGGCAGGCCACCAGACACTTTGTTTACATTTGCATGGCCGCCCACAGCTCCCAGTGGCTGCGGTTCGCTGTTCCCGGCTAATGGGAGCCGCGGGAAGCGGTGCAGGCTGCAGGGATGTGCTGTCCGCTGCTTCCCGCAGCTCCCGTTGGCCAGGAATGGCAAACTTGGAGCTGCAGGCGGCTGTGCAAATGTAAACAAACTGTCTCGCGGCCTGCCAGCAGATTACCCTGGTGGGCCGCGTGGGGCCCACGGGCTGCCCACCACTGTGCTAGAGTCTTTGGGAGCACTTCCCTCCAACTGAGAGGCTTTTATCAGGCCCAGGTATGTTTTAGCTAGTTAGTTGCCTAGATGGCTTTGCTCTCCTTAAAAAATCCTGTCACAGGTAGATATAAGGGGAGTCAGGGCCAGCCACCCTATGACATATATGCACCCATCATACACACTCTCAGGCACTGAGCCATATCACACTCACTCCCTAATATCTCTTCCCCCTCCTCGCGAGCTCTCAACGACCATCAACCTGTTACCTTTCACATGAGGGTTGTGTTTCCCCTTCCCAGTACTCCATTCTGACCACCTCCAATGAAGAGTTTTGGGCCAAGGGGGAGCAGCAATGGTGGGAGTCTCCTCTGGGACATGGGACCAGGTGCATTCTTCCTTGGTCTCCACATGGGCTGAAGATTTTCTTCTTGCAACGGAACATGGAAGGGGAGCTACTGATGGGGATCAGCTGCCACAGTTTAGCCAAATGACTCCAAACATGCAGTCTACTCTATTTTGCGCAACTAATCCCCAAGTCAAGGGGGAAAGAGCAGGAGGGGGCTGGAGATCAGACAGGGTCTCATGGAGGAGAAAGCTTAGCTATGGCAAAGATGGCAGCTGGCAGGAAAGGAGCAGATTCATTTTTGTCACTCCCTTTATGCGGCTCTCTGCAGCCAGGGAAGCTCGAGAATGTTCCACAGGATTGGGATGGGCAGGAACGTGGGACTCCACATCCAACATGCAATCCTGCTGTTTGAAATTAACTCTACAAAGGTAAATGACACTGTAAGAAATAACAGTGCAGCAGATTTCAAAAGATTGGCTATTAATTCAAACGTTTCATGGTGTTTGTGTGTGTTTTGTCTTAATAGTTGTTGCTCCCTCTTTCCTGTACAGGTTAAGGATTTTTCTGTTGACACACTGCTTCAACAACATGATAATTTAAACATGGCTTTGGATAGCTGTTACAGTGGCGATAAAGTGGTCATTTTCCCGGGAGAATATAAGGCTCTAAACCTCTCCATGTTAACTGAGGATATTATTATTCAAGGTCAGCAGTGCATTCTACTTACTTTTAATGTTACAAATTGTAACTATATAAAGCAGTCTTTCAGATCAGCAATTACTACAAGTAAATAGGGAGGCGGAGGGAACCCACTGGGAATTCTGATGGGATTAGTAACACTGAATCTGAAAACATTAGACAGAATAAAATGTTAGTCACCCCGGTTTAAAATACTGTGCAACTGAATGCAGTATATAAGGAATTTAGTGATATATTCATTCAGTAAGAATTGTTAGGGCTCCATGTTTGTCACAGAAGTCACAGAGGTCGTGGAAAGTCATGGAATCCGTGACTTCTGTGGGGGCCAGTGTGGCTGACCCCAGGGCCAGCTGCTCAGGTGGCCCTAGGGACAATTACACTGGCCCCTCCTGGAGCAGCCCTGCAGCTAGCCGCTGCTGGAGTGGCCCTGGGGACAGCCTGAGCAGCAGGCCCCAGATGGCCAGTGCAGCTGCTACTGGTGACCCCCGGTGATGGTCCCCAAGCGGTCAGAGTAGCTGCTTCCCCAGGTGGCCCCTGGCAGCCATCCCCGGTGCAGCTGGTGCTGGAGCTGGCCTCGCCCCCACCAGCAGCAGCTCCCCAGGATGACCGCTCCCCATCAGCAGCCCCTTTAAGATTTAGTCAGAGGTATTTATAGTAAAAGTCATGGACACATAACGGATGGTGAATTTTTGTGTATTGCCCGTGACCAGTCCATGGCTTTTACTAAAAATACCCATGACTAAATCTTAGCCTTATTCATTGTTAAGAAACCAGTAATGTAGTAGTCTTGTTGATAAATGGCAGCATTCCTAATTAACAAGTGAAGATGGAAGTAGTAAATGTGAGGACTAAAACTTTTTATATCCTTTTTCGACAGGTTAGCAACTAGATTTTTTTTCTTCAGGTTACTAAACCAAGAAGGAACTGAAAATTAAAACTAAAACTCAATAATTAGCCCCAAAGTATATGTCCCTCTTCACTGAAGCCTTTTGAAAAATTTTCCTTAGCTTGGCCAACACCAATAGTATTGATGCATTTAGTATTGGTATAAGATGCTTTGCCCTAATTTTTAATAGGGTCTAAACTGGCCTGCCAATCATGCATATACAATTCAGTGCAAGTGCAAAATGTCAGGCACAAATTATTTAACTTCAGTTCTGTCATGTACACGTGCAACTGATTTCAGGTGCAAAATTGAAGCTCTAGATCCTTTTTATTGGAAAAAGAATGAATCTGTTTTTGACATTGACAGGTTTTTGCACTCTTTGGTATCTGTAACAGTTTATTTTTAAAGTACTCTCCATCTCATCTTTCAGCACTTGAATGGCTTCCTCTAAAAGTGATGACGTTGCATCTAGAAGCACTCTTTTTCATCTGGCAAGACCTTAGATTAGAAGATATCTCTGAGATCCTAGTCAATCCACAACTTGATAGATTTCCACTAGTGTCACACTTGAATAAGCAATTAATCAATCGCATTCTGGAAAGTTATTTGGCAACAATCCAGGTGCACTTAAACTTCCTCTTGCATCCCAGTTGTGGACAATTCAAGTTCTAAACTCCCATTCAACCTTCCAGATTATTCCCTAAACTGGTTTCTCTTAAATCTAGTCAGGCCTTCCCTTCAGGAGAGTTTACTTAAAATGGATGAGAAACAGAAGATATGCTAGTAAGTATTCCTCTTACGGCTTACCCAAGCTTGCTAGCTCTGTAACTTCGTGTCATGCCTCTGAGCGATTGTCTATCCTGGTCTCCAAAATGGCAGCCTCTGTCCCCAGCCTCTTTGCTTTGCTTGCGGTGAACAAATGTCTCTGTGGTCCTAGGAGACTTCAGAGCAGGTAGGTCTAATGAATGAATGCTCAAGAATGGTGTATTGAAATTGTCTATTCCTAGATCCTATCTGTCTCATCCGCCAAGGTTAAATATGTCCATAATACATGTGTGCACTGTGTCTTCAGCCACTGAGTCATTCATTCAAAACATCCATGAGAAAGGAAATTAAGGCTATGACTACACTACAGATTATGCTGGCAAAGCTTATGTTGCTTAGGGATGTGAATAAATCATCCCCTTGAGCGACATAAGTTACATTGACATAAGCGCCGGTGTGAACAGCACTATGTCAGCGGAAGAGCTTCTCCCACCTACATAGCTTCTGTCGCTCACGGGGGCCAGAGTAGTTAAGCCAACAGGAGAGCTCTCCCCCGTTGGTTTAGAGCAGCTCCATTAGAGAGTTTACAGTGACACTAACAGGCAACAGCATCAGACCACTTCAAAACATCCCTTCAAAAAAATCTTTGCTGATCCCTTAGATATTTACTTAAGACAGGCTTTACTGTATAAACAGAACTAAGTAATGTTAAATGCAAAATAGGTTAATGTAGCATTATGGTCAGTAAACTCAGAATAGAGAAATAAAGTTAAGGTTTTTTGAGGTGGCCTCGGCCTATTCAAACTTGAGATCTGTGGCTGAACTTTGTGATCCTTCTGCAAATCAGTTTCTTTAAGGCTACATCAGTGTCCTCTCATAGCAGATGTTCATAGCATGGACTGCAAAAGGCTATGCAGATCCAGCCCTCTCAATAGGCTTCTGTTGTTTTCATCCCAAACTTTAACTTATGACATTTGGTAAAACGGTTGTTGCCTTGCACATTTTATTTTTATTTTGGACTTAGAGTTCTCAGATTTTTTGATCCCGGATGATCACATTTCTAAGGATTCTGATAAGAAAGGTGGATTTAAGCAGTGTATGTCATTTCCCTCCTGGTTCCTTGAGGCAGACATACACATTTGCTATTTGTTCTGCTTGCAGTAAGCCTGTTCCCCAAACTGCTGCACTGTGTGCAGAGCCTTCAAATATCAAGTCTGCACCAGTAAGCAGCAGAGGTTTTATGCCATCCTCAAAGAGGCTTTAAAAGCTCAAATCCTGACTCTGATGTTGAATCAGCTGTCCTGTGAAGGAATAGAGTAGACCTCTTTTAGTCTCAAAGCCAGGAAAATGAGGAATAAATTCCACAATAAAGTCAATTCAAAACAGATCAGGGTCCGTGACTGTTATGCCTATGACTTCTATAAGTACTGAAGTCTCGGATGTCAATAACATCAGCTCTGACATGTGAATCTTTTTGATATAGAGGCAGATCTTTTAAGGTCATTCATTGGTGCCAGGAGCTCGCAGATATCTAGTGGTGTTGGAAGCAAAATACACTCCAAATATGAATCATATAGGAGCTCTGCTGAATATTCTTTAAATCCTCAGGACTCTCCATTGGTGGAACTTAACAGAACGGGTAGAAGGAAGTTTCATTTCTTTGGGCAAATTGCAGAAGCTGACCGTTTGAGAGAGACCAAGCTCCGGATATATTTTCTAGAATGGAGCAGTAAGGTGGATTCTAAAAATCTCTTCTGCTACTGCTTCCCTGGTCATGCTCAAGTGTTAACAGACAGCACTACAGCTGCGTATTGCATTAACAAATAGAGTTCTCAGAATTTGTCTCCACAGTGATGCTTGTTTCTCCATGTCTTCAGAACTTCTGTGTTTTGAGCACCAGGCTTATAGAACTAAGATTGAGGAAAGCATAATAATGTTTTGCTATTTTTACTTGGCATTTGACCAGCATGTTAAAATGTGTATCATTATTAGGTCCTTGTTCAGTGCAACATGGCACATACAAACAAGTAGATCTGGAGAGGGAACAAATTTGGATAACTTAAATTCTTTGAATGATTGCTCATGTCAATTCCAAGTAAGTGTGTGCGTGCCACATGCACGATCACTGGAAGGTTTTTCCCTAGTGGTACCCATCATGTCAGCTGTGGAGCCTCCTGAAGTGGCGCCGTATATAGGTCCCTGCTGACCCGCCGCCTCTTCAGTTCCATGTTACCACCAGTAATGGTCATTGGAGCAGCTTCTCTCTTGCGTTCACAAGTGATTCCCTAGTGGATTCTCTTCTCATCTCTATCTATAAATAGTTTGTATAATTGTAATTAGTTAAGTTTACATTGGGGGTTACCCCTCCCTCACAATCCCATCTCTGGGACTGGGGCATGCCTCGGTCTCAGGGCTTCAAGCCGTGTGGGTCTTGCCTCAAGCCCATGCCCAAGGGACACCCACATGACTCCTGTCTCAAGTGCCTGAGAGAAGGACACCAGTCGAACAGTAAAATTTGCAAGGGCTTTAGCCCAGGACCAAAAAGGAGCAGGACTTTCAGCTGAAACTCCTTTTGATGAAGTCAGCCCTTTGCCCTCAGCTAGCCCAGACAGTGTCGAACCTAGGGCTGGGCACTTCGGTGTTTAGTGCGCCGGCCTCGGTGCGGGAGGCCGTGGCACCAAAAAAGGACTCATCTGGGGAGCCTCAGCACCACCCTTCCTGGCACCGAGAACCAGCTCCAGTATGAGACACCGCTCGTAGTCTTCAGTGGCGCACAAAAAGAGAGAGGATGGGGCACTCCCTTACTAAGACAGTGGACCAACCTTGGGCCCGTCTATGCTGGCACTGTTGACTCTGGCCTCTTGGGGAGGTCCATCGAGTCTAGTACTGGTGGACTCCCCAGTGCAGGAGGAGCTAGAGGAGGAACTGGATCTTCCCTTCACACCAGACACCTTTGAGGCACCAAGGGACCTGATCGCCATGACTGCACAGTCTCCTGCCCCGCCGGCTCGTGCTCTGGCACAGATAGTGGTATCAGCATTCATCCGTCATAGGAACAAGCCTGTGATGCGGCACCATTCCCCGGCACTGTCTAGGTCCGCACCGCCATGGTCAGGCTCAGACTTCTCCTCAGAGGTGGACTCCTACACATCCCAGCATAGCCAGTACTGCTCCCAGCACAGCCCAAGGCTGGATAAGTGGCAGCTGGTGCCTATATTGTCCTGGCTGCCGCAGTGGCAGGGGCTGACTCAGTGGCCCTTTTGGACTCCATGGGCCTACCACCAAGCCCAGGGGCCCAGTTCTAGGTCCCTGTCAATGGTATCAGAGGCTCGGATACCTCCATCTACCTCCTCTGTCACCAGGGAGCCTCCCCGTGGTCGGGATGCAGAAGCCCAGACCGAACAAAACAGTCAAGGCTGGGTACCGACACAGGCACTGGCACCATAGCGGTTGTGGCACTCAGTACTGCAGCTGCCACCTGCTCCGCTCAATGGGGCTTCACACAGGTGGATCCCTGTGAGCCGGAGGGTCAGGAAAACCCAATGCCACCAAGGGCATTGTCATTGTCCTCCCCGGATGATGCGGTGGCAGGGACCTCCACCACATTGCCTGCTATGGATACCAGGGCCCATCAGGACCTCCTCAAGAGGATGGCCCAGAACCTGAACTTGCAGGCAGAGGAGGCCTCTGAGGACACGAACCCAATGATGGACATTCCGGCTCTTGAAGGGCCCTTGAGGGTGGCTTTTCCCCTCATTAAAACTATACAAAATACCACCAAGGTGCTGTGGCACACACCTGCCTCCATCCTGCCGAGGGGGTGGCGTGTAAACACTTTGTACCATTTAAGGGGTACGAACATCTCTTTGCCCACTCCCAGCCTGGGACCTTGGTGGTAGAGGCAGCTAACCACAAGGAGCAGCAGGGGCAACCGGGGCCAACGTCCAAATCCAAGGATGTGAAGAAGCTGGACCTCTGGTCGGAAAGTCTACTCCGCCGGGGGGGCAGGAGGGGGGGCCAGCTTCGCATAGTGAATCAGCAAGTGGTCCTGAGCCACTATGCTTGTAACTCCTGGAGTTCTCTGGCCAAATTCCAGGAATTGCTTCCAGCTGACTTCTGCTCCGAGTTTGGGGCAGTCCTGGAGGAGGGCAAGGTGGTTGCCAGGACCTCTCTTCAGGCTGCCCTGGACTCAGCAGACTCTGCCACCCACAATATGGCCATTGCCATAGCCATGAGGTGCAGCTCTTGGCTGCAGGTCTCAGGGCTCCCGCATGAGGTCCACAATACAATCCAGGACCTGCCCTTTGACTGCTCCGGCCTCTTTGCGGAACAGACGGACTCAAGGCTTCATACCCTTAATGATTCACAGGTGACCCTCAAGTTTATGGGGCTGCACATACCAGCCCCTCAAAGGAAGCCATTTAAAGCCCCAGGTCACCCCATGCTTCTACTCTGCCCCTCCTAGCCAGGACTATAGCAGGAAGCAGGGCAGAAGTAACAGGAGATGCCCATCTCAGTCCTCCTCCAGCCAGGGCCAGGCTAAGCAGCCTTTGAGCTCAAAGCCGAACTTTTGAAGATGTGCCCGAGGATGGAGTACCAGTTCAATACCTGGATCCTTCCTCTCTTTTTGTGAGCCATCTATCCCCTTTCTACCGTGTCTGGGCTCAAATAACCTCAGACCACTGGGTTTTGAGCACTGTAGAATTGGGATATTCTCTCCAATTCTGTTCCCTCCCACCAACCTTCCCTGTCCCTCTTCAGGGACCCTTCTCACGAGCAACTTCTAGTATAGGAGGTACAAACACTCCTACAGCTTGGGGCGGTAGAGGAAGTTCCTTTGGAGTTCAGATTACTTCTTAATCCCCAATGCCAAGAGTGGGTTTAGGCCAGGGGTCTCAAACATGCGGCCCGCGGGCCGCATGCGGCCCTCGGAGCTCTTCCCTGCGGCCCGCGGAGCTCCCCCAGTTACTTCCTGTCGCCGCCAAACTCTCCTCACCCCCGCCCCCCTCCCCGAGTTATTTTCTGTGCCTAAGCTCCCCGCGCGCTGCTCCCCAATGTTTGGGGCCGGGTCTCTCCCCTGGCCCCACCTGCCGCCCCCACGCGCCTCCCCCCAGTGTCTACCAGCCCCCACTTGCTGCCCCCTCACCGCTGGTAGCCTGCCCGGGAGCTCACGCTGACTCCACTCCTCCTTCCGGCATCACCTGCTGCCGCAGGGTCCTAGCGCCCCCCTGCACTAGGGCCAGGGCAGGCTGCCCTGCCCCTAGTCCTGAGACTCTCCAATGCCCCGAGCCTCTCCAATGCCTCAAACCCCTCACCCTCAGCCCCACAGCCCTCACCCCTGCACCCTCTCCTATCCCCAAACTCCGTCCCAAAGCCTGCACCCCCACCCCCTGCCGCAGCCTGGAGCCTGCACCGAGCACAGAGCCTGCACTCCAGACCCCCTCCCCCACCCAAACTCCCTCCCAGAGCCTTAGGCAGTAAATCTAAGTGCGTGTTTTGTCCTTTGAGTGAGGTGCATTACTGAGTGTATATATTTATTAAAACAGCTTGGAAATGACTTCGTCAAAAAAAAAGAACACTCGTGGAAGAAAAGAGAGTTTTCCAAGACAAATGGGAGAATTTATTTTTTTCACAGAGGTAAAAGATAAAATTCAATGCCTTATTTGTCAGCAAACGATTGCTGTTCCCAAGGAGTATAACGTGCGTCGGCACTATGACACGATGCACCGTGAAAAATATGATGCATTCACCGGAAAAATCCGAGAGGAAAAAGTTCAGCAACTTAAAGCAGCATTTGCCAAGCAAAGAAATTTATTTTCAGGGATTAACAAGTCTAGCGAAGATTCAGTAAGAGCAAGTTTTGTGATAAGCGAAATGATAGCTAAATCATCGCGACCTTTTACAGAAGGCTTATTCATAAAAGAATGTCTTATGAAGGCCAGTGAAATTTTATGTCCTGATAGGAAGAAAGTTTTTGAAGGCATAAGCTTGTCTGCAAATACAGTTGCCTGCAGGATAACGGATTTAGCTGATAATGTGCAAAAACAATTGATTCAAATGGCAAAAGACTTTGAAGTATTTTCAATTGCTCTTGATGAGAGTACAGATGTATCAGATACCGCACAGTGTGCAGTGTTCATTAGAGGTGTGGACTGCAATTTGAATATAACTGAAGAATTGCTAGACTTAATGCCACTGAAGGGTATCACAACGGGACGTGACATATTTCAAGGATTGGAAGAGCGCATTGAAAAAGCTGTTGGTGGCGCTTAGCACTTTCCAGGAGGGAGGGGGGAGGAGCGGGGAGCCGCGCGCTTAGGGGAGGAGGTGGAGAAGAGACAGGGCAGGGGCAGGGCCTCATGGAAGGGGTGGATTGGGGGTGGGGCCAGGGGCAGCAAGGGGGCGTGTCAGTGATGCGGCCCTCGGGCCAATGCACTAGTCCTCATGCGGCCCTCGGGGTCATTTGAGTTTGAGACCCCTGGTTTAGGCCCATTTTAGACCTGCAAAACTTCAACAGATTCATGAAGAAATTGAAGTTCCGGATGGTCTCCCTGGCTTCCATCATTCTCTCTCTGGATCCGGGGGATTGGTACGCCACCCTTGATTTGAAGGACGTGTACTTCCATATCTCCATAATCCTGTTCCACAGAATGTTTCTGCAGTTTGTGGTCAGCAACATGCACTACCAGTTCATAGTCCTCCCCTGCGGCCTATCAGCGGCCCCCTAGGTGTTGAAGTGCATGGCAGTTGTGGCAGCTTTTCTTCGAAAGCATCACTCTTCCTGTGCTTGGACGACTGGCTCATCTCAAGACCAGGTGGAGGAACACGTGAACCTGGTGCATACAATGTTTCTCAGACTTGGTCTCATTCTCAAAGTGGCAAAGTTGACCTTAATTCCCACTCAGAGAATAGAATTCATCGGGGCCCTCTTGGACTCCACTCAGGCCAGGGTGTTCCTGCTCAAGTCTTGTTTTCTGGCCATGAGCACCATCATAGAAGGTCTCCACTGGTTCTCTACACGACGGCCTAAAATTGCTCGGACATATGGCAGCTTGCCCTTACATGGTGCAGCATGTAAGGTTGCAGCTCCGTCCCTTTCACGCATGGCTGGCTCAAGGAAACAGGCTGAACCGGGACCATCTAGACAGACTGGTCACGCTCTCTGCTTGGGTTTTCTAATCTCTCCACTATTGGCTCAGTCCACAAGTAGTTTGTGCAGGAGTACACTTCTCCAAACCTCAGCCATCGCTCTTGCTAGTCTCAGATGCATTGGTGCTGGGGTGGGGTGTGTACGTGGGCGACCGCAGAACTCAAGGCCTATGATCCCAGGCAGAACTATCGCTGCACATCGTCAGGGAACTGCATGCGGTGTGTCTAGCTTGTCAGACATTTCAGGCCCATCTCCAGGGCAAATGTGTATTGGTGTTAACAGACCACACCACAGTGATGTTCTATATAAACAAACACGGTGTTGCTCACTCCTCTCTCCTGTGCCAGGAAGCCCTCAGGTTGTGGGTCTTTTGCATCACCTACTCAATACAGTTGGAGGCATGATAGCTGCCGGGTTCACAAAATGAACTAGCCGATCATCTCAGCAGATCCTTTCATGGCCACGAATTGTCTCTCTGCCCGGACGTCGTCAGCAATATCTTCCAGAGGTGGGGGTCTCCCCAGGTAGACCGGTTTGCAACACGGAACAATAGGAAGTGCCAGCAGTTCTGCTCCTTCCTGAACCACAGGCCCAGCTTGATCACAGACGCCTTTCTCTTCTCGCAGATGGGGTGCCTGCGATATGTGTTCCCGCCTTTCCCTCTCGTCCACAAGGTCCTCTTCAAGGGCCAGCAGGACAAGACATTTTTGATTCCCCAACACTAGTTCTCCACGCTGTTACACCTCTTGGTGGACATGCCCATGGCCTTGCCCATGATTCCAGGCATCATGCAGGACCACGGCTGCCTCCAGCACCCCAACCTGGTGTGTCTCCACCTCACAGCGTGGAAATTTCATGGCTAAGCTCGTTAGAGCTCCAATGCTCCGATTCACTTAGGGAGATTCTCCTTGGCAGTAGAAAGCCCTCCACTCATGCCACTTATCTGGCCAAGCAGAAAAGGTTCTCTATTTGGTCCTTGCAGAAGGGCACCCCTCCGCCACAGTCTTCAATCTCTTTTATACTGGGCTAGGTACGCTACTTAAAGCAGCAGGGGCTGGCAGTCTCATTGATCAAGGTGCATCTGGCTCTTATTTCCTCTTTCCACCTGGGTGCAGCGGGGCTGTCAGTATTTGATAACCCCCTGGTTAGATAGTTCCTCAAGGGACTAGAGAGGCTATCATGCATGTGGCGTACACACATCTACTAGGAATGGACATGAGCAACAGCATCAGTTATGAAAGGTTAAACAAAAAAAAAATATATGGAGATATAACTATCTCATAGAACTGGAAGGGACCTTGAAGGTCATCGAGTCCAGTCCCCTTCCTTAACTAGCAGGACCAAGTACTGATTTTGCCCCAGATCCCTATATGGCCCCCTCAAGGATTGAACTCACAACCCTGGGTTTAGCAGGCCGATGTTCAAACCACTGGGCGTTGGTTGGTAGGGAGGGAGGGAGTCGTTTTTTACACGCAAGTCATTCGTTGTAATTAATTTGGTACTTAAAATAAAACTAAAACACCTAACTGAGAAATACAACGTTTGGGTTAAAATGAGTAACAGTTAATCAAACAGCAAAAAGGTATTCACTGCTTTATGTATAGTGTGGAAATAAATGTTTATAGTGCTTTTCTTCTTTCAACTAGGAGCTGGGAAGCCAGAAGAAATTGTGATCGTTTCAGAGCCTACTCATGAGAGTTTTGTGGTATCCAAAGCGCAAAATGTGAAACTAATGCACCTCACTTTAGTACAACAAGGGACTGTTGATGGTATTGTGGTGGTTGAATCTGGTCATATGACTTTTGTAAACTGTATATTGAAATGTGAAGGAACTGGAGTCTGTGTGCTTACTGGAGCTTCTCTGACTATTACAAACAGTGAGATTACTGGAGCTCAGGTACTGAGTCTGCATGAATATCAAAAAATAAATTTAATACACAAGTATAAAATGTTAACATGCATACAGAAGCTTTTTTTTTTTTTTTTAAAGGACAAATACTGTTGTTAAATTGCAAGTGGAAATATCTCAAGTTCAAATTCTGTTTTGAAAACTTACATGTAATTTTCAGTTAACTTCCAATTTTCTGGAGCAAATTTCTTTAAGCTCTTCAGGGCAGCAGCCTTGTTTTATTTGTGGTGTTACTAAGGTAGAGTGCTATCCTCACCTTTGGAATTAAGTGTTAGCTGGGAGTTGCTTTCCTACTTATTAAAAACCAAACTGAGAATTATTAAGCAATATTTTCATGCTTGGTACTTTTTACATGTAAATCACTTTGATGTAGAGACTAAAATATATCCCTGAAGATGTAATTTTAAGGTAATAAACGCTAAGCAATGAATAGTAAAAGATTCCACTGCATCCTTCATTCCAGTGTGAGCAGGAGTTGCAAGGTCCCATAATTGCATAGTTTTATGGGTTTCCATTCCTCACTATAATAAATTGCAGTGGACCAATTCTGACATCTTATATTCATACGAAATTGCAGAACCACTTTTTACATACTTGACTGTACTCTGAATGCTTTTCCTGTGGCAATCCTTACTTTCAGGATTTAATTTTTTGATTTTAATGTACAGGGTGCTGGTGTTGAGCTGCACCCAGGAAGCACAGCCATTTTGGAGGGTAACAAAATTCACCACTGCAATAACTTCAAAACCAGTGAGAGTTCACAGGGTGCCCTAGGTGGAATTAATATTAAGGTAACTAACTGTGTTGTGTTCTCCTAGCAACTGTAACTGACACTTCTATAAAGTAATAGCTGTACTGATGCAAATGCAGAAGTTAGTGGAAGCTAACGAAATGTGGAACATCATGTTTATTCTAAAAATTGCATTTCTTTAGTTAAAATTTCTAATTCAAGAATCCAGTGGCTAAGTCCTTGACTACCAACCATTAGTGTGGAATTTCATGAATCCTATCATGTAACCTCTAGTGTCCCAGCACACTTCTCAACTTCTTAGACACCAAATGTACAGCAGTTACTGAAGTGCTATGCATCATGGCGCTGAGAGCTAACTGTGAGTAAGGGCATTTGGTACCTAAAAAAGTGAGAGGCTGGTATGCTGGGCAGTGGTGGTGGTGGTGGTTGGAAGGGCTGTCTTGGAAGGGGTCCCTGTGCCCAGTCTTCTGGAGGGGGAGGGGGAAATGGTGGAGTGTCCCTGCTGCATGAGCTTCTTTTGAGGCAGCACAGAAGGTGTGTTTTTAGGGGAAAGAGGCAGTCCCAAGATCCATTATAGTTTTTAACTCAGGGTACGTCTACACTACGGGATTATTCCGATTTTACATAAACCGGTTGTGTAAAACAGACTGTATAAAGTTGAGTGCACGCAGCCACACTAAGCACATTAATTCAGCGGTGTGTGTCCATGTACTGAGGCTAGCGTCGATTTCCGGAACGTTGCATTGTGGGTAGCTATCCCATAGCTATCCTATAGTTCCCGCAGTCTCCCCTGCCCATTGGAATTCTGGGTTCAGATCCCAGTGCCTGATGGGGCAAAAAACATTGCCGCTGGTGTTTCTGCATACAGCCTCACCCCTCCCTCCGTGAAAGCAGCAGCAGCCAACCGTTTTGCGCCTTTTTTCCTGGGTGAACTGTGCAGACGCCATTCCACGGCAAGCATGGACCCTGCTGAGGTGAAGACAGCAATCATGGACGTTTTAAACACCTTGCGCATTCTTGTGCAGTCAATTCTGAACCGGGACCTGCAAATCCAGGCGAGGAGGCGGCGGCTACGGCAGCGCGAGTGATGAGGACATGGACACAGAATTCTGTCAAACTGCGGGCCCCTGCGCTTTGGAGATCCTGCTGGTAATGGGGTTCTAGCCATTGAACGCCGATTTTGGGCCCGGGAAACAAGCACAGACTGGTGGGACCGCATAGTGTTGCAGGTGTGGGACGATTCCCAGTGGCTGCGAAACTTTCGCATGCGTAAGGGCACTTTCATGGAACTTTGTGACTTGCTTTCCCCTGCTCTGAAGCTCCAGAATACCAAGATGAGAGCAGCCCTCACAGTTGAGAAGCGAGTGGCAATAGCCCTGTGGAAGCTTGCAACGCCAGACAGCTACTGGTCAGTTGGGAATCAATTTGGAGTGGGCAAATCTACTGTGGGGGCTTGCTGTGATGCAAGTAGCCAAAGCAATCACTAAGCTGCTGCTACGAAAGGTAGTGACTCTGGGAAATGTGCAGGTCATAGTGGATGGCTTTGCTGCAATGGGATTCCCTAACTGTGGTGGGGTGATAGATGGAACCCATATCCCTATCTTGGCACCGGAGCACCAGGGCACCCACTACATAAACCGCAAGGGGTACTTTTCCATGGTGCTGCAAGCACTGGTGGATCACAAGGGACGTTTCACCAACTTCCACGTGAGATGGCCGGGAAGGGTTCATGACGCTCGCGTCTTCAGGAACACTACTCTGTTTAAACGGCTGCAGCAAGGGAATTACTTCCCAGACCAGAAATTAACAGTTGGGGATGTTGAAATGCCTGTTATCCTGGGGGACCCAGCCTACCCCTTGATGCCAAGGCTCATGAAGCCTTACACAGGCAGCCTGGACAGTAGTCAGGAGCTGTTCAACTACAGGCTGAGCAAGTGCAGAATGGTGGTAGAATGTGCATTTGGCCATTTAAAGGCACACTGGCACACATTACTGACTCGCTCAGACCTCAGCCAAACCAATGTCCCCATTGTTATTGCTGCTTGCTGTGTGCTCCACAATCTCTGTGAGAGTAAGGGGGAGACCTTTATGGCAGGGTGGGAGGCTGAGGCAAATCACCTGGCCACTGATTACGCACAGCCAGACACCAGGGAGATTAGAAGAGCACACCAGGAAGTGGTGCACATTAGAGAAGCTTTGAAAACCAGTTTCATCATTGGCCAGGGTACAGTGTGACTGTTGTGTTTGTTTCTCCTTGATGAAACCCCCCCCCCTGATTGACTCATTCCCTGTAAGCCACCCCCCACCCCTTTGATCACAGCTTACTTTCTAAGGAAATAAAATCACTCATTTAAAAATCATGTATTCTTTATTACTTAATTATAAAAAGAGGGAGAGAACTGACAAGGTAGCCCGGGTGGGGTTTGGGAGGAGAATAGTAGGGAAGGAGAAGGCCACTACAAAAATTTCATAATAATGAGAGCCTTTTGGTTGGGCTGTCCACTGGGGTGGAGTGGGCCGGTGCACGGAGCCTACCCCCACGAGTTCTTACTCATCTGCCTGATGAGGAGGCTAAGGAACATGGTGAGGGGGGAGGGTGGTTACACAGGAGCTGCAGCGGCACTCTGTGATCCTTCTGCCGTTCCTGAAGCTCCACCATACGCCGGAGCATGTCAGTTTGATCATGCAGCAGCCCCAGAGTTGCATCCCGCCACCGCTGATCTTCCTGCCGCCACCTCTCATCTCGAGCATCTCTCCTGTCCTCACGTTGGTCCCTGCAGTCCTCGTGGTCACTGGCATCTTTCCTGTATGTTGCTACCACGTCCTTCCACTCATTCAGATGAGCTCTTTCATTGCGGGTCACTTCCATGATTTCTGAAAACATTTCTTCTTGCGTCTTTTTTTTCCGCCGCCTTATCTGAGATAGCCTTCGGGACTGAGTAGGGAGGCTTGAAAAATTTGCAGCTGCATGAGGGAGGGAAAAAAGGGAGAGAAGTATTTAAAAAGATACATTTTAGAGAACAATGGTCATACTCTTTCACGGTGAACAACACTATTCACCTTACATAGCACATGTGTTTTCACTACAAGGTCGCATTTTGCATTTTAATATTGAGTGCCTGCGGCTTTGGTGTTACAGATCACAGACGCAGGTCCGGGCATCAGAATTCTGCTTGCATGCGGCCATGGTAAGCCATTGTCTTTCGTCTTCTGCAGACTTCATCTATCCAGTGCCCTCCTTTCCCAAATAGCAAGCAAAGTCCATTGAGTGCTGCTTCTTTCCTGTTAACGTGGAGCAGCAGAAACCACCCCGTGGCTGGTATCATGGAAGATCACTGCTAAACACTCCCCTTTCCCCCCCCCCAACCGCGTGGCTGGTATCATGGAAGATCACTGCTAATCACCACCCTTTCCCCCTCCCCCCCAACCGCGTGGCTGGTAGCAGGAAAGATCCCTGCTAGCCAAACGCGGAAAAGCTCAGCGCCAATCGCGCCCCTCCCCCCGCCCCCGCTTGGCTACCTGCAGGGAAGGATTTCTTTTAAGCCACAGGCAAACAGCCCAGTAGGAATGGCCATTTCTGTTCCCTTACTTAAATTCCTGAATTTCAACCAGGTTACCAGGAACGATATCACTCTCCTGAGCTAACACAGCGAGATAAAGAACAGATGTTTCTTGAATGCCAGCAATCACCAGGACCATACACAGCTAGGCTTTGTCATGCAATGATACAAGATTACTTGCTACATGCATGGCGTGGTCAAGTGTCCTACCATGGAGGACGGAATAAAGCAGCGCTGCCCAGAAACCTTCTGCAAAGGCTTTTGGAGTACCTCCAGGAGAGCTTCATGGAGATGTCTCTGGAGGATTTCCGCTCCATCCCCAGATATGTTAACAGACTTTTCCAGTAACTGTACTGGCCGCGAATGCATCCCAAGTCCTCAGGGCAAATTAATCATTAAAAAACGCTTGCTTTTAAACCATGTCTTATATTTACAAGGTACACTCACCAGAGGTCCCTTCCATGGCTTCATTGTCTGGGATAGTGGCTTGGGAGGGCTGGGAGGGTAATTCCGTCAGGGTGAGAAAAAGCTCCTGGCTGTTGGGGAGAACGGAGTGCTGTGTGCTCTCTACAAGCTCTTCCTCCTCTTCTTCCCCGTCCGTGGAATCCACAGACACGGGTGGGGTAGTGGTGGCGGACCCCCCCTAGAATTGCATGCAGCTCCGCATAGAAGCGGCATGTTTTTGGCCCTGCCCCGGACTTTCCATTTGCTTCTTTGGTTTTCTGGTAGGCTTGTCTGAGCTCCTTAACTTTCACACGGCACTGTACCGAGTCCCTGGTGTGGCCTCTCTGCATCATGGCCTTGGAAATTTTTTCAAATGTTTTTTCATTTCGTCTTTTGGAATGGAGTTCTGTTAGCACGGAATCCTCTCCACATACAGCGATCAGATCCAGTACCTCCCGTGCAGTCCATGCTGGAGCTCTTTTTCGATTCTCAGGAGACTGCATTGTTACCTGTGCTGATGAGCTCTGCGTGGTCACCTGTGCTGGTGGGCTCTCCATGCTGGCCAAACAGGAAATTAAATTCAAAAGTTCGCGGGGCTTTTCCTGTCTACCTGGCCAGTGCATCCGAGTTCAGATGGCTTTCCAGAGCGGTCACAGTGGTGCACTGTGGGATAGCTCCCAGAGGCCAATACCGTCGATTTGCGGCCACACTAACCCTAATCCGACATGGCAATACTGATTTGAGCGCTACTCCCCTTGTCGGGGAGGAGTACAGATATCGGTTTTAAGAGCCCTTTATATCGATATAAAGGGCCTCATTGTGTGGACGGGTGCAGGGTTAAATCGGTTTAACACTGCTAAATTCGGTTTAAACACGTAGTGTAGACCAGGCCTCAATCTGCTACCTCATATGTAAGGCTAAGATTTTGTCATGAAAATTTTTAGTAAAAGTCACGGACAGGTCACAGGCAAGAAAGAAAAATTGACGGAAACCCTAAAAATATCCACGACAAAATTGGAAGTCACTGGGAAGTTGTGAGGACTGTTCAGAGCTCCAGGGTTCCTCTGCTGCCCGTGAGGGTACCCTGCAGCTCCCAGCCGCTGCGGGCTGAAGTCACGGTGGTCTTGGGAAGTCATGGAATCCGTGACTTCTACAACCTCCATGACAAAATCATAGCCTTACTCATGCGAAAACTACACACTGCAGAATTAATTTGAATGATCTACACTCAAGTTACTTCTTGAGTTAGCCTAGTGTGAGTGGCCACATTACAAAACACTCAAGCTGCTGTGTTCACACTAGCACTGCACTCACTCATGTGTGGCACTTAAGATTTCTGAGGTTATATTCCGTGGTTCTTTGTGCTGCAGTAATAGGAGGTGCTCCATGACTTTCCCAGTGAATTGTGGGAGAACATGTCTTTCCTTTCTGGGCACACAAAGGAATGAAGGGAAATCAGTAGAGGTTGCCATTTGAGTGGAGTTTGCATTCATTCACTCTCCAGAAAGGTAGTGAGAGCAGCTAATGGGTTGAGCTCAATTGAGCTTATACCTCTTGATGGGCCAGCCAACTCAACTTAAGCACCATCACATTCAAGTTCACTGCAGTGCAGACAAGCCCTGCATTAGAATTGTACCTCAGGTTAGCTAACTTGAATTAGCAATATACCTTTTTTTTTTCCACTGAAGAGAAGGCCTTGGTGTGAAGAAGTTTCCCTTTATTACTGCTTTGACTGGTTGTTACACATGATCTCACTTGCTCTACTCAACAGTTAAGAATTTACCCTGAGTTCATGATTTTTTTTGTAGGTCCTCTTAGTCAACTTCTGTCACATTTTAGTTCCCATCTGTAAGACTTAAGTATGTGCTAACAGGCTAATCTTTTTTGTTTTGTTTTGTTAGAACTATAGCATTTTGCCCATGAGCCAATACAGCTTGTTTTCATAGTTTGACTTAGAAACTAATGGTCCCATCTACTCTGACTACTTGTAGATCACAGGCTGTTGAGTTTCACCAAGTTACTCTTGTGTGAAACCCAACAAGTTGTTTAACTGAACTAAAGCACATCTTCCATAAAGGCCTCCAATCTTGATTTGAAGCCATCAAGAAATGGAGAAACCACCACTTCCCACTGTAGTTTGTTCCAATGGTTAATCACTCAGGTACCAGGCTGAGCTTGTAGGAACTGGCACTTAAAAAAAATTGAGCAAGACTGGGCTGGTAATCATTGAGACAATTACAGTATAGGTTTTGCTGTAGGAGTAAAAATACATAAGGAATAAATGAATTTCCTGATTTCATTCTCAGCAAAACAGTTTTTCACAATGTTCTCTCGTCAGTATCTGTACTAAATAGTAAGTTGGACAGGGAATAGGTCACATGTCTTGTGTAGCTGTGCTATCAAACTGCTGAGCAGTATTAGGATTTCAGTCAGAAAATGGAAGATTGACAATTTCAGTCCCATTGTGAACTGCTGCTAGGGCAGCAGAGCTGGCTATGGTGAATGGATTGCAAGCTACTAGTTATACTATACTTTGTGAAAGATACTTGCTTAAATATAGTAACAGTAGAAAGTGGGAAGCTTCAAAAGATGTTAGATCAAATTTAAATAAATTGAAACTGTAATCTTAGTACTAAAATCAGTAGTTTTAGAAGTTAAAACGTATTTGTTAAGTCTTTTCAGATTTGAATTAAGTTGCTCCTTTTAACAGTTATGAGAGGGTCTAAAAATCTGAGATAAGGCATTGCCATTTTGAGAGGAATACTAAGAACTATAAAGGAAAATGTGTTTCTTTTGAATGTGAACAGTGCAAGCATTCTTTTATGCCATGTTTTAGGTGTCTAAGAGCACAATGCACCCTTCAAAACTAGTTTGTTTTGAATCCTTAACAGGTTGTTCCTGTCCCTAAACTGAAGATGAAAAATAATCACATTTATAGTAACAATGGTTATGGAGTGACCATCCTTCAGCCTACGGACCAACTCTCTACGACAGGAGGGATACTAGAATTTACTGCATCAGGAGATGCAGAGGAAGATATCCTTTCCAAACTAATGCATGAATTGAGCCTAGAGATGAGTAGTAACACACTAGATGATATCAAGGGTCTCAGCATAGTTAATAGTTAAACATGCATTTGATGTATGTTTTGGTATATAAAAATTGTTTGATTAAAGCAACAGTGCTCCAAGTTGAAGACTGTTAGTCTTAAATGCTTCTTTGAATTAATGTTATGGAAAATGACTAGAGTTGCCCTTACTGTGCTTTGTTAACTTTTAGAGCACACACCTTCAGTCTTGGGTTACATTGTGTCCCCTTTGACTTAATAGTCTAAATTGGGAACAGATACTTTTCCTCTCAGCAGGCTAGGAAAGGTAATTTTATAACACTGAACAGCCACCTGTGTCTGATCCTTAGTCTGATCCTTAGTTTCTCCACTGTTACTACCACTGGTAGAGCTGCACTGGCAATAACAGTTGAGCACTAATGTAGAACACCCTTACATAGTCATTATCCAGACCTACTCTGAGTAGGATTAGACAACTCTGGCTAAAATGCCGGTGCTAACTTATTCACAGTGACCCTTCTATTGTGGTTACTATCAGTAGAGCTGCACAAGGAAATATAGAGAATGGAAAATCTCTTACCTGGTAATTTTCTTTCTGATAGTCTCTTCCACAATTCTGCTACATATGGGCTATTTCCTGGCTGCAGTTTGCAGAGGCAGTTCGTAGCTGTGCTAGCTACACCCCCTTCTCCAGTCTACTGCCAGATGTTTCATTCAAAAGCTGTGTAAAAACTTGTAGAAAATAATTAGTAACAATAATTCCAATGCCAACCAAATAACTATGTACAGTAAGTCCTTGCTTGGAAGGTAACTATCCAAATAAGATGTTCACCCTCAGCTGACACGCCATCCAGGGTGGGTAGAATTGTGGAAAATACTGCTAGCAGATAAAATGATCAGGTAGGAAATTTTCCATTCTGCAGCCCAGCATCTCCCACAATTCTGCTACCTATGGGAAGAAGCAAGCAGTGGACAGGAATAAGGAGGGGTAAGTAAACAAATGAAGAAAAACATTTTCAGGATTGCTCAAAAAGCAAGGTTATTACTGGATTACAGTCTGCAGCACCCTCTTTCCAAAGGAAGCCTCTTCATAAGAATCTCTATAGTGTCTTATAAATGTTAGCCCTTCTTGATGTCGCTATTCTGCAGACCCCTGTGGTGGAAGCACATGCTCTTTTGGCCCAAGAGGTTGCATCAGTTCTTGTGGAATAGGCCTCAATTCCTTCTAGACCAGCGCACATATGCCTTGTATGTCTGTACAATACATAGTTAGATCTATCCGACCAGGGATAGCTTGAATACCCTGGCATATTGGGTGAAAAGAGCCAACAGGGAGCCTGATCTCCTTATGGATTCTGTACACTTGCTATAAATCTTTAGTGCTCACCTGACATAAAAGGTGTGCCATAGCTTCCCAGTCAGTGGCTGTGGCTTTGGACAAAATGAAGGGAGGATAGTCTCCTATGAGACACGGAAAGGCAGATTCTCCTTATGGATTCAGATTGTAGGGCTAGAAGGGACCCCGAGAGGTCATCGAGTCCAGTCCCCTACCCTCATGGCAGGACCAAATACTGTCTTGACCAGTGGTCCCCAACGTGGTGCCCGCCGGGGCATTTATGTGTGCCCGCCTAGTGCCCAGCAGGAGAGAGAAGCCACGGCCCTGTGCCTGCCGGGGACAGAGAACTCAGGCTGCGGGCGCAGTGTTCTCTGTTCCCGGCAGGTGCAGGGCCTGCCTAGTGCCCCGCAGGGGAGAGAAGCTGCGGCCCCGCGCCTGCCAGGGACAGAGAACTCCGGGGCTGCAGGCTGTGGGCGCTGGTGTTCTCGGTCCCCGGCAGGCGCGGGACCCGTCTAGTTCCCAGCAGGAGAGAGAATCCGGACCCCTGCAGCTGTTGGGGACAGAGTACTCCGGGGCTGCAGGCACCGGTATTCTCTGTCCTCGCGGCTTCTCTCTGGATTCATATATTATGTAATATTAAATATGATTTTTTTGTATTATTTAATGTACAAATACAAAATAAGCCTTGAAAAATTGTTGATGCCCGCCACACACTTCTGAAAACACAAATGTGCTACTGGTCACAAAAAGGTTGGGGACCACTCATCTAGACCATCCCTGATAGACATTTATCTAACCTACTCTTAAAAATATCTCCAGAGATGGAGATTCCACAACCTCCCTAGGCAGTTTATTCCAGTGTTTAACCACCCTCACAGTTAGGAACTTTTTCCTAATGTCCAACCTAAACCTCCCTTGCTGCAGTTTAAGCCCATTGCTGCTTGTTCTATACTTAGAGGCTAAGATGAACAAGTTTTCTCCCTCCTCCTTATGACACCCTTTTGGATACCTGAAAACTGCTATCATGTCCCCTCTCAGTCTTCTCTTTTCCAAACTAAACAAACCCAATTCTTTCACCTTCCTTCATAGGTCATGTTCTCCAGACCTTTAATCATCCTTGTTGCTCTTCTCTGGACCCTCTCCAATTTTTCCACATCTTTCTTGAAATGCAGTGCCCAGAACTGGACACAATATTCCAGTTGAGACCTAATCAGCGCAGAGTAGAGGGGAAGAAGGAATTCATGTGTCTTGCTCACAACACACCTGTTAATGCATCCCAGAATCAAGTTTGCTTTTTTTTTGCAACAGCATCACACTGTTGACTCATATTTAGCTTGTGGTCCACTATAACCCCTAGATCCCTTTCTGCTGTACTCCTTCCTAGACAATCTCTTCTCATTCTGTATGTGTGAAATTGATTATTCCTTCCTAAGTGGAGCACTTTGCATTTGTCTTTATTAAACTTAATCCTGTTTACCTCAGACCATTTCTCCAATTTGTCCAGATCATTTTGAATTATGACCCTATCCTCCAAAGCAGTTGCAATCCCTCCCAGTTTGGTATCATCTGCAAACATAATAAGCGTACTTTCTATGCCAATATCTAAGTCATTGATGAAGATATTGAACAGAACTGGTCCCAAAACAGACCCCTGTGGAACCCCACTTGTTATACCTTTCCAGCAGGACTGGGAACCATTAATAACTACTCTCTGAGTATGGTTATCCAGCCAATTATGCACCTACCTTATAGTAGCCCCATCTAAGTTGTATTTGCATAGTTTATTGATAAGACTATCATGCAAGACCGTATCAAATACCTTACTAAAATCTAGGTATACCACATCCACCGCTTCTCCCTGATCCACAAGACTCGTTATCCTATCAAAGAAAGCTATCAGATTGGTTTGACATGATTTGTTCTTTACAAATCCACACTGGCTATTCCCTATCACCTTACCACCTTCCAAGTGTTTGCAGATGATTTCCTTAACTAACTGGTCTGTAGTTTCCTGGGTTGTTTTTATTTCCCTTTTTATAGATGGGCACTATATTTGCCCTTTTCCAGTCTTCTGGAATCTCTCCCGTCTCCCATGATTTTCCAAAGATAATAGCTAGAGGCTCAGATACCTCCCCTATTAGCTGCTTGAGTATTCTAGGATGCATTTAATCAGGCCCTGGTGACTTGCAGGCATCTAACTTTTCTAAGTGATTTTTAACTTGTTCTTTTTTTATTTTATCTTCCAAACCTACCCCCTTCCCATTAGCATTCACTATGTTAGGCATTCCTTCAGACTTCTCAGTGAAGACCGAAACAAAGAAGTCATTGAGCATTTCT
The DNA here is from genome assembly GCF_020497125.1 of Mauremys mutica. Lineage (NCBI taxonomy): Eukaryota > Metazoa > Chordata > Testudines > Geoemydidae > Mauremys > Mauremys mutica. The sequence continues at coordinate 55,622,786 of NC_059079.1, forward strand.
GCCATTTCTAAGTTTCCTGTTACTGTTTCTCCCTCCTCACTGAGCAGTGGGCCTACTCTGTCCTTGGTCTTCCTCTTGCTTCTAATGTATTGATTAAAAAGTCTTCTTGTTTGCCTTTATTCCTGTAGTTAGTTTGAGCTCATTTTGTGCCGCTGCCTTTCTAATCTTGCCCCTGCATTCCTGTGTTGTTTGCCTATATTCATCCTTTGTAATTAGTCCTAGTTTCCATTTTTTATGAGACTCCTTTTTATTTTCTGGATCATGCAAGATCTCGTGGTTAAGCCAAGCTGGTCTTTTGCCACATTTTCTATCTTTCCTACCCAGCGGAATAGCTTGCTTTTGGGCCCTTAATAGTGTCCCTTTGAAGTACTGCCAACTCTCCTCAGTTTTTTCCCCCCTCAGTCTTGATTCCCATGGGACCTTACCTATCAGCTCTCTGAGCTTACCAAAATCCGCCTTCCTGAAATCCGTTCTCTATTTTGCTGTACTCCCTTCTACCCTCCCTTAGAATTGTGAACTCTGATTTCATGATCACATTCACCCAAGCTGCCTTCCACTTGCAAATTCTCAACGAGTTCCTCCCTATGTGTTAAAATCAAATCTAGAACAGCTTCCCCCCAGTAGCGTTTTCAACCTTCTGAAATAAAAAGTCTGCAGTGCAGTACAAGAACTTAGTGGATAGTCTGAGCCCCGCTGTGTTATTTTCCCAACATATATCTGGATAGTTGAAGTCCCCCATCACCACCAAATCTTGGGCTTTGGATGATTTTGTTAGTTGTTTAAAAAAAGCCTCATCCACCTCTTTCACCTGGTGAGGTGGCCTGTAGTAGACTCTTAGCATGACATCACCCTTGGGTTTTTTTTACCCCTTTTAGCCTCTCAACACCCAGAGACTCTTAACACTTCTGTCTCCTATGTCCATCTCCACCTCAGTCCAAGTGTGTACATTATTAATATATAAGGCAACACCTCCTCCCTTCTCCCTCTGTCTATCCCTCCTGAGCAGGCTGTACCCATCCATACCAACATTCCAATCGTGTATTAGCCCACCAAGTTTCGGTGATGCCAACAATGTCATAGTTGTATGTATTTATTTATTAGCACTTCCAGTTCTTCCTGCTTATTACCCATACTTCTCACATTTGTATATAGGCATCTAAGATACTGATTTGATCTTGCCTCCCAGTTTTGCCCTGACCCTCCTTTCTCTCTGCCATTATAGCCCACGCTCCCTCCTATTTCCGACCCATCTCCCAGGTCTCCATGTTCTCCATTTACCTGTGGGCTTTGCTCACCTGTCCCCATCAAACCTAGTTTAAAACCCTCCTCACTAGGTTAGCCAGTCTGTGTCCAAATAGGGTCTTTCCCCTCCTCGAAAGGTGAACACCATCTCTGCCTAGCAGTCCTTCCTGGAATAGCATCCTGTGGTTGAGGAAGCCAAAGCCCTCCTGGCGACACCATCTTCGCAGACAGGCATTCACCTCCACTATGCACCTGTCTCTGCCTGGGCCCCTACCTTTGACAGGAAGGATCGAAGAGAATACCACCTGTGCTCCAGACTCCTTCACCCATACTCCCAGTGTCCTGTAGTCACTCTTCATCTGCTCAGTATCACACCTCACAGTATCATTTGCAAGAACGTTTTTGAAATTCTTAGCACCACCCTTACCATCATGGAACACACAAAAAGGTTGATGTATAGATGAGTTCCAGAACTAGCAGCCATATCTGGTGGTTGTGATGGCAACTAGAAAACAGATTTTGATGGAGAGGTAACATGGTGATACAGCTATGTCCAAGGCTCAAAAGGATGGATGGTTAGAGCTTTCAACACCAGTGGTAGGTCCCACTTAAGGAAGATCAGTCTGACAGCTGATCTGGCCAGTGAAACTGCTATGAGGAACCTGGATACCTAAGGCTTATTGGCCAGGGAGCCAGAGGATAATGCAAACCAGTACACTATGAAAGGCTGACACCTAGCAAGCTGCAGTGCTTGGCATGAACATTTAGCCTCTACTTTCTGAAGAAACTCCAATTTAACTAGAGTCCCATGATCTTTTACTCTGTGCTCAACACCAACTGCTGAATTTGGTCCAGCTGGAGAAATAGGATTTTAGTGTGGAACCTCTCATAGAAGACAGCAGAATCCCCATCACTTTGGAAGATATGCCACACATGTGGCTAACACATCCCTTTTAACAGTCAGGTTGTCACATAAAGATGAGCTGCATCCAGACGGAGAAATGGTCCTTGATAAAGGATGTCTGAGTTCACCAGTAGCTGCAATGGTGGTTTCAGCTTTAGATCTATCATGTCAGAGAACCAGGGTCTCCATGGCCAGTGTAGAGTTAACATCACCCTTGCTTTTTCTCACCACATCTTTTGGCTCATTTTCCCTATGAGAAAGAAGGGAGGGAACCTGCATAGTCAGCCTTGAAGCCATCTGTTTGACAAAGCATCTGTTCCCATAGACTTGGATCTGCTTCCCAGGTGAAGTATTTTGGCCACTTTGCATTCTTGTGATTGGCAAGTCGGTCAGCTGAAGGGAACCAAATATCTGTGTGATCAGATTGAAGATAATTCTGGGTTGTTGAGATTGTAATGGCTGAGCTAGTTTGCTTTTTGGTTCAGTTCCTCTTTTATGTGGATTATTTTTATGCAACAGAGAATCTTTTCTGCCCACACTTTTATCTCTATCACTTCTACATGTAGAGCAACCTGCTTCTCCCTCCTTAGTTGTTTATGTATGCAACCATTGTCATGCTGTCCAACTCACCGTGATATAGTTGCCTTCCACATGGCTCTGGAATCTCAGAACAGCTGGTTTGACCCACTGAGCTCCAAGAGATTGATGCTATCATTCCTTTCCTCAGGCTCCATATGTGCTTCCCATCTGTCTAGGCTAGCATTGGTAAGAACCTGAATGTCTGGAAGGCATGTGAAGACTGCTTTGTGGAACTTGCCCGGGACTGCCCATCTCAGGGAGTCAGTCTGGTTTCGGACTAGTACCTGATTTTGTATGCGCTCCAGGGATTGGTCGCATACTTTCGGAAGAAAGGCCATGGAGGCACCTGATATGTGACCTTGTCCTAGGGAGATTCTGGTGCATGAGACCAGGAAGCTCTGTAGCTGAAGCCGCGCAGCTATGGTTGGGCTCATGCACTGGTCCATCATGGATATCAGATCCTGAATCTTCTGGAATCTGTTGAGTGATGGTTGACAGATCAGTGTTGCTAACATGTTTCTCCACATCCAGATGAATAATCCTTGTCAACAGAATCCAGGAACTTTTCTTTATGTTTATCACAAATCCGTGTGCTCGCAGAAGATTCAGAGTCCGGATCATGGCACTACGTGCTGTGGGACAGGGCTCATCCAGAAAGGGATACAGGTGAATACTCTGGGATCTGAACCTGCCCATGATCACTGCCAGCATCTTCATAAAATCACTGGGGACCAAGAGACCAAATGGCAGTGTTCAGTACTGGTAGTGATCTGTGCCATTAAGGAAATCTTAAAAGCCTGTGGTGTAATGTCGAGGTTGAGTCTCGCAAATCCACTGAGGTTAGGAAGTAGCCTTGAGACAGGGATGTCATTATCAAAGCTAGGGACCCCATCCAGAATTTTCTTCATCTCTTTTTGAAGAGGTTGAGTATGGCTCTGACTCCTCCAGTGCACTTCTGAACAATGAAGGAGGAGGAGTAAAACCTTGAGAAGTGTTCTTCTGGGAGAACATCCATCACTCCTATGTCCAGATGGGAAATCTCATTTCAGACCTGCTAACACTTTGCGGGGTCACTGGTTATGGGAGACTGGATGAAGAAGTGAGGGGGCAGGGCCTTTAGCATGAGGAAGTATCCCTGGTGCACCCTCCCTCGTATCTACCTGTGTGTGGTAAAAACAAGACATTCATCTGGAAATTGAGAATTTCTGCCTGTAAATTGAGGTCTAGGTGGAGGCTCATTCATTCATTGTCATAATGAACTCATGGAGGTCATGGAAGCCACCCTTAGGTTTTCTGATCACTTCTCAGTTCCAAGGTTCTCTCTTATGTGTTATCGTTCCTCCGGAACCTCTGTGAGGCAGGTGGAAAAAAGGAGTGTCTGATAGTAGCTTTGTAGTCTGTTCTTTGAGCACTATTTGGAGAGGGGAGGCTGTTTGACTTTTGTCTAATTTTTCTCCCCGGGGAGGTCCTGTGAATTCAGAGGAGCACAGGATTTGTTTGGAGTATCTACATTACAGGGATGAAACCATGTGTCTCTTGGCTGCTGAGCTGGATGCCATGGTACGGGCAGAAAAGTCTTATAGCATCCATTTGAAGTATCTGCTACCAATGCTGTTGTTTGGGAGATTTTAAGTCCAGATGGTCTCTGCCCTTAAGGGCTTTAAAGTCCTTTAGCCATGACATTGTGACTCAAGCAAAGCCTGTGGCTGCCAGAGATGCTCTGAGGAGGCATCGATTCCCCTAAGGATGTCCTTCCACCTTGCTGTCCACTGGATCCTTGGGGAAGAAGTCTCCTTCAGTTGGAATAATCTTATATTTTGGTAGAGGTGCTATAGCAGCATCAACCTTAAGTACATCAGAGAGCATTCTACAAGCAGAAAGCGCCAAAGAATCAGAAGAGGAGGTTACTCACCTTGTGCAGTAACTGACGTTCTTCAAGATGAGTGTCCCTGTGGGTGCTCCACTCTAGGTGTCTGTGCGCCCTGTGCTTTTGATCGGAGATTTCTGCAGCAGTACTCCTACTGGCCACGCATGCTCAGAGCCTGCCCCCCCCCCCAAGTATAGCTCTAGTGAGCATGCGCGGCCGGTTCCCTCAGTTCCTTCTCTACAACGGAGGCTACCCCAACTCCGAAGTAGAGGGGAGGAGGGTGGGTAGTGGAGCACCCACAGGGACACTCATTTCAAAGAACATCAGTTACTGCACAAGGTGAGTAACCTCCTCTTCTTCTTCTTCTTCGAGAGATGTCCCTGTGGGTGCTCCACTCTAGGTGACTTTGAAGCAGTGTATCTCAAGGAGGTAGGGACTTCGGATCTGGCAGGAATGCCGTGGTTAATACTGCCCTGCCTAATTGAGTGTCAGAGAGAGGACCCTGAATAAGGGCATAGTGTTTGACAAATGTGTGCTCGGAGGACCAAGTGGCTGCTTTACAGATATCAGTCAATGGCACTTTACGTAAGAAGGCTACAGAGGTAGACACAGATCTAGTGGACTGAGTTCTGATGAATGCTGGTGGTGTAACATTTTTTACCTGATAGAGTCGTATGCAATCGGAGATCCAGTTTGACAGTCTCTGGGGAGTGATAGGCATGCCTTTGGAGCGCTCCGCGATGGAGACAAAGAGCCTAGTAGAGTTTCTGAAGGGTTTGGTTCTGTCCAAATAGAATGATAAGGCCCTGTGCACATCCAGTGTATGCATTGTGGCTTCGAAAGAGTTTGCATGTGGTTTTGGGAAGAAAGTTGGTAGATGTATTGGTTCATTGATGTGAAATGACGTGTGAACTTTAGGAAGGAATTTTGGGTGCAGGCGTAGGGTCACTTTGTCCCTGAAGAAGAGCGTATATGGTGGATCTGCCATAAGGCTGCTCTCTCTCCTGCCCGTCTGGCAGAGGTAATCGCCACCAAAAAGGCTGTTTTCATCGAGAGGTGCAAGAGGGAGCAGGTGGCTAATGGCTCAAAGGGTTGATGAGTTAAACAGGACAATACTAAGTGAAGATCCCATGGAGGGACAGGTGGCTTAATGTCTGGATATAAGGCTTGGAGTCCCTTGAGGAAACGCTTGGTTATGGGATGAGCAAAGACCGAGGTATTGTCAACTGTACCATGAAAGGTTGTGATGGCAGCTAAATGGACTCTGATGGAGCTGAAGGAAAGGCCGGATTGCTTAATGCTCAATAGGTAGTCGAGTATGCAGGGAAGGGGTGCCGAGGTAGGAGACAGTTGTTTAGTTGAACACCATTCTGTGAATCGTTTCCACTTTCGGAGATAGGTGGTATGGGTGGATTGTGTTCTGCTGTGTAGAAGCACCCTCTGAACTTGGTCGGAACAGTTTAGTTCTCGTTGGGAGAACCATGCAGGTACCAGGCTTTGAGATGAAGCATGGGCAGGTTCGGGTGAAGAAGCCCGCCCTGGAGCAAAAATTGAGGCATTTCGTGTTTTTTGCGGTTGCAAAGAGATCTATGGTTGGGAGACCCCAAGTGTGAAATATGTTGTAAATGATTCCCTTGTCTATCTCCCATTCGTGGTCCGAAGGGAAACGTCTGCTTAACTCGTCGGCAGTGGTGTTCATCACCCCTGGGAGATAAGCAGCTGATATGCGGATGTGGTTTGCAAGGCACCAAAGCCGTGCGTGATATGATTTGGCCCTCTGAAACTAAAGCTGAAAACTGTTGTTTCTTCTGGTCCGGAATGTGTTCAATAAAGTCCATGAACTTATTATAGTTTCTGTGGTCGTACTTTGCCAAAACGGCAGTATAATTGGCAATTCGAAATTGTAAGGTTGAAGAGGCATACACTTTGCGACCCAGCAGGTCTAAACATTTGCCTTCCTTGTTGGCTGAGGTATGGCGGGAATACTGTTGTTTGTTCCTTTGATTGGCTGCGTCCACTACCAGTGAGTTTGGAATCACTAAGGAGAAAATTTGGAAGGGAGGTATTTACTCTGAGGCTTACCTTAGAGGGCCTGCTTAGGTTGGATCTGGATTGTGGATTCCATTTTTTGAACATGGTTTCAAACTTCAGGACTTAGCCCCTGGGCCAGCTGAATGAAATCCGCATCCTTAGGTGTCCCTGTTCTGCTCTTTCTGGCCAGTTGGGCATTTCTGGAATGAAATCACAGCTTCTTGAAAGGATAGGAATCTCAACATGCCTGTCCAACTCCAAACTCCGTGCCTAGCCACACTATGGTGTGGTGGCTGAGAACAGGCAGGACATAATTTGCTTCTGTAGAACCTTTTAGGCTTAGTCACCGCGGTGCTTGTGCAGCTGCTCTGCTATCCCTGAAAGGAGGAAGAAGAGCTCAGCAGAGAGGCACTGCAGTGGAGACTGTGTGGCTTCAGCCACCTGCTTCTAAATACTTGGTCCAGGAGGAGGAGAGAACAAAGAAGGCTGCTTCCTAATGCCCCAAAATTAAGAAGTGTAAAAGTCAAGTTTAGGAGCAGAGAGAACCATGACTGACTGCTGGGTGGAGGCAATATCTTGCCCTCAGGTCAAGAAAGGGAATGTGTCTATCACAGGCTATGCTATAGCTTTTAATTGCCTCTGAAAGCAGCAGATAGGAGTGGGGGAATAGCCTATAAGTAGCAGAATTGAGAGAGACACTGGGATCCAGAAAGCTGTACTATATAGGATTTTCCCCATTATATATACACATTTAGTTTTCATTGCCTGTAGTTTGAGTCCACAATAGGTCACAGCAGTGGTCCCCAATGTGGTGCCCGCCGGGGCATTTATGCGTGCCCGCCTAGTGCCCAGCAGGAGAGAGAAGCCACGGCCCTGCGCCTGCCGGGGACAGAGAACTCAGGCTGCGGGCGCAGTGTTCTCTGTTCCCGGCAGGTGCAGGGCCTGCCTAGTGCCCCGCAGGGGAGAGAAGCCGCGGCCCTGCGCCTGCCAGGGACAGAGAACTCCGGGGCTGCAGGCTGTGGGCGCTGGTGTTCTCAGTCCCCGGCAGGCGTGGGACCCGTCTAGTTCCCAGCAGGAGAGAGAATCCGGGCCCCTGCAGCTGTTGGGGACAGAGTACTCCGGGGCTGCAGGCACCGGTATTCTCTGTCCTCGCGGCTTCTCTCTGGATTCATATATTATGTAATATTAAATATGATTTTTTTTGGTATTATTTAATGTACAAATACAAAATAAGCCTTGAAAAATTGTTGGCGCCCGCCACACTTCTGAAAACATGAATGTGCTACTGGTCACAAAAAGGTTGGGGACCACTGGGTTACAGCATCAGTGGTGGTTCGCAAGAGATCAGCCCACTGCCTTCTCCCACTTTACTAAAACAGGAGTAAGAACTTCCCAATACTATTAATAAGAAACCTTGAGGGAATTCTTAGCAGTATTCATATATCACTTAACAAGCTCAGTAGCTGAGAGGATAGAAATTGTGCAAAATCTGTGTTCTCTCTCAGCTATACTTTTAGTTTAAAGTTGTTTTTTGTTTTATATACACATCTAATTAGAAAATACAGTTTTCTGCATATTTGTTTCAGTGTACATGTGCAATAATTTAGTACAATACGCTATATTACACCTTATACTAAGATTAAGGAAACCAAAAATAGGGAGAAAAAGGAGCACCATACAGGAAACTAGAGGAAAAAATAGGAGTGGATAGCTCAGATAGTTAGTAATGGAATAAAGTCTTTAAGCAATACATTACCAGTTTACATCCAGCCCAGGTTGGTAATTACTGAACTGTACTGCTGTCTAATGATTTCTGTGGCTTATGGGAGGGGCTGTTTCATTTAGAATTAAACCCCTAAAATCAGGGGTAGTGGAGGCAAGGGAAAGCTTGTGACACTCAAGTTCTGTCCATAGCGCTTCATCTGAGACAGCACCTGATTACAAGCATGATAAATCACATTCTCTGGCCTTGGCTCTATTCATTAGCATCCAAACACACCTAGGAGTTCTGCTGGATTCCCTGTACTTGCCCCTCCGAGTTAGTTTGGCTCCGCCTTGCAGCACGTCAGATACATGCTGGACTCTGAGGTCCTTTGTCCTTACTCATGGTGCCAAAATGCTGCCACTCCTAGTAGAATGGACAGATAACAGAAATCCTCTCGTCATACAAGTTATTTCACTGCTTACCTGTCAACATTGTAAGTTAATATCTGTTTAGATGAATGGGGTTTTTCATACTTCCGAATTAACTTCAGAGCCAGTAAACATCTCTACATCAACCTCAAACGCTTCCCTTGGAGGTTCCTGTATCTGAGCCAGAGAAACCTAGCCCATGTTATTACCTCACTAGGGACAGTTCTCTATAGCAGGGGTCCCCAACCTTTTTAGGTCCAGGGACCGGTTTCGTTTGCCGGACCCTCCGCAGGCGTGCCTGCGGGAGGTCCAGCTGAGCCGCGGGACGAGCGCTCCCTCCGCAGTCGTGCCTGCGGGAGGTCCGCTGCTCTCGGGGCTCAGCTGGAGCTTCCACAGGCACGCCTGCGGGAGGTCCACCGGCTCCAGCTGAGCCCCGGGAGCAGCGGACCTCCCGCAGGCACGACTGCGGAGGGAGCGCTCGTCCCGCGGCTCAGCTGGACCTCCCGCAGGCGTGCCTGCGGAAGCTCCACTGGGTCGGTTCGCGGCCCGGTTTCTAAGAGGCCGCGGACCGGGGGTTGGGGACCCCTGCTCTATAGAGCAAGGCAGCATATACTAGTAACCAGCCAGTGGACAATCTAAATGGCTGTAAATCTGCAGTAAAAGGTGACAGTGTCATCTGGCACTGCAGCAGGGCCTATTTGCATAGTGCATTCTAAAGCAAAGGAAAAGATTCCCCTCACATCAGCTATTCAAGTAATCAACTAAAAGGTGTAGCCAATTGTTTGACTACACTCAAGGATCATTCTTAAAAGTGTTCAAGACCAAATAATCCAATTTAGCTAAATATACTGTCTAAAGACAAAGCAGTACAATAAAAAGGAGACATGCATACCTTCCTGGGAAGCAAATGCTTGCAGCTGTATGCTTCAAAGATACGCATTTCAGCCAGTAGTATGATTTTATAAGTTACAACTCTTTACACGTTTCAGAGTAGCAGCCGTGTTAGTCTGTATCCGCAAAAAGAACAGGAGTACTTGTGGCACCTTAAAGACTAACAAATTTATTTTAGCATGAGCTTTCGTGAGCTACAGCTCACTTCTTCAGATGCATAGAATGGAACATACAGACAGGAGATATTTATACATACAGAGAACATGAAAAGGTGGAAGTATGCATAACAACAGGAAAAGTCTAATCAATTGAGATGAGCTATCATTAGCAGGAGGAAAAAAAAAATTTTTGAAGTGATAATTAAGATGGCCCATAGAAGGTGTGAGGAGAACTTAACATAGGGAAATAGATTCAATTAGTGTAATGACCCAACCATTCCCAGTCTCTGTTTAGGCCAGTGTTAATTGCATCTCCTAACTGTACTTGATACAAAGCATTCATGCATCTTTGCCATGTTTCCTATTTTCTAATTGTAAAGCCGATTTCAACTTTGACAAGTGTAAAAGGATAGTTGACACGGGTGAACAGAATTGTGGGGAGAGCACAATACTTAATGTAGCTTCCCAACACATATATAATGGTGTTCATTATATTAATACTGTGCTCATAATATCTATTAATGTAGTGTATTCTACACCACACTAGGTATTGGCTAACGAAGTCCTATGATTTCAAACCTCTGCTTCTGTCCATTCAGTGCAATCATGGTCTGAAGCAGCAATGACTAGAAACCCTTGCAATTCTGAAGAATTGTTGATATCTGTCCCACATGCTCTTTTACACCCTGGAGACAATAAAGAGACTTTTCTCCCAAATTTCTCATACCTCCTATAGACAAATGCTAAACCTAAAAGGAAACAGCCATGCTCAAGTCAAGAATCCAAACATCATACAGAGACAAAACATGTTAAGTCTTGTGAACAGAACACTTTATTAAGAACAAAGTATACAGACTGTGGTACTATGTAGTAAGGACTCTATTTTACATAATATCATCACTAGTCCTAATCAATTTGTTTCAAGCTACTGTGAACAAGTAGAATGACAAACAAACAGACTTCTGTATTAGTATCAAAGAAATTCCAGAAGGAAACATGCACATTTTTGTAGAGTATAAGAAAGACTTCAATGGATTTCAATAACCACCACGCCCCCTTCCTTGGCCCCCATACCCACCTCCATAATTACCTCTATTCCCACCACCTTGGTACCCTCTATATCCCCCACCCGAGCCTCGATACCCTCCCCCAGACCCTCTATATCCCCCACCACCTCTATAACCTCCCCCAGAACCACCTTGGTATCCTCTTCCTCCAGAGCCACCTCGGTATGAGTTATAGCCTCCACCACCATAGCCTCCACCTCTGTAGCCAGAGCCACGCTGGTTAACTCCCCGTCCTCTGAATCCACCTCCATTGTCATATCGAGCCATTTTGGGTGGACGAGGACCATCTCCAAACCTAGGAAAGGAAAGTTTTAAGAAAAAATTAATTTAAACACCCACAACTTTATAAAAACTCCCACTTCTCTTATGCAGCAGAGCAATATGCTCAAATCCCACACCCAACTTTTTGCTCCCTGTAAAGCTTCATTAAAGAGCAGCCTGGAGTGATCTCATCTGGTCCAGGACCACACCCATTCTGAAAAAATTCAGAAGCTGAGATAAAATTGTCTACTAACGTGGACTTTGTCAAAAACAACCACTCACAGGTAGGGGTGGCAGTTTTCAGCTTATGTCGGAAGTGCTGGGCTCTCTATTTTGCCCCTCGTGGTATGTTTAAGAAAAAAAAGAAGTTAGCCCCTCATTTTGAACAGTTACCTATGCTCCATACAGCTGAGTCTCCATCACTTTTATTAAATTATCTACATCAGAAATAAGGAATGAACAGGTTATTAGAGGCAGGGCTGCCTGACATGTCCCACTATAAGACTCTATTTTCAATTGTTTACAACTTTGCCAAAGTCCCATTATGGGGCTGAAGTTTTCCATGTCAGCCAATTGCCTCAGGCTGAATTTCAACCAAAGTGGTTCAGCTGTTTCCGTTTGAGGCTATTGCTAACAATGGTCCAATGATACACAGAAAGCACAGTTTCTGTTCTGCTTATATAACAGCAGAATAATGAACATGAAAGTCTCTGAAGTCACTAACATTTAGCCCTGTAAATTCACCCAGCATTTGAGAAAATAATGGGAAACGGCCTGCAGGAGAAGGAAGAGTGGACTGGAAATAGGATGTGCTTGATATAGTTAGGGAAGGAGTGGGGGTGGGGTGGAGGGGAAAGAGGCAGCCTGTTCCTCAAAGCAGAAAGGATACTGAAACAGGAACTCCCCCCCATACAGCCCTTCAACAGCGGTACTAGGACTGATACTGAAGCAGAGAAAAGATTCTTTGTTAGAACTTTCATGTGTATACATCACAGAGCTCTACAGCTCCCTTTCCCCTATACACAGCCATGTTTACCACTGGTATGGAAAAGCACAAATAGGTATTGTATTATGAGAAGTGGTGAGACTCGTGTGGACAGACACCAACTATTTTCAGATATTTTTGTAAAAACTGCAAAAAAAGTGGTTCTTGCTGTCTGTAATGGTTTGCTGTACTGAGCAACACAGGTACAGTTTATAGTGGTTTAGGAGCCTGGAGCACTTCTTTGATTTCTATCATTCTTTATACAGACTGGATGAGGAGCTTCAGCACCCATTCTCTACAAGAAAGATCCCAACCCTGATGTGTGCTTTGCCCACACTTAATCTGACTAATGGTAGAGTAGAGTAGTGTTTTCTGCTCTTAGGCAGCCATTAGGACCAAGGGGGAATCCTAGCACCACACAGTCTGAATAGATAAGCACTCAAGAACTGATGCACTGATCTCTTCAGGAAGAGTATGTGTGGTAGAATGGAGAAGTCAAACACTTTAATACATTTCTCTCCTTGCCTGCAATTCAACCATTACTATATCTCCAGAGATTTGGGGAAAGTCATCTTTACATCTTAAATCTGTTCTGTATAATGAGCAACACAAATTGATGTGAAGGGTATGAAATTTCAGGCAATCTAAATAGTCTTGAGTAGGTGGAAAACACACATGCTCGGAGTATGTTAAATTCAGTAGACAAGTTAATGCCCACCACTGCAAATCCAAATTAACTCTACAGCTGCCAGAATGTTCAAGCCATATGATGCACACACCAGGGTAGCATGGCCTCTTGGATTACAACTACCATATTCCGAATTTGACAGTAGGGTTAAATTGAAATTAACTTGTTCAAACACTTCATACCAAGATCAGTCTTCTGGTGTGAAGTTTATTGCAGGCCAGTGAAATGGTTACTCTCTGCAGAGTAACCATTTGTGCATACCAAGTTGCTATAGTTTAACCATACTCTCCCAGGTTTTTGAAAGATTTCTACTTCAGGCCCTAAGGGTTTTGTTATTTCAGTTTCCTGAAACTGCTATTCCTCATTTTTTATAATTCTGCCACTAACGGGAGGGTGACATGTGGCCTGGGGAAGGAATTACAGTCAGTATACTTTGTATGTGACGGTGTGCATTTCCCAAACAGTTCAAAGGCATGCATGAGTAGACCAGCCCCCTCAATTCGTCTGTGAAATCCAGAAGATCCTTGGTATATGCTGTATCACAGGATAGCCAATCACACCAAACCTCATTAACTCTTAACTATAGGAGCCATCATTTTATTCTCCTTTTGTCATCCTCCATCAACCTGCAACTTCACTGCTTGCACAGTTTCTTAGGAAGATTTTCAGACATTATGATTCACTGAAAATATGAGTATATAAAAACTTCAACACTCTATCTACATCAGGTAGCCTGCTTCCAAACTAAATCCCACAACAGGAGTTCTTGCTGGCACAGGAGTTCAGACACACATTTTGGCCTTTGGAATGTTTAGGCTTTCCAAGCTACCAGGAATGTTTTCCTACTCCAAGGATCCAGCTGTATACGTGAACAGATTGGCACTAACCTTGTGTTGCCTGCCATGAGGTTGATGCCAGCCGCTGAAGGCCTGGAGATTTGGCGGATCACATTCAGCATTCGCTCATTCACTGGGTCCAGCTGGCTAATGATTTCAGGATCTTTAGTTACTTCAACAACAAGAGCTTCCATTGCTGCACGTAGGGCAGTGACACAGGCAGCTGCATCATGAGACATCCGCAATTTAATCCTAGAGCAGGAAAAACGATTTCAAAATGAAGATCTCTCTAGATATAGAGCATCATAGCCTACAGGAGAGAGGCTATAGAGAACAATGTTCCACAGAGCAGGTGTTCAGTGCGTCTAGTGCCAACCACCACAGAAAACACTTAGAACTTCAAAGTTAAGAGTATGGATAACACCCTAACAATGGGAAATGCCGCCATCTGGAACCGAAAAAGTATGATTGGCAACATCTGAGATTCCCCAGCACTGCGAGAAAATCAGAAGCCAATTAGAACAGCTGCTACATTTTTGACTCCCTGCTCTTTGGACCTGGAATGCTTCAGGTACTACCAGTTACTACTCCATTACCCTCTGGGATTAAAAGATGCCAAAACGTTAAAGCAGGCTCAAAAATACAGGGGCTCTTCAAGGCCCTGTTAAGGATACAAAGATATCATAAAAAACTACCCGCCATCCCATAATATCAACTTTGACAAATGTTAGTGAACTAAGCCTCAACTCTGAGAAGTGGGTAGGCATTAACCTCATTGTAAAGACTGTCTTTTTACTTGTTTCCCAATTACTTGCCAAAGGTCACAGGAAGTCAGTAGCAGAGCCAGCACTCCTGACCCAGACCTGTGTCTTAACGATGAGGTTATCTTTCCTCCTGCTTGTCTATGAGGCGGTGACCCAAATTCTACACTGCCTCTAATTCAGATCTGATCTCAGGGAAAGTAGCTTTTGTGGAATCCAGCCAGTGCCTCATGTTTTCAATTTAGGAACATAATCTACAGAAAAAACAGGAGCTGCCAAAATAAACTGTTCCCCCATCCTTACACAGACCAATGATAATGCTCTGATGAAATTCATCTGTTACTGCACAGCCTGACCTACATTTCCCATTCTAAACATACTTATAGCTATGTTACCAGCTGTTTCTCCTCACAGTTATCCATGATCAACTAGGAAGTTCATACCAGTCATCCACCAGAATGATCTCTCCATCAGATAAGACTTTCTTTGAGGCAAACAGAAGCAGCTGCAGCGGGCTCACCAAGGTCATTCCTTTGGCAGAGATAGCTCGTGTTCGGATCTGCAGGTAGAAGAGGAATATGGTTTCCCATCTGAAGAACTAAGAGATGGCTCCTTCTTCCACTGGCCATGGAAACTAAAATAATTTTTTTTTTACAAACAGGATAATTCCGGGGAGATTGTATTTATTACTAATCCATTGAGAGAGAGAGCTCGTCAGATCAGGACAGATGCTGTGAATCCAGCTTTGGTTGCTTGAAACAAATTCATTACCATTTAAAAGCTGTTCAATTGTCCATGTGAAATGAATTTTGTGGTCTCAATGCAGTTCCTAAGGAACAGGTGTAACTTTACAAAAAACACCAAGTTTTGTCAGTCTCAGCAGAATGCCCCAGCATCAGATGGTCTGGGATGCTGCACTTTGGTAAGGCACTCCAGGGGAAGCTTGCAATCTGTTCTTTGGATAGTCAGGGATCCATATATTCCTGGTGATTACACAACTGTCCCACAATTGCAGATTTGTAAATTCTTGCATAACTGCTAAAACTCTAGGCTTTTGTTTATATAAACTAAAACCTGAACATGGTACTTGTTGAGAATACCTTCAAAATAGGATCTGGCATAAACCAATTCAGTGACATCTGCTGAACTCTGCAGACAGACTGAGACAATGGTTCTGACTATGTGAACTGCCCTATTCATTTCAATGGTGTGTTAGCAAGCCCAGTTACGGTTAGAGATCAGCGATAAGTATATCGCTGCCTATTTGTCACTGCTGGCTGTTGCGGCAGATATTGGGGTGGAGTGCAATGAGGCAGCCTGATGTTATCCAGGGTTGCTAGAGTGACGGGAGCAAGGAATTAATGCCTGCAGCCCCCCCAAAATTTGTAATTCTCTCTCCCTCTCCTTTTTGCGCAGGTGTGAAGAGGAGATGGAATCCCCTCTCCAGCACCAAAAGACTCAAATGCATTCTGGTAACAAAAACACAAGCTACTTGCCCTCACCTTCATGGGTGCCACAAGCCATAGCTGTCCCCCTGTTCAGCTCCTTAAACCTCCATCATGCCCCTTGACTCTATAAAGCAGTTACTTGTCAATTCAAAAATATGCAGCATGCTGAACACTTGGGGATTGTGCACAATATAAAATAAATGAACATGGAATTCTGAACAAACTGACCTTGAGCAGGGAACAGCAAGAGGAGAGGGCTAATTCCATGCTTTTTTGCCATACAACAGAAGAGCCTTGGAATACAGGATTCCAGGGCTGCAATCCACTGTTTCACTAGCACTAACATTTTCATTAAAGAAATAAAACAGTGCCAGAGAGGCTCCTTTTGAAATGAAGAATGGGCATAAAGTTTGGTAACCTTATAAAAGAAGGTATTTCACGGTTCTCTTTACCTTTTCACCAAAAACAAAGAAAGGAGATGGATACTTCATGTCCTGGCTGCTGAAAGGACAGTTGACGGATGACTTGTGGATAAGTGCATTGCGCCCCTCAGTGGTAAGAATTTTCCTCTTCTCCTTGTGATAGCAGACATTAGGGTATACACCAAAAGCAAGCAGGGAGATCACAACATCTAGATTGTTATCTGGTCCAGTGTTGTTAAATATCTGAGTCATCAAACACTCTGTTGACAGAGAACAGAAAACAGGCTACTTTCCAGATCTCACATAGTGCAGTGTAACTAAGTTATTCAGGATCTTTGATCTGAAGATTTACTGACTCAACTATTTAGGCACTGGTTCTCAAGACATCTCTGCCCTTAGAAAAGGGCATTTGAATGCTGCATCACATCAACATTAAAGAACTATATTTGTAATGAGTAAAACTGAACACACATTTTCTAGTATTCAATGAGAAAAGAGCTAAAAAATAAACTACAAATTGGAAAAGTCATTCCCCTTCCCACATTCTCAAGAACAAGGACTTGTCCAGGAATAGCTGTATCACATCTTTTCTTCATTTGTTTTGGAAACATAGGACCTCCCGAAGTGGTCAGGTTGGATGTTGTAATAGTGCTTGTCACAACAAACCTGGAGTCCCAGGTTGGGGGTTGTTGGGTCATCCAGCCCAGAAAGAGAATTATTGTAGCATTTATCCCTGAGAGCAGAGGGAGAAAGACAGACTACTGGATATTAAGAAAATGAAAGGGAGAGCAACACCACTTTGGATTCCCATCAACTTTTTAACATGGAACAAAACTTGCAGAGATTATCGAATCTAGAACCTGTCCCATCTTTAGGAAACACTGTAAAGCCTTCCTCTTCAAAAAAAGGGCTTTTCTTCCACCACAAGAATGGAAACTCTGCATTGACTCCTAACCGAAAGACCCCAACCCAAGCATACTCCTCAAAGTCAACCTTACAAGGACAAAATAAACGTAAACCGCCCCAAACCCTTCCCCAAGTTTTTACCTTGAAAACGGGTGAGAGGCAAGGACCCCATGAAGTCCTCTAGGGACCTGGCCATTGCTATTAATTTTATGCAGAAGGCACTAAAATTTACTAGATTTCAAGTTGACAACGTCTCTATAAATCCAACCTAATTTGGATACTTACAGGTACCTTCCTTAAATTTGGTCTTCTCTCTGAATAGACTCCATTTGAAAGAAAATCTGACTTCTTGCCATTTGCACATGGCTGTGTTAAGTCATGTCTTGCTCAATCCTATATTGGTAACTAGCTGAGAGATTTTGCTATGTATTGTAATATTCCCACTGTAATGGAAATGAAAACTCAAATACGAAGAATTCTAAGCTAACATGCTATGTAGTGAAGATCTGAGCACAAGCCCAGAAAACTACAGAGCAGGAAAGGCAATGTTCAGATCCTGTGGGGAGGTAATGCCCTGAGTGATTCCCTTAGGATAATACAACAGCTATGCCAAGTGATTTTGGAAGGGCAGTCTCTAGCTCTTCTCATCCAGAAGGAATATCACTGCAATATGGAGCATATATGGCAGAGGTAAGAGGCAGAGAAGTATGAGAAGCAAAACCATGGAGATGGATCTGAAAAGACAACTACCACTTAAAGGTCAAATTCCTCATAACCTTGCCCTCCAGAATTTACCACCACTGCAGTGCTAAATTCACATGCAGTTGTAGGGCTTGTTTACACTGTGCATTAGTCCACGCTAGAGTGGTGTAAGTTCTAGTGTGCACTAGGGTGATGCACACTGATTGGTCTGCATGGACCCTGCTGGCACACACTAAGTTCCCTAGTGCTCATTAATGTAGTCCAAATGTACGCACTAATGCACAGTGTAGACAAGTCCTTAAATTGCTCTCAGCCAGGAGAGGCAGAATGCATGCAGCAACACTCAGGTGGAAGCTGCTTTAACAGCACAACAGTGCTGGGGCAAATTCACTATGGTCCCACATACCGTGTATTCACCATTACTGGGCTATTAGCCAGCCAACAGGTTGGAAACCTATCCCTCAACTCAAAGATTGAAGAGGACAATACTGAAATGACTACTTCCATGGAGTATTACCTTCTGGAAAGCCAGAATTGATAAGAATATCTTTAAGCTGGACTTTAGCTTCCCAAGTCATCCTGAGTGTAGCCATGTTGAGCCTTTTGTGTTCACAGAATCGTATTTCTGCATCTTCACCGCCCATTCTAAAAAGGAAACAGTCAAGACAGACTCATGTGGACTCAAGAAGATCTACACAAGAGAAGAATGAGTGTCACAAACGGAAACTCTAACACAGCCATTTGGCTATCTAGTCAGGTCACAGTTAGTTGCTCACCCAATATTACCCTTAATCTTCCATCAAGTTCTGTGCTAAGCCAACATACCTTGCGTCATCCCAGGCCTGGAAGACTGAAAGCAAGGCTACATGATCTGAAAACCTGTTCCCCGCAAAATTCCTATGGACGTAACCCAGCCGTTTACCCTCGCTGATGAAAGGCTCAGGGAAGCAGGTGGCAGCAGAGATGGTACACACAGCATCTCCTACACTGAAACAAAAACCATAGAAATATTTATGACTGGGTTTGTTCCTAGTCTTGTTGCCAGCAGCTGTTACAGGCCCACTGACATGAGTAAAAACTTCCTGCTTAAGGACATGGGCCTCATTACCTCAGTACTTATTCTTAGAGAGACTTCTTTACAGCAGCTCTTCCCATACTGGAATTTCACAGCACATTCATGAATATTATGCCTTTCCCCTCCCCCATCTGTTCTCACAATCCTGTTCACCACCCTCTTCCAGATAATGGGCTCTCCAATACCACCCCTCATGATTAAAACCAGTGCCCGCATACCTCTGTTGATGAATATTCAGTCCCATGGTTCTTTTTACCTCGTCTCTCAAATGCTAACTGTCCACATCTCCCCAACCACAGTTCACTCCGATCTTACAAGTGTTCAGTGTCCCATTCCCTCACTTCATGAATATTCAGTCTCTACTGGTGCCATTCAGTTCCTCCTTAGCTCATGAATATTTGGCTCCCCACACCCAGTGATGTTATTTGTCTCCTAATCTCATGAATATTCAGTTCCCTCCCCTTCCCCTCCACGCCACCACCCACAGTGCCATTCACAGCCCATCTGGGTGCATCTTTTTTTGACATTTTTGGATGCCTGAAGATTCAAGAACACAGGGCAAGACAGCAAAGAATCATCATTGATACTGAGGAACTTACTAGAAAATGCAGCCCATTATCATCATCTTGCCCAGACGAGGTTCAATGGGGAGTTTAGCAAGGATTCTCCCAAGAGGTGTCAACTCATCATTAGAATCCAGGGCATCCAGCTCTGAAACAAGCGATTAACTGATCAGCAAAGATGGTTCTGGCAGTTGCCTAGGGCTAGTTTACACTGGCAACGCTGAAGTGCTGCCACGTCAGCGCTTTAACGTGGCTTGTGTGGTCGTAGCAGAGTGCTGGGAGAGAGCTCCCAGCGCTCTAAAATAACCCACCTCCATAAGGGGTGTAGCTACCAGCGCTGGGAGCGTGGCTACCAGTGCTGGTACATTGGTGCTTTACAGCACTGAAACTTGCTGCGCTTGGAGGGGTGTGTTTTTTGAAGTGCTGTAAATTGCCAGTGTAGACAAGCCCAAAGTCAAACCAAGGATTTAATTAGCCCTTGGATGAGAGATTAGTTTAAGAACTTTAACAATGATGTTCACCCAAGTTTTCTGAAGGAACTCGTATGAAATTGCAGAACTACTAACTGTGATATACAACCTTTGCTTAAATCAGCCTCTGTAACCAGACAACTACTGTAACACCAATTTTCAAAAAAGGGCTCCAGAGGCGATCTGGCAATTACAGGCCAGTAAGCCTAACTTCAGTAACAAGCAAATTAGCTGAAACTACAGGAAAGGACAGAATGACTGAACACATGCATCCGACGAAGTGGGTATTCACCCACGAAAGCTCATGCTCCAATACGTCTGTTAGTCTATAAGGTGCCACAGGACTCTTTGCTGCTTTTACAGATCCAGACTAACATGGCTACCCCTCTGATACTGGACACAGATAAACATGTTATGTTGGGGAAGAGTCAACACAGCTTTTGTAAAGGGAAATCATGCCTCAACAATTAGAATTCCTTGAGGGTATCAACAAGCCTGAAGACAAGGGAGATCCAGTCAAAACACCCTACTTGGGCTTTCAGAAAGCCTTTGACAAGG
Source organism: Mauremys mutica (assembly GCF_020497125.1). Classification (NCBI taxonomy): domain Eukaryota; kingdom Metazoa; phylum Chordata; order Testudines; family Geoemydidae; genus Mauremys; species Mauremys mutica. The sequence goes on from NC_059079.1 coordinate 55,643,333, forward strand.
TCCCTTACCAAAGACTCTTAAGTAAACTAAGCAGTCATGGGATAAGAGGAAGGTCCTCTCATGGATCAATAACTTGTTAAAAGATAGGAAACAAAGGGTAGGAATATATAGTCAGTTTTCACAATGGAGAGAGGTAAATAGTGGGGGCTACCTAAGGATCTGTAGTGACCATCTGTGCTGTTCAACATATTCATAAGTGATCTGGAAAGAGGCGTGAACAGTCAGGTGGCAAAATTTGAAACTATGGTACTCAAGATAGTTAAGTCCAAAGCTGACTGCAATGAGTTACAAAGGGATCTCACAAAACTGGGTGACCAGGCAGTACAGAAGTGCAAAATAATTATAACAGAATCCATCAACCTAGATCAGACTTGTTTTGAACCAGTATCCCAAATGCTGTAATGCAGTGGACTCAGTCACATCTCATATATATAAGTCTCACAGCTGAAGATACAGTAGTAGCCAGCTTCATAAGATCCTCGTAAAATGTAACAAAAACAAGCCTGAAGCTAGGAAGTCATCTAGAGGAACATTTGTGTTCTAAGTACTGCTCCAGTTTCAGAAAAAGACGGTTACTCACCGTAGTAACTGTTGTTCTTCGAGATGTGTTGCTCCTATCCATTCCAGTCAGGTGTGCGCGCCGCGTGTGCACGGCTCTTCGGAACATTTTTACCCTAGCAACTCCAGCGGGCCGGCTGGGCGCCCCCTGGAGTGGCGCCGCTATGGCGCTGGATATATACCCCAGCCGGCCCGTCCGCTCCTCAGTTCCTTCTTGCCGGCTACTCCGACAGTGGGGAAGGAGGGCGGGTCTGGAATGGATAGGAGCAACACATCTCGAAGAACAACAGTTACTGCGGTGAGTAACCATCTTTTCTTCTTCGAGTGATTGCTCCTATGCATTCCAGTCAGGTGATTCCCAAGCCTTACCTAGGCGGTGGGGTCGGAGTGAGACGTGGCAGAGTGTAAGACTGCGGAGCCGAAGGCTGCATCGTCTCTGGATTGCTGCACCAACGCGTAGTGGGAAGCGAAGGTGTGGACAGAAGACCAGGTGGCCGCTCTACAAATGTCCTGGATGGGGACACGGGCTAGGAAGGCGGCCGACAAGGCATGCGCTCTCGTCGAGTGAGCGGTCAGGCGACATGATGGCACGCGAGCAAGCTCGTAGCATGTCCGGATACATGCCGTCACCCAGGAGGAAATCCGCTGCGAGGAGACCGGCTCGCCCTTCATGCGATCGGCAACCGCTACAAACAGCTGGGTCGAACGCCGGAAGGGCTTCGTCCGCTCGATATAAAAAGCGAGGGCCCTGCGGACGTCCAGGGTGTGAAGCTGTTGCTCACGAGGTGAGGCGTGCGGCTTCGGGAAAAAGACCGGAAGGAAGATCTCCTGATTAAGGTGAAAGGCCGACACCACCTTAGGGAGGAAGGCCGGGTGTGGTCGAAGCTGCACCTTGTCTCCGTGGAAGACGGTGTATGGTGGACTAACCATTAGGGCACGGAGCTCAGAGACTCGCCTTGCCGATGTAATTGCGACGAGGAAGGCTGTCTTCCAGGAGAGATAGAGTAGATAGCACGTGGCCAGGGGCTCAAAGGACGGTCCCATCAGCTTGGCCAGAACGAGGTTTAAATCCCAGGTCGGAGTAGGACGCCGCACCGGCGGGTACAAGCAGTCCAGGCCTTTAAGGAAGCGGGAAACCATCTGGTTAGCGAAGATGGAACGACCTTCTATGGATGGCCGAAAGGCGGACACGGCTGCCAGGTGCACCTTCAAGGAGGAGACCGCAAGACCTTGCTCCTTAAGGTACCAGAGGTAGTCCAGGATGGTAGGGATAGGGACTACGAAGGGATTGAGGCCTCGTTGATCACACCAGAGCGCGAAACGCTTCCATTTCGCAAGGTAGGTGGAGCGAGTGGAAGGCTTTCTGCTCTCTAGCAGGACTTGCTGCACTGCCGCCGAACAGTCCCTCTCTGCGTGGGTCAGCCACGCAGGTACCAAGCTGTAAGATGGAGGGACTGTAGGTTCGGGTGACAGAGCCTGCCGAAGTCCTGCGTGATGAGGTCCGGCCATAACGGGAGGGGCATGGGATCCCGAACAGACAGCTCGAGCAGCAGGGTGTACCAGTGCTGCCTCGGCCAGGCCGGAGCGACGAGTATGACATGGGCCCTGTCCCTCCGAAGCTTCAGTAGCACTCGGTGTACGAGCGGGAACGGAGGGAAGGCGTAGAGGAGGTGATCCGTCCAGGAGCAGAGGAATGCGTCCGACAGGGAGCCTGGGGAGCGACCCTGGTATGAGCAAAAGAGATGGCACTTCCTGTTCTCCTTGGAGGCAAACAGGTCTATCTGGGGAAACCCCCACCTCCGGAAAATTGTGTGCACCACATCCGGACGAAGAGACCACTCGTGTGAGAGGAACAACCTGCTGAGATGGTCGGCCAGCGTGTTCTGCACTCCTGGAAGAAATGACGCTTCCAGGTGAATTGAGTGGGTCACGCAGAAATCCCACAGGAGCATCGCTTCCGTGCAGAGGAGGGAGGAGCGGGCTCCACCCTGCTTGTTCACGTAGAACATTGCCGTCGTGTTGTCCGTGAAGACTGCCACGCAGCGGCCTTGCAGACGGGCGCGGAAGGTGTGACACGCTAGGCGGATCGCTCGCAGCTCCAGGACATTGATGTGGAGAGCGAGCTCTTGGGGGGACCAGAGACCCTGGGTGTGAAGGTCGCCCAGGTGAGCCCCCCATCCCAACGCCGAGGCATCCGTGGTCAAGGTGACGGATGGGCGAGGAGGACGGAACGGGACTCCTGCACACACGACCTCTGGGTTCAGCCACCAGCTGAGCGAAGCGAGTGTCGGCTTTGTGACGGTGACTACCATGTCTATTGAGTCGCGGTGCGGGCGGTATACCGACGCCAGCCAAGATTGAAAGGGGCGAAGGCGGAGCCTCGTGTACGCCGTGACAAACGTACAGGACGCCATGTGGCCCAGGAGGCGCAGGCAGGACCGAACCGTTGTTGTGGGAAAGGTGAGAAGGTCCTGGATGATGGATACCATCGTCTGGTGCCGAGAGCATGGGAGGCAGGCCCTGGCCAAAGTGGAGTCGAGGACCGCTCCGATGAACTCCACCCGCTGTGATGGAGCTAGAGTGGACTTCTCGGCATTGATGAGAAGGCCGAGGGACCGAAACAGGGATAGTATCTCTGACATCTGGTCCTTTACCAGCTGTCGGGATGTCCCGCGAACCAGCCAGTCGTCGAGATATGGGTATACATGAATGCGACAATGGCGGAGGGCTGCAGCAACTACTGCCATGCATTTGGTGAAGACCCTCGGCGCGGTGGACAGGCCAAAGGGTAGCACCGCAAACTGGTAGTGCGCACCGTTGACCACAAAACGCAGGTAGCGTCGGTGGGGAGGGTAAATCGCGATATGGAAGTATGCGTCCTTCATATCGAGGGCGGCAAACCAGTCTCCCGGATCCAGGGAGGGAATGATGGTCCCCAGGGTGACCATGCGAAACTTGAGCTTGAGCACATCTGCGTTGAGCTCCCGGAGGTCCAATATGGGTCGAAGACCTCCTTTCTCCTTGGGGATGAGAAAATATCGGGAATAGAATCCCCTGCCCCGCATGTCGTGAGGCACCTCCTCTATGGCACCCAAGCTCAACAGAGTCTCGACCTCTTGTAGGAGGAATTGCTCGTGAGAGGGGTCCCTGAAGAGGGACAGGGAAGGCGGGTGAGAAGGAGGGGGCGAAACAAATTGAAGGCGGTAACCAGACTGGATTGTACGAAGCACCCAGCTGTCCGATGTTATTTGGGACCACGCCGGAAGAAAGTGGGAAAGGCGGTTGCAAAATAAACGGGAAGGATCCGGTACAGAGACTGATGGGCCGTCCTCGGGCATCCCATCAAAAGGCCTGTTTGGGCCCTTGAGGGGCCTTGGAAGGCGCCTGGCTCTGGTTGCGCCTGTTGCCCGACGGTCTACGGCGACTCAGGCCGGGACGCCTGCTATTGTAGGGTCACGACCTAGGCTGGTTAAATGGCCGGTAGGGTTGCTGCCGAAAGGACCTTCGCTGGGTAGCCGGTGTGTGCATACCCAGAGTGCGAATGGCTATGCGACCGTCCTTCAGGGTCTGAATTCTGGAATCCGTCTTTTCAGAAAACAGACCCTGAGTGTTGAAGGGTAGGTCCTGCAAGGTGTACTGCACCTCCGGTGGCAATGTGGAGGACTGCAACCAGGAGATGCGCCTCATGGTTACTCCTGAGGCCAGGGTTCTAGCACCTGAGTCCGCGGAGTCCAGAGCGGCCTGGATGGTGGACCTGGAGGACTTCTTGCCCTCTTCCAGGAGGGCCGTGAACTCTTGGCGCGAGGCTGTTGGGATCAGCTCTGCGAATTTCGCCAGGGACACCAAGATGTCAAAGGTGTATCTGGCGAGGAGGGCCATTTGGTTGGCGATTCGGAGCTGGAGACCCCCTGCCGAATAGACCTTTTGGCCCAACAGATCCATGCGCCTCGCTTCCCTGGACTTCGGCGCTGGAGCTGGCTGACCATGCCTCTCCCTGTCGTTGACCGACTGGACCACGAGCGAGTCTGGTGCAGGATGGGTGTATAAGTACTCGTACCCCGTGGGGGGGACGGAGTACTTCCTTTCGACACCGCGGGCGGTGGGAGGGACGGACGCTGGTGACTGCCAGATGGTAGTGGCGTTCTTCTGAATAGTGCGGATGAATGGCAAGGCCACCCGCACTGGAGCCTCAGCTCCAATTACATTTGTCACCGGGTCCTCGTCCTCAGTGACCTCCGCTACCGGGAGGTCGATAGCCTTCGCCACCCTGCGAAGAAGGTCCTGGTGGGCCCGCAAGTCAATAGGTGGAGGGTCTGCCGTAGAAGCCCCCGCCACCGCCTCGTCTGGTGAAGATGACGAGGACAGACCTTGGACCACAGCCTCCGCAAGTGGGTCCTCTATGGGGTGGGCAGCTGACTCGGACCGTGGATGCTCCGCGGGATCAGGCGGTAACTGGGCCTCACCCGGTGATGGGGGCGGCCTGCTGACAGTGGCCTCCGTCACTCTGCGTTCGGAGGCTGGGGTCCGCTGGGGGCAAGGTAGCCCTTGAGCTTCGTATTGGGCCCAGGGGACCCAAAAACCCCGCTGCTGTGCCCCGTGGACTTGTCCGTGCGGGGCCACCTGCAGATGGCCATAGCTGTCTGCCCGCGAAGCGACCGATGAGTGACGGGATGGCCACGAAGGTGCGGAGGCACTGACAGACTGCGCCGTCGAAACTGGCAACCTGTCCCCGGACAGTGCTGAGGGTCGGTGCCGGTCGTCGCGGTACCGAGATGGCGAGCGAGACCATCGACTGCCGCGGTGACGGGAGCTCGACCGGTGCCGGGAGCTCGACCGGGATCTCGACTGGCGGTGCCAGGAGTGGCTTCTGGAGTCACGGTGCCGGGAATCGGACTTTCTGCGATGCTGACGGGACGGTGATCGGGACCGGGAGCGTCTCCGGGAGTGCGACCAGTACCGCGATGTTGAGCGGTACCGGGACTGCGACCGGCGAGAAGGTGAACGGTACCGCGATGGAGAGCGGTGCCGGGACCTGGAGCGGCGCGACGGTGACCGTCTTTGGGACCGGGAGCGAGACCGAGTCCTGGAGCGCCATCTATCCCGTCCGTCGGGGAAGGGGGCCGCATCATAGCCGGCTTGCCCGCTGACTTAACAGCCCACACCGGCGGTGCTGCGGGCCGGAGGCTCGGTGCCTCTGTGAGCTCTATGAGCTCTCTCGCCGTCGAGAATGTTTCGGGCGTGGACGGGAGCTGTAGCTCGACCGCGGTCGGCACCGGGGAGCAGGGTGGTACCGGACTCAACGGCCCTTGCGGCGCCGGAGTCAACGGTACGGTGCATGGTCTGTGCACCGCCACAGCCGGTACCGGAGGCATCGGTGATGGCTGGGCTACTGGTCCCGAAGGCTGCGGCTGCGAGGTCGCCTTCGCCGGCTTGCGCTTTCTTGACGGGGAGAGGGAACGGTGCCGGGTCGCCGGTGCCGCTCGCGGAGGCCGAGGAGCCTCGGTACCAGATTGGCTCGGGGCCGCTGGTGCGCTGCGCGCTGATGATGACTTCGGCGCCGGCGGGGTCGGTGCCGGGGGCTGGAGCGTTGCCTCCATGAGGAGCTGTTTCAAACGACTGTCCCGCTCCTTTCTCGTTCGAGGTTTAAAAGCCGTGCAGATAGGGCACTTATCTGGACGGTGAGTCTCCCCGAGGCAGCGCAGGCAGGAGTCGTGCGGATCCCCGACCGGCATGTGCCGCTGGCAAGTCGCACAGGGCTTAAACCCCGGTGCCTTGGGCATGAGCCCGCACCGGTTGCGGAAGAAGAGGGGTAAACCCCCCTTATTCCCTTATCCTAAACTATAACTAACTAACTTATTCAACTATCTAACAACTAAGTACTTAACAACTATATACATACAAAGGTAGAGAAACGCTAGGGCTGTGGAGGACAGAGAGCACTCCACTGTTCCAACTGGCCATCACGGGTGGTAAGAAGGAACTGAGGAGCGGACGGGCCGGCTGGGGTATATATCCAGCGCCATAGCGGCGCCACTCCAGGGGGCGCCCAGCCGGCCCGCCGGAGTTGCTAGGGTAAAAATGTTCCGAAGAGCCGTGCACGCGCGGCGTGCACACCTGACTGGAATGCATAGGAGCAATCACTCGAAGAAGAACTCACTGCTACCCAGAAAATGCATCCCAGAGCCACAAAGGGGTCTCCAGACATGTCATTCCAGCCAAAGAAAACCTAGAAATATAAATGTCTATCTAGCAATATAAATATCAAAGCTACTTACAACTGACCTCGAGACCCTCAACCATTCAAAGCTGTAAATGTCACATCTCTGGGTTTGCTAACAAAGAACCTTGTGGCCCAACAGGAGTACCTCTGAGTGTGTGCTCTGCTTCAATCACTGCATCCAAAGGTGGTGGTTCTATCGCTTTGGCCAAGAATTGTCCAATCCCTCCCAGTCGCAGAAGTTTGATGCTCAAAGCAATTTCATGCAGTGGTGTTCTGAACATTTCAGGTGTCATGTGAGTTTCAAGCCTGAAAACAGTGAGGGGAGAACAAAACAAGTCAACCTTCTAGACATTTGCATTCCCAATCCCCAATACAGGTCATCCCATCAAGTGCAACCTAGCCTTCCTACATGAATACATTCACCAAGTCACCTCATCAATCCACCCTCAGTGACTTCCTGCAACCTGCACTGATTAAAAGTACTTATCTTCAGAAATTCCCATTTCCCTTCCAACTGGAACCTTATCTCCTTGCCCTTCCACAACCAAACCTGAATGCTAGAACAGGTCTTCCATTCCTCAGGCAGGTCAATTACTTCCAGGCTACCTATTACCACTACCCAGTTTCCATGCTGGCTACTTTATCACCTCCACTCCCAACACCATCTGCTGGTCCCTGGTTCAGTTGGGTTAACAACAAGGAGGAGTGCTCTTACTGGAAACAGGCTACGTATTTATTTCTAGAAGCAGGAGGTGTGGTGGGGATGGAGCTCTTGGGCCCCTTTCTCCCAGACACAGCGCCCTCAGTCTCTTTACCTTGAGGACCACAGTTCAAGTGTTAACCCCTATAAATGACTGAGGTTTTGAACACTTAGTATCCTATGTGATGTTTGGGATAAACATGCCTCCCAAATGAACATGGTCCCATCCATTTATACTTCTTACCCTTGCTTCCACAGTTCAAACCGTCTTTCTCCTTCTACGCTGCATGAAGCTAGGCTTTCAGAGATTCCAAGGCCAGAAGAGATCATTGTGATCATCTAGTCTTATCTTCTGTACAACACAGGCCATAGAATTTCCCAAAATAATTCCTCATGCATATCATTTAGAGAAACATCCAATCCTGATTTTAAAACTGCTAGTGATGGGAGGATCCACCACAACATTTGGTAAATTGTTCCAAGGGTTAATTACTCCCATGGTAAAAAAACATGTCTCATTTTCAACTGGCTCATGTTATACCTTTCTCTGCTAGAGTGAAGAGTCCATTCATTATTTGTTCCCCATGCAGGTACTTATACAATTAGGTCACCCCTTAAACTTTTTCTTTGTTAATCTCACATTGAGCTCCTTCAGTCTATCATGATAAAACATGTTTTCTAATCCTTTAATCATTCTTGTGGCTCTTCTCTGAACCCTCTCCAATTTATCAACATTCTTCATAAAATGACATCAGAACCATAGAGTATTCCAGCAGCAGTTGCACCAGTGCCAAATACAGAGCTAAAATAACCTATACTTCTACTAGAGATTCCAATTCAGGCAAGGATTGCATTAGCCTTTCCAGCCATAGCACTGCACTGGGAGCTCATGTTCTCCTCATTATCCTGGGAAGCAGGGGTTTTTTTTGGTTTTGTTTTGAGAGAGAGATCATGGTAGCTATAGTTCCCCAACCTGTAAGTATGGCCTATATTCTTTGTTCTCAGATGTCTACATTCAGCCTATTAAAACACACACTGAGTGCTTGCACCCTGTTTACCATGCAATCCTGTTCATTCTATCAATGGCCTGTTCTCTTCATTATTTATCATTCCCTCAATCTGTGTCACCCACAAACTATCAGTTGTTATATTTTCTTCCAGATCACTGACAAAAAAAAAAAAGTTAAATAGTGTAGGGTCAAGAACCAACCCCTGTGGGACCCCATTGGAAATATATGACAATTTCCTGTTTACAATTTGTCTGTTTAAGCACAGTAATTCCTGGGGTTCCATGTGCTCTGTGGTAAGATGAACTTAAAGAAATCATGGGGTCTTGTCAGAATTTAACAGCATGCAACTAGTTTGCTGTCAGAAGTTCATAATGAATTAAGATGATCGCGTTATACTATAATGTGTCTAAATGTTTAATTCAACAAAGATTTTGGGAATGTTTTTATTATACACTGCTTCAGAAACTGAGATTTCTTAACATCGATCACTGTAAACATACAGCTATCCTGCAGCTGTTGTCCAAGGGAATGAGTGTACTGTGATGTTTTGCAGGGTAGTGGGTGAAATATAGTAGAATCTGACAGCTGTGTAAGCCCCTGCAGCTGTGCAGTGAGGGTTACATGGCTGTGTCTTTGGGGAAAGGTTTGGCAGATAAGAAAAAGAAGGGGTCAGATTTCAGCAGTTTGGGAACGTTAGAGCAGATGGAAGTGGGAGAAAAACATTTTGGCAGCAAAAAGAGGTGTTAGCAGCTTCTGGCCAGGGAGTTGGGAAAAAGGAAAAACATCTGTCTACCTGCCTCCTCTCCTCTGAGGTCTCTCCCCCTCACCTGGTTCTCACCACCTTCCACACCTGCTGTCCTCTCTGGGAGAGGAGTAGGGTTCCAGCACCTCTCTACACAATCATGCACTTTTTGGTTGGTAGGATACAGGTGTCTTTTGTGGCATCTCATTCTAGAATCCCTTTCTTTTTCTTCTCAATACCTTGGGCCTCAACAGTGTCTCACTGGGTGAAGCATGGGGCTCTTTCTTCCAAGTCTTTCTATCAGGCTGCTGGGCCATACTTGTCCAGTCAAGTGGGGACTGCTCCTGAAGTCACATCTCGAACAATTTCCCTGCTTTCCATGGCAGTTTTCTAAGGGGACCCACAGATTCTAGAGTGGGAATTAAATTCTGTGTCTGGGGAAATGCAACAATTCATGGCAATCTTATCCCCATGATTTTGCGTTAATCTGCTTCCTCTGCTTGGTTTGAAGCAGCTCACAACTGTATGCTCTAATTTAGGGAGTGCTCCCAACTGTTCCTTTGTCCCAGAAGAAGAGGCACAGCCTCACCTTTCAAAGCGAGCTCTGCTGCACAGATGGAAACAGAATCCAGCCCGCACTCGGCCAGCTCGCCCTTTCCGTTGCTCAAGGTTAGTTTTTGATGCCCAGACTGTGGCATAGTTTGTCATATTGTTGTGAGCAGTGAACAGCTTAACCTTTTGTCTGTAAAAGTAGTAAAAACAATGAAGATCAAATATTGCAAAAGCAGGTCTGTACTGTATCATTTAATGCAGCAAAACTGGAATAAAAAAAAGTTAACTGTGCTAGTCTTTCTGCTTAAAGAATAGTGCCCCCACTCACTGCATCAGAACCTGTATTTCTGGGATTTCTCCCAAAAGTTTAAATCTCAGCTCAAAGCTCTAATGCAATTAGTGATTCATGACTATAACATGCTCAAAGTGCATACAGCAAGTCAAAGTGCATAACAGACTAATATAGGAAGGCTTAATATTCCCCCAGCAACCATACAATGAGAGTTTAAACATAAGAATGGCCGTTCTGGGTCAGACCAAAGGTCCATGCAGCCCAGTATCCTGTCTTCCGACAGTGACCAATGCCAGGTGTCCCAGAGGGAGTGAACTTAACAGGCAATGATCAAGTGATCTCTCTCCTGCCATCCATCTCCACCCTCTGACAAACAGAGGCTAGGGACACCAAGGTCTGTAGTATGAAATCATCCATTTGGAAAACAGCGTACAGGAATCCCACTGACACCCATATAAATGCTACTAGCATGGTATTCAATTGACGAAGGACATACATACATACATAATTGGAGATATACCAATCTCCTAGAACTGGAAGGGACCTTGAAAGGTCATCGAGTCCAGCCCCCTGCCTTCACTAGCAGGACCAATTTGTGCCCCAGATCCCTAAGTGGCCCCCTCAAGGATTGAACTCACAACCCTGGGTTTAGCAGGCCAATGCTCAAACCACTGAGCTATCCCTCCCCCCCCAATTTACAGATACACCAATGTGGTTGTTTAACTGTGTAGATTGCTTGGGGAGCACACAACCACTGCAGATTAGGTCTCCAAACTCAGTCTTGGGGCTACAGCAATACAAGGAAGTACTGCATGTTCGCAAAAACTATTTGGCATTCCAACAAAGAATACATTGTGTAAAATAAAGATCTGGATCGGGAACTCACTTGCAAGAGTCTATAACGTAGACAACGTCATTGATGGTAATGCTAGTCTCAGCAATGTTGGTGGATAAAATCACCTATGAAAACAGGAAAATTGTATTTGAATATATGTATTGTAACAAGGAGCCAAGGACGGTCTGTAAGGTAACATGTAGAATGCCAGCATTAAAAGAACTCCTCTCAAAAGTACAGGAGAGAGCAACGAAACTACACTCCATCTCTGTGTAAGTGGTATAGTTTCACACCTTGGTCACTCCAGAAGGCACTGGATCAAACACCCTGCGCTGTTCGTCTCGAGGAATTTGTGAATGCAGGGGCAGAATTCTGTACCGGTGGCTTCCTACAATATGAACACCAGGAGGTTAAACAACTATAACTGTTATGTATCAGACATTAAATTTCAACTCTCTCTTATCCATCCACTGCTTCATACCTAAACACCTTCCTTCAACTTTCTCTCATTCATCTACTCAAACCCAGCTCTCATCCTATATAGACACACACAAGGACCAACTCCTTCAGTCAAGTCATCTTTACATTCACCCAGTAACTGTTCTGAGGGAAGGACACAGTAGAAAATAACCAAAAGCTGTTTGTACCAAAGTGTGGATTCATTTCCAGATGCTTTTGCATGGTGTATATCAGGTTCCAGCCCGGCAAGAAGACAAGCACAGCTCCTGGAACATTCAGGGTCTCAATGTACTTTAGCAAGGCCTCAATGAGCTCAAAGGGAGTTTCCTTCTCGTTCAACTGGGCCATACAACGTTTTGTTTCTGGACCATATTCATCACTACATATAAGATTACAGTTGGCCTGCAGATGTAGAGAACAAACAAAAAACCTTTAACCAGATGGCACTCTGATACTATGGGGATGAGGGTCACTCAAACTAGATAGATGAATGGGATGGATGAATTGGAAACACTGTCCTAGGCTCAGTCCTGGCTCACAGGACAAGTTGGCCTGGCCTTGTTCCCCAGCTTTTTTCTATACGTATTCTCTTTTCAGAATTATAAACCAGTATAATTATAAATTAAAGAGTAGGAAACTATCAAACCAATTAAATCTCCATTAGAACAGATGGAGCCATAAGTACAGCATCAAACTGTTTTTCTTTAAGGAAATACCAATATGTAGGTTTGAAAAAAAATTGTTTCTTTTAAGGAGAAATGGTCAATTTGCATCAAATTAATTGAGATTTTTTGTGATTTTACAACTAAGTTTTTCCTGCTGAGGTGTTTATCTCTCCTCTGTTGCTAGCAGACAGACCTAAAGTGCCAGCTGGGGAAAATTAGGAATTATATAGAGTAAATCTAGAAACTGACTACATGACCCCAACAGTGGTCTCAAATGCACAAAGTAACACAACACACACGTTTTCCCCCTCGTAGTTATAGGTAGGGCCCTACCGAATTCATGGCCATGAAAAATGCATCACAGACTATGAAATCTGGTGTCGTCCCCCCGCAATGAAATCTGGTCTTTTGTGTGCTTTTACCCTATACTATACAGATTTCATGGGGGAAAACCTGCGTTTCTCACATTAGGGGTCCTGACCCAAAAGGAAATTGCAGGGGCATATGGTTATTTTAGGAGTAGCAGTATTGGTTCGCGATATTGCCACCCTTACGTCTGCGCTGCCTTCAGAGCTGGGTGGCCAGAGAGTGGTGGCTGCTGACTGAGGCCCCAGCTCTGCGCGCAGCAGTGCAGAAATAAGGTGGCAGCACCATACCATGCCATCCTTACTTCTGCGCTGCTGCTGGCGGTGGCTCTGCCTTCAGAGCTGGGCTCCCAACCGGCAGCTGCCACTCTCCACCTGCCCAGTTCTTAAGGCAGCGCTGCCACCACCAGCAGGAGCACAGAAGCATAGCAGTACCACAACCCTCCCCCCACGCATAACAACCTTGCAACCCCTCCACAATTCCTTTGGGTCAGGACCCCTACAACTACAACAAAGTGAGATTTCAGATTTAAATAGCTGAAATCATGAAATTTATTATTTTTATAATCCTATGACTGTGAAATTGACCAAAATGGACCGTGAATTTGATAGAGCCCCAGTTAAATGATCTTAGTCATTACAAGATTCATGACTGTATCTTTTTACAGAAGATACCATCACCCACAGCCATGTAAGGAATACAAGTTCTTGGTAGGCATAGTTGCTGGCAAAATCTACTGCAGCAAAAGTAGTAAGCTTAAATTCACACATCAGTTAAATTTTTTTAAAACAGGTGACGTGACAAAATGGGACTGGAACTTTATAAGGTAAATAAATACAATAAAAGCTGTTTTATCCAGCATGCTGGAGGAATGGGGGGTGCCGGTAAATGAAAAATGCCGATTAACTAAGGGGAAGGGAGTTTGGGTGCAGGAGGGGGGAAGGGGGACCAGATCTGGGGGGTGCTCACCTCAGGCGGCTCCCCACAAGCAGTAATCTGTCCTGGCTACCTCTGCGTGCTGCCCCCACCCCAAGTGCTGGCTCCGCAGCTCCTACTGGCCAGGAACCAGGAGCAGCTGGGATAGGTTGCTGCTTCCGGGGAACCACCCAAGGTGAGCGGCCCCCAGATCTGGCAACCCACACCCCCCCTGCACCTCAAGCCCCCCCCTGCACCCAAACTCCCTCTCAGAGTCTGCATGCTGCACTCCAACCCCCTGGCAGCCACACACCAACTAGACTATAAACCGGACTTTCGATGAAGATCAGAAATGCAGGTTTATAGAGCTTTCCAGTTGGTGAAGTGCTGTATAAAACAGCTTTTACTGTACATCAATTAGAGGAGCATTCAGAAAATTCAGTTAAATACATCAACAGCAATCCCACACTATTTCAATAGTTACAAGGTTTCTGAAAGTGTTTTAGTGCAACAATGTTGCAGTCATTAAAACACAGCCAGTGAATTATATAGGAATTCATTTTATACCATTGTTCTGCTGTCTAACCACTACCTCTGTCCCCGATTAGTTACTCATGCTCACCCATTAGTCTTTGTATAATAACGTAGGAATCATACTTTTCTGAAACACTGCAAATATTTAACCCTCAAAGAGAATCTGAAAAATTTTACTATACAGTACTATAATTTAACTTGGTTAAATTGTGTTCTGTCCCTAACAGGTCAAATGCCTCATTGATGTCCAAGTAAGAAAGGAGTACAGCAATGCATGCATGACATTGGTGCGCTGGTTCCAGCCAGTGCTTGTTTAATTTACATATATAAACAAGCCCAACATACATCATCATCTTCACCACCTTCTTCATCTTTGTCTTTTTTCTTCTTATCCTTTAATGGAGGAACAAACTGAGTCATCTGAATACAGTCTTCCAGAAAATACTCTGCAGGGACAGATCCATCAAGTTAGTATAGAGGATGCCCATCAACCAGTCACATAAGTTTCACTAGAGGGACATATTCTAACCATAGCTCTACACAGGCCCTTCCTAAAGATAGCCATAAAGTTTCAAAAGAGCAGGCTGAGGACTCAGAGTTTGAAGCTAGTGCTGGAGACGAGTGCTTGACTGACAGCCTTGGAAACCAAACTCCTCTATTTATCCAAAGAATAAGTACAGTATGGGCAATGGCACTACAAGCTTCCCCACACTCTCCCACCATTGTTCCTCACCCCTGACCAGCCAGCCTGTCCATTCAGGCTCTTCCCATGTATTTTCTACAGCAGTTTTTATACTGGATCATTTAGGCTGGTTTATTCAAGACAATAGATGTATGCATTATGTAGAAGCAACTCATTTTTAAATCACTATCACTATCTAACCCTCTAAGAGAAACAGTGAAAAAATTCATTCTGTAGTAGTTAATGTTCTCTGACTTCTCTGCCGACATAGGATATAGAACAGATCTCAGGATACGCTGAGATTCATTTGACCTGTTTAAGCTTTTGTCCCTTCTACTTTGTGCAAGATTGAAAAGAGAATGAATAAAACCAACTACTCAAAATACATGCTCAGCCAGTGTGTTACCTTCGACTGGGAAGGTTCTACCATAGACCTCAATGATGGGGCAACTGAAGAAGTATTCACAGAACATGCTAGTATCAATAGTGGCAGACATAAGGATAACTCTGATTTCAGGATATGCCTCAACCACGTCTCTCAGCACCACCATGAGGAAGTCCGTCTGTATATAGAGAAAACAGGAGTGTTAACCAACTAGCCAAGGCTGCCAGAAACATTTTCATTTCTCCAGTAACCCTAACAATAGATTACTATGTAATTGCCAAGAACTATGTAATTGCCTATTCATATGAACAGCACTTATGTTGCCTTCTACTAAGAACCTTTCAAACTAAACTAACTTCTGAAAAACAGCTAGCATATTGGAGAATTAAGCACCTAGTTATCAACTGCTCATTTTCCCCCTACCAGATGAGACTAGTGTTTCAGTTGCTTCTAGAGTGCCTCCTTAAAGTGGTTTTGACTTCCATGTCAACAAGCTCAGAACAGTTAGTTAGCACCAAAGAACCCTTTGCGGTTCTAGTTTCCAGTCCTCATTAAAAAAAATACAACTGAACAATTGCTGTAGTTCTACACACAGGATGTTCTACAACTGTAAATGAGAAGGGAGGTAATTGATGTGGCACCATGAAGTGGTGATCCATACTATGAAAACATTTATTGGTTTAAGTCTGGCTTATCTGTTTAGCTTGCCCTGCATTCAGACCACCTCTTAGTTTAAAAAACACCAATTCTGTACAAAAATCTAACTACTCAATACAATACATGCCCTTAATAGCATCTCTCCTATTAGAAAAGGAAAAGGTGCATCTCATCCGGTCTGGATGCCACAAATGCAAGTACATTTCCTGGTAAGAGGATTCATAGTACAAATGAGGAACTTAACTTTGACACACTGAACTTTAATCATGTGACAAGATTCAGCTTTCTGGTGTGGAAAGCTGAAAGATACCATTAACGACTGCTTCTTGGGGCACCTAGTCCTGGAACCCATAAGGGCAGAGCCAATCCTTGATTTAACCGTAAGTGATGTGTGGGATTTGGTCCAAGAACGAATATAGATGAACAGCTCAGTAATAGAAACCATAATGTAATTAAATTTAACATCCCTTTTTGGGGGTGGGAGTAGGGGGGAGGGGAGAGAGAGAGAGAAATTCCAAAGAAAGGGGAATGACAAAAATGAAGAGGTTAGTTAAATGGAAATTAAAAGGAACAGTCAAGATTGAAATGCCTGGAAGTTGCATGGAAACACCACAAAGGCTTAAACTGTATGTACACATCAAACAAAAAAAATAGCAAGGACTAAAAAACACCACCATGGTTAAACAGAGTAAGAGAGATGGTTAGAGACAAAAAGACATCCTTTAAAAATTGGAAATCAAATCTTATTGAGGAAAACAGAAAGGAACAAACATTAGGAACCATTAGGAAAGGGATAGATAAGAGAAAATCGTGATGCCACTTAATAAATCCATGGTATACCCACACCTGGAATAATGCATACAATTCTGGTTGCCCCATCTCAAAAGAAAAAAAAGCTATATTAGAATTGTAAAAAGTACAGAGAAGGGCAACAAAAATGATCAGGAATATGGAACAGCTTTCACACAAGGAGAGATGAAAAGGACTGGGACTACTCATCTTAGAAAAAGAGACGATTAAGGGTTGATATGATAAAATAATGACTGCTGTGGAAAATGAATAAGGAAGTGTTATTTACCCTTCACATAAGAATTAGGGTTCACCCTATGAAATTAATAGGCAGTAGGTTCAAAACAAACAAAAGGAAGACATGTTCACACAATGTTGAGTCAACCTGTAGAACTCGTTGCCAGGGGATGTTGTGAAAGCCAAAATTACAACGGAGTTCAAAAAAAGCAAACAGATAAGTTCCTTGAGGGTGGCTAATAACCCACTGGATAGACATAAGATGGTAAGGGACCCTGGGTCTGGATGACAGGGGATGGCTCATTCAATAAACTGCCCTGTTCTGTTCACTCCTTCTGAAGCATCTGACACCAGCCACTAGCAATCAGAAGATAGGATAAATAGACTAGATGGACCACTGGTCCGACCCGGTATGGCCATTCTTATGAAAACCAAGGTAGATTTAAAAAGAGTTTTTTAATTAATTGTGAATAAATTCAGCACAATATCCCCACTTTCATATTAAATGTTGCTCATTTTGCAGTGCTTTCAGGTTTTCAATTTGTTGCAGATTTTTGTACTACTGCATTGTAGTTGTCAACTTGATGATTGTGGCTTAAGTACTAGCAAATTAAGTGGTATATTACTGTAGATAAGAAAATGGACGGAAAGGACAACAAAATTTCAGCCTATCCAATTTTCACTCTTATCTTCAGCACTAAACCACTTTGTACAAAGAGTACTTGCACTGTAGTGCTCTATTTGCTAAAGAAAGCCAAAGGTGTAGGAGAGAGTCCTACTAGGACCTATAAAGGGACGTAAGAAGAAGCTGTGAAGCCTTGATCTTCAGCTGGAAACATCTCAGAAGTATTTCAACCTGTACTACAATTGAGAACAATTACAGAAGACTCAGATCCATAAAATTTAGTAAAATGCACAATTCCCTTTCACATAAGACAGGAACGCATACACAGCATTCAGAGTAAACACTAAGCAAACACAAAAGACCTGGTAAACAGGTAAAGCAATCCAGATCTCCAGCTCAGTAACTCACATTAATGTCTCTCTCATGGATCTCATCCACAATAACATGACTAATTCCACGGATCCCAGCCTCCAGTTTTCTTAAGAGGACACCTTAAAAAAGGAATTCACATTAATGGGGATAGTAACAGCTGAATGTTGAAATGGATCACAGCAGTTCAAACATTTATAACAAAGCCTCAGCTATGCTTTTATGAGGGTTGCCAACATCACTTTACATCAAGAACTGTGCACATTTTGAAACTCTTTGTCTAAACCCCACATTTACACCTGTATGTAATGAGGAGAGGAAGCCCAAGTGTTGAGACTAGAGAGACCACCTCTCCCCACCCACCACCTCCCCATCCTAAACTTCAGGTGGCTACTCCTCATCTCACTTAGAGGGAATATTGTGGATATGGTATCTGATCTGTATTCATTCTCAAACCTCTAATGAGCCCAAAGACCAAATTAAACTGGCACACTTCCCTTTCCGTAATTGGAGAAAAGTTTGCTGGGCAGGTGAACAAAACTTGCGATTTTCATTCAGATTCTCCCTGAAAACAAGGACTGTTTTCTCACTGTCATCAGTGCCACTAGTGCCAGGCATCTAACTCAGATATTAGGCTGGTTGGGTAACAAAGCAATACAGACCTACAGTGCAGAACATCACACTGGCATGGGGGCGGGGAAGTACAGATTCAAATCGTACACTGTATCCACAGCTTTGCCCAGGTTCTTCTCCTCTCTCATACGACACACGCTCTGCCACGGAAACTGCACTGATTCTCCTAGGCTGAGAGGTGAAACTTTTTTTTGCACATTGTAAAGATGAAACTAAGCAAACTTATCTATTGCATAGACCTACAAGTACAGAGAGACTGGGGAAGTTAGCTGTGCCCTCTCCCCAAACTTTAATGTTGCAGGACAGTCATTTAAAGACAAATCTAATTGGTGAGCACCCAAAAAAGATGAGAACTACAATCCAAACTCTTAAAATACTCATGAAAGTACATTACTAACAGCACTGGCTTGAGCCATGTACAGTTTGGGTAGGTAATATGAAAGTCCTACACAGCTCTGCCAGTGCACCTCAAAACATTTCCATCTTAAGCAGACCCTGCTGAACAATGTGAATAAACAGAAGCTGGATGCAAGTCAGTAGCTGCTTCTAATGGACAGTATCACACTGCAGACACTACAAGAAGCAAACTACTTAAGCTGGGAATGGAGGAAACCAGATCACCAGAAAGATGCAAGCTCACCGTTTTCCTTAAAAAATGGTTCATCTTGCATAGTCCAGCTGATATCCATAGGCCCCCATATCCCTTATCTGCTGGATCCCATTCCTTCAGATAACCAATAGGTCTGACCTGCCCCACCTATCAACTAGGACAGGGATTGGCAACCTTTGGCACGTTGCTCACCAGGATAAGCACCCTGGTGGTCCGGGCCAGTTTGTTTACCTGCCGGGTCCGCACGTTCGGCCGATCGCTGCTCCCACTGGCCGCGGTCTGCCGTCCCAGGCCAATGGGGGCGGTGGGAAGTGGCAGCCAGCACGTCTCTCGGCCCATGCTGCTTCCTGCAGCCCCCATTGGCCTGGGCCGGCGAACCGTGGCCAGTGGGAGCAGCGATCGGCCGAACCTGCAGACGCGGCAGGTAAACAAATCGGCCCGGCCCACCAAGATGCTTACCCTGGCGAGCCGCGTGCCAAAGGTTGCCAATCCCTGAACTAGGATATTCCATTACTAAGTATCAGAAAGGACTGCACTATATATGCAAGTGCGGAGTTTTCTGGTGCTGTCCACGAAGATTATTTCATTAAGTCTTATCAGATACCCACTGCAACATGAATAATCATTACACAGACACATGCATAGTGAGTAATGAATTTAGTGTAATCAGTATAGCAGATGTTTTCACAACTGTCTAGAATGTGATTTAGTTTCTCCAGCCTTCATGAACTGTTTTAATTATATTCAGATTTAATAGCATGTCCAGATGGATATTTTATCATAATCCACCATGAGACCTAAATAATTTCAATTTATAATGCATTCCTCACTTGTGTTACTACAATGTTGCATTCTGCAGCTTTGCCGTTTTTGATGTATTCATCCAGGATGTACTGTGGAACCTGTGTGGTTTTGCCACAACCAGTGGCACCACGAATGACAACAACAGGACTGTGATGGATTGCATCAAGAATTTCAGTCTCAAATTTCTTCACAGGCAGTGTCTCCCTCTCTTGTAGAATCTGAAAAGAGACCCAGACCTTTCCTGTAATATTCAGCAATCCAACCCATTCTGCTCCCTATCTACATCAAGAGTGTCCCACTCTTGCAAAACATGTACTCTACTCCACATTAGTGGGATCTGTGAACCTGAGAGATCTCTTCCTGCAAAACCCATAATGGTAGCATTCTTGAACTTGGGCAAAACATATTAAAGCAACCATTCCTGCAGCAGTAGTGCCCCATGCCTCTGAAAGCACTTGCCAGCAATCCCGAGTAAAACCCACAATCCCCAGCACAAAGAATTATCTACTGCACTCAGAAAGAGCAGCAACTCCAGGGCTAGGGTGAAGAAAATTACAGCAAGCATTGCTTCTGCAAACTTACCAGCATGCCAAAAATCACAGGCAGCAGACTTACCCTCTGTAACTCTTGATCCTGCTCCAGGCGGTACATGAGATCATTTTTCAAGTCCATGCTTATCTGTTCTGGGGTGGCCTGGAAAGTACACAAAGGGTTAAGAGACTCATTGGGAGGACATCTGTTTATATTTACAATGAAAATAAACTTATTACATTAATGTGGTTAAGTGGTACTAATGCAATGTTACCACAATAACCTTAACTTTAACCCATTACCAAATACTGAATATTTGGATGATGAAGTTATATGTGCAAATCTGTAGTTATAAAAAGATGCAATTTGAACAAATCAGGAGTACACCATCAATATTACTTTGACAGTCCATTATCAGAAGACATCAAATGCCTGCCAAGACAGGATAGGGAACCAATGGATCAGGAGTTTGGTTGCGTATTTATCACAAAGATCACATGCAGTAATCCTTCATGTTAGGGCATTAGAATTCCATATGAAAGTTGACTCAGGGAACAGGTTATTTCCTCTCATACCGCAAAAAGGGACTTACTAGGTCTTCATTGAGATCATCAGTAGAAATATTCTCTTTGAGACAGTCTGCCAAATTGCAGCTTCCTACTCTACATAACTTTGGATGCGAGAATATACAAAAAAAAAGATGAAAATGGACTTCTAATTTATAGTAAGAGGCCTTTTGGAAAAGGCTACTGCAAAGATGTGAGGTTTTATTTTTTAAAACCATGATAGTGAGGACTTAGCTTCACCTTCGAATCAGTGATGACTGAAGAACGCAGGCAATCCCAAAAGAAACAGCATCTTTTCATCTAGTTCCCTGAGCTATCCTACCATTTCTTTACCTACCCAGACTAGCATGCTAGAGTTTGGATGGACCATTTTTCTAAAAAAGTTAGTTTTCCCAGAAAATTTTCAGTAACAGTCTAACTCTCTGTTTTAGGCTTAGACACAAATGCATTGTACTCTGACTGAATGGAAAAACTATACATCAAGGAACTGCTGAAGTGATCACTCTGATGGCAATCTTTCACATGCATCATCCACAGATTAGCAATTCTGCACAAAAGGGCAGGATGCAGTAAAAACCTTAGCTGAACTACCCACCTCCAATACTTAATAAGTAGGGCTGTCGATTAATTGCAGTTAACTCACGCAATTAACTAAAAAAATTAATCGCAGTTTTAATCGCACTATTAATAAATTTCAACTGGTATTTTATTGTTTAACTATTTTTGGATGTTTTTCTACATTCTCCAATATATTGATTTAAATTACAACACAAAATACAAAGTGTACAGTGCTCACTTTATATTATTTTTATTACAAATATTTGCACTGTAAAAATGATAAAAGAAATTGTATTTTTCAATTCCTCTCATACAAGTACCATAATGCAATCTCTTTATCGTAAAGTACAACTTACAAATGTAGATTTTTTCTGTTACATAACTGCACTCAAAAACAAAACAATGTAAAACTTTAGAGCCTACAAGTCCACTCAGTCCTACTTCTTATTCAGCCAATTGCTAAGACAAACAAGTTTGTTTATGTTTACAGGAGATAATGCTGCCGGCTTCTTATTTACAATGTCACCTGAAAGTGAGAACAGGAGTTCACATAGCACTTTTGTAGCTGGCATTGCAAGGCACTTACGTGCCATTCGTATGCCCCTTCATGCTTCGGCTACCATTCCAGAAGACATGCTTCCATGCTGATGACACTCCTTACAAAAATCATGCATTAATTAAATTTTGACTGAACTCCTTGGGAGAGAATAGTATGTCTTCTGCTCTGTTTTACCAGCATTCTTCCATGTACTTCATATTACAGCAGTCTTAGATGATGACCCAGCATACGTTGTTCGTTTTAAGAACACTTTCACTGCAGATTTGACAAAACGCAAAGAAGGTACCAATGGGAGATTTCTAAAGATAGCTACAGCACTCAACCCAAGGTTTAAGAATAAGTGCCTTCAAAAATCTGAGGGGGGACGAGCTGTGGAGTATGCTTTCAGGAGTCTTAAAAGAGAAGCATTCTGATGCAGAAACTACAGAACCTGAACCATCAACAAAGAAAATCAACCTTCTGCTGGTGACATCTGACTCAGATGATGAAAGTGAACATGCACTGCTTTGGACAGTTATCAAGCAGAACCTGTTATCAGCATAGACACGTGTCCTCTGGAATGGTGGTTAAAGATGAAGGGACATATGAATTTTTAACACATCTGGCACGTAAATATCTTGCAATGCCGCTACAACAGTGCCATGCGAACATCTGTTCTCACTTTCAGATGACACTGTAAACAAAAGCAGGCAGCATTATCTCCCGTAAATGTAAACAAACTTGTTTGTCTGAGTGATTGGCTGAAAAGAAGGAGGACAGAGTGGACTTGTAGGCTCTAAAGTTTTACATTGTTTTATTTTTGAATGCAATTGTTTTTTTGTACATACTTCTACATTTGTAAGTTCAACTTTCATGATAAAGAGATTGCATTACAATACTTGTAGGAAGTGAATTTAAAAATACGATTTCTTTTGTTTTCTAAAGCAAATATTTGTAATAAAAAATATAAAGTGAGCACTGTACACTTTGTATTCTGTGTTCTAATTGAAATCAATATATTTGAAAATGTAGAAAACATCCAAAACTATTTAAATAAATAGTATTCTATTATTGTTTCGATCATACGATTAATCTTTTTACTACCGCGATTAGTCTTAAAAATTAATTGTGCGATTAATGGTAATATTAAATATAGTCATAAATCTTTCAACTTTGCTACTAAAGGATCAATTAATCTCCGCTGCAAAAAGGAAGCTGCACCCTGCCGAGCAAATCTTGTGAGTGATATGAAGTATATGTTCAATTTGCAGTATCATTCAAGATCTTAATTACAAACACATCTCAAACTTGCATTTAATGGACTGTTGCTAGGGCCGTGTTTTAAAAAACAACGCATAATTGTTTCAGCCAAGCAAGCAAAGCTCAGGGAGGAGATAGGGACATAAACCGCATCAGAAAAATATAAAACAAGACTCTTGCTATGGGTATCCTATTTTGACCAGGTTATGCTGGTACTCAAGTCAAGCCAGCTGCATCCGCCAAGCCAACATTTCCTTTTCTTTACTAGGCCACATCATTGTTCTCTACGTAGCTGGAAGCCATGGAAAAGCAGACTGGTAAGAGAGTGACACCTGCTTGAAGCAGTTTCTCCTTTCAAAAGCAGGATTCCTGGGGATTGGGAAGACAGGCTGAGAATAGTTATAAACTGAAATTTAAAGAAGCCTATATGTTTGCCTTATGAAGTTAATGGGAGCTGTTTAAGGGCTGCAAAAATGATAGCGTGAAACAAAATGGCCAAATAGGACAAGCAAGGGGCTGCTGTCAGATAGCCAAACCCAAAATCCATTAAGTCAATCCAAGAAGTCCCATGGATTATTGGAACTTTCCCCAGAAACCTGGAAAAATGCATTTACAAGTTCCAGGAATATGAAAATAGGAACAGATCCATTCTAAGAAACTGCCTTAGACTTACATATGCCAGAGGACCCTCATCAATATTGCAGCTGGTCCAAGGGTTCCAGTTTGACTGAGGGGGTGACCACGGGACAACTCCCATTTGATTCTGTCTCACAGATGGTTCAAAATGGGCCAGCTTTCCAATGTTGAGCGAAACTGGATAGCTTGGATCTTCAGGCTACAAGTTCAGAAAAATTAAAAAAATGTTTAATTAAACTGTAAGACTGATGGGGAAAAACAGTGTAATGAAGTGTCTGAACTAGGGCTGCCGATTAATCACAGTTAACACATGCGATTAACAAAAATTAATTGCAATTAAAAAAATTAATTTGATTAATCGCAGTTTTAATTGCACTGCTAAACAATAGAATACCAATTGAAATTAAATATTTTTGGATGTTTTTTCTACATTTTCAAATATATTTATTTCCATTACAAACACAGAATACGAAGTGTACAGTGCTCACTTTATATTATTCTTGATTCCAAATATTTGCACTGCAAAAGTGATATACAAAAGAAAAAGTATTTTTCAATTTACCTCAAAGTACAGTACCATAATGCAATCTCTATTGTAAAAGCGTAACTTACAAATGTAGATTTTTTTGTTACATAACTGCACTAAAAACAATGTAAAACTTCAGAGCCTACAAGTCCACTCAGTCCTACTTCTTGTTCAGCCAATCACTAAGACAAATAAGTTTGTTTATATTTACGGGAGATAATACTGCCCGCTTATTTACATCACCTGAAAGTGAAAACAGGCGTTCGCATCGCACTTTTGTAGCATGCATTGCAAGGTATTTACGTGCCAGATATGCTAAACATGCGTATGCCCCTTCATGCTTAAAAAAAAAATCATGTGTTAATGAAATTTGTGAATGAACTCCAGGGGGGAGAATTGTATGTCTCCCGCTATGTGTTACCTGCATATATTTCATGTTATAGCAGTCTCAGATGACCCAGCACATGTTCATTTCAAGAACAGTTTCACTGCAGATTTGACAAAATGCAAAGATGGTACCAATGTGAGATTTCTAAAAAGATTGACCCAAGGTTTAAGAATCTGAAGTGCCTTCCAAAATCTGAGAGGGGCGAAGTGTGGAGCATGTTTTCAGACGTCTTAAAAGAGCAGCACTCTGATGTGGAAACTACAGAAACCAAACCACCAAAAGGAAAATCAACCATCTGCTGTTGGCATTTGACTCAGATGATGAAAATGAACATGTGTTGGTCCACACTTCTTCGGCTCGTTATCGTGCAGAACACATCATCAGCATGGTGGTTGAAGCATGAAGGGATATATGAATCTTTAGAGCATCTGGCACATAAGTATCTTGCAACACTAGCTACAACAATGCCATATGAACGCCTATTCTCACTTTCAGGTGACACTGTAAACAAGAAGCAGGTAGCATTATCTCCAGTAAATGTAAATAAACTTGTTTGTCTGAGTGATTGGCTAATAAGAAGTAGGACTGAGTGGACTTGTAGGCTCTAAAGTTTTAGATGGTTTTATTTTTGAGTGCCGTTATTATTTCTACATAATTCTACATTTGTATGTTCAATTTTCATGACAAAAATGGCACTATAGTACTTGTATTAGGTGAATTGAAATATACTATTTCTTATGTTTTTACAGTGCAAATATTTGTAATCAAAAATAAAGTGAGCACTGTATACTTCGTATTCTGTGTTGTAATTGAAATATATTTGAAAATGTAGAAACCATCCAAAAAACATTTAAATAAATGATTATTGTTTAACATCGCGCAATTAATCTCATGATTAAGTTTTTTAATCGCTTGACAGCCCAAGTCTGAAGCATGCACCCACCTGTGGCATGACCTCAAGAGAAAGCTCCTGTATGATGCTATTCAGCTGATTTTCCAAATCAGGAGAGATCACCACTTCATAAGGTTCTACCTGTGAAATTAAAAATACTACAATAAAAACCCAAGATATCCACAAGAACCTCACTGGAGAATATCTCGAAACGCTAAGAGGCTTCTAAGGAGAGAGAAGTGAAAGGGGACACTGACAGCTCAGAACTCATATTTATTAAAGGTACTTTTTATACAAAATTTAAGTTCAACAAAAATCTATGTTTTTAAAAAAAGTTTTTTTTGTTTGTTTTTTTTAAATGAACATGTAGACAATTCTTTCAGTGTTTGCAATCAAAATACTGCAGTACTACTAACACAAGAGAACCCAAAACTGACTGGTCTGCTGACAAGTTAAATCAAGTTTGCCAGAAGCTGGAAATGGGACAGATGGGATGGATCACTTGATGATTACACCTGTTCTGTTCATTCCCTCTGGGGCACCTGGCATTGACCACTGTCGGAGACAGGATACCAGGTTAGACGGACCTTTGGTCTGACCCACTATGGCTGTTCTTATGTTCTTAAGTTGAAAAATAGAGATTTTTTATTTTTAGTTTTACTATTGTAGAATGTGACCACAAATAAAACAAACACACACACACCCCGCCCTTTCAATATGCATGCATACCTCTCTGTTGCTCCAAGCGCGCAGGTGCACACACATACATACACACAAATACACACGCAGTTATTTCTCTGTTCATCCCAGCCACTCATCTTTCCCCAGATCAAAATCAGTCTCTGGTCCTGAAGATCAGAAAATTGCATTAGCTTCCCAAGCATTAAACATGGAGCATAAGCAAGCAGGGACAAATTTACACCAGTTTACTGCTCCTTCTGACTCAGAGGAATAGTATCTGCTTCTCCTATAGCAGACTCACTGTTTCTCCTTCCTTCTTCTTTGTCTGCCCAGTGTAGGGCTCGATGACGCCAAGATGGTAGAGCTGTCTGACCAGGGACAGAGCACAGGACTGTGCTGCCAGCTTTTTGTTTGATCCATGCTCACGAGCAAAGATTCCTGTAGCACACAAACATTAACGTTATAGTAGCCCATGATGCATGCTGTCTGTGTGGGTAAACAGCTTTAGCATAAGATAGCAATATAAGATGGGTTTAGTGGCTACTTAGAAGCAGGTTTCAGTAATGATCCCTACTGAGAAGAGGGACTCCCAGCTCCAGCCAGGCTGTAACCAACAAAAGTTAATTCACATTACAGTATTCATGCAAGCAGGTTTACCTTATAGCACTCAGCCTACCCAGGCTTAACAGGGCTTTTTCCACAACATTTGTGAAAGCCAGGACTCCCTTACAGCACTCACCTGGACCAGGCTATGCTGCAGGCCCATTTTCAATTTCAAGGTACCAGTCTACAAATCCAGTAGAAACTTGACACTTGTTTTTCTTGTGTCTTCAAATACCTAACAGTTTGGTCATTTTAAGGTATCACACTACATCAATTTTACTGCATTAGGGACATTATAAAAAGATCATCAATTGACTGGTGAAGTTTCTAATTGTGTAGATATCTGCTAAAGTTCAAATCACAAGACTAAGACTTCTGTGCTTCGTATCTTTCAAAAAACCACCAAACACCACACAACCCACAGGTTTCTAACTAGCTGTTCTGAAATTGTGTAATTTTTGTGATTCTCCAAGGTTCCCCCCCGCACACCCATCTTCCTCCATCCTAGTCCTGTATATCTCTATCCTGGATCACTGACTAGATACTTAACCTGAGCAAGGAGGCTTCTTGAATGGTCCTACTTCTAGCTCTTTGCTTGCTTTGGACTTTACTGCAGTAAACTTCCATGAAGGCAGAGGCCAGCTCGTTAAAAATAATTTCTAAAAGCAATAATTCAAGCAGTGCAATAACACTAGATACCTGCATCTCTCAGGTGGTTCAGGGCCAAGAGTCTTAAGCTATTTCACTAACCAGATATATGGGTATTTGAAACCACCATACACTATGTAGCCAGTTATCACAGGCCATCCCTTTACAATGCAAAAAGGAAAGGCCTATGTGTTTAATGAACAAGCAGCTGAAAGGTTTACTGGGGGAAAAGGTAAAAGAACATTTCCATAATAGCAGTCAATGGTGAGAAGGCTTCACACCATTCAGCAAGCTGCTTACTGGGGCCCACTGCGGCACTGCCAGCAGTGCATTATTGCATGAAACACCATCCAACCAGTGTTGCATGTACTCAGAATTATGCTCATGTTTCTCTGCTCTAAGACCCATAACTAGCCAGACAGGAGGAAAAGGAGGACACTTACTTCTGCCCAGCTGCTTGACATAAATGGTCATTTCTGCAATAAAGCTCCTGTAAACACACAGAGAGAGACAGTTAAGGCTTTAATTCCTGAAAGTGGCTGAACCCGACATTTCCAAGATGGCCAGGCTTTCCAACTGTTTAGACAAAGCTCATCAAAACTCAATTATAAAACAATTATTTCCTCCTTAATTCTAGAACAAATGAAACATTAACCTTAAAGTGTGTGGTTTTTCCCTCTGAAAAACCTTGTACAGTGACACCTTCTCAATCGTGAGATCTGCTCCCTGTGTATTTTGAGCAGCAGATTCATACTTCAACAACTAATGACTAAAATAAGATTCTAGTGCTTTTAATCCCATAAAAACTAATTCAGCTAAGTAAACTGGATTCTAGTTTGACTGATGGATCAATTGTTCCAGTTGCAGATCCAGATTCTTCCCTTATTTGTTCCCTATGCAACTTGACAGTTAATGGGCAACACCAAAAGAAACCACACGCACGCTGGACTGATATACTAGTAAAAATGCAGCTTAACTTTTGAACTGAAGAGTGACTTTGAAGGACTGGCAACTGGAAAAAAAAAAAGTCTGGCAATTTGAGTATGTCTGATCTGGATTCATGAACACACATACCCATGATGTCATTTTACAGTTACTTTTCAGAACAGAACCTTAAGAAACTGACAGAACAAGACAGAACTATCTGACGTGCCTTAAAGAGGATGGATGGGGCGGGGCGGGGGAGAGAAGAGGATATCTTCACTTTGTTACACCAGCATCAAGGTATACATGTTTCAACACAAGAACAGGCTCCTACCCTGCCTGGAATCAAGTGGTGAAGTGTGACCAAATAGGCAGATAACAGAGTTGCTTTTGATTTGTAGTCAATGGTTTTGTTAACAAGATTCTTATATGCAGTACTGCCTAACACTGAAATGTAGGGCAATCTGAGCAGATTGCCCTCATTTCCATGTGTTCTGGCTTTGCCTTCAGTCAGAACACAAACATTCAGACTGCTAACCATATAATAAACTTGTTAAAGAGACTACTGGTACGATTAAGGCTGTGATTTTCAGAGACACTTAAGGGAGTAAGACACCCAACTTCCACTGAAATTCAATGGGAATTGGGCACCTACCTCACAAGTTTTGCACACACCCCCCTTTTTTTTTTTTAAATCACAGCACAAATGCATGTTCGAAGATTAGAAATTAAAACCATGTTGTTATAACTTTGGGTTTAAACTTGCAAATCTGATCCAAGTTGTTTGGGCTCTAACAGATGCAGTTCCTCTCTGAAAACTATGCCTCTGGTGCTTCCACTGCTGCAGGCAGAACCTTGCAGCTAGGACACAGCCTTGATTTCTCGCTGTAAATAAAACAAAGGTTAGGTGAGGATTTAAGTTCAATGTTAGACTCCTTCCTGCACCATCAGTGAACTGACCTTCAGGCACAGCGGCTTCATGAGTCAAAGGCCACTGGCTCTCAGGGATACAACAGCCACCCTTTCATTAATGACACCGATGCCAGTATGTTTCTCAGCCAGGCTTATAGTCAGCACTCAATCTCATTCTCCTCCACCTAAGGGGGGAACAGCGACACCAGAAATCAGTTTACAATAGACTCCCATGTGATTGCTTAGTTCGGCCTAAGCAGAAGCACATGTGTGAATGAGCACAGATCTCTGGTGTCGCCGTCTGCTACCCCTTTCAGCATGAAACAAGCAGCAATGCTGTACCCAGACTGCCAGTGAAGTCCCCAAAAGGTAAAAGTCTTGTCCCATCATTTGCTAAAATATTCGTTTAGTCTGTGCCCCAGAAGTTCTACATTTACATTCCTGTTACTCAAAATAAACCCTCTTGATTCCAAATGTATGCTATTATCAAGTACCTGTACCCACTCAGTTTTGAAGGGACAGTGACAAAAAAATCCACTGAAGAGACATTTCTCCTTTAAAATTTCTCACTTATGGAAGAGTAAAACTGACACTCAATATAAAGAATATTAAAAAGATCAGAACTGGCAAGTTATATGTAGACTTGGAAGGATTAGCTTTTTATTGGTAAATGTCAGCAAGTTTAGATTTCATCATACACATACAAATGGACAAAAGACATTACCATCAATAATCTAAATTTACAGATAAGCAAAGTAAGAAAAATGCTGCTTGAGAACTTACAGTTTGATTTAAGGTTATTTTCCTTGTATCTTTTGACATGTGATATTTACAATTTGTGTTTGGTTTCTAAAGCTTTAACTTTCTGAATCTCAGTGTCTGTCATTAAACAACTGTCTGACACACTCAGTTTTGTACACCTGAAAATTTAAAATATTGATATTATCTTTCAACGTTATAAAAAAAAATCAAAAACTGAATTCGGCCAAGCCTAGATATATGTGAGGATTGGTGCTTCCTGAAAATACTATCATCACCCTACTTCTTCAATCCAGAGATACAGTGCAACTATTCCTCTGCTTTTACTGTATATATACCAGAAGGATTCACCTAATATGCAAATTTACACCTGGCCTCATATTAGAATAGGTCTGAAGAGTCAGATCCATTGTAACAGGTTTCTCTCACAATCCACTCTTTCCAACATGCTGATCCACATGAGAGTAATCCATACGAGCCTTCCTGGGAGTAATAAATACTACACCCTGGAATGCTCTTTGGAAGAACAGCAAGCAGGCTGAGAAACATACCAGTACCAACCACCACCCCCACTTTCCTCAACTACATGGATTTTAAGGTCTCCACCCACAAGGAATCCATACCACCACATACATGAACAGCAACCTGCAGATTACAGAAGTAAACACTCTGCTGAACAACACTTAGAACCTGAATTTTATATGTACTCAGTAGTATACAGTTAATCCTCACCTCATTGATTTGAAAGAGGTAAGTGCCCAACATTTGGAAACTGAAATGGAAGTGAACTGACTTGAAGCAATGCCAATACAAGGTTTACATGAGTACCGGGGTATCTTGATGTCAAACACATAATGTGTTCGTATATCTGAAAAAGATTTTTATGAAATTTCCCACCATTAATAGGAATTGACTGGAGAGGTACTTCAGAGTTCCTGGCAATCTTCTGTGAGTAGATCAAGGGATATTGGAATCAGAGAAAACAAAAATCCAGCTGTCTCTCTTGATAATAACATAACCTTCAGAGAACACATTTAGGATGGCAAAGGGCACAGCAGCTTTCCAAAAGGCTTATTTATACAGAACTGATGTATTAAAAAAAAAAAAAAGTATAGCGTTTCTCACCACAAAAAGATTCCAGTAAGAAAGAAAACAGACTTTCCCTGCCACAAAAAGTTTCACATTTTCAGGGGGGGGGGGAGAGGAAGGAGGAGAAGAGGAGGGGGAAAAAGAATTAAAACATGTCCCAAGTTTGGATGAAAACTCAAAATTGTGAATTTTTCCACAGAATGGAAAGAATTCCATTTCAGAAGAAATTAAATAGAATTTTTCAGCTTGCTAGCTCACTCCCCAGGGAGCCAAGCAGCCTGGGACCCTGACCGGTTGGCAGAAAACTAGGTTGGCCAGACTTCCTAGTTTCTGCCAAAACTTTTCAATGCTATCACAACACATTCCCACAGAACACTGATTCCACTGAATCAGCATATTCCAATGGAAATTTTCAACCAGCTCTAGCGTAACAATTGTTAAGTCTCCATTAGATACATTCCCTGCTTAACCTAATTTAAGCATTATACATCAAATTAATGTTTCCTTAATGCATTTTATAGTGAGTAGCACAAATGATTATTTACTGCTGGAATAATTGCCTAGCAATCAAATTGAGACCTCCCAGTTACCCAGATCATAGCAATATTACCACTATAAAATGCAAAACAAAAGGCATTTCTTTAAGCAAATGCCAAAATCATCAAGCAAAGATTTCTCCACAGTGTCATCCACATCACAATGTCAAGGATCTCTTCCCCCTCCCTCCCAAGGTCCAGAACCATAGTCACCATTCTTCTAACACACTGGATAGGACACTGCAAAGCCAAAGGCATTTTTTAAAATCAACTGAGAAAGGAAAAAAGGAGCTGCTGAAGATTAACATGAGGCACAATCCCCTCTTTCCAGGGACTACTGCTCATTGCCTTTTTTTAAAGAGCTACTGACTAAGGAACAAAGCTTTCCCACATAGGGCTGCAGAGTACTACAAACTAGATCAATAGGCTGGCTCCCAGAAAGGATTCCTCTTGCCCACAAATGTTTCTAACCCTCGTTACAGAAGGATATGAGTGAAACTAGCAAACCTGTTGTGATCAGGCCCCACTTGAGTGTATTTATATTCTCCCTGGACCTTCTCCTTTTGGAAAAACTGGTTCAGACGCGCCTTAGCATTCTCCAAGGTCCAATTTCCATGAAGACCAGCATTTAAGTCCACTTCTTCTGACTCCAAGGTCTAATATTGAAAACAATTTAAATTTACTGGCTCTAACTGTAAAGTTTTGTTACAAGTATGTTTAAAACAAAATATAAAAGTTGAATTTCCCAAGTAATTGGTCAGCGTGCCACAGAAGAGTCAGGAATTTTCACAAGAAATCTAAGTGTCTTTACGGCCTCAAGACTATTTCCGCAGACTGCCATAGCAAAGAGTCTGTATAAATAATAATAATGTTGATACGAGGACAATCTGACCGTCAGTGTACCCAGAATTATTCTGTTACTAATTTAAGATAGTAAATTAGTTACAGTGGTTAACAATGTGTTGGATGTTAACAGTAACCAGCTAGTTTCTTCACTGATAGATCTTCTGCCAGTTAAAAAATTACAAAATACTGAACTCATAAAAATTACAAGCCTGGCTGCAAACTCTAATCAATCATTAAAAGGTGTGGAAAACACTTGTTTCAGAGCTAAAGTAGAATTAGATAGGTTAACTTACAGCCTGTGCCTCCTGCTCCTCCTTCCTTGAATAGTAATCCTTCAGATTGGCTCCACGGTCCCACTGAGCCCCACCATAGCCAGAGCTTCCAACTCCAGGAGCCGGACCACCACCTAATGGCGGAAAAAAAAGTTAACCCCTCTCCTAACAATTGTGAGATGCATGCTGAGAAGTCAGGTGCTCTGAAGAGGAAAGAAAAATCTGAACTGTTCCCAGCCATGCCTCAGAAATGCTCAATTACTTTTAGTTATTTTCTTTATGAAGAAACACACATAGGAGACATTGATACTATAAGGTAAAAAATATTCCACGCGTACGTGTGTGCGTGTATATATCTATATATAAATATAATGAAAAAGTTACAGATATTCAAGTCTTACCTGTTTCACTCTTCAGTGCCAAATGTGGAGGAAGAGGTCCGCCCAGAGTAGAAACACGTTCACTAGCATCTCCCCGTGCTTCAGGCACTATTCCATCCGGAGCATCAGCAGCTCCTGCCTGGGGAAGGGAAACAGCCCATGAATGGCAATGCCACCAACTTCATATAAAATGACAGAACTTTTCACTCAACACTCATGTCAGAAAAGTTGTCATACAATTTAAAGATATGTTCGTTATATAACATTGTTGTCAGAAGCTTCCATTTAAAACATTTTAAAAGCTTGACTGCTGAGCATTTAAACTTTGTCAGGTGTCCTACTAAAACTCACAATTTAACATTCCTAGTTGCTTCAAGCGACAGGAAAAATGTGCCTTTATGGCCCATGGCTTATATCCATGATAAACAGGATACACTGAATGCACTGTATAATTACACACAAAAGGAACATTATTAATATTGCAAAAATCAAGCACTCAAAAGTTAAGCAGTTAGCTAGACAACCTTAATTCAGCCCCATTATACATATGCATTATGATAGTCTAATTACACAATCACATAGAGTTTTCCAACAGGATCTCAGCCCATTCAGCTAGCAGAAAGGATCTGCTCTAGGAATGTTGTGTAGTGAAGATTTGTCCCTAAAACACCATTCTTCATTTGCTGTAAAAGTTGGAAAATGAGTACCTATTGCGGGTTCCAGGACACAGCGGGCCTAAGCCCACCGGTAGCTAAAGGAAACATACCAGCTAGGCTAGGGGGGAGGAGGACAGTGAACCTAGGCCACAACTGAATACTGGGGACAACAAATGAAAAAAACAGAGAGAGGAGTGAAAAATCAGGGAACTGGAAGGGGACACCGAGCAGAGGATCCCTGACAGCACCCATGACTGCTCAAAGACATCCAAGGAGTCAATGGACACTGCCCAGGGGAAAACTGCTCAGAGACATGACTGCACTAGGGATCAGAAGTAGGCCCACAGTTGCAAAGCAACCCCCTGCAAACCCCCTCCTGTGGTCAATTTCCTCTTCTGACCATCTTGACCAGCACCATTACAAGGTGCACAGTGAATGAAGTAGAGGACTGAAGGAAGATAAAGTATAGTCTCATGGTTAGTGCAAGTGAATGCTGCCTGGAGAAACAGATTCTAGCCTTGCCTATACCACAGAGTACCTACATGATGCTAAGCAAGTTACTTAAACCACACTTTTCACAGGTGGTCATTAACTGAATGTTCCTCAATTTCTGAGTGCCTGACTTGAGACCCAGGATCTGATTTGTAGAAGTACTGAAGTCAATGGAAGCCTGTTTTATAATGCTAAATATTCTAAAAAGACAGGTCCCAGGGGCCTCAAAATGGGCACTCAAGATTAATGACTACTCTTGACCCTACTCTCTCTGTGCCACAATTCTCCATCTGTAAAATAGGGATAAGATGACCCTCTCATCTCACAGAGGTTTCTCAGGTGCTGCCAACCCTGCCTATAATAAATCAGGGCTTGAAAATTCACTCACCAGTAGTAAGCAGGAAGCTTTTCCTGATGAATAGGATGATCAAAGCTACAAATTTCTTCTGATCACAAACTTCCATTACAAATAATCTTCACAACTATGGGGTCTAGACTCTAACCAGGCAGAAATGATACAGTACTGTTTGCCTGGGTCTACAGATTGCTCCAATGCCTCAGCAAAGCTATGAGCAACAGACCAAAAGACAAGATTACCATCAATTTACAGCTGATATTCAGTGTCCTATGGCAGACACATACAGTACTTGACACTCTTACATCACAACCGCTTGACCAAACTATGACCAGTGCCAGAGGTATCCAAAGGGAAAGACAACCTAAAAGCAGCAGAAAGCCACTGCTTCACAGGAAAAGGGCAATATGGCAGAGGACCGTAACCCATTACTGGTTTCATGACACAGCGATGAAAAATAGCTTATAAAACTATTAGAGCAGTCATAAGAGACTAGCTCCTGCAATCTCCTCCAGTATATACTCCTAGGGGAATTCTGCACAAAAAGTTAAAAATTCTGCATATTTTATTTGTCAGAACACCACAATATAATCACACCAGTTTAAATTATTTGTGGTCATTTATTTCAAAATACCTGTCAGCAAGAACGTCTGTAACAATACAGACAACAAAAAAAGATTCAGGAAATGTTTTTTGACAAATAGATTCCTTACTAGGCATATTAATACAGAACTCTGAGTAATAATTCATTTAAACTACAATACAGAACTGAATTTCCCACATCCCTCAGAAGCAATACAAAGACTTTGGGGAGTCAGAGGTAACAGAGGAGCTGAGTGAAAGAAGTAAATTTCTGGGAAGGAGCCTGGGTGTGAATTTGGAGGGTGGTTGGGTATGGGTGGGAAAAGTATGGAACAGGGGTTTTTTTTGGGGGGGGAGGGATTGTTAAGGAGCTTCCCCCGTGGAGACCCTGGCGGACCCCTAGCCTTTCCCATTCAGTCAGGCACATCTGCCCCTCTCCCCATGTATTCCTGCAACTCCATGTGTCCCTCCACCCCTACTCAGACACCCACTCCCCCCCATCCCCATGTGGTCCTGCACCCCTCCCTCTGTCCTCATGTGTCTCTGTGCCCCCAACCAGCCAACCCCACCCCCATCACCATGTTGCCCTGTGCCTCCTCTCTCATTCAGCCCCTGCCCCAGTCTGTCCTCCCTCACTAGTCCTTATGAGCCCCCCAGCAGCCCCATGCTATCTGTCTCTCCAACAGCCCCTGTTCCTGGGTCTTCTACCTTGCCTCAGGCTGAGGTAGAAAGCCTGGGTCTTCTACCTCACCTTAGGCTTTCCTCTTCCAGGAGGAGTGGCTCTGACATTTAGATCCAGAGATCCCAGATTCAATCTCTGCTGCTAACAACCTACCTAGCAGCACATTACAAGTTACCACCTGAGAGAATCAAACCTGCTCTCCTACATGACTGACAGGGACAAAGACACTTACCCCTAAAGCTGGAATTTCTTCGCTCTTGATTTCATTCAACCGAACTAAGTAATTAAGGAAGTCCCTAGCAGCATTGCTCTGTGCATCTTTCTTGTTTGTGGAATTGCCCATTCCAGTGTAGTTAAAACCTTCCACCCGAACCTGCAACCGACAAAAAACTGACCCTCAGGTAAATGTTTAAACATCAAAACCTCACCATGTGAACACCCAACCAATTCCAATGGACTCTCAGCTGTTTCTGTTCACTCCTGGCTCCCCTGCTAGCTGAGCATCTTCCCCAGAGCTGATATCACAGAATCTCAGAGTTGGAAGGGACTTCAGGAGATCATCTAGTCCAACCCCCTGCTCAAAGCAGGACCAAACCCAACTAAATCATCCCAGCCAGGGCTTTGTCAAGCCTGACCTTAAAAATGATATGTGAGTCTTAACTTTTTAAGTGCTAGCAGCTTTTAGCCATGGCAAAGGCTGTGCACATACCCCACACCCCTTCACCATTATTTCTTTTCTGCCTCTGGGGGCAGAAAGTCATTCAGAATGTCAACATTTTTATTGGGACAACAGCTGGGCTGAAATGGGGTTTGTTATGCTGGGACGTGTCACTGGTTGCCTCAACCAGTTCTTTGCTCTATAGATAAACTGAGCATAGAGTCTGGTTTTGCTCAGCCAACAAAGGTGAAGTGGCAGAAGCTGGCTAATTACACTAATAAGGCCACTCATGGTAATTAGTGAATTTTCCAAGGTGGTGACACAATACATGAAAGGGCTGGGCCTGCAAGCAGAGCGACCCAGGCACCGCTCCCACTTTTAGGGTGAGAAGAGGAAAAGGATGAGGAAGCAAAATAGCCCTAGAGCCAATGCTCCTTTCCTGGGCGTGGGGAAGCCAGGCGGGAGCCCTGAGCGGGGGGCTGCAAGGAGCGGGAGCCCATGGCCGGGCGGTGCTGGCAGCATCCTTGACTGGCCCCTTAACGTCAACTTGCGCAGCTACGCGCCCGGCCCGGCCCGGCCCGGCCCTGCCCTGGGCGGTTACACCCCGCGCCTGCGGCTGCCGGCCCGGTGTGTGGAGACGAGCCGCGCAGAACAGGCGCCGGGACCGCTCCGACACCGCGGTGAGGGGCCCGCGCCCAGGTCCGCACCTCGCACATGAACTTCTGCCGGTTCTTGTTGCCCACGGCGCGGATCTCGTAGGTCGGCGTCACCTTCCTCTTGCCGCACCAGGCGTACAGGAAGTTCTTCACGTCCCCCATAGCGCGGGCTCTGCGGGGACAGCGCGACCGTTAGCACCGCTGGGTCACAGCAGGGGAGGGGGCAAGAGCCGCGCGCCTCTCCAGCAATTGGGGGTAATGGCGGGGGAAGAGCGCAGCTCCGGCCCGATAACAGCGCATGCGCACAAACAACACGCACGCAACGGCACCACGTGCACTATCAGGACCCTCTTCTTGACCCAGCCCCGCCCCTCCCCCTACAGCTCATGCGCACGCACCCGTAGACTCAGCCTCTACTCGGTTTCGGCTGGGCAGGTGCAGTGGGGGGGCGAAGCACCTCGCTCGTCGAGCGCCACAAAATGGTGGTTGTGGAGCGCATGCGCATAAGGAGTATGAACAAAGGCCACCACGGCTGAATGCAGGGAGCCGCGCCCCCAGCGTAGGGGATGGTGACAGAGGGGCCGCAGGGCTCCCAGTTCCGGGCCGCTCTCAGCCTGCGGGGGAGCCTAGACTCCCGCTGCTGCAGCGCACGGCCAAGGCGCCCTAGCCCCGCACTGCGGCTGCACGCCCCGGAGCGGCTCCTGCCCGGAAGGGCGCGGAGCCTGAGCCCCTCCACCCGCCGCTGCTGCTGTACTGGGGCGGGGGCTCCTGGCGGCTCACACGGATCCCTCTGGTTTTTGGATTGGACACGAGCCCGACCGTACGGGCAGCCCCGGGCTGGCGGGAGCGCTCGGGCCCTGCTGCTCCTGGGACAGCCGGAGTTACACAGCGGATGGGAGCTGCTTAAAACTCGTGGGTTGGGTTTGGGGGCGCTTATTTCACTTCCGTGAGCAGGTCACATTGAATAAAAGCTGCCTTTGTTGCTGTCCCTGCACGCAGCGGGATTGGAGCTTACGGGCAATGTGCTGAGATCTCCTCAGAGTCTTCCTGCAAAGCCTAGGAAAACGAGATTGTTTTGGGGGAGGGAGTAGAAGTTTCCATATAAAATGCAAGCTGTATTAAAATTAAACTTTAAAAAACAAAGCAACTTTCAGACTTCCTTTATACATTTAAAAAGGGGGGGGGAGCCCAGTTATTAAAAAAAAAGGAAAGGTCACTGTGAAAATGCATGAGATGAAAAATGAGATGTTAAAGCTTTCTGCAGTTACCGGGCTAAGACTGCCAAACTCAGACAATAGGAAGAAGGGGAGGCATTTTAGAAGCAGGAGAGAAATAATAACTGTCCTACTGAAACACAGAATAAATTTTTCATCACACATGTGTGTTGATGAAGATTCTGCTGCTGGGGGAGTGGTGTAGGCTGGAATGGTGTAAAGCAGTGGCTTTCAAACTTTTGTACTGGTGACCCCTTTCACATAGCAAGCCTCTGAGTGTGACCCCTCCCTTATAAATTAAAAACATTTTAAAATATATTTAACACCATTATAAATGCTGGATACAAAGTGGGATTTGGGGTGGAGGTTGACAGCTTGTGACCCCCCCATGTAATAACCTCATGACCCTGAGGGGTCCCAACCCCCAGTTTGAGAACCCCTGGTGTAAAGGTTCTGCTGCAAATAGGGTGACCAGATGTCCTGATTTGGGGCTTTTTCTTATATAGGTGCCTATTACCCCCAACCTCTGTCCTGATTTTTCACACTTGCTATCTGGTCAGCCTAGCTGCAACTGAGTTTCAATATAGAATCTCAGCCAAAGCTGGGTTTGAGTATAACCAGGGCACCTTACAAAACTGGGCTTGCTTAAACTAAAATTTCTTGTAACCTTTCACAGGAGGAGAAAGTCCTACACTGAGATGCAGTAAGAATTCAATCCTCCAAGTTAAGCAATCTAGCCCTGATCCATCAAAGCACTGATCCACATACTTAACTTTAAGCAAGTGAGTAGGACCATTGAAGGTAAGATAATCACTCCCTTAAAGTGAAGTATATGCTTAAGTGCTTTGCTGGATTAGGGCCAGAGTGTTCAGTCCCTCTGTGGGGGGAACAGAAGGAAAACCAAAGTTGGTAGAACAGTGCTTTATTGGAATATATACAATTTGTAACCTCATCCTGTAGAACAGGGGTTCTCAAAGTGGGGGTCAGGACCCCTCAGAGGGTCATGAGGTTATTATGGGGGGGAGGGAGAGGTCACAAGCTGTCAGCCCCCACCCCCAAACCCTGCTTTGCCTCCAGCATTTATAATGGTGTTAAATATATAAAAAAATGTTTTTAATTTCGGGGGGGGGGGGGTAGTAGCACACAGAGGCTTGCTATGTGAAAGGGGGCACCAGTACAAAAGTTAGAAAACCACTGCTGTAGAATGTCCTTTTAAATCAATGGACTGCAGGTAACCATGCTGGTTAAGCACATTAGCTGGAAGTTTCAGCCTCTCTAAGCAAGAAAAATGCAGTACTTTAGCTATATGTGGCGTTATTATAGCCGTGTTGGTCCCAGGCTATTAGAGAGAGAAGGTGGGGGAGGTGATATCGTTTATTGGACCAACTTGTGCTGTTGAGAAAGACAAGCTTTCAAGCTTACACAGAGCTTTTCTTCAGATCTGGGAAACATACTCAGTGTCACAGATTTGTTCCACCTTGTATTTAGCTATGACACTCAGAGTAAGTTTGTCTCTCCTTGCTTAATGAGGCTGAAACTTCCAGCTAATGTAGTTAACCAGCATGGTTACATGTTCCATTGAGTTGAAAAGACAGTCCACAGTATGCGGTTACACATTTTAAATACCTCACCCACCTTGTCTTTAGTTAGACATTTTAGAAAACCAAACAAAAGCAAGAACATCCAAATCCTTGGGATTAAAGAGAGGGCAGGAAGCCAGTGTTGATCAGGGGGCAAACTATGCTAAAGTGAACAATTGATGGAAACCACTTTTGACCCATTGCTAGCTGAGAGGAAAAAATACAGTCCTAGCTATAGAATTTCTGGCTCTGCTTCAGATACTGTAAGAGAGACAAGGTGGGTAAGGCAATATCTTTTATTGGGCCAACTTTTGTTGGTGAGAGAGACAAGCTTTTGAGCGACAGAATTCTTCTTCAGGACTGGGAAAGGAACTCCCAGCCTCAAAGCAAAATGCAAGATGGGTAGATTGTTTAGCAGAAGTAGCTACGCTAGTATATACTGTAAGGGACCATTCAAGGTAGAGTGACCTGTTAACACCTCTGCAGTCATAGGACAAAAAGAAGGTTAGTGGGTTACAGATTGTTATAATAAATTCTATGTCTGTGTTCAGTCCATGAACTTTGGTGTCTAACAGAGTAATGAATTTAAGCTCCAAGGCTCATCTTTTGAAAGTGTTCTGCAGTTTTTCTTTGAGGATGAGGACTGTGAAAAGTGTTCACCCAGAGGTGCTAGGTTGTTTTTGTCTTTCATCGTTTTCCTGTGAGTTCATTTGAGAGCATAGTGATTGTCTGTTTTCACCCACATAGTTGTTGGGGCATTTAGTGCACTGGATGGAGGTATACCACATGTTGTGTAGGCACCTGTAGGACCGATGGATCTTCAAAGTCGTGTTGTGGGTGGTGTTGATCATTGTAGCAGTAGAGATGCATCAGCAGGTTTAGCATCTGTTGTTCTGGCAGGGTCTTGTGCTGCTTTTATTTGGTGTGTCCTGGTCTGTGGGGAGCTTGCGAGAGTCAAGGAAATTCATGTATGCGGATGACATTGCCCAAGCTGTTCAGCATACAAGCCTTCATATCAGTAGCTGCAGCCTAACCCAAGATCTTAGCACAATGGCTGATTATTTCCACCACTGGAAATTTAGGGCTAACCCAAAACCCCTGCAGGGTAACCACTTTTCATCTCAACAATAAAATGGCTAATACCCAATTTGATGTGCAGTTCTGAGGTGAGAGCATCAGCCAGGAGGCTAACCCAAAGTATCTTGGCATTACACTGGATCGGAGTTTAACCTTTCGACAACACCTTGAGAACACCCGCACTAAGGCTAGGTCCTGTGTTATACTTTTCAGATGGGCTGGAACATCATGAGGCTCTAATCCATGGACTCTATGAACCACAACAATTGCCTTAGTATATTCTGCAGCTGAATATTGTGCGCCAGTGTGTTCACACATCAGTCACACTAAACTCCTTGACACTCAATCCAGCTGTTCCACAAGCTCTGGGTGTGCTCCCTGCCCCCTTCCTGGTTCCCGCCGGAAGCAAGCTGCCAGGGGCATCTGACCTCCAGGAAGCGGGGTCCAGCTGTCCCGGCATCTCAGCTCTGCTCCTTGCCAGGAGCCCAGCAGCCTTGACAATTTCACGGCTCTGGTTCTCAGTGGGAAGTGGGGGTGAGGGAAGCTGCCCCGGGTTTCTTGCTTCAGCTGGGACCTGGTGGGCAGCTGTACTCCAGAGGCCCACTTTTCTTGTCAATTTCATGGCTCCAGTAGTGAAATTGACAAGAATGACAGCCAACAGCCACTGTCAGTATCTACACAAACACTGCATCGCCATAGCCCCCACTCTCATGGAGGTGGGTTTATTATGTTGGCATAGCAGGGGAGTTACATTGGCAGGAGGAGCATTTCAATGTGTACATCACTTTGAACTCTACTGCCCTGCCCTCAGGTGACCAACCGTCAGACCTGCCCTTTAAATTCTCTGGGAATTTTGAAATTCCCCTTCCTGTTTTCTCAGCAAGGTGTGTAGTGCTCTCAGTGCATCTTTCCGGGTGACCATACCTCCACGTGCCAGGCAATCCCCAGTATGGAGCAATGGCGAGGTGCTGGACCTCATCAGTGTTTGGGGGGAGGAAGCTGTCCATTCCCAGCTGTGCTCCAGCCATAGGAATTATGATACCTATGAGCAGATATCAAGGACCATGATAGAAAGGGGCCATGACCAGGATGCAGTGCAGTACAGGGTTAAAGTGAAGGAGCTGCGGAATGCCTACCACAAAGCACAGGAGGCAAACCGCTGCTCCGGTGCTGTGCCCACAACCTGCCGGTTCTATAAAGAGCTGGACGAGATACTTGGGGGCAACCCCACCTCCACTCTGAAGACCATCACAGACACTTCAGAGGCTGTGGCAGCCCAGAGTTCAACAAGGAAAGTGGGAGCGAGGGTGCTGAGGAGGAGGAGAGTCAGAGAATGGCCCAGCATCCCTAGATACATGCAGGCA
Source organism: Mauremys mutica (assembly GCF_020497125.1). NCBI lineage: Eukaryota > Metazoa > Chordata > Testudines > Geoemydidae > Mauremys > Mauremys mutica. The sequence continues at coordinate 55,685,833 of NC_059079.1, forward strand.
GGAGTTGTTTTCAAGCCAGGAGGAAGGTAGTCAGTCACAGCAGACGGTGCTTGTGGAAGAACAAACAGCAGCAGAGGTGCCCGGTAAGCAGCTTTTATTTTGGGGAGGTAGTTCAGTGCAGGCTCTTGGGCTGAGGAGGGTTGCAGAAAGAAGGGCTAGGGCTGCATGCATGCCTAGATGCAGAATAGGGCATTGATGTGCTCTCTCACATGGCGGTAATCGGCCTCAGTGATCTCATCGAAGATCTCATGCAGAAGCTGGGCAAGCCGCTTGCACAGGTTCCTTGGCAAAGCTACTGTGCTCCTTGTCCCAATAAGGCTAACATGTACGTACCACCAGTGCCAGGTTTACAATGGCGCCAGTGGCCCCATGGAGCTGGGCCCATGCTCAGAAGGGGCCCTGGCCTGCTCCGCTTGCACTGCCCCTGAGGCGTCGCTGACTCCCCCTGCCCACCACTTGCTCCTCTCGGCCTGCCCGCTGGCTGGCCGATGCCTCCTCTACATCTCCTGGCCCCACCCCCTGCTCCCTGGCCAGACCCCAGTACATCTCCAGCTCTGGACAGTCTCTGCTTCTCACCACTTGTGAAGCCCCACCTGTCTCCCCGGAGCTGAGCTGCCTGGGACTGATGCAGAAGCCTAGCCAGTCTCAGCCAGGTATGTATAGGGGAAATAGAGTGGAGGGCTTGGCTGGGCCCCTCCAGGCAAGTGCATCTTGAGGGAGCCCAGCCAGGGCAGGTCCTGGCCTGGCTGATCGTGCCACTCCCAAGGGGCCAGAGTGATTACCAGCCCTGGGACCAACCCTTGCTTCCCAGGTCACCCTCAGGAGCGAGATCTCTTCCAGGATGAACTCATGCTGTGGAAAACGTGGGGACAGAGTTCAGTATGGGGCCCCCTGCAGCCGTTAGCTCTCCCTAAGGCACAGAACCCTAGACGACAGTACAGCCCTGAAACAATCAGTCCCCCTCGCCCCTGTGCTTACTCACCATTTCAGGGCTCTTATGGGTTATGTGCGCTCGCTTTGGGACGGGCATTTTCTGCTATTGTGTGCACTGTGCTGGTCTTCAAGTTCGGCCGAATCATTGCTCTGTCTAGTGTTAACACTGCCTCTGTTAAGTGTTGCATTTTGGCTTTACAGATGCAACCTTGAGATGCCTGCAGTCCTTGTTATCAATGGCCAAAAGGCTACAAAGAATCAGGAAGCGTCCACGAAGAAGCAAGGAGGACCTTCTGCATGAAGTCATGCAGCAGTCCCTTACTGAAAATAAAAAAGTACAGGAGTGGTGCGAGACTGAAAGGAGGCTCTGCCAGGAGAATGCAGATTGCCAGCACCAAAGCACGGAATGGCTCCTAAGCATTACGGAGCACCAAGTGAACTCGATGCAGGCTCTCATAGCACTCCAGACAGCAAATATGCGCCCACCCCACCCTGCAGCCCTTGTCCTAAACTCTTTCCTTGTGCCCCATGTCACTGCCAACCCACTTTCCTCAACCTCTGGTTTCTTATAGCCACCAGCTATCTCCAACACCTTTAGCTTCACTGCCCAGCCCTGCAAACTACGACCTTTACCCACTTCACTCAACCCCCATCACCATGCATTTTAGCCAGCCTGAAGTGCAGCACTCATTGCACAGCACTCCAGCCAGGAATGCTGAGTATGATAACAGGACATAACACAAATCTGTGATTGTCCCATTCCTCACCCTGCCCCCTTCCCTCCTCCCACACAGCACAGATGTGTCATGCCATATGTGTTTCTCCAGCAGTTGGGTTTCTTTTCAAGACATGAATTTTTTGGCTTTGCAAACATTCTTTATTGCATTAAGTAAAAGATAGCATAGCCCAGGAAAGCAACAGGACCTGCAAGTCAGTGCATCATACGTAGCAAACACAGATGCCTACTAGCACTGGAACCACTGCACTTCATTCCTGTGCAGGGCACCACACATTACTAGTGGCTCTCATCATAGAATTGCTCCCTCAAGGCATCCCTAATCCTTTCAGCCCTGCGCTGGGCCCCTCTACTAGCCCTGGGTCTCTGGCTGTTCAAATTCAGCCTCCAGCTGCTGAACCTCCGAGTTCCATGCCCGAGTGAAGCTTTCACCCTTCCCTTCACAAATGTTATGGAAGGTACAGCATGCGGCTCTAACCATGAGGATGTTGCCATCGGCCAGGTCCAGCTTCCCGTACAGACAGTGCCAGCCGCCCTTTAAATGGCCAAAAGCACACACAGTCATTCTGCACTGACTCAGCTGTTGTTGAACTGCTCCTTGCTGCTGTCAAGGCTCCCTGTGTATGGTTTCATGAGCCATGGTATTAAGGGGTAGGCAGGGTCTCCACAGATCACAATGGGCATTTTGACTTCCCCTACAGGTGATCTTCTGGTCTGGGAAGAAAGTCCCAGGTTGCAGCTTCCTGAACAGGCTGGGGATCCGAAAGATGCATGCGTCATGCACCTTTCCAGACCAGCCTGCATTAGTGTCCATAAACACTCACAGTGATCCAAAAGCACCTGGAGAAATCAGAAATACCCTTCTGATTTATGTACTCAGAGGCTAGGTAGTCTTGGAATATGCATCCCATCTATTGCCCCTCTGCAGTTAGGGAAACCCATTTGTGCAAAGCCAGCCACAATGTCATGCACATTGCCTAGAGTCACGGTTCTTCTGAGCTGGATGCGATTAATGACCCTGCAAACTTGCATCAACACGATTCCAACGCCAACTTTCCCACTCCAAACTGGTTCGCGACCGATCGGTAGCTGTCTGGAGTTGCCAGCTTCCAGATTGCAATAGCCACCCGCTTCTCCACCAGCAGGGCAGCTCTCAATCTTGTGTCCTTGCGCCGCAGGGTGGGGGCGAGCTCCTCACACAGTCCCATGAAAGTGGCTTTCCTCATCTGAAAGTTCTGCAGCCACTGCTCGTCATCCCAGACTTGCATGACGATGTGATCCCACCACTCAGTGCTTGTTTCCCCAAGCCCAAAAGTGGCGTTCCACTGTGGTGAGCATGTCCGTGAATGCCACAAGCAATCTCATGTCATGTGCGTTATGCAAGTTGACATCGGACTCCTCACTGTCACTTTGTAGCTTAAGGAGTAACTTGACTGCAATTCGTGATGTGCTGGTGAGATCCATCAGCATATTCCTCACAAGTTTGGGATCCATTCCTACAGACCGAAAGGGAAGACAGAGGCGCAGTACAAAAATCATTGAAAGATGGCACCAAATGTGAACGGAAGCACAGGGATTACTGGGATGCAAAGTGATGCATCATGGGGCACTGGGACAGGACCCAGGATGCCCCATGCCCCCCCCTTCCCACAAGCCACAGCACCAGAATGGGAAGAGGTGCTCTGTGGGATAGCTGCTCATAATGCACTGCTCCGAATACCGCTGCAAGTGCTGCAAATGTGGCCATGCCACTGCGCTTGCAGCTGACAGCATGAACCCACGGCAGCGCTTTCCCTGCTGTGGTCTCCGAGGGCTGGCTTAGCTCACAGGGCTCTACATCTGCAAGTGTAGCCATGCCCTAACTTGAAAACCAATTTCAGAGCTAGTACTGTGACTTGCAGCCCCAGAACTAGCCAGTAATAAGTAGAGCTGAGGAAATTTTGGAATTTCCTTCCTGCCAGATGGGATAAAAAGTTGAAATTATTTTGCAGAACAGAAATTAAAGAAAAAAAAAAAGGGTGGGAAATGTCAATATGTTTTAATGTAAATGTTTCAGCATGGCTGAAATCATTGTTTCGTTTTGTTAAATGGCTCAAATCAATATTAAGCAGTATTGCTCTGTCTGCTGCACACTGTTTTATGGGAGCTGTCGCTCAAGGCCCCCATTGCTTTCTGTGGGCTTGATTCTCTGGAGGATACAGTCTCCCTCAATGCACAGCTAACCAGCTGCCAAGCTGTATGGTGCCTCAGGGGAGAGGTCATCTAACCAGGGAGGAAACAATGAGGGCTCAACCCCCAACTTCCATATGCCAATGTGCTTAAAAAGGAAATGTAGTCAAATTTTTAACCATTTGAAAATAAAATGTTTCAGGATAGTTCAATAAAACAAAACTAGTCCAATCTGGGTCAAAAACTTAAAAATAAAAAAATTAAATATTTTTAATGGGAAAAAATTGAAGCATGGAAAAATTTTGTTTTGGCAGAAACTGCATTTTGTCAGAAAATGCTGATGGAAAATTCCCAACTAGCTCTAGCTATTTAATAAATAAATAAATAAAAAGTGGTGGTGGTGGGGAGGGGGGTGTTGGATATCAAATACTGTTAGTTCAGCTGAGGTTATACTTTAATCCTCAACTGAGCTAAAAGGCTGGTGCGCACACTGTCTCTTTGGAGAGAAACTTCAGGGTTCCTTCCCCACTCTAAAGTACAGATGTGTGGACCTGCATGAAAGACCCCTTAAGCTTATTTTTACCAGCTTAGGTTAAAAACTTTCCCAAGGCACAAACTCCACCTTGTCCTCGAACAGTATGCTGCCACCACCAAGTGAGTTAGACAAAGATTCAGGAAAAGGACCACTTGGCATTCCTATTTCCCCAAAATATCCCCCTCAAGCCCTTCACCCCCTTTCCTGGGGAGGCTTGAGAATACTCTACCAACCAAATAGGTAACAAGGTGAGCACAGACCAGACCTTTGGGTTTTAGGACACTAAAAAACAAAAACAAAAAAAACACACAACAACCACCACCCACCAGACTTTATTATAAAGAAAGAAAAAGTAAAAGAAGCATCTCTGTAAAATCAGGATGGAAGATAACTTTACAGGGCAATCAGATTAAAAAATACAGAGGATTTCCCCTCTAGGTAAAACTTTAAAGTTACAAAAACAGGGATAAACCTCCCTCTTAGCACAGGGAAAATTCACAAGCTAAAAAAAGACGGTTACTCACCGTAGTAACTGTTGTTCTTCGACATGTGTTGCTCCTATGCATTCCAGTTAGGTGTGCGCGCTGCGCGTGCACGGTTCTTCGGAACATTTTTACCCTAGCAACTCCGGTGGGCCGGCTGGGCGCCCCCTGGAGTGGCGCCGCCATGGCGCTGAATATATACCCCAGCCGGCCCGTCCGCTCCTCAGTTCCTTCTTGCCGGCTACTCCGACAGTGGGGAAGGAGGGCGGGTCTGGAATGGATAGGAGCAACACATCTCGAAGAACAACAGTTACTACGGTGAGTAACCGTCTTTTCTTCTTCTAGTGATTACTCCTATGCATTCCAGTTAGGTGATTCCCAAGCCTTACCTAGGCAGTGGGGTCGGAGTGAGACGTGGTAGAGTGTAAGACTGCGGAGCCGAAGGCTGCATCGTCTCTGGATTGCTGCACCAACGCGTAGTGGGAAGCGAAGGTGTGAACAGAAGACCAGGTGGCCGCTCTACAGATGTCCTGGATGGGGACATGGGCTAGGAAGGCGGCCGACGAGGCGTGCGCTCTCGTCGAGTGAGCGGTCAGGCGACATGGTGGCACACGAGCAAGCTCGTAGCATGTCCGGATACATGCCGTCACCCAGGAGGAAATCCGCTGCGAGGAGACTGGCTTGCCTTTCATGCGATCGGCAACCGCTACAAACAGCTGGGTCGAACGCCGGAAGGGCTTCGTCCGCTCGATATAAAAAGCGAGGGCACTGCGCACGTCGAGGGTGTGAAGCTGTTGCTCACGAGGTGAGGCGTGCGGCTTCGGGAAGAAGACCGGAAGGAAGATCTCCTGATTGAGGTGAAAGGCCGACACTACCTTAGGGAGGAAGGCCGGGTGTGGTCAAAGCTGCACCTTGTCTCCGTGGAAGACGGTGTATGGTGGACTAACCGTTAGGGCACAGAGCTCAGAAACTCGTCTTGCTGATGTAATTGCGACGAGGAAGGCTGTCTTCCAGGAGAGATAGAGTAGAGAGCACGTGGCCAGGGGCTCGAAGGGCGGTCCCATAAGCTTGGCCAGAACGAGATTCAAATCCCAGGTCGGGGTAGGACGCCGCACCGGCGGGTACAAGCGGTCCAGGCCTTTAAGGAAGCGGGAAACCATCTGGTTGGAGAAGATGGACCGACCTCCCATGGATGGACGAAAGGCAGACACGGCTGCCAGGTGCACCTTCAAGGAGGAGACCGCAAGTCCTTGTTCTTTAAAGGTACCAGAGGTAGTCCAGGATTGCAGGGATAGGGACTAGGAAGGGATTAAGGCTGCGCTGATCGCACCAGAGCGCGATATGCTTCCATTTCGCGAGGTAGGTGGAGCGAGTGGAAGGCTTCCTGCTTTCAAGTAGGACTTGCTGTACTGCCGCCAAACAGTCCCTCTCTGCGTGGGTCAACCACGCAGGTACCAAGCTGTAAGATGGAGGGACTGTAGGTTTGGGTGGCGGAGTCTGCCGAAGTCCTGCGTGATGAGGTCCGGCCATAGTGGAAGGGGAATGGGATCCCGAACGGAGAGCTCGAGCAGCAGGGTGTACCAGTGCTGCCTCGGCCAGGCCGGAGCGACGAGTATTACGTGGGCCCTGTCCCTCCGAAGCTTCAGTAGCACTCAGTGAACGAGCGGGAACGGAGGGAAGGCGTAGAGGAGGTGATCCGTCCAGGAGCAGAGGAATGCGTCTGACAGGGAGCCTGGGGAGCGACCCTGGTATGAACAAAACAGATGGCACTTCCTGTTCTCCTTGGAGGCAAACAGGTCTATCTGGGGAAACCCCCACCTCCGGAAAATTGTGTGCACCACATCCGGACGAAGAGACCACTTGTGGGAAAGGAACGATCTGCTGAGATGGTTGGCCAACGTGTTCTGCACTCCTGGAAGAAAGGATGCTTCCAGGCGAATCGAGTGGGTCACGCAGAAGTCCCACAGGAGCATGGCTTCTTTGCAGAGCAGGGAGGAGCGCGCTCCGCCCTGCTTGTTCACGTAGAACATCGCCGTCGTGTTGTCCGTGAACACCGCCACGCAGCGGTCTTGCAGACGGGCGCGGAAGGCGAGACACGCAAAGCAGATCGCTCGCAGCTCCCGGACGTTGATGTGGAGGGAGAGCTCTTGGGGCGACCAGAGACCCTGTGTGTGAAGGTCGCCCAAGTGAGCCCCCCATCCCAACGCCGAGGCATCCGTGGTCAGTGTGACGGATGGGCGAGGAGGGCGGAACGGGACTCCTGCACTCACGACCTCTGGGTCCAGCCACCAGCTGAGCGAATCGAGGGTAGGCTTCGTGACCGTGACCACCATGTCTATGGGGTCGCGATGCGGGCGGTACACCGACGCCAGCCAAGATTGAAATGGGCGAAGGCGCAGCCTGGCGTGCGTGGTCACGAATGTGCAGGACGCCATGTGGCCCAGGAGGCGTAGTCTCCGTCACGACGCACCGTCGTCGTGGGAAAGGTGTGTAGGTCCCGGATGATGGAGACCATTGTCTGGTGCCGAGATCGAGGGAGGCAGGCCCTGGCTAAACTGGAGTCGAGGACCGCTCCGATGAACTCCACTCATTGCGATGGAGTTAAAGTGGACTTCTCAGCATTGATGAGAAGGCCCAGGAACCGAAATAGGGATAGTATTTCTGTCATCTGGTCCGCTACCAGCTGACGGGATGTCCCGCGAACCAGCCAGTCGTCGAGATACGGGTAGACGTGTATGCGACGACGGCGGAGGGCTGCGGCAACCACTGCCATGCACTTGGTAAAGACCCTCGGCGCGGTGGACAGGCCGAAGGGTAGTACCGCAAACTGGTAGTGCGCGCTGTTGACCACGAAGCGCAGGTAGCGTCGATGGGGAGGGTAGATCGCGACATGGAAGTACGCGTCCTTCATATCGAGGGCGGCAAACCAGTCTCCCGGATCCAGGGAGGGAATGATGGTCCCCAGGGTGACCATGCGAAACTTGAGCTTGAGCAGGTACCTGTTGAGCTCCCGGAGGTCCAGTATGGGTCAGAGACCTCCTTTCGCCTTGGGGATGAGAAAATATCGGGAATAAAATCCCCTGACCCGCATGTCGTGCGGCACCTCCTCTATGGCCCCCAAGCTCAGAGTCTCGACCTCTTGTAGGAGGAATTGCTCATGAGAGGGGTCCCTGAAGAGGGACGGGGAAGGCGGGTGGGAAGGAGGGGGCTGTCATGAATAGTTAGTAAAGGGTTAAAGCATAGTACCTGGTGGGCACCTGACCTGAGGACCAATCAGGGAAGAGAATTTGAAACTCCTAGGAGGGAACTTTTTCCCTCTGTTTGCGGGGGGTGTTGTCTTTGGCCGTTTGGAGTTACAAGAGTCCAGATGTTTTAATCAAGTCTACCAGCTTCCACCTTTCTGAACTAATTTCTTCTAGTCAAGATAGTGAGTATTAGAAAGATACTTTGTGTCCTCACCTAATAATCCTATGCTTGCAATTCTGTGTGTTTGTTATTGATTATTCTTAATTCTACCTGTATCGTTGTACTGAGAAAGAGAGAGGATTCTCTCCAGAACTTAGCAAGGTTATACCCTATGAGTGGCCAGCTTGGACTCATAGAGATTCTGTATTTTCTTGTTTTTCTTTTAATAAATTCTTTCTATAAAGATTTGATTAAATCCCTTCTACTGTGGATATAGGGGAAGGGGCTGAGACATTCTCTCTCGGTGGTGAGACAGCTTATCTCCGGGCAGAGAAGGGAGGGGGAAGAGACAGTCCTCCTGGGTTTGATTCAAGCAGTTTGAATCAGTTCTCTCTTTCCAGGACTAGGGAAGGGGAGGGGGGAAGTGAGTCCCTCTTTGTGTTGAGTCAAGGATTTGACTCGGTGTATATCTCTCCAAAGTGGCTAGGAGAGAGAGAGGGGGGAAGTGGGCTGCTTCCCTGTGTGTAGAGATTCAAGGGGTTTGAATCTGGGTTCCCCAGGGGAAGCTTGGGGGACAGGCAGTGTGTCAGACACTTTAACCTGACTGGTGGCAGCGAAGGAGACCTACCCTAGGATTTTAGGGTGGGGGAATACATGCTGGTCCTCACTTTGAAACCCCCCAGTTTCAAGTGAGGGTGCAGACCAGGACAGGGGCGAAACAAACTGAAGGCGGTAACCGTACTGGATAGTACGAAGGACCCAGTTGTCCGATGTTATTTGGGACCACGGCGGAAGGAAGTGGGAAAGGCGGTTGTAAAATAACAGGGTAGGATCCGTGAAAGAGACTGATGGGCCATCCTCGGGCGTCCCATCAAAAGGCCTGTTTGGGCCCTTGAGGGGCCTTGGAAGGGGCCTGGGCCTGGTTGCGTCTGTTGCCCGATGGTCTACGGCGGTTTAAGTTAGCACGCCGACTATTATATGGCCTTGACCTGGCCTGGGTAAAGGGCCGGTAGGGCTGCTGTCGGAATGACCTCCTCTGGGTAGCCGGTGTGTGCATCGCCAAGGTGCGGATGGCAATTCGACCATCTTTGAGGGTCTGAATTCTGGAGTCCGTTTTCTCCGAGAAGAGACCCTGCGTGTCGAACGGGAGGTCTTGAAGGGTGTATTGCACCTCAGGCGGCAAGGTGGAGGACTGCAGCCAGGAGATATGCCTCATGGTGACACCTGAGGCCAGGGTTCTGGCTCCTGAGTCCGCCGAGTCCAGAGTGGCCTGGATGGAGGACCGGGAGGCTTTTCTGCCTTCTTCCAAGAGGGCCGAGAACTCTTGACGTGAGGCTGTCGGGATCTGCTCCGAAAATTTCGCCAGGGACACCAAGATGTCAAAGGTGTAACGAGCAAGAAGAGCCATCTGGTTGGCAATCCGGAGCTGGAGGCCACCCGCCGAATAGACCTTCCGGCCCAACAGATCCATGCACCGTGCGTCTTTGGATTTTGGCGCCGGAGCGGGCTGCCCGTGCCTCTCCCGGTCATTTACGGACTGTACCACGAGGGAGTCTGGAGTCGGGTGTGTGTAGAGGTACTCATATCCGGTGGGCGGGACCGAGTACTTGCGCTCCACGCCACGCGCGATAGGAGGGACGGACGCCGGTGACTGCCAGATGGTAGTGGCATTCCGCTGTATGGTGCGGATGAAGTGCAGGGCCACCCGCAGCGGGGCCTCAGCTCCAATGACGTTGGTCACTGGGTCGTCGTCATCCTCTGGGACCTCCGCCACAGGGAGGTCGATAGCCTTTGCCACCCGGCGAAGAAGGTCTTGGTGGGCCCGCAAGTCAATAGGAGGGGGGTCTGCTGTAGAAGCCCCCGCCACCGCCTCATCCGGCGAGGATGATGAGGACAGACCTTGGACCACCGCTTCCGGAGCTGGTTCCTCCAGGGGGTGTGAAGCCGCCTCGGACCCTGGATGCTGTGCGGGACCAAGTGGCGACAGGGCCTCACCCGTTGGTGATGGGGGAGGTCTGCTCACCGTGGCTTCGGGCACCCTATGTTCGGCGCCCACGTGCCACGGGGGAAAGGGGAGTCCTTGAGGCTCGTGGTAGGCCCAAGGTACCCAAAAACCCCACTGCTGCGGTCCGTGGTCCTGGCCTTGGGGGACGGCCCGGAGATCTCTCCCGCTGGCCGCCTGAGAGGCGAACGAGGTCTGACGCGAAGGCCAAGGCGGGGCAGAGGCGCTGAAAGATTGCGCCGTGGACGCCGGCAGTAGGTCCCTGGGCGGTGCCGAGGATTGGTGCTGGTCATCGCAGTGCCGGGATGGAGAGCGGGACCAGCGACTGTTACGGTGCCGGGAGCTCGACCGGTGCCGGGAGCTCGACCGTGACCTCGACCGACGGTGTCGGGAGCAGCTTCGGGAGTCGCGGTGCCGGGAATGATACCGGGATCCGGACCTCCCTCGGTACCGACGGTCGAGTGACCGGGACCGGGAGCATCTCTGGGAGTGCGACCGGTACCGCGATGTTGAGCAGTACCGGGACTGCGACCGGTGCCGAGACGGGGAGCGGTACCGCGATGGTGAACGGTGCCGAGATCTGGATCGGCGTGGCAGTGACCTTCTGCGGGACCGGGACTGGGACCGACGTCTATCTCGTCCGTCAGGGGGAGGCGGCCGCAGCATCGCCGGCTTGCCCGCTGACTGAACGGCCCGCACCGGCGGTGCCGGGGGCCAGAGGCTCGGTGCCTCTGTGAGCTCAATGAGCTCTCTCGCCGTCGAGAATGTCTCGGGCGTGGATGGGAGCCGCAGCTCAACCGCGGTTGGCACCGGGGAGCAGGGTGGTACCGGACTCAACGGCTCTTGCGGCGCCGGAGTCGACGGTACCGTGCACGGTTTGTGCACCGCCGCAGCCGGTACTGGAGGCGCCGGTGGTGGCTGGGCAAGCGGTCCCGTAGCATGCGGCTTAGAGGCCGTCTGCACCGTCTTCCTTTTCCTCGTTGGAGAGAGGGAACGGTGCCGGGACGCCGGTGCCGGCTGCGGAGCTCGAGCAGTCTCGGTACCGGAGCGGCTCGGGGCCGCCGGTGCGCTGCGCGCCGATGACGATTTCGGTGCCACTGGGGTCGGCGCGGGAGGTTGAAGTGTTGCCTCCATAAGGAGCTGCTTTAGGCGAGTGTCCCGCTCCTTTCTAGTTCTCGGCTTAAATGCCGTGCAGATGGGACACTTATCAGGACGATGGGTCTCCCCGAGGCAGCGCAGGCAGGAGTCGTGCGGGTCCCCGACAGGCATATGCCGCTGGCAAGCCGCACAGGGCTTAAACCCCGGTGCCTTGGGCATGAGCCCGCACTGGTTGTGGAAGAAGAGGGCTAACCCCCCTAATTCCCTTACTATTACTATATCTAACTAAAACTTATTCAACTAATCTAACAACTAAACTGAGTTATCCAACTATGTACACTTAAGAAATGGAGAAACGCTAGGGCTGTGGAGGTAAAGGAGCACTCCACTGTTCCAACTGGCCGTCACGGGCGGTAAGAAGGAACTGAGGAGCGGACGGGCCGGCTGGGGTATATATTCAGCGCCATGGCGGCGCCACTCCAGGGGGCGCCCAGCCGGCCCGCCGGAGTTGCTAGGGTAAAAATGTTCCAAAGAGCCGTGCACGCGCGGCGCGCACACCTAACTGGAATGCATAGGAGCAATCACTCGAAGAAGAACAAAAGATAATCTAATGCATTTCTTTGCTATTACTTACTATTTCTGCAATACTAGATGCTTAGTCCAGATATGGCTTAGGGAGATACATTTGCCCTGCCCTGGTTCCTTTGCTGACTCTGAGAGAGCAAAACAAAGACACAAACAAAAACCTTCCCCCACAAATTTGAAAGTATCTTCTCCCCTTATTGGTCCTTTTGGTCAGGTGCCAACCAGGTTATCTGAGCTTCTTAACCCTTTACAGGGTAAAGAGGGATTTCATGTTACCCTGAGCTGTATGTTTATGACAATGTGAGTATCTAGTGAGAGGAACTGAACACTGCCGAGACCTCTCTGGGGAGCCCGGTAACTGGGGTTCACTGAATGTTACCTGCAAGGCAAGATTTAGACTGGCAGGGTCTCAAGGAGTTTGCTGGTAAGGCTGGCTGGTGTATCAGAGCTGACACAGCTTAAGCACCAGCAAAGCTCTCTTGCGGAGGCAGAGGCATCACAGTGGCTTATGGTTCTGGGCACCTGAGAAAGCATCGCAGAGAAGGGATTCCACAGCCTCCTTTGGAAGCCTCTTCCAGAATTTAACTACCTTTAGATATTAGGGAAAATGTTCTAACCTAAAACTCCCTTGCTGTAGATTTAAGCCTATTAACTTCTTGCCCTACCTTCACTGGACATGGAAAACAATTGATCCCCATCCTCTTTAGAGCAAGCACCACTTACATATTTGAAGACTTAGGTCCTATCTCAGTCTTTCAAGATTAAACATACCTTTTTTTTTTAACCCGGCTATAAGTCAAGTTTGCGACACATTTTTATCATTTTTGTTGCTCTCCTCTGGACTCTCTCCAAATTATCCACATCTTTCCTAAATGGTGGTGCTCAGAATTGGACACAGTACTCCAAATGAGGCCCCACCAGTGCCAAATAGAGCAGGACAATTACCTCCCATGTCTTACATATAAAAATTCTGTTAATATATCCCAGAATGATATTAGCCTTTTTCACAACTGCATCACATTCTTGACTCAGTCAATTGATGATCCACTATAACCCCAGATCCTTTACAGTAGTACTGCCTCCTGGCTAGTTACTCATTTTATAGCTGTGCATTTGATTTTTCCTTCCAAAACAAAGTACTTTGCACCTGTCTTTATTGAAGATTTCTTAAAACCACATGAAAACCCAAGAACACTTTCCACTGACTTTCTGAGAGAACAGATAGAAGGTACTAGGATTCACGGCAGTTTGGAAGGGGGTGCAGGTCAAAAAGCAACTGAAAGTGAGTTAAGGCAGGCACAATCTTTCCCATACTTGAGTTTTAAAGGAGGAGATTAGATCCTGATCTTGCTGGCATATTTGTGCTTAAGCTTCATTCATGCAAGATGTACCATTGACTTCAGTAGGACTACTACCATGGGTAAAGTTAAGCATGTGCTTAAGTGCTTGCAGCATCCATCCTTAAGATTATCTTCCTGAAGGAGCATGAGAGGAAGGGGAAGATATTACTAAATTTTGAGAGACTAGAAAACAGTCCCCTCTGACCCATCCACCTCTGCCCCCTCAAGAGCATTTTTCCGAGGAGGAAATAGAGGCAAAATGTTTTTAAAAATGCTTTTAATGATCACTAAAAAAAAAATACAGAAACTTCATTGAAATGTTAAACAAAATTTCAGATGTAAACACAGTTTAATATCTGGAGATTTGTATAAACAGATCAAGACAGACTTAAAAATACCAGGAATAATTTGGGTCTGTTAGAAAAGTTATTCAACTGAAGATCTCCTGTTTAGATGCATCTATATATTATATTAAAATATGCAGAAAGTAAGTAACAGTGTATTGTTATGTGCATAACATTGGAACAGTAATAGAGAATCTCATTTGGATTAGAGAACCTAAAAACATCAAAGTAAAAAGCTTTAAGGAACACACAGTAGAGTTCTCCTAAAATAGCTGAATTTGGGAGTGTGCACATAGTCTTATTTTTTCCTCTGATTTTTGTCACGCTGGCTCTCTGCATGCTTTCGCCAATCAATGGTTGGTTGTGCAAGGAACAGTTGCAAATGTGCAGTGCTCTTTGCTATTTCAGAGGCCACCTTCTTCCATGTTTGACCCACCACCTACATGCCTTACAAATTCAGGAAAAAAACAAAACAAAACCCTTGTCATCTATCTAACTCAGTCAGGGCTTCTACAGTTTGTGTTCTGCAGATAGAAAGTGAGATTATTACTGCCAAACTGAAGAAGTTAATGGAATGTTACTCTCCAGGTTACCCAGAATCCTTGGATACTAAAATAGCAACAGATCACCAGATTCTCAGACCTGATTCTCCGTGCCTTGCACATGCAGTCAGTCATTCTTACCTGTGCAAAGTGGGTGTAAAACACTACCAAATCAAAATTCTCCAGGCACCTAGATGGTAGCATTTTACCAAGGTGCAAACAAATACACATGGTGTAGTGGCACATTAGGTCCAATATGTGTAGAGGGCCCCTTAACATCAGCAATAAATGACATTTGTAAGAAGTGGTAGTGCTTTGCATTGCCATGTAGAACCTCTGGTTCAATTCCTGGTGCTGCTTTAGCCAGCACATGCTGGGAACAAGATGGAGCAAGTGCCTTCTGTCACAAAAGAGTTACTTATTTTTTTGTTTGAGGAAATACAGGGAGAGCAAGAAAATGGAGAAGATAGATAAAGGGAAAGAAGCCTATGGAAGAAGAATGTCTTCTGGGAGTTCTGGGCACATTAACCTGATTCCTTTTACTCACTGGTAAAAATGGAGGTTTTGTATTTTTATATGACATAACAGCTACACTAAAATACTAGTCTGAGCAGAATGATGATGTCATGTCAGAGTACAAGAGACATTACTTCACCCACGTCCCAGCATCATAAAAAGTGTGGGGGGTGGGGGTGGGGGTGGGGCAGAAGGGGAGCGTTGGGACTGTCATAGTAGATGGAAATTCTGGAAGCCAGAGAGTCCTCTTCCCTTTCCAGAGGAACTCAGAATTCCAGCAAGGAACCTTCCTCCTCAGCAGAGAGTCAGGCTATGTCTACACTACCACTTATGTTGGTGTAACTTATGTCAACCCCTGCCATCGGGGTAAGTAGTGTCTACGCTGAAGTACTGCAGCTGTGCTGCTGTAGCATTTTCAGTACAGACATACCCTTATAAGTTTGCTTCATTAGAAGCATACCTTGCTTTTGTCCACCATAGGGCAGAGGCAACTACAGGCAAAGTTCAAATTTCAATTAACTGAATAGCCCAATTAATTGTGCTGATTCAGATAACCTCTTAGCAGCTCATTACACGCATGGGGGATACACTGTTCTTTCAGATCACACTCTTGGGGATCCAAAATGTAGTTAAGAGGGGGAATAGCTGCAGGAGACAAAAACCTCCTTGGTGTTGTTTGAGCACTTTCTAGCACTGACAGCTGTGGGGAGGGAGCCAGGCAGCTGTACCCCTCACTACAGTATCTGTACTGGTGCTTGTGGAATCCTGGGCTGTCAAGAAGGCTCCTGTCTCCTGTGGCTCCTTCCCTTCTACCTCCTTTCTTTTCTCTCTCCCATCCTCCTCTTTGCCTCCCCCACCCTCTACTCTTTCATTCTGCAGTGATACCAGATCCTTTTCTCCCCTCCTCCCTCTGGGACTGGCATCACTGCAGCATGAAACGGTGGCTTTGTCTACACTACAGCCACTCAAGCGGCACGGCTATGGCACTGTAACTGTGCCGCTGTGGCGCCATAGCATAGACGTTTCCTACAGCGACAGAAGGGGGTGTCCCCTCAATAGGTGTAATCCACCTCTCCAAGAGGTAGTAACTAGGTCAACAGAAGAATTCTTCCATTGACCTAGCCACATCTACCAGAGAGATTAGGGCATCTTAACAACGTAGCTAGGCTGACCTCAATTTGAAGTATAGACCAGACCTGTGAAACTGCAGCTAAAAATAGCACTTCCATTTATCTGAACACCTGGTTATCCAAAGGTCTCAGATGTCCTCCAGGCCATTCATATAAACAGAATTCACCTGTTTTATAAAAGTTCCCCCTTTGGGTAATGCTAAAGGAAAGAAAGCAAGACATAGACTAACAAGGCCATCCTTGATAGGAAGTCACTTATTACAAATTAACTGATGGAAATCTCATTGAGTCAGTGTGTCCCCCAACGAGAACTCTTTGAGTGATGAATCACAAAAGCAGAAGCCCCAAACCTCCAGATCCATATTAATATCAGATCAACTGCTGGGACAGTCACATAATCAGGCTATCCATTTTAGCTTTTGCTTTCTCAATAAAATCCACAGAGGCACTCAGGAGCGGAAGCCGTGGGGGACCCATTGGAATCCTTGAGGTAAAACTCATGACTGCTTTAGTCTGTGCAACACCAAAACCTAGGTATGCAAAAAGAAAAAGAAAGAAAGAAAAAAGAAAAGCAGGTTACTTAAATACATCACTTAAATAAAAGACAGTCACTACAGAGGGCTCTAAAATCCCAACTGCACCAACTATTCCATCACTTGTGAAACCCTAGAATATGGTCAGAGTTTAAATTCCCACAAGGGAGAAAGATGTAATCAGCAAGCAATGTTTGCAGACAGAAAACAGAGTTAATAGCCATCCTGTATTACAGTACAAACCACTCTTACCTACCCATATTTTCCTCCAAAATGCCCCAAGTACAATATTTCCTTAGTAATGCATGCTTATGCTCTGAAAAGTGACTCTGTAAGTGTAGCTTTGTGAGGGTTCCCATACTTGTTTTTCCATGACTTCCAGATCAAATTAGGGTCATCTTTATAGATAAGATGCATCATCTAACTCTCAGCCTAGCAAACAACCTAGGAACCGAAAGCCCAACCGTGTCCTTTGTGGTTTACATATAGTATCAGAAGTAATACAGACTAACACCGAAACAGACTAACACGGCTGCTACTCTGAAAGAAGTAATACAGATTCTGTACAGAATTCAGTTAATAATTCTCTTGATTATGTGCAAGCCAGAAAGAATCTGCCTCTGTCCCCCAAAGCGGTGATGGCTCTGCAGGGTTAATAGGAGAAAACATGTATTTTTGCCAACCAAGTCAATAGATATAGTTTTGAAAGCACAAGGGGGGTAGGCCTACAATGTAAAAACACTTATTTTTCCTCATAAATGGATGTTTAGATTCTTGGGCCTGATTGTCCTCTCACTCATACCACTTATACTTGTGTAAAACTCCACTCACTTGAAGTTACACCAACTGTGATAAACTCAGGACAGACAGCTTCAAGAGGGAAGGGGTAGAAAACAGTCCCAGAAGGTTAAAAGGCCCTTCTCCTTATCAACTGAGGAGAGGTAACTACAGGTCAGTCAGGTTCAGCTGAGAAGGGGTTACCAGAGAATCAATTAGGATCAGCTGAGAAGGAGTTATCTTATGTCAATTAAGATCAGCTGATTCCCACTAAGGGCTGCCTGAGACCCTTTTAAACCCTCCCCTGTTAGGAGAAGAGGGGGAGTGAGAGAAGGAGTCATGCTGCTAACAGGTTAGGAGCAGCAAGACAGCAAGCCTCACCAGGAGGGGAGGCTGCATTCCCTCCCATAAGGAAGAAAAACAAGCCCAAAAGACTGGTGGAGAGAAGGAACGGACTTCCCCTGTGCAACCAAGAGGGCCTGTTTTACCCAAGCCTGTCTCACCAAGGCTAAAAGCAGAGGAGGCTGGTGAGACCAAGAAGGTGCCTTGCCACACAACATAAGAGAGAGGAGAATCAGGCCCCCTGTGCTTTGTCATCAGGGCACTTTATTATCTTGTCCGGGATTGAGAACTCAGTAACAGTGACACAGAGTGGACTTGAGAAGAAAAATGGATAGTCAGGATAAAGTTTTGTTTTTTTTTTGAAGTTGGGGAATTTGTCAGAGAGCCTGGAGAAAGGAGAGAAGAGTGAGTAGAATCTTTCTGGATGTGCTTTGCCAGCTCAGTCATTGAACTCCCAACTGCTGATAACTCAAGAGCAACAGCAGATGTGAGGTCTCTCTCTGCACAAGACCATTCAGAAGGGAGCTTCTCAGGTTGCAGGAACCTGGAAACTTCAGTGAAACTCATGGATTTTCAGTTCCTGTTTTACAACACAGTGAGGGAGGAAGATATTGCAGCACCTACCTAGTTTGAATACAAAGCTGAGAAATTCTCCAGTACAGAACTAGAAGAGAAACAGACAGTATTTTTTAATTCACTTCATATTTACAAGACATATATCCTAACAGCTCTGGATGCTTGTATAACAGTTATATACATGACATAACAAAGGGGAAAGTCCCCCGTACATTTGCCATGCCTTCTTAAGTAATCAACCTACTCTATCCCCAAAAGTACATCATCCACAGCTCCTCCCCCCCCAATGACCCACTCCCACCTCAATGAACCACTCCCATTCAGGCCATCCTTATTATTCAACTTGGCCCCTTAACACAACAGTCTGAGGAAACTGGTGCACCATGCCCTTCTAGACAGGAAGTCCTTTCCAGAGTAGAGGACCCTTTGTTGAACATGGCCCCCCACGCTCCTGCCACCAGTCCCTCTCTTTTAGAGCAAAGGAGAAGTGCCCCAGCTGCCCAAGACTGCGATAGAAAATTGTGTATCATTTGCATATTGACTACACCATCACTCAGGCCTCCTGACTCCTCTAGATGGCCTCCGACATGTTGAGCAAGAAGGGTAATGGCATAGTGACCCGAGAAACTCTGCATGATGGAGAACCCTTGTGCAGAATGTTATTGCCTACTGTTAACCAGGAAGAAAGCCCAATCTCAGTGGTGTGGGAGAGGTGGAGGGGAAGTTGAAAAATGCACAGTTTACAATAAAAAAGTAGAAACCGATTCAATTCCCTTTTGTTACGAATATAAAGTTTCTTGTAAATATGTACAGTCCTTTGAGCTATTTCTATAGGGAGAAGAGACGAGAAGGAAAGAGGTGATGCTTGGTCCAGCCTAACCTTCCTTCCGCACGAGCAACTGATGAGGGAGGGGAAAGAAACTGCCAAGACTGGTTAAAAAGTGAGTAGAGTGGACAATGACCCATCTGGAATGGTTAAAAAGACGACTAGGACCACCACCCCTTAAAAGAGATTGGGCATGGAGCGCTATAGATCAGGGGTCGGCAGCCTTTCAGAAGTGGGGTGCCGAGTCTTCATTTATTCACTCTAATTTAAGGTTTTGCGTGCCAGTAATACATTAATGTTCTTAGAAGGTCTCTGTCTATAATATATATCTAAACTATTGTTGTATGTAAAGTAAGTAAGGTTTCAAAATGTTTAAGAAGCTTTATTTAAAATTAAATTAAAATGCAGAGCCCCCCAGAGCGGTGGCCAGGACCTGGGCAGTGTGAGTGCCACTGAAAATCAGCTCATGTGCCGCCTTCAGCACACGTGCCATAGGTTACCTACCCCTGCTATAGATGGAGAGTATTTGAATGGAGAGTATTTGAATGGTGGTTATCAATCAGCAAGGGGGTGCTCAGCCAGGTTAGAAAGGCAGGAGGCAGTCCTCCAGACTAGTCAGCAGGTAGCTGTGTGCACACTGACAGGAAGGGAAGAGGAAGGAGGGTGGATGAGAAGAACATTGATTGGAAATGGGACAAGAGGAACCTAGAGCAGGTTGTGCCTAAGCCAAAACTTGTATGTGACTGGGGAAAAACACACATACCTGTCGGGGTTAGACTGTTTATGAGGGAAGAGATGGACAGTGCTCATTTCACATAGGGTTTTGGGGGCTGAAGGGGAGGTTACACAAGGGGAAGAAAGGTGAGCTGTGCCTTGGCTAGTTAAAATAGCAGGGTTCTTGCCTGGATCGGTTTGAGAAAAGGGGAGCTGTGTACCAGACAAACAGATTGTTTGTATGTGAACATAGTGGTGAGAGATTAGGTGGTTAAAGTGGTGGTGGTGGGAAGCCACAGAATGAATGGTGCCCAGTGAAGAGAAGTTTAGGGAAGCGGAGAGAGGACACTCCCACTGTGAGCAAGTGAAGATGCTGTACCTGATGCTGTCGTGCTAATGCAAGGTCTTGCTTTGCAAAAGCCTCCAACATCAAGTTGGTTTTTTTGCCCAGGTAGTTGTATGTGCTGCCAAAAAAACAAAGTAAACTCAGTTATGCAAAGAGGTGCTTAGAGCAGCCACCACAACCAGAACAAACAAGAAGTCACAGGCTTTCTAGTGCAATATTTTATTTTCAGAATGTAATCATTCCGATCTAGAAATTCCACGTGGTCTGAAACACATTGTATATAGTTGAGCCTTAAAAGCATGACTGCTCCCAATGAAAAAAAAGAAAGTGTTCCAATTAAGTGTTCTCTTCCCATCATCCTTTACAAATGACATTGGCTAACTGATTTTTTGTTCTTGGAAAAACATTCTGGGAACAATCACTTTGTTTACTTGTTACTTGTGTGATTTATATATTGTACACATGAATTGCAATGTGGTATGGTAACTCATTTACGCCTCCTCAGTGGGGGAGGAAGAGTTGGCTAGTGCTTAAGCACTGATCCTGACCTAGGTTCGATTCCCTTCTCCACTTTCCCCAAGATCACACAGAAGTCTCTTTAGTCTCTCTGAACTTCAGTTCCTCTCAGTAAAGAGGGTAATAGTCCAACCCTGCCTCACAGCAATGTTGTGAGGATAAATAAATACATTGAAGATTGTGAGGTACTCAGGGTATTACAGTAATAGGGGCCATATAATTACAGTACATAGACAGATAGTGGTAAATATGGCAACAAATGGAGCAGGAATGCAAAAAGACTGACCTTCCAACTGCCCCAGATGCTCCCATTGCCAGTGCGCTCAGCAGATGCTAGTTTGTGGGGGCAAAAAAAGCATTTTACTTCATATAATAAAAAGCAAAGGAAGAATGAGCAGTACAACTCGCGGTCCTGAACATGGCTAGAATTCAATTTGCACAGGGCAGTAATTGTTCAGGTTGGAACCAGTATATGTCTTAGCATAAGCCATATGGTTTTTAGGGGAGATCATTAAAAGTGGAGCCCCCTTACCTCATCCACCCCATAGAGTAGCACAAACTGCTCTTTGTTGTTCTTCACACACTGTGCAAAGTCCAAGAGGTCTGTGTCACTGAACTTCACCCCCTGGAAGGTGGGGATCTGTTCTTTTATACCATCCAGCAGCTCCTCAATACGAACTGCACAGAACAACAATCTCATGTCAAGAAACACATTCCAGTCACATAAGATGTCCCTGTCTGCTCCTCAAAAGGATCATCATTGTCACTCAAGCCTTACTATTCTTCATCTGAGCAGAGTCAGGTCCCTTCCCTCCCCTTCCTATCCCCTTACACAAGGTAATCAGAGGCAGACTTGTTGCTTTCCAACATTTTCTTTACGGTTTAAATGTAAGAGTTTGGTTACTTAAATAGCTTGAAAGGAACCAGTAAAAAGTAACTCTGGAATATATGAAGAGATGCACAAATGCATGTTAGGAGAAATGTACCATTGATATAGAATTGTCACTATCCCCTCTCATTTATACCTACTCCCGTGTTACATACTTGCTGCTTATTGACAATAAGCAAGATCATGTGGGACACATCCACATCTAAGCTGAACAGCTTCTATAAAATTCTGCTACCCGCATTCCCCGCCCCCCCAATTGTCTATTTCCTGGCTTGTGCCCTGTTACACAGCAGTGATTTCATTAATATCTATCAGATGTCTTATTTCCTTCGAGTATTAATCTTAGTTCAGAAACTGAGAAATACAGTTGGATAAGCAGTTCAGAAATGAACTGGCAGCTACACTTAAAAAATATATTCAAAGAGGCTACATGGTGTGGTGCTTAGAGCAAGAGTCAAAAAACTTAAGTTCAATTCTCAGCTGCACTGCTAACCATCTATGGACTTGTCTACATTAGAAAAGATTATTGTGACTGTATGGGATTAGTATTTCAGTTAGCTAACCAGGACTATGCTGTCAGTATTGAGCAGCACAAGTGGAGGTTATCACTTTCAGCTAGGTGTGGTGAAAGGTTGCTGGAAGCAGGGTTTAACCATGGTTAGCGGACATGATTATAAACGTAACCTCTCCTGGTCTTCACTGGTCACAATGTCATAGTCAGCATCATTTCATCTTATAGACTCATAGGAGCATAGGGATGGACGGGACCTCCAGAAGTCATCTAGCCCAGCTGCCTATGCTGAGGCAGGACCAGGTAAACCAAGACCATCCCTGACAAGTGTTTGTCCAACCTGTTCCTAAAAACCTCCAATGGTGGGAATTCCACAACCTCCCTGGGAAGCCTATTCCAGAGCTTAATTATCCTTATAGTTAGAAAGGTTTTCCTAACAACTAACCTAAGTCTCCCTTGCTGCAGAGTAAGCCCATTACTTCTGCTCCTACCTCCACTGAACATGAAGAACTGATCACAGTCATCTTGGTAACGGCCCTTAACATACTTCAGGTGTTATCAGGTCCGCCCCTCAGTCTTCTTTTCTCAAGACTAAAACATGTCCTGCTGTTTTAACCTTTCCTTGGAGGATAGGTTTTCTAAACCTTTACCATTTTTGTGGCTCTCTTCTGGATGATCTCTAATTTATCCACATCTTCAATAAAGTGTGATGCCTAGAACTGGACACAGTACTCCAGCTGAAGCCTCACCAATGCAGAGTAGAATGGAACAATTACCTCCCATGTCTTGCGTACAATCAGAGATGGGAGGTACATCTGTTAATACACCTCAGACTTAGATTAGCCTTTTTTGCAACTGCATCACATTGTTGACTCATTAAATTTGTGACCCCAGATCCTTTTCAGCAGTACTACCACCTAGCCAGTTATTCCACATTTTGTGCTTGGGCATTTGATTTTTTCCTAACTGTTGTACTTTGCACTTGTCTTAATTTAATTTCATCTTGTTGATTTCATATCAATTGTCCCATTTGTCAAGGTTGTTTTGAATTCTAATCCTGTCCTCCAAAGTGCTTACAACCCTTTTCAGTTTGGTGTTATCTGCAAATTTTATGAGCATCCTCTCCACTCCATTATCCAAGTCATTAATAAAAATATTGAGTGGTACACCTCTACATCGATATAACTGTGTCCTCGGGAGCCAAAAAAAAATATCTTATCGTGTTATAGGTGAAACCGCATTATATCGAACTTGCTTTGATCTGCCGGAGTGCGCAGCCCCGCCTCCCGGAGCACTGTTTTACCGCATTATATCCGAATTAGTGTTATATTGGGTCGCATTATATCGGGGTAGAGGTGTACCAGACTCAGGACTGACTCCTCTGAGAACCCATTAAATACATCCTCTCAGTTTGATAGCAAGCCATTCATAACTACTCTTGGAGTATAGCTTTTCAACCAGTTCCAGACTCACCTTATAGTAATTTAATCTGAACCACATTTCCCTAGTTTGCTTAGGAGATCATCATGTGAGACCATGTCAAAAGCCTTACAATCACATCTATTGCTTCCTCCCCACCCACTAAGCCAATAATTCTGTCAAAGAAGGAAATTAGGTTGGTTTTGCATGATTTGTTCTTGAAAAATCTATGCTTGCTATTCTTTATAACTATTATCCTCTATATGTTTACAAAATTGATTTTTTTAATAATTTGTTTCAGTATCCTTCCACGTACAGAAGTCAGGCTGACTGGTCTATGATTCCCAAGGTCCTCTTTGATCCCCTTTTTAATAGATAGGCACTATGTTCGCCTTTCACCCATCATCCATGAGTTCTCTAAGATAATTGCTAATGGTTTTGAGATTGCTTCAGCTAGTTCCTTAAGTACCCTAGAATGAATTTCATCAGGCCTGGCTGACTTGAATATGTCTAATTTATCTAAATATTGTTTAATCTGCTCTTTCCCTATTTTGGCTTGGAGTTCCTTCCCCCTTATTAATACACCGGACTCTCACTAGAACGCAGGATTTGGTATCCATGCAGGGTACTGCTTTAACGCAGGGACCACGTTAAAATGAACTGCAATTAAAGTAATTAAATTTGGGTTCCATGGCTGCGACCGTGTTATATGCGAATTTATGCTATATACCGGTAGATGCACGTTCTAGCGAGGGTCCTGTGTATTAACTGTGTTGAGTATCTGGTCACCATTAACTTTTTTCTAAGTAAAGACTGAAGCAAAATAGGCATTAAATACTTCATCCTTCTTGATGTCAAGAGTTATTAATTCTCCTTCCCCACTAAGTACAGCACCTACGTGACCATTCAATCCTGCTTCGGCACAGTAACATTTTCTAATGTAGACAAGCTAAATTTGTTTTCTAATTCTAGATTCACCAACTGTTTTCTGAGTAAATCCCTTGAACAGGGAAAGTCTGCATGTAATAGGAGCAAGAGTCACTGAATGAGCAATATACTTACTCTTTACACCTGTTAAAGAAGGAATGTGATAGTAATAAAATGGAATGCCAGGGGCTTCAGCTGCAACTTCCCGTAAGAAAGCAACCAATGTATCTGAAAGAGGCAGTGAAAGAAGGCAATCATACACTGAGGCAAGGGAAGAAGGTCATCCACATAAAGGAGAGTTCAGGTTCATAGACTTATCAGCAAGCCGTCTCCAAGTAGGGTGACCAGATGTCCCAATTTTATAGGGACAGTCCAGATATTTGGGGCTTTTTCTTACATAGGTGCCTGTGACAGTACCTCCCATAAGGCTTTATGGAAATATGCTTAGAATGTGTTTTATGCTACATATGCCATGTAACATATCTCCGTAAAGGTTATGATCTACTGAATGTATTAATCCTATCTGTATGCATGTATCATTTTTGTATTCGAAGTTATGAACATTATGAATGTTGGCTGTGTACTAGCTTGATTTCTAAATAACTTTAGTAGAGCATTTGGTCAGTTCCTGGAGAAAGGAATGTTGAAATTAAGTACCTAATCAAGAAACACTTAAAGGACAATGGATCTTGGAATGCTCCAATCCACATAAAAAGTCTACTTGAGCCCGTTCAAGGTAACATGTAGCAACCATTGTCTACCTGTAAAAACTGAGTCATGCATGGACATGTGACTTGCCCAGGAGACTCCTAAACTCCATCTTGGAGCTGGACTTTGCATAGGAGAGAGGAGGGGGTCTCCACCCACAAGAGAAAGTCTATTTAAACTCCGGGAGACCCCTCCATTTTGTCTTCACCTGGCTAAAGAGAGAGCATCTCCACCCCCCAGGATATTTGAAAGAAACTGGAACGAAGGACAGAGACTGCAGGGGTGTGAGTGATTGCTGGACCCAGGCTAAAAGGAGGAGATTAGTCTGTAAAAGGGAGCATTTTGGAACTGGTGAGAATCTTATCTGTATTCAGTTTGATTAGACATAGATTTGCGCATTTTATTTTATTTTGCTTGGTGACTTATTTTGTTCTGTCTGTTTCTACTTGAAACCACTTAAATCCTGCTTTCTGTATTTAATAAAATCACTTTTTTACTTCTTAATTAACCCAGAGTATGTATTAATACCTGGGGGGGGGGGCAAACAGCCGTGCATCTCTCTCCATCAGTGTTACAGAGGGTGAACAATTTGAGTTTACCCTGCATAAGCTTTATTCAGGGTAAAACAGATTTATTTGGGTTTAGACCCCATTAGGAGTTGGGCATCTGAGTGTTAAAGACAGGAACACTTCTGTTAGCTGCTTTCAGGTAAACCTGCAGCTTTGGGGCAAGTAATTCAGACCCTGGGTCTTTGTTGGAGCAGACGGGAGTGTCTGGCTCAGCAAGACAGGGTGCTGGGTTTCCGAGCTGGCAGGGAAAGCAGGAGCAGAGGTAGTCTTGGCACATCGAGTAGCAGCTCCCCAGGGGGGTTCTGTGATCCAATCTGTCCCAGTGCCTATTACCCCCCACCCTCTGTCCCGATTTTTCACACTTGCTATCTCTAAGGAGACCTTATTTCTCTCTCTCTTCTGCACTTAATAGGTGCAGGATATAGGAATTGGGTACTGTGCTTTTAATTGTGAGCCCTCTAGTGTTTCTCACTGTCTAGGTTTCAGAAGCCAACAGAACAGCAGTGTATATACATAGCTAGGCCTTGAATGGTGTATAAGATTAGTAAACGTGATTATTTCAAACCTACTGGGCCAGTGTAATTCCTTCATATTACATGTGTTATATAAAAACAGAGACAACAATAGGTTATTTCATTTTGGGCTAATCTGACAAATTCATAACACTGGCTAGGGTCAGAGTGTTGCAAGCTTCTTCCACACAGCTCTATCATTTATCCTCAGTTCTGATCTGCTCCCAAGTAATTCTGCTCCTCACAAGTAATATGCACTGGTCCTGTTAATCCACTCCTGTGCTTCCGCAGAAACTGTCAAATATGCCAATGTAATGTATGCAATTTGGTGTGTCCAATAGGCATCAAGAGATCATCAATTAGCTTCACTTTTGACCAAGACCAAACACACCACTGGCATTCAAACAATGTTATTTCCAGAAATGGTTTCCAAAAGAATGTCTATATGACA
The DNA here is from genome assembly GCF_020497125.1 of Mauremys mutica. Taxonomy (NCBI): domain Eukaryota; kingdom Metazoa; phylum Chordata; order Testudines; family Geoemydidae; genus Mauremys; species Mauremys mutica. The sequence goes on from NC_059079.1 coordinate 55,712,266, forward strand.
GTGAGGATGGTGACATTCTGAGTCAGAGCAGCAGAGGGTAAAGGAGGAGACTATAACACAGGACCTACATTAAAACTCGATTAACTGCCCTCTTGGAGTTTTTTCCTAACACTTGAATGAGGAATATAAGCACTATAAAGGAAGTTTTATCATTGAGGAGCCATATAGCAAAGATACAGATACTCTGACCAACTACAGCAGCATTGCTGCCACAGATCTCTAAAAAACATGACCTCCCTTTACCATATCATACTGCTGACAGCCTGAATGTGTGGAAAACTGCAGAAGAAAAAGGGCCTCTGTGGGTCTGATGGCCACAGACATCTCTGCTCACCTTTGTTTGTAGGTTTGAAAAAAAAGGGGGCAATCGCAGCGATACCACTGGCTCCTATTACAGCTGCATGTTTGGCCTGAATAGGAAAGAACAGAATGTATCAAAAGGTGCATGCACTGCATGTGTTTTTATCATGCACATAGCAAAGAACCACCACATCAATCCATTCCACCGCTATGAATTAAACTCTTAGAAGCAAGTTGTACATTATGGGACAAGTTCAGCCCTGAAGTCAATGGGAGTTGTGCCAGGGATGAAGGGGCCCTTCCATCAATGTAATGCACTACCTCTGTTTCTAAACAAAACACACATCTATTACCTCTGCCTGATTAATGAATGGTCCTCCATCCTTACAACTCCCACCTCCCAAGAAATAGGTTAGCATCACTGTCTCCCAATGTGTAAAATGGGGTCAGACAGGTTAAGCGACTTGCTCAAGTCACACAGGAAGTAAGCGGCAAAAGCAAGGAATAGAATCCTGCTCTCTGGCACCATCAAGTTCATCAAGAATTTTCCCTTCCTTCAGCTACTACGTGCCTCTAGGATTCCCACATCCCTGAAGAAGTGGCCTGGAGTGGACATTGCCTGAGAACATGTGTGGAGTGAGAGCGAGTGAGACAGTGCATAAGTGAACAGGGGCTGACAGAGAGAGATTGAGTCAGAAGATGGGAGAGAGTATGGAAGCCCCCTAAGAAACAGAAGAGGAGGAAATGAGGAGTGGGGGTCCCGGGGGGGGGGGAACAAAGGAATAAAGTGCAGATATAGGGGAGCCATGTTACCAGTAGTCTGTGCTTAGGGATGGCTCCAAAAAAAATAAAAAATAAAATAAAATAAAAAAAAATCCATAAGCCTAACTAGGTTTTTCTAACATATGCCCATCATCCTAGTGTCACTCTCTCAGCACTAATGACACTTTATTTCCTTGCAACACAGGCTGGTGTGGAGGGGATTTTTTTGTCCCTGACATCACTACATCTATAGCAATTTTCTGAGTGGGATGCTCCTGGAGAAAAGGTGGCAATGTTGAATGCAGATCCCACATCCTGCATGCCTACCTGGTGGAATGTTAAAGGTTACCTGAGAATTTTCAGGGCACAGCAGATGCTACTTGATACATCAATGAGGCAGCAACATCCCCTCATGACAAGCTGATGCAACTTCATGACACAAGCTCATCCCTTAGGACAAAGCCTCAAAGAGCAAAAGCCTCCATTCATTAAACCTTCCCACAACCCGAGTGCAGTGAAGAGGAGCCTGGCTGGTTCCTCCAGTGAACTAAATCAAAAGAGCCTCAATCCCAGGGGAGCCTGAGGTTTATCCTAAAGTGACCCACAGCAAAGTGATTAATACAATTTACAATGGTCATTAATTATATTACTGAGATGAATGGGGCCATTCACATGAGGGGTGTCAGGTCACATTTGGAAGTCTCTTCCCCCCCAGTAAAATGGTGGCAGAGAATCTATTTGTAACATTCTGTGCTTGTACAGCACCTAGTGCAATGGGGTCCAGCTCCATGAAAGGGCATCCTAGGCCCTGCAGCAATACAAACAAATAAATTCTGCATAACCTGACAGCTGCCCAGAAGATACTAGTAGAGCAAACCAACTCAGGCTGATTAGATCCAATGCTTGTGTGCGCAAAGACTCAGGGGGTATGACTACATTGATAAAATACCATCAGGCTCACTGGGCTTGGGCTGCAGGGCCATAAAACGGCAGTACAGACATTTGGGCTCGGAGTGGAGCCTGGGACCCTGTAAGGTGGGCGGGTCTGAGAACCCAGGCTCCAGCCTGAGTTAAAAGTCTACCCTGCAATTTTATTGCCCTACATCCCAAGCCCTGTGAGCCCGAGTCAGCTGACCCAGGCCAGTGTTTTATTGCCATGTGGATGTACCCTCAGGATCCCCCTGGACCAAGAGAGCATAACCTGGAAAGAGATGTCAGTAAGTGCATAAACTCAGAAAAGAGGATCCAACCCACTCATATGTAAGGTTATGGAAAGACAAAAGAAGGAGGCGAAGAGAAAATTCACACACGCACCAGTTCCTTTGCCTCTGGTAGATTTAATGCTCCCACGTGAATGATCACATGATCCAACCTGCACAAGAAAAAGATTGAAAGGTTGCTGTTATTTTTTGGTTCATGGGAATTTAAATGTGGGGGAAAGATGCCAGACAGTCTGGGTAACTGAGTTATGTCCTCTATTTGTCCACACAGCAGATACTTCATTGGAGTGGGGATACAAACTAAAAGGGATCTAGAAACAAAGTTTTAGAGTACAACAAAAAGTTCAGCCACACATCCAACACTTCTTCCCAGTTCCCTCCCCTACCCAGAGGTGTTCTCGACACCCTGATCCCACAATCTTATTTCTGCAGCTCTCTCAGATCCTCATCGCCAGAGCTGCCAAATGCTGGCCAAGTGATCCTCCTGAAGCAGTGGGCCAGATTCTCCCCTGCTTTGCCCCTTGTGTAGTCTCTTCCTGTATGTAAAGTGCTAATCATTCTGATCTGCAACATCTGACACCATTTTGCATCAGCAGAAATGAATGCACCAGGTACAAGGCTGTGGAGAATCAGGCCCATTGTAGGCAAGCTTAGAGAGTCACACAGAGTAGGTTAAAAAAAATAAATTCATTTTTCATGGGAAATTTTCAAAATTCTTTTTCCTCCCCCTTAAACTTTCCATTGGAATTTTTTGTGTTGTTTAACAATAAAAAAACCCAAAACAAAAACACAAACCCGAATCCAGAATTATTTTTTTTAAACTCAAACTTGAACAAAAATTATCCAGATACCCCTCCCTACTTCAAGGAAAAAACCCACTCATTTTTGTTTCCCCTCTTTCTCCCTCCAAAGAGAAGCCCAGAAAGTTTAAAGCCAAAAGAAAATTCAGGGAATTCCCCCCCCCCACCCCCCGGTTATCCCTCCCCCCGATTTTCACTGTCCCTTCCCCATAATTCCACATTCTCCCTCCCCATCTCTCACCTCCCCGCAACTCACTTTCAACATGGACGTTAGAGACAGCGCAAAGACGAGTGATATGAGAATATGCAAAACATCCAAGAAGAGGGATGGTCCAGTGAATTAGAGTTGTAACGTGGGACTCGGCAGACATAGGGCCAATTTCCTGCTCTGCCACATACTTCCGGTGTGGTTTTGGGCAAGTCACTTAGTCTTTCTGTGCCTCAGTTTTCCCATTTGTGCAATGGGGATAATAGCACTGCCCTGCCGCACAGGGGTGTTGAAAAGATAAATACATACAAAGATTGTGAGGCTCTCATGCCTGTGTTAAGGCAACATAAAAGCAGCAAAGAGATGGTCTCATTTTCACATCCCTTATTACTTTCCCTTCCCCCAACTTAAGTAACAGGAAGAGGGCATTTTCCAAAACCGCCTCTCTTCCACATGCCTCCATAAGCATTTCTATAGTCCCTGATTTTGACAACACCAGCAAAATCTTGATAAAAGGGACAAGGAAACAAATTAGAGGAAGTAATTAGATGGTGCACCCTTTGCTTAGACAAGCAGTAATGTCTAGGTGAACAGACAGGTTTCCTTAGAGCTACTCACTTGTTTTTCCCTTTGGTCACCCACTCCTCTGCCAGCTGCTTCCTCTCCTGGGTGCTCAGTGCCAGCCCTTCTCCTGTTGTGCCATTCACTGTTTCAAGCAGAACACAACACACTCTAAGGCCTGGCCTACACAGAGAAGTTGCACCGGTTTGACTAAATACCATACTGAAATTTAATCACACAAACTAACCCAATATTGGACAGTTATAAAAGGATATGCAAGCCCACACAGGGGATTGCACTGATTTAAATAAACTGTTTTTAAAGTGCTTTAGTTAAACGTTGAGAGAGAGAGAGAGAGAGTGTGAGTGCACCCCCCCCCCCCAGAGAGGGAGAGGCCTATAGCACTGAAAGAGTTAAATGCATATGACCTCCTAAGCCAACACAATCAGAAAGGAAGAAACCCTTGTAAGAGAACAATGGACTTGAAGCTCATTTGATAAAGGTGCCTATTGGATAAATGCATCTCTCTCATATCCAATGTTGTCTATCAGGTGACCACATCTTGCCCAAACACGTGGACAGAATCATTCAGATGGGTCTTTTCTGTCACTGCTTTGATCCTTTTTAATGCCCTAATGTGGCATTGTCTAGTAGTTGTCTCTTTGCTTCCTTCCCCACTCCAGTAACATTCTCATCTTCTGCTCTATCCTGCACATAACTGAGAATTTGGGCTAAAACAGATTCCTAAAGAATAGGCTATGATCTCTTCCACTTAAGTGCACGTTTATAATGCTCCCATCCCCATATTCCACTGCATCACAGCTCTTGGCTGACAAGAAGCACAGTTCACTACTTAAGACTTACCAAAAACATTCTTCACACCCTGCTCTTTTATAAGATAATCCACATATTGCCCAATCACAGAGAGGTTAATTTCTCTGAAAAGAAAGATAAAAAAGGGGAGGACAAAAATAACATGTGTGTAAGGCAGGGGTCAGCAACCTTTCAGCAGTGATGTGCCATGTCTTCATTTATTCACTCTAATTTAAGGTTTCACGTGCCAGTAATACATTTTAACATTTTTAGAAGGTCTCTTTCTATAAGTCTATAATATATAACTAAACTATTGTTGTATGTAAACTAAAGAAGGTTTTAAAAATGTTTAAGAAGCTTCATTTAAAATTAAATTAAAATGCAGAGCCTCCCGGACTGGTGGACAGGACCCGGCAGTGTGAGTGCCGCTGAAAATCAGCTTGTGTGCCACCTTCGGCACACGTGCCATAGGTTGCCTACCCCTGGTGTAAGGAATCCCTGACCAAGTTCAAGTTCTAACAGGTTTCCCTCTAATACCCTAGAGGGGTTGGGAGTATGAAATCTAGCTTTAAAAAAAAAAAAAAAGTTTCATCTGCCCACTTCCTGAATTGTGGAGACCTCTATACATAAAAGCTTCTGAACAGGGTATTTGGGGCTGAGAACACCAGATTAGAAAGGGTCCTGTATGAGAGACCTAATTGGGGTTCCTAGAGCATGAGATTCACAGAACTATAGGACCCAGATATTCAGCGATCAGAACCACAAAGCTTCACGTGTTCTATTATTGCTACAATGTATTCATGCCTTTAAAAAAATATATATTGAAGACTTGATAGGAACACTATTTTTCAAGTTTACCTGATTCTGTCTCGTAACCACTGCCCTTCTGAGCACACAGCAGCCACCAGGCTGGCTCTGACTTCTGGAAAGCGCTACAGCAGACGTTCTCAAACTGTGGTCCGCGGACCACCAGTGGTCCGCGAGCTCCATTCAGGTAGTCGGCGGGTAGGTCCCTCTAAGGCGCATGCCTGGGTGGCTGCACACAAGAGAATGAAGGGCCACCCACCTAATTATGGGAACCGCTGAGAAGACTCACATGTAAGGTGAGGTGGTGGCCTGGGGGGTGGAGGAGGGGAGGGAGGGAAATAGGAGGTAGGTGGGAGGGGGCTGTGGGGTGAGAAGAGGGGGTGGGGAGAATTTGGGATGTGCAGGGCTGCGGGGGCCAGACAAAGAGGCAACTTTCCCCAGTTCCAGGGCTGGGGCTGCCGGGGAGACATCCCCCTCCTTCCCAGCCCCAGCTCAGGGGCTGCCGCAGCAGGGGAGAGAGGGCACATCCATCGCACTGGAAAGGTAAGACTACTGATATTAAAATATGAGTTGGGGTTTTTTTTTGTAGACCAAAAAAACGTGAATTATTATTAAGGTTTTTTTATATAGCGCTTTTATCCAAAGTGCTTTACAATAGTTAGCTAATGGTACAAACAACATTTGGAAAGATCATTAAGTGGTACGCCAAGACCCTCAGCAATTTTCAAGTGATCCGTGAAAAAAAAAAAAAGTTTGAGAACTATTGTTCTAAGGAACATGGGGTAAGCCCGTAATAAAGTGTAGCTAGAAAGGATACCAAGCTTAATTATGTTTTAATGGCTGGTTTGCAACTAGTAGACTCTCAGACACTGAAGTCTCCAATCGCCAGCCGGGTTCATTCAGGCCTTCGGAGGTGGATAGACAATTCTAGGCAAGTTTATTGTTTGTTTTTTCTGTATCTGAAAAACCCACAAGGCCCTTTCTCCCCTGGGCAAACATTTAATATCGTGTAGTGCTTGAAGACTGCAGGTCTAACTGAAAAGTGACTAGGTAAAAATAGTAACTATTGCTTTGACAGAGCTATTCCTTTGCGTATTCACAGTCATATCTGCTCTCTTCAGTGGCAGGCAGAGAACCAAATCCTCAGCTGATGTAAATTAGCATCAGCTGAGGACCTAGCCCCATACCTTTACAATTTTGCAGTCTCTAACGCATATATTTTCACTACTCTTTACTGCTGCTTGCCCTGCAGAGCCCCTCCCAGGTATTGTATGCTAAATTCCAATCTGTGCAAATTTAGTGAAGACAATGGGATTGTGCCTGTGTCAATGAGAGGTATAATTTGCTCTGCAGAATGTGTGTTACTGGTGGTCACATGAGAGATGGCTACAATTTGTTGCTCAGGATCCAGGCTTAATCTGCAGAAGGAGTTCTTAAAAACTATTGTCTGAATTTTAAATGGTACATGCTGACTACAGAAATCACTGAGACAGACCCTATGATCTAGAGCTGCTCAAACAATGGTGACCTTTACAGAATACTTTTATTCCATAAAATTTAGATTTTGAGAAATCTTGACCAGCTCTGCTGTGATCCATTTTTGCCATCACAGAATTAAACAAAGATCAGAGGTAAGTTCCAGCATTCTTGGTCAAAATTTCCCTTACCCTCCCCACCTGTATTCTACAGTGTGTTAGATGGTTGCCAGTGCCACTTTCCCACTCCCTGCATCTCACTGGTGTGCTGCACGCTTGTAATTTGTGGAGCACTAAGACATCATATAGGATGAAAGGCTCAGAGTAAAATATTACAGGAAAAACAGTTTCCCTCCTATTACATTCTTGGATGCTCACCATTTAACCCCTTTAATGGCTTGGCTTTAACACAAGAGACAAAACAAGACCCTCTGACACAGCCACTTATCTCTGCTACTGAAGATGCTTTGTGGGGGTTTTTTCTGCCCTATTAAAATACAGTGGCTCATTTCCAGCAGCTCTACCATGCTCAGATTATTAAGTACTTCTTGTATTATACATTGTAGTTTAAGGAGAATTAAGATTGGAATGGAACACTCTTGGGTCAAGACCCAAAAAAAAAAAATCTGAGCTCCCAATTCAATATCTGCCGGGGGGAAAAATGCAGAGTTCCCAAACAAGATGAAATATGTAGTGTTGTTGGTCAGCCATACAGTTCCCTTTGGACATTGGAGTGTGACTCAAAATGCTAACTGTCTAGCTGTCCTTAAACTGGTGAGACAGACAGCATGTGTAATCACAGCATCTCTATCAGGTTCAGATTTTAAATTAGTCACCAGGAGAACCTTTTAGTTATTCTGACTATGTGGCTAGTGAGCCAACGTCAGAGTGGCAGACGGGGCCTGATTCTCCCTTACATGAAGATCACTTTACACCACGCTGGCAGTATAAAGGGGACTTAAAGGGAGGAGGAAAATATCTCCTATCCAGGGGGTCTCTCTCGCAAACAGAGCGCTGCCATAAGGGCTCTTCTCCAGCACACCTCCCCACCCCCAGCAGTGGGGGAGATAGGGAGGCATGTGAGACCACAGAATATTGTGCTGAAGCCATTCTCGGCATCCTGCTTCCCTGATTCAACCTAGGTGTGACTCCTTCATAATCTGGGGTGACTAACTGTAGGACCTCCATCCGGCCCTTAAGAGCAAGCCACCCAGTTACACTCCCCCAGCACACACACTGAAACCTTGCTTGCCCTCCCTCCCACTCAATTTACCAGTGTTGCTGGCCACTTGAATGCATGGTCTGGGCTCTCAACACACTGAGCAGGTCTAGAGTCACCTAATGCTCCTTCACTCACTGCTCCCATGTCCCCTGAGAAGAGACTGAAGCCACCCACACTTCCCTGTTCCCGTGTGCCCTCAAGGCCCACTGTTTGGGTGCTCATTTCAGCAACCTTAACCCCGATTTAAAGACGTGTGGGATTATAAAACAATTTTTAAAAATGCATTTTAAAGAAGTGTGATGTACACATATGGATATTTATAGGCCAAAAGATGTCACAGGATCATTTAGATGTGCACATAACAATCCAGTGTCAGCACATCATGGTGTAGTTCTAACTTTCATGCCTCTTTCTTTTAATTCTGCCACGGCCTCCTGACAAATTGTTTGTTGCTGTAATCCATTGTGTCTTTTTTGGTAATTAAACTAAGTGCTTTTGAGAAGGGAAGCACTATGAACAACTTCTGGGTACTCTAAAAATACAAGTTACTTTTAGAACTACACTCTACTACTGTAAGAAGTGGCTGAGCAAACCATCCTTCATAGTTACAGGATGCAGGCTGTTAAATGGCATCTGGTGGATGTTACTTTGCCCTTTCTCTTTATCCAACCAAAGAGAGAAAGGGACAGTCTTTATTTTGCTTGTGATAATAAGAATAATCAGGATTGGATTCCATATTTATGGCCTCTCAATAACTCCAGATCAAATGTTCTCAGTTTACAAGTAGAAAGGAGTGGCGTAAATACTGACATAGCACTGTTCAAACCTAGATCTCAAAGCACTTATCAATGGCAGGTAAAGTTGAGCAACTCCATTTTTACAGTGTAACCAACCTGGTTTTTTTTTCCTCCCGAGAGCCAGCCTAGATTCTCCTGAGTAAGCTGCCCACCACAAAATTAACCTCTGCTCCCAGTATTGCAGGACTGTAAGGAAGGGGATTGTCAGTCAAACAAAAGCCCTCTCAAACCTTTGTCGTCTTGGGATGTTGAACATTGTTAGAAAGTTAACTTAAAAAAAAAAGTAGTTGAAAAGCAAGTAGGAAAATGTAATGTTCTGGGAAAAAGTTCACAATACATTAATTGACATTGACAGCAACCCTTTCGGTGGTGAGAGATAATATTTACCCATCTGGAGTCATTGGAGTGATTGTAGCTGCTGTGAGACCCTGCAATCTCTTTGGCGATGCCATTGAGCTGTTGGGAGAAGTCAGAAAGACAAGCAAAATTTCTCTCAACTAGAGACATATATATTTTGAGTAAATTCTGTTAATGACAAAGCCCTACAGGCAAAGCCTGGAACAAGTGGACTTTGTACGTTTCTTTTGAGAAAAACAGATTGTGCAGTTTTCTGAGGACCTGTAAAGACAGGGTTACTGTAGCAGGCAAGGTCTGAGCATAAGATTGGTAACACTCGATACAGTTCTAGTTCAAAGGCAGTTTCTCTTTGAATCTCCTGTTTTCACATGTGCATCACTTCCTAAAACATTCACCTTTGGGCCAGACAGTAATTATGTCTGAGGTCTCTGCTTGAAGAGAGAATTTCTGGAAGCAAAATTTCTAACACCATTTTTTAGGTCTGGGGAGGGAGTGGAAAAGATGCACGTCAAACAATATAAAGGGGGGGAAATATAAGCACATTTTTATCAAGGGAACTAAGCCACCAAACTTTACATTTCATATGGACAGAATCCCTGAAAAGCACTATAGCTTCTGCTTGGGTTGGAAATCATGGGAAATTAAGTGACTGAAAAGTCACTTCTGAGGCCACGTCTATACTTACCCGCCGGGTCGACGCGGCGAGTTCGACTTCTCGGAGTTCGAACTATCGCGTCTGATCTAGACGCGATAGTTCGAACTCCGGAAGCGCCACGGTCGACTCCGGTACTCCACCGCGGCAGGAGGAGTTGCCGGAGTCGACCTTGGAGCCGCGGAGTTCGCTTCCGCGGCGTCTGGACGGTAAGTCATTCGAACTAGGGTAGTTCGAATTCAGCTACGTTATTCACGTAGCTGAATTCGCGTACCCTAATTCGAACCAGGGCCTGTGTGTAGACCAGGGCTGAGACTGGTCAATTCTACTTCTCTTAACCCACCACTCTCATTACTGTTATTCCAAACATGGCACTGGTCCCACCTTCAGCCTCTCTCTCCTCTTGGAAAGGTTGGGAAAAGGAGAATTCTTCTCCTGCCGGACAGTGAGGTCTCTACTATGCTACCCCTTTCCCAGCCTTTGTCTTTGGTGCCTTCTCCTCCATGACTTTTTCTGCTGCTGCTTCCAACTTTGTCTACAGCATCAAAACAAAACTGATCCAGTTTGTCCCAGTTACATGTCTGGTTGGCATTACTGAGCAGTATTGGAGGCACCCAGAGTGGTATGTCTGAGAACATAAGACTTCAACGCTGCAATGGTTACACTTGGCTCAGCTTTGGGAGGTTGTCTTCACAATCATAGGGGCTAGAAACTAAATTCTTCTATAAATTAAAGATTCAATTCAGCAGAAGCAGATGGCACTGGCACCCCTACTCAACTACAGAGTGGATTGCGAGTCCTGTTAATGCAAAGCTACTGGTTTTGCCCCGAGTACACATAGTATGGAAATAACAGCACACAGCACAGGCTCTCTTGAGAACATGCTGATTTGCACATTGGGTGAACAGCTCCAGCCCAGAGATAACAGCATCACCAGCCTTACAGGGGATGGAGACAAAATCTGCTACAACCACATGGCTCAGAAACTCAGTCCCCCCTCCTGTGAGCCCCACACACCACCCCTCAGTCTCTCTCAGAAAGCCGCTCTGTCTGCCCTCCCCCCTTAAGAAGCTGAGTTTCTCAGCTGCCAGCCCTCCCCAGCTCTGCAGAGCCTGCCCCCCACCCCGGCAATGAGTCTGCTGTCCTGCCCCCCCCCCCCCGGCCTGTGTCAGTCTGTCCTCACCTGCAGAGCGAGCCCCTGTGCCCGGCGCACCGCGCTGCCTCCCTCCCCTGGCCCTCGGCACGGGGCTGAGCTGGTGTCTGACTCTGCCCCCTCGAGCCGCTGTGGCTTCCCTTGTGCTGCTGAGCATGCGTGGAGGGGCCGCACATGCTCACTGACAGCAGCTGAAGCCCTGCCCGAAGCCTGCCCTCGTCACCCCCAGCCGCAGGACCGGCTCCCCGAGCAAACGGCGCCTCGCCGCAGGGGGGCGGCTCCGTGCCCAGGGCCGCGGCGTTAAAGGCCCGGGCGGGCCCCCCACTGCCCATTGCAGACCTGGTTCCTTGTCAAGTTATGGGCGTGGCCAAAGTCCTAGTCGGGACTGGGGCCCCACGGTACCCGTGTGTGAACCCCCACGGTGGGTCCTGCCAGCGTTCACAGCCCGACCCCCGCCCCGGGTGCGGATGATGGGCGCTGCCCTGCTGGACAAGCGAACGAGCCGGGGCCGGTCGGCGCAGGTCTGTTAGTTACATGGTTTGCTGCTGCTGCTGGTGCTGGTGCTGCTGATAGTGTTCAGTCCTGGCTGGGGAGCGGGTGAAGCGGAGTGGAAGAAATGTTGGCGCTCGGGAGAGGAAGCGGAAGAGAGAAGGACAATCACAGCTCGGCAGCTGCCAGCACGGATCGGTTTTGATTGCACGATTGCAGAGATTTGATTTCCTTAAACGGGGGGGGGGGGGGCTCTAGACATTTCACCTCCCGGCGACCGGCAGAGCGCCCCCCCCCGGGGGGCATGCCGCCCCAAGCCCGCGTGTCCTTAAACATCTTGCTGCAGCATTCCCATGGCTTGGGTGCCCTAACTGTGCATTTCCTTGACATATGGAATAAGGATCCAATCCTCACAAGGGGCTTTACTCTGCATGGCTAATATGTACTCTCAAACTCATCTCATTGCAGTTTTTACCTGAGAATTTTGTTTTTAATTTATTACAAAATTTCATCCATGAACACTGAACAAGAAATCTGTTTCTGGTGTTCCCATCACTATGTATTTTTTTGCACAGGCTTCCTTCCATGCCCTTCTTCATTTGTCGCCCCCCCTCCCTTTTTTTTTTAAACGAGTTGGCTGTGTGGTTGTGGAAGTCCCTCCTACCCTATCCTTCTTTAGATATATGTATATTTTGGTGCCATCTGCCATTGTGCAGAAAACAAGACTTAAATTTTATATGATTTAGCCTTACTGGAAACATTAAAATAAATTGGAATAAATATAGGCTTCATGATGTTCCTAATTTTTAAGAGGCAATAATGCTTTTTATGAAGATAGTACAATTCTAAATAATGGTTGTTAAATAATTGCAAAGGCCACAAAAGAGAAGTGAGAGAAAAAAAATAGGGCTGTCAAGTGATTAAAAAATTAAACAATAATAGAATGCCATTTATTTAAATATTTGTGGATGTCTTCTACATTTTCATATATTGATTTCAGTTACATCACAATACAAAAAGGATACAGTGCTCACTTTATATTTTTTATTACAAATATTTGTACTGTAATAAACAAAATAGATACTATTTTTCAATTCACCTAATACAAGTACTGTAGTGCAATCTCTTTATCATGAAAGTTGAACTTACAAATGTAGAATTATGTACAAAAAACACTGTATTTAACAATGTAAAACTTTAGAGCCTTCAAGTCCACTCAGTCCTACTTCTTGTTCAGCCAATTGCTCAGACAAACAAGTTTGTTTACATTTGCGGAAGATAATGCTGCCTGCTTCTTGTTTATAATCTCACCTGAAAGTGAGAAGAGGCATTTGCATGGCACTGTTGTAGCTGGTGCTGTGAGATATTTACATGTCAAATGCACTAAAGATTCATATGTCCCTTGATGCTTCAATCACCATTCCAGAGGACGTGTCCATGCTGATGATGGGTTCTACGCGATAATGATCCAAAGCAGTGCAGACCGACGCATGTTCATTTTCATCATCTGAGTCAGATACCAACAGCAGAAGGTTGATTTTCTTTTTGGTGGTTTGGGTTCTGTAGTTTCCTCATCAGAGTATTGCTCTTTTAAGACTTCTGATAGCATGCGCCACACCTCGTCCCTTTCAGATTTTGGAAGGCATTTCAGATTCTTAAATCTTGGATTGAGTGCTGTAGCAATCTTTAGAAATTTCACATTGGTACCTTCTTTGCATTTTGTCAAATTTGCAGTGGAAGTGTTCTTAAACGAACATGTGCTGGGTCATCATCCGAGACTGCTCTAACATGAAATATATGGCAGAATGCAGATAAAACAGCAAGAGATATACAATTCTCTCCCAAGGAGTTCAGTCACAAATGTAATTTATGCATTTTTTTAAATGAGCATTATCAGCATGGAAGCATGTCCTCTGGAATGAAGGCCAAAGAATGAAGAGGCATATGAATCTTTAGCACATCTGGCACATGAATATCTTGCGATGCCAGCTACAAAAGTGCCATGCGAATGCCTGTTCTCACTTTCAGGTGACACTGTATTTAAGAAGTGGGCTGCATTATCTCCCAAAAATGTAAATAAACTTGTTTCTCTTAGCAATTGGCTGAGCAAGAAGTAGGTCTGAGTGGACTTGTAGGCTCTAAAGTTTTATATTGTTTTGTTTTAGAGTGCAGTTATGTAACAAAAAATACATTTGTAAGTTGCATTTTCATGATACAGAGATTGCACTACAGTACTTGTACGAGGTGAGTTGAAAAATACTATTTCTTTTGTTTATCATTTTACAGTGCAAATATTTGTAATAAATAAATATAAAGTGAGCAGTGTACACTTTGTATTCTGTGTTGTAATTGAAATCGATATATTTGAAACTAGAAAATATCCAAAATATTTAATACATTTTAATTGATATTCTATTGTTTAACAGTGTGATTAATCATGATTATTTTTAAAATCATTATTAATTTTTTTGAGTTAATCACATGAGTTAACTGCAATTAACGACAGCCCTAAAAATATATGTATTATATAACCTTAGAATGAGTAACACTGAACTGGGCACAATGATTCTACAGCCACCTTTCAGACATGTACCAGATTTAAAAAAAAATAAATAAAAAAAGCACAGAAAGGAAAAAAGGCAAAGAAAGAAAAGAGAACAGCACCTCACCCCACAGATTTTCACCAGCCAAATGACAGAAAATCCTGTTCTGTGAGCTTGCAACAACCCCATACCACACCAATGCTGAGCCAATTGCAAGGCATTCTTAAATGATGTGACTTTTTGTGGAATCATACATCATAAAATATTAAATTCCATTACTTTTTTCCAGACCCAGTCTGAAGATTTTTTTGTACTCTGTGGTCTTTTATGGAATTATTTATTGAAACATATTATAAAGGTAAATTAAAGGTAAAATGCTAATCAAAAGGAGCATACATGTAGACTTCTTTATCAAGCGTTTTACAAAACCAATATACGTTTAGCAATGTCTTATATATTTATTTAAATCTTTAAATCTTTATTTAAATCAGGAATAAAATTCAAACCAACTTGCATATTATTTTATAGACAAACCACCTTAAGTATACATTCAAAGTAGTTTTATATCTATAGATTAAAAAAACAGTACGGCATGTCTTTATTTATGCCAGTGGTCCCCAAACTTTTCAGTTCCCTCCCCCCCCAGCACACTCCGCAGGAGCCAGGGCCGGGAGCAGGGGTGGAGGAGGAATGCACGGACAGGGTCAAGGGGGCTGAGGCTGGGACTGCAGCTGGGGGCTGGTCTGGGGCCGGGAATGGAGCCATGGCTGGGAATGGAGCTGTGGCCAGGGGCTGATGGTGGGGGTGAGACTGGGGCATAAGCACTGACTTCCCCTCTGCCCGGTGGGTGCTTGACCCTGCCCCTAGCCCCGCCCCTGCACTGCCTCTTTCCATCCTTGCACTGCCCTCGCCCCACCCCCATTCTACCCCTTCCCCAAGGTCCCTGCCTCACCCTGCCTTTTCCCACCCCAGCCCCGCCCCCTTCCCGCCCCCATTCCATGCCCTTTCCCCAAGTCCCCGCCCCTGCCTCTTCTCCGCCTCCTCCCCTGAGCGCACTGTGTCCCCGCTTCTCCCCTTCCCTCCCAGAGAGTACTAAGCGCCGCCAGACAGCTGTTAGGCGGCGGGGTGGTGGTGGTGCGGGAAGCGCTGGGAAGGAGGGGGAAAAGTTGGGACGTGGTGCACTTGGTGTGAGTGAGAGAAGGAGGGAGGGAGCTTGGCTGCCGGTGGGTGCGGAGCACCTGCTAATTTTTCCCCATGAGTGCACCAGCCCCAGAGCACCCACAGAGTCAGTACCTATAGACTGGGGTCAGGAGCGAAACCATGGCTGTGGGCGGAGGTTGGTGGCAGGAGTGGAGCTGTAGCTGGGAGCCGGAGCCGGGGCCAGGGCAGAGCTGGGTTAGAGTGGGGCTGGGTGATGCTCCCTCCCTGACCCCCCACAAATGTTTCTCCACGCCACTGCACCACAGTTTGGGGACCACTGATCTATGCCAACAGTGATAGATCATGGTGATATCAGAGATAATTCACCAATCGCCACCTTTCCTTTACAGGTAATTTGCATGCAACAATTTTGCTGGTGGTAATGAATCAGTCTGCACAGATGGTAGATTACTTGGCCCAACTGCCAGAGTTTTTCACAGCTTGATTTGCTGCCTGTACGCCTCAATACAAGCTCCCCAATGCAACTCACACTCCCAGACATAGCCACCAGCAGGACCACCACAATCAGCCCACACAATAACTCCATACACCCCTTATTCACAAATCAACACAAATCTCCCAGCATAAACACGCACACTCACCCAAATCATCACTTTAAAGCAGTGGTCCCCAACATTTTCTGGGTGGCGGGTGCCAGACGACGAGCCACCCAGGACCGTGGCCAGCGGACAAGCATCCGCCAAAATGCCGCCGAGAAGTGGCAACGTCAAGAAGTGTCGGTGCTGAAAATCAGCAGCATTTTGGCAGTGACACCTCTTGATGACGTGGCATTTCAGCAGCTGCTTGTCCATCGGCCAGTACACGGGTGCACATAGATGCCCTGGCGAGCGCCATGGCACCCATGGGCACCGCGTTGGGGACCACTGCTTTAAAGTTTCTTAGAGCTGCCTGTCCAGGGAGTGGAGGAGCCCAGAGAGATCACTGCCCAGTTCTCCAGGAAGGTGAGTCCAGAACCTTCCACCCACACCGCCTTCATAATTTGTATGAAATACAGAGAAAAGGTGCTAATTGCTTTCCAAAGGACAGGTAGCGAGGGAGCTACACACGCATATCTTTCAGGATCATCCTCACCTCTCCATGCACACAGCACCAATGTCCAGCCCCTCCAGAATGCCAAGGCCAGACATTATTTGACTTATACAAAGCCCTGTGATATAATCAAAATGCATCACCGCCTTAACATTGGTAGCAATATTTATACAGCTATCTACAAAACAATTACTTGTTTCCATTTTACTGAGGCAGCCCCAAGAATTACCTGATATAAAACTTCACATTATGCAACCCACACATCTCCTGGGTGTGGTGTTCTGTCCCAACTAGTGGCACCGAGACCACTTAGAGCTTAATGAGTCGGCTACAGCCTTAGCTAATGAACATGTGGCTTTTGGTTCATGCAGTACAGGCTCATGCATTTAGCTCCCAGGAGTCCCAGGTTTGATCCTGCTTGCCAATGGTCATGGTCTGTTGGTGTTTCAATGATAAAGTGGGCGGCAGGGGGGTCTCAGGTGCTGAGAAAGGGACATGGGCACGCAAGCAAAGAGGGCAAACCAGGAGTGGGGGAGCAAGAAGCAAGGAATTGGAATGAAGGGGAGGGTCAGCGCAAGTACGCCACAG
Organism: Mauremys mutica; assembly: GCF_020497125.1. Classification (NCBI taxonomy): domain Eukaryota; kingdom Metazoa; phylum Chordata; order Testudines; family Geoemydidae; genus Mauremys; species Mauremys mutica. Next base: position 55,729,263 of record NC_059079.1, read on the forward strand.
GGGTGGAGCAAAAACCAGGGTGGGTTCAAAAGCAACTGAAGCAAAAGGGAGGAAATGGGGCTGGCAACCATGCCTGCACCACAGGACAAGGGCGGGGCAAACAAACTGATCAAGGAGCAAAAAGCAAAACAGAGCAAACAGGGCGGTAGAAGGGGAACAGGCGGGACAGGCAGCAAAAGGAAAGGGGGCAAGCAGCTGCAAGGACAGGGCAGGGGGCAAAGCAGGGGAAAAGGGGACCTGCCAGCCAAATGCAGCAGGGGAGGGGGACAAGTCCAAGGGAGGGAAGAGGAAACGTGCACCCACGGGCGCCCGAAAAACAAGTGCCTGCTCACTGCTGCTACTGTCCCCAGATGGGAAAAAGGACAGAGCAAACTGCTGGGCTGGGGAGCAGAGAACAGAGCCAGATGGTAATTGGGAAGGTGGAGGGAGTGGTGGTGGTGGCAGTAAGGGAGTGGACAGACTGGGGGAGGGCTCTATGCCACTTCTCCAGTTCCCCACTACAGCGGCACCTACAACCTACTACCTACCAAAGATGCTACAAACCCCCTCCACAAAGCAGGGCCTCCTCCTCAGCTCCAGCAGCAGCAGCAAGGGCAGCAGCAACCCAGCCAAGGGAGGCCCCAAAAATGATGGAAAAAGTGGGGCCTCGCACTCCCCTCTGAGGGTCAAACCAGCAGGGTCCTCCCCACAGCAGCAGCAGCAGCCAGGGGGGCAACCAGCCAGCAGAACAGCCTCAAAGGAGGGGAGGCAGGTATCTCAGCCCTTGGAACAAACAGGTCCCTTTTCCCTGGGTAAGGTAACAGGGGCAGTTCCAGAACACACAGGAACTTGCTGGAACCAATTAAGGCAGGCAGGCAGGCTAATTAGGACAGTTTGCAGATGACACTAAACTGGGAGGAGTGATAGATATGCTGGAAGGTAGGCATAGGATACAGAGGGACCTAGACAAATTAGAGGATTGGGCCAAAAGAAACCTGATGAGGTTCAACAAGGACAAGTGCAGAGTCCTGCACTTAGGACGGAAGAATCCCATGCACTGCTACAGACTAGGGACCGAATGGCTAGGCAGCAGTTCTGCAGAAAAGGACCTAGGGGTTACAGTGGACGAGAAGCTGGATATGAGTCGACAGTGTGCCCTTGTTTCCAGGGCCAGCTCTAGGTTTTTTGCTGCCCCAAGCAAAAAAATTTTTGGCTGCCCCCACCCCAGCCCTAGGCTCCCCCCCCACCTTCCTGCAGTCCCAGCTCTGGGCCTCCCCACACCCACACCCCCCTGCTGCCCCAGCCCTGGGCTCTCCTCCCCCGACCCGCACCCCCTGCCATCCCAGCCCTGGGCTCTCCTCCCCCCACCACCTGCACCCCCTGCCACCCCAGCCCTGGGCTCTGCCCCCTCCACCCACACCCTCTGCTGCCCCAGCCCTGGGCTCTTCCCCCCCCCCCCCCCCGCACCCTCTTTCCGCCCCAGCCCTGGGTCACTGGTAACTCGCTCCCAGGGCAGGTCATTCAGCAGGAATTTTGGATGTGCACAGAACACAGACAGGATTGGTTCCCATATGGTTACAGAACTGCAGTAAAGTGGAACAATTTTCAGCTTGTGTGATTGGAGGATAGCTGGATGCATATTATAAGACTGTCCTCCATAAATGAGGAAAAGTTGAGGGGCCTTTATTATTCTTTTGTTCCACTCTTTGTTTCTATGGGGAATTTGCCAATGCAATATCACTGTCTTCCTTTTAAACAAATAAAACTAAAAAAAAAAAGACAATGGCTGTTGAAAATAGCAATTCCAGTCCTAAAAGCCACTGGGAAGCATTTCTTTCTCAATTTTATCCTACTTTTTCTACAGCAAATTACAGTGGATCAGTATATTTGATTTGGGAGAAATGAAGTAACAGCTGCCCAAACCGAGCTTGAGCACTCCTGAATTTTGTGGTGTTCAAATCTGGAAGGCAGGTGCTAGATTCCCTTTCTGAATATTAGCTAAATCTGGAAAGGAAAAGTCAGTTTCTGCTTCCATGGCTCAGAAGTGGAAATCCTCCTAAGTGCCTGGTACTGTATCTAAAGCTGCCCAGGTCCAGTAGAGCCTCCCCTCCCTTACTTTTCAATTTAAATTCTAGTGGGATCCACATACCTCCCTTGCTAGGCTTCAGATAGAGAGGGGCTCTGTCCATTTAGTCCACCCTATTCCTTCTTTGGGGGCTGCAAGGTGAGGTCACACCAGTATCCCTAAGCCAGTCTGGGGATGTCTTCTGAAGGGGACATCTGGGGCAAAGCCTCTACTCCTTGGGCACACTTGTTCCCCATTCACAGTGCCACCCCGCTCTAGCAGTGAGCTCTCCATTCACAGCAAGCTGCAGCATGAGGCTTCAGCTACCATACTCCCTTCCCCGTTGATCGTGGCCAAGAGAATGCTGGGAAATGTAGTTCTTTCCCTACTCCAGGGCTAGCTCTATAGGTAGGGAGCTAACCAAGGAACTACAGCTCCCAGGGCCCCCTGTTGGTTCTCAGCTCCCAGGCTGGATCCCTGTGGGCTGCCGCCCCTGCAAATGGGCTGCCCCAAGCACCTGCTTGCTTTGCTGGTGCCTAGAGCTGCCCCTGCTTGTTGCCAAGAAGGCTAATGGCATTTTGGGCTGTATAAGTAGGGGCATTGCCAGCAGATCAAGAGATGTGATCATTCCTCTCTATTCGACATTGGTGAGGCCTCACCTGGAGTACTGTGTCTAGTTTTGGACCCCACACTACAAGAAAGATGTGGAAAAATTGGAAAGAGTCCAGCGGAGGGCAACAAAAATGATTAGGGGGCTGGAACACATGACTTATGAGGAGAGGCTGAGGGAACTGGGATTGTTTAGTCTGCAGAAGAGAAGAATGAGGGGGGATTTGATAGCTGCTTTCAACTACCTGAAAGGGGGTTCCAAAGAGGATGGAGCTAGACTGTTCTCAGTGGTACCGGATGAGAGAACAAGGGGCAATGGTCTCAAGTTGCAGTGGGGGAGGTTTAGGTTAGGTATTAGGAAAAACTTTTTCACTCAGAGAGTGGTGAAGCACTGGAATGGGTTACCTAGGGAGGTGGTGGAATCTCCTTCCTTAGAGGTTTTTAAGGTCAGGCTTGACATCCCTGGCTGGGATGATTTAGTTGGGGGTTGGTCCTGCTTTGAGCAGGGGGTTGGACTAGATGACCTCCTGAGGTCCCTTCCAACCCTGATATTTTATTCTATGACACCTGGAGCCAATTAAGAAGCTCCTAGAATCAATTAGGACAGGCTGGCTATTCAGGGCACCTGGGTTTAAAAAGGACCTCACCTCAGTCAGTGAGGTATGTGCAAGGAGTTGGGAGCAAGAGGCACTAGGAATTGAGAGTGGGAAAGTGTACTGCTGGAGGACTGAGGAGTACAAGCATTATCAGACACCAGGAGGATGATCCTTTGGTGAGGATAAAGACGATGTTTGGAGGAGGCTATGGGGAAGTAGCCCCAGGAAGTTGTAGCTGTCACGCAGGTGTTACAGGCGACACTCTAGACAGGTGCAATCCACAGGGCCCTGGGCTGGAACCCGGAGTAGAGGGTGGGCCTGGGTTCCCCCCAAACCTCCCAACTCCTGGTCCAACATAGGAGGAGTTGACCTGGACTGTGGGTTCCACCAGAGAGGAAGGTCTCTGGTCTGTTCCCTGACCCACTTGGTGGATCAACAGAGACTGCAGGGATTGTTCTTCTTCCTTTTCCCCATGCTGGCCAGTGATGAGGTTAGCTGAGTGAATGGCAGATTTGAGCCACAAAAGTGGCCAAACTGAGGGCTGCCATGAATCTCTGAGGTGAGCAAACTTAAATTACCATAGCTTGTTTTTCAGATTCGGCTTAAATGAATTGCGCAACATGCAAAAAACGACAACCAAGCAAAAATTCCTCTAAATGCGGTTTCCATGGGTTGCAGGCTCAGCACTTCTAAATTGTGAAGAAAATTTTAGAGTCCAGGATACAAGGGATATGCGTACGCAAACAGGGAATCACACCCAGCTCATAGTGTAGATGTAGCCAGAGGCAGTCCTGCCCCAGAGAGCTCCCAATCTAGCATTTAGAAAATACATAGCAGGTGAAGACAGACAGACAAGCAGGGCAAATATGGGGGGTCGAAGTGGGAGGACAAGATAACAGTAGAGAGAGGAGCATTTGCACTGGTAATCATGTTGGTAGTCAGAGTGGTCTCTAGCCATTGGTAGTCTCCTGCTGACCCAATGCCAGAGGCAGTGATTTGTAGACATCGTGGCAAAGGTAGATTTTTTTTTAAAGGTGGTATTAGGCCAGTCTGTATGTACATCGCTGCAGCAGTGCAGCTGTACTGACACAGTTGCGCCACTGCAGCATGGCTGGTGAAGGTGCTCTATGCTGAGCTATCCCGTCAGCACAAAACACACACCTCCCTGAGCAGCAGAAGCTGTGTTGACAGGGGAAGCTCTCCCACCAACATAGCGCTGTCTGTGCACATGAGTGTTTATGCTGGTATAATTAATGTCACTCACGGGGGTCACTTATTCACACCCTTGAGCGACATAAATTTTGCCAGCAGAAGTTGTAGTGTAGTGTAGACATAGCTTTTGGTGGTGGCTTTGTGAATTTTGACAGAGCTCTTCCCAAGCACAGGGCATGGCATGGGAAAATGTGGGCATTTTTATTTCTGGAGTTAGAGGAGCTGAAAAACACAATGCCAAGGGAGACATGATTGCAACCTTAGACTGCCACCTCTTTTGATATATACCCACTACATGGTGGGGTGGAATTAAGGTTTCATTGGCACAGATTTGAGATGGCCACATTAAACACTGCTTAGTCATTCATTGGTTAAGCAATGCTTTCATGCAAAATAAACGGAAGAACTCTGATACATAGTAAATCAGCCTTTTGCAATGAGAGGGACCAAAACTTTCCAGGAAATTGACTTGCTGTAAAAACATACACCACTAGGTGTCACTTCCTCTGCAGATTATCCACCCCAACTCCCTGTTAATGAGTGAAAGGGTTAGAAATGGTGATAAGGAGAATCTCTGATCAGAAGGTTCTGTTACTTTTTTCTGAGCATATATGAGTGGCTTTGTACTCAGATTCTATTTTTTTTCTATTTCCAGGGGGAAAAACTATGTATAAACTATCGTTAAAACAGAAGATATATCAGTAATTTACAGGTAAACAAACATCACAAAGAATGATACAATTATCCCCCAAATCAAGCATTACAAATGCAGGAAATTCGGAGTTCAGGGTCAAATCTTAACATGATTGGATTTCTGTTACGTTCTGGAAAAACACAGTCAAGATTTCAAGATCCTCCACTCTGCCCTGTAACGATGGTACGAGTAGGGTTGCCAACTTTCTACTGGCACAAAACTGAACACCCTTGCCCTGCCCATGCCCCGCCCCTCCTGAGGGCCTGCCCATACCCCGCCCCTTCTCTGAGGCCCTGCCTCTGCTCACTCCACTCCCCCCCCCCCCCGTCACTTGCTCTCCCCACCCTCACTCACTCGCTCATTTTCACTGGGCTGGCTTAGGGGGATGGGGGTGCATGAGGGGGGTGAGGGCTCCGGCTGAGGGTGCAGGCTCTGGGGTGGGGCCTGGGATGAGGGGTTTGGGGTGCAGGAAGGGGATCTGGGCTGGGGGTAGAGCCGAGGGGTTCAGAGTATGGGAGGGGGCTCTGGTCTGAGGCAGGGGGCTGGGGTGTGGGAGGAGGTACGGGCTCTGGGCTGGGGGTGCAGGTTCCAGGGTGGGGCCAGAAATGGGGGTTAAGGGTGTGGGAGGGGGCTCCAGGCTTGGGCAGGGGGTTGGGGTGCATGTATGTGTGAGGGCTCTGGCTGGGGGTGCAGGCTCTGATGTGGGGCCAAGGATGAGGGATTTGGGGTGCAGGAGGGGGCTCTGGGCTGAGACTGAGGGGTTCAGAGGGGGATCTGGGCTAGGGCAGGGGGTTGGGGAGTGAGGGCTCTGGGGTGGAGCTGGAGATGAGGGGTTTGGGGTACAGGAGGGTGCTCTGGGCTGGGACTGAGGGGTTTGGAGGGCGGGAGAGGGACCAGGGCTGGGGTAGCAGCAGCTTGATGCTGTTCTCAGACTGTGTGTGTCAGTTTTAAGGCTCCACATGACCTACTAGTTCCAAAAGAAAATTCTTAGATCTTGACTAATACAGCAGCACAACATGATGGAGTCGCAGCAATAGAACAAGTAACAAGGCGTAGGAAGCCTCTCTGTTTTCCACACTGGTATTTTTACCATGTGTCTTATGGTAGGATCTAGAGGCCTTAGTCAGGGATCAGGGCCCCACTGGATTGTGCTAAGCACTATACGCACACGTGCACACACACACAGAATGAAAGGACTCTCGAAGTCCCAAAGAGCTCACAATCTAAGTAGCAGGAAGATCTTTGCTCATATAACCTGGGATGAAAGGACAGATTCTCATCTCAGACATCCAGTGCACATGATAGTGCCCTTCAAAATGTGCGTGGCATGTGCTATTCACTGAAGCATGCAGTATGATCTGAAGCATATTGCTCAAGCCAGAATCATCCCTGAGGTCAATGGAGTTACACTGGGGATGAATTCGGCCCATCACGTTTACCAGCATTGGTTTAGTAGCATGGACCCAGAGTAGTTTTTCTGTCTCCCTCGCTCCCAGAACTTAGCTACTGCGGAACACAAACATTGTACCGACACTTGGAGGGTTAAGCAGATCAGTAAGGGTTCATGGTAAGACCAGCACTAGAACCAGGGGCGGCTTTAGACATTTCGCCGCCCCAAGCACGGCAGCATGCCGCGGGGGGCGCTCTGCCGGTCGCCGGTCCCGCGGCTCCGGTGGACTTCCTGCAGGCGTGCCTGCGGACGGAGAGCCACAGGACCAGCGGACCGTCCGCAGGCACGCCTGCGGGAGGTCCACCGGAGCCGCGGGACCAGCAGACCCTCCGCAGGCATGCTGCCGAAGGCTGCCTGCCTGCCGCCCTCCCGGCGACCGGCAGAGCGCCCCCCGTGGCATGCCGTCCCAAGCACGCGCTTGGCATGCTGGGGCCTGGAGCCGCCCCTGACTAGAACTGCCAGCCTTCTGGTTACACTGAGGGCATGGCTGGTCTTTCAATCTGTCCAAGCAAAGATATTCCCCTCAAAGCATTATCAGGATTTAACAGCCTTGGCGAGCTTTTTATTCTGTGGAGCTTCTCCAGATGGAAAGAGGCAAGGTCTTTGCTAAAGGATCTGCCTGTCCATTCCCTCCCCCCAAGAGGGTTTCGACCCTGAGCCAATGGGATAAAAGATGACAGCAGGTGTCAGCCAACAACTGAGATTAACCATTAGTGTTATCTTGGAGAGTCTATTATAATGTAAGGATAATGACACCCCCAAAATATGTCATTTTGAAAATCAAAGTATAATGATCAGTAGGAAAAAAACAGCTGCTGTTGAGGAACAGAACAAATAAGAGCTCAAGCCTACAATGCTTACTTCCACAAAATTCCTACTGAAGGCTATTTCCCTGAGCAAGGACTGCAAGGTCTGGTTCACTAGCAATAAGTGATGTAGCAAGCAGGCAAAGCCTCTCTAGGGCTAGACAACCTATGGCACGTGAGCTGATTTTCAGTGGCACTCACATCGCCCGGGTCCTGGCCCCCAGTCCGGGAGGTTCTGCATTTTAATTTAATTTTAAATGAAGTGTCTTAAACATTTTAAAAACCTTATTTACTTTACATACAACAATAGTTTAGTTATATATTATAGACTTATAGAAAGAGACCTTCTAAAAACGTTAAAATGTATTACTGGCACACGAAACCTTAAATTAGAGTGAATAAATGAAGGCTCGGCACACCACTTCTGAAAGGTTGCCAACCCCTGACCTAGTCAAACACCAGTGTGTGTCCCTCCTAGAATCTGAGCCTCTTTCTCTAACCACTCATCATGCTACGAGCTCAGACTATATATGGGCATCATTTTTATGACAGACATATATTGGCAAGACTTTTAAAGAGGCATCCTCAAAACTGCTTGGCAAGTGGAGCTAAAAATGAAAAGCTGTGTGTTACTGTGTTTTATTTCTGCTCCGTTCTATGTTGTTCTCTTGCACTATATCAATGTCAGGTACCGAAGGACACCACCATCAATTAATTAACAGCTTAATTGGCATTCTAAAGAAAACCCGTAATTGGGTGCTTGACTTTAGTCATGCACAAAAGTTTACAGACACACTGGGGAGGAAAAAGTGAATCACAGTTTTAATAAATACCTTGGAAGCTGTTCCTTGAGGCAAACAGATTTATTAATTAATATTCTTATAATAAATAATAATTACACATACTTTAGAGCCTCTTATAAATGAGGAAACAGTAATGTGTCATGATGCCATTACCAAGAACTCTCATATGAATATCACAAATTGTATCAATATTTGACATTAGGGATGAATGGTGAACAGCATCCGCTATACATTAGGGCGGGCTGAACAATTTTCCATTCAATCATTTGTTTGATGGAAAACTGGGTTTTTCATTAAATGAACATTTTCACGGCAAGTATCTGCTTTCTTCAAAAAATTTACACATTTTTGTTGGAAAACCAATAACTAGAAAACTGATTTTGGCAACTTTCAGCTGAAAAAATTTCAGTTTTTGGACAAAAAGTCAACATTTTTCAATGAAAATTCTGATTAAAATCAAAACAGCTTTCATTTTCATCAACATTTTCTGCAGGGAAAAAAAAACATTTTCTGACCAGCTCTAATATTCATACTGTGGTCTTGGGCCACTGGGTCTTGGGCCACTGGGACGTCTCACAGAAAAGTCCCACGAGAGTTCCCAGTGGCCAGTAATGACCCACTGACATAACGTCCTGTGTTTTGGCTCTGGAGAGCTACTGTACACATTGAATAGGCACACTGTGGTTGGTCCTTGTGCGGGTGAACAGGGGGAAAGGAAGGACCAAGGGTCCTCCTCTGCCCCAGTCTTGAGCACCTGTACAAGGCCAGACAGAATGGGCCAGACTTTCAAGTGCGTAACAGCCAATGTGCACAACCCTAACCTCACCTTGATTGTGGGTGCTGGGCTCTATTGAAAATCCCAGTTCAATGTGGTTTGGCAGTAGACCCAGCTCCCTCCTAGGGCCAGCATTGGCACCAGCTGCCTGAAAGAGGGTGAGCAGAGCAGAAGAGCTGAACATGAAAGGGGAAGGGCATGGCAGTTGCCACACCAGTACAATACACACTGCTCCTCCTGGCCATTCTGGCTACCTCCAGCCAGCGGGGGCTACCAAGAGCAGAACAAAGAGCAGAAATATTAGCAGATCTAGTTCACAAACAGAGCAGTAGAAGTGGCCAGCAAATTTGAGATATTGCTAATACCACTGATCACTCTTCTACCTCTAGTGGTCCCATTGGGGCTCTGCACCTCTTTTTCCCAATCTGTATAATGGGATTCATGCGATCTGCCCATCTCTGGGAAGTGTTTTGATATACACAATTACTGTTAGAGGAGATCAATAATAAATGGCTCTTATGGTCTTAAATCCATATTTTTAGAAAACCTCGCATTCCCTTCCTCCACCCCCGCATTCTCAATCTGCGGGTCAGTCTGTCTGCAAATTTCACTGATTTTGATTAATTTATCATTTTTTAACAGTGACAATATATAATTTAAAGTCCTTTCACTGCTATTTTCTTTTCTTCTTTCTCACACACTCTCCCCTTTCCTTTGGCAGTTCTACCTGACACAATGAGAAGTGACAAGCTGTAATTTTCCTTTCTGCTTTAGATTCTGGTTATATATCAATAGAGGACATTAGCTCCGAGGGTTTCCTGAGATTAGACAGTGACTCATCCAGAATACTGTATATACATCATTGTAGTGTCTCCTATTCCAGGAAAGACAAACCCCATACCAAACAACTCTCTTTCTATAGGAGAGGTGTGTAGTGAGGCATGGGGTATCCAGGAGAGTGACCCCATGATAGAAGAGGCGTGAGTAGGACCCCCATGAACAGGTTGGGGGGTCCACAAACAAGTGCTGAAAGTGAGCATTCCCAGGAACAAAGGAGAGTGCAGATGCTTTCGCTGATGTTTATCACTGAAAGCTGGGAGGGCTTTAGGGATGTATGCTATGCCCCGCCCGCTGGAGGGAATGTTTAGGGTGATGATCAAACTGTGATGTGAAGGGCTATGAGTTCCTGCAGTGAGTGACTCCCATTACTGGAGAGAAGAACTGAGGTTCCTTGGGATGACTGACCTCTACTATTGTTTAGATGCCCAGGGGCTAGTGGCCCTTTCACTCAGGGCTGAGGCTTGCTGGGGTACATTACCTCCCCGGTGAAAAGGGAAGGAGAATGTGCCCTGGGCGAGAGGTTCACCATGACCAGAGGGGGCTAAGCATGAGGAACCTCTTCAGTTCCATACCATGGTTTTTTAATTAATATTCCAAATATGTTTTTTTCAAATAGAAAATGCTCTTCTCGTCACAGAGAGTCACCACAGGACAAGTATGAGCTGTTCCTGAGGAACAGGAGGGCAAGAAAAGGTGGCAACACTAAACAACACATACCCATCTCAGTAAAGTGTTAGAAACCTACGGAGGAAAATTAGTATATAAGGGCTATGTATGATTACTGTTAACACATTATACGACTTACACCAAAACAAGTAGATTTGCACTGCCATGTAACTTGGCCGATTTTACTGAAGCATTAAAAAATTACGTCCCTCTTTGGCCTGAGATTGAGACCCAAAGTAGTTTTCTTGCAGAGGTTATAAAGGGTGTAAAAACAGCTGTTTAGAGTGGAATGGCATTAGCAACCTTGACTCTGCAGGTCTGATTATTAACATTTGTATTATCGCTGTGTCTAGCAGCCCCAGTCCTGGAGCAGGGCCCCATTGTGCTAGGTGCTGTACAAAGACAGAAGAAAAAGAGCGATTACAATCTAAGTGTAAGAGTATTACCATGAGGATCCCATTATCTAGACCTGGTCCTTTTTTTTTTTTTTTTTTAAACTTAATATTTTTGTGGGTGAACTTATTGCTGGGGACAAGTGCTGCACTGACAGCACAGAGACTCAGGTTCTGTCTGCATCCCCAGAACAGGCAGCCGCCCGTCAAACTTCCCCCAGCTGCCTTGTCGTATGCTATCCTGGAGGAACCACCTCTAAGGAAAAGCATAGTTCAGTCTCTGTTGCCTGTTTAGTCTTTAGCCTCTCTGTTTAGACTGTCAAGTGTTGTTTTCTTCATGTGGACACTTGCACACTGGGAACTAGACAGAGAATACCAAATTCATTTCACACAGGCCTTTCAAACAATTGTGACACGGTAATTTTCATTCACTTATGACCTTGCAAAGGTTTGTTATTATTTGTATTGCAGAAGTGCTCGCCAGTGCCAACGAAGATCAGGGCCCTGTTGTGCAAGGTGCTGTAAAACACACACTAAGAGACTTTCCTTGCCCCAAAGAACTTACAATCCAAATAGACAAGACAGCTATAAGATGTGACAAAGGAAGGACAACCACTCCCATTTTACAGATGGAGGACTGAGGCACACTGAGATTAAGGGCTTTCCCTAGGTGACACATGGAGTGAGTGGCAGAGGTGGAAATGGAACACAGATCTCCTGAGTCCTAGTCCAGAGTCTTATCAACAAGACTATCCTTGCCCTCTGGGAAAAAGCCTTATCAGTGTCAATGTAACTTAAGCACCTACTTAAAGATAAGCACATGGTTACAAGCTTTGCAGAATCAGGATCCAGGAAACTGGATTTGGAGTGGTAATGTCAAGGTTAACCCATTCCCAAACTCTGAGCAATTCAGTCCTGATAACCTAGACCTTATAGGATCAAATTTGCCCCTCGTGTAAGTGGGAGCAACTTTGCTGACTTCAGTGAGTTATATCTGCTTAAACCAGTCTTGAATTTAACCGTTCTGCATCCAAGCTGTTAGTCTTCAATAAAGAAACCTTACAATAATTGTGGTTTGGTATGGTTACATTTTTAAAACTGTGGGCCTAATTTTCCTATAGATCCCTGAAAATTTCACCTGTGAATTTTAATTGCTCATTTTTTAAAACATATCCCATAATCTCTAGATTAAATGTACTTTTGGAATCTTTACTTTAAAGTGGAAACACTCCTCCACCTTGCTTATGCCAATTCACTTATGCTCATTAATGGGGCCATACAGGGGCGGCTCCAGGCACCAGCACGCCAAGCGCGTGCTTGGGGCGGCAAGCCGCGGGGGGCGCTCTGCCGGTCGCTGCGAGGGTGGCAGGCAGGCTGCCTTTGGCAGCATGCCTGCGGAGGGTCCGCTGGTCCCGCAGCTTCGGCAGACCTCCCGCAGGCTGCTGCCGAATCGCGGGACCGGGGACCTCCCACAGGCAAGCCGCCAAAGGCAGCCTGCCTGCCGTGCTTGGGGCGGCAAAATGCCTAGAGCCGCCCCTGGGGGCACATGCTTCTGGGATGAAACTCTGGCGTATTAAAGCTGTTGTCACATAAGGAAATTCTGAAGTCACACCTAAGTTTAAGAGCCTTGCTTTGCAGCAATACTTAGTTGTCACTTCCTCTGACATCAACATTCCCATTTCCAGTGCTTTGACACTGTCATGTTCACTGCTCATTATTTATGAGGGTCATTAGAGTTTCTATATTTGTGGTAGCTTGAGCAGAGTGTTGTGCCTGTTTCTGTACAGTCCTGTATCATTAGGGACTCTCTTAAAATCTAAAAGATTCCATTTTAAGAAGAAAAACCCCTTAGTGCCCCACAAGAGAACTACGATCTTGGCTCAGAGTGAGTTTCAGTCACCCTTCCCAGGAATGTAGTTTCCCAGGACTAGAATAATAATGATTTACAGAGCACCCTTCATCCCAAAGCACTTGTAATCTAAGGCCTGGTCTACACTTGGGGGTCGACGTACTTAGATCTACTTACCGTGGTGTCTTCACTGTGGTAGGTTGACTGCTGATGCTCCCCATTGACTCAGCCTATTCTTCTCGCTCCGGTGGAGTACGGGAGTCAACGGGGGCCCGGTGGTCAATTTATCGCGTCTTCACTAGACGTGATAAATTGACCCCCGCTGGATCAATCGCTCCGGAGGTGAGTGTAGACATGCCCTAAGGTATTTATATGGTCCCCATCACAGTTGTATCTGAGCACCTCACAGTCTTTAATGTATGTATCCTCCCAATGCCCCTGTGAGTTAAGGCAGTGCTATTGTCCCCATTGTACAGATGAGGAATTGAGCCACAGACAGAGGAAGTGATTTGCCCAGGGTCACACAGGACCTTGCATTTCTCTGGTACCTCCAGCAGCACAACGTCTGATAACATCATTCTGGGGCACTGTATCCATGCTGATTCAGTGGGAAGAATGACACCTTTTATTAATCATGTCTGTTATGGTAGTGCCTAAGGGCCAGCCAAGGATGAAACCTCATTGTGCCAGACACTGTACAAACGAAGTAATAAGTAGTCTCTGCCCTAAAGAGTTAACAATCTAAATAGACAAGACAGGCACAGGGAGGGGGAAGAGGTCTAACACAAGCAGAATGAACCATGTGACGGCAGCAAACAATGTATTAGTTCCACAACTTTTCTGGGGCAGGTTTAGTTAGGAGGGGTCAGCTAAATGAAAGGGAAGGGAAGTGGGGTAAGGCGGGCAGGGCAGGGGAGAAGAGGGTAAGAGGGGCAGGTGTGGAGTGAAGCTGAAGTGAAGAGACTAAGGGAGGGGGAGAGGAAAGGTTGGCGCAAACAGCCCATCAGCACAGGCAGGGCAGAGAAAATTCAGTCAAAACTGAAAGTTAACTGAATGTCCCTGCTTTGGCTGATCCTGTCCTTAGTGTCTGGGGTCTGGCTCCTCTCTGCCATTTCCCCCCAGAAGGTCACATGGAGGAGGAGGAGGCACCACTTGGATCCTAGTGATCCCAAAAGTTGGTTGGGGAGGGGGATCTTCCCTGCAAAGTTCTGGGATCAAGGGCACAGGCGTTGGCTTCCTCCAGGCCTCAGGGCTGCTCAACTCCCTGCTCTGCCCCAGACCGTGCCCCCACCCACCCCCTTCCCTGAAGCCCCCACCCAGCACCACCTCTTTCTGCCCAATTCTGAACTGTCCCTCGTGCACACTCCATCCCCGTTCCTCCTCGCCCCCAGAGCCTCCTGCATACCGCAGAACAGCTGATCACTGGAGGTGCTGGAGGGAGGGAGAGGAGTTAGTTGATCAGCGGGACTGTTGGGGGACAGGAGGTGCTGGTGGGAAGAGGGGGGCTGGCTGCCAGTGGGTGCTAAGCACTCACTAATTTTTTTTCGAAGGGGCTTCCACCCTAGAACACCCACAGAGTCGGCCCCTGATGATGATGATAGTGATGGGCGATCACTTGTTACTGAGTATGATCATTTTCCACAGGAGTTATGGATCTTCCGGTGGCTAATAAGGCCAATCCTTGAACCACAAGTTCTATTACAATGAGGGCAGATGTTTTCAGGCTCAGCAGGCTGTCGACCATGACTGGAGACCAGTTTCTCCTTCCTCCTGCACCTCTTGTCCTCTTCGGCTTGTTGGCGAGCAAGTTGAAAATGCAGGGGACCATCACGTAGGACTTCACTCCATTTTAAGCAATCTTGGGCAAGAGTCTCTCAAGTATCAATGTCAATATTACATTTTTTTAGGTTGTCCTTCAGCAAGTCCTTATAATGCTTCCATTGTCCACCCATGTTACAGTACCCTTCTTTCAGGAACAGGACCTATTTTGGGAGGTGATGGTCTGGCATCCAGACGACATGACCAGTCCAGCGGAATTGCTGATGGATGATCATTGCCTCAATATTGGTCGTCTTTGCCTTTTTCAGAACACTAATATTGGTGCACTTGTCTTCCCATTTGATCTTTAGAATCTTATGAAGGCAGCGTTGATGGTGCCTCTCAAGGACTTTCAAGTGGTGTCTATAGGTTGTCCAGGTTTCGGACCCATACAATGGTGTTGGGAGAATAACGGCTTGATAAACAAGAAGCTTGGTGTCTGTTCGAATGTCGTGATCTTCAAAGACCCTGTGCCGTAAACGAGAAAAAACTACACTGGGATAGCTCAGGCGATGTTGAATTTCTGCATCAATATATGCCTTGGATGAAATATGACTTAAGAACATAACATAAGAACATAAAAACGGTCATACTGGGTCAGACCAAAGGTCCATCTAGCCCAGTATCCTGTCTTCCGACAGTGGCCAATGCTAGGTGCCCCAGAGGGAGTGAATCTAACAGGTAATGATCAAGTGATCTCTCTCCTGCCATCCATCTCCATTCTCTGACAAACAGAGGCTAGGGACACCATTCCTCCAGTGCCACTCCATTGATTTTGATAGATGGGGCATGTAATACCTCATTTGGAAAGGGCTGATAGAGCACTTTAGTTTTCTTGATATTAAGAGTGAGACCAAAACATACGTAACACATATGTAACATCGGCAAACACATTCAAGATAGTTTGAAGATCTCTCTCAGAGTGGGCAAAGATTGTGTTGTCACCAGCTTACTGAAGTTCCACAATAGATGTTGTGGAAATCTTACTCTTGGCTTTCAGCCTGCTAAGCCTGAACAGCTTCCCATCCATTCTGTAAGTGGTTTCAATGCCAGCTTTAAACTTCCCAGCAATTAGGTAAAGAATTACGGCGATAAAAACCGCAAACATGGTTGGAGTGATTATACAGCCCTGTTTGACTCCTGTTTGTACTTTGAAAGGTTCACTCTGGGAGCCAGTGCTGCTCAGAACAGTTGCTTTCATGTTATCATGAAGCAATTTTAGGACCTTGATGTATTTATCAAGACATCCAATCTTAGAAAGTACAGTCCAGAGGACATGGCGATTCACTGAGTCAAAGGCTTTAGTTAGATCAATAAAAGCCATGTACAGTGATCAGCTTTGCTCCCGACACTTTTCTTGCAGCTGCGCTACTGTGAAGATCATATCCGCAGTTCCACGACATGGTCAGAAACCACTCTGTGACTCTGGTAAAATTTCTTCTGAGGGGCAGGAGGTGGGTTGCAAGGATCCGCGCCAGCACTTTGCCTGCAATGCCTAGGAGGGAGATACCGCGATAAATTCCACAATCCACTATATCTCCTTTCTTGAAGAGGGTGACAATCAAGGCATCACTCATTTCACTGGGTATCTCCTCCTTTATCCAGATTTTAAGGATAAGCAGGTAAAGCTGCCGAATTAGCTCTGGTCCACCGTTTTTAAAGATTTCAGTGGGGATCCCATCTAGACATGCTGCCTTGTTGTTCTTCATCTGCATGGTGGCATTGTGTACCTTATATAAATTGGGAGGGTCTCCGAGCTCGTCCCTAAATGGTCTTTGAGGGATTTGCTCAAGGACTTCATCTACAACCACAGAATTACGGTTAAGGAGATCTTCAAAATATTCTTTCCAGCAAGAATTGATGGCTTCGCTGTCCTTCATAAGTGTGGTTCTGTCCTTAGAGCGAAGAGGATTCATACCATGACAAATTGGCCCATAAACAGCCTAGGTGGCACTAAAGAAACCACATGTATTGTGAATGTCCACAAGATGTTGGCGTTCTTGTGCTTTCTCAGTCCACCATTTGTTCTTAAGTTCTCTGGTTTTATGTTGTACTTCTGCCCTCGCCTTGGCATGGGCTTCTCTCTTTATATTACAGTTTTATGTCGTTCTGCCAAGCACGAAATGCCATTCTCTTCTCATTGATGAGTTGCTCAATTTCAGCATCATTTTCATCAAACCAGTCCTAATGTTTTCTGGTTTGGTAGTCTGTGGTTTCCTCACAGGCATTGATAATTACTGCCTTCAATTGGCTCCAATGTGCCTCAGTTTCTTCCGGAAACTCTGATGGGAGCTTTTCTTCTAAGACTGCTTGGAAGTGGTCACTCTTAATAGGGTCCTTCAAATCTTGAACCTTCAGCTTGTGCCTGACCTGCTTCTTTTGCAGCCTCCATTTGGGAGTGATCTTAATTTTCATTGTGGATCAAATAAGGCGATGATCAGTCCAACAGTCATCAGCATTTGTCATTGCTCTTGTGAGAAGTACATCACTACGATCTTGGGCACGGACTATGACGTAGTCGAGGAGATGCCAGTGCTTTGACCGTGGGTGTCTCCAAGATGTTTTGAACTTTTCCTTTTGTCAGAAAAGGGTGTTCGTAATAATAAGTTCATGTTCAGCACACTTGCTCAGGAGCAGAATTCCATTTGAATTGCTTTTGCCAACTCTTTCTTTCCCAATTGTTTCTTTCCACAGGTCTGAGTCTCGTCCCACACGTGCATTGAAATCCCACAGAAGGATGATCTTGTCTTCTGTAGGGGTGTCCGATAAAATAGTTTCCAACTGAGAATAAAAATCTTCCTTTACATTCTCATCAGCATCCAGTATTCGTGCACAGACGCTCACAATAGTTGCCTGTTGATTTTTGGTGAGCCTCAGTCGGAGTGTCATAGACCACTCATTGATGCCAACTGGTACCTCAGAGAGGCATCTTATGACCTTTTCTTTATAGCAAAGCCCACTCCATTCAATTGGGGTTCATCTATAGATTTTACCTTGCAGAAATAGGTGTATCCTCCTTTCTCCTCCCTCACTTGTCCTTCATCAGCTCTTCTAGTTTCGGACAAAGCAGCAATACTGATGTTAAACCAACTCAATTCATGAGCAATAATGGCTGTACATCACTCTGGTCGGTCACTATTTGAGTTGTCCATCAGCGTATGTACGTTCCAAGTTCCAAAGTTTAAAAGTTTCTTACATTTTCGATCGCTGAGGTGGTGATCATGCTGGATGCAGCTATCCAGCCAGGAAAAACAGAGGCAAGACTATTTTTATGGTACCTTCTCTAACCCTCTCCTCATATGGGGTGAGCCAAGTGGATCCTAAAAAGGACTGCTCAGTAGTGGGTGCAGCTGCTGAGATGCTCGACCTGCCTCAATCCTCGAGCAAGATGACTGTATTACACACCCACCGCCCATGTGTCGGTCTGTAACTAGGAACTTCCGGATTTCACTGTCCTGTTCCCATTGCCACTTGCCGATTGCCACTAGACTTTCAATTTGTGCAAATGTTATTTTCTCAAAAACTGGAAGATGCCTGTGTGGCACTTCTTTTAAAGTGGGGAGACTGGTGCACAACAGTCACCACACTATCCTTGAAAGATAGAGGACTTGAAACCAATGGCATGGACACCATGATGATTGGAAATCCTCTATTTGCTGCAGCCTTCATCCACCTTTGGCCCCTATGACCAAGGGGATGCTGGGGCAAACTAACCCTCTTCAACCAGTCCACCTTCCCCCTTCCTGTAGCATCTGGATTTTCCTTGGAAGTTTCCTATCCAAATCCTGACTCAGCTGACTCTGCTAAGCATGTGAGGTACCAGCAAAAGGCAGCCTGGTTGCAGTTTTACCTGTCATCACATGAGACCTACTGCAGAATACTGCAATTCCAATAGTATAGAAAGAAGGGGAAAAATCAAAATAGCAAGTGCCCAAATTCTGCCATTCCTGGAATAGAAAAAGAAAAGACAATACGAGCTGTGTCTAATCAATCTGGACCATAAACCGCACTGTTTCTGAACCAGTACAGCACTGTGGGAAAGTTCCTCAGCCCCGGGGCAAGTCTTATTGTACTGTATTAATTTCCAGCAGCTGTTCACGTAACAAACAGCAGTATCCCCAAGAGACCAGCTCAGTGTCTATGACAAGATGTTGTTCTCATGCAAAGGAGTGTTGGTAGGTTCAACTTTTGTCTCTTTGAAAAAATGGCAATACTAGAAATACCCCGACACCTCTCAATGGGAAATTGTGCAAATTTTTGACTTTTGGCTATTTCAGGAAGTGACCTGAGCAGTGAACCAACCGAAGATCTGAAAGACTTATTTAATGGCCCTGCTTTATTATTGAACTGCATTCCTCCTAGCTAGCTCCAGCTGGTGGCATTTAGCAATAAGCTTTTTTAGGGATTGTTTACAGGGGGAGTTATTGCAGAATAGTTATTCCTCATTAACTCCATGTGTGGACACTCCTATTCCAGTGGATTGTGCTATTTCAGAATAAGGCACTCTTATCCCATTACAAGAGTGGGTGGGTTAGGTCCTGTGGTCTGCAGGAGGTCAGAATAGAG
Source organism: Mauremys mutica (assembly GCF_020497125.1). Lineage (NCBI taxonomy): Eukaryota > Metazoa > Chordata > Testudines > Geoemydidae > Mauremys > Mauremys mutica. The sequence continues at coordinate 55,748,383 of NC_059079.1, forward strand.
GATCATGATAGTTCCTTCTGGCCTTAAAGTCTATGAATCTATGAAAGCAGCAAAGAATCCTGTGGCACCTTATAGACTAACAGATGTTTTGGAGCATGAGCTTTCGTGGGTGAATATCCACTTCGTTGGATGCGAGTAGTGGAAATTTCCAGGGGCAGGTATATATAGGCAAGTAAGAAGCAAGCTAGAGATAATGAGGTTAGTTCAATCAGGGAGGATGAGGCCCTGTTCTAGCAGTTGAGGTGTGAAAACCAAGGAAGGAGAAACTGGTTTTGTAATTGGCAAGCCATTCACAGTCTTTGTTTAATCCTGAGCTGATGGTGTCACATTTGCAGATGAACTGAAGCTCAGCAGTTTCTCTCTGAAGTCTGGTCCTGAAGTTTTTTTTGCTGCAGGATGGCCACCTTAAGATCTGCTATTGTGTGGCCAGGGAGGTTGAAGTGTTCTCCTACAGGTTTTTGTATATTGCCATTCCTAATATCTGATTTGTGTCCATTTATCCTTTTCTGTAGAGACTGTCTAGTTTGGCCGATGTACATAGCAGATGGGCATTGCTGGCACACGATGTGTATGACAAGCCCTCAGATGCTTACTTTGAGTTTCAGTCATTAATAAATTCAGAAGTTTACAAATATAAACCATTCTACTCATGGAGTCAACAACCTTCCTCTCTCTGCTTCGCACCTCACAACACTGGAAAGCAGTGTAGTTGTCGCCCTGTTGGTCTTGGGATATTAGAGAGACAAGCTGGGTGAAGTACTATCCTTTATTGGACCAACTTCTGGTGGTGAGAGAGACAAGCGTTCGAGCCACACAGAACTCTTCTTCAGGGCTGCGAAAGGTGAATAAACCATAAATGCAGTGGTTTATTACAACAATCTGTAACTCCCTAACTTCCCTTTTTTGACCTAAGACTGCAGAGGTGTTATCTGGCCACACTATCTTGAATGGTCCCTTACAATATGTGCAAGCTACTTGTGCTAAACAATCTGTTCCACCTTGCATTTAGCTGTGATGTTCGGAGACCTAACGTGACCTTTCTCAGACCCGAAGAAGAGCTCTGTGTGGCTCAAAAGCTTCTCTCTCTCAACACAGAAGTTGGTTCAATAAGAGATATTACCTCACCCTCCTTGTCTCTCTAACATTAGAAAGGGCATCTAGGAAGAAAAAGAGAGGCACACTTTTAAATACCATTGAAATACACTGGACACATTTTGTTTTTTTGAGGCAGACAGAGATAATAACAAATGATCTGGCCCTCGCCAATAAATACAATTTCCCTCCTAAACAGGGACAGACACCATGTTTTCTTGTTGAGGTTTATTGCCATTCTCCTTGACCTCTGTGCAGCTTTCAACCCCATGGGCTGCTCTGTCCTCCTGGGCCACCTCCAAGGTAGCTGTCTCTTTCCCTCCCATCATAGTTCTGCTTCGGCCTATAAACTGTTATTTCTCCATCTCTGGCAATGATGACTGCTGACCCCCTCCTCTGTGGAGTCCCACAGTGTTTTCTTCTTATCTTATCTACTTTAAGGCTGATGATTCTCAAATCTACATATTTTGACCCCTTAATGACTTCCCTTCTCTGTCTCTTGACTCACTAAACAAGTGTCTTCACCTCAGCTTTCTCCAGCTGAGCATCTTATAAGCAGATAACTCCTCTTGTGCAAGAGGGACTTCCTCGAATATAAGTCAGTCTTTTTAGTCTCTATCCTCAACTCAGACTTCCCATTTGACTCCACTCTGTACCTTGTCATCATCCTTGATCCTGACCTTGCATTCTCCTTCAGCCTCTTCTATATATATGTCTATAATTATTTCTGCAGAACGGCCTGTGTACATTACCACCTGGATCCCACCTTTGCTCTTTTGAGTTATACCTGCATCCCCTCTTCCCTTGCCAATTCCAACTCTAGAAAAGCAGTCATGAACCCTTCTGCCTTATTGACTCTACATATCATTTCAAACCTCAGCTGAAAACATCTCTCCTCTCCATTAATATCCTTTTATTTCTCCTGCCTTCTGCTATTATTTGTTAATTAGCTGTCTCTCTTTGTTACTTAAGTCTCCAAAGCCCTTTGAGCAATGCAGTTTTGGGATATGAAACTTTGCAAGTCTGTAGTTCTAAAAAAGATGCTCTACGAAACAGCTATTTTGTATTCTGTTATTATTACTGCATACGATGTCTTGGGATGTGGCTTAAGCACTAACCTCAAGCAGCTGGACTGGCTTTGAAAATGGTTCCACTGACACAATTTAATCCTGCTAGTGAAACCCAGTGCTTTTTGCTCTTACACAAAGCAAATCTGCTGTCAAATGAGGAAAGAGAATCCCAGCTGGGAACTGGGGCATGGGGAGAGTGAAGTTATTAATATAGCCCTCAGTGATATGGCTGTCTCAACAACACAACCCATGCCACTTGCCTTCCTCCTGCCACACAGGAGGATGAGACAATGCAGAGGGGAAAGCAAACCATTCAGAGCTGGTGTTGATGAACCCAAGGACACAAGGAAGGGCAGAACTTAAAGACAGGGAATGGGGGAAAAGGATATACAAAGTAGATAGTTTAAAAGGAAATAAATCTGGACAGCACCATTGACTTGACCCCCAGAACTGCCAACTTGCTATTTGTAGCTGCCAGATGTTGGCATTGGCTCATGAATTGCCTTCTCCCATTGTCTCCTTGGGGAACTGGGAGTCTGTGTGAAGGATGGCGGGCCAAGCAGTTGCTAGCATGACTTGTGTTGAAGGTTGGCGGGACTTCTTGGCTTCCTCCTGGACATTTTAAGGGCCTCAGACAACAGAAGTTATTAGGAGTTTAGCCATTGTCTTCAATGGAAGCAAGATCAACCCTCTGTGTTTGTTTTGACTGATCCTTTTTCCTGCCCTCCACTTGCTGTTTTGCTCTTTCTCTAGACGGCCTTGTGCTCAAATTGTCTGCTAATAAAGCCTGTGCCCCCCGGGCAGATGCTGCCCTGGTTTCCAAAATAATGAATACACAGATGGAGCTAATTAAACTCGCCTGTAGAGATTTTCATTCAGAAATCATGTCAGACCCTCCCTCTTCCCCCAGACTCTGTGTTCTTGTCAGTCTGTGGCTGTCACTCTGACATGCTACTGTTTTCATTTGAATGTGTGTTATTTACAATATATTGAAAACAACTGGCAGTTATATTTTTAAACAAATAACAATGGGGACATGGCAGTCCTCCCAGCCCGAAAGTCATGATGGATGCTGGGGTTGCTAGTTGAGTTAACATTGTGAGGTTGATCTTACTGTGCATTTCCATATTCCTTAGTGTTTTAATTTCTTTTTCATTTATTTTTAATTAGTACAAGTACTTGTATTATAGCAGCACTTAACTGAGATTGGAGCCCCATGTGCATTAAGCACTGTATAAAGTGAGAGTTCTGCCCCAATGACAGACAAAGGCCTGGTCTGTACTTAGAAATTAGATCGACTTAACAACATTGCTCAGGGCTGTGAAAAGTTTTGTGCCCTGAGCACCATACTTGGGTCAATCTAATTTCCAGTGTACACATGGCTAGGTTGACTGAAGAATTCTTCCAGCGACCTAGCTACCACCTCTTGGAGAGATGGATTAACTACATAAATGGAAAAAACTCTGCAGAGCCATAGCTGTGCTGCTGTAGTAGACATGCCAAAAGGGTGCAAAAAAGGAAGTAGTACTATCCCCATTTCACAGATGGAGAACTGAGGCACATATTGGTTGAGTGGCTTGACCAAGGTCATACAGGGCAGAGCCAGGAACTGAATCCTGCTCTCCTCATCACCAGTCCAATGCTTTAACCACAAGATAAACCCTCTCTCTTTTCCCAAGTTGCCTGGCTATTTGGTAGCTACAACCTTTCTGTACTTTTTTATGCTTACATTGCTGATGATTTTTAATCTCAAATTTAACTCCAGCTCTACACATTTGTTTGAAATTCTGTATGGCATTGTGATGTCCATATAATGAACTGAATTAATTTTCACTGTCTCACCTATACACGTGGTGGGTGAACCACAGGGTCGGGGAGGCTAGCCCCCGGCAAAGCCTGTTCCTCCTGCCCAAGGCTACGACCCTCCTGCCCCCCATCCTTTGCCGGAGCCCAGAGCCGCTCCCCCTCCCCAAGTCCACCAACATCTCCTTCTTCACTCCAGCCCCAGAATGCCGGGTGTGTGGCAGGTGACAATTAAGATAGTGTAAATATACATGAATGAAATGACTACACTTGTGTAGCTAAAGTTAGAAAAGTGATACGATATGATATTGCATTCTTTGAGAACTAATATATAACTATATAATTAATAATAATACCCAGTTCTTATATAGCACTTTTCATCAGCTGATCTCAAAGCACTTTACCTGGCAGGTGATTTTACCGATGGGGAAACCGAGGCAAAGAGCTGAAGTGACTTAAAGATTGTGGGCCTCATCCTGGGATCTGAACAAACAATAGACAGCGCAAGTTCGGAAGGGGATAGTTTATAGCTCACCTTTGCACTACCCTGATTTTCACCTTGCTGTGCGAAGAGCTGGTTCCTTGGCATGTCAGAGCAGCCTGAGGGGGTACACTAATAAATAAAACAATGTCCTTGACTTTTAAAAATTGTTTTGTAGTTTACTCAGTTTCATAAAATCTGGTAACTTGCACTGGATCCTCCAGTCACTAGTGAAGTACTATGATTTTTGTTTGTTTGTTTGATCTGCATAGTTTAGTGGCGGAGAAAAAACCAGTAATGGAAAAAAATTGTGATTAAAAAAAGTCCCGGAGATTTGTTACATAACAGTGAATGGGAAAGGTTATAAAAAAAATCTCCACATGTGAACACTCAGAAGAATGTTCTGGTGAGCAGAGATTCTGGATGACATTTGAACCTGGAGCTAAAGCTTGCAAAGGGACTGAGGTGGTCAGTCAGCAGTGGAAGGGTTATCTTTCCTGGATTCCATCCCTGACAGAGAACTTCAGAAAGAAAACTGGAAATAGGCATGCTTGTGTAACTAGCTCACTCCACAGGGATTAGAGCAGACATATTTACAAAGGAAGTGGAAATTCTGACTGTTCAGAGATGGGATATGAGTTGTAATCAGCAGGAATCCCACTATAAGCAGAATTGATGGAACTGATCATAAACTTGTAAACTCCACAGGAATGCTGACAGGAAGAGGAAAATCTGCGATTGTTCAGATGAAAAATTGGCCTCAGTTCCAACAGCCGAGCTGAGTCAAAGGTACCTTCTGTCTTGTTTTCCACAAGCAAAGTATTCCATTGAGGCCCTAATTCAGCAAAGCACATAAATGCCAAAAAGGGACTAAATCATGTGCTTAATAAAGTTAAACGTGCTTCAGTGCATTGCTGAATTAGGGTCTCCGTGAGGGAGCTGTATGTGAGAAGGCTGGACCATGTTGTGGGATGTTACACTCAGGTTTGCTGAATCTAAAGCGAGGGTCAGACAATTGTTTTGGCTCTGAATCACTGATAAGTTTTCAGTGCAAAGCTCAGATGTGATCAGCTACAGGAGGCAGTAAGTAGATCCTTCCTTCTCTGAGGCCTCTTTTCCAGGCCACTTTGAAATAAGGGAGTATTAGCTCTTTCCAAGGCAAAGAGTGGTACAGTGGTGCACTTGAATAGTTTATTCCAGGTCTTCAGATATCACTGATTCTAGTGGTATTCCCCATTTGGACCTGATGCAAAGGCCAATGAAGTCAGTGGGAGCCTTTCCATTGATTTCAATGGGTTTGGGAAAAGGGCCTGTAGGTATAAGGAATATTATTGGAATTGATAGTGGGACAGAGCCACAGCTAGGATAAAACACTACAGCTCCAGTGATGTCTCTGAAGCTACACTGACTCGCACCAGTAGAGGGTCTGGCTCAGCATCTCTAAAACAAGAATGAATGCTTTAAGTGAACCCACTGTGCACGTACAACTCATATTTCAAACTCTGCTGAAGAAAACCCTTTTTTGGAGACGAAAAGTGGAAACAGTCTCCAACGTGTTTGTCTCTGATCTTTTCAGTGGCTCTCTAAGCTGAAAATCTCCAAACTCATCCCAGCCATTGGAAGAGAAGGGAAATGGGAACACAGGGCTCACTCTTAATGCAGTCCTCAGATGGGGAAAATTTGGGTGACTGCTTTATAGCTTTAAACCAAGAATGGGTCCCACGGCATCAGGCCTACTGAAAAGAAGTCCTAGCCAGCCTCACCATGAGCCACACTCAGCTGCAGTTGTGGGATTTCCAGAGATACACTTGTATGCTTTTGCTGCTTTACAGGAGGACTACACAGATTCAGAATAACGAAGAATATGGAAGTGGGCAGTGCTTCCTTCCATCATTACTTTCTTTGGAGTCTTAACAATTCAGCCTTTAGTCCTGGAGAAAAACACAACTGAACTACAAGATGAGCATGCCACTGCTGAGGAGGTGTTTTCACAGGCATTGCACCATCTGGCTGCTGTGAATGGGTACAGGGGATTAGAAATACGGGAGCTACACCTGCCCTGAGCTAGATGAGCAATGACTGTTTATGAATTCATTAATGAGAAGAGTGGCTGGAAGGGACAAGCTGGGCAAGAGGGACGATGCTTGTATTCACTGAAAGAAAGATCAGTGGGTGGATGTCTTCAGTCCTGAAGGCTGATGAGATAAAGAATATGCAAACATACCGGTTTGGCGTTCTGGAGAGAAGTCTCTCTAACTCTAAACTTTCTCATCTGTCCTGTAATAACAATATTCTCCATTTGTGTACTGTGTTTAACCCTGAAGCACTGCACAGACTACACATAGAGATATATTTAGTGAGTAAGCAGCATGGGGCAGAGACTGCACCTTCCCGTGTAGTCTATCCAGCATCAAGCCTGCTGACAGCACTTACAAAAATAAACAATAAATATATGCAGCATCACAGAACCAGTCCCATGTGGGGGTGAAGGGTGTCAGCCAACTGCACAAGGGCAGTGTGTGTGGTGAAAGAGGGGTATATTTGTGAAATGCTGACCAAGAACAGGAAGGAGGAGGGCAAATATCTACTCCTATAGGACATGATCTAAAGCCCATTCAAATCCATAAAAAGTCTCCTGTTCACTGAGAGTAGAAAGAGCTTCCATTCGTAAGACCTCATCTGAAAGACCCCCCCCACAACAAACAGTACAGACCTCAATGTATCTATTCCACAGGGAAGAAAAGTTGAGTTGCCGTCACTGCGTTTGAATCAATGATTGTAAGGGTTAGTCCACACACAAGAGTTGCACCATCAGCATTCACCTTTAGTTGGCGGAGGCATGGGCGCATCCACACCTACGCCTCCCTGCCACCAAAATATTCCTCAGTTTATGCAGGAAAGTTATTCCTTTTTTCAGAGCAGCACAAGTCACCACTGGGTGAGTTAAGCTGGTGCAATAGCAACGTGGATGTATACAGCAGAATCTTGAAGTGCCAGACACAGTGCTTATATCATGAAATTACCTCCTCCTTTGCTCTGTACTGCATCCATTCTTCTAAATATAGCATGGAATTGGGATTTGTAACTAGAAATATACCTAATTGTGTCCAGCTACCGGTTAAATCATAGGGTAGAAATTATTCATGGAAAAGACCTATTAGTCATTTTGTCCCAGCACTGGCAGTGCTGGCCTGTGCCCTAGAATATATTCTACAGTGCTTTGCCCAACCCAGTGGGGCTCTACTGCTGTCCTTGTCAGACACACAACAGCATTTTCAATCCTGAGACCGTATCTGACTTCTGTACCCTTGAATTAAGTGGGAAGACCATCCCTTTACCCCAAATTCGTCCTGCTATACTCTGCAAAGATCCTGTTTTTACAGTTTAGTGTGTAGATCACACCTTATCCCCATATGAATCACATATCTACATCCACCTTACGTCATGATGTGTCACTGCAGAAGGCCAGATAGATGAAGATAAAGATGACCAGTCAGAACCACTTCACGTAAGGTGCTTGGGACAAATAAAAGATGATGCTTAAGGACCCAAACAGAGAAGTTTAAAGGTGTCCTACCCTTAAACCGTAGCTTTCCACAATACCCATTGTTTGTGCTTCGTGAGCATCGTCACCCTTCCGGGCACTTCCCGTGTGCTTTGTATTGTCAGGCCATAGAGATCAGCTCTCTATGCTCCTCTAAGTGCAGTCCAATGCCACAAGCACTGCTTGTAAAATGGTGCGTTTATCAAGCACCTCAACAGACACAGCTGTGTTTACTTGAAAAAGAGTAAAATCATTTCTAGAGGGGTCCCGGAAAGGCTACAAGAATCTATAATCTATTTTCCTTCAAATAGTCTCTCCTGGATCTGCTATTAATAGGTCTTATGGGCTTGGATGGGGTTTTATTTGTAGTAAAGCAATTGCTGCGGTTGCCAGGTAACCTCACTTCCAGCAGCATACAGCACTGAGTTGTAAGCCAGCTCATGGAAATGGCTCCCTGTGCTGCTTTGATCAGTGACTCATGGACAAGTGAAAAGGAAGCAAAATAGGCAAGGCCACAATGAAAGGAAATGCATCCATAAAACTAAACAGAGGGCACCGAACTCCATGTAAAGCCAGTAACAAGAGACATGTTCCTAATGTTATCAATGGTTCACCGGAATCTATGAATAACTACAGTCTTCAGTTGGGGATGGTTATTTTTTTTTGATGCTCATTGTTTACTGGAGGCAAACGGTGGCTCTTTTTAAAGAGGAATAACTGTTTTAAATCCATTTTTCAGATAAGGTTTTCCCTGAATTATATAAACAACTGTCTCCTCTCTTCTCCTCCTCCCCCCACAAAAAGCCACATGATCTTGGGAATGAGCTCCCAGCCACCATGGGAGATCTTCAGGGCTAACAACAGACATTTTTAGCACTGCAAAAATTGTAAGTTTGGGGTCTTTGGGGCCTGATCCTGAAAACTGGTCCATGCAGGCAGGCACCTGCATCTGTACGGAAGTTAGCATGAGTGCAGGGGTCCACCCAATATTGAGCAGTTTGCAGGACTGAGGCCTCTGGATGTATATTTTATAGAAAACTATTCTCAAATGTTTATTTCCATGGGGTTTTATTAGTCATGCTGTAAAACTAGAAATTGTTTATAAGCCTGTCTCTGCCATAATACTGTCTCTCTTATAAATCTATACTTGTCTAATAAAATAATACTTTGCACTCTATATCACCTAGCATTTGATGTTCTCAAAGTCTTTTACAAATATTAATAAAAATAACCTCATAACAACCCTCTGAGATAGAGACAAAGAAATGGAGGCACATAAAGGTTAAGGCACATATATTCAAACATGGCCATTAGATTCTGGATACCTCAATTTTCTTCCACCCCATTTTCATACATATGGAGCTTCCACAACTTCCAATGAAATCAATGCTGAAGCAAATGGGAGCAAGTGCTCAGGACCTTTGGAAAATCAGGCCTCATGCATCTGAAGTTGGGCACCCAAAATCAGAGGCCACAGCTGAAAATGTTGGCCATAGTAACATGCCCAAAGATTGGATAGGAAATCAGCAGCAAAGCCAAGAACCAAATACAAGACTTGTGAGTCCCAACCCTGTACTGTAGACCTCCTTCCCTGGTATCTCTGGGGCTGAGCTCTGGGTTCCCACATACATTAGTAGCTGCAATTGTTGCCACTCACTTAACTTGTGACATTCCTAGTGTGTGAAGGGGAAGCCAGCCTTGAAGGTCTGGACTGAGGCAAAGATGTTGTAACAGTGTTAGTGTTCATCACAGAAAAAAAAATAGCAAGAGAGGAGAGGTGGGGGAAAGTTATATTTTCCTCAGGCTTTAGAGAATCCCAGGGAAAAGTCAGAGTGGGTTTCGCTAACTTTTTCCCCTACAAGCATTTGTTTTCACCCTCATTAATTATAGCACTGCCTGTTTTTAATATGAACAGCTCCCCCATGATGGTGGTCTAGATTTTTTTATTAATACAAACAGCCACCAGATCCATCTCTGAAGAGGGGCATTTGGTATGTGGTAAATCTCTGCCCCATCAGATTATTCATTTGGGATTTTCATCCCAAACTCTGTTCCTAGGTTTTGCCTGTAAGATGCTGCCATATATACACTGCCACCTGTCCCCCATCCTCCTCCAGCTCCACTTCCTTGTCCACCACTTTGTCCTCTGGGTTCACTCTGCTAGCTGCTGACTCCAGCGCCCCTGAAATATCCACTAGGCTCTTGGCGGTGGAGGTGGGGTGTCTTGTAGAAGCAGCATGTCTTTGGCAATGCACCAGACTGACAATTGGCCTCCCTTGATTTCAACAATTTCCATCTCACCAGCAACCTCAGCCTAGACCAATCCACACAAGTGGTCCATTTCCTTGACACTACTGTGCTAATAAGCAATGGTCACATAAACACCACTCTATACCGGAAACCTACTGACTGCTATACTTACCTACATGCCTCCAGCTTCCATCCAGGACACACCACACGATCCATTGTCTACAGCCAAGCTCTAAGATACAACTGCATTTGCTCCAATCCCTCAGACAGAGACAAACACCTACAAGACCTCTATCAAGCATTCTTAAAACTACAATACCTACCTGCTGAAGTGAAAAAACAGATTGACAGAGCCAGAAGAGTACTCAGAAGTCACCTACTACAAGACAGCCCCAACCAAGAAAAGAACAGAACGCCACTAGCCGTCACCTTCAGCCCCCTGGTAAAACCTCTCCAGCGCATCCTCAAAGATCTACAACCTATCCTGAAAGATGATCCCTCACTCTCACAGATCTTGGGAGACAGGCCTGTCCTTGCTTACAGACAGCCCCCCAACCTGAAGCAAATACTCACCAGCAACCACATACCGCAGAACAAAAACACTAACCCAGGAACCTATCCTTGCAACAAAGCCCAATGCCAACTCTGTCCACATATCTATTCAAGTGACACCATAATAGGACCTAATCACATCAGCCACGCCATCAGGGGCTCGTTCACTTGCACATCTACCAATGTGATATGTGCCAGCAATGCCCCTCTGCCATGTACATTGGCCAAACCAGACAGTCTCTATGCAAAAGAATAAATGGACACAAATCTGACATCAGGAATCATAACATTCAAAAACCAGTAGAACGCTTCAACCTCTCTGGCCATTCAGTAACAGATTTAAAGGTGGCAATTTTGCAACAGAAAAGAAAAACAGACTCCAACAAGAAACTGCTGAACTTGAATTGATATGCAAACTAGATACTATCAATTTAGGCTTAAATAGAGACTGGGAATGGCTGAGCCATTACGCACATTGAATCTATTTCCCCATGTTAAGTATCTTGTCAAACTGGCTTAAATGGGCTATCTTGATTATCACTACAAAAGATTTTTTTCCTCCTGCTGACAATAGCGCATCTTAATTAATTAGCCTCTTAGAGTTGGTTGGGCAACTTCCACCTTTTCATGTTCTCTGTATGTATATATATCTCCTCACTATAAGTTCCATTCTATGCGTTTGATGAAGTGGGCTGTAGCCCACGAAAGCTTAAGTGCAAATACATTTGTTAGTCTCTAAGGTGCCACAAGTACTCCTGTTCTTCTTACCTTCTGGTACGCTTGCCTCAGCTACTTGATCTTGGCACGACACTGCTGCATGTCCCGCTTTTACCCCTTCAGCTCCATGCCATGAACAATCTGCCCATAGTATCAAAGTTCCCACAGCTGGAGCAGAGCTGCGACTGCACAGTCTCCTGTCCCCACAGACTCAGCATATCCAACAACTCCGGTGTACTCCTGCTGGGAGTGTGTTTGCTGTGGGGAGCCGCCATGGTCAGCTGGGAATATCCTTTGTGAGCTTTGTCCACGCTGAGCAAACAGGAAGAATTCCCGGTGCTTTAAAGGGGGAGGGGCACATGCCTGTGTACCTGACTGAAAGACAACAGAGTTCAAAGTGGTGATCAGAGTGGTCACAATGGGCATTGTGGGACACCTCCTGGAGGCCAGTTAGGGTGATATAAGCAACGCAGTGTCTACACTGAGACTGTGTCACTCTAACTTCGTTGCAAAAAGCTCTATGCCCCTCCTCCAGGTGGCTTTAGTATGTCGGCGTAGCAGGAGAGTTAAATCAGTGGGAGGAGCATTGCAGTGTGTATACCTCCACTGTTTTGTCGCCGAATGCTGACCTATGTTGACAAAAATGTGTCATGTAGACAAGGCCTTAGTTACAGGTATATACAATGTAAATGTAATGTAACAGTAAACAACAATCTTTCATTAGTTTTCATGAAGTCCACATATCAAACATCTTTTCATCGTAACACTAACACACACTTTGATGTAGGGTTATCTAATTACAGGGACATACATAATGTAGTGGGATAGCAACCAACAGGCTATAGATTAATGAAAACAATACCATTAACATTTCCTTTGAACTATACTAACACACAAGTGAATTGGCCTGATTACACTAAATTACCTTTTGACACTTCTTTGGTTTCTATTAGCATACAAGTAAATTAGTCTAAATGCACACCAATACACTTAACACTTCTTTGATATTAACATACAAGTGAATTGGTCTATGACCCTGGCCTGAGCTGGTCTGTCAGCATCACAGTCAGTTATTCTATTGTGCTAAAGTCTGGGCTCTTAAGATATAAATAGATGCACAATAAAAAGTGCTAATGAGTGCACTTGGAGTACTGTGCTGAAACAGGGCATGATGATCTTTGAGACAGACTGAACTGAAAGATGTTATTTCTTTAGACCTTTGATTGTCTCTATAGGATCCAGTGCTCATGGACATTCAGTTCCTCTCACCTTGGTTACCAAAACACAGGGGCAACACAAACAGGTTATTTCCTGGCACACAGCATATGTAAAATCACAATGGCCTGTCTCCCAAGCTGAACTGGTAGATGAGAAAACACCACATATGCTGTACACTCTACACCATCAGATCCAATTAGAGATCCTGGCTCTCATCTTCAAAGCCATTAATGAGCTAGGGCTCAATTAACTACTTTAAGGCCCTCTTCCTCCTTTCTCACCTCCCCAAGAATATTGTGATCAACAGAGACAACATAGCTACTAGACACAACTGTTTCAGTCCTCTGACCTGACCAAGCTGCACCCAGTGAAGGCCGCAAGGAGAAGGGGCAGAATGCTGTTATCAGAGTGTATAAAAATAAAGATTTAAAAAAGAAAAGAAAAAGAAAATCCGTTTTTTAATTTAATCAAATTTTAAAAATGTAAATTGGATTTTTTATTTAAATTAAATACATTTTTCATTTTAAATATAAACCTATTTAAAATTAAAATTGAAACTATGACAATCTATATCAAGGCCTAAATTATACAACTGGTGATGACCAGCACGCAAGGCAGTCTATATCTCCTCCCACCCTTTATATGACCCAGCATGCCAATCTTATGTCATTTAAGGTTTCCTCTCACGCCTAGAAGAATCTCCAGTAGGCTATTTAAGCCAGGTCCCCAAACCCTTCACAGCCACTGGAACTGGGGTCAGAATTCCATAGCTGCCCAAGTGAGCAGCTATGGAATGTTCTGCCATAGGAGATCAGGTGATCTCATGATTTCCCTCCCATAGAGTACAATGTAAAATGCACCTGTTTATGCAAGTCTTTCCTCAACAGAGCCAGCGACATTCTGGTCTGGTGAACCCCCTCTCCCTCTTAAATACCTCCAGAACAAAAGATATATACCTGTACCAAGATGTCACTACAGCTTATCGTTTCTAGTATTTGTCGCCATGGCAATTGGTAACAGGAAAAGAAATCAGATAGACTGGTACAATGCCAACACATTCTTGGCCCAGAGTCAGGGCCATCCCTAGCTATTCTGGGGCCCTGTCCAGTCCCCTCCCCCAGGGGGGGGTGTGGGGCTCCAGGCCTCCACGGAGGCCCAGGGTTGGCTTGAGAGGCAGGGGTGAACCTCTCCCCAGCACTCACCGGTGGCGTGGCTGGAGCTGGGCCACTGCACTTCCTGCTGCCAGTGAGTGCAGGCCTGGCCCTGCTGCAGTCCTCAGGGGTGGAGCAGGGGTGGGAAGGGACAGGGAGGGGGCAGAGCAGGACGGAGGCTTTGGAGAAGGGGTGAAGTGGGGACAGGGCTGGGGTGGAGCAGGGTCAGGAAGAGGCGGGGTGGGGCGGAGCAGGGCCCTGGGGAAGAGGTGGGGGAGGGGCTGAAGCAGCACGCAGCTGCGCAGGGCACTAGGAAATTTGGTGCCCCAAATTTCCTGGTGCCCTACCCAGCTTTGTACTTTGAATATGGGTAGGGATGGCCCTGCCCGGAGTGCATGGGCAGGGCCAGCAGCAGGCTCCTGGCACAGAACGCCGGTGAAATGCTGACAGGTTCCTGACACACCACAGGTGCCAGCAGTTCTTGACATGTAGCATGGGTGCAATGCTGACAGCCTCCTGATGCACAGTGCAGATTCCCCAACAATTTTCTGGTGCACGCTACAGGTGCAACGCTGAGTGGTTCTTTATGCCCATTACTGTTACTTGTTTCCTGTTAAACAGCAGTAATGGTTGATTTAGGTCCTTTCTATGGGACAGTGCCGAGTTGCCTTTCTGAATGATTACAGCATTGGCAGACAAAGGTGCTTCCTTGAACGCAAACTAGTTTGTGTTCTTGCTCATCTTTCAGTCAGGGACACTAAGAGTCACTGCACAGAGCTCAGTACTGGGCCTTTCAGGTTCTGGGTTGTTTTTTTAAAAATTCCTTATATTGTGCCACCCACACAATCTTTCATCATGTCCTTTGAAGAAGTATTTGTTTTTCCTGTTCCTAGTTGCTTAGTGTTCTTCTGTCGTTACTTACCTTGTACCACGGGCGGATGTGTAATAATTAAGCATCATCTGAGCAAAATCCAGAGAGGGATCATTTCCTTTTAAAGAGAAGAGAGTTTACAGCTCATTTCTGCATCAGAGAACAGGCTGAGCATGGATGTTCTGCATCCCTTGTTTCCTGCTTTCACCCTGGCATTGGTTGCAACAATAGAAGTAAAGCTTGATGATCTTGTGGCAACCCAAGTTGCTGCCATAGGGTTAATAGAAAATTTATCTTGCCTTTCTCCCTCCATCCCAACTTTGGGCCAGGATCTGAACCCACAGACTGTAGATTTTGTAAAAACAAAACTTAGCCAAGAGTTTGCAAAAATCAAAACCACCCTTGGTTTTCCCCATCAACCTACGTAACCTGCACAAACTGAAGGTGGACGGATCCAGGACTCAGCAGAGAACAGGCAGAACCCACAAGTTACCTTACAAACTGGGAGGGATTATGGGGGGTGAGATCAGAGTTTGAATGCCTGGCAGGGAATACTTTGTTCCTTGGTCAGTAGGGGTTGAAAGCGAACTCTAGAAAGATTTCCAGCCCATTCAGGAGGAGGAGAACCACCATCACTACCACCAGAGGGAGCTGGAGCCCTCTGTTGGAAGGACAGTCACTAGGACATGGGGTCTTTAAGCTGGGAGGAAAGAGGGGAAAAGGTGAGGAGGATTTTCCCTGGGAGCAGGGAGACATGTATTTTACAAACCAGACAATGGTAGTGGCCTGAAAGGTTTATATACAATGGAAAGTAGAAACAGATTGTCTTGTCTTCCTAAATCCACTCTGCTAACTAGCCAATCACTCTGCTCAAATCCTGAACTGACTTCTGCTGTCCCAGGATAGCATTTTCCCCTCAAAAATGCACCCAGGGAGTTTCCATTCAGTGAATGGAGTGGCAATCTCCCTTTTGCATGCAGGTGCTAGCTAACCTCTCTCATACGCACATACACAAGGTTGGTTACATCTGTGCGATAGCCCTCTTCTTCCCACTGCCAGCTTTCTCCAGCTCTGCTGTGGCATGACACACATCCCCACTGAGATGACCCTCTTCGGAGAATTGTCCTTGAATTGCTTCATGCAGAACTATGTCGTTCAACAGCTACCAGTGATGGGATTTCCGCTGGGTGCATCCCTAGTGAAAAATACACACTGCTTCTGTCTTGGCGTGAGTCAGCCCAGCAGCAGTACTGAGTGGCTGCGTGGAGTGACTGGATAAAATTAACCTGGGCTTATTTCATGAATACAGCGAGAAAGACAAGCAAAGGCCTTGGGGTTTTATTCTCAGACTCCAGTGACTGTTTCAGCTTTGAATGTAAGCCATTATCTAACAGCAGAGGATGGACAGGGGCTGTTTTGCTGAAAACAGTGCTTACTCACAGCTATTGTGAGTTTGTGTGTCTCACATCTTTGTAACCCCCTCCTCCTACTTTATGTCCTTCTGGATGCTGTCAGGGAGGGGAGACAAGGACATCTCTCCTAGTTGTTTAGCAGTGAGGAGACAGGGAAGCCTCCTGAAAAGAACATGGGCAGAACATAAGAATGGCCATACTGGGTCAGATCAAAGGTCCATCTAGACTAGTAATCACCAAGTGATCCATCCCCTACTGCCCATTCCCAGCTTCTGGCAAACAGAGGCTAGGGACACCATCCCTGCCCATCTTGATTAATAGCCATTGATGGACCTATCTTCTATGAACTTATCTAGTTCTTTTTTGAACCCTGTTATAGACTTGGCCTTCACAACATCCTTTGGCAAGGAGTTCCACAGGTTGACTGTGCATTGTGTGAAAAATATTTCCTTTTGTTTGTTTTAAACCTGCTGCCTATTAATTTCATTTCATTAATTTCATTCTTGTGTTATGAGAAGTAAATAACACTTCCTTATTTACTTTCTCTACACCAGTCATGATTTTATAGACTTCTATCATATCCCCCCTCAGTCGTTTATTTTCCAAGCTGAAAAGTCCCAGTCTTATTAATCTCTCCTCACACGGAAGCCGCTCCATACCCCTAATCATTTTTGTTGTCCTTTTCTGGACCTTTTCCAATTCCAATATATTTTTTTGAGATGGGGCGACCACATCTGCATGCAGTATTCAAGATGTGGGCGTACCATGGATTTATATAGAAGCAACATGATATTTTCTGTCTTATTATCTATCCCTTTCTAAATGATGCCCAACATTCTGTTCGCTTTTTTGACTGCCGCTGCACATTGAGTGGATGGTTTCAGAGAACTATCCACAATGACTCCAAGATCTCTTTCCTGAGTGGTAACAGACAATTTAGACCCCAGAGCATGAGGTCACTGGGATGGTCTCACGGTGGGGAGAGGCAGGAGGTTAAGTCACAATTGATCATTATAATGGGGGATCCTCCCGGCACACTTTGCACCCTCTTTCTCCACTGAGGAAGTGTCGTTTGATGATTAGAGTAGGGGCCCTGGGATGTGAGCCGGGTTTCCCAGTTTTGATTCCTCTCTCTGGCTGTATGAAGAAAGACAGCTGAGCTGCACTGGTGAAATCAGCCAGTTGGGGCAGGCAGTATCTGCGAATGCTAGCACACTAAATAAGAGAGTCAGTGAGAGGTGAGTGATGGGCTTAGCTGGGCTGAGCAAGAGCAGGGAGAATGAGTTAGTGACACTCTCAAGGGTCCTGGCTGCTCCCTCCACAGCTCTTGCTGACCATTTTGGAGGCTGCACTGGCCTATTCTGTGTTCCTCTATTACATAGCACCTTGCTTGTACCTTGTGTCCCCATTGGGTGGATTTTCTACCAGCATGGGCCCACTCTCTGGATTTCTGTTGACAGAAGCAGGGTGCAGCAAGCCTGAGATCTCTCAGTCAAACCCGGAACATGGTTTTCTAAGCATGCTAAATACAAGCCAGTTCTCATGAGCTTATATCTATGGGAGAGGAGGAGGCTGTCTCAGCCAATATTATAAAGGATATTCATTCTGCTTCTAAATTCAGTAGCTTGGACATTGGGACCAAACTGCTTGGCCTAGTGAGCCTCTTACTTATTGGTTGAACAGTTCCCAAATCACACTGTCTTTTAAATGCAGCAGAGACACATAAGTGCCAGTGTTGAGTGCTGTACGCTTTTATTACAGAGCATAAGACATTCTGCCAGATGCTATTCAGTAACACAAGGCCTAAATACAGAAAACAACAACAGAGGGGGCTGTCCCATGTTCAGAACCATATGCTGCAAAGCCAGCTCTTAAAAAAAAAAAAAAAGACCTCCAAAATAGATTTTTGAATCATAGCAGGAGGAGCAGGGAGAATGGCTAGGGAAGAGCAACCAGCTAAAAGAAAATAATAGTGCAGCAAGATTCAGATTTATAAGCCTCTTATTAGCCCTAATTAAGGTGGAGTAATAGGTGGCTGTAGTTCACCTGTGGGCTCTGCTTGTCATCATAAAAGCTTCACTAGCTGAACTCAGGAAAGGTAAAGTCGACAGTGGTTTTCTCAAGAGAGGTATTCCCCAGAAGTGTTTTCCCCTGGGCATTTTACCTAAAGGTATTTTAGGGCTTGAATACACTTGCAAGTTAGAGCACATTAAATCTGCCTGGGGCGTCCTAACTCCTGAGGTGTTCACACTGGCAAGGCCCTGGAGTGCCCGGACTCTGCGGCTGGAGCGCCCCCAGTAATCCACCTCCAGGAGAAGCAATAAAGTTTTCTGCGCCCCGGCTGGAGCACCGCAGTGCCAGTGTGGACGCTGTGGTCTGTTAATGCGCTCTGATCGGCCTCCAGGAAGTGTCCCACAATGCCTGTTCTAGCCACTTTGGTCATCACCTTGAACTCTACTGCCCTGCCCTCAGGTGACCAACTGTCAGACCCACCCTTTAAATTCTCTGGCGTGTGCTGCTCTCAGCGAATCTTTCCAGGTGACTATGTCTCCACGTGCCAGGCGATCCCCAGTGTGGAGCAATGGTGAGGTGCTGGACCTCATCCGTGTTTGCGGGGAGGAAGCTGTCCAGTCCCAGCTGCGCTCCAGGCATTGGAATTATCAGGGCTGCCCAGAGGATTCAGGTGGCCTGGGGCAAAGCAATTTTGGGGCACCTTCCATAAAAAAAGTTGCAATACTATAGAATATTATATTCTTGTGGAGGCCCCTGCTGGGCCTGGGGCAAATTGCCCCACTTTCCCCCACCCTCTGGGTGGCCCTGGGAATTATGATACCTATGGGCAGATATCAAGGACCATGATAGAAAGGGGCCATGACCAGGACGCAGTGCAGTGCAGGGTTAAAGTGAAGGAGCTGTGGAATGCCTACCACAAAGTGCGGGAGGCAAACCGGCACTCCAGTGCTGCCCCTGCGACCTGCCATTTCTACAAAGAGCTGGACGCAATACTTGGGGGTGACCCCACCTCCACTCTGAAGACCACCATGGACACTTCAGAGGCCGTGGCAGCCCGGAGTGCAACAAGGCAGGAGGAGGAAAGCAGGAGCGAGGGTGCTGAGGGGGGCCCAGGGCCAGAGGACGGCACGGCATCTCTAGATGCATGCAGCCAGGAGCTGTTTTCAAGCCAGGAGGAAGGTAGCCAGTTGCAGCGGACGGTGCTTGGGGAAGAACAAACAGCAGATAAGGTGCCTGCTAAGTGGCTTTTATTTTGGGGAGGTAGTTGTTCGGTGCAGGCTCTTGGGGAGAGGAGGGTTGCAGAAAGAAGGGTTAGGGCTGCATGCATGCCTAGATGTGGAATAGGGTGTTGATGTGCTCTCTCACATCGCGGTAATCAGCCTCAGTGATCTCATCGAAGGTCTCATGCAGAAGGTGGACAATCTGCTTGTGCAGGTTCCTTGGCAGAGCTACTGTGCTCCTTGTCCCAGTAAAGCTAACATATCCATGCCACTGTGCTTTGAGGGGCAGGGGGGACCATTGCTGCAAGCCGCATAAGGGCTAGGTCGGAAGTTGCATTGTTGTAGAAGACCCTCCCTTGCTTCCCAGGTCACCCTCAGCAGCCAGATATCTTCCAGCATCCATCCTGTGGAAAATGTGGGGACAGTGATGAGTATAGGGGCCCTCTGCAGCTGTTGGCTCTCCCCAAGGCACAGAACCCCAGAGGACAGTACGGCCCTGGAACAATTAGTTCCCACTGTCCCTGTGGTTACTCACCATTTCAGGGATCTTGTGGGTTACGTGCGCCCGCCTTGTGACAGGCACTTTCTGCTATTGTGTGCACTGTGCTTGTCTATAAATCTGGCCAAATCATTGCTCTATCTAGTGTTAACAATGCTGCCTCTGTTAAATGTTGCATTTTGCCTTTACAGATGCAACCTTGAGATGCCTGCCGTCCTTGTTATCAATGGCCAAAAGGCTGCAAAGAATCAGGAAGCGTCTGCGAAGAAGCAAGGAGGACCTTCTGCATGAAGTCATACAGCAGTCCCTTATGGAAAATAAAAAAGTACATAGGTGATGGGAGACTGAAGAGAAGGTCCGCCAGGAGAATGCGGATTGCCGGCAAGAAAACATGGAGCGGCACCTAAGCATTATGGAGCACCAAGTGAACTCGATGCAGGCTCTCATAGCACTCCAGACAGAGCAGATCTGCGCCCACTCCACCCTGCAGCCCTTGTCCCAAAACTCTTTCCCTTGCGCCCCCATGTCACCGCCAACCCATTTTCCCCAACATCTGGTTTCTTATAGCCACCAGCTGCCTCCAACACCTTTAGCTTCACTGCCCAGCCCTGCAAACTACGACCTTTACCCACTTCACTCAACCCCCATCACCATGCATTTTAGCCAGCCTGAAGTGCAGCACTGATTGCACAGCACTCCAGACAGGAAGGCTGAGTATGATAACAGGACATATGCAAATCTGTGATTCTTCCATTCCCCACCCCGCTCCCCTTCCTCCTTTCACACAGCACAGATGTGTCATGCCATGTATGTTTCTCCAGCAGTTGTGTTTCTTTTCAATAAATGATTTTTTTTGGTTTTGGAAACATTCTTTATTGCATTAAGTAAAAGATAGCATAGCCCAGGAAATCAACAGGACCTGCAAGTCAGTGCATCATACGTAGCAAACACAGATGCCTACTTGTTATGTCCTAGGGGCAGCCGGTGTAGGAAGCAATCACTTGAGGCCAGAGAGCAGACAGCTAACCAAAACCTCCATTTTATTTACAGAAACAGAGAGCTCACTCAGCCGGTTGAAACCGGCTGAGCTATCCCTTAATAGTCTAACTCAGTTGCCATAGTAACAAAACCCATGACAACCAAATACACAACATATTCCTCCCCCCTAATAAGAACATCCCCTAAATAAAACACACACTAAACTAGAGAAGGAGGGTAGACTGCCTCCATTCCCGGCTAAACCCTGGGGATTATTTTGCCCCATAACCGTGGGTTCGCCCTAACTAAAGATCCAGCCGATGAGGAGGCCTTCTGTCTCTAGGTGGATTACGGCGAACTTCTGGTGTTGTTGCACCCGAAAGTACTAGGGGCTCAGGGTCCGCAGCACGAATAGGTGAGGAGGTGGTATCAGCTCGTGCTGGGCAAAGGGGTATCTCAGCTGCCGGCAGTAATGGAGGAGAACAGTCAGGAACAGGTGACTCATGATTCGGTGTCTCACCAGGAGGGGTGAAGTCAGACCCCTCAACTGCAGATGGGTCCTGAAGACTGGCATGACCTGGCAACAGCTGATCTACATGTCGCCGCCAGGTAAGATTCTCTGCAGTCCGGACTGTATAGGAAACAGGTCCTGTTTGAGTGATGACTGTGGCCGGGACCCATTTAGCTCTGGAAGTATAATTCCGAGCCAAAACTGGCTGCCCTGGGCTAAAGGTTCGGTCTTTTGCTCTGGGTGCCCGTCTGATTACTTGATATTGCTGCTGATGTTGCACAGTTTGTCTGGGTTCAGAAGGTTTCAGCAGATCAAAGCAAGTGCGCAGCTGTCGTCCCATCATTAGAAAGGCTGGGGAAGCCTGGGTCGTAGCATGAGGTGTGTTTCTATAGGAAAGTAAGAAGGTATCCAGACGCTTTTGAATGGAGTGTTGTCCCTTTGCTGATTTCAAAGCGTTTTTCATTGTCTGCACAAATCTTTCAGCTAATCCGTTGGTGGACGGATGATATGGTGCTGACGTGATGTGGTGTATCCCATTTGCCTTCATAAAATTTTGAAACTCCTGAGAGACGAACTGCGGTCCGTTGTCGCTCACAAGTTGTTCTGGCAGACCAAAACGACTAAAGAGTCCTCGTAGTTTTTGGATAGTACTCTCTGCAGTAGTGGACTGCATTATAGAGACTTCTGGCCATTTAGAATGGGCATCTACTGCCACCAAGAACATGCTTCCTTCAAGGGGGCCAGCAAAGTCAACGTGAATACGTTGCCACGGGTTTTCAGGCCAGTCCCATGGGTGTAGGGGTGCCCACTGGGGTGCATTTCTTACACTCTGACATGACATACAAGCTTTTGCCTTCTCTTCAATAGCACTGTCCAATCTAGGCCACCAAAAATAGCTTCGTGCAATTTCCTTCATGCGCACTATTCCACAGTGACCAGGATATCATCCAGATAGCACTGAACTCCTGACAAGCCACACAAGATCTGGTCCATAGCCCTCTGGAACAGGGCGGGAGCCGATGTGATTCCGAAGGGTAGGCGACAGTATCGATAAAGCCCCTTATGAGTCACAATAGTCAACAGCTCTTGGGACTTTTCATCGACGTGCATCTGTAAATATGCTTGACTCAGATCAATCTTACTGAACTTTTGTCCCCCAGCCAGGCCTGCGAAGAGGTCATCGATGCGGGGAAGTGGGTATTGCTCTGCACACAACACTGGGTTGACAGTGACTTTAAAATCACCGCAAATCCGGAGAGAGCCATCTTTCTTCACTATTGGAACGATAGGAGTGGCCCATGAGCTATGGGTAACTGGTATTAGGACTCCATTGGTGACCAGGCGCTCCAGGTCTGCTTCAACTTTTGGCCTGATGGCATATGGCACAGTTCGGGCTTTCAGATATTTTGGTGGACTGCCAGGTTTAATGTTCAATGTCACAGTGATTCCCTTCATACTTCCCAAATCATCTCCAAAAACAGCAGCATGTTTCCTTAGTATAGGGGTTAGACTGGTTTCTTCTTTAGTCATCCGGTGCACTTCTGCCCAGTTCAGCTGAATCTTCCCAAGCCAAGACCTACCCATTAAGGCTGGGTAGTCACCTCTCACCACAAACAGTGGCAATTTAGCCGCCTGTCCATTGAGCTCCACCTTAACATCAATAGTGCCCAACATGGGCACAGCTTCACCTGTATACGTCTTCAGAACAGTTTTTGTTGCCTTAAGCGGAAGATGCTGTAGCTTTTCCTTATACACAGTCTCAGGAACCAGCGAGACAGCTGCACCGGTGTCTAGTTCCATGCGTATAGGTTTGCCCTCCAATAAGGGGGTTACCCAGTATTCATGTGAGCCCGCTGCCAAAGACAAAACATGCAGTGGCACTTCCTCTTGTGAGGAGGTGTCACCTTGATCATCCTGGGTCTGCTCTAGGGTATGCAAGGTTCCTCTTTTTGTCAGCCAGACCACAGGCCTCTTTTTCTTTTGTTTACAGGCATACTCAATGTGTCCCTTTTTGCCACAGTGTCGACACACCAGGTCCTTACACCAGCATTCTGATGCCTGGTGACCCAGCTTACCACAGCGGTAACATTCTTGACTCTGCACCGTTTTGTGGGTCAGTTCTTGTGACACTTTTTGCACCCTAGGGGATGCACCGATGTATTGTGCCTCCCTTGTAGCCAGTTCCATGGAGACAGCAATATCAACAGCCTTCTGTAATGTAAGCTGAGCCTCTGTCAGTAGGCGCTTCCGTATAGCTTCACTGCAGAGGCCACACACTAACCTGTCACGCAGGGCATCATTTAACATCTCTTTAAATTCACAGTGTTCTGCTAGCTTTTTTAAAATGGCTACAAATTGTACAACTGTTTCATCTTCCTTTTGGTCTCTTTTGTGGAACCTATATCTTTCAGCAATTACCAGTGGTTTTGGGGAAAAATGGGACCCCAGGATTTCCACAATGTCACTGTAAGATTTAGTTGCTGGCTTAACAGGGTGTAGTAAGCTGCGTAGCAGAGAGTAGGTTTTAGCCCCTACAACAGTTAAGAATATTGGCACCTTCTTCGCTTCTGTACTGTCATTTGCAATACCAAAAAGCTCAAAACGCTCAGTATACACATGCCACTGCTCTGTATTCTCATCAAAAGGCTCCAGGGGCCTGGTCAGAGTAGCCATGATTTTTAGTTTCACTTTCACAGTCAGTGCAAACAAGCAGCTTTTTTTCTTTGTTTGGTCTTTACCTTGACTTCTACTTCCTTCTGTTACTGGAGCAGCACCAGGATCCCATCCTCGTCGCCAGTGTTATGTCCTAGGGGCAGCCGGTGTAGGAAGCAATCACTTGAGGCCAGAGAGCAGACAGCTAACCAAAACCTCCATTTTATTTACAGAAACAGAGAGCTCACTCAGCCCGTTGAAACCGGCTGAGCTATCCCTTAATAGTCTAACTCAGTTGCCATAGTAACAAAACCCATGACAACCAAATACACAACACTACTAGCATTGGAACCACTGCACTTCACTCCCGTGCAGGGCACCAAACATTACCAGTGGCTTTCAGCATCGAATTGCTCCCTCAAGGCATCCCTAATCCTTATGGCCCCGCGCTGGACCCCTCTAATAGCCCTGGTCTCTGGCTGTTCAAATTCAGCCTCCAGGCGTTCAAACTCAAAGGCCCATGCCTGAGTGAAGCTTTTACCCTTCCCTTCCCAAATGTTATGGAGGGTACAGCATGTGGCTATGACTGTAGGGATGTTGTCATCAGCCAGGTCCAGCTTCCTATACAGACAGCACCAGCCAGTGGTTTCCCCAGGAACTGAAATTAGGGGGGGTGTTCGAATTTACAGGGGGGTGTGTGTCAGGACCGATGAGATATATAAAAGAGATATGAATAAAGTAAATGTTTTGTTAGGATAATGCAAATTTAACATAAGGATAACACAAGTTACACCAAAACATATAACAGGTCTAGATTTCTAAAAACATATAATTTTTTTAAAAAATGTATTTAATTTAAATTGACTTTTGAAAAGTAAGCCATCATGGGATAAGAGGGAAGTCCTTTCATGGATCAGTAACTGGTTAAAAGATGGGAAACAAAGAGTAGGAAATTATCAGTTTTCAGAATGGAGAGAAATAAATAGTAGTATCCCTGAGGGGAACCTGGTACTGGGACCATTACTGTTCAACATACTCATAAATGATCTGGAAAAATGGTTAAACAGTGAGGTGGCAAAATTTGCAGATGGTACAAAACTATTCAAGATAGTTAACTCCCAGGCAGACTGTGAAATGTTACAAAGGGATCTCACAAAACTGGGTGACCGGGCAATAAAAATGGCAGATGAAATTCAATGTTGATAAATGCAAAGTAATGCACATTGGAAAACAATCTCAACTATACATACAATATGAAGGAGTCTGAATTAGCTGTTAACAATCAAGAAAGAGATCTTGGAGTCATTGTGGATAGTTCTCTGAAAACATCCACTTAATGTGCAGTGGCGGTCAATGATTCCCAACATTCTGTTTGCTTTTTTAAAAAGAACAGGAGTACTTGTGGCACCTTAGAGACTAACAAATTTATATGAGCATAAGCTTTTGTGGGCTCCAGCCCACTTCATCGGATGTAGCCCACAAAAGCTTATGCTCAAATAAATTTGTTAGTCTCTAAGGTGCTGCAAGTACTCCTGTTCTTTTTGCGGATACAGACTAACACTAACACTGCTACTCTGAAACCTTTGCTTTTTTAAGAAAGGGATAGATAATAAGACAGAAAATATCATATTGCCTCTATATAAATCCATGGTATGTGTACACCTTGAATACTGTGTGCAGATCTGGTCACCCCATCTCAAAAAAGATATATTGGAAATGGAAAAGGTACAGAGATTGGCAACTAAAATGATTAGGGGTATGAAACAGGAGGAGAAATTAAAATGACTGGGAATTTTCAGCTTAGAAAAGAGACAACTAAGCGGGGATATGATAGAGGTCTATAAAATCTTGACTGGTATGAAGAAAGTGAATAAGGAAATGTTATTTAATCCTTCACATAACACAAGAACTAGCAGTCACCCAATGAAATTAATAGGCAGCAGGTTTAAAAAAAACAAAAGGAAGTACTTCTTCACACAACATACAGTCAACCCGTGGAATTCTTTGCCAGGGGATGCTGTGAAGACCAAAACTATAACAGGATTAAAAAAGAACTAGATAAATTCCTGGAGAATAGGTCCATCAGTGGCTATTAGCCAGGATGGGGAGGGATGCAACACCATGCTCTGAGTGTCCCTAGCCTGTTTGCCAGAAGCTGGGAATGGGCAACAGAGGATGGATCACTTGATGATTACCTCTGAAGCACCTGTTCTGTTCATTCCCTCTGAAGCACCTGGCCTTGACCACTGTCAGAAGACAGGATACTGGGCTATATGGACTATTGGTCTGACCCAGTATGACCATTCTTATGTAAAAATTAATTATAATAATAAAAATGTTTAGTACAGAAACTCCCCAACATAATGACCTCTCAAGATAGCAACGATGTGAGATAACCTTGGCAAATACTGCATTTTAAAAATCGTGGCTTACTAGGACACATATTTATATACGTTTCCATTCCCAGTCACAAATCTAGCATTCTGGAACAAAGTCACTAAAATACAGTCCAACAAACAAATGTTTATTTAACGTGCCCCTTATTTAAGCCATCAGAGGTGCTTTTACGTGAGTACACCTCCCAGGTGGGGGGCAAGAAGGGACCTTACTCGTTCCGCCAGCTGCTCACTCTTCGCTCTGGCCACGGCTGTTCGTTGTGCCACTGTTTACTCCACTACTCTGTTGCCAATGGCCCAGCGCAGTCACCTTCTGCTGCCACCTGCCACTGTGACCTCTGCGAGTTGGTCTCTTGAGGTTCCACCCAGCTCTCAGTGATTTCAGCTGAGCTCTCAGTGCGGGAACCTCGCTGCTTGTGCAGCCTGGGCTGTCTCTTACACAAAAACACTGTCCTCACAGGAACACTGTCCCCACAGCAGGACTAAGCACTTAGACCTGATTATCAGTGATTTCAGCTGCAGTGGTTACTTAACAGAACAAAAGACTATCTATGGAGCCTAATCAGCTCCGTCTTTAAACAGTGGAGAGGGACAGGTCCCCACCCTCTCTTTTGATGCCCTCAATCAGCACAGGCTAAGTACAGTTCTACTGCCCTTTACTCATACAATAAGAACAACAACATTTCATTCCCAACCCCCCCCACACATTCAAGTGATTTGTAACCCAACCTCAGCCAAAATCTATCACTTGGGCAACACAGCTCTGTTTGCTGGATACCTAGGTAGATTAGGTGTGAATGCAAATACAATCTGGTCCTGAAGCCTTTTCCCCCAGCCCCCAGCTCGTCACTAGCTGTCAGGGAGAGCTCATTTAGACTTTGCTTACAAATCATCATTTGAAAATGAATGCACTGACAGTCATAAAAAACAACAGGTGTATAAGGAAGCTAGTCTTTGTTCATACTTTTCAAATCTATTATACTTTCAGATACACGTATTTTATCATACACTGTATATGCTTTTAAAGTGTGTATTAATGTTTCAATTTCAATTCAAATTTCCAAACAGTCACTAAATTGGCATGTTTCAGAGTAGCAGCCGTGTTAGTCTGTATCCGCAAAAAGAACAGGAGTACTTGTGGCACCTTAGAGACTAACAAATTTATTTGAGCATAAGCTTTTGTGGGCCCACTTCATCGGATGCATAGAATGGAACTTATAGTGAGGAGATATATATACATACAGAGAACATGAAAAGGTGGGAGTTGCCCAACCAACTCTAAGAGGCTAATTAATTAAGATGTGCTATTGTCAGCAGGAGAAAAATTTTTTTTATAGTGATAATCAAGATAGCCCATTTAAGACAGCTTGACAAGAAGGTGTGAGGATATTTAACATGGGGAAATAGATTCAATGTGTGTAATGGTTCAGCCATTCCCAATCTCTATTTAAGCCTAAATTGATTGTATCTAGTTTGCATATTAATTCAAGTTCAGCGGTTTCTAGTTGGAGTCAGTTTTTCTTTTCTGTTGCAAAATTGCCACTTTAAATTTGTTACTGAATGGCCAGAGAGGTTGAAGTGTTCTCCTACTGGTTTTTGAATGTTATGATTCCTGATGTCAGATTTGTGTCCATTTATTCTTTTGCATAGAGACTGTCCAGTTTGGCCAATGTACATGGCAGAGGGGCATTGCTGGCACATGATGGCATATATCACATTGGTAGATGTGCAGGTGAATGAGCCCCTGATGCTGTGGCTGATGTGATTAGGTCCTATTATGGTGTCACTTGAATAGATATGTGGACAGAGTTGGCATTGGGCTTTGTTGCAAGGATAGGTTCCTGGGTTAGTGTTTTTGTTCTGTGGTGTGTGGTTGCTGGTGAGTATTTGCTTCAGGTTGGGGGGCTGTCTGTAAGCAAGGACAGGCCTGTTTCCCAAGATCTGTGAGAGTGAGGGATCATCTTTCAGGATAGGTTGTAGATCTCTGAGAATGCGCTGGAGAGGTTTTAGTTGGGGGATGAAGGTAATGGCTAGTGGCATTCTGTTATTTTCTATGTTGGGCCTGTCTTGTAGTAGGAGACTTCTGGGTACTCTTCTGGCTCTGTCAATCTGTTTTTTCACTTCAGCAGGTGGGTATTGTAGTTTTAAGAATGCTTGATAGAGATCTTGTAGGTGTTTGTCTCTGTCTGAGGGATTGGAGCAAATGCAGTTGTATCTTAGAGCTTGCTTGTAGACAGTGGATCGTGTGGTGTGTCCTGGATGGAAGCTGGAGGCATGTAGGTAAGTATAGCAGTCAGTAGGTTTCCGGTATAGGGTGGTGTTTATGTGACCATCGCTTATTAGCACAGTAGTGTCAAGGAAATGGACCACTTGTGTGGATTGGTCTAGGCTGAGGTTGATGGTAGGATGGAAATTGTTGAAATCATGGTGGAATTCCTCAAGGGCTTCTTTTCCATGGGTCCTGATGATGAAGATGTCATCAGTGTAGCGCAAGTAGAGTAGGGGTCAGGGGTGGCTCTAGGATTTCAGCCACCCCAAGCAGGGCGGCACGCTGCGGGGGTCGCTCTAGCGGTCGCCGGTCCTGCGGCTCCGGCGGACCTCCCGCAGACGTGCCTGTGGAGGGTCCGCTGGCCCTGCGGCTCCGGTGAACCTCCCGCAGGCATGCCTGCGGATGCTCCACCGGAGCCGCGGGACCAGCGGCCCCTCCACAGGCACGTCTGCGGGAGGTCCGCCGGAGCCGCCTGCCGCCCTCCCGCTGGGACGCCGCCCCAAGCGCGCGCTTGGCGCGCTGGGGTCTGGAGACGGCCCTGGTAGGGGTGTTAGGGGATGAGAGCTAAGGAAGCATTGTTCTAAATCAGCCATAAAAATGTTGGTATACCATGGGGCCATGTGGGTACCCATAGCAGTGCCGCTGACTTGAAGGTATATATTGTCCCCAAATGTGAAATAGTTGTGGGTGAGGACAAAGTCGCAAGGTTCAGACACCAGGTTTGGCATGTAACTAGTTCACAAAACTGGGGGGGGGGTTGGAGAAATTCAGGGGGGGTGTAGGGAAATCACTGGCACCAGCAGTCCTTTAAACGGCCAAAAGCACACTCAACAGTCATTCTGCACCGACTCAGCCTGTTGTTGAACTGCTCCTTGCAGCTGTCACAGCTCCCTGTGTATGGTTTGATGAGCCATGGCATTAAGGGGTAGGCAGGGTCTGCAAGGATCACAATGGGCATTTCGACTTCCCCTACGGTGATCTTCTGGTCCGGGAAGAAAGTCCTGGCTAGCAGCTTCCTGAACAGGCCTGTGTTCCAAACGATGCGTGCGTCATGCACCTTTCCAGACCAGTCTGCGTTAATGTCTGTGAAAAGCTCACAGTGATCCGCAAGCGCCTGGAGAACCATTGAGAAATACCCCTTTCAATTTATATACTCGGTGGCTAGGTGGTCTGGTGCCAGAATTGGAATATGCGTGCCATCTATCACCCCTCCACAGTTAGGGAAACCCATTTGTGCTAAGCCATCCACAATGTCATGCACGTTGCCCAGAGTCACAGTTCTTCTGAGCAGGATGCGATTAATGACCCTGCACACTTGCATCAATATGATTCCAACAGTAGACTTGCCCACTCCGAACTGGTTAGCGACCGATTGGTAGCTGTCTGGAGTAGCCAGCTTCCACAGTGCAATCGCCACACACTTCTCCACCGGCAGGGCAGCTCTCAATCTCATGTCCTTGCGCCACAGGGTGGGAGCGAGCTCAGCACACAGTCCCATAAAAGTGGTTTTCCTCATTCAAAAGTTCTGCAGCCACTGCTCGTCATCCCAGACTTGCATGACGATGTGATCCCACCACTCAGTCAGTGCTTGTTTCCCGAGCTCAAATGCAGTGTTCCACGGTGATGAGCATGTCCATGAATGCCACAAGCAATCTCGTGTCTTATGCGTTATGTGTGTCGACATTATTGTTGGACTCCTCACTATCACTTTGTAGCTTAAGGAGTAACTCGACTGCAATTCATGACGTGCTGACGAGACCCATCAGTATATTCCTCAGCAGTTCAGGATCCAAAAGGAAAGACAGAGCGCGCAGTACAAAAACCATTGAAAGATGGCACCAAATGTGAATGGAAGCACAGGGATTGCTGGGATGCGAACCGATGCATCACAGGGCATTGGGACAGGACCCAGGATGCCCAGCACCCCCCCCGGCCCCGCTTCCCACAAGCCTCAGCACCAGAATGGGCAGAGGTGCTCTGTGGGATAGCTGCCCATAGTGCACTGCTCCAAATACCGTGGCAAGTGCTGCAAATGTGGCCACGCCACTGCGCTTGCAGCCGACAGTGTGAACACGTGGCAGCGCTTTCCCTGCTGCTGTCTCTGAGGGCGGGTTTAACTCCCAGCACTCTACATCTGCAAGTGTAGCCATAGCCTTAGTTAGAAGGGGTTTTGGCAAGAGAGGCCTTCCCCAAAGGCTATTTTTCCTGAGGAGAATTATTTATTTTATGATATAAGATTTTCAGTGATTTTCAAAGGTGTATTTACTTTTGTATGTTTTGTGACATCTCTTGCATGAAATAAACACTTAATTGCAGAATGGTTGCGGCCCCAGGACTGTCTGATTTGCCCCATGCCTCAGCACTGCTCCCCACCTCCCACTTGACCCACCTAAACTCCTTTTTGGACTTTCAACCACAAAAAGTTACCATGTGAGTGAAGACCTGGCAATGCCTTTCTGGACTGCTCTGGCAAGAAATGCAACACTAGTGCAAATATTTACAAAAGTGGCCAGCAATCAGGGGCCTGCCCATTTCTTGGGTGTCCCTCTTGAAATACTTTGGACCTGATTTTCAGAGGAGCTCAGCACCCACATCTGCATCAGTTGGGTCTGTTGTTGCTCAGCACCTCTGAAAATCAGACCCAAGGTGTCTCAGGATGGGAACTGAAAATCAGTAGCCACTTCTGAAAGTGTGGATGCTTGTCCCTCATATATACAGCCCCTGTTGCTCTTGTGGTTACAACTGTAGCTGGCCTGCAGCTCCCATTGGCACCAATTGGAGTCGGGGTGCTTGGTATTTCTGAAAAACCAGCCCAAGCTGTCTCAAGACAGGCAGGGCTGTCCTTAGGCATAGGCAGAATAGGCAGCCGCCTAGGGCACCACTAGGTCTGGGGGCACCACTCTGCCCGGAGCCGAGACAGACGGGAAGCAGTGGAGCATGTAAGAGCAGGCTGCTGGGTCCTAGAGAGAGCCGAATGCAGCACAGTCTGAGGGAGGGGATTGGCTGCTGGGGTCTCTGGGAAGGGGTGGGGGTAGGGGTTGGGGAAGGAGCTCACCTGTGAGTGTGACTCTTTCCCCCTGGCTGAGGTGAGGTGAGGCAGGCTCTGCGGCTCTGGAACCAGTATCCTTGTCCCCCATAACATCCATTCTTCTCCCTCCCTACCCCATGGAGCACCCCCTCCTTTCTCCCTCCTCCCCAGGAGCATCCCTCTCTCTCTCCTCCCTCCCCTCCGTCAGGGCTGGGTTGGGTGAGGTGCTGGGGGGTAGGTGGGGGGGAGGCTGCCTGCCTGCTGAGGAATGAAAGTGAAAGTAACTCACTTCCTCTGCCAGGATTGGAATGTCACACAGGGCTGGGCTGGGGTTAGCCAGATGTGTGAAAAATCAGGACGGGGGTTGGGGTAGGGTGAGCAGATATCCCTATTTTATAGGGCCAGTCCCAATTTTGGGGTCTTTTTCTTATATAGGCTCCTTTTACCCCCCACCCCGTCCTGATTTTTCACACTTGCTGTCTGGTCACTCTAGGTGGGGGTAATTGGTGCCTATATAAGACAAAGCCCCAAATATCGGGACTGGCCCTATAAAATCAGGACATCTGGATCTGGTCACCCTAGCTGGGGAGCGCCTCTCCCCCGGGCTGGCAGCTGCCAGTGATCCATCTCATCCCGGGGGAGCTGCACAGGGCAGGATGAGCTGCTGTGGCTCCATGGGTGACCTGTCCCTGAGATCAGATGCTGTGCTAACTTCACCATGGTCCGTAAGGCTGGTGGTGGTGCCCATTGGAGTATGTTTGGACCTGAGGGTTTGCTGCTGCTGTTGCCACTCTGCACCCCAAAAGGTGGATTTTGGGGTCTACTGCAGCTGTTGGACCAGCAGGCTGGGGGGTGAGCCAAGCATGAAAGCAGTACTGTGTTGCCATTTAGATTGTCATTTAACAACTTTGTTTGCCAAAAATTCTTGCTAACAATCCTGAATCCAATTTCAATATTTTTTTTAAATTAATATCTTAGCCAAAAACAGAAAATTAAGTTGTTGACAATTATTAGTGACAGGTTTGGTTTGAGGCAGGGGGTGGGCCAGTTTTCATCATAGAAACAAAAAATGTTGACTGACTTTCCTACAGCCTGTTACTCCTGATAAGAGCCCTCCAACAACTGTAATATGCTCATCTCCTTACTAGTGTATAAAGCAGGGGTCGGCAACCTACAGCACACATGCCAAAGGTGGCAGGTGAGCTGATTTTTGATGGTACGCAGCGGCAGGCTGAGCGGCTCAGCCCATCACTGCTCTGGGGTTCCAGCTGCTGCCCTATTGCCAGCTGGGATACCAGCCGCCGGCCCCACTCAGCACCTGCTGCTGGCCTGGGGACCCCCAAGGAACCCCAGACTGGCAGCGGGCTGAGCAGGCCAGCTGAACCACTCAACTTGCTGTCAGCCTGGAGTTCCATTCACTCAGCCGGCAGCGGGCTGGGGGGTTGAGTGGCTCAGTCTGCTGCCAGTCTGGGGTGCCGGCAGCACTCAGCCTACTGCTACTCCGGGGTTCTGGCTGCCGGCCCCTTGCCAGTCAGGAGCCCAGACGCTGGCCCCACTCTGCCTCCTGCCAGCCTGGGTGAGCAGAATCCCAGGCTGGTAGCAGGTTGAGGGGGGTTGGCAGCCGGAATCCTGGGTGGCAGGAGTTGGTGGTCAGAACCCCAGACCAGCAGCGGGCTGAGCAGGGCCTGGGATCCTTGTCTAGGGTTCCAGTCACCAGTCCCGCTCAGCCCGCTGCCAGTCTGTGGTTTCATTTATTCAGTTGGCAGTGGCCTGAGCAGGACCTCAGATAATAACAATAGTTTATTTATATAATATAGACATAGAGAGAGACCTTCTACAAACATTAAAATGTATTACTGGCACGAGAAACCTTAAATTACAGTGAACTTGGCACACCACTTCTGAAAGGTTGCCGACCCCTGGTATAGACTGACCATATGTTGTACTAAGATTCTCCTGCTTTTTTTTTTTTCCTGTGAGTCAGTATAGCTTTTGCCAGCCCAGAAGTTGGGCAGCCAATGTTTTACATTTTCACAGTGTTTTCTCCAACTTTCATAAAGTAAATACATAGTTAATATGAGTTAAAAAGGCCAGGGACACTTCCTTGTGAAGAATCTGTACAGCAGATCATGCTAGAGCTGTGAAAATGTCAGTTTTTGATGGAACTTTAGAGACAGTGATTTATCATGTATTTTATCATGTGAATGTGCTGCTATTGCCAATGTCTTTCCAAACAAAAATAAGGCACAATAGGACTTCTGTAACATTTCTGTGCTACCTTAATCTAGATGAGATGATTCTGTGCTGACTTCATTTTGGTCACTTTGTGCTTTACCTAGCAGTAAAACTAGGGTTATATTTTCCCACTGTTTGGAAACCCAGCTTATTAAACTGATTTTGCAGCCAAAAAAGCCAGAAAGATTGCTTTTAATTAAAAATAAATCTTTGTTTCAATACCTCTTCATATAAATTTCCAATAAAATTTTGACAAATTAAAAAAATTATATTATTTGTATCATTCTGTCAAATCAGAATTTTTTCTATAGGGCTACTTCTTTAGTGCTAGTGCATCAGCATTACAGTGTGCTTAATTAAGTTAAACTGGTTTTAATAACGTGAATGTGGCAACTTTTCCAATACTGTATGCTTATATTTGTGTTGCTAAGAGCAGATCAGGCACAGGGGCACCAGTTTAATAATCTCGCCTAGGGCACCATAAATCCTAAGGACGGCCCTGAAGACAGGCACCTAAAATCAATCACTGATGGATAAAGTAAAGAGGTGGTGGTGGACCAAGAGACCACACAAAATTCAGTTTTGTTTGTCTGAGACTTTCCATGTGAGGGAACAGCTGAGACCTGGAACTTCGGTGCTGCAACATGGTTCTAAGCTTGTCCATTGCTTTGTACGTATCCCAGCTTCTCAAATTCCAGTTCAGGCAAATTGCCAGGTGCAGCACCATTTCCATCCAACCTGCATGTGTGACAGGCCTGCCATATGACCCAAGTTTCCTGTTACCTCTTTTCAGTAGTACTTACAACTGATAAGACTAGTTAGCATTGTTCAAACATATATCAAAGACTATATCTGCAAGATTTATGTCACTCAGGGATGTGAATATTCCACCCCCCGAGGGACATAAGTTATACCGACATAAGTGCTTGTGTGCATCGTGCTATGTTGGCAGAAGAGCTTCTCCTGCTGACATAGTTTCTGGTTTTTTTATGCTGACAGGAGAGCATAGAGCAGTGGTAGACAACCTCGGCCTACGGCCCATCAGGGTAATCCACTGGCAGGCCACGAGACAGTTTGTTTACATTTGCACGGCTGCTTGCAGCTCTCAGTGGCTGAATGGTGAACCGTGGCCACTGGGAGCTGCGGGCGGCCATGCAAATGTAAACAAACTGTTTCATGGCCTATCTGTGGATTACCCTAACGGGCCATATGGAGCCCGTGGGCTGCCCACCACTGGCATAGAGTGTCTTTGCCAGATGCACTGCAGCATTGCAGTTATAGCGGTATAGCTGCACTGCTACAGCGCTGTATGTACAGATCAGGGGTCAGCAACCTTTCAGAAGTGGTGTGCCAAGTCTTCATTTATTCACTCTAATTTAAGGTTTTGCGTGCCAGTAATACATTTTAACGTTTTTAGAAGGTCTCTTTCTATAAGTCTATAATATATAACTAAACTATTGTTGTATGTAAAGTAAAAAAGGTTTTTAAAATGTTTAAGAAGCTTCATTTAAAATTAAGTTAAAATGCAGAGCCCTCCGGACTGGTGGCCAGGACCCGGCAGTGTGAGTGCCACTGAAAATCAGCTCACGTGCCACCTTTGGAACACGTGCCATAGGTTGCCTACCCCTGGTATAGACCTATCCTGAGTCACTGACTCTGCAGTTTACACTCCTCCAAGTCTGCGTATTGACAGATCAGTGACCCAATTCAAGTGGGAAGGAATCATTGTCATGTTTAGGTGGAGATTAGTGCAGCTGAATCTCCTTTCAGAGAGCAAGGCAATTGTGAGAACTTTCAGAGGCAAGAATCCAAACTAGAGAACTATGAAGTTAGGGAAGCTGCTAATCCTGTAAGGGCACTGCCCAGGTGTTTTACTTTGAATGAAGACTTTGCTTTTGTTTACACACAAGGGATTTACATGTTTTATGTACGCAACATCTACTGCTGAAGATGTCTTTGTCAGCAGACAAAGGCTCCAACAGCAAAGCCATTCTGCATGGCTTTGGATGTATTCACCCTTTATTCCAGCAGTATATACTCCTGCAGAGTTTAAAGCTCTACTCCTAATACAAAGACTCTGCCACTGGTAATACTCATTCAGCCAGGCTTCCACATTTCAGTTACTATAATCCCAGAAAAAATAAAAGCCCTGGAGACACTAACACAGAAGGCCTCTATCCTCAGCTGAAAGTGCCTCAGAGCCAGTTCTCTATGGCACAGGGTGATGAATGTGCAGTTATTGGATCTTTTAACAAAGCAGAGTGAATAAAAATGCTTCTGCCATTAGCCCAGAGCACATATTTCTCTCTCATCAGAGCTGTATCCTTTGCTGTGACTTTTCACAGTTACATAAATATGGCCTATTTTTTCCCCTGAATTAACATCTTGCTCTCTAAGTTTAGGCTTTCACACACACATAAAACAAACTGTCTGATTTCTCACACACAGCTGGAACCTTGGCTCACACGGGAGGAACTGTTCTGTTCCTGCAAATATAAAGCATTCACAGTTAGTGACTGACAGATGGGGCTAAGTCTATCCTGTGAGTGCCCCCAATACCGTTCCAGCCTGTAAAATTCTGTGCACCATGGTGTGAACCTCTTCAGAGAGGAACCATCCACCCCCATCTTCTCTGTTCTACTGAAAGCCAAAAACTGATCTTGTAACCATGCTCTGAGAAGAGGCAGATGGTCCTATTTTATATGCTCCACGGAGTGGGTGGATGGTTACATGGCTTGGGACACAGAGCAGATGGTCATGCACTTCAGAAAGGAGACAGCTGTGAGTGGTCTCTTTAAAAAGAAACTCAGTGTAACGTGCAAGTGCTGAAATACCTGGAGAAAATGTGGATAGTGAATGTTGCTTAAAACCTTAGAGCTCTGGGGGAGAAATCTCAGACAGCACTATTGTGGATTATTTGTAGTACTACAGAACCTACAGGCAACAACTGGGATTGGGACCCTATTTAGCTAGACTTTTTAAAACAAAGAAAAAGGCAGTTGCTACCTCACATTGCTTATAATCTAAAATCCCAGAAAATCTTTCCATTTCTGGCCTGTGTGATTTTTGTGCACCACTCATCACTATGGTGCCGGACACCTGGTTTCCAGTTTCATGTGAGGTCTATTCACAGGGGTGGGCAATGACTGACCCATTCGGGTTTACATGGTGGTTCAGCTTCTGCTACTTGGGGATATTTGTGTGACCTTTTCCCCGGTCTAGTAATATTTATGGCTGAGGAACCGAGATCAAATTAGGAACCAAACCCTGATTTTGAGTCAGTTTTGGGCAAACCTTTTGCACAGTCCTAATATTTATCCCCATATTCCTTCTGGGAGGAGCTACTTTCTACACGGTATCTCTAGTCCATTCTGAGTTCCTTCCATCTTGTTCAGGCTGGACTCAGCCCCATACCTCCCCCAGAGTGTTGGTTCTTACCAAGGAGGCTGTCTTCATATTTCTTCTCACCTCTCCCAGTTAGGCTGCAAGGGGCTTGATCTGGATGACAGGGGATGGATCATTGAAAATTGCCCTGTTCTGTTCATTCCCTCTGAAGCACCTGGTATTGGCCACTGTCAAAAGACAGGATACTGGGCTAGCTGGACCATTGGTCTGACCCAGTATGGCCATTCTTATAGGATAGCTATCTGCCCAGGTTTTCCCAGGATCATCCCTTTTTGGAGGTAGCTGTTCCAGGAAATCTGTACGTCTCCCAAGGACATTTAAAGTCCTGGGTTTTGTCACTTGCGTAGCAATACACCACTCAACCCAAATTTGATCAAAGGTCTGCATGAAGGAGAGGAGTGGTAAGGAGCTCAGCCCGAAAGGAGAAGGCTCACATTGTGTCCAGTCTGGCAGCCATGCAGTACAGCTGCCTTTCCTCAGCTCACCTGGCCCCACCACCCTGCTCCTCTGTGCCCAGTTGCCCTTGCTCTGCCCACCCCCATAGTGTGACCACAGCACCTTCAACTCGAGAACAGGCTTGGCCAGGCCAATAGGGGGTGAAGGATCCTGGCTTACTGAGAGAGCAGAGACCAGCTCCGTATTTATCAACTAGGCCTTGATTCACCCTCC
The DNA here is from genome assembly GCF_020497125.1 of Mauremys mutica. Lineage (NCBI taxonomy): Eukaryota > Metazoa > Chordata > Testudines > Geoemydidae > Mauremys > Mauremys mutica. The sequence goes on from NC_059079.1 coordinate 55,786,419, forward strand.
CATCCCTGCTCCCCACAACTGTACAAGGCACCACACCACCAACTCTGGCTCCTCCTCTTAAAGGTCCCGGATTTTTGTACTTCAGGTGGCAACCTTTCCTGCAGAGTTCCCTCTGTCTCTTGCAGGACGGGTCTGACTCCATAACTCCAACCCCTTGTTTCTTCGTATTCTGTGATTGCCCCCTCATTTCTCTAGTCCTACCCAAGTCTCTCTCTGACATCCTGGGATGGGGCTGTACTGAACCTCTCACTGCCATTCATTAATGGACATCTTGCCACTAGTTCACCTTTATTTCCAGTGGGCCAAATCCTTCCCCCAGAACCACACCTGAGCAGCTGGGCTTGTGCAGAAAGCTCCATGGGGCTGGAAAGGAGATATGTCCACCACCTCCCCCCATCATCAAGGGGCAGGGAAGCCACTCTATAGCTGCTACAGCAGCCCCATAGTCTCTGGCCCTGCTTCTCATCTGCCCCACTCCTGTCCCCAAATTCTGCTGCCTGGAAATGAGGAAGGAGCCGCTGTGGAGCCTTGGATGGACTCCCAAAATCTTCATCTGTGGGCAACAGATCCACATTGCTTTTGCTGCAGGTAGGGCCCTGTCCCGCTGTGGATCAGGGGTCAGGAGCTGTCCAGTTTTGTTTTAAAACATTAATTATTGTTCCAGTGTTGTTTGCCTGCTGTGACTGAAATACAGACTGATGTCTCCCATACAGAGTGACCCATAAGGAAGCCATGTTCCTGTGGCTGAATATCTAGGGCCTAGGCCATGAAGCACAATGATAGCCTTGTGATTAAGGCATTTGACTGTGACCCAGGAGGGCTGAGAGGCCTATTTTTTGCTCTGATATAGACTACTGTGTGACCTTAGTCAAGTCACAAAGACATATGAATGAATATGTATATAAATGACACTGGAAGTGTTGTGTGCTCTCAGTGTAACAGGTGGATTGTGCATTGACTGATACACGGGAGACCTTTCAAAGCTTGCACTGAGTTTTTCATTGCACCACACCACTGATTTTTATTAATGGCAGCCAGAAAACTAAACCTCCAAGTGCCTCTATGAAAATTTAGGGTGCAACCTGGCAGCTTGGCACAGGTGGCTAACAGGATGAGGGGGGACCCTGCCGGGAGAGTATGTGATACACCTAACCATCTCACCCATTTCTTTTTTTCCTCATGAGTAAATCAAGTGTCCAAAGCCAGATCCAGCCCATCCAGGCAGTACACCATTAGATCTGAATAAAGAGGAATAAGGGTGGGATTTTCAAAAGTGCCTAAATGAGCTAGGAGCACAAGACCCACTCACTTGCAATGGGACTTTGAAAATCCCACCCTAAACGCTCAGAGAGGTGGCAATCTGTGCCTTTCCCTGGAGAGGATTATGGCAGGATCCCTTGGATTTGGGGACCATTGTTGGAGGAGCATCGAGCCCAGGACCAGACAGATGGCATCACACACAGCTGATTGCTGTTATCCGCTGCAGCAGCCGAAGAGGAGGAAATACATCCTGCTTCATGCTGCCCCACTCAATCCCTTTGGTCCCATTATGGCACGACCCAGGCAAAAGGGACCATAGGCAGCTGCTGAAAGCTATATGACCCTGGTTCAGAAGGTGTGCACAGCACACCTTCCTGGTTGTCTCAGGATGCCCATATCTTTGGTGTCTCTGGGGCCAGAGTAGCCCTAACCGATCCCCTGTTCTTCAGCTGTGCACAGGATTTCTGTTTGTTTTATCTCCAGGAGAATGTGACTCTAGAAGTATGAGCACAACCACCCACTGTTTCCTATAACAACAGTCTCTATTTCTCACCTCTAGCACAGCCCTTTCCTTCCCAGGTTAATAAACCAAAAAACAGGTAAGCCCTAACCCTCCTTTCTTCCCGTCCTCCAGTGATCTCCTGGGAATCATTCTCCCCTCCCCTCTCCCACCACCGTATGCAGAAACAAGTGAATTCTGGGGAGTGAGCCTTAGGCAGCAGCCAGTGCACTGGAATAATGAGAGCTAGACAGGCTGTGCCATCCTGCACAAGTCTCTGTGTGTCTCTATCCACTGTGTGTGTATGCATCTGCGAGAGCGTCCTCTCTCTCTCTCTTCTCCCCCTTCTCTCTCCTTCATAACCCCCTCCTCCTTCCACCAGCTCTTGTTCTTTTCATGAGATGCAGAGCTAGGAAGCTAGGAGAGTAGCACGGTGCTGCAGTTATTCTAGAGATAACTGTGGTCAGGCTGGCTGCCCTTCACGCTCCCCGATGTACCAGGAGGCGGCAGACCCTGTCATTCAGGGCCTCGACGAGCCATGCCCATCAAGTACCTGCCAAAACCACGTAGCCACCACCATGCTGACAGCTACAAGACAGGTAAGACCTAGGAGTTCATTATTATGTAGGAAAGCTTCCGGGAAAGGCCTCTGTGTGACAGGGCTACAGGCCTCTTGGTTCTCAGCTCAGATGTAATCTCCTTGGTGTTGACTTTTTCTTTATTCTAGCACCAATTCCTGTGGTGAACAATGGGCCTGCAAAGGGGTGGGGGAGAGATCCGCTTTGACTGTCACCTCAATTAATGTCACCATACTGCTTCTGTTGGTATGTTAATCTTTCTGTGGCCTCTTATGAATGGCCTAAAAAGTCTAGACACTGTTTCCAATTAGCAATTGCAGCAAGAGCTGTGTATTCCCTCCGATTAGCCCCCCTCCATGCCTCACCAAACCTTGTCAGGGCCCATACTAGAAGCTGGGACTCTGGTTCTAGAGGTGATATCTGTTTCAAGGGGAGTAGCTGTGGTCTTTTTACACTGCTAGAATAACAATAATTTACCCTGGTAGCTATAGTTACGAGGTCTTCACTATATTTTTAGTTTCATTCATTTTTTTTTTACAAGGATGGATCATACTCTGCATCCAAGTTATTCATGCCATGGTGACTAACACGAGTGATTAACACCACTGCTCAGTTAATTAAAAATAAAACTAATTTGAGTGAAAGGAGAATGTGTCGGAGGTGACAGAACTATGCCAAGCGCTTGATGTAGTGTAAACGTGCAGATGGTAAGAGAGTTGGGAGTGGGGAGCAGGCGAGAGCTAGTCCAGGAGGGCTGTCTTTACCCTCCATACTGGCTGTTGGATAACTACTACTCATGGTGCACTCTGTTGTAACAATTTCCATATTTTTGTTTTATGTTCAGTGCTTGAGGTGAAATCTGGTAAATTAGAATGGTCGTGAAATAAGAGGGGCCAGTAGCACTGAAGTCTACACAAGCTTCTCAGTATGGCTTCCCATCAATTCACCTCACTCCTGACCCATATTAATCTTGTTATTCTAGTGCCAAGTGCCCACACAGCTTTACTAATGCACCTCAGTTCTGACCAGTATGAACCCTGCTGTTCTGGTACTGAAACCCCATGCCCCTCCCTCATTGCACCATGCCACCTCTCTGCAGCATGCTTCTTTTTCCACCACAAGGCCTCTCCTACACAGAAACCGATAACGCTGGCTTATAGTCAGTGGGAATAGCCTGAGCAGTTACTTTGAAAGCTTTCTACACAACGCTGTGGGTGCTTAATCATTAGGGCTGGAATAATGCATGCGAATCCTGAAAATCACAACTCTGCCAGTGTACCTCAGTCCAGATCTGTGATACTCCAGCTATTCCAGTCCAGCCTCCTGAGCAGAGAATTGAGCTGAATGGTGTGGTATTTTTTATGCGGAAAAAGATCTCCTGGAGAACACGGTGAGCCCATCTAGCACATTTCATTTATGTCCTATTCCAGATTTGAACAGCGATCTCCCCAGATGAAAGATGGCACATTAAGATCCCGATCTAGTAAAGCACTTAAGTATGTGCTTAAATTGAATACTGGGAGTTGCCCATTAAAGTTAAGCATGTGCTTAAATCCTTTGCTGGATTGGGAGCTAGTCTGCTGTACCACCTTGCACCTCTGAGGAGTGGCCAACAGCCCTAACCACTCTATAGATGGGGCTTGTGTGTCCTGTGGGTGACGGGTCTGATAAGCACATGCGGACATAGCTGCCATCCCTATTAAATGGATTTCTAATTGCACATCACTTGGGCCTGTAATGGGATGCAACTGCAACCTCCAGGTGTTAGCCTGAACATGGGTATTTGGTGAACCTGCTAGTTTATAAGGTGTTCAGTGTAATTATACCCTTCTCTTGGAAACTCCAGGTCAGTTACAGACAATTCAGGGAGACTGTAAGTACCAAGTTAACTGCCGTGCCCAGCAAACCCCACTCTCTGATGTGTATCTGATGTCACAGCACATGTACAAATGTGCAGAATTTTTTGCTTCTGCTCCCTCATCTAGTTGGCTCTACCACATATAATTTGTACTTATAACTTGTACATTTCCAGCAAGGGTCTGTCAGAGTTTCCACGGTAAACCCCATTTTACAGGGGTTCATGCCAGTTGCAGTTTAGATACTGCCATATTGACATCAGCAGCATCAGTGAGGCTGAAAGCTGGGAGGACTCCAAGATGACACTGAACAGACCTATGTCAGGATAAATATTTTCAGCATCTCTGCTCCACACATACCAGCATCATCTCCAAAATGCACACACACGTGCACACACTTGTGTGTGTGTGTGTGTGTACAGACATCACATTTAAGGAGAATCTCAGCAGCTCCGTCCCAATGCAAATGCCATTACCACTCAGGGAGCCTTACTTGCTCCCTTGCGGTTGATTTTTCATTCTGCGTGCCTGGAGGAATCAGTGAGACTGAATCCTGAGCACACAGGCTATGGTCAGAAGCCATCTAGCAGTTAGAAGGATTTGTTCTGCTGCATCAATCACAGCATGATGCCAGAGACAGTCCAGGAGATGCTTTTGTCATTGACACAGGGTAAGAATTTAAATAGCTGGCACTCTCATGCTGAATACAGAAAGACAAAGCTATGGATCATATTTTAAGTTTCTCATATTTGTATTTTTAACACGGTCTTTAATTTTCATGGAACTCTGTAGCCCTGTGCTCTCCTACCTTCCTTCCCAGCACAGGATGAGCCCCGATGCTTTCCTACCACACCTACCCAGTATGCGGTCCCAATGTCTGTCCTGCCTTCCCCAGCACAATACCTGAGCTTCACGCTCTCTCCTAGGTCTAAAGGGAGTAGAAGCATCACAAAGCTTTAAACTAGAGCCTCAGATGTTTTCTGACCATGTTAGTATTGTTGTGAGCTGGGTTAAACCTTGTCGTTATGGATTAGGTGAAAGTGCTGCCTTTAATTCAGAACAAAAATAAAGAAGTGTCTGAAAAAACAGACGTAGCACCCAGAATACAGGCACATGGGAAAGCTTAAGGAGAAGCAGAACAACATGGCCCTAAGGTTTTTTAAATGCAAGGGCTACAGCTTGGACTGGCACAATGTTTTTTGTTGCGTGTGAGAGAGCAGAAGCAGGCAGAGACAGAAGTGGCTGGAAAGCTAAGCAGACAGTAACAGAAGCACTGGTAATGTGGCCATATGAGAAATCTAAGAGACAAGGCTTTTTTGGGGTGCAGAGTGCTGGCTGGAAAAGGCAGGTTTGGAACAGCAAGCAAAGAAACTCTCCTACTGTTTGATTCCTGCTGTGTTCAGAGACTTTATGTATAATCTTAATAATATACTAATAATAATATATAATGGTATAACAATAAACAGGACTTTATGTATAATCTTTGTAAATAAACAAAATTGCACCAAAGAAAATACCTGGTGCTATCATCAGTTTCTCCTCCTAGTGAAAACAGGCTTTGGGGCCACAAACTTTGGCTACCACCAGTCAAAAATATAGATCCCACCTGGTGGATTTCTCACAAGGCCCTTCTCACATATTATAAATCACCTTTTTATTTAGTGTTGTAATTCACTGTTCTGGCAACAGGAGGGTTAATTTCAGGCTGCAAGAGCGTGACCTTTGCTGCAATCCCAATGTGCTTCATTCTAACCCCAAAACAACATGGCACTGTCTGAACAGAGATCTCTAGGAGGACTTCTCATATTAGACATCAGATACTGAGAGCGATTGTAATGTTTAACACTAGAGATGTTCGTTGGGCCCTAATTCTGAACTGTGGCTGAGAAGAGCTCAGCACCACTCCAGAAGAGGGATTAAAGAGTGGCACTACACTACGTTTGCAGTCCCTTGATCCTGGGCCCACCCAGGTGCCAATTTGGTTCCTGGGTATGTTTGAACAGCCTCATGTGGGAGGTGGGGTGCCAGAGGAACCATTATGGCATCTCTGCACCACCCACGGTCCCCACTACAGTGGGAGAATCCCCCTGTGGCCAATTCAGATGGTTTTAGGATAGTGATACAAAGCTGAAAATGGCAAGGCACTGAGTGAGAAGAGAGTGGCAAGGAGGCATAATAGGGAGCGAATGATGGGAAGAGAGAGAAAAGGAGGAAGAAAAGGTTGAGACAGCAGGAAAGAGAGAGGAAGAAGGGAAAGCAAAATAAACAGGAGAGGCAGAGAAAAGGAAAAAAAGTCAAGGCAAACATATCCAAACAGTGGCCTAGATTCAGAGGTGAGTCAAAATAAGAGTTTCTAAGAGAGTCTAAACTGATGTAACTTATCACTTCTGGCTACTCAACAACAAAATTACACCAATTTAGACTTCCTCAGGGTATGTCTGTTCCAGAGCTTCAGCTCCAGGTCAGAACTATTTGTTCCTTTTAACCTGCCCTCCATCCAAGCACAAAGCTCTCAGTTGTATATTGTTCATGGCAGAAGTCAGCTTAGGACCCACGGCTGCAGCTTCACTTAGTTAGGCTGAATAATGTGCAGCTAGCCCCAGTGGGGCAGCAGGGCAGTGCTGTGATACAACAATCAATGCAAGCTAGTCCTCCAGTGCAAGCCCTTGGGCTCTTGGGAGCTCTTCCCACAGAGATCAAAGAGGCAACAAAGACTAATTAAAATTTAATCATGGGGGACTTCAGCTCCCTGGATATAAGTTGGTCAAATGTCACCGTGGAACAAGGTTTATGGAAGCAATTTCTTGGCATCTTGAAAAAGTGCTTCTTGGAACAACTAGCTGTAGAGCACACAACAGGAAAAGGTGTCAAGTATCAGAGGGGTAGCCGTGTTAGTCTGGTTCTGTAGAAGTAGCAAAGAATCCTGTGGCACCTTATAGACTAACAGACATTTTGCAGCATGAGCTTTCGTGGGTGAATACCCACCCGAAGAAGTGGGTATTCACCCACGAAAGCTCATGCTGCAAAACGTCTGTTAGTCTATAAGGTGCCACAGGATTCTTTGCTACTTCTACAACAGGAAAAGCTACTTGCCACTTATTCCTAAACAATGCAGGGGACAGAGGAGTAATTATTCACTAGATAATAATGCCTACAGTCTAATTACGCTTAACATCCTCAGGGGAGGGATTGTACAAAAATGTAGCATGGTGACACTACACTTTAGAAAGGGAGTTTTCAATAACATAAGCAAGCTAACCGAGAAGACCTTAAAATTAGAAGTGAGGTGAGGAATTTAAAATCTTTAGAATCAACAGGGAGGCTAGTTAACCATACTGTAACAGAGACAAACAAAGGCCTATGGACCCTTAAGAAAAAAGAATCACATGGACACGCACACATACTTCCAAACTGGAAGGGGGGGAAAAGCATGTTTAAATGACTAGGTGCAAGAGATTATTTGAGTCAAATAATGGACTGTAGCCCAAGTGAAGAAGTTCATTAACCCAGGAACACCCTCCAAAATGCCTGTGAATGCCATCCCTTCCCTGTCTATGATCGGACCAGATGATAACCTTGAGGCCTTCTGCGGTACCTCTTAGCAGAGTACTACTCTGTCCTCACTCAGTGGGAGGAGGAATGTGGGAGAGGCACAAGTTACATATCAGGCCCTGAGTGAGGATGCTGCCACTGACTACAAGACCATCAAAGCTGCAATCCTGGGCCAGCTAGCGGTTTCAGAAACAAAGGCTGCTGTTCTGTAGGAAGCACGTTTCCTCACGACTGTGGCCATTCACTTTCACTTGGCAGCTCAGTGGCTCAAGCCACAGTCTGGGACAACAGGAGAAGCAATGGATATAGTTGTTCTAGAAGAGTTTTCACATAGCAGGGCAAACCAAAGGCATGCCGAGGGGGTGACAACCAGTTGTATGTTCATAATCATAAATTTGGGGGATGTTGTCAGCTTGCCATGGGCAAAACATTAGTGACATAAAGGCACCAGGGAGACATTTGAGTTTACAGAAGGTGCAGAGGGACCTGAAGGAAAGAGCTTGATGGTAGAGATTAGATTATTGATCCAGGAAATTAGCTTCTGTCCTGTCCAGTAATCTTTGTGCCCATAGAGTCTCCCTGATAACCTCATTTCAATACCACACATTTATGTTTTGTGTATGTGCTGTTAGGTCATGAGGAAATTGCTGTAAAAGATTTCTTAAAGAGATTTAAAATGCTGGATGGTATTCAAATTTAATATTTAAATGGCTGTTTCATTAAAAGCTTTTAAATAGAAGCCAGCATAGTACGTCTGCTAAAATAAAAACACAAGGGCCATTGTAGAAGGAATTTGCTATAAACCCTTCTCCTACCTCACAGAGCTTTCTAAAATATTACACTGCAAAATATAATTCTCTTTATCTTCAATTTAATTACATTTGCCATGGCACATCTATCAACTCAGTGCACGTAGTTTGTTCCCGATTAACTCAACCCTGACCCAGGAAAGTAATGGAGAGAAATATCAGTCTCCATGGTTATTCCGGGGCTGCCCAATAACCCACTTCGCCCCAAGAAATAGATGCATTAACAACCCTAATCTGGAGAATCAATAAGGCAAATTATAGGCTTGATTCTCCACTTTGTTACACTTTTGATGTCAATGGACTTCACATGATGTAAAACCTCATGTAATAGAGGGAAGACTCACACCATAATCTCCAGATTCACTATACATCCCGGACTGGCAGCTCAGAGATTTGGTTTGATTCAGATCAAAGCAAAGTCAAAAAGTCTGGATGCTGGAGATGAACTTTCCTTTTTGTTGGCCTAGAAGTTGTGTTGAACAGCCCTCAAGATCTGGCTTTTTTGTTATTGCAAAAATAACACATCTCATGATATTGCAGTAGCCCTGACAGAAGTAGGAAGAAGCACAGAATAGTGAAAATGACACGCTAAAGGTTCACTAAGCTCTTTGCAACTTTTTTTTCAATTTGGTTTGGATTTGGCCAAAGGCTCATGCTGGTTCTTATCTAGTTTGAACAAATTCACTCACCTTATCATTTGCACACTATGAGCCTCAGCCTCTCACACTGGATGACAAAAGTCCTATGTCAGCCACCATGTTTGTTCAGTTTCTGGCTCCTGATAAACTGAGGCCTGATCAATCAGCCTGGAGTATTGTGTCCTTATCTGAGAACAGATAAATCTCTTCCCTGAGAACTCCAGGTGATAAAGGAATAATTACAAGATGAAAAGCTAGTACTGCTCTTACATTTGCTTAAATAATTTGTGTATCAGTCATAAAATCTTTTCTCAGTAGATACTGCCCATATAACCACATGTGCTCTCAGGATATGCTTCAAGCTGGGACCACAAAGAACACAAAAGCCAGAAGTCTTTACTAAAGAAAGAGGGGCTGGTGAGGCTTTAGACTGAATACCAGTTCCAGACAATGGCGGGAGGGAGCAGTAAAACAGTGGTAACTGTATGTTTGTGTGGCTAAGGGAGACATTTTGCATCTTTTCTGAGAATATTAGTTAGGATCTGTATTAAAGGGCTGGCATGTGGTATAGAAGGAAGTGGGATAAGAACAGGTCGTCATAGCCTCACAGAAGTTAGAGAGGCAAAAAGACCTAAGTCACCTCACGTAAGATTTTAAAAAGTGGCTTAGGAGGACACGTGCCACTGACTTTCAAGTCACTTAGTTGCTTTTGAAAATGCTTCCCCTTGTCTATCCCCTCTGCCAGTTCAGGCCTGAGGGCACAAGGATGGCAGAGCCCATAGGTCTGTATATGCAGAGAGAGGGGAATTTGGATCTGTAACAAAGGAAGAGGTGAGAGAAGACAGAAAGTGAGACACTGGTGGCTCAGTGTGGGAGGGCAGGGAATTTGGGTTGTTAGTAAAAGTCAGGTGAGAAGTGGTATGAGAGAATGTGAGATAACAGCAGGTCTTCATGGGTTAGAGAGGAAATTCACATCTGTAACCTGCCAGGGGGGATTTTTTACTGGCTCTGCATTTATCACATTACATCCAATAAGGAGCCTTCCTTGCCTCTTAATAGATTTGATTTGGTTCTGATGACAACAGGACTCTTTAATTATACTCTCCAGCACCTTTTCTGTCAGCAGCTGTCTGTGGAAAGAGCTCTGTGACCTATGATCTGAAAGCAATAACCTATCCCAACCTCAGAGGAGTTTTTTTTTACAACAATGCAGGTTGATGCTTTATTCCAACTTAATCAGGGTAACAACAACAGAGAATGTTTGCAGGGGAATCCCATCTGAATTCTCCCTGTGAACATTTCTCATATACAGAATATGCCAAGCGGTGGATTATTTTAATGTAATAGAAGCTAAGGGATTTGTGATCAGGTTAACAAGGAGGAGGAGGATGAAGGATGCAACAAAGTGTTCTGATCAGGTGGGCAATTCTGAAATCCCACCAATGAGATGTGTGAGCCGGCTCTGCAGTGTTAGTGTAGCCAAGCCTCAGTCTGCTGGATTAGGCTGCTTTAGTGTTTACTGGATGTGACACAGATAGGAGAGCTGCTGTCAGCTGTGCTGCTGCTCGGAGAAAGTGGGGAGAGGGAGGTGTGTCTGAGTGTGACTTTCTGCCTCTTAAGAGACTGCTCTATTCTCTCCGTAGAGCCTCTCCGATCACACAATTGGCAAAGATCCACAGGCCGTGAGGACAGGTCAAAGGCAGTGAGTATCTTTTCTCTGTCTCTGTCTGTCTGTCTGTCCGGAATGCCTTATCCATGTTCAATTCATCTGGCTTTCTACGTATATTGATGGATGTTAATCTCTTGCAGTCTCTTTGAAAATCTCTGCTTTTCCTTTTTAAACCTCAGTATTATTAGTTTTCTCCCCTGGGATGGCTTCATTGTGCTTGTCCTGGGGTGACTCTACAATGTCATCTTGCTGAAGTTGGGTGCCACGATCAGAACAAACTCCCCCTCCTCTGCCCCCAAATAGCATCCTCAAAAGATGCACCGGAAGAGGCTGGCAATTCCTCTCTGCACTGGAGTTCTATTATAGGGCGGGAAAAGATATGGGGTGTGTGGTGAGAGTGTGGGGGAAAGATCCATGGATGGATTCCCACTGGGACCAGTTTCACAGAGTCACAGATTAGATTTATCAAGGTGTAACCAATTGGCTGTACCTGCAGCAGACAGAATTACTGGTGGGTTTAAAAGACAGGGGAAGAGAGAGATCACTAGAGCCTCCGGTTTGCCCTCATTAGCAATCTTGGGTCATTGCAGCAATGAAGAGAGAAATACGTTGGTCAGAGAGAAGTTCACCAGTAGTCAGCTGTGGCATCAGCAGGAAGGGTGGCTGTGATAGAGGGAAGGGAACATTGTGCACGATGGCAAGGGACAGTGGAGATGGGGTGGAACTGTCATAAATCAGGTGCCCAGAAGAGTGCAGAGCATTTTTGTGGTAGAACTCAAGTGCATGAATGTGTGGGGTTGTGTGGGACAGGAGCACCAGCAGCTGCCCAGCTCTGCCCTCAATGACCAATGCCAGCATGGCAATGGGGAGGAAAAATCCTGGCTACTGGAATCCAGGAGATCACGTGCTTTGGTTTCACATGTGAGTGAGGTTGTGTTAATAAGGAAATTCAAAGGGGCTTAGGGAATTATAGGGATTGGTTTCAGCTAAAATACAGTGGAAGGCAGACGGTCCTGGTGGGGATTAAGGAAATGCACTCACTGGCATGTAATGCAATCCCTGCTCCATTAGTTTAGTGGGGAAGAGGCTTTGTACATTTTTAACGTAATCAGGTCTTAAAATGGATGCTGCATTTGGCAGCAGTAGCCAGGGCTGGCTCCAGGCACCAGCGAAGGAAGCAAGTGCTTCGGGCGGCCAATGGAAAGGGGCGGCACATCTGAGTCTTTGGTGGCAATTCGGTGGTGGGTCCCTCGGTGCCTCTCGGAGCGAAGGACCTGCTGCCAAATTGCCGCCAAAGAATGAAGCGGCGCGGTAGAGCTGCCGCCGAAGTGCCGCCGATCGCGGCTTTATCTTTTTTTTTTCCTGCTTCACCGCTTGGGGCAGCAAAAAAGCTGGAGCCTGCCCTGGCAGTAGCCTTGGGAATTCCTCAGGCCCAAAGAAGTTGGGCACTCAGGGCTGGCGCAACCCATTAGGCAGCCTAGGCGGTCGCCTAGGGCACTAACATTTCGGGGGCAGCCAGATCTTCGGCCGCCCCGGTCATCGGCGGTATTTTGGGGGCGGGACCTTCCGCCGCCTCTGTCGGGGGTGGTATTTCGGGGGAGGGACCTTCCGTTGCCTAGGGCGCCAAAAAAGCTGGTGGCACTCCTGTGGGCATCCCCCTCCTCCCCAGACAGACAATCTCCTCTCTCTTCTGCTCCTTTGTCTTCTGCTTGGGTGCCTTCTTTGGGTAAGGTTATCAGGTGCTTCTCCTCTGCCATGATCACTAGGAAGCAATTATACGGTGTGCACCAGGGAGACAGTATCTACCTGTCCTGTGTCCCGTCAGCTTCCTGTCTGGTGGAACCTGGCCTTTCTCCCTGGAATGAGATTCAGTCACAAGGCAGAGGAAAAAGCTGGCCCTGTGCCAAAGGTTGTCCATTTCCTCGGTTCTTTTCTCCTTCTCCTCAGCCATTCACAGACTCCAAGTGTCCAAATGATTAGCTGCATCAGGAATTATGCTTTTATATTGTGTGTGAATGTTTGAGCCTGTGGTGGTTAAAGGACCAGCCCCTACAGAAGCGTGAAGTCCTCATGTTATTTTATTTACAGGTTAGTTGCAGTGCCAGCTTTTCCATGATGCCTGGTCAGTAACATCAACCATGACCTGGAGGGATGACAGGGGCAAGAAGTAGTTTGGCCTTAGCCAGTTCAGTCCTGTGCTGAGCCCATTGAGCAAAGACTACCAATTGTGTTGAATGACATGTACTGTTATGTCAACTCCTGCCACTCGGTGGTGAGCTGAGACCACTAAACTCACTTCACTTAGACCTGAAGCTGGACTTGAACCTTGGTTCTGGGGATTAAAGGAGAGGTGGAAATTCCTACTATGACCAACCCTCAACTCTGAATGGTTTTCACTGAAAATCCAACATTCCCTTCTAGGAGGCAAGAGAATTAAATGGGTTGAGAACAGCTGTCCCTCCTTTTACAGAGGATTTTTTTATTTTAAGGGAGAGGACATGAAACAATAAATCCCTCCTCCCCGCCACCCTACAAGCCAGCCAATTAAAGGGTTAACTGTAACCGGATGCCTGCATGGATGCCTTACTGATTCCATGGAGGTAACTGAAAAGAAATGATCCATTCTTCACCCCTTCCCACCCTGTTACCCTCTCCCTTGTCTAATAAGCCTTTAAGCTCATTCCAATGTACCACTTCCCTTTCTGCCCTTCCTTTGCCTCTCCATTTCCTATGGATTCCATTTTCTTGTTTCCCCTCCCGTGTCCTTCCTTGGAAGTCAAAACCTTAGGCTCAATATTCCATCAAAAATGAGATCCTCCTTTTGCAGCAGCATCTCTGCCTTTCATGTACTGTTATTCCCTGCTGCAGTCCCTTGATCTCAGACATCAGAGAAATTTAACCAGCATTGCGGTAATGCATGTTGCACCTCTGCTGAGCAATTCAAGAGCCTTTCACAGAGTCTGCTGGAACAGGCATTGCAGGAAGGATGAAGGTTGGGGGTATCTGATGAAAAAAGCATCAAAAAGCTCATAGATTAGACTCAACAAGAGGGTCTGAATGAAATACCATCAGAGTCCTTAACATAGTTGAGTGATGGCATTTTACAGGGAATGTTTCTGCATCAACGTTTAGAGTCCTTGTGGAATTTTGTCCTGAGATCTTTGGTCACATGTCAATGTTTTGATGTTGTCCAACAATGCCTGTAACTAAGGATCTCAATATTTTGCAATAGCTAATGCTACCAGCTGTCCATATTATGCCAGAGAGATTAGCATTGCATTCAATTAATATTAATTTGCTCTAAAACTCTGTTAAAACATGCATAATAGGAACTATCTGAGAGTGATAAAGAAAGAAAAAAAATAGGCACGATGCAAATTGGCTCTGGGACTAGCACCAATGTATTCAGAAAAATTATTATATATGGAATGGAAGAATGTTGTGCTTCCCTCTGCAGTCATGGAAAGCTTTATCAATCTGTTTTGCAGAAGAGTTAAAAGAAGAGGGTCTTTCTAGGTCAGGATTGGGTCCAGTAGTGGAAGATTGTGGGCTGAATTATTGAATTCTCCAATTCTCATCCGCAGGAGAAGGTGCTCTTATTCAGTGCTGGGAGAATCCATTAGCCGAGATGCTTTTCAGGTTGGAAAGGGGAGTAATGGATTATGCATTTCTTGCTCTTTCAAACCCTGTTGTAAAACTATTAACCAATATTTATTTGTTTGAGAGGGGACAGTGCCAAAATAGTACTGTTCCTGTACAGTGGCAACTGCTCTCACCTTCCTGTTTGATGCCTCTGCACCCAAGTTTTCCCAGTCAGATTGTTATGTAATAATTGTGTGCTGTGCACGTGTCTCCTACCCCACTGGATGGGTGGGAATGATTACGAGGTGCGAAGGGGTGAAATCTGTGGAACATGTTTTAGAGAGCAAATGATAGAGCGAATCCTTGCACAGATAAATCAGTAGTGGATGAAATTTATCTCTAGTCCACTAGTCCTGGTCACTCTGAATTTACAGATTCCATCCAGAATCCTGCCAGGCCTTTATGATTCTGTATTAGAGGGTCATTTGCAGAGCCCACCTGCTCCCTCTGATCCTTTATGCCCCCCTAATTGCAAGTGCTCATGGTATTTGTGCCATCCTTGCACTGGTGAACAGTGGTGACTGATTTCTGGCACAGCTGCCCAGTTCCCCCTTCTATCATCCAGATAAGAGCACCACAAGAAACCATTCCAAGCCTGTGGCCTTTCACACCGATTCACCATTCTAACCTCCTACTGACTTGTGAGCTACAAAGCAAGGGCTTTAATTACTGGAGATTCTGTTCTGATATTTTAGGTCTATCTGCCCAAACAAAAAACCATCCTAGATATCTCTCAGCCTTCATTGAAGATGTTTGGCTAAACCCTCAGAACCCCTGCATGGGGGCCTCATTAGATACAAAGTCACTGAGATCTTGCATTGTACAACTCTGGCTAATCTTGTAATTGTCACCTTCTCTGGTTCTCCCCTGCCTGCACCCCTATCCCCTATTGATTACAGGAACAGAGGGATGAGAACTCGCCTTGGTTGCCTGTCTCACAAATCAGACTCATATAATGATTTCACAGCCATTCTTCTGGATAAGCCCAACCGGGCTTTGAAGTGAGTATAGATGCACCATTCTCCTTCCCTTTCTATTTGTATTTCCTTCCTTTCATTGTACTTTGTAAGCTTTGAACCCCAATCCTGGCAACTGGAATTGATTTTAGCACTGAACATCCCTGAAAAATAATTAATTTAATCTTTTGAGAGCAAGCAATGAAAAATCCCCAAATCTTTGGAGATCTCCTTGTCCCAAAAGGAAGACAGAAACCCAAGGAACTTGAAACAGCACCAGCTCTGTTAGAAAATACTTGCATCATGGATACATTGGGGCAAATTCTCAGATAGAACATGCATACCACCTCCCTGATACAAAGGGGAGTTGTGTGCATTTATCTGAGAACAGAATTTGGCCCATTGTTATGACAAGTCTAAATATGAGCAGTCACCTCTGCATAACAGGTGATCAGCTTCTTCAGTCCATAGCACTATTATGCTCTACAATACTGGAAGCATTTAACTGATATGCTAAGTCTCATGATTAAAGTCAAGAACAAACAGCTTTATTGAATGCATCCAGCTTGCGTTAAGGTCTAGCTAAAAGAACTAAACCCCCACACCCCAAAGTGTCCTGTATCAGCATGCACTAGGACTTGTGTAAAACTTGGGATTAATTCATCAGCGATTGTCTTTACTTTGGTTGATACAAAGTCCTGGTCTAAAAGCTCTGGTGTCTTGTCCAGTCCTTCCCGGGCAAGTTGCACCAGAAGGGTGTCTGTCATAGACTCCTTTGATTGTCATTTCCTTTCTTTTAGAAGATTATCAACGGAAGAAGCCACAAGATGGGCAGATTCTTTTGACAGTCTCTTGTCCCATAAATGTGAGTAGAAATCACATTCTACCTGCATCCTCTTTCACAAATATTTACTGTAGTTCAAATGTGAAGAATCGTATTAGATGGCACAAGGACCCTCAGTGGATCGCCACATAACTGTCTATCTTAACCATCCATAATTAGGGCAATATCACAAGAAGATGCTGGGAGGGAGTGTGTACTACAACACTAACATACACTGTGGCTGAAATTTTCAAACCCGCCTGGGGGATCTGGCTGCCCAATTCCCATTAATGTTAATGGGAAATCCAATGGGCATTCAAATCCCTTATGTGACATTGAACATTCCAGCATATAGCTTTGCTCACTAAAAAAATGACATACACCTCTACCCCGTTATAATGCCACCCGATATAACACAAATTCGGATATGACGCGGTAAAGCAGCGCTCTGGGGGGGCGGGGCTGCGTGCTCCGGTGGATCAAATCAAGTTCAATATAACACGGTTTCACCTATAACATGGTAAGATTTTTTGGCTCCCGAGGACAGCGTTATATCGAGGTAGAGGTGTATTTTAGTTGTTACAGGGTATAACCTATAGTTAAACATACACATCTGAATGTTCTACAAACACGAACTATACAAAACCATGTAATCATCACACTTCATACCACTAAACAGACCAATCATTCCAATTTTCTTTATAAAAATATTATTCTGCTCCACCAACGCATCCTACTGGGAAGCTATGGAATTCTGATATCATGGAATGTAACCTGGGACTGCATCCTTTCAAAATCTTTTTTACACCTTTAACAAACAACAGACAGAAGCAGTGTATATCCAATAGCATATTTCCATTACCGAATGAAACAAGGGAGCAAACTGAGATTGTGTGGGGGTGAGAATGTGTGGTGAAGGCTTATATTTCTGGAGGGAACGGGCTGGATTCCTTAAGTGTTTACACTGACTTTTTTTTCCCCCTGAGCCCCATTGAAACCCCAGTGTTTTCAGTTGGGAATGAATTGGTGACTATAAACTGCTTTGAGATCCATGGATGAAAAGATGCTGTATTATTTCACCAACAATAATTCACTGAGAATATTGTTTTTGCAGCTAGGGGGAAAATATTCAACTTTTAAAAAACTCTTTGGTCAAAACACAAAATATCATGGAAAATTTTTGTCAATATCCAATTTTTTTTGCCCATCTCTAATTTGGTCAGAGTCCCATGTTACCCTGAGCATAAGTTAGGACATTAAGAAAGGTGAGGCATGTAGCATACAAGAGTAAGCTTCTGTTACAAAAGCTAAGTAGATAAGGTTAGATGTGGTGAAATTATAGAAATAGATTCCTTTTTAGCGGGTTGATGTGACTCCAGCCTTAGAACATCATAGAGTGGCCACCATAAAAATGTCAGTATTTATTAGCAGCTACCACACAGGTAGCTGAGACACCAGCTTTCTCCCATATCTAGAATAGGAAGTCATTGTGGTAACTATATGAGGTGTGATGACAAAAGCTGAGTTTCTAATAATGGCCCCTGTATAGTTACCCAGTGAATAGTGAAATATCAGTAATTTAATAACCCTCCTTTCCAGGGAATACTCTTCATTCTGTTTTGTACCTGAAGCCTCTGGAATTGCTAGTGTGAGGGTCAAAACCTGCTCTCGGTTAAACTGATACAAATCTGAAGAAACTCCATTGAAGGCAACTGTGTTACTCTAGAGTTACACCAATGTAAACGAGAGCTGTGCTTGGCCCACAGACCTTTGAGTGAAAGGGATTATCTTGTGGTAGTCATTGTAGGTATTTTCATTTTCATAACTGCATTAAAAAGGCAATGGAATTGCCTAGGGGTATGTCTACACTACGAAATTAGGTCGAATTTATAGAAGTCGTTTTTTTAGAAAACGTTTTTATACAGTCAATTGTGCATGTCCCCATATAAAATGCTCTAAGTGCATTAAGTTGGTGGACTGCGTCCACAGTACCAAGGCTAGCGTCGACTTCTGGAGTGTTGAACTGTGGGTAGCTGTGGGTAGCTATCCCACAGTTCCTGCAGTCTCCGCTGCCCATTGGAATTCTGGGTTAAAATCCCAATGCCTGATGGGGCAAAAAACAGTGTCGCGGGTGGTTCTGGGTACATGGCGTCAGGCCCCCCTCTCCTCCTCCCTCCGTGAAAGCAACGGCAGACAATGGATTCGTGCCTTTTTTCCTGGGTTACCTGAGCTGACACCATACCACGGCAAGCATGGAGTCCGCTCAGCTCACCGTCACCAGATGTCTCCTGGGTGCTGGCAGACGTGGGACTGCATTGCTATACAGCAGCAGCTCATTGCCTTTTGGCAGCAGACGGTGCATTATGATTGGTAGACAATCGTACGGGCCGGGCCAAACAGGAAATGAAATTCAAAAGTTCGCGGGCCTTTTCCTGTCTACCTGGCCAGTGCATCTGAGTTGAGAGCACTGTCCAGAGCGGTCACAATGGAGCACTCTGGGATAGCTCCCAGAGGCCAATACCATCGAATTGTGTCTACACGACCCCAAATTCGACCTGGCAAAGCCGATTTCAGCGCTAATCCCCTCGTCGGAGGTGGAGTAAAGAAATCAATTTAAAGAGCCCTTTAAGTAAAAAAAAAAAGGGCTTCGTCATGTGGACGGGTCCTGGCTTAAATCAAAGTAAAGCTGTTAAATTCGACCTAAACTCGTAGCGAGCTGATCAGCACAGGTGACCATGCAGAGCTCATCAGCATGATGTGCACATTACTGGAGCACATTGCCCGGCCCGTACTTTGTGAGAAGTCTATGTACATGTCTATGTTCTCATCACTCTCATCACCATGCTGCCATCGCCTCCTCGCCTGGTTTTGCTTTTGCAGCTTCTGGTTCTGCGCTGAAAAAAGGTGCGAAACAATTGTCTGCCATTTCTCTAACGGATGGAGGGGCCACTGACGACACGGCTTACAGGGAATTAAAATCAATAAAAGGGGGTGGCTTTGCATCAAGGAGAAACACAAACAATTGTCACACAGAATGGCTCCCTCAAGGATTGAACTCAAAACCCTGGGTTTAGCAGGCCATTGATTCACAAAACAAATTGGGTCAATTTCTTGTTTTGATCCACTCCATCTATCTTGTACATCTTAGGCTGGCAGCAGACGGTGCAGTACGACTGCTAGCCATCGTCATCTCCTGGGTGCTCGGCAGAAGATGCCGCATTACTATTGCTAGCCATCATCATCTCCTGGCTGCTCGCCAGAAGATGGTGCAGTAAGACTGCTAGCCATCGTCATCTCCTGGGTGCTCGGCAGAAAATGGGAATGACCTGGCTGAATCACTCCCATGTCTGCCCAGGCACCCCTGACCGACCTCACCGAGGTCAGTTAAAAGAGCACCCAGGAGTACGACGACAATGGCTACCAATCGTAATGCACCATCTGCTGCCAAAAGGCAATGAGCTGCTGCTGTATAGCAATGCAGTCCCACGTCTGCCAGCACCCAGGAGACGTACGGTGACGGTGAGCTGAGTGGGCTCCATGCTTGCCGTGGTATGGCGTCTGCTCAGGTAACCCAGGAAAAAAGGCGCGAAACCATTGTCTGCCGTTGCTTTCACGGAGGGAGGGAAAGGGGGGCCTGATAACATGTACCAAGAACCACCCGTGACACTGTTTTTGCCCCATCAGGCATTGGGCTCTCAACCCAGAATTCCAATTGGCAGCGGAGACTGCGGGAACTGTGGGATAGCTACCCACAGCTACCCACAGTTCAATGCTCCAGAAGTCGACGCTAGGCTCGGTACTGTGGACGCAGTCCGCTGACTTAATGCACTTAGAGCATTTTGTGTGGGGACATGCACAATCAACTATATAAAAACGATTTCTAAAAAACCAACTTCTATAAATTCATCCTAATTTCGTAGTGTAGACATACCCTAAGATTCATTGTGGAAGCAGAACAAAGCTTCAGTTATATGCATTTTCCCCACCATTAAGTAGCACACATGAACAAACATTGTGCTAATGTCAGACAGATAAAGAAGTCCTGTGTCTACTCTAGCATTTCTGTGTGACTGTCCCCAGTGAACATTTTCAGCTAAGCGCCTACAGCTAGTGGCAAAAAAGAAGAGAACTATATCAGTCAAATTTCCTTATGACTGCCTGTGTGAACAGTGTTTGCTAGCGTAATATCAGAACATGCTCTGGGGCATAAGCTGATCACCAGCTGGGCTCAGAAAGAAATTTTCCCTTTGCTTTATAGTGTTATGCAGGTATCATATTTTCTCTGAAGCATCTGGCATAGATCATTGTTTCACTAGATAGACCACTGGTCTGTTCTGGAATGGAAACTCCTATGTAAATTTCAGAGGGGTTAAGAATTAGTTATGGTTTGCTAATTCACTTGGAATAACATTGTTGCTAACAATTTTCACCTGCCACTGTCAAAAGTAAACCTGGAATGAGGTTTTGGGCCTCTTCAGACCAAACAATTTCATGGTGTGTTATGGCATAGACAGTGCTCAAGAATTGAATGACAGAGGGGAGCCAACTCAAAGCTGTCCCTCCAGCGATATACTGGTGGGAGTGGAAGGAAGCAGGGAAGTATTTCTCAGATCAAAGGGCGGAATTAAATGTTACTAAAGTGATACAATCTTGAGACCCTCATAACAATTCAGTGGGTATTGCCAAGGTAAGGAGGTTGACACTGTACATAGAGAGTCAATATTCTTTTTTGGAACTTCTGAACCTCTTGTTGCTACATACAATGAGACTACAAAGAGGCTGCAGGTGGAGACATTCCAAAAAGGCTCTAACAGAGCATCATGGCAGTGGTGAGCTGGAGCAGGTTCCCACAGGTTCTCAAGAACTGATTGCTAAAATTAGACCTCCGTGGAGAACTGGTTGTTAAAGGGCCAGAGGGTGGGCAAAGAACTCTGGTCTGTGGGCCGGACCATCCTGTTGCTCCCAGGATTCCCAGCTGGGGAGGCTGAGGCTCCCCCGGCCCTTCCCCCGCTTCCCCCCAGCTGCAGCGTGGCCAGCCGCCGGCACCAGCTGGGCAGCTCAGCTGAGCTCTGGAGTCGTCCTGCTGCCACTTTTTGAATGGCCCAGCAAGGTGTGTGTGTGGGTGGGGGGGGGCTGCTGCAAGCTCCAGGGCTGGCCAGAGGAGAGGGGAGGGGGCAAGTGGGGCAATTGGCCCAGGCCCTGCAGGGGCCTCCGGCCCCACGACGATCTCTCCCTGGCCCCTCCCCCACTCCCCCCCTTAAATCAGAACTTTTTATAGGGAACCGGTTGTTAAGATTTTGGCAGCTCATCACTGATCATGCAGTCTCTATGTGTAATATCAGGTCATTTACCTTTGTAAAATATCCACTGAAGTATGAGCAGCAAAGAGTCCTGTGGCACCTTTTAGACTAACAGACGTATTGGAGCATGAGCTTTCGTGGGTGAATACCCACTTTGTCGGATGTTCCGACGAAGTGAGTATTCACCCACGAAAGCTCATGCTCCAATACGTCTGTTAGTCTATAAGGTGCCACAGGACTCTGCTGCTTTTACAGATCCAGACTAACATGGCTACCCCTCTGATACTGAAGTATGAGAGGCTGCTGCCTGCATTGCTTTAGTGAACTTTATAGTAACATTTAATCTTGACATGATACTTTCAGGAAGAGGGTCTCTTGAGTGGAGTCTAGGAGGACCTTTGATAAAAGGTGTTATGTTTCCAATAAAATCTGGTTCCAGAATACCACCAGAATTTAAGGAGATCCATTGCTCTCATTCTCTCCTACCCCTCCCCCACAATCTCTACTCAGAACCTTTCTCTTTGGGGGTCTCTCTGATCGCAATCTTGACCAGGAATCATGTTATTTTCTTAAATAATATGCAGTGTTCTCATTCTGGACATGATTCATCTCTGCACCAGCATGGAGGCTAGCACAGGGACTAAGGGGAAGCTGGCTTGTGCTTTTCCTATCCTGGGGTTGCTGCCATGCAGGGTATCTTACCTTGTGTCCTGGCCGCTGTGGCCCCTATGGGACTTGCGGCATTGAAACACTGAGCCATACCCCCTCCTGCCCTGTATTCCTGCACCAGGGGCTCTTGTGGGGTCATGGGGTTGCAGAACCAGTGGTGTCACCTCTGCGCATGCTGGGGAGTTCGATTGCACCAGGGGTGTTCCTGGCAGGGAAGAGAGCTTCTGGCTGCTTGGAAGCCCTTTTAGGCCAGCTCTGCTGTTACAAAGGGGTCATAGGTCACCAATGAATTAGTCCCATGTCTCTAGGGACTCCCAGGATGGGCAATGCCCTATTGGATAAAGGGAATGGAATGATTCCAATTGTCTAGTCTGCAGATCATATAAAAATACATCGGCATCAACACTGGTAAGTGATCAGGAATAAGGGAGGCAGCACAACTCATGTGCTTCCAATCACACACAGCTCTGCAGCAGGCATCTGGGAATACAGTGTGTGACTCCCCCTCTGTCATTCTAACACTGCTTTAAAGGAACTAATGCCAACAGGTTAAGAGTGGCTGAAGTCTTAATTTTGTTGATACTTTCAGGTAAACAGCTTAATGCCGCGTATCTACCTGCTGGAGACGCAGAGCAGTTTAGAAGCACAGGATCAGCCAGTCAGCTCCCCTTTTGCAGCAAGAGTTTTCTCTCCCCATCACAGAAAAACCTCAAAACATAATGCACAAATATTCCCTGGGCTTGGGGCTGCTCTGGCCCAGGGAACAACCTTCTCCCAGGCAGTCTCTACCTTCTCAAGCCAGGAGCAACTGCTCCTATGGCCCCTCCCTGGAGCACCTGAGTTGCTATTAACTCCTTGTTTGCCAGGGACAGGACAGAGAGCTCTGCACAGTGTACAATAATGTCCAATTTTCATTTTCTAAAAGCAAGTAGTGAGGGAAAAACCTCAGGGAAGTGTGGTAGCATGAGAAGGGGATTCTGTAATCTATGCAACATGCTTCTAGTACATTTACCAGGAAGTGACTTTTATATGCTGTTTTTGAACATCTTTTCCCAGTTCATACCATTAAGGTTAATGATGACTCCCACGAGATGGGAGCTCGGTCTGGCCTGGAGAGTGTGTGTGCAGTAAGTGACAGGAGAGTAGCGTCTCTCTGTATCTCATGCCCAGGAGACATGGTCTGGCCAGCCAGATGGAGATTCCTTTTGACAGTATGCCGGCGGAGATGCAAGCAATGGCGCATCTTGTTCTGCATCTCTCACGGGGCTGGACACGTGCCTTGTCATTTGTCCAATATCCAGCAGGACAAACTGTCCTTAAACCCTCAATCTGTTTTCAACAAAGAGACATGGAAAAACCTTCATGTATGTTTCCTTTTTAGTTTTGTGATGGTTATTTTTCCCTCCTCTGTATTGTGTGATCTCTGTGCTCTTCTGACATATATTGTCCTTCTTCTGTCTTTTCTTGATCACTCTTTGCCCTTCTTCCCACAGATTCCCATCTCCTTCTGGCTCTTTTTGAGCCAGGACAGCACTGTGCCAGCATTGTGCTACTGACATGAGTCTAAAATTCATCAAAATGATACTAGGATTAGAAATGTTCCTGTATCCCCACCTCATTCAGCATCAGCAGGGCAGCATTTAGCCCCTAAGTGTCTAAATTCCTTTTGAAAATGAAACGTAGGCATTGCAATGCTAAGTGCAGCAACACCTAAATATCTTTAAAAATCTCAGCCTATGTCTTTGTTTCCTAGGTTAAGTGCCAATCACATCTATGGCATGAAATACAAACATTACATAAATAATCATTAACCTTCGTGGTCCAGCATTGGCTAGATTCCTGGTGATTAAACTGTCTGCCTGAATGATTTAAGCCTTAGTCTTGGATCTTCTCAAGATGTTGAGGCCTTCCTTAGTTGCCACTCATGATTCACTAGCCTGCAGAGCACCTTCTTTTCAACCCTTCTTGCTCTAGTCAATCTACTCTTCATGTTCTAAGGGAAAGAACACAACATTGGCTGTGAGGAACTCTGAGTTCTAACTACAGCTCTGTTACTGACCATGGGAAAATCCATGAACCTGCCTGCTTTACTGCCCGCATCTATCCAAGGAAAGTAATAATACTTACCTAGTTCACAGATGAACAGTGGGGATGCATTAAGGTTTGTACAGCACTGTAAATCAGTGACACACTACATGTAAGTGCCAAATAGGATAATTACTTAAAGCATACAGGGCTAGATTATACTTTTAGGCACATCCCTGTGTTGGGAGCACAGGGGGATCCTTAGGAGGATCTTGGAAAAAGATAATTGTCTGGGAAATAAGTGTACTTAGCACAATCCCTCCCCAAGATCCCCAGTGCACCTTACTGATCTAGGGATCAGCATGAAGGTGGAGCAGGGACATAGGGACATAAACTGAAGTCCTTAGTGAGGCTGAGGCTGAACTCCCACTGAAGTCAATGGGAATCATGGCCGAACAAGAAGTGAGTAAAACCCAAGTAATGACTTTGGGACCTGCCTTGTGTTCACGGGGTACGAGTGAAAGGAGAATGGACTGGCCTTTTGTTGCTCTGCTCCAGGGCCGTTCTGAGGATTTATGGGGCCCTACACAGTATTATTAAACCGGTGCCCTTACGCCAGCGCATTCGGCTCTGTGAATACTGGTGCCCCTATGCTACCCCTATGCTGGCACAACTGGTGACCCTATGCCGGCGCATTTGGCTCTGTGAATATGGCCCCTGCCTTCTGCCTAGTAAGGAGACTGCAGTGCACACTGGGTGTGTGGGAGCCGACCTGCTCTCACCTGCTGTCCCGGTCATAGGTGGGTGGGTGCTCCGGGGCTGGAGCACCCATGGGGAAAATTTAGTGGATGCAGAGCACCCACCAGCGCCAAGCTCCCACCCTTCCCCCCTCCCCCTGTGCCTCTCGCATGCCTGCAGCCCCATGCTTACCAACTCCTCCCTGCCCTCCAAGCGCTTCCAGAGTACTGCGAACAGCTGATTTGCAGCGTTCAAGCTCTGGGAGGGAGGGGGAGGAGTGGGGACGGGGCGCGCTTGGCGAAGAAGGTGGGGAAGAGGCGGGGCAGGGGTGGAGCAGGGGCGGGAAGAGGCGGGGTGGGGGTGGAGGCTTGGGGGAAGGGGTGAAGTGGGGGCGGGGCCTGGAACAGAAGGGTGGTGTCAAGCACCACCCGGCAAGATGAGAAGTTGGTGCCTATGGTCCTGATGGTGCCCCAAATTTTTGGGTGCCCTACGCAGCCGCGTATGCTGCATATGCCCAAAGATGGTCCTGCTCTGCTCTCAGAGACTTGCAAATTCCTTCCAGATCTGCTCGTCTTATGGGCTTTGATGGTCTCCCCCATTAGAGGAATTCTTTGCAGTGTCTTCGTTAGGTCTGCTCCAACAGTAATTGCTTCCCCGTTTGGTTTCAGGTGATCCCTACATCCAAAGCTTCTTTTTTGGGGTCAGATGCCTGAATAAATATACTAGACCTATTTTAAAGGATCACGCCCCTAAATAAGTACACCTATACCTTCTTAAAGTGCCATGACCTTGAAGACTGTGGTCTGTATATTCTAAGGATTCACCATGCTGCGCCATCTGAAGACTCCCAGTGCTGCTCTTTTTTCTGCACTTTATCTATGTTATGTAGTTTATATATCACACTTCGCAGCTGTTCCATGCTTCTTAATTTGATACTTCAGTAGATGACTCAGTAGATGATGGTTTTCTGTTCAAGTCAGTACTGAACCTGACATAGTCCTGGCGGTACTGTGCTGCCAGAGTCCCTTCATTTGGGTGAGCAGTGCTTTGAAACAAAGATATTGATCTCCTGTGGTAAGTAACGCTTCCTGATTCTCTTCATGAGCGTGCAGGTCTTAAACTCAGCATCCAGGCCAAATTACAACTCAGGGAACAACATTCTATGACCTAAATCCACCCTTGCACTTCAGTTAGTTCCGGTACTCTTCTCCAATTCCCTTCTTCCCTCCTACCCTACGCTGCAGGGCAGCATTACAGTGTGGAAGCTATCTTACAGTGCACCGTAACCTGTTGTTCACTCTCACAGGCTGTACCCTCAATGCCAACTGGCAAAGGGTTCAATGTTCTGTAACAGCAACTCCTATCAGACCTGACACACTCACTACATGTAACAAAACTGCTGCCACAGTATTTATCAATGAAGACTGTTGTGTGAGGTATCCAATTAAAGCTTATATCATAGTGGTCCTCATAAGCATTGAGAGATGTATGTACGGTGGCTGTGCAAGGAGTGATGTGTACCTTCTTTAAAATATGTTTTAAACTCTGTAACCAAGAAGAGCTGACAAATAGTTATTTTCCAGAGAGGAGATAAGATGTGTATCTCTCTGTCACATGTAAATTAAGCCAATGCACTGGAAACCCTATTTGCATGTGAAATCAACAGGAAAGACAGGTTGATGGAGGAGATATGAAACAAACAGGGGAAGCACACCAGCAACAGGAGAGGAGAGTCTTATATGGGGGTGCACTTCAAAGGTTGACTGGACTAAAAGAGGAGGGGGAAGGACGCCTTTCTTATCCTTCACTGAGGAAGCTAAAAGGACAGCACTTTTTGTATTCATAAAATTTGGATCCTGGCCATGTTGGGCTAATGATGCTGGGAGGCCTTAGGTGAGAAATTGCTTAGACAAGAATTTTAGCCTGTTAGTGTTAAGTTTAGACTCTAAGAAACATGTATTATATATAACCTGTTTTTATTATCCTTGCTCACTCTTCAATCTTAATCTTTGTAATGAAAGGTATGTGTTTTCACTATCAATAGATTACAGGGCTGAGCTGTCCTAAAGAATTTGATCCTGAGTGGTTCCAGTCAAGCTGTGTGTGAGCTGTCCCTCCAGGGACAGCTCACCTGGTGATTTCTGAGAGTGCCCAGTGACAGGAGCTAGATACTGCAGAGGGGGATGCTGGCCGAGGGGCTCAGGAGCTGGTGTGTGTCTGTCACTAGCCTGCATAGAGAGGGCCAGATCTGTGGAGACCTAGAAGTTGGTGCTTGTCTATGGCCAGACACTGTTGGTTTCAAGGAGCTGAGCTATAGCAAGCTTCACGCTAAGGGCAGGTGGTGGTGAGGTGCCTCACAACTCTGAGTACCCGTGGGGAGAGTGACAGAGGCATATCTTATATCGGCCACACACTGAGAGAACGTAAGTGATGGAAATCAGTCAGAGGCTGAAGGAAAAAGGGAGATGGAGCAGGGCAGCCCTAGGTTTTGAAGTCCCTCCCAAGAAAGTCCTCTGATGCTCCCTCTTCCATCACCTCCAGCCTCCCAAATGACTCAGAATGATCCTAGCTGTCTGATCTAAAAAGAAGGGCTTTCTCCACATACAGAGAGCTCATGCATGGAGGAGGCAGAAGCATGTGGGAAGTCAGGAGGGGATCAGCCTCTTATGAGTGAGTGCAAGTTAGCAGTGGGACTCCATGCAGCAAGGGGGCCCCTTGGTTTGAAGTCTTTCCTGCATAAGGCCATGAGAGAGATAGAGAGGATGGCAACAAAGAGAGAAGAAGGAATAGACAGAAGAGAGAGGGTGTGTGGGGAGGAGAGCAGAAGGGAAGGTGGGAGAGAAGTGAAAAGAAGGAAAGTGAGGAGGGTGGGACAGAATGAAGAAAGGGGGCTAAGCAAGAGACCTGAAAGAGAAGGAGGGTGAGAAAAAGGAAGGGATGCGAGAAAGTTTATGGAGAGGAGAGAAAAGGGGGGAGAGGAAGTAGAAGGGAAAGAGACAGAGTACAAACAGGAAGAGAAAAATGTCTACTATTCATATCCAACCCCTTTCTATATTTATTTAGAAATGAAAAGCCACTGACTAAAGTCAGAGCAGGAACAAGGGGAGAGAACTGTGCAGAGACTTTCTGGTTCCAGCTGCTGCCCCAGCTCCCTGGCTGCTCCAGGCTGCTTTCTGGGGCAGAGTTGAAGCAAAGGTCTTTCTTGCTACATCAATCATGAGAAAGCTTTTCCTTTGACCAGACATTATGCTCTGTTCATCACGTCCCCTGGCAAGGCTTCTGTGTTTGGAGAGTGACCCCGTGTCAGTGCTAAGGATGACAAAAAGCAGAGAGAGAATCAAAACCGAGGAAGAGAGGCAGGGTGTCTAGAAGCATATCGCAAAGCTCTTTATCGTCATTGTAAAAGGCTTCAGCAGGGTATCCACTAACCAACTATGGAATGTTTAAGGGCAAACACTACAGGAACCAGCTACATACAAAGAGCCTTATGGCACCAGGATCTGCTGTTCTTTTCCCTTCAAACTTCTGTTCCCTCCAAACTCTCTGCTATCCCACACTGACAGATCCCTGCAGCATAGACTCCCCAGTCTGCTCCTGAGTTTTCACCTTCCCACTGAGACTCTATCTCCCCAGGAAAGACACTGGGTACTAGATTCTGGAGAGGGCACAAGTTGTGTGCCACCTTCTTGCCTCCTGAATTTTGGGGTCAGCTGGGGAGTGGAGCAGGCCCTGGTGTAAGCTAGAGCAGCCTCAGCAGCATCTCTGTCTCAAGGTGCCTAAAACATCACGTTATGAAGCCACTGAGCAGCTCACAGTAGCCCGAGTGCAGTGTGTTCCTGCTACACCTCCTGCCCCAGCCATATTTCTGGCTTGTCCCTGTACCACTGGCTTGGAGAGGGGCTAATGTCTCCTTCAGGCACGCGGGGCTGTAGCTGTACAGTCCATTGGATCCAAATCACAATATTCAGTTTCAGCAGCACTGCTGTATGCACGACAAAAGCCCTCGTTTTGCTGCTGGCACAGCACCTTGCTGAGACCACGTTTCCCCCTCTCTGTGGGCAGTACGGAGACTAAAAAACGACACTCCAAAGAGTTGATGTGATACAGCTGTAGCTGAGCATCTCATCCCTGTGTCCCCTTTCTGTCCATAATCTCACATTAGCTACTTAAAAGCAATCAGGAAGAGGCACTTTCACCCCAGCTCTCATAAAACCATTCCCAGTTGCTTGCGGGGAGCGGATGTGAGGTGACAGGAAGACGTAAGGCATCAGATCAGACATTCAAGACAGGAGAGGGAGCTGACAGAACCATTCTGTGTCCCGGTAGCAGCTATGGTTGCCAGCTGGCTGGTTTTTAACCGGCCTGGCCAGTTTTTGTACTGCCTTGTTGGTGAAAAGATTTAATGTGCTGGTTTTTCACTTGGGACCAACCTTCCCTGTAAGCCATGCACACGTATGTCCACACAGTGGTTTTGTAACTACCACGCATGCCAAATGGCTGGGAGAGTGGCTGACATCTGAGTGTGTGCCAGGCCCTCAACCTGCTGAAACCGCAGCATCGGGGACTGGGAAGGGGGACAGAACATAAGAACAGCCATACTGGGTCAGACCATTGGTCCATCTAGCCCAGTATCCTGTCTTCTGCCAGTGCCAAATGCAAGTTGTCACAAAAAGACCCGAGACCCGAGTCTCATCCGGAGTGGAGTGGTTGAGGCAGGGGCTCCTGGTAGGGGACAGCAGGAGGGCTCCCTTAAGGGCTGAGGTGGGGTTGGGGTTCTGCATCTCAGAGATGGCAACCCTAGTATCTCCTGGATTCTGGCTAGGGGAGGGGAGGCTGGGGGCAGGGTTTCTCTTTTCCCCAGGGTGCGGGGGGAGGGGGAGAGCTGGAGGCAGCAGACTCTGTCATTTTCCATCTCTGCCCACTGGAAGTGGGGAGGAAGCAGCAAGGGGTGGATCTTTCTGGGAAAGAAAAGAGTCAGAAAGGGAGCTCCCATCTGGTACTAGTGCAGGAGAGATTAGAGCCCCATCAATTCCCCAGCCAGGCACCAGCCCCTCCTGCTGCTCCCACTTTAGATTATTGTGCTTGAGAAGTTCTTCTTTCACCAGCTCAGGGAGAGGCAGGGGAGCTTAGCTCCCAAACTCAGGGCAGGGAGAGTAGGAGGGACCTTCCGTGAATTTCCCCAAGACCACTTCTTTCCCTTCACTGACTGCATTCCCTGTCCCATAAATGTTTTTAGAGACAAACTCGGAACAGGGTAATGCTGGCCAAGTAGGATTCCTGTCATAAACTCTTTAACAACCCTACCTTATAGGAAAGGTCTGAAAGGGCAAAATTCAGCTCTGCCGTAAGTGGGTGGAGCACTCATTGATTTCAATTCTGCTAATTCCAGAGCTGAATTGATTGGATCCCATACATGCAGAGAAAGTAAATACAGTGGCTGCGTCCACATGTGCCTCTTTTTATAAATCTGTCTACACACAGAAATCAGAATGCTCCAATTTCCAAATCTTCGTAATCATAACTTGTAACCTGAGCTAGCCAGAAACATCATCGAAATCTCACAATTGCTAAGCACTAAAAGTGATAAGAGCACTTTGACCACCTCGCTAGCGAGGTGGTAACCACTCAATGTTCCTTCCTTTTCCTTTTTATTGTAGATGTTATGGTTAGAAATTCTAAGATACTTCCTATGTACAAATAAGAGTTAAAAATGTGTCAAGATAATAAACCAAAGTAACGAAAAGCCCAGATGTAAAAGGAGACAAGTTCACAAACGATGTATTTTATAAACAGTTTTACCTAGTGATAAATGTATTTTACAAAGTGAGGCTTTAACAACTATATGGCAAGCAGAATGTATAACTTGAGCCTGGGAATTTCAAAGGACCCTATAGGAGTCAGGCTCTCAAATCCCTTTGAAATTCTGCCTACATTCCTAGCAAAACACGGATTAAAAAACAACACAGGAGGGGGTTCCTTTAACCACATGGGAGCCTCATGTAACTGTAACCTGTGGATGACAGTAATTGAGCCTGCTGTAGAAAAACCACATGATCAGCAGTTAAATCTTTTTGTGCCAATGGCAGAGATTTTGAAATGAATAGGGGTCGTATTTGTTGGGGATGAGTGAACAGTGGCATATACCGTAAAGAGGCCTTACCTGGTCTAAAGTTGCTTCCTTTCTTCCTTAAATCCAATGTTTCCCCCTTGTAGATGGGGTGGCTGCATTCCGCGCCTTCCTGAAGACAGAGTTCAGCGAGGAGAATCTGGAGTTCTGGCTGGCCTGCGAGGAGTTCAAAAAGACCCGGTCGACAACCAAACTGGCATCCAAGGCCCACAGGATCTTTGAAGAATTCATTGATGTGCAAGCTCCTCGAGAGGTTGGTAGGCATACACACTCTGGTGGGATTAATCTGAGTGAAAGGTATTGCAGGGAAACTCACTTGGCAAGGGGAAGGAAAGGGGAGTTGTTTGCCACATCCACGGGCGGCTCTATGTTTTTTACTGCCCCAAGCACGACAGTCAGGCGGCATTCGGCGACATTTTTGCCGGTGATCTGCCAGTCCTGCGCCTTTGGCGTACCTGCTGCCGAATTGCCGCCGAAGCCTGCCTGACTGCTGCCCTCACAGCGACTGGCAGGCCGCCCCCTACGGCTTGCCACCCCAGGCTTGCTGCGCTGGTGCCTGGAGCCGCCCCTGGCCACATCTCTCCACTATCAGTGACTCACATCCCCAGTGCTGGGATTTTGTACTCTTCAGGGGACCACTGCAGATATAATGAGCTGATCAATGATTTCACTAGCTACTGTTGGCCAGTGTATCTGGATAGCTGAGTTACTGCAGCCTGCATCCCAAAGCCTCCAGTGGGGAACCTCTGAGAATCAATGGCTTGATAGAGACATCACTCCTTCATTCTTTCACAAGTATCAAAATTGATTATTTATAGGCCCCCAAAACGGCCTTCAACAACACTCCCAGCAACTGGTCTAACCTGTTGAATCTCCAAGAGTTAGGGTGTATGTGTCAATCTAGGCCCTACGGCCCTCTGAATTTGTAGAATTCAGCATTGTTAGAATTTCTGAAAGTTACGAGCAATAGCACACGGTGCTGAATAGAAAGTGTAGCCACAACTTAGAGCCTGGACTTGTGAATTCTCCTTTAACATAATCACAGTTTATGATGTTATATCCTGCATTGTGATGTCACGTTGTGATGTCATATTGATTATTCAGCAAGGGCCTGCTCACAGATTCCTCTAGTGAATGTGTACCCAATTTCCAACAGGGCTTCCAGTGGGGAAAACTCAGATTTTAACCATAACTTGTGACCTACTAATATTGGTAACTTGGGCCTCTGATGGGGCACACCCCCATCCCTCTGGTGGAAAGCCTAATGAGCATTCCTGCAATCAGGCAGTGTCAATTACGTGTACCTGCAGAACATGCTACACCTGGAGAAGTGGGTCTTAAAAGGATGATGATCCTGGCCATGAGGGGAGTTTTTCCAGGAACAAGGAAGCTTCTAGGGCATGCTGGTAAGCTCCAGCAACAAGGGAAATTGAGCCTGAGGCAGCTGCTAACATTTTCCTTCAAACCCCACCCCATTTGAGGCAGATAGACACTACAATCTTGGTATAAGCAAAAGCCCTGGAGGGCTGATTCCAGCCAGTGAACTGTGATAGGTCCTGGGGAGTGCTCCCAGGGGCTAGAGACAAGGAGACTATAAATTGGGTGCTGAAAAGACCCTGGGAGTGAGCTGAACTCCTGCTGGGAACAGTAAGATTGCCCAGGAGTGGGGGACCCAGGGGCAAGAGACTCAAAGGTACTTTGGCTCAAGCCCAAGCTGAAGGTTGGTCAACTACAGGGCCAAATTGAACTCCCACTGAAATCAATGGCAGTCTTTCTCATTGTGTCAGCTGGAGTGGGAGGAGATCTAGTGTCTTGTGGCACTGAATGCATTCCAGCTGGGATTAGACACTTGGGTTTAGGTTAGATTAGGAGATGTTGATCCCTATGATAGCTAAAGGGTGATATCTAAAATCGGATCCCACAGTCATGACCTCTGGTGTATCAAAATCTGAAAGGACCCACCAGCATAATGCACAGCCAACTAATGCTGTAACCATCTTAGGGGAGGCACAGATAAAGGTTCCCTTTTTTGACTGCATTATATTTGGGTACCACGGAAGCCTCCCTATTCAAAAGATGAATAGCAGCAAACTCTCTCACACAGGAATGGCTTTGCACCATCTTTCTCATGACAACCACAGTTAAGACCGGTTGGTTTTCAGGGCAAAAATCTGGGAAAATTCAGGAATTTGTCACAGCAAAAATGCTAAAGTCATAAGTTTAGGGGGTTTAAAATGGAAAAGTCCAGGCACAGTATATTTTAATAAGTAGTTGTCATGGGAAATTATGAGAAAAGTCAAACAGTTTATTGTAAAACAAAAATAACTTAAAGCTATTTGATAAGATTTTAGTAATAGTTTAAAATTACTAACAATTCATTATCCAACACACTAAATGTATAGAGAGCCACATTTGTAAAAATTCATAGGCGTCTTAATGAGTGATGGGATAGCTGGGATGACAAAGACTCTGAGTCGACATTTTCAGACTTGCAGTACCTAAAGTTAAGCACCTAAATTCACACCTATGTACCTAAATAAAAATGGTCTGGTTTTCAGAGGTGCTAAGCACACACAGCTAATATTGAAATTAATATGGATCGAAGTGCTTAACTTAAGCCACCTAAGTTAGAAAATTTGGGCAGTGACTTATTATGAATCCCTCCCTCTCCTGCCCCAAAAGGTTATGTTGTTGTGTTATTAACTATATAAACCAGAGTTACTCTATATAATCCTTCTTGTTGTCTCTCTCCCCAGGTGAACATAGACTTCCAGACACGGGAGGTGACAAGAAATAATGTGCAGGAGCCCTCACTATCTTGCTTTGACCAGGCCCAAGGGAAAGTGCACAGCCTCATGGAGAAAGACTCTTACCCCAGGTTCCTGAGATCCAAAATTTACACAGACCTGCTGACCCAAACCCAGAGGAGGCTCAGCTAGAGCAGGGATGGGACCCTCAGAAACCATAAGCTTCCCATGGCAGTCAAAACCATTTCCAAATCTGAAACTTCATTGGTGTTAAAAAAGCAGGGGTAAAGGAGGAACAGGAGAGAGAAAGGGGGAACCCATTTCAGAGTGTGACCCAAACACAGTTCTAGGACTCTTTGGAGAGTCTCTGTGTGTGTTTGGTTAGTGGTAGCACCTAGCAGTTTCTGGCCTATTCAGGATCAGAAATATGTCCTCTGTGGTGCACTGGGTCATCTATCAAGAAGGCAGGTTTCCCAAAACTTACTACACTGGTTAGTTGGTAAATAATGTCAATATGAACTTCCATCCTTCCAGGCCTCTTCCCCACCCTCACCTATCCCACATAGTTGGAGGGGACACTAAGGGCAGTCATGAAACTAGTGTAACTGAGCACAATCCAAAGCACTGCTGTCACTCATGTGGGGGTGTGGGACTCCAAGCTAGAGACCATGAGGTTCCTAAAGCTGCAGGCCTTGGGATGTCTCCCAGGGTAGAACGGATCAACTGAGTCAGCTCTTTCTTCTATTTTTGTTGCTCACATTGTGATGTCAGCCATGACCTTGCTGCACCCCCTTCCTATCTGATGATGCCCCCCAACCCTAAAGCCCTTTTCTTTAGGGGAGGGAAACAGAATGTTATTTTCACGTAAATTGTCAAGGAGCCAAAGTTTCCTCCCCAGGAGGCCAAACCAAAAGTCCTTACTAGAAATTATTCTAGTACAAATTATAATTATTATTTGATAGGAGCCCCAGGCATGGAGCAGGGCTCCATTGTGCTAGGCTGTGTACCAAAACCATAACAAAAAGATGCTTCTTGCCCCAGAAGAGCTTTGTAGTTGGGAGGCAACAAGTGATGCTCCATCATGCTAATTGCTAAAAAAGGAGGGGAATGCAAGACCCGCCTGTTATGTGAGACCACACGTTTCATGCATTGGGCATGACAGAGAGAGGTAAAAGTAAAGGGATTTGTGTGCAGTGTAGCACACCGCACACAACACTTAAAAATAGCCTCTGTTCTGGCCTCATGCAGCAGCTGATAACATTGATACTGAAGTTATTTTAATGTATTGTCCATGGACTGCTTTTATTTATTGATTGCTAACGGTGTGTTCAGTGCTGTACAAACAACTATGGAGATGTGGTCCCTACTGTGAAGACAGATAAGACAGTGGAAACATGTTTTGCACGGGATGAGAGTCCAGTCTTGAAGCAGTATATAAGACACTTATTTGCTGTTGTATTTTCCATATTTTTGTTGCATAGCTTAAGAAAAGATTATGCACAGACATCAACTGTGTCACACAACCACCAAGTTATGCATAAATAAATTTACAATAGGCTCCAATTTCTATGTTTAGGGTGGTCCGTGGGTTTGCTATCCCAAAAAGTTTGGATTAAAAATTCGATTCAACATTGAGTAAACAGGATGGACTGGAGTCTAAAGCTACTCACAGCAAATAGGAAAAAGCTGCCTGGATCTCAAAAGGTATTTCACATCCATGCATTAGGCAGGACACAGCTTTCAAACAATATTTCGAGGGATGCTGTGCTGGGGGAGCTGCTGGATGTACAGACTCTGTTCTGTAGTCATTATGAGGTTTCTCTCATTAGGATGGAGGGTTTTGTTAGAGCATCACTTTTTTTTTAAATAAATTTCTTCCAAGTCCTATTCTATAATGTGAACACTGGATGGAATTGACACTTGGGCTGAATGGGAAGAGGAGAGGAGAGAAAGCTGGTGCGTGGTTAGGTGCAGAGTGGCTTAGCTTTGCTGAACAGGAGTTCACTCATATGCCATTGTGTTGACTAATAGCCAAAAAGTTTTGCATGGTGGTGACACTTGGCTCCAGGTGACTGGGTATTTGTGGTTTGGGATCAGAATGGGGGTGGGGAGCATGGTTGTCTCATTTCAGAGTCATGTGCAGCAGGTCAGAGTTCTCAGGCACCAGAGGCTATATGCTATATGTATAGGCAAAATGTGTTTTCTAAGGGAAGATTACCTTACAGCATGTGACAGCACTGTTATTCTAAAACTGATTCTCTACTTTTCATTCTGCAATCCACTTTGTTAGAGAGAGACCCTCTCATGGGTCAATTTTCATTCTATTAGAGGAACTATCAGAAAGGGCATTGAGCCCTGTGATCTGAGAACCATTGTTTACAGATGTCCTTTGCAACTGGATTGTAAAATAAGTGGCAGGGACTGGAATACAGGTTTGCAAGTTGTGTGGAACCAAATCTGTGTAACGCTGACAGACCTCGGTCATCAGCAGGTGGGATCGAAGCTGAGGCCTCTGGAGTTTAGTGCATGAGCCTCTACTGCATGAGCTAAAAGCCAACTAGCTGTTAGGTAAGGCTGTAGAGCAGACTCATTTTATCTCTCTCTTTAAATGGTCTCAGTGTCACTAGATGGGACAGAACACCACACCCAGGAGGTGTGTAGGTTACATCTGCACCCAAATGCAGGCCCTATAGTGCAACCCCTCTATTTATTTTCTTTAAAAGTACCTCTAGAATCTATCATGAATTCCCTTAGCTTATACATTTTGTCAACCTAGCAAACGAGATTGCGGAGATAACTATCTCAGGAACCTTGTGCAATGTACTAGAAGGAATCAAAGACTGATGAAATTATTCTTTGATCATTCTTGGGCTATATTTTTTGTCCTATTAAACAGAATGAAACCACATATAGATCCCCATTGTGCTGCAGATGTAAGATAAAAAGTGCAAGGGGCGGGGAGAGATCACTGAGAGACACTGGGAAAAATTTACTTACATCACTCCACAGGGTTCATGGAACGTTCTGAATATGTTTTCTGTGCAGTTGGAGGCAGACACCAAGAGAGAGCTACTGAGGAACTGAGGTGAACTCTTCTCCCTAGGACACAAGCTATGGCACCCTCAGTTAGGCTGTGCTCTGTCTTTAGATGTGGGGAGCTCCTGTTGAGTTAAGATGAAGTCAATGGGAGCTGAATGCAGAGAATTTGCTCCTTAATGCGGAAGTGTCGAGATGACTCCTTGCATGAAAGTGAACTGGTGCATGAAACCAATGACTCTATAGCTTTTGGAACGGTGAGCACACTCTTCAGTGTGACAGGATGGGCACGCCTATATGGTGGCGTTCAGGGAGTGGTTGAAAAGTCTTAGCTGCCTTTTATGACGCTATGGTCTGGGAGAGACCACCACCAGTGACAACACTGAAAGTGCTGAGATTGTGAAGGCAGGGGAGGGCTATGTATATTTTATCTCTTTTATATTAATCCACATACTGTGATTGTGAATGCTAAGGGTGCATATATGCACAACTCTGCCCTTTTTTCAAGTGAAGAATCACTGAAACATAGAAATGTAGGAGTGGAAGGGACCTTGATAGGTCATCTAGTCCAGTCCCCTGCACTGAGGCAGGATTAAATATTATCTAGACCAGAATCTCAGTGAAAGTGCTAGTGGGGATGCATTGTCAGTGCTTTTAAAAGAGAATAAAGATCATTTTTAAAGAGAAGAAAGTTGGTCATTTTTACTTCTTGTTTATAAGGCACCCAAAAAGGCTCCATCCACAGCACATTAAGGACTCCGGGGATAGTTCAACAGATGGTATCCTCAGTGCCTGCCAATACTTCCCAGCCCTTTGGGAGGCCAACCTATTCAGCAGAGAGCTCAGCCTACTATAGGAGCACTGTGAGAAAATATCATTGCACAGGTCGGGTCAGCCAGTTGGCATAAATCCCCCAGTAAAGTGAGAGTTCCTGCATGACTGGGAATGAAGGGCAAGTACAGCTAGACAGCTAAGGGCTGGATAGAAAGTATATGGGATGGGGAGGAGAAGGGAGGTTTCTCCCACCAACAATAGGAGGTCAGACAGTTGATTGTCCATTTAAAAAGACTTCCCCTGGCTGAGTGATTTTACCTAGGGCCAGCTCCAGGCACCAGCGAAGGAAGCACTTCGGCAGCAGCTCAATCGCTCTGCTTCAGTCTTCAGCAGCACTTTGGCTGAAGCCCAATCAGGTTTTTCTTTTTCTTTTTTTTGCCACTTGGGGAGGCAAAAACACTGGAGCTGGCCCTGATTTTACCTGATGTAAGCTGTATGCCCCCACCCCTTTGCTTCTATCTCTTCATCCAGACTCGGTGACTGGGGTGAAGCTATGGAAAATTTGTCACTCTATTGAAGATTTTGGAACAGACTGGGCAGCTCACCAGATTAGTGCCCATCCCCATGCTAAGATATCTGCAGGACTTCCTGATGTATGCTCAGTGAGGTTCCCTCCAACATTGCTGTCTTGAGCTCCACTACTATTCATGGCAGTAAGGACAGATAGAAAACAACCTAATGATCTAAAGCCTTTTTTAAAAAAAAAACACAAGAAATTAGCATCATTTGCTGTCTTTTATGCCAAAGTCAGCCTGAACTGAATTAAAATAGGAAAGTTATGTAATCTTCTCCTTTAAAATCAGGAGCTCGTAAAGAAAATGGTGATTTAGCCTCAGCCATTGCAAACACTATGCTAGTCTATAGGGATAAATTCTCAAAGAGAAATAGCCTGCCTTTTCTTCAACTCTTATTGATGTTAAAGGGGCATCAACAACTTTTCACACTTCCCTCTGAAAATTCTGGACCCAGTATTGTTATAACAAAGGCTGCTATAATCAAAAGGGGTGGGAGAAAAAATAGGTTTTTTCTACCTTTGCATTTGACAACACTTTGCTTATGATCCCATTTGCTATTTCCCCTCAACAGCTGGTCAATTTGTGAGGCTCTCTGACAACAAGAGGGAAGAGCAAATGCATTTTCCTATTTTTAAAAATAATTTTAAAGTTACCAAATTTCACAGAGGGACACAGAGGAAGGGTAGAAATTGAAACTGCTTTTAACCTTTTCCCCCAATTAACCAGATTTGAAGTTGTCTATGTCCCTTTAAATGTAAACATTAGTGCACTGACGAGTCCATGCCTTCCACACTGGGAAATATGAAGGGTCAGGTCTTGATCATCTTGGTGTATGTCTACACTACAGCCTCATCTATGGCACGGCAGCTGTGCCACGGTAGGAAGCATCTACACTATGGCTCTACATCAACAGAATGGGTTTTTCCGTCAGTGTAGTTAATCCACTGCTCTGAGAGGCAGGAAGCTAGGCTGATGGAAGAATCCTTCCTTTGATTGTGTCTACATAGGGGTTAGGTCACCCTAATTATGGGTGCAAAAATTTTCACAGCATTGAGCAAGGTGGCTAGATCAACCTAAGTTTAAGAAGTAGACTAGGCCTGAGTATTGAGGGAATGTATATGTGAGTGCATGTATGAGCAAATGTGTATGTGCTTTATATATAAATTATTTAATGTTTCCCAGTAGAGGATCTTTACTGTGATTTCTTTGCAGCATATGTAAGATTGGCTAGTAATGGGAGACGTAAGGTTCTGCTATACTTCCAATGACCCGTACCAGCACATATATCAAACTGAACTGAATGTTCATTGATACAGAAACAAAATTGAAATGTTTACAGCATTCAGAGCAATATCAAAGCGTACCTCATGCCAATCCCTGAGTGCCTCTCACTTGTCAGTGCATATCTGTCTCCTCTCCATGTATGCCTCTCACTTGTCCCTATAAACCTACCCTCACATTCCCCATACTTGTCCCTAGCTACCATTGCTTCTCATTTATCTTTGCACGCATGTTCTATATCCTCAAAAAGCTGTCCCTGCATACCTCTTCTCCATGGATACCTTTCCCCTCTTCCCACCAACCTCTCAGCCATCACTGCATACTTATTATTTCATGCTTCTCATTTATCCTCACATCCCCGTCCCCACATACTTGTCTTCTGTTGTCACATACCTGTTCATGATGCCTCTCATTTTCCCCAGATACCTATCTGCTGTCTTTTAATATCTTTGCAGCATACCTCTGACTGTCACTACACACTGCGCTGCGTAGCTGTTACCTGTCCCTACCCACCAAATGCCTGTCATCTTACCTGTCACCTGTCCCTTGCTATGGGGAACAGTTTCACACATCGTGGCTACATTCCATTTCACCTTTTGTGCTGGAGCTGCTGCAGTCATCTTGCGTCTTAGCACAGCACTCGCTCTGACACACAAGTCAAAGATGATGGAAGTGAAACCAAGGCATGTTTGCTGCTACTTCAGAAATGATTTCCCGCCTCAGACATATTTTAGGGCTTTCTGAAGATTTTGGCTTGTTTCTAATTTTGTGTCCCCTTTTCTCCGTCTTTAAAGCTCCACATGCCATGTTTGCTGGCAGGGTGTGGCAAAGTGAGGTGGGGGCTGGTGCTGTCATTACTCCAGTTCTCCTATTAGATTAGGAGTCAATAGCTGCTTTGTTGGGATTACTGCTGTGCTTCCTTTTAGCTTCCCAATTTCCACAAGGTAGTGTTCATCTACAGATGTGTGTCATATATTTGCGTAGTCAACGTGGGTTATTTTTTCTCTGCACCTCCCCTTGGCTTTATTAAAAGCTGTACCTCTAATTCAAGGCTGTGTAATAAACTCAGTTGAAGCTCCAGGGTGTGTAATTGGAAGGGTTAGGGGGCAGGGGAGAAAAGGAACTGTGAGGCTGAGAGTCTAGTCCCTAAAAAATTAACCATTTGTGCAGAAAGGCACATAAGGAGAGACTGGCTGTCTGAGGCTCTTCTTGGGAGAATCCACACCCCAAGGATGTTGTGGAGGACTTGGCTCTGGTGTCAGTCTCTTGTCTCCAGTCACTGCTTCGCACTTCCAGTCCTTTTCTATCTGGTTTGAAGCCCAGCTGACCAGTTTACCAACCCAGTTGGGCTGTGGTCCAATTCCCAGCTTATTTTCCTCTCTGGTATTCACAGTACAATTTGCTAAACTAGAGTGGTGGAGCTGCTATTGGCTCAATGGACAGCTTGTGTATCTGTATATCCTAGTACTCTTCACCCTTTCACACTGGCTGAATCTAAACCACTGCAGATCATGATCAGCTCTGCTTTCACATACTGTGAAGCCAACCACATTGCAATATGAGGAGTATCTGCATATTGCTCTGCTCATGTCTACATCCACCAGTTAAAAAGGGATGGGGGAGGGGCATGGGGAGAAGGACATGTCTGATTTTATATTTACTTATGCAACAGAATGGGTCTCAGTGGAATTTACAGCAATGAGAGCAGGCAATGAGTAACCCATGGGATGGAACTGGCTTCTTTAAGAACTGTGAGCCAAGTGTTTCATCTCCCTTATATCGTCTCTCTTCCTTTCTTTACAATCAGAACAGGGACCTGGGTTTCCATTTTCCTTGTGTCAAAGCCACCAATACCACCTTGAATCTGTATCCTTCATTAAAAGCGTCAGAAATAAGGGTGCCAGTGAAAACATTGAACAGGGAGAGGGAACTTTCAGTACCAGCTGGTATTACTAGGTTGGGTAATTTGGTACCAGGCCTGAGTAAAATGCAAGTTAAGGTGTCTTCCTAACCAGACATGCTTTCAGGAACTTTGTGTGGTTCAGAAGGGAGTCATGAGAGCCTTAGCTTAGGGAGGAGTGAATTGAGAATTGAATCACTGGACATCTTGCCTGGGAAGCCAGCTCCTTTAAGATGCTGTCTGTACTATGGTTCTCTTTTAATTAGGTTCTTATGCCATGACCATCACCATGATATCTGCACACCAAAGTTGTTGTTTAGCAGAGCTTCAACTGCAGTTTGGACGGGACCTAGAAGCTGATCTCTATAGATCCTTCTTATTTGCCATGCAAGTTTAAGATGAAGGCAGTGGTTAGGGTTTCCATCTGGAGTTCCCTCTACATTAGCTGCTCTTGTTTGAAAGAGTCACTTACACCCAACTCATATGAGATGTTTGGCTGATGATGTCTTTGTCATTATCACTGATTTATGTCATTACGATGTAAAGTGGAATATTGTCATTCACCTTTACTGTAGCAAATACTGTGAGGATGTAATAAACAAACTGAAAACTGTTTCCTCTGTGGCTGTGGGTTTCCTTCTGACTTCACTCACAT
Source organism: Mauremys mutica (assembly GCF_020497125.1). NCBI lineage: Eukaryota > Metazoa > Chordata > Testudines > Geoemydidae > Mauremys > Mauremys mutica. Next base: position 55,828,528 of record NC_059079.1, read on the forward strand.
TCAGGAGGAGAAAAGATCTTTCAGTGCTTTATCTATCTGCTCCGAATCTATCTATTCCCCCTTCTCCCCCCAGCTATTCTCATCCTGTGAATTGATTTGACTGGCCTGGAGATTTTCAGTGATTCCATGGTAGCAGTAGGTCTTCTGTACAGCCCTGCCTTGTGGTACAGCAACCTAGATCTAGTCGTGTTGGAAGAAAAGTGGTGGAGGAGAGGGATAACGATGCTGGCAGCAGAGGCAATGTAGGAAACGCAAAGGATGGTCCCTCGGGTTCCCCTGAAGAACTGCTGTCCATGTTCAGAGCTGAAGTGGGAGACAGCACACCTAAATCTACTATTGTCATCAGCTTCAGAGAGTCCGCCTAGTGTCTAAGGCAAAAAAATATTGTGGGGGCATGACCTTTCTTTTATAAGAATAATACAAATGATTCCCGAAATGCCATCTATTGCTTGTGTCTGCAAAGGGATTAGTCAGGGTGTAGACTAAAAAGATGCATACTTTGCTTTAGCTTAGCTCCTGCAGAGCAGACCTACTGATATATGGAGGAAACATCAGCCAAGACATTAAGCTTTGTGGAGCAGAACTACAACTGTGACCAGCAGTGGGTCTCCCTTCCCCTGCCTGTTGTACACATTATGGGTGCAGAAGAAGCCACTTCTGCCAGATGAATCTAGCAGAACAAGGGAAGTTACTCTAATAGAATAATGCAGTTGGTGCAATATGTCAGCAGAAGATAGAGGAAAGCAGCAATGCAAGGAGACAGAATGCTTCAAGAGTGGGGGAGATCACACACAAAGTGATGACAGATTTCCTCCCCTTGCCTTTTGAGAAGAAACTTAGTTCCAGCAAATGGAACAACTGTCCATTTAATCGGATACAAGTAATAGCCAACATGGATGTATCCAGAACAAATCATGACAAACCACCTAATTTCCTTCTCTGACAGGGTTACTGGCCTAGTGAATGGCATGAAGCTGTAGACATCATGTATCTAGATACAGGCGCCAACTTTCTAATGTGCCGGGGGGCCTCAACCCCCTGGCTGTGCCCCAGACCCCACCCCCACTCCACACCTTCCTCCAAGGCCCTGCCTCTGCCCGCCCTCACTCCATACCTGCCCTGCCTCTGCCCGCCCCCACTCCATACCTGCCCTGCCTCTGCCCGCCCCCACTCCATAGCTGCCCTGCCTCTTCCCGCCCCGTTTTGCCCCCACACCGCACTGTGCCCTCGCTCCTCCCCCAGCCTTCTGCATGCCACCAAACACCTAATCACGGCAGGTGGGAGGCACAGGGAGGGAGGGGGAAGCGCTGATAAGCGGGGCCTGCCCGTGGGCAGCAAACACCATTTTTTCACCGTGGGTGCTCCAGCCCCAGAGCACCCATGGAGTCGGCACCTATGTATCTTGATTTAGTAAATATTTTGACACAGTCCCACATGACATTCTCAGAAACTAGGGAAATATGGTCTAAATTTAATTACTAGAAAGTTGGGGCAAAACTGGTTGAAAGACTACACTCAGAAAGTAGTTATCAAGGGTTTGCTGTCAAATGGGGGGCGACATATACAGTGTGGTCCCACAGGAGTCTGTCCTGGGTCTGGTACTGTTTATTATTGTCATTAATGACTTGGATAATGGAGTGGAGAGTATGCTTATAAAATTTGTGGTGACACCAAGTGGGGAGGGATTGCAAGCACTTCAGAAGACAGGATTGTGATGGCTGGGTCACAGTAACCCCCTTGGGACTGCCACTTGATGTGCTGAGACTACCTCTAAGTCCATTTTCCTTAGCAGCTTCGGACTTCAGTAATCTGCCTGGTTGTGCCAGACACGCTAGCCTGCTACAAACACAGACCCAGGTCTGAACCACATCCCCCAGAAGCTGCAGGCTTAACTGAAAACAACTTAAGAAGTGCTCCTGTCTCCAACACCCAGATACTCAATTCCCAATGGGATCCAAACCCCAAATAAATCAGTTTTACTCCGTATAAAGCTTATAAAGGGTAAACTCATAAATTGTTCACCCTGTATAACACTGATAGAGAGATATGCACAGCTGTTTGCCCCTGTAGCAGGGTGGTCACCCTCTCCTGCCCTGCGGGGCTTGAAACAGCCCAGGAGAGGGCTGTGGCTGGGGCAAGAAGCCTGGGCTGATTGGGGAAAGTAGGCTTAGCTGTGGCCATGGCCCAATCAGGCCCAGCTGGCCCCTATAAGAGGCTGTGAACCAGAAGCCCAGTAAGTCTCCCTCTGCTTGTAGAGGGAAAAAGGCCTGGCTGCAGGGACCTAAGCAAGACACCTACATTGGGAGTAGGGCTGGGGAAGGGCCAGAGGAGCTGGGCACTCTGGCCTGGAAAGCCCCAGACTGCAGGCCTGATTATAGGCTGAATAGGTGCAGGGCTGCATCGGGGCAGCAGGTCCGAACCCCTTTGCCTGTGATGAGTGGCTTATACTGCAGTCTGCCCCAGTGAATGGGGGGCTAGATGGAGACTGGGCAGTAGCCAAGACTGAGGTGAAGTGGGGATAGTGGGTGGAGGTTCCCCTGGGAGGGGGAGATGCAGAACTGTGGGGGTACTGCCAGGGGGGCAACACCCAATTAAAAGGGCACCGGGGTCCTGGGAGGGACATGGGGGCCAAGCTGTGGCAGATCACCGGCCTGCAGAGGGTGCTCTGGGCTGGAAATCGAGCTAATTCCCTGAGAGACCAGCAGGAGGCACCACAGGGGTGAGTCCCACACTGCTACACCCCCCCACAGGTATTAATACTTGCTCTGGGTTAATTAATAAGTAAAAAGTGATTTTTATTAAATATAAGAAGTAGGATTTAAGTGGTTCCAAGTAATAACAGACAGAACAAAGTAAATTACCAAGCAAAATAAAACAAAAACATGCAAGTCTAAGCCTAATACAGTAGGAAACTAAATGCTGGTAAATCTCACCCTCAGAGAGGTTCCAATAAGCTTCTTTGACAGACTAGACTCCTTCCTAGTCTGGGTCCAGCAATCACTCACACCCCGGTAGTTACTGTCCTTTGTTCCAGTTTCTTTCAGGCATTTCTTTGGGGTGGAGAGGTTATCTCTTGAGCCAGCTGAAGACAAAATGGAGCGGTTTCCAGGGGCTTATATAGTCTCTCTCTTGTCTCACCTCACAATCACAAGATGGGGTCTCTAGCCACCTGGGCAAGTCACATGTCTATGAATGATCCAGCTTTTTGCAGGCCAATGCCATTGTTTACATGTTAGTTTGAACATTCCCAGGAAAGCTCAGATGTGGATTGGCATTTCCAAAGTCCGTTGTTAGCTAAGTATTTCCAATTACTTGAATAATCCCTTCACATAATATGTTGACCAAATCTGTTTTATGTGCTTCCTACAGCAAACAATTTAAATACAAGCATAGAGCGAACACTCATAACTTCAGATATAAAAATGATACATGCATACAAATAGGATAATTATATTCAGTAGATCATAACCTTTGCAAAGATACGTTACATGGCATATCTAGATTAAAATGTATTTCAGTTATGTCATATTTACACTCATAAGCGTATTTCTATAAAGCATTATGGGATAGAAAGTCACAAGGATTAGAATTCAAAGTGACCTTGACAAATTAACAAGATGAAATTTGACAAAGACAAGTCTAAAGGACTACACTAAAGAAGAAAAAAATCAAATGCACAACTGCGAATTGTGGAATAACTGGCTGGGTGCTGAAAAGGATGGGGGTTACAATCAGTCACAAATGGAATGAGTCAACAATATGATATAGTTACGAAAAAGGCTCATATAATTTTGGGTATATTAACAAGAGTTTTAAGCATACGTAAGACCCGGGAGGTAACTGTCCTGCTCTACTCGGCACTGGCGAGGCCTCAGCTGGAGTACTGTGTCCAGTTCTGGGTGCCACACTTTAGGAAAGGTGTGGACAAATGGAGAGAGTCCCAAAGACAGCAACAAAAATGATAAAGGTTTAGAAAACTGTCCTAATCTATGAGGAAAGGTTAAAAAAACTGGCCATGTTTAGTCCTGAGAACAGAAGACTGAAGAGGGACCTGACTGTTGAGGGCTGTTATAAAGAGGGTGGTAGTTAATTTTTCCTCCATGTCCATGGAAGGTAGGACACGAAATAATAGGCTTAATCTGCAGCAAGGAAGATTTAAGTTAGATATTAAGAAAATGTTTCTAACGATAAGGTTAAGCTCTGGAATAGGCTTCCAAGGGCGGTTTGGAATCCCTATCCCTGGAGATTTTTAAGAACAGATTGGACAAACACCTGTCCGAGATGGTCTAAGTATACTTTGTCCTGCCTCTGCACTGAGGTCTGGACTAGATGACCTTTTGCGGTTCCTTACCAGCTGTATGTGTCTATGATTCTATGGGCAAATTACTCATTATCATGAACAGTGCTGGGGGAAGGCCTGGTCACTTAGACAAAGGTAAATCCGGGGGCCCTTCTCAGCCACAAGAAAACCCGTCTATGAAGTGAGGACTGCAACGCAGACACCTGCTTGTTGAGCCACATATAAATCTCCCTGCAACAGGAGAGTGGCTGTGGGACATCTGCTTGCTGAGCCAGACATAAAGCTCTCTTTACAGGTGTTCTTCTGCAGGACATGTTACGTAAGCAGCCTGTTGTTTTTCAGAGAGCAGTCAGAAGCAGTGATGTGTTCAGAGGGCAAACTACCTTTACTGGCCCATTAGTTCAGCTAGGTATGGAATGAAATGGCTGTGTTGGAGGCAGCACGTCTGGGTCATCAGTTTTTCACGTGACCATGCTGCTCTATATGTAGAAGGATCTTATGGATCTCCCCTATGCTACTGATACTGTATTACTAGTACAATGATTATAATGTACTATTTGTTTTTGGTAGCATCCTCAATGTGTTAGGCATTTACAAAACACAAAAGAAAGTGTATTATTCCCTGCCCTGGAGAGCACACAAAGGGAAGGGGTGCAACATGGGCGTGGTCAAGGTGAGAATTGGCCAGAGTAATGTAATGTTTGAATAGCACAGTGAGTTCGTTTCTGTTTTTGATAAGACACATATATTCTCTCCAAGCACCACCAGCTAGTCATAACCAGCCAGCTTCTTGTGTGTGTCTCGGTACATGCAGGAGTCCTCCACTTGAATGGGTAGAGGATAGGGGCCCTACAGACCAACTCAGGGAAGGTGTTTTATGCATGCAGGGTGGCATGGAAGAAACCACAGAGAGGCTGGTGGGAGCAGTAGGGAAATGGGCAAACAAGCAATTGTCATTAGCAGAGCTAAAGATGGATAATACAGAGGTGCAGAGTTGCAAAAGGCAGACATGGTATAGGATGGGGGGGTCAATGGAGGGATTCAAAGAAGGGACTGACATCAGGGCGGGGGGTGGTAGGGAGACAGCATTTTGTGTGAACTGGAGGTGGGTGACTTGGGTGTCAAAGAGGCAGAGGTTATAACAATTTAGACAGGAGATTACAAGGGCCTGAATGAGAGAGTTAGCTGTAGGGGTGGAGCGGAACGGATGGAACCTGGAAATATTTTGGAAACAGCAGCATTAGGGTTGAATGTGTGGGGCCAGAGGGAGGGAGGAGTTAAAGATGATCCCTGGACTACGGTCCTGAGTGATTGTGTGGATGGTGGTGACAACAAATGGAGGATGGGGAGATGGTTTTGGAGGGAATATAAGGAATTTGGTTTAGTCAAACATAAGGCAACCAGGAGAAGGCATAAGAGAGCTAGGCTGAGATGCAGGATTTGATGGATAGAAGCAAATTATTAGCATCAAGATGGTAAGAGAGCCATGGCATGGTCCAGAGAAAGGGTGTAAACAGAGGAGAGGAGGGGGCCAAGGAAAGAACCATCTGGGACCATTAGGGACAGTGGGAAGAAGAAGGAAGAGTACCAGCCAGGCCCTGAGACACTAAATGGCCTCTGTGATTTGACATCCAGTTTTCAGCTCCCAGTGGATACGCTTTGCCCAGACTCCCTTTGGTTTTGCTGATGCCCAGCCTAGTACTTCCCAGTGTTCTCCTCCTCCTGGTCGCCCGCAATCCCATCCAAACTGACTTTGCTCACACAGCCCTTCACCTGCCCCAGGGGACAGTCTTGCTTATTATTCAGCTCCCACGGGGTGTTATTTTTTAATAAGGCTGAACTACTGTTTTCAGCCGGAATCATTACAAGGAAACTGCTCTATCCGCTGTTCATTCTCACTCTCTCATTCCTTTCTCGATTCCCTGCCCTCCTCCTCCCTTTGTTTTTTCCCTGGTTTCCTGACTCATCTCTCTAAATCTGTCTCTGAACCGAATTCCTCCTTCCAATGTGTGTGCATTCAAGTGCAGAATTTGACCTTTAATATTGCTGTCTCTTTTCTGAGATAAGACGTTTAGCCATCGTCTTCATGATGTGCTGTAGAGTGATTTTCAAGAGCAGTTGCCTGGAATGAAGTGAGAAGATTTTAAAACCTGCCATCAGCTTTCTCTATGCAGATATATGCTCAGATACTCTATAAAGAGAGAGGGCAGATAACAGCCGTCCTTTGAAAAGCTCATTTGTAATTCTAATTTTTTATTTAAATAATCTCCTTCCGCACTGCTACAAATTTCCAGAGCAGCAGTTTCCATTTCTGGTGCATGCAACTACAGCGTGCTCTTTTGTTTTGAATCAATTAAATGACCCATAAGGTGGCCTGTCTCCAGGCTAGGCAGAGGGACCTACACAGTGGCTGTCACATAACAAGAGCAGTCCATTCATGTGTGTATACGAGCAGGGCTCAAAACTTTATTAAAATCATACCTACATTTCAGGATTCAAAGGCTTCCAGAGCCAATCAGAGCTGGGGAAAGGATGAGTGGAGGTCAGACTAATATAATGTGAGTCCTGCAGAATGGGACTAAGCGGATCTATTCAATTAGCGATGGGCTAGTTACTTGCTTTGGCTTGTCCTTTTCTAGTGAAAAATAAAATGCTGTAACTTAAAGCAGGAGGTGAAAAAAATGTCACATCTGAGCCCCTGTGAACATCTCACCCCTCTGAGCACTCTGTTGGGGCTTGGAGCCTGTTTGCACCTGCTGCCTCTAAGAACCGTGCCAGGACTGAATGCCTCTTGTTCTGGGCACTATGCCAGAAATCTGCTCTTAACAGCGTCAGCTGCCCCTAGCACTGCATCCAGGACTGAGATCTTGAGATCTCCTAGGAGCTACTGCTTGCTCTGTGCAGCCAACATGCAGCTCCTGCAAGCTGCTGCTACCTTAGAGCATTGTGCCACAGGGACATAGCTCCAGCTGCCCATGTGCCCTGTGGGATGTGGTTTCTGCTATTGCGCAGCAGTGTGCAGACAGAGAGCAGTAGCTCCAGGATCATTGCTGCCCAATGGCTTCCTCTGGGTGTTGAAATGATGTGCCAGCGACTGCCCCATGAAATGGAGTTGGGGAGCAGAAGAATAGGAACAACCTACAAAAACATGAGTGGTTTTGTCCTTTAAGACACAGCATACTGTTGCTGCATCTTACAGGGTCACAGTGTCTTACAAGGTCCCAGTGACAGAAACAATGCCCTTGCTGTGCCCACTTAGAAGCAGCACTTGTTGGTCTCCATAGCAATGGAAAGTCAGTGAACGGATCGCCAATGAGAGAGACACTTCTGAACACTCCACGGCTGGGTGAAGACAGACATAGCAGAAAACATCAATCAAAGGCATTCAGGCTACCTGCTCAAATTCAGGTGCGCCATGTAGAAATGCTAGAATCTAATTGGCTGTGGTAGTGGCCTGTTCCTCCCTTACCACCTCTTCCCTCTCTCGCCTTCATGCCTTCCCTCACGATGCTCCTCTACCCAGGATCCCACTGCAGTTCTAGGTGCCAAATATCCTCACTCAGCTCTTTCAAATCCCTCCTCAAACCCTCTGCTTTCACTAGGCTTTCCAAGGTTGGCTTCCTTTCCTGAGCTATCTATACCTACCATTTGTCTTGCCTCAATCTGCATTTAAAAGTGACCAGAAACTGTAAGTCGTTTATATTATAATACACATGATAATGATTTCTTTCAACTCTCTTCCTTCCCTTCTGCCATCCACTGTCTGTTATCTTTGAGTTCGGTGTATCTCCGATTTTAGACTGACAGCTCTTTGGGACGGAGCCATGCCTGTTTTAATCTCTGTAAAGCACCATGCAAAGATAGGACATTACATTCATGCTTATTATTGATGACCAATGGAAATCAGCAGAACTCGGGGCTTGGGAAATGAGTGTTCGGCTTCCAAGTGAAGGAATCTGCCTGCTCATTGCAGAATGAGAACTGTTATAAACAGCGATGGGTGCATTCCCCTCACTGGTCACAATACATTTAGGCTCCTTGTCCCCACTGTCACACACAACTTAGCTCTAATCTGCCTTTCCGCTGTCATCTATTTCCATTTCCCCCTCAGCTTCTGCATTCTGCCCACGCTGCATGATCAACCATCCCTTTTGCATCCCTCTCCCACTCTCATCCCTGAGCTTTCTTCCATGCAGTCCCCTATGCCCGGGCTCATTCCCTGTCCCACTTCACCATAACTCCATCCCTTCCTTTAAGCCCTCCTGAAAAGACACTTCTGCAAAAAGTCCTAGGGGGGGAATTTCCACAAGCACCTGAGGAATTTAGGAGCATATGTCCTACTGAAAGTCAATGGGACTTGTGCTCCTAAATCACTTAGGTACTTTTGAAAATCAACTCCATAAATCCTAGTCTTCCCCACAATGCAGCATCACAGACATTATAAGATCTTTAAAAAAAGATTCTAAACAAAAAATCATGACACTAATAAACTGTACCATATGCTTTCCCACTTGATCACTCTGCTGATTTGTTTTTAAATCACACACACACACACACACACACACACACACACACACACACACACACACACACACACACACACATCCTGTCACCAGTCTCTCATCATATATACATTGTCTGTTTAGTTCAGAGTTTTGGTTCTAGCACATAGGGCCAGATCCTGAGCTAGTGTGAAGTCAATGGAGCTATGCTGATCTACATAAGCTGAGGAGGTGGCTCTTAAACTACAGAAGATACTTATTTAACCTATATCTGAATAATCCAAACTTCTTCCAGCTCAATTGTGCAGAATCACAGGTGCAAGCTCACAAAATTTTCCATACCTCCCACTTCCAGATGGTCAGGAAATAACATGAGAACAACGCCTCTGTAGTTCTGTTTTCAGCCACAGCTCAAAAACAGAGAAAGTTGTGGAAATGAAACATTAAAAGAGTTTAGGATTAAACATCCTCTTTGGGATACACAGTGTGGAGTTCTTCCAGTGCCTGCAGCTGAGTGATGAGTTTTACACTAACAAAGTCAAGGCAGAGTTACAAAAAAGGAATTCATCCAGAGCAATTACAATGCAGAATAAACTTTGTGTTCCAAATTCCCTATTGATAACATGTGCATTTAAGAATAGAGCTGTGACAGACCTGCTAGCTAAATTAAAGAAGAAACCTGTCCCTAAATTAGATTTAGATTAGCAAAAAAAAAAAAAGTGTGTACACATATGTAATACAACTAAAAGATTATCACACAATGATAAACAAACGGCTTTATATCATAAATTACTGCACCTAAAATATCTCTCACTGCACAGGGCTGCATGCTTTAAGCGAAGTGTCTGCTTATTGTCAGATGTAAAGTACAAGTAAGTAGAGCCTGCACGGATACAGAATCTGTATCTGCATCCAATTCGTGAACCGCAAACATGGTCCGTGGATATAAAGCGGATATCTGCAGATTTACAGGGCTCTATAAGTAAGAAAGCATTAGAGCTGCCTTTTATTAGCTAAATTTGGGGCAGTGCGTTGCTAATCATATATCTACTGTAATACAGGTTAAGTGTCTGCGTTGTCTAGATACTTTGACAGAACACCCAGTTTCCATATTTTGATGCTCAGATTGGCACTTATGGTAGATGTGTTAAATAAAAATTTATATAGGCAAGTGCTGATTTCAAAGCCAGAACATGGGATTTCTACCTTCTATTCAGGCCCATATTTCAAAACTCAGCCCTCTTTCTTTTGCACATCCAAGACTTTGCACTTGATAGTTAGAAAGACAGATCCTACAGCAGCCAGAAGACAAATAATTCTGAGCTGGAAAATGAAACTAGCAACGCTAAGATGAAGATGGGTCAGACAGCTTGTAGAAACTGTTCTGGTGGAAAAAGTGTTCTACAAAAATCTAGGTTCCATTCATTGTTTCCTAATCCACTAGGGAATACATTGATTAATCCAACCCACAGCTACTGCTGACAGATTGCAATTTCCATTATCTACATGCCAGGCAATCATCTTGTACAAAAAAGGCAGTACAGAGAAAGTAGCAAGAAAGATGTCTCACAAGGGGACTTCAGCAGAGGGGCAGACATGGAGCATGGCTCTCATAAATATGACTTGATAGGATTCCTCTACAATAGCTTTTACTCCTGGGGGAATTCTGCACCAAAAAATTAAAAATTCAGCACCAAAAATTAAAAAATTTTGTGCACAATATTTTAGAATGCTACAAAATTCTGTATATTTACGACTCTACTGGCTGCTCTGGGTGCCCAAACCGACCTGTCTGCAGCTTCCCTTTGCTTCCCCATCAGAAGTCATTTTTCTGTGGATAAGCAAAGAAATCTGTGGGGGCCATGAATTCTGCGCATGCGCAGTGACGCAGGATTCCCACGGGAGTAAGCTTTGCAACTCACACAAACTTTATTTAGGCACCTGGAGACTGAGCCCAGCATAGATTATTGCTAACCATCAGGACCGGCTCTTGGCACCAGAAAACCAAGCATGTGCTTGGGGCGGCACAATTCCAGGGGCAGCATTCCGGGTGGGTTTTTTTGCTTCAGCAGTTGCAGAGGTTTTTTGGGTTTTTTTGCTTAGGGTGGCAAAAAACCTAACGCCGGCCCTGCTAACCATGCCTCTTTTTGTCTCAGCCATGCCCTTTCTAATTTACGCTCAGCTCACAGAGTCAGCCAGTGTAACTGCAATTGCTCTACTTTGCATAAGGGGAGGCTCATTGCAGAAGTGTGGCGTGAATGCAGTTTACAAGTGGAGAGGTTCAATGCCCACTTGGCACTAACTTCACAGAGGGCAACTGTCTACAAATAGGCCAATATGGTGGAGAGTCAGGACCAGTCTGTGCAAACATGCCTTAAATTGCATTCACTGTGTAACACCAGCAAACATACCACAACCTGCAACATGTGTATTGAAATGCATGTGAGTTTTGAACACTAGAATGGAATTGTACTTATCTCCTACTTGGCAGGGGTTTGGAGTCAGGAAGAGGCTCCCTATCCCCTCTTTCCACAACAGCAAATCAGCATAGCAGAGGGCAGGAACTGTTCCTTTCTACCCTGTCCTAGGACTGATTAGTGCTCTTCAACTTAAGGACAGATTTGCAGCGCTACACAGACCTTCCCCATTTGTGTCTTTGCAATTTCAACTAGTTCACAGAGTCGTCATCATCATCATCATCGTGATGTTCCTATTACGCCTCTGGCGTTTAGGGCAGTGACAAAGCTCTTCCACTCCTGTTTTTGGCAAAGTTCACAGACTAGTATTTCCATAATTTATGCAGACAATTAACCCTGATATTATTAGAACTCATGAACATTAATTCACGTACAGCAGGGTAGCTCCCCTGCAGGTATAAAGTGGGTAGCTCTGTTCAGAGCATGCAGTAGGCATGGATCACAGTATGTTGGCAAAGCAGGGACTTCTCAAGAAGATGCTCTCCTTGATGGAGGTAAGAGGATGGGGTGAGTCAAGGGCATAATGGGCAGTTCTGATCTGCCCCTGCCACAGCCCCAAAATTTGTGTTCTGAGAAGGGCTGTATTGGGGGAGTTTGTAATGTTAAAGGCCATACCCACAACTGAGGGTGGAGTGGGACATAGTTGACAAGGATGAATGAAATGGTAGCATACATCCACAAATCCAGCATGGTTTACTCTTCCCTGTCAATTGCATTTCTCCCATGAGCTTAATCTGTGTGTGTGGGTACAGACAGCAGAGGACCTGTGACAGAACTTGGGAGACACCACTCCCATTCCAGTCTTTGTGTATTAAACCCTTAAAGACATGAGGAATGGATGATCTCTGTCATGCGGCTTTCCGTGAGCCAGAGTGACAGCTCTGAAGTCCAAAGTCTTTGTGGAAATTCCCATCTGGTGTTGCTCACCACTGTCTCCTCCCCTCATTCACTGCCCCCACCCCCTGCACCAGGGGCAGGGCTGGCTGGCTGCACTCAGTGACACAGTGCAGTTTCAGAAATTTCCTTGTCTTGTGTCTGAGAAATAATAAACAGCACAAACAGAAAGAGCCTGTGGGGGAGGAGGTGACATTGATTTTTGGAGATAGCTACCTGGTGTCATTGTTAACAAGGCGAGCCACCCCCCCGCCCCCCACAATTAATATTACTAAAGAGACACCCCCCCTCCCTCCGCCAAGGAGATTGCAGAATACAAACAGAGCCAAGCAGGGTGCAGTGGGGAGCAGAGAAACACACTCTCCTTCCCTCTCCCGTTGCATAAACACAATATTATATCAGTTTAGAGCAGTTGTATTGAAGTGGCTGTTTCTATAGCAGCCTCTGGAGCTCCAAGCACATTTGTCATAATGGACTACTGACTGCAGCAGAAAAGCCATGTGTGACCTCACAGCTTAGCTCTTTATAGCAGTGATAAATACTCAGCCTCCCGGGCTCAGGTGGTTTAGCTGGAACATTGAAATCTCTTAAGGACTTCTTAAAACATAAAGGAGAGTTTGCAGAGCGTATTAAATGAGATGCAACAAACCTGTAGATAGGAACACATGTTTGTTCCCTTCTGCCTGTCCACTCCCCCACTCCCAATCAGACAATCTCACACACACCATACCTGGCTAAACTCACATGAGTTTACATCCTTCCAGTTTAAAAGAGGGGACAGCAGTCTAAATATGAGCTCCCCAAGGGTCTCTGCAGTTATGCAGGGCAGTGTCTACAGTTCATAAGCAAAGCCACTGAGATACGCAGAGAGGCACAATCCACGCAAACACAGAGAAACCTTAAGCAACAGACAATCAGGTTCTTTTCATAACACACAGGTATATATGGATCCACCCAGATGCATATGCACACACCTGCTCTCTCTCTCTCACACACACACACCCGTACTGATCCACTAAAATACAGTAATTGATACTCTCACAAAAGCAACACACAAACCTATTCTCCTCAGATTCTATATGCACACACACATATACAGCTGAAGCTGGAAACATACTGTATAAGTATCCACAAACATTTGTGTACGTAAAACTGGTGAGTTTGATTCAACAGTATTTGCAAGCCCTTCTTATTTGCTGTCTGGGAACACTAAATTGAGCAAGGTTTTGTTCAGTTTGGGGGATCTTGTATTCACACTGGAAAATATAAAAGTTATAGGCATCCAATCAGGGAGATGAAAAATGCTCTGGGTCTCATTTTTAAGAAGGCTTAGCTCTTAAAATTCTATTGAACCCAAAGGGAGCTATGCGTGCTCACAAGTTATGAAAATCAGGCCCTATGTAACTTCAGTGACCAATCACTCAGCTCAGAGAATGAGCAAGGAACAGTCACAGGATACTTGCAACTAACAGTCTGAAATGTGTTTGCATAAGCTGCTTCTCAAACAATTGTGAATAGTGAACAAACTTCTAAAAATCTGTAGAAAAATTGACTCTGTGAACATTTTCACCATCGCTTTACGCAACCATGTGATCCCCACTTTCCCAAAACACATTCACACCTAGACATCAGAATGCAACCACTAATATACTCAGGGGTACCCCAAGGTGTACATACAGAGGGTTAGACTAGATCAGTGGTTCTCAGACTGCGGGTTGGTACCCCAAAGTGGGTCATGACCCTGTTTTAATGGGGTCACCAGGGCTGTCTTAGACTTGCTGGGGCCTGAAGCCTGAGCCTGAGCCCCACCACCTGGGGTCAAAGCCAAAGCCCGAGGGCTTCAGCCGTGGGTGGCGGGGCTCAGGTTACAGGCTCCCTGCCTGGGGCTGAAGCCCTGGAGCTTTGGCCCCCTTCCTGGGGTCGTGTAGTAATTTTTGATATCAGAAGGGGGTTATGGTGCAACGAAGTGTGAGAAACCCCCCGGACTAGACGACCCTGGCAGTCTCTTCTAACCCTATGGTTCTATGAATCAGTGATACACAGATTCCCTCCTACAATGCACATGCACACGTGCATACAAACGAATGTATCCATCACGCATGTACAGACATAGCTACTAGCATAAACATATGCACAGACACGCACACACACACTTGGAGACCTCATCACAGCAAAGCAAGCATTAACATACTCTGAGAAGCTGCCCGTGCCCCATGCACATGTGCAGACACATAACCAGCACTCCCAGGAGAGTCTGAGACAGCTCACGTGCCTTGACGCTGCACTGTGGCTGCAGCTGCAGTTCCTCCTAGAAGAAGCTGGTGGATGTTTTCTCATTGTATGTCTGAGCAGAAGAATGGAGAGGAAATGGAGAGGAACGTGCAGATTACTGAGGAGAACAAACAGTACAGGCTAAGGGCAGATAGTCTTTTTTAAGCTTCTTTTTCTTCTTGTTTGATCAGTATGGTACGCAATAAAAAGAGGCATGTAGCAGATCCCCATAATTTCCAGAGCATATCCAGGAAAATGCAGTGTTGCATCCTTCACATATTCACTCCTCCATTTCCTTTGTACTCCTTGAAACCCAGGGAAAAACCCATATACAAGGGGAAACATAAGAAACCACAGCTCAAATCCCAGCTTTAAGGCACAGGGATACATTAACATACACCCCCTCTAGCTCTAAACATATGTCTCTACAGCTAAAGTAAACAAACAAAAATCCTTAAACTAGAGGAGAGGGGGTTGGTCTTCTGATTAAAGCACTGGACTGGGGCTCAGAAGAGCTGCACTCAATTCTTGGCTGTGTTGCAACTTTTCTGTGTGACCCTGGGCAAGTCTCTTCACCTTGGATTTCCAAACGTGCCTAAAGTACTTAGATGCCCAATTCCCAGTACATTTCAACTCCCTTAGGCTAGGGTGACCAGATATCCTGATATTAGGGGTTTTGTCTTATATATGCAACTATTCTCTCCCTCCGCCGACCCGAAAAGTGTCCTGATTTTTCACACTTGCTATCCGGTCACCCCACAGGCGCTGACTTTCCAAAGTGCCAGGGGATGCTCAACCCCTGGCTCTGCCCCAGGTCGTCCCCCACTCCACCCTTTTTCCTCAAGGCCCTACCCACACCTCATTTCTTCCTGCCCCCGCTCCATCCCCACCCCATCTCTTCCCACCCACTTCCGCCACCTCCCCTGAGCGTACCGTGTCCTCTCTCCTCCCCTCTCCCCACCAAAGCCTCCTGTGCACCACAAAACAGCTGATCGCAGTGAGTGGGAGGGTGGGGAGCTGCTGATCTGCGGGGACCACTGGCGGGAGAGAGGCACTGTGGGGGAGGGAGGGAACTGACAGGGGAGCTGCCGGTGGGTGCTCAGCACCCATTTTTTTCCCCATGGATGCTCCAGCTCCAGAACACCCAGGCGCCTATGGGTCACTCTACCTTAAGCTCTTTAAAAAAATCCCAGCATTAAACTCTCCTAGGCTCTGTTCCCAATCTGTAACATGAGGGTAGCACTACTTCCCTACCTCACCAAGATGCTGCGAGGATAAATTCACTAGTGTTTGTGAGGCACTCGGATACTACAGAGATGGCAATAAGTACCTAGAAAGAGTTAACCCTATCAAGTGTGCTACTCACCTATCCTATTTCAGAATATCTCCAGTGCTTTTAGGAATTAGAGAGAAAGATCTGAACTTTCCTGTGTGCTCCAGGGACCTTTAAGTGCCAGCTGGCAGAAGGCACAAGGGATGGCAATGTGAGGTCTCTACTGAGAGCCAGAAGCCCACTGGTTGTAATAATCATTGTGAAATGTATGCACAGGTAATATTTAAGGAGTTATGTATCAATACTTAGGTTCTTAAGGTCTTGGAGGTAAGACAGGTCACCATGACTTACCTCAGAGATGTTCTTTGCAGGCAGGAGAGAACTGATACCTATCTCCCTGTTTGGCCATTTGTGTATTGTATGCCCAGGCGCATACTGAGCCAAGTACAAACTGAGAGACGGCAAAATCTACAGAAGAAATCTACAGGAAGAAACAGACAGCAGGGGGCATCCCATTTATGAATGAAGACAAAGGATTGGTCTGGTCTATCACAGAATGCAAAAGGAAACACACTGAGTCCTTCACCAAGGAGGGAAACTGACAACGTGCTTGTCCCATTGAAGCAGGGTCATAGCCAGCCTGGCTGTAAAGCGCTGCAAGGATTTGGGGTGAGTATTACTTTACAAGACATGAGAGTTTCTTGTTGATTAGGTTCTAGGCTCTAGAATGTGTGTTATGATTTTATTTTAAATGTAAGCATTTGTTCCCGATACTTCTACTTGATACTACTTGAATCTCTGTGTATTGTTAAATAAACATATGCTTGATTTCACCATAAACATGCCTGACTGCTGGGTGTTAAGCTGGAGTGGAGTTCTCAGGAGTGACTACTAAGCTAGGGTGTTGTTTCTTTGGAAGAAGTGGCTATGAACAGTGAGTGTTAAGTGGACCGGGGCTGGACACTCCAGGGAGATGCTCAGAGGGCTTGAGGGGTGGAATGTGCCTATCGCTAACCTGCTGTGACAGCAGGGCCTGCGAGACCAAGAGGGAGCACAGCTTGTGTAGCCCCTGGCTGGTGGAGGTAGAAAGCTGACCTACGTCAGGCACAGACAAAGTTACCTCATGTTAAGGGCAGGTGGTAGCAAGGTCCTCATAGCCCTGGGTATTCCCAGGAAACATCACAGCCAGCGCCCTACTCTGGAATAGACTGAATGCAGTGTTTAGTAAGTGACCGATCTTTACCAGATTCCTGTGCCCCTGTGGGATGGAGTCTAAGACAGTACAGGGTCTATGACAAATATCAAGGGCAAGAGTCAGTGGTATGCTCTGAATATTTCCGGCTGTTCCAGTCATCCAAAGCAGCTATAAACCCAGTATAATAGACCAGTTAAGCAACCCATTGCTACCAATGAATCTGGCCCCTTATTGTTTCATTGTATTTATTATTTCCTGTATACTACTTCAGTTCTACTATTCCATTGCTGGACAGACAGACATCGCTAGGAAGATGAAAACATGCTTCATGGGTGCTGCTAAAGCAGCTTAAATGAGCTGTTGTCCTGAGTTTGTTGCAGCTCAGACAGTCTAACGTGAGCGGCTGTCGTAGCAGATGCAGCCCATGGACAGATGCAGAAGAGGGTAGTTAGTGTTTGTGAAAAATGTCCAACCTGGTGGATGGGCTCACAGTGGCCATGGGGCTGGTTGAGAGGCAGGAAGGAAGGAGCAGATGGGTTTAGAATCACCGCTTACAGATTTGTATTGAAAGATGAGGAACGTAAAAGCCATGATATTCTGAACTCTTATGCCCAGAGAATGCAATGAAAACAGGGAACCACAAAGAGTTAATGTCCAAAAGCCGTCCTTGTGACTGTAGTAATAGAGGGAGCTGGTGTTACTCAGGCCTGGTCTACACTAGGACTTTAATTCGAATTTAGCAGCGTTAATTCGAATTAACCGTGCACCCATCCACACCAGGAAGCCATTTAGTTCGACCTAGAGGGCTCTTTAGTTCGAATTCGGTACTCCACCCCGACGAGGGGAGTAGCGCTAAATTCGACATGGCTATGTCGAATTAGGCTAGGTGTGGATGCAAATCGAACTTACTAGCTCCGGGAGCTATCCCACACTGCACCACTCTGTTGACGCTCTGGACAGCAGTCCGAGCTCGGATGCTCTGACCAGCCACACAGGAAAAGTCCCGGGAAAATTTGAATTCCTTTTCCTGTCTGGACAGTTAGAATCTCATTTCGTGGTTGGACATCGGGGCGAGCTCAGCAGCACCGGCAGCGATGCAGAGCTCTCCAGCAGAGGAGTTCATGTAATCTCTGAATAGAAAGAGGGACCCAGCATAGACTGACCGGGAACTCTTGGATCTGATCGGAGTGAGGGGCGAGGAGTCTGTGCTTTCGGAGCTGTGCTCCAAATAACGGAATGCAAAGACCTACGAGAAGGTCTCCATAGCCATGAGAGACAGAGGATACAGCCGGGATGCAACGCAGCGCCGCGTGAAAATCAAGGACCCCAGACAAGGCTACCAAAAAATCAAAGCGGCAAACGGACGCTATGGAGCCTGCCACCACTGCCCCACAAGTGACCATGGACTCTGACGATGGGACAGTGTCGACGGACAGTTCCTCGGCAATGTTTGCGGACGGGGAAGATGAGGAAGGGTTTCTGGAGGACGAGGCAGGCGACAGCGCTTACAACGCTGGTTTCCCCGACAGCCAGGATCTCTTCATTACCATCACGGAGATCCCCTACCAACCCTCCCCGGCCATGAACCCGGATCCTGAATCAGGGGAAGGAGCAGTCGGTAAGTGCTTTAACCATGTAAACTTTTATTCTTAATATAACAGGAATCTGAAGTATGTGAAAAGGAGGTCTCTCTATATATGGGGATAGAACAGAAATCCTCCTGGGAGATCTCCACGAACCTCTCCTGGAGGGAATCGAAAAGCCTCCGCAGGAGGTTCCTGGGGAGAGCTGCCTTATTGGGTGCTCCGTGGCAGCACACTTTTCCGCGCCAGGCTTTCATGAGGTACTCAGGGAGCATTGCCTCCCCGAGCACGGCTGCGTAGGGCCCTGGTTTGTGCTGGCTTTCACGCAGCATGCGCTCTCTATCTCCTTCAGTGACCGTCCTCAGGGTGATCTCGCTCGGAGACTCCTGCATGTAATTAGGGGAATTACTGTAATGTTACGCCTGGTCCAAAGTATTTTTAAAAAATCTCCGGACAGACGGCATAGCACAGACTCAGCACGCTGCTGCGTGACGAGCGTAACGGAAAGCCAAAGAATCAAATGGACGCTCATGGAGGGAGGGGGGACTGAGGACGCAAGATATCCCACAGTTCCTGCTGTCTCCGAAAAGCATTTGCATTCTTGGCTGAGCTCCAAATGCTTCTAGGGTCAAAAACAGTGTTCGCAGTGGGTCAGGGCATAGCTCGCCAATTTACGCAGCCCCCCAACCACCCCCAGAAGTGAAAGGGAAAACAATCCTCTCTTGACTCTTTTACATGTCACCCTATCTTTACAGAATGCTGCAGATAGACGCGATGGTGCAGCACTGAACACCGACATCCTTGCTCCGTCCCCGCCCGCCATGGGTGGCTGATGGTGCAGTAAGACTGATACCCATCGTCATCATCAGCCTATTGGCACATGGGGCAGTGCAAAAGGACTGGTAACCATGCGTACTAGCATCTGTGAGGTTGATCAAGGGCGCCTGGCCCTAATTTTTCCTGGTAGATGGTGCAGTATGGCTGGTAACCGTCCTCATCATAGCAACAGGGGGCTGAGCTTCATCAGCCCCCACCCTTCATGTGTAAAGAAAAGATTCAATTGCCCCTGGACTAGCAGCAGGATGCTGTGCTCCTCTCCTCCACGCTCCTTAATGTCCTATCTGGACTATCATAGCAACTGGAGGC
The DNA here is from genome assembly GCF_020497125.1 of Mauremys mutica. Taxonomy (NCBI): domain Eukaryota; kingdom Metazoa; phylum Chordata; order Testudines; family Geoemydidae; genus Mauremys; species Mauremys mutica. The sequence goes on from NC_059079.1 coordinate 55,848,169, forward strand.
TGCCTTCCACTCATTTCTCACTAACAAGTCACTGTGTCTTATTCCTGCATTCTTTATTACTTCATCACAGAAGTGGGGGGACAATGCTATGGTAGCCCAGGAAGGCTGCGGAAGAATGGAATGAATAGGTGGGGTTGTTGCAGGAGCACCCCCTGTGAATAGCATACAGCTCATAATCTATGCAGGATCTGACACAGAGCAGCTTGGTTCTCTGATACAGTGGTTCTCTAGTACACTTGCCCATATTCTAGGCAGGACTGATTCTATTTTTAGATACCAAAAAGGAGGGATTGAGCAGCCAGGGGCACTTATGACAGCAGCAAATGGTGCAGTGCAAAAGGACTGGTAACCATGCCCATCTTATTAGCAATTTATGGTATGGTAGATGGTACAGTATGGCTGGTAACCATCTCTGCTGTCATGCAAAAGCAAAAGCATGCTGCTGTGTAGCGCTGCTGGACCGCCTCTGTCAGCGGCATCTAGTACACATACGGTGACAGGCATAAAAGGCAAAATAGGCTCCATGGTTTCCACGCTGTGGCGTCTGCCAGGGCAATCCAGGGAAAACGGGCTTGAAATGATTGTCTGCTGTAGCTTTCCCGGAGGAAGGGATGACTGACGACATTTACCCAGAACCACCCGCGAAAATGGTTTTTGCCCCATCGGGCACTGGGATCTCAACCCAGAATTCACAGAGACAGACTACACTGTGTTCATTCTTCGCAAAAATTTATCTTTGCAAGGAATTCACTCCCTTTTTCACATCACACAGCTTCGACTGTCTCCAGACCTGCCACAGCATCCCCCTCACAGAGGCTGGCAAAGATTAGGCGGCGAAAGAAAAAGACAGGGGACGAGATGTTCGCTGAAGTTATGGGGTGCTCCCGAGACGAGGCGGACCAGCAGAGCCAGTGGAGGGAGACCCTCTCTCTGTACCAGCGCTCACACAGCGAACGGGAGGAGAGGTGGCGTGAGGAAGACAAGCAGTCGACTCAAACGCTGCTTGGACTACTGAGGGAGCAAACGGACATGCTCCTGCGCCTTGTGCATGTTCTGCAGGACCTCAGGCAGGAGGACAGAGCCCCCCTGCAGTGTATCTGCAACCGCCCTCCCCCGCCACAAAGTCCCATACCCCCCTCACCCAAAATAACCAGAAGGAGGGGCGCCAGAGGCCGTGTAAACTGTCACTGCACCCCAGCAGAGTGCTCAAGTACCGAAAAGCTCTCACAGCCTAAATTTTGAGAAGTCCTTTCCTTCCCGCCTCACCCAAGCCCCCATCCCAGTTTCATCCCCTAACTGTCTAGTTGATAATAAAAAATACTTTTCTGTTAATTACTGTTTCCGTCATGTTCTTTTAGAGGAGACTGTGTTTGAAGGGGGGGAAGGGGGTTGGTAATTTGACAGGACAATCACCTTTACCAGGGTACAGACATGGGGGCAGGATCAGCAGCAGGTCACACACACACTGCAGTCAGTAGGCACCCTGGTCGGTATGGGAGGTGGTTTGCAGGTTCTGTGTGGGTGGGGGGGTACGTGACTTTGTAGCGGGGGAGGGGGGTTACAGACCTCATGCAACGGTCCCTGTCCTGGACCACAGAGCCACGCAGCAGAGGAATCTGTATCCGTCCTTCCCCGCCAAAAGGCCACATAGCCCCCGCACACAGAGTGCCAAAAAGGAGGGATGGCAGGCTCCGTTGAAACATCCAGTCCGGCACTGCAGACCGCTCTGGGAGCAGGAGCCTGTCATTCCTCGAGTTTACAGGCGGTCTTTACATCACCGCACACCCTACCCAGCACAGTCCGTGTCCCAGTTTCAACCCTGTAACGCAAAGTCATCAATAAAGAAACCTTTGTAAAGTTACAGTGGAACATGTATTTTATTTTTAAACGTGTGTTGGAAGTTGGGGAAGCGGGGTGGGCGGGGTATGTAACTGCAGATGCTAGTCAACAGTCACTTGGTAAAGAAACAGGGGCAGGTTCAGCTTCTCTGTAAAGAAACTGAACAGTCACAGGTCACGCTGCTCACTGCTCGCTGGGACTTGAAGAGTTCCTTGTCGCTGTGCAAGGCGCCTGCACAGAGCTTCACGAGCCAGGGCATTAGCGGGTAGGCTGGGTCCCCGACGATCACTATAGGCATCTGCACATCCCCAAGACTTATTTTGTGGTCCGGGAAGAAACTACCTTCCTGCAGGCGTCTAAACAGACCAGAGTTCCTGAAAACACGCACGTCATGAACTTTGCCTGGCCACCCGATGTTGATGTTGGTAAAACGTCCCCCATGGTCCACCAGTGCTCGCAGCACCATTGAAAAGTAGCCCTATTTCTCAGCAGCTGACTGTGGAAGAGGTGGACGATAAGGTGCGAGGAGTTGACAACGGCCATAACTGCAGCGGGATCCGTGTTCAAAGTGCTGTGGCGCCCGCGCTGTCACTGAGCAGAAAAGTGCACGAACAGATTGCCCGCAGGCGCTTTCAGGGAGGGAGGGAGGGAGGGCGTGATTGACGGTTCAATGATGACAGTTACCCAAAACCACCCTCGACACATTTTTTCCCCCAGCAGGCATTGGGGGCTCTACCCAGCATTCCACTGGGCAGCGGGGACTGCGGGAACTGTGGGATAGCTTCCCACAGTGCACCGCTTCCAAAGTCGACGCTGGCCCCGTTACTGTGGACTCAGACTGTCGAATTAGTGTATTTAGTGTGGATACACAAATTCGACTTCATAAGGTCGATTCCACAAATTCGAATTAAGTAGATTCGAAATAGTCTTGTAGTGTAGACGTACCCTCAGAGAGAGAACTGCATTTCCACAGCAGAGAGCTTTAGACTCTGCTTGTCTGTCTGTCATGTCTGTCCACCACAGGGGTTTTACATCTTCCTCTAGCATCTGATACTGGTCACTGCTTCAGACAGAATATTGGTATGGCAATTGCATCCTATCCATCCATCTATCCTCTGCTATATCCCTGTTTCCCATTGATCTCTGTCTGCAGGTCTCTCTTGCTTCCCTTTCTCTCCAGCACTGCAGTACAATATGGCATATGAGATGGTGCAGCAGCAGGATACTGATTCTTGAGAACTGCACCTCTGTCAGAAGCTGTTTTATTACGCATTTGGCTGTTTCAGTGGAGCCCTTGGTGTGGCCTTAGAGGAAGTGACGTTCTGCTTGTTGTAACATTGTGGGAATGTGGGGGCACTATCAGGTTGCAGTACAGTCTCCTACCGTGATACATTTTCAGAAAATTGACCTTTCTCTACCTCTTTGCCCCATTCTGTCATAAGGAGGAGGGAGAAAACTTGTTCACCTTAGCCTCTAAGAATAGAACAAGCAGCAATGGGCTTAAACTGCAGCAAGGGAGGTTTAGGTTGGACATTAGGAAAAAGTTCCTAACTGTCAGAGTGGTTAAACACTGGAATGGATTGCCTAGGGAGGTTGTGCAATCCCCATCTCTGGAGATATTTAAGAGTAGGTTAGATAAATGTCTATCAGGGATGGTCTAGACAGTATTTAGTCCTGCCATGAGGGCAGGGGACTGGACTCGATGACCTCTCAAGGTCCCTTCTAGCCCTAGAATCTATTCTCTTCAGCTCTTCTGTCTTTATCTCCTGCTTCATTCTCTCTTTCCCGTTTTATTTTCTCTGTTCTTCTGTTCTCTCCTAGTCAGGTTCTTACATTGTGCCTATTACCATGGTATCTTTTCCCTTACTCTATATTTCTCTCCTCTTCTTCTCTCCTCCTCTCCCTTCACCACATGCAGAGCAGAATGAAACAGAGTCTGCAACTATGATCCAGTGTACATTGCACATTGACCCATATCTGGGGATCTAGTTTCGATAACTAAGATTGTCCTTCTGCACGGTTTCAAAATATAGGTGAGGCCAAACCCTGTTTTAACTAGTGTCTCTGAGTTGTGCCACAACTTGGACGTATAGCGTGATTTGGAGGTATGGTTAAAACACCATTTTGCCCCATCGACTATGCAAGGCAGACACTGGGCCAGTTTCACCCGGATGCGCCGGCTGCTTTGCACTGTTCTGGAGTAAACCAATTGCCTGAATGTACCAGTGAATCTGGCCCATTGTTTAAACCCCAGTGAGAACAAGCACATTGTACCTGGTATTCTCCCAACATGCTTGTATCTGTAGTGCAGACAGGACTAAGTGGTCTCCAGCCAGTGGTACTTAGCTAATAACTGCTTTGCTTTTCATATATTGCATATTAAACAGATTTTTTCTTAAAATAAAACAGAAAAGCTTCCCAGTCTCCAGACACCTGTAACAGCATATGCTCCTTATTTCACGGCAGAGAGTCTAGGGGCAGTCACAATGCTAGCAGCTTCGGACGTTTACATAGCAGGTATAGTTTATAGGTGGAAATTTGTCTGGTTTTCCTGTTATCAGGGAACAGGTTAGGACTGTGTTATTCAAGGACAGCTCTGATTCTCCCCCAACTTCCCTCTCTTAACACACACAAAAGAAACCCACCTAAACCATTATCAAATTTTCTTACTCCTGTCAGAGCTTTTGGTTGCTTAGAGGCTGGAGCTGTGTGTGGCTAACCCCTCCCACTTCCCATGTGATATAAAGCACAGCTCCCAGGCCCTGCTTCCAGGCTACAGCACAGGACTACAGCAGCTGCTTGTTGCTTTCCATTCCAGTGACAAGGACTAAACCCGTTGTCAGCTACCTACCCTCCTGCTTGCCCAGTTCTCAGCATGTGCCGGGGTTTAGCTGCACTTTCCACCTGCTTGGAAAGGTAAGAGATTTTGAAATACTAGAACTCTAGGAAATAAAGGACTTGTTGATACAGAAATATTAGATTCAGTACTAGACCTTATGGCCACTTTTGCATGGGCAATGATGCTGCGTTTGTAAAACTGGGACACACACTGTGTTTAAATCATAGCTAACAGTGGTTCAAGCAATATAACTTAGCAATATAGTACGAGGGAGGAGGGGAATGTAGGGGTAAGCAATATGAAGAGGTAGTGCTGCTTTTATATTGTTTTAAATGCTTGAGGTTTGTCTTGCTATCCCCTTCCAGTGCAGAACTTGCTTCGCTCTGACAGCATAAAGCATATTTAAAATAAACAATGATTTGGATGCAGTCTTGTGCTACACCTCTACCTTGATATAACGCTGTCCTCGGGGCCAAAAAATCTTACCATGTTATAGGTGAAACAGCATTATATCGAACTTGCTTTGATCCACCGGAGCACTGCTTTACCGTGTTATATCCGAATTTGAGTTATATCGGGTCGTGTTATATCGACGCAGAGGTGTACTTGTTTGGCATCGAATTGATAATTTTTATAACAGTCCTCTGAGACCTTGTATAAGCAGTAGTATAAATAACGTTTGATCTGTACCCTTTCTTAGGGATGGTACTCTAGGGAGAAGGTGATATAGCAGGTAGCTGTCTCTGTATTGTCGCAAAGATGCACTGGCAGGGAGGTGTCTCAATATTGTCGCAGAGATGCTGTGGCACGGAGCTGTCTCTATGCTGGCGCAGAGACGCCACTGCAGGCAGCTGCACCAGTACTGCCGCAGAGACCATGTGGCACAGAGATAGCTCAGTAGTGTTGCAGAGACACTGTGGTATGGGGATGTCTGCATAGTGTGGCAGAGACAGCAGGACAGGGAGCTGTCTCAATACTGCTGTTGAGAAGAGAGCAGTTTCGCTATTTTCCCTGAGACTCCAGAGCAGAAGGGAAAAGTACTTAGGACAAGAGGATCAGGAGAGCAGAGCAGAGATTGACCAACAGACACCAGAGTGAAGAGGAAGCCAGAGGGATAATGAAAGGGCCAGACAGGGCAGACAGCTGCCTCTATACTATACGTCAGGGGTAGGCAACCTATGGCACATGTGCCAAAGGCAGCAGGCAAGCTGATTTTCAGTGGCACGCACATTGCCTGGGTCCTGGCCACCAGTCCGGGGGGCTCTGCATTTTAATTTAATTTTAAATGAAGCTTCTTAAACATTTAAAAAAACCTTATTTACTTTACATACAATAATAGTTTAGTTATATATTATAGACTTACAGAAAGAGACCTTCTAAAAACATTAAAATGTATTACTGGCACACAAAACCTTAAATGAGAGTGAATAAATGAAGACTCGGCACAGCACTTCTGAAAGGTTGCTGACCCCTGCTATACACTAACCAGGCAAACACCTCCACACATGCTCTATATGGATATACAAGAAAACGATCTCCCAAGAAGTTACTGAGAGTTTTCTAGTGGCTTCTGGTGGCAAAGGGTGGGATTGGCGAAGAAAGGTTTTAATTCATAAATAGGCACACAGTAACTAATACTAAAGATAACAGTGGGCTAAACCAATTACAGGAATAAGGGGCTGAAATTCCACTAGAGTTGTGGAGCTGTACCTCTTTCAATCAGTGTTTAATTTGGCCCTGTGTATCCATGCTGGATTCAGAGAGAGGAGAGAGAGAGAGAGAGTGCTAGCTAATTGCATCCCGAGGCATTTTTCTGTAAGGATATAATGCTAACAAGCCTGTCCTAGCAACAGGCCTTCCCTCAGTTTGATGAGCATGCACCTCCGCCCCCTAGTGGCCATTCCTTGCCTCTTAGTATCTATTCCATACCCATCTGCGCCTCTTCTGTCTTTCAGAGCCAAACAACTCAAAACTCGTTTAGGGATCCTGCTTCATAAACCAGAGTTGGGACATGAGGCTGAGAGCTTCAGCTCGTCTGAGCAGGGCACCAAACTGAGGTAAGCCAAGCCTGCATTCTCCAAACTCAGCCTAGGCCCCCTGCTGCTGTACATGGGTAGACATAGGCAGGAGAGCACTGTCTCATGAAAGAGTTGTATTGGTCCCCAAGGACTGCCCTGGGATTGGATCATGTTCATGGCCCTCTCCATATGAGGAAGGAAACACAATACATCAGCACAACTCACAGCTCTCCACCCACTAAGCCACACCCTCACATTTTCAGAGGGGAATGTTTATTACCCTGCTCTACCAGTCAAAACCAGACTGGACAACAGGAGCCCTAGCAAGTGGCATCTGGGACACAGTGTGGTGTCCCAGCTTCAGGCTAGACACCAGAGTGGACTTAACCAATTACTGAAGTCCCCCAACCAGCTGCTGGACTCTATCTGTGGACTGTAGTCAACCTTAGAACCAGGACCCTCACTATTTGAAGGGAAACTCTTTGCCAGAGCTTGTATCAGCTGGAATTGGCTGTTTTGAATCTCTATATAGAAAAACAACTGGCCATAGCTACACTATGGAGCTAAGATCTGGCGAGTCATCTGGGAGAGTAAGAGAGAGGGAGAAAGAAAGAGAGAAAGGAAGGAGAAGACCCCAGAGGTAATGAGATTGCTGGGTCTCTTACTTTAGTTTTCTATGGAGTGATGCAGTCCTCTCCTCTTCCCCTAAACACAGTAGCCTCTGTCATGGAGATTTTCTATCCCTGAGAATTTGGCCAGATTGAACACTTGTTAGAGTTTGTTTCCATAAAACAAGGTTAATACTTAACTTTACTTTTCCTCTCCAGAAACTCCTCAGAGGAAGCACTAGAATGGAAGAAGTCCTTTGATCACCTGCTGAAGAGTAAAAGTGAGTACGAGTCTCTTGTATGACAGAATGAAGGGGGAAAGTACACCAAGACTGAGTGGGAGGGGAGACTAAGGGTTAACCACGTGCGTAAGTTCAGCACAATAGGTAATGTTTGTCTATTCTCAGACTAGAATAAAAGAAAGGTCGGTCTTTAAGAACTGCTTCCTTCTCCCTCCTGAGAGTATTGCTTTGATGCAAAGAGGACAGTGGAGCAGATAATAGTCTGAACAAGCTGGGTAAAAACCAAACAGAACTGTTGCATGGCCAAGTAGGGTTGCCATTTTTCAGGCGTGGTCCTCTTTCTGGCAGAGATGTTGCATCACAATGCAATGCCATGTTGTTGGGGCATAAACGTTATCATTCTGATGTTATGTCAGTGGGATGTATCACTTTGTCAGAACCTGGACTGTAAATTGTCCTGCAAGCTAAGTTTATTACCCATCCCAGTTTCAATGCACATTCAGTAGAGACCCATGAAAATGGATATTGCTCAACAACTTTGGGGTTGAGAGGCAATGCTACCACTTGTACTATTCAGAATTTTCTTAGAGAGGGAGAATTCAACAGCTTCCCTCCAGAATGATAGGAAACACTCAGCAGTGGAGAAGTACTGATTCTGTGTGGCTTTAGTACATCCATCCTGCCATCCAGACTGTCTGTACTTGCAGAAGTACTGGCTGTGCTATGCACTAGAGTCCCAGTAAGAAAATCTCTCTCACACAAACACACACACGTAAGTACTTTTCAGGGATACACTTTGGAATCAGGTGAGGGTTATCTCCTTCCTACATGGTCTCAGTGCCCAGGAGTTGGACTATTAAATAAGTGACATTAGAAATGACAAATCTTCAAACTAAAGTGGACTGAAAATGTTACTGACATGATAGAAATGACTCCACAGAGGGGAGGCCGTTCTCTACTGATGTGCTCCTTGTTTCAGCCTAACCCAAACTTTGTCACCCATTTTGGTTAACAAGTACATTTGGAGGTGTGACATCATAGACTGTCTTGAACATGGAGCATGTGTGCTTCCGCACAGCTTGTGACTTATTCCCTATACAACTGAGCCAAGAAGAAGGAGAAAGTCACCGCTCAGATCTGCTCAGATACTCGTGGAGGGCATATAAATACCTAGATAGATAGATCTACAGAAATCTGTTCCAAAGCCCCAGGGAATACACTCTGGAGAACCATTATAAAAGGTCAGACATGCAGAACATGTTGGAGACACAGGGTATGCCCTGTTCCATGCTTGTCTGTGGGAAAGTGGTTTATTGGAACCCAGAGGCCAATAAACAATCTGAGAACGGTGGAATCTGTCCAGAGTGAAAATCTGTCCAGGGTGAAGTAGAATCGTATTATGTCATGGTCTGAACTTCAAGAGAGACTTTTCAATAATGCTAAATTACTCAATAAGCAAGATGTATTTTAAAACCTGTCAGCATTCCTCATCTCCCAAAGATGTATGAAGCTGCTTCCTTTTCCCCTTCTTCCATCCCTAAATCTAAATTTTCCTTGTTCTTCACAGATGGGGTGGCTACATTCCATGCCTTCCTGAAGACAGAGTTCAGTGAGGAGAACCTTGAGTTTTGGTTGGCTTGTGAGGAGTTCAAAAAGTCCCGGTCAAAAACTAAACTGTCATCCAAGGCCCACAGGATCTTTAAGGAGTTTGTTCAAAATGAAGCACCTAAAGAGGTCAGAATTATTTCTAGCTTTGCATTTTATTGTATGGGTGTGGAATTGAGAACTGTTTCACTTATTTAACATAAGTTTGCAACAGTAATGTGCTTCCCCCACTCATACAATAGGAAAATTAGTTCCCACACACCAAGTGGTGTCTTATATGTAATTTCCCAGAAGACCATACATAATATTTACAGTCATGCCCCCATTTTATTTATGAAGGGAAATCATTTCCCTCTCCATATGGTAATGTTCCCACACCAAAAGAATATTGTGTCTCCTGTCCTTCCTCACAGGTGAATATTGACCATGAAACCAGAGAAATAACCCAGAAGAACCTGACAGCTGCTACTACTTCTTGTTTCGATGCTGCACAGGCAAAAACCCGCACTTTGATGGAGAAGGATTCCTATCCCAGGTTCCTGAAATCTACCTCCTACCAGGACTTGACAGAGCAAATCACCAGCCATAGCACCAGCAAGCGGTTGCATACCTGATCCAAGTCACCTGCACTGCCAGAAACGGGTGGGGGGGAGAGGGGAAGAGCCACATTGTGAAGCAAAGGTAGAGGAGGCAGGAGCCTGAGAAACAGCGACTGAGGCAGAAAGAGCTCTGAGCAGTGGGGTTTTGGCTAAAGTCCTGGGATTTTATCCTTATCAGGATCCCTAGGATCTCAAATGCTTCCATGTACCTCCGAGCTGTAGTGAGGAGCACCTGTCCCCCATCACTGGCATGGGAGATGGTGAAATGGGAACTGTTGGGAGAGAGAGAGATGGGTGGACAGTTGCTTATATGCAAGCAAATGCTCCAGTGACGGGTAGTGGGGAAAAAGTATACAAGAAGAGACTTGCACTAAAAGCAGAGGGGGGGGGAGGGGAGAAGAGCTGGATGAGTGGCAGGTTCCGTTGGAAACAGGATCGATTCAATTCCCCCCCAAAACTGTCCTCCATCTGATGTTGAACTTTGTGCATACAGACAGATATAGACATGCATGCATAAAGAGAAAGCCTCAGTCTGCTCTCAAGACCCTGCCTCTGTACCGACACAAAATACAAACTATACAGAGCGCTCAGAAGTTTGCAATTTCCACAGTGCTGGGGCCGGTGAACCCACACTTGTCTGCATGTTCTTGCACCAGCTGGAATTTCCAGCATCTCAGATCATAAAGATGCAAGCACAACTTTGGGTTTTCAGCCACAGGAGTCCTGCATCTGCTTTGTTTGGATTGAGAGGGATTTCAGATTCTACTCTGCCCTCTCCAATGCACGCTCTGGGTGACCCTTTACACCTCCTTCCACTAAGACATCAGCATTGCATGAACATTTCCCCCCCTCCCCCCACATAAACTACATGAGCTCATGTTTTGGTCCTCTAAATTATGTGCAATCTTGGATTGCATGCCCCCTTTTTATTATTGATAAAATTTCATAGATGAGCACAGCACTTTACAAAGTACATACTTAGGCTAAGCCCTTGCCCTGAGGAGCTTACAACTGAAATTGGATTTATTGTAGATACCACAGTCCTTAGATACCATGGTGACAGGCACTACATAAAAACCCAAGAGAGGTAGGTAGAGAGAACTCCAATACAGTCAAAGGATTAGGCAAAAGAGTGGCAAAAGCTGGAGTCCTAATTGGTCGGGGCTGGCATTTTTTTTTTTTTAGAAGACATGGGAAAGGGGAACGTTGATAGATTTACTGTATGAGCGTAGAATGATGTTTAAAAAAGGTCCAAAGGGCCAGATTTTTAAAAAGGTATTTAGGCTACTAGCTGGTGAGATCTAATAGGCAGAATAATGAGCAGGTTACTTGCATTTAGTGATCTCACAGAACTCTATTTTGTGTGGATGAAGCAACGCATAAAGCTCTGAGACAGTGAAAGTGGTTGGAAGAACGCATTTAACCAGAAGTTGCTCCCCAACGCTTCTCTGAGGGGCTTGTAGAACATTTCATTTGCTGAGACTTCTGGCATAAGACTTGATTTTTAGAATCCCACCCTGATTAGGTATTTACAGATCCATTAGATAATTATTCAGACACAGCTACACTGGTGCTAGCAACAGTATAAATACAAGTGTAGATCAGGCCCAGGTGTTTTCAACACTGTCTCATTGAAAACCTGCCTTGAGCAAACTTTCCTGGTAAGACAGAAACATAGTGCAATCTTACCTGAAGCAATTTATTCACGGAAGCCAAATCCTGAGATCCTTACTCAGTTGTTACTCAGTCTTTGCCCAAACAACCTCCTCTTGACTTTCATGAGCATTTGCCTGAGTAAGGACAGAGAATTTGCCCTGGATCATTAGTGGTGCCCTCCTATTGCAATTTGTCTGGCCAGTGGCTTGAAGAATCTCAAGAACTAGTGGCTGGACTCTTCTGCATCCTCCTCTTCTTCCTTCCCATTCTACCTCTGAGTCTTCATGGGTTCCAGCTGGGTTCTCAGGAGATTCTAGCTGCTTTAATATTTATTATTTATTTTTCACAACTGGAACTAGTTTCATAATGCTATGATACACACATTGTTCTGACTGCATGGCTAACACAATATTATTATATTATTATTAGAAAATAAAAAACAAAAAAAATTGAGATGGCTTCCCTTGTCTTTGTTTTTAAATTACACTCTTTGCATTGGTAATCATGGGACATAAATTGTAGTTTATGGCAACATCGCACATGGGTTGCATGTCACTCACAATGTTGTTCTAAAAACAATTACACTACTAGAAGCAGACACACTAAAGGAATGGAAAGTGGAGGCGGGGGGGAGGGCACACAACATCTTTCACGAGATAGCTGCCTTATTTCAGAGAAATTAAGAATTACTTTCATCTTTGGAACTGGTTAAGTTTAAGAACATGTTCATTAATAATATTTAGCCCTGTTATAGCACTTTTCATCTTCAAAACATTTTACAAACATTTACAATTCACAACTCCTATACGAGATTGATGAAGAGTTCTACTATTCCCATTTAACACGGGGGAGGGGGGGGGAACCAAAGCAGGAGAAAGTAAAGTAGGTTTGCCAGGTGTTCAGTTTTCAACTGGAACACTTGCTCGAAAAGGGACCATCTTCAGCCTGGTGAAAATGAGCGAGTGAGAGCAGGCGACAGAGGGAGGGAGGATGGAGTGAACAGGGCAGAGCCTCAAACTCCCCAAGTTCAGAGGGAGTTGGTGTCAGATAGAATTGTAACTCTGGAGTCCCAGCTGCTAAGCCTGTGCTAACACCACTAGACCAGACTGCTCCTTCTCATTAAAAATGTCCTTTACCAGCAACTATTTCTTTAAATCTTTTTTTTTGGGGGGGGGGTGAGGGGGTGGTGGTAAAATAATAAACAAAACCCAACCCTTGAAATATTAGTGTAGAGAATCCAAAATTCAACTCAGTGATACATTATGAAGTATGACCATTCCTTTCCTATTCTAACTCTGCTGCTGCTGCCGCCAAGTGCCTATTTGAGGTATAGATTTTTTTTTTAATTTTTCATTCTCTTTATTAAATGTAGTTTTCCTTAATGAGTCAGATAAATTAAACTCACTGTACTTGGATACTGGCTTATTTTTGCCTAAGAGAGGAAAGAAGTTTGAGATGTCCAGAAAGCACTTGTTAGGTTACACAGCAAGAAAAGGGTCAGAGAGGATTTTCAATAAAATAGTGTTAAAGCAGAAAAAATACTTTTCAGTTAGGAGCTTTAGTTTAAAAAGAAATCAAAGTAATTGTGTTTCTTAATACTCATTAAAGGTTAATCTGAAACTGAGTTATTGTAGAAAATCTTTAAATAGAGCAAAATATTTAAATTACCACAGAAGAAAAAATATTTAAGAGGCAACTGAAATCTTTTCAAGAGCCTGAAGAATAGTCTCTAAAAATTAAGGGAGTGATATAGGGCCATATTCTGTTCTCAATTATTGTCAGTGGAGTTCTTCCAAATTTACACTAGTATAACAGAGGGCAAAATTTAACCCTATATGAGCGATACTCAAATAAAAACTAAAGGTTGTCAGGTAGCTCTTTTTACATATTAGGTAGTTAGGGACAAATCTGCTACTGGTAAATAGAGTCAATGGAATTACACACCCATTCATGCCAGCAGTGAATTTGACTCTCCATTTTTCTTTAAAAAAAAAAAAAAGGGGTCTATTTCATCCCTGATGTAACTTCAGTGAAATCATTGGACTGGAAGTACTTTGGTCCTTGGTGAACAGTGTTTTCCACTGTGGCTGAAATCACATCATCAAGTTTGCCGTCTGATTTCATCACAGTTCTAGCAAGATTCTCTGGAATAAAAGTGGACCAGTATATTCATGGAAACCATGCTGGAACTCTGCAAGTGATAATCATGGGAACAGCCTTTGCTAGCAAAATCCAATCTTAATTTGTTTAGGGCCTTAAAGCTTTGAAGACACTATTTTTCTCAAGTCTTTTTAATCAAAACCCTTGTTAGTATTTCATTTGGACATGGTGATTATGTTTGGTTCCAATAAAGTCTGACAGTTTCTCAGGGAAAGGGCTGTGAATTTGGAATCAGAATACAAGATTTGGTTCTGGGTTTTGAAAAGTCAGAAAAACTCAAATCTCAGAATCTGTACCCAGCGAAAAAACTTCAGCCTTCTGTGTTTGAGATTCCCATGGAAACCTTTACTTGGTGCTTTTCAAAAATCACAAGTGGGCGTGACTGGTCCTGGGAACTGTATTATCATGTTGACCTTCTCTAAGACCTGAGAAGAACATTGTGTAATTTTTGCCTTCAGAAAAAAGTCCCTCTAATTCACCCTTTGCTCAAACTTCTGAAGACATCACATTCTGCTGAGCTGACCTGTGTGCTCTCTCAGTCTCCTTTTAGAGATGGCTTCTGTGATTCACACCCATTCCTGTTTCCATTCATCCCTCCCCATCCTCACTCCTATTCCCAGAGCTAGCCAATTCACCTCCTCCCATCCCTGGCCCAGAACTTTCTTGACTGGAGAGTACAATTAAATAGCTGGGGGAAAAAATCCTGAAAACACATAAGAGCATGGAAACCCCCACAGTAAACATTGCAAAAAACACATATTGAATCAGTGAAGGGAGATTCCCCAAAAGTTTAGGATCTGTGAGTGGTTTGGATATGCAGCCTCAAGTTCAGAAGGTTTTGCAAAACTGCAGAGCCCCCCGCCCCCGGCTCTGTGACCTTTCCAGAACAATCATTCCTCCCAACAGACCTTGGCTTCTCATACCTTTTGTAGTTTTCTTGGGGGGAGCCAAGTGGCCTGCCACTTCCAGCTGGTGTGATTGAGGGGGTACCATCAGCCCACACTCTTATAGCATTTGGTGAGACATTGCTTGTCGTTCCTCCATCTTCTTCATGAAGCATGTGTCTCTCTTTCAGTCCCCTTCTGAGGGTCCAACCCCTCTTTCTTTCCATCTGCCCTGTCTGACACAGCTGGAAGCCTCTCTTCTCCCTGCCGTGCCCTCTTGTTACTGCCCTGGGATGCGTGTCTGCCTTTCATTATTTCTATTCCAGTAGCGACCAAACCATGTTAGGCTCTGCACTGACTTATAGGAAGGCAAAGTCCATGCCCTATAGTCTGAAAAGACACAAAGTGGGATGAGGGGTAAGAGAAGGGGCACAGATGTGGTTATGTCCAGTACCGGACAGGGGAAGTCATTTTGAAGAGCATGCAGTTCCACACACACACCCATCCCCCAGCATGACCTCACTCACACTGTGCATGTGAGGTCATGCCAGCAAAGGCAGGATGGCGCACACTGTAAAATGGCACCCCCATGTGGCACTTTACACACACCATGTGTGCAAGGTCCCACCAGTGGGGGCAATGTCACTGATGGGAGCAGCCCCACACCATTTCTAGAAGTACGAGAATGTCCAATATTCTAGGAATGCATAAGTGGCCTCCTTTCACAGGGTTCACTCACCACAGGTGGCACTTCTTCCAGGTCACCCCAGGGATTAGCTCTGGCCAAGCATTGAGCCCTCCTCTGGTAGCATCTCTCCTATCATCCTCTCACCATGAGGACCAATCTCACTCCAGGAACTGCAGCCTCCTCTTTGTGACTCTGCCTTCCACCCAAGACGCTATGTGGTTCTCCCTTACAGGGGGTATCAAAATCTTTCCAGAACAAGTTATCCCAGGCAGTCCACTGTTCTTTGCCTGGTCTGTGCCATGTCTACAGTGGCTGGTAGGGGAACCCAGGCCCATCCTCTACTCCAGGTTCCAGTTCAGGGGCCCTCTAGTCAGCAGATAAGGCCTGCATTACTATTCTTTGCTGCTTTCCACCTGAGCCTTCTCCTACCTTCCCCCCTCTTTGGGTTTGCCAGTCTCCCAACTCCATCCCTCCAGGGAGTAATTGTGGTCTACCCACTACCCTTCACCCAGGGAGTGACTGCAAACTACTCTACCTTCTGCTGCCAATTCCCTGCCTTTATAGCCCTAACCTAGCTGTATTCCTCCTCAGCTGGGCTCCCTCACTCAGTCAGAGGATTACTTGGCCACCTAATACCCCTCAATTGTGGCTTGTGGGTTAATTAGCCCCCATCTTAGTTTTCATTAACCCTTTCTGGGCAAGTGTGGGATGAACACCCCATCACATTATCCTAGTCATCATTGTCATTATTGTTCCTAAATCCAATCCCATTTCACAGAAGACAAAACAACATACACACAATAGGGAAGAGAAAAGAACAACAAAAATAGAAAATGCAGCTTTTGACAACTCTCCTTCTCCTTTTGCAGCAGTGAATTTAATACAGAATTTAATAGAGAGAGACTGATGTCAGGATAATAGGGAAATATTTCCTAGAGCAGTGGTACCCAAACTTTTCCTGTCATCCCCCCCACAAACACACATTTACCAGTAATGGAATCTGTCCAGGCCCCCTCCATTACTGCACTACTACATTACTCAGCAGAGGGTGAAGGTGGAGCTGTGGGGCAGAACTGCGGACGGGGGAGGAGCTGCAGCTAGAGGTGGAGCAGAGAGGGAATGAGGGCAGAGCTAGGGTGGGGCCAGAGCAGGGGTTGGAGTGGAGCTGGGGCTGGGGGCAGAGTGGACCTGAAGCTGGGGTCAAAGTGGGGCTGGGTGGTGCTCTCTCCCCACACGCCAGGGGCTCGGAGTGGAGCCAGTCCCCACTGTGCACCCCCTCTAACATTCCTCCATGCTCCCTTAAGGGGCCACACCCCACAGTTCAGGGACCATTGTCCTAGAGCAGTGGTTCTCAACCTTTCCAGACTACTATATCCCTTTCTGGAGTCTGATTTGCCTTCTGTATCCTAGGTTTCACCTCACTTAAAAACTACTTGTTTATAAAATCAGACACAAATACAAAAGTGTCACGGCACACTCTGACTGAAACATTGCTTGCGTTCTCATTTTTACCATACATTATAAAATAAATCGATTGTACTTACAATTCAGTGTGATACTTGAGCCTGTTATTCATTTGTGAGCCTTGTCTGAAGCCAGAGACCCGCAGCCTGGGGCTGAAGCATGTAATTTAGCTTTGTGGAGCCCCTTGTGGCATTAAGCCCCAGGCAATTGCCCTGCTTCCCCCCGCCACCCCAACGTCGGCCCTAAACCCATCCCATGACCCCTGTGGGAGTCGCAACCCTCAGGTTGAGAAACACTGATCTAAATGAGTCGAGTACCTCCCAGAAGACCTCTATGTACGTATCCCTGGTTGAGAACCACTGTCCTAGAGTATCTTGCCATTTATACTTATGGATACTTGTTTTTGTTTTTATTTAGACAGTCTTGACTCTGGCAGGCAATTTTCGCTGTTCAGTTTTAACTGACAAGCCTTACATTTACTGACAGTTGGTAACCTTTGCTGAATGTATGTGGAGCTAGTGTGGCTGTCTGTCATGTCATCTCTAGATTAGGGATGGGCTGCAGACATGGCAAAATTGTGTGCAGTTCCACTTGGGTGGTGGAAGGAGACGTTTCAGAATTCACCCCCCTGTTGTAACCTTTGATTTATGTAGTCCCAATTAGTACTTTAAAGATAAGGAATACAACCAACTTGAATTCTTTATGGTTCAAGCCTACAGGGCAATTACAAACTATTTAATTTAGTGGAGGACAGTAAATATCACAATGAGAGATCAAATTAAAGACTTAATTTAAAGTAAAATAATTAATTTAGGTATACACTGCATATCATACTTACATTTTAAGATGAAATGATGCATGCAGGGGTGATTAATCCCTGGATAGGAAGAATGGGTATAATTTTTTTTCTAACAGTACCTTGATGGTGGGTGGGTGCGCCAATCTAAAATCAGCATGCTACTTTTTCCCTAATCAATTATAATAACACCTCTTAATTAACATTACCTTTTACCATATTTATATTTCCATTATCATAATGAAAGATTTTGTAATTTTTTATTGTCTATTTAACATTAAGCATTGTCTTAATTAACATCTGCATAAACACTGAGCTAATAACTATCAGTATAGATAGTGTTTTGAAAAACACTAACTTTTTATTTAAAACATTTGTAAAAACCAGTTAGGACCAAAACATGTTTACAACATGATCTAGGGTTATGCCCTAACTTATTTTTAAAATACCTTTTAATTGTTTTACTAGGCCTCTCTTGACTATTGTCAAGCCTAGTTTTAGGAAATAAAGAAATGTAAGTAGCCCCAAAAATTTAAGCAAGCACCATCTTTATAGATGACACAATGCCTACTTTGGTGCAACTGATCCTCAGTTCTTGCACCTGTGAGGCCCAGCTCCTGAGCCCCAGGTTGCAGAGGGATAGGAGCAGATCCACAGGCCATTCCGCACCAGGGAAAAGGGTGCAAAGCGTAGCAGATACTACTACAGTCGTGAGGCTGCAGTAACTATTGTGGAGAGGCTCCGTTGCAGCTATTTGTCTTCAGGAAAGAATCCATGCCTTCCTATCCCTACAAAACCACCCTACACAAAGCCTTGAAATTTGGATTTTGTGTGTATCTGGTGCTGGGAGAAAATTGGCCTGAGGTGTAGAAACATGTAAATAATCCATTAGAATTATCTGTGACATGTCGTGGGAAAAATATCACAGGGAAGTCCTTATGTTCACATTTACCTTCTCACATCCACTTTCCCCTGCAGTTGTTGTCCTCTACACAAACCCATTCTTGTTCATGCTGTTTCTCATTCCCCTCATTTACACTTTCATTTTATCCACTTCTTACTGTCTCTCTTCCTCTCTCCCATGCCCAGCCCTCTATTCCTCACCCCTTCTTTGCCCAGTTGAGCTGAGCTGTTTGTCTGGAACTCTGGTTGCTAATTGCAGATCTCTGATGTAGTAGGGAGGGGAGTGCTTGGTATATGGGTTCAGTGTGCAGGGAGGCAGGCCGGGGCCATGGAGATACAGGGCAGCAAGTACCTCCATCCTCAGGAGAAAGGGTGCTGGGCTGAGTTACTAGTCTTGCTTCCTTGCTGCTAATGACAGCAGTTGCTTGTGATGATGATGTGCCCATTTCATTTTGCTCACTGAAATACAAGAGGAAAAAAGGATCTAATGGGGATTGAAAGCAACTGTGTGAAGTGCAGGAAGATGTCAGAGCTGGCAGCAGGACTTGTAGCCTTCACAGCTTCAATGGCTTAGTCTTACTCATGATATTGCTTTGTACACCAACCCCGCTCACAGCCTTTGGCATACAGGGTATGTTGGGAGCATGCTGTGCACAAGTGAGATGCAGGGGTCTACAGGAGGCAGCTCTGAGTCAGAATAACACTGAGGCTGCTCTGGCTTATGTCAGGCACAGTCCCATGGACCAGGGGAGCAGGGAAGTGAGGTAAGACATTTGTACCTTTCCCCTGTGGCCCTGCTCTGAGCACATCTTGTTTGGACAGAGACCGTGTCCTCTCCATGTTCTGATCTAAAGGGCCTTGTACATTGCAGGTGCTATTGGAATAAACACAGAAAATCGTCAGCATCAAGAAGGATAAATAGGGACCAAGGTAGAGCCCTGCAGTGAGAATGGGATCCTGTGAGTCCTGCAGAACCCGCTGCCATAAAGTGGGTGTGAGTAAAATGTACTTTGTTGTGGGTGGGATTGGGGGGAGGGGGGGGAGAGAAACAGACTATGGTAATTTGCAGGGAAACAAAATGCAAATTTTGCTACACCTGCTGTTTAAAAATTGACCTTATTATTGATCACTTAGTTTGAGCCTCTTTTTACAATTTATGTCAAAAACCTAGTGCTGTAAGCAAGTTTTCCATTAAAAATTTTTAAGAAAACCAACAATAATCCTGACATATAACTAACTTGAATTGTATGTTTCAAAGTTCTAAAAACAGTGTTTAAGCGATTTAAAAAATTCCAGGTTTTTAAAAACAACTTACTTTTTATAATCATTAAACAAAGTCTGCACCTTTTAAAGCAAAACCGTGGTGTAATTTATTTTGACGTTCCCTGTGATATACACATGACAGCAGTTTGTCATAAATAGAAGTTCAGCAATGTAAAGCAAGGTTTTGTTTTTTATTAAATAAAGGTTTTTATACTTAAATGTAAGCAAAGAATATAAAAAAAGCTGTGATGTCTATTATAACAAGAGTTAAAGTAATTTTTACATGGTTTAGGCAAGATTTGTTTTATTCTTTTAGTGGTAAAATTGTAACTGAATTTCCATTTCTATATGTTAACTAACCATTTGTTTTGTTTTTAGTGGCATGGGAGAATCTGCCTCTCTTGTGGGATCTAAGGGTTTTTTTTGGTGTGGCTGGGAGCAGGAAAAAAATGGAAGAAATAATGCAGGGGAGGGGAGGAATGGCAGGATGGGAAGTGGATTAAAAGAACAGTCCCCCACAGGGTTCAGACCAAGACTGTAAACCAAGGGAATTATTAAATCCAGGAGACAGGGATCCCACTTTCCAAAGCAGCTAGTTTGGCTATGTTTCCAAAAGTAAAAGTGCACAGCCAAACTCACCTCCCTCTTTCTTCCCCAGAATGCAAATGCAACTTCCTTCCAAATCTTCAGCAGCAGCCTGAGGCTAAAGGTGAAGAGGCAAAGTTAGCACCTAAGGTGTGATAAATGAAGGGAAGGGGTAGCTGCTCCCTTTTATGGACACTCACCCAGCCAGCAGCTATAAAATCCCTTTTAGTAGCTGTTCTCTAATTGCTCTATCTGTAAAGGGGCAAAAAGTCTCACTGTTATGCATAGGTAAAGGAAGTGAGTGGACACCTGGCCAAAAGAGACAATGGGAAGGCTGCAACTTTTTAAAATGAAGAAAAGACTTTTCTTTTATCTGTCTGTCTGTTGTTCTCCTGGGGAGAGGCGGATGGGGTAGCAGCTGTGCTATGGGAAGCTTAGGCCAGGTATGAAAAAATCATTAGTATTATACCTAGAAACTACTTATTTAAAACCCCAGATCTATAAATAGACCAGGAAATGTTTAGGAAGACACAATTAGGTTTATCCCTTTTATTTCTTTATGGCTTGTGGATTCCTCTGTGTTAACCCCAGGTGCTTTTGTTTTGCTTGTAACCTTTAATCTGTACCTCAAGAAAGCTATTCTTGGTGATTAATCTTTGTAGTTGCTCTTTTAAAATCTAGCAATAGCCTGAGTTCCCAGATGTATTTTCTTTTTCTTAAAAAATAAAATTTACTTTTTTTTTAAAAAAAAGAATAGAATTGGATTTTTGTGTCTAACAAGGCTTGTGCATATGTTGTTTAATTAGCTGGTGGCAACAGCTGATTTCCTGTTTTTACTTTCTCAGTTCTTCCCTGGGGGTGTGTGTGTGTGTGTGAAAGGGCTTCAGGGACAATATTGACCAGCAAATTATGGGTTTTCAAATGATACTTAAGATATGCCTTGTACAAAGATTATTACAATAGGGTGTGGACACATGTACATCCTGTACCTGTGCTGTGTATTCACTGACAGGTTTGGCCTCCCTCTCACCTGAGCAGGCAGGTCCTTTTGTTCCCATGGGCTCTGCCCACCAATCCCAGTTATCAAATAGGCTGGCATTACATTTACTTTTTGTTTAAAAGCATAAAAGACAACTTGCTGTGAGGGGAGTCCTAGCTTCAATGCCAGCCTTGGCTCTTTAATCTTTCTTCCCCAGAGAGCAGCTTTCCAGCTCTCTCTTGAGATCTGTCTTCGTAGTGTGGATTGAAAACTAACTAAACTGGGCCTTTCTCTTTTAAATGTGGCAAACATAAATGCAAGAGCCCAGGTAACAGATGGATGAGTGACAGGCCCAGGTTTACAGTTGTATAGTTGTTTTATAAGCAGTTGTTTCACTAGAAGCTGTAGAGACATTTATGAGGTATATTTAATGCATCCAGTAGGTAATCTCATACATTTTCATTTTAATGCTACGTCATTATGAGACTCTGGAACTATTTCTATGTAGTATGGAAACCAGGGAGCTGATCTTGCAAAAGCTAACAATTGTAAGTAATGCTGAATTGTGTGAGTAGACTCACTGAAGCCAAAGGGAGTACTGGGATGAGTAAGTATTACTTATGTAAGTAAGACTGTGCAGGGTCAGGCCCCAGATTCAGCACAGCACTGGTGCAGAAGTTTTGATGCACGGGGGCTGGCAGGAGTGAATACTTTTTCCTGTGTGTATTCACAATACACTGATTCTTTTGACATGTAATCTGTGCAGTTAAATGCCTGCAGGGTTCTTTGCTTTTTCATCTGTACCTGCTTTCTCGCCTATCTGATATACGCAGTTATTGGATTTGTTTGTCTTTTACACTGAGGTTTTTGTCATCAGTATTCCCAGATACAGATCTAAATCTGCCCACCGAGTTTATTCTAATCAGTTCTTATTGCACCTGAAGATGAATGGAGTATAATGTAGATCTCTGCATAGAAGGAGAGTTAGTGACAAGTGGGTGGGTTACAAGGCCATGTAAATGCCCTAGGACTCAGGAGTTCTTCAGCACTCCTGTGGGGGTAAACTGGGCAGGGAGGATGAAGCTCAGCACCTACTCAGAGGAGGCCCTTTCAACACTCTGGGTGGCAGTCAAGGTTCAGCTGCAGAAAGGGAAGGGAGAGGAAGACTGTGATGGGACATGCCCCTGTCCCACAAGTTGAAAGTCTAAAGCATTCCTGCACTCAGGCAGCACCAATTAGGCACGCCTGCAGAACATGCTCCACCCAGAGAAGTGGACCTTAAAAAGGGTGAGACTGGTCACCGAATAGGGAGGCTGCCAGGTTTGCTAATGAGCTCCCATAGCAAGGGGGAGCGCAGTCTTAGGCAGTTGCTAACCTTTTTTTTCCCATGTGCCCCCCATTGTTGTCTGGGGCAGATTGGCATGCCAAACTTGATATGAGCGAAGGCTCTAGAGGGCTTCTTCCAGTCTGAAACCTGCATTGGGACCTGGGAAGTGCTGCCAGTGACTAGAGACAAGGAGACTTCAAATTGGGCTCTGAAATGACTCCAGGAGTGAGCTGAACTGCTGGGAGCAGTAAAATTGCTTAGGTGTGGGGGCTCCTGGAGGGGAGCCTGGGGCAAAAGACTCAAAACTACTATGGCTGAGCCTGAGCAGAGGATCAGCCAGCTACAAGGACTAAGATGGGAGCTGAGTAGCTTAGGTCCCGAACCTCTGCTAATAACATGTATAAGGTCTGGATGTCCATAGGCCATTAAAGATTATCTGTTTATGTTGCTTGGATGGTTTGGGGGAAGGCAAGAGAGACCCTAACAAGCATGTTAAACAGTTTGGTGCAGCAGCATTTAGGATTCAAAATTGGATATATGGAGTCACTGTGCAGGAAGATCTACTGCCTGATGGTCAAGATACCTGGGTGGGAAAGAAGAAATTCAGTGGTCTTTGCTCACTTGTCTTCTGGACTGATGGGGCTCTTGCATGTCAGATATATTGTCTCAGATGTTCTTGCATCATAATTAGAAACTATATCAACAAGAGGGATTCCATTTTGGAATGGGAAACAAAATGATGCCCATATACACACCGTGCAGGATTAGGGGGTTACAGTCATACCAAGGATTGGTGTATTCAAATCACAGGACTAAACCAGGGGTTGTCACAACAGACTTTTTTGGTGGCCTCTTACTGGTGGCCGCTCTGATAAATTTTCCTAAAATACTTAATTAACTTTAGGAAAAACAAATTTATTAAATAGTTTGGATGTTTTTCTACATTTTTATATATTGATTTCAATTACAACACAGAATACAAAGTGTATTTATTTTTTATTACAAATAATTGCACTTTAAAATGATAGATAAAATAAATAGTATTTTTAATTCACCTCATACAAATACAGTAGTTCAATGTAGTCTTGCCTCTTTGTTGTGAAAGTGCAATTTACAAATGTAGATTCTCTTTTTGCATTTGGGTGGTGGTAGCTTCTACCCATACAAGGTCAGAGAAAAGCTGTATCCTTTTCTGTACCTATTTAACAATGCAATTAAAACTGCGATTAATCATGATTATTTTTTTAATTGTGATTAATTTTTGAGTTAACTGCAATTGATCGACAGTCCTCATTAATATGATCGTGAGAAACACCTTACGATTACAGCTTCTCTATTACTTGAAGATACAAAACTGTGCATTCTAATGAATGACTAGTGAACTGATGTAAATAAAAACATTTTCTGTGATGAGGATGTGGTGATGAATTATGAACTAAATTCTCTCCCTCTCTCTTCTGGATGAGTATTTTATTGTCTTAATATGTTCTGAATTTTGTTTTAACCTTTATCTTAATATAGTTGATTTAATATATCAACATGTTAGTGCCTTGTTTTGTTAATCTTGAGAAAGCTGGTATCAAATGTAAATTATATTTTAAATTATATATTGCATCATTTTGTCATGGCTTAATAATACTCTACTAAACATGAAAAATGGTGAAACATGACAGATCAGATCATGTTAAGGCCCTGCAGGGCTGGACCATAGCACCATGGGGGTTTTGGGCTACTGACACTGCCACATCACCACAGGAAGACCCTGTGAGGTTGGAGTTGGCAGAACGTACTGCACAGCAAGACCTGAGTGGCAGCCTCTCACAGCCCCCTGATTTGCCCATGCCAGTACTTAAATCAGGAAGCCATGAAGGGGAGCTGTCTGAACAACAACACAGAGTGTCTGCTGTGATGTTATTGACATGAATGGTAACCATATAGATCATTGTTGCAACCAAGGTTCTATAGTTGCACCAAATCTTGTACAAAGGAGGTCAAGTAAGGTGTCTATGAAAAGACTGTAATTTGCTGGTTATGATTATGCTGTCTGTGTATCATTTTTGTATTTGAAGTTATAAATATTGGCTATGTACTTGTATCTCAATATGTTTGATTCTAAGTAGCATTAGTGAAGCATTTGGTCAGCTTCTTGAGAAAGTAATTTCAGATTAAATGCCAAGTAAATAAACACTTAACTAACAAGGGACCTTGGGAGACTCCAATCCACATAGGAGGAGCATCCCTGGGAACATTCAAGCTAGCATGTGAGCAATGGCTGCTCTACCTGTAAAGAACTGAGTCATGCAGGGATCTGTGGCTTGCCCAGGTGACTCCAAACTCCACCTTGCTGCTGTGATTTTCCACGGTAAGACCAAAGGGGTGTCCTTCCACATGGCAGAGGATAGAAAAGGCCCTGGAAACCCCTCCATTTTGTCTTCAATCCTGCTTCTGACCACTGGAGAAACTCAGAGCAGAAGTCGGGCTGGAGTCAAAGACTGGAGATGAGGAGACAAAACAAAGTCTGGCACTGTAACAGGCCAAGGTCTGTATGGTTGCCTGAACAATCTCTGGGGTTAAGAAGGGGCACTTGGCCAATCAGAGGACTGCAGGTTCTGTCACTCTGGGTCTTGTGGGCCGTATGTCCTGTGGTGCCTACTCTCCACAGTGCTCCCAAGGTGAGGCTCAGCATAGCCCTCTGATGCCACTGTGGGACTATCATCTGCCCCAAGCTCTGGAAACCTGGGTTCTAGTCCCCCTGTTCTTACAGTTAGTAGCATACATTGGCCCTTTATTTAAAAGTGACTGAATGCTGATTTATCAACAACTAGGAAAAAAGCAAATGTCTGTTCACATTTTAATGATGTTTCATCAGCTTCTAAAAACCAAAGAGTAAAGATTAACTATAAAAACAACCTGACTATATGGAAAAATAAGGGGCCAGAGCTCCCCCATGACCAACTCCCACTGGGTGTAGTAGGAAGGGGATGATCTGTGAGCTAGCTATGGTGCCCTGATTCTCCAGTCAGCCCAGGGTGTAAAATAGAGCAGCCTGTGGGCTACTCTAACATGTGAGCTG
Organism: Mauremys mutica; assembly: GCF_020497125.1. Lineage (NCBI taxonomy): Eukaryota > Metazoa > Chordata > Testudines > Geoemydidae > Mauremys > Mauremys mutica. The sequence goes on from NC_059079.1 coordinate 55,873,697, forward strand.
GAAATGCTTCCTAAAGGATGCCTAGCCAGTAGATGGCAACCTCATTATTCAGTGAGACCAAACACCAATTGGAGATTGCTGGAGCATATTGTGCTTAGTCCATATCCCCTGCACTGGGGCTGTGAGGAGGGGAATGTAGCCAGCTCTATGCTCACTGAGGATAGTCAGGGGGTTGTGGCCAGTCTCTTCTCCACGTATGCTTCTGACCAGTGCAAACAGAGCAGAACCAGGTAGAAAATCTGCTCTGATTTTTATTCTATTTTTAATAATAGCTCCAATACTTCCGTTTATAATCACTTAGTGTTTACAGATTCCACACTTCTTTGGGGTTATTTTTCTGAGTCTGTTTTGCATGAGTCAGTGAGCAGAGTAGTGACTAAGCATTCTAGCTTTGGGAGCTAACAACTTATGTCTGAAAACTATATTGTATTAAATTCACCTCTGAAAATACATAGGACACAACCTGGATAAGAGGGAGGCATTTCCTAGAGAACCCTGCCACTTGCCTAGACAGGTGGTTTTTTTGGATGGATTTGTCTTTGGCAGGCAATTGTTGCTGTCTGTCGTACTGAGGATAGGTTATATATGTACCAACAGCTAGGAACCCTGATGAAAGTTTTACACTGCAGATATATCTGTTAGAATCATCTATGATGTATCATAAAGGAAAAGACCATAAGGAAGTCTTTGACTTCCTTCCTAAGATACTGCATGATGATGAGAAACGAAACTAAAATACCTAGCCGCGCCTTCAATGCATTTCTCCTCCATTACTCTGTTTGTACTGTTTTTTCTCTCCGCCTCCCTCCCTCTGCTTTTTTCTTCTGTTCCTTACAGTCCAACCCTCTGTTTTTCCCGCCTCTTTGCTGAGCTGTGCGGCTAGAACTCTGAACAAACAAGCAGGCAAACACTCCTATGTGAGACTGCAGGCGTCTGAGGAAGAAGGGAGGTGAGTGACTGGTATATACACAGTGGGCTGAGGAAGACAGGGAGGGCTGTTTGGATCCTCAGTGGGAAGGCTGTCAGCTGAGTTATTCCAGTCTTTTTAATGAGGAAATATTTACTGTTTGCTATGATTTTTGTATCTTCTAATGTGTCTGTGGTGCCTTACTAAAGGAAAGAAAAGGAAAGACGGGCTACGGGCAGACATGCCAACCCTGCAAAAAAACGCAGAAATTGGGCTTGGTTTTGGCTTAATTGGCTTCGTCGCTTGTCTGGCTTGTTGCGTTTTTTTTTTTTTTTTTTTTTTAAATCGTCTCCCGACAAGCCGGAGCAACGTGGTAGAGTCAGGTTTGTCCCAGACTGCACACCGGGGGGATCTAGTCACCTGGGGCGACTCATGGTGCCTGGGCTCCAGGAATATTCAGGGCTGGGGGTCTGGCTCCACAAATGTTTTGAGCCGGGTCTCTTCCCCGGTCCTTCCTGGAGCGTCCCCCTGCCTGCTGCCCCCTGCGCATGTTCCCCGGGCCCCAGAGTGTCCCTGTCTGATAAAATTGGGTGGCTGCCTTGCCGCTCCGCCCTGCACTCCCTTGCCTGCACTGCCGGCTGCTGCTGCCTAAGGCTAGCCTACAGCACAAGATTAGCGGCAGGCCGAGGCAGCTGGCTGCTGCTGCACGGGAGGAGGCGCACACATGATTGGCAGCCCTCCCCTCCCCTAGCACTTCCGGCCAGGAGACGCTGGACCTCACTAACCTGAGCAGCTGCTGGGGCTTTGGTGAGTATCTGACCCGCACCCCGAGCCACAGCTCCTGCCCCATGCTGGACAAGCGGAGCCTCATCCCCCATCCCCAGTGAGGCTACAATGCGGGGCAGCACCAGGGGAGGAGGCCACATGTGATGGCAGCCCCCCACCCGGCACCCACCATAAGGGAGGCAAGGGGGCTTCCTGGACCTGAGAGGGGCCCTAGGAGCATGTGCAGTGACAGTGGTGCAGGGTGAGTGTGCTGCCGGGGGGGGAAGGGGGAAGAGGTGGGGTCTCTCCTCCGGAGCTTGCTGCTGCTGCTGCCGCCGCCGCCAGTGGGGAGAGAGTTGGGGGGAGTCCTCCTCTCTAGCCCTAGCCCTGGGGCAGCCTGTCTGCATCCCAAGCTCCTCATCCCTGGCCCTGCCCTGCCCCAGAGCCCTCACCCCCTGTACCCCAATCTTCTGCCCTGGCCCTGAGCCCCCTCCTGCACCCCAACCCCATTCCCCCAACCCAGACCCTGCACCCAAACTCCTTCCCAGAGCCTGGCCCCTGCACCGCAACTGCCTGCCCCAGCCTAGAGCCCACATCCCACACCCAAATCCCACACCCACATCCCGCACTGCCTGCCCCTCCCAGAGCCTGTCCCCCACACCCGCTCCTGCACTCCAACCCCCAGCCCAGAGCCTGCACCCAAACGCCCTTCCAGAGCCCATCCCCTGCACCCCAACCCCCTACTCCAGCCTAGAGCCTGCACCCAAATGCCCTTGCAGAGCCCCACCCCTCCGCCCTCCAACACCCAAACTTCCTTCCAGACCTTTAGGGAGATGTGTGTGCGCCGGGGGAGGGGCATGGCTTGGACCCGTTCTGGGCACCACCAAAAATTATACAAACCTGACACCCCTGTAAGTCACAGAGGGATTGGGTTTTTTGGCCTTGTTTTGAAATGTGGATTAGCTTGATTTTTGGCTTATTGTGGAAGTCGGGGTGCTTATTTACTGTGTGAAAGTTGGCAACTGTGGCTATGGGTGGTTGAAGGCCTGGTTCAATTTTAATCGGCTGTATTCCAAAGGCAAGGAGTGCAAGAGGAGCATAAGCAGAGGAATGATTACATCCAGGAAGATTGTGATTCCTCTTTCCAAGGCAGTTAGTTGGGCCACAGTGACAGTATTTCCAGAGAAGATGCACACTGCTTAGGTCAGCATTGTTCTCCCCCCCCCCCGCCCGCCGGCCCATCCTCCTACAGCTGAATATGCACACAACCCTCCAGAGCCTGGGGTCTCGTCAGCTAGACCTCAGCTTAGTTAGCAAATGTCCGTTGAAAACTTTTTCAAATGTTGGCAACTCTGCTGCCACTAGTGGGCATATTTAAACTAGATGGTAGGACTTCTCGGGCTAGGGTTAGGATTCCCAAGGTATGGCTTGTGGGGTTATGGTTAGGGTACCATATGATAGGACTATTAGGGATAGGGACAGGGTTCCAGATGGTGGGGCTCTTGGGCCTAGGGTTTTAGTTCCAAAACATAACACTCCAGGGGCCAAGTATATGCTTTCAAAGGGCAGTGCTCCCCAGGCTAGAGTTAAGGTTCCAAAGGTTATGGCTCCACATGCGGGGGTTGGGCTCCCTGGACCGGGGTTAGGGTTTGGAAGGGGAAGGTTCCCCAGGCCAGGGTTAGGGTTTCTGAGACTAGGATGCCCTGGGCTACAGTTATGGTTTCTATGGGTATGGTACTTGCAGCTAAGGTTACAGATCCTGTGGTGGAGCTCCCAGCCCAGGGGTTAGGATTCATGAGGTATGGTACTTAGAGCTAGAGTTTGGGTGGCTATGGGTAGGGGTCCCTAGGGTTAGGGTTCCTATGGGTCAGGCTCTCTCCCCTAGAGTTGGCATTTCTAGGGAGAGGGCACTTAAAGCTAGGGTTTGGGTGGCTATGGGTAGGGTACTTGGAGCTAGGGTTAGGGTTTCTATGATAGAGTTCACGCCCTAGCATGTGGGTTGTTATGGGTTGTAGCCTGAACTATAGTTTATGTATTAATTACATTGATTACTTAAGAATCCCCAGTTATCACTCTGAGGGTTGACAGGATCTTGTCCCAAGATCAGGCCCACTATTATTCAAATTATTATACAGTTGGGAACCCCCACGTGCACAATTGGAACACTCACACTATAGGAACTCTTCTGTATTTACATTTAACACAGTCACAAACATCCGAACTCAGTAAGATAGACAGGGATACTACAGAATGTACATCGGCACATCCATATACTCCCACTATCCATTGTGGAACAATCTGAAATGTTAACCATCATCTTCCTCATCGCCATCATCTTCTCCCTCATCACCTGTGGCCATCATTCTGGCACCTCCCACTGACTTCATCTCCTTCTCCTACTGCCCTAGGCTGGGATGCAACTTTTATAATATGATATGCTGACACTGCTGTGTTTGATGCATATTCAGTAGGGATATTTCCCTTTTCCCTTATTTGTATATCCTCACCTTACTAATTTTGGTGTGTCCTCCTATAGGTTCGTATATCAATTATCTTAACTTAATATCATATAAGTCAATCCATTACCATGGGCTTCTTGTGGTTAGGTATCTACAGATGTAGTTCCTGTACCTGGTAAGTATATCAGTTTGTTGCCATGACACTCTTGTGCCTGGGTCCTGTTCCTGTAGTCAGAAATTCCCCATAAACACTCTATTTTCAGCTCCCCAATACTGGAGATTTCCATCTGTCCAAAGTTTATCTGTTCAAAGCTCATAGGCCTAAAGCCTTATGCTAACTTGCTGAAGCTAATCTCTTACTGGATACAGGCCTGTAGGTTTCTTGCATTACTGCTGAATATCAAGCAAAGCAGAATATAATGCAAAGCAGTGAATATAATAAAGGCAATCTAGCCCACTGAGCTACAGGTTAGAGTACTTGGAGCTAGGTTTTGGGTTGCTAAGGATAGGGTCCTTAGAGTGAGGGTTCCTGTGGGTAGGGTTGTGGTTGATATGGGTAGGGCTCCCCAGCCTAGGGTTTGGGTGGCCATGGGTAGGGTACTTGGGGCTACGGTTACATGGCTATGGTAGGATACTTGGAGCTAGGTTTTGTGTGACTCTGCTAGGGTAGTGTGTCACGGCACATTCTTACTGAAAAATTGCTTGCGTTCTCATTTTTACCATATCATTATAAACTAAATCGATTGTACTTACAATTCAGTGTGATACTTGAGCCTGTTATTCATTTGTGAGCCTTGTCTGAAGCCAGAGATCCGCAGCCTGGGGCTGAAGTATATAATTTAGCTTTGCGGAGCCCCTTGTGGCATTAAGCCCCAGGCAATTGCCCTGCTCTCCCTCCCACCCCAACGTCGGCTCTAAACCCATCCCATGACCCCCCTGGGAGTCGCAACCCTCAGGTTGAGAAACACTGATCTAAATGAGTCGAGAACCTCTCAGAAAACCTCTATGTACGTACCCCTGGTTGAGAACCACTGTCCTAGAGTATCTTGCCATTTATACTTATGGATACATGTGTTTTTTTTTTTAGACAGCCTTGACTCTGGCAGACAATTTTCGCTGTTCAGTTTTAACTGATAGGCCTTACATTTACTGACAGTTGGTAACCTTTGCTGAATGTATGTGGAGCTAGTGTGGTTGTCTGTCATGTCATCTCTAGATTAGGGAAGGGCTCCAGACATGGCAAAATGGTGTGCAGTTCCACTTGGGTGGTGGAAGGAGACGTTTCAGAATTCACCCCCCTGTTGTAACCTTTGATTTATGTAGTCCCAATTAGTACTTTAAAGATAAGGAATACAACCAACTTGAATTCTTTATGGTTCAACCTACAGGGCAATTACAGATCATTTAATTTAGTGGAAGACTGTAAGAGTACATCTACACTACGGGATTATTCCGAATTTACATAAACCGGTTTAGCAAAACAGATTGTATAAAATCGAGTGCGCGCGGCCACACTAAACACATTAAATCGGTGGTGTGCGTCCACGGTCCAAGGCTAGCGTCGATTTCTGGAGCGTTGCACTGTGGGTAGCTATTCCATAGCTATCCCATAGTTCCCGCAGCCTACCCCGCCCCTTGGAATTTCCGGGTTGAGATCCCAGTGCCTGATGGGGCAAAAATCATTGTCGCAGGTGGTTCTGGGTAAATGTCGTCAGTCACTCCTTCCTCTGGGAAAGCAACGGCAGACAAGCATTTCGCGCCTTTTTTCCCTGGATTGCCCTGGCAGATGCCATAGCATGGCAATCATGGAGCCTGTTTTGCCTTTTGTGACTGTCACCGTATGTGTACTAGATGCCGCTCACAGAGGCGATTCAGCAGCGCTACACAGCAGCATGCTTTTGCTTTTGCATGATAGCAGAGATGGTTATCAGCCATATTGTACCATCTACCATACCATAAATTGGTAATAAGATGATCATGGTTACCAGTCCTTTTGCACCATTTGCTGCTGTCATAAGTGCCCCTGGCTAAGATCAGCCAGGGGCGCAAAAGCCAAAATTGGGAATGACTCCCTGAGTCAATCCCTCCTTTTTGGTATCTAAAAATAGAATCAGTCCTGCCTAGAATATGGGCAAGTGTACTAGAGAACCACTGTATCATAGAACCAGAGAGCACAGCTGCTCTGTGTCAGATCCTGTAGAAATTATGAGCTGTATGCTATTCACAGGAGATGCTCCTGCAACAACCCCACCTGTTGATTCCGTTCTTCCCCCAGCCTTCCTGGGCTACTGTAGCATTGCCCCCCCACTTGTGTGATGAAGTAATAAAGAATGCAGGAATAAGACACAGTGACTTGTTAGTGAGAAATGAGTGGAAGGCAGCCTCCAGCTGCTATGATAGTCCAGACAGGACAGTAAGGAGTGTGGAGGAGAGGAGCCCAGCATCCCTCTGCTAGTCCAGGGGCAATTGAATCTTTTTTTTACAAATGAAGGGTGGGGGCTGACGGAGCTCAGCCCCCTGTTTCTATGATGACAATGGTTATCAGCCATACTGTACCATCTACCAGGAAAAATTAGGGCCAGGCGCCCTTGATCGACCTGACGGATGCTAGTCAGCATGGTTACCAGCCCTTTTGCACTGCCCCATGTGCCAATAGGCTGATGATGAGACGGGTACCAGTCGTTTTGCACCATCAGCCACCCATGGCAGGGGGGAGCAAGGATGTTGGTGTTGAGTGCTGCAGCATCGCATCTATCTGCAGCATTCAGTAAAGATAGGGTGACATGTAAAAGAGTCAAGAGAGGATTGTTTTCCCTTTCACTTCTGGGGGTGGGTGGGGGGTTGCGTAAATTGCCGAGCTATGCCCTGACCCACCGCGGACACTGTGTTTGACCCTAGAAGCATTTGAAGCTCAGCCAAGAATGCAAATGCTTTTCAGAGACTGCAGGAACTGTGGGATAGCTTGAGTCCTCCAGTCCATGAGCGTCCATTTGATTCCTTGGCTTTCCGTTACGCTTGTCACGCAGCAGTGCGCTGAGTCCCTGCTATGGCGTCTGTCTGGAGATTTTTTAAAAATGTTTTTTAATTCGTCTTCTGTAACGGAGCGCTGATAGAACAGATTTGCCTGCCCTTACAGCGATCACGTCCGCATGGTCCATGCGGGAGCTCTTTCTTTATTTTGATTTTTAACTGCATCACCACATGTGCTGATCGGAGCTCCACGCTGGGCAAACAGGAAATATTCAAAAGTTCGCGGGGCTTTTCCTGTCTACCTGGCCACTGCATCCGAGTTCAGATTGCTGTCCAGAGCGGTCAGTGGTGCACTGTGGGATACCGCCCGGAGGCCAATACCGTCGATCTGCGGCCACACTAACCCTAATCCGATATGGTAATACCGATATTAGCGCTACTCCTCTCGTTAGGGAGGAGTACAGAAACCGGTTTAAAGAGCCCTTTATACCGATATAAAGAGCCTCTTAGTGTGGATGGGTGTGGCGTTAAATCGGTTTAATGCTCCTAAAACCGGTTTAAATGCGTAGTGTAGACCAGGCCTAAATATCACAATGAAAGATCAAATTAAAAACTTAATTTATAGTAAAATAATTAATATAAGTATCCACTGCATATCATACTTACATTTTAAGATGAAATGATGCATGCAGGGGTGATTAATCCCTGGATGGGAAGAATGGGTATAATTTTTTTTCTAACAGTATCTTGATGGTGGATGGGTGCGCCAATCTAAAATCAGCATGCTACTTTTTCCCTAATCAATTATAACACCTCTTAATTAATTAACATTACCTTTTACCATATTTATATTTCCATTATCATAATGAAAGATTTTGTAATTTTTTTATTGTCTATTTAACATTAAGTATTGTCTTAATTAACATCTGCATAAACACTGAGCTAATAACTATCAGTATAGATAATGTTTTGAAAAACATTAACATTTTATTTAAAACACTTGTAAAAACCAGTTAGGACCAAAACATATTTACAACATGATCTAGGGTTATGCCCTAACTTATTTTACTTTTACTAGGCCTCTCTTGACTCGTGTCAAGCCTAGTTTTAGGAAATAAATTTTTGGGGCTACTTACATTTCAATACATTTCTTTAAGCAAGCACCATCTTTATAGATGAGACAATGCCTACTTTGGTGCAACTGATTCTCAGTTCTTGCACCTGTGAGGCCCAGCTCCTGAGCCCCAGGTTGCAGAGGGATAGGAGCAGATCCACAGGCCATTCCCCACCAGGGAAAAGGCTGCAAAGTGTAGCAGATACTGCAGCCTCAGGACTCTAGTAGTAACTATTGTGGAGAGGCCCCATTGCCGCTATTTGTCTTCAGGAAAGAATCCATGCCTTCCTTTGGGCACAAATGATACTGTGAGGTGTGACACTGGGCGGATGAAGAGTGACTACAGGGCATTGGGAGTACGGGTGAAGGAGTTTGGAGTGCAGGTGGTATTTGATCCTTCCTATCAAAGGTAGGGGCCCGGGCAGAGACAGGTGCATAGTGGAGGTGAATGCCTGGCTGTGAAGATGGTGTCACCAGGAGGGCTTTGGCCTCCTCAGCCACGGGATCCTATTCCAGGAAGGACTGCTAGGCAGAGATGGCGTTCACCTTTCGAGGAGGGGAAAGACTCTATTTGGACACAGACTGGCTAACCTAGTGAAGAGGGCTTTAAACTAGGCTCGACGGGGACAGGTGAGCAAAGCCCACAGGTAAGTGGAGAACATGGAGACCTGGGAGATGGGTCGGAAATAGGAGGGAGCATGGGCTATAATGGCAGAGAGAAAGGAGGGTCAGGGCAAAACTGGGAGGCAAGATCAAATCAGTATCTTAGATGCCTATATACAAATGCGAGAAGTATGGGTAATAAGCAGGAAGAACTGGAAGTGCTAATAAATAAATAAATACAACTATGACATTGTTGGCATCACCGAAACTTGGTGGGATAATACACGATTGGAATGTTGGTATGGATGGGTACAGCCTGCTCAGGAAGGATAGACAGAGGGAGAAGGGAGGAGGTGTTGCCTTATATATTAATAATGTACACACTTGGACTGAGATGGAGATGGACATAGGAGACGGAAGTGTTGAGGGTCTCTGGGTTAGGCTAAAAGGGGGTAAAAAACCAAGGGTGATGTCATGCTAGGAGTCTACTACAGGCCACCTAACCAGGTGAAAGAGGTGGATGAGGCCTTTTTTAAACAACTAGCAAAAGCATCCAAAGCCCAAGATTTGGTGGTGATGGGGGACTTCAACTATCCAGATATATGTTGGGAAAATAACACAATGGGGCACAGGCTATCCACTAAGTTCTGGACTGCATTGCAGACAACTTTTTATTTCAGAAGGTTGAAAAAGCTACTGGGGGGAAGCTGTTCTAGATTTGATTTTAACACATAGGGAGGAACTTGTTGAGAATTTGCAAGTGGAAGGCAGCTTGGGTGAAAGTGATCATGAAATCATAGAGTTCACAATTCTAAGGAAGGGTAGAAGGGAGAACAGCAAAATAGAGACTATGGATTTCAGGAAGGCGGATTTTGGTAAGCTCAGAGAGCTGATAGGTAAGGTCTCATGGGAGTCAAGATTGAGGGGAAAAACAACTGAGGAGAGTTGGCAGTATTTCAAAGGGACACTATTAAGGGCCCAAAAGCAAGCTATTCTGCTGGGTAGGAAAGATAGAAAATGTGGCAAAAGACCAGCTTGGCTTAACCACGAGATCTTGCATGATCTAAAAAATAAAAAGGAGTCCTATCAAAAATGGAAACTAGGACAAATTACAAAGGATGAATATAGGCAAACAGCACAGGAATGCAGGGGCAAGATTAGAAAGGCAAAGGCACAAAATGAGCTCAAACTAGCTACAGGAATAAAGGGAAACAAGAAGACTTTTTAATCAATACATTAGAAGCAAGAGGAAGACCAAGGACAAGGTAGGCCCACTGCTTAGTGAGGAGGAAGAAACAGTAACAGGAAACCTGGAAATGGCAGAGGTGCTCAATGACTTCTTTGTTTCGGTCTTCACTGAGAAGTCTGAAGGAATGCCTAACACAGTGAATGCTAATGGGAAGGGGATAGGTTTGGAAGATAAAATTAAAAAAGAACAAGTTAAAAATCACTTAGAAAAGTTAGATGCCTGAAAGTCACCAAGGCCTGATGAAATGCATCCTAGAATACTTAAGGAGCTAATAGAGGAGGTATCTGAGCCTCTAGCTATTATCTTTGGAAAATCCTGGGAGACAGGAGAGATTCCAGAAAACTGGAAAAGGGCAAATATAGTGCCCATCTATAAAAAGGGAAATAAAAACAACCCAGGAAACTACAGACCAGTTAGTTTAACTTCTGTGCCAGGGAAGATAATGGCGCAAGTAATTAAGGAAATCATCTGCAAACACTTGGAAGGTGGTAAGGTGATAGGGAATAGCCAGCATGGATTTGTAAAGAACAAATCATGTCGAACCAATCTGATAGCTTTCTTTGATAGGATAACAAGTCTAGTGGATAAAGGAGAAGTGGTGGATGTGGTATATCTAGACTTTAGTAAGGCATTTGATACGGTCTCACATGATATTCTTATCGATAAACTAGGCAAATACAACTTATGGGGCTACTATAAGGTAAGTGCATAAGTGGCTGGATAACCGCACTCAGAGAGTAGTTATTAATGGTTCCCAATCCGGCTGGAAAGGTATAACAAGTGGGGTTCCACAGGGGTCTGTTTTGGGACCGGCTCTGTTCAATATCTTCATCAACGACTTAGATATTGGCATAGAAAGTATCCTTATTAAGTTCGCAGATGATACCAAACTGGGAGGGATTGCAACTGCTTTGGAGGATAGGGTCATAATTCAAAATGATCTGGACAAATTGGAGAAATGGTCTGAGGTAAACAGGATTAAGTTTAATAAAGACAAATGCAAAGTGCTCCACTTAGGAAGGAACAATCAATTTCACACATACAGAATGAGAAGAGACTGTCTAGGAAGGAGTACGACAGAAAGGGATCTAGGGGTTATAGTGGACCACAAGCTAAATGAGAGTCGACAGTGTGATGCTGTTGCAGAAAAAGCAAACATGATTCTGGGATGCATTAACAGGTGTGTTGTGAGCAAGACACAAGAAGTCATTCTTCCACTCTACTCTGCGCTGGTTAGGCCTCAACTGGAATACTCTGTCCAGTTCTGGGCACTGCATTTCAAGAAAGATGTGGAGAAATTGGAAAGGGTCCAGAGAAGAGCAACAAGAATGATTAAAGGTCTAGAGAACATGACCTATGAAGGAAGGCTGAAAGAATTGGGTTTGTTTAGTTTGGAAAAGAGAAGACTGAGAGGGGACATGATAGCAGTTTTCAGGTATCTAAAAGGGTGTCATAAGGAGGAGGGAGAAAATTTGTTCATCTTAGCCTCTAAGTATAGAACAAGCAGCAATGGGCTTAAACTGCAGCAAGGGAGGTTTAGGTTGGACATTAGGAAAAAGTTCCTAACTGTGAGGGTGGTTAAACACTGGAATAAACTGCCTAGGGAGGTTGTGGAATCTCCATCTCTGGAGATACTTAAGAGTAGGTTAGATAAATGTCTATCAGGGATGGTCTAAACAGTATTTGTTCCTGCCATGAGGGCAGAGGACTGGACTTGATGACCTCTCAAGGTCCCTTCCAGCCCTACAATCCATGAATCCCCACAAAACCACCCTACACAAAGCCTTGAAATTTGGATGTAGTGTCTAACTGGTGCTGGGAGAAAATTGCCCCAGGTATAGAAACATGTAAATAGTCCAGGGGTCAGCAACTTTTCAGAAGTGGTGTGCTGAGTCTTAATTTATTCACTTTAATTTAAGGTTTCACATGCCGGTAATACATTTTAATGTTTTTTAGAAGGCCTCTCTCTCTAGAAGTCTATATATTATATAACTAAACTATTGTTGTATTGTAAAATAAACAAGGTTTTCAAAATGTTTAAGAAGCTTCATTTAAAATTAAATTAAATTGTTGATCTTACGCCACTGGCCCGCTCAGCCCGCTGCTGCTCTGGGGTTCTGTTCACCTAGGCTGGCAGCGGGCTGAGCGGGGCCTGCAGCTGAAACCCTGGCTGGCAAGGGACTGGAAGCCAGAACCCCAGAGCAGCAGCGGGCTGTGCAGGGCTGGTGGCCGAGACCCCAGACTGGCAGTGGGATGAGTGGCTCAGCCCACTGCCGTTCAGGGGTTCCATCCGTCAGCTCCTGCCAGCCGGGATTCTGGCTGCCAGACACGCTCAGCCTGCTGCTGGTCGGGGGTCCCAGCCCTGCCCACATACAGTGGGTACCTACCTTCTGGCCCATTCTCTTCTGGCCCATTCTCTTCCTCTCTGCATTGAGTTGAGGGTGGGAGTGCACTGAGCACAGGGCTGGGGTGAAGGAGCAGGCTGGCGGTTGGGGTGTAGGGTCTGGCCAGGAGCTAGAATGAGGGAGGGGGCTCAGGGTTGGGGCAGGAGGTTTCGGTGTGGAGCACTTACCTGGGCAGCTCCCATTTGGTGTGAGGGGTACAGGTGGGAATATGGGTGGGGGTGCAGGAGCTCTCGTTTGGTGCTCAGGGGATGTGGGGAGTGCAATAGTCAGGATGTAGGGAGTACGTGGGGTGTGGTGGGCCTGGGTATGTGGTGGGGGTGCCAGAGTCAGGGCTGGGGTCGTGTGTGTGTGTGGGGGGGTGAATGAGTCAAGCAGAGGTCTAGGTGTGTGTGAGGGGAGTACAGGGTTCAGGGCAGGGGCCTGGGGGGTGTGCAGGGCTCAGAGCACGGGCCTGGAGGGTGTGTGGGGCTGCAGGGCTCAGGGCAGAGGGCTCGGTGTGTGTGTTGGGGAGGGTCAGGGCAGAGGCTGGGGGTGTGGGCTGGGGTCATGGGATGCTCACGGCAGGGGGCTGGAGGGGATATGCCCCTATTCCACCCCCCTCTTCCTCTTCCTCTTCCCCAAGGCCCTGCCCTCGCTTCTTCTCTGCCTCCGCCAGGAGCAGTGAGCACGCTGACTCCACTCCTCCCTCACCCCCTCCCTCGCAAGGGCCATCAGCTGATCGGCTGGCAGGGAGGGAGGGATGGAGAGGAGGAGGAGGAGGAGGGGCAGGAACCCAGCACACTGCGGGAAGAGGCAGGGGAGCCGGCAGGACCAAGCTTCTGCCCCTTGCCCCTGCAGGGGGGAGGGGGCAGAGGACGGAGAAGAGTGGGCTGGGCTGGGTAGGATTTTTAATGGCATGCTGCTGCCTGCCGGGATCCTGGCAGGCAGCAGCATGCCATTAAAAATCGGCTCGTGTGCCATCTTTGGCACATGTGCCATAGGTTGCCGACCCCTGACATAGTTCATTAGAATTATCTGTGATGTGTCGTGGGAAAAAATATCACGAAAAGTCCTTATGTTCACATTTACCTTCTTACATCCACCTTCCCCTGCAGTTGTTGTCCTCCCCCCAATGCATTCTTGTTCATGCTGTTTCTCATTCCCCTCATTTATACTTTCATTTTAGCCACTTCTTACTGTCTCTCTTCCTCTCTCCCATGCCCAGCCCTCTATTCCTCACCCCTTCTTTGCCCAGTTGAGCTGAGCTGTTTGTGTGGAACTCTGGTTGCTAATTGCAGATCTCTGATGTAGTAGGGAGGTGAGTGCTTGGCATGACTGGAGTACTGTCATGGATGGATATAAACTGTTGAGGAAGGACAGGCAGGGTAGAAAAGGTGTGGGAGTTGCATTGTATGTATGACTGCTCAGAGCTCTGGTATGAAACTGCAGGAAAACCTGAGAGTCTCTGAATTAAGTTTAGAAGTGTGAGCAACAAGGGTGATGTCGTGGTGGGAGTCTGCTGCAGAGCACCAGACCAGGGGGATGAGGCGGACGAAGCTTTCTTCCAGCAACTAACAGAAGTTACTAGATCACAGGCCCTGGGTCTCATGGGAGACTTCAGTCACCCTGATATCTTCTGGGAGAGCAGTACAGCGGTGCACAGATAATCCAGGAAGTTTTTGGAAAGTGTAGGGAACGATTCCCTGGTCCAAGTGCTGGAGGAACCAACTAGGGTCAGAGCTCTTCTTGACCTGCTGCTCACAAACAGGGATGAATTAGTAGGGGAAGCAAATGTGGATAGGAACCTCAGAGGCAGTGACCATAAGATGGTCGAGTTCGGGATCCTGACACAAGGAAAAAAAGAGAGCAGCAGAATACGGACCCTGGACTTCAGAGAAGCAGACTTTGACTCCCTCAGGGAACTGATGGGCAGGATCCCCTGGGAGAATAACATGAGGGGGAAAGGAGTCCAGGAGAGCTGGCTGTATTTGAAAGAATCTTTATTGAGGTTGCAGGAACAAACCATCCTGATGTGTAGGAAGAATAGTAAATATGGCAGGCGACCAGCTTGGCTTAACAGTGAAATCCTTGCTGATCTTAAACGCAAAAAAGAAGCTTACAAGAAGTGGAAGATTGGACAAATGACCAGGGAGGCGTATAAAAATATTGCTCAGGCATGCAGGAGTGAAATCAGGAAGGCCAAATCACACTTGGAGTTGCAGCTAGCAAGAGATGTTAAGAGTAACAAGAAGGGTTTCTTCAGGTATGTTGGCAACAAGAAGAAACTAAAGGAAAGTGTGGGCCCCTTACTGAATAAAGGGGGCAACCTTGTGACAGAGGATGTGGAAAAAGCTAATGTACTCAATGCTTTTTTTGCCTCTGTCTTCATGAACAAGGCCAGCTTCCAGACTACTGCATTGGGCAGCACAGCATGGGGAGGAGGTGACCAGCCCTCTGTGGAGAAAGAAGTGGTTCAGGACTATTTAGAAAAGCTGGACAAGCACCAGTCCAGGGGGCCAGATGCACTGCATCCAAAGGTGCTAAAGGAGTTGGCGGATGTGATTGCAGAGCCATTGGTCATTATCTTTGAAAACTCATGGCAATCGGGGGAGGTCCTGGATGACTGGAAAAAGGCTAATGTAGTGCCCATATTTTAAAAAGGGAAGGAGGAGGATCTGGGGAACTACAGGCCAGTCAGCCTCACCTTAGTCCCTGGAAAAATCATGGAGCAGGTTCTCAAGGAATCAATTCTGGAGCATTTAGAGGAGAGGAAAGTGATCAGGAACAGTCAGCATGGATTCACCAAGGGCAAGTCATGCCTGGCTAACCTAATTGCCTTCTATGACCAGATAACTGGCTCTGTGGATGAGGGGAAAGCAGTGGATGTGTTATTCCTTGACTTTAGCAAAGCTTTTGATACAGTCTCCCACAGTATTCTTGCCGGCAAGTTAAAGAAGTATGGGCTGGATGAATGGACTATAACAGGGATCAGCAACCTTTGGCACGTGGCCTGCCAGGGTAAGCACCCTGGCAGGTCCGGCCAGTTTGTTTACCTGCCGCATCTGCAGGTTTGGCCGATCACGGCTCCCACTGGCTGCAGTTTGCCATCCCAGGCCAATGGGGGAGTCGGAAAGTGGCGCGGGCAGAGGGATGTGCTGGCCGCCACTTCCCGCCGCCCTCATTGGCCTGGAGTGGCAAACTGCGGCCAGTGGGAGCCGCGATTGGCCAAACCTGTGGACGCAGCTGATAAACAAAGCGGCCTGGCCCAGCAGAGTGCTTACCCTGGTGGGCCGCGTGCCACAGGTTGCCAATCCCTGGACTATAATGTGGATAGAAAGCTGGCTAGATCGTTGAGCTCAACAGGTAGTGATCAATGGCTCCATGTCTAGTTGGCAGCCGGTATCAAGCGGAGTGCCCCAAGGGTCAGTCCTGGGGCTGGTTTTGTTCAATATCTTCATTAATGATCTGGAGGATGGCGTGGACTGCACCCTCAGCAAGTTTGCAGATGACACTAAACTGGGAGGAGTGGTAGATACGCTGGAGGATAGGGATAGGATACAGAGGGACCTAGACAAATTAGAGGATTGGGCCAAAAGAAATCTGAGGTTCAACAAGGACAAGTGCAGAGTCCTGCACTTAGGACAGAAGAATCCCATGCACTGCTACAGACTAGGGACTGAATGGTTAGGCAGCAGTTCTGCAGAAAGGGACCTAGGGGTTACAGTGGACAAGAAGCTGGATATGAGTCAACAGTGTGCCCTTGTTGCCAAGAAGGCTAATGGCATTTTGGGCTGTATAAGTAGGGGCAATGCCAGCAGATTGAGGGATGTGATCATTTCCCCTCTATTCGACATTGGTGAGGTCTCATCTGGAGTACTGTGTCCAGTTTTGGGCCCCACACTACAAGGAGGATGTGGAAAAATTGGAAAGAGTCCAGTGGAGGGCAACAAAAATGATTAGGGGGCTGGAGCACATGACTTATGAGAAGAGGCTGAGGGAACTGGGATTGTTTAGTCTGCAGAAGAGAAGAATGAGGGGGGATTTGATAGCTGCTTTCAACTACCTGAAAGGGGTTCCAAAGTGGATGGATCTAGACTGTTGTCAATGGCAGCAGATGACAGAACAAGGAGTAATGGTCTCAAGTTGCAGTGGGGGAGGTTTAGGTTGGATATTAGGAAAAACATTTTCATTAGGATGGTGGTGAAGCACTGGAATGGGTTACCTAGGGAGGTGGTGGAATCCCATTCCTTACAGGTTTTTAAGGCCCGGCTTGACAAAGCCCTGGCTGGGATGATTTAGTTGGGGATTGGTCCTGCTTTGAGCAGGGAGTTAGACTAGATAACCTCCTGAGGTTCCTTCCAA
Source organism: Mauremys mutica (assembly GCF_020497125.1). Classification (NCBI taxonomy): domain Eukaryota; kingdom Metazoa; phylum Chordata; order Testudines; family Geoemydidae; genus Mauremys; species Mauremys mutica. Next base: position 55,890,510 of record NC_059079.1, read on the forward strand.
CCCTGATATTCTATGATTCTATATGGGTTCCATATGCAGGGAGGCAGGCCGGGGCCATGGAGATGCTGTGCAGCAAGTACCTCCATCCTCAGGAGAAAGGGTGCTGGGCTGAGTTACTAGTCTTGCTTCCTTGCTGCTAATGACAGCAGTTGCTTGTGGTGATGATGTGCCCATTTCGTTTTGCTCACTGAAATACAAGAGGAAAAAAGGATCTAATGGGGACTGAGAGCAACTGTGTGAAGTGCAGGAGGATGTCAGAACTGGCATCAGGGCTTGTAGCCTTCACAGCTTCAACAGCTTAGTCTTACTCGTGATGTCGCTTTGTACACCAACCCTGCTCACAGCCTTTGGCATACAGGGTATGTTGGGAGCATGCTGTGCACAAGTGATACGCAGGAGTCTATAAGAGGCAGCTGCGAGTCAGAGTAACACCGAGGCTGCTTTGGCTTATGTCAGGCACAGTCCCATGGATCAGGGGAGCAGAGAAGTGAGGTAAGACATTTGTACCTCTCCCCTGTGGCCCTGCTCTGAGCACATCTTGGTTGGACAGAGTCCGTGTCCTCTCCATGTTCTCATGTAAAGGGCCTTGTACACTGCAGGTGCTATTGGAATAAACAAAGAAAATCATCAGCGTCAGCATCAGCATCTAGAAGGAGAAATAGGGACCAAGGTAGAGCCCTGCAGTGAGAATGGGAGCGAGTAAAATGTACTTTGTTGTGGGTGGGATTGTGTGGGCAAAAAAAACAGACTACGGTAATTTGTGGGGAAACAAAATGCAAGTTTAGCTACACCTGCTGTTTAAGTCGACCTTATTATTGATCACTTAGTTTGAGCCTTTTTTACAATTTATGTCAAAAACCTAGTGCTGTAAGCAATTTTTCCATTAAATGTTTTTCAAAAACCAACGATAATCCTGACATATAAATTACTAGAATGGTTACAATGGAATATATTTTCATGTGCTATAATATATATTCTGCTTACTGAACTTTTCACTCCATGCATCCGATGAAGTAGGTTTTAGCCTGCGAAAGCTTATGCCCAAATAAATTTGTTAGTCTCTAGGTGCCACAAGGACTCCTTGTTGTATTTTTTTAATATATATAGTAACCCTTTCCCTCATTCCGAGAGAGTGGCAGCACTGCCTGAAAAAGCGCCATATTAGCTAACTCCCACAAACACCTGCCCTCTATGACATGAATCAGGAAAAGAGGGCAGAATAGACAGCGTCATAGAAGCATGTTGTCAGTAGGACTGTGCCGGTGCTCAATAAACTTCTGAATCTTTGTTCTTCCCTTTTTCAAGACTTGTTTTTCCTCCTCTTTATATGTTAAGACTCTTGGTAATAGTTCCTCTAACAAGGCTGTAGCTTTTTTGAAGGCTCGGAGAAGAGCCTTTTATTTTTACTGTATGTCTCCAAAGATGTAGAAAATAAGCACTGTGAAGTAACTCAAACATATGTAAGCAACTTAATTATACATTTTAAAAACTTTTTAACAAAAACTGTGATAAGTGACTCGATTCATTTGGTTTTCTCAGAAGATAATCAAGCTTATGTGAATTAAACTTTTCCTGTAATTAAGACTTTGCAGCTTCTCTGCCAGTTTCCCTTTAAAAGGATTCTTTTCTGTCAGACCCACAAACAAGCGAGTCCAGAAGGAGCTAGTCCTTGGTAAAAATCTTTAACAACTGTCTCCTTTGACAGTTAGGCTGAATTTTATTGTTCTGTAATGATTATAACCTTTCTTTAAAGGGGAAAAGAGGTTATTACTTTTGTAACTGTTTCTTTTCCTTCATAAGACAGAACAACAACAAACCTTAACTGGAATAAAATACCCTTTGATTCTGGAGAATATTCATTAAAGACCTTTTTAATTTCATATTGTCCCATTTTTCCCTCCTTACTCACTAATGGCCCATTTTATATCTCGGGAGAAAAACGTCTTAAATGTGCCCACTATTCTTAAAGCCTGCCTCATAATGGCCTGTCAGTGATAGGTGTGCCTCCAGACCCTGAATTCCTTCCTGATTGACCCCAGAAAATGATGAAAGGGTCAAGAAAGTCTAACAGACAAATATGGGCTTCTCACTGGGCAGAAAGGGGGCAGGGGTAAGTGGGACTTTGTGTCTAATACTGCTTTCTGATTGGTCTCTTCACAGGGCTAAGGGCATAGACATCTGTCCAAAACTGAATGGGGTAATAGATATATGTATACTTATATTCTCCAACAAAGAACAGGAAGCCTCAGGTATTTGGTGCATATAATGAAGGCTATGTGTATTTTGCAGCAAGTTTAACCTAAATTTCACAGCAAGACCCGTGGTTTCTGTGGCACTACAGTGCTAACTTCTGTAGTGAACTGAAAATTCTGCAGCAGCAGCATCTGGAAAATGTAGAAGTTACAGAGAAGCACAGTAGCTGGATTTCCGCATTACATTCCAGAGTCAACATCCAGTTAAGATCAGCTTCTATTCAGATCATATTTGAAAGGTTATCTTCACAGTCATGATGACTAGAACCTTGTTTTTTGAAAATTAAAAGATTGGAATCTCCTGCACTCTTCTGTACAGAGAGTAATTTTGTAGGAACTCAAGCAGTTTCAGAATTGCAGAATACACAGAGCCATGTTTATATAACCCAAGTACCCTCAACAATATCTAATGACAAACACCCTTCTTGGGATGTCTTCTCTCCACTGACAAGCACACCCAAGAGTACCATGTGTTTGCCTAAAGGTGCTAACCACTTTTCCCACCCCTACCAGTTCATTATGATTGTCAATCTGTACTGATAAGAAACTCAGAACCAAATTAGCAGGGGCTGCATGTGGACCCAGAGGACATCTGATATAATCCCCCTCCCCCCCACACACAATCACTGTGGCTCTGAAAACCATGTGGTGTAACCTTCGCTGTCCTGTCTCTTACAGATCAATAGACTATCGCTAAAGCTGCGAGTTTGTCACAGAAGTCATGGTTCCGTGACTTTCCATGACTTCTGCAGCGGCCGGTGTGGCTGGCTCCGGAGCTGCCTGAGCAGCTCAGGCAGCCCTTGGGCACATCGCACTGTCTGCTGCTGGGGCAGTCTTAGGCCTCCGCTCCCCCCACCCAATAGCAGAAGGAGGAGTTTGAGTCGGGGAGGTGGGCCTCAAGGCTGGGGGTTGGGACACGAGATGGAGTGAGGGCTCAGGGCAGCACTTACCTTGGAGGGGGGCTCCCCAGAAGCGGTAACATGTCCCTCCCTCAGCTCCTAGCTCTGCACATGTCTTCTGCCCACAGGCACCGCCCCCGCAGCTCCCATTGGCTGTGGTTCCTGGCCAATGGGAGCTGCAGAGCTAGCAGCGCTAGGAGCTTGGGGAGGGACATGTTACTGCTTCCGAGAAGCAGGGTAGGGAGACTGTCAATCCTGCCAACCCTCCCCATCCCCCAGCACCAGCCGGGGTCCCAGGCTGCTCTTACCCCAGCACTCACAGTGCCCCCCTGTGCCACCCCCCCAAGCACCTGCAGGCCTCCCTTGCTCACCTGCTGTTGCCCCGAGCATTTGCGGTGCCCCCCAGGTTGCCCCACCAAGCCTCCACAGGCCCCACCCCAGCACCCCCTGACCACCCACTGCCCCCTTGCCAGCATACACAGGACTCCCAAGATTTAGTCATAGTATAGTACAAGTCATGGACAGGTCACGGGCCGTGAATTCTTGTTTACTGCTCATGGCCTGTCCATGACTTTTACTAAAAATACCCGTGACTAAAATGTAGCCTTAACTATCGCCTATCAAGCACAACTGTAAAGTCTTAAGAGTCAGTAAATAGGTTTGTTTTCTCTCTTTGCTAATCAGGTGGAATATGTGAAGCATGGAGCCCTTGGACCTGGGTAGTGCTGGTGTACTTCATGAGCAAAACTCCATTCATGTCCCGACAACAAAGGCAGTGACCAATCCGTGCCTTCCTTCTTAAAGGAGAGCCCAGGAAGTACATTCTATTGAAGAATCTCCATTTGAAAGGGACACAGAACAAGAGCACAGCCACTTATCTTAACAGTCATGGAGGCCACTGGTAACAGCCAGGAGGAGGTATTGACCTCCAGAAATGAAACAGCAGCAGACAAACCCTCTCTGCTAAACAATGCTGTCCGAAACCATTCAATAGATACAATCCGGCAGCTGTTGAAAGAAGGAGCAGATGTTAATTCCAAGGTAGAAGGTGGTTGGACACCTCTGCACAGTGCTGTACAGGCTGATCTGGAAGAGATCGTTGATCTTCTGCTGGAGAAGGGTGCTGATCCATGTGCTAGGAAGAAAAATGGTGCCACTCCCTTTGTTGTCGCAGGGATAGTGGGAAATGTGAGACTTTTAGAGCTCTTCCTTTCTAAGGGGTCAGAAATCAATGAGTATGATGACAATGGTTTCACAGCTTTTATGGAGGCTGCTGGCTATGGGAATGAGGATGCCTTAAGATTCTTGTACAATAATGGGGCAGATGTGAATTTGAGGAGGGTGGTTAACGAGGAGAAAAGGACACTGAATAAAGGGGGGGCAACAGCCCTGATGGATGCTGCCAGGGAGGGCCACCTCTCAGTTGTAAACATTCTTGTCAGTGAGATGAAGGCTGACATGAACATCTGTGACAACCAGGACAGGAATGCTTTAATCTATGCCTTCCTTCCAAGTGATAACAAGACAAGGGAGTCAATTCTCTCGATAGTTCATTTCCTGCTGGATTGTGGTGTTGATGTGAACAGAAGAGATGAACATGGGAAAACTACCCTCATCCTGGCAGTCGAGATGCAAAGTCTGGATTTGGTGAAAGCTTTATTGGAGAAGAATGAAGTTGACATCAATGATGCTGACAGAGAGGGCAAAACAGCACTGATGATAGCTGTAGAGAAAAACTATTACGAAATAGCAAAGCTACTGTGTGAAAGGGGGGCAAGGACTGACCTTGGGGACCTTATTGGGATTGTCAATAGGAAATACAATAAGAAAATGGCAGATCTTCTTCGCCAGTACGGCGCCAAGGCTGGTCCAAGTCAACCTCAAGATTGGGAACCCACCAGCAAACGCTGGGGAGAGCAGCTGAAAGTTCTCTACAACATGTATCGTCCTATGATTGGAAAACTTAAAATCCTCCAACATAATGATTTCAGGATTCAGAGAACCTCCCAAGGGGGCATCTACCTGGGGCTCTATGACAGGAAAGAGGTGGCTGTGAAGATATTCTGCATTGGCACAGAAATTGCTAAACAAGAGAAAATGTGCCTTGAACAATGTCTGACCAGCAACCATTTAGTAAAGCTTTTTGGTGCTGAAGAAAAGAAACCCTGCCTGTACTTGTGCCTCTCGCTCTGTGAGAAGAACCTTGAAGAACACCTGAGTGCATCAGAGAATGAAGTGAATTGCAAGGGTGTTCTTAAGACACTCTTTGAGGCAGTTCAAGAACTACACATGTTTGGATTTGGCCATCAGGATCTACACCCACGTAACATTTTGATAGGTTAGCGTGTGTGTTCTTATCATTCTTATTCTCTTCTCCTATTGCTCATAGTTGAGAAAGTGAGGCATTATAGAGCTGACCGTATATGTCACAATGTAAAGATCTTTATGCACAGAGAGGGTGTGTGCATTTGTGCTCATATAGTACAGCAGCCGTAAGTATCACATTAGTTTTGCCCTCCTACACAGAGATCAGGTCATCCCACTGAATAATCTACCAGAGAAGTCTGGGGTCATGCAAATAAATCAACCAGGTACCATAGAAAAGGAGTGCAACATACACACAGACAGACATACAACAGGCTTAACTATTCCTGTTATTTTGTCAGATGCTGCTGGTAAAGTTCGCTTAGCGGATTTTGATAAGAGCAAAAGGTTGAGTGAAGGACAGAAGGATGATGTTATAATCAAAGACCTGAAGGTAACTTTCCATTAAACCAATATTATGTTTCAGATTACCCCTCACACCTTTGCTGTCTTTTGCTTCCTTCTTTCTATTCATTTATTTTCTTTGCTTTCTTGGAGTGAATCAGCTGATCTTCCTCCATATTCAAAAGGAACTGTATAACAGCATGGTTTCTGGAAATTCCCATAGCACAAGAGACCACAGTACTAGGAAGTGACAGTGATTAGGAATGAAGATTTTTCTCTGACCCCTGGAAGTCACTTCCTGATTTTGCTCTGTGCTTTCAGTGTGGTGGGTTCTCTAATACAAACACTTCCTGAAGTGATTGCTGCCATACACGTACACACATGGGTACACACACTCGGAGTGCTGATTTTAGAAGATAGTTTCTCTGTCTCTGTTTCTTTTTGGTGGAAGGTTGTGTGCCCTGGAGTGAAACAGCCATTTGTTCTCATACTCAGGCGCTCAGCAGGCTGGTCCTGTATGTTGTAACAGTGGGTAAGGTCCCCTTTGAGGAAAATGATAGAGACGATTTGGATGAAAGTTGTCCAGAGGACGTGCAGGACTATGTGGAGATAGCAGACCTTAGGAAAAGTCTGGTCTCCCCTGGTGAAGGAAGCCCAGTTGAGAACCTGCTGAGAGACTTGATCCAACATCCCTTTTTCTGGAGCAAGCAGACGTAAGTGCCATGAATGAAAATTACAGACCCTCAAACAGCAGATTTGCAAGCTGCCCCATTCTGTCAAGAATCAGTGCAGCAGGCCATCCCCAATGCGCCTTTGATTCCACAGCAGGTACAGGTTCCTGAGAGACGTTGGGAATGAGAGCGATATCAAAACACGCAACACCAAGCATCACAATAACAAGAGTGAGATTCTGAAAGCTTTGAATTGTGATGAGCACCCTCTGCAGCAGTGGACTGAGCAGGTAAGCTGTTTTGCTGTGGACGTGCAAGGGGAAAGCTTTCTCATAGGACTTACAGGCCCCATTTTAAACCTTAACTGGAAGTGTAACTCCATCCCTATCCAGACAACATGGAGGCATAATCTAATCAAATCTAGGAGATTTAAAAACTACCATCACAGTCTGCTGGAGTGGTGTACACAACACATCTCTTTCCCAAATGTCCTTCTCTTTGCACAGGCATTTGGGGAAAAAGCATAGTTGTGGCACTATTTGTAGTCCATATGTACCTTTCCAAATAGTGCCACAACTATGAGGGTGAAAAGGTGATACAAAACCACTTTTGTCCCTATCACCCAGTAGAAATCAGACACCCCTGAAGATCTAGCGCTAAATCATGATGACACCATAATAATAATCATGCCCTTTTATCTCTCAGCCCTGCTTTTTCCCCAAATGCCTGTGCAAAGAGAAGGACATTTGGGAAAGAGATGTGTTGTGTCCAGAAGATTAAAAAGTCCACACCCTGGCAAACCCAGATAGGAATCAAACCAGATAAAACCATAGAAATGGTGTATGCTATTAAGTATACATTTTAATATAAGTGCCATAAAATATTGCTCCATCTATGATACATTTATGTGTATATGATATTTCTGCAGAGTGAGGCTGCTGCAGCTAGGGGAGGCTGTATTTTGTGATGTGTGAATGGGATGGAATAATCCAGAGTGTTTATTTCAGATTGACAAATTGGTTCTGGACAGCATGTTCAACCCCTTCAACAACAACAAGAACCAGAACAAGAACAAGAAGAAACAGTATGAAAACTATGTCACGGACCTACTGAAGTTCATCAGGAACATGGGCGAGCACTTTGATGAGAAGGAAGAAAAGTAAGTGATTGCTTCACAGTCTCTAGGGATGAACAGTCCCTAGGAATCTGTCTGTCTGCAAGTCCCGGTAGGTTTAAGAACAGGAATCCCTTCTTCAAAAGGACACACTGTCATCCTAGAAGGGTAAAAATATGCAGGGTGTGGGAAAAAGACCGTTTCCTGGTACCCCAGTATGTTATAAATTAAAGTGTGTCCAGGTTATGAAGGATAGCTCCTCCAGCAGCACAGAACTGTGTACTTGCATAGAATAATGTTATGTGGATACAGTGTATCATATTATGAAGTCACAATACTAAGTGCCAGGCTGGGTACTCTAGATAACCCCAGGCTCACCACCCAAAGACAGTTTACACCAGGGGTAGGCAACCTATGGCACGCGTGCTGAAGGCGGCACACAAGCCGATTTTCAATGGCACTCACGCTGCCCGAGGCCTGGCCACCGGTCCGGGGGGCTCTGCATTTTAATTTAACTTTAAATGAAGGTTCTTAAACATTTTAAAAACCTTATTTACTTTACACACAATAATAGTTTAGTTATATATTATAGACTTATAGAAAGACACCTTCTAAAAACATTAAAATGTATTACTGGCACACAAAATCAGAGTGAATAAACTAAGACTCAGCACACCACTTCTGAAAGGTTGCCAGCCCCTGGTTTACATAATCAAGATCCTTCTGGGAACTAGCTTCCAGATCATCACTGTGGTCACCCATTGATCAACAGCTCTTGTTCCGTGGGGCCATTAGCCTCTCCTCCCATCCGTAGAGGAAATTCTGTTGCCCAAGTTCATTGGTGCTTTCAGCCCATGCTCCTCTGCCCACTTTGCAGTGAGGAGTCAAGCTAAATTACTGCAGTGCTGATAGTCCTCCAAACCTTCCCACGGGGGCCCAGAAGGACAGACAAGTTCTCCTACAACTCACTGGGGAAGAATTGTAGAGCAGCTCTGTTTACTGCAGCACAGCGAACCGTAGGATATGATTCCAGAAGTCCTAGCAACACACAGAGGGGAGTGCAACACCAGTGAGAACACAGTAACTCAAGTATGCTTTGCCATATGGTTGCAGTGCTCACACCATGTCTAGGCTAAGCCAGGTTCCAATCACCCATGTTATCTCTGCAGTGAAGACATGCCCTATTAAGGTGCTTTGATGATTGGAATATATGAGGCTTTTGAAAATAATGAGATAAATGGCCCCTCATTCATGAAGAGATTAGTCCTGTGAGATGGAGAAATAGGATAGTGGGAGAGAATGGAAAAGGCAGAATGTGTCAGATAGGAGAGATAATGGATATTAATCATTGCTAGGAAATTCTCTCTTGTTTTCAGAAAGGTGCTGAAATGGCTTCCACTCTATAGGGAAAGAAATGGGGAAACCTGACCATTTGTTCTGAACCTTTGACACTTTTTAGCAGGGCAGGCTTTCCCAAGTGAAAAATCAATTGTTGTTCTTCTGTTTCAGGGTCAAGGAAATAATCAAGGAGCCCTCGGAGTATTTCCTGAACCTATTTCCAGAACTGACAGTTTATGTCTACAAGTGTTTATGCAGCATACAGCATCATAGACATTTTCCAAGCCCTGAGAGTCTCTCTCAGGTGTAGCATGTTCTATCGCTTCAGGTTATATAGCTGAATCCCATTGACTAACTTCCTTTTCAGCACCGTTTTGTTCAGCTGCCAAAAAATGTCATACAAAGCAGGAAAGGGGATGGATGGGTGGAGGATATCAGAATTTCTGTCAGTGGATCTGGTTTCTGGATTCAGCACTGAAGAACTCAGCGGTAAAGATGCTATGTTTGAGTGGGATCATGGAGGACAATTACACTGAGGAAAGGAAGAACTAAGTACAAGAAGGGCAAGTGCCAGGTCTGGGGTTAGGGCTGCAGGATAGGCACCCCTCTCCCGGCAGGTCTGGCCCTAGGGAGGGGCACCCCAGCCATGCCTGGATCAAGGCCAGTCCGGGCCACGTCTGCTCAGTGGTTTGACCATTGGCCTGCTAAACCCAGGGTTGTGAGTTCAATCCTTGAGGAGGCCACTTAAGGATCTGGGGCAAAAAATTGGTCCTGCTAGTGAAGGCAATGGGCTGGACTCGATGACCTTTCAAGGTCCCTTCCAGTTCTAGGAGATTGGTATATCTCCAATTATTACCTTTATTACGTCTGAGTCCGGGTGCCATGGCAGGTCCAAGCCACAGCGGAGCTGGGGCTGGCAGAGGGGCGCCCCTCACCCAGCTGCGGCGGGTTCCCTGAGCGCCTGCGCATTGCTAAATAGGCTGCTGCACAGCCGTGCAGCTTACAGGGAACTTCGGACAGGACCCCTTCCTCTGTTCACTGGCTGCTTCCTTTCTCCCTTCTGGTGCAGTTAATGGATGGACAGAGAAAGAGGGAGGAGTAGGGGGTCCCTTAGAGCATTTAGTCCTCCTTTCTATCATTGAGTCACCCTCTTGGAAAACATTTCCAGCTGATATTCAGGAGACAGTGTCTAGATGTCAGGATATTCCCTGGTGGTTTTCCCACCTGTTTCCCAGTCCTTTGTCTCCCTTCCTGCTTGATGGCTCTGTTTACAGCTTAAATGCAAATTAAGCAGAGCACACTGTTCCTGAGACAGACCTGTTGCCAACCACAGTTTGGAACATGTGTTAATTACATCATAAAGGGAAATCGTGTAACTTCACATACGGCATTGCCACACACATTTTATTAGGACAATATTGACCAGCTAATCTTCAAATGATACTTACAAGACATGCCTTGTACAAAGATTACAATTGTGCGTAGGGTGTAGACACATGTACATTCTGTCACACTGCCATCCTGTACCTGGGCTGTGTATTCACTGTCAGGTTTGGCCTCCCTCTCACCTGAGCAGGCAGGTCCTTTTGTTCCCATGGGCTCTGCCCACCAATCCCAGTTATCAAATAGGCTGGCATTACATTTACTTTTTGTTTAAAAGCATAAAAGACAACTTGCTGTGAGGGGAGTCCTAGCTTCAACACCAGCCTGGGCTCTTTAATCTTTCTTCCCCAGACAGCAGCTTTCCAGCTCTCTCGAGATCTGTCTTTGTAGTTGGGATTGAAAACTAACTAAACTGGGCCTTTCTCTTCTAAATGTTGCATAAATACCAGTAACAGCTGGATGAGTGACAGGCCCAGGTATACAGTTGAATAGTTGTTTTATAAGCAGTTGTTTCACTAGAAGTTGGAGAGACATTTACGAGGTATATTTAATGCATCCAGTAGGTAATCTCATACATTTTCATTTTAATGCTATGTCATTATGAGAGTCTGGAACTCCCCACCCCAGCTCCTCACTCTGGGGACTGACACCCCCCACCCCGCTGTGCCCCTATTGCCTCTGGTATGACACAACACTCAGCAAAGGTTTGAACAACAGATACCATGTATTAAGAATCAGTGTAATACAGAAAAATTAATATGAGGGCTGTCAAGCAATTAAAAAAAATAATCACAAGTAATTGTACTGTTAAACAATAATGGAATTATTGGGGAGGGATAGCTCAGTGGTTTGAGCATTAGCCTGCTAAACCCAGGGTTGTGAATTCAATCCGGGGTGGGAGGGACATTTAGGGATGTGGGGGAAGCTGTCAGGGACAGTACGTGGTCCTGCAAGTGAAGGAAGGGGACTGGACTCAATGACCTTTCAAGGTCCCTTCCAGTTCTGTGTGTGTGTGTGTGTGTGTGTGTGTGTGTGTGTGTGTGTATAAATAAACAAAAAAATTTGGATGTTTTCTACATTTTCAAATATATTGATTTCAATTACATCAGAATACAAAATGCACAGTGCTCATTTTATATTTATTTTTATTACAAGTACTTGCACTGTAAAAAAACAAAACAAAAGGAATAGTATTTTTCAATTCACCTAATACAAGTACTCTAGTGCAATCTCTTTATCGTGTTAGGGTATGGCTACACTTGAGAGTTGCAGCGCTGGTGGAGGCTTTCCAGCGCTGCAATTAGTAACTGTCCACACCTGCAGGGCACATCCAGCGCTGGCTGTACACCTGGGTCTGCTTGGGGTATAACGATTGCAGTGCTGGTGCTGCAGCGCTGCTCGTAAAGTGTGGCCACACACCAGCACTGTTATTGGCCTCCAGGGTATTAGGAGATATCCCAGAATGCTTTTAACTAAATTACTCTCTTTATTTTGTTATGCTGCCTCTCTTTGTTTTGTTGTGAAACTGCAGCGGTGGTAGCTGTGAGTGTGGCCACACACCAGCGCTTTCCCTACACAGCTGTACGACCAGCGCTGCAACTCTCAAGTGTAGCCATACCCTTAGTTGAACTTACAAATGTAGAATTATGTAAAAAAAAACCCTGTATTCAAAAATAAAAATGTAAAATTTAAGAGCCTGCTCGTCCACTCTGTCCTACTTCTTGTTCAGCCAATTGCTCAAACAAACCAGTTTGTTTACATTTGCAGGAGATAATGCTGCCTGCTTCTTGTTTACAATGTCACCTGAAAGTGAGAACTGGCATTCTCATGGCACTGTTGCAAGATATTTACGTGTCCCTTCATCTTTAACCACCATCCCAGAAGACATGCGTCTATGCTGATGACAGGTTCTGCTTAATAACAAGCCAAAGCAAAGCAGAGCAACGCTTGTTCATTTTCATCATCTGACAGCAGCAGAAGGTTGATTTTCTTTTTTGGTTAATTTAGAAACATAGAATATCAGGGAGTCACTTATTCTAACCTGCTGCTCAAAGCAGGACCAATTCCCAAACAGACTTTTCCCCTAGATCCCTAAATGGCCCCCTCAAGGATTGAGCTCACAGCCTTAGGTTTAGTTGGCTAATACTCAAACCACTAAGCTATCTGGTTGTTCAGGTACTGTAGTTTCTGCATCATATTGTTGTCTTTTAAGACTTCTAAAAACATGGTCCACTCCTTGTCCCTCTCAGATTTTGAAAGGCACTTCAGATTCTTAAAACTTTGGTTGAGTGCTGTAGCTATCTGTCAAGGCTGATTCCCCACTCTGGTGCTTCGAGTGCAGAAGGTGGGGGCCCGCAAGGATTCTAAAAATGAATACTGGCTACTCCAGGCTTGTATTCAACTTCTAAGGACACAGCTTTTCTCTGACCTTGGATGGGTAGACGCTGCCACCACCCAAATGCAAAAAAAACATAAAAAAACAACCAAACTCTTTAAACCCAGGAAGATGCACTTGGGAACTCCTGCCTGTGACCCTCAAGCCCTTTCACACACTTCCCCCCCCCCCCCCCCACGGAAGAGCTGAGAAAAAAAACAAAGGAAATCAGCTGTTGCCACCAGCTAATTAAATAACATATGCACAACCCTCTTAGACATGAAAAATCCAATCCTGTTCTTAAAATAGGTAAATTTTATTAAAAACAAAAAGAAAGAAAATACATCTAAAAACTCAGACTATTACTAGGTTTAAAAAAAACAATTATGGGGATTAAGAATCAAGGTAGCTTCTTGAGGTCCAGTTTAAAGGTTACAAGCAAAACAAAAGCATTTGGGGGTTAGCACAGAGGAATCCACATGCCTTACAGAAATAAGAGATTAACCTAATTGCATCTTCCTAAACATTTCCTGATCTACTTACATATCTGGGTTTTCAATTTGATGATTTTTCAGACCTGGCGCAAGCTTCTTATAGCACTGCCACTCTGTTTCCTCTCTCCGGAGAGAACAACTACAGACAGACAAAAGGGGAGTCTTGATTCAATTTTAAAAAGTTGTAGCCTTCCCACTGGCTTTTTTGGCCAGGTACCCACTCACTTCCTTTTTTAACCCTTTACAGGTACAGCAAGTAGGGAACAGCTACCAAGAGGGATTTTACAGCTAACTGGCTGGCTGGATGTCCATAAAAGAGAACTGCCCCCCCTTCATTTATCACACTATCTTTAGAAATCTCACATTTGTACCTTCTTTGCGTTTTGTCAGATCTGCAGTGAAAAATGTTCTTAAAATGAACATGTGGTGGGTCATCATCCGAGACTGCAATAACATGAAATATATGGCAGAGTTCAGTCACAAATTTAATTAAGGCATGATTTTTTAAATGAGTGTCATCAGCATGGAAACATGTCGCATGAAGGGGCATATGAATGTTTAGCATATTTGGCATGTAAATACCTTGCAATGCTGGCTACAGAAGTGCCTTGCAAATGCCTGTTCTCACTTTCTGGTGACATTGTAAATAAGAAGAGGGCAGGATTATCTCCTGTAAATGTAAACAAACTTGTGTCTCTTAGCCATTGGCTGAACAAGAAGTAGGACTGAATGGACATGTAGGCTCTAAAGTTTTACATTGTTTTGTTTTTGAGTGCACTTATGTAACAACAAGACAATCACGACAAAGACATTGCACTACTGTATTTGTATGATGTGAATTAAAATACTATTTCTTTTATTTATCATTTTTACAGTGCAAATATTTGTAATAAAAAATAAATACACTTTGTAGTATGTGTTGTAATTGAAATCAATATATAAAAATGTAGAAAAACATCCAAAATATTTAATAAATTTCAATTAGTATTCTATTGTTTAATGATGCAATTAAAACTGTGATTAATCATGATTAATTTTTAATCGCGTTTATTTTTTTAATTAATCACATCAGTTAACTGCAATTAATCGGCAGCCCTCATTAATATGATCCTGAGAAACACCTTATGATTACAGCTTCTCTATCACTTGAAGAAGATACAAAACTGTGTATTCTAACAAATGACTAGCGACTGATGTGTAAATAGAAACATCTTCTGGGATGGGGATGTGGTGATGGATTATGAACTAAATTCTCTGCCTGCCCTCTTCTGGATGAGTATTTTATTGTCTTAAAGGTTAAAACAAAATTCAGAACTTATTATCTTAATACGGTTGACTTAATATATCAACATGTTAGTGCCTTGTTTTGTTAATCTTGAGATAGCTGGTATCAACCGTAAATTATCTTATAGTTTTCGCATCATTTTGTCATGGCTTAATATGTTCTACTAAACATGAAAATGGTGAAACATGACAGATCACATCATGTTAAGGCCCTGCAGGACTGGACCATAGCACCATGGGGGTTTTGGGCTGCTGACACTGCCACATCACCTCAGGAGGATGAGGCTAAACTTCTACAGGAGGACCCTGTGAGGCGGGAGTTGGCAGAACGTATTGCTCAGCAAGACCTGAGTGGCAGCCTCTCACAGCCCCCTGATTTGCCCATACCAGTACTTAAACCAGGAAGCCATGAAGGGGACCTGTCTGAACAACAACGCAGAGTGCCTGCTGTGACTTTATTGACATGAATGGTGACCATATAGATCATTGTTGCACCCAAGATCCGATAGTTGCACCAAATCTTGTACAAAGGAGGTCAAGTAAGGTGTCTATGAAAAGACTGTAATTTGCTGGTTATGATCATGCTGTCTGTATGTGTGTATCATGTTTGTATTTGAAGTTATGAATATTGGCTATGTACTTGTATCTCAATATGTTTGATTCTAAGTAGCATTAGTGAAGCATTTGGTCAGCTTCTTGAGAAAGTAATTTTCAGATTAAATGTCAAGTCAATAAACACTTAACTAACAAGAGACCTTGGGAGACTCCAATCCACATATGAAGAGCCTCCCTGGGAACATTCAAGCTAGCATGTGAGCAATGGCTGCTCTACCTGTAAAGAACCTTGCTGCTGTGATTTTGCACAGTAAGACCAAAGGGGTGTCCTTCCACATGGCAGAGGATAGAAAAGGCCCTGGAAACCCCTCCATTTTGTCTTCAATCCTGCTTCAGACCACTGGAGGAACTTTGCTAAAAACTGAAGCTCTGAACAAAGAACTGAATGACCCATCCAAGCTGGATGCTTGTACTCCAGAGACTTGATTTGTTTTAAATCAGCAGTAATCCCATCACGCCTGAACCAAGAATTTTGCAATTGTTATGTATCTGATTCCATGTAACCAATTTTAACTCTCATCTATATTTCTTTCTATGAATAAACCTTTAGATTTTAGATTCTAAAGGACTGGCAACAGCATGATTTGTGGGTAATATCTGACTTGTATATTGACCTGGGTCTGGGGCTTGGTCCTTTGGGATCGGGAGAACCTTTTTTCTTTTACTGGGGTATTGGTTTTCATAACCATTCATCCCCATAAGGAGCAGTGCTGGTGGTGATACAAGGGAACTGGAGTATCTGAGGGAATTGCTTTTCTGACTTCTGCTCTGAGCGGCATGGTAAGGGGTCTGAGGGGTTGGATAAGGGGCAGGGGTCCTGGGGGATGGGGAGCAGGGGGCGGTTGGATGGGGCAAAAGTTCTGGGGAGGGCGGTCAGGGGACAGGGAACGGGGGGGGGGTTGGATAAGTGTGGGAGTCCTGGGGGCCTGGCAGGGGTGAGGATAGGGGTCTGGGCAGCCAGGGGACATGGAGAAGGGGGGCTGGATAGGGGGTGGGGCCGCAGGGGCCAGTTAGGGGTGGGGGGTCCTGGGCAGGGGCAGTTAGGTGACAAGGAGCAGGGGGGGTTGTATGGGTCAAGGGTCAGTGGTTCTGAGGGGGGCAGTTAGAGGGTGAGAAGTGGGAGGGGTCGGATGGGAGGCAGGCTGTTTGTGGAGGCACAGCCTTCCCTACCCGGCCCTCCATACAGTTTTGCATCCATTAGTCATTACTGCCCATCCCTGAGGAGTTGACAGGGTTCTCTGTAGCATGATGTGGTCTGTACTTTCTCTCATCTTTCTCCCAGGGTTCAGGGGCAGTTTTTTTCCTCATCACTCTTTAGTGATGAGTGCTCTATTGTTGCTGATAGTTGAAGGAGTTCTTCTCACACTGCCTCTTATTTTAGACACTGTGGTAGCAGGTTCCTCTCTGTTTTAGGATATCGTCTATCACGCTGGTTGCTCCGTCATTCATCTCTGAGTTTGCACTCTGCTTTAGACCTCCTTTCTTCAGGTTACAGTCACTACCCATGGATGTAGGAACTGGGAGCTTGTAGAGACTTTAGCACTTCCAAAATGTTAGGGATTGCAGTAATAAATAAAGGAAACACAGGGTTTGGAACAGAAGCTCATCTGTCTCTATTAAAAGTGGACAAATTTAGCTATGCCACAAAACTACTGATTAAAGCAATATTAAACAGTTTTTTTAACTCTAGCTCCCTCCTCCCAATAAAAAAAGGTGGCTATGCCCCTGCTGCTTCTGTATTTCATAGAATCATAGGACTGGAAAGGACCTCAAGATGTCATCTAGTCCAATCCCCTGAACACACAGCAGGACTCAGTATTAACTAGACCATCCCTGACAGGTGTTTGTCTAACCTGCTCTTAAAAATCTCCAATGACAGAGATTCCATAACCCCCCTAGACAATTTATGCCAGTGCTTAACTCCCCTGACAGGAAGTTTTTCTTAATGTCCAGCCTAAACTACCCTTGCTGCAATTTAAGCCCATTGCTTCTTGTCATATCTTCAGAGGTTAACAAGAACAATTTATCTCCCTCCTCCTTGTAACAACCTTTTATTTACTTGAAAACTGTTATCATGTCCCCTCTCAGTTTTCTCTTTTCCAGACTAAACAAACCCAATTTTTTCAATCTTCCTTCATAGGTCATGTTTTCTAGACCTTTAATCGTTTTTGTTGCTCCTATTTGCAAATAAGTCCCATGTAACTTCAGTCTCTGCCAGTGTTCCAAGCCTTTGAGCTTCTGCAATTCCCAGAGATGGCCACAGGGTGTAGGGCAAGTGGTTTGGTGAAGAATCCTTTTAGCAGCTGATGAGGTGTGATGAGCTCCAAGAATCACCACATGGTCCTGAAGACCTGGGTGCCTCTCAGCTGTGCTCAGCAGGAGGGTGGGGAGAGGGGAGGCGATTCCTGTACCTGGTGAGGCCATTTAGGCCTCTCTACAGGCATCACCTCCCAAGCTCCTGCTGAGCACACCTACACTCAATGTAGGCAAAATAGAGGCCAGTCCAGGCCGTGCCTGAGGGAGATCCTAAACAAGGTGTTTGACCTCGTGCTTACACAGTAGGATACTCCTCCAGCATGAGAAGAAGCAGTGAATGGAGATGAATAGGAACACAGTGCTGGGGTGGGAGAGTAGGAGGAAGAGAGAACTGTTGGGTTGGGGAGAGGGACGATTTGACATAGTCAAGTGACAATTTTTCCAGTTATGCAGGTGCTGGGCCCAGGCACTATAGGGTTTGAGGCCCATTTTCCTGAATTTCAGGCACTTTTCTCTGCCTCTTCCTCAAAAGGAAAAAAATCACCTCACACTCAGCCAGGGCCGCCCAGAGGGGGGGGGCAAGAGGGGCAATTTGCCCCAGGCCCCGAGCCCCACAGGGGCCCCCACGAGAGTTTATCGGGGCCCCTGGAGCGGGGTCCCT
Source organism: Mauremys mutica (assembly GCF_020497125.1). Lineage (NCBI taxonomy): Eukaryota > Metazoa > Chordata > Testudines > Geoemydidae > Mauremys > Mauremys mutica. The sequence continues at coordinate 55,908,560 of NC_059079.1, forward strand.
CACTCGCTCCGGGGGCCCCGGAAAACTCTTGCGGGGCCGGGCGCAGGAGCTTCTTCGCGCCCGGTCTTCGCCGGCGGGGGGTCCTTCCGCTCCGGGGCGGAAGGACCCCCCGCTGGCGAATTACCGCCGAAGACGGACCCGCCGCCGAAGCGCAGCCCGGTCTTTGGCGGTAATTCGGCAGCGGGGGGCCCTTCCATTCTGGGACCCGCCACCAAAGTGCCCCGAAGACCCGCGGCGGTGGCCCCCCCCGCCGCCGAATTACCGCCGAAGACCGGGCTGCGCTTCGGCGGCGGGTCCCGCTTCGGCGGTAATTCGGCGGAGGGGGGCCCCCGCTGCGGGTCTTCGGGGCACTTCGTCGGCGGGTCCCGGAACGGAAGGGCCTCCCGCCGCCGAAGACCCCGGGCCCCCGGAATCCTCTGGGCGGCCCTGCACTCAGCAGAATATGCACACAACCCTCCAGAGCCTGGGGTCTCGTCAGCTAGACCTCAGCTTAGTTAGCAAATGTCCATTGAAACCATTTTCAAATGTTGGCAACTCTGGCTAGTGTTTATAAAGCGCTTTGATGGTTAAAGGTGCTACATAGTGTAAGTGCTACATGCTGCCACTAGTGGACATATCTAAACTAGATGGTAGGCCTTCTCAGGCTAGGGTTAGGGTTCCCAAGGTATGGCTTGTGGGGTTATGGTTAGGGTACCATATGATAGGACTATTAGGGATAGGGACAGGGTTCCAGATGGTGGGGCTCTTGGACCTAGGCTTTTAGTTCCAAAACATAACATTCCAGGGGCCAAGTATATGGTTTCAAAGGGCAGTGCTCCCCAGGCTAGAGTTAAGGTTCCAAAAGTTATGGCTCCACATGCTAGGGTTAGGCTTCCAGAGGGTTGGGCTCCCTGGACCGGGGTTAGGGTTCAGAAGGGGAAGGCTCCCCAGGCCAGCATTAGGGTTTCTGAGACTAGGATGCCCTGGGCTAGAGTTAGGGTTCCTACAGGTATGGTTCTTGCAGCTAGGGTTACGGATCCTATAGGTGGAGCTCCCAGCCGTAGGGTTAGGATTCATGGGGTATGGTACTTAGAGCTAGAGTTTGGATGGCTATGTGTAGGTGTCCCCGTCCTAGTTGGGTCCTGTTTCTGTGGTCAGAAATTCCCCTTAAAGACTCTATTTTCAGCTCCCCAGTATTGGAGGTTTCCATTGGGCCGTTTATCTGTGCAAAGTTTATCTGTTCAAGCTCATAGACCTAAAGCCTTATGCTAACTTGCTGAAGCTAATCTCTCACAGGGATACAGGCCTGTGGGTTTCTTGCATTACTGCTGGATATAATGCAAAGCAGAATATAATGCAAAGCAGTGAATATAATAAAGGCAATCTAGCCCACTGAGCTACAGGTTAGGGTACTTGGAGCTAGGGTTTGGGTTGCTAAGGATACGGTTCCCATCCCTAGGATGAGGGTTCCTGTGGGTAGGGTAAATGGAGCTAGGGTTGGGGTTGCTATGGGTAGGACTCCCTGCCCTAGGTTTTAGGTGGCTATAGTAGGGTTCTTGGAGCTAAGTTTGGATGGCTAAGGTTAGGTTACTTGTAGTTAGGGTTAGGGTTCCTGTGGTATGGCTCCGCACCCTAGACTTAGTGTTTCTATGGGTAAGGTTAAGGGAGCTAGGGTTACAGTTGCTATGAGTAAGGCTCCCTGGCCTAGTGTTAGGATTCTTATGGGTAGGGCTCCCCATCCAAGGGTTAGGGTTCCTATTGATTAAGGCTCCTTGCCCGAGGGTTAGAGTTCCTAAGGGTTTGGTACTTGGAGATAGGGTTTGGGTTGCTATGGGTAGGATTCCCCCCCCCCCCCGAGTTAGGAGTTTATTGGGTAGGGCTCCCCTCCTCCCAGGATTAGGGTTCCTATGGTTAGGGTAAATGAAGCTTTGGTTACGGTTTTGATGGGTAGGGCTCCCTGCCCTAAGGTTAGGGTTCCTATGAGTAGGTCTCTTCCCCGCCCCCAGGCTTAGGGTTCCTATGGGTTAAGGTTCCTAAGAAGACAAGAACGGCCATACTGGATCAGACCAAAGGTCCATCTAGCCCAATATCCTGTCTTTTGACAGTGGCCAATGGAAGGTGCCCCAGAGGGAATGAACAGAACAGAACCGGCAATCATCAAGTGAACCATCCCCTGTTGCCCATTCCCAGCTTCTGGCAAACAGAGGCTAGGGACACCATCCCTGCCCATCCTGGCTGATAGCCATTGATGGACCTATCCTCCATGAATTTATCTAGTTCTTTTTTGAATCCTGTTATAGTCTTGGCCTTCACAAAATCCTCTGGCAAGGAGTTCCACGGGTTGACTGCATTGGGTTTGGCTCCCTACCCCCTCCAGGTTAGGGTTCCTATGGGTAGGGCTCCCCCCCCCCAGGGTTAGATTTCCTGTGGGTAGGGCCCCCTGCCCTAGGGTTAGGGTTCCTATGGATAGAACAAATGGGGCTAGGGTTACAGTTGCAATGAGTAGGGCTCCTAAGGGTGGGGTACTTGGAGCTAGGTTCGGAATCCTATCAATAGGCCTCCCTGGGCTAGGGTTCTAGTGGATAGGGCTCCCTGGGCTAGGGGTAGGTTGCAAATGGTATGATTTCTCAGGATAGGGTTAGGGTTCCAGTGGTTAGTGCTCCCCTGGGTAGGGTTATGATTTCAAATGGCGGGACGTGTCAGAATAGAATGTTTCAAGGGGTTAGGGGTCTGTGCACAAGGGTCTTGTTCCAGAGAACAGCGCTCCCCAAACTAGGTTTCCAAACGGTAGGACATGTTGGGATAGGGATTGGGTTCCCGAGGTGGTGCTCTCAGAGCTAGAGTTAGCAGTGGTGCAAGTAGAATCCATTTCTTACCAGTACGAGAGTGGGGGCACCACCTAAGGGGGGACACATGACCTCCCCACGTGACCCTCCATGTCACTGCTCCCCACCCCACCCCCAGCCTGGGACCCCCACGCTCTCCCCATCCCCTTCCCATGATCCATCCACATTACCTGGAGGGGGGGACAGGCTCTGTCCTCCTCCTGCTGCACCAGAAACTTTGGAACCGCAGTGGGGAAAGGAGCAGAACCCCTAGCCCTGCCCCCGTCCTTTCATGGAGCTGCATCTCCTCTGGCTCCGTCTGTACAGTGGCAGCCCGGCCGGAGGACAGGGCTGGGGGCGGTACAGCCACCAAAGGAGCTGCCGGCATTCTGCTCCTTTCCCCATTGCTCCTTCTAGCGGGGAAAGGAGTAGAACTCCCAGCCCCACACCCCCAGCCCTGTCCTCCGGCAGGGCTGCTGCTGTACAGATGGAGCCAGAGGAGACACAGCTCCATGGAAGGGCAGGGGGCGGGGCTGGGGGCAGTACAGCCATGCCAGAGGAGCTCGGCTCCTCCTGTGTCTTTCCAGGTCGCCGCACCCGCTATAAATATCTTGCTGGTACGGCGTACCAGACCAGACCGCCCTACTTTCACTGCTGAGGGTTAGGGTTCCAAATGGTAGGGCTTCCTGGATAGGGATAAGGTTCTAAATTGTAGGTCTTCCCGAACTAGGGTATTAGTTGCAGAGGAAGGGGCTTTCAGGGCTAGAGTTGGGGTTCTGCATGGCATGATTTCTTGGGATAGGGTTTCAAAAGGTAGGGCTCTGATTGCGAGGGTATGGATTCCAAATGATAGGCTTTCTTGTGCTAGGGTTACGGTTCCAGAGGGGAGGGCTCGAAAGGGTAGGATTTCTCTGAATAGGGTTACGGTTCCAAAGGGTAGTGCTACCTGGGCGTAGTCACAGGGCCGGCCAGGTTTGTATAATTTTTGGTGGTGCCCAGAATGGGTCCAAGTCCCGCTCCCCCCACACCTGCCTTGTAAGCTGATATATATACCCGTATTTTCCGGTGTATAAGGCGACGGGGCGTATAAGACGACCCCTTAATTTTACAGTTAAAATATAGGTTTTGGCCTATACTCGGCCTATAAGACGACCCCCCCTTCCGAGGGGGGGAGCCCAGAGCCTTTTAAATCCCAGCCGCGGCGGGGAGTCAGAGGGCTCTGGGCTACCCGCTGCGGCGGGGAGCCCAGAGCCTTTTAAATCCCAGCCGCGGCGGGGAGTCAGAGGGCTCTGGGCTGCCCACTGCAGCGGGGAGCCCAGAGCCTTTTAAATCCCAGCCGCGGCCGGGAGTCAGAGGGCTCTGGGCTGCCCGCTGCGGCGGGGAGCCCAGAGCCTTTTAAATCCCAGCCGCGGCAGGGAGTCAGAGGGCTCTGGGCTGCCCGCTGCGACGGGGAGCACAGAGCCTTTTAAATCCCAGCCGCCCGCTGTTTATACCCGGCGTATAAGACGACCCCTGATTTTTGGGGGTTGTTTTTTAATATAGAAAGTCGTCTTATACGCCGGAATATACGGTATATATATATATATGGGTGGGGTGGGGCTGGAGATGAGGAGTTTGGGGTGCAGACAGGCTGCCCCTGGCTGGGGTCAGAGAGGAGGTCTCCCCCTAGCCCTCCCCCCACCGGCAGCAGTGAACTCTGGGGGAGGGGTCCCCTCTCCTCCCCCCGCCCCAGGCAGCACATTCACCTTGCACCACTGTTACTGCACATACTCCTAGGGCCCCTCTCATGTCCAGGAAGCCCCCTCGCCTCCCTTTTGGTGGGTGGGGGGGCTGCCATCACGTGTGCGCCTCCTCCCCTGCTGTTGCCCCTCATTGTAGCCTCACTGGGGGATGGGGCTGCCCCTTGCCCAGCGTGGGGCAGGTGTGGTGACTGCAGGCGAGGGGGGCCCCCAGTGCTGGTGGAGGGTCTCGCCGGAAGAGGGAAGGGTCCATCCGTCCAAGGCGGAAGGGCAGGGGCAGGGTCAGGGTCAGGCTGGGTCAGCTTGCCCTGGCACTAGTGATTGGGAGGCACTAGGAGCCTGTGGCGGCAGTGGATGCTGGGAGCCGGCAGGGCAGAGCACAGCGCGGAGCTGCAGGGGGCAGCTGCCCAGGGCACAGGCAGGGACGCACGGGGGAGGCACATGGGGACGGCAGGCGGGGCCGGGGAAGAGACCTGACCCCGAACATTGGTGGAGCCGGGCCCCCGGGCCCTGAATATTGCTGGAGCACAGGCACCATGGGTCTATATAACTCACTGCACCTGGTAAGTCAGGGTCCCAAATTTTAGGGCTTCTCAGGATAGGGTCAGGGTTCCTGAGGGGAGGGCTCCCCAGGCTAGTGCTAGGGATCCAAAGGGTAGGGCTTCTCTAGATAGGGATAGGGTTGCAGAGGTAGGGCTCCTCGGGCTAAGGTTTCAAAGGGGAGGGCTCCCCATGCCCTAGATTAATGTAAAAAATCATTGTTGTTCAGTGTACTCCTATGTCTGCAACACTCTGTAGTGAGGAGGACGGGGCGGAGCCAAATCCATCCTCCTCCCGCTCTACGAGAGAGCCAGGAAAAGGAGAGCCCTGGAGCTCAGCTGCTGCTAGGTCATGGGAGGGAGCGGATGTGACAAAGCCATTGCAAGATCCCGGCCCAGCCCCCGAGTGAATCGATGCCTTGCAGTTAGGGGAGGCAGACAAGGACCCCGAGGAGCTGCCAGAGGCCGAGTACTCCGAGGAGACAAGGATCTTTGGACCATGGGGCCCTACACCCGACTGTGGTAGGAAGTAGCCCAGGGGACCAGACTCTAATCCCATTCTGCTGCCAGAGTGAGAGTCAGCGTGTTGTGGGCGGCCCCTCGTTGACCCAGCAGCACACCCATCCACCACTGTTAGCCCCCTGGTCTGGGAGTAGGGTGGGCCCAGGACCCTTTACCCCCTGCTGCCAACCCCACCCCTGGGCCTGTGTGTTGCTTGTGGTCTGTCCCAGACAGGAGACTGCGGGCCCCAGACTGTTTGCTTGCAGGCTGCTTTAGCCAGGAGGCCTTGGCAGAAGTCTGCTCACTGATCTGCGCCACCCTGCCCAGAGCCCTTTGAGCAGGAGCAGACAATTATTTTTTGTCAAGGTCCAAATTTCTTGGTCAAGGAATAGTCAGGGTCCACTCCGGACCCACCCACCCCAGTTCTCTTCCTTAACCCCCAATTATCCCTACAAGCTCCCCAATTGCCTATCAGCTCCCCGCCCGCCCTGCCCGGAGAGTTAGGTGACCTTGTTTCCCTCAACTGAAAACAGGAGGCATGGAGCTGGCTGGAGTCATCTGGTGTTGCTGCTCCCGCCACCCCGCAATGTTCCTCTGTGCCCCCAGTTGAGCCAAGTAGCAGAGATGGGGGTGGAGGATGGGAGTGGAGGAATGGGTATGGGCTGGGATCTGGGCAGCAAAGCAGGGTGTGAGCGTGTGAGTACCTTTGAGCTCGTAGCTAGGAGGTGAAGCTGTTGGACCATGATCCAGCCAGCAGTGTGATGCCCCTTCTGGGGCTAGGATTGCAGAGGGGCAGGAAGGAGGCTCTGGGTAGCAGGAGGGACCAAGGAGACTCCAGATAGCAGCCCTGGGGAGATGGTGGGAGGCCGGGATGTGGCAGAAGCAGGTGGCTGGAGGTGGACTGTGGAGGGAAAGAGGCCAGTTGGGGCTGTGTATGGGGGCTGAAGAGGACATGAGGCCAGGGTGGGGGGGCTGCGGGGACCACAGGTGCTGACTTTCCAAAGTGCCGGGGGCGTATTTGACCCCTGACTCTGCCCCAGGCCCTGCCCCCACTCCACCGCTCCCCCCAAGGCCCCGCCCCACCTCTTCCTGCCCCATCTCTGCTCCACCCCCACGCCGTCTCTTCCCATCCAGTCGCCCCCTCCCCCTAGCTTGCTGCATTCTTGCTCCTCCCCCTCTGCCCCAGAGCCTCCTGTATGCCACAAAACAGCTGATCATGGTGGGCGGGAGGCGCTAGGAAGGAGGGGAGGTATTGATCCCGGTGGGCAGGAGGTGCTGGGGGTGGGGGAGGTGCTGATAGAGGGGCTGCCACGGAGTCGGCGCCTATGGCGGGGATGGCTCAGGGGTGTGAGAACAGGGTGGGTGGGCAGGCTCCAGGGACTGCTCATGGGTGGGGGGCACGAGGCTGGGGTGGGACAGGTTGACTCCGGGGACCACTCAGAGCACAAGCATGGATCCGCATGCTCCAGCCCCAGCTCAGCTTCAGCCTGCATGCAGAGGCGGCATGTAGCTGTGGCTGGGGGGCTGGGGGAAGCACAGATGAAAGGTTCTGGAGGGTCATGTGACCCCCACCGCAGTGTGACTATATTTCCAAAATATTTCCACTGCGCATGGGGCTGGTCCATGCCCTGTTCCCTCCCCCCCTCCTTCTGAGGGGTTGGCCTGTGCCCTGTCCCCACTCCGATCTCTGTGCCAGGGGCTGGCCCATGCCCTGTTCCCTCTCCCTCTCCTCCCCTCCTGAGAGGTGTCCCCCCCCTCCCCACACACGCTAGTCTGGATGGTCTGCGAAGTAGACAGCAGTGCTGGGACTCCAGCTGCAGGAAAGAGGAAACAGCCCCATATGGGGGGAGGGGCGGGAGAGAGAGAGAGAGAGAGGAGGAGCTCAGCCAGGGCCATGCTATCCCTCCCCATGCAGCACTGACACACTGAGAGCACAGCTGCCCGAGGTGTCTGGAGAAATGTGAGTAGGGGAGAGGGGGGCATATGACCCTGCGTGCCCTGCTCACACATCACCTTTGCCCCCCCCGTGTCCTCTGAAAAGTATCTGGCTGTCCAGATTTGGACTGTGATCCGCCTACTGACTACCCCTGCCTTAGAGACTGTGTTTGCCAGCTGCCTTAGCCAGGAGGCTTAGGTAAAAGCATGTTCCCTGCTCTGCCCACCCTACTGTGTTCCCTCTAATTTTTCCCACACGTGTGCAGAATGAATTTTGTTATGTGCACCAATATGGAGGTGATGTGAAATTCATGGGGTGGGGGTGGGGCTGAGGGGTTCGGAGTGTGGGAGGGGGCTCAGGGCTGGGACAGAGGGTTGGGGTGCAGAGGTGTGAAGGCTCCAGATGGGGGTGTGAGCTCTGGGATGGGGCTGGGGATGAGGGGCTCAGGGCTGGGATAGAGGATTGGGATGAGGGCTCTTGGGTGGGGCTGGGCATGAGGGGTTCCAGGCTGGGGCAGAGGGTTGGGGTGCAGGGGCTGAAGGCTCCAGCTGGGGTTGTGGGCTCTGGGGTGGGGCCAGGGATGAGGGGTTTGGGGTGCAGGAGGGTGCGGCAGGGGGAGGGGCTGGGGATAAGTGCCCCTTCCCCAGTCACAGCAGGTCTGGGGCTGAGTAGGGGCCAGGGGAAGGGCGTCCCAGCTGCTGCAGGTCCAGGCCAGGGCTGGTTCCCTGAGTACCTGCACAGTGCTATATAGGCTGCTGTGCGGCCAAGCAGTTTACAGGGAACTTAGCCACCCAGCTGGCCAGAGCTCCTTTGTAAACTGTTACTTCCTGTCTGCCCGGCCAGAAGGTGCTGGGCTAAGGACTGTTTGTGGCTTTGCCCTGCCCACAGGGCCAGAGCTCCTCCCCCCCCTAGACTGTTCCTTGCTGTCAGCCCCAGCCAGGCAACTGCAGGCTAAAGACTGGCTGTGGCTCTGCCCCGCCCAGAGGTCCGGAGTTTCCCCTATAAACTTGCTGTCTGCCTGTGGTGAGGCGGAGTGGCCTCCCTCCCCAATCGAGAGCAAGGGACAACTCCACACTCCCTTTCAATGTATTGATCTATCCATTTAGGGGGTTACATAAAACAGCATTTTAGTGCACAGTAGATTTTCACCTCTTGGGATTTGGGCACTAATCCAGCGTAAGCGGGGGAATGGTCCCGCTATTGTGGGGAACTTTCCTGGCTTCTGCACTACCCCGGTGAAGTGGGCTAGCGAAAGGATCTGAGTCCTCGCTCCCACTTCCTTTACCCAAAGGCCTCCCTGCCCTTGAGGGCTCCCCTTCCACTCTCCTGTCTGGCAGAGTCCTCGTAACCCTGACAAGGCTGGGCCCAGATTCCTGGGGGGCTCGACCCCCAACCCTGCTGTGGTCACCTAGGACAGGGGCTAAGGTGTCCCCACTCCGGGGTACCCTCTCTGCACTGGGCACTTACCTGACCCACTGATTATTCCATACAGTTTAAAGCAAATACAAGTTGTTTACTTAAAAATTAATTTAAAGAAAAGAATAAGGAAAAATGGGAAAGGTTAAAGGAAAACACATCACCCTGCTCTGTGGCAGGGAACATTACAAACAGTGTCTCTGGACATCAAGGCACTTTGCAGTCTGTTCCTTGTAGGTCCCAGGTCTCCTTCTCAGGCCCCGGCTGTGCTGCAGGGATGCTGCGGGTTTGACTCTTGCAATGGTGGTGGCCACACACCTCCAGGCTTTGGGCGGTCAGACCCTTCTTCCCAGCGTCAGCTCCCCGTCAGGTTAACATCACCCTCCCAGCCTGGCCTGCAAGGACCCTTGGCTTGGGGTGTCTTTCTGCACTGGGCCCTTTGCCCAAGGTCCCCCGCTTGGCTGGCCCCAGTTGCTCACCACACCTGGCTCTGTGGCTGCAGCTCTGCTCCCAGCACAGGATCTGCTCTCCCTGGGCTGTGTCTCTGGCTCTGTGGCTGCAGCTCTGGCCCCTGTGGATCTGGCATGGCTCTGCTCTACAGCTCAGCTTGGGCCCCCTACTTTCTCCTTAGCTCGGCCCCACTCTGTCTGACCCAGGCAATTCCAACTCACAGGGAGGACGGGACCCACCCTGGCCTCCTGTCTCCCTGATTAGCCGGCACGCCCTGTCAATCAGGCTGACCTGGAGCACTGGCCTCTCGCCATTGTTCTTGGGGACTGTCAGTCTCAGGGTCCTGATTTCCCATCGACCCCTCCCCTTTTAGTGCTGGGAGCTAGCAACCAAAACACCCCCACTGAATTTTAGTAAGGGGGCAACGGTCCCCTTACACCAGGATTAAGAAAATGAGTTTAATAGAATTCATTTTAGTCCATTAGAAAACATGATCTCCCACTCTGTTCCCATGAATTCATTATAATTATAAGTCTGGAGTACAGGGGAGGGGAGTAGAGTAGGGGTGGCTCTAAAGAACACTTATTGCAACTGTAAACTCTGGGATTAAATTAACAGGCGATGCTACTTTTTCAGTTAACCAGGTGAAATAGCTGAAAAAGCTCCTGAGGGAATCTTCAGGACTGCACAGTGAAGCACTATGTGCTGCTCTCATCAAAGGCAGATGTAGATCCACACCCTTCTTCCTAGCTCGATTGTATGGGAAATAAATTTTGTTCTAAAAACTGCTCATCAAGGGACAAAGAGGAGCAAAGGGCACAGCCACTGATTTAGCCTTCATGGAGGCCACAGGCAACCGCCAGCCGGCAGCACCAAACGGCTGCAGAAATGGAACAGCAGCAGCCACAGCATCTCAGTTACATGATGCTATCAAAAAAGGTTCAGTAAAGACAGTCCGGCAGCTGTTGGAGGAAGGTGTAGATGTCAATTCCAAGGTAGAAGGTGGTTGGACACCTCTGCACAGCGCTGTACAGGCTGAACAGGAGGAGATCGTTAACCTTCTGCTGGAGCAGGGTGCTGATCCACATGCCAGAAAGGACAATGGTGCCACCCCCTTTATTATAGCAGGCATAGTGGGGAATGTGAACCTTTTGGAGCTCTTCCTTTCTAAGGGGTCAGAAATAAATGAGAAGGATAACAACGGCTTCACAGCCTTTATGGAGGCTGCTTGGTATGGGAAGGAGAAGGCCTTGAAATTCTTGTATGAGAATTTCTCAGATGAGAAAGAGATGGATGTGAATTTGGGCCGGATGGTCAGTGCACAACAAAGACAAGTGTACAAAGGCGGAGAAACAGCCCTGATGGATGCTGCCAGGAATGGCCACCTCTCAGCTGTGAAAACCCTTGTGAAAGAGATGAGAGCCAGCGTGCATGCCTGTGATAACTTTGGCAGGAACGCTTTGATCCATGCATTACGGCTGCCTCTGAAGAAGAACACCATACTTAGACAAAACAAGAATATAGAGCCGATAGTCTCCTTTCTGCTGGACTGTGGCGCTGATGTTACTGGAAGAGATGAAAATGGGAAGACTTCGCTCATCCTGGCAGCAGAGAGGCAAAGTCAGGATTTGGTGGAATTGTTACTGAAGACAGGCAAAGTTGACATTAACGCCATGGGCAATGATGGCAAAACAGCGCTGAAGATAGCTGTGGAGCACGACCATGAGGAAATAGCCAAGCTGTTATGTGAGAACGGAGTCAGGGCTGATAGTACTGACATTTTTGCGGCCAAAGAGAACTACAACAATGAAATGGTGGCACTGCTGCTCAAATATGGTGCTACGGCTACTAATAATCAGCCTCCTAAAGAGTGGGCACCCACCAGCAAACGCTGGGGAGAGCAACTATGGTGTCTTCACAGTATAAATTCCCCTCAGATTGGAAAACTCAACATCATATTTGATGAGTATTACCGCATTGAGAGCACCTCTGAAGGAGGCATCTACCTGGGATTCCATGCGGGGAAAGAGGTGGCTGTGAAGAGATTCCTTCTTGGCAGTGATAAGGCTGAACGAGAATCCATGTGTCTCAGTCACTGCCACAGCAACAGACATATGGTAAAACTTTTTGGGACTGAGACTCATGGCAACTGCCAGCTCTTCTGCCTCTCTCTTTGTGAGAGCAACCTTGAGGATCATCTGAGCAAATCTGCACAGGCAGTCAATAACCGTGACATCCTCAAGACACTCTTGGAAGCAGTGAGAGATCTGCACTCTTTGGAATTAGGCCACGGGGATCTGCACCCACGTAACATTTTGATAGGTTTGTGTGTTTTACATTCAGTTCCATTTAATCCTGCAGCCTGGCTGGGTGAGAAATTCTAGAAAGCAGAGTATTATAGAAGATTCAAACCCAGTGACTTGCATGGGTGGGTGTGTGTGTGTGTGTGTGTGTGTGTGTGTGTGTGTGTGTGTGTGTGTGTGTGTGTGTGTGTGTGTGTGTGTGTGTGTGTGTGTGTGTGTGTGTTCACAACAAGGATTATGCATGTGTTCAAGGATGCTGTAGTATGTATATTTGTGCGAGACATTTGTGTGTGTCAGAGACAGACAGACAGACAGAAGGGGAAAGGAAACCTGATCTCAGCAGCAACAAAGCCTGCAGTTCTGCAGCTTTACCATCATATGGACGGATCAGGGCATCCCTCTGAGTAACCCTGCTCCAGGGAACAAAGGGTTAATTCAGTCACACAATAGAAAGGTGGAACACCGCACAGGAGCCATTCATTTACTATTAACAAATCATGTTGCTTTGATAGATGCGGATGATAAAGTTCTCCTTGCAGATTTTGATAAGAGTAGCAGTTTTGCTGAAGGTCAAAGGGAACTTATAATCAAAGAAGACTTGGAGGTACTTTTCCTTAATACCAATATTGTGTTTACAGTTTTTCAACTTTCTACCCTTTTCTGTTTTTTTTCCCCTAGTCTTTCTTTTTTTAAATTTCCTGGTGGGAGAGATCTTAGCCCTCTCTGCTCATACAAGAATAACATGTGGTTATGCCTTTTGAGCCAAGTGATTAGCTAACATTTGGAATCTTGTGGGTTGATTCTGTTAGGAAAGGAAATAAATTATGGAACCAAGTATTTCTTTGATGCAATCCTGCTACTTTACAAAGAATGCACATAAAGCCCAGTTTCCCTGAATACAAAAGAAATCAAACAGCAGGCGACAGTTTCTTTGCTCACAGTCCCAAGCCTTTTGCCCAGCCAGCACTCTCACAAAAGTGCTGTCTCTTAGCTTTTGTCAGCATCAGGCTGTAAGTGCATCTTTGCCTGTGCCTTGGCTGCCTTCTCTGTCTGTCTCTGTGTGTTTCTGCCCCCCGCCACAAGTCCATCTCCAACAAACAATATACCTCAAAACCTCTCTTCCCACGTAGCTCAGTTTCTGACCTGATCTGCATGGCTGGTGTTTTGAGTGCTGGCCTCTGTTGTTTCAGCTATCTATTCCATAAAGGACCTTGGTTATTTCTTACATTTATACTGAAGGAAGGGCCGTGGTTAACCCAACCCCCAACAAACAACACAGTTATTGTTCTCTGCAGACTCAAACACAGAAATAGACAATGCAGAAGGTCAGAATATTGTTGACAGGAAATCAATTTGGCATCAGCCAATCAGATGGCTTGATTTTTTGGACATTCCAATGCTGCTAAAAAAAAAAAATACAAATTGCAGGTGCATATGATAGAAATAGTGGATTGTTCTGTCACTTCTGATAAGGGATCTACTTGATACTGTAATTTTGACATGCTAATATAATGATGTGTCAGAAACAGCCAAGAAATCAAAGGGTTGCAGCCCTTTTGTGGCACTGCAATCTATTCTTTAGACAAAGCCAACTCTCCCTGGCTAGATCTACATCTTGTGATATATATATATTTTTAATTCTTTTCTACCTATACTGTTTTCATTGCTATACCAGTCCATTGGAGCCGTGCATGCAAGGAGCTTTGGAGGAAGGGGGCTGCCAAGTGCCAGATCTATTGTTAGGAAGTTGCTTTGCCCAGTGGGGGTAGGAGATGAAACGGAACTCCATCGGTGGAACAATGTATGTGAAAATCTTACAAACCAAAGTTCTGTCCCTTTGCTTTACACACAGATGGAGACAATCTGGCCCATAGTCTTTTCTATGTATCTTGTTTTCAGTTTATTTTAAACTTGATATAAAAATACAATGGCCATGACACCTACAGCACACTGCAGCATATGGGCGATTTGACCAAGAGCTGGTCAGCTTCTTGCAGTAGATCAAAAGAAGTTGACATAGCTCCTAGGAAAATTGAATTTTTAATAGAAAAGGGTATTTTCTCCACCAGAAGCAAGGCCTTTGGGCATTACAAGAGGTGAACATTGAAGACTTTTTCCTCTGAGCTATTGCAAGTTGCTATTTACAATGTGCACTAATCTGACAAGAGGATCTCTGCTATTCTGGTTGAAATGGCCAGCATGTTCTAAACTGCAAAGGGGCTGACTGCCGTAATATATTTATTAGCGTTCATTTAAAATGAAACAGACAAAAATTAGCTGCAAAGCTATAGCTAAGTTACTTTTTAGTTTCTTTTATTGTAGATCAGTGTTTCTCCACCTTTTCAGGTTGGCAGCCCCCTACTGAAAGTTAAAAAAATGTTGCAACCTCGTTACATTTACTATAAGAGTAAGGATAAAAAAGGATCAGTGATAATGCTAAGCTTATATCATTTATTTGTATGTGTGTTTTGAGAGGTTGACAGAGAATACTTGATTTTGAAGGGTAAGGTGTATTGGGAGTGGTGGAGCGAGATTTTCTTTGCTTTAGGTTATAATTAAAAATGTCAATGCCTCATGACACCCCTGGTTACCTTTCATGACTCCCTGGGGTTGCAACCCACCACTGAGAAAAGATAAATAAAACTGATGAAGGACAAGTCATTTCCTTATATTACATGCACAGTAAAGGGAGGGTAACAGATACCTAAAATAGGCCTTAGGCCCCAATCCAATTGACTTCAGTGGCATCACTCACTGTGTGTGAAGTTAAGCAGACGTGTTAACCTTTGCAGGATTTAGGCCTATGGGAATACAGCAGAGGCAAAGCAGTTCATCCACTGATTAAATTGTTCATCCAACTCCCAAAAAGAAAAAAAACTTCATTTAAAAAAAATGGTGAAGGTTGCTGAGTATCAACAATTTATTTAACTACCACATCATTTACAAAACCCAGACCTTTAACAGCAAGAAAATGAATAGTTAAAACATCATAACATCTTATACCCATGTAAAAATAAACATAAGCACGTTATTCTTTCTTGCCTAAAGAAATGTATACACCTCTACCCCGGTATAACGCCGTCCTCGGGAGCCAAAAAACCTTACCACGTTATAGGTGAAACCGCGTTATATCAAACTTGCTTTGATCTGCCGGAGTGCGCAGCCCCACCCCCCGGAGCACTGCTTTACCGCGTTATATCCAGATTCGTGTTGTATCGGATCGCGTTATATCAGAGTAGAGGTGTATTTCATTACAACACAACAACCTTAACCTTGATCCATGGATTCCATTATTTTACATGCAGCATTTTTTTTAAAAGCCCAACAACCTTGATTTCAGTATCAAAACAGCTTCTTTTAAGGGATCCTGTTATATGGGAGATATTATCAATTCATATATCTATTTTTGGTAAAGGTGCTATACCTGCTGTTTCTTGAGAATAGCAGAACAAAGAGAATTTGGCCCATAGGATGAATATATAACTGAATCTATGCAGATTATGGACTCAGTCCTGCTCCTTCTGAACTCAAGGGGAGCAGGATCAAACCCTGTATGCTCTCTCTGCTGGAGGTTTTGGCTCTGGAAGTGAAATATTCTGATGCTTGTTCTCCTGCTCAGGCACTCGGAAGGTTGGTCCTATATGTTGTAACAAGGGGTGAGGTCCCTTTTGATAGACCTGATGGAGAGGATGTGGCTGCAAGATGTCCAACAGATTTGCAGGGTCACTTGGAGATTGAAGATCTCATAAGAAGTTTGGTCTCCCCCCATGGAGGAAACTCAGTTCAGTTAGGAGACTTGCTCCACCACCCCTTTTTCTGGACCCATGAGAGGTAAGTGTCATTAACAATAGTTCTAAGGTCTCAAACAATAGATACAATAGCTGCAATGCTCCTGCCAACACCTCCCCACTCTGGGATAATAAATGTGCTCACCTTCAACTCTATAGCAGGTATGCATTCTTGAAGGCCATCTCTTCCTCTCTTTCAATTCCACAGCAGGTTTGAGTTTCTTGTGGACGTTGGGAATAATCCAGACATCGAAAAATACAATGCTGGGAGTCAGATTGTGAAAGCTTTGAATTGCAATAAGGCAACAACTGAGAAGCACTTCTACCAGTGGACTAAGAAGGTAAGCTTTAATCAGCTAATCATATATTAAGAATAATCCTCCAAATAGGCTTCCCACTGTGTCCTGTTTTCTCTGTATCTTTGTTGTATAGTGCAAATGTTCCAGGGCTAGGACCGTTGTCAATTAGTGTCTTATACAGCACCCAGCATGCTGCTGGCATTTAAATCATAAAATAAATAACAATAGGCAGCTTGTACTAGGAAGGGTGTCCCTGAAGACTTATAGGCCCTACGTTTTTCTGTATGTGGGCCACAGATGTCTCAGCCCAGATTCCTTACTGTGGATCAAGATTAATTTCCTTTTCTCTCTTCTTGGTAGCGTCATCATAGTCCTTTCTGCTTGATGGTTGGTTGGACTACTGCCTGTATTCAACCTTTTCTCAGTCTGCTCATGTTCTGTGTGCACCATGTCTTCAAAGACAGGATACCTGTTGCTGGTGGCAAGGCTGAAGGAATCCATAAATGCTTTTTATTACTCAACCTGTGCATTGCAAAGTAAAATGGAGGCCCTCGTGCCAAAGCCTATTTGATTTAGTGATCAAAAGCAGCTAATGGCCAACCAAGGGATTTGGCAGAATGAAATTGACACATACTCAAGGCATCATCCAATATATGTATTTTTCCAGTGCACTGATACTAAATAACTTCATTATCAGTGGATTCCTGTACAAAATGGAATCTGAATTGGTTTGCCAAATTGCTAATATACATTTGATATTTAAAATGTACTTTAGATAGTTTCTTCTTAAGAAAATGCATTGTGTTTTTCCTATATTGCCATTTCATATTTTAAATATCTGAAAACTTCATCAGTTTTGTACCTTTTTCAAGTATATTTTTTGCCGTTTTTTCATTCCAAATCCCCTCCCCCACATACTATCATGCAGGCTGCACACTTAAGCACTCAGAAATCAGGAAAAGACAAAATTAAGGTTACACATTTAATGCTAATTATTATTTATTTTTGTATTAAAGTAGTACCTAGCAGCCCATACCAAGATCAAGGCTCCATCATGTTAGGTGCTGCATGAACATATAGTAAGAGATAATCCCTGCCCTCAGGAACTCAAAATCTAAATAGATGAGAGAGAGAAGGTGGGAGAAAGAAAGTATAATTTTCATTTTACAAATGGAGAATGGAGGCACAGATTGATTCAGAGGGAGTCTGTCACACAGAGAGTCTGCTGGAAACTTGAATCCAGAGCCAGATCACCTGAGTCCCAGTCCAGTGCTTTAACCATAAAACCATCATTCTGCAAACTCTGCCCCCTTCTACATACCTGAAGATATGTAGTGAATGGGCTCCACAGGGCCTGATCCACTGCCCACTGAACTCAATGGGAGCCTTTCCATCGGTGTCAGGGATCAAGCCCTCACTGCACACCTTACAAGATGCGCCTTTCAGGGTTTTAGGGGGGAAAACCTGTGTTGTGTTGTATTATTTGACAAATAGTATATAATGTAATTAGAGTCTCTGAGCCAAATTCTGAACTGTTACATGAATTTGGTCCTGAATACTATGTATTATGTATAAGGGGAGTTAAGGTTGCATATACAGTCTTAACTGTGGCACTTCCTGACTTTTGATGGGATTCCTATGGCTTGAAAGGAAAAAAAAATTCCATAACTTAGAATGGTTTGGACCCACCAGAATTCTCTGTATCAGGTGTGCAGTGACTGTGCACCTTAGTCAGTAATGCAAAAGGTTCTGTGGAGCCCTACCTGTTGGAACGAATACTTTTGGTGTGCAGTAAATGTACACTCACTGAGGCCTTTGTGTAAATTGCTCTGTGTGGGTAGCCCCCTATGATATTTCAGTGAGTCTCTGTTCAGATATAATGGCTGCCTACATGAAGGAGCTTGCAGGATTGGGGCCTCAATGCGTAACATAGCTGTGCATGCTCACAGTGCATCTAGGCTAGCCATGCACACGTGCAGTGTCGCATGCTTGCATTTAGAACTTTGCTAAGAATGGCTAAAAAAACCCTGTACTTGTACAAAGCACTGTGCATGTGCAAATTGTGATTTCAAGACCCTGCAAACTGCAGAAACAAAGCCACAAGTCACCAGAGGTATTTCTCTTTACATTGGTTTATTTTCTCCCAGCTAAATTTCAGCTTTCTTTGATCTAGTCCTTTTGGCTCTCAGGAGTTGCAAGGCTGGGTGGTGGTTTTGCTTATAATAGGGAAGATTCTTAATTTTTTTTTTTTACATGTTCTTAACACCTGGATTGTTTTAGCTCATACTCTGTGAAAAAAACAAAACCAGCCCAATTCACTCCCAGACAGACACTGAACCTGGAAAATTTCAGCCTGAGACGTGAAAAGTTTTGGAGAGCTCTGAGTGACTGACAGTAGGGGGTTATGATGGAAACAATTATACAGCTGTAATTATCACTCTAGCTATAAAATTCTGTTGAAAATATAAGAAATAATGGGATAGTGACTATGTTTCCAGTGTGGGAGGTCGCAGTAGCCAAGGGACAAGAAGGAGAGGGAAGGAGGAGAGTATTTTCTTTGGTATGGGAACCTCATGGACTGACCGATCTCTTATGGGTCATTTTTCAGATTGATCAAGCTGTTCTGGAAAACATGAAAAAGAAACGCCACTATAAAGATACTGTCACTGACCTGTTGAGGTTCATCAGAAATGTGGGGGCGCACTATGGTGCAAAACCGCAATGGTAAGTGGTCGTATCGGGATTGATGTCCCAGATGAAGATAGTTCTGGGGGGCTGCGAGGGGAGTTGGGTGGGAGGGGGTCCTTTTTTCACTTCCAGCATTATAAAAAAACAACTTTAAGTGAATTTTGCAACCAGATTTTGAAAACTAGTAGCCAAAATCCCACCCCCCAGTAGTGAAGTGATTTTTTTAATCCTCGGGCAGGAGAATAAGGGTGAGAAAGGAAGAAGCCACAGATGCAAAGCAGTGAGAGCATGGACCTTAGTTTGTTTCCAGGAAATTCTCTCAAGGCTGATGAAAAGTGGGAAAACCTACTTCTTTGATACTTTACGGTGAATTGGGATGCCCCACGTAAAATCATCTGTTTTCTATTCTAGGTTCAAGGAAATAATCCAGAACCCATCACAGTATTTTGTTGACCGGTTTCCAGATCTGACATTTTATGTCTATGAGCATTTGTGCCGTGTGGACAGAGGTTGGTGGGATTTATTTATTTTTTTGCCTCCAGTTCTCTAGCATCTCCAAAAAGGGGATCAGAGTGAGAACAGGAGATGGATTCAGAGGCTCATGTGGTTTGTTTAGAGTCTGAAGGGACAGGAATTCACCATGGAGGTTGCTCTGCTATTTTTCTTTAGAGGCCGACAGAAGGGCACTAGGAACACATCTAGCGAACAGAACCTTTTATTCTCTGCACTTGCTAGCATCTGAGCAGAAAGTTTCTCTGTGCATGTGCATGTTACTTGAAACTCGGAACTTTTTTCAACCATTGCAGCATCCACTAATAACATCAGAGCACTAGGCTTCCCGCTGTCTCTGTGGAGGGGAAAAACACTTTACATCACAGGCTGCAATGACCTCTGGGCAGTTAACAAGCGAGAAGGATAGTGGGGGATGAATACAGCTCTCTTAGGCCTTGTTTACATTGGGGATTTCAGCCAGCGCGGTAGCTGCACTAGTGTAGGCAGGCAAAACGGCTTTAAACTGCGGTTAGGTTAGCAACGATGCAGCTTGCCCCGGCTTCAAGCAGTCTCAAGCTCCCCCAGCGCAAATTGCAGCTTGTAGAGCTTTTGCCTGCCCACACTGGGGGTTTGTACTGGTGGCTGGCGACTGGTGGCTGTAACTGGGGCATATCCCCAGGGTAGACAAGGCCTTACAGAGAGACCAGATTCTCCTGCAATGTTGCTTCAAAGGCACAGAGGGGCCCCGCTTACTTTGTGTAAGTTGTTGGAACTGGGACAAGAGCAGTACACCCAGGGAATCAATACACCCAAGCAGCAAACCTATTAATTATTATTTATTGGTGTTTCGGAAGTGCCTAGTAGCCCCAGTGATGGACCACAGCCCTAGGAGCTGGACAAACACAGAACAAAAAGACAGCCCCAGCCCGAAGAGCTTAGAATCTCAAGATGAGACAACAGGTGGAGATGGACCGACAGGGAAGTACAAGGAAACAATGAGACAATATTGTCTCTAGAGACTAGACAGCCCCAGGCTGGGGGAAGGGGTCTAACACACAAGCGGAGCGATCAGCGGGATGGCAGCAAACGTCATGTTCGTTCCACAGCTATTTGGGGCCAGGGTGAGGGGTGGGTTTACTTAGGAGGGGATCAGCCAAATGGAAAGGGAGGTGAAGGGGACGGGGCAGGGGAGGAGAAGATAAGAGGGGCAGGTGTGGACTGAAGGTGAGGTGAAGATACTGTGAGGAGGGGGAGGGAGGGTTGGAGCAAACAGCCAGTCAGGGCAGGGAAAGTCAGAACCGGCTACAGTTTTGACTGCGATGTCTAGAGGTCTCTGCTCTGGCTGCTCCTGCCCTGCTGGCTGGAGTTTCTGGCTGGCTGCTCTGCTATTGTCCCCCAAGTGGAGGGGTGGGCAGGCACTGCCTGTCCTAGTGCCTAGGCCTACCTCCCGGGACCTTTCTTTCTTTCTTTCTTTCTTTCTTTCTTTTGCTTCCACTTATTTCTGTATGTGGGAAGGGGCCAGTGATTAAAGAACATTATTGAAGGCAGAAGATGCCATCATTGTCCACAGCCAAGGACTATGAGAACAGGTGTTGTGCAACCCATAGGTCTGCCAAAGCACCTAATGCCTGAACTGCCACAACCCCTGGTATTCTAGTCCATACCTCCCACCACGGCCCTGCTAGTGCACCTCAGTCCTGCCGTGCCTTCAGAGCCAGCCTCTGGGTGCACTCAAACCGTGAAAACGGGGATGGATTAGGATGGCTTCTTAGAAGCATCTTGAAGCTGTTGCCTGAAGGAAAAAGAGCAAGAACGTCAGGCAATGCTAATCCACAATGGGCGAGGGACAGGAGGGCACTGATCCTGTGCTATACAAATGCACTGGAATTGCAACAAAGCTGAGAAGCCAACAATCCCATCCACCCCTAGTGAGTTTTGGTTTGTATGATGCAAATGTTGTCATGGATACAATCATTTCCTCAAAAGCAGAACAAGTTTCAGCATGTCCCACCACTCCCTCTGGCCCTGGTCCTTGATCCATGAGCATGTGTCTGTACATATTATTCATCAACCCATCCTGACTCCATCTAGACTTAGTCCTACTTTCTCCTCTGGAGTTAGAGTTCAGAATGGTCCAAGGGCTCTTAACCAGAAGCAGTGAAATGAAAAGCCTGACTACCAGGGAAGCTATCCCAATGGCGAGGTCTCTTGGACTGGGCGTAATCTCCCAAACTCTCTCCCTTGGTCTGTTTGGAACTGAACTGGACAAAGCACTGGAGAGTATCCAGTCTTTCGGAGTCCCTCTCTGCTCCCATTGCTGCAGGATCAGAGTGCCTTACAAAGATTTAGTCTCACAATGCCTGAGGAAGGGAAGTGTTGTTATCTCCACTTTATAGATGGCAAAATGAGGCCCTGAGAGAGTAGTTAATTCACTGGGAGTCTGTGGCAGAGCCAGGAACAGAAGCAGGACCGCCCCCCCCTTATTCTGTAGTCAGGGGCGGCTCCAGGCCCCAGCACGCCAAGCGTGTGCTTGGGGCGGCATGCCACGGGGGGCGCTCTGCTGGTCGCCGGGAGGGCAGCAGGCAGGTGGCCTTCGGCGTTATGCCTGCAGAGGGTCCGCTGGTCCCTCGGCTCCGGTGGACTTCCCACAGGGCATGCCTGCGGGAGGTCCACCGGAGCCGCGGGACCGGCAACCGGCAGAGCGCCCCCCGCGGCATACCGCCGTGCTTGGGGCGGCGAAATGTCTAGAGCCGCCCCTGTCTGTAGTCATCTTCAGCTGGGGTTACTTTCCCCATTCTTCATTGTGCCCTGGGGTAGGTTGGGGGGACAGGGAGCTGGCATGCCCACAAAATTTGTACTCAGCCTAGGAAGTGAGTGATTTCCCATCTCATGCTGGGCACTCGCACAGGGTCTAGATGGAAGGAGATGAGGTTTCCCAGTCATTACCTACCCGATCTGTTGGGTCACGCAGATGCCAGATGGAGGCTTTTTCCAGTTGAGGCTTCCAGACGATGCTGAGACAAAACCCGAGAGAACTTTCCATCATGAATTGAAAATCACCCTACAGGCCCCCTCCACACAAGCAACCAGCAACATTCTAACATCTAAGCATCTTTTTTCCTGGGCAGATAGGAAGGTGAACTCAAGAGAAAGAGCATTCCTAAGTTCTCTTTGGGGTAAAGAGATCAGCAGGGGGACGTGATGCTCCCAAGGTGGCCTGGCAACATCTACACAGGTGCAGGGCTGGGTTAACTTTTTGTGCGCTCAGCGCCAGACCTATTTGTGGGCCCTCATTGGGGAAATAGGGCATGTGATGGGGGGCGCGGTCCAATGAGCGAGGGAGCGGTTGTGGGCAATGAAGCGCAGTGGGAATGGCTCCACTCAGCCTAGCACAAGGGCACTGTTTACAAACCCACAACTGCTAGACGCACACTGGCCTGCCCAGTCCTGTGCTGCCAGCGTGCCCCTTCCCCACTGCCCCCCTGCCCAGTGCCCTGCCCTTATGCCCAGTACCCCCTCCCACAGAGACTTCCCCTACAGATCCCTATACCCAATGCCCCTGGACCCACTATGCCCAGCACCCCATGCCCAGAGACCCCTCCCGCTGACCTCCCACTGCAACTGCACAGCATCCTGCACACCATACCCCCTGCCCAGCTCCCCCACCCACAGATCCCCTACTGTCCAGGACCCCCTTCACAGTCCCACCATCACAGCTGTACAGCGCCCCCTATTCCTGAGGGAATTCTGCATCAAATTCAGTGCATAATATTTTAATATTCTGCAATTTTTTTTTTTACAATAAATAAATGTGGAAGCTCCACCATGGCAATGGGAAGCACAGACCACTGGCTGCATGGAGGTGGGAGAATAACCTGCAGTCTCCGCTGCCCCCCTGGGATAAGGACTTGGCAGTGAGGCTGAACCTGACCCTGACAGAGCACAAGGGCCAGGCCTGCGACAGAAACATCCTGGGGCCCTGCCCCTTTTGCGCCAGGCACACCAGATGTGGGCAGGGAGGCTCAGCCTGGCAGCAGGATCCAAGTGCAGAGGGACTTAGTGTGGGGGTATCCAGATGGGGGTAAGAGGGTTCTGTTTGGGGCAGTCTGGGTGCAGGCAGCTCAGTGGGGGATCTGGATGCACAGGGAGGTTCCAGGTGCAGGGGCAATGGGAGTCTGCAGGGGGGACCAAGTGAAAGTGGTTGGAGCTCAGTGTGGGGGGGGAGGTCTGGGTGCAGGGAAGGTGGGGTTTATTTGGGCGGGGGTCCAGATGTAGGTGCTTGAAGCTCAGTGGGGAGGGTGTCGGGGGGGGCTTATAAGGGTGGTAGAGATGCAGGTGGGGCTTGTCAGGGTGAGGGTTTGATGGGCCTGTTTAACAGAGGAGCCCCAGCTGCTCCCAAGGGGATCTGCATGCTGGGCCCCTCCTTTCCCTGTCCCCTTCTCTTCCCCATCCCATGCCCCTTCCCCACCACTCCATCTACTCCCCATCCCACCCCCTTCTTTCCCCACTGCCTCTTTCCCCCTGCCCCCGCTTCCCCTTCCCGCCACCCAGTGAGTGCAGGGCACGCCCGACCCCTGCTGCACCCCCAGCCAGGACGTAGCTCAGGGGAAGGGGTGGAGTGGGGGTGGGCCTGGGGCGAAGCAGGGGTGGGAAGAGGTGGGGTGAGGGCGGGGCAGGGGCGGGGCAGCTTTCCTGGCTGGCTCGGCTGGCCAGGGCCCCTTCTGACTCTGGGCCAAGCACCATGTCGCCATGGTAAACCCAGCACTGCACAGGTGGGGACAGGAATAACTAGAGACAGGAGAGTCTGATTTCCCAGGCTCCTTCCTCATCACTAGGCACTCGGTTCCCAGGTCAGAGAGCCTCAGGGGCAACTTACACTTTTGCTCTGTAGAAGAATCTACTTCCTCTCGAGGCTGAGGTAGCAGCAGCTGGATCCCCTTGAGCAGCGTGAACCTAATGATTGGATAGTCCTCTATTGAAAGAGGAGGCAAAACAATACATCACAGTAACTTCTCCAGCAATGGGATCCTCCTCTAATGCATCCAATAGATTCCCCCTTCCTCTGCTCTACCACCCAGCTGCTCCCACACAGATTTGCAGGCCTCTTCAGCTCCTTTCGTCTGGATTGGCAGACAGGGTTGAGGGGTACTGGAGAGTGAGATTGGATTCTCCTCCCCATCCCATATTAAATGACTGGGATGTGACATAGACACGTATCCTTGGGCAACCAGGGGAAGGAAGCAGCTCAGGGTAATCCAACAAGCATCTCATTTGATGTTGTTGTAGGCTGTTCTCCTTGAACATCAGGCACAGTCAATGAAACAAGATGAGAGGACGAATGAATAACAGAGGGAACCTCCTCCTGACCTAGGTTCTGCTGCAGCAGTGGTGAACAACAGGGGTAGGAGCTATTGACTATCCCATGCGTGGTACAGGTCTTGAAGGATAGGAGGTGGGGCCTTGTGTTTAGTCGGATGTTGTTCAAGGTGGTTTGTTTGGTTGTGTGAATGGAGGGGGAAAGAGGAAGCCACATGGAGTCACAAAGACACACAGCTTTTCACACAGCCACAAGGTTTAACAGATTGCCACACATGCCTAGCCACATCCATAGTCCTATATATACATGCAACCAGCCAGCTGGTGTATGTACAAGAACAGTGTGTTTGCTCTACAAATTGTAGATGAAGCACTATCTGCAGCTTCATGTGGCAGATGTCATTTGAATTTCTCCCTCCCTGAATTAGAGATCTGAAGTTCTGAATTATATTTTTTTCAAGCTTTCCTAAAGAAGGTCCTTCATCACATCCTCAAAGGCTACAATCCCAGCTGAGACATCGCTTTGAGCACCAGAAGCTGCCCAATCCTCTGCTGATGACAAAATAAGGCACAAGCGGAGCAACAGTGACACTATGTGGCCAGATGGAAGAAAAATTCAAGTCTCTGCCTTGGGAATTTCCCAGACAGAGAGGCACCCAAGAGGAGTGGGGTTGGGAAGAGAGATTAATTGAAAATATATATATGCTGTGAGACATTACTCTGCTCAGCTGCTTCTTTGCAGTGAATGTAATCCCAGAAATAAACTGAAGTAAATAAAGGTGCTTTTGTGCGATCAGTATATATTTAGGATATTTTTTCCTAGTAATTTTAGAGTACTTTTTTAACAAGCTATTTAACCCATCCTGTCAGTAACCTCACTAGCCAAAGGTTTTACTTTAGGGTGTGATCATGATCAGGAAAGTAGCTTGACAAAAGTCAGCAGAAACAGTTCAGTTTGCAAGTCGAAACAAGATTTTTCTGACTGCCTAAAATACAGTTTTATCCATTTGCTGTCCAGTCCAGAGCAACACTTTCAATGCTGGGATAATGATTGGTCACATCTCAATTTTAATCCAAACTCTGGTGCCTGGTAGTAGACAGCATGGAACAGAAATAGTTAATGACTGTAATAATTTGCATGTACTGCATATAGCTCTCTCCATAAAGCTTTTTATGAAGATTTATTAACCCTCCCAAACAGCCCTGTCAGGTACAATTTTTATGTGCAATTGAAATTCTGACTGATGTCTGGCTGAGAATAATCATGTGATGAATCAAATTTTCCCTGCCTCCTCGGGACGTCAATAATCCTGACTTTGGGACTAGAGACATGACGTATTGAGGAGCTGGTCTCAGAAGCCCCCTGTTAATCATTCCACAAACAAATAAGGAAGGGAGGTTGGCATGGTTACACATAGTAACGTCCACTTTGAGTGAAAATAAGATTTATTGTTCCTTGGGATAAATATTGAGCTCTGTTTGGCCTGGGTCAATACATCTTGATATGCATCTCAACAGACATCAATGGGCTTGATTCAACACTCAGATCAATAGAGCTGCATAAAACTGCTGTAACAAAATAGAGAATCAAGGCTCCAGACCATCATTTTATATGCAGAGAAACTGAGGCACAACAGTTGCATGACTTGACCAAGTCATTCAACGATGGAGTAGAGAGAATAGAACCCTAGACTCCTGACTCTCAGTTTTCTATTCTAACTATTAAAGAAAATAAAACTCTCTTTTCATAAAAAAATGACTATTTTGAGTAAAAGTGGTAAGTCAATTAGAAAATTGCCACATGAATATTCAGTGAGGAATCCAAGCTATCAGAGGGAGTGACAACCACTTCACTGCTAATGTCTTAGTATCATTTCATAGTTTGGTTCTTAAATGAGCTGGTACTGAGTGCCAGGCTGAGGTGTGAAAATTGTCCCTGATCCCTAGGAGAATGTACTCTATACCAGTCACTCCACTTCACGTCTGAACTCTAGTGAGTATCACCCCCAAGCTCTGACTGCAGCTTCTCTGCATGGTAAGTGCTCGGTTCAGCCCTGGTATAAAGCCACTGATGTCAGCGAAGTTACATGAGAGATGAATCACTCCTCAATCTGCTTTCATCTCCGAACCTGGCTGGGAGCAAATTCGCAAACCAGAATTACTTTAGTTTAATTTCTGTTTTGAAGGGTTCAATATTTTTTGGGGACGTGGTATAAGGAATCTAGTGTGTTTATCTTGGAGAAAGTGCATTTAATGGATATGACCCTGATTTGACTTTCTGTATTCAGTAGCAGATGTACAGTTATGGGACTTACCACTGTGGGGTTTTCATGTGCTATCTAGGAGGGAATGAAGGGAGAGGTTTAGCTGTTTTGAGACCATCATGCTGATTGAAAATGATCGCCAACATAGGAAGATAGGAATTGCCAGATTAATATTAATCCAATTCTTGTCTTCTGCTTCAGTTACAGTATCTATATCATTACCTGATGTTTCACAAAAAAAACTCCCCTAGACAACTGTGCAGCACTTTACCTGGAGGAAGATTCCTTCCTGACCTGATCCAGTTTACACCATGAAGCATGACAGCTGCCTGATCTCTGCAAATACTCACCAAACAAAGGTATTTTAATATCAAACTTTGCCTCTCATACAGAACCACTGGTGAGCCGCTACCTGAGGCATTAGAGGATGAGCAAGGCTGAGAGGACTAACGTGCAGCATATGTGACAGGGCAAACACATCAGAGAAAGAGAGAGGATGAGGAAGAGGCAGTCTCAGCTTACCCCCACTGAAGATACTGGATGTTCTAGGCGATGCCTTAGCTTGGAGTGGAGAAAGAGATTTTTTTATCTTCGGGTACCTGCGGAAGGACTCCATTGCCTTCCAGTTACAGTATCTGTAGGGGAAATGCTAAGGTCAAGGACAGACAGAAAATCGAGTCTAACACATTTGAGGAATACAGCCAGCAATAATGTCCCTTTTGGACTCACATTTTCTTTGGAAGGAGGTAAAGCGAGAGAGCGCCTGGCACCCTCCTCTGCATCCCCCTCGCCCAGCCCAAAAGAGAGGGATTTTTACCTTTTCCAGAAGTGTATCAGAACTGGGAAGACGTTGAGCAAGGCCATGTGATAGAGGCTGCGATCCAGGACCCCTTTGGAAGCTAAATTCCGGATTGAATCTTTCTGGCCCTCAGAAATGTTCACCTGGCCACAGAACAGAGACCACTTCACAAATGGGGCTTAAGGCATGGGTGGCATCCCTAATGAATCCCAGACAGAAACACCCCTAGTAACTCCCCCGCCACCTCGCCCTCGCACCTTCCAGGAGTCTGCATTCCACTTCGAGAGCCCTGGTCACAGTTCAGAGCTCTCTGAGCAGGGTCTCGGTTTATTTCCTGGCTAACTAGCCAAAATCCAAAGGAATCCCCTTTCTGCCCCTTCCCTCACCATGCTTTTAAAAGGGATTTAAAAAGAAAGGTGGTTAAAACAGCAGTGTGCCATGGGGAGGTGCAGCATAACGGGGAGGGAGAGTATGCGTGATCTCTAATGAATACAGACCAAAAGGCTCTTCTCTATTGACCGTAAAGCCAGCCACTGTGTCTCAGCCCTGACCAGAGGGGCCCATGTCTAGGTGGTCGTTCGGTCGCCATGCCCACTCACTCACTCTCTCTGGATTACCAGTTAGCATCAGTTGTGAGAGTGGTTTTTGGTGATCATGGACACTCTCCATTAGGACCTGGATTGAAGCTAATAACTTACTTTGCACAATGCCAAAGCCATCAGAACTGCAGTATGTTTTGCTGGAGCAGATTGAAACCTGGGTCCCATTGTTAATTCCCTGAGCCAGACACCTCCCAGTCCATAAGGCTCTCAGGCGATGATTTGCAGGCCCCAGGCCTCCCTGGTAGTGAGCGTGCAGGGCGTTACAGCGTCCTACCCGCAGTTTAGGAGGGACTTCAGAGTTCAGGAAGAGTTTGGCGATCGTGGCCACTTTGGTCTTAAGAAAGGCGACGTCCCTCTCGGTGTACATCCCGCAGGCTGCGAGCACTACGGCCGAATCAGCCAGGTGACAAAACCTGCCAGGACAAATGGAAGGGGACCTCTAAGAGAGAAGCTGTGGCTGTCTCCTCAGACTCTGATACAACATGTGGCTTTTAGCTGAGATTTTCTAAGCCACGTAGGGGATTTGAATGCCCACTTCCCACTAACATTCACTCCCTGCCCTGTGGCACATGTCTTCCTCCGAAGAGGGTGTGATGGGATGTATATGCCACACTGGTATAGAAAGGGCTAACTGGAGCCAGAGAGCAATGAATGCATCCATTTGCACCTGGAGGGTGGGCCAGGTCCAACTAAAGATGAAGCCTAACTGGGAAGAATCTGGGAGTTACAATGGGGTGAAGGAACCACAGTGAGAAGGTAAGAATGCTGCAGTCCCTCTCTGGTCAAGAGAGAGGCCTGTGGGCCAATGGCAGGATTTCAGGGCAGCAGAGGAAAGAGGAAGCCCAGGGGTGGAGATGGGGGAAATAGGCCTTGGGGATCCTCTCCTGACACAGGAACCCTGGAACAGGCCAGGAGAGACACTGGGAAGACAGAGGGGTGGAGCAGGCCCTCCGAAGGGAGCTCTGACAAAGAGGAACAGGACTTCCAGGGGAGAAACTCGGGGAAGTATTGCTCACCACAAGAAATGGAAAGGACTCTGCAGAGCCCAGAAAGGGGCAGCGGGAAGTCCAAGGTAGGAAGCACTCAAATGAGGAGTCTGGGGGAGTGGACCTTGTCTGCTTCCACAGGGTCCCTGGATTGGAACCCAGAGAAGAGGGAGGGCAGGGCCGACTCCAGGCACCAGCTTATCAAGCAGGTGCTTGGGGCAGCAACTCCGGAGCGGGGCGGCACTTTCAGATATTCGGCGGCAATTCGGCGGAAGGTCCCTCACTCCCACTCGGAGCGAAGGACCTCCCACTGAATTGCTGCAGATCGCAATCGCGGCTTTTTTTTTTTTTTTTGGCTGCTTGGGGCGGCAAAACCCCTGGAGCCGGCCCTGAGGGAGGGCCTGGGTTCCCCTCCTGGCCACTGAGGAAGGTGGCATGATACCTCCATACAAAGAGTAGGGACTCTGGGAAACTTGGAGACAAGGGGTGTAAAGATCACTGGGCCTAGAGTCAGGAAACCTGACCTAAGGACATCAGGCTGGTGTTTGCAGGACTTTCTGCTACCCTGGAAGGGGTGGGACTGGATGTGGCCTGGCCGGAGGGCTGAGTCACCGGAAGAGGCAGACCACCATTAGGCTGGAACAGCTGTCCTGCAGTAGGTACCAGACCAGAGCCTGCTACACCACACCTGGCCAGGCCCAGCAGTGAGTCACTCTATGACAGAGGGGAGTGGGGGATGGCATAAGGGTTCCCGGATACTTTCATAGGGGCAACTACACCTCAGCAGAGGGATTGTCTTGTGCTTCCCACTCCTCCCATTGGCCATCATGACATCCCCGTGGCAGCTCCAGCAGGAAAATACCAAATGTCAGACCAGGAGCAGCAGCCAGTAGTGTGTAACTAGCCCGCTCTCTGCAGGCCACCAGCAGTGCACGGGTCACAGTTAGGGTAATGCAATGCAGACACAGACAGCATGGCTTGACTTGTCCCCCCCCTTAAACAACCTCCTGCCCTGGAGACACACAGCTTGTGTCACTGCCATTCCTGTGCTGGCTGGGAGAGTGAAAACAAGCATCCTTCAGTGTTCTGTTACTGCTGCTCCCTGATCAGCCAACAGGTGTCGCTGCAGAGCACTCAGCAACAGGTACTCGTTCACACCAAGACTCCCTTCTGGCTGTGCAAAGGGGGCTTCTTCGTGTAAAGAACCAGGCCTTTGCCCTGGGAGCAGAGTGCAGTACCTCCCAGCACCACATCGCTGCAGTGTAAGCAACAGATCAACTGAGTGCCCAGCAGACTAGCGTGCGGTGCCGCTCTGTCTGAGCCAGCCCATCAGGCCAGGGATTTTATCCCTGCAAGACAGGAAGAACCCCAAGGTATTTGAAACAAATGGACATGGCGGGCAGGCTTACTTCTCAATCTCCAGGTAAAAACTGAGGTCGTTGACCAGGAAGTTGATGGAAATGTGCCGCTGGTTAAAGAGCCGGCGCTTCACCTGTATCACCTCCACATCCTCTCCCATGCTGGCAGCCGGCACAGGTTGGCGGGGGCTAGCCACGGCAATGGTACTGCGCATGGAGCTACTGGGCAAGTCTGAGTGAGGACAAGGGAAGACCTGAGCAACTCATCTCCCTCAAGCTCCTGCGACCCAGATGTTGGGTAAATTGATAGAGAGACAGTGCGTGCATGAGACGGGGAGGTGACAAGGCCAGCACTAATGGGATTGATCCACACCTCATTTCAATCCCATGTGTGTCTCTCTATCAATTTACCCAATCCCCCAACAATGCAATCCTGTACCCTAACCCCCACCTAAAGTGCTCTACTCTTCTGTCTACAGTTTGCTGCTGGTGTCTCTGGCCCTGTAATCCTCAACCTGCACACTTCCCCCAGTACACACAGGGCTCGTCCAGAGCCCTTCTAGTTCACATTACTCTCTAATCCCCATGCCCCTCCTGCCCCCCAGGGCTACCCTAAATCACAAGGAAAGAACTTACATTAGTGCTACACGCTAAACCACCACGTGGAGGAAACAGTCACAGCTGAAGCCTGGTACTAAGTCACTGCACAGACTTACTGAACATACAAGAAGCAGCTGGTGGGTTCTGTCTTCAGAGGAGCTGAAAACGTACAGCGTAGGCAGCTTCCAGGGGGGTTGTGCAGTACAATTAGTGCTTTAAACAGTTAGGACCTCATTTTTCATTATAGTGCCTAATGGGTGCCTAAATTAGGCTGCCCAGCTCCTCACGTGAGTGCTTAAATAGCACGAGCTGCATAAAATGCCACTTTGAGTGACCAACTGCAGAGCTGCCTGCCCTGGTTAGCAAATGGGATTTTCCCTTCTCCAGTGGCTAATTTCTTGCTGGGTTGGAGCAGATTCTTGCTATAGAGAGAACAACCCAGCTGCTTCACTCCCTCTGAGCCAGCTGGTATCCTGGCCTCTTATATGCCCCCAACAGAGAACTCTCGAGTAAGAAAATGACGGCAGGGGACAAGCTGCCAGGTTTCTGCTATTGCCTTCCCTAGAGTCTGCTCACCCCAGGAGGCAACAATGGTAGGCGGGAGAATAAGCGGGATCTGGACATACTTTCTTTTTGATTTACGAGCTCCCTCCGGAGAAAGTCCTCAAAGTCTTTGCGGGATTTCCGATTGTTCATCTCCCTCCGGAACTTGCAGATGCTCCTGATGAAAGCCTGGAGCACGAACCACACTCTCTTCTGTGGGCAAAGCGCATGGAAGGTGTCAGCCTATGTACAGCACTGGGAGAGGAAGCAAGGCAGGGAATGGAGGCAGTAAATAACTATGGGCCTGATGGGAATGCCTTCAGACTAATTATCCTGATTATTCCCTGGGATCTGTGCCCAGGCAGACCTGCCACCCTGAACTAATGCACCAAAAGGCATCCACACATTAAGTGGAATTACTGACCCCACTGAGCCACAGTCATTGCTTTTCAGTGTCACTGGGCTTCAGTCAGAACCCTGGGGGATGTTGCCGTTAAATGAATTTCCTGATGAAAGTCAGTGGGGCTCTGCATGGGCACAGGGGTCTGTTTGCACAGATGAGCTTACAGCCCAGGGGCTGTAGACATTAACTCTCTCATTCTGGACAAAGATAGTTTGTTCTGCAGCCTTGCATGACCCCTCGACCCACTGGCATCAACATATTCACAGAGAAAAGCAGCCCCTCCCCATTCTTGGGCCTATGCTCTGGGATCTAGCTGGGGTATCAGCAGGTGGAGTGCAGGCCATCCTTACTTACCAGCTTGTCCTTTATGAAGGATCCCCTTCCCTGCCTCGTGACCAAGTGAGTGTCAAAAATATCGCTCCCAGGGTACAAATCTTGGTACATCTTAAACCTGCCGGGATGGGAGAGTATTAGAGAAAGCAGAAAGAACGAGGAGTACTTGTGGCACCTTAGAGACTAACAAATTTATTTGAGCATAAGCTTTCGTGGGCTAAAACCAACTTCATCGGATGCATGCAGTGGAAAATACAGTAGGAAGATATCTATACACAGGGAACACAAAAAAAATGGGTGTTGCCATACCAACTATGAGACTAATCAATTACGGAGGGCTATTATCAGCAGGAGAAAAAAAACTTTTGTAGTGATAATCAGGATGGCCCATTTCCAACAGTTAACAAGAAGGTGCGAGTAACAGTAGGGGGGGGAAATTAGCATGGGGAAATAGTTTTTACTTTGTGTGATGACCCATCCACTCCCAGTCTTTATTCAAGCCTAATTTAATGGAAGAAGACTAGTGCGAAGGCAGAGACAGGGAGGAAAGAGGTGGTGGGGGGAATGGAGGGCCCTGGATATCACTTCTATTGCTGCAGTGAAACCTGATGAGGAGGGTAAAACCGATCATTCTCTGATCCCCTCCTCACCAGCTTCTGCTGCTGCAGGGGGCTGTGCTATTCATGGGTAATCCCAGAAATGCAAGGACCAGCTCAACCTGCCCCTTATAATATATCACAGACACACCAGTGTATGAAAAGTTATGAGCCACACCCTGCTGTCCTTATGCAGATAAAACCCCTGTCAGCTCCAATGGGAGCTGTGTCAGAATACGGACTCAGCACTCTGGCCACTGCTTAGGTGTATCCTACTACTGAGTATGTGTGTGTATAACCTCCAGGAAGTTTACCAACAATGCCATCGGCCTCTCAGGAAGTGTGATGGGGCGTCCACCCCTCACAAGGCTGGAACAGGCTAAAAGGGGCCAATTAATGTTACAGGCTGCACCTGGAGGAGAGCCAGGGATGGATAAAGCCTAGTGGAAGATGAAGCCCAGCTGGGCATGGGCAGGCTGGCTTGAGTAAAACCAGGAAGCTGAGAGCAAGAGGGGGCTGCAGGGAGGGGCTCTGCAGTCACTCTCTACAGAGAAAGGGAGTTGGCTAGGGACAAGGAGTTCGAGGGGGAGAGTAAACCCTGGGATCACGTCCTGGACTTCAGACTCCGGCAAGAAGCTGAGAGGGGGGAATAGCCTCTGGGAGCGGAGGAAGCTTGGGCTGGTAAACCCAGAGGTGAGCCAGGAGATAGAGATGTGAAGTAGGAAGGAGCCCAAGGAAACAGCAACAGGGTCAGAGATTGAGTAGACTGTGATTGCGAGGCGTAGGGTCCGTGGGCTGGAACTCGGAGTAGTGGGCAGGCCTGGGTTGCCCTACCAGCCATTGGGGAAGTGGCACTGGACCTGGACTTGGCCTGAAAGACTGACTGACATGGCATATGGACAGCTTGTCCAGTGGGACTTTAAGATCCCAGAAGGGGAGGACCAAATAGTGACCTGGCTATAAGGCCGAGTCACGAAGAGGAAGCACCCCAAATCCCAGAGAAATAGAGAGGCCATGGTGCAGGCAACTGAGGGAAAGGGACACCAGACCAGGTGAGAGAGAATCCCCAGACCCAGCCACAAGGAGGCACCCCAGTGGTGAGTGTACCCCGTTACAGTGAAATGAGCCAGGACTACTCACCATTTCTCTTCCATTGCTTTCAGGACAAAGCTCTGTGCGGTGAATAGCATGGAGCTAGTGACCAGGCTGGCCTTGGGTATATCTCTGATGATGGAAGCTTGGCATTGCAGCAGTTCCTCTAGAAAAGACACAACATCTCTCTCATCTGCACCAGACATTCTATCATTGTAAGACCTCCAGAGCCATCCATGAATCTCCATCCCTTGTGTTCACAAGGTCCAGGACCTTCATCACAATCACTAGCCCCTCAACCACGTTTGCCCAATACATTTTTCCTCCTTCCTTGGCATTTTCCCCATTTATAACATCACTTTTTAATCCAAGAAGAAGTCTGCAGCCCATATAAGTACCAAGGCACCTCAAACACTTTGCAAGTGACACTACTGAGCTCAAAACATCTAAAGAAGACAGTAGGCAAGAATATTTCCTTCCACTGCTAGAATCACAGGGTGAAATTCTATGCAGGAGGTCAAATTAGCTGATCATAGTGGTCTCTTCTAGAAATCTGTGTGGCAGTAAGAGCAGGAAACTCAGGAAACAGTGAGATTAAAATTAGACTCTCTGAAGAGCAGATGCCCCACTCGTTTGGGCAGTGAGAGCTGGCAAGGCCCTGTGCACTCTGCTGCAAGCTGGATCTAAATCTTGCTGCAAGGTCTCTGGATTTGGCAGCACTGTGGTACAGCAAACTGGAAATGCCAAATGAGAGTCCAGACCCACTGCCTCCACTAAAGCCCCATTGTGGTGCTGGAGTGATACAACGGCATCTTAAACCAGCCCTCCCAGTGGTCCAGAATCCTCGCCGATTTGTGTACAGTTGTATCAGGGAGAGTAGCAGCTCCTCCAGAGCCCTGCTGTGTGCCCACGTACTCCCCATGCTAGAGTAAGTGGACAATGCGCTGGCTTCTCCTCCCCTTCCAATGCACCAAACAGTTGAGGTGGTACAGGGGGTTGTCCTACTTTGCTGTGGGTGTGGCCCAGCAACAAATTACTATTTCCCTCCCACTTTGGAGCAATAGGGAAGTGGGGAGTGAGTTGTACCCCACAAGGGTGTCTGCAGCACACTGCATGCCCGGCCCACTCCTGGGGTGGTGAGCTTAGGCACTGCCCTTTGCACAGCGAAATCACTCTAGGCTGGGGCATCCCTTTCCCTTGTAACCTTAGTGGGTGGCCTGGATCATGTTTGCCTTCCTGAGTAGCTCAGCTCTGTGGAGTAGGGAGTCTGCGTACCAGCAGGTACTTTGTTGTGGAAGAAATTCTTGAGGATACTGTTGATCAAAGCTCTCTGAGCTTTGGGATTAGACTCGGTGTTGAGCTTCTCCACCGCCTGCCAGAAGAGCAGTGGGGCTTCGGAGTTATGTTGTTTGAGGAATTGCCTGAAAAACTCCAGGTGGACGGGGTTGTGCAGCACTTCCATGAGATACCTGGTGGGGAGGAGGCACTGGGTGAGAAAGCAGCACCATGGCAGGGCACTGTGCCCTGATCAAGAGCTGGAGCCCTGTGCCCGCATCCCCATTGGCACGGGGAGTTTTTGTCAGACTCCCAGTGATGGTGAGAGGGTAGAAAGCTTGGGGACCTCCGCGCATGGGACCTGATGAAGGCACTGGCAGAGTACGTCTTCTCCATAACAAGGGAAACCAAATGTGTGCCTCCTCCCCAGCTACTGATTCATTGAGAACCACAGGACCAGATGAACCCACTCATGGCTCAACAGCATCGGTGGAGTTTACCAGACCTGGCTGCCTCCAAAGGGAGCAACTGAGCCAAATACTGACCTGGGTTACACCAGTGTAAATCCTGAAGCCAGTGGAGTCATTCTGGATTTACGGCGGTGTACCAGACAGCAGAATCTGACCCAATGGCTCTGCACCTGCCATGTTTAACAGAAGATCCCAACTAGAGAACTAAGGTGGGAGCAAGGTTAATTTCACTAGAGTTCAGCTGTGCACTTGAAGGCATCTGCCCAGGCTGCCTTGGAACCCACAAGTGATCAGCAGCAGCCAGGCCATATACTGGCCTTCGTGCTGAAGGAGAATCAGCTCAGCAGGGAATCAAACTAGGCAGGCACGAGAAATAAATGAATGAGGGGAGGAGGAAGCCCTATTAATGATGTTCAACAACTCCACCTGCTGGGTAACTAGGAGTGATTCAGCCCTCCGGGGTGAAGCGGATATTTCCTGTACGAGTAAATGAGATGTGAGATTGCAGAGGAGGGTGCGTGGGATGGGTGAGGATGGGGGTGGGGTGGGGCTGGGGGTGGGGGGAGGAAGATACAGAGTTTCTTCCCCTCCTCCCCCATTCCACTGCTCAGATCCCAGCTATATCAATGTCTCCGTCTAAGAGCACTGTACTCTCTGAGGCAGACGGGACTGGTTCCACAGGAAGATGAATCAGATGGCAGGAGTTTGGGGGTTAGAAAACATGACTCTGGAGAGAGTGGAGGTGGTAAAAGGGAGGAAAGCTCCATGACACATGGTGCTGTACCTGGGTCTTAGAGAGGGCTTCCTTAACATGAGGTTCTCCCTCCTCATGAGGGACAGACTTGTCTTGCTCAAGCGAACACACCTCCTCTCTTCGTATTCAAGATCGAACGCTATTACAAAGAGAAGAGAATTGGGCCCGAGGTTACTGAGAGCCATGTCACAGTGAGCACAGACCAACTCAGCCTCCAGGTGGAGGAACCCAGAGGGCTCTGGGCAATCTCCAAACGCACCATGACGACATTCATGTCATGAGGCCAGTCCAGAAGAGTCTGTGCTGTGGGAGCTCGTCACCTGCATATGGCCACGTCCCTTTGGGGTTGGCTGCTGGGGAGCGTTCCTTCTCCCTGAACTCTGGGAAAGGGTGCTGGAGGGCAGGCCTTTCTGGGGGGCCAGGACTCTCCTCTCCCCCTTCCTTCTGGAGATGATCACCTGAACCATAGGAGGTGTCATGAATAGTTAGTAAAGGGTTAAAGCATAGTACCTGGTGGGCATCTGACCTGAGGACCAATCAGGGAAGAGAATTTGAAACTCCTAGGAGGGAACTTTTCCCTCTGTTTGGGGGGGTCTTGGTCTTTGGCCGTTTGGAGTTCAAGAGACCAGACGAGTTAATCAAGTCCCTACAAGTTCCACCTTTCTGAACTAATTTCTTCTAGTCAAGATAGTGAGTATTAGAAAGATACTTTGTGTCCTAATCTGATAATCCTATGTTTGCAATTCTGTGTGGTTGTTATTGATTATTCTTAATTCTGCTTGTACTGGTTGTACTGAAAAAGAGAGAGGATTCTCTCCAGAACTTAGCAAGGTTATACCCTATGAGTGCCCAGCTTGGATTCATAGAGATTCTGTATTTTCTTTTGTTCTCTTAATAAATTCTTTTCTTTTCTTTGGACTTGGTTAATTCCTTCCCTTGGGAAAATTCAGGGGAAGGGGAGGGGGAAGTGGGCTGCTTCCCTGTGTGTAGAGATTCAAGGCGTTTGAATCCAGGCACCTCTGTCTCCAGAGCAGGCTGGAGAGAGGGAGGAGGGGGGAGGGTCCTCCTCTGTGAATTGATCTGTGTTCCCAAGGGGGGAAACAGGGGTGTCCCGGCCCACGGAATTGACCGGGTGGTGGCAGCCGAAGGGGAGACCTACCCTAGGATTTTGGGGTGGGGGAAGACA
Organism: Mauremys mutica; assembly: GCF_020497125.1. Lineage (NCBI taxonomy): Eukaryota > Metazoa > Chordata > Testudines > Geoemydidae > Mauremys > Mauremys mutica. The sequence goes on from NC_059079.1 coordinate 55,946,092, forward strand.
TGCGGGTCCTCACTTTGAAACCGCCCAGTTTCAAGTGAGGGTAGACTCCTGACATGGTGGCAGCGGAGTTTCGAACCCATTGTTACAAGCAGTTTTTTTCAGCTGGGCTACGCTGAAGGGAGCTATTCTCTTCTTCTAGAGCAGGAAAGCAACCTGACAGAAGAGGGAGTTTACAGTTTCAGCCAGGTTGGCTGGAGGGAATTAAGTTCCAGCAGGCTTTGTTGGAAGCAGTTTTCTTCTGTTTGCTTGAGGCAGCTTGAGGAAAAGGCAAGTTTCAAGCAGTTTTCAGGGTTGGGAGGAGTTTTTTTTCTCTGCTGGCTATGCTGAGGAAAAACTCTTCCCTAGAGGTGTGTCCTTCCTTTGTGATATCAGGTATCACTCAGGATTCCTAAGGTGGGGGGAAGTGCTCGCCAAAGTACATTCCCATCCAACAGGAAAAACAGGTTTGGGGGGGGAAGAGACAAACCCTCCAGCCAGGTTTTTTTTTTTTTTTCTCCCTGTGTCTTTTGAAAGGATCAGAAGACAGGAGAACACAAATCCCTGAGGAATAGACCAGATTTTTCTCAGGGGTATTGTTAGCAGCAGCCTTTCAGCTGGGCTGCTGGGTACAGCAACTCAGAGCAGAGGGAGACAGAGGAATTTTTTTTTACTCTTTCCCTCTTTCTCAGTACAAACCAGTAACATTACACAAACCACAATTTGCTATACAAAGGATTGATTTCTCTTTCTTTACTCAAGTTATCATAGCCAGGGTTAGGGACTGTCAAACACCACAGATAGTTCACTGACTGCATAGGGGTGTGGCCAGCACCAGAAGGCACACAACCATGAGTACTGGTGAAACAATTAGCAAACTTGACCTGGCCAGGCTGCAGGCTGAAGAAAAACAAAAAGAACATCAAAGACAGATGGAACTAATTATTGCAGAAAGGGCCAGGGAAGAAGCTAACCACAAGAGGGAGCTGGAGAAACAAGAGGCTGAGCACAAGAGACAAATGGAAATCCTGAGGGAGACCCACCAGCAGGCTCTGGAATTAGCAAAGACTAAGCAGCAGGAGCCAACCAATCCAACCCCTTTTCAACCTACTGATCAACCTTCTCGGAGAAAATTTCCCGCCTACAGGGCAGGGGATGATGTTGAGGCCTTTTTAGAAAACTTTGAGAGGGCCTGTATTGGATACCATCTTCCTAAAGATCAATACATGCTGGAGCTGAGGTCACAGCTCAGCGGACAATTATCCCTGGTGGCAGCTGAAATGCCTAGAGACCTGATGGACGACTTTCCACTGTTCCTAACCAAGGCCAGACTCAGAATGGGCATCACCCCTGATCACGCCCGTCAGCGTTTCAGAGCCCAGAAATGGAAACCAGAGATGTCATTTCCAGAGCACGCTGCTTACCTGGAAAAACACTATTTCTCCTGGATATCAGGATCCAAGGTTAAGGAGCTAGACGACCTACACCTCCTGATATTGATGGAACAGTTCCTAGATGGTGTTCCTGAGAACATTAGACGCTACATCGAAGATGGTAAACCAAAAACTCTCACTGAGGCAGGAGAGATTGGAGCCAGATGGATGGCATCGGTAGACAACACGAAAGCTACTGCCAAGGGGAGCGAATCCAACAGGGTACACACCGACACTAAACCCTACCGTCGCGGACCAATCAAACCCACACCTACAACCCACGGACAGTCACACTCTACCTCTTATTCTACCTCACCAGTCTCCAGTAGACCAACACAAACCGGTGACCCATCAACTGGGCGATGTTTTCAATGCAATGAATTGGGGCATATCAAAGCCAAATGCCCAAAGAACCTAAACCGAGTGCAACTCCTTGCACCTTCACACCAAGGAAAGCCGGACATAGATGTATCTCAAATACCCTTAGAACATAGGGAAACTTTGAGAGTGGACAAAAAGGAGATCATCGCATGGAGAGACACTGCAGCACATGTGTCAGCTATCCACCGAACCTTCGTGGACCCCAAATTCATCAACCAGAAAACCAAAGTGACAATTCGACCCTTCATGTCAAAACCTGTAACATTACCTACAGTGCGTTTACCTGTCCAGTACAAGGGCTGGTCAGGGAAGTGGACTTTTGCTGTCTATGACAACCATCCGATTCCCATGCTACTGGGGAACGACTTGGCCCGACACATTGAACAGCAAACAACAGAGGGAGTGGTTACACGCAGCCAAGCCAGACAAGCTGCCGGACCCATCCCTGTTCCTGAGCCATCCACCGGGACCCCGTCTGTGTTACCAGAGACCCAGACAGAGGTGGTGGAACCGGATCCCAGGCCAACACCTACAGCAGCCATAGTACATCCAGTCCCAGAACCGGAACTGGAAGAGCAACCAGCGCCAGCACCGGCGCCAGCGCTTGCAACTCCACCGCCAGAGGGCGCCAACGGGCCTGAACTGGCAGAAGCAGCAAACAACCCTACCCAAGAGGCTCAGCCGGAGCCTGAAATGACACTTTGTGCACCAGCGGGGAGCGGTCCACAGTCAACGGAAACAACCTCATCACCTACATCGCTTCCAGAGGAACTGGTGTCTCCCGCCTCAAGGGAACAGTTCCAGAGAGAGCAGGAAGCTGATGACAGCCTCAAGAAAGCATGGGCGGCGGCACGCAGCAACCCACCGCCTCTCAGCTCTACTACCCGATCCCGGTTCGTTGTGGAGAAAGGACTGTTATACAAGGAATTTCTTTCTGGTGGACACCAGGAGGGCTGGCATCCTCAAAAACGGTTGCTCGTTCCGACCAAGTACCGGGAAAAGCTCTTAAGCTTAGCCCATGATCACCCTAGTGGCCATTCTGGGGTGAAACGAAGCAAAGACAGGTTGGGAAGGTCCTTTGACTGGGAGGGGATGGGCAAGGCGGTAGCCACTTACGTCCGGTCTTGTAAGGTATGCCAAACGGTAGGAAAACCCCAAGACCAGATCAAGGCCCCTCTCCAACCACTCCCCATAATGGAGGTCCCATTTCAGCGAGTAGCTGTGGATATTATGGGTCCTTTCCCAAAAAAGACCCCCAGAGGAAAACAGTACATACTGACTTTTGTGGACTTTGCTACCAGATGGCCGGAAGCAGTAGCTCTAGGCAACACCAGGGCTAACACTGTGTGCCAGGCCTTAACTGACATTTTTACCAGGGTGGGTTGGCCCTCTGAAATTCTTACAGATTCGGGAACAAATTTCCTATCAGGGACCATGAAAGACCTGTGGGAAACTCATGGGGTGCATCACTTGGTTGCCACCCCGTACCATCACCAAACTAATGGCCTAGTGGAAAGGTTCAATGGAACTTTGGGGGCCATGATCCGCAAATTCGTCAATGAACACTCCAATAATTGGGATCTAGTGTTACAACAGTTGCTGTTTGCCTACAGGGCTGTTCCACATCCGAGTTTAGGATTCTCACCATTCGAGCTGGTGTATGGCCATGAGGTTAAGGGGCCATTACAGCTGGTAAAGCAGCAATGGGAGGGGTTTACACCTCCTCCAGGGACTAACATTCTGGACTTTGTAAGCAACCTTCAAAACACCCTCCGAGACTCTTGGGCCCTTGCTCGAGAGAACTTAAGAGATGCTCAAGCGGAGCAAAAGGTCTGGTATGATCGACATGCCAAGGAGCGGTCCTTCAAGGTAGGAGACCAGGTCATGGTCTTGAAGGCGCAACAGGCCCATAAGATGGAGGCGTCCTGGGAAGGACCATACATGGTCCAGGAGCGCCTGGGAGCTGTTAACTACCTCATAACATTCCCTGATTCCTCTTTAAAGCCTAAAGTGTTTCATGTTAACTCTCTAAAGCCCTTTTATCCCAGAGAATTACAGGTCTGTCACTTTACAGTTCAGGAAGGAGATGACACCGAGTGGCCTGAAGGTGTCTACTACGAAGGTAAAAGAAATGGTGGTGTGGAAGAGGTGACCCTCTCCACAACCCTACAACGTCTACAGCGGCAACAGATCAAGGGACTGTGCACTGACTTCGACCCCTTGTTCTCAGCCATCCCAGGACGGACTGAGCAAACCTACCACTCCATTGACACAGGTAATGCTCACCCGATTAGAACACCACCCTACCGGGTGTCACCTCATGCCAAAGTTGCTATTAAACAGGAGATTGACAACATGTTGGAGATGGGTATCATCCGCCCTTCTACCAGTGCATGGGCATCTCCAGTGGTTCTGGTTCCCAAACCAGATGGGGAAATACGCTTTTGTGTGGACTACCGTAAGCTAAATGCTGTAACTCGTCCAGACAACTATCCAATGCCACGCACTGATGAGCTATTGGAAAAGTTGGGACGTGCCCAGTTCATCTCTACCATTGATTTAACCAAGGGATACTGGCAGGTACCACTAGATGAACCCGCCAGGGAAAAATCTGCCTTCATCACCCATGCAGGGGTGTATGAGTTTACTGTGCTTCCGTTCGGACTGCGGAATGCACCTGCCACCTTCCAAAGGCTGGTGGATGGTCTACTAGCAGGATTGGAAGACTGTGCAGTTGCATACCTCGATGATGTGGCCATTTTTTCTGATTCATGGCCCGAACACCTAGAACATTTGAAAATGGTTTTAGAGCGCATCAGGCAGACAGGACTAACGGTTAAGGCCAAAAAGTGTCAAATAGGCCACAACAGAGTGACTTACCTAGGACACCAGGTGGGTCAAGGAACCATCAACCCCTACAGGCCAAGGTGGAGGCTATCCAACAGTGGCCTGTCCCAAGGTCAAAGAAACAGGTCCAATCCTTCTTAGGTTTGGCCGGATATTACAGGCGATTTGTACCACACTACAGCCAAATCGCTGCCCCACTATCTGATCTGACCAGGAAAACCCAGCCAAATGCAGTTAAGTGGACTGATGAGTGTCAGAAAGCCTTTACCCAGCTTAAGGCGATGCTCATGTCGGACCCTGTATTAAGGGCCCCAGACTTTGACAAACCCTTCCTAGTTACCACCGATGCATCTGAACGTGGGGTAGGAGCGGTACTAATGCAGGAAGGACCGGATCACAACTTCCATCCTGTCGTGTTTCTCAGCAAGAAACTGTCTGAGAGGGAAAGCCACTGGTCCATCAGTGAAAAAGAATGTTACGCCATTGTGTATGCCTTGGAAAAGCTACGCCCATACGTTTGGGGCCGGCAGTTCCAGCTACAAACTGACCATGCTGCGCTAAAGTGGCTTCACACCAACAAGGGAAACAACAAGAAACTTCTCCGCTGGAGCTTAGCTCTCCAAGACTTTGACTTTGACATTCAACACATTTCAGGAGCTTCCAACAAAGTTGCTGATGCACTCTCTCGTGAAAGTTTCCCAGAATCAAGTGGCTAAAAACTGTTCTTAATATGTTTTCATGCTTAGTAGTCGATGTAATAGTGCATGTGTTTTATTACTCTGGTTGTTTTACAGTTCTAGGAGGAAATCGCCGCCAGTGGATCCCACTGTGACGATTTGGGGGGCGTGTCATGAATAGTTAGTAAAGGGTTAAAGCATAGTACCTGGTGGGCATCTGACCTGAGGACCAATCAGGGAAGAGAATTTGAAACTCCTAGGAGGGAACTTTTCCCTCTGTTTGGGGGGGTCTTGGTCTTTGGCCGTTTGGAGTTCAAGAGACCAGACGAGTTAATCAAGTCCCTACAAGTTCCACCTTTCTGAACTAATTTCTTCTAGTCAAGATAGTGAGTATTAGAAAGATACTTTGTGTCCTAATCTGATAATCCTATGTTTGCAATTCTGTGTGGTTGTTATTGATTATTCTTAATTCTGCTTGTACTGGTTGTACTGAAAAAGAGAGAGGATTCTCTCCAGAACTTAGCAAGGTTATACCCTATGAGTGCCCAGCTTGGATTCATAGAGATTCTGTATTTTCTTTTGTTCTCTTAATAAATTCTTTTCTTTTCTTTGGACTTGGTTAATTCCTTCCCTTGGGAAAATTCAGGGGAAGGGGAGGGGGAAGTGGGCTGCTTCCCTGTGTGTAGAGATTCAAGGCGTTTGAATCCAGGCACCTCTGTCTCCAGAGCAGGCTGGAGAGAGGGAGGAGGGGGGAGGGTCCTCCTCTGTGAATTGATCTGTGTTCCCAAGGGGGGAAACAGGGGTGTCCCGGCCCACGGAATTGACCGGGTGGTGGCAGCCGAAGGGGAGACCTACCCTAGGATTTTGGGGTGGGGGGAAGACATGCGGGTCCTCACTTTGAAACCGCCCAGTTTCAAGTGAGGGTAGACTCTGACAGGAGGGAAGTAGGTGGGCCTCTCCTCAGCCTAATCCTCTTAGGGTGCCTTCCGTGCTCAGTCCTTCAGGGTTGTGTCTGCTATTCTCTGCGTTTGTTTTAAGTCTGCCCTAGTTCTAGCCCCTCATAAGCACTCACCAAGGGAGGGAAACATTCTGCAGAAGAGCTCATAGTCCTCACTTAACACCTCTACAGCCATCGAAGGATTCCTGAGGGTCAACTCCTCGAACGTCATGCTCCTGTAGTCTGATGGGGCAGAGAGAAGAGGGGTTGGACTAATCACTTGTTCAGCCTGTGGTTACCAGTCAGCCTTGGGAAGGTGCTTGAAGAAATAATTCATGGTGTTATATCCACAGGAGTGCCAGTCTTCCTTCCCTCCCCCCGATTCCTTCTCCAGCCTGATCCCTTGACTCTCCCACCACTGTGATGAGCAATGACCAGGACAGGTGGCCCACAGAAACTCAGGCTTCAGCAAAACTGCTTAATAATAGTAACACTTGGCACTTTCCAAACATTACTCTGTGAGATGTGTGTTGCTGTTCCCATTGTACAGATGGAGTTGATGAAGCACAGAGAGATTAAATGGCTTTCTTCAGGTCACACAGTGAGCTAAATTAATCCAAGGCTCTACAACAGCTTTTGCCAGCGCAGAACCTTGTGCATGGCTCTAGGCAGCAGAAGTCCACTGGGTGAGAGCATGTGGTACTGCCACAACCTCCCCTCTATTGAGGGCCCAAGGCAGTCCAAGATGGGGATTCGGCCAAGGCAACTGGGCATGGGTTTCCGTGCATTCCTGCTGCAGCCTCCACCCCGTGCAATGTCCCAGGATGGGTGCTAAGAGGCACAGTTTGCTCCTCCTGTGCCAGCATGAGGGGATCTGACCCAGTGAGTCATTGACAAAGCTGGAATTACAACTCAGGCATCCCTGACCTCAAAGCCCTGCCTCTATTCCACACTCTCCTGGGCATATCATATGGGCTTCCACTCCATATGTACCTTCAGACACCCTATGCAATGGGAGACATGTACCGTGTGTTTTGTCAATCCATATCACTTGGTCAAATCAAAATCACCTTTTACCAGATCACCATAGTGGGTGACATCCCAGCCAAATTTCCATTGTCTGCCATCTCCCTCTGAGCTGTTCAAATAAAGGGTCACAAAACATGGCATGAGTGTATTTTTTGCCACTCTTTGTAGAGAAAGGCTGAACAAAAGGACTGTGCAAAAAAAGATGAACAGTTTTTGCTCAAACATTTAAAGGTTGATTGTTTTTAAATTTGCTGTGAGGCTGAGATCAAGCATGGAAAATTTTAGGCCTAAGTATCAAAGTTCAAGGTGGCTATAAGCAACAGAGCTTGTCCAAAAATTCAGAAAAAAATGTTGCTGAAATTTTTAAGACATTTTTTGCAACATTTTAACTCTAGAAGCTGGTTCGAAGAACAGCCATCATTTTTGCAAAATAATGTTGTCAACTATCTACATTTTTTTCCAACCAATAAGCAGCTGAAGAAGGTCAGCTAGAGGGAAAACACTTTTTCCAGGTTACCTCTAGGGGTCGCTGTAACCCTGCCTACACTGTATATTTCAGGCCTGGTCTACACTAGGGTGGGGGGGTCGAACTAAGGTACGCGACTTCAGCTACGCGAATTGCGTAGCTGAAGTCGAACTACCTTAGTTCGAACTTCTTACCTGTCCAGACGCCGCGGGATCGAAGTCCGCGGCTCCCCCATCGACTCCGCCACCGCCGTTCGCGGTGGCAGAGTTCCGGAGTCGACGGGAGCGCGTTCGGAGTTTGAACTATCGCGTCTCGAACTCCGAGAAGTCGAACGCTACCCGTCGACCCGGCCGTAAGTATGGACGTACCCTTAGTCTTCGTCTAGCTTGACATGAGTGCCTCCCTCTCAAGTGACTGTGTCTGAGCCTCCCGAAGAGACTCCTTTTACCTGTCTTGCGCACAACAAGCTCCAGTTCAACCTGAATCGATCCCCCTTTTGTGAGATCCTGAGTGGCTATGAATCTCCAGTGCTCCTCTGAGAGTGTCTCAAAGTCCCTCACTCCGTATAAGGCTTGGCTCAGAGTCAGGGATTCCTTTATCCTCTTGGCCAGCAGAAGGTGTTCATCTTTTCCGTAAGTCTCCTCTTTTCCCACAGGCTTCTGGACCTTGCTCCTCTGAGACTACGGCCAAAAGAGTGGAGAATTATTGCCCGGAGCCTAGATGACATTCTCGAAATTGCTACACTAGAACAGACCGGCAGCCTCTCCGCTGGCTCAAGCACCAGCTGCGTTGCACAGCTAGCCATGCTGTAAGGTGGTCACAGCCATACTGTGTTTAAACGCGAGTGGTTTGTTTTAGTATAGGCAAGGCTTGGACAGTTGCTGGTGCTGGATGCTTATATTGCAGTAGCACCCCAGAGGCCCCATTGTGCTAGGTGCTGCACAAAGCAACAGTCCTTGATCCGAAATGCTTACGATCTAAATATGCAAAAAAAAACAAAGAGTGGGAGAAAGGGGATGCTACAATCCCCATGTCTTACTTGGGAAACTGAGGCACAGAGAAACCACATGATTTGCCCCAGGTCACACATGGAGTCTGTGGTAGAGCCAGGAATTGAACCCAGATCTATTGAGTCCACTGCCTTAACCACAAGACCACCCTTCCTCTCCATTATGTACAGGAAACCCTCATAATGCACCTAATTGTATAATAATGTGGAGGACAAGGTAGAGGATGTTCCTTCCTGACACCAATTGATGATCAGGATGTGCCCTGAAGCATGAGAATCATTCGCCCTTGAAGTGTAGTCTAATTTAGAGTATCCGGTAGGTAACATAGAAAATGCTCATATCATTCAGACACTGGCACACTCATGGCATTTTATTTAACTCATGGAACAAACAGCGCTATTGGGAGAGAAACAGCCCATTCCTGTGACTGGCTGAAACTGCTGATGCACTTCATGACACCATGAGCCCAATTCTGCCCTCCCTTACGCCTGTGTGACCTCACTGGCTTCAGCAGAGTCTCTCCCCTCCCCCATGCAGCCAAACTCTATCCTTCAGGCCCTGCTGCTGGCTGCAGGTTTGGGCCCTTAATCATTAAGTGAGCAATTTGGATGTGCCACAAGGCAACAGGATTAGAATGTCCTTTACCTGAAAATTTTAAGATGTGCCTACAAGCTGCCTGACCTATCCTTGGTGCAACTCCACCAACTTCCATAGCGTGACACCAAGGATGAACTTAGCCCAGTTGCTTCATACCCTGCAGACCTCAGGGTTTAACACCTGCTGAAGTGCTAATTGCATTCATGTGCCAATTCTGTGATCTGAAAGGTAATTTCCCTGTCAGGGGATGCTTAACTACCTGGCTAATTAATTAATTTACAACTATTAGAATTAATTAATAAGGGCCAGATTTTTAAAGGTAGTCAAACATTTTTGCACTCAGTGTTGCAAGGTCTAATGGATTTAGGATCCTAAATGTCATTTTAAAAAGGGACTTAGGCACATTGGAGCCTAAATCCCATTGACTTTGATGCTTACATGCTCTGTAAATCCCACGGAGTGCCTAGCTGCATCTTTGGGCACCTAAATACCTTTGTAAAACTGGCCCAAGATCAATATTTTCAGAAGTGGCCATTGCTTTGAGGCACCCAGCTTCAGGAAACGAAGATCTGATTTGCAGACAGACATGCTAAGCGCCCAAGAAAAGGGTGGCTGCAAGTGCTCAGCACTTTTTAAAGCTAAGACCCAGCTGTCTCAGGTTGGAACCCAAAACCGAGACACCCAAAAGGAGAGGTCAGTTTGCAAATGTTGGCCTTAGTTAGCAGCGTGGTCCATGTGGGTTCTGCAGGAATCCAGATAAATCTGGATATTTCAGCACATCTGTTTGAAAGTATGTTTTTCAGAGGCATTCTTGCCTCAAGGTACCATTTATGGGGCTGGTATTCCATGAGATCTGGTCTCCTTGTGGAATTTAAAGCACCAATTAAGAGCAATGCCATGGGAAGAGGAGAACTCATGTAATTTGGTTCCTTAAGGTAGTGAAAAAACATGTGAAAAACATAAACACAAGTAAAGCACAGTTAAAAATGCTAGCTGCCCCTCCCATTAATGAAGGCCTTTATTGGTTGCAGGGTCACCTGTCCATGTGTGTAGACTTTTTTCTCTTTGTGTAATAATGGCAATACCTGCTATGAGCAAGGGAAAAGAGGTGGGTCCTTAAAGAATGTATCAGTTACTCATTGTATTTCCTACCCCTGGTTTGTGTGATCGGTACCTTCTTGTGTTTCCTGCCCAGAAAAGTTATTTTTTTTTTTGCTACTCTTGGGTGGTTTTTGGTCAGGCAAGTCTCCGGACAGCTCTTTCAAGGCCTCTTTCAAGACACCACCAATAGGCTGCTAAATTCCAGGGGTTAGTGGCTAAGGAATTCAGGAACACTGCTCCAAAGAGCTGGAGAGAGTTTTTTGCAAACATCTACATGCATACACAGCAATATTCACACAAACCTTCCCCAGGTGTGCACGGTCATCGTATGCTCAGAACACATGGGCGTGCAGTGCACAAAGGGACACAAACATCCTCAGACACACCGGCCAGGGCCCATCCTTCCAGACCCTCACCCACATCACAGCCAGGGTGACCAGATGTCCCAATTTTATAGGGACAGTCCCAATTTTGGAGGCTTTTTCTTATATAGACACCTATTACCTCCCACCCCTGTCCCGATTTTTCACACTTGCCGTCTGGTCACCCTAATCACAGCCTCCTCTTACCACAAAATGAAGAAATGTTTCATCATCATCAGCAAGAAAGTCATTGTAGAAGAAGCTGAGTATCTGATAAGGCAACAAGAACATGCTTTGTAAGCAAGTGCTGGCCACTTCTGCTAGCAGAGCTCTCAGCTTTCTGTTTGCCAGGGAGTGCTTTGAAAAACCAGTGTAGTGCTGGGAATAGTGCTGGATTAATACCCTCCATGGATGCAGGAGTCCATTGCAGAGCCATAAAGGACAGCCCCGGTGGCCCCAGAACAGGTTTGCCCCACACTGCCCTGTCCATATACCTCAGCGCTGACCTGGAAGGGCCATGGTTAGGAGGAAAAGGGAATTTACTCTTGGTCCTTGGCTAAAGGGCCAGCTAAAGGGTGTTTTCAGTGATGTAGACTGGGTAAAGCCCATCAAATCATTTTGCATAGGCTACCCAATAGCGATGGTTATAATGGCGTTCAGTCGCAGACTACATCACACTGAGAACACCAGCCTCGATGTGAAAGGATCCCTAGCGTAGTTTCCCACGCCATCCAGCCCCCTGGCTCACACATCTTTATTGGCTGGGCACACTGACTACCTGGTCCACAGAGCAAGAGCTAATGTCTTGGAATCAGACCACATGGAAGGTCATTTTTAACTCGAGGCAGCACTACCTCTACCAAACAGAGAGTAATATCGGCTGCATCCTTGGGGAATTCTGATTCCTGACCAGACAGTATGCAGCATTGCGTGCTCTTCCACCTCCACTTTCCTTTCTCTGCCTTGCCTCGGAACTGAAGCACCATCCTCATTAAGTAGGCCCTAAGCTACTTTTACAAAATCCACATTTGTGCTTGCAAATGGGTAGCTGCTCATCTAAGTACCCATTTTGCATGCCCCAGTTTCTGTTTGCAGGTGTAAATCAGGCACGAGAGCTGCGTATGTAAGTTTTGTGAGCAAAACATAGGTGCTAAACTTTCAAAGTTTAGCCTTTCGTGTCTGGGAATAATCCCTCCTGGAGGTCTGCTTCAGAGTTTGACCTCCTACAATGGGACCTTAGAAATCAGAAGCTTCAGGCACTGTTTTGTACGTGTCCCATGCACATTGTAAAGGGATCATCAGGCACCAAAGTACTCAGTTTTGCAATGTTACAAATGACTTCTATTCATGCACAGCAGCACCCAACACAGAGAATGTCAATCACACTTCCTGGCATTAACATCATGGGCAGCATTTCCTACCTTGCAAATCTCTTCCTGTGCTTTTAATATCCAAGGAATGACCTCTCCAGAAGGCAGAAGATCTTGCAGGTTCCTGAGAGTGTTCGGCTTCAGGGGAAGGTGCTGGTGGTTGCTTTCTGTTAAATAGATCTCACATATCCTTTCACTCATCAAATGGCGCAGGAGGAAGCTCCCTCCTTTGCTGGAGCTCAGTACCATGCGCAGAAAATCCTCCAGATCATGCCACAGATCCAAAAGATGAGTCTCCACAGCATAGTTCTTGCTCTTCAAGAACTTCCTGAAGGGGCGGCCAGCACAGCTGTCGGCATTAAGTGCCCAAGGACGGAAATCCAAAGAAGAAGAGGATTTGATGATCTTTTTCAGGGCTAGTAGTGAAGGCAGCTGGGCAATGGGTGTAGAAGTACGTAGATCAGAGAGGCTTCTGCTTTTGCCAATCTCCTCCAGTTGAAGAGGCAACTGGGCATTAGGGCTGGGTGTTTTGAAAGAAGTGGCCTTTTCCATATTTTTAACACCCCTTTCTGGATGTTGTGCCCACACAGATGTCTTTCCCAGGGCATCCTCTTTAGGAGGTGGTTGCTTCGTGTCTGTCAGACTAGTTGCATTCCAGTCTGAGCTTGGCTGCCCCTCGGGCTGCAGCCCATGTCTCCCGTGTTTCTCTGTTTCTTTAGGTTGTCGTCCACAAGTTACGAGATCCCAGATCTGCTCCTTGGCTTTTTTACTAGAGTACGGCTCTGACGTAGCCCGGCTGTTCCTGATACTCATTGTGGGTGCTGGAGACACTGCCTTCTCCTTCGAGCCCACCTGTAATAAACGCTCTTGGTATTCCCACATTAGAGGCTGGCAGGACTCCTCCTTCTCCATGCTCAGCTTGCAATGAATGAAGAAGTTAGGGAGCCAATAACTTTGGATTTTAAACAGGGCTACTTTCTGCATCTCGCTCAGGAGCTCCCTCCTGGTGCTGATGTGCTGAGGGTGCCAGCCTGAGATCTTCAACAGAGACTCTGCAAAGGGCATGGAAAATTGTAAAGAGTAAGGGTTTAATCCAGAGCCCACTGCAGTCAATGGCAGGCTTTCCGCTGACTCACTAGGCTTTGGATCAGACCCTGCCAGAGTAGGGTCTTGAGAAGTGGAGTAAATACGGTAGGGGAGAGAGGAGTCCTACAGACTGCACACTGCTCCCCCTTCCATTATTTCTCATTGCAAGCGGCATGTACACAAAGCTATTGCAAGGATGAGTCTAATTTTAATGACTTTTTTAAAACTCGGATTTTTGATTGTGGTTTATCTGTTCCATGACAAAGCAACACATGTGCTGTGGCCGTTTTTGTATACATGCACAATCCCGGCATACAGCATGGCAGTCAGCAAGCAAAATAGCTCGCTGCTTCCAGCCACAGGACAATGGTTTAATGCAAGGGGAAATAATAGCAACAATAATACCGTGCATTGTAGAGTGTTTTGTAATCCACAGAACACAAAGCACTTTATACAGGAAGGTAGAAGTGCATTTACTGCCCCGTTCTCCAGATAGGATAATGCAGGCACAGGGACTAGCAGTTAAGTGACTTGGCCTAGGTCATGCAGTGACTCAGTGGCAGAGTCAGCAACAGAATGCAAACTAACTGCTTTTCAGCCCTCTGCTTGGTTCATCAGACTCCGGCTGCTCCACACACACTTTCATCCAGTAAGGGCCCAGTGGCAGGGTCATAACCCCACCAGGGCTTTCTGTGAGTTAACTTCTTAGATTAGCTTGACTACTGTGCCAGTTTGATGATGGGCCGCACAAGCCCTCACCCCCGCTGAGGTGGGCTAACTCTCTCAGAAGGATGCCAGGAGCAGTCAGTCTCCAGTTTTTCTTACTCCTGCGTTTGCCCTCTCTGCTCCACCACTTTACTTCAGCTCTGCTCTGGAACAACTCCCCTCCCTTGGGTAAGAGAACGGATTTCCTTTCCATCTCCTGTCAGTTCTAGTCTCCACCACTGCTCCTCAAGCCTGAGCAGGTGGAGAGATGGCCCTCTCTGGGGTGAAAGAGGGATTTGGTCCATGGGGGGTGCATGACCCCCCTGTTTGGGGAGGCTAGTGCCTGGCCCTCCCCCTTCTGTCCCACCCGAGCCCCCCACCATGGCCAGAGGAGCCCACATCCCAGCCTCCCTGAGTCCTGGCCCACCAGCCGGCCCAGGCCTCCAGCCAACCTGCCCCAGCCGCCTCAAGCCCAAGGCTGCAGGCTAGGGTGACCAGACAGCAAATGTGAAAAATCGGGACAGGGGGTGGGGGGTAATAGGAGCCTATATAAGAAAAAGACCCAAAAATCGTGACTGTCCCTATAAAATCGGGACATCTGGTCACCCTACTGCAGGCTGGCCAGCCCCAGCTGCCCTGGCCAGCCCGAGCCCTGGGATGCTGGCCCACCTGTCCCAGCCGCTCTGAGTCCCAACCCACCAGCCTGCCTATCCTAGCCCCAGTGCCTGCTGGCTTTGGGGGAGAGGCTGAGCAAGGGTGGGAAAAGGAGCAGTGTGGGCAAGGTCATGGGGGAAGAGTGAGATGGGGAGGGGGCCTCAGGGTGGAGCATGGGCAGGGCCATACCTGGCTGTTTGGGGATGCTTAGCCTCCCCTAACCTATGATACCAGCCGTCCATGATTTGGTCACATTGTTCATTGAGTGCTGGTCTCTCTGGAACTATGAGATCTCTAACCAAGTGATACTGATGTCCATTCTGCAAGGTGGAGCTGTATGAACTGACTCCATGTTCATCAACCCCTAGTGGTAAATACAACCCCATGTTTCTATCCCCAGCTCCTCAAGCCAGGCTTGGGGTGCTGGACATAACCAGAAAGTGCACAGATGCACTGAAGTCTTGCTGCTCCTGGAAGTTCAGATTCCCAGCCTCAAATTCTCCTTACCAATGCTCATGCTGCAGAGGGTGACCACCGTGGAGCCCTCCTGCAAATAAGTGGCCCTCAGCACTTGGAGCAGTGACAGGTAGAGATCTCGCTGGGCAACATCTGACTCGTCAATCTCCAAGAGCCTTTCTGCAGCAAGCCAGAACTTTGTCAGCTCTTCCCCTGTGGGTCAGACATACAGCACAATGGTTAAGGGCAGGGAAAGAATGAGAAAGTAGGGAGAGCGAGTAGGAGAGACATTCCCTGAAAGCATTGCTGATGAGACAGGCAGGTGCTATTCTAAAGTAGAAGAGTTGTATACATTGTTTAAAGTTACATATCCCAATGTCCAGATGCAGGGATTGCCACTCTGCACAAACTTATGGATACATAGGGAAGTAGGGGGCAGGAAGCTCTCTGTGGTCACCTGCCATTCCTTGGATGAAAGAACGAAAGCGCCACATTCCCCTGCTACCGCTAATGCACTTTTCGAGCAGCCATTGATCTGCACTCTTCCATTTCAGCAACTCTGCTGCAAGAGAAAGTGAAAGACATCACATCAGAATGTACTCGAGCATGTGCATGTGCAAACACATCCCTATGGAAATTCCAGTAGACCCCTCTAGAATCCTTCAATTGATCTCTGTTAGTTTTTGCTGGAGGACCAGCAGTGTCAGGAGACAGCAGGCCAATGGACGTTGGCTGTTCCAAAACCTAGTTGCCAGCTGGAACAAATAAGAGCCAGTTGCAAATGCTGAGCTGGAATTCCCACTAGTGATACCCAACACATGAACATATGGACATGTAAAACCACACACATGCCCTCCAGACCCTGACATCCACTTCCCTGAGTTAGCCTCTCCCCACTCCCATTTCCATTTTTTATCTCAACTGGGGCTTCCCCTCAAATCTTCCTGGTGTCTAACATTAAACCTAGGTTGCAAGAAGAAGCCTGAGAGGCAGAGGAAAGATCAAACTGGTGTGAACTTTGCTCCTGTTGACTTTATAATACAAGATGAACATGGCTCAGCTCTCTTCGCAGCTCTTCTGATAATGACATTATGACTCTGAGCTTTTGTTGACCCGCATGGACCAAATTAATCCAGGGTGTAACCCAAGTTTATCCAGGATGTCTGGACCTTGCGCTGCTATAGCCACCCAGGGGTTAATAGGCAAAGCAGCTACTTCCCCACCTGCAGGGAATTATGTGACTAGCAACAGTTGGGATAAAAGGCTGGAGCTCAGACAGCGAGTGATTGCTGCCCAGGAACCTGGGGAGGACGGCACCAGCTGCAGACTGGGAAGAAGCCGTGCAAGGAGCCAGAGCTGCCAAGGACAAAATGCTGGAACAAGCTCCTCTTTGAGAGGGGCCTGGAGGTCAATGAAGGTAGGAAGTGGCCTAGGGACCACATCTTACCTGCTTAGTACAGGGCCCCTGGGTTGGAACCCAGAGGAGAGGGAGGCCCTGGGTTCCCCTCCCTGCCTCCAAGGAAGGGGATGTGAAAACCCGCCTGATGCAAGGGAACAAGAACTAGTGATCCCAGTATGGGGCTGAAGACATGACATAAGGTCATTGTATTGTTTGTTTGTTAGGGTCTCTATTACCCCAGAAGGGGTGGGATGACAAACCATGTGGCTGGAGGGCTTAGTTATGAGAATGGGCAAACCACTACAGGCTCAGAGTGGCCACCAACAAGGGTCACCAGAGTCCAAGAGGCTGCTACACTATGCCCAGTCATTAGATGTGCACTGGCTGGTGGGTGACCTTTCTACACCCAATGACTGCATTAAATATTAGCTTCCCTGGAGTCACACCAGATGAATCTGGCCCTATGTGTTTGTGCCCCATGATACACCAAGAGCATCCCGTCTGCCTTTCTCCCATTTGTCTTCACTTTCAACAGCTTTGCATTTCCCTGGTAAATGGGCTGTTGTCCTCTCATGTTTTGGGGTAAACACTATGGCCCAGATTCAGACCTGGTGTAACTATGACACAGACTGGCTGAGTCACAGGCCAGGACACTATTTTATAAGCACAAGACACAGCAGACAAGCAAATAGCCCTGATTTAGGCTTATTGGTGGGTTATCTCCTGACCCACCAAACCTACTGTACATCACTGGAACAGTGGGACTCCCAATGGCATATACCACTGGTTTCTATCTAGGATCGTTCACAGGATATCATTTTTAAATGGTTGCTGCTCCTTCAGATGAGGAAAAAAAACCAGGTCATTTCAGGACATTTATAAGACAGGATTATTTCAGCATCTCAGGCATTATGTGACAGTCCACCTCTGGGTGCAATTCCCATCAAGATTTTTAGGGCGAAAATGACTGGCTGGTGACTTTAATGGGAGTGTGCAAGTTAAACTTGGGTACAAGTGGTAAATGGTTTTAAATGCCAAAAAAAGGTGTAAGTGGTGAAGTAGGGCAACTTGCAGCAATTTAACACTCAGTCGTAGGCGTGAAAAAGGAATGTAACTTATGGAGATGGGGAAAGGCAGACAGGAGCAGAAAAACCAATTACAGCAAGTCCCTTCACTCTGGTCTGTGCTCTTCTGATATTGCTTTTTCTAATCCAAGTTTCAGGGTCTAATTTGCTGCACCCCTTCTGCATGCTCATAGTGTCAGAGCCCCCTTCGTGTAACCGCAGTTTATAGCCCAAAATAGCCTCCTCAGCACAATGTGACCTCGCATGCGTTGTAGGTGTGGGGCCATGCTGGTGGAGGTGGAGTACCTGCACATAAAAAATCAGGATTGCACCACTGCTCATGCCCATAGTAGCTGAGTGACTCCTAGAGGAACTACCAGCAAATTCTCTCTCTCTCGCTCTCTCTCTCTCCAATATCTGCCTATACAGGGGAGCTTGAAAAGTTAAAGGAATACGATCTTTTTATGTGTGAACTGAGCACATGTGACCTGGAATCACTGAGGCAGAATAGAGTCCTTGGGTGTTAAGGCCAGAAGGGACCAGTCTGACTTCCTGCATAACGCAGGCCATAGAATTTCACCCAGTGATTCCTGTATCCCACCCGCCATATCTGGTTGAGCCAGAGCCTCTTTTAGAAAGACATCCAGTCTTGATTAAAGATCCCAAGACTGAGAAGTCACTGGGTTCCAATGTAAGTTGTTACAATAAACAATGCCCCTTTTGAGCCCTTTCCCACAGTTTACAAGTATTTTCCCCCTACACAAATGAAACATTTACAAAAAATGCAACCATTTTATAAGCACGATGACCTAGCCCAGAGTGCATCTCCCACTCTTCAAACCTCAGTCAGCACGCACCAGAGGTGAGCGCCTTAACTGAACAGAGCCAGGGTACAGCACTACTGATGTGTGAAATCCTGCCCTACATTCGAATGTTTGTGCGTAAGGTCACCTTTGCTTACCTGCCTCCTTGGATCTAATGAAACTGAGAAGCTCCTGACAGAGAATGTAATGAAAACACAAGTTGGTTTTACAGAAGTGCGGCAGCCGGTATTTTTCCATCCAGGTCAATAAGCCTTTGTACTTTGGCACCTGTATTCCCCCCCACAAAGACTGATTAGATTGTGAAGAATGATCTATCCCTGGTGTAACTCCATGGACTTCATTAAATGAGAACCCATTAGGACTAGGGGCCTGTAAGACTCCCAGGGCTCAATGCCTGCTAGGACTTGTTTTTCATGACCTTTCGTGATCCCAATGGGGTTACACCTAGGGGGACAAGGATTTGCTTCCTGTCCGTGAAGCCAATGGAAGGAAGAGGGGGTGATGATGCAGCTGGAGCACTGGGGAAGCAGGCTCCTCAGTAAGAACAGCAGGGATCAATAGTGTCAAAGCACAGGTGAATCCTGCTTGTAGCAGTGGAGAGGAGAGACCCTGCAGGAGGTGGCTTAGGGTGAAGGCTCCTGGTTTTGCAAAGACAGCCCTATCCTGTTTAAGGATGGAACGTTCTGCTCCACACTGTTCTATCAAATTCAACGAAACTTCTGCACATGGGGCCTGATCCAATGGGAGTCTTTCTATTGACTTCAACAGAATTTGGATCAAGCCCTACAGAACTTCCCCAGGATCAGGGCCTTGATCACTTGTGCTCCTGATTGTACTCAGGCTTCATAAAGAACATGATTCCCCATGTTAAAATAAATCAATTAATGGAATAAACATGAGGAGGGGACAAGAGGCAAGGAGAGTCACCCTTGGGAATCTTAAACCCTACTTGTTCTGCCCACCCCTGTTGTGCGTCCCTCCCTCCCTCCCCACCCCTCTCCCTTTCAGTGGAGAAGGTGTCAGCCCTACACTGCATGCTAAGAAGGTTACTGCCTCACCAGGTAACACGGTAACTCTGGCCACAGGAACCACTGGCAAATGTTGGCCATGTAAATGGGTGTCTGGCCAAAGACCTGTGAAGAAAGAACAGGAGAGAAGTGAGAGAGATTGGGGTGTAGGGGAAGGGCTGATTAGTGGAGACATAACTCCTCCTGGAAAACCCATCTTTCCCATAGACAATCACCACCACTTATTCTTCCAAGTCATGCAGAGTTCTTCCAACCTTTCTTGGTAAGCATAGACACTCCTCAGATACAATTATTAGTAATAAATGAACCAACTGTTTAAAACTGAAGTGACGCTACCCCTCCCTATAGTCACAGTTCTCAGTCTGGGATGTATTTGGATTACAGCGGGGCCTAGGTACCCTAGTGTATTAGTGTTGTATGTACAGTGAGTAAAGGGAAGCCTCTCCCCTACAGGGCTTAGTCTAAACAGACAGAGTGGGAGAAGGGAATGATTGCTCCAGAGTCCTGAGCAGGGGCATGGCCTCAACTGGAAGAGGCGGGGTCTTTAAATCTTGATTTAAAGGCCCCCCTCTGGCTGTGGCTGGGAGCCCCGGCGCCTTTAAATCACTCCCAGAGCTACCAGCTGCAGAGGCAGATGGGAGCCCTGAGGCTAAGGGATGATATAAAGGGCCCGGGGCTCTGCTACCACAGTGGAGCTCCAGGCCCTTTAAATTGCTGACGGAGCCCTGCCACCGCTACCCCAGGGCTCCAGCAGCTAGGCTCGGGTGGTGCTTTAAAGGGCCTGGGCTCCCTGCAGTGGCAGGAGCCCTGGGCCCTTTAAATTGCTGCCTGAGCCCGGCTGCTGGAGCCCCGGGGCTCGGCAGGCAATTTAAAGGGCCCGGGGCTCCAGTCACTGCAGGGAGCCCCGGGCCCTTTAAAACGCTAGCCTGGGAAAGCTGGTCTGGTCTGGCACAGCGTGCTGGCTCTTGCCGGTATGCCATACTGGACCGTATCGGCTTACTTTCACCTCTGGATTGCTCCCACTTTACAGATTAAGTGACTTACCCAGGGCCGGTGCAACCATTAGGCAAACCAGGCGGCTGCCTAGGGAGCCAAGATTTGAGGGCGCCAAAAAGCGGTGCCCAAAACGTCTGGGATGCTCACCCGATGCTGCGGCTTTGATCAGCTCCGGCCAGCTGGGAAGTGATGCTCCCTGCTGCTCTGGCTCTTCTCTAGGGCCCCGCCCCTGCTCAGCCCTGCCCCGCCCCCACTCCCTTGAGCTCTGCACCAGGGCCAGGCCTGCGCTCACTGGTGAGGGAAAGTGCAAAGACTCGGCCCCAGCCACGCTGCTGGGGAGTGCTGGGGGGTGGTTCCCCCCACCCTCAAAGCCAGCTCCACCCTCCCATGGAAGCCTGAGGTGCCCCTGCCCCTCCCAATCCCCCCCCCCGCCCCCTGCATTAATCTCATTTGTAATGGCTGTATTCTATGCTATAAGGAAATAGGAAAGCTTTGCTTTATGGGTTTGAAAATGTTTGCTCTAAACTTGTGAACTCATGAAAAGAGTGTTTCTCCCTCACCCTCCACCGCTTGTCCAGAAGGACTATAAAAATCAGATGAGCCATCAAGGAATATCACAATACAAAGGATTGGTGAATGGCCCTAGTGCACCTGGGAAATGCTACGTGCAAGGCCTGTCCTAGGGACTTAGAGGCTGAATGAAGGAAATAAAAAACAAAGACACAGGAAAACTTGTCATTTCCTTGCTATTTGAATTCTCACTAGGCCAGAGACTCCAAACTGAGGCAGAGATCCAAAGGGGTCATTCCCTGGGTCCACCCTGGAAGACGTCTTGAATTGACAAACTACCACATCTCTGTCATCTTTAGGATTTAGACTGCAACTCATTAGTGCGTATATGTTTGCTTGCTTTAACCTTTAAATAACTTTCTTGTTTTGTTTTTTCCTTGTTAATCAACCTTGAAGTTAGTTTATTACAGGATTGGCTACAGGCGTTATCTTTGGTGTGAGATCTAAGACACAGATTGATCTGGGGTAAGTGACTGGTCTCTTGGGATTGTTTGTGATTTTTTTGTGACCATTTATCATTAAGTCCAGCTTGTTTGAGTGGCAAGATAGACTGGAGAGTCTAAGGGGACTGTCTGTGACTCCATGGTAAGTCTGTTATAGTGATCCAGGAGTTCACATTTGTTACCGGCTTGGTGAAATCTACCTGTAGAACACACCACTGGTTTTGGGGAATCTGCCCTGTTTTTGAGTCTGCCCTGAGGTCGGCAGTCCCTGTTGTGAGCCACTCCATACAGCGCGACACAGGCACAACATGCAAAAATAAGGTGGTGTTCCCTCTGTGCTGCCCAAAGTCCTGCTTGGATAACTACTTTCTGCATATCTAACACCTCCTCTCCCGGACTTAGCTTGCAACTTCTGACAAAATTACATCCAAAGATGCATGCCCATGGAGCAGGTGTAGGGATAGCTACCAGAGAAGTGCTGGCCTGAAATTCACAGGGTTCCCTAAGACCTGCAAACTCACCGGGGGGTAGAATCCAGAAAGAGAGTGAGTTAAATTGTAAGATGGAAACTTACTGGGAGATTCAGGAATGTGTTGAAAAAATCTACAAAGACTTCATCTTCCAGCAGAACCACCAGCTCCGTGGAGGCTATCGTTGCTAGGGTGGGAGAAGAAAAACAGTTACCCAGCTTTTGTAACAGAGAGGGAGCGAAACTGAACCAAAAAATGAATTTTAAAATGCTAGGGTAGCCCACTGGGAGTGCTATAGGGACCCCTCTGTGCTAATCACAGGAGATATGGATGTGTTATAGCCCCAATTTTGCAAGCTGACCCTCAAGCTGCAACTCACACCTTTAGCTCCGGAAGTTCCTAGTTCAATCCCTGGCAGTCCTCATACTAGGAAAGACAATTGTTTAAAACTGTTCTTAAATAATTCCTTCTTAAACTCAGTTTAAGGAACACAAAAGGAGGACAATGTTTAATAGATTGGGTTCCTGTAACACTGAAAACTCTGAGAACACTTCCACAGAGAGGCTTGGGAAGGGCAAACCAGTTCTCTCACAGTACAATGTGGAACAATTCCTACAGCAGCTCAAGTTAGTGAGGTGCTTAGAATCCTGGGATATGCCCCAAAATTATCATCGTGCCTGACCTGGGTTACTGCAGTGCCAGTGTGGACACAGCTGTGACTCTAAGCACCCCCATGTTCTCACACTACTGCAAAGATGTTTGTACAAAATATGCCTTGTAAGGTTGTATTTGAAAACTAATAGCAGGTCTGTAGAGATGTATAAAATCATGAATGGTATGGAGAAAGTGAATAAGGAAGTGTTATTTACCCCGTCACATAATACCAGTACCAGAGGTCACGCAATGAAATTAATAGACAATAAGCTTAAACAAACAAGGAAGTACTACTTCACACAATGCACAGTTAACCTGTGAAAGTTGTTGCCTGGGGATGATGTGAAGGCTAAAAGTATAACTAGGTTAAAAAGATTAGATAAATTCATGGAGGGTAGGTCTATCAGTGGTTATTTGCCAAGATGGTCAGGAATGTAACTCCATGTTCTTGGTGTCCCTAAACCTCTGACTGCCAGAAGCTGGAACTGGATGTGACAGGGGATGATCACTTCATTCCCTCTGAAGCATCTGGCATCAGCTACTGTTGGAGGACAGGATACTGGGCTAGATGGACCAATGGTCTGACCCAGTATGGCCAATCTTGTGTTCTAGCACAATGGTCATTAATATAATTGTAAAATGCATATATTAATCTAATATGTGAAGTTATGAGTTCCCTCTGTATAATGTTACTAGAAGATGTGTAAGAAGACAGCCTAGATAAGCAAGTCCGTCCTAGACAAAGAAATGAGGGTTACCTCCTTTAGTCATAAACAAAGCTATAAAGCAAACCAGCTTGGGTTGTCTTGAGCCTGAACCCAAGACACACAGAATTAACATGGCTCCTACACACCAGAGAGACCAAATCCCCAGGAGGCCTTTCTAACCTTTAGAACAAAAACAATTCTTTGGGAATATAAGGAATAGAGAGACTCCATCTTAGCTTTCACCTAAGACAAGAGAAACCAGTACCTCATACTTCTGTGGAAGGGTCCTGACTGAGGGACAGTCAGCCATGCTGAACTAAGAGCAATTGGTGAGCAAAACCATCTTAAAGACTGTGCCTCCTTGCGAGGTTGAGTTTTAGACTTCTAGATGCACGTTTTCACTTTTGTTTGCTTGTAACCATCTCTAACTTTATTTCTTTTGCTTGGCTTCACTTAACCTATGTCCTGTTTTCTGATGGGGTTTACCAACCCCGCACTGGGCCAATGGAGTGGGACCACTCACCGTAGGCCCAGGAGGCCATGCCCCCTCACCCTTGCTACACATGCTCCAGGTGGAAGGGACAGATAAAAGGAGACAGCCCAGCTCAGTCTGGGCTGGCTGAGGAGGAAGGACGTGTATTGCAAGCTCCTGCAGAGACACCTGAGACTCCACAAGGCAAAAACTGTGGACCCAGACTATGTTGCAAACAACCAGACAACCACAGAGATTTATGGGGATACTGAGCCACTGCCAGCCAGGGAGAAGCCTGAGCTGCACCTCGCGGTAGGAAGTGACCCAGGGAATGTAGTAGAAGCTGATACTTAAACCCTTAACAGAGAATTTCCCAACTTCATAGGGCCCTTGGCTGGAACCCGGTGGAGCAGGATGGGCCTGGGTTCTCCTACCCCTCCCCACTTTCCACTAGATGTGGCTACTGCTTGTTTGCTCTGCCCCACCCAGGGGCTACAAACTGACTGTTTGTTCTGCCCTGCCCAGAGCATCAGAACCCCCAATTGCTATTGCCTGCCGCAACCAGGAGGCTCAGGGGCCATACACTGTTTGTTTGCCCTGCCCTGCCCTGCCCAGGGGCTGCAGGTTGATTGCTTGCTTGACTCCACCAGGGGTCCTGTGTCTGCCTTGTTGCAATCATCTGATCCCACAGGGAGTCCTGACAACTGTGTGACAGGGTTACCAACCCGGCACTGGGCCAACAGGGGCAGCCCCACTTGACACGCAGGGTCCCCTCTTCACGTTGCTAGTACAGTTGTTTATTTTAATCTAAATCAGCCCAGTGCTGTGTTGAATTTAAGTGACTATTAACTCCAGTTAACATGGTAGACTGTGGGGTATTGTCTCTCTGAAGGAGCAAATGAACTTCATTATTTCTCTGGTGGTCCAGGAGAGGGCTTGACCTTTCAGGGCAGATGGTTTTGTACAAATTCAGGACTGGAAGTGCATTGGGGCCATCTTGCCAGGAGTAACCAAACTTGGGTGGGAAGTTGTGTTGTAGGCAGGCTGTTGCGGTCAGAAGCACTGACCCAGGGCTGCACCGCACACAGACACTCAGGCTATTGCATTCTTGTCTGGTGGCTGTTGGTGTCCGGGCTGTGAATCACAGCAGCAGAGCATTTAAGCTATCCAGGGTTACAGGGCAGGCAGTGACATAACACCTTACTGGTCTGGATTGCACCCCAAAACATGACAGTGGCTACATGAGTATGAGTCGAGTGTGGCTCCAGAGTGTGGACACTTGCAGGTGGGCATGGCTAACTGGGGTGCCCATTCCTGGCTGCTCAGACCTGAGTAAACTCTGCAGTGAAGACATATCCTGAAGGAGGTTTTATGTAGCCAGAGTTTGTCCCAGTGTGGGATCCCAGGTTCTGAAAGGTCAAAGGGCAACTCTCTAAACAATTAAAGTGCCTAGCTCATGCACGAATAGCATTAGTATTCTGAAATTGATGAGTCAGTGCAGTACAAAATAAAGAAGAGACGCTATGGCTGACTGCAGGAGAGGACCAATCCCAAAATAGATTTTAAGACTAAAACATCATGTGCCAGAGCTCTGGCTGGTGTGGATAGGAATCACTCCTTTGACCTTCCCCCCCCACCCCTCCCCAAAGCTACTCCAGCTTACACCAGCTGAGGAACTGGTTCTGTAAATTGGTACCCTTTAACTGCTTTTCTGTAGAGCATGCTAATAAATTCCTAGAAACCAACACAGGTCAATGGACAAGAGAGACAAAAGTGACTCGGGTTATAGTGACAGTGAGTAACTTCAGATGCTCCATCCATCCAAGGATTGAAAGGTACTATATGAACATTATTAATGAACAGAGTCTCCCAATATCCCTGTGAGGTGGTATTATCCCTGTTTCACAGATATGGAAGTGAGAGATAGAGGCAAGATGGGCACCTAGAAAATGTGCACTCCAAATTAATGGATACTTCTGAAAGCTTCCACTTAAGTGACCAAGATCACACAAGAAATCTGTGACAAACGCAGGAACGGAACTTAGATTTCCTGAGTCCCTGGCCTGTGCTCCCCCCTAAACCCTCTTTCCCTCATTAATTGCTTGCTAAGGCCTCCAGCAAGGGTGTGTTGCAAGTAACTCACCAGTCTTGTTCATGTTTTCCCCTGTCCTTGAGATCTTTGCTGTCACTGCCAAGCCAGACCATTCTAGAGGGAGTCATTCCTTTATGATGCGTTAAGTATTGCTGCTCTGCAGAGTTCCACACTCCACATGGTACCAGCTGGTGAAAGTGAAATGCTACTCTGAAAATGGCACTGCAGAAGTCCATGTGTATCATCTGCTCATTGATCCCAGATCAAATCTGCCAATCATTTCTTTTCTAACTGCAAACCTTACAAATATACCTTGGGAAGCTCAGAGTCAAGCTGGGGACTTTCCGTCTCAAGCATCCCCTGTAAGAAAGATTCTGTAGGCCCTTAATGACCTCTGTAACCCTTTTATCTTCAGGTTAGGCCATCACCTGTCCTCTGGCTTCTTAAATGGTGTAAAGAGCTTCCAGTCCTGTCCCGTAGCAAAATCAGCTTCAAACAAAACACATTTGCTGTGGAAGCCACAGAGGAAATACTGGATCCTACAATACAGCCAGTCACTTCTCTTGATTATGGTCACAATCCTGCAATGAGCTCTGTCCCCACTTCAGGAGCCCCGTTGAAGTCAGAATCAGCACAGAATCACCTTCTACCCATATGCTCCGGGGAAAATAAGAGCTTGTAGGCAGTGTGAGGGGTTTAATCACAGGAACCCCTAGGGACTGTCACCTGATGTGCTGAGACTACCTCTGAGCCCATTTTCCCTGCCAGATTGGGCCTCCAGAACCCTGCCTTGTTGAGCCAGACAAGCCAGTCTGCTCCAAAACAGACCCAGGTGTGAACCACATGCCCCAAAGCTGCAGACTTAACTGAAAACAGCTTAAGAAGTGCTCCTGTCTCCAGCACCCAGACACCCAGCTCCCAATGGGATCCAAACCCCAAAGGAATCTGATTTACTCTGTATAAAGCTTATAAACTCAAATTGTCTGCCCTCTATAACACTGATAGAGAGATATGCACAGCTGTTTGCTCCCCCAGGTATTAATCGCTTACTCTGGGTTAATTAATAAGCAAAAGTGATTTTATTAAGTATAAAAAGTAGGATTTAAGTGGTTCCAAGTAATAACAGACAGAACAAAGTAAGTTACCAAGCAAAATTAAACAAAACATGCAAGTCAAACCCTAATACATTAAGAAACTGATTACAGATAAAATCTCACCCTCAGAGATGTTCCAATAAAATTCTTTCACAGACTGGACTTCTGCCTAGTGTGGGCCCAATCTTTTCCCCTGGTACAGTTCTTGTTAGCTCCAGCTCAGGTGGTAACTAGGGGATTTTTCATGACTGGACCCTCCTTTGTTTTGTTCCACCCTGTACATAGCTTTGGCACAAGGTGGGAATCTTTTGTCTCTCTGGGTCCCCACACCTCCTTCTAAATGGAAAAGCACCAGGTTTAAGATGGATTCCAGTACCAGGTGACATGGTCACATGTCCTGTGAGACCCCCAAGCCTTCATTCTTCCTGGCCTGACTCACAGGAAGGCTTGCAAGTAAACAGAGCCATTTACAACCAATTGTCCTATTTGATGGGAGCCATCAAGATTCCAAACCACAATTAATGGCCACACTTTGCATAATTACAATAGGACCTCAGAGTTATATTTCATATTTCTAGTTTCAGATACAAGAATGATACATTTATACAAATAGGCTGACCACACTCAGTAGATTATAAGCTTTGTAATGATACCTTAGAAGAGACCTTTTGCATGAAGCACATTCCAGTTACCTTATATTCACACTCATTAGCATATTTTCATAAAATCATACGGAGCGCAACATCACAGGCAGCAGCATCAATTCACACCCTGGCTTCTGAATCTCAGCTACTGCTCTATTTGTTAGGTAGACCAGCTTGCCAGCTTACACTTCAGGCTTCGCCCACTCTTGGGCTGAGAGCTGGACTCCAGCTCAGACTCCAAGACCCCTTGCTGCCCATGCAATGCAGGGAGTTTGCACTGTAATCCAATTAGCTCCCCTTTGTGGGGAAAGCTGGAAAGGCAGCTGAAGGCAGGGAGACAAAAAATTATATGTAGAGTGCCAGGCAGCTGCAGAATGGTGAATTCCACTGCAGAAATACAGATTCCTGTGGCATCTTGGAGAAATGCCATATGCCATGGCCATCTAATTGTGGAATCCACATGGGCCTGTCTGAGATGAGTGGAGCAGATCACACTCTCAGAACTATTGTTTCAGGCTGCCTGCAAACTCAGAAAGGTGCTGCTACATCACTTTACATTAAGAGCATGTCTACATGTACAGCGCTGCAGCGGCGCAGCTGTACTGATGCAGCTGGAGCATGTCTGGTGAAGACGCTCTATACGGACAGGAGAGAGTTCTCCCATTGGCATAATAAAACCATCTCTGTGAATGGCAGAAGCTGTGTTGCCTGGAGAAGCTAGCTTAGCGCATATGGGGTGCTTATGACGGTGTAACTTATGTCTCTTGGGGGGAGTGGTTTAGACACACCCATGAGCAACATAAGTTATGCTGACATAGGCTGTAGTATAAGCTAATGTGTTCAACGTTAGCCCTGCAACCCTAAAAGGTGAGAACTGAGATTGTGGAGCACAGTTCTGCAGCCAGAGGTGAATTCCATGTCAAACACCACAGCTGCAGGGGTCTTGCCCAGAACTGCACTTTAAGGTTTCAAATGGTTTTAATGGGAAGATATTTTAAAAGACATGTGGCCTGAATCACTGGTGCCCGGGGCCTTGTTTAATGATACACACTAGTGCAAAACAAATGCAAAGTCAGTGTAAAGCTAAACGGTAGCATTCAGCTCCACTTTGCACTAGTGTAAATGATTATATGAGTATTAGTGCAATGGTGAATCTGACCATCCTGTACTCAATGTGGCAGATGGACATTCAATGACTATTATTTTTATTTATTCCATATCTATTCATATTTTAACCTCTATTTATATTTTATTGGCACTTATTTAATTGTAGGATAAATAATCTTTCTATCTAAAAACTAGCAAAAATAAATAAATAAATCCTCCCTTTATATTTTATTCATAAGGGTGAAGAAATCAAGTCCCGGAAAAATAGAAGAATTAATTCTCTCTCCAGATGACTATTTGAATGCTAATAAGCCTTTAAGGGAACTCTGTTGATGGGAAGGTGTTACATCTCTGGAGCTATTAAACAAAAGGAAACAACTGATAAAATTATGCCCAAAGGGGAAGGGAGAATGTAGACTCGTGTGTGTGTGTTTTACAATTTCTGGATCATTGGATTTGAAACTAGAGAAAAATGGAAATTATTTGAATGGTGACTTAGAATATAGATTAATTAAAATGAGAACAGATAGTCCATCAACATCTGAACAGGAGGAACTCAGCCATTCTTGGCACCTATATAGCACTTTATATTTGCAAAGCTGTGTACAAACACGACCTAATCGATTTCAAAGACTGTGTTGGACATGGACATAGAATTGCCTACTCTGATACCTGTAACTGAGTTCTCCAGGAGAGACAGCTTCTAGTAAAATATCAACAAGAAGAGTAGATTGGGGAAAAGGAAAGGGATCTTTTTGTATTGATAAATCTTCCAAGGAAAATTGCCCTATATTTATCCTTAGCACTGTCCAAGTGGAAGTCCATTGGGCCACATTCATCCTTAACATAACTTTATTATGGAAGTCTATGGAACTACAGTGAGGATGAATCTGGCTCATTGCTGCTATGGTATTTCTGCCCTTTGCTGGAAACAAGAACTACCAGAAATGCTCCAGTTTTGCAGGTCCACTTCTGGTAGTTTGGCAAAAGCTCAGATAAGCTACCAGACACGTGCTTTCTTATCAACATGAACCTCCAAACCTTCTGAGATTCCCCCCTCCCCTTTAATATGGCATGTGTGTAAAACAGCAGGCTCTCTCTCTCCCACATACTAGACCTATACATTTTATTTCTAATTTACAGCATCTTGTCTGGGCTTTGAAGCCCAGCGAGGATGTGAGTAAACAAATCTTACTATTCTTTGAAACAGGGCGCGTACCTGCTGAGAATCTATGACATTACGTAAAATGCAGGCCTGGATTACCCTGACAATGTTAGCTTCTAATAAAAACGAGGAGTCCGGTGGCACCTTAAAGACTAACAGATTTATTTGGGCATGATCTTTTATGAGTAAAAAATCCACTTCTTCAGATGCATGGAGTGAAAATGATAAGAGACTCCTCCTGCGTGGACTCCTCCTGATGGTTGAAATGATAGACTGGACTTCTACATAGAGTGTTTCCGCAGACATGCACAGGCTGAAATTGTGAACAAACAGCATCACTTGCCCCATAACCTCAGCCATACAGAACGCAACACCATCCGCAGCCTCAGAAACAACTCTGACATTATAGTCAAAGGGCTGACAAAAGAGGTGCTGTAGTAATCAAGAACAGGTCAAATTATAAACAGGAGGCTGCCAGGCAACTCTCCAGCACCACATTCTACAGGCCACTATCCTCCGACCCCACTGAGGGTTACCAAAAGAAACTACACCATCTGCTCAAGAAACTCCCTGCTATAGCACAGGAACAAATCTACATGGACACACCCCCAGAGCCCCGACCAGGGGTATTCTATCTGCTACCCAAGATCCATTAATCTGAAAGTCCTGGATGCCCCATCATCTCAGGCATTGGCACTCTTACAACAGGATTATCTGGCTATTTGGACTCTCTCCTCAGACCCTATGCTAGCAGCACTACTAGCTATCTTCGAAACACCACTGACTTCCTGAGGAAGCTGCAATGAATTGGTGATCTTCCAGAAAACACCATCCTGGCCACCATGGATGTAGAAGCTCTTTACGCCAATATTCCACATGAGGATGGACTACAAGTCGTCAGTATCCCTGATGAGGCCACAGCACACCTGGTGGATGAGCTTTGTGACTTTGTCCTCACCCACAACCATTTCAGATTTGGGGATAACTTATACCTTCAAGTCAGTGGCACTGCTATGGGTACCCGCATGGCCCCACACTATGTCAACATTTGTATGGCTGACTTAGAACAACACTTCCTCAGCTCTCGTCCCCTAGCACCCCTCCTCTACTTGCATTACATTGATGACATCTTCATCATCTGGACCCATGGAAAAGAAGTCCTTGAGGAATTCCACCATGATTTCAACAATTTCTACCCCACCATCAACCTCAGTCTGGACCAGTCCACACAAGAGATCCACTTCCTGGACACTACAGTGCAAATAAGTGAGGGTCACATAAACACCACCCTACACTGGAAACCTACTGACCGCTATTCTTACCTACATGCCTCCAGCTTCCATCCAGGACACAGCACATAATCCATTCTCTACAGCCAAGCCCTAAGATACAACCACATTTGCTCCAATCCCTCACACAGAGACAAACACCTACAAAATCTTTATCAAGCATTCTTAAAACTACAATACCCACCTGGGGAAGTGAGGAAACAGATTGACAGAACGAGGCAGGTACCCAGAAGTCACCTACAACAAGACAGGCCCAACAAGGAAAATAACAGAACACCACTGGCCATCACGTACAGGCCCCAGCTAAAACCTCTCCAACACATCATCAATGATCTACAACCTATCCTGGAAAACGATCCCTCACTCTCACAGACCTTGGGAGGCAGGCCAGTCCTCGCTTACAGACAGCCCCCCAACCTGAAGCAAATACGAGCAACTATACACCACACCACAGAAACACTAACCCAGGAACCAATCCCTGTAACAAACCCCATTGCCTACTCTGTTTCCATATCTACTCTAGCGACACCATCAGAGGACACAACCACAACAGCCACACCATCAGGGGCTCATTCACCTGCACATCTACTAATGTGATATATGCCATCATGTGCCAGCAATGCCCCTCTGCCATGTACATTGGCCAAACTGGACTGTCTCTATGTAAAAGAATAAATTGACACAAATCAGACATCAGGAACGGTAACATACAAAAGCCAGTGGGAGAACACTTCAATCTCCCTGGACATTCTATAACAGATTTAGAAGTAGCCATCCTTCAACAAAAAAACTTCAAAAACGGACTTCAAAGAGAAACTGCAGAGCTACAATTCATTTGCAAATTTAACACAATTAAATTGGGCTTGAATAGGGACTGGTAGTGGCTGGATCACTACAAAAGCAATTTCCCTCTCTTGGTATTGACACCTCCTCATCAGTTATTGGGAGTGGACCACATCCACCCTGACTGAAGTAGCCTTGTCAACACTGGTTCTCCACAGATAAGGTAACTCCCTTCTCTTCATGTGCCAGTGTATATATTTATGCTTGCATCTGTAATTTTCACTCCATGCATCTGAAGAAGTGGGTTTTTTACCCACGAAAGCTTATGCTCAAATAAATGTTAGTCTTTAAGGTGCCACTAGACTACTCGTTGTTTTTGTGGATACAGAGTAACACGACTACCCCTCTGATACTTAGTTTCTAATGGGTAAAAGCAATTTGTGTTCCATGACAGCAGGTGGCACCATTAGATTAGAAATACTAAACTCACCACTTTTTGCAACTGTGTTTTGATTCTTGGTATTACATTACACTGGATACATCAGAAGAAAGACAGGAATCATTAATACAAGGTCACTCCTTTCAAGTCTGGCTTGCTATTCCCCTCCTCCTTGAGGTAGCTGTAGCAATAGCCTCCAGGTTTGCACACACAGAATCAATGCCTCTGGAGACAATCCCTAGTGGATTGAGCATGGGGCTGGGAGTCAGAAACTCCGGAGTCTTAATCCTGATTCCAGTGACACTGACTTGTTCTGTGGCCTTCAGCAAGTGATTTCATCTCTCTGGATCTTCTCAGGCCATGTCTACTGTACAAACTTTGGTTGATACAAGTTACATCGGCATCAAGTCACCGCAGTTAGTATAGCATTTGTGCATGTGCATACTTGGCTTCTTGAGCTGGTGCTGCAGTGTGGGAGTGTTTGTGTTGGTGCACAGTGTGGTGCACCATGTGTACGTATCCTAGTGTGTGTAGTTTTGGTAATACATGATGGGGCTGAAATGAGTCATGCAGGGTGACTAGGAGCAAGGGGTCAACTTCCCTGTGTGCATCTGTCTCCATCCCATAATGTCAGGTATAGCCCATCATTTTGTGCCTTTTTAAAAAAATCCTACAAACCTACATGACCCTCCTCACTGTCCATCTCTTACAGAAGCATGGAGCCTGCACAGCTCTGCATTATTGTCAGGAGTGTTGCTAGCACAAGTCGCACAATCCTCTGGTGATTGCAGAGCTGTAAGAAAAACTGAATCAGTGGGGAACGTGACTACTTCTTGGAGGACAGATTGCTGTGGGACACAGCAAGAATCAATTCAAGGTTATTGGTGACATTCACGGAGCAGCTGCAGATGTGGGAGTGCTGCTTTTGGGCCCGAGAAACAATCATTGACAGGTGGGATGGCAGCGCAGTGCAGGCTTGAGATGATGAGCAGTGGCTGCAGAACTTTCGGATACATAAGGCCACATTTTTGGATCTGTGTGCTGAGCTCACCCCAACCCTCCAGCACAGGGACATCAAAATGAGAGAGCTGCACTGACAGTGGCAAAGTGAGTGGCAATGGCACCGCAGAAACTTGCAATACTGGATTACTACCGGTCAGTGGGAAGTCATTTTGGAGGTGTACAGAGCCATTAATTATCTCCTGCTGTGCAGGCCTGTGACTCTCAGAAATGTGCAGGACACAGGGGATGGCTTTGCAGCAAGGGGATTCCCAAGCTGCAGCAATAGATAGCATGCATATCCCTATTGTGGCACCAGACACCCTTGCCAAAGAGTACATCAACCGAAAGGGCTATTTTTCTATGGTTCTGCAAGCATTGATGCGTCACCGGGGACGCTTCATGAACATCAGTGTTGGCTGATCAGGGAAGGTTCACGATGTGTGCATCTTTAAGAACCCAGGACTGTTCAGAAAGCCACAAGCAAGGAGATTCTTTCCTGACTGGCAGATTACCATTGACAATGTTGAGATGCCAGTAGTGATCCTTGGCTCATGAAACTGTACACTGGCCACCTCGACCAGGGCCGCCCGGGGGGGGAGGCAAGAGGGGCAATTTGCCCCGGGCCCCACAGGGGCCCCCACGAGAGTTTTTCGGGGCCCCTGGAGCGGGATCCTTCACTCGCTCGGGGGGGGGGCGGGCCCAGGAGCGTCTTCCGCTCCCGGTCTTCGCCGGCGGGGGGTCCTTCCGCCCCGGAGCGGAAGGACCCCCCACTGGCGAATTACCGCCGAAGCGGCACCCGCCGCCGAAGTTCAGCTCAGTCTTCGGTGGTAATTCGGCAGCGGGGGGCCCTTCCGTTCAGGGACCCACCGCCAAAGTGCCCCAAAGACCCGCGGTGGGGGCCCCCTGCCGCTGAATTACCGCTGAAGACCGGGCTGCACTTCGGCGGTGGGTCCCGCTTCGGCGGTAATTCGGCGGCGGGGGGGCGGGGGGGGGGCCCGCCACGGGTCTTCGGGGCACTTTGGCGGTGGGTCCCGGAACGGAAGGGCCCCCCGCCGCCAAAGACCCCAGGCCCCCGGAATCCTCTGGGCGGCCCTGACCTTGACAGCACCAAGGAAAGATTCTACCACTGGCTGAGCAGGTGCAACATGACCGCTGAATATGCTTTTGGTAGACTGAAGGGACACTGGCGTTTGCTCACAAGATTGGATGTCAGTGAAAAAAAATCCCAATGCTTATAGCTGCCTGCTGTGTCCTGCATAACACATTCTGGGCCAGATTCTCTGGTCCATTAGGTCCACTTTGTGCATGTGACACAGTGGACTTGAACTGGCTAATGGAGAATTCCCTGTGCAAGGGAGCTATCCACTGGCATAGAATTGATAAAGCCAGTGGAGTCAGAAAGGGCATTTATAGGGTAGGTTGGGGGCAGGAAGGAGCATGGCAGACTAGAGCTATGCTACAGCCAATCATCCACTGGTGTAAGATCCCAGAGGGACCATACGCCACTGATATGAATGAGAGCTGCCTTTGCTGATTTATGCCAATCCCACATGACATGGGATCTAGGATCTGCAACCAGCTCCCTGCACTGTGCCCATCTCACGATGGCTGAACGGAATTGGGTGGGGTGGAAAGTTGCGCCCGTTGTTTTACTTATACTGTATACAAGCCATTCCTTGTGGTGGTGCATTGATATTTGTGTAATGGGGTTCAGTAACGAGAAGTAGCTCAAACCAGTGTTCTTGTGCCAGGCTACCACCAAGGCTACTGACCAGCTAGAATCCAGGGTTTGTGAAGGCCATTCTGTACTGGTGGAATGTTGAAGGAAGGGCAATGGGACCTGCTCCTGCTCCCAATCCCATTTAAGTCAATGAGAGCTTTGCCATTGATTTCAGTGGAAATAAGATTGGGCACATTTACTGTTATATACTCGAGTTCTCCTGTGAAACTTATGTAGAAACCAGACTCCCATCTTGGCTAATGGTGTCACTTCACTTTTCCAAAGCAGCATGGTGGTGGCAACCTACAGGAGGCTCAGAAATCCCCATTTCAATTAACAAGCCCATTCCCAGCCAATACATTTGATGAGAGTAGCAGGTGCTGTCATCAGAATGCCACTTTCTTTCTTTGGCATTGCCCAGCTAGAAAGCCTCCCCACAGTGACAACACTGCATGGGCCTCCCCTCAGTGCCAACACTCATCTCAGTCCAGGTGAGGGACATGTAGGCTGAGAGATCAGTTTTGGAACCTCTGCCTTGGTCTCATGGTTTTCGAAGCCTTCTTATAGGGCCTGATCAAGTGTCCATTGAATCAGAAGGAGTCTTTCCATTGACTTCAACAATGGGCATTGGATCCAGACCCTTGCACTGGCGAGCTACGCCTGCCTTGTGCACTATAATGTCATTGTCACAGTTGCCAGCATTCACATCATGCATCATGACTGGGGTTCTTGGTTTGTCACAGCAAATGTTGCAAAAGCACAGATGACTCACGGCATGTTTTGAGTCAGTCACAGATGTGTGACTCACCTGGGTTTCTGCATTCTTCTCACCACCCATGCAAGGGAGCAGGAACAGAGTTTTCCTCATGTCCCTGGAAGGTGCTGCGAGCAAGGGCATCAGGTCTTTTTACGTCCTCAGCAGGGACGCCCAAGGGAGGCGGGGTGATTTGTATCACTCTGCAGTCGGGAGGCTCAGGAAGGGATTGGCAGGTCCCTTCAGCCAGAGCCAGATCAAACAATGCTTTGGAGCTGCAGCTACTGGCCCCCTGTCCCAGGTGTGGTGGAACTACCAGTGCTGGCACGAGGCATGGTGCTAATGGTCTGGTGCCATGTAGGGTGGGGAATGCCAGCAGTTTAGGGTGAATGATCTCCAGGGTGATAAGAATCAGAATCCCCCATGGGAATCAGGATGTTCTTCTTCAATCATGGTCCAGGCTGGGGTACATCACAAGTTCCCCCCTCACTATTCCTCTGTCTCCCCAAACACTACACATCATCTGGCCACATTACCTGCCCTTCCAATCTGATCTATCACAGGAGTCTGGGGCAGGTATGGAGCATCAAAACACTGCTAATTCTAATTAATTAGCAGAGAGGACAGAGGTGCTACACATTGTGCCCCATGAAATGCTGGAGACAGAGCTATACATTACAGTTTGGAAACACAGTGAAAAGTATTTCTGAATACAGATCCACCCAGGAGCTCTCGGTTAAGCTCAGTCCCAGGAGGGGCCAGGTAACCTCTGCGTGACACTGCATTTTTGCCATAACTGTCACATGCATGACTCTCAGATCATGACTCAGTTAGGAAGAAATCCATCATCTTTTCTGTTGGTAATTGACCAAATTGAGGGCCAGATCCCCAGCAATCAGTGTACACCTGCTGACTTCAGCTGAGGTACCAATCTGGCTCTAAATTGCCAGTTTACAACAGAAGAGGATCTGCATTTGGAAGTCAGTGGCAAGCAATAACCATGGAAACCTATTATGCCATTTCTCTAGTCACTTTTCAGAGCAGAATGGCACCTTACCCCTGTTCTTTTGTTCTGCAGCTTGTAGGCACTTTTGCAATGTGTGTATGTACTGTACTGGTGTGATTATTGTATCTCCTGCAATAGCATGAGTGTGACTCCTCCCATAGGAGAGCTGGAAATTGCATTCGGGACCTCTGTGGGTAAAGCCACACCATCCCAGTGCATACTGGTACTCTCTGTTGTTTAGGCCAATGTCTAATCATGACCCACCCAACTGCTCTGTGAGGTGATGCAACTTCTTCTGAAAATCCATCCAATCACCCTCAGGAAGGATTCACTGACTTTCACCTTCCCAGATTTCACAGGGATCTCCCCAGTATGGCCCAGTTTCCTTCTGTCCAGCAGTGAGGTGCATGGAGTCCCCTTGACACCTTCTTACAACAATGAATCATGTGGCTTTCTTGGACTCCTTTCCCTTGAGGGGCTTTCCCCCCCATTCTGGGGTCTTCTTGGCCTTTCCTATTCCTGCTCTTTAGAGGAAAAATATCTCCCATTATGAAGCAGAAAGCAGGACCTCCAACAAAGTCTCTTCCAGGTGAGAATAGAACTCCAGCTTAGGTTTTCCACCTGCCTTACTCCCAGTGAATTATCTACTGGAGGGAGTCTGCTCCCTGTAGGACACTTGTGTGCATGCTTCACTAGCTGACAATTTCCTCCACCCAGGAGGGCCGCAGAGAAATCAGGGACCTCAGTTTGGTCACCTGTGGAAGGGATTGTGTTTATGCTGTTGCTCCATGAAGGGCAGAAAAGTCCCATTTCAGTGAAGGCAAAGAGAACAAGGAGAGGACTTATTTCAAATGAGGAATTGAGAAGCTCAGAGCCATGAGACTGTTTGTACAAACAATAAGCAGATTAGGATGGGGATGCAACACCAAGTTCTTCAGAAAGGCCTCTTTACACCTTTTAACTAGCATTAATTATTCTAAGCCTAGACCAACATGACCTGCTCACCTTCTTTAATAACATCTCTCCCCATATCTTCATTAACAAGGACAACGTCTGAATGGCACAGTGGAGAATTCATGCCCTAGCATGTCATTGTAGGTGACCCCGGTGCTTATGTTGCCTAAGTCATAAAGGGAGCAAGTGTGGTGTTCTCAGCCTGGTCCAATATAAACTGCCACAACTCACAGCTGCTGCTAAATCCAAGGCTAACCTGCCAAGGGTTAGAGGTGCATTGGCAAAACTAGCTGCATGTGCACAGTGTACCTATTGGGTTCCGGGTGTATGTGCACAGTGTAGTGGGGCAGTTACCCCGCTCCCAGGGGAAAAGGTAGGTTGATTGAAGAGGCAGCCACAGCTGTGGCCACACCCAGTCAGGCCACAGCTGGCCCTGATATAAGGGCTAAGGGAGGATTTTGGTTAATCTCACTTCAGTTTTGGTGTGAGAAGGACCTAGCTGAGACAGGGTACCTGAAGCAGCCCAGCCGAGTTCCTAGGCTGAGACCTTGCTGCCGGCAAAAGGAGATACAGGAGCTGTAAGGAGACAGCAGGGCCAAGAAAGGGAGCAGGTCCAAATCCCCTTGCCAGTGATGAGTGGCTATTAGACTGCAGTTTGCCTCCGAGAATGAGGGCTAGATGATGATTGGCAGTTGCCACAGAGGCAAGGTGGGCATAGAGGTTTGGGAGCTCCCCTGGGAGGGGAGACCTAGCGTGTGGGGACTGCTGTGGGGCAGAACCCCAGGGTAAGGGGCACTGGGGTCCATGAGGGACATGGGGCCTGTGGCAGGCAAGACACTGGCTAGCAGGAGGCACTCAGTGCTGGAATTGAGCTAATTCCTGGATGACCCACAGGAGGTGCTGTGGCAGTGAGTCAGATCTGCTACACACAGAACCTGGCTGAGCTATGCCTGGCACCCTCTAAGACTATTGGCCACACATGTTGTGGAGCTGTGCAACTTACCCATGCCCTTGTTACAGGAAGGGATGTGGAGATAATTTCTCATTGGAATCCATTCCCTACAATCAGCACCTATTCCAGGATCCCTGACAGTGATTTGGTATAGAACCAAAACACATCCCACCACTTCCACATGCAGCTGGTTCCAGACAGCAATGATGGGCTTCTGCTTGCTGGGGACCTCTAGGGATAGTGGGAGCCACACTAGAGTAGGAGTTTACATGGAGGAAATGGTGCTGTATTTTCACTTTCCACACCCACAATACCACACATCTCCTTTTCTCCACTCAACACTCCCTACCGCTCCAGCCCACCTGCCTCTGGACCAGTGAGAGAGTCCCTCACTGTTGTCCGTGAGTGTGCACCAGTGCTGTGGGTTACATTGCACCACCACTCTTATCCAGAGTTTGGGGGTGGGACTCTAGCTCACTGTTGATGCTTTGCCTCTTTAAAAGGTCTGTATTCAGGCCAGCAGGAGCCTTAGAAAGCTGGGTCTCCCAGAGGCAGGAGCGCTTCAGGGGTAAAGGAGGCTTATGTTGTAATTCCCTTTTTTGCAAAGTGTAGAGAAGGGAGTTTCAAACTCTGAGGCCTGGGAAGAGGTGCCAATCTGGAAGAAAAGACCTTGTGCTGAGGCTTTGCTGGCCTACAGAACTGGGACAAGATAGAGTAGCTGTGATTCCTGCTATTTGCCCCATTAAACTGTGGAGCACCTAACTGAGTGGGTAGAAGACCAATCGCACAGGCTGATGCACCAGCAAAGGGAGTTGCAACTGGGCTGTCAAGATGAAAAGTTAAGAGTGAGGGGATGGGCAGGAAACATAAGTGGGTTTTTTTTGTTTTTGTTTTTTTCCCTTGACCCCATCTGTCCCCACGTTTCCCCTCTCTGCTTTCAGAGATCACCAGTTCCTCACTATCCTAAATGTATCATTGACACACACACAGGTAGCAGCTAAGCCAAACTTAGTTCTCAAACTGTGGGCCCCAACCCCATTTTACTGGGGTTGTCAGGGCCAGCATTAAACTCTCTGGGGCCCAGGGCTGAAGCCAAAGCATGGCAGGGCTCAGGGTCTGCCTCCACCTGGGGCAGTGGAGCAGCAGGGCTCAGGCTCGAGCTCTGGCTCCAGCCCGGGGTGTCATCTAGGATTTCTTGTCAGAAGGGGGTGGTAGTGCAATGAAGTTTGAGAACTGCTGATTAAGCCTTTCAGTGCCAGATTGGGGGGATTTAAAAAAAACAAAACAACCCTCAAAAACCTGCCTTGCAGTGCAACCCAGAGATAACTGCTAGCCTTCGCTGCTTTTGAAAACCACTTCAAAACCAGCAATCATCTACCCTTGACCTGGCAGCTTCTTCAAAGCAAGCCCCGCACCTCTCTTTCAATATTTATTCATTATAAAGTAAATTGGGTGCATAGGAATCAAAAACCGGCTTCTGGGAATGTCATCAGCCTGATACAGAAATCAAAGGGATAAAAATCTGCTGCAAGATATGCAAGGTCAGTGCCTGCTGCACCTGTTTAAGTCACTGAGAGCAACCAGTGACCTTCCACCTCCCTGGATTAGTTAATCAAATGCACAAGGCAGCCACCCCTGTGACTGCAGTGTCCCTGATGGCATGGAATTTACATCACGACTAGCTGAATAAGCTAAAGGCTAGTCAATAGAAAAATGGGTGCTGCTTCCTCCCATTATTTTATTAGTTTAATTTTCCAAAATCCATCTGCTATTATTATATTGGGCTTGATTTTGCAGGTCCCCTGTCCCTGTGGCCTTAGCTCTGCCCTTCTAGGGATGCCTGCTTTCCATCACTCCATTTAACCCCTCTTCTGCATGCAATGCTGTACTAAACTACTCTCTCCCAATTCCAAACTACACCATCAAACATCCACAGTAGTGATGGGATAATATGGTAAAGGGGTGTGTGCAGAAGAGTGAAAGGGGGGCAGAGTTAAGGTTGCAGTCAGTGTAAGGTCTAAGATGCGTGGTAGTTGTGGAACTGGTAAGGTGTGTGTGCCTGTAGGTAGATGGTATGCTTATGTGGGTTTGTTATATCTATAGAAGCCCTAAATGCTTCCTGGCTAAATTTTTTGTGTATTAAGAATTGCATCTGCAGTTACATCGGTGAGGATTGCAAATTATAAGAACTATCAATCCTCATGCTTCAGGATGTAACCTAATGTAATCAGCTGGGTCAGGAAGAAAGTTTTCACTTCTCTCCACTATGGTATTGAACAGTAAGGTGCATTATGGATGTGTTCTGCCTTCTTCTGAAGCATCTGGGATTGGT
This sequence comes from Mauremys mutica, assembly GCF_020497125.1. Taxonomy (NCBI): domain Eukaryota; kingdom Metazoa; phylum Chordata; order Testudines; family Geoemydidae; genus Mauremys; species Mauremys mutica. The sequence continues at coordinate 55,987,139 of NC_059079.1, forward strand.
CACTGGCTGAGACATGACACTGAGCTAGGTAGGCCATTTTCCCCCCTAGTGTGGTATCTACATTAAAAAATATATTTTTATTAAAAGTGAGGATTGGGGCCTTGTTGTGCCAGGTGCTGTACGAACAGAATAAAAGGACAAGCCCTGCCCTACAGAGTTTACAGTCTAAATAGTCCTGGAGCCTGAAGTTCTCTACTTAACCAGTGGATAGTTGCAGCATGAGCAGTAGCTGTGTAAGCTGCCTTGCCAATGAGCCTTAACTATGACCACTAGTAAAGAAAAGAATTTTCTTTTCATGCTGTTTTGGTCCTTGGCTTCTCTGCTAGGACTAGCAAGCAGGCTGCTGAGTAGTGCCGAAGGAAGGGATGACTTCTGAGATGGCCATTTGTGTATTTAAAAAACTGGAGGGAGTCCACCATTTCACAGGGCACCAAACCAGTATTAGATGGTAACAAAGGCCCCAGTACTTCATGCAGAGACTTAATCCTGCCCAGGGTCCTGCTATAGTCAATGGGACTTCGCCCAGGTGCTGATGGATTCAGCTTTAGGATCTGGGCCTACCTTTGTACACTTGCCACTCTGGGATAGAGCTGAATTCTTGCAATTTCATTGTGAATCTTGTGACTTTGGGAGAGGGGGGGGGTCATAAAGCCCCCAACTTCTGGAGTCATATTACCTACGAAACTCAGTTTTCTTTGCAAAAACACTACGTTTCTGATTTGACTGCAGAGAAAAGCTTGGAAACATGAACGGTGAAGTCTCCAACACTGGAAGACGCACACAAAGAACCCAACATTTATTATCTTTAAACTCTTGTGATTTTTAGGCCTATCTCATGATGTTTTGGGGGCTGACTTGTAATTTTTTTGAACACTTGGGATTGTCAGTACTGGAATTGCTGTCCTAGAGACTAAAGGCTCCATGTACCAGCCATTACCAGTCCTTTCCAGTCTCATCCCCACCCTGGCAGTGCCTCTGTTCCTAAAATATTTTAAGATGCCCAAAGTAACAGCTTGGGTAAGGGTGAGGGGCTAGAGCAGGGTGGGCAAACTCTTTGGCCCGAGGGCCACATCTAGGTATGGAATCTGTATGGGGGGCCATGAATGCTCACAAAACTGGGGATTGGGGTAGAGGGGTGAGGGCTCTGGCTGGGGGTGCAGGCTCTGGGGTGGGGTTGAGGGTGCAGGAGGGTGCTCTGGACTTGAACCAGGGGTTTTGGAGGGCAGGAGGGGGATCAGGGCTGAGGCATGGGAGGGGACTGGGGGGCAGGCTCTGGACAGCACTTCAAGCAGCTCCCAGAAACAGCGGCATGTCCCCCCCTCCAGCTCCTACGTGGAGGCGAGGCCAGGTGGCTCTGCACACTGCCTTCTCTGCAGGTGCTGCCCCTGCAGCTCCCATGGGGGGCTGCAGGGGTGGCGCTTGGGGTGGGGGCAGTGTGCTGAGCCCCCAGCTGCCCCTCTGCATAAGAGCCGGAGTGGGGACGAGCCGCTGCTTCCAGGAGCTGTGCAGAGTGGGGACAAGCCGCTGCTTCCAGGAGCTGTGCAGAGCGGGGCAAGACCCTGACCCTGCTCCCTGTCTGGAGCGCGGCAAGCCCCAGACCCCACTTCCTGGCAGGAGCTCGAGGGCTGGATTAAAATGTCTGGAGGGCCGGCTGTGGCCCCTGGGCCATCAGGGCCAGCTTTAGGCCGATTCCCCCAAATCGGGCCCTGCGCTGAAGAGAGGGCCCATGCTTGAGGGGGCCCCCGGCATTTTGGCGGCGGGGGGTCCTTTGGTGCCATGGAAGACCCAGAGCAGACCCTGTGCTGCCGAAGCCCTGGACTGCCACCGAATATTGCAATCGGGCAGGTCATAAAGCCAGCCCTGCGGGCCAGTTTGTCCACTTCTGGGATAGAGGCAGGAGATAAAGACAAACATTCCCCCAAAGATTACAAATGGGTAGGAAGAAAGAATAAAAATGTGCATGTTATTCCCACCCCCTAAATGCTACATTCTGTCAAAGGCTTTACATAAACATAACGGGGAGCTCTGCTGATCTATACCCCTTCAGAGTGGGACGTGTTGATTGTCCTCTTCTTCTCAGTTCTTGGAAAGGGTTTCTCTCTAAAATTAAACACGGGCTAGAATGAGGGTCAGTGGGGCACCCAAGAGGGAATGAGTGATCTGTGCACCCACAAAAATAAACTGCAACTGGAGGAGGGGAACACAAGCATGTAAACAAGTGAAATGGAGCTGGCTAAGGAAATGTGTAATTCCCCCTGAGGTCTCACTAGAGGCACTGTCCTTACACCTGACAAGCCAGGCCTTTCTCTCTATTCCTTGTAAACAATTCCTGAATAAGAGAAGAGTGCCTGGGAGATGGAATGAATACTGAGCAGAGTGTGCAGAATGCAGCATAGCACAGGGCTATTTTCACTGAATGTTTCTGTTCCAATGTGAAACAGGCATTGAATAACAGTGAGAGTCTTGGAAACGGCGACTGGGGAGAATCTCTTCTGGAATTTCCCCAGGGGGAAGAAATCAACTAACAAATACCAGGCGATGCATGAAGAGGTTTTTAATAACCTGGAATCTTCCGATCACTCTAATCAAACACCAGGACTCTTGAACTGAAATCTAGAAAACAATGAGATTTAAAATAGATTGAAGTGTGTGTGGGGAGGGGAGGTTTATTTGCATCAATAAACTGAGCTCATTTGCAACTTACTTGTCTATTTCAGAGATGCTTTAGCCATCCAAGCTAGTATTTTCCTGATGCACCTTCACTGCAGACCTGAGAAAAACAGCCTTGAATATAACCTGGGTCCAATGCACCTTTAATTACAAACATCCCCCATTTGCTGGGTTGATCTTTCTGCTGCAGTCTCCCAAGTCCAGTTCTGCAGCAGGAATGCTGGCTCAGGCGGGGACTGACCTGATCTCTTCCCAGCAGCTGATACTTAGTCTATTTTTTCAAATGACCGAATCTGACCTGGCCTCTATTCTAGTGTAACGTGCCAGTTTCTGTCCATGGTTTGAGTCAGGAGTAAAACAGGTCACTGAATCAGCTTCTGAAAAGTGGATGTGAAGAGCAACAATGCATGCTCAGGATGAGGAGTGAAACGGAGCTGTTAGAAAGGAGTAGGAAACAAACATCAAAGGAGAACTGAGGCAATGCAGTCATAGCCTCACTACCTCTCTCATGTCTGGTAGCAGGTATTAGTACCTGCTTAACCCATAATAGCAGGATGGGGATCTTTTGAGCTTTGATTGGCTACTGCTGGCAGCTGGCTATTGTAGTGCTATAGCTAAGCAGTACAGACTTGTGAAAAGCCTGGGTTCAAATCCTGTTATCAAGCTAGCTGGTTACAGGTATGCTGGATTTAATGCATCCTTTTGGCTTTTGTATCTACATTTAAACCCGGACTTTCTAGGCTGCAGGACAGGAGGGGAGGTCAGGGGTGAAAGTGACTTACCGGTACTGCCGGAGTCCTAAGGGGGCATGGCCTCAACCAGAAAAGGAGTGGCCTCTAAAAATTTAAAGGCCCTGGTGCACCAGCTGTGGCTGGGAGCCCCAGGGTCTTTAAATCAACCTGGGGCTCTCAGCTGCAGAGGTGGCGGGAGCCCCCGGAGCTCAGAGGCAAGTTAAAGGGCCCAAGGGCTCCGGCCGCCGCAGAGCTCCGGGCCCTTTAAATCCCCACCGCCCCGAGCCTTGCTGGGCTGGGGCTGGGATTGAAAGGGCCTGGAGCTCCTGCCACCGTGGAGAGCTCTGAGCCCTTTAAATCCTGGCCCCAGCCTGGCCTGCCGGAGCTGCGAGCGAGATTCAAAGGGCTCTGGGCTGCCCACAGGTGCAGGAGCTCTGAGCCCTTTAAATCCCAGCCTCAGCCTGGCCGCTGGAGCCGTGGGTGGGATTCAAAGGGCTCTGGGCTCCCCGCAGCCGTGGGGAGCCCATAGCCCTTTAAATCCCCGCCGCGGAAGCCGGTGCGGTTCGGCATGGTGTACTGGCTCTTGCCAGTACGCCGTACAGGACTGTACCCGCTTACTTTCACCTCTGGTCAGGGGCCATGTCCCTTGAGTCTTCCTCTTCCTCCAAAATGCTAAAGAAATGTGTACCTATTTCTCACTCAGGTGATGGGGAGGTTATATAGACATCAGCCTTGGGACTAACCCTGGGGAAGTAACATTCTTATTGCCCTCTGTGTGAGCTGACATGCAAAATAATTGGCTCTCTGTGTAAATGCTCATCCCTTTTCCAAGGAGGAATTCAGGCTGTTAAGGGGGACACACTACCCGTGAATTGACACAGCTGCATAGACTTTAGTGACACTATCCCACTTTGTACCCACTGAGGATCTGGTCCCTCCTGACTACAGCTAGTGCTAGGGATGTGCAATGCCATCCTACGTGCCACCACTTTGCTGATGGTGCCCCCGGGATGCCCAAAGAGCTGGGAGTAGTGGCAATCAGATTTCCTCTTTGAAACAGGTAGAAGCTGAGAGAAGTGAGAGCAGTGTTTGTGCTGGAGAGCTTATTTCGGGGTAGGGGGAGGGAGAAGGTAGAGGTGAGAATCTTGTTGAAGTTTGGGTCTCTGAGCCTTTGTACTTGCAAAGTTTGGATTTCTAAGGGGCTAAGAAATTCATTCACATCTCCCCCCACATTCTCAGATTATGCTAAGGCAGGGGTGGGCAAACTACAGGCCGGGGGCCACATTCAGCCCTTCAGACATTTTAATCTGGCCCTCGAGCTCCAGCTGGGGAGAAGGGTCTGGGGCTTGCCCCGCTCCACGAGCCGTGGCGCTGCACGGCTCACGGAAGCAGAGGCATGTCCCCGCTCTGGCTCCTATGCATAGGGGCAGCCAGGGGACTCTGCAAGTTGCCCCTGCCTCAAGTGTTGTCCCCACAGCTCCCATTGGCTGGGAACTGCGGCCAATGGGAGCTGCAGGGGCAGTGCCTGTGGATGGGGCAGCGTGCAGAGCCACTGGACGCACCTCCACGTGGGAGCCAGAGTGGGGACATGCTGCTGCTTCCAGGAGCTGCTTGAGGTAAGCGCCACCCAGAGCCTGCACCACCTCATGTGCCCCAACCTCCAGCCCTGATCCCCCTCCCACCTCCTGAACCCCTCAGTCCCAGCACAGAGCACCCTCCTGCACCCCAAATCCCTCAGCCCCACCCCAGAGCCTGCACCCCCAACCTGCTGCCCCAGCCTGGAGCCCCCTGGCTGCACCCTAGAGCCTGCACTCCCAGATGAAGCCCTCACCCTCTCCTGCACCCCAACCCCCAATTTCATGAGCATTCATGGCCTGCCATATAATTTCCATACCCAGATGTGGCCTTGGACCAAAAAGTTTGCCCACCCCTGTTCCAAGGCAATTCGGGGAGCAGCCCCAGTGCCTCTTGTGACAGGGAGGGGAGGCAAATTGAAAGCAAATAGTGCGCTGGTGTGATAGCTGCAGTGGCCTCTGAATCCTGATTCTTATGAATGTGCTGGAAAGTGAGGAGGGCAGAGCAGAAGTGGGAGAAGAGACCATTCAGAGGATGGAAAAATACTGGCCAGCCCTTCTAGCAGGCCATACTGACCGCTGTGCGCTTCCCTGCCATCCCGAGTCCTAGGATGTCAGCCGCCCTGAATTCCTGGTCACTGCTAACTCCATCCCCCCTCCTCCCTGCGGAGCCAGGATCTGAAATTAAAATTAATGTGCTCACAGCGCCGTTGTTTTTGTAGAGCCAAAGGGGAAAGCTGGGTACTGGGCCGGCGCCCCCCCCCCCCGTGCCCAGTAAACCTTTGGGTGTCCTAGTCCTCTCTGCCCTGTTTAGCAAGCAGGGCTTGTTTTTCTGCATGCAGTTATATAAAGAAAAGGCAGCTGTTAACGTAAACGCTTTGGATAGCAGGGAGAGTTGATCCTGTCCCCACTTTCCAAGAACCGTTAGAGGGGAAAAATACCCCCTCCCCCTGCTTTCTAAACCCGGCTTGGCCTGTCCCTCCCCAGAAGCACCTAGCGACTGAGGAGAGCTCTTGCTTGCCAGAAAAGAGCGGCACAGGGTGGGAGTGTAAGCAGGCAACCGGAGATTTGCAATACTGGGAATCCAGTGGGAGAAGGGGGGGGCGGGGGGGAGTTAACTTCACTCTAAACAGAGTTTTACTGTTATCGGAATAACCCTGCAAACCCAGAGCCGCACCTTCCTCGGGCGGCAGAGTCCCAGGGCCGCTGTCTCTGGGGTGCCTCCTTTGTTTTGAAACGGGGCACAGTGAGACCCGGCCCACTCCGCTCTCGGGCTCGGCTCGCAGGGCTCCGGCAGAGGGGGCCAGGCCATGCACAAAGGAGCCAGTGTGCGGCTGCCGGAGCAGGCGATTCATGCTCCGCCTGCTGCTGCGCTGAGCCTGTTTCCCTCTCCCTGCTGGAGAAGGCGGGGTCCCCCGGCCCAGCAGGAGCTCGCTCTTGTTTTCCTCTCTCCCTGCTCCCCCAGCCCAGCTCTCCTGGCTCCCTCCCGCCCTCTTCGCCGGCCCAATGGCTGGGATCCACGGGCCGCCCATCAGCTGATCGTGGCGTGCTCACGTCTTGAGGAAGCCAATCGGACAGCCCGGGGGCCGGCACGGGCAGCTGATAAATGGGCGAGCCGGGAGCTGGCTTCTCCAGAGCCGAGCATGGGAGCATCTCGGGGAAAGTGAGTCCTCGTCCATGTCCATCAATCCACCCAGCCTGTCTCTCCTCTGCCTGCTCAGTAGCCAAGGTAACTGCTTCTGTTCCCACGGCGCGTGGGATGGTAAATCTCTGCCCGTTGTCTCCCAGGCATTGGGTGGCTTTGCGGGGGGACGTGTACCGGGAATGTGCCCCCCCCCGCGTATGGGATTGGGGGGGTGCTTCGGGCTGCTTTGATGCTGTTCACAGGCAGTGGGGTGGGCTAGGAGGACGCTTTGCTTAATGTGGCGTTGTTGGGTTTTGCTGCTTTTCCCTTAGAGGATGGCCCTGCTCCCCTTAAACCAATGCACCCTGCGTCTGGCAGGCTGTGTGTACAGCGGCAGAGAAATCCCGCAGGGCTGGGTCCCACACGGGGCTCGGCTCGGGTCTGCAAGGCTGTATTGAAAGGTGACTTTGTGGATGGATCTTGTCTTTTCCTGAAATGCCTCTCCGTGTGTTTCCCTATTTCATTGTCTTGCTTCCAGTCAGTCTCCGATTCCTCGAGCTGGGAGATGCCTGCCTTGCCGACAGAAGGACGGCTGGGTGTGTGGTACCTTTATTCCTGATGGTGTCTGGGGCGGTACATCGGCATAGCTCCCCTTGCTAGGCTGCTGTGTTTATCTGCTTTATGTCCCCGAAGCAGCCACTCCAGGGGGGCAGCTCCGATTTAGCTCTGTAAAGGGGAGGGGAAACTAGGTCGCTCAAGATCTTCTAAGGGGCTTCTCTTTGCTCGGAGCTTTCTGGGACAGAAGATCTCCTCACAGTTGCTCTGCACAGTTTCCTTAAAAAACCGGGAGTGCAGGCTCCTAAGGAAGGAGAACAGGGGAGGAGGGATTTGCGTGGAGAGGAACAGCCATAGATCAAATTTCTTAGCTGACCATAAAGAAAAGCCGTGGGGGGCAGCAGTGGGTCCTTCAGCTGGAAGCTTTTACAGGACCAAGCCTGGACTGCCACCGTAGAGGCATGCAATCAAATGGGCAATAAATGCAGTTACAGCAAGGGGGCTGCAGAGAGGGAAGGGGGATCCAGGGAGGCTTGTATCTTGGGGGTGGGGCTGGTCTGCCTTCTGGCCAGTTGTAGGGGAGAGGCAGGCTGGTTCTGAGACCCCAGCTGTTTCCAGGCTGGAGTCACCGCAGTGCTGCTTTTATTGCCAAGAAATAAATAAAGGCAGGGAAGGGGCTGAACAAAATCTTGTCTGTGCTGGTCAGAGGGGTGGCTGCTTCTGAGAGTACCAGAGAGGGCTCGACTTGGTGGCCTGCTGGGATAGGGTTGGCAAGGGCCAGCAGGGCTCCATGACCCTCAGCACAACTGCTGGTGTGACAGAGGCAAATCTGCATTCCTCATATGGGACAAGGGAGTACAGTGTCTTCAGCCAAAGCAGCTACTTCTCAGAGTCAGGGGCTTTTGCCCCAAGTATGCAGAGCCAGGGGGCTGTAAAAGATCCCCAGTGACCTCCGCTTGCATCCTCTGAATCTACTACAGCTCTCCCTGTATGTGAGCAGGGCCCCTCTGCCTCCAGATGCTCCGTGGCTGAGAGGCCTCTTGAGTCTCTGCTGTTCAAAGGTTACTTACTTTGCCTTGGGCTGTAGTTAGGGGCCCCTCTCATCTTACTTAGGTAACAGTATTGTATATCTTCAGATCGCATGGTCCGGAGATGGAGCTGTCTCTGGCAAATGGCCCTTACTGGAATGGGGAAGGACCACAGAAGGCCCTGTCTAAGCCAAAGTGGGCAAAAACGCTGCTCCAGGCAGGGCCGGCTCCAGGGGTTTTGCCGCCCCAAGCAGCCCAAAAAAAAAAAAAAAAGCCGCGATCGCGATCTGCGGCAATTCAGTGGGAGGTCCTTCGCTCCGAGCGGGAGTGAGGGACTTGCTGCCGAATCCCTGAAAGTGCCACCCCACTCCCGAGTTGCCACCCCAAGCACCTGCTTGATAAGCTGGTGCCTGGAGCTGGCCCTGGCTCCAGGGCAATGTCCGTTCTGAAATTGCATTTTGTGAGTGGAGAGTTCACAGTGGAGTCAAGGAGCCCTTCTGAGGGGCTGCTGCTCTCTGATCTCTTAATGATCATAATAGCTAGAGAGGGAAAAGACCAAGTCCATCAGCTGACAGGGCAGGACCCAACCTCTCAGTAGATGAGATCTCGGATTTCCTGAGACCACAGGAAATCTTTGAAACCAAATGATTGTTGTAGCTGGTCCCAAACCATGTTATTGAACTGTCGGATTGATATACTGTCTGTTTCCTATAGTGTAATCTACTGTATTCAGATTCACAACTGGTGTAATCAGCTGTGACACTGTCTGGGATATTCCAGCATAACTGTCTAGGGGACACTCAGTGCACACATCTCTCTTCTGTTGCTGAGCTGTGAAGATCTCCCACTTGGTCATTCTCTTGTATGAGAGTGTGAGAACCCGTTCGGAACACAGAAATATTCATGGTTGGCTTTTCCCTCCCCTCCTGGCAGGACCCCAGTAACGCACCCCGCAGCCATGGCCACCTCAGCGAGTTCCCACCTGAGCAAAGCTATAAAGCAGATGTACATGAAGCTGCCTCAGGGTGAAAAGGTGCAAGCTATGTACATCTGGATTGATGGGACTGGGGAGCACCTGCGCTGTAAAACCCGGACGCTTGACCAAGAGCCCAAGAGCATTGAAGGTAAGAGGGCAGGTGTATGATTGACACAAGGTGAATGCTGGGACTACAGGCAGTTGCACCCAGTGGGTTTGCAGCAATATAGGGCTTGGCTTGGGTTCAAGCATCTGACCACAGAGCTGCAAAACGCTGCTGTGCTGTTGGAAGACAAAGCTCCTTCTTTTTGAGTTGAGGGTGGGGATGTCTTTCCCACATGGGGGGAAATCTGGACCAGAGACAGTCAGTGCATTCCACCCCTTGAGTTCTTTATATCGAGTGCATGATGTGGGATAGCTCCCACCTCGCTCCTGGTGTGTGCTTGGAAAAGTGGACAGGCTGAGCAGGATGCACTTCATAATCTCCTGATGCAGAAGGAGATCTGGAAGACCACCCTTCTCCTTGTGGGGCAAAGGTGTAAGTAGAGCCGGGAATCGGTGACGTGTCCCCATCTGCGCTAAAGGGGTGTCTGTCTGCAGGGTATTCCCAGCCTGCTGGCGCTTTACCTGTAAAGCTCTTCTGGCCCTGGGGAGATGGCAGGAAGGAAGTGCTGGGAAGATAATATATCCAGTGTAATTAAGAGCTTGTGTGTCTCAGAACAAACAGCCCCAACTGACATGATAATAGCATTCGGATTTCTTCCCTTGTTGCCATGGCACTGGCCAGGACAGTTCTAAAACCGAAGTACTGTGCATGAGCAATCAGAATTATCTCCCCGCCTCACCGAGGAAGTGGCTGGCACCGCGTGTTTGGCACCCATAGCACATGGAAGGGGATAACAATGGGGGCAGAGTTAATTTCTTCACAGCTGCTTCAAATGTGCTCACACTGCAAAAGCAGTATTCAGTGGGGGCCTGAGCCATGCTCAGCTGGAGGGGCACAGGTAGTGTAAAGGGGATGTTTTCTCCCCACAATCACTGGACTATCCAATTGATGATATTCCCCCTTCAGGCAGCTCTAGGCCTTGTGCATTCTCCCAAGGTTCCCTTCACCAGGTCTGTGCAGTTGCATCAATGTGGAGGAGCATGTTTCAGGGCCATCCAGCAGTCTGGAGACAACTGAGGACACCGGACTCCCTCTCTCATTCCTTTTGACTTGTAGCATCTCCCCGATTCCCTTTGTTTCGGCTAGGGAAACCCATCTGGGTCTTCATCTTACCATAGCGTGTTGGCTACAAGATAGGAAGTGTTCGTCAAGGACGTCTGCAGTGCAGTTAGCTGAATCGGACTTCGCTGATGTCCCAGCTTTTTGTTTTTCCACAGGGTAGCAAAGAGCAACTCCCTCACCCCATATTTCAGTGGCAGCAAAATCAACAAAGTACAGTGTGTGCCAGAGTCCTTTAACAAGCAATCTTTTTTGCACAATTGTCATGCTGAATCAGCTAGTGAACTCATTTTGATGGTTATGGAAAGCTGCTAACCTAAAGGGGTGAATTTTTCTCTCTCTTGTTCTAGATCTACCTGAGTGGAACTTTGATGGCTCTAGCACCTTCCAGTCTGAGGGTTCAAACAGTGATATGTACCTTCTCCCTGCTGCCATGTTCCGGGACCCTTTCCGCAAGGACCCCAACAAGCTGGTTCTTTGTGAGGTCTTCAAGTACAACCGCAAGCCAGCAGGTATGGTGCAGTGCCTTTCCCAAGAGTGGCTGCAGTAGTTCTGGGAGGGGTGAGAAGACTTGCTCCCTCTTGGAGTAGAGGAGGGTTGGTGAAGGAGTAACTGTCAGAAAAGTAGTTAACGGAAGACTTTACCAAGCACCATTAATGCATTAACACTGTACAAGACATACAAATGTTCCTGCCCTGAAGAGCTTGGATATAAAGAAAACAAGATGCAGTAGGCAACACCAAGGGAGAAACTAGCTTAGATGTTTATCTGTTTTGGTCTAGCCTCTCTTGTCACTGGTAACATGGAGATGGAGGAGTATGACATGGGTCAGTGCTTGGGGAATATTGAAGGACTCGTCAAGAGGAACTCCAATGCTGGGAGGAATGTGGGGACTGGGAAATCATTCTATGGGGCAGCATGGAAGGGAGGGGGGGGGGAGAAGAAGTGCAAGGAAGTCCATAAGATGGCACCGACAACCAATAGGAGCATCCACTATTTAAGGCCAGCAGCCCTTCCTACCACTTAGATCTTATATTGGCTAATGATGGTGGTCACAGGGCAGTCTCTTTGGGTCTGAATTTCTGGGCTTCCCTATAGGTCTGGGTGGGAAAATGAGTCCCCCAGACAGCCTGTATGGTAGTGGCTTTGTCCAGAATACATTGGCAAGTCATAGCTTCCATGGTGGGATAAGAATCTGAGCTGTTCCACCAGAGCAGCACACTGGACTCTTCTTTTTTTACCAGTAGCTAGAAGCTACTCGTCCATGACCAGGCTACATCTCATATGTCGGAGGTTTTTGTTTGTGGCTAGAACATTGGTGAGCTAATAAGCTTTGTGCTTTTCTTCCATTCTAGAGTCAAACCTACGGCACACCTGTAAACGGATTATGGATATGGTGTCCAACCAGGTCCCCTGGTTTGGGATGGAGCAAGAATATACTCTTCTTGGGACAGATGGACATCCATTTGGCTGGCCTTCCAATGGCTTCCCTGGGCCCCAGGGTAAGCTTCCAGGAGTTAATATCTGAACTAGGAATAGGAGATCTCATGAATACTTAACCCCAAATCATAATGTTATCAGTCACTAATTAATGGATTAATTGGAAATGTGTAAAGTGAGATGAAAGATTCAAGGAGTTGCTAAAACTGGATCACCAAAAGCTATGCTGACAGTGACCAAAACTAAACAACGAAAGTAATCTTTAGTGGCTGTACAGTAATCTTATGACATAGATCAGATTCATATCCCGTGTTCATTCCATTAGTCTGCAATTCATTTAAATATGACCAGTTGGGCAGGGTTTTCAGAAGTAGGAGCCCAAGTCCCACTGACTCTGACCGGAGTCATTCTCTGGAGGTATTGTGTTCTACTACTACCCCAAATGAAAGCAGTATAGAGACTTTCCTGTGACCTGTGCCTTCTGAGAACCCTTTCCTAACTGCACTCTGTGCTCTTCACTGCACTCAATCACAAGCTATTTGGAGACTATGTTCACCTTTCTTGTGCTCTGTGCTACTGCAGGTCCATATTACTGCGGCGTAGGAGCAGACAAAGCCTATGGCAGAGACATTGTGGAAGCGCATTATCGTGCATGTCTCTATGCTGGTGTTAAAATTGGAGGAACAAATGCAGAAGTGATGCCCGCACAGGTAACTACTTTGGCTTCACCTGCCATTGCAGTCAGCTGGCACCAGCCAATGACGCAATGCGGAAGCTCATGCTGCTAAACTCTGCTGCTGCAGTCAGTATGTACCCTGGGGCTTTGCAAATGTTGAGAGTGCAGGACAGTGCAGAGGGGGTGAACAGCATCTTGCAGCAAATGGTTCTTCACCAAACTGAGCCAATGGTGTTTTTTTTTTTTTTGTTTGGTTTTTTTTTGTTTTTTTTTCTCTGCTCTCTGTAGTGGGAATTCCAGGTGGGCCCATGTGAAGGGATTGAGATGGGGGATCACCTCTGGATTGCACGCTTCATCCTACATCGGGTGTGTGAAGACTTTGGGGTAATCGTGTCCTTCGATCCCAAACCCATCTCTGGGAATTGGAATGGAGCCGGTTGCCACACCAACTTCAGCACCAAGTCCATGAGGGAGGAAGGAGGTCTCAAGTAAGTTTCTCTACAGCTGGGCTAGTTGCATCAGTTTGGCAAGCTCAGCTAGAGAAAATGGACTTTACCAGCAGCAGCAAGACTTCTACAGAACTGAGACTGCACCTGAGACACTAGTTGGCTTGCCAGGGGAATAGTGACATGTCTTGCTCCATGCAAGAGATTTTTTGGCTTGAATACCCCCAGAGATTCTAGGTTTCGTGGGTGTGGTTTTTTTTGTTTTACTAGAACTGAACTCCCTTCCCACTGTAGCTGTTGCACCCAGAGGTTGTCTGCACTGAAGACTGAGGAAATTCCCCCAGTAGTGGTCTAACACTGGTACAGTTCCACCAACACTAGCAATGGTGGAAGTGCTAATAGACAAGGAGCAGCCGTTCTTACCACTGTCTAGCACTGGATTACCACCTCTGTAAAAAGGCCTGTACTCCATCTGTAGTAGGAGTTTATCTGGTGCTAGACCAAAGGAGGGAGAATTTCTGCCTCACTGTAAACAAGGCCAAATATTGAAAGTAGATTCAGATTGGACTATTCTTAGACCATTGGCTTACAGATTCCACTGTACTTGAGAGTCTGGGACTTTGTTTTTCAGGGACTAGATTGTACTTTTCAAGTACAATGGAATTCTGTTAAGGATCCATTTGGGCATTTCTCTGCCCACTCCTTCCCCTGTAACTTCAGTGGATGCATTCAGAATATCACTACACTTGCAGAACTCGTAAGCTTCTGAAATAATAAAATGTGTCGAAGCACAACCTGTGTCTTCCCAAGGATAAAGGAAGCTGTATCAGGCATATTTAGTGGCAATGCAACTCAGCCAAATTATTGGTTCTAACTGGTACCCCCACAAGCTGTAATGTTCTTTAACTCCAGTCAGAGAGAGTCTTACCTGCCTTTGGGATCCCCCCCAAAAATTCTGAGAGCCTCACTGGTCAGAATAGGCAAGGAGGGGAAAACACCCAGCCCCACATGCAGGCGAACTGGCTGTAGGAAAGTAGGATTTGAACCATGTATCCAAGTGATACAGTGGAGTCAGTTTCCCAAAGTAACTCACTATCAATGAGAGGAAGGGGCCCATGGCTGGTACTAGCTGGAATGGGAATGTTTGCAGACAAGGGACTGAAACATGGGATTTGTGTGCGTGGGTGGGGTATGGGAGAAAGCCAAGTGGGTGAGTTCCTGCCAACATTATCCATGGCCAAGTGAACAGCAGCACAGCCAGTGTTCTTGCCAAAGTCTCACAACCTCCCGCCTTCTGTCTCCAGGCATATAGAAGAGGCCATTGAGAAGCTTAGCAAGCGGCACCAGTACCACATCCGTGCTTACGACCCAAAAGGGGGGCTGGACAATGCCAGGCGCCTGACGGGCTTCCACGAGACATCCAGCATCCACGAATTCTCTGCTGGCGTGGCCAACCGTGGGGCCAGTATCCGTATCCCCAGAAACGTGGGCCAAGAAAAGAAGGGCTACTTCGAGGACCGCCGGCCCTCTGCCAACTGCGACCCTTATGCTGTGACGGAGGCACTAATCCGTACGTGTCTTCTCAGCGAAACCGGGGATGAGCCCTTTGAGTACAAGAACTAAGTGGACTGTCCCCCGACAGACACCACCTGCCCCCAAATGTCTCTTCTAGATGTAATTCTGAGGGCACAAGTTACCACTTTGTTTGTGTCCCAGTAACTCTTGTTGTATTGGGGGAGGGAGCATTTAGTTCTTGTCGATGTCTCTTTGTTGATGCTTGAGAGGAGGTGTGTGCGTTAGAGAAGAATTTTAACCACTGTTTTGTCTAATTCATCTGTATGTCTGACAGGACCCAGTGGCTTCCATGGACACAGGGTGATAGGCTGAAGGAAGATGGATGGACAAGAGGCTGTAGTGGGTTTTGCCCAAGAGAGTCTAACTCCCATGATAACATACATAACTAAACTCTCCATAGACCAGTTGTCCTCGGATTTGAGTTATTCAGGGGAGAAAGGAGTAAAGCAGCTATGATAGATTCTGACCCCTTTGCACACTTACACGTGGTGGGAAATTTCCCTTCTCTGGCTTTGATAAGACTCTTGGGCATCTTCTTGCATTCTACTGTCCCAGCTAAATGTGGGAGCTGGTAGCAAAATTCCTCCTCGCTCTGTCATTGGAAGTCACTCGATCTCCTGTGTATAACAGAGTGAAGTAGTATTTTTTTTATATATATATTTAAATGTAAAAACAAAAAAAAACCCTATATATAATTTTTTTAAAAGATGTTCCAATAACTCAGCCAGCTAGAGCAGGCAGGGTTCCTGAAGGTACTGTTGGAGGTGGACCTCCAGCGTGGGCTAGAGAAGAGGGTAGAATGGGGGGTGGGGGGGTGTCCAGGAGGGAAGTTGACACTTTTTTTTTTTTAAATACTTTTGAAATGTGGCTTTGCCATTCCTGGCAGGACATCGGTTCAGCACTTGGAAGCTAGCGGTAAAGATCATAACTTAAACTCGAGCTGATGCAGGCGTGTGGCGTGACTGAAACACAAGGAGGATGTTCTAAATTATGAGTTGGCTGGTCAACTTAACTGTGTTAGCAATGGGGCCATGGGTGTTTTATTTTCCCGTGGGATTAGCATGTCACTAAAGCAGGGCTTTTCATAAAAAGAAACAACTTTTAGATTTTAATAATATTTTTAGGGTTTCTAAAGTTGTACAGTTTTACAGAGACCATTGGTGTTAACTGTTGATATGTCCTGGCACGCAAACTACCTGCCACCTAGCCAGGACTACACTAATGAGGGGGCTCTGTGCCACCCTGCCCTCCCTTCCCAGGCTGCCCCTAAGTTCTCTCAGGGGAATGTCTAGTGGGTTCAAAAGTTCTGGGATTTTGGATGGTGCCAATATATGCCATTGCATTTGGATTTACGAATAGTTTCTTTTATAATAACAAAAAAAACTTAATTCTGACGACTTTCTCTCTGGTTTTATTCATCTGAAATGTCATGGTGTGGGCTCTTAGCTATCTGGAGGGAGTTCAGCCTGGATTTCCTCTCTCTCCTGGGATAAGATGGGGAATCCTAGACACACATGTTCATTCTCTGGGCAAAATGCCATCCTTGGCCTGGAGGAACTCTTGGGATTATGGTTGCCAATTTTGGTCAGATGTAGGTTTCATTACATGACATAATCTTTAATTCCTGGAGACTCCTGGACAATCTAAGTAGGGGTGCCAACCCCCACCATGGATGAGCTGGGGAACTCAGACATGGGATCTTCATTTAAAAAGCCCCCCCCCCCCCCAAAAAAAAATCTGAAGCCATTCAGTTGTGTAAGAACACATTTTTACAAAGTCGTTTGGCCAAATTCAGCTCATTATGCCTGCATCTGTGTACCTGAAATGGGGCTGTGACCTGCTATTGTTCACATTAGTTTTCCTCCAGTTGTCTGCCCCTGAAAGATTCCAACTCAAACCCCCTTCTCTTCAGAAGAGGTTAATGCAGAAACCTGTAGCTAGTAGCAATGACTTGCCTCATAAAATTTTCTAAACAAAAGGCCTAAGTGGTGTTGACTACCTGCAAATCCTGCGTGTTTCACTTGGGAGCAGGGTCACTGTGATAAAGAATTAATCACACATTTCCTAATGCAAGAGTCAGACTCCTAGCAGGGGGGTTTCAAAAATGCTCCATGTTAGCCTTCCTCTGCTCCCATCTTGGGCGTTTTACTGTTGACTTCTGTGGAAACCGCTAAGCCAAGGGAAGCGCTTTTGTGTATCCTACACATAATCTTCCTAGACAAATGTTTATCATTCTTAGCTTCCCACGCTACTTGAGATGGGTCTTACCTTCCTAAAACCATAGCATCCATGTGTTGAAAGTAACCTCCTGCTCCACACCTCTGGAAGACTCCATGAAGCAGCCACTTTCCTAGTTGTGCCAGGTAGCCTCCGTTAGGAGATGCTCGCACAGAATTCACATAACGTTACTGGAGAAACCCTGGTGCTCAGTGCATGGGGCAAGTCTGTACCTAGGGTTCTGTGGTAGCCTAGATGCCATCAGGTTCCCAAAAGTGAAGGCTGGTAATATAAGAGCAGGCTAGCTGAGTCTGACTATCCAGGTCCCTTAATAGAAAAATGGATGGGAAAATGAGTGTTTGCCCTGTACAGCCTGGATGGCAGCAAAGACTTTCATAACCCTAGCCATCAAAAGAAAGGCTGCATGCATGATTCAGATGGGCTGTTGCTCTAGCACCTGAGGCATACTAGGCCTGATTGTGCTGGCAGCATTGAGAAGGGGGAAGCTTGGCTCTTACATGCCCCAAGGAATGCTGGTTGTCTGAGGGATGAGTACAGCTCACAGGCTTTTCTGTTGTGCTGGAGGTTTGTGAGGCCCTCCATTGTGGCCATGGTACTTTGTGCAGGGTTGGGCTTCTCACAGGTGCAGAGAGGAGTTATGTGCCCAAAGCCAAGGGGATTTGGGAATTAAATGCTGACCCGGCTCCTGTGAGTATCCCAGCCTGAATGCTTCGATAAAGATGAAAAACGTAACTCTCCTCAGAGCTGAGAGGATTTCTGCTTAAACACTGATTCGCCTGTTTTCCTAAAACAACAAAGCAGCTTCCCACAAACAAAGCCACCCTTCATAGCAGCGGCCCTGCTGTGGGTGCACAACTCAGAGATTAAAGTGTAAGTGGCCCTCCCTGGAGAGGCAGTGTGGGCTGGCAGCTAGACTAAGGGAATAGGAGCCAGAAATGTGAGTTCTAGTCCCAGCTGCGCAATACACTTGCTGTGTGACCTTGGACAAGGTAGTTTAACATCTCTCCCTCCTCTTCTGTGCTGGTAGCATGGGGAGGCTGCTTACTTAATGAGTGGCCTGTGGCTTAAATCATAAACAGGGTCTGTCCTCGGTTAGCGATGCTACAGAAGTGCATGTTGTTATTAAAGGCCAGTCTGAATCCTCTCCTGCATATGATGCTTTGTCTACCCATAGATCACAGTGCTTTGGGATAGTTTTGGGCTAGTGTAATATGCTGCCTCTGGATCACTCCCCTGTTTTTAACATGCAGCTACTTCCAGCGTGGAACATGTCAGCAACACAAGTGAAGAATGAATTGTGGAGAGGGGCTTTAAGGTAGCAGAAAGTGATTAACACTCTTGACCAAATTCAAATGTGGAGTAATGTTCCTGCTCCTGTCACGGGTGTTGTATGACCAGCCATGAGTGGTGATGATCTCAGCCTTACCCCTGTGACCGGGAGCTCCAGCACCATTCTTTCTGTGCTTCCTCCCTCCATCCTGGCTGTCGGCTCAGCACTGCCAAGCATTCACCCACCCCCAACCGCCCCCATCACTGCCCTGCGGAGCCTGGGGTTTCATTGGACATCTCCCCTCCATCACTGATGAGGCCTCATCCTGGGTAAGCTTGAGATCTGACAAGCTCCCTGCCTGTTGTGGCACAGATGTAGGGTGCCAAGAATCCAGTTGTTTCTTCTTCTCCATCTTGACATCCCACTTTTGTTTCTTATGGAGTCTTTCCCCTTGCATCTTATCCTTAAAATAGCCCAAGTCTGTACATTCCCCTCAGATCTTCCATGAGGACTAGTCCTGTCCCCCTGCAAAGCTAGCAGCCGAATAACATCCTTCCCAGAGTAAGCATTCCCAGAGCACCTTGAATTTGCAAACAAAAAGCCACCCAAAAACTCCTGTGCATGCTGTTATCTTTAACAATCACCCATCTGAGGCTCAGCAAGGCCAAAGATCTGCTTGAGTCCCTCTCTCTCCCAATTCTTTCCCTGGTTCTTGTAGCAAGTGGAGGCCACATGCTCACCTCTGTTACACGTGCGAATGAGCAAAATAGGAGAAAAAGCCCCTGAACACTTGGCTTTTGATAGCGGAACTCCTCTCCACTGGACATTCCCAAATGTGGCTGAGATATTTGAGTGGAGATCCACCCCCTTTGATCTCCCTTAGGGGGGAGAAGATGCCAGTCTAGAGGGGTTTGCTGGAGCCTGTGTGTATTGAATAGCCAGGGGTAATAGAGCAGAGGAGTAGGCTTTTCAGTCATGCACTTTTTCTTTTTTTCCCGGGCTGCACCTATTATTTCCTGTGCGAGCCCCCAGATCCATCTCCCAGGGAGACAGAGCCAGGCAGGCAGCCATTTGTAATGGAGTTTTTACTCTCCTCCAGAGGTTCCCCAGGCACAAAAGAGGGCATGTGATCCTACCTTAGCCCATGAAGAGTGCTGAGTGCCAAAGGCTGCAGGGGAGGGGCATCTGTGTTTTATGCTAGGGTTAAGTGCAACCCGTTTCCCTGCTAATAGCAGTGGAGGATGTGGGGCCTTTTTAATATGTACATATAAAGGGTTACATGGAGGGCCTTAGCAGGTACTTGTAAATGACATCAAATGCCTTTGAGTGACAGGCACCAATAAAACAATGGCACTGTCTCCCCAAGTCCATTGCTTCTCAAGTTGTCTAACATACTAATTAAAAACTGGTACTTGTAATTTATAACAGCACTGCTTTGTTCTTTGCTGCTAAAAGAATTAAATCTACTCACATTTAACATGTCAAATAAATACTTGGCTGAAATTTGATAACCATCATTGTTAAACTATAAAACTGATCTCCACATTTTAAAATCTAATTTATCTACCTTTTTAATTAAAAAACCTCCCCAAGCCTAAATTAACAGACTCCTTCACTGACAGGGAGATAAAATGCTTTCTTTTCAGAAAACCTCATCTGTAAATCTTCATTTTTGAGTCTCTTATTATCTGGGCATTACCTCTTAGTTAGAACGCAAAGAGCTCATTTTTTGAGATTGGAACTGTTAAAAAGTAAAGATTCTTCACATGAAATCCTCAGAAGATGAACTTACTATTTTTTTAAATCAAATGTTTAAAAAAATCAAACTATTAAAAAATGAATTGGTTTTATGTTCACATTTTAAGGCAACGTTAATAAACAATGATGCTAAAGTACATTCTTCATAAAAATAGAAACATAATTGACAGACAATGCAAACCTTGCTCTATAATGCCAGTAAAACACAAAACATGCAGACTGAAGGCAGGCGTCAGAATGGAATCACCATCTTTTGGATGCATTTGCCAATTGCACCCTTTTTTGAGAGCCTTCTCAAATCTAATTACCAGGCAAAGAAGAATTGAGACAAGTGTTAAACTCTCTAATGTTCCAAACTCTTTCTGATTGTCTTCTGATGCAATCAAAATAAGATTATCCACAAGGCTATTCAAAGGTTTGTCTATGTAAGGGAAGATGATTTAACTGTTATCACCCTCCTAGGCTCTTTTAATAAACAGTCATTCCAGCCCAATTCTTTTTTGTGTGGAAGTGCCTGGGAATGAATTTTTCCATGCAGCTCCCTTATTTATTATGAACTCTTATTGCAAGTTTCTTCTGTATTTTTCCTGTTAAATTTTCACGGTGCCCTGAAGGGTACCAAATGTCTCAATGTCAATTCCTTTTTCATGCTTCAGTAGAGCTGTTTGATCTTCATGGATCTCTCTGTAAATCAGCCTTTATGCTATACAACATCAGCCTCTGTACTCACTACTCCTGAATGCAGCTTCCATGAGGTTAAACATGTGCTTTGATAGGGTATTTATGCAACTATTGGAACAATTAGCGATTATCTTGGAGAACTCATGGAGGACTGGTGAAGTCCCAGAGGACTAGAGAGGGTCAAACTTTGTACCTATCTTTAAAAAGGGGAACACAGAGGACCTGGGGAATTATAGACCAGTCAGCCTAACTGCAGTACCTGGAAAGTTACTGGAACAAATTAGAAGTAGCTAACGATGAGTGAAGTAAGCCAGGCTCTGTCACTTTGCCTGGGGGCCAGGCTCTACAAAGCAGCCTATTAAAGCAGAGCAGAAGGGTCACTCTACCTGAGTGATTGTTAATGTGCTTTGGTTACCCCAAGGAACAGCAGATTTGGTCTTCCATAGCCTTTAGGCTCTGTGAGAAGGGCAGTGGCTCTGAACTGAATCCTGGACTGCAGCAGCAGAGTTTCAGTGGAGAAGGTGGGTGATGAGGTGTCCCGCTTGCTTCACTTTTTGTTTCTCTGCCTTGCTCTGGGTTTTATTTCTCACCTTTTATGCCTGTTTTCATTTCCCCCTGCTTTGCGCCCCTCCAGCAAACCTCCCTCACATGCACTGTCCTAAAGTCATGTTGCTGGAGGCAAAAGGAGTATGTGTTGGCTGAGGGCCCCAGCTGAATGTTCCAATCAGCTGTAATTTATACCACATAGTAGATGTGCAGGACCAGGGCTGTCCTTAGGCATACACAGCATATGTAGCTGCGTAGGGCACCCAAAAATTTGGGG
This sequence comes from Mauremys mutica, assembly GCF_020497125.1. Lineage (NCBI taxonomy): Eukaryota > Metazoa > Chordata > Testudines > Geoemydidae > Mauremys > Mauremys mutica. The sequence continues at coordinate 56,008,429 of NC_059079.1, forward strand.
CACCACCAGGACAGCAGGTAAGAGTGGATCAGTTCCTGCACACCCAGTGCATGCTGCAGCCTCCTTAGGCAGGGGCCATATTCACAGAGCCAAATGTGCCATCGTGGCACATTCTGCATAAGGGAGAGGGCACAGGGGTCTCTGCAGGGAACTGTGACTCTCCGCTGCTGTGAAGTGCAGGGACGGCTCTAGCTTTTTGCCGCCCCAAGCACGGCAGGCAGGTTGCCTTCGGTGGCTTGCCTGAGGGAGGTCTGCCGGTCCTGCGGATTTGGCGTACCCACCACTGAATCCACGGGACCGGCAGACCTCCCGTAGGCAAGCCACCGAAGGCTGCCTGACTGCTGCCCTCACAGGGACTGGCAGGGTGCCCCCTGCTGCTTGCTACCCCAGGCACACCGCTGGTGAGGTGGGCCGGGCAGCTCGGTATCCTTTGCTGCCTTGTCCCTCCACTCCCCTTCCCCGCCGGTGCAAGCCCGGGCTGCTGAAGCATCTGTTGCATATGAAGCTCGGTGTGTGTCAGCAATGCGAGGGTGGTGGTTGTGCCCCAAGTTGGACATAGGGGCACCAGTTGAATAATACTGCATAGGGCCTGTAAGAGTCCGGTGCGGGGGCTCGGCCCTCTCAGGTGCGGCTGGAAGCCAGGCCGCCTCACTACACGGCGGCAATCAGCAGTCAGTCTCTGAAGGTCCAGGGGTTCCGCCCCTCAGGCAGGGGCTGAACAAAAGGCACACAGTCAATAAAGCCCAGCCCCTCAGTCAGGGCGGGCAGCAAACAGCAGTTCTAGGCTCAGGTCCTTACAGCAGGAGCTGAGCAACAACAATAGTCAGTAAGCCCAAGCCCTAGGTCAGGGCGGGGCAACAACCAATAGTTCAAGGGGCTCAGGTCCTTGTCCCAGGAGCTGAGCAACAACAAAAGTTCAAGGGGCTCAGGTCCTTGTCTCAGGAGCTGAGCAACAACAAAAGTTCAGGGGCTCAGGTCCTTGTATCAGGAGCTGAGCAGCAATCAGGCAAGTGTAGGCTTCTGTGCCTGCGCGCTGGTGGGAGGGGGAGACTGCCACCCGTGAGTGGAGTGGCAGGGGGGACACAGGCCCACCCACTCCACTGTGTCCCAGCCCGGGGCCCTATTAGCGGCTATCACTGCCGCTGGTCAGTGGGGTCCTGACCGCAACACACTGACATGGGCACCTCGGTGCCTACTGCCTGACAGGGGTCGGCTACCCCCGGGCTACACTCCATCTCCCCCTCTATGGGTATCTGCTCGTCTCTGGGGTCGGGCACGGGGTCCCACACCATGGGCTCCCCGACATGCGGAGGGCTGGCTGGCTTGGGCTGCTCCTCAGGACTCGGGTCGGGGTAGCCCTCGAACGGCTCCTCGGGGTACCGGGCTCGGGGCAGGCTCGGCCAGTCCTCCTCAGGGTACCGGGCTCGGGGCAGGCTCGGTCCGTCCACCTCCGGATACCTGGCTCGGGGAAGGCTCGATCCAGCGGGAGCTCGGTCAGGAGCGTCTATCCTCTCCGGCCGCCGGGCAACAACTGAGCGTTGGGGCCAGGCCTTTATATTTCCTGTCCCGCCCCTTGACTTCCGGGGGGCAGGGACAGGCGGCGGTGGCTCCGCCCACTGAGGTGGCTGTTCTGGTTCCTCCCTCTCAGGTGTGGCCGGGAGCCAGGCCACCTCACTACATGGCCCCCCCCCCTCAAGGCTGGTTCCCGTGCAGCGGGGCCAGCCCATTCCATACCCCCCAGCTGAGAGAGGAAGTCCGCATTTGCATGGTCTTTCCCGGCCCTATGACGCACCGTAAAGGCATAGGGCTGCAGAGCCAAGTACCACCGTTGCACCCGCATATTATGGTCCTTCATGCGGGCTAACCACTGGAGGGCAGAATGGTCGGTGACCAAGGTGAAGGGGGCTCCCAAGATGTAGTACCGTAGGGCTTCACAGGCCCACTTCACAGCGAGGGCTTCCTTTTCGACCACCGCATAGTTCGTCTCTCGGGGGAACAGCTTCTGGCTGATGTAGAGAACTGGATGCTCCTCCCCCTTTACTTCCTGGGACAGGACGGCGCCGAGTCCCACTTCCGAGGCGTCCGTTTGTAAAACAAAGGTCAGATGGAAATCCGGACTGTACAGGACCGGCTCGCTGCAGAGGCTCATCTTGAGTATCCGAAAGACCTCATCGCACTCGCGGGTCCATTTCACTTGCTGCGGGCTGTCCTTCGTCAGGAGCCCTGTTAGGGGGGCGGCAATCGTTGCGAACTGGGGAATAAACCGTCTGTAATACCCGGCCAGCCCCAGAAACTGACGCACCTGGCGTTTCGTGGCCAGCGGGGGGCAGGTTGCGATGGCCTGGACCTTGCCAACAAGAGGTTTTACCTGCCCATGCCCGATAGTATACCCCAGGTACGTGGTCTCTTGCCAACCGATGCGACATTTCTTCGGGTTGGCTGTTAACCCGGCCTTCCTCAGGGACCTCAGGATGGCTGCAACCCTTTCTAAGTGGTTCTCCCACCGAGGACTGTAAATGACAATGTCATCTAAATAGGCGGCCGCGTAGTCCTGATGTGGCAGGAGGAGGCAGTCCATCAGGCGCTGAAACGTGGCCGGGGCCCCATGGAGGCCGAAGGGCATCCGGGTAAAATGGTACAGGCCCGTGGGTGTGGCGAAGGCAGTCTTCTCCCTGGAGGCTGGTTCCAGGGGATCTGCCAGTACCCTTTACTTAGATCCAGGGTGGTGATATAGCAGGCTTCCCCTAAGCGGGGCAACAGCTCGTCTATCCGAGGCATGGGATAGGCATCGAACTTGGAGATGGCATTGACCCGCCTGAAGTCAATGCAGAACCGCTGTGAGCCATCGGGCTTCGGTACCAGCACTACGGGGCTCCGCCACTCACTCTGCGATGGCTCAATCACCCCCAAGTCCAGCATAGCGCGTACCTCCTCCTCAACGACCCGCCTCCGATGATACAGCAAGGGCCGGGTCGTGCCCCGGATCACTATCCTGGGCTCAGTCTGGATTCGATGATGTACCAAGGTGGTGGATCCCGGCTGAGCCGTGAAGGTGCGGGAGAAGGCGTGCAGGAGGCACCGGGTCTGCTTGAGTTGCTCCTTTGTTAAGGTCTCCCCAAGCTGGGGTTCCCCGAGTTCCTCGGTATGGGAGACCTGAGGTCCTAGCTCCGGTTCTGGCGGGTAAGCGTTAATCAGGAGACCTTCGCGTTCTCGCCAGGGCTTGCGGAGGTTGACGTGGTACCGCTGGACCTTCTTTCTCCGGTCTGGCTGCCTAATTTCATAGGTAACCGGGCCCACCTTCTGGACCACCTCATATGGCCCTTGCCACCGGGCCAGAATCTTCGATTCACTGGAGGGAAGGAGTAGCAGCACCCGGTCGCCCGGTTGAAAGTCCCGAGTCTGGGCGTCCCGGTTATAAGTCTGGGCCTGCGTATTCTGAGCAGCTTTCAAATTCTCCCGTGCCAGAGCCCCTGCCTGCTTAAGGCGCTCTTGGAGCTGGAGTACGTATTTTAAGAGACCCTGGGCTGGTGATGGGGCTTGCTCCCAAGTCTCCTTCATGAGGTCCAACAGGCCCCGAGGTTGCCGGCCGTACAGCAACTCAAATGGTGAGAACTTAGTTGAGGACTGGGGGACTTCTCGCACCGCCAGGAGCAGGGGTGGAAGGAGCTGGTCCCATCGGCGAAGATCATCCTGGGGGAACTTTCGCAACATCTCCTTCAGCGTCCGGTTGAACCGTTCAACCAACCCATCAGTTTGGGGGTGATAGACGGACGTTCGCAGTTGCTTTATCCCCAGGATGTCGCATACCTGCTGGAGCAGTCGTGATGTAAAGTTAGTCCCCTGGTCCGTGAGGATCTCCCTGGGCAGGCCGACGCGGGCGAAGACCTTCACCAGCTCATCTGCGATGGTGCGCGCTGTGATGCTCCGGAGAGGGATTGCTTCAGGGAACCTGGTCGCATAGTCCATGATGACTACTATATATTGGAACCCCGCACTGCTCTTAGGGAGAGGCCCCACCAGGTCCATGGCCACATGTTCGAAGGGGGTCTCAATTAGAGGCATCGGGACCAGGGGTGCCTTGGGAGTTCGTGCGGGGGCAGCCAACTGGCATTCTGGGCAAGAGTTGCAATAATTCTTGACCTCTTGGTGTACCCAGGGCCAGAAGAAGTGCCCCAGGATTCGAGCCAGCGTCTTCTCGTGCCCGAGGTGCCCAGCCGCTGGAACGTCGTGGGCCAGTTTCATGACCGCCCGGTGGTGACACCGAGGCACGACGAGTTGTGTCCGGGTATCCCCTGTGCGGGGATCCCTCTCAATACGATACAGGCGCTCCTGCCGCAACTCAAAGTGTGGCCACTGTGTCGCCCGTTGTGGGTCGAGGACAGTCCCGTCTACGGTGGCTAGCTGGTTGTATACCTGTTTGAGTGCGGGGTCGGCCCGTTGATCCCGGCAGAAGTCCGTAGGCACCGTGGAATTCTCTCCCACTCCGGGGGAGGCCTCTTCAGGTCCCCCTGTCGGGTTGGCGTGGCCAGGGGCTTCTGCCTCGTCCTCCTCGGTCTCTGGGACCTCCCCTTCCAAGGCTGGCGTGACCAGCGGGCTGCCCCTGGCATGGCGGCGTAGGACTGCTGGAAACTCGGGCCAGTCCCGACCCAGGATCACTGGGTACGCCAGCCGTGGAGCAAGTCCTACTACCATCAGCTGGGTGACTCCATCAACAGTCAGCTGGGCCCTGGCACTTGGGTAGGGCTGTATGTCGCCATGTATACATTGCAGCTGAATCTTTCCCAAGCTGTGGTCAGCCGGCGGGCCTACGCTTTGGCAGACCAATGTCTGGCTGCAGCCGGAATCGAGGAGGGCCACCATCGGGTGCCCCTCAATGACCACGGGCACAGTGATCTTGGCTGCTTGCGAGCGCCGGGCGCGGCCTTCCCCTGAGTAAACTTGGCCAAAAGTGCACTCTAGTCCTGGGCAGTCCCGCTGTATATGGCCCGGCTCTCCACAGGAGAAACAGGGCCCCAGGTCTGCTCGTCCCGTCCGTGACCGGGTCCCGGTGTTACCTCCAGGCAGGTTCCGGTAGCCCTCTCTTGCCGCGGGCATCGGGGTCCGAGCGGGCCTCCCGGAGGACGCTGCGGCCCGGGTCCGGACCTCGGCTCCCCGGGAGGAAGCTTGTACGTCTGTCGGGGTGGGCGCCCCCTCCTTCCCCGGATTGGGGCGCTCCGTCTGGGGTGGGGCTGTCCGGCTAGCTGAACCCAGCGGGGCTTCAGCCGCGAGGAAGTCCTCCATTAACGTAACAGCGGCGGCCACTGTCGCCGGCCTGTGGCGGAGGACCCAGGCTCTTCCTCGCGGCAGGAGTATATGGGCAAACTGTTCCAGTATTACCTGCTCCATCAGCTCCTCTGACGTCCGACGTTCGGGCTGTAACCACCGCTTGCAGGCTTCCCGGAGCTCTTGGGCCACCATCCGAGGCCGAGCTCCCGGGACATAATTCAAGCTCCTAAATTGCTGTCGATATGTTTCTGGGCTCACATCCAGGGCATCCAGAATGGCGGCTTTTACCTGGTCATAGTCCTGGACTGTCTCCACAGACAGGCCTCGATAGACCGTCTGAGCAGTCCCCGTCAAATAGGGGGCCAGGATGGTAGCCCACTGGTCCTGGGCCCAGCCGGCGATGACAGCCACCCGCTCAAACGTCACGAGAAAGGCCTCGGGGTCGTCGCTGGGCCCCATCTTCGTCAGCCGTATTGGGGAGCTGGGCCGCGGGGCCCCGGCTGGGCCTTCCGGCTGGGGCTCCCCGGGTCGGGCCAGCGCCGCCACGAGCTGCTGAATACATTGCCTCTGGAAGTCCTGGTGCTGGATCACCAGGTCTTGCATGAGCTGCCGTTGTTGGGATCCTAGCTGCTCAACGAGCTGCTGCTGCTGTTGCAGGTGGGCGGCCTGCTGCTCTTGTTGCTGTCACAGCTGGGCTGCCTGCTGTCGCTCCTGGCTCTCCGTCATGAGGGCCAGGAGCTGGGACAGGTCCATCTCCCTGGCGGGAGTTCTCTCTCCCGCGGCCCCCTTTTCACCGGCGTCTAGAGCTCGCGCCCACATCCTGGGCGAGGCTCCTCAGAGAAGGCACCATGTGTAAGAGTCCGGTGCGGGGGCTCGGCCCTCTCAGGTGCGGCCGGAAGCCAGGCCGCCTCACTACACGGCGGCAATCAGCAGTCAGTCTCTGAAGGTCCAGGGGTTCCGCCCCTCAGGCAGGGGCTGAACAAAAGGCACACAGTCAATAAAGCCCAGCCCCTCAGTCAGGGCGGGCAGCAAACAGCAGTTCTAGGCTCAGGCCCTCAGGCAGGGGCTGAGCACACAGAGTCAGTAAATTAAGCCCAGGCCCGCAGTCAGGGCGGGCAGCAAATAGCAGTTCTGAGCTCAGACCTTACAACAGGAGCTGAGCACACGGAGTCAACAAGGTACTCCCAGGCCCTTAGTCAGGGCGGGGCAGCGAACAGCAGTTCTAGGCTCAGGTCCTTACAGCAGGAGCTGAGCAACAACAATAGTCAGTAAGCCCAAGCCCTAGGTCAGGGCGGGGCAACAACCAATAGTTCAAGGGGCTCAGGTCCTTGTCCCAGGAGCTGAGCAACAACAAAAGTTCAAGGGGCTCAGGTCCTTGTCCCAGGAGCTGAGCAACAACAAAAGTTCAAGGGGCTCAGGTGCTTGTCTCAGGAGCTGAGCAACAACAAAAGTTCAGGGGCTCCGGTCCTTGTCTCAGGAGCTGAGCAACAACAAAAGTTCGGGGGCTCAGGTCCTTGTATCAGGAGCTGAGCAGCAATCAGGCAAGTGTAGGCTTCTGTGCCTGCGCGCTGGTGGGAGGGGGAGACTGCCACCCGTGAGTGGAGTGGCAGGGGGGACACAGGCCCACCCACTCCACTGTGTCCCAGCCCAGGGCCCTATTAGCGGCTATCACTGCCGCTGGTCAGTGGGGTCCTGACCGCAACACACTGACATGGGCACCTCAGTGCCTACAGCCTGACAGGGGTCGGCTACCCCCGGGCTACACTCCATCTCCCCCTCTATGGGTACCTGCTCATCTCTGGGGTCGGGCGCGGGGTCCCACACCATGGGCTCCCCGACGTGCGGAGGGCTGGCTGGTTCGGGCTGCTCCTCAGGACTTGGGTCGGGGTAGTGCTCGAACGGCTCCTCGGGGTACCGGGCTCGGGGCAGGCTCGGCCAGTCCTCCTCAGGGTACCGGGCTCGGGGCAGGCTCGGCCTGTCCTCCTCTGAATACCTAGCTCGGGGAAGGCTCGGTCCGTCCACCTCCGGATACCTGGCTCGGGGACGGCTCGGTCCAGCGGGAGCTCGGTCAGGAGCATCTATCCTCTCCGGCCGCCGGGCAACAACTGAGCGTTGGGGCCGGGCCTTTATACTTCCTGTCCCACCCCTTGACTTCCAGGGGGCGGGACAGGTGGCGGTGGCTCCGCCCACTGAGGTGGCTGTTCTGGTTCCTCCCTCTCAGGTGCGGCCGGGAGCCAGGCCGCCTCACTACAGGGCCCCATAAATCCTAAGGACGGCCCTGTGCAGGACAGACAAGAAGAGTGTTGAGAAGACAGACTCCCTTCCCCGAGGGGCTTACAAGCTAGATACAGTGCAATGTTCACTAATATTACAGAGCAAAATGTCAAGTAGTGAACTGCTTCTTGAGAGCTCTGGTCATTTTTTCATGACAAAACCCATGGCTTTTAATTGAGACCCCCCCGCGCCGCCCTAAGAGTCATGGGATTTTTGTCTCCAAATCATGGCCGTGCCAAAACCCACTGCCTAAATTATGGTCCATGATGTAGAGCTTCCCTGTCCAATACTTTTTTGTTAAAATCCTATAACTATTTGTAATGAAGACCCACCACTACACAAAGCTTCTGAGGAAGGCTCAATACACAGTTCTTTTACTGAGCTGAAACATACAAGAGTGTTCTGTAACTACCTACGAAAGCTTATGCCCAAATAAATGTGTTAGTCTTTAAGGTGCCACAAGACTCCTTGTTGTATTCATGGAGTATCTTAAAATGGGATCTGGAATCAGAATCTTTCATATCAAAGTTCCTATGTGGTGGCAGATTCAAAGACCTAGTAGATGAGGGAAGTGATAAATATCACTAAGTAATATAGTGACTGGGTACTTCTTATTATAGACTTGATGGCGTTCAGTATAACTCAACATGTGGTTTCGATTCTTCATTTAAATGACTTTCTACAACAACATGACCAACAAGAAGAATAGCTGAGTGAACTATTTGTTTCAAATAATACTTTTTGCAGACCAATTTGGCCATGAACCAACTTGGATTTTCTTCACATGTGTTCATTAGTAGTAATGATTCACCAGATAGTTGGGATAAACAACTTTCAGATTGTGGGTTTTTCAGATTGTCGACTGTTTGCTCTTCATTATTTGTGGTGTGGTTGGTCGCCTGAATCACATGGCATTGTTTCTGCTTACTGAAAAAGTTTGTCCTCCAGTCAGCAACAGAATAACAAAAAGTTAGTACTAACTAATGCATTTCCAGCCTGAAATTTCAGACAAATAGTCATTCTTGGTAAATCTATGAAACTGTAACTAAAAGTTCCTTAGTGCATGTTAACATAGCACTGTTTGTTAACACACGGGTGCACTTTAGAAATCACACCCTTGTTAAGCACACATTGCTGCCTCCCGTAGCCAAGCCTTTACGGTTGTAATCCTTGTCCTTCCTCCACCCTTTGCTTGTCATCCCTTACAGTTTAAATACACCCTTATCTTGCGAATGCTTATGCGCCTCTTTAACTTTACTCATGTGAATAGTCCCACTGAAATCAATAGGGCTGCTCACATGAGTAATCAGGGCCAAAGACTGTAAGCTCTTTGGCCAGAGACCTGTTCTTAAGTGCTGGAAAAGACCATGTACGTCTATGACAACATAGCAATGGGGGCCCGCGGTCAGGAATCAAGGCTTGCAGCTGAGCTAGTCTCCAGGCAAGTTGCCTGATTGTCCACGACACCTGATTGGCTGGAGGGACCAGCAGTCTGGGTATTAAGCTCCAGCAGCAGCAGCTCACTGGCTGCTCAATGCTCACACCCATCACTGTGATGTCCTTTGGGTTTCTGCCTTGCCCCCAGCCTTGCACCCCTCCTTGCCCATTACCCTGCTCACTCCAGTCCCTGACCTCCAATTTGACCCTGGGATCTGGCTACTGACTCCAGCTCGGACCCTGGTTTTGACACTTGATTCCTGATGCCTGCTCTGACCACTAGGCTAGACCGCCCTCATCCCAGTCATCTGACACCCACTCAGTCCTGTTCATATTGACATTTGACCTGTATTAAGAAACTTAACATGGTTTTAAAGTGACTCATTAAAAAATTCTAAAATTTTACAGCCATCTAGGAGCCCTTCTAGGATGCAAGTCTCACACTGGTTTCGGTTTTGGATACTGTTTGTCTTAAATCCATTTAGCTGTAAGTGTACACAAGGGTTTGTGTGTTTTACAAAAGATCTGCTAAAGTGTCATGTAATACAATCCAACAATACACAGTGGCTTTGCCTACTAATATACCTAATGTATTATATCAACTAGTGGCAAACTCTCCAATGACTACAGAGAACCACTCTCTCAGCTCTGGAAAGAAATGTGATGGCAGGAATGATGACCTGAAAAAAGGTGATGCCCTCAATCAACCAGGTTCCATTTCTAGCTCTGGCACTGACTTGCTGTATGACCTTGGGCAAGTCATTTAATCTCTCTGTGGCTCAGTTCCCCTTCTGTAAGATGAAGACATTAGCTTTTCCTTACTGTCTTGTCTACATAGACTGTACCCTGTCTAGGGCAGTGTCTAGGGCCTGATCAGTAAAACTGGAGGCAGAGGGCCCTGGTCCCTGGAGGAGCTGTCATTGAGGAGACAGTAGAGGAAAGGAGATGTGGGGAGTTAGACTGGAAGCAACTCAGCCATGTGGCCTGCTTAGCCTGCATTCAGCTGCACTCTTAGCAAACGAATCAGGCAGATAGTCCCTTAACCTGTGCATGTCTGGTGCCAAGCACAATGGGTGCCTTAACTGTAAGAGAACGAATAATAATGCGAGTGACTGTCTGGGCTGAGGAACTTGTTGTGTCCAGAAAAGGGAAACCAGCAGGAGAGGAACCATGCCCAGATTCACACAGGTAGGATCCTTTATCCCCTTCCTATGCACTCGCCTGCAATGAAGCAGATAATGCTGGGAGTGGGCTGAATCAGAGAGATCTCCTCTCAAACAGCGGGGGAAGGGGGAGTCTCCTCTCAATCAGAAAGCAAAAGGAACCCTCTGTGCAAAGGAAGGTGGTGGAAAGCTATTGGGAACTGAAGAGGACAAGATTTACCATGATCCTATCAAAGCAGATTGGGTTAGCTCCCCTGTGTTTCTAAAGGCTTTTGTTACAGCACTAGTAAGCTGGTGTGCTTCAAGAATCTGAAGTAAAATCCTGGGTGATTTGCAATTGACTTCAACAGGTCTAGGCTATCACCCTGATCAGTTACTAATTAAAGGCAAGGAAGACACTAAGGGTACGTCTACACTACAAGACTATTTCGATTCATCTTAATTCGAATTTCTGGAATCGACCTAATGTAGTTGAAGTTGTGTATCCACAATAAATACAGTAATTCGACTGTGTGAGTCCACAGTAATGGGCGAAGCGTCGACTTTTGAAGCAGTGCACTGTGGGAAGCTATCCCACAGTTCCCGCACTCCCCGCCGCCCATCGGAATGCTGGGATTTCCCACCAATGCATGCTGGGGGGGGGGGAAACTGTGTCGAGGGTGGTTTTGGGTAACTGTCATCATTCAACCGTCACTCCCGCCAGCAGGAAATCAGTTCGCGCACTTTTCCTGCTATAAGTGACAGCGCGGACGCCACAGCACTCCACTACGATCATGGAGCCCGCTGCAATCATCGCTGCACTTATGGCCGTTGTCAACTCCTCGCACCTTATCGAACACCTCTTCCAGAGTGAGATGCTGAGAACTCGGTCGAGAAGGCAACAGCAGCGTGGTGAGGACATGAAGTCTCAGAGTGGCACAGACCTCTCAGAAAGCACGGTACGCCGCGCCGTGGAGATCATGGTGGCAATGTGTCATGTTCATGCTATGGGACGTCGATTCTGGGCCCGGGAAACAAGCACGGACTGGTGGGACCGCATAGTGCTGCAGGTCTGGGATGAATCACAGTGGCTGCGAAACTTCAGGATGCGTAAGGGCACTTTCCTTGAACTGTGTGACTTGCTGTCCCCTGCTCTGACGCGCAAGGACACCCGGATGCGAGCAGCCCTGAGTGTGCAGAAGCGAGTGGCCATAGCCCTCTGGAAACTTGCAACGCCAGACAGCTACCGCTCAGTAGCGAACCACTTTGGCGTGGGCAAATCTACCGTGGGGCTTGCTGTGATGCAAGTAGCCAACGCAATCGTTGATCTCCTGCTCTCGAAGGTGGTGACCCTGGGAAACGTACAGGTTGTCATAGCTGGCTTCGCCGCAATGGGATTCCCAAACTGCGGTGGGGCTATAGATGGGACTCACATTCCTATCCTGGGACCGGCCCACCAGGCCAGCCAATATATAAACCGCAAGGGCTACTTTTCCATGGTGCTGCAAGCACTCGTGGACCATAGGGGACGGTTTACCAACATCAACGTCGGGTGGCTGGGCAAGGTTCATGACGCGCGTGTGTTCAAGAACTCTGGTCTGTTTAGACGCCTGCAGGAAGGTAGTTTCTTCCCAGACTACAAAATAAATGTTGGGGATGTGCAGATGCCTACAGTGATCCTCGGGGACCCAGCCTACCCGCTAATGCCCTGGCTCATGAAGCCCTATACAGGCGCCTTGGACACTGACAAGGAACTCTTCAACTTCCGGCTGAGCAAGTGCAGAATGGTGGTGGAGTGTGCTTTCGGACGTCTGAAGGGGAGATGGAGGAGCTTACTGACTCGCTCGGATCTCAGCGAAAACAATATCCCCATTGTCATTGCAGCTTGCTGTGTGCTCCACAATCTGTGTGAGAGCAAGGGGGAGACATTTATGGCGGGATGGGCGCTTGAGGCACATCGTCTGGCTGCTGATTACGCTCAGCTCAGCCAGACACCCGTGCGATTAGAAGAGCACAGCGAGAAGCCGTGTGCATCAGGGAGGCTTTGAAAGCCAGGTTCCTCAGCGAGCAGGGTAACCTGTGACTATTAACTTTGTGTATAGAGAAGCGGAACCTGCCCCTGTTTCTTTACCCAGTTTCTGTTGACTCTCCTCTACAGTTTCATATCCCGTTCACCCCGTTTGCTCCCTTCCAACACACGTGTACAAATAAAGTTAATAGAGCATTGTTCAGCAACAACCTTCTCTGGACTACTGACTTCGCGTGAAAGGGTTGACACAGGGACGCTGACTGTGGTGGGTTGGGTGTGCAGTGATGTAGAGACCGCTTCTAGACTATAGGACTGATAGGCTCCTGCTCGTACAGCGGTCTCTGTGGTGAGGACTGGTACAGATGCGTGTGCAGGAATGGGTGAGGGGTGCAGGCTTTGCGACGGAGTTTGGGTGCAGGCTCTGGGCTGAGGGTTGGGGGTGTAGGAAGGTGTGAGTGGTGTGTGATAATGGGGAGGAGGTGTAGGGGGTTGCGGGCTGGGGGCTGATGGTTTGATGCATTGTAGAGGCTCAGGGCTACGATAGAAGGGCAGGGTGAGGGCAACCTGCCTTGCCACTTGTGGATGGCATGCTCAATGACCCTGGGGCAGCAGACAGCATTTCTGCGGGTAGCCTCTCTACTGTGAGACAGGGACGCGGCGCGGCGGGGGGTGTGTGAGACGACACGCCGGGGGAGGGGTGGCAGGTGGGGGCTGGTACCTGCTCCAGGCAGGGAATTGACGGGGCTGGGGGAGACCCGCGTGGGACAGGGCACGATCCAGGCATGGCCGGTGGAGAGACCCACCTGCAAATATACCTGGCGCAGGGCACCTTCCGCCTATGAGCAGAACATGAAAATCACCCCACAGACTGACCAGGGTGACTAGAGGCTGCACTCTGTGAGTGACCAGCTGTTGATCTTGCCCCCATATCTGTACCACTATTAACGGTGAAAGTCCTATGCAATTCCCAAACCATTCTCCCCCCTTCACGGAAAGTATTCTGCAAAGAAACCTGACGGGAAACGAAATTACCAAAAAATAAAAACTTTTTATACTGAACAGCACATTAAGGGAAGGACTTCTCAAAAGTAAGGTACTGAGAGCGTTTTGTAAGTTTAGCACTCTGCTGTGGTGCATTAACATTTTTCACGGCCCCTGGTGCCCCTTCCTCTTGTCATTTTGGGAGATGGTGGGATTGGACTTTGCGGCGGGGGGCGGCGGTCGCAGATGCAGTGAAGGGGAGCTCCGTCCTCCTTCCTGCGGTGCTGCAGAACATCGACAAGGCGCCTGGATCAGGTAGGGATACAGTTGCACCTGTGTGACGGGAAAAAGTGAGTGAATTCCATAGAGAGATATTTTTGGTCAAAAAAGAAACAAAGTCTACTCAGTGTGTGTGAACAAGAGCAAGCACAGCACCTCTCTCATGAGCACTCACTCGGGGAAAGTTCGATTTCTCTGGGTTCGCTTTCATTGCCTGTGGTATTGCACTGCAGACCAGAGAAGCGGGGCAGGAAAGAAGAATCCATGGAGCGGCCAGGCATGGTAAGCCTAGTTTTTTTTGCAGCTTTAAGTTGCATCTACAGCACTGTCCTCCTGCTGCAGGCAAACATGAAAGCAGAATCGGTGCCCCTGTTGCAGCCCCTCGCGGCCGTTCCCTGTTTAGAGATCCCTGTATTCTCCCACTCTGCAGCCTCCTACACGTGGCTGTACAGTGACGCTTCTTGTTATGCAAAGGAACAGTTAAGCACAACCATTACTAATGGTACACAAATTACTCTAATTACATGCAGGAGTCTGCGCGCGACATCACACTGAGGAGAGTGTCACACAGAGAGAGAGCGCGCATGCTGGAGGAAAGCCAACACAACCCTGGGGCCTATGCTGCCATGCTCGTGAAGGTGCTGATCCCCGAGTTCCAGCTGAGAGCATTGCGTGGAAAAGTGTGCTTCCTCGGGGCACCCAATAAGCAAGCCCTGCCCAGAAACCTCATGCAGAGGCTTGGCGATTACCTCCTGGAGAGCTTCCTGGAGATGTCAGAGGAAGATGACTGTTCCATCCACCTGTACATAGACCTTGTGTTCGCCTAGTTGTTTTCCCAGTTTATTTAAAAAATAAATGTTAACATATTTGAAGCAGTTACCGATTGATCCTTCTCCTGATTCAGGGTCCGTGGTAACGGGTGGGGAGTGTTGGTAGGGGATCTCATTGACGGTGACGAAGAGATCCTGGGTGTCGGGGAAATCTGTGTTGTAAGCGCTGTCGACTGCCTCGTCCTCTTAAACTTTCCCATACGCGAACATCTCCGAGGAACAGTCCGTCGACAGTATCCCATCCTCTCAGTCCACGGTCACTGGTGGGGCAGTGGTGGCAGACCCACCGAGAATGGCATGCAGTGCCTCGTAGAAGCGGCATGTCTGGGGCTGGGCTCCGGAGCGTCCGTTTGCCGCTCTGAGTTTCTGGTAGCCTTCTCTCAGCTCCTTGACTTTCACGCGGCACTGCGTTGTATCCCGGCTGTATCCTCTGGCTCTCATGGCTTTGGAGACCTTCTCGAAAGTCTTTGCATTCCGTTTGCTGGAGCGCAGCTCCGAAAGCACAGACTCATCGCCCCACACAGCAATCAGATGCAAGACTTCCCGGTCAGTCCATGCTGGGGACCTCTTTGTAGTGTGAGATTGCCTGGACTCCTCTGGTGGAGAACTCTGCATCGTTGCCGGTGCTGCTGAGCTCGCCCCGATGAGCAACCAGGACATGGGATTCAAACTGTCCAGACAGGAAAAGGAATTCAAATTTTCCAGGGGCATTGACTGTGTGGCTGGTCAGAGCATCCAAGCTCGGACTGGCGTCCAGAGCGTCAGCAGAGTGTTGCACTGTGGGATAGCTCCCGGAGCTACTAAGATCGATTCGCATCCACACCTAGCCTAATTCGACATAGCCATGTCGAATTTAGCGCTACTCCCCTTGTCGAGGTGGAGTACCGAAGTCGAACTAAAGAGCCCTCTATGTCGAATTAAATGGCTTCCTGGTGTGGACGGGTGCACGTTTAATTCGATTTAACGCTGCTAAATTCGATTTAAAGTGCTAGTGTGGACCAGCCCTAAGCAGTGAGCCACTGAGGAAACCAGTTTGTACGATGAGAATGCTGCTTGAAAGGCAGGGAAGATGTCATTCAGAGTTTCCCTGAGGGGACAGATCTATGTAATAGGCGTGGCTTGATGGCAAAGTGCTAAGAAACTAGACCTGGGACTGCATCCTGTTCTTCTTGGAGCCTTTGCCAAACAAGTCAAAGCCTAGGAGTAATTCATTTATGGGAAGAACGATAACTGCATCAGAGTCCTTAGGCATCAAAGCTTCCATTGTCTCTCTGGTTTTTAGTTGTTGTTAACCAGGTATGCTTTGAGCAGGGGATTGGACTAGATGACCTCCTGAGGTCCCTTCCAACCCTGATATTCTATGATTGATTCAATGTAGTTGCCACTTTCATGCTACTGGATTTTATGGCTCTTAATTGCATTTATAGTCCTTATTCTGCTCACCTGGTGTACTGGATTGGAGCTGCGTATTATTCCAAGCTGTGGTTGTGTCAGCTCTCAGATGCTAAGCAGGCTTTAGTTGGCTCAGTACTTGCATGGTTTACAAAAGGAATAATACCTGGCTCATTTTTCAGTAGTAGATCTCAAAGTGCTTTACAAAGGGGGTCAGTACTATTATCTGTATTTTAGATATGGGGAAACTGAGGCACGGGGTAATGAAGAATCCTGCCCAACGTGCAGGGCACTGGCCCATTTCAGTGCTCTACCCACTAGGCTGCAAGGCATCTAGGCTCTGTTCAGGCCAACTTTTGGTTTGGCTAATTACCCATCTAAAATCTTCTCTGTAGTTTTAACTAGGAACAGTCTTTATTTGCCTGCTCTAACACTATCTCGTAGTATGTAGCCACCCACCAACAAAGGGCTAAGTGATCCTGTAATGACACATAGTTTGTATAATCCGTTAATCAAGTTTGTGAAGTGCCACAAGATCCATTGTGACGCATGTGAGATTTCACCAGGCCAAAGGGCATGTTCTCTTTTATTGCTTTAGTGTAGATTCGATTGCACCTCAGCCTAGAGGAACAATATTCACTGAATAATCTAATTTGTCTGTCAAAGCGTAAAATAATAAAAGATTTTCCCCATTATTTTTTCATCTTGTAGAGCTGAGCAAATGATGTTACCCTTGTTTGTTAGCGCCGCCAGAAACAATGTGCCAGCTGCTTTGAGATTAGCCCCATCATTTATGCGATGAATTTATTCAATGAATTTTCTGGAAATGTATGAAGGAGAGGCTTTGTGCTGTTCTAGCTGCACACTTCTCACGTGCAGTACCCTGACTGGCACTGAAATATGGTCCATCACCAAGATACTTATATTCTATGGTTTTTTTATGGGGAAACAAATCAGAGTTAGGCAATTTTCCCCCTCATCTCTCCTACTCAGCTGTCCTTTCTGCCCCTTCTGTTCCTTCATGTGGCTTCCATTTCCCAGCAATCTGTGGACTTCCCTCTATTTCCCTTTAGTTGTTCGCTGTGCTCTGGGAGAGGGAACATGGATCATGACCTTTTCTTCTGGTCTGTAAACCAGCATCTTCATAGCACTTTGGGCTTAGGAACATGGAGCCTTTCCTCTGGGTTAGCCAGTCTGACAAGCCCCCTAACTCCTGCTTGACTTCACCTTCTCCCTCAAACTCAGGAAAGCTGTGGTGCATTGAGGTTTAAGACCTGCGACCACTGTGTGTGGCTACTGAACCTGTAAGATTTGGAAAATGCCACATGCTAAAGTTCTAAAAAACTCGAGAATGGTAGCTGGACAGTGGAGTCCAGATCCAAGAGTGGAATAGGCTGGGTTGAGCTTCTAAGGACCGACTAACTGCTCATTTCACTTCCTTGTTCTTCTGAGCCAATTAAAGCTGCAGTTAACTAAACACTAACAGTGAGGATGGGATTGCCTTGATTGATGGAATCCTTTGGCACTAACAAGGTGACAAATGGGCATTGGGAGAAGGAAGGAAAATTAATTTTAAAAGCATCTGAAAATGGACAATGTCTATGTTGATTGAAAGTGACTGCTTTGAAATTTGTCTACAAAAGTATGGGGCACTGGGCTGATAGTTGGGAGTTCTGCGGCCTATTCCCAGCACTGTCACTGGCCTGTCACTTCATTGTTCTGTGCTTCAATTTCCCCCTCCTGTCTACTTTAGATTGTAAACCCTTTGGGGCAGGGTGTCTCTCTCTCTCTCTCTCTCTCTCTCTCTCTCTCAAAATGGGGCACCAATGTGGGTTGGGATCTCTAAGAGTTATTGTAATAAATAAGTTTCACAGTGGTAGCCGTGTTAGTCTGTATCAGCAAAAAGAACAGGAGTACTTGTGGCACCTTAGAGACTAACACATTTATTTGGGTATAAGCTTTCGTGGGCTAAAACCCACTTCATCGGATGCATGCAGTGAAAAATACAGTAGGAAGATATATATATATATATATATATATACACACACACACAGAGAGAACATGGAAAAAATGGGTGTTGCCATACCAACTCAAACAAGACTAATCGATTAAGGTGGGCTACTAGCAGCAGGAGGGAAAAAAAACTTTTGTAGTGATAATCAGGATGGCTCATTTCAAACAGCTGACAAGAAGGTGTGAGTAACATTAGGGGGAAAATTAGCATGGGGAAATTAGTTTTTACTTTGTGTAATGACCATCCGCTCCCAGTCTTTATTCAAGCCTAATTTAATGGTGTTCAGTTTGCAAATTAATTCCAGTTCTGCAGTTTCTCATTGGAGTCTGTTTTTGAAGGGTTTTTTTGTTGTTGTTGAAGAATTGTGACTTTTAGGTCTGTAATTGAGTGACCAGGGAGGTTGAAGTGTTCTCAGACTGGTTTTTGAATGTTATAGTTCTTGACATCTCATTTGTGTTCATTTATTCTTTTGCGTAGAGACTGTCCAGTTTGGCCAATGTACAGGGCAGAGGGGCATTGCTCACACATGATGGCATATATCACATTGGTAGATGTTCAGGTGAATGAGCCTCTGATGGTGTGGCTGATGTGATTAGGTCCTATGACGGTGTCCCTTGAATAGATATGTGGACAGAGATGGCAACAGGCTTTGTTGCCACGATAGGTTCCTGGATTAGTGTTTTTAGTGTGTGATTGCTGGTGAGTATTTGCTTCAGGTTAGGGGGCTGTCTGTAAGCAAGGACTGACCTGTCTCCCAAGATCTGAGAGTGTGAGGGATCATCCTTCAGGATAGGCTGTAGATCCTTGATGATGCACTGGAGAGGTTTTAGTTGGGGGCTGAAGGTGATGGCTAGTGGCGTTCTGTTACTTTCTCTGTTGGGCCTGTCCCGCAGTAGGTGACTTCTGGGTACTCTTCTGGCTCTGTCAATCTGTTTCTTCACTTCAGTAGGTGGGTACTGTAGTTTTAAGAATGCTTGATAGAGATCTTGTAGGTGTTTGTCTCTGTCTGAGGGATCGGAGCAAATGCGGTTGTATCTTAGAGCTTGGCTGTAGACAGGGGCGGCTCTAGCCATTTCGCCACCCCAAGCACGGCGGCACGCCGTGGGGGGCGCTCTGCTGGTCGCCGGTCCCGCGGCTCCGGTGGACCTCCTGCAGATGTGCCTGCGGATGCTCCACCGAAGCCGCAGGACCAGCGGACCTTCCGCAGGCACGCCTGCGGGAGGTCCACCAGAGCAGCCTGCCGCCCTCCCGGCGACCGGCAGAGCGCCCCCCCGCGGCATGCCGCCCCAAGCACGCGCTTGGCATGCTGGGGCCTGGAGCCGCCCCTGGCTGTAGACAATGGGTTGTGTGGTGTGTCCTGGATGGAAGCTGGAGTCATGTAGGTAAGTATAGCAGTCAGTAGGTTTCCAGTATAGGGTGGTGGTGATGTGACCATCGCTCATTAGCACAGTAGTGTCAAGGAAATGGATCGCTTGTATGGATTGGTCTAGGCTGAGGTTGATGGTGGGATGGAAATTGTTGAAATCATGGTGGAATTCCTCAAGGGCTTCTTTTCCATGGGTCCAGATGAAGATGTCATTAATGTAGCGCAAGTAGAGTAGGGGCATTAGAACAACACTGCCTTAGCTCTCATCCCCTAAGTCAGCCATAAAAATGTTGGCATACTGTGGGGCCATGCAGGTACCCATAGCAGTGCCACTGACTTGAAGGTATATATTGTCCCTGTTGTGTATTTGGTTGTCATGGGTTTTGTTACTATGGCAACTGAGTTAGACTATTAAGGGATAGCTCAGCCGGTTTCAACCGGCTGAGTGAGCTCTCTGTTTCTGTAAATAAAATGGAGGTTTTGGTTAGCTGTCTGCTCTCTGGCCTCAAGTGATTGCTTCCTACACCGGCTGCCCCTAGGACATAACACTGGCGACGAGGATGGGATTCCGGTGCTGCTCCAGTAACAGAAGGAAGTAGAAGTCAAGGTAAAGACCAAACAAAGAAAAAAAGCTGCTTGTTTGCACTGACTGTGAAAGTGAAACTAAAAATCATGGCTACTCTGACCAGGCCCCTGGAGCCTTTTGATGAGAATACAGAGCAGTGGCATGTGTATACTGAGCGTTTTGAGCTTTTTGGTATTGCAAATGACATTACAGAAGCGAAGAAGGTGCCAATATTCTTAACTGTTGTAGGGGCTAAAACCTACTCTCTGCTACGCAGCTTACTACACCCTGTTAAGCCTGAGACTAAATCTTACAGTGACATTGTGGAAATCCTGGGGTCTCATTTCTCCCCAAAACCACTGGTAATTGTTGAAAGATATAGGTTCCACAAAAGAGACCAAAAGGAAGATGAAACAGTTGTACAATTTGTAGCCATTTTAAAAAAGCTAGCAGAACACTGTGAATTTAAAGAGATGTTAAATGATGCCCTGCGTGACAGGTTAGTGTGTGGCCTCTGCAGTGAAGCTATACGGAAGCGCCTACTGACAGAGGCTCAGCTTACATTACAGAAGGCTGTTGATATTGCTGTCTCCATGGAACTGGCTACAAGGGAGGCACAATACATCGGTGCATCCCCTAGGGTGCAAAAAGTGTCACAAGAACTGACCCACAAAACGGTGCAGAGTCAAGAATGTTACCGCTGTGGTAAGCTGGGTCACCAGACATCAGAATGCTGGTGTAAGGACCTGGTGTGTCGACACTGTGGCAAAAAGGGACACATTGAGTATGCCTGTAAACAAAAGAAAAAGAGGCCTGTGGTCTGGCCGACAAAAAGAGGAACCTTGCATACCCTAGAGCGGACCCAGGATGATCAAGGTGACACCTCCTCACAAGAGGAAGTGCCACTGCATGTTTTGTCTTTGGCAGCGGGCTCACATGAATACTGGGTAACCCCCTTATTGGAGGGCAAACCTATACGCATGGAACTAGACACCGGTGCAGCTGTCTCGCTGGTTCCTGAGACTGTGTATAAGGAAAAGCTACAGCATCTTCCGCTTAAGGCAACAAAAACTGTTCTGAAGACGTATACAGGTGAAGCTGTGCCCATGTTGGGCACTATTGATGTTAAGGTGGAGCTCAATGGACAGGCGGCTAAATTGCCACTGTTTGTGGTGAGAGGTGACTACCCAGCCTTAATGGGTAGGTCTTGGCTTGGGAAGATTCAGCTGAACTGGGCAGAAGTGCACCGGATGACTAAAGAAGAAACCAGTCTAACCCCTATACTAAGGAAACATGCTGCTGTTTTTGGAGATGATTTGGGAAGTATGAAGGGAATCACTGTGACATTGAACATTAAACCTGGCAGTCCACCAAAATATCTGAAAGCCCGAACTGTGCCATATGCCATCAGGCCAAAAGTTGAAGCAGACCTGGAGCGCCTGGTCACCAATGGAGTCCTAATACCAGTTACCCATAGCTCATGGGCCACTCCTATCGTTCCAATAGTGAAGAAAGATGGCTCTCTCCGGATTTGCGGTGATTTTAAAGTCACTGTCAACCCAGTGTTGTGTGCAGAGCAATACCCGCTTCCCTGCATCGATGACCTCTTCGCAGGCCTGGCTGGGGGACAAAAGTTCAGTAAGATTGATCTGAGTCAAGCATATTTACAGATGCACGTCGATGAAAAGTCCCAAGAGCTGTTGACTATTGTGACTCATAAGGGGCTTTATCGATACTGTCGCCTACCCTTCGGAATCACATCGGCTCCCGCCCTGTTCCAGAGGGCTATGGACCAGATCTTGTGTGGCTTGTCAGGAGTTCAGTGCTATCTGGATGATATCCTGGTCACTGGAAGAAATGAAGAGGATCACTTAAAGAATTTAGAGGCTACCCTACAAAGACTGGAAGAGTATGGCCTACGAGTTCGCAAAGACAAGTGTGAATTCTTCAAGCCCTCTGTTGAATATTTGGGACACATCATCGATTCTGCAGGTCTTCATAAGGCCCCTGCAAAAGTTAAAGCTATTGTGGAGGCTCCCCCACCTCGAAATGTAAGCCAGCTACACTCATTTCTAGGACTACTGAACTATTATGGAAAGTTCATCTCACAGTTAGCCACACTGCTAAAACCACTTCATGAGCTCCTTGGGCAGAACAAGGCCTGGAAGTGGACTGAAGCCTGTGATGTTGCATTTAACAAAGCTAAGGATGCATTGTTAAATTCTGAAGTTCTAACGCACTTTGATCCATCCTTACCCCTGCAATTGGCCTGCGATGCTTCCCCTTATGGAGTGGGAGCGGTCGTGTCACACATTATGCCTTCGGGAGAAGAAAGACCTATTGCTTTTGCTTCACGCACTCTAAGCAAAGCAAAAACTAACTACGCCCAAATCGAACGTGAGGCATTAGGAATTGTTTTTGGAATTAGGAAGTTTCATCAGTACCTGTTTGGGCGAAAGTTTACTCTTCTTACAGACCATCGACCTCTGACATCAATTTTTGGACCCTACACAGGCATTCCCCCATTAGCTGCTAGTCATATGCAACGTTGGGCATTGATACTTTCTGCACACACATATGAAATCAAATATCGGAAATCCACTCTGCACGGCAATGCAGATGGCCTCTCAAGGTTGCCTTTACCGGTCAAACATCAAGATAGTGCCCAAAAGGAAATCTTCTACTTTGAACAGGTAGAGAATACACCCATCACTGCTACTCAGATAAAGAAGGCAACCCACGTTGACCCAGTATTATCCCAAGTTATGGACCTGGTGATGCATGGAAAATCTCGACAAACCTCTCCGGTCTCACCCGACCTTGTTCCCTACATGTCCAGGCGGACGGAGTTATCGGTCCAATCTGGTTGTTTGTTGTGGGGGAGGCGTGTCATTATTCCACCACCCTTGAGATCACAGATGTTAGAACAGCTACATTCCAGTCACTGTGGAATAGTGCGCATGAAGGAAATTGCACGAAGCTATTTTTGGTGGCCTAGATTCAGGGCCGCCCAGAGGATTCCGGGGGCCCGGGGTCTTCGGCGGCGGGGGGGCCCTTCCATTCCGGGACCCGCCGCCAAAGTGCCCCGAAGACCCGCGGCAGGAGCCCCCCGCCGCCGAATTACCGCCGAAGCGGGACCGCCGCCGAAGCGCAGCCCGGTCTTCGGCGGTAATTCGGTGGCGGAGGGGGTCCCCGCCGCAGGCCTTCCGGGCACTTAGGCGGCGGGTCCCGGAACAGAAGGGGCCCCCCGCCGCCGAAGACCAGGCTGCGCTTCGGCGGCGGCGGGTCCCAGTCCCGCCCCCGGCCCCGACGGTCCCGCTCTTCCCCCCCGCCCCCGCCCCGGTCCCGGCCCCGGCCCCAGCCTCTTACCGAGCACGTCTCCGGCGGGGCCTGAGCTCCGTCCCGCTCAGAGCCGCGTGGTGAGGGGGCGGGGCTGTGAGCTCCACGCCGAGCGGAGGCAGCTGCCTCGCCCCCTCCCCACGGCGCTCTGAGCGGGGCGGGGCTCAGGCCCCGTTGGAGCTCCCAGCCCCGCCCCGCTCACCACGCGGCTCTGAGCGGGACGGAGCTCAGGCCCCGCCAGAGACGTGCTCGGTAAGAGGCTGGGGCCGGGGGCGGGGGCGGGACCGTCTCTGAGCGGGGCGGGGCTCAGGGGCCCCGCCGGAGACGCTGAGGCTCCAGGAGAGGGGCGGAGGCGGGAGCCTCCGCTCTTCTCTTGGGGGCCCCTGCGGAGCCCGGGGCCCGGGGCAAATTGCCCCTTTGCCCCCCCCTCTGGGCGGCCCTGCCTAGATTGGACAGTGCTATTGAAGAGAAGGCAAAAGCTTGTATGTCATGTCAGAGTGTAAGAAATGCACCCCAGTGGGCACCCCTACACCCATGGGACTGGCCTGAAAACCCGTGGCAACGTATTCACGTTGACTTTGCTGGCCCCCTTGAAGGAAGCATGTTCTTGGTGGCAGTAGATGCCCATTCTAAATGGCCAGAAGTCTCTATAATGCAGTCCACTACTGCAGAGAGTACTATCCAAAAACTACGAGGACTCTTTAGTCGTTTTGGTCTGCCAGAACAACTTGTGAGCGACAACGGACCGCAGTTCGTCTCTCAGGAGTTTCAAAATTTTATGAAGGCAAATGGGATAAACCACATCACGTCAGCACCATATCATCCGTCCACCAATGGATTAGCTGAAAGATTTGTGCAGACAATGAAAAACGCTTTGAAATCAGCAAAGGGACAACACTCCATTCAAAAGCGTCTGGATACCTTCTTACTTTCCTATAGAAACACACCTCATGCTACAACCCAGGCTTCCCCAGCCTTTCTAATGATGGGACGACAGCTGCGCACTTGCTTTGATCTGCTGAAACCTTCTGAACCCAGGCAAACTGTGCAACATCAGCAGCAATATCAAGTAATCAGATGGGCACCCAGAGCAAAAGACCGAACCTTTAGCCCAGGGCAGCCAGTTTTGGCTCGGAATTATACTTCCAGAGCTAAATGGGTCCCGGCCACAACAGGACCTGTTTCCTATACAGTCCGGACTGCAGAGAATCTTACCTGGCGGCGACATGTAGATCAGCTGTTGCCAGGTCATGCCAGTCTTCAGGACCCATCTGCAGTTGAGGGGTCTGACTTCACCCCTCCTGGTGAGACACCGAATTATGAGTCACCTGTTCCTGACTGTTCTCCTCCATTACTGCCGGCAGCTGAGATACCCCTTTGCCCACCACGAGCTGATACCACCTCCTCACCTATTCGTGCTGCGGACCCTGAGCCCCTAGTACTTTCGGGTGCAACAACACCAGAAGTTCGCCGTAATCCACCTAGAGACAGAAGGCCTCCTCATCGGCTGGATCTTTAGTTAGGGCGAACCCACGGTTATGGGGCAAAATAATCCCCAGGGTTTAGCCGGGAATGGAGGCAGTCTACCCTCCTTCTCTAGTTTAGTGTGTGTTTTATTTAGGGGATGTTCTTATTGGGGGGGAGGAATATGTTGTGTATTTGGTTGTCATGGGTTTTGTTACTATGGCAACTGAGTTAGACTATTAAGGGATAGCTCAGCCGGTTTCAACCGGCTGAGTGAGCTCTCTGTTTCTGTAAATAAAATGGAGGTTTTGGTTAGCTGTCTGCTCTCTGGCCTCAAGTGATTGCTTCCTACACTGGCTGCCCCTAGGACATAACAGTCCCCAAATGTGAAATAGTTGTGGGTGAGGACAAAGTCGCAAAGTTCACCCACCAGGTTTGGCATGTAACTAGTTCACAAAACTGGGTGGGGGGGGGGTCGTTAGGGAAATCACTGCTCTAGACAGCTGCAGTCCACAGGGCCCTAGGCCGGAACCCAGGGTAGAGGGCGGGCCTGGGTTCCCCGCAAAACCTCCCAACTCCTGATCCAACACAGGAAGATCTCTGAGGCTAGCAAAATCTGCCAATAAGTGCAGGACCCACCAAGGTAGAGGAGGAACTTCATCACAGTTCACGATTACTGGAAAATTGCTGATTCTCTCATTTTTACCATATAATTATAAAAAATCAGTTGGAATATAAATATTGTACTTGCATTTCAGTGTATAGTATATAGAACAGTATAAACAAATCATTGTCTCTATGAAATTTTAGTTTGTACTGACCTCAGTAGTGCTTTTTATGTAGCCTGTTGTAAAACTAGACAAATATCTAGATGTGTTGCTGTGCTCCCTGGAAGACCTCTGCGCATCCCCAGGGTTCCTTGGATGCGAACCACTGGCAGAGATTACTGAGTAATGTTCTCTTGTCTATGTTATGTAGTAGTTCAGATGAGATCATAATCGTCCCTCCTGGCCTTAAAAATCTACAAATAAACATGTCTTAAGCTGTGTCTACACTAGCACTTTTGTCAATAAAACTTTTGTCGGTCAGGGCAGGGGTGTGGGGGGAAAACCCACAAGTGTCACTGACAAAAGCACCAGTGTGCACAGCGCTATGTCGGTGGGAGATGCTCTGCTACTGACATAGCTACCATTGCTCATTGCGGGTGGCCGGCAGGAGAGCTCTCTCCTACCAGCATGGAGCAGCTACATGGGAGACCTTACAGCTGTGCCGCTCTAAGGTCTGCCTCAGAAGAACTAGAAGGGATTTTCTTGCAGGGGGAATAAAGCAGCGTGTCTCTGTCACTCTAATCTCTGTACATCTGAGGTTTCTCACATCCAACAGTCTCAAGGGGTTAACAGCTGTTTCTGAGGCTCTCCTGGGCAAAGGTTCCCTTTCTCTCCAGAGCTCCTTATTGATCCCCATCCAGCAGGCCTGGCCTTATCATGAGGCAAACTGAGGCGGCCGCCTCAGGTGCCAGACTGTGGGGGGTGCCACTAGGACCCAGAGTGTAGAAAATTGTGTCTGCTGGTGGTGCATATGTATTCTCTCTGCTCTAGATGCACAGAGATGGTGTAGTGCTGTGCTGGAGGAAGGAGGGCACAAGAGACATAACAGGCAGGCAGGAGAAAAGGTGAGAGGGAATAACATAAAGCAGCAGGAGCTGCAGGGAGAGAGAGGAGGAGGAGCCTCTTATGTACCTCTCTAGCACCCCCAAGAGCCTGGACTGATTAACACCAGCTTCTCAGGGAGCTTCTGGTTTCCTGCTGCTTCCCTCAATCCACTTGAGGAGAACAGTCAACTGAAGTAGTAGGAGCCAGTTAGGCCCTTAAGACACTGTTATCTTCCCTCACTCAGGCCCTGCTACCACCCTGCTTATTTGTCTCCTTCAACTGAGTGTTGAGAGCCACTATAGCTGGCACAGAACAGCAGTCATGAGCAGGGCCGGCTCCAGGCACCAGCTGAGCAAGCTGGTGCTTGGGGTGACAGATTCTAGGGGGCGGCATCCCACCCAATCCTAGGGCAGCACGGCCGCTTTTTGTTTTTGTTTGTTTGCTGCTCTGGCCGCCCTGTAGGGGGTGGAGGAGGGGAGCGACCTGCAGCAAACTCGGCAGGGCAGCCCACGTCCTCCCCTCCCCACCGACTGGAGCAGCGCGGAGCCCTCCCGCAGGCGGCGCGGCAGTCGGGGCCATGGGGTGAGCTCCCTGCTGAAGCGCTGGCCGCGCCCTTCTCTCTTTCCCCCCCCTGCCACTAGACCGGGCGGGCACTCAGCAGCTCAGGGAGTCCCCCTGCACCCTGGCTCCGACCGCCCTGTGGGTTTTTTTTTCTTCCCCTGCTTTGCCAGCCGCGCCATTGTCCCTCCCCCCCAGCTTTGCTGCTGCAGCCGCGCCGTGTTTTTTTGTTTTTTGTCCCCCCCCCCTCCGGCTTTATCGCTCCTGCTGTGCTGCAGGTTCCCCCCCCCCGCTTTGCTGTTCCAGCCATGCTGTTTTTTTGTTCCCCCCACCCTGCTTTGCCGCTTTAGCTGTACCGTGTTTTCTTTTCTTTTTTTTTCACCTGCTTTGCCGCTCCGGCCGTGCCGCAGGTTTTTTTTCCCCTGCTTTGCCGCTCCAGCCGCAGCAGTTTTTTGTTTCTGTTCCCCCCGCCTTCCCCCTGCTTTACTGCTCCGGCCGCACTGTGTTGTTGTTGTTTGTTGTTTTCCCCCCGCTTGGCAGTTCCAGCCACGCCGTTTTTTGTCTCCCCACCCCGCTTTGCCGCGCTGTGTGTTTTTTTTCCCCCTGCTTTGCCGCTCCCGCGCGCCCTTCCCCCCCTTCCCCCCCCCTTTTTTTTTTGCTTGGGGGCGGCAAAAAAGCCAGAGCCGGCCCTGGTCATGAGTGAAAGAAGAAAACGCCCTAGTGGGGCAGCATTCAGAAAAAGAAAGCAAGCAAAGGAAGCTTTTCTATTTAAGCAGGAAGGAGCTCTCCTGAGATGCATAGACATAAATGTTCACGGTGAGCCTTCAGGCCCCAGTGAGGATGTGAGTGGTGAGGAGATGCCTGATCTTCCAGTTAGTCAGAGTGCAGGTGACCTGGCAGCTACTGCAGCATCCATATCTCCATCTCAAATGGATGTAACCATTCAAATTCCTGAAGAAAAATGTAGATCAGAGAAGAGTGTGGTGGAGGTGCAAGAAACAGCTGCTGCTGAGTTTAGTTCCTTAAGTCTAGATGATCCAGGACTGTGGACCCACTTGAGCAATAGCCTGTAGGACTTCCTTGTACTGCATGGGCCACAGGAAAAACTTCATGTTCCCCAAAGACAATGAAAATGGAAGCTTCCATCCAACACATTACTGGTGTGAAATCCCCAATGGTGACAAAGTGGAGAGGCCATGGCTTATGTACTCAAAAACCCAGAATGCTGCATACTGTTTTTGTTGCAAACTCTTCCAGTCTAATGTTCCAGCCACATTGGGTTCTACAGGAACAAAGGACT
This sequence comes from Mauremys mutica, assembly GCF_020497125.1. NCBI lineage: Eukaryota > Metazoa > Chordata > Testudines > Geoemydidae > Mauremys > Mauremys mutica. The sequence goes on from NC_059079.1 coordinate 56,036,316, forward strand.
GGAAAAATCTGGCTAGAAATCTGGCATGCCATGAGAAGGCAGCAAATCACCAGAGAGCTTTCCATAGGTGGAAAGAGCTTGAGATGAGACTAACGTTAAAGGCCACCATAGATGATCAGCATCAAGAGAAGATTGCATCAGAGTCTCTTTACTGGCAAAATGTTCTGAAAAGGCTCATTGTATTTGTGAGACTGCTTGCTACCCAAAACCTAGCACTGTGTGGCACTTCAGATCAGCTGTATGTGCCAAACAATGGAAACTTCCTTAAAATTGTAGAGTTGATGGCCGAGTTTGATGCTGTACTCCAGGAGCATCTAAGAAGAGTCACCACCCAAGAAATGTACACACACCACTACCTTGGAAAAACTATTCAAAATGAGATCATACCGTTACTGGCAATAAAAGTCAAACAGAAGATTGTGGCAGATCTGAAGTCAGATATTACTCTGTTCTGCACTGCACACCTGACATCAGCCTTACGGAACAAATGACTTTAATGGTGCGTTTTGTAACAACAGAACCTAGTGAAAATGTCCCTGCAATGGTGACTGTCAGAGAGCATTTTCTAGAATTTATTGACATTGATGATACTACAGGAGCTGATATGACAAATGTGCTTCTTAAAAATCTGGAAGATACAGGAATTTGTGATAGCTGACATCAGGGCCGGTGCAAGGAAGTTTCGCGCCCTCGGTGAAACTTCCACCTTGTGTCGTTTTTCCCCCCCAGCCCTGAGGCAGCTCCCTGCCCCCACTCCGCCCTGAGGCACCCCCCCCATGGCAGCTCCCCTCCCCGGGGAGCCGTGCAGCACCTCCCCACCCCAGCTCACCTCTGTTCTGCGTCTTCCCTGAGCATGCCGCCCCCGCTCTAATTCTCCTCCCAGGCTTGTGGTGCCAAACAGCTGATTGCTGCTGCAAGCCTGGGAGGTGGGAGAAGTGGAGCAGTGACCGTGCGCTCAGGGAGGAACCACTGTTTTTTAAAAATTGGGGGCACTGCTTTTTGGTGCCCCCAAATCTTGGCACCCTAGGCAACCGCCTAGTTCGCCTTAATGGTAGCACTGGCCCTGGCTGACATGAGAGGTCAGGGCTACGATAATGGTGCCAACATGAGAGGAAAGAACAGACACACACAGTGCAGACACGGATTTGAGAGTTAAACCCTCAAGCTTTTTTTGTCCCATGCAGTTCTCATTCCTTGAACTTGGTGGTCAGTGATGCAACATCAGCTTCTAGTGAGGCTGCTGAATTTTTTAATGTCATTCAAAGCATCTATGTATTTTTTTTCTCTGCATCAACTAATCAACAGCAAATTTTGAAGCAACATCTGGGAACATCCTCTCTGACACTGAAACCACTGAGTGCCACACGATGGGAAAGTCGAGTGGAGGTAATAAAGCCTATCAAACACCAAATTGGGAAGATAGATGATGCCATAGTTGCCATTATGGAGGATAATGCTATGACAGGAACTGTTCATGGGAGAACAGTGGCAGAGGGAAATGGAATAATCAGAAACATACATAACCTCAAATTTCTGTGTGGCTTAGTGTTGTGGCATGACATACTGTTTGAAATAAATGTTGTAAGCAAGAGACTCCAAGATATTTCTGGAGCAATGGAACAACTGGACAAAGCAAAATCATACCTACAGTCTTACCAGTCAGATGAGGGATTTCAAAATGTTCTGAAGAGTGCACAGAAGTTGGCAGAGGAACTTCACACTGAAGCTATTTTCCCACCCATTCAAGAATACAAGAGTCACCGAAGAAGAAGACATTTTGATTACGAAGCACGGGATAATCCCATAAGAGACCTCAACCAACAATTCAAAGTTGAATTCTTTAACTAGGTGCTAGATTGTGCAATGCAGTTGAACGTTTCATGCAGCTCAAGGAACACAGCAGTATATTTGGGATGTTGTATGATATTCCAAAACTCCTAACTATACCTGAAGACCTACACCAGCAATTCAGGGCACTAGAGACAGTGACACACAATGACATGCGCAATATTGATGCAAGTGATTTAGGTGATGAACTGAAAGCCCTTTCAAGATATATTTCAGCAGGACCAACTCCAAAGGCTGTTCTGGAATATAGGTGCACAAATAAGATGACCACCCTCTTTCCAAATGCTTTTGTTGCTCTGCGCATACTTCTAACACTTCCTGTAACAGTTGCCAGTGGAGAATGCAGCTTCTCCAAGCTGAAGTTAATAAAAACACATCTACGCTCCACAATGACACAGGAGAGGCTGGTTGGCTTTGAAGCCATCTCAATAGAGCATGAGCTGGCCCAGACTGTGGATCTTCAGGAAGCAGTTCAAATCTTTGCAACCAAGAAGGTACAGAAAGCCTTTGATTATTCAAACAGATAAAAATGCCAGTGTTTACTATGCAGACAAGAAAAGTTACATTTGCTGTTCAGGCGTTTGAAAGTTAAGTGTTACTTAACATTTTTGAACAAGGCATTTTAAGTTGTTCGTTCTCCTGTATTGGGGTAGGTAGAAGAGCAGTACCATGAGAGGAGTAGAACAGGAAGAAGGCAGAATTGAGACCTTTCAGAGTTTTGGCCTAAGCAAGGGGGCATGGGGGCATCATTTGAACTCCCCGCCTCAGGTGCCAAAATGTCATGGGCCGGCCCTGCCATCTAGTCAGTGCCTCGTCAACGTAGACCCTCTAACGGCCGGGCCAGTGTTACTTTCACAGGGCCAGAGGGGATATTTATTGCCCAAGTATTTTGAGACAGCTGTCGGTATGGGGGACAATTGCACACTGCTGAGCCTGTCTCCAAGTGCTCACATGTCCAAAGCTACCTTTTGAGTGACCACTCCTTTCCTGGTCATCAGGTCTCATAGGCCCATGGGATGTTGGGCTGGGGCTGCTCCGCCCCAGGCCAGCTGGCACAGTTGGGGTTGCTCGGGTTGTTCGGCCAGTTGGGGATGGCCTGGGGCTCCTCTGGCAGTGGGGAGGGGTGGCTTGGGGTTCTACCGGCCCGGGGCTTCTCTGGCCATTGGGGTCGGGAGCAGCTCAGAGTTCTGGCCATGGGGGGTGGGGTCTTGTGTGGAAGGGTTGGGACTAGCCTTCCCGAAGGGGCGGGGGGTCCACCCGCTACCCATGCTGGTTGTATTCCTCCTGACCCCACAGGCCACAGTGATGGGGCCTAAGCAGTCCTATCAGACAGCAGCTTCCTCAGGGGGTGTAACTTTTGTACTACACCTAGTCTTTTACCTTTTTAAAAAGACCATTTGTCAGGATTTGGTTTTAAACATATGAATAACTGTGACCCCATACCCAGAAACATGAGTGCCTGGAGTAGGGCCAGAGCTCTGCACAGCAGGGGTCAGCAACATGTCTGTACACAGACCCAAGTATCCATGGTAAAAATTGAGGTCTATGGTAACTTTTTTTTAAGAAATTGAATGACATAACACCCTTCCCCCCCCCCCCCGTGTCTGTCACTAAGTACAGTCATTTTTATCAAGTGTCCGTCACACAACGTGGTGGTGCCGACCCCTGCTGGACAGTCTCCACTGCATGTCTCTTAGCATTCAGTGATCCAGTGCTGCAGTTTGTAAGTGCTTAGAATAAGCCTCACTGAGCTGCAGTGCCAGACACTGGCAGTTCGGCATCAGGATGGGTTTGACTAATACACTGGCTAAGCTGTTCAGAACTGTATTTCACTGAATGGAAATACACTGACAGACAATAGGGTAGGACTCGGGGGAGTGACCTCCTCAGTGATCCCAGCCATGTGTGTGGAAAGCTTTAGGGCTCGAGTCACAACTGCAGACCCTTACTAAAATGCCGATGAAAGGGCAGAGAAAACTTTACTTCATTTGTTTAATTGCTTTGATTTTTATTTTGAAACAAGTTCAAAACTTAACTCTCCCTTGCTGAGATGCCTAAAACCACCCTTGACAATGTTGTCTGTTTCCTTGTACTTCCCAGTTTGTCTGGATCCATGAGATGGTAAGTTCTTTGGGGGCAGGGCCCTTCTTTTTGTTCTGTTTGTGCTCCTGCGTACTATGGTAATACACTTCATAAATATATAGCTACAGGATTGAGGACCATGCAGAATCCTCAAGCTGGAAGCAGATTTTAGGACCTTTAAAGCCCTAAAGGTGAGCCCATTCTAAATCAGTGGCTTCAGCCCTGGTTTCGTTGAAAAGTTAGCCACCCTACATGCACTGAAAGAAGCAATCAACTAAGTGCAGGAGAGAATGTCGACTTTAACTCTGAATAGCTTGCATTTTGTTAATACCCAGGAAGCGAGCTAAGATTCTAAGGATTTGATTTTTTTTTCTATATCCAATGATAGTATAACTTTGGCATGTGGTGAGCTATTCAAATAGCCCGGGGCTGCTTGAGACTCTTTGTACAGTGTGCATGTCCATGATAAACAATAACTAATGCTGCCACCAAGAGATTAGGTTCCTGCCAGGTGGACAGAACAGTTTCAGGTTTCTGTTACCACTGCTGCCCTTTACGTAATCCTCGCACCCTTACTGTTCTCTGTCTGGTCGGCTAGGTAAAGCTGTGCACACTCATGATGCTGTAGAATGCAATGGCATGTCGCTGGGCAAAGTGGTTTTCAATCTGAAAGCCAATTATTAATTGTCTGCAGCAACATCTTACAGTGTTTTAGGTGCTTTCCAGATATACAAGAAGGGATGATCCCTGTCTCAAGGAGCTCCCAGACTAAGGAAGGAGAGATTAAAAGAAAAGTAATTTTAGAAAAGGGGAACAGTAAAGGGATTTACTATCCAGCTAAACAAGATTCACCATAGAGCTCACAGCAGAATAGATTTTTAAAAGAGACTTAAAAAAAAGAATCCCTGGAAACCTTGCCCATAATGCAAACCGAACTCCCGACAGAGGTTTGACAAAGTTCAGAGAACTTGGACATTTCTTTTGCATGTTCATGGTGTGTCCGTGCTTTCAGAGCCTGTCAGAGGAAAATGGCCGAACTATTTCTTCTAGCCTTTTTGGAGAGCATGTTCTCATGAGCTTTCCTGCCCAATTTGGCAGACCCAGGAGCAAGGCTGGCTCCAGGGTTTTTGCCGCCCCAAGCAGCAAAAAAACCCAACAAACAAAAAAGCCACAATCGCAATCCGCTCTACCGCAGCCGCTCCAGTCTTCAGCGGCAATTCGGCGGCTGGTCCTTCCCTCCGACAGGGAGTGAGAGACCCACCGCCGAATTGCCACCGAAGAGCCAGACGTGCCACCGCTTCCCCTTGGCCGCCCCAAGCACCTGCTTGCTGGGCTGGTGCCTGGAGCCGGCCCTGCCCAGGAGGATCTGATTGTTCACTTAAGTTTCTGAATGTGGCAGGGCAGGGGCAAAATCCGCTTTAAAGCCCTGCCAAAATGTTGGCTGCAGCCTGCTCTCGGGCTCAGAGGCCAGGGTAGAGAGACAGGTATTCAGGAGTGAGCCCAGCTGCAATCCCTAATCAGGGCTGGCTCAGAGGAGCATGCTGAGCTGAGTGCTGACTGCTGGGCTGAGGCACAGGAGGGCTATAAAAACCCTGAACAAAGCTCAGTGAGGAGGCTAGCCTGGGAGGAGACAGGAGGGTAGCATCGCTGTCTCCTTACCAAAGAGGGAAGCCTCAAAGGTAGGAGATGCTGGGGCGGGTCTGTGGGGCGCTAGCTGTTGGGAGATTGGGGAACTGCACGAACACTAAATAAAGACACTTGGGTGATCGAGCAAAAGAAGGCATGGAAGGCTCTTTATTATACCAGCCTAAACACAGGGCGCAGGCACAAAAAGGGGGAGAGCCTGCACCAACCATGTGACACCGAACTTGTAGGACTGATCTGATCCAAACCTCGAGAGAGTTGTCCATCCCTAGTCGAGAAAGGATGCTGGAAAATCTGCTGGTACTTGGCACATTTTTCCAATTCCCAGACTAACTTTAAATTGAAGTTAAGGTTGTAAACATGGATCAGCGATTTTAGGGGAAAGGCATCCAGAGAGCATTGCTGGTTTGTAAAGACACTAATAGGAAATTCTAAGTTAACCAAAAACTCAAAAACCTCTAAGTATTAGAAAGTATGGAAAGGAGAGTCCAGGCTTGGTTCAGAGACTTCTTCTGTGGAGCTTGTGAGTTTAACCAGCTATGCTAAGGGCTTTAGAGAGCACGCAGGCTTTGACTGTCTGGTCTTCAAAGTCCTTCGAGGGATTTACTGAACTGCTAGTGCAAAGCAGCTAGCTTCTACAGCAGTATGGGATTATTCTCAAGTGCGTAAAATTGTGGATCTGTGAAAATAGCAGCAGAGCTCACGAACTGGGACTCCTAGGGGCTACTGCATTACAAATAATAATCAGTTAGGGAGAGGCTCAAAAGTCCATAGCAAATAAATACATTTTGTAACCAAATCAAACTTTCTCTTAAATACTCCAAACATAGGCTTTCATCAAAGATAAATGATTAAAATAAATGTTTTAATATAACCTACCAGAAATATATCATATCAGGCAAACCCCTCTCACTGTCTGATTGCCATGTCCCTGCAATGCCTCATCACCCCCCCCAAATTCTCCTGTGGCAAGAGATCGCAAGTAAGCAATTTGGGGCCAGAAACCCCATCCCCCCACATGCTGGTGTAAAGGGATGTCGCTCTCTTGACTTTAGTGAAGCTGTGCTGGTATAGACTAGCTGAGGAACCTGACTCTAGCATACCAGAGTTGTTTTTTTGGGAAGGGAAGTGGGAGACAAAGGCTGAGTTAAGTCAGGCTAATAATGAAAGGCTAATTATAATGTGTAACCTTCAGGCCAGATCCCAAGGGGTTTTGAACCCACACAGAGATCAGTAAGTGAGGCCATTGACTCTGGCCATTGACTTCAGCAGAGCGAGGTAGATTTATACCAGCTGAGGATTGGGCCCTTGATAATCTCTTAGGAGGATCAGGCCCTTATCTATGGACCTCTATCTGCTGCTGCTGCCTTCTTCCTTTTACACCTCTTCCCTATCCCTTTGCCGTCTTTGTTTCTCTCTTGTTTTCTTTCCACCTCTAGCCCCCTTGCCACTACCATCACGTCCTGATGGAAGAGTGTCAGATCAGTCAGCCCTGGGACTGCCTCCGCTGTCTGGGACTGTGACGAAGTGGGAATGTTCTTGATGTGCTCTTTGAATACTGAGTGGGGAGTGTGACCTGGGAAGGTTGCAGGGGAGTTTTGCTGGGACTGTCTGCATTGGGGAAGGGAGGATATCTAAGCTGGACAAAAGACACAAAGGCTTGGGGAGGAGCTGCGGGGAGGCTGAGTGAGATGGCTGGAGGGAGTTTCAGTTCAGAGCTGGTTGGGAAATGGAGAGGGGTGCCCCGATGGGGCTTGGGCTTCCCAATGGGGCTGTGGCCTCCCTGGGACCCCCAGATGGACCTAACTGAGGGGGGCCTGTTGTCTGTACCTGCAAGGCCTGTCTTGGATTGTGTTCCTGTCGCCTAAATAAACCACCTGTTTTACTGGCTGGCTGAGAGTCATGGTGAATTGCAGGAAGCCAGGGGTGCAGGGCCTTGTCTCCCCCACACTCTGTGACAGGGACCCCCGCCCAGCTCTGAACACCCAACCCTGCTTTACAGTCCTGAACAAATAGCCCCAGTCAGGGACTGCAGAAAAGTTAAGCATGATCCTGTTTTCTCTTCACAGAGCTTCACCCAGGCTGGCACGGCCGGGTTATTTTTCTTTCATAAGCTGCATTATGTAACCCTCACTCTGAGTGGTGACGTGGTGTCAGGTTGGAATTCAGAGCGAGGGAGAGAAAGGAAGGACCAGCATTCTTGTGCTGCTGGGTTTAATCTCTGCCACCAGGAGCAGTTAAAAGGCTGTGCTTGGAGACTTCTAATCTCTCCTGCGTTTGCCCATCACAGGTGTAGGCTGGGCATGTGGCTTTGAGTTCGGTGCTTGTCCCTGACTGTCTTCAGCAGCTTTCAGTTTTCTACCTTCACCCCCACACCTGGATGCTGCCTTCACCACCGTGTGCTGGTAACAAGAAGGGCAGGCTGGACAATCCCAGGCAGTTTCTCTTGGTAGAAGGAGCAATTCTTGTTAGTCAGTCTCTCACATCCCTGCTCTTCAGCTCCTGGTCTCCAGTGAGTGGCCAGGCTAGGCAGTGACCTACAAGAAATAAGCCCGTGATCTCAGCCCAGCTCCAAGGGGACAGCTGTGTGCACATCACAGAGATCACGACCTGATACTGAATCAGTCTTCATTCAGCACATTAGACTGGACAGGCCTCGCTATCGCTCTCCCGTTGCCAGAAAAGTTCCAACTCTCCAGCTGAGTGTAGGTACAATGGTAGAGTAGAGGGGAAGAAGTTTGCACTGCCAATGCCTATACGGTACAATAGCCCATTCTGTAGATTAATAGGAGACTCCAGAGCTAAATTCACTTTAAAATGAAAATCTGATTTCCACACAACATGGGATTCTTCAGGCCTTGTTTTAAATTGTACGCTTTTGCATGCTTGAAGTCTCAACCAGGCATGAATGTGGTCTGTGTGGAAGCTGCCTTGTTGATTGTATGCTGCCAAGGTGTTTCTGGCTTCCTGAGTCCAGGAAGTCCTTGGAAATCAGACCTGGCTCAGGGGTGAAGATAGTTTGGAGAGGATAGAGAGCACAACCCTTGAAAGTCTCCCTAGTTCTCCATTAGGATCTAGGTAGCGATGCTTGGATATAGATAATTAATTCATAATCTAAAGTACTGTAGGGTTTCAAATCTATCCTCTAAACCCACACAAAGAACAATCCACTCGAGCCAGAGGCCTTCCCCCATCTAGTGAAAGTGACGAGTTCCTGAGTGAGCTATCAATCTAAGTGGGTAAGAACGTTTAGGATTCTCTCTGTGTTGTCAGGAGATTGTCATCCATTAAGAAGCTGCTCTGGGGACTGTGAGGCCATCTGTCTGTCTTGAAATTTGCAGGGCAGTACTTTAGTCTACAGGATAGTTGAAAGCCATGAATTTATTTGTAGCAACTTGTGTTGCGTAGCAGACCTCAAAGCAGGGTGACCATGCCCAGGGGCAGCTCTAGCTTTTTTGCCGCCTCAAGCATGGCAGGCAGGCTGCCTTCGGCGGCTTGCCTGTGGGGGGTCTGCCAGTCCTGCAGCTTTGGCGTACCCGCCGCCAAATTGCTGCCGAATCCACGGGACCGGCGGACCTCTCACAGGCAAGCCGCCGAAGGCAGCCTGCCTGCTGCCCTTGCAGGGACCGGCAGGGTGCCCCCCGTGGCTTGCCGACCCAGGCATGCACTTGGAGCGCTGGTGCCTGGAGCCACTGCTGACCTTGCTTCAGCACCATGGCGCAGCATCACAGCCCCTCCTGCATGACAAAGCCTGAAACATGAAAGCTGATGATTAGTTTGCTCAATTTCCCATCTTTATTTTTGTGGTCAGCAGCTTTGCCAAGATCTTAGTGTCACTTTTTGGAGCAAAAGTGGTTCTGACCTGTTGTTGTTGTTCCCTTGCACAGATGCCCTTCCTTACTGCGATGGGGTAGGTAGCCACACAGGAAATGAAAGACTTAATTGGAGACAGAGAGCAATCGGTGCACTTGGGCCTGGCCCACTTTCCAGGTGCAACCAAGTCCAGATGGAGCCTCGCTGGGGGGGTGAGCATAAAGGGGGAAAAAAATCTGCCCTCCCTACTCTGCTTGCTAGTGTGTGGGGGGGGAAAGGCCTAGAGAGGCAGATCTACAGTACACCTGGGGGGCTGTGGGAAAGGGCCTTGAAAGAAGGCCAAGTGAGGAAGAAGTCCAGGGAGGCAGCAAAGAGTCTGAGGGTACGTCTACACTACGGGACTATTCCGAATTTGCATAAACCGGTTTTGTAAAACAGATTTTATAAAATCGATTGCGCGCGGCCACACTAAACACATTAAATCGGTGGTGTACGTCCATGGTCCGAGGCTAGCGTCGATTTCTGGAGCGTTGCACTGTGGGTAGCTATCCCGTAGCTATCCCATAGTTCCCGCAGCCTCCCCCGCCCCTTGGCATTTCCGGGTTGAGATCCCAGTGCCTGATGGGGCAAAAATCATTGTCGCGGGTGGTTCTGGGTACAGCCTCACCCCTCCCTCCCTGAGCAGCAGACAACCGTTTCGCGCCTTTTTTTGCTTGGTGAACTGTGCAGACGCCATAGCACAGCAAGCATGGACCCTGCTCAGCTCCATACCGCAATCGTGAATGTTTTAAACACCTCGCGCACTCTAGTGCAGTCTATGGTGAACCAGGACCTTCAATCCGAGGCGAGGAGGAGGCGGATACGGCAGCGCGGCGATGACAGTGATGAGGACGTAGACACAGAATTCTCTCAAACGGCGGGCCCCTGCGCTTTGGAGATCCTGATGGTAATGGGGCAGATTCTATCCATTGAACGCCGATTTTGGGCCCGGGAAACAAGCACTGACTGGTGGGACCGCATTGTGTTGCAGGTGTGGGACGATTCCCAGTGGCTGCGAAACTTTCGCATGCGTAAGGGCACTTTCATGGAACTTTGTGACTTGCTTGCCCCTGCCCTGAAACGCCGTAATACCAAGATGAGAGCAGCCCTCACAGTAGAGAAGCGAGTGGCGATAGCCCTGTGGAAGCTTGCAACGCCAGACAGCTACCGGTCAGTCGGGAATCAATTTGGAGTTGGAAAATCTACTGTGGGGGCTGCTGTGATGCAAGTAGCCAAAGCAATCACTAAGCTGCTGCTACGAAAGGTTGTGACTCTGGGAAACGTGCAGGCCATAGTGGATGGCTTTGCTGCAATGGGATTCCCTAACTGTGGGGGGGCGATAGATGGAACCCATATCCCTATCTTGGCACCGCAGCGCCAGGGCACCCAGTACGTAAACCGCAAGGGGTACTTTTCAATGGTGCTGCAAGCACTGGTAGATCACAAGGGACGTTTCACAAACATCCACGTGGGATGGCCAGGGAGGGTTCATGACGCTCGCGTCTTCAGAAGCACTACTCTGTTTAAACGGCTGCAGCAAGGGAATTACTTCCCAGACCAGAAAATAACAGTTGGGGATGTTGAAATGCCTGTCGTTATCCTGGGGGACCCAGCCTACCCCTTGATGCCCTGGCTCATGAAGCCATACACAGGCAGCCTGGACAGTGGTCAGGATCTGTTCAATTACAGGCTGAGCAAGTGCAGAATGGTGGTGGAATGTGCATTTGGCCGTTTAAAGGCGCGCTGGCGGACATTACTCACTCGCTCAGACCTCAGCCAAACCAATGTCCCCTATGTTATTACTGCTTGCTGTATTCTCCACAATCTCTGTGAGAGTAAGGGGGAGACCTTTATGGCGGGGTGGGAGGCTGAGGCAAATCACCTGGCCGCTGATTACGCGCAGCCAGACACCAGGGAGATTAGAAGAGCACACCAGGAAGCGGTGCGCATCAGAGAAGCTTTGAAAACGAGCTTCATCAATGGCCAGGGTACAGTGTGACTGCTGTGTTTGTTGATGAACACCCAACCCCCTTGATTGACTCAGTCCCTGTAAGCAACTCCCCCACCCCCTTCGAGTACAGCTTACTTATGCAAATAAAGTCACTCTCATTTAAAAAGCATGAATTCTTTATTGATTCCTTATAAAAAGAGGGAGAGAAGTAAGGGTGTGGTTTGGGAGGAGGATAGGAGGGATGGAGAAGGCCATTAAAAAAAAAATTCACAGTAACGACAGCCTTCTGGTTGGGCTGTCCACGGGGGTGGAGTGGGCGGGTGCACGGAGCCTCCCCACACGCGTTCTTACACGTCTGGGTGAGGAGGATGTGGAACAAGGTGAGGGTTGAGGGTGGTTATACAGGGGCTGCAGCGGCACTCTGTGATCATGCTGCCTTTCCTGAAGCTCCACAAGACGCCGGAGCATGTCAGTTTGATCACGCAGCAGCCCCAGAGTTGCATCCCGCCACCGCTGATCTTCCTGCCGCCACCGCTGATTTTCCTGCCGGTCTTCCTGCCGCCACCTCTCATCTCGGTTGTCCCTCCTGTCCTCACGTTCATCCCTCCTGTCCTCACGTTCACTGGCCTCTTTCCTGTAATTTGAAACCACGTCCTTCCACTCATTCAGATGAGCTCTTTCATTGCGTGTAACTTCCATAATATCCGAGAACATCTCATCTCGCGTCTTCTTTTTCCTCCGCCTTATCTGTGCTAGCCTTTGGGATGGAGGAGGGATGGTTGAAAAATTTGCAGCTGCATGAGGGAGATAAATATTTAGAAAGATACATTTTACAGAACAATGATTATACTCTTTCACAGTGAAAAGAAGTATTCACCTAGCACATGTGATTTCCCTACAAGGTCGCATTTTTAATCTTAATAGTGAGTGCCTGCAGCTCTGGAGTTACAGATCTCACAGACACAGGTCCAGGCATCAGAATTCAGCTTGCATGCGGCCATGGTAAGCCACTGTCTTTCTGCTTCTGTAGTGATGTACCCCTCCCCCCCAACGCATGGCTAATACCACGCTAGCTCCCTGCTAATCAACAACCTTCCCCCCCCCCCTACCCACTGCGTGTCTGGTACCTTGGGGAAGATCGCCGGTGACCAAACACAGAAAAGATCATCGGCATTTCACTCCTCCCCTCCCCCCGCTTCGCTACGTGCAGGAAAGTTTTTTTTTTTAAGCTGATGCAGTCCACGAACCCAGTAGAAAAATGGCCACCCCCCTTACTTAAATTCCTGATTTTTAACCAGGTTATCCTGAACGATATCACTTTGCTGAGGATAACAGAACAAGATAAAGAACGGATGCTTCTTGAATGCCAGCAGTCACCGGGACCATACGCTGCTATGCTTTGCCACGCAATGATACCTGATTACTTGCTACATGCATGGCGTGGTAAAGTGTCCTACCACGGTGGGCGGAACAAGGCTGCCTTGCCCAGAAACCTTCTGCAAAGGCTTCTGGAGTACCTACAGGAGCGCTTCATCGAGATGTCCCTGGAGGATTTCCTCTCAATCCCCGGACATGTTAACAAACTTTTCTAAGTAACTATACTGTCTGCGAATGCATCCCAAGTCCTCAGGGCAAATCAATCATTAAAAAAGGCTTGCTTAAAAAACAATGTTTGCTATTTGCAAAGGTACACTCACCAGAGCTCCCTTCCATGGCGTCATTGTCTGGGATAGTGGCTTGTGAGGGCTGGGAGGACGGTAATTCCGTCAGGGTGATAAAAAGCTCCTGGCTGCTGGGGCTCACGGAGTGCTGTGTGCTCTCTGCTATGTCTTCCTCCTCTTCTTCATCTTCATCTTCCCCGTCTGCATAATCCTCAGCCATGGCAGAGATTACAACCCCCACCTCGGAATCCACCATCAGGGGTGGGGTACTTGTGGCGCAGCCCCCTAAAATTGCATGCAGCTCAGCATAGAAGCGGCATGTTTTTCGACCTGCCCCGGACCTTCCGTTTGCTTCTTTGGTTTTCTGGTAGCCTTGTCTGAGCTCCTTAACTTTCACTCTGCACTGCACTGAGTCCCGGCTGTGGCCTTTATCCGTCATAGCCTTAGAAATTCTTTCAAATACTTTTTCATTTCGTCTTTTGGAACGCAGTTCTGTTAGCACTGAATCCTTTCCCCAGATAGCGATCAGATCCAGTACCTCCCGTGCAGTCCATGCTGGGGCTCTTTTACGATTCTCAGGAGACTGCATTGTTAACTGTGCTGATGAGCTGTGCGTGGTCACCTGTGCTGATGAGATGAGATCTCCACGCTGGGGAAGCAGGAAATGAATTTCAAAAGTTCGCGGGGCTTTTCCTGTCTACCTGGCCAGTGCATCCGAGTTCAGAATGCTGTCCAGAGCGGTCACTGGTGCACTGTGGGATAGCTCCCGGAGGCCAATGCCGTCGATCAGCGTCCACACTAACCCTAATCCGATATTTTAATACCGATACTAGCGTTACTCCTCTCGTTAGGGAGGAGTACAGAAACCGGTTTAAAGAGCCATTAAAATCGATATATGGTGCCTCCTAGTGTGGACGGTTGTGGCGTTAAATCGGTTTTACGCTCCTAAAACCGGTTTAAACGCGTAGTGTAGACCAGGCTTGAGGGAGTAGCTGCTGTTCTCCAAAGGGTCCCTGGACAGAGAAGAGGGAGGGCCTGGCTGGGTTTTCCTACCCACCCACTGGAAAAGGTGGTGCAAAAACTCCCTGCCGCAAAGGGAAGATGGACTATTAAGTTTGGAGCCAGGCTCCAGGGAGGAAGCCCTGGGAGCAGTCGCTCTGCACAGGAGCTGGAGAACAATCTGGCAGAGCCACAGAAGGAGGGAAGAACGTATGCAGGTGCAAGCCCAGATGGGGGCAAAAAATGAAGTTGCCAGAGTTTAGTTTATTGGGCTCTTTGCTTACCCTGGAAGGGGCAGGACTAAATGTGACTTAGCTGGAGGACTGAGTCCTGAGAAGAAGCGGAGCACTGGAGTGTCCGTCAGCAGGGGATGCTATGAGGAGAGCCTGCTACACCATGCCTGGCCATGAGGAAGCCACTGCTGAGTGTCCTCTTCTATGCTCACATGCAACTGTTACGTGAGCATTCAGGTCAGCACTGCCATGCTGTAGCATGTGGATCTCTTGGAAGATTTGCACTAAGAGGTGGCTATTTCAGCCTGGAAGGTTTTGTATGAAGAGCTCTAAACATGTGATCTCCTTCTGGGTGTCCCCTCAGGCTGCCCTGCACATGGTCCCTTGCCTCAGTTTCCTTCTTGAGTCCGCAAATAAATGCAGTACAGCCTTCAAAGTATATAAATAGCCCTTTTTGCAGGGTTCATTGGCTTCCAAGATTCCAGTGCCCATAAACCTGAATTCCCACCCACCCCAGCACAGTCTAAACAGATCATAGATTCCAAAGCCAGAAGAAACCCCATTGATCATCTCATCTGACCTCCTGCATAACACAGGCTATAGCTCCTGCTGCCTCTTTGGCAGTAATCCCTCTGCTAAGAACAGCGGTTCTCAAACTTTTGTACTGGTGACCCCCTTTCACACAGCAAGCCTCTGTGTGCGACCCCGCCCCCCTTATAAATTAAACACTTATATTTAACACTATTATAAATGTTGGCGGCGAAGCAGGGTTTAAGGTGGAGGCTGACCACTCACAACCCCCCATGTAATAACTTCATGACCCCCTGAGGGGTCCCAACCCCCAGTTTGGGAACCCCTGGGTAAGAGTATAGTACTTTAGCCAATGCAGGTCAGACCTGTGCTGAGCAGTAACCTATACACACAGATATTATACATATAGCTTTACAAACTGTGAAAGACGCGGGATTGACAGTTCTGGAGGCTGAAGTCCTCTGTTTATCAGTTGAATGCCTCAACTTGGAATTTCCAGGCTGTCTACAGTGGGTGTGTGGTGGGGTGTTTTGGGAGGGGAAACTGTATTTTTTACATAAAGTTTTTGTGTCTGAAGTAAGTGAAAGATTCTTTCAACTTGAGGTAAATAAAGCTTTTCTGCCTAGGACTATGTTGTGAGTCAGTATCTTACTGAACGATAATTTGCTAGGAAAGAATGGACATGATCTAATCACATTTCATGTTAATTTGCCATAATTTTTGATAAAGGAAAATGTCCATTTTTAAAGTGGCTTCTCTACAAAAGAAACGCCCTAAATTTGTTACTATAAATTAATGATGCCATTTCTAGGAAACACATTATAAAATTTGGATTTTTAACCATGTCACTTGTTAAAATAGGTTCTGCCTTTTTTTTTCTTTTTTTCCATTTGTAGTGATGCAGGCAGGGGGGTTCTGTGATAGTAGTTTTCTCTGATAATGGGTCAGTTTTCTCTCTACATGCATGTCTAAGGCCGGGGTTCTCAAACGTCATTGCACCGCGACTCCCTCCTGACAACAAAGAGTACAACATGTCCCCCGTTCTGGGGACAGAAGCCTGAGCCTGCCGGAGCCCTGCTGCCCTGGGGGGGGGGGGGGGAGGGGCAGAGCCTGAGCCTCCCGCTTTGGGCGAGGAGGGAGGGCGGCAAAGCTGAGGCTCAAGGGCTTCAGCCTCAGGCAGGGAAGCTGTAACCTGAGTCCTGCCACTCAGGGCTGAAGCCCTCGGGCTTTGGCCCCAGGCAGTGGGGCTTGGGC
Organism: Mauremys mutica; assembly: GCF_020497125.1. Classification (NCBI taxonomy): domain Eukaryota; kingdom Metazoa; phylum Chordata; order Testudines; family Geoemydidae; genus Mauremys; species Mauremys mutica. The sequence continues at coordinate 56,052,371 of NC_059079.1, forward strand.
TTCAGCCCTGGGCCCAGCAAGTCTAAGCCAGCCCTGGTGACCCCATTAAAATGGGGTTGCGACCCACAGTTTGAGGAGCCCTCGTCTAAGGCCAGGGACCTGGGTCACCTGTTGTGTTTGAAATACACACATCACAGCCATGAGAATAAAACCCAACTACAGATGGCTCCATTTGGGGGACTGTGAGGCAGGGGTACAACGAGAGGGATGATGGGTGAGGCTTGATTAGCACTCAGCAAGCAGAACTTCTACAGTGTGGGCCTATTGCTTGCCATCCTTTCTCCCTCCTTCCTCTTTTCCGTGTGTGCAGAATTCCTATTCCTCCCAGCGGCTCGGCTCTCAGGTGTGGCTTTGGTCCAGCATCTCTCCCCATGCCTCACCCCACACCCTTTAGTTGCGGTGCTTCTCCACCCCATCTGTTTCACAGCCACGACTCCAGCTCTTGCCTGGAGACATCTGCAGGCTCATCCCACCACCATTCCTCAGCCATCAGCCCTTTCTGGGCCTCTGGCTTTAGCTCAGACAACTAGCAGGCATCTCCCTCTGCTGCTCTCAGCCATGGCTGTCTGGCCGGGGGAAGTTTGTAAGGGATTGCCCCCCTACGTCCCATGACTTGCTTTCCTACCTTTTGTATTCACCAGCCTGACCTGGCTCCACTTCTCAATCAGGGGTCTCTCATCACTCTGTTTGTCTGGGAGATCCTCTCCCTGAAGCACCCAGCCCAGCTCTTCCTCTGAGCTCTTTTTATTCTCAAGAGGCTTCTGAACTCTCATTTATAACTCCCAGGGGCACCCTACCCTCTTCATTACACCAAACTAGGGTGAACCTGCATTGGAATAGGAGCACTGAGCCCAATTTCAGTTAAGGGGCTGTCTACCCTGGTACAAGCTCTGTTGGGCGTCTGGCTCTCTGTTGATCCTGCAGTTAACCATACGGGAACGGTGATGTCTCGCCTCTGCTTTTCCTGCTCCAATAGCTCAGGCATCTTAAGGCTTACCAAGATGTGGCTGCCTTTCCTAGAAGGTATTGGCTGCATATGCTGTGGGATAAAGACACTTAAAACCAATTCCTGAACAAATTGTAATACTGATGTTCAGACAGACATGGGGCTTCCCTATAAAATAATCATGCAGCCACCGCAGGGGCATGATCTGTGAACGTACAGCCTTGGATGTGATCTTGCCACATGTCCCAGGGAAAATGAGGCTGGCCTGGATTAGGATGGGAAAGCACCAGGGAAACCCCAAAAGGGGCAGAAAGCTGTGTTGGTGGCTCAGTGCTAGACCTCTGCTCCACGGAAGTGTGGTGTGCCACTGGGCATTCTGGGCCTAGCTCTCCATTGCCACCCATGCAGAGTGGCTATTCAGTGACCCCAGTCTGAGCTCTGGTCTGTTCAAATCCCACTCTGTACAGGTTCAAGTGCACAAAGTGTAAGATGTGCAGGTTCAGGTGTGCTGGAGAATCCAGTGCTTCGGACAGGATGTCAAACTGTGTTCCTACTGGCTCATTGCCATTAAAGATTTCCTTCTACGTGAAGAGGAGTGTTGGCCCTAATCTTCTGCCCAAAAGCCAACTGTGAGATAACTACATTAATACATAAAAAAAAAAATCTGCTGTAGTGTTCACACACACACAAACACACACACACACATTTTCTGTTGTAGAGGATTGTTTTGTGCGTGCTGTTGGATGGCTGCTCTGTTTTGCCCAGATGGCTGCATTGCAACAGGAGGTGAAGCATTCTTCACAAATCTTGGGCTACATCCATGGCTGATGTGGGTCTGAGCTATGCTGATTTACACCAGCTATGACTCTGGCCCAAGGTTTGTAAAGCACGTTGGGGATCCTTTATGGGGAAAGAGTGCTGCATAGACTGTGACTGTAACAATAGTCCCTCCTTATTAACACAGAGCACCTGCAGAACTCAGCCAGCTGATCTACCAGAGATTGCTTCTGGCCAGGCTTTTCATAGCCCTGGGAGACTTCCCATTGGGACTTGCTCTTAAAAAGACAGTCCGATATTAGGCTATAATTTTTAAGATGGATAGTTTATGTATAAGCTTAGTGCACTATACAGGTCAGTGTGCTTTGTGCAGAACACCTGGGCCTAACGTGTGCGTGTGTGTGTGGACAGCTATATAGTGTGCCAGGAAAAGAGACACAAATACAAAATGTTGGCAACTATTTGGTGCTTCAGGGAAGTATTAGCAACACTGAATGTTTGTCCCATGGGGTAAGCTGTGTCTCACTTTGCCAGGTGCCACAGGGCAAACTCCAGTCCCTGGTTTGCACTTCAAAAACAACTTGTTTTGAATTTCAACAGCGCTGGGGGCAGGAAAGGGCAGTACCAGATGTTCCAGAGATTGAAGTTGACCCTTTTCTCCAGCACACCTGAGTGTTTTCCTTTACAACAGAGACCATTACTGGTCAGGAGTCTCCTCCACAGCTGTAGGCTTCTAAGAACTCTTCTGACTTTTTCAGGGGCTGGTCCAGCTCCCATTGAAGTTAATGGCAAATCTCTCATTGACTTTGGGGAGTGCAGGATTGGTCCCTGCCATGGTATTGAGGCTCTGACAAGCCCAGTATAAACTGGAAGAGGCTTGGAACATAATTCAATGACATCCTTTTCCAAACGCTGCCTTGGCATGGCAAGTTGTCCTAGCACCGCCAGAGCCTTCTGCACTCTACAAGAGGGGAGGGTCTCCGAGCCCGGGCTCCAGCCCGATCCTGAACATCTACAAATAGCGATGTAGCCCTGCAGCCTGAGCCAGCTGATCTGGGCTCTGAGACTCGATGCTGTGGGTTTTTTAATCAAAGTGTAGCTATACCCTGTCTGAACAGACACCTGTACAATAATACACCCACCATCTGCCCTGGACAGAGACTTGCAGTGTGCCTGGGTTTGTTTTCATTGTGCATTCCTCCTTAGGTGGGAGCCTGTGCCATGGTGCGACCTAGAATCTGCTGTATCCTTCCTTCCTTCAGCTCCTCCTGAGCGGCCCTGCTTGAAAACTGTTATCATGTCCCCACTCAGTCTTCTCTTCTCCAGACTAAACAAACCCATTTTATGATTTTAAATCACATCATGATTTTGAATCATTCTCTGAACAGTTTCTGAAAATATCAACCTGTAAATAGTTGTGCATATTCAAGGAGTGTCCAGTCAAAATGAACATAAGTCACATGGTATGGTTTGTGTTTCTCTTGGAATCATGCTTTGGGGGCAAATACAGTTTCCAAGTTCAAAAATTCACTTTCCATGAATATGCTCTAATATTCACTTAAAAGTTGATGTTTCCACAAATATTCCTACCCATAAACTGAAATCACAAGGATATCCAGGTATGGCAAATGTGAGAAGGGTGCAAACATTGTTAGAGCAAAATTATATTTCTTTTTAAGAACAACAATTTTGCAGCAAGGGAGGTTGAGGTTGGACACTAGGAAAAACTTCCTAACTGTCAGGGTGGTTAAGCACTGGAATAAGTTGCCTAGGGAGGTTGTGGAATCTCCATCACTGGAGATTTTTAAAAGCAGGCTAGACAAATACCTGTCAGGGATGGTCTAGATAATACTTAGTCCTCCCACGAGTGCAGGGGCCTGGACTAGATGACCTCTCAAGTTCCCTTCCAGTCTTATGATTCTATCATTTTCCATAAAGATTGAACAATTTGCGAGCAGAAAAAGAGACAAAACTAATCAAATTATTCTCATCAATTATTTTCTCTATTCTTGTTGGTTCATCTTTACTAGGTGTGAATTGGGTTGGTTCTATTCTGTTTATTTCCCACCTTTTAGATTTAGTTTTATTTTCTGTGCCAATAAATCATATGTGCATATAAAATACTATAATGAAATTGTGCCTTTCTAGAGGAGCTTTCATCTGAGGATTTCCTACTGCTTTACAATGTTTTGATGTTTGTATGTGGCAAGAGAGAATTCAGGGATGAACTAATGAAGCCGCCTCCGACTCTATCTGTATGTAGAGGATATCTGTTCACCCATGCCAGGGGGAACACACAAGCTGTTTAATAGCATACAGCAACACTACAGAGCAGTTTGGAACAGGAGATGAAGAATACTGTAACTACAGGGGGGATTCAGGCAGGCAGACTGGTACTAGCCAGATCAGAATTTGGCCAGGACACGAGTGCTAATGCTTCCACTTTTCTGAAAGCATCATGGGATCTGTAATGGCCACATGTGGTTCAGGCCATTGCTTTGTCTCATCCAAAAGACAGCCCGCTCAAGAGCTCAGAGCCCCACACTGGAGCAACTGACTTGTCCATAGTGACTTGGAGCTAATCCTGCAAGATGCTGAGCACCCTCCTCTCCCATGGACTCCTACAGGTGTGGGATCACAGGATCAGGCCCTGAGAGGAGGAGCGCCTCTGAATGAACACCACTTCTTCCAGCACTTCTTGTTCCATAGAGGGCTCCCAGCCACATGCTAACCTAGCTCCACCTGGTTAACAGGTGGGATGGGAGTGCAGCCAGGTTTCAGGCTCTCAGTCTTGGAGCACCTCCGCTCCCTCTCCCCAACCTCTGCTATCCTGCAATAGGCTCCCCACACCTGCATATTCCAGCTCTGAGACCAAGGGCAGTCCCTTCCTGTCCCCTATGCATATGTGCAATGACCTGAAATGCCCTCGGTCTGGCAGAAAGAAGAACAAGGAAGTGCTGAATAATCACACTTAGAAAAGATTGAGTACCCATCTCCTCACAATGAGCAAATGAATGATTAACTTTTGCGATGAGTTTCAGAGATGTTAATTCTCTTTTGCTTGGAAGAACTCTCCCGCCCACTGCTGTACTGAACATGCAAACAAAGCTGCTCAGGCACATGCATTTTCTTAACCAGCTGTAGGGCTGAATGCCTAGTCCCTTGTCTAGCTCTTAGACTGAGGGGAGATCCACTGTATCAGCTATTCCTTCCCCTTTTGTTGTAAGGTTAAATGGCGTAGTGGGAGAAGCATCACGTCCAAAATACCTCACCAGCCTGGAACTACAGGTTTGACTCATGGCAGGGTAAACCCAACCCTTGTCCTTTCAAGGCACCAGAGGCAGATTGCATTCCATGCAGTTTGTGTGACTGTCTTTTGGATAAGGCCTTTAAAGCTGAGGTCCTGGCTGCTCTGTATGGATGTGGAAATGTGGCTTTGCTCTGAAAACCGTCTCTGTTAATTTAAAAACAAACAAAAAAACGCATCATGTGATTCTATGTGCACAGTGTCTGAGTCACATTCGGAGCAAATGCTCTGCTCCCAAGTGAGAAGAGGGGGTTTCTAATTATGAGCCCTGAAGACTCAGCCTGGGATCTGAAAGACTGTGTTTGGGCTTGTGCATCACCAGGAGTAAAGAGTCCGAAGGCCAAATTACACCTCTTGAACTCCATCACTGCCTTCCACTTCTGTCCTCACTTATACTGTGTGCTCCCATTGTTTTCAGTGTGATTGCACAGGCATGGCTGAGAGCAGAATTTACCTCTGCAATTGGAACCTAATTCCTGATGATGAGCGAGCCAGAACAGAATCTAGCTCATGCTTCCGTAACTGCACTGGCTCCGGCAGTGGCTAAAAGGAGTAAAAACTGATTTGGACAGCAAAGTATAGGGCTATAACTTGGAACACACTCAGAGCAGATCTGTGGAATACAAACATGCCATTTTTACAGTCACTTTACTGACCAGACCCTGCACCGTAGAGAACTTTGGCTCTTTTGGAAGAGCTGGGTGTCTGTAGCAGGAATACAGGACACAGCGGGGGCTGCTTTACGGGGCTTTGTGGTGGGAATGACAGCTACTTCAGATATGCTGTCATAGGTCTCACCCCCACTTAGAGCTGTTGGGTTCCAAAATGGGGACCTGCACTGGTTTCCCTCTAAACTAAAAATCCTAGTTTAGATCTGGTAAAAGCTGCCACCACCCAATAAGGTACGTATATTGGGACACAGTCCTTCCCCAAAATCCTTGGGGATCCCAAGAGCCCCAAATCCATGGAGTTCTTACACCTAGGAGAAATAAACCATTCCCCCCTGCTTCCTCCCCCCTCCCTTTTCCTAAGAGAGATACCGGGATCCAAGTACAGAGGGATGCCTTCCTCCTCCCTCCTCCCCTTTCCCTGAGAATCCACCCAAGGAAAAATCAACCAAGTTCTTAACAGAAAAGATTTATTAAAAAATAAAAAGAAAGTAACTGTCTCTGTAATACCCAGATGGAACAATACACAGAGTCTAAACTTATCAATCTCTGAAGAGAATCCCCCCTCCTTTCTTTCTCAGTAAAAGCAAAGTAACAGCAAACAGAAATAAAGAATTTCCTTCAGCAAACACACAATTGCAAATGTAGAAATCAAATTATAAGACTAATCCGCCTTTCTAATTAATACTCACTATTGAATAGTAGGAACTACTCCAGGAGAACTTGGAGACATGACTGGCCTCTTTTAGATCCAAAAAGAGAACTCTGACAAAGAACACAGACAAAGGCTTCCCTCCACAGAGATTTGAAATTATCTTGTCCCTGATTGGTCCTCTGGTCAGGTGGTCATCAGGTACTGCATGTTAACCCTTTACAGGTAAAAGAGACCTTAACCCTTAACTATCTGTTTATGACAGCTGCAGACTACTGTGGGGTGAGTGATGGGAACGTAAGCCATTTTGTGATGCATTGCCCAACATGCTATAAGGGATGCCCGTTAAAGGGTCTTACAGTGTGTATTGTATTGTGTTTATTCCTACCCCATGCTATACTCTCATGCAATATTCCATTAGGGATGTGGGCTGCATAAAGAAATATTGACTTGCAATGAAATTCCAGAGCAGCCTGGTTTCTTGAAGATACTCACGGGTACTCTAACACCCCAAGTCAGCTGGTTCTTGATACAAACTGCAGCTAGGGACAAGGGATGGGATTTTCAAAAGAGCCTGAGAACAACCAACACCCTTGGGTGCTTCTGAAAACTCCAACTTGAGTGTTTGGAACCTGGTACTAATGCAGCAAAAACACCCTTTCATTTACATGTGTGTGTTTCCATTCGTTAAAATGTACCCATCTGATCATTTGGGTCAAAGTACATATCCTTGTTACAAAGGGACAAGATGCTAAATAATCAGGGACATTCATTTCATAAGAAGAAAAGACATTCTTCCAAGAAAGAAGATAAATTAGCATGCCCCTTGGACTATGTATCTTTAAATTGTTGGTAGCCTGCAATGACAGAGGTACGGTAAGTCTGATACCTATGGAGAGGGAAGATGAATGCAGACCTGTGAGGCTAGAAGTCTTCGGTAGGAACAAGTAACAAAAGCAGTTGGCAAATCCACTAATGTGAAGCGTCCAGGCCAGCATACGGACACACTGCATCACTCCGAGAGTACAGGTAAACCCTGGGGCCACACTATCACACTATCCAGGCCCTAGCTCCCTCCTCCAGCAAACCTGGTGGGAGGATGACTTAGGAGTTATGGGCATTCACACCTAGAATGCCAGTTCAAGTCCAGCTAAGGTCACTAGAGACTTACTTCTGTGTCCAATGAATTTGGTCTCTCAGTCAAGTAAGTGTCCATTGCATAAAACTGCTGTGTCTGGTACTAACCAGGGCTGCCCAGAAGGGGGGGCAAGTGGGGCAATTTGCCCCGGGCCCTGCAGGGCCCCCCCCAAGAGTTTTTCGGGGCCCCTGGAGCGGGGATCTTCACTCGCTCCAGGGTCCCCGGAAAACTCTCGCAGGGCCCAGCCCCCCAGAGCTGCTTCTGCTCCGGGTCTTCAGCGGCAATTTGGGGGCGGGGGGCCCCTGCTGCGGCTCTTCGGGGTACTTCGGCGGCGGGTCCCAGAGCGGAAGGACCCCCTGCCACAGAATTACTGCTGAAGGCGGTGGGGGGGCCCCAGCTAAGACCCCAGGCCACCTGAATCTTCTGGGCTGCCCTGGTACTAACTGGCACTCACAGTACCCACCTCGTGCGAGGAGCGAGTGAGCTATGGAGACTCTGTCTTCTCACCTCTCTGGGTTGTCCCTAGGTACCATGACCTGGAGATACCTGCACTGCTACTCCATGTGCTGGACCTGTTGTGTGGCTAAACAGAGGGCTCCAGGTGTCCAGGAGCTCCGACCAGCATCTTTCACCATCGCTAAAAGCACTTAATGACCTGGTTGGGTTTTGAAATCCCGCAGTCTTTTGGGATGGGCTGCTTTGGGATGCGAGGAGAGCAATGCTGAACACATGGGGAGGGATCTTTCTTTTTCGCACTGTGTTGATGCTGTGCCGTTGAGAGGCGGATATATATGTTCCCGTTTATTGTACAAGAGTGTGTTTCCATAGTAACAAGCTTGCTGAGCTGCACTCTGGGGTGTGGGAACAATTTGTATAGTGAGGGTGCTGAGAGCCATTGAACCAAACTGTAAATGCTGTATATAATGGAAACCACTGCAGCACCCCCAGTTCCAGCGCCCATGGCTGCACTCCCTACAATGCCAGCGCGCCTGAGGTGGAAGGAGTTAATTCCTGATCCCAACTGCTTTCCTTACAGTGTTCAGCAGGCAAAGGGATTGTGATAGGCAGGGGCACCACCGAGTGGGGGAGGAAAGAGCCTCATGTTTGGACCTTTTACCTAATTTCCTAAGGTTCAGCCCTGAAAGCCCTAGCAACAAGCTAACAGCAGCCTGATTGGAGGCAACTCCCAGCTCCAGGCTGCCCTTCCAACCAGAGGCAATCAGATGAGCAGCCGCCACTCTGCCAAAAAGCAGTTTGATTTGGTTCAGTACATTCTACCTTCCCCTCATTCAAAGAGAGGAGATCAAATAGCATCATCTGGGATCCGAAACTGACAAATTAGTGAGGGTAGCAATGTGGGAGCTGTGCTGGGGATTAATGTAGTTGAGTGACTATTTGCTAGCAAATTCTATAGCAAGGGTTGCAAATTTATAACCTCCGTGTTTCTTACAAAAGATGTATCCTATTTTGGATGAAAGCTATCAGCTGTTTTTGAGTTGCAAGTATATGAAAAAAATATACTTCTCTTGCTGTAATATTGCAATATATTCCCCATCCCCTATACCAATCATACAAAACAGTGTGAGGACTATGCTTGTGAGTGGAAATTAACAAGGTGTTGGAAATTTGAAATGCTGTTATTATGTAGTAAGATGTGCATGGCACTTTCTAGCCAAATAAAAACCAGGGTTTCCCCGCAAGGAGCTTTAAAACCTCAGGATCCTGATCCTGCAAATTCTTTTCATGTAGGTAGTACCAATGGAGTCTTGCGATAATAAAGATCTGCAGCATAAATTAGATGTAACTGCAAGAGATGACAATAGACCAAAGGCAGAGGAAGGTTTATGGGGCAATGAGGGTTTCGAGAGATCATACGTTATTCTTATTGTTATATATGCAGCTAGTTAGTTCCTCTTTTGAATTTATTTCTGTTGCTCAAACTTCAAATTTGAATCCAGGCAGTGCCCAAGCTAGAAAAAATATAATGTGGTTCTAGTCAGAAAAGGAGCCCTGTAAAATTTGCATCTTCTTACTCAGTAGATCTGTGTACATTCTGAGTCACGGCTGCACACTTTAATGACATATGCACTTTATTATTTGCTAGCACTGTACAGTCTATGAGAGAATGAGCTAGACTCTATTCTGACTCATGTAGAGTTGATATTAAGACACAGTAAACATGGAAGTTCTTGGCAATCACTTCTCAGAGCAAAAATACCCTTTAAGCTGAAACTGTCAGCTGCTGTAATTGCAGCTGGTTTTTCTGGGGAGTGTGTATGTGTATTTATATATAATATATAAAATAGATATGGAATAGCTGAACTGGTTTAAAAAAATCAGATTCCCTGCCCCAGAACTTTAGCCCCTTCCCTGCTCGGTCAAACATCTTGAGGTTGAAAGAATTTTAGTTACATTTATTTCTCTGTGCTGGAATGATGCTGTACAACATGCACCAACAGTCGCAACAGCACCTTCCTTTTGTGATTGACTTCTTCTCAGCAAGGCCCTCATTTGGCAAAGCACTTAAACGGGTGCTTAACTTTAAATCAGGGACCTCAGGAGGTCATCTAGTCCAACCCCCTTGCTCAAAGCAGGACCAATCCACAACTAAATCCTATGAGTCAGGATTTTATGGACAAGCTGTTAAAAGCACATTTGCTTCTGGAGCCAACAGAATGTTTGCAGGTGAGCGGAGACCCCACAACAGTGCAGGAGCAGGATCCAGCTGACAAGACCTCATGGTCAGTCTTGCTTCTTTCTGCCTAAGGAAGATGGAGATAGCTCACAGTGTGCACCATTCTGAACTGAAAACTAGCACCGCTTCATTTCTGCTTCAGCTGTGAGGGTTTGAACTGCCTCTGATGCAGTTACATCAGTTCAACTGTATTTGTACCATGAGAGCTTATTCCCCATCCGGGAATAAGCACATTTATACCTGTGTAACTATATCCATGATATAACTGCAATGTTTTATCTATAATGATCAAAATCACACTCCTAACAGACATTGCTATACCTCTACAAAAACTGTTGTTAGACCAGACCTTAGAACGCAGAGTTGCTTTTTTCCCTTCCTCGGGTAAAGGTTAAAAAGTCAGTGCTTTGGTATAGAGAAGTAAGCAAGAAAATCCTTACCTGGCAGATAATCTCTCTGTTGGTAATGCGTATGATCATCCTATATTTAGGGGTGTTATACTTGTTTTTATCTTGAATCACCAAACGCTTACGGGCATAATAATCAGTCTTTCCATCTCTCCTTCTCCCCCATCCAATGCTAAAGGGATCATTACTGGGTTGATACAGCCAGCTCAAAATTGAATGACTAAGGATGAACTAGACTTTGGATTTGAATGGGCTTTGGGTGATCGTCTGTGTGAAAGATGCCTATAAAATAAACTTGGGGATTGTATTGATTAGGACCTGATCACACCTTTGCCTAGCCCTTAAACCAAATTTGTACTGGACCTATTTTGAGGTGTGGTTGCTTTGCACATGCTACTGTATTAGTGCAAAGCACATGTTTTCACTGCGGTTCTGGGCCTGTTGAATATGTTGGCAGTTTCTTGAGGAATACCGTTCTCATGAGATGTCTAGACCCAGGGGGGTCGGCTAGCTCTGTTAAGGTTTAGATGGGCTTCTTAACCTTTGGATGTTAGTCTTTTCACCCATCACTATGGCAACAGATATGGCAATTATTCAATGAGGTTTGTGTCACTGTGGGCCAGTATATAATTCCATGGTGTGGGGATGGGTAGCCAGAGCCCTCTGGGAACTAAGAACAATGAGGGGTGATTAGGCAAATTCACTCAGGTTATTACATCTCCTGAGTGATGCCACCACCGGGAGAGGCTCACATATACTGATTCAAACTGGATTCTCCAGAGACCACCAGACAAAGAAAGGACTTTGGGATAAATAGCTTGAGTTTAAACTGACTTGGGGCTTTCATTCTAATCCAGCAAACGGACAGGACCTTCTGTCCAAGGGAGGCCCCAATCCTTCCACGGAAGGACTTGATCTATTCATGGCGGTGCTTGTTCTGAGCTAACAGCTGTTACGAACACGTGACCACAGAAAGTTCCTTGGTGGGGGTTGAAGGATTGATCATCTGCCAGAGGTGGGGTGATCTCTGGTAAGTTTATTAGCATGTGTGTATGTTCTTCTATTATTTTCATGTTTTCTCTGTAATGCTTTTACCTTAAGAATAAATGTGCTTGCTTAGAAAGGGCTGCGTGCTAACTTATAGATGTGGGTAGTTATGCTGTTTATAGCTATAGTGTTTATAGCGTGCTTAGGCAGTCTGGCTTGCTGGGGATATCACAGTGTAGGCAGGGAACTGTGCAGCCTAGAAAAACCCTTGTCAGGAGTGGGAGAGATGTGGGCGTCTGCCTAAGAGAGGTGACAGCTGGGGAGCAGGAAGCCTAAGGGTAGGTGCCCTTGGTGGATCATAGAGGGGGAATGCAGGTGCAGTTTCCCTGAACTGTCTCAGCTCTAAGTCACATAAAGCCTTTAGAGGCCATTTGTCAGTTTCATTGCTATGTGGCCAAGAAATCAGATTCCTGACCTGTACTCAAGAGCTGCTGCTCTTAGATCTGTGCGAATATGAATAGGGATCTAATCAGGCCAGGTTCATCAAAGGGACAAGGAGATGTTAATTGTCTGTAGAACTTTAATGAATAAACAGCATTCCTTCCTATTCCTTATTTATCTACTTCTGAATTCCAGTGGCTAATTCTAGTGATAACAAGCAAATTTGGTAGCTTACGGAAAAGCAGCATTTCATAGATACTGAATTGTACTCAGTCAGATCCCTGTATGGCATATACTGGTTTTCTATAGGTTGCAACATATCATGATTATAGCACTACAACCGTGTGTTAGGAATAAATGGCATTTTTTTTCCTAAGGGACAGGTGTGGTCTTCTGCTCAGAGTGTGAGACTGGGAGTCAGGAGACCTGGGTTCTCTCTCTGAATCCATTACTAACCTTCCTGTGTCTATCTGATCACCTGAAAAATAAGGGAGTTAAAAGTCTAGTCCCCCATCACACTGGGATCCAGGAATGAGAGGTGCTGCACAATTCTAATTCTTAAGCCAATAAATAGAGGGATTGGTAATGGGATAATAGAGAGCTTCACCTGCCCAAATCCAGACTAGGTGGGTAGTGACCAAAAGCTGTTGTGAGCACCTGGTAGTTGCTTGGAGATCTATACTGTATGAAATGAGTTCAGTAGGTTTGGTCCAGCACCTAGTAGACAAGTATCTGCATCCCCGAATGGCACCCTCATTGCTAATCTCAGCAGAGGCCAGGGACTGGATGGTTCATGGCAACGGAACTACCTTCTCAACCCAGTGGGAAGAGATGAGATGTGTTGGCCAGAGAGCATGGGGGAAGCTTGCGCTGCTGCTGTCTGCACTGAACAGGCTCGGAGGATAAACACAGGACATGTGTCTCAGGGCTGTCAATCCAGCTCTCATTTCACACAAAAAGGTAGTTAACATCCCCCTCCCCGCAAAAAAATCTCTCCCTTTTGTCTTCTGGTTGCATCCAGCCAGCCTTCAGTTTGGTAGGGGCGGAGCTTTGTTTTGCATGGACTGAAAGACAGCTTTGAAAAAAAAATCACAGCAAAAAGCCTTCCCTTCCATACAGCAATAAACAAGTTCAGTTCCCAGATGTGCAAGAGGGAAATGCCCAGCATGCCTGTTCCTGAACTCTTCCCTTCCAGATGTGAAACAGTGAGGAGCCATGACATCAGCAGCTTTCTGGACAACAACATGGCTCTTTAATAAAATGTCCACGGCAGGAGCCCCGGAGGAAGCCCAGAGGCAGCTGATAGCTAGCCAGGAAAAAGGCTGCACGAGGAACACAGTGGAATTTTCCTCTGGAAAACCCTTTGAACCTCACTGCTTGGAGTCAGTGGTAAAATGGTTTTGTCTGTATTTCTATTTGATTAACTGTTTCACAATAGCTGGGCTTGGTCTTTCCATGCTGTTGGGAGGTGGCTTTGAGTTACTGGCAAAGGGGGGTTAAGGAGGAGATTTCCTTCCTTTTGAACTCCTTCCTTTGTGACCTAGGCAATACTTGAACCCCCACCCTGCTACCCAGGCTGGAAAGAACTAACCTAGTGGGCCAGATTCTCCCCTAGGCAAATGCACCGCAAGGCTGGCTTGACTTGCTCCTTGGGGTGCCCCAGGCAGTGAGAAGCTGGTATAGCAACTGTATGTCACACCCAGACACCCCCTTGACATAAGGAGAGTGGTGGAAGCATCTCCGTGCTCAGGCTGTTCCTGGCTGCTGGAATGGCCCTGTTGGCTTGACAAGGGACATGGCTACCTGGGAGACCATGTGTCTACCCCACGGCATTCAGTGGTAGCTGCAGTCAACTAAAGGGTCAGCTTGTGCAAGAGGCTGTTCTTGAAGGGGGAGTCCCTGGGGAGCACGGGGTTGCATGCGGGCTATAGTGCCTTTACACCTCCAGTTGCTGGCTCAATCCAACCCAGCAGCTAGATCCTACACACTTTACTCAGGTAAGTAGTTCCCTGGACTTCAGTGGGGCTACTCGTGGTAGTAAGTATTGCAGGACTGAGTTCTGGGGTTGGTGAAGGGACCTGAAGTTGTTACTTGGGTAGTGTCCGACCACTGTTGTGCGCATCACCAAACCTGCCTCACCACCACACGTGACTTTCTTGTTGGCAGTCTCATCAGATGTCCAAGGATTGAATGGGCCACAGTACCTGTTCTAGCCTTTTCCCCCTAAATGGTGGTTCCTTCCATAGCGGGGACAGAGCAGTGCCTGCCAGGAAGCTCACCTTGTAGCTGTCTGTTCTGTGGATGGACAGAGGAGTTCAGTATTCACAGACTTCAGAAAACACTCCAGTTCACATGTGAATAACTGCCCCTTCCCCCTACAAGCCCTCACTGCTCCACGGCCAAGATGTTGGAGGCCCAACCTGAGAGATCTTGCAGAGGCCTGTTTTTCAGAGGGTGGGTGCTCCGGTGTCTCGAGGAACACCCAGAAGTGAAACTGCCCCAAATCGCTCCTCACATTTGAAAATCATGGCCTTGTGTGTCTTTATTTGAAGAAGCAGAGCTCCGATCTCCCCTCTCAAACTCTGTCCCCTGCCAGTTTGAGCTCTTGTTTTATTCCAAATATGGGAGAGGGCCGACTCTCCTTTTTCCTGGCTTTGGGCCCTGTTGGCTTGACCCTGTCCCTCTCTCTGCCCCTTGCTGAGCCTGCATCTCGCAGCTGGTGACACGGCCCCGAGGTAGAGCACTTCCACATGACCCAGTTCGGGATTACCTAGCATGTGGAAAATTTTTCTCTGACTGGTAACGTGTTATTAAGTGGCCAGCTAAGAATGCAGTTGAGATAATATGTGTTGACAAGAGACTGGCTGCTAATTGGACTTTTGCCTGTGCCTGTGTGAATGTTCTTAATTAAAAGGGGGGGAAAGGCGGGGGGAGAGGGGTTAGTAGGAGATGGGGGTGGGGAGAGAAAACACAGATAAAATATTGAGTGGGGGGAGCAATGGAGACAGAATTTCTAGCGAGATTGAAAGCCCTCCTAGGAATGCACAAGCCATGATACATGTGCCTTATACTAGAAGCCACTGACCCTGTTATTTCTTGTATCTGCAGCACTAGCATGGTGGTATTAGACACATGAAAATGGCAGGTCTCTGCCCCAGGGAGTTGCAATCTATGTGATGGGAATTTACAGATACTATCCAGTCTGTATTGTAATCCGGGTTCCTTTCTGATGGCAGTGTGAACACAGGGTGCTGGAACTGTGCCAGTTTCACTGACTGAGACTGACCAATAAAATAACCTGGCAAGTTAAATTTCTAAAAGTCTCATTGAGACACACACAGCTAATTCTCAGAAACTCTTTATTGCTGCCTTCTTCTTCCTCTTTTCCTCTTTTCCTCTTTTTTTTTAATTCCTCCTCCTCTTCTTCTTTATTATCTGTATTGTGGGAGCACCTAGGAACCCCAGTCCTGGACCTGGACCCAGACCCCCTCACGCTAGGCGCTGTACAAATACAGAACAAAGTCCTAAAGGGCTTACAATCTACTTGTTTTTAATTCTTTGTCTTGTCT
Organism: Mauremys mutica; assembly: GCF_020497125.1. NCBI lineage: Eukaryota > Metazoa > Chordata > Testudines > Geoemydidae > Mauremys > Mauremys mutica. The sequence goes on from NC_059079.1 coordinate 56,067,958, forward strand.
GCTTTTTACAGTTGAAAATGTCTTCTTAATAAGTGTAGACATGCTTCATTTACATGTTTACAGAGAAAAGATACTGCAGAAAAATATTTGATACTTGGGCCCCGATCCTGCGAAGGATCATGCTGAGGAGCACATGCTGAGGAGAGGAGTATTCGGAATGACTTCAACAGGACTACTCATGCACATGCACTCTGCAGTATGTAGCAGAAATGGGATGACATTAATTTTGGTTTAATTTACATGAATGGGAAGTGGTACACCTGGGGCAGACAAATACCAACTACCAGCTCAAAACAAGCAGATGATTGGTTAGAGGAATAATACAAAGAAGACTCGGTGGGGAAATCTAGTAGCAGCCTGAGGCCTCTGCCAGTTATTTTCAGGGGTGCCATGCACATACACCTGACCCACCAGCGTCTCAGAGCTTGAGTGGTGGATGAGGACTACTCATGGTTTACTCTGCATTGTGCCCTGCAATAAGCTAGGGCTGACCCTGGCGATAGTGGACAACAAATTAAATATTAGCTCAAGGTGTGATGCTGAGCCCCCTCTCCTAAAAAAAAAAAAAAAAAAAGAGAGAGAGAGAGTAAATGTTATACTCGGAAGCAAACACAGAAATATTATGTGGGAGACCGAGGAGTTAATAATTAATTTATTATTGACTACCAGTGTGTATGGAGTTGTACAAAGCACAGAGGAAGACCCAGTCCCTGCCCCGTAGAGCTTACAGTTTAAATGAGGAGGAACAAACCCCACAAGGTTGGGAGGGTCAGTGTGAATGAGCATCCGAAATACCAATCCCCCTTTTGTCTGACCTACGGGAAGTCCTTCTCTTAGCAGACTGCAGGATGTCAGCGATCCAGGGTGGGATATAGGGCAAGGGGAGCCACTCACCATGATGCCAGAGGATTCTGCTATCTGCTCTGATATCCAAGACTAGAGCGCTGCAGGGAAATGTAATTCCGTTTTGAGGAGGATTTTAATAATTTGATTTAAGTTCAACTTGGAATAAAACCCCAAAATTTTGAAATTCTTCACCAAAGTGAATGGGTCCCTTTCTCCAAGCCAGACAGCAAGATAAGGCTATCCTGGAGCTGCAGACCCTGGAACCCCTGGGCTACCCAGCTCAGTGGCAGTCCAGCAGGCAGGCTGCAGAGGAGCCAGGCAGGTAAGCTGGCAGGAAACCGGGTGGGATTTAAAACCTGCCTGGGTTCCACTGGAACTTCCTCAAAATCAAACTGTCCTTGCAAAATGCTTTTGATTTGGATAGACCTCCAAATTCCAGTGAAAAAATGTTTCACTGGAACTTTCTGACCAGCTGTAAGTGAGTTCATATTGCTCTGTACCTTCAGGCCCCCCTGGGGTGTGGGTGTGGGGTAGCTAGCCAGTATTAGCGTGACTCCCTCAGGAATTGTGCCTCCACTTGACAGGAGGAGGGGCCACAGGAGCAGCAAAGAGGGGACAAATTTGGGCTTGTCTTCCCTTTGGATTTCCTGGGACCCTCAGGTTTTGGGGATTGTACCTCAAGCACCCTCTGGCTTCTCTCCCTCTTAAAGGGCAGGTTTAAAGGGAACTCACAGCACTTCTAGCCCGATATCCCAGCCTGTCTCATGACTAATTCTGCAGGAGGGCACAATTAAGCCTTACTTGGCGATGGCTGGAATTAACTCTAGTTCGGATAAAGTTCTCCCAGTCCTAGCAATGATTATCATGTCTCTTTACACAGCCTTAGTAAAGCAAAAACCAGGAGGTTTTGACTCCTGACTAAATAATAAAAAAGGAGATAAATGAGATAGAAAGAATCCTAAGGAAGGAGTCAAAGATGATAAAAGGATTTAAGAGTATGGCCTTTGCAGAGAGATCAAGGGAATTTAATACATGTAAGCTAGAAAAAGAAGACCAATAAAGGATATGCATGTCTATAGTAAGTATCAAAGATGGGATGGAGGTACCACTTAAAGTGGTAAAAGGGGGCAGCAGTGAGGAGAGATTCTTAAAATGGAGTCGTGAACTGAAATTGCAAAACAAGAATACTAGTATGGATCCCTGCTGAACCCCACCAGCGAGGGCCTTCATAGAGGAGGAGCAGTTGCCCAGCATCACTCTGAGCTCTGCTGGTTAGGGACAACTGGGGGGAGGGATAGCTCAGTGGTTTGAGCACTGTCTTGCTAAAGCCAGGGTTGTGAGTTAAATCCTTGAGGGGGCCACTTAGGGATCTGGGGCAAAATCAGTACTTGGTCCTGCTAGTGAAGGCAGGGGGCTGGACTCAGTGACCTTTCAGGGTCCCTTCCAGCTCTATGAAATAGGTATGGCTCCATGTATTATTATTATTTTATATTATTATAACCACTGTGGTGCTAGGCCATCTACTCCTGCTGTGTCATGTAGGTGGGTTAGCACTCCACTGTGTCAAAGGCTGCCGAGAGGTCCAGGGGTATGATCATGCCTGTGTCCATAGACATGAGGAGGTCATCTTTCAGCGCCACTAGAGCCATCTATGTACTGTGCCCTTATCTGAACCCCTTATTATAAGGCATCTATAGACTGATGTCACATGTTGTTAGAGCTTGATTGTTACTTTCTCAGTTCTTTTGCCCAGCAACAGAAGGTTGCAGGTGAGACGGCAAAGGTGAGATCTTCCGGGTCAAGTGTTGGCTTCTTGAGGACGAGGTGAGCTATTGCATTTTCCAAGCAGTTTTGTAGGGGGGCGGGTGTGTGTGCACGCATGCATGTTTTGCTCAGGTCACTCAGAACAGTGAGCCACTGTTCCGCTCTGCCACACTAGGGCTGGAGATGCCTTTCTCCCCTCAGCTGTTTCTTTGTCCTCGGTTCCCTCCTGGAACTACAGAACAATATTCCTTCTTCTTGCGGGTTACTGTATTAGCAGTTTTAGACATAGTTAATATGTCATTTCTCACAAGAATTTCTGCGGGACTGCAATCCAACACACCAACTCTTAAAATGCCTTCTGCATCTTCCCATTCCAAGTGTACTTTAGCTATAAGCACAATGGTTTTAAAACTTCCCAATGCCAGCAGTTTTATAATTTCCCCCTGGCCAGAGAGATCTGGGTGCCCGTGTCTCTCCACCCTAGGCGTTCTTTGCCATTCACTCTGGCAACTTTAATAAACCTCCGATGGGTCAGACCTTACAAGGCGTATCAGAAATCCTGCAGGTTTCTGCCCTTCTCTGTCTCATGCTCATTAGGCACTCTGGCTTGCACATAGGAATCAGCCAGATCGACAACATTCTGTATAGAACCCAAAGATTTATCCCAAATTACTTCTCTGATCTCCTCGGAGCATATGGTCAGGAAATGTTCTTGTGCAAAGAAGTCAAATAATTGGTCAGAATTCTCACAGCCCCTTTTCTCTTTGCCCATTTCCTCATCAAATCTCACGTTTTATAAACATATATTCTCTGACTCATATTGATACCTTTTTCTAAATCTCACCCTGTATACAGTACAGCAGTAATGTGAAACCTTTGCCATTGAGCCTTTTTAAATACATCTGATTTTAATAGCTTGCCTAGCATCCATCTCATTAAATACATTTAATGCTTTAGCAAACAGCTGTGCAATCAGTGTGGGGACTCCCTTGTCCTCTGGCATTGATGTAGTTCACAAATTTTTCCCAAAGTGTGGTGACCTATCCCTTGATGCACTCTGATCTTTGCAGGGGAGGCACAGCTTATCCCAGCTGGGTGTTCTATGGGCGGGGAGCACCTGTGGACTGTGAGATCTGTCCCTGCTCATCCAACATACTCAGGTTATACAGCCTCTCTTTCTTGGGCTTCTTTCTCTCTTCGTTCCATGGGTTTTTGGATGTCTTCTCCTACTGTTACTTTTCTGACTCCCTCTCCTTGGCTCTCTGGTCCGCTCTGCTTCCCATCTTTGGTATTCGTGCACTGCTTTTGCAGCTTCCCATTCTTTATCTTTCTGATCAGCCTTCATCCTGGCCAGTTCTAACTTTGCTGTGCGTAAATCCAGTTTGACCATGCCAGTGTGACCGCTTGCTCAGGTCACTCAGAACTTCGAGCCACTGTGTTACCGCTGCACCTAAGCTGTATGTCTGCCCTGCCAGCAAACTCTTCAGGACTCTGCCAGTCCAACCCTTGCCTTGTAGGTAACAGGCAGTGAACCCAGTCCCCGAGTTCCCCAGAGATGTCCTTTGGCAGCATCCAATCCCTCTCCCTGGATACTCACAGAAGTTATTACGTTCGCTGCCTCCATAGAGACAGGGCACACCCCAGCCTGTTAGCTTAGCTAAGGATTTCACCCTTCAGTGTAATACACAGCACTGATATGGCTTTTGTAATAAAACAAGAATGTTTATGAACAAAGAACAGATATTTAAGTGATAAGTAAGAACAGAAGACACAGGTATGGTTATAGGTAAAACAAAGCACACTTTCTAGAGACTATAACTTAGCTTCAGCAAGTTACAATCTTTGTCTAAGCAGGTTTCTCACCTATAGGCAGTTCTAGCTCTCCTTGGTTTTCAGGCCAAGAGGATCCACGTTTCATGATCTCAGAGAGCGCTGCTCCCCCTTCGTCCCCAAGTCGTGGATGCCAAAATGGTGTTCTGCCTTTGATTATATTTCCCAGTGTCTATTGTTTCTGTTCAAGAGCCAGGAAGTCTTCCTGGGGGTGGGGGCTTCATCCCCCATTGTGATTGCTAAGCAGTCTTCCCCCTTGCCTGTTAGCATGAGAGATTTGTTTACCTTCTATGTAGATGTGCTTTTCATTGTCCCCCTAGCTCAATTTACATTGGAGCCACACACAATCAGATGAAACAACATTTCTTGGTCTAGGACAGGCTGGGCTTATGCCCTGCTTGCAAAACACCTTTTAAGAACATCTCCAGCACACATCTGTCTGTCTTTATACACCGCTTGTACATACATCAGACAATAACATTAATGACCAGCATGTTATCTGTTCATATGTGAGACCTTACATGTAACCTTTCAGATTCTGATTCTGACAACAATGTGTCAGGCCCGATGTGAGTTATGGTATGGTGTGTTCTCTGCCAGTTGGCTTCCCAGGCTCGCAGTGTGCTTCACTGAAGGAGGCATTTCCCTTTGTAGCAGGCACAGTTCTTTACTGGCTTTCACCATCTAGGGGGGACCTGGATCCACTTCGCAGGTTACGGCTTGTCACAGGTTAGGGCTTCTTGAACTTCAGCGTGTGTGATGGGGCCAAACTCAGCCAGGGTGGTGGGGTGAATAATACACTCTGGTCTGGGGTGGAGTTTTCTCTCCCAGCTAGAGCTATATGTATACTGTTGAGCTGCTCAGCAAAGTATGCTCATGACATCAGTTTCTCCCTAATGCACAATGGAAGGGTGTCCTTTTTTTGCAGGTAACCACACACACACCCCATCCCCACACAGCTGTTTCTGCTCACTGACAGGCAAACTGGGCTGCAAGAGCTAGCAAATGTTTTCCCCTTGTGACCATACTGTGAAGATGTGCCTCCTTTCCCAACAGGGTGTGATTCTACCATCCCCTGCTCCCCTCTGCCCTGTGTGCTCTGGGGGTGCCCTATCCACATGGTGCATTCACAGGGCCTTGGGCCTAAAATGAGGCAAGTCTCCAGGGTGCTGTAGGAAGGAACATGGCTGGCACACTATTTCTCAATCCCGCTGCTGCTGAATGGGCAGGCAGAGGCAGGCTGTTTCCCTGGCGATGAAGACAATGGATCGGGGAACAACGAGCTTAGTAGGTGGCCCTACAAAAGCAAGGAACAGGGTGACAGAACTTGAGGTCTTCAAGCCACCCCTCTTCCCCCCAGCACTCCTCCATGTAAGTGTGTGGGGTCCCACCTCCTATTGGAGGGTGAAGGGGTCCCAGGACTGGCAGGGGAGGAATTATGGAGAGAAGAGTCAGAGCCATGAGCTGTTTGGGGGAAGGAGAAAGGTGTGGCCAGTCCAGGTCTTCTCATATGGGCTGTTAGTGCAAAGGTCCTGCCTGCTTGTACAGGGTGTCTCCTTAGAAGCCTTTGCAACGAGAAAGGGAGCAACAGCCCCATTCATATGCCAAGAAAGGGGGGTGGGAACTGTAGCGTGACTTGTCATCAGTATAAACCCTGGACCATGGAAGCTGGAGATGGAGAAGACCTATTAGAATGATCAGAGTCCATTTCCCTGCAGGGGCAGGACACAGCCCCTGAGGAGATATTAAGTGGATACTAGACTTTTTATTTTAGCCAAATGGCCTCTTAGTTGACACCTAAGAGGAACTTTCTGCTCTGGAAGCTGTGTGGCTCTTGGGGGTTGTAAAGGAGATCACTGTAAGGTTCTCTCATGCCTGACTTCTCTAGCCCAGCTCACACAATGCAAAGACTGTCTCTGAATGATCAATAAATGCCACTAATGCAAAGTTGGCAGTAGGCATTGTCCTTTCGTGAGGTGGAGAGGTGCACGGGAAAGACCTGATAACAGCCATGATGACCCTTTGTCACTCCATGTTTTCTGCACGCCTACTTGGTCAGCTTCAAAGGAGGAATCTTGGGCAAGGAGAAGGGGATATCAGTTGGAGTACCACACTGTGGACAGGCAGGCACCAAAAATCACATACTGCGGGTCATCTGCTGTGCTAGGTACCAGTCGCTGGCCAGCTTCTGTGTTTGTAGCCTCATGCAATGTGGAAATGGGGTGCAGATTGGCTGTGAGGAAACTGCAATGCAAAGAAGAAAGTGACTTGGCCAGGTGACACTGGCATCTAGTGCATCAGCAAGAGTAAGAAGATCTGAATTTTGCCAGTAACTTGCTATGTGACCTTGACCAAGTCACACAAGCTATACTTTTCTAGCCTAGGCACCTAAAGTTCAGCAGCTAAATCCAAATTTAGACAGACACTTTGGTAACTTTGACCTGACATTTAGTGGTGAGCACCGGCAGTCCCCATGGACCTCAGTGGTGTTTGTGAGTTCAGAGTTCTTCTGAAAATCTGGCCATTTTATCTCTGCCTCAATCACCATCTGTAAAATGGGGCTAATACTATTTGCAGTGTACCTTGTAGTTAGATGCTATATAAAACATATGATGTTAAGATGTCTATACTCACAGGAGAAACAATTAAAGCAAACAGGATTAAAGAAATCTCAAGAATTTTTGACTCCTCCAAACTAGCGGGGTTTTAAAATGTTAACAGGTGAGATACTTGTTCTACACACATCTATTTGCCTTTCCGTGAAGGTGTACAGGATAGTAGTGCTATAAATACAGAACCAAGGTTGTTTGGGTAACCTAAACTCTGAGCATTCGTGTTTTACAGTGGTTGGGATTCTTTAGGAGTAACCTTCAGAGATTAGTATTTGTTGTTAACTTCCTGGCTTTCATACAGATATTTTGTCCTTTAAAACTGGGTTCTGTTAAATCTCTCCCCCGCCCCCCTACACCTTGCTATTGTTTGGCTTTTAACACAGCCTTAATACCATTTTACACTCTTTTTACTGGGGGAATGTATATGTTCTACTGCAGCAGTAAAATTCCTGAATTCCTCTCTACCTTTCAGTGGGTGATCCCAAAGGGAGAAATTGGTGATGGAAAGGAGGCTGGGGATGCGGTCAGACAGCTATCCTCTTGCTTGTTCTCTCGGGGTTAACTAATGGGTTGATGGATTTTAATGTTAATTTCTCCAGCCAGGGATCCACCTCAGCTTTAAATTAAGAGAGAGGAAAGGTTAAAAAGAACTAAATTCAAAACAATTACCAAGCCAGCCTCTTGCGGGAGCCCAGACAAAGGAAAAGTGCAGGTTGGAGGGGCTGTCACACTCTGCCTCCCATTTGGGCAACAAAACCAGCTAGAAGTCACGTGCTGGGATCTTCTTTCAACAGTCTGTGCTTATGGGGGGTGGGGGAGCGTTTGACACAAATTCTGATTCCAGGAATCATGCTAACGCAGGATATGCAGCAGGGAGCTTAGTAAACAAGACACACCAGCCGTCCTGTAATGGAATCAGTTCTGCGTATTAGCTGCTCCCTGCTCATGGACCTAATTAGCACAGCAGCTTTCAGAGCTTGGACAGCTGGGCAGGACTCAGAGGGTTAGCACAGGGATGGGGCAAAGGGAAGGGTGCAAGGACATGACATCTGAGTCAAAGGGCGTGGTGGGCCAAAGACCCCCTGGGCAGAGAGAAGCAGCAGAGAAAACTGATTCTGAGAACAAGTAGCAGTGGGGATCCCAAGTCTGGCTGGCTCAAGCCAGTGCCGGTGGGCTAGAACAGGTATGTCAGCATTCTCCCATGGTGCAGTGTGTTCTGGGGACGGAGGTGTGGGTGGGGACGGGAGCATAGTGTAGACTTCCCATACGTATAGTGACGCAACAGCAATAGCTCAAGTGCTCCAAATTACTCAGAACTATTATGAACAACGCTGCTGTGTCTGTGGCAAGGGGATTAGCACTTCTGACATGTAGGGAAAACTCAATCATGCTGTTGCTGTCTGATGAATCATTAAGGGCCTCTTCCCTCCCCTGCTTCTACCATACCCACCCCACTAATATTTACTTGAAAACATTCTCTGACCTCCTCTGCCTGCTTATCACCTCAGGCCCCTGAAGTCAGAAATAGCTGCTGGGCTGGTGAGCAAACATTTCTTCCCCTCCCCCACCCTGGTGGCTGGTCTGTCTCAGTAAGGTCACTGCAGTTCTTCCTAACTAATCACATTCATTCACAAATCACTTGAACTCTCTGAACTGGTCCGCAGCAGGATTCAATTAGTTCCTAGTCTGGTTTCTTTCAGAAGTCACTCTCACCCCTTTTTAGTCTTTGAGCCATTCTCTAGGAGGACGAGAGCTGCTTGGTGCTGGGTGTAGGAAAGCTTTGACCTCTGCTCTGTCAGTCTGCCACCTGCCTTTCCCCTTCACAGATCCCCTCTCCTGCTGCTGCCACCAGGGGCGGCTCCAGGCACCAGCACACCAAGCGCGTGCTTGGGGCTGCAAGCCACGGAGGGTGCTCTGCTGGTCGCCGCGAGGGTGCTCTGCCTGCCGTGCTTGGGGCAGCAAAATGCCTAGAGCTGCCCCTGGCTGCCACCAGTTGGCTGCAAACTGGACATACCCCAGAGAGGTAGCTGAATATTTGGTGAAGCCATGTTTAGCAGGCCAGGCACAGAGGTGGTCAGAGGCTGAGAAGTGGGGGTCGTGCTACGCAGAAATCGAGAAACCGTGTCTTCAGACTGCCTATACCTCAAACTCTACTGTGTGCATGCAAAGTGTAATGCAAGAGGCTGGCTGTAGAGCTGGTCAAAGTTATTTTAATGGCAAAAATGACTTTGGAACAAAAATGGAAATTGTCATGAAAAAAATGTCCATGTTCATCAACTTTTTGTGGACCAACAAATAAAAAAAAATGTTCTACTCAGCTCAAGCTGTCAAGCACCATACTGGGGCCAGCAAAGAGACAGCTAGGCCCCAAGAGACAGAAGCAGGGGCAGCTCTATGTTTTTTGCCGCCTCAAGCATGGCAGTCAGGTGGCCTTCAATGGCATTTCTCCAGGTGATCTGCCAGTCCCGCGCCTTTGGCGTACCCGCAGCCAAATTGCCACCGAAGCCGCGGGACCGGCGGAACTCCCGCAGGCAAGCCGCTGAAGGCTGCCTGACTGCCGCCCTCACAGCAACTGGCAGGGCGCCCCCGCGGCTTGCCACCCCAGGCACGCACTTGCTGCGCTGGTGCCTGGTGCTGCCCCTGGACAGAAGAGACGGGCAGTGCACCATGGAGGGAGGCCAGCCAGCCAAGTAATTATATCACAGCTGGAACCAGAATCCTGCTTACCTCAGAATAGCCAGCATGTTCCAGCAAAACCCTGGAGGAGAGCAGTGTAAGAGCCAGCCCAGCTAGATCTCAAGCCCAGGGGAAGATGGGGGAAGAATCAATGGCAGGTGAATTAGCAGCAGAGCAAGTTGGCAATTTTTCAATGCAGCGTAATATAATTGGATAATGCTGATGCGTTGTCATGAAATGTTTCACTGAATCTTCTACAGATTTGACAAAACTTTCTCCAGAACACAGGCAGGTTTCCATTTGAAACCTGCCATCGTTTCAGGGTCCAGCTCCAGCAGGAAGCATACCAGCTCCTGGAGCCCAGGCTGGAGCCAGAGCTGTGGTTTGGGGTTTTAAGGTTTCAGCTTGATCTCCTGGGGCTGACAGGTCCCCTGCCCCAGAGCAGCTACCTGGGGCCTCAACTGATTATGTAGGGATGCCCCCATCTCTATGTCACCCATGCCTGCTTGGGGTGACACTCTGTCCCTCTCTAGTGGCAGCTAGACCAGCTACACAGCGGTTCTCAAACTGGGGTGGGACCCCAAGGTGGGTCGTGACCCCATTTCACTAGCGTGAAGTTTACGTTTAAGAATCACTGAGCTAGGGATTGATGAGCCTACTACAGCCTTGGCTAATAGAGATGTGTCTTTTAGCTCATGTAGTAGAGCAGAGGTCTCAAAGTCCCGGCCCGCAGGCCAGCTGCGGTCCAAGAACCTCCCCACTGCGGCCCGTGGAGGAGAGACCCATGCAGCCACGCTGCCTGCTCTGTCCGCTGCAGGCGCTGCCCCCCACAGCTCCCATTGGCTGGGGGAGAGGGACAGTTGCCTGGCAGAGTCAGCCATGGAGACAGTCACTTTTTTCCACAATGAATATAAACAAGTCAAAATACTGAACACAACTATTTGATACACACCTTGCTGCAATCCTGAAGGTTTCAACTGCTCAGCCACTGAGGCCAAACATCAACAAACTGACAGAACTGAAGCATTGCCAGGTGTCTGGCAAATGCTAAAAACTCTCTGGCAGGCAAAGAATTGTATAAAGTTGTATGGCAGTTTTATTATTTCTAAGAAATTCAAAATAAAAAATACAATATAAACGTTTTCTTTTCTGAACACCATCTTCAGTGACATTATTGGCCCGCTGGGAAGATTTAAGGACTGGCCCTGGCCCTGAGGTAAATTGAGTTTGAGACCCCTGCACTAGAGGCTCATGCATTATGGTCCCAGGTTTGATCCCAGCAAGGCATGGGTTGCATCTATAAATATTAGAATTCTCCATCTTCTGGCACCCATTCCCTGGGTAACCACAACTCCGTGAGGACCAGTTGGACAACACTCCAGACCTGAGCACTCTTAATAAACATCTGAAATTGCCAACTTGTCTCCTAGGCTTCACCTGGAGGGAGTGACTTAGCCCTTTTATTGCAAGCTACATCCGTTTCTAATTATTACCCCTTGTCTAACAAGAGGAAGAATAGGAATGAGTGCCTCTTTTTAGATCCTATCTTGATTGATTTTATAAAGAGATAGGGAAGAAGGGAAAAGGGTAACCAGCCAAACTGATTCTCCACCGGGTTTCTGCCATGCCCTGGGTTCACTCCATTTGGTTATTTTTAGCCAATCCAGAAGGCACAAGGTCTGGAATCTCTAGAATTTCCCTTTCCATCCAACTCCTCATCCCTCCCATAGGTTGGTCTGAAACCAACAGCTGAGGAGGGGCTCAAGTGTCCCAGCAACATCCGTGTCCAGGGTGATGTCAGAGCTGTACAGAAGCAGGGACTGTTCTTTCAGGCCTCATGATGATTACTATTCTAACCAGTGCAAAACACCATCATCCATTACCTCACAGACTTGCATTCAGGTCCAAGAAGTGAGCGAAAGCTTCACCCTACGCAGCAGCTGTGAGCTCTAGGGAAACAAGATTGGTCTGTTTGTAATGACAGAATTAAAGCTGAAAACAACAACACTTCAGGCCCTACTGGAATGAATGCCAATTGTAGCAAAAGGTATGATTGTTGTCACAAGGCTTTTTGTGCTGGTTAGTCCCTCTCTTTCTCCCCCACCACTTCCATTCTCCTCTCCTCCCCCCATTTCCTTTCTTCTGCAACACTGCCTGTGTTTCCTCTCTTGGAAAGCAGCCACCTTATAAAGTGGTTAGGAGACAGATCCCGCTTCTGTTCAGGTCAATGACAAAGCTCCCACTGACTTCAGAGGGATGAAAATTGACCTTTAGGGCCAGAGTTTTAAACCAGCCTTTGCATTTGTATGGGCAGGTTTTTTGACCGTATAGTTTTGGGGTACCCAAGACTCATATTGGCATGTACAGAAAGCTTTTGCAAGCCAAAGTTGAGTAAGTAGACCTCTGACTCCCTGATCTAGATGCCAGTGGTGCATGCAAAGCCAAATTCTTGGAAGCCCCAAAGTTTGAGTACCTACCTATAAGCTCTGCCCCCAGCAATAGAAGATCTGGTTGTGGGTTCCCAGGTCTATAAACTGCTTCAGAACACTTGGCTTTGAATTTTCAATCTGTGATTCAGTATCATCTTGATCTATCTATCATCGATCTAGCTAATCTTTTTCCAGCCAAACTCTTTCACTCTAATCCTTCAGTTTATTAGGAATTATTTTCAGCCTAGCTTTCTTTACCCTGAAAAGTTTTGATATTTTACATGGTAAAACAAAAATGAAGGAACAACATGAATTGCTGGGATTTTGTCTCAAAAGTTGGTTACCAAATTGGGCCATTGTCCACTCATGGTCTGCGAAATACTGGCTGGTTTATTGAGGAGAACTGTCTGGTATATTGGGAATGGCTCAACCTCTTTGCTTCTGGAGATGCCCAGGCACTCAATTACAAAGAAGACCTTGGAGGTCTGTAAAAGGAGCTGATAGAAAGGAGCAGGTGAAGCTAGCTTAGTGGCCTCCATTAATAGATGCTGCTATATAAGAAGAGGAGAGGAAATGGGAACCACCTTAGGGATTAGAGCCACCAGTTGCAAATAATATACTTTCCTTATCTCACTCTTTCAGGTAAGTGACTAGTAGAGTTACACACAAGCCTGCTGTGACACAGATGGGGAGGTGGTCTCCAGGACATTCTCACTACTGAGATGTGAAGCTTTCCTCCTCCTCTCCTCCATCTTTTGAAATCAGTCATGTAGCCTGCTTTTTGTAAAGCTCTGAGCTCTTCCCCAAAGCACCAGTCCAAGGGGATTAATACTGCTGTGAGAGATGCAGCCCTTCACTCTCTGGTTCAAACTCAACCTAGGTCTACCTTCCTCTGGCTGTTCAGTGAGCTTGGTGAGATGACATCGCAGTTGACATTTGGCCTCTTTCTTGGCTGTCTCAGCAGAGCAGCTAAGGACTGACAAGGCCCAGAGACTGAACTTCCCCCTTACCCAAGAGGTGGTCTCTGAAGGTCGGCGGGGAGGCACACTGGTGGGCAGGACAGGAGAAGCTCACACTGCAAATGTCCATGCTCTGTGGCTCCTCTGTGACTATTTTGTATGGATGGGAATCCAGGACTGGAATGCCTGATAGTGTCTGTATTAGCCCTTTAGCTACTGGTCTAGTGAATCTAATTATGGCATAAACCACCAGTTTGGGGGATTGTCTTCCCTGTTTCTTGCAGTCTGCCCTGATGTGGCATTCTCAGTGTGGACCATCCCAGACACCCGGTCACATAAGCAGAATATCAGGGCTGGTCAAGTACAGTCAGCCTTCCTCCCAGGATTGCAATCAATATCTGCCCTCCTTCTCGCCATTCCCTTTGAAGGTTCCATATCTTCTTAAAAGCAGGAAGTAGGGAAAAGTACCATGTGGGCTGGGCCTGCAAGATAACAAGATATCATAGTCCAGCAAAGACGATGCATATGGGGATAGGGAGGATCTCAGTGTTAAGGAGAACCTAGGCTGTAAGATGTAATGGTCCCACAGGGAGGAGAATTAACAAACTGCATGAGACTCAACAGAAAGTCAGGGTGAGAAAAGACTCTGGGGTTACAAACTGGGTAAGACCCCCCACAACAGAACGCCCGTGAAGGAGAGGACAGCAAAGAGGCCTTCCCCCCTGGGAGTGAGCAATCAAAGCCCGGTCTGGTCAGCTCCACCCCATTGGGCAAAAGACCCATTTTAACATCAGAAAAGCAGATGTGCAATGGCCACCCCAGGCTCTTGTCCATGGGTGCTAGTGCTGAGTGGGGGCTAAGGAGGAAGTCAGCTAATGGCAGCGGGATTCCTGCTATTATTATTTGTATTACAGTAAGGTTTAGAGTCGAGAATTGGGGCCTGTCTGTGCAAGGTGCTGTACAAACATGGGACAGGTCCTCTGCTGGCATAAATTTTCATTGCTCCTTGGGCGTCAAAGCAGCGATTACAGTTTATACTAGTGCAGGATCTGCCCCATAGTGCGCAAGAGATAATCCCTGCCCCAAAGATCTTACAATTTCAATACACAAGTGGGGGAGATAGGAAGTACTATAGTGCCATCCTGAAGGAGAGGAGATGCAGGAGGAGGGGAGCACTGGCCTCTTTGGATCTGCAGAGAGACCCTGGTTATGAGGCCTGAGTCAGCACGAATCTTGACAGATCAATGATCGGGGAGGCTTTGGGGAGTCAAAAGTTACCAAGATTTTTGCCTTCTGGCCTGGCCCAGCTTTCTCTGCACACACTAGACCATGGCCTGGAGGGGTGCCACACTTACCTATCTCTGCTAAGCACTTCTCTGCTAGTGCTGCTTCCTCCTGTCCCATGAGACCACAGGCAATGCTCAACGCAGGAACATTAACGCCTGTAGATTCCCCTGGATGGCTGCTAGTGCACAGGGGCCTCGCTAGTACAGTGCTGAGGATCATGGAAGAACTTACAGCAGATACAGGAACCAGCTGAAGGGTGAAAAGTAGAAGCAATAATAACACCTAGCTCTTATATTGCTCTTTCATCAGTAGGGCTCAAAGCACTTTACAATGGAGAAAAGTATCATTGTCCCCTTTTCTTACAGATGGGGAAACTGAGGTACGGAGCAGCCAAGTGCCTGAGGTCACCCAGCAGGCCAGCAGCAGAGCTGCAAATAGGTCGCCTGAGTCTGAATCCAGTGCTCTACCCACTAGACCACACCAGGGATAAGTTGCTAAAGGTTCAACAACAGGATCCCAAAGCACTTTAGAATTTGTATATTTACAGCAGAGATCACTCTCTGTTGAAATGCAGCCACCTCTGGGTGCAACATAGGAACAATTTTGTGCCAACAGCAGCATTACACAATGAGAGCGTGCCCCAGTACACAGTAGTTGCCTCCAGCAATTCAGTGTCTGCTAGCATGCCTAGCCTCCTGCTTGGGCGTTGGTTCAGTAATGGCTCAGGGTCTGTCTACACTGCAGCTGGGAGTGAGCCTTCCAGCCCGGGAGACAGACTCGAGCTAGCCTGCTAATAACAGCACTGTGCACACTGTGACCCTGATCCAGACCTGGTCTAGCCACCTATGCTCAGACCCGGGGGGTCAGGTGGTCTTGAGAATCCAAGTTGCTACCTGTGCCACAACGGCCATGCAACTACTTTAGCACCCTAGCTCGAGTCCTGCTAGTAGGAACCAGTCTTCCCAGGGCTGGTGACTTGCTTCCAGCTGCAGGGTCGGCGGACCCTCAGAGGGAAGGGTGTGTTGCCTCCTGAGTCACCAGTGACAACCCGTCTTGCAGCATCCTTGGGACTCCGCCTTCCACATACTCCCAGGGTCGACCCTGTTGGGCTTCCAAGAGGTGATAAGCTCACAGCCTACCGTAGTACAGCTACTGGGAAAAGCGTTACCAATGGCATGGCCCAGCAAGAGCCAAATTCAGAATCTGTCGAGACAACGTCAGCAGGGGACCCCTGACACCGCGTCATTTGGAGACTGAAGCAAAACAAAACCCAAAAGAGGCTCCAAAGAAGAGAGCGAAAGTTCTACCCTCATGCTTCAGACGGTAACCCAGTTGGTTGTACAGCACCAACACAATGGGGTGCTAGGAGAATTAATGATAACTATTAGAGATTGGGATGAGACCTACAGAGGCTGGCTATCTTGTATCTGTCTACTTTCTTGCACTTGCCTCAGAAGCATCTAGTGGCGACAGGGTTCTGGATTAGATGGACCATGGGTCTGATCCAGTCTCACAACTTCTGTTCCTAACTGGCTGACATAGAGGAGGAAAGAGATCCAAATTGCAGTGCCATCATCTCGGCTTTATGAGGGTTCCTCTTCTGTCCTTCCACCCTGGGGAAGTGAAGACCTCAGTCCCTCTAAGGAACTAGATATCTGGGTCGACTGCAGTTTACACACACAAACCTCAGTGTATTTTGTTTTCCAGGTCCATGATTAACCTGCCCTAAGAGCTTCATTTTGCCAACTGGATGATTTCACTCTTTAGCATGCCAGCTTTTCGCAACGATTTCCAGTGGGTCACTCTTTTTTCAAATGCAGCCTGTTCCTCTTAATAGTGAGTGAACGGTCAGCAGGTGAAAGGTTGGTTGCTCTTCTTTGTATGTTAATCCTTCCATCTGTATTTGTGTCTCTTCAGTCTCTGCTTGGCTCAGGGAAGATTCGTATTTTCCCCACCTCTACCCCATTAAAGTACAGAGGAAACACATTCTCAGGTTTGTTCAAAGTCCCCTTGAAAAAGAAGCTGGGGTGTGCTGACCTCATAAAGAAAATGTTTTCTATGACTTTGCTCTGTGTTTTATACAGGGCTCTGCACCTATAGCTAAACCACAGCTCATAGTCCATGGAGCAGGCCTGACTTTCTGAGGGCTGTGTGCATGTATGTGTATGTATGCAATTGTACCCATGGTCTGTGTGGGCAGTTATACCTGGTTTATTTGTTCAGTTGTAGTATTTGCAACTGCAAATCAGGCTAAATATCCCCTCCTGAACATAAATACAGACATGTAAATGTACGGCAGATATACATTTGAAGGGTTAAAAAAATTCACTTCAGTTGGGTCTGTGCCCTTCTTGAGTTCACTTTTTGCAGATGTTCTAGCAAACAAGTTTACTGGTTGGAATATTCACCCAAACAGCAAATTCTAAGCAAATATTGAAGACTATTTGTGGAAAACTCATTCTGAATCACGAGTATTTGCAGCAGAAATCTGATTCTAACAGTTCTCCTCATCCTTTCAAGGACCATGTGACCTATGTGTACAATCAAAACAGCTTGGATGTTGAATATTGCACACTTTTCTAATGAACTGTTCATGAACCAGCTATGGACCAAGAGTTAGTCACAGAAATTACCTGGCAAGTCATTTCAAATCTCAAAAAAATTGGAGAAAACTGCAATCTGTTTGTGGTCAATGCACCACCAGCCAAAGAGGTGACATTCACTGACTCGTTATTAATTATTCACTCAGCTGTGTTAAGGAACAATCCTGAACTAATAAGGAGTGGACAACATGATCCAATAGATATTTGCTCCAGCTTCTCTGATTCTATTATAATACCATGGCTGGGGTTTTTTGTACATATTTTGCTGACATCTAGGAAGTAAAACAGGGTCCTAAAGGCTGTTGGAATATTAATGTGTATGGCAGCTCCTTCTGCTGTCGCTGATCAGAGTGGGGGCTGACCACTCTATTTACAGTTCAAGTGCTGCTATTTCAGGCGCTATATGTGTGCTGGAGTTCAGAGCTATTCCTAGACAGATCAATAATTCACAACCACTAAAGTCCATTGCCTTTCTCCCATCCCCACGGCCCTGTAACGAGAGATGTTGTCATTTTCCTGGACTTTGAAAGCCATGGGGAGGCTGGGGTGAGTTTGGTTATCTCCCAAACCCATTCAGTGGTTGAAGGGGGGGACTCCTCACAAATTGCGTTTCATGTAATCAGTTATGTGATTGAATCCATAGAGCACCCCCTTGTGGCAAAGGAGGCAAACTTGAATAAACAGATAATGAGATGCACATATTCTGATTGTGGGGGTTGGAAGTGTCTAAGGGCCCTAACAATTATACTTAGAGTAGCGGAAGCTTTTGTGTCTTGGTTTGGCAGCAAAAAGAAAAAGACTAGTAATTTCACTGAGCTTTTTAAAATTCTTCTTTAGTCATCTCTTATGTATCACAGAAATACCTCTGCTCACACTGACTTGCATACAGGTGTGCGTGCACACATGCATGCACACACACACACACATTTGCAACAACTTGTGCATGCTGACGAGATAGCCTAATTCCTGTATCCCTCTCCTACACTTCTCTGTAGGGGATACCTGCATCTCCCCGTATATCTGTGTGAGCGATGCACTGTTCTTATCTGTGTGCTTGAAAGAGCTGGTCAGGAAATTGACATTTTTTCCCATGAAAAATTTAGACAAAAACCATTGTTTTCATTGTATTTGGGAGGGTTTTGGTCAAAAATATGAAAACATGGAATTTGGGGGTTTGTTTGTTTTGGGGTTTTTTTATGTTTGTTTGTTTTTTCAACCAGCAGAAAATTTTCAATAAGCTCTAGTGCTTGTGCATGTGAGCCTTGTGGGGACTATTCAAATGCATGGTGAAGTGTTGTTTGGCTAGATTGGGTCCATAACTGAGTCCTCGCTTCCCAGATTTCTGCAGGAGCCTGTTTTTCATGCTCCAGAACAAGATATCCCCCTCTCCCTGAATATTCCTGAGTGGTAAACATGCCCCTCTTTGCATGCTACAACAGATAGTCACCTAAATCTGCAAGCCTTAGCACTTGAGTTGCACATGGAAGATGCACGTATATTTTCATGTCTTTGCATCAGTGATGCACCTGTCTTTTCTATGTTCCTCTGGGGGCGCTGTATCTGTCTGTGCATGCTTCTAAGCAAGTGATGCACCTCCCCATGCATATCTTTACTGTACAAGAGACAGTCTTTTTGTAGGGGGTTTGATGTGTCACACATCAGGGGTTCACATTTGGTTAGATGTATAAATATTATCCGCTTTGCTTCCAGGCTCCTCTCTGGGGCTACAGCTCATTTTGAACAGTTTTGGGGAGAGGGAATGGGGGGGGGGAGTAACCTCACTGCAACGTTGTTGTTTGTTCTGAGTTCAGTGCAAACAATAAAACATCTATTCTTGAGTCCAGCAGCTGGCCCAAAGCGAAATGACGTTAGCATTAATTATCCTCTGGGATGTGGGGGACCGGGCAATGGTGCAGAGTTCCTTAACAAAAAAAGAGCAAACCAAAACAACCGCTTGTATGTCTGTATTAAATATCCCAGCCTACGCTCAGATAACATGCCTGCTCAGGGGTGAACCAAGAAACGCCGGATCTTGAAATGTAGGGGGAGACTCTAGCCTTATTTTAAACACATAAAATGAGCTTGAGTGGTCTCTTAGTCTTATGCCAGCACATCACCACAGGGTTTAGTGCGGATACATCAGTGGCATGGATTGGAGACTCAGGCTATATAGTTATGATGAGAAGCTTGCACAGTGTATATAGGCATTATGGACTGTTCAAAGTATTACAGGAATGGGGAGTTCTTGAATGCACAAATTACAACCATTTTAATATAACAAGTTTCTATTCAAAATATGTGATGCTCACATTAAGGATCCAATCCAGCACCCACTGGTATGATGGAAAGATTCCTATAGACTTCAATAGGTTTTGGATCAGGCCTTAAGAGAATCCAGTAGATATAGACAAGGAACCAAGAACTGTGTAGCAAATTTGACCTGTACATAATGGCAAAAACCCTTGGGTTCCAGAGCTCTGTGGTGGCACAGATTGGAAATGCAACAGCTTCAGTTACATTCAAAAATGGAGGCTTTAATTTGATTAAATATGCAAAGGAAAATCACTGGTATCTCCCTTACTTCTTTTGCTATTAAATTCCATTTATTTTGCACTGGCCCCAAAGTGGCAATATGCCACAGAATTTTGTACTAAAAACTAGAGTAAATCAGGAAATGTTTTTTGGTCTGGTAACACATTGCGGTGAAAGCAAATAAACGTTTTCTTCAACAGTTTTTTTGGGGGGGTTGTCCAAAAAAAAATCACCACTGAACATTTTCCAGCAATAGACAACCAAAACCAGTTGGGTTTCAAGGTTTCATGTTTTTGATAAAAATCCTCCAAATGTTGTCAAAAACAGACATTTACCACAAAACATCCACTTTGATGAAAGTTGATTTTGTCCAAAAAAAAAAAAAAGGTATGACTGAAATTTCCACTAGCTCTGCTGGTGCCTTGTAGACATTGTTGTGGGGAAGTGGAAGGTTTTGGCAGCTCAGAAGGGGACCGTTGGAGTTCATGGACACCAAGAAGCATGGAGGAGGCAGGTTTGGTCACGCTGGCAGTGGATGATGTTTTGGCTCAGGGGAGAGTATGAATTTCTGTTTTCACTTCCCTTTGTAAGCAGGTCTCGAGTTGGTTTTAAATTTTTGGGCGTGAAGACTTGAACTCCTTTCCTTCCTCAGCAACCAGGTGCCTTTTTGCTTCCTATCCCAGGAGCTTTCCCTGCAGCTAATGAATGATCACTAGTGTGTCTGCTAGGATGATCAGCAGTGAAATAGCTGGTAATGTTGACATTCAAATTGTCATAATTAGGTTTCAGAGTGAAGGTAATCATTGGAGATATACCACTCTCCTAGAACTGGAAGGGTCCTTGAAAGGTCATAGAGTCCAGCCCCCTGCCTTCACTAGCAGGACCAATTTTTGCCCCAGATCCCTAAGTGGCCACCTCAAGGATTGAACTCACAATCCTGGGTTTAGCACCACCAAGACAGCGTCCTTCTGCTTTCCTCATGCCACCTTCACACAACACACCTCCAGCACACAATATGTGAAGGTGGGAGGCATCTAGAGAGAGGAGCATGCACCACATGTCTCTGTGACTGGTTTTCAGACAGGAGCAGCCAAGAACTAGTCACAGGATTCCCTTTCCCAGCTCCACTGAGGGACATGACGTTGGGCGCTCTAATGTAGACAAGGATCCTGCAGCAGACAATGGTTGTAACAGTCTGCGGTTTAGACTGCACTGTGTCAGTCCAGGCTGTTCAAACCTCAGCCAAACATGCTGCTCCAGGAACCTCCCAGAGGCCTGCTCCTTACTGTAAGTCGAGCAAGCTCTAAGTCAATGATGATCGAGTGGGCTGTGCAGTAACAGCCAGAATGAGCTGGCTGTGACGCAGCAAGACCAAATCCATAGTGTAAGAGCATGTGAAATTTGTCAGGGCAGCAGCCAGCTTTTGAAAGTAAAGATACGTTAAACACTGAAGGCCAGAGGGAGGATAAACAGAAAACCGCCTTATTCAAGAAAGATCCTTGGGAGCTGCCTGCAATAAAGAGGGAAAGTGTAAACGAGCTGGAATGCTTTGTTTAGTTTATATTTAGTGCTGAGCAATGTCCCAGTAGAATTGCAGGATCCATAAATAGGCACTGATGCAGAAAGGTACCTAAGCATGGCAAGCAGGACTTGTCTATGCTAGCAAGTTGTATTGCTTTAACTATACCAGTGGTTCCCAAGCTGTGAACCCCTTTCACTAAAATGTCGTCTCGCGAACCCCCTTCTAAAAATGAATATTTCCAGGGATTTTCTCTTTTACCTGAGTATAAATGATAAAAGCAGTGATCTTGGAAATACAAAACTTGGTTTTATGACACGCTTATTACACACTTTATTATTAAGTATTATTTATCATTACAGTATTTTTATTACATTATGAAAACGGCAACACTCTTCCAAGATCTCACTTTCGTAGCTTGTAGCACTTTGAATAAACCTGTTATAAGACAAGGCTCCTATGTTTCATCAAGGAGTATCAGATGTGAAACAGCATGAAGGTATTTAAGAAGCCAACTCAAAGAGGGCAGGAGCATTCAAGTCTTGAGCAGTCCAGGCAAACAACGCACGTTACAACAAAGCTTAGCTGCCTATTTAATTTTAAAAAACAGCAAAATATATCCACCTCCCTTTCCATTTCTTATAAGGAGTCTTGAAGTTTAAATCTCCTCAGTGTGATAGATACGCTTGCTTTGATTTGCTGAGCTCTTGGAAGTTCAGGGGCTCCGGGCTGCTGGGCCCATGCTGCCCAGGGTCTCTAGGGACAGCTCTGTCTGCCATTAGGGAATTTTCTCCCCGAGAACCCCCTGTAACATTTTGCGAACCCCCAGGGGTTCATGAACCCCAGTTTGGGAACCACTGAACTATACTAATGTAGGTAAAGTGGACCAAGCCTCTGAGTGTGGGTGCAGTTAGACTGGTCTAAAGGTGCTTTCTACCAGTACTGTATAACTATTCCTGTATGCAGTGATGAGCTGCCAAAATATTAACAACCGGTTCCCTCCTCCTCACCCCATGAGGGGGTCGTGCCCCCCCCGGGGGTCGTGCCCCCCCACCCCCTGGGACTCCTGCCCTGCCCCCCGGGACTCCTGCCCCATCCACCCCCCTTCCCTGTCCCCTAACTGCCCCCTGCTGCCCCATCCAACCCCTCCTCTTATTCCTGATGGCCCTCCGGGACCCCTGCCCCATCCAACCACCCCTTCTCTCTGTCCCAACTGCCCCTGGAACCCCTGCCCCTGACTGTCTTCCACCGCCCCATCCAACTCCTGGTCCTTCCTGACTGTCCCCCCACCAGGACCCTTGCCCCCATTCAATTCCCCTGCCCTCTGACCGCCCTGAGTCCCGACCCTAATCCACCCCCCGCCCTCTATCCAACACCCCCTCCCTGTTCTCTGCCCCCCTTACCGCGCTGCCTGGAGATGGGGGCTGCGACACCCAGAGTCGGGGCTGGGAGCCGCGGGCGCTGGGCCGGAGTTGGGGGCCGGGCCAGAGCCGCTGGCCAGCCCGAAATCAGGGGCCGGCCTGCAGTTGGGACCGGGGGCCAACCCAGGCTGGGGCCCGGAATCGGGGGCCGGCCCGGAGCCACTGGCCAGGCCAGAGTCGGGGGCCGGGAGCCAGCCCAGGGCCGCGCTGCCTGGCCGGGGCTGGGGCCGGGGCCGGGGCCAGGAGCCGGCCCGGAGTCGTGCCGCCCGGCCGGGGCTGGAGTCAGGGCCGGGGGCTGGCCTGGAGTCACGCCGCCCGGCCGGGGCCAGGGCCAGAGACACGCAATGCCTAGAGCCCTCCTCGTGCCCCCCACCCCAGATCACCTGCAGGAAGCTGCTGCTTCCTTCTCAGCCCTCCCAGGCTTCCCACGTAACAGCTGATTGGTGGGAAGCCCAGAGGGGGAGCCTTCAGAGGAAGAGGCAGAGGCAGAGCTGGAGCCAGGTGAGCTGGGGCCAGGGGCAGGGCAGGGCAGGGAGCTGCTGGAGTTTTTGTTAAATTTAAAAGCCCTTTACAACCGGTTCTAAAAGGGTTTCTAAATTTAACAACCAGTTCCCGCCAACCGGTGGGAACCGGCTCCAGCTCACCACTGCCTGTATGGGAAGGAGACTAGCTATACCAGTATACAGCACCTTTTATACTGGTATAACTGCTTCCACACTAGGGCTTTTGCTGGTATAACTATATTGGTTAAAAAATGTCACCCCTCACTGAAATAGTTATAGCTGTAAAACTTTCAAGGGGAGACCAGGCTTAACTTTAAGCAAGTCCCACTGGTGTCAATGAGCCACTGTACATGTGTAAAGCTAGGCATGTGCTTAAATACCTTGCTGATGCAAGGCCATAGAGATCAGATCTAACTAGCAGGATTTCTTTTATTTTCGTCTTCTTATGCATGTCACAGTAGGGGCAAGGCAATAGCTGAGATAATAAACCCCCTGGAAGGAAAAAAAGCAATGACAATTTGGCTGCAATGATGCATCCCTGGGAGAGTGGCTTTTAGCTCCCTTGGGGGTGTTATGGCCCTGTATTGCCCAGGTCCCCACACAAATTCCCAGCAGCGTGTCTCCAGGGAGTGAGAGCATGACGATTTCTGCAGGCTAGTGCATAAATCCTGCCTTGTTCACAGACTGCTGGTATGGCTCTCCACTCATCCACCTGCCCACAGGCCACCTGTTTAATACCGTACTGAGAGGTCTTGAGACTTAGACCATACAGGCACAGGTGTGTGGGCAAAGCAACTCCGGCAAGTCAGCCTTTCATGTTCTTAGCTTTCCATTTTCTTGAATAACTGACTCCTTTGTAAGACACCTCAGCTGAAGGAATAGGAACTATGCTGCGTTATATAAGACTGAAGACAAACATCTGCTGGCACGACTTCGCCCACGCCGCTTGCTTGTCTTTTGCTATAGGGATTGCAATATTGTTTTGGCATAGCAGGTCAGGCAGGTTTGCCAAAGTTAATATACCGTTGGCCTCATTCACCTCTCTGTTACAGTGGTTTTATGCCAATGTAAATTCATTCACCACTATGTGCTAGCGTGTATGCTGAGCACATATTCTGCAGGCACAGAGGAGTATGGAAGCTGCGAAGGACCTGACTGCAACGCCCTAACCCTGTGGCTGGTTCTACACTGATCCCCCCACTCTCCCAGATTAGCACAAACTAAAGGCTCTCCTAATCTGCCCTTTCTGGCCACAAGCCCCCAGGGGCCAATGACCAGCCAGGGATTATCAGAGCTCAACATGCTGTGGGCACCTGCTTTGCTGGAGTGGTTGCTAAATCAAGGAATAGCAGCTAGGGAGATCCAGCCAGTTTCAATGCCAGTGCGGCACAGAGGGCCTGGAGTGGGCCAGAAAGCCTGGATTAACACCAGTGTTAAATTGTATAGTGTGGGGGAGAATCCGGTTCCTTGTATACAGATATATATAGGAAAGGAGTAAGAACAGAAGTAATGGTGTGGGTAGATTGAGTATGATGGGCCTGATTCTCCACTTCCTTTCACTTGGTGCAGTCATTTACCCCAGTGCAAAGCAGGTGTAAAATGCTGCCAGGTCTGTGTGGTAGTATATCCCCCATAGCTTGCACTCACTTTTTGCTGGTGTAAATGACACCCCAGGGTGCAAGGCACTAGAGAATAAGGCCACTGAACCTGTTACCTATTCCTGCCCCATCTCCCCTCTAGCCCCCACTTACCTACACTACTATGTATATAAGTGGGTCACATACATCATTGCTTATGTAGGCTAAGCTGTACACCCAGCGGGGGGCCCCTCTCCCTAGGGCCGGCTCCAGGCACCAGCTAAAGAAGCAAGTGCTTGGAGTGGCCAATACCAAGGGGCGGCATTCCGGCCGCTACTGGGGCGGCAGGTCCGGGTCTTCGGCGGCAATTCGGCGGTGGGTCCCTCACTCCCTCTTGCCGAATTGCCGCTGAAGAGTGGAGTGGTGCGATTGCGCTGCCGCGGCTTTTTTATTTATTTATTTATTTATTTTGCGCCGCTTGGGGCGGCAGAAAACCTGGAGCCGGCCCTGCCTCTCCCCCACTATGACCAGGCCCCACACCTGCCCCAGAGAGAGGCTGGCCAAGATAGGGCATGAGAGGGTTGCCAAATATCTAATCCCTGAAAACTAAACACCTCTGCCCAGCCCCCTTCCCCTGAGGCCCCACCCCTGCCCCACCCATTCATCTGAGGCCCCACCCCCTCCCCCAACCCCCTCCACCAGTTGCTTAGTCTCCACTCTCCCTGCCCTCATTGCTCACCCCCACCCCAAATCCCCCAGGACTTACCTGCCGCCTTCAGAGCCCGGCTGAGAGGAGCTGATGTGGAGTCTGCCCGCCTGTCCAATTGGGGCATAGCAGGGCACATTTGGGGTCAGTCCCCGGAGTGAGGGGGCGGGGTAGAAAATCAGGGCAAAGCAGCAAGGGGGGTGTCCCCGGAATGAGGACCCAGGGAGGGGAAATCAGGGCACAGCAGGGTGTGTGGGAGGGTCAGTCCCTGGAGCTAGGCACTGGGTGGGGAAATTGAATCACAGCAGGCTGGGGGGGGGTGTCAATCCCTGGAGTGAGGGGCTGGTGTGGGGAAATCAGGGCACAGTAGGGTGGGGGGGGTCCATCCCAGGAGCGAGGGGCCAGGGAAATTGGGGCACAGCAGGGCGGGAGGGGGCGGGGGGGATGGCATCCCTGGTGCGAGGGGCTGGGGAAATCAGGACACAGCGGGGCAGACAGGTTTACACCTCCCCCCAAACAGATGCTGCCAGCACCTATTTGGATCCTGGTCCAGGAGCCGCCAGTTCTCTCCGTCAGGCTGCGGGCAGGAAGAGCAGCAGCTGCTTAACAGAACCACTCGTCCATGCTCCAATAGCAGCTGCTGCTCTTCCCCCTCCCGGGGGCGGAGGCCAGTTACTGCAGGTAACCAGACTTTTAGCATCCAGTCAGCTCTGCTGATGGGCCGCTGCCAGTTTGCCTTTTCGACCGGACGTTCTGGTCGAAAACAGGACACCTGGCAACCATACTGGCTGGGGGATGGGCGGGTTGGCAGGGCCTGGGCTGCTGGGGACTGTGTGTGTGTGTTACATGTAGTAGTGTGTGGTGAGTTTTGCAAACAGTACTTTGGGATACTTGCAAAACCCATGTAGCAGAGTCATGTACACCTAAGTTTTATACAGCTAACTTAAAACAAGGACAAAAAAACCCAACCTTTTATTTCATTGGCGCATATCAAACAGGAGCTATTACAGCCTCTAGAGCACCACGCACCATTATGCATGTGGTATAGGAACTATGAGAAATTAGCGAATTAGAGCAAATGTAATACAGAAAATATTTTAGAGAGTAATATCTGTATTAATTCTGTTTTTCATAGTGAGCTGCCTGTTGAGGCTAATGCTGCATAACCTATGCGCAGGCTTCAGGAAATAGTCAAACTAATCCAATTGTCAGACCTCTAAAACAGCTTGCTAATTAAACAGGGCATCATGATTTTTTTAGGTCTGACCTCACAGAGCACCTCAGGCTAGCTACAAATGCTGTATATCAGATCCCATGGAGCCTGGAATTCTAGTTCGCCAGTAGGCTAAAGCGTGATGTGTTTCTGGCCTTGTGAAATATTGGACTTTAAAAATGTCACTGATCCAGTTGTAACATTTGTCAGCCCCACTCTTTAGGCCATTATAATTTTGCAGACAAACATTTTGGAAAAATAAATAAATAAATTATGAGGCAGTTTCTTTAGCTTTTAAATAATGTTAGAGTCCCAAAAGCCAGAAATCAATGGGCAAATGAGACAACGGACAGTTCAAAATAAATGCAGATTATTTAATGAGGCTGCAGTTTATTTTCTGGGTTGTAGGAAAAAAATAATTTAGTCCACATACTGCAGGTGTTATACGGCATAACATACATACATATATAAAATATTACGTGTGCTTAGCTATTGACTATATGCCTTATTTCTGAAAAACGTGATAAATTCCAGAATTGTGGCATAAACAGAATAATGCAGAACCACCAAGCAAAGTGTACTAGCAGAAAATCGAATCACTCAACCCATTGCATGCAGAAATGTTACACATCCTCCTCACTCCTCTGCCAAAAAAGGCAGAGGTTGAAAGCCAGCATGGGACACTTCAGTCCCAAGGAACGTCTTAGAAACCATATAAGCAAGTGTTAAAATGTGAGGGAGGGGGTTATCATCAACATTTCCCATCATCCTAATTTATGGCTGGTGATACCTCCTGCTATATATATTGCTAGCATTATACTATACTATAGTCTGTATTTTTTGGCATTCCTATCATTTGACAAACAGTTGATTGAATTTGTTTTCTGCGTTTGGGCTGAACAGGGCCCCTAGGTTGAGCATTGAAGCTCAAAGCAATTTTAACTTCACCTGAGTTATGCCCCCACAACGACAGCCTGTGTCAGCGGCGACACGCTGACGCACACCCAAACTGAGCGGCATGCAAGTGAGTGCTACCCTCACAGTGTGGCTCACATGTGCTGTCATTGTTGTGACCCGAGGACGAGCTCTGTGGAAGCTCAGCAGCTTGTCTCTCTCTCACCAACACTCCCTGCCACTCTCTCTTACCTCCCCCACTTCCCAAATCTGATCTGACATGGGGGCAGGGGAACTACATGTTTTTAGCAAAGTCTTTCATTAAGCTGAGGACCCAGCAGCACTGATCTTGTTTGGAAGAGCATGAGACTGGAGAGGGCCACTAGTGATTACACATCCCCCTACTCCTTCTGTTTCGGGCTGAGTGACGACAAGAGGACACCGGCTGGGACGCTCCAACCAGCACAGGAATGGGAGATACATTTAATAAGATAAGTCCTACAAAGCTGGATTAGAGAAGATTTCGTAAGTCGGACGCAGGACTTTATAATCCTCTCTTGAGATGGGGTGGTGCTGGGAGGGCTAAGGATGAGCCATCCTGAGAGACAGCTCTGTAAGTGCCATATTTGGAAGGAACTTTTCTCCATGGGGCCTGCTGCCCCCACCCTCTCACTTGTCCTCCCTGTGTCTGATAAATGAAGGGGGCTGGGGGAGAGCTCCCTTTTATGGACACCCAGCCAGCCAGTTAGCTATAAAATCCCTGTTAGTAGCTGTTCTCTACTTCTTTTACCTGTAAAGGATTAAAAAAACCTGTAGGTAAAAGGAAGAGAGTGGGCACATGACCAAAAGAGCCCATGGGGAGGCTAGAACTTTCTAAAATTGGGAAAAAACTTCGCCTTTGTCTGTATGTTGTTGTTCTCCGGAGAGAGTGGACAGAACAAAGACAGGGCTGGAATTATGCTGAAAAAAGCTTTGGCCAGGTATGGAAAATCATCAGCTCATACCTAAAAACTACTCATTTGAAACCCCAGATATGTAAGTAGATCAGGAAATGTCTAGGAAGATGCGATTAGGTTTCTCTCTTTTATTTCTTTATGGCTTATGGACTCCTCTGTGCTAACTCCAGGTGCTTTTGTTTTGCTTGTATCAGAGGGATAGCCGTGTTGGTCTGGATCTGTAAAAGCAGCAAAGAGTCCTGTGGCACCTTATAGACTAACAGATGTATTGGAGCATGAGCATGCATCCGACGAAGTGGGTATTCACCCACGAAAGCTCATGCTCCAATACGTCTTTTAGTCTATAAGGTGCCACAGGACTCTTTGCTGCTTTGTTTTGCTTGTAACCTTTAAGATGGACCTCAAGAAGCTACCTTGATGCTTAATCCTTGTAATTGTTTTTTTAAAACCTAGCAAAAAGCCTAAATTCCAGAGGTATTTTCTTTCTTTTTGTTTTTAATAAAATTTACCTTTTTTGAGAACAGAATTGAATTTTTGTGTCCCTAAATGGTTTGTGCATGTTGTTTAATTAGCTGGTGGCAACAGCTGATTTCCTTTGTTTTCTTTCTCAGCTCTTCCCTGGAGGCGGGGGTGAAAGGGCTTGAGGGTACGCCACAGGAAGGAATTCCCAAGTGCGCCTTCCTGGGTTCCAAAAGGAGTTTTTCACTTGAGTGGTGGCAGCACCTACCCATCCAAGGTCAGAGAAAAGCTGTAACCTTGGGAGTTTAATACAAGCCTGGAGTGGCCAGTATTAATTTTTAAAATCCTTGCGGGCCCCCACCTTCAGCAATTGAAGTGCCAGAGTCGGGAATCAGCCTTGACAAGAGAAGATTTCGTAAGTCGGACACAGGACTTTATAATCCTCTCTTGAGATCAGGGTGGTGCTGGGAGGGCTAAAGACAAGCCATCCTGAGAGACAGCTCTGTAGGTGCCATGTTTGGAAGGGACTTTTCTCCATGGGGCCTGCTGCCCCCATCCGTTCATCTGTCCTCCTCCCTGTGTTAAGATGGTTTGAAAGGAAGTTTGGTTGTCTAGGCTGAGATTTTCAAAGAGGCCAAAGGGAATCCCATAGCTCACTCCCTTTGACATTCAACTCCCTCTGACCTCTTTAACATCCCAGTCCCAAAGCCAGGTGTGTGTGCACTAAACTGAATTGGCTTGCAACAGGCCCCACGGGGCTGCACCGCTGGTGAAGAACGTTGGAACGTAGCACTTTATGGTTATGCTCCCTGTGCCCTAGTGGAGAGGGAGAGCGCTATGCCAACAAGGACTCCCCAGCCTGGCAAAACCATGGGCACCTTTCTGTCCCCTTTGCTGGAGAGGGCCCGGGCTCTGGCCCTTGGAGTGCTGCACAACGGAGTAAAGGTAAGGATAATATGCTAAAACAATAACGTCACCCTCTTACAGTGCAAACACTTTTAAACAAAAAAAGGGTCTAATTCAAAACAAAAGGGCCAGACCCCTGATTAAACTCAGCTAGAAGGTAACTCCAGACTTCCAAGTAAATGCTCACATGTCCTTCAAATCACATACCTTAGTTCTCACAGTTCTGTCAGGCACTTGTTGGCTTATGCTTGACATGGAGTGACTTGAGTTGTCTAGACTGTATGTTGGCTTGTGGTCGCTCTCCAGAGATGCTGTGCTGGTGTCCTCTGCTGGGTGATAGCAGCTGTGGGAGCCATGCAGGTTGGCTTCCCACTGGACATGAATTACTGATGCAGAGTCTGGAAATTTCCTTAGTGCAACTTGTTTCATTTACATTATATACACCTGTCCTGGAACAGAAGTGCTCACAAACAGCATGCAGGCAATCCATCAACGCTCAGTTCCCAGGGAGTAAGCTTGCCCCCAGAACTGACTTTATTTGGTGAGAATAAGGCACACACTAACCAACCTTGCTGCTTGCCACAGCTCCCCCCAAAAAAAGAATGTGCATCACAAAACTAACACCACCACAAACAATTTGGCAAAGACCAAACAGAGGGCACTCCCGCGCTACAAACCTGTAAGGTGGTGTAACTGCGCCCTCTGGGGACTCCCACTGTAACTGCAATGATGCAGGCTGTCTCAAGAGGCGCTATAATCAGAGCTGCGGCATCTAGTAAATGAAGAGGAACTGCTGCAGCGTGTGGCTTGCCATTCATCTATTAGGTGTAGCAGGTATGTGGCAAGAATGGAGCCTAGTTACACACCTGAAAATAGGGGCTGTTTGACAGCAGGGTTAGACTGCCTTGGCGGGAGTGAAAAAGTTGGACTGAAATACACATTCATCCCTCTTGCTGCTTAGGCTGCAGGCTTAAAGGACTTTGGATTAGGCCCTCAGTCTGGAAGCTACTGAACAGGAAGCATGAAGTCCTCTCTCAGCCCCAGCCAGAGTTAGTGAAGGACTTTGTATGGGGGGAGTGGGGAGAGGGATGAAGGGTAAGACTGAATGAGCACCTGGAGACTGTGGCTGTCGGATGCATTGCTCGCTAGCAGACCCAATCTCTGTGCTGCTAGTACAGTGTGCGTGCAGCTCCCTCTAGAAACACTTGGAAAAGGCCCTCTTTGTTTTCCCCTTCGTTTTCATTTGGCTGTTGTGAAAAGGGCAGTTGAAGGAGAAAGGGGGGGAAAAGAGAGGCAAAGAGCCAGAAGGGGAACACGCAGCACAACACACCCGGCCAGGCAGCACACGGAAGGAATACAGCAGTTCCTCGCAGAGGAGGTGGAGGTGGGGGCGAATGTGTAGCCAATCAGAGCCCCTGCACAGATAGAGCCTGGGAAGGTGCATTGAACCAGGCATGAGGTAATTCCGCAGGTAACAAGAGGCCTGAAGCATGTTATATAAAGGCCTGTGACCGTGTTTGCTGGGGCCTACTGGCACTGGCATGCCATGAAATATTTGAGGGAAAGCCAAACAATTTCCCATCTATTTTTCACTTCACTGACTGCCTCCTGGCTTGGCTCCCTTGCCAATGAACAGACTCAAGTAGTGTCACATTTCCCACCCGGAGTCCCCAGCCCCTCAAATTTCAGAGTAGCAGCTGTGTTAGTCTGTATCAGCAAAAAGAACAGGAGTACTTGTGGCACTTTAGAGACTAACATCGGTGCCACCTGGCCCTCGGCACTTGGGGCGAATCAGCGATGAGCAGAGGGGTGAGCAGCTTATGTCTCCCCCAGCCAAAGGCTGCTGGGGGCAGATTGGTTCCTGCCACAAATTAGAGCAGCCCGAGGACTACCCTAACTTGCAACCTCAGTTGCAGCAGACCCGCCCCGTCCCATTCCCCACTGGGAAGCGCTGAGGTGCAAGTTGGGGATTCTTGGGGCTTGTGGCGTGCACAGCACCTGCTGTGCTAGGTGTGTGGCTGCCAGGAAGACGCCCTATACCAGGGATATGTTCTAGGGGGAAGGGCAACCTTACAGCTATTTTGCAGCCACTTCACACCGGAGTAAATTAGCCACAACACAACCATTAATCCCTCGTCACACCCCCCACAAGGCCTGGGGTCTCCCCAGCCTTGCCCCTCGTGCAGCCCCTTGCACCTGGGCAAAGTGGATGTAGAAGGCTACCAGGTCAGCCTGGGAACATTCTGCACCCACGTGGCACAGCATCCTATGATGGCCCCCCTCCACTCTACCTGGGGGGTGGGGGGTGCACATGAGGACAAAAGGGGCAGGAGAGACTCAGGCCCTGAGTACATATCAGAGAGCTTGTTGTGCCAAACAGCTCAGCTCTAGCTCTCCAGTGGCCCCTCTTCCAGGTCCAGCTGGCCTATCCAGAGACATAGGCACTGCCCTGCTGGATCAGATCTGAAGTCCTTCCAGTCCAGTAACCTGTTTCTGACAGTGTCCAGCATCAGCTGCTTCAGCAGAGGGTGTAAGAATAGCAGCAGGCAGATGTGGGGCAATTTGCCATGCACATTAGGTCTCTCTCGATCACTACAAGTTAGAAATTGGCTGGCTCAAGCCCTGAAGCATGAGGTTTAATAGCCCTGCCAAAATTGTTGTTATAATTACTGATAACTCTAGGTATTTCTGATAGCCATATAAATGTCCAATCCCTTTTTGAATCTTACTAAGCTCTTGGCCTCAGAGACATCCTGTGGCAATGAGTTCCACAGTCTAATTACATGTTGTGCAAAAAAGAGTTTCCTTCTCTCTTTTCTGAATTTGTCACCTTTTTAATTTAATTGAATGGCTCCTGGTTCTTGTGTGATGAGACAGGGAGGCCAGACGCTCCTGCTCCAACCTCTCTAGGTCATTCACTAATATATGTGCTTTCATCATGTGCCTTCTGAGTCGTTTCCATCTCAGTCTTTTCAATCTGTCTTCAGAGGAGAGCTTTTCCTGGCCCATAAACCTTCTCATCACTCTAGTCTGATCCCGCTCTAATTCTGCTATATCCTTTCTGAGGCAGGCAGACCAGGAATACATACAGTATTCCAGGTGAAGCCATGCCATTGCTTTATACAAAGGCATTATCATATTCTTCATCCCATTCCTTATGCATTCTACCTTCTTGCTTGCTTTTTGGTCCCCTTTGGAGCCACGATCAGCCCAATTCCTATCGTACCTCTGTTAGCAGCTCTTAGCTTCACTTTGCCATGTGTAATTTGCTGCTGTTTCCAGAACTATAGCTATAGCACAACGGGGTTGTTCACCAATACACGAGCCATGTATATCTTCTGCAATACTGTGAAGGGGCACAACCAAAGTAATATATGGGGGCTTGGCACAGCATGGGTGCAGGAAGAGTTTTGCTGCTGGGGGAAAGGAGTCAGGCACTTGTTTCTAGGGGTGCATGAGAGAATTTTGTCAGGCACAGAGGACTGCGTGAACTTTTCCAAAGTACATATGATATGGCATGCAAGAGCCATCACTGCATTATCTCCTAGCCAGGTTTAACTGAATGAATGCAGAGTGCAGCTAGCCATCCCACATGCATTCCTATACGGGTCAAACTGGTGCTCCCTGCCTGCAGTCTAATCTGCCCTGCTCTTCCAGGGCAGATTACTAGGGGCCAAATGAATCCACTGACGTCAAAGGCGTTGCACTAAGGCTTTGTTTGGCCCAGTATGCTCACTGCCACAGCTGGTGCAGCTAGAGAGATCCAGCAGCACGAAAGAACAAAAACAGCCCTGCCAATCATCATAACAAACACTGCTTCCTGGGAATTATAAATTGCACTCAGCTGTGTACAAGGCCTCTGCCCAAATACACCCATGACTTGGGTGCGAAGAGGCTATACTGAGGACAGTGCTAGTCACTCCTTGTCCAGCCTCTGGATCAGTTTCTTCCTTCTGAAGGGCAGCTTTTATTGCAAGATGCAAATGATCTCTTCATTAACGAGGGGTATGTTCCTGCTGCTGACATACATGCTACTGCTGCTATGTACATGCTGCCTCTGCAGAGAAACAACTGTGATGGCAACTCACCAGAAATTCCATGCAAACAATGTGTTTGCTAACTGCACAAAGCTGGATAGAATTATTGGGAAACGGTGTGGTGTGCCTCCGCTAAGATCTTTTTTTAAAGCTTGTACAAGCCTGCACTAAACTCATATTACCTCCTTCCCATCATACCAGCAATGACAGTAACAACAGGAGAATCTACCCACTGGTATCTTAGAGTAGAAGTAATGGCACCAGTATATTCCCTGCTCCTTTTAACCGCTTTTATGCAACGTACAGGCTCATGGTTGTATAACTCTGCCCTCTACTGGAGACAAGACCTCAAGGAATGGATGGGCTTTGGGAAATGCTCTGAACATTGAAGTGCATTATAGAGATGAGCTAAAATTAACCGCCCCAGGGACTTCAGAAAAGGAGTTTTGGTTTGGGCAATAGGAGAGTAGAAGATGAGGTGCGGGAGCAGAATTACAGCCTGGAATCCTTCCTCCCTACCAAACAGATGTCAGCTTCAGTGGAAAGCGTTGTGTTAATTCAACCTCACATTTTGAGCTGCTAACCTCTAAAAGTCAGGCAGCCCTGAACCTGTGCCACACCGAGGAATATGGGGGAGGGAAAATCCCTTTGGAGAGAGAGCAAAGGCAGAGAGCCCTAATGTAGACAAGGCTCTGGCAGCTTCTGGTATTTTGACTACCATGTACACCCAAAACTCTAGCTGCACCTGAACCAAACACTTCCGAGTTCAAAGCTCCAATAACATTATTTGCCATGTTTGCACAATGTCCATATGTCTTGCTTTCCAGCTGAGGCTGAAATATCAAAATATCTCAAGAAGGGCTGTTCTCATAATGAGCCCAATGAGAAGTAGGCATAATCACAAATCTTCCAAGAACTCTTGTTTTCAGCCCAGTTTTGCAGACTCAGTAGAACTGGTTAAGCAATACTTGGGTACCTCTCCAAAACTAACCCAGCCCTCCAAGGCTCACAAAGCACAGCCAGTGACTCAGATGCTAAATCAGATCTAAGGATAATTCTGAGAAGCATGTAAAACACTAAATCTCCCAGCAACTTAGCAACACACCGTATGTTAAATAGAAGTCGATCAAACTTGAAGAAGCCCTCTGGCTGGATGAGCTGGCTTTTGTTAAACACACAGTGTGTCAAATCCACTCAGACTGCCTACTGAATGGGGGCCAAATGAAAACAGTTTTTGTTTGTCCTGTATAGTGCCTCCCATCCTGAATGATCCCAAAGCACTGCTGTATGAAAGCACTTTACCCAGCCCTAAGTCCAGTTAGAGGGAAGGCAGCAATGCTGTAAGGCCACCACACCAGAGTGGGAGTTAGGCTGCCTGGGTCCTATCTCCAGCTCTCCTGTTGGCCAGGTCATTTAACCACTCCAGCCTCAGTTTCCCCTTCTGTAAAACGGAGATACATAATTAGAGCTGGTCAAAAAAATTTGCCCATGGAATGTTAAAAATGCTGATTTGACAAAATCAAAGCATTTTTGCAGGAACATATTGATTCCAATGCAATTCTCCACAGGCAATTCGCAGAACATTCCATTTCACCCTTATTGGAAAGTTTAGTTCCATAAAGGTCAAAATGTTACATTTTTAACTTTATTGTTTTGACATTACATGCCGTTATGTTTTATGTTCTAAAAGTGAAATGGTAACGTTGAAATGAAACGTTTCGATAAGGTCACGACGGACTATTTCGGACTCTTGCACGCTGCCAAAGCTTCTGAGATTTCTACTTTTCGTCCTGCTTCAAGACAAAAATGAGATTTCAAGGCCTCAGAATTTCCCATGAAACAGGAATTCCATTTTTTGACCAGCTCTACAAATAATACTTACATGCTTCTGAAAGGTGTTTTAAGCTCCCGGAGAGAGAAGCACTGTAGAAATGCTTATCATTGTTATGGCGTGGAATGCGGCAGCTGTTTAACAACAACACTGTGCAACAGTTTAAGACAGGAAGTGAAGAAGAATGTTGAGTTCAGTTGAAACTGCAAGGGGAATTGAGGGAGACGGAAACTGGAATTTTCACCAGGACACCAGAACTCATAACCCTATTCTTGCAAATACCAAGAGGCCAAGACCTTGGTTATCTAATCTACTCTATCTTCACCTGCAGTGTTTCTCACCGGGGTGTTATAATTTGTACCCATTAATATATATTTTACTCTCTCTGTCCTTGACCCAGCAGGACTTCGGATTGAACTCTGGACTGTGTTTACAGTGTGTGTCCAAGTCTGGGTGATATTATTGTGGGCAGGCTAAACCGAGGAAGCGGAGTTTGCATTTGTGCTGGGGTTTGTGCTTCCTCCATCTCTGCCGGGTGTCAGGTGCAAAGTCATAAGCTGGCCCTTGAGAACGCGCTAACTCCTGCACACCACATGTGCTTCACTCTGGAGGCTGACAGTTCCGTTGTAGCTGTTGTGGGAGGGATGTGACCCTGCAGGGTTAAGCGTAACTTGGGCCAGTTCCATGAAGCACTCTGAAGAGGACCAAAACCTTGAATTGGACCCAGCAATCAAGAGGAAGCCAGCAAAGTGAGCTCAGCAGGGTAACGTGTTCTCAGTGCCTTGCACTGCTGAGCCGATGTGCCGCTCCTACTAGCCCTCCATTCTGATTGGATAGCATTTTACACCCACACTGCATAAGTCTGAGTGACTGCACAAGGTGCCAGGCCATGGAGAATCAGGGCCCTGGCATTCTAGTTGTCAAACTGTGGCTGCCTCTTGCAGAGTTCTTGGGCGTGGGAGACAAGCCACCCTGCCACACCTTTGCACACTTGCTAGGGCAGCCATAATTTGACCCTCTAGCTAGTTTCAGGTGGTACCGAATTAGTTTTGGTGCTGCTGGTCATTGCTTCCTTAGCAAAAACCAAACACTGTCTGAGTCATTTCTGAACGCACATGATCTATTTATATAGCTTTCCAGGCAAGTTAGTGCATCCAAGGCTAGTTCAGGTGTCTCTCTCACCTCACTCATGGGAAATAAGGCAGGGAAATGAGAAATCAGTACTCTCCTGTGTAACTAGGACTCGGCAACCCCCCCACAATTTCCAGGCTGTTTTGTAGGGAGGTGCAGAGAGGCAAAGCCAGGTCTGCGATGTCATGAACTGGGGGACGTTAGAGACTGAAACTGAGCAATAAAACTCTGCAGCAAGGTTGGGGTACGCGCAAGGTGCAGATACATCTTTTTTATCTTTGTATAGTGGGCAGTCGGTGTGGCGCTGAGCTGTAACAGTCACGTCATCAGCAATAGCTAAACCAATGCATGACCTCCACTGGACTTTAGTAACTGGTGTAGCAGCACTGCTGCAAAGCCCGAGTGTAGACAGAATTTACAGTGGGGCAATATGCTGTGTACCAGTGCCACTTCCCATTTGACAGATTTGCAGGTTTCAAACCAAATTATGCTGCACCAACGTAAACCATAGCTCCACCTCAGGTGTGCTTAAGTCCTGTACTGAATAGGGACACTCCCCTGAAACAGAGCTAGTCTCTGCATTAGGGGTTTGCACTCTGCAGCTACAGCAGTGGCTGGAGACCCAGAGTACAAGGCCTAAGAAACAGCACATGGGGCAATGCTGAGAGGTGCCACAACTGGTCCTAAAGACATAGAAACCCACCTCGTCACAGGACGCAGCAGCAGTAAAGTTGTGTTTGATTTTTTCTAAAAGTAAGAGGAATATGGCAGGATTGTAAGACACAGGAAACTCCTAGCGGGAGGGTGGGAATCCAGGAATGTCCTGATGGTGAAAGGAGAAAGGGGCTGAGGAAAATGTGTGCCCCTCCACCCGAGCATTTCTTTTATTTCTTCTCGTCGATATGTAAGGCCAAGCAGTGTCTGCTGCTGCTGGTTCTGGTAGCTGTGTAGCTTGACTCCCTTTTCCTGCACAGCCCCAGGAGTTGGCCTCGCTGTAGGAGGGCTGCCATTTTGTGAGGAGCTGTGGATGCAGCATGTTCTAAAGGAAACACTCACACTGTGCTCTCTAATGCAGACTACTTGATGTTCTCCTTGTTATGTGTTGTTTCCTGTACTCTTAAAAGAAAATCATTCAGGCAGGACACATACATCTGATCTTTGTACACAGAAAAGATAACCCTGCAAACAATCATTTCATTACTTGCGTTAGTGAACTGGTGTGTTTGTTTTTCTTTGCAGCTCATTTAAAAATGAGCCTACAGTTGCCTTTTCCTCATTGAGAAGATCACTTACCTCATTGTTTCCCCAACTGTCTGTATCCATCTGTTGCCTATCTTAGAATGGGGCAGGGACCATCCTTTTCGTCTATGTTTGTACAGCACCTAGCATAATGGGGTCCCGGTCCATGGCTGGGGCTCCACAGTGTACTTGCAAGCCACATTATTTATAAACCCCACAATGTTTAGCTTGTAAAACGTCTCTTGAAAGACTAATACCCTTACAACCAGCTGCTGCTCCTTCTGTAGTCAGTGGGACTCAGGCAGTTGAGGTCCTTGGCTCAGGATCAGCAATTCCAAGACTTGGCCCATCAGTGGGTAATCCACGCTTTTCTGCGTCTCACAGTCATATCAGATGTTTACATAGCACCTCTGCACGGTCACAGTCCCACACACAGGTTCTTGCTTCATGCCCTGGTGATGCTCAGAAGAGGGCATTGGTGGGGGCAATTCACCACTGTGCAAAGAGCCTGGGGATTCAGTGGGGCTCCGGAGTGGGTAAGTCTTTGCCTTGGCTGTTTGCTCTGAAGTGAGTGTCATTGCAAAGCATAAACATGCTCTCTGCAGCTGCCTCCTGCCTGCCGTGCTCTGCTTACAACATGCTATCTAGCAGTAAGACACTGGATACCCAGCCTAACACTATCTGCCTGTCCCCAGCATACGGGCTCACCCACATGAGGCCAAGCTCATCCTAGAGCTAAGTCCAGAGGAGATTACAGGGAACCAGAGATGCAGAACACGGCCCTGCTGCACCCACCCATCCTCTCTCTTCCGCTGCTTGCATGGCTCAGTGCTCACATGGCCTATCATTCTCTCCTCATGACAACCCCCCCAGGCTCACACTGACACGTGGAAGGATCTGGGAGGCGTTCTCAGGTGGGCCCAAGAGCCTGCGGGGAAAGCACTATCCTAAACCCAGAATGTCAGCCAGAGAACGCCCACACGCCAGGCTGCTGCCAGCCAGAACTGCCCCCTTCTCTCCCAGCACTCTGCTGCCACTTGCTCATAGATCCCAGCTGTGCTGTGCTAGCAGGTGCCTAGCTATTGCGACAGCCTGGCATGCTTTGTATTTTCCAACCCAAATATGTAACATCAACAGCGTGGACATGGCCTGCTTAACCACAGCTCTGCTGCCCACTCCTCTTTCCCAGCCTGGCGCACTGTGGCTCTGGGGCACTGCAAGCTGAGCCCTGGATACATCCCTTGTGTTTGCAGATTTGAGCCAGGGTGAAACCTCCCCTCATTCAAGCCCAGGTCACCCTCTGGTGGGTGTTAAAGCTGGGCTGTTGGAGGGTTTCCAGCTAGAAGGTGTGTTGCATATTCTCTATGAACACTTCTGCCACCAATTTATGTGCCACTGCATGAGTCTAGCAGGAGTGCTGGGCTCCTCGGCTATACCGGTATATAGTCGCTATAAAGGGAGACCACCAGAGAGTGTAAGGTGCCCCCTCCCTGGCCTGACAGGGTCATTCATTCATACCCACTACAAATACAAACTAGGGTTGCCAACTTTCTACTCGCATAAAACCGAACACACTGGCCCTGCCCCGCCCCCATCTCTGAGACCCCGCCCCTTATCTGAGGCCCCACCCTCTCCCACTCTATCCCCTGCATCGCTCACTCTCCCCACCCGCACTCACTCGCTCATTTTCACCCTTAGGGGGTTGGGATGCGGGAAGGGTTGAGGGCTCTGGCTGGGGGTGCAGGTTCTGGGATGGGGCCAGGGATGAGGGGTTTGGGGTGCAGGAGGGGGCTCCGCGCTGGGCGGGGGAGGAGCCGAGGGGTTTGGAGTCTGGAAGGGGTATAGATTCTGGCTTGGGGGTGCGGGTTCTGGGGTGGGGCCAGAAATGAGGGGTTTGGAGTATGGGAGGGGGCTCCGGTCTGGGGCAGGAGGTTAGAGTGGAGCAGGGGGAGGGCTCCAGCTGGGAGTGTGGGTTCTGGGGTAGGGCCGTAGACGAGGGGTTTGGGGTACAGGAGGGGGCGCCAGGCTGGGGCTGAGGGGTTTAGAGGGTGGAAGGGGGATCAGGGCTGGGGCAGGGAGTTGGGGTGAAGGGGGGTTGAGGGCTGCGGCTGGGGGTGCAGAATGTGGGGTGGGGCTGGGGATGAGGTGTTGAGGGTACTCCAGGCTGGGACTGAGAGGTTCGGCAGGCGGGAGGGGGATCAGGGCTGGGGCAGGGGGTTAGGGCCTGGGTGGGGGTCAGGGGTGCAGGCTCTGGGTGGCGCTTACCGCAAACAGCTTCCGGAAGCAGGAGCATGTCCCCTCTTCAACTCCTACATGGAGGCACAGCCAGGTGGCTCTGCACACTGCCCCAGCCACAGATGCTGCCCCCGCAGCTCCCATTGGCTGCAGTTCTCGGCCAATAGGAACGGCGGAGCTGGTGCTCGGGGCAGGGGCAGTGCTCGGAGCTCCCTGGCTACCCCATGCCTAGAAGCTGAAGCGGGGGGACATGCTGCTGCTTCTGGGAGTTACGTGGAGCCAGGGCAGGCAGGGAGCCTGCCTTAGTCCTGCTGCGCTGCCAACTGGACTTTTAACAGCCCTGTCAGTGGAGCTGACTGGAGCCACCCGACACCTGGCAACCCTCATCCAAACCTACCCCGAGGACTCCCGCCCATGGGAACTGTCTCACAGCACTGCCTTGCTAATGCAAGTATGAGCTTCCGTCCTCATCCTAGCTCCAGCTAGGGCTCGTGTAATGGGCGTGTTTCCAGTGCCCTAGGAACACCTTGCAGTGGGAGCATTCACTCAGCAGTGCCCTCCCATGCCAGCTAGTGCGCCAGCAGCCACAGCGTCCACCCAGCCACATCCCAGGAATCCAGGACTGCCACCTTCCTCACAGAATCAGAATAGGACCTCCGCTGGTTGACCTCCTGCCTCCCAATGGGGCCCAGCGTTGGCGCTAACATCCTCTGACAGTGCCCCAGAGATGCCATGTCTCCCCCCAAAGTAGTGCCATCCTAACGCAGCCTGGGAGCCAGATCCTGGCCTGACTTGACCCCCCAAGTGTCTGCACTGAAGTCAGGGGGCTTGCGCAAGGGCAGATTTGGCCCTGTCTCTAAATTCTCCTTTCAGTTACTCCAGCGCAACCCCAGGGGACTCGCACCAGCAGGACTGAGAGAAGAACTGAGGCCACACATTGTGTTAGCCGTCGCCACTAACACTGGGAATATTTTCCCACCACCCTCTTCATATTCTCAGCTGCTGGAGCCCTGCTTCTTCCCTTCGGGCCAGGCTGGCTTGTAAAGGGGCTTGTGGACTGCGTCGACCTCTTTTTCATTAAACACTACTTTTATTGCCAATCTTTCTCCTTCTCCTAATGCACGTTCCCGTCTCCTCTCCAAGCCCCTGCCCAGTTGGGGTTGGACCTTAGAGCAATGCTACTTAAGGTAAGTGTCCTGAAGGAGCAAACTGCCCAACATCCTGGTCCTGAGATCATTAAATCAATAGACATGGCTGCCAATGGCTGCTCAGCTAGCCCCGCTGTGGGGAACAGGACGTATTCCACCAGTGTCAGATTTCATCAGCTGGGGCTCCCACAGTGTGAGCTTCCTCCCCTTCATGCCCTGGGAATCACAGTGCTGACTCCAGCCCAGGAGTTTCGCAGCAGAAGTGTTCTCTGTGAGCCAGCTGCCATTACCTCCCTACCCAGCAGCACTCGGCTGGGAATGGCAGTGAAGGTGGTGAGCTTCCTCCCAGCAGTGCCCTGTGGAGGCCAGTGAAGTTTCTAGACTACGGCCTAGGCTCCCGGTGGTTTTTGTGCAGGTATAGTGACTTTGACCAATCTAATTATACCAGTACAGCCCCTGGTTGGCAGGCACTTCCACCAGGATAATGATGCTTTATAGCGGTAGAACTGCATCCACACTAGGGTGTTCTCCTGCTTTAACTATACCGACAGCATAACTTTTGTGTGTCAGCAGGGCCTGACTGGCCCTTGCTTTGCACGGGCAGGTCAGCAGCAAGCCATGAGCAGCGGGGTAAAGGCTCAGGAGTCAGAGCTAGCTGTGGTATGTAGGATAGCATCCTCTCTACTCCAGCTGCCCCCCACCCTCCATGCTTCTTGTGTGTGCACTTGGCAAAGATCCGAAGCATTAACCTTGGACATGATCTGCCCAGGCTCAGCCCCTGCCTCCTTCCCTGCAAGTCCCCAGAATGAAGCCTTCCCCTTGCCCACCCAAGGGTGAGCTCTCAGTTACCTTCCTGGTGCCTGCCAGGCATGCCAGAGGAAGCCAGCTGGGAATTTCTCTCTCTCTCTTCATTTGGGGGCTTACCTCATTGCTCCTTACATTTCAAGCTGCCCTCAATGTTTCAGAGCTGCACACGCAAGCATCTGTCTGTTCTGAAGGGCTCCCGCACACGGGTCTGAGCAGCCGTCGCTCTCCCAACCCCGTGGGTCCATCCAGCTGGAAATTAGTGCTAGGCGCTGGGGAAGGAGGCACGTCACATGAGCAGCTCTACGATAGCTCTCGGCCCAAAGATCACTTTGGATCATTCCGCACACACAGGCTCCAGCCGGGGACTGGCTGAATTACAGGGAGACCACCCAGGGATGGGGACCAGAGAAGGAGGGGTCCCTTGTCTCCAAGTTGCAAGGAGGCACAAATACAGGGCTGATGGGAGCCTGGCCTCCCCTGTAAACACTGCATTGGGATAACCTTGTAAATCACAACTCACTTGACACGTTTCCATTCACCTGGTGTTTGCCCCAGGGGAATGAGCAGGTCAGAAACTGTGGGTGGCTTCAGCTGACGTTGCGACAGCTCAACAAAATGTCTGGGTGCAGCCTGGCCAGGGAGAGGCTGCAGATATGGAAACAGCTGGCAGGGCCCCCTTGGGTCTGGGATCATCTTCCCACCTAGCCTGCAGTCAGCAGCTGCGGGCTCTGCCTCTGCCTCAGGATAATTTGGTGTCGCCCAGCTGGAACAATAGAGAGGAAAGAGCTGATCTTCATAATTCACCTCCTCTGAAATCTTGCCTAACACACAATAGGACTGGCATTTATTTATAGGCTTTTGTGTAGCACTTATCACCATGCAGCCAGCTCTATGTGCTTCACTATCATTAATTCCTTTTTTCTCCCAGCACCCGTGGCAGGTAGGCCCAGGATTAACATCCTCATTTTACAGGTGGGGAAACTGAGGCACAGAGAGAGATGTGACTTGCCCAGAGTCGCACAGGGAATCTGTAACAGAGCCCAGGACAGAACTTAAGCCTTCATGAAGCCCAGGCCCTTGTCTTCGCCGCAAGCCCATCCTTCCAGACATCACAGAGGTGCCTCCGGCTTCCCAGTGCAAGTGAGACAGCTGCGTGGCTCTAGGGGAAATGGGACCATGCTGTGTGTCACTTACCCACTGCATCTCCGGCGTCACTGAGCTACTGGTTCTGACCCCGATGTGGTAAGTGTCTGTATGTTCTTCCCACACCATCGCTCTGCTCGAGCCTTCCCAGCCTGC
Organism: Mauremys mutica; assembly: GCF_020497125.1. Classification (NCBI taxonomy): domain Eukaryota; kingdom Metazoa; phylum Chordata; order Testudines; family Geoemydidae; genus Mauremys; species Mauremys mutica. The sequence continues at coordinate 56,111,377 of NC_059079.1, forward strand.
GTGCTCCAGCATCTAGCTGCAGCTGTTACTCACTGTCTGCATGTGCTGGTGTGACTATTGGAGGGGGGGTGTTATTCTCAGGAGCCCCCATTCCAGCCACTAGATGCCACACAGGTGCACATGGGGCTGTAAATGAGCCACAAGGGGGTGTGGGAGCTTTCCCTTGGGGCAGGCACTTTGTGGGACTGGGGCCGGGGCCAGGGCCAGGATGGGGCATGTCTGCAACACTCAGTCCTAGGGTGGGGGTTGATCTACTGTGAGGCCCATCAGCAAACACGGGGCGGCTGCTGTGAGTTGGAGCAGCCCCTAGGGTAGTGCACAGCCCCCTTTGCACCCCACACCCTGGGCTGCGAGTGCGTTTGCGATGTCTCTCGGGAGGTAGGACAGACTCTGGGCCTGTCTTTTGCACACAAGAATGGTATAAACTTGGAGACAGGCGGCAGCACGTCAGGCCTTACCAGCTGCACCCACTGACGAGAATTCAGCTTTTCAGTTTGGTCAGACAGGCTCGTCCCATGGCCCAGCAGGGCTGAGCGGCAGTAGTTTGAACAGGAGCACAGATACCTCTCCTGAAGGGTGCTCACACTCCTGAAAACTGCCTCGCTGGGTTCTGGCATCTGATACCTACACTGCGTTTGGTCCCAGTCCAGCGCTTGTTTTAAACATGTCCATTCCTGCTAGTGTTGCTGTAGGGCCCAGAGATTCTTCATTGTCTGCATGAAACTGCGTTGGCGACAGAGAAAAACAGCCCCACTTTGTTACCTGAGAATCTGCAACATTCCCAGGGCCTGGTACACGGGGAAGCCCTGCAAACACGGCTTTGTTGTCTAAGGCAACAGGCCCATTTTGTAGCATGACCAGCTTCTCTCCCTCAGTAATTTATCTGGAGAGGCAACTTGGACTCAGCATCTGGCTCTCCACACACGTCCTGCTTTTTCCTTTACCCGGTTCTTTCAGCTGGGTGAGTCTGAGACCCAAGAAGGTCAATTACAACTTCCAGGGTCAAATGATGAATAAGGGGCTTAGCCAGAGTTAAGCGCTGCACTCGCATGCATCGCACTGCAGCCCTTTGGCTCTAACCAGTTGTATTTATTTATTTGCCTGCTGTTTTCTTATTTTTAGCTCATGGGCTTGAGTTTTGGAGTTTATCATTAGATCAAAGGGTTTATCTGGGTCACCACGCCACCCCCGCCTCCTCTTTAGCATCTTGAAGATTTCAATCATGTCCTTCCCTTAGCTGCTTTTTCTCTAGCCAGTGCAAATCCTGGTTTCCCCCTAGCAATTCTGCAGGAAGTTAACCCTCCTGGTGCGGCTTTCCAAGAGCTCCCCACCCACAGTTGGGATCAGATTTTTAAGAGCTCACCTCCCATTTAGGCAACAAAACAAGGGCCAGATTTTCCAGTGTTCAGCATCCAGCAACTTCCTTGGTGACACTCACACCTGATGTGCTGAGCCCCCAGTTTGCAATCCGTGTGCTGAGTTCTTTGGAAAATCTGGCCAATTACATTGGTGCTGGGTCCTTTGAAAAGCTGGTCCTAGATCATTCTCCTCCTTGTCCCCCTCTTGCTTTCATTTGACCTCTTTCATGTCTTGATATCTGAAGTAAATAGGATGAAATTCAATCAGGACAAATGCAAAGTACTCCACTTAGGAAGGAACAATCAGTTGCACACATACAAAATGGGAGATGACTGCCTAGGAAGCAGTACTGCGGAAAGGGATCTGGGGGTCATAGTGGATCACAAGCTAAATGTGAATCAACAGTGTAACACTTGCAAAAAAAAAAAGCAAACATCATTCTTGGATGTATTAGCAGGAGCGTTATAAGCAAGAAGTAATTCTTTTGCTCTACTCCGCGCTGATTAGGCCTCAACTGGAGTATTGTGTCCAGTTCTGGGTGCCACATTTCAGGAAAGATGTGGCGAAATTGGAGAAAGTCCAGAGAAGAGCAACAAAAATGATCAAAGGTCTAGAAAACATGGCCTATGAGGAAAGATTGAAAATTGGGTTTGTTTAGTCTGGAGAAGAGAAGACTGAGGGAGGAGAATGATAACAGTTTTCCAGTACATAAAAAGTTGTTACAAGGAGAAGGGAGAAAATTTTTTGTTTTTAACCTCTGAGGTTAGGACAAGAAGCAATGGGCTTAAATTGCGACAAGGGAGGTTTAGGTTGGACATTAGCAAAAACTTCCTAACTGTCAGGGTGGTTAAGCACTGGAACAAATTGCCTAAGGAGGTTGTAGAATCTCCATCACTGGAGATTTTTAAGAGCAGGTCAGACAAACACTTGTGAGGGATGGTCTAGATAATACTTAGTAATAGTCCTGGAGTGAGTATAGGGGACTGGACTAACTGACCTCTCAAGGTCCCTTCCAGTCCTCTGATTCTGTGTCATTGCTATGGTGTTGGTCCCAAATTAAAATGGCAGGGCAACACCTGATTTAATTCCATCAGAACTGGGCCTGCCCGGGGACCCCTTTGTCTGATGAAATGTCTCCGTTTAAGTAACACAGCTTGTGATCCAAGCAAAGAGGTCTCTGTTCTGAGGGTTTTGTTCCATATTAATGCACTGTTGAAGCCTGGTTGTGGATCACATGGCTGGTTCTGTGGTCTCCGTGAGCAGTGCAGGCCAGTCTTGTTTTTTGTCTAAGAGCCATATTATAGTGGTTAGTGTCTAGTCCTGTTTGTCTCATCTCAGATATAATCATGCATTGCCCCTGCATCACTCAGGGGGATCTGTGGGAGAATCCTGCAAGCAACAACCAGGTTGGAGCTACAATGATTCTGATCTCAGTGTGGAGAGAATTAAAACATGAGAAAGAGAAATTGTGTGAGGCCAGGCCAGAATCATGACATTCATGAGAGCAAGTGTGGTGTTTTGAGGACTGTGTTGCAACTGCAATCTATCATTGTAAGAGGGTGTGGAGTGGTGTCAGTTTCCTGGTTCTGCTGGCAAGCTAGAGTACTCTGTAGCAAAGTGTATGAAGAGTCATTCTGGAAAGAGCCAGCTTAAAGCAAGGTGGGATGAGTTGTGGCTCGCTGCCTGATGGAACAGCCTGTTTGCTCTCTGCTTTTGGGTTCTTGTGTGTGTTGCTGGTCTGAATTCTCAGAAATAAAGTCGTGTTTCATTGCCACCTGCCAGCAAGAGTATTTCTGTTTTTATCTACTTCTCTGTTTGTGTAAGCCATGAAACATAACATCACGATCCTCACTCAGGCCTGGACCATGAGCTACAGTCACTATATAGGGGAGAGAGGCTAGCAAGGAGCCCCCCACTCCATCAGTGTGGCTAGGTGGTGGTCACACACTGTAATCACTGCCCTCGGAGACTGCTTGCTCTGTCTCACCTTGGGGAGCAGGGCTCTGGGAAGTGAGAGACGTGTTAATCTCTCAGCAGAGAGGCTGAGGGTTTGAATGGGTGTGATGGTTTATACCAGTGGTTCTCACACATATTTGATCATGCTGCCCTTCTCTATGTCTGTAGTAGTTTACACACACACACCTCCTGCCACACTGATAAAAATAAAATCAACTTGCAACTCTCACTAAATACGAAAAACAGTAAGGCACTGATTCAAACAGAGCTGATGATCCATTGTAATAAGAGCAAAAGCAACACTGCAATTCTGGTTGATGCTTACAATTAAAGGTGCTCCCCGCGTCATAGCAAACGGATTAACATACAGATGGCAATGACTCTGTATCATGCTATGCACGTTTAGAAATCCATCAAAATGCACAGCGCCATGTAGAGTCAACTGCACAGCACCACTTGAGGACCCGATATGTCTGGAGGAATCAGTTTGACTAGTTATTCATTGCTACGGGTAAAATGTGTGCAGTAAGGGTTTTTTTCTAAAGTTTCTCATGCCCCCCCCCAATACATTCCATGTCCCCTCAGGGCCCCATCCCCAGTTTGAGAACCTTTGGTCTTTACTTTTATGTTCACCACTTTTATAAGACTATGATACATTTTGTACAAAGTATGCCTTGGGAGGTATTTTTTGAAAACTCAGTCTGATGAACATTCCTTCCTGGTAAAATATGTGTATCAACACTGTATGTAAAATTATAAGTGTCTACTCTCTAACATTACTGTAACATGACCCAGAGTTAGGCCCTGTCTACACTGGCAAGTTTCTGCACAGTTGCAGCGCAGTAACAAACCCACCCTGATGAGAGGCCTAGAGCTTTCTGCGCTGGGGCTACAGCACTGCAGTGCCAGTGTAGACACCATGGTCAATTACAGCGCTGCGACTGGCCTCCCGGAGGTGTCCCACAATGCCTGTTCTCACCTCTCTGGTCATCAGTTTGAACTCTCCTGCCCGGCCCTCAGGTGACCATCTGTCATCCCCACCCCATAAATTCCTTTACAAATGTGAAAGTCCCCTTCCTGTTTGCTCGGTGATGCGTGCAGTGGTCTCAGCGCATCCTTCCAGGTGGCCATGCCTGCTCCTCGCACCAGATGATTCCCCCACTTGGCGCAATGCTGAGCTGCTGCACCTCATCGGCATGGGGGAGAGGAGGCTGTCCAGGCCCAGCTGCTCTCCAGCCATTATGATATCTATGGACAGATTGAAATCCTGCTTTAAATGCCAAACGGAACTCCGCAGGGGAGACCGGTGCCTCCGTCACCGGGCTTCCCATTGCGCAGACACCAGCTGACCCTGTGGTGGCTCCGAAGGGCTGGGAATATTTGAGGGTAAAATTCCCTAGCATAGCCAAGGATGCACCTAAACTAGGACATAACTAACCTGTTTCTCGGCCACATTGCAGCTGCGTTGGGGGTTCCAAGAACGTTAACTGCACCAGGCACATGTGTGTTCAACACAGAGTCATTTAGCCCTGTATACCCTGGTTGGGAAAACCATAACCCAGAGTTAGAGGACATGACACCTCCCTGTTGTTGGGTAAAAATGCTTCTGTCTGGTCATAGGAGCTTATATTATGATAGCATCAGTGAGGCTGCACCAGTGCTGAATGAAGGGTGAGGAACAGCCTGATTCTAGCAGGGCCTAAGGGTGTAATTTGCATTGTTGAAAAGTTAGCTGGACTTTGGCCAACAGCAAGGAAAACATTTACCGTAGTCATAATAACCAGAGCTAAACAGTCAAGCCTTTACCCAGGAGCCAAATAGGCCATGGCTTCAGGCAACAGGAATTTGGATAGAACTGCAGCTCCGGAGAGATCTCCTTACTAGCAAACACTATTCACAGGCTTTAAAAAGAATCTCCCTGCAGATGGATTGTAAAAGTACCAATGAAGCCCCATGAGGACAGGGAAGACAATGGGACAGAGGCACAGACAGCTGCCTGTGTGCGCTGATGTCTAGGGGGTCCGAGCCATGAGCTGTAGAACAAAAGTTCTCAAACTGGGGATCAGGACCCCTCAGGGGGTTGTGAGGTTATTACATAGGGGGTTGCAAGCTGTCAGCCTCCACCCCAAACCCTGCTTCACCTCCAGCATTTATAACAGTGTTAAATATAAAAAAAGTATTTTTAATTTATAAAGGGGGGTCGTACTGAGAGACTTGCTGTATGAAAGGGGTCATCAGTACAAAAGTTTGAGAACCACTGCTGTAGAGGGTCTGTTTGAAGGTGTCTTCACACTGGGGGAGGATGGGAAGTAAGTAGCCTGCCCCTCCCCACAATCACATGCAAGAAAAGAGAGAAACCCCAGCCCCAATAGTCAAAGCAGGCAAATGCCAGGGTGGGTTTTTCAGAAGCGCTCATCACTGGCCTAATGCTGCTTCCATTAAAGCTAATGGGAGTTTTACTATTGACATGGACTGCCATGGAGATAGGCCAAGGCTGAGCCCTTTGGAAAATCCCGTTCCGATTCCCCCGCAGAGGATGGGTCTCTGGACTCTCCCCAGCTGTGGAACCTGGATGTGCTTCTGAGTCTAACTCAGATCTAGAACACTCACTTAAATGTGCATACAGCTGGAGCCCTATGTCTCACTGCTGAAGGTTACAGAACGGGCAGCAACTAGAACATACCACTCTTTCCCCAGGCAGCCCTGAGCTGCCAGTGTTTCTTGGCTGGCTCTGTACAACATCTGAAAGGTAGGAGTTCCTCGTCAAGCACTGAGCCTTAAGAGCTTTCTCAGCATTGTGATGCACATGAAGGCCAGCCCCGCTCTAGCATTATCCCAGTTTATTCCCTCACACTTTTAGTTCACAGACGTCCTCTCAGCTGTGTGTGCGTCCACCCTCCATGTGACAGGATAAAAGGCTTCTTTGCAGTGCCATCAGCTCAGGAACCTTTAATGGGCTTCACTAAAACCTCTGACAATAGGCGCCCAAAGAGGTGGGTCTCCATTGCAGTTAGAACTGTCCGTGCCTCAACTCCGTGTAAAACTGTCTAAAAGAGTCACTAAGGACTGGTTCTTAAATATCCAAGAAGGGTAGAATAATGGGTCAATGAGGTCCCAACCTGCTCTATAAGGCGAGAGAAGCTTGACGGAGTGTGATGCCCAAGAGTATGTGCTGAGAGGAGTTATAGCTCTAATCTACAGTTAGCCATTCCTTGGGTATTGGAGAATTTTTGAATCCTGGTCCTGGAAAGGGGATCAATGTACCTTCATCAAGGTCCTCCACAGAAACAGGCCTCCGGGATTAAAAGGGAGAGAGAAAGCAGGACAGGAGGGAGACACAGCTGTGGGTACACTAGGATATGTAGTATCTGTTTTCATTGGTGGTGGAGCTACAGTTACAACTACAGGGCTCAGGCAATTTTACCATCGTGTCATGAAAACCTGCAACCCGGAGTGAGACATGTCTTCATCCAAAGACTCACCTGGCAATGGGGAGCTGAGCTCTCACACGCTCCCCTTTACTTTAAACCCTGGTCAATACCTCCAGCCTTCAAGACTTCGTGAGGTCACTAGCTCAGCCGCTTCAGTTGTCTATGATGTCATTGGGTCTACACCTCCTGGCCTATGTGAAGACCCAGAATTTTGTGTGGTATTTGGTTCAGAATCTCTAGTGTGCTGGAATGAACCCAAGGCAAAGGTCTACATGAGCTCATGAGCTCAGCACCTCTGGCTTGCTAAGTTGGCATCAAGGGACACTGGCTCAGCAAAACAGCCTCTTTCTTCTTCTCATGAGTAGAACTAGCTTAATTAACTATGGGGCTAGGTTTGCTGGTTTGCTCACTCACTCATGCTTTTATATATGTGTGTGTAGAACTCCTGGAGGAAACAGTGGTTCAGAACACCCAGTGGCACTGATGTGATGCCCAGAATCACAAGTCAGATGAAATGCCATTCACCCGTCTTATCATTTAACCCCTGTGTGGCTGGAGGAAATGAGCACGCACGTTGGCTGTAAATTCAAGTGACTGGACTTTGAGAACATGCTGAATGCATGAAGCAGCATCTTACGGGGGGTCCAAGTGCTGTGGAGGCTGCGTTCACAAGCAGAAAGGCGAGCTAGAAAAGGCATTCCAAAGACGAGGGTAGGTACTGGGAATTACAGCTCAGCCCACAGAAAACAGGGACACCCATCACTGCCACTCCTGAAATTGTTTCTCACCTGCATGTCTGATCCTCACCCCTTTATGTTGCTCTGGCAGTGTAAAGGGGGCCTGCCCAGTCAGTGTAGAATAGGTGCAAGGGCTGTACACTGGCCCTGATCCCAGCTGCTGGCCCGGGGTGGACTGAGGCGAGGAGGAGAGCTGGGGAGGGGAGGGGTGTGAGAATACACCGTGCTATGGCTGTTTACTGCTTCCCAGGGCATGTGGAAGCAAAGTGTAAATAAGAGCAGCCCAGAGGCTGTTCTAATTCACAGCAGGGCCTGAGTAGGCTCCCAATTTAACCAACCCCAGAATGCAGAGAAGGCAACAACAGCTTAAAGCCCCCTATATCCCCTCCCAAGCCCACTTCCAAGGACATGAATGAAGGAGCTCACACTGGGCGCCTGTGAGTTTACATTGCCATGAATGCTGTGTGTCTAGCACGCAGCCATTCTTTTAACTTTCCCAAACACAGCATGCTCTGTCCGAAGACTGAGGGTTTCATTTGAATGTGCAAACACCACGTTCAAAGAAACATGTTGGAGCTGGCTGGCATAGGAGAGCCCAACTGCTTTACATAAGGCCCAGGAAGTGTCAATTTACACATCAAATGCTTTTCTTCATGGGCTTTTTAAAAAATGCCTATGGTAGTGTAACAACACCACCTGCTGCCAAAACGAAACAGACCCACCTTGGGCCATCTCAATGCACGTAGAGAAAGGAGGGACTTTCTTGCCATCCTCGGCTGTGTTTGTATAAGTCAGAATTATAAAACAACTAGCTCACGCCAGCAGAGGCTGCCATATTCAACTGCAGTTCAGAGCTTTCAGCAGAAGAGAGGTTGGTTATGGGCTAGCAAGAGGGGTGGGAGGGGCCAAGGTGACCTTAGAGCAGAGTATGAAGCAGTGTGGTCTAGGGTATTGAGCACAGGCCCTTCTGAGTTTCAATTTTCTTTTGTCACTGACTCACTGTTCCATCTTGCATGAGTCGCAGTGCTCCGTTTCCCTGTCTATAAAATGGCAGGGTGAGGATTAATGAGCCAGTGTTTGTAAAGTGCTGTATAAGTACTGTGTGGGGGCTAGTAGATCTACCTATAATGAAAGCTGCACAAATATTTCCCTTTTTATGTGGACTGGTCACAGAGCTTGCTTATACACCCCAACTATGTTCATCATAAAGTCCTTTAATCCTTTGCTAGATATGGCTAACGTTAGCTTTAAATAAGGTATTTTACACACAGCACCACCAAGTGGCTGAATTATATAGTACAATTTACCATTCCATGATATCTTCCCCTTTAAGTTCTACATTCCTACCATTTACTATCCCCAGTATACATCTCAGTTCTGGTACATTAGCTGGTGCATTCAATTCTCAAATTGCTTTTACTTTCTTAGGGCTAGGGTTGATTCCATCTTTGTTTATTGTCTGTCCTGAAAACTCAATTTGGGGTAGGCGGAAAATGTATTTTCCCTTGTTTAACCCCAGTCCATACTGACTTATTAGGCTTAGGACTTCACTGAGAGTTTTGTTGTGTTCTTCCACTGAAGATCAATAGATCATAATATCGTCTGGGAAAACTACAACTCCATTTGTTTACGTTAACTATTCTGCCATCTTTCTTTGGAAAATTTCAGGTGCACTGTTAATCCCAAAAGGTAATCTTCAAAAGCAATGACTCCCAATGTGATAAATGTAGTCAGTTTAGCACTTTCTTTGGCTAAAGAAATTTGCCAGAATCTACTCAAGGCATCCAGCTTTGAGAATCCTGTAGCTCCATTCACTTTGGGGAGGCAGTCATCCAGTGATGAGATGATATATTTTTCTCTCACAACTGCTTCATTAAGTCTTTTAAGATCCACACAGATTCATATTTTTTCCATTTTTCTTTATATCTGGTACCATTGGAGCACACCATGCTGTTGGCTCAGAGATTTTCTTGATTATGCCAATCTGTTCCATTCTCTTTAAGTCAGTTTCCACTTTATAAAGTAATGGAATAGGAATCCTGTGAGATGTATGTACATTATATGGTTCAGCATGGTCTCTTTAGGTTATTTGCACAGGATTTCCTTTCAAAAGTCCAATACCACCAAATAGTCCATCGAATTCTTTCACCTTTCTTGCCAGGCCCATCTAGCTGTCATGCTGCGGCTGAGAAGGCTGTGGTCCTTTGATCGCATAGACTCTGAATGCATAGCTTTGTCTTTGTAAATTGTTTCCATGGTGAGCTGGCCCAAGCAGTTCAGTATATCTCCAGGACTAGTCAAAGCTGTATCAGGTTACTTCAGCTCTGGGAGGGGTTGTAGGTGACTGTAAGCCCCTTCTGAGAGGATTGTAACATCAGTTCCTGAGTCAGTTTTAAAGTCAATAGTCTTGCCATGAATGTTCACTTTCATTCTCCAGGCAGGCTCCACGTCATCACAAATGCTAGATCCCCAAAATAATGGCTCTTGATTACCTGTAAAATAAATCAACTCCCTGACTGCTTTGGTGCAGCAAACAACTGCAAAATGTCCATATTTCATGCATTTATTACACCGTGTGCCTCTGGCTGTAATTTGTCCATCTTAGCCTGGGCATTCTCTTTCCTTGCCTCAGAGGTCTGATAGCACTGTAAATTAATCCAGTCCACACAGATACCTGTAGAAGTTCTCACATGCCCATACGCCTGCCAGGCTCTTCTTTACAATCTGTCAATATTGTTTTTCTGCTTCGGTGAGCATGCAAGAGGAAAATACACCTGGCTTTCATTCACAGCCATGTTGTTACAACAATACATCACCTAGGCCATAGCTGCTTGCATCTGCACTGACCCCCATTGTAGGCTTATTCACATTGTAGTACCTGACATATGACATTGTTGAAATCCTTTCTTTTACCTTTTTGAAGGAAAATTCTTGATCTGACTCCCATAGCCAAGATATGTTGGACTTTAACAGTTTATTCAGCAGTTTTGTCTCTGTTGTTAGTTTACTCCTGACCCCAGTCAGGACTAGCCACAGATCTTGTTTATACACACCAGCTGTGTTCATGATAAGATTCTTTAATGCTCTGCCAGGTATGGCTAAGGTTAGCCATGCTCTGCCAGGTATGGCTAAGGTTAGCTTTAAATAGGGTATTTGACACACCACACCACCTAGTGGCTAAACAGTATAATACGGTTTAGCATTCCATTACAGTGACTGCAGCAGGTATAGACATTCTCCAGTTACTGAGCTAGTTCAATCAGAGCTAACAATAGCAGAGTAGCCACAGTGGCATGGGTGGTGGTACAGGATAGCTGTCCGACTACCGTCCTGCTCACCACCCTGAGCATTTATTTGGAATATAGTTCCTGTTACATTTTCCTCTTTCTCTCTTTTTTTTAAATAAACCAAAATAAATGCAAATCTATTTTAAATTGGAGAAGTACAAGTACATTGAGAACTGCCTCTTTCCACGCACTGACATAGAAGGGGATGTGTGTTTCCAGGGGGAAATTATTTATTTGCATTGACAAGTAACATTGTCTTTAAAAGCAAGATGCATTGAGGAAATCCCATTGATAGTGTGGCAGGCATTAAAAGAGGTTCAGGGCCAAATGCTCAGTTGGTGTAAGTCAGGACAGCTCTAGATGAAGCTAGCCTAATTTACACCAGCCGAGGAGCTAAATGGTATTATTTAATTCTATACCCCTCCAAGTGTCAGCACTTTTCATTATTATTACTCTATGATGCGCTGACCCAGCTAAGTAAAATCACTAATCCAATAGTTCAGGGGTCCCTGCTAATTATGGAAAACCCTTTAGAAAATTAATTGGGGCAAACCTGGAAATACCTGCTCTGATTTTACTCAGTGCTTAACAAGGAACAAATCCTACTGACTTCTATGGGCCTCATTTTCATTTATACTAAGGCCCCTTTACACTGTCACAGCAGTGCAAAGAAACAGCTATATACAAGACACCCATGGACCACCACACCTACCTTCACAGATCCAGTAATCACCCAAAACACACCAAGATATCTGCTAGCTACAGCCAGGCACTCAGATACCACAGAATATGTTCCAAGGAGAAAGTCCGGAGTATACACATTAACACACTGAAAACTGCCTTCACCGAACAAGGACACTCCACCAGAGAAGTAGATCGCATCATGGAACATGTCACCCAAATACCCCAAAAGAACCTGCTTCAATACAGAAATAACCACCACCACCCTGACGTACTACCCCACACTGGAACCCATATGGGGCATAATCAAACAATTACAACCCATACACCATCGGGGACCCCATCCTGAACAACATCTTTCCTGAACCTCCACTTCTAGCCTTCAAACAACCCCCCAGCCTCTCCAAGTGCATCATCAGAAGCAAGCTCCCCACAGACCAGGACACACCAAATCAACACGGCATCAGATCCTGCCAGAACAACAGATGCAAAACCTGCAGGCATATCTCCACTGCTACAATGTTCAATACGCTCCACAGCAGGCCTTTCAAGATCCATGAATCCTACACATGCCTATCACAACATGTGGTGTACCTCATCCAGTGCACTAAATACCCCCATAACAACTATGTGGCTGAAACCAGACAGTCATTATGCTCTCAAATGAACTTACATAGGAAAATGATAAAAGACAAAAAACACCAGATCACCTGTCACAAACGCTTTTCACAATACAGTCACTCTATCTGACTTCTCAGTCATCATCCTCAAAGGAAACCTGCACAACACTTTCAAAAGCCGAGCCTGGGAGCTTAAACTCATAACTTTGCTAGACATTAAAAATCATGGACTGAATAGATTAGAAACACTGGATTTATGGCTTATTATAACAATCTATACTCCACTAACAACTCCCTCAATTGATTGTTCACAGTCAGTTACAGATTGATCACAGCAAAGAAGAGCTGTGTTTGTTTTTTAGATAAGTAGCTCCCGGATCCCCGAGTTCACAACAAAACAAAAAGAGGCATCATAACAAAACAAAGAGAGTAATTTAGTTAAAAGCATTCTGGGATATCTCCTAATACCCTGGAGGCCAATAACAGCGCTGGTGTGTGGCCACACTTGACGAGCAGCGCTGGATCACCAGCGCTGCACTCGTTATACCCCAAGCAGACCAGGTGTACAGCCAGCGCTGCAGCCAGGGAGTTGCAACGCTGGATGTGCCTTGCAGGTGTGGACAGTTACTAAGTTGCAGCGCTGTAAAGCCTCCACCAGCGCTGCAACTCTCCAGTGTAGCCAAGCCCTCTGACTTCCCCTCTCCTTCCTTTCCCCACTATGACTGGAGGGCGGTTAATAGACCACTTCACCCTGAATACTCCAGTGTCCGCAGAAGTCAATGGGAGCTTTGTTATAGCTATCTCTGGGCACGGGGTCAGCTCCCTGTTTCCAATTTTACACAACAGGTCACCCATTGCAGCCTATCTTAATAATAAACTTGGTCTCCAATTAGTTCTCCATCGAAAAATGGTTTCCTCATTAAACAAACAATCTAGACTTCGCATGTACCAAGCAGCTTTGGTTTTTCAAAATGGGTCTAACTGGCACAACAGCTGGTCATGTGGATTTCTTATGTGAAAGGCAATTTCATTCCTTTACGTACCTCGCCTAAGCATGCGTTTCCTAGAAAAGCAGTAGATGGCAGCAGGCAGTGTTTAGGAAGTGGAATTTTCTGTTGCGTCATTCCTCACAGATTTTCTTTTGCTGGAAACTGAAAAAATTTCATTTTCTTGCAACTGCTACGTAGCAGCTAAGAATAAAAACTGCTCTATGAGTGAAACATACCCCTAAGCAGAGGGCCAGAACAATGCCTGTGCACCACTTACATCCCACTTAATCGTGCAAAACAGGGCAAACATGGTGCATAGGCCCAGGGCCGGTGCAACCATTTAGGCGACCTAGGCGGTCGCCTAGGACACTAGGATTTGGGGGGTGCCATTTTCTTCAGCAGCAACCGCAGCGGCCAGATCTTCGGCCGCCCCGGTCGCCGCCGGCATTTAGGCGGAGGGAGCTGGGGCAGAGGAGCGCGGGGAGGGCCGCCTGCAGCAAGTAAGGGGGGTGGGGGGCGGCACACAGGGGAACTCCCTGCCCCAGATCACCCCTGCCCTGCCTCCACTCCAAGCACGCCATGGCTGCTTCACTTCTCCCGCCTCCCAGGCTTGCGGCACCTAAGCTGATTGGCACTGCAAGCCAGGGAGGTGGGAGAAGTGAAGCAGCCACGGCATGCTCGGGGAGGAGGCGGAGCAGGGGTGAGCTAGGGCGGGGGCATGGGGCGGGGAAGGAGGGTGCAAGGTGGAAGTTTCACCTGGGGCGCGAAACATCCTTGCACCGGCCCTGCATAGGCCCTTCTCCATGGAGGTGAATTTCATTCTTGGCTTCGAGGAAGTAGAAGGTACACCAACAAAGACATCCTAACACTCTGTAACAGTCTGGATGCTGAAATGTAGACATATGACTTAGCATGCAGCATATCCACAACTTGCATATGATTTATTGATTCACTCTATCATATGGCAGGGCCTCAGCTAGTTCTGTATAACAGACAAGTCCTTCTGCGTATTTCACACAATGGGCAGATTCACTGGACTGGCTTGTACCTTACACAATACTTACTGACTAGTCACAAATTATCCAATTAGGGGTAACGTGTGTATGTTAATATTGCCTGGGCAGAGAGGAATGCCAGTGAAGAGGGAGGTGCCTTCTCGGGCACTGGAGGTGCCCGAGAAGGGAAATGTGTTCAGACTTTCTGGCGATTTTTTAAGATGCCCCTTTCTATCTCAGCTACACCCATCCACCCACCCACCCGCTTGAATTGGTGTGTTTTTTTCCCCTCACATCTCTGGAAACTACAGTCTGGATTTGCCATAGAAATGCTGCTTGAAGAGCCTTTCCCTAGCAGCCAGGTGGGAATTTTTACAGGGCCGCCTGGGGGGGGAGGGGCAAATGGGGCAATTTGCCCCAGGCCCTGGGCCCCACAGGGGCCCCGCAAGCCACTCCGGGTTTTTGGCGGCACGCCCTTCACTCGCTCTGGTTCTTCGGCGGCGGGTCCTTCAGTGCAATCAAAGACTTGGAGCGAGTGAAGGACCCACCGCTGAAGTGCCGCCGAAGCCTCGGAGCACCGCCTGGTGACTACAAGCGCCGCAAGCGGCGGGGGGGAAAAAAAAGCTGAATTTCTGCCGAAGACCCGGCCCTGCCCCAGGCCCCCTGAATCCTCTGGGTGGCCCTGAATTTTTAAGGCAAAGGGATAACATGTTCCCTGAACAGCGAATAAATAAATTACCCTCCACGTAGCGGTATGTTCTACCTTCTTCTCACCTCCCCCTCTTCTTTTCATTGGGCAGCCATGATATATGAGCTATGCTATATACTATCCACCTAAATATGAGCACTGACTAGCAGAACAGTTCCCAGAATGCCTTTTGCTTTCCCCTTTATTGCTTTACTGTACTTCAGAAGCTGAACAGATTCTGGTCCAGGCCATGGATTGGATACTCAGAGGTGGGTATAAAAGGAGGTCAGAGACACTGGGACACAGAAACCATGGCCTGATGTTGGATATTCATAGGTCCACAGTGGTGGTTTCTACTGGAAAGGAATGATTGCAAGGGGGGAGGGATACAAAGCAGAGACCAACCAATACTACAAGAGGAGACTTGGGTGAGCTGAAAACTTGACCTACCTTCAACTGACAAGGCACGTCCTCTTGATTCGCTACATCTTTTAAAACGTGTCTTAAGAGATCCGCCACTTTGTTGCTGAGAAATTAAAACCCACCAACCCTTCTCCCGCTCAATCCAACAGCCGCCATTTTTGTGTGGCACACCCAAAATGATGTGCCTTGCCTCCCCCTCCCTTGAGTCCACTGCATCAAGCAGCTAGTGAACAAATACTTTTCCTGGAGCTATGACCACTGCTTTTAATATCCCTCTTCTTGCTGGTGTGCAGGGAGTGAAACAAGGAACAGGTCAGGCACATTGGTTAGAGGAAGCCAAGGAAACATCAGCAGGGAAGGAAGCAAAATTCCAGTGCCCCACTTCTAAGAGGCTGTGGAAAACAAGAGGGAATTAAATGAGAATTCCGTTTGCTAAAAGCACAGTGGATGCTGCATATCCCTTCGACCACTTCCTGCTTGACAATTGCCTCGTGCAAATTGTCTGGCACAGCCATGGAGTCCTGTCTTTATGGATATGCCAAGCTGATCCCGGTGTTTCCTGTTTAGCTCCTAATTGAGTGTCTAAATTAGATTTGACTTCATAATTCTTTACAGCAGTTTCCAGTCAAATTGAACTGTGCTGACATCCATATTCTGTTTTTTTCTTCTCTTTTTTCCCCCCTGGCTGATGTGTGATGCCTCCTGCCATTTCCCCTTTCCCACGCCATATGGTCTGCAAGCACTCAGTGTGCAACCCTGTTCCTGGGATGACGATGACAAGTAGAGTTGCCTTGGAGGCTTCCACGATGCTCACAAGAGGTCTGGGCAAGACAAGGGTCCTTCTAAAGTCAGGAACCAGAGGAGAGTTGGGATCCCGGTGCCTGGAGTTTATGACTAATGGAGGGGAGAGTTCTGCTCGCCAAAGCCATGATAGATAGCTCTCTCTCTGTCTAGCACATCTAGCTACTCATCTGTGCCGCTCCCTCCCCCCAGCGACTCATGTGGCTGCCTGCTTCCTGCTTTCTTCCCGTGACTTGACATAATTCCAAAGCACTTAGCGCACCGCTAAAGAAACAAAGAATTGATTCTGGAAGAGGGCCGAGATGAAAACCCCCCAGGAAATCAGAATGTGTTTCAAATTGACTTCACTCTTTGGTGACTGAAGAAGCCAAAGCTTTATGGGGAGAACTCACTTGGATACAGTGAAAACTGAACAAACCCATCGCTCAAAACTCAACTCTCCTTGGGGGCCTGAAAAAGTCTGGATACCATTATTTATTATATGCATTGCAGTAGTACCTCAAGACGCCCAAGTGGGAGTGGTGGCCCACTGTGCTGGGCTCTGAACAGACACATTATAAGTGATGGTCCCTGCCCGCCACCCTCCAATGTATAGTCTAAACAGACAGACAAGGGTGGATGAACGGAGGTTAAGTGACTTTCCCAAAGCCACAGAAAGAGTTAGTGGAGAGAGAGTTCTCCTAAGTCCAAGTCCAAGTCCAGTGACTTAACTGTAGACAATCCTGTCTCTCTCCAGCATTTCCCCTCTTCACACCCTGCCAGGCTAAGGAGGACCAGAAGCAGAGACATTAGAATTCCAGGAGGTCCTGTCATCATGGCAGTTCTGTCTGGGAAGCGATGCAGGTAGTAATGGAGCTCTACAGACTGCTCCAGTGAGAGTTCCAGCAAACATGAGAGGGTCAGCGAAGCATCTGCATGGTGGGGTGTTTTCCCAAGCCAAAGGCCAGACCCTGACTAGGTTCATCCAGCACTATTTATCATGCTGAGGTGGGATCTCTCTTGAAATCTATGAAGGATCTTCCCATCCTGTTGGTTTGAGTATAGACTCCATCACTCATGTTAGGTGGGAGGGAACAGCTGTTTGTGCTTTTATCTGCAGTAACTAACACTGCATTAATTTCCTGCTAAAATAGTACTGGGGTGCATTCACCCAGACCTCCCCACCCCCTGCACCCTATTGCTGAGCTCCAGTCCCATGATTTCAGATGCAAATCAATAATGCATCTGCCACTATGTGCCAGTAGACATGAGCAAAATCTGCTGGAAGATTTTTTTTTATGGCTTTGCTTAAGCTTGGATTTGTCTGCAGCTGGGCCACACGCGCTATGGAGTGAGTTGCTATTTTCCAGGCGTGTGTTCCCAGCTGTTGAGATCGCTGTGCTTAGACCCACTGATTTAGTGACAGATTCATGTTCTGTCAGCCACGTTTGTAAAAGCTATTTCAAGCGTATGTTCCTAAGGGCGATGACCCAGGGAGACAGCTCAGGCGCATGTTCTCAGAAGGGTACCTCAGAGCAGACACTGCCAGTGGCTCTTCTCACATGATAACTCAGGGCAATACCCCAGGTCTGCGTTCCCAGTATGGAACGCTCAGGTGCACGCTCCATATAGCTGTCCCAAAGAATGGAGCCTAACGCTTGACTCCTGTTTTAAGATGCCAGGGCTGGGTCTGTTAATCACAGAAGAGAGTCTCTTTGCTTAGCTTAGGCCCTTAGCCACTCCATGTGATTGGTGTCATAATCAGGCCAGGGGTGCTTATGAACCGCCATCTGGTGAAGAGACCCAGCCCCAATGCACTAGCCACTCAGCTCTTCTAGCTTGGTATATTCCCTTATTTGAAGCCTTTTAAGTGTGACGCCATCTGTGTTTCCAGGCCATGCACTTTGTCCTCTTTGCCCACATTCCACCCAGCCAGAAACGAACACGGCAGGATTTCATTTACAGTGAATATAAATCTTTCGCTGAGAAGCCAGCCAGAAGCACAGAGCAGGATTCTCCGCTGCTCCATCTGGAGGCAGCTCCTCCAGCCTCGCCTGTCTGCTCACCCTGCTTTCCCATTTCATACTGCATCTCCCTCTCCTCTCATGGTCCCTTACTCAGAGCCTTGTTGGGAGCATGCAAATGCCATCACCCTGTCATGCAACAAGCCAGGGCAGCTGAGTTCAGCATGCAGGAAGCGCATGTCCACCCTACTCATTGACACAGGGCCAAGTCCAGCAGTGATGTCAATAATGGTGTAAGCTACCTGCCAGGTGTCAAGGCAGCCAGCACATGGGGAGAAGCACATGGGTGGGAGTAGTGTGACTGGCATCCATTTGGCAAAAATAGCCCCCAAGCCCAGATCCTCAGCTGGTGTGATTAATCAGGGTACCTCTATTAACTTCAACAGAGCTTTGCTGATTTACACCAGCTGAGAATCTCACCCTGCTTTGTTATGCTCTAGGGGCCAGCTCCTGGCTTAAGAGGGTACACCTGTCTCTGAAGTCAGTGGGGATTGCGCCTGCTTACGCCAGGGTCCAGTTTGGTCCTGGGGAAATGGGGGATGGAGCAGAAATAAGTTAAAGCAGGGCAGCCTACTTTATCTTATATCCTCCTGTAAACGTCTTCTCCTGCTCTGTCCTCTACCCCTGCTGTACCTTCAGCATGTAAATTAGACTGGCTTTGCACATCTTGCCTGATTCATGGGTCTGCTCTGGCTGCTTTGCCAGCTTCACTGACTTCTTGACTATTCCTCCTGTGTGAGGGAATTCCCCACCAGGACTAGGGCTGTTGGGCCCCTCCCAACGCCAGGGTAGAGGGCATTCCTGGGGAAAAAAGGGAAGTGCCCAGGGTGTCCCTGAAACCTGGTGATCCCCAGCTGCTGGGAGGAGTCCTGTGGGGACATGGACAGCTGGGCATTAACTAGAGCAGCCCATAGGTTGGTCTAACTTATGGTGGGTCCAGAATGGTATAAGGAAGGGCCTGGAGCAGGGAAGGTCATTTGTTATAAGTTTGTACAGTGCCAAGAGAAATGTTAAATAATAACAATGAAGATAGGACAAAACCTGTTTCGTGTGAGCTGTAGGCCTGACTCTGAGCTCACTGGGCCAGGACTTCTGCCGCATACTGAGAAAGCAGGACAATCAGCGAGTTAACTTAGGTGCCTATACACAAATGCAAGAAGCCTGGGAACTGAAGTTCTGGCACAGTCAAGGAATTATGATGTGATTGGAATAACAGAGACTTGTGGGAGGATAACTCACATGACTGGAGTACTGTCATGGATGGGTATAAACTGTTGAGGAAGGACAGGCAGGGGGAGTTGCGTTGTATGTAAGAGAGCAGTATGACTGCTAAGAGCTCTGGTATGAAACTGCATAAAAACCTGAGAGTCTCTGGATTAAGTTTAGAAGTGTGAGCAACAAGGATGATGTCGTGGTGGAAATCTGCTATAGACCATCAGACCAGGGGGATAAGGTGGACAAGGCTTTCTTCCGGCAACTAACAGAAGTTACTAGATCGCAGGCCCTGGTTCTCCTGGGGGCAGGGGTGAAAGTAGAAATAGGGACTTACCGGTACGGGGCTGGGTTGAGGCCAGCTCTGGCCCCCAGAAGGGATGGGGCCTCAGGTGGAAGGGGCGGGGATGGGGGGTCAGAGCCCGGGGATCCCCTGACTCTACCATCCCACTGCTGGGAGCCCCAGGCCCTTTAAATTGCTGCCTGAGGAAGCCGGGCAGCCGCGGTACGGCACACCGGCTCTTGCCAGTACGCCGTACCAGGGCCTACCGGCTTACTTTCACCTCTGCCTGGGGGACTTCAACCACCCCGATATCTGCTGGGAGAGCAATACAGCGGTGCACAGACAATCCAGGAAGTTTTTGGAAAGTGTAGGGGACAATTTCCTGGTTCAAGTGCTGGAGGAACCAACTAGAGGCAGAGCTCTTCTAGATCTGCTGTTCATAAACAGCGAAGAATTAGTAGGGGAAGCAAAAGTGGATGGGAACCTGAGGGGCAATGACAATGAGATGGTCGAGTTCAGGATCCTGACACAAGGAAGAAACGAGAGCAGCATAATACAGACTTCAGAAAAGCAGACTTTGACTCCCTCAGGGAACTGATGGGCAGGATCCCCTGGGAGAATGGCATGAGGGGGAAAGGAGTCCAGGAGAGCTGGCTGTATTTGAAAGAAACCTTATTGAGGTTGCAGGAACAAACCATCCTGATGTGTAGAAAGAATAGCAAATATGGAAGGCGCCCAGCTTGGCTTAACAGTGAAATCCTTGCTGATCTTAAACACAAAAAAGAAGCTTACAAGAAGTGGAAGATTGGACAAATGACCAGCGAGGAGTATAAAAATATTGCTCAGGCATGCAGGAGTGAAATCAGGAAGGCCAAATCACACTTGGAGTTGCAGCTAGCAACAGATGTTAAGAGCAACAAGAAGGGTTTTTTCAGGTATGTTAGCAACATAAAGAAAGTCAGGGAAAGTGTGGGCTGCTTACTGAATGGGGGAGGCAACCTAGTGACAGAGGATGTGGACAAAGCTAATGTACTCAATGCTTTTTTTGCCTCTGTCTTCATGAACAAGGTCAGCTCCCAGACTACTGCACTGGGCAGCACAGTATGGGAAGGAGGTGACCAGCCCTCTGTGGAGAAAGAAGTGGTTCAGGACTATTTAGAAAAACTGGACGACGAGCACAAGTCCATGGGGCCGGATGCACTGCATCTGAGGGTGCTAAAGGAGTTGGCAGATGTGATTGCAGAGCCACTGGCCATTATCTTTGAAAACTCATGGCGATCGGGGGAGGTCCCAGATGACTGAAAAAAGGCTATTGTAGTGCCCATCTTTAAAAAAGGGAACTACAGGCCAGTCATCCTCACCTCAGTCCCTGGAAAAACCATGGAGCAGGTCCTCAAGGAATCAATTTTGAAGCACTTTGAGGAGAGGAAGGTGATCAGGAACAGTCATCATTGATTCACCAAGGGCAAGTCATGCCTGACTAATCTAATTGCCTTCTATGAGGAGATAACTGGCTCTGTGGATGAGGGGAAAGCAGTGGACGTGTTATTCCTTGACTTTAGCAAAGCTTTTGATACGGTCTCCCATAGTATTCTTGCCAGCAAGTTAAAGAAGTATGGGCTGGACAGGGCCGGTGCAAGGATGTTTCGCGCCCTAGGCGAA
Source organism: Mauremys mutica (assembly GCF_020497125.1). Taxonomy (NCBI): domain Eukaryota; kingdom Metazoa; phylum Chordata; order Testudines; family Geoemydidae; genus Mauremys; species Mauremys mutica. Next base: position 56,132,504 of record NC_059079.1, read on the forward strand.
ACTTCCACCTTGCGCCCCCCCCACTCCCGCCCTGAGGCACCCCCCCCTGCGGCAGCTCCCCCCCTCCGCCCTACGGCGCCCCCCTTGCGGCAGCTCCCCACCCCCCACCATCCACCCTGAGGCACCCCCCCGCCCCAGTTCACCCCTGCTCCGTGCACGAGTACCCCGAGCACGCTGTCACTGCTTCACTTCTCCCGCCTCCCAGGCTTGCGGTGCCTAAGCTGATTGGCGCCGCAAGCCTGGGAGGCGGGAGAAGTGAAGCAGCCACAGCGTGCTCGGGGAGGAGGCGGGGCAGGGGTGAGCTGGGGCGTGGAGTTCCTCTGCGTGCCCCCCCCGCCTTACTTGCTGCAGGCGGCCCTTCCCGTGCTCCCTTGCCCCAGCTCCCTCTGCCTAAATGCCGGCTACGACCTGGGTAGCCGAAGATCCGGCTGCCGCAGTCACTGCTGAAGAAAATGGTGCCCCCCAAATGCCAGCACCCTAGGCGACCGCCTAGGTCGCCTAAATGGTTGCACCGGCCCTGGGGCTGGATCAATGGACTATAAGGTGGATAGAAAGCTGGCCAGATCATTGGGCTCAACGGGTAGTGATCAATGGCTCCATGTCTAGTTGGCAGCCGGTATCAAGCGGAGTGCCCCAAGGATCGGTCCTGGGGCCGGTTTTGTTCAACGATCTGGAGGATGGCATGGATTGCACCCTCAGCAAGTTTGCAGATGACACTAAACTTGGAGGAGTGGTAGATATGCTGGAGGGTAGGGACAGGATACAGCAGGACCTAGACAAATTAGGACTGGGCCAAAAGAAACCTGATGAGGTTCAACAAGGACAAGTGCAGAGTCCTGCACTTAGGATGGAAGAATCCCATGCACTGCTACAGACTAGGGACCGAGTGGCTAGGCAGCAATTCTGCAGAAAATGACCTAGGGGTTACAGTGCACAAGAAGCTGGATATGAGTCAGCAGTGTGCCCTTGTTGCCAAAAAGGCTAACGGCATTTTGGGCTGTATAAGTAGGAGCATTGCCAGCAGATTTAGGGACATGATCATTCCCCTCTATTCGGCATTGGTGAGGCCTCAGCTGGAGTACTGTGTCCCGTTTTGGGCCCCACACTACAAGAAGGATGTGGAAAAATTGGAAAGAGTCCAGCAGAGGGCAACAAAAATGATTAGGGGGCTGGAGCACATGACTTATGAGGAAAGGCTGAGGGGACTAAATTTAGCCATATGGAGTGGAAATCCATCAACCTCAACCTTATGCCCAAATAAATCTGTTAGTCTTTAAGGTGCCACCGGATTCCTTGTTGTTTTTGTGGATACAGACTAACATGGCTACCTCCTGATACCTGAGGGAACTGGGATTATTTAGTCTGCAGAAGAGAAGAATGAGAGGGGATCTGATAGTTGCTTTCAACTACCTGAAAGGGGGTTCCAAAGAGGATGGATCTAGACTGTTCTCAGTGGTAGGAGTAATGGTATCAAGTTGCAGTGGGGGAGGTTTAGGTTGGATATTAGGTTGGGGTTTAGGTTTAGGAAAAACTTTTTCACTAGGAGGTCGGTGAAGCACTGGAATGGGTTACCTAGGGAGGTGGTGGAATCTCCTTCCTTAGAGGTTTTTAAGGTCAGGCTTGACAAAGCCCTGGCTGGGATGATTTAGTTGGGGATTGGTCCTGCTTTGAGCAGGGGGTAGGACTAGATGACCTCCCGAGGTCTCTTCCAACCCTGATATTCTATGATTCTATGAGGTGTAAATCAGGAGTATCTCCACTGTTGTCCATAGAGTTACACGGGTCTAAGACTCTTGTGAGCTCAGACTCAGGGCCCAGAACTTGTACACGGCACCAAGCAGCAATGCCTAGCTGCAGTACGATGGAGCTGTGCTGTCACATGGCTTGTCAGTTCCTTCCAGCTGATTCAGCCAAGAGCCGAAGGGCAGCTGGTCAGTCCAGTCAGACAGAAAGGGCCCATGACACAAGGATATGGGGGCAAAGGGAGTGTGTGTTGAAAACCATGGAGGTGGGAGGGACTCTCCCAACTCCAACAGAGAGCCATGCTGTGCTGCAAGAAGAAAGAAAAACAGGGGGCCAGATCCTTTGCTGGTGTGAATGTATTTCAGTTGTACTTATAGCTTGCTGAGGGCCCATCATGACAGGTGAATCCATCAATCACATGCCAGCTATGGATACCGGTTAATATCAGCAGCTCCAATTGGCTTCTCAGGACCAGCTGGTTGCCTAGCCATCTGCAACTCAGCGGCTGACAGTCCCCTCTGCACCCACCCAGCCCCCAAGAGGTCTTGGCAATGTCCTTGTGGGTGCATGGAATAACATATCACTGGCCATGGACATCTGCGGGACACATTCATTGCCCACCTCACTTCCTCACCCCACGGTAGCTACATGGCAACCAGGCAACCTCTGCCCTTCCACTGTGATACTTTTGGCCAGAATGAGAGTTGATCACTCTAGCATCTTGGGCAAATTCCAACTCTGGGTAACCATTTCCTGCTTCCTTAAATTCCCGCGGTGAGGGGTGTGTCGTTATTAATATGAACAGTGACTGTACAGATTATTGTTGCAACCAAGGTCATATAGTGGCACCAAATCTTGTACAAAGGAGGTCAAGTAAGGTGTCTCTGAAAAGGTTATGATTTGCTGGTTATGATTATGCTATCTGTATGCATGTATCATTTTTGTATTTAAAGTCATAAGTATTGGCTCTATACTCTCTGTATTTCAAACTGGTGCTATGCTTCTGGGTGACACCCCAGACAATTTGGCATCAGCACTGCCTAGCCTGCTTGATGGCCCATTAAGGACCATCAGCTATACAACTGACCCATTGAGAGAAGGCAGATACACCTTCTGACTCAGCAAGGCATGCATGGACATGCCTATGTACAGAACTCTAAGGTTTTTCCATGCCATGTGCTGGGCAGCTTGTGTTTGGAACAAAGAAAGCAAAAGCCACATGGCAAAAGGACTATAAAAGGCAGCTGCATCATCTCCATTTTGTCTTCAATCCTGCTTCTTACCTCTGGAGGAACTTTGCTACACTGAAGCTCAGACCAAAGGACTGAATGACCCATCCAAGCTGTGGATGTACTCCAGAGACTTGATTTGAGCCTGCAGTTTATTCCACCACTGCTATAAGCCTGAACCAAGAACTTTGCAATTGTGGTATGTATTTGATTCCATTTAACCAATTTTAGCTCTCATCTATATCTCTTTTTATGAATAAACTTTTAGATTTTAGATTCTAAAGGACTGGCAACAGCGTGATTTGTGGGTAATATCTGACTTGTATATTCACCTAGGTCTGGGGCTTGGTCCTTTGGGATTGGGAGAATCTTTTTTCTTTTACTGGGGTATTGTTTTTCATAACCATTCATCCCCATAAGGAGCGGTGCTGGTGGTGATACAAGGGAACTGGAGTATCTGAGGGAATTGCTTGTCTGACTTCTGGTTAGCCAGTGGGGTAAAACCTTGGTGTGACTGCCCTGCTCTAAGCAATTTGTCCTGAATTGATACTCTCAGTAGTGCCTCGCCAGAGGCCACATCGTTACAAGGGTATTTGTTGCATATTCCTAACAGCTCTTTTAATTTCACCCACCTTTGGATTACAAAGCTACCTCTCTCCCCACCTCTTTTCGATTGTTCCTTTGACTGTTTAACAATCACCCGGAACAATCATCCGACTGGTATTTGGGGCATTGGTAGCAGGTGCTGCTTGTAAGTCTGCAAGCGGATGCTCTCTTACTCCTTAACGAGCCAGGGAAGCCTGCTCCTCTTCTTCTGGATTTATTTGACCGAGTCCTGTGGGAAACAGGCTGCATGGAAAAGTAACTGTTGGAAATCTAACTCGCCGGCTGCCCTCACAGAGCTGTACAAACCTGACCAGAGACAAACCCTGCCCCGTCAGGGCCGACAGTGAAAGTTCTTGCTTGGGACGGGTAAGCGGCAGACTAGTGATCTCAAATACAGCCTGCACTGCAGGGCAACCAGGGAAGCAGTTGCGGGATGCGATACCTGTCTCTGTCTTTCACAGGAAGAGGGTTGTGGGAGTGAACACTGACCTGAGGTTCAGTTATGTTCTCGCTAGGATTCCTCCAAAAATACCAGCTCTAAGGGTATAACAGTTATTAAGAACCTCACACAGGTCCAGGGCCCTCCTGTGTCTCACAGGTAAAGGACCCAAACTGGCATCCGTGAGGCCAGTTTATACCGGGAGCCATCATGGTTGCCCCTGGGTGGGTGGCTTGGGGAGGGAGGTAACGCATGACAGCCTTCCCCAGGCAGCACAGACACTGGAGGCTGCCAGCAAGCAGCTTTCACTGCCAGAGTGCAAGTGGTGGAGGACCTGCCCTGAGGGGGGTGTCAGGGCAGATTGCGGGGTAAGCAGGGGCCCTTCCCCCACCAATGGTTAGTGCTTGGAGGCCAGGGCCAGCCAGGGATCTTCTACTCAAATAATTGTTACTCCTCCACTGTGGGCTTAATCCAAAACCACTGAAGGGAATGGAAAGTTCCACGGGCGTTGGATCAAGCCCTACAGCAGGAAAGGAACTGAATGCAAAAAATATCCCTTTCATCCAAGGGGCGGGGTCCAGGCTTCCCGTCAATCCCTACAGGGTTCTGCAAGGCCAGGCCTCCCTCCCAATGGACCTCCCCAGCTCTCTGCAGCTTCAGCAGCAGTGGGAGTCTCCAGCAAGTTGCTGGGCGCAGCCCTGACACAGTCACCAGTCAGTTTCAGCCAGCCAGATGGCAGGATGCTCAGACAGCTGTGAGGAACATTGCATGGATACCTAGCTAGAGCTGACAGACAGAAATCAGCTCAGGAGGCTGGGCGTGGACACAGGGCTCCATTCTCTCTATAAGGCAGGGCCGCAGTGGGTGTCTGCTGCTGTAACCACTGCAAAAGGGGGCAATTTTAAGAAAATGGAAAATCTTTATCTGCAGCATGTGAAGAATGACTGTGTGAAATGGCTAACACCTCCTTGATATTGCAATCAGGGCACAGTGCTAGACAGTGCATAAAGGAAGATACAGCGCCTACCACAATGGGGTCCTGGTCTGTAACTAGGGTTCCTCAGAACTAAAGTAACAGGAATAGTAATAACTAATAACTGATAATACTGCACCCCGAGGTGCTCATTGTACCTGAAATATACCACGGGGTGCAGGGCTGGCATAAAGGCACCCAGCCCTAGGGTTCAGATTCCTATGGGTAGGGCACAGCACCCAAAGGTTAAGGTGCCTGTGAGCAGGGTACTTGGAGCTAGAGTTAGGGTTCATACAGGTAGGATTCCCAGCCCTAGGTTTAGGGCTCCCCTGGACAGGGTACCTTGAGCTAGGGTTAGAGTTCGGATGTGTAGGGTTTTTGGAGACAGGGTTAGGGATGATATGGATATGGCTCCATGCCCTAGGGTAGGGCTCCCCTGGGTAGGGCTCCCAGCCCTAGGGTTAGGGGTAATATGGGTACAACTTCCTGTCCTACGGTTACGGTTCCCAAGGGGAGGCCACTTGGAGCTAGGATTAGGATACCTATGAGCAGGGCTCCCCACCCTAGGATTAGGATTTCCATGGGCAGGGTACGTAGACCTAGGGGTATGGCTCCCCACCCTAGGGTTAGAGTTACTATGGGTAGGGCTCTCTGCCCTAGGGTTAGGGTTCCCATTGGTAGGGTGTGTGGACCTACGGTTAGGGCTTCCCTGGGCAAGGCTCCCCACCCTAGGGTTAGGGTTCCCCAGGGTATAGTACTTGGAGCTAAAGTAAGGTTCCTATGGGCAGGGCTCCAAGCCCCTGGGTTAGAGTTCCTATGGGTAGAACGTCCCATCCTAGCATTAGGGTTCCTATCGGTAGGGTACTTGGAGCTAGGGATAGTATTCCTAGGGGTTTGGCTCTGCACCCTAGGGTTAGGGTTCCCATGGGTAGGTCTCTCTGCCCTAGGTTAGGATTCCCATGGATAGGGTCCCCCCCGCCCTACGGTTCGGGTTCCTGTGGATAGGGCTCCCACCTAGGGCTAGGGTTCCTAGGGATAGTGTACTTGGAGTTGGGTTACGGTCACTACCGGTACCATTCCATTTAACCCTTACAGGTAGGGCACCCTACCATAAACACAGCTGGGTTTGGTCTCCAAGCTCTCCCTTTTCGATGTGCAATAGCTGGCCCAGAGCACGGTGGCTGTCCCCTTTAAATCACAATCACACCATCAGAATACAGGTTGGATCTCTCCAGAAAGTTCAACCAGCAGCAAGCTGGTGCTGGGAAGGGAACAGTACAGTTGCCATGGCAATGCTGCCTTTTCAGAGAAATAGAACTGCTCCTTTGCTAAACCTCATTCTTATGGGGGGAGGGCCTCTGGCCCCAGAAATGGACCTGGGTTCCACTCTTCCTGTCGGACCCTGAACTGGGCTAATAGCTGAGAATAAGAATTGTCCACATGGCTCTGTAGAAACCCAGTTTGCTGCAGCTCCCTGCTGGCTGCTCTCCTCAGAGGGCTGGGAAGGGGAGAGTTTGTCTTCATTTGTAAACCTTTCACACGTTTCCTTCTGGTTCAGCCTCTCTCCTGCCACTCACAGCTTCAGCACTAGCCATTTCTGCATTCAGCTGCCACCCTCCCCACCTCCTCCCAGTTTAACCTGTTGATTTCTCTTTCCCGTCTCTTTCCAGACCTAGATCTATCACCTTCTCCATGACCCTGCTCTCCACTCATGGCCTGCAGCACCGGATGCCAAAGAGAACCCCCTAGGTTACAAGAAGCAAAGAGCATGAGCAGTGACCGACAATAGCCAGCAAAAGAGAAATGGGTCAAGGGTGTTAATCCTGATTCTCCTCTCACTCCCCCCACTGCGTACAGCTGGAGTAACTCCATCACAGATATTGGTGTTGCACTGATGTAAAAGGGTGAGATCAGAATTAAGCCCTAGGTGCCTTGCCTATAGGACACTGCATGCCACAGCATGTCTGGAAATCCAGCCTCCCTGTTAGGGCAGGTCTACACTTAAAACGCTGCTTCCCCCATCGGCGTAGTTAACCCATCTCCGCGAGAGGCGGTAGTTATGTCGAAGGGAAAAGCTCTCCCCCCAACATAGCACTGTCTACACCAGGCTTAGGTTGCTATAACTACGTCACTCAGGGCTTAGGTGGATTTTTCACACCCCTGATTGACACAGTTGTACCAATCTAAGTCTATAGTGTAAACCTGGCCTTAGCAATATCAAGTCTGAGCTGGTCCAGAGCTTTCAGAGTCCCCAGATTTCTTACTGTTCTGGGTAGGCTGAGCGAGGGCCGTAGTCTGTACAGGGGGGCTTGATCTGTGGCCACCTCAGGCAGGGAGAGGCCCTGGTCGGGTGGAAGGAGAGAGCCCAGGCAGTGGCTTATAGGAGCAAAAGGGACTCTCCTCTGATCATCCAGTAGGCTGGAACAGGACCTGGGCTTATGCAAAAAAGCATTGAAAAGCTCAGCCTAAATGCCTTGCCCAAGGGAGTCAGTGACAGAGTGGGCCCTATCCCACTGACACTGCACTAGCCTTCTGACATGCTCCCCACACACATACCTACAACATCTGGGCCCCTCCCACACGCCCTGGCCCATTTCAGAGATCCACCACTAGGCTTCGTGACCTCTCAAGGTCCCTTCCAGTCCTATGATTCCATAATTCATACCTAAAGCTGCACACGAGGTTCATTTGGCACTCGGATAGCGAAGAATTTAACTTCATTGATGAAATAGCCAGCAACAGCCTGCTGGGCCAATGCACATGCATACTGTGTAATCCTCACACCGAATGGCTGGTGTGATTCTGCCCCCTGGACTCCTGCTGATAGATCCACTCACCCAAGCCAAGGGGGAATGTTCAGCAACTTGAAAAGAATCTCAGTGTCTGGCCCAGTCTACACTGGAAAATGGTAGGACGGGCCAGCACTCCTGACCCACCCTACTGTTGTGACGGACAGGAATTGTTATTTATTGCTGTGGTTTCCTCGATAGTGGCAATTCAAGCTCTTTCTTTCCTTTCCCCTTTGAAGGTAGGGTAGAGTTACCAGGGCAAATGCTATACACCACGCCAGGAAAACAGCCAATTAGAACAGGAGCCCAATACAAAGGCAAGAATGGGACTTGGAGGCTGTCATCAGCATTAGCTCAGAATCCAAGGCCAGAGGCTTCTGGGATTCAGCAGCTGGGGGTTTTCACTGCTGCTGTTTTGCTTTGCTGTTATCAGGAGTCAGCCTGAGCTTGCTTTTCTCTCCTGTTAATTGAGCTTTGGTGAGATCTCACTATTGCACCAGCACTCACTAACACGCCTCAGTCATACTCATTTGCACAATGTCAACCGGCACGGAATAGAAAGGCTAGAGAGGCAGCAGGAGCGGGACAGCAGTTTTAATGGTGAAATTGCTGGGTCAGCTTTGATGGTGGTCTCAGTGTCTCTACAGGAAATGCCAATTGAATTCCCACTCCCTATCCCTATCTCATGTTCCCTTCTGGATCCTGGCCAGGGGGTGGAGGATAAGTGCAGGCAGTGGGTTCAGTCCATAGGTGGAGGGAGCGCTTCTCATTGCTTCACAGCACCCTCTTCTGGCTGATTCAGGAGAGCAGGGGTTCCAAAGAAAGTAATGTTTGTGGCTGAAGAATGAGGAACAGGAGGGGAGCTCTGAATGGGGGAAGTGTGTGTGTGTGTGTGTGTGTGTAGAAATGTGTTTTAGAATGGTGTGTGTGTGTGTGTGTGTATCTCAGAGATGAAAGTAAGCCAGTCAGGTCCAGTCCAGCGTCCTGGCAAGAGCTGGTACGCCATGCCGGACTGGACCAGCTTCTCCAGCGGTGATTTAAAGGGTCCAGCTGCTGCAGGGCACCCCGGGCCCTTTAAATCATCGCCGGAGCTCCGGCAGCCAGGCTCAGGTGGGGATTTAAAGGTCCCAGAGCTCTGGCCCTTTAAATCGCTGCTGGAGCCCTGCTGCCGCTACCCCAGCGGCAGCCAGGCTCCGGAGGGGATTTAAAGGGCCCGGGGCTCCCCGCCCTTTAAATCCCCACCCGAGCTCTGCTGCTGCTACCCCAGCCCTAGCCCGAGCCCTGCCACCCTGGGGTAGTGGCAGCAGGGCTCCCGCAGTGATTTAAAGGGCCCGGAGCTCTGCAGTGGCTGGAGCCCCAGGCCCTTTAATTTGCCCCTGAGCCCCGGGGCTCCCAGCTGCCTCTGCAGCTGGGAGCTCTGGGGTGATTTAAAGGCCGTGCGGCTCCCAGCCACAGCCGGAGCCTCAGGGCCTTTAAATCTTGAGAGGCCCCACCTCTTCCGGTTGAGGCCATGTCCCGCTCAGGACTCCGGCATATCGGTAAGTCCTTTAAGTTATTTTCACCCCTGGTGTATCCTCAGGGCTCTGGAGGGGATGGGGAGGAGCTAATGTTCCCTCCAACGTAGGAGGGTGCGGGGGGGGGGGGGGGAACTTAGTGGGACATGGGGAAAGGACCAATAGGGTGGAACATGGGGAAAAGGACCAGGAGTGGCAGAACCCAGGAGAAAACAGCCCACAAGTATCAAAAAATGAGCACTGGCAAAGGTTGTATTCACTCTGTCACTAAGCACAGCTTTGAGAAACCTGCTCGCTCCAGGGAAATGCTGACCAAGGCCCACCATCCTGATGAGAGAAGTGTATGACAAGATATTAACTGCACTGAAGCTCTTCCTGGTAATGAGCTTTCACACCACAGGGCTGCAGCAGAACTGTTATTTCCTGTTTGTAGAGAAAGCCGGGGCAAAACATGTTCCAACATATGTGACTTGTGCGGGACAGAGAAGTATCAGGAATGCTGACACAGAACATGCCGAACGAATTCATCCCTCCAGGCCGTTTCATTGCCTCGCGCTACACAAACAGTTTATATAACACTAGCTGGCTGTGCCAGGTGCTGGGGGCGTGCTGCTCAAGTGACAGGCACAGATCACACAGGGCACTTTAACACAAGGGTGCACATCTGTAAGGCTACATCAGCAGCAGAGGGAGGTGAGAAATATTTTAGGAGAGGACACTTGCCTCCTGGATTGTCGGGGAGCCTTTAATTAGTTAATATCTTGTGCTCCATGGGCCTGCTCCTGTTCCTGTCTAAGTCAAGAACAAACTCCCATTGACTTTTGTGGGCGCAGGTTTGGGCCCAGCACAGGCAACTTTAAGGAGCACATCTACTCAGCTAACTGAACTTCCACCCTGCTCCATTGCAGCACGTACCATCTGGGGTCTGATGGAAAACCTACAAGGCCTCTCCTGGCATGGTCAGAGACCCAGGCCCATCTTTGCAGAGCTGCACAGAAGCCTAGAATTGGAATAACAGGAGCATTCTGTAGGTTAGGATTCAGATTCAAAAACAGCTGTGTGGGAGGGAACCCAGGACTGGACTGGCAGGGGTGTTTCAGAGACAGGGGAAGAAATGTGTGACCAGAGCCTGCCTGGGTCCTGCACTCACTCTGACTGGTGCCAGTCCTGTTGGTGTGTCACTCTCATGAAAACGAAATCCATGCACAGCTCTTACCTAACACCAGAGTGGGATCTCCCAGCAGCAGGCTCATCTGAACAGGCAGCGCTGGGATAAAAGCAGAGAAACAAGCACCGACAAGAGGAAGAGCATTGCAGCAGGAAGCACCCTAGTTTTACTGACTGGAAAACAGACCTATGGATACTGACTTCTAAGAACAGCTGGAGAGGAAACATTGTTGCTAGGGCACAATATTGCAGCTGGCAAAGAGATGTAGCAATTGTCAGCCACTCACTAGTAAAGAGAGAATAGCTAGATATCAGACACAAGTACATCCCTTCCCTATCCATCCACCTGCAGCCAGAGAAGATGGCAGAGGACAGCCTATCCAACTGCTCATGCATTCCCAACATCAGCCACCCGGCAATACTGTGGTTTCCCATCACCTCTGCACTCCACATGCAGCCCCAACAAAACTCCCCCAGCCCTTTCCCGTGTGCAGCACACAATGCGTCTATCGGTTTCCTGTTAGCTGTTCCACAGTACACAGGAGTTACTACCTCAGTGCGGTTGGCGTCATCTGGAGGGCACAAGGCTCCTGGGGCATCATCCACGAATGGACCTACCTGCTCTGCATCCTCCTCAGCCCGCTACCTAGGATCAAGAGCTGCAATAGCCTCAGGGGAGAAGGTCCTTAGGGTTCTGGTGTCCCCCCACTCAGGTTAGCATTGGGTCCCTAAATCCAACCTGCTCCTAGAATAACTATGATGTTTGTATCTCCAGGCCTTGACCCAACACCGTTACATCATGCTGATGAAATATGGCATCCAAAATGATTTGGGGGACTTAACTGCCCACTGGGAAAGACCCACAGAAATCAGGACATCCTGTGATTTCCCGAACGAGTGGCAACCTCAGTGGAGTTAGCCAGGACCTCCTGCAAACGTAAGTAATGGGAGTTGCCTAACGCTGGCCCTAAATAACCCATCACAACAGCAAGGGGCACAGCCTGTTTCAAACTCCCAGAGGGAACAGGGGGGAGTGTGGGGGCATAAATCAACACATAGCTGGGACACCAGGACCTGTACACAGATCACATACCCACTGGCTAGCCTGGAAATAAGAGACACAAAATCTGCTCTCTGACATCCAAGAATTATTTCCCTCTGCTACACTTGCCAAAGTAAAGAAGAAAAAACCCGATCACACACTAAAATTGTTGCATATGGGCTCTCCCAGTCCCAATTAATTCCTCATCTCAGCAAATACAATTCTATGACTTCAGTGGAAATTTCCAAATCAGTGGCAGCCACAGCTCCCAAATATCCAGCTCTTAGTTCCTGATAGAGTGTGGGTGGGCAAGGCTCAGGTCTGGATGCACATTCAGTACTTATAGGTTCACATTCCCCACAAAAGGCCCATGTCTTATAACACTTGATTATTATTCATCCTCCACAAGAACCCAGGCCTGCACCTTAATATCTGGGGCTAGATTCTGAGCTGGTGAAAGCCAGCAGAACTTCTATGAAGTCAGTGGAGCGTTACCAATTCAAGCCAGCTCAGGATCTGGCCCCCACTTCTTATTCTGGTTGTCAGTCACTTGCCATGGGACTTGGAAGTGGGGAAGGCAGAACTGTACCTTAATATCTGATCCTGGCTCTACAGACATGATAACAGCGTTCAAGTACATAACAGGTTGTTACAAAGAGGAGGGTGAAAAATTGTTCTCCTTCACCTCTGAGGATAGGACAAGAAGCAATGGACTTAAACTGCAGTAAGGGAGGTTTAGGTTGGACAGTAGGAGAAACTTCCCAACTGCCAGGATAGTTAAGCACTGGAATAAATTGCCTAGAGATGTTGTGGAATCTCTGTCACTGGAGGTTTTTAAGAACAAACACCTGTGTCAGGAATGGTTTAGTTATTATGTAGCCCGGCCTTGGGTGCAAGGGTCTGGACTACACAACCTCTCGAGATCCCTTCCAGTCCTACACTTCTATGATATGCTTCCAGGCCAGATCCTCAGTGAGTGTAAATCTCTCTAGCTTTGGTGAAGTCTGTTAATTTACAGCAGCTGAGGATCTGGCCCTGTGTGTGTTTATATGCCGGGATGTTTACTGCGGGAGCAGCAGTTCCTACTTCGGGTGCCAGGCTGGGGACGGGAGAATGACAGCTCAGCAAAGTCGGGAGGGGGACAACAGCAGGCAGGAAAGTCTTAGAGATCTGGTCAGACTCAGGACTGGTGAGAGCCAATCCCTGCCTTCCTCTTTCAATCTCTCCTCCCTGCTCCCCCCTTGCTGGCCCTGGCTTTTGCTGAGTCAATTCATAAACAGGGAACACAGATCTGGCTGCGGTCCCTGCTTGATTTCAAAAGGAGATTGGGAAGTTTCTGTTAGAACTCAAAAGCATGACTGACTGAAGCTAGCTGGGGGGGACATGTGGGCTGCTTCCAACTTGACACAGCCCCCTCCCTCCCCCTCGCTGAAGAAAACAAGCAAAGCTGGAGGAAAACATGTTGTTCCCTGCAACTTGATCACCAGGCTCAGCCAGAGCTGTTTGTATTATACATCTTGGGACACAAAGACCCAGGGTGCTGGCTGCAAGCTGATTGGATGGTGGAGGGAAAGAGAGGCGGTTTAACTGTTACCGGGCAGACTTGAAACACATGAATGGGGTGGGGGTGAGGAGTTTTGGGGGGTGGCAGGGCTGGAACACGTACAGCACTTGTTTTGTGTGCTGGGATTCCACTTTGCCTCTTCCGGAGTTCTGGGACAGAGTGTCAGCTGCCTGGGTCCCATGATCATAATTTAGGACATGGAGATGGCAGGCACTTTGAGGGGGGGTCTTTCTGGGGAACAAGGGGCCTGCTGACCATTGTGCTGCTGAATGTCGCTATTGTGTAGTTAGGGGTGGCGGCTGGAAGTAGAACAATCACACTTTCATATCTACCGGTGTCCTCCTTCGAAGCTCTCTGCCAGTGCCGTAACAAGGGCGAGGCGAGTGAGGCACTTGCCTTGGGCGCGCAAAGTGGAGGGGCACAGCTCTACCGCCCAAGCGGGGCAGAGGGGAAGAAAAAAAGCCGCGATCAGTGACGCTTCAGCACAGTTCTACCACCGCCACTTCTTCGGTGGCAATTCAGCGGCAGGTCCCTGAGTCCCTCTCGGGGGGAAGGACCCACCACTGCTTCATTCTTTGGTGGCAAATCAGTGGTGGATCCTTCTCTCCAAGAGGGACTCAGGGACCCACTGCCAAATTGCCGCCAAACAGCCTGGAGCCAGCCCTTGCCTCGGGCGCAAAAATTCCTTGTTATGGCTCTGCAGACACGGGGCCAGATCCTCAACTGGTGGGAACAAGTGTAGCTAATGGGACAGGGTGGAAAGATCTCACACACACACACACACACTCTCTCTCTCTCTCTCTCTTTGGGGAAAAAATCTCTGATTTTCTGCCAACAGAAAAGTCATGCTTTGGACAAAAAACTGAAAACCAAAAGTACTACCACTGAGAAGAGGGAAAAAGGGAACGGACGGGAAAGAAAGGGAGAAACACAAACTAAAGAGCCACTTTCAGCTTTTGTTTTTTGCTTTTGTCAAAAAAATGAAAACTTTTCAGTGAAACAAACTTTCTCCCAGGAAAACGTTCATTTCATTCAAAAAGCCACTTTCCATCGCTCTAGTACTTGTATTGATGTCAGTGGAGCTACACTGATTTACACCAGCTGAGGATCTGTCCCATTAATCCTCACTACACTCCTCCAAGGAAGGCATGTTTATTTGCATTTATTGCTCATAAATTTCTCCAGTCATCAGAGTTAAAGGTTCGGAGCTTCAGCATGCTCCTGGGCTGGTGCCTTCTACTGGCACTGGCATAGTTAATGGAGAAGGTGCCTTGCTTTTTCATTCAGGGTTGCTATTTAATGTCCTTTACATTTTCCCTGCCAAGACTAGCCTCTATTGGCATGAATTAGCCCCTTCCCCTTCCTTTTCTGCATAGCAACACAGGGAAGAGAGATATGATGGAAAGACTATTTGGGTCCTGTCTCATAAGCATGCAAAAGTTCAGAGGCTACTTCAGTGTTTCCAATGCCCATGATTTCATTGAGTGTCTTGCAATATATGGTGTTTTTCATAAAGCCCCAGCTCCTTGAGTTCTGTGATTTTGGGAGAATCTTAGCTTTATATCTAATCTAATCTATCTATATATAAAGTAAAATTTCTAGCCCTCTTGGTTCCAGAGAAAAATTTGAAAACATGACCTGAATGCACCCAAAAGGCTCAGAAACCAAAAGGCAAAGAAAAGAAACTCAATTTTTTTTAAATATAATTTTTAAACCCATCTCATGATTTTATCCACTGGGGATTGACAGTACTATAGAGGTGCAAAGTTCCCATGCTTACACATGGCCAAACTATTTGGATTCCAGCTAGAGTGACAAGGCAGCAAGAATGAAAAAATCGGGACAGAGTGTGGGGGGTAATATAAGAAAAAGCCCCAAATATCGGGACTGTTCCTATAAAATCAGGACATCTGGTCACCCTAATTCCAACCTGGGCTGGAGGTTTTGGAAGAAGAGGTATCCTTGAGAGATTACTTTGGATTGGCTGAAAATACCATAAGAACTAGCTTTCCCCCGGTGTTTGAGCATTTCTCCTTCCAGCCAGAATCTGGCGGGGCAGAGGTGGCTCAGAAATGAAATCTTGTGGGGAAACATTCAGTTGAAAAATGGTGAACCTTCAAAAATAACATGAGGTCACTGTATGTTTTGGATGATGGTTTAGAGCAGGTTTGCCTTATGGGGATGATAACCTCGGTCTCTTAAGGTTGCTTCTTACATGGCTGCTCGTAGTAAAGCTGAGATCAGGGCCCTTTTGTGCCAGGTGCTGTACAAACACCTAGGAAGAACCAGTCCCTGCTCTTAAGGGCTGACAATCTCAGGCCCCCAATTGGACAAGTTGTTCCCTGTAGGCAGACTCAATTGACATCAGCGAGGCTCCATTTGAGCACAAGGGTCCGCCCATGTGACTCCAGAGGTGATTGGAGGAATGGGACCTAAATAACTTTAGGAGTCCTAGTTTGAAACATTGGCCCTAAGTACAATAAAAAACCCTATTATTATTAATGCAGAAGCACCCTGAAGAAATAACCTAATAGAGTACACAGGATCACACTCATTGTCAATCTGTTAGTTAGCTCCGAATTAGCCAGACCTCCTCTCCCCCGCCCTCTCCTGCCCCCGCCAACCTACTGGCTACAGTCTTTAAAAAAAATTAAAGGTTAAGGGTAAAATTTTCAAAAACACCTAAGTGACCTAGAAACCTAAGTCCCATTTTAAAAAGTGGCATAGGCATGAAGAGCCTAAACCCCATCAACTTTCAATGGGACTCAGGCTCCTAAATCACACAGGTTCTTTTGAACATTTTATCCTGTGTGACCAGCTTTGGAGCTGATCACTGTTCATCTTCCTCATTTTACTTGTCCAATAAATGATGAATCAAGAAATTCATCACGCCACCCCAGCTTGAGAAGATATAAATACACCCCTAGTGGCGGGATCCCATGGAAGCTAGTATGCTCCATTGTGTAGGAGTCAGGAACCCAAAGTATTTCCGGTTTCCCTTAATTTATTTAGTGACCTTTACATTTATTTAATGGACTTTCAAAAAGGGATTAGATATGAGTTACAGCACTGCTGCATATAACGCACAAGGGCTCCCTCATGCTTCAAGGTATAAAATGGTCACCAGCTGAGGTCAGGAAGAATTTGTCTTCCTCCCCCCCAGATAAGCATTGCACAGTTAAGTGAGCTATTGTGCATGGAGAAGTTAGACCTTCATCTGAAGCATCCAGCCTGGCAAGGTTCTCAGGCAGGAGGCTGGACTGGATGAGCCACTATCTGTTCAGAAACAGCAATTCCTATTAGTTGTCATACATGAATCCCATGATTTATGCACTTCCCTGTGCTGGCTGGAATATCAGACCTGCTCAAGTGTTTAGGGTTTATGGCATCCTCTCAGAAAGCTCCAATCCTTGTTAGTGATAACTCCTCATCAGTCTCCTTTAGCTCATTTAGAAGCTTGGTTATATTGGAAGCAGACAATGTATTCCACATTCTGCGTATGATTTAGCTTTAGCTAGTGAGCATGGTGTGTCTATGTATGTAGTCATGGATTCATCACACCATGTTCCCATCTAGGAGCTAACACACAACAACACTTCTGCACTGTCCCTGTATAGTAGCCCCATACATTAAATTAATTACTCCTGGGGGAATTCTGCACCACTGCACATGTTTAGAATTCATGTCCCCTGGAGACTTCTTTGCTTTCCCACAGAAAAATGACTTTCTGACAGGGAAGCAAAGGGAATCTGCAAGAGCAGTCACACATCACTCCCTAGCTGCACAGGTACATTGTTTCAGGCACCCAGAGCAGCCAGTGGAGAGGTACAGCCAGTGGAGAGATAAATCACCATGGGTCTGGGGACACCCCAGCCAGAGGCTCCTACCCTGAGTTAGGATCAGCTGCTTGTCCTGGTGGGGCTGGAGGCAGGGGAAGACAGGACTTCCTCTTCCCCAGTAAGGAGTGACTGGGGCGGTGTCCGACCCCAGAAATCTCTCCCAGCTGCAGGAAGCTCAGCATCCTACCCTGCTTCCTTCCCCCATTACTCCTCAACTGTGGGAGGAGGGGTCACTGTATGGGGAGCTCATCCAGACCTCCCATACCCAGATACCCCTACCAAGTCTCACCAGGTACATCCAGAACTCCCCTAGCCCTCCATATCTGAACGCCACCCCACTGAACCTCAACCCCTGCATCTGGAGCCCCTCTGAATCTGGAACCTCTTCCTCCAGACCCCCACTGAGCTCCCTGCACTCAAACCCCCATCATGATGCTCCACCCCCTGCACCACTCTAAGCCCCCACATCCAGACCCCCACACCACATCATTGACCCCCAACTACCTGCACCCAGACTGCCCCCACCAAGTCCCACACTCCCAGAACCCCACACTCAGACCCTCCACTGAGCCCCAATTACCTTCACCTGGAAGCCCCTGCAGAGTCCCATTGTCCCTGCACCTGGAACCCCCTCAATGAGCCTCTGTGCATTGAGATCCCCCCACACCTAGATCCCCCACTAAGCTTTCTCACCCAGATTGTCCCACACAGAATCCTCTCACCCCACACCTGGATCCCCCCCCACACAGCCCCTTCACACTTGGATCCTGCCTGGTTAAGCCTGCCTGCCCCACACCTGGTGCACCTGGTGCAGAGGGGCAGGGCCCCAGGGTGTTTCTGGGGCAGGCCCAGGCCTTGTGCTGTGTCAGGGTAGGGCTCACCACTGAATCTGTCCTGGGGGTGTAGGGGCTGCAGGGTGATCTTCCACCTTCAGCAAGCCAGTGGCCTGTGCTCCACATTGCCATGCTGGAGCTTCTGCATTTATTTATTGACAAATAAAACTTGCAGAATTTTGCAGAATTTTAAAATATTGTGCTCATAATTTTTATTTTTTTTGGCGCAGAATGCCCCCAGGAGTAAATTAAAGGCAGTGAAAAATCACACTATGGAACTTGCAAGCATGAGAAATCTTACGGAAGGTCACCTGTGGCCAGAGGGGAAGATGGGACAGGTGGCTAGTTTGTGTCATGGTGACTGGGAGTCTGGTTGGGAAGATGTAACAATCAGCGCATTTGTATAAATTTGAAAACAAATCAAGGTGTCCACAGAGTCTGCTCATTAGGACCGAGACAGGGTATTTTAGATGTGTTTGGTCTTGAGCTTTCTATTCATGACTTCTCATTAGGACACAAACAACCTGTGGAGCTCTCCCAAATTCTGGCTGGCAGGATCTGAGCCCCACATTAGTTCATAATCTTCTGCTTGGCAGCAGCAGAGAGAAGAGGAGGAAGAGGAAGAGGAGGGAGCTGAATCAATTCAAGTTTTTGATTCAGTTTCTAAAGGAAAAAAAAAGGTCCCACAAAATTAAGAAATGTTCCCTTCCCTTCACTCATTTGCATTGAGATGCAAATTGGATTGCCTCAGGAAAGCCCTGGTGGTCAGTCACCTGGGAGGACATGTGAGCGTGATCTCTTCTTTCCCCCCCTCTCAGACCCCCTCTCGCTCACCCTGCAACCTGGCCAAAGCAAAAGCATTTTAATTAAACCTCTTTGAAGCCAGGGTGGGTGTTTCGTGTATTAATTACGGAACAAATAGACTCTCAGAGAAATAAATGACTGTCCTGTTGGCTCACATTCCCCTCTAAGCCAAGAGCTGAGAACATTAGCACCAGGAAGAAGAATGTTCTTTCCTGGCGAGGACACCAAGAGATAATCATCATCATCATAACAAGAAGAAATCAGAAGAACATTTTCCCCTTCTGGATATGGGCTGTTCTCCCTGTGGGAACTAGGTCCAGAACCTGTGGCTGCCAGTTTTAAAGGTGAAATGTGGGGAGGCATGACTGTTGTCAGCCTCAAGCTTATTGCACCCATGGCTTGGTCAGGACAGAACATCTCTCTAGCTCTTGGGGGGCATCTTAATGGAGTGGTATCTGCTCCAAAGCAGATCCACTTGATCTGGAGTTTGGAACCAAACACTCACCTTGGAAAAGTAAAGAAACTCCTTACCTCCTCCCATTAATTGCTATTCCTCCTCCAACGCTCATCTCCAACATTTGTGAACAACAGACATCATGCAGAACCACCACCCTTCCCTTGCAGCTGTGTACGTGTTTCTTACTGTTTCCCACGACATGGTCTGCTTCATTGCCTCGCTGTGTTGCTAAAGCTAAGAGTGCAAGAACACAGAGGACCCTAATAACCAGTGCATTATGGGATTAATATATTACAGACTCTACATCCCTCACCTGCCAGTTTGTCCTACACCCATGGTTTACTTTCAATGTGGCACACTAACATGCAAGTTTTTAAAGGCATTCTCATCTCATCGTTTGGGGGGGTCTCAGCCTGGATTCTGGGTTTTATGTTTAATTTTTGGTGTTAATTTCAGTGACAGATGCCTAGCTGACAGACCTGGCAAATTTAGTTCTCCACAGAACAGGTACCGCAGGGCATAACACTGCCACACTGCATCAACCCTGAGACCACCTCAAGGCATGGAACAGTAGCTCAGTCTCCAGGCCCATCCAATTATCTTCTGGCCTTTCTGCTGAAAGTGCTGGAAAGGAGGCCAGCTAGAGCCAGCTGCGGCTGTGTTCTTTGTGTATTGTAGACAATTCTTCACGACCAAGATGCTCAACCACAGACAGTAACAACTTCCAATCATGACCAACCTGTGTTGGACTTGGATCAGTGACCTAGGGGCAAAAGGTACCATCTCCAATAGCCAGTCCCCAGAGCCATCCAGTTCCACTGCATTGATTATAATTATCTCACAACCTAATTATGCCCTCTCACTTATGAAGAACTAGTCCTTCCAGCAGTCTCAATGAAGCTGCTAATGTACGCTGGTTAGATACATGGCAGCGGAGGGAAATCCAGCTGGTAGCTTGAGAGGTATTTTTAAACAGTAGAGATTGACCTAAACTGAAAGCCTGGATCTGACCAGACCTGAATCTGAGAGCAGGCTGGTCTCATATTCGCACTTTGCAGCTCAGGTTCATCTCTATTAAAGAACACAAGGAATCCATTCACTCAGTAGTCACAAGAGTCAAGGCTGCTGCTTCAGTGCTATGTCTGTGTTTGGTCTATAGCTCAAATGGTGCCCTGGTTTAAAGTGTGTCTTGATTTTTTGCTCAAAAACAGAAGACTTCCTGCTTGACACAGCCCATAATCTGTGGTACTGGAAATTATAGGGTTGTTTCATTTTTTTCCAAAAGTACACATTCAAGGTTGAGCAGATCAGAAGCCAAGCTACCTTTTTCTCTTTAGATCTTTTCACAAAATCCATGGAGTTATTTGTGTCTGTCTTTTCCTACAGAAATTCTGGATAGCCCTTTTCCCCTTCACTCCTCAACAACCCTTTTCAAAACAATCAATGCCAACCACCCAGAACTACTACACAACATTACACTAACATACCAGTAGAGATGTGTAATGGATGGGGAAAAACCTGGTAAGAAAACAGTTTTCATTTACAAGCTTCCAACGGTTTGCTATTAGGGAACCTTCTTTACAGCTGTTTCTCATTTCCCTTCAAATAGATTCATCTTTACAACCTCAGCCAGATTGTTCCACGTGACCATATCACTAATGACAGGTTTCAGAGTAGCAGCCGTGTTAGTCTGTATCCGCAAAAAGAACAGGAGTACTTGTGGCACCTTAAAGACTAACAAATTTATTTTAGCATGAGCTTTCGTGAGCTACAGCTCACTTCTTCGGATGCATAGAATGGAACATACAGACAGGAGATATTTATACATACAGAGAACATGAAAAGGTGGAAGTATGCATAACAACAGGATAGCTCATCTCAATTGATTAGACTTTTCCTGTTGTTATGCATACTTCCACCTTTTCATGTTCTCTGTATGTATAAATATCTCCTGTCTGTATGTTCCATTCTATGCATCCGAAGAAGTGAGCTGTAGCTCACGAAAGCTCATGCTAAAATAAATTTGTTAGTCTTTAAGGTGTCACAAGTACTCATATCACTAATGTTTACCAATTCATACATAAATCAGATCTTCGGCATTCATTAAAAATGGGGCCTGGATTAAGCCCTCAGCCTCACCACCCAAACAGCCCAAACTTCGAGGAAGTTTGAATTCAAATCAGAAGTTCCTGGTTGGCTGCATCTCTATGAAAGACTGGGCAAAAACTCCACATCCAAACACCCTGAACAGTAGGAAAGTTTAGATCGACTCTACACTTTACAGCTGAGCTCCACCTCTGCTACTGAGCTGTTTGTATATATGCTAGAGGTAACGGGGTCAGCAGTCCCTTTCATGACTGCTCTGTCCAGGCCCTGGCTGAGGGAGAGCTTGTATGGGGACAATAAGCAGCACAAGCTCCATCTGGTTAGTCTGGAAGGTAGACAGCCAGAGAGAACCATGTGGTCTTGTCTGCATCCAGGAGCCAGACTAAAATACTCCCTTCATAGTCATTACAATGGAATCCTAGCTCTTCAGTGGATGGGACACTGCCCCTCTAATAACACTGCGTTGATTCATAAGGGCTGGACAAACCATTGAACACACGCAGGAAAGAACAAAGACCTCACCCAAAATGGAAACGTTTTGGAGGCTCGAATGAGTTTCATTACCTCTTTGGGTGTTTGTTTTCTACAGTATCCCCTGTGCTTCGGCACTTCCTAACGTTGACCAGGGCCAGACATGGAAATGCCCAAATGCCATGAGAAAAGGCTGCTCTTGTGAGGACTCCAGCCTAGTGAGCAAACACTGGAAATCCCAATGAGAAAGCTGGTTCTCACAAAACCCCAGCCCAAGAGCTTCGGATAAGCAGCCAAGAGTCTCACTTGTGCTCACTTCCTTGCTTACATGTGGACATTAAAGATCTCACAGCCCATCTTCAAAGAGTAGGGCTTTGCCTTGCTATCCTTGACCACATGCCCCCTTCTCCCCACTGTTATGGAGTATGCTACCTGCTGGTGGCTACATTTCAGTATGTGACATGGCATTTAGGTTTCTTGGGCAGGTTATTTTGGTTGAACATTTGCAGAATGGGTCTAGGGCAAATATCTGAGCATAGCCTTCAGATGTTTACCCCTTTTATCGTCATCCTGACTATAAACAACCAAAACTAGGTCTGAAAAATACTTTGACAGTGTCCTTGCAGGCTTAGCAGGGTAATGAATAGTCACTGGATAGGATATTAGTAGCCATTCATATATATTTGGGCTGCGATTCTCAAAAGGACCTAATGGAATTATGTGTCTAAATCCTATTGACTTTCCCCTTTGCATGTCACCTCCCTTTGGTAGTAAAATGATTCTTTTCAGGAAGGATTTTTCACTGCAATGAGGTTTCTTTTGCCGGAAACATTGCGGGGGGGGGGGCAGGGGGAGGTGTTGAAGAAGGGGTGCAGCCATAGTGAAAGGGGCTGCATTTGCAGATCCATTTGGGATGACATCAAACTTCAGCTGGGTTCTGCTCGCCTGCTGAATTATAGCCTTCTTAGACTCAGGCAGTGCCGCTCTACCAACAAAGGACCAGGCCTGGGCCACCGTGTGGGACAGAGAATATGAGACACAAGAGCGTCATTAGTGAAGCAAAATGGTGTTGGACTGGGGTACAGTTCTTTATCGTCAGTATCGTTTACCTGTACTGGCCACTTCAGCAAGGCTCAGCGTTCAGCTCTCAGGAATACACCAGGAATACACTACAGGAGCTGATAGGAGATTTATGTGAGACTGAGCTAAATTTGGCTCTGAAATAAATAAGAGTTGAGAGGGCAGCAAGGGGCTCGCAAATCCGCTGAGCTATTCAAAAGAAAGCAACAGGCAGACTCCCCACCGGGCGCTGGCCCCCGCACTTCCCATGCAGACTCCAGCGGTGGAATCCGGACCCTCCGGAAGTCACTGGGTGTGATGCCACTGCGGCCAAGATTTCACCTCTGGAGAGTCTGCTTAGCCAACAACCATCTCAGGAAAGAGCTGATTTCCAGGGGGCTAATCTGCAATCACAGACTCACTGTCCAGTACTGAGTGAGACCCAGGCTGGGGAGCTCAAAGGAGGGCAGATCTGGGGAAATTATCCCTCCACTGCAAGATAACAAATATTCATTAGTAAATGGGGCATAAACAGAGATTATACAAGCTAAGGGACAGGTTAAGCCCTAGCTCCAACCCTGGTTTATGGGCAGTGTGTAGCCTGTGCTGCTTGAGCTGATGAAAGGAAGGAACTGAGCCTCAATTCCCCTCACATTGCTCAGAAGGGAAGTTGCTTTCCAGCATGCCTCTTACAGCCTCCATCACACTGGCTCAGCACTGCTGGCTGGCACATTGGCGGGTGGGGTGGGGCATGGCTGGGACCATTCCCCACCCATCTCCCTCCCCTCTCTGCCCATCTTCTCAGGTGAGCGGGGTGCAGAGCCCCTCATCTCTCTACCATGCCTGCAGTGCACATGTGCTCTAGGGAATGCTAACCCAGCTGCATGGGGGCAGGGGTATGACTTCCTAGCATGGACACATTGGGGCAGGCCCTAAATGCTAACAAATGCTGAAGGGACTGCTGCAGAAATGAGTCTCTGAGTTTTGCTCTGTTCAGAACGGGGAACGCACGCTTCCTCTTCTTCCTGAGCCAGCCAATATAGGGGTGCTCATCTGTGCAAACAGACACCATGCTGTATCTACAGTGTCCTTCTCTGGGCCTCCTGAGACCTGCTGATTGAATTCCTGGGTGGCTTTGAACTGTCCTTGACCATCCCACAGCGATCTAGATGATCTCAGAAAGGACAGGCACAAACGGACCAAAGTTCCATCGAGCTGGTTTTTAAAGCAGCTTTGGGGCCGGTTTCCCTCCTCTATCCCAACAGAGGGTGCCCTGCCCATTCGCAGTTATTACACATTGGGAAGCAGACTGGGCCGTTAGGAATCTGGAGCCCTCCTAAGAACACAACTCATCCCCAGCATCTACCAGTCACAATGCTTCAATGACTACTTGCAGGGCACTGCACCCCTGCATTGCCAGGACTATAATCAATGGGGGTGGGGGGCAGTTACCAGTACGTGGTTATCAGGGGTTGCAAAGATGGCAGGAAAAGGCGTGGGAAAATCCCAGCCTGGATAACCATGGAACAGGGCTCACTGGTGGGGCAGTGTCAGGCAGCTAAGGATGAACTGACCCCAGAGCCCGAGCTCCCTCTGGCCCCTGGAGAAGGTGGTCCCCACGTGGCTGCTCCTGGGGGGGTCTGGCAGTGCATTGCATTGCGCGGCAGGTTTGCACTGGCTGTTGGGCTGGCGGTTTTATGTTCGGTTCATCCTGCTGAGAGGAACAGAGGAG
Organism: Mauremys mutica; assembly: GCF_020497125.1. Lineage (NCBI taxonomy): Eukaryota > Metazoa > Chordata > Testudines > Geoemydidae > Mauremys > Mauremys mutica. The sequence goes on from NC_059079.1 coordinate 56,156,871, forward strand.
TTCAGTGTGCAGGAATCCCACCCCTCTTCCTGCTCAGAGACCGCATGAAAGCTACTGAGCAAACAGAGAAATCCAAGATGATTATGCTCTGCCAGCAGCATGGTGTGCTTCCGCATGGCTGGCTCCGCTGTCAGAGTCTTACATTAGCAGCCGGCTCTGCTCAAGGCTTTAACCAAACAGCTGCCTGCACAGACCCATCTTCAGTCCATTCTGACCTGGAGGTTGCAGTCTCAGGGCCTGAGTTGTTGCTGGGCTGGCACCAAGGGGCCAGAGAGCATGTGTACATCCCTCAGGGGAAGCTACACAGCAGCTCCAGGCGGAGGGGCATCTGGGGACAGACTAAGGGCAGGGCAGAGGAGGGAAGGGGGCAATTGGGAGCAGGAGAGCATGGAGCTGGGACAGACCTGAACCCCAGTACTGCAGCATCCCTGCAGCAGGGCTGTCTTCACCCTGTGCTGAGGAGACACAAACACCCTGCACCAGCAGAGGGCTAAATCTGCCCATTGGCCCAGGGTGGACTCAGTACGGGTAGAGGTAGAGCAGCGTGAACTCCCCCTTCCCGCAAGCTGCCCAGCTGATCAGGAGGCCTGGAGAGCTGGAATAGCCCCCAATTGCTAAGCAGGCCCCAGCAGGCCCTGTGGCAAAGGCAAAGAAGAGCTCCCTGAGTTTCTACCCATTCCTCCTGTGAACAGGGCCTCCCTCCATTGCTGGGGCACCATTCCCGGTGTAGGGGCAGCTGGCTCCTCCTTTGCATCTGCGCTGCCCCCGGCCCCTCTGCTGCACATGTGGGAGCTGGAAGAGGGAGTCAGCTGCTTGCTACCAGTCTAATGAGGGTAGTGGGGAGGAGATTAAGAGATGGCAGGGCCTGAGGGCACCTGATCCCATCCCCCACCTGACCCCCAATGAGGAGAGCGGAGGCTGCTGTCAGCCCCTCCAAGCCAGAGGAGATGGGAACCTCCCTGAAGGCCAAAGAAGGAGAGGGGCTTCTTCTGGATGCTGAAGCAGGAGTGCAGGCAGCTGCCATGGGGCCTCTCGGCAAGCTGAGGGAAGAGTCAAGCTGCCTCGGCCCTTTGCAGATGCCATGTGCGGCAGGCAGCCCTGCTCGCCAGTTCTCCTCAGTAGGGGACCCGGCTTCTCTTCGAAGGGCCTGGTTGATGAGAGCCCTACAGCACAGCTGGTCCAAACATGGCTTTGAAAGTAGACTAATTTGGGGGTTTTCAATGAAAAAATTCCACAGAAAATGTAGGGAGGAAAAAGGGAAAAGATTCATTTTTCCTCTAAACGTTTCCCTGGAAAACCTTCCCCCATTTCCCAGCCAGCTGTAGTCCTGGATGCTCACTCACACCACAGCTGTGCATGGTTCCCGGACCCTGGCTGAGTTGCAGCGCCCTCTCCTGCTGGAGAGGGCGACTCTGTAGCCCAGATTTTCCAGAGAACTACCTGTGTTGGGTGCACACTGGGAGAGACACTCTTCTCAAATCCGGCCCTTAGAGACCCGGCTACTCTCATCCCAGGCATGTCCAGGGCACAACGATACCAGCAGGCAGAGATTCAGCCACTCAGACACTAGCCACTCATTGGTTGCTCTTCGTACAGCATCACTGCAGACTGAGCTCAAAATTCCTAGAGACGGGGGGGTGGGGCGGGGAGTAGAATGAGTTGATTACGATATGCAGAGAGAATCAGAGAGCAAGCAGTTGTTAAGGGGCTTGTTCTGGAAGGGTAGGTTATCCACCAGTACCAGCTCACCCCGGAAGCCAGGGCAACTTCTTGCCGTGTCTTTGGGATAAACTATCCACATACTCAATACAACAGGGTATGTGTTATTGCGGCTTGGGATTGTATGTAACCTCTCTAGCGGGGAGATGTGACTGATGCAAGAACTGGGAGTTCAAAAGACTACATTGAAAAATGTGCCAGACCCGTATGGAATTCCCCAACTCCAGTTATTAAAAAAACAGCCTTTTGGAGACAGGCCCTGGGGAAGAGGGTCATTGTTGGCTGATTAGCTGTTACAGGAGGCCAAGATCAAAGGCCCAAGCTATGTAAAGAAATGGCTGATCTGCCCAGTGTCTGTTCTAGGTCTAAGAGGGATGAACTTGTAACCACAGAGGAAACTCAGTTGTGGGTTTTGAAGGTCTGAAACCTACCAGAGCCTTAGGCTGGAGGTGGGAGGTGACCTTTTTAGCATATGTGTAGGTTCTTTTATCATTTTTAGTATGTTTTCTCTCTAATGCTTTCACCTTAGGAATAAAAGTGCTTGCTTAGAAGGAGCTGGGTGGTAACTTGTAACTGCTGGCAATACAGGCCAGCAGAGAGAAAGCAAAGCACAGGCGCTGGCCTGTTTCGGCAGTCTGGCTTGCTGGGGATATCACAGCACAGGCAGGAACTGTGCAACTTTAAAATCCCTGCAGGAGTGAGTGAGATGTGCATCTCCTCCCAAGAGAGGTGATGGCTGGGGAGCTCGGAGCCTAAAGCGGATGCCTTTGGTGGATCACAGAGGGGGATTACAGGCGCAGTTACCCTGAAACTGATACCATCATGCATCTAGGTGATGGGCTGAGAGGTGACGGGGAGAGGGTGACACACAGAAGCCAGGCTTGCTGTGCCTCCACTGGGGTTACCACTCCCCGGCCATACATGCTGTGGGACCTTTCAGCCAGCCACTGGGGACACCACTGGCATTAGCCCCTCTGCTGGCTCCTGCTGCCTGGACGACAGTCCTAATGCCATAGCAAGGAGGACCTGCATAATAAACACCAAGCTGGAACACTATACAGTTAACATGGCACACGTTACAGGAATTAAAACTGACTGACTGATAGGTCTCAAGATGTAACTGTAAACAGGGAATCAGCAATGAACAGGTGTGCCTCTAGAGGTTCCCGCAGGGACCAATTACTCATAGTCTTTAAGGTCAGAAAGGACCATTATGATCATCTAGTCTGACCTCCTGCACAATGCAGGCCACAGAATCTCACCCACCCACTCCTGTAACAACCCCCTAGCCTATGTCTGAGCTATTGAAGTCCTCAAATTGTGGTTTGAAGACCTCAAGCTGCAGAGAATCCTCCAGCAAGTAACCCGTGCCCCATGCGGCAGAGGAAGGCAAAAAACCTCCAGGGCCTCTTCCAATGTGCCCTGGAGGAAAATTCCTTCCTGACCCCAAATGTGGAGATCAGTTAACCCTGAGCATGTGGGCAAGACTCACCAGCCAGCAGTATTTAACATTGGTGTGAATGACCTGAAAGAAAACACAAAATCATCACTGGTAAAGTTTGCAGAGGACACAGAAATTGGGAGAGTGGTAAATAAGGAAGAGAACAGGTCCCTGACACAGAACAATCTGGATCGCTTGGCAAACTGGGCACCAACAATGTGCATTTAAATTTGGCTAAATGTAAATGTAGATGTCTGGGAACAAAGAAAGCAGGCCGGACTTATAGGCTGGGGGAAGCAGTGACTCTAAAAAAGACTTGGGGGTCATAGCAGATAATCAGATGAACATAAGCGCCTAGTGCAACACTGGGACCGAAAGGGCTAATGCAATCCTAGAACACATAAACAAGGGAATCTCAAGTAGAAGCTGAGAGGTTGTTTTACCTGTATATTTGGCACTGTGTATCCAGTTCTGGTTCCACAATTCAAGAAGGATGTTGATCAATTGGAGACATTTCAGAGAAGAGACACAAGAATGATTAAAGGAGTAGAAAACATGCCTTATAGTGACAGACTCAAAGAGATCAATCTATTTAGCTTAAGAAACAGAAGGTTAAGGGGTGACTTGATTACAGCCTGTAAGTACATACACAGGGAACAAATATTTAATAATGAGCTCTTCAGTCTGGCAGATGAAGGATAACACGATCCAATGGCTGGAAGTTGAAGTTAGACAAATTCAGACTGAAATAAGGTGTAAAATTTTTAACAATGAGGGTAATTAGCCATTGGAACAATTTACCCAGGTCGTGGTGGATTCTTCATCACTTGCAATTTTAAAATCAAGACTGGATGTCTTTCTAAAAGATCTGCACTAGGAATTATTTTGGGAAATTCTCTTACCTAATCATCAGACTAGATGATCACAATGGTCCTTTCTAGCTTGGAATCTGTAACCATGCACAGACAGAGACAACTGGGAATCATGCACAAATTCTGAAAGAGCCCCCTTTCCTCCAGGGCTAGGCATAGTGCAGTGGTTTTCAAACTTTTGTACTGGTGACCCCTTTCACATAGCAAGCCTCTGAGTGCAACCCCCCCACCCTTATAAATTAAAACACTTTTTAATATATTAACACCATTCTAAATGCTGGAGGCGAATCGGGGTTTGGGGTGGCGGCTGACAGCTCGCAACCCCCCTTGTAATAACCTCATTACTCCCTGAGGGGTCCAGACCCCCAGTTTGAGAACCCCTGGCATAGTGGAATGGCTGCATGCATACTGAGGGCTTCCATAATGGTGTCTATAGAAACTTACTCCACACATACGATATATGTTTGTGTGTGTGAGAGAGAGAGACAGAGAGAGCATCAGTTGCAGTTTTATGTCTTGTACATTTCCTGGGCCTGTGTTGGCCCTGACAGCGGTCACAGTGATTCCTACTCAGCTCCCTGATGAGTGCTAGGATGCATGGGCAGTGGAGTGGCACTTTTTTTGCACATGGCAACTGGTTGGCACAGCCTAGTCACCATAACTTAACGTGACTGTGGCCTTTCCAAAATCCCTGAAGCTGAGCATGGGGGGCCTATCGTCAGAACTCCCTGCCCTCCACTCCAAAAACACCCTGGGTTTTATGTGCATCTGAAACTGAGCACTTTCCCCTGCATGCCTCCCTCTGTGTGAAAATTTTAAACACTGGTTGGCAAGTAATTCCCAGCAGAACTCTGCTGGTTTGGGTCGCAAACAAGCCTGAGTTCCCTGGACATTATGCATGTGAATTTTCAACATGTTAGGAAATTAAATGCCAAGGGAGGGAGCGTTAAAACAATTGCATGTGCTCTACCTTCCACCCACCCAACTTCACAGCAAGCCGCAGCCCCACCTTTCCTTCCTACAGAGAGGTTATTCTCTGAGCTTGGCAGGGAAACAGCTATCTAATAAGGGCAAACAAGGCCCGTGGTTATCTTTGCCTTTTCTTCTCCAGCACTCGGATTTTTGTGAGCCTCCCACTGTGGGAAAATCGTTAAAGTGTAAAGTTAGTCCTTTGTCCAGCCTGCCCTCCATTTAACCTGGAGCCAAGTTCCGAACAGAGCTGCCTCTCAAAGCGCTCCATTTTCTCACAGCAACCCCGCTCGGCCATTGTCAAGCTGTCAGTACCTCTTGGATAGGTGCTGGCAACAGTAATGGCCGGTTATGCAAGTGCTGCAGAAGGGTCATCGAGAAAGAGATCAGAGGGAAAACCCGAAGGGTAATGAAGAGATTAGATGTCATGCCGGCTGGAAAACCAGGGAGCCTGTCAGCTCTGGGCTTATGTGCCGGAGTGATAAGCTGAGGGCTTGTTAGGGACCAGGGTACCAGAGTACAAAAACTGTTTGTACTCTCAGAACAGGACATGCTGTACACTAGGGCAGCTGCCATGCAGACTTCCCACAAAGGACCAGGCCACCTTCCCCGACCTGCTCCTGGAGTGACCCTCTCTTCTAAGCAGAGAAGCATTCGGTTTCCTTGTTCACTCCATGTGGAGCCACCCCGATGGCTCCAACAACAACATGCCACCTTCCAGCCCTGGATGTAGGGACCCCCTCTGCCAGGAGGCTGCCTGCACAGCTCCAGCCATGGAGTCCAACCTTGCTCTATAGAGACCCACTCAATTGGAAGGTGTGCAGAAGCCAGTCTCCCAGGGGGGTTCAATCCAGCCTAGCATCTACCTCTTCCCCTCAGAGCCTCTCTCGATAACCTTCATTTCTTCATAAAGAGCATAGAGTTAGCTACATCCTTAACCCCCAGGGCTCCTCAACCTGGCTGGTGGAACTGGAAAGAGGGGGACTCCTGTCCACCAGCTCACACAACAGTGGCATCACAGCAGTTTGTAACATAGAGGGAAGCTCCATTATCCTCATTTGGTCTGAAAAATCACTTGAATTATTCAATACAGCATGTATCCAGCAACCCTCTGCGGCTTCTGCTGGCTCTGTCCTTGGTGTCTGCAGAAAGGAAAGCCCTGCTCACCTGCTGTGTCCGTTACATTAGCCTGCTATAATATGGCACTCTCCTTCTTCTGGCTTCCATTGAATCAGATCAGATTTGAGGATGATGATAACATCTTACATGTATACAGCTCCTGCCATTCCAAAGGAACCAAAGCACTTCACAGAGTATTTCTGGGTATGTCTACACAGCAAAAAAACCCAACTGTGTGGCAGGGAGCTGGAGCCCAAGCTTCCCCCCTCACTGCATTTCAGATCTGGGCTCCACCTTGAGCCTGAACATCTACATGCTGTTTTTAGCCCTGTAGCAAGAGCCCAAGTCAGCTGACCCAGGCTCTGAGACTTGCTTCCATGGGGTTGTTTTTTTGTGCTGTGTAGACATTCTCTTTTATTCTCTCTCACCCCTCAGCCCCCCACAGGAATCACTTCACCCACCACTGAAATGCTGCCTGCCGGGGGTGTGGAACACAACCACAATTTAACTGCTCAGAAGAAACACTACCACTGCTCAGGCGACAAGATGAAGACTGTATCCAGTTGACATTGCAGGGAGATTTTTGGGAGATAACAATACAGCATTCATGACACTGAGGTGAGTACCCTACCTCTGGAGAATAGTGCCATCAGATCTTGGAGGCTCACAAATGGTCGGGGGAGAGAGTTCACACCTTATCAAAAGTTGGCCTTTCCAGCAATACAGCACCCGGACATGGATCCAGTATTGAATCAGGGGGAAGAGGGCTACCTAAACAATTCCCAACATCACTTGCCTACTACAGCAGCCTGGATTATTTTTCTTGGAGGTCTCCATACAAATAGTGATCAGGCCTGCCTCTGTTTGGAAGATCTGACAAGAGTGAGGAAGCGCAGCTACAGCTGACTATGGTTAATGTTAATGTGCAACTACCTGGCAACAAACTGTCTCCTCTTATGGACCACATAAGGAGTCTTTCAACTTTACATACAAATATTTCTTAATTATATGCATATACTTCAGTGGTGGTTGGTTTTGCACTGAGTTGGACAAGGTGAACAGCTAGAGTTCATAAGTAGGCATGGCAGATTTTTTTTTATATAATTTCAAAGGATAATATTGGAGTTTATTTGTAATCTTTGTAAAAAAAATTATCTATTTAAATTTTCAGTTGTGGGAAGTTGTGGGGGAGGTTAGGTCATAGTTATTTAATGACCGCAGATACTGAGATTCAAAAAAGTCAAGGCTTTATAACAGTTAAAAGCCATATGTCAATATCACATGTCAAAATATACAAGTCAATATCCTGAAGCCAGATTTGAATAAATTTTCAAATAGCATTTTTCTTACTTTGTCTATCTGTAAATTTTGATAATTATCAATATTTGATAAATATTTTGGTTTGTATGTCTCTGGTGAAATCAAAGTTTACTGATCTCTACTGATGAAAATCTAATCCTTCCATGCCTATTTATAGGATTCCTTGGAGAAAAAGATGTTCTTCCAATGTAAACAACAGTGAGCAGGTCCAGCAAGGATGAGTCATCAGCTCACTGATAACACTTTGGCCTCTGGGACACATATTTGGCAGTTCAAGCTCCACACCAGAACTTGGACTGATGCTGTTGCACCCTGGGTCTAGAATAGCTTTTGGGCTAGTGAGAGAAATGGGGCGAGTGCTACTGCCTATCAGCAGCTGGTGTGTTAACCACTGTGTTATCTAACCCCACTCAGAGCAGGGATAGACAGCACGGTGGTTACAGCACGGACAGTCACCTGTAAGTGCCTTGTGTGCCCTAGCAAGGATGGGAAAATTGAGGAAAAAAAGGCCATCATATATGACAGCCACATTTAGCATTGGCCTGCTAAACCCAGGGCTGTGAGTTCAATCCTTGAGGGGGCCACTTAGGGATCTGGGGCAAAATCAGTACTTGGTCCTGCTAGTGAAGGCAGGAGACTGGACTCAATGACCCTTCAGGGTCCCTTTCAGTTCTAGGAGATAGATATATCTCCATTATATTTACCTATACAGTCACTGAGCTTCTAGCATCTAACTCAGAACGGACACCTTGAATAGGATAGGTGTGATAGCAAACCAACTGGGGATTTATTTCTAAACTAACTCATTCCACAGGGGGCACTAGTAGGCAAATCCGGGGCTGGAGTTCTGTTCTTGGGTGTATCTTTGCAACCGTAAGGGCTAGAAAATCAACTGGGGTGGGGGGAGAGGAAGCGCAAGTAAGCCTATAATTTGTGTAAATGTCTGGCTTATTCCACAACATTTGTGAATGGAGTTTTCAAGCCCTGCTTGCTCAGCAGTACTGGGCTGGTGGGATAGGGAGACAGGCACTGAGTATTACACAGGCAGAAGAGGTTACATCCTTCACAACGCTGCTTTGAGGGAAGGTCATGGACTATTTCCAAGATGTTCAAAAGTGACTTTGGGAACCAGACCTGCCACCTTAAAGGGGCCTGATTTTCAGGGGGAGAAGTCCATTTAAAAACATTTGGGCACCTAACTCCCATTGATCTCAACGGGAACTGGGCATCTAAATACCTTTGAGGATCTGGGGTCGAGTGCTTAGCACTTGCCCTTTGATGCCTCTCCAGCTGGGTGCCCACCTATGGAAGTATCCCCTATTACTGCTTTGGTAAAGGGACCACTCAGTGCACTAGCTTGATCATGGTAACGCCCCTGAATCTATTTCTATTTGTAGTGACTGTTTAACTCCACCATTACTTCGTAAGGTCCCCTGAGACAGCATATACTGTGCCCCCTCCCTCTGTATCTTTCTTCCCCTCAAGGGAAAAGGCCCTCTGCTGTCTTCCTTTTTCTTTTTTTTTTTCTGGGGGGCAGGTCACCCTCCTGGCCTGAGATGCTCTTTGACAGTCACCTTTGCATTTTCTAGCTCTGTGTCCCACCCTGAGCCATTGTTGCACAATGAACTCCTCCTCAGCAGCCACAAACACCCCTCAGGAGTCACACTTCCTTTGCCGCTGGCTTTGCATTGGTTGCAAGTCAGGTTGCTGGGCTCTGCGCTCGAAGAGCAAGTCTGGTAAGTTTTTCACAGCTGCTTCCATTTCTGTTGCTGATTCTACTGCTTTGGGCCACGTTGAGCTCCCCTTTGCCAGCAACTGCCTTTGAATTCTCTCATTATGAATACCAGAAACCAATCTGGCGCATGGCACATCCTCTAGGACATTTCCGAATGCACAACAGTCCTTTTATCTTTTAAACTCTGCTACACACAGGGCTACGCTTTCCCTTTGCCCCTCTCGTTCTGCTGTGCAATGTCCCACCATGTTTGGCGTTTGGCATGCAATGCTCTGTTAAGGCCTTTTGCAGGCCTTCTAAACGTGTACCTTCCGATTTCCTTGGCTGTAACAAACTCCTTGAGAGGGAGTAGGTTTTACTGCCACAGGTGCTCAGGAAAATTGCTTCCATTTGTCCTGCTCTATAATCTCATTTGCAAGAAAACAGTGGCCCACTCTCTCCATATACTGCTGCCAAGCCTCATTTTCTGCATTAACCTCCTCAATTGCCCTTTCTTATGTTCATCCTCATCACCAGTTGTGTAAAGGGAGCGCTGGGTGCACAAGAAACATACATTACTTACAGTTCTGCAGGCTGGGAACATGCTGCTGCTTCAGCTGTAGGCAAACAGGAAGTCAGAGGAGGGCACACTAACTAAACAGGAAGTTAGGGAGAGGTAAAGAGTGAGTCCAACCCATAATACTCTGAGCAACCCAGTTAGCCCCTTGATGATCTCTTGACTACAACTGGCCACTATTGGAAAGCTTGGCCCACACCTTGAAATTGGGATAAGGGAAAGAGGTGGGGAAACAATTTTCTGGCCCTTATACCTCACTGGATTAAAAAAATAAAAGGATGGGGTGGGGGCATTTTGGATGGGAAGAAGACAGATGAAGACTGGCACTGCTGTAAAAGCTCTTATTCTATTATTCCAAATGCTGGTTTTGGTTTAATGTGTGGATCTATTGAATGCACGGATTATTGCTGAAATAAAGTAGCTGCTGTACCTGCCCCATTAGAGATGTTCATTGCTTTGCCATTTGTTCAGAACTCTAGAGTGGAAGATAAAGACTGCTTGCCCAACAAACCAGGCTTTGCTGAGGTTACCAGGCCCAGCTATCGCAAGGCAAACACGAAAAATCCATCATCACATATGCCAGGCTTATCACAGTCTTTCCTGATAGCAAGTAGCCAACATTGGCTGCTATCTAGGAGAAAATAGTATAGGGTTTCTAAAGCCATCCTATTCCGGTAGGTGTCCACTGCAGTGGCAGTCACCCATCTAGGCAATGCCAGCAAAGTCCCTATGGACTAGGGCACGCAGGAGACAGGGAGATGCAAGGTTTTTTTCCCTCATCCTCCTCGGCTTGTTGTTCTAAACCCGGTTGGCCCAATACCTGTGGAAACAAAACTTGGGGGGAGGAATTATGCACCGTCTCCCTTTGCTCCAGGGAGGATGGCAAGGCTGGGTCATTTGCTCTGGTCAGTCCCAGGCCCCACATTCAGCTTGTTGCTTTCTGTTGTCTCATTATCTGGTCTAGTCCAGGGCTGGCAGTGTAACAGCCTTTGCAGAACTCTAATACAGTGTGGCCCAGAGGGTAAGGTGCTGGCGTAGGAGACCAAGGTTCTAGCCTGGGCTGTGACCTGCTGTGTGGTCCTAGACATGTCACTTAACTTCTCTGTACCTTTATCTCCCCATGAGTCTTGTCTATTTAGACCACAGGCTCTCCAGAATGGGGACTGTTTCTAACCATGTGTCTACACTGCCTAGCACAATGGGGCCCTGATGTCACCTGGAATGGCTGGAGAGGTTCAGACCATCAGAGCACATTTTAGTTGCTCCCAGGCATGGTTTTCATCTCAGGTTATGCTTAGGGGCCCTTTGTTGAAGCAGAGTGGGAGGGGGGAACCTCCAAAGGATTGACTGGAACTGGGAGAGGTCTCTTCATGAAGGCAGAGAGCACCATAAAGTTCGCTTCCCTTTCTCTTGATCAGGAGATATCCAGAAACGTGGAGTCTCCTTCAGAGGATAGAGGAGGGGGCCAGAAACTCACAACCCCCTTTGCTAGAGCACCAGACATGGACTGGCAGATTGCCAGCTTTGGAGGGCAAGGGGTTGGAAAAGCATTAGGCCTTGATTGGAAAGATGAGCTGTACAATGGTGCCATTAGCTCACAGAAAGATGCAGAGAGGAGGGCCTGTCTGCCTAAATGGAAGCAGTGATTTTGATGACCCATGTGGCAGAAGCAAGCACAAGAAATCATATACGATGAGTAATGGGTCGTGAAAGCTGGGGAGGAGGAAGAGAGACACAGAAAGGGTCCCCTTTAACATCCACCCCTGGTTATGTTATTGACTGATTTAAAAAGGCGTTGGACTTGCAAATCCCTTCCCAGTGTTTAGCAATCTAGTGCAGTGTGAGTATAAGCTAAATATGAGCACAGGCAGCATTACATGGGGAGGAGGGGGGATGCTGTGTGCTAAACCATAATGAAAGCAAATGTTTTAAATGTCTTGACTAGCTGTTGTCCCCTCCCTCCCCATGTTTCTTCTTTACCTTTCATGTGTATTTTGGATTTTACTATAATCTGCTGTGTACTGTAACCATCCACTATTCTAGAGTTGCTGAGTTGTGCTCCAGCGCTGGCTGCATTTTAGTGCTGGATGAAGTGCCCTGTATCTATCCCTCACAACGATCTTACAAGGCAGAGCAGCTTTGTTTATTTTTTTTATAAAGCACTTTAAAATTCTTAGAAGGTGACCATGCAAGTACAAAGTATTCCCTTGCAGGACAGCCTGATATTCATTCCTTAGAAACTCAAGGATTGTTTACCCAGTCATTCATACATTAATACCTAAAACACTGAGTTTAATTTTAAACAAAGTGCCAGGTCACTAAGTTTATTTACTTTTTAAGAATAGTTTTTAAAGGCGGACTTCCAATTCTTTTGCATCTTTCTTTTAATCTTGCCCTCAGTGGGTGAATAGCAAGCAAAATGATACAGAATATTTCAAGTGCATTGATTTCTGGTTTTTGAAATGCATCTCTCCAAACCTAAAGGCTGGTGTAATGATCCATTTAAAATCAACATATGAATCTTGCCAATCTCTCTATTTCAGTAAAAGCCTCTGGAAAAAGCTGGGTCCAGCAGCATGGCCTGGCAGTCAGCACGCTTGGACCCTGATCCAGCCAAGAGCTAAATGTATGCAAGGTGCTCGTTACAGGACTGGAGCATGTTGTATTAATTTAGATGGAATATATGGGCCAAAGGTGTTAGCATAACCCAGTTTCTGTCCAACATTAAACAGTGTTAGATAACATTCTGCTATGGTGTACAGAGATCTCACCACCATGGCACACATGCCATTAAACACCTTTAACTAAAGATAAATAAAAGAAGGAAAAACACTGAAGGCATTTGAAATGTAAACTGCTAAGGCAGGCTTTCATTTTAATAACATCCCCTGTTCCTTTTCCCTGGAGCTGGAGAGAGTTTTTAGAAGGAAAAACCCCCTTGTGTGACAGTCTCAAACCTGGCGATAACTGTCCTTTTGGGGAAAAGAGAAGAAGATAGTTGAGATGAGCTGCAGCCAGTGGCATTGGAACAGTTTTTATAGTGGGGGTGCTGAGAGTCAGTGAACAAAGCTGTATATGATGGAAACCACTTCAAGACAGGAGGTGCTGCTGCACCCTCAGGACCCCGAGTTCCCGCACCTCCCCTTGGAGCTGTTGTTGGTTCGCTGATTTCTGGTTCCACACTCCTCTTGTTTACCAGGAATGATTTTAACATGGTCCTTGACTTATCTGAGGAGACCTTTCTGTTTGGACTAATTTAGTCTGTCTCCCTTTCGTACCTTTTCCTATCAACATTTGTCATTATAAGTTATTGTTACATCTTATAAACTTTTACTAACTTCTTATAGTTAAACTCATAACTAGGGTAAGTGTGCAGGCCCAATTATCACAACATAATTCCTCTCTTTTATGAGCCAATTCCACCTACGATCAGACATTTGTTCGTGAAATCACAATTACAAAGTGTGACAGGGTCAGGTAGGGTGACCAGATCACAGGGATGAAATATCGGGACGGGGGGGGGAGGAGGGGGCGAGGGGCGGAGCAAAAAAAATGGCGGCAGAGCAAAAAAAACACAACAACAGTTTTGCAGGGGCCGGGGGCATTAGCAGGACCCAGCCGCGCCGCCGGATCGCACACAGCGCCCCAGCCGCGCGCACTGCATTCCCCGCGGAGCCTCCCACCCCGGGCACATGAGATTCGTCCCACCGCAGGCGGGGAGCCCCGCGCCTCTCCCGCTCAGCTTCACTCCAGCAGCTCCTTCCCGGCAGGGCAAGATGCTGGAGCGCAGCCGAGCGGGAGAGGCGCAGGATTCCCCAGCAGCGTCGGGGAAGTTTATCGGTTCGGGGGACCCTGGCCGACTCCTCGCGCCAGCCGCCCCGCCTGGGACAGATCTCGCCCCCGCAGCCCCTCTCCACCACATGTCTCCGGCGGGCAGCCCACACCCCCGGGCCACGCCGCTCACCCAGGCCCTGCCTGCTCCGCGCTGCCCCTGGACCCACCATGCTGCCCCGTGGACTGCAGGGCTGGAGCAGCCTCCGCGCTGCACTGCAGCGCTCCCGGCCCCAGCCAGCCATGGCCCGTGTGCCCAGGCTGCTGCACAGGGGCGTCTCCTCCCCAGGTTCGGCTTGGGATCCAATGGGGCAGTGAGGGGGCGGGGCTGGGGGCATGGATTTGGTGAGGGATCCAATGGGGGAAGGAAGGGGCGGAGTCGGGCCGGGGGGCAAGAGCCCCTCCGGGCTCCGCCTGTGCATGGGAGCGGAGGGCAAAATTGTTTGTTTGTCCAGTGTCCCGACCGAACATTGGTCGGGACGCGGGACAAACAAGCAAATATCGGGACAGTCCCGATAAAATCGGGACGTCTGGTCACCCTAGGGTCAGGCCAGATGGCTACAGGAGAGTATTCCTTTTGAGTAGCGCTCACCCACTGCTGAAAGCCCCTCCTCCAGCTTAGGGAGGGGCTACTAAACCCGGAACCCAACTGAGTTCAGGGGACAACAAAGGCAACAACAGGAACAGGCGTGAGGGTCAAAGGGCCAAAACTAAGGAACCGGAAGGGGACACCGAGCAGAGAACCCCGGACAGCACCCACTGCTCCTCGAAAACATCGGGAGAGCCAGTGGATGCTGCCCAGGGGAACTCTGCCCGGATGTGAACGGATGAAAGAACGAAAAATGGCCCCACAGTCACAGGCCCCGCCCCGGTAACCTCCTCTCCCTGGTGTTATGAATGGCCACGTTGGCCATGGCTAGGAGGAGGTTGATGAGGTGGTCCCGTGACTTTGTGAGGCCTCCAATCAGGTGTGCGTAAACAAGTAAGTGTGGGGAAAAGTGCAGTCAGAACTTCAATAAAAGGTTCTGGAGGAGCTGGAAGAGGGGCTGCGGCCTGGTGCACTGAAGGTACGCGTGCACCAGAGTCTCCCTCATGCCGCAGAAGGGACAGGCTTCAGGGTCTGTGGTAAACCGCGCCAAGTACACGCCCGTGCTCACAGCTCCATGCAGGAGCTGCCAGCTGATATCCCTGGCAGGCTGCGGGACTAAGGTGGAATAGAAATTGGCTCACCAGGGTTCCCCACCCTCCGCTGCTGGTAGAAGGTCCCGCCGGTTGGTGTCTGGGTGGGACACAAAGGTGGGGTAATGAAGCATGTGCAGCATGAGCGCGTACAGATGGTCCCTTGGCGCGGTTTGGAAACAAACTGGCTGCATGATATGCAGCTGGCTGGAGGTATTGGGGGAGGGAGGGGAGGCTGGGAAAGCTCATGGGACAGGGGGCCGATAGAAAGATCCAGAAGGCCTGGAGTGAAGGGTGGGCGGCGCGCACCCTCTTGCAGGACCCACTCGAGGAAAAACCGAGCCGTGGAAGGCAGGGCTGCCTCCACCTCCTGGAGTACGCACCGGGGGGTCATGAGGGTGGAGAGCCGCATGCGCCAACCAAGTGCCTGGGGATCCACCCAGCCCCCCAGGTCATAGTCCAGACAGTCTCCGATCTTGGTGACTCCCACCAGAACCAACCTCCAGCACACCGAGGAGGACTCCGCCACCTGCATACGAAGATAGGGATTGTGTAACAGGGGCTCTGCGAGGAGATCTACCCCCTCGGTGGCCACAAAGGACCTGGTCGCTGAGAACAGTTTCCAGGTCTGGAGGAGGTCCTGGTAGAAGACTGGCAGCTCGGAGAGGTCTCGCGGAAGACCTCTCGGATGGAGAAAAAAAAGAGCTCCCGGTCGTATCGGAGCCCTCGCAGGCGGCGGAGGAAGGCGTGCGCCAATGTGCTCCACTCCGAGCCAACTGCACTATAAAGGAGTCTCTGCAGAGCCTGGAGGCGGAAGACATGGACCTACGTGCGCATGCACATCAGGCCCTGTCCACCCTCCTCCAGGGGGAGATGGAGAACCCCTGCAGAGACCCAGTGCAGTCCCGGCCAAAAAAACCCCCCATAATGGCCCTCACAGTCTGGAGAACAAGATGGAAATCGCCCCAGCGCTGAAGAGCAAGATGCACTCTGTTCATGGATCCACGAGTGTCCTCCAAGAAAGAGCGCATCTTCCTCCTCTGCGCGGCAGGGACCAGAGTCACAGACCTTGGGGCATCCCCCGATTGGGCCCCCCTGCCAGCCCCGTGGCCCATTGAGATGGGCACGGAGGGATCAGAGCCCCGCCGCAGTGCCCGTCCCTCCAGCACTGTGCCACCCAACTCAACACTCGGCCCTAGGGACAATGGCGGAGGGAGAACTGCAGCCCCAAACGGGCCAGGAGAGGGAAAAAACAAAAACCGCCTCCCGGGGGCCTTCATAAAAAGAAAATAAGGCAACCCTAGGGGCGGCAGCAACAGGAGTGGGGAGGGAAAAGAGGTTAAGGACAGGAAGAAGGGCTGGAACAGGACACAGATCTGGGACGGGAGCAGGGTCAGGGCAGGGAGCGGGGACAAAAATCTAGGGCCCGAGTGGCAGAGCCACCGGGACATGGTGCCTCTTGACCCAACACAGTAGTTAAAGGGGCAGCAAGGGAGTCAAAGGAAGGCCCAGCGCCAGCACCCCCTTCATAGTTTTACAGGGGGTCACTTCCCCCTTGCCAACGAGGGGGGGTGCTGGGCCCGCGCTCCCTGCTTGCAGCGTCTCCCCTGCACAAGCTCCCCGAAGAGCGGGGCTGGCCAGCTGGGTCAGGGCCTGAGAGCGAGGGCAATGACGGGAGGGTAAGGGAAGACCAGGGCAGGACAACAGGGAAAGGGACGGACTCCCCGTGAGGCAAGCCCCGCTTGAGTCCTGCCACCCTCTCCTCTGCAGGCCCCAGTCTATGGCCCACCTCAGCGACGGGGCCCTCACGCTCATCTGGGCACGTTGGGGGGGGGGGGGCGTCCCCCGAGACCTGAGCAGAGTTGACAATGGTCATGGATGGAGGAGGGGCGATCCCAGAGACCGGGCGATCAGGGCCGCCGGCGATGATAGAGCTGACGCCCTTCCAAGTATTGGGGGTCCCAGATGCCTCTCCAAGCCAGGCCAGGGGGCAGTCCCTCCGGACGTGCCCCGCTGCCCGGCAGAGAAAGCACTGGGCCTCCCCCAAAGAATAATAAACCTGGTACTGGGCCCCTTGATGGGGCACCAAGAAGGACCCCTCCAGAGTCTCCCCATCACATGTCGCTGGCGGCCCTTGAACCTGCCAGCGGAATGACAAAACGTGGCAGAGGGCGGGGTCCTTACAGCCCAACGGAAGGGGTCTGAGGACAGACAGGGGCCTCCCCAGGGTGGAGAGGAACGGCAAAAGGGTGGCGTTAGGGAGGAAGGGAGGAACAGAGGAGAAACCACCCGTACACCCAGGTCCTTCAAAGGCTCGAGGGGGATGTGAACGCCCCCCACTGCCAAGCCCCTCTCCACCGCCTCCTGGGCAGCAGCCTCCGACGCCAGGAAGACCACCACCTTCTCAAACATCTTAGAGACCGCCACCACGGCCGTGGGCCCCACCACCCGTGCCAACACCCGCACGTAGGTTTCTACGTGGGGCGAGGCCGGCACCAGGAGGCAATGCACCCCATGCTCCCTGGTGAGGGTGAGAAAGGGGCCCCAGCCGCCGGGAATGGTATTCCGGGAGGCGGCTGGAGCAGATGGCGAGCGGAGGAGTTGCAGCCACCTGGGCGTAGGCCCTGGGGGCCGAGGGAGCAGCACCCCCAGAGCTGGTGGAGGGAACAACGGGCAAGGGAGAACGGGGAGCTGCGGCTGTTGACGGGGCCATAGCGGGAGAAGGAACCAGTCACTGGGGGTTTCACCTTCCGGGCAGGGCCCTTGCCCTTCTTCGTCCCTTGGCCCTTCTCACCAGCCAAGGGAGCGGTCTCAGAAGCGGAGGCTGCCGAGGCCGCGGCAGCAGCAGCGGAGTCTCGGGAGCCTCTATCCGTGCCCGCCAGTGCCTCAGTGGCAACGATGGCAGGCAGCCCGGCAGCGGCAGTCAAGGCAGCCATCGCAAGGGAGGGAGACTGAAAGGGAGCTGCAGGGGCATCCAGGGAAGTCCCACCCCCTGAATCACCCACCACAGAAAGGGAGGGAAGGGGGGGCAGCCGCTAGGGCAAGGAAATGGAAGGAAGGGGAGGGAAGAGTGGGAGGGGAAGGGGGAAGAACGGCTACCACACCTCACCCTCCAGGCTGAAAGCGGGGTGGAGGGGCACCAACAGAAAGGGACAAGGGAAGACAAGGACCACAACACCAGCACAAGATGAAAAAGAAACCAGCTCCCCCAGCTGCACTAAGGAAAGGAAGGGAAAACTAAGACGGCATGGGGGAGTGCGCGCTAGTGAAGGAATCAATGAAAAAGAAGGGGGGGGAAATCTCAAATGCCAACAGCGGAACGTGGGCACGCAGGCAATAAGGGCAGATCGGGAGGGAGAGAGGGCAGGAAGCAAGGGGGCAGAATGCAGGGGAGGCCAAATCAGGTGCGCCTCGGGCATGGAACAAAGAACAGGTGGGTTCAAAAACAACCAGACCAAAAAAACCGAGGAAATGGGGGTGGCAACCACGCCTGCACTGTGGGACAAGGGCAGGGCAAACAAACTGATCAAGGACCAAAAAACAATCCAGAGCAAACAGGGTGGTAGAAGGGGGACGGACAGGCAGGCAGCAAAGGGAAAGGGGGCAAGTAGCTGCAAGAACAGGGCAGTGGATGAGGCAGAGGAAAAGGGGGCCCACTGGCCAAATGCAGCAAGGGAGGGAGGACAAAGCCAAGGGAAGGGAAGGGAAGGGAAACGAGCACCCATGGGCATCTGAAAAACAAATGCCCGTTCGCTGCCGCTACTTTCTCTGGATGATTAGAAGGGCAGAGGAAACTGCTGGATCAGGGAACAGAGAGCAGAGTCGGAAGGTAGGTAGAGGGGGCAGCGGTGGTGGCAGTAGGGGAGTGGATGGACCAGGGGGAGGGCTCCAGGCCACTCCCACAGCAAAGGCACCTACCACCCCAGAAGCAGGGATGTTACAAACCCCCTCCACAAAACAGGCCTCCCCTACTCCCTCCTCAGCTCCAGCAGCAGCGAGTGCAGCAGCAACCCAGCCAAGGGAGGCCCCCAAAATGATGGAAAAAGTGGGGCCTTGCACTCCCCTTTGAGAGTCAAACCAGCAGGGTCCTCCCCACAGCAGCAGCAGCTAGGGGGGCAATGAGCCAGCAGAATGGCCTCAAAAGAAGGGGAGGCAGGTATCTCAGCCTTCAGAACAAGCAGGTTCCTTTTCCCTGGGTAAGGTAACAGGGGCAGTTCCAGAACACGCAGGAACTTGCTGGAACCAATTAAGGCAGGCAGGCTAATTAGGACACCTGGAGCCAATTGAGAAGAAACTGCTAGAATCAATAAGGACAGGCTGGCTAATCAGGGCACCTGCGTTAAAAAGGACCTCACTTCAATTTGTGGTGTGTATGTAAGGAGCTGAGAGTAGGAAGGTGTATTGCTGGAGGATTGAAGAGTACAAGCATTATTAGATACCAGGAGAAAGGTCCTGTGGTGAGGCTAAAAAAAAGGTGCTGGGAGGAGGCCATAGGAGTTGTAGTTGTCACACAGCTGTTCTAGGAGACACTCTAGACAGCTGCAATCCACAGGGCCCTGGGCTGGAACCCAGAGTAGAGAGTGGGCCCAGGTTCCCCCCTAAACCTCCCAACTCCTCATCAGACATGGGGGGGATTGACCTGGCCTGTGGGTTCTACCAGAGGGGAAGATCTCTGGGCTGTTCCCTGACCCACACAGTGAATCTCTGAGGTGAACAAATCTGCCGATAAGTGCAGGACCCACCAAGACAGAGGAGGAACTTTGTCACAAAAGAAACACCTTATTTTAGTTCAAGCATTTAGAAAAAGGGTCCTTGGTTATATTAATGTTAGCAAATTCCTTATCCCAAGCTTGGGATTTGCAAATCTCATTTGATCAAATATTGCAAAGATTACAGGTAAGCTTTGTAGCATTTGAAAGGTTTAAGAACTTGTAACCCATTTCATTTGTAGTGAAAACAAAACATAGAACTGTTGCTGTTTGTAAGATGTTTAAGAACAAACCAGCCCTTCTCACTTCTTTGGCTGTATGCCCAGAGTAGGTAATAATGGAAAGAACTCCTCCCCGGCACCCCTTTTGCTGCTTACACAGTAAAGGCTGTATATTTACACAACCCAGGAAGATTTTAGGCACTGGAGGTTAAGCCTGGTCACTTGGAGAAAAACTTTAGCCCTGAGGGCATTTTTAACCAAGTGTGTTGCCTCTTAAAAAGAAGCAACAAAAAGATGTTCTTTTGGAACCACTTTTGCATCCATGAGCAATGTTAGATCTTGCGCATGCATTTTACCACCACCATTTGTGAGGACAACATGGCCATCTTGGCAACTTAGCCCATTCTGGGGATCTGAGCTACAACACTAGCACTGTGCTGAGAATAACAGAAATCATTGACATAAAAACCAAAAGTGTGTGTGTGGGGGGGGACCCTTTGCTAAAGCACAAAAGCAACAAGTTAAAAAACATCACAAAACCAAACATCCCCCCACACACACACACACACAAAGTTTGGTGCTCCAGGAACCCTGGGTTCTGGTGGTTTGAGATTTAATTCACAGTTAATGCAATAGCAGCCCGGAGTAAAGCTGGCATTTTCTTAAGAAGAGAATTAAGATGTTATTTCAGGAAGTCTGCTTTAGTCACTTAACCTTCAACAATTTTAAACAACTCATTCCTTTTACTTTTTCTTAAATTACCAATCACAGAAACTACAAACCTCAAAAACACAAAGGGAAAAAAATTAACCCAAGCATTTTACAAGATTTTTTTTTTAAAATAACTATAAAACAATTGTTAACCCTCTCTTTTTTCAAGCAAAAATGTTCAGTTTGTTTTGCAAGTTTATCTCAAACTCAACACATTTAAGAATTTTAAAACACTTTTGTTTTAAACTAACTTTGGAAACAATTGCTTGTTTGCCAAGGTGCCAGCTTCTGAGTATGTATTTAACCGTTTGGGTCCCACATTGGGAACCCAAAAATTTTGTATTAATTTACATGGAGTACTTGGGACAAAGGTGTTAACATAGCACCATCACTGTCCAACATTAAACAGCATTAAATAACTTTGGGGCTTTGTTCTATAGAGACCTCATATTGCTTAGCACGGTCTGTGGCAAACACACTTTTACAAATTATTTTAACCTCTTATTAAAGGTCAAGAAAAGAAGGGAAATCAGTTAAAGCATTTGACAAGTTAAGTATTAAGTGAGGCTTTCATTTTAACAACAACCCTTGTTCCCTTTCCCTTGAGCTGGAGAGAGTTTTTAGAAGGCAAAGCCCCTGTGTCTCATGGTCTCTTAGATGATGATGATAAAGATGGCAATAACCATCCTATGGGGAAAAGAGAAGTTAGCTGAGATGAGCTGGAGCTGCTGCTGTAGTTAAAGTCCAGTCCTGTTTCATCCGAGGTGGCATTTGGGATTCAGCTGGAGCTGGTAGAGGTGGTGATGTCATCTGGGTGCCTCTCTCTGACTCAGGCTGCTCAGGACCTCTCTCATGATTAGGATGAAGAAGGTCTGTGGTCCTATGAGACAGTTGGGGTGGCAGCCATGATGGTGAAGCTCACTCTAGTTACTAATTTTTCTCCCCAAAGTCTTCCTTTAAGGACCCCAAAAGGGGAGTGGTGGGCAGAATAGCCCATCCTTTCATTATTTTGTCCACCAATTAGGCCTAGTTTCCGACACACTAATTTTAGTTCACTGATTTGTAGTTCCACATGTTAGCAGAGTCAGGATGAGATCTACCCTGACATCTGGTGGTACATTATGAGGAGTGGGCAAAGGAATTTTAGGAATGTGCATTTGCATTGGTAAACCCACTCCACTTAGCATAACACACAGCAGCATGGGATGGTTATTTTCACACTGTGGAATCCCCAATTTCTTTGTTATTGGGCCAGGAAGGGAAAAAAAGGGCTGTTACCTTAATTATGTGAATGAGGAACTATGAGACTGCTTTATGACAGAAATGACTCAACCTACATTAAATAGTACTTGCTAGACAAGGGACATGGGTTCCAAAACCCAGTGAAGGGAGAGAGGCTGGGGACTGGTGTGTGTAGCTGATGGTATGGGCCCCTTTTGAGGGCCTGGAACACCAATTGCACATCCTCCTCTCTCCACTGTTAAAGAGCAGAGCTAATTTTGAATCCTTTAGGAGTCCATCTGGAGGCTGCTGACCTGAATTCACATTGGGCCAAGGTGGCACTGGGGCTCCTCTACTACAAGTTGAAACCACTAAGAGCTGAAATCACTAAAAGAGCTAAGCTTACTGAGCTGAGATCACTGAGTGGGGGAGCCTGAAGATCGATTGCTAAGCAGCTGGCAGAGCGGAGCAGTCTGCAGCACGTTGGTGCAGCCTGTGGAACAGTGAGCAGTGTGGAGCGGTTCGTGTGGATGGCTGATGCGGTTCACGGGTTGGCTGGAGGAGCGGCACAGCTGGTGGAGTGGAGCCAGTCGTGGTGAAGGCTACAGCAGAACTCCACGGAGAAGCGGGGCAGTCGACCCTGGCCCACGTAAGGTGTCCCTTAACACCCTGTGTTTGCCCACCCCCCATTTCCACCCAGGCTGGGGGGGTAAAACTCTGCAGATAAACTTTTGAACTCTGGGGTGGCACTGACCAGAGACAGAGACTCTTGGGTTGTTGGACTTTGGGGTGATTGGACTCAAGACCCTAAGGGGGAAAGGACAGTGCCAAATGTACTTGGAGGTGGGTTTTTTTGCTTATGGTTTGTGTATAGTCCTGTTTGTGGTGTCTCTCCAACGTGATGCCGCATTGGTTCCCTCCTTTATTAAAAGGATTTTGCTACACTCGGACTCTGTGCTTGCAAGTGGGGAAGTATTGCCTCCTAGAGGCGCCCGGGGGGGGGGGTGGTAGGTAATTGTCCCAGGTCACTGGGTGGGGGCTCGAGCCGGTTTTGCATTGTGTTATTGAAACAGAACCCCTGGATACTGAACCCGGCCCTTGTTGCTGCCAACTCAGAGGGGCAGAAGGGTTACACACACTTAGAACTCAAGGACTGTGTTATCAGGAGGCCTTTTTGTTTGGACTAACTCAGTCTGTCTCCTCTTCATACCTTTTCCCAGCAACATTTGCTGCTCTAAGTTCTGGTTACATCTTATAAACTTTCACTCACTGCTTACAGTTAAACTCACAATGAAGGTAAAGCTGTAGGCTCAATTATCACAACAGACCCTGGGTGCTGTTGGACCACTGTGGGTGCATAAATTTCAGAGTTAAGGACCTTTGACTGAAAACACTTCCAGTGCCATCCAGTTTAAACCTCACAATCCAATGGCATTGCACAAGGAAAGGGTTTATGAAACTGGCTTCATTGAAGCCAAGGGGAGAGATTTTACTGAGGGAACTATACAACTTACATGGCAGGAAGTTGATGTGGTTTCTGTTATTCTGGTTGGGTTTGTGTTGATACCTGCTTCCCCATATTGATCCCCTCTGTGAGTCCGTTTGGAAATCACTGAAACTGGGGATCAGGACAAGCAAGCGTTTTTCAGAATGTTCTACATTGGCTGTGATGATATCATTCAGGAACATCATAAACTGGCAGGAGCTGGCTGGGAAGCCGGCCAGCGGCAGTCCAGTAAACTAATTAGTGGCAATATTCACTAATACCAGGCAACAGGCCCAGTTCAAAGGGAGGTACTCCAGATTTACACCAGTGTGAACAAGAGCAGGGTTTGACCCAATATATTTGCTGGTTAAGAACCATATTAACTTAGTTCTTTTCTGGGGTATGTCTATACTGCAATCAGGGTGTGTGATGGAAGCACATACAGATGTACTAGGGGCTAGATTTAATCCAGCTGGTTTGGGTCCTGGATTAGGGAGGTGGCAGTAACACAGGCGTATGCAGTTCATGCTGAAACCTGTGTGGGGCCATGGGTAGTTACTTGGGCAGCTAGCCCACACTGAACTCTGTGTGGCCACAGCTTCACTGCACTATAGCTAGATTGAGGCTACCTTGGGTACATCTACACATTCTGCTATCACACTTCTGAACATTCCACAGTCTCCCCTTCCTCAACACACACGGCACCTTTGCACTTACATTCTCTCTTCATCTGCATTGCCTTTTTTAAACATCATTCTGGCAATGATGCTTTTCTTCTTCTGTCCCTTCCCTCTTCTTCTCTGGTACCTCCCCTCTCTGCCAGGGGAGATTCCTGCTGCTGGGCTAGAACTCCTTTGGTATCCATCTGGGCTATATGGTGTGCTCCACTCATCCCAGGGCTCTTTACATTCTTACCTGATACAGCACGTCTGGGGGTATGGCCACAATTCACTTTAGTTCTTCTCTTCCGTCCCAGATGCTGGTCCTGTGGATGGAGTCTGCCACCCATCTCCCTTGGAGAGAAACTAATTTCTCTATCCATATCCTTTGTTATTAGTTTCTTCCATTGGTCAATGGATTTTCTCATCTCGTGTTTCCCCTCTATTTTTCCTGGTTTGCACATCCACAGCCTTGTCTTCTCTCATGGCCTTGCACTTCTTTTCTCTTCCTAACTGGCTCTGCTTCAGAAACCTTTCCCACTCTGAGCCAGATCCTCACCTGGAGTCAACTGGCATGCCTCCATTGAGTTATTTGGGAGGGTCTGGCCCCCCTCTGTTTTACTACATACACACACACAGAGACACCACACTGCTGTACCAGAAACACTGACAAGCCCTCATCACTTGCACTAATGGAGTAAGTGTTAGCTGTCAGAAAGCAGCATGCCCTTAGCCTCGCTATATCCAATGGCTAGAGGGAGACATGATCACATGCACCCATCCAGTGCATTACACTGGCACAATGATGGAATGTACATATGCAATCAGGCATCTTATCCTGACATCAGCATGACCAGCACTGTCCAATATGGCTCTCAAACACCCAGAGAGTTTCTCTCTCGACTCCTTTTTTGGGTTGAGTGAAAGATGTGGGACCAACAGCCCTGGGGTGTTTATTCACAGCACTGACAGAGTGTGGACATTGACTGTGCAAGCTTCTCTCACGCTGCCCCATCAGTGTACTTCAACCCTGTGCTGGAGAGACCTTGTCTAGCAGCTGAAGGGAAGTTCAACTTCCATACAGGCCCGGTCCTCTCTGCTGAACCTGTCAACCCAGCAGAGGGAATACTAGCTCATTGGGGGCCCTAAGCAGGAATATTCCCCCCAACACATAATGAAAAGCGAATAGGGGGCCCCCGCTTGAGCTGCTCAGGGCCCTAAGAAATTGCTTAATCCGCTTATGCCTAGCACTGGCTCTGCAACCCAAGTGCCAGTTAGCTGGTGGCTTCCATGAAACCCCCAATTCATTTCATGGAGGCCGCCAAACCACCATGAGCTGGTAGTTTCAGCCACTGCTAAGCTGGGCTTACTTTGGTTGTTTGCTCTCCAGCTGTTCTGGTAGAGTTTGATATGGGGCTGGGGATTAAGCTGTAGCATGGAGAGTTAGTGTATGAAATGAAGCACAGAGGTTGCTTAGGATAAGGGCTGTTGGAGGACAGGAGTGTGAGTGTGTGTAGGACGGCTGTTTGTACCTGCTCAATGCCTTGTTGCACATGGTACAAAGCACCTTTCAAGAGGATGATAACAGAAGGAGGGGGAGCCTAACTGAGTGCAGGGTTCTTGTATCTTATCTTTGCTGTTATCATTGGCAAACCTGCAAATCCTGGCCTGCTGAGAAGTCCCAGGCAGGTTATTACCTGAACAGCATTTGCGCAATGGCTGTGCCACGCCCACATCACATCTTCAGCTGGGTCCATGGAGCGACAGTGATTTACGCTGGTTGAGAATCTGGTGCAAAACATTTAAGGATCCTTACAGCGATGAGCTCTTACAGACACCAGCAACTCCACTGACTTCAGGGGGACATGTCACATAGGGAAGTGCTCACTAATGTGTGCAAGGGCTAAACAGCCGGGCACTAAACATTTACACACTCATATTCTTCTGGGTTGGGGAGGGGGGGAGTGTATGGCCGTCCTGCCTGCCTGAGCACAGCCCCTGCCTCGCTGGGAAGGGAATGTTCTCTATAGATACCAGTCAGGTATTCAGCAGCCTGGAAATGTGCACAACAGTCCCTGATATGGTAACATCCAGGGCATCCTGTGTCCCAATCTCCACGTGTGCAGGACAGGAGGGTGGGCAAGAGAGCACTGTGAAAAGCTGCCACATCGCTTCAGCTACTGCCTTAGCTGCAAAGTGGATGAAGAAATGCTGAGAGCTGCGGTAATTTGCGGTCAGGATGCTTCGCTTAGGGGGATTTTCCCGATACACTAATTACCTGGGCAGTAATAAAAATCAAGGCATTTACTCTGTTTGCACCTCAGAGTGCCTCCACAGCCTCCCACAGCTCTAACACCAGCTTGCCGGCCCATTTTAAGAGTGTGGGCCCCCCCTCCTCACTAATGTAGCTATTTGTATAGTGCTGCACATGGGAGAGGCTGGGGTGGGGTGTTCCTTCCTGCCCCCCATTCCAGTGATCAGTGTATGCTTGAATCAGGAGCCTTAATTGCCTTTACTATCTTGGCCCACATAACTACTCTGTAATTACAGGTCAGAAAACCAGCCATCCAGGCCTTACTACAATGCAGCCTCAGTGCTGGCCCTGGATGACCTGCTCCCAACGGTGCTTTCCATCAGGGTGGCTGCACATGCTGTGAGGAAGGATTTCCTTTTATTTGAACTAAATTTACCAGCCATTCATATCACAAAGTGCCTCCTTATTCTCTTATTACTGGACCTGCGGCAAAGAGAGGGCGGGGCAGTTTTCAAAAATAGCCTTCCCATAAAGGTGCAACCCTGAAAACCCAAGCAGGGGGGTGGAGGTTGGCAGGCGCTCAGGGGAGGCCAGTTAATTCAGTCACGCAAACAAGCTCCAGAGGGCACCTTCTATTACTCGGCTTGTCCCTCTTCAGTACTTTGCTGCCTCTAATGCAGTCAGTTGGAGAGTTCCAGGATGGGTGAGCAGACAGCGCCCCCTGCTGCTTCCTCTAGAAAGTAAGATCTAGAAAGAAACACTATTACAGTACGAGGCAGGCTTTCAGTCCATCAAAACCTGGCCAGAAATCCAGATCTTGCCAGGATTCCCAGCCAATTCTTTGCGACACGGCCAGGAATGCACTTTTCTCATGGTTAATAACAAACGGCTGCTAATTGTAGTTCTTATAGCAACCGCTGTTCGAGAAGGGGTGTGGGTAGTAACATGACTGCCTCAACAGCTCGAGACCCCCTCACCAGGCCTGTGAGGTTATTGTTAACCTAGGAAAATAGGAGCCTACTATAGTCTCTTCTCCCTTCACTGTCACTGTGCTGTTAACACCATCACCCTGCACCAAACACTGTACTTATTAACACTATCTTTAGGCCAAGTCCCTGTGAGAGGGGGCGGCAGCACAGTAGGGCAGATGGTAGTCGGGAGCATGAGGGGACAAGTAAGTGCTTGAGGGAGGAAAAGCCTGAACAAGGGGCCACTTTACAACTTCACCCCAAAAATATCCCTTCACCCTACGGCCTTTCCCCCTGCCCATTCTCAGCAAAGGTGCCACCCTTGCGAGAATGGGAACAAGAAGCAGGAGAGAGCAGCACAGGGATGCTGCACAAAGTGGCGTGCGTTGACTTGGAGCACATCCGAGCTCTAGACATGGAAGTGATAGTTCAGAAAATGAGCCTGAGAAAATGGGATTGGGTGTGATATGGAGACACCGCCCTGGTCATGATGATTAGATCATTATTACACACATCACTAAAATTGCACAAATCCTTACCACAAATACTGACAAGGGAGCTAAATAACTACAGGACAGAAGCATTTCACAGACACATTCAATTCCAGAAAGTCCCAGTTCTAGTCACTGGGCCAAATCTTCAATTCTGTACTCACACACTACTCCCTTTGACTTCAGAAGATGTCTGCTTAAGTGAGGACAGAGTGAAAACTAAGGAAGGATCTCAGGACTGATGGAAAGACGGAAAGATGGCAAGAAAATAATAAGAACCAAGGGGAATTGTGACCTGTGCTGCCAAACCCAAGGCTATCACAGAAAAAGAAAGGCCTGAGAGAATAATTAGCAAATTCCTAACAGTAACGTGACTTCCAGTGGAAGGTTGGTCTTTTGGCTGAGGCACTGGATTGCTGCTCAGCAGACCTGGATTCATTTCCTGTCTCTGCCGCAGATTTCCTCTGTAACCCTGGGCAAATCATTAATCTCTTTGCACCTCAGCCTCTCCATCTGTATAATGAGGATCACAATATTTCCTTTCTTCCCTTGTCTGTTTAGAACAGACATGGGCAAACTACGGCCCGCGGGCCATATACGGCCCGTTGGGCTTTTTAATCCGGCCCGCCGAACTTGTCCAAGTTATATTATTAAATTAAATTTTATTATAATTAAACCTCCTTCATTTTACCTTTCCCTGTAATGCCCGTGTTTCCCCAACAGATGGCGCACTCCAAAGACATTGACCTTTGTTTGAGTGTGACGTGTTACTCTCTACTTCACTTTTTCGCTTTGCAGTTTGAGCCCTTCAGTAAAAATGAGCGGACCGAAGAAAAGAAAAGTAGACAGTGAGTGCCGAGTGTTTAATAAAGAGTGGACAACAAAATATTTTTTCGCTGAAGTCCGATCAATGGCTGTATGTCTGATATGCCAAGAAACTGTAGCGGTTTTTAAAGAATACAACATCAGCCGTCATTTTGCCACAAAACATGCTAACTACGCTAGCAAACAGTCTACACAAGAACGGGCGGCTACGGCTCAGAGATTGATGGCTAATTCACAGACTCAGCAAAAAAATTTTCACAGACAAACTGCGATTCAAGAGTCAAGTACCAAGGCAAGTTTTTTGCTGGCATTCAAATTAGCAAAGGCTAGTAAGCCTTTCTCCGAAGGCGAATTTTTAAAAGAATGCATGGTTGAGACAGCAGGTCTCTTGTGTCCGGAGAGCAAAGGCAAGTTTGAAAAAATCAGTTTATCACGCAGAACTGTGACTCGCCGTGTGGAACTGATTGACGAAGATATAGCCAGCAAATTAAACAAAAAGGCGGAGTCCTTTAAGTTTTTTTCACTAGCACTGGATGAAAGTAACGACATAAAAGACACTGCTCAGCTCCTAATTTTTATCCGAGGGATTAACGACAGTTTTGAGATTACGGAGGAGTTTTTGACCATGGAGTCTCTGAAAGGAAAAACACGGGGAGAGGACTTGTATAACCAGGTGTCTGCTGTCATCGAGAGAATGAAGCTACCTTGGAGTAAACTTGCCAATGTCACCACGGATGGATCACCAAATTTAACTGGAAAAAACGTTGGGCTACTAAAAAGAGTCCAGGAAAAAGTAAAAGAGGAAAAACCTGATCAGGATGTTATTTTCCTTCACTGCATCATTCATCAGGAAGCTCTGTGTAAGTCTATATTGCAGCTAAATCATGTCGTGAATCCAGTCGTAAAACTTGTTAACTTTATACGAGCAAGGGGACTTCAGCATCGTCAGTTTATTGCGTTCCTGGAAGAAACCGATGCAGATCACCAGGACTTACTTTACCACTCTCGTGTCCGCTGGTTAAGTTTGGGCAAAATGTTTCAACGAGTGTGGGAGCTCAAGGAAGAGATTGGTGCATTTTTGGAGTTAATGGGGAGATCCGACGAATTTCCCGAGCTAAGCGACAAGAACTGGCTTTGTGACTTTGCGTTTGCTGTGGACATATTTTCGCACATGAATGAGCTGAACATGAAGCTACAGGGGAAAGATCAGTTTGTGCGCGACATGTACACAAATGTTAGAGCCTTCAAATCCAAGCTGACTCTTTTCTCCAGACAAATTTCAAACAAATCTTTCGCTCATTTCCCCACACTAGCCATGCAGAAAGAGGCGATCCGAAACGCGAAGAAATACAGCAAATCACTGGACGACCTGCACAGAGAATTCTGCCGTCGGTTCTCTGATTTTGAAAAAATTGAAAAGTCACTTCAGCTGGTGTCCTGTCCCCTGTCACAAGACCCTGAAAACAGCACCACTGGAGCTGCAGTTGGAACTGATCGATCTTCAGTCTGACTCCATCTTAAAGGAGAAGTTCAACTCTCTTAAACTGAACGACTTTTATGCTTCACTTAATGAAGCCACGTTTCCAAACCTCCGGAGGATGGCACAGAAGATGCTGACGTTGTTTGGCTCAACCTATGTATATGAACAGACATTCAGCGTCATGAACATCAACAAAGCCCGTCACAGATCCAAGTTAACTAACCAACACCTCAGATCTATCCTGAGAATTGCCACAACAAAACTAACTCCAGACTTTGATGCACTTGCAAAAAAAGGAGAACAACAACACTGTTCCCACTGAAACTGAATGGGAGTTTATCTACTGTGTTATTAAATTAATACATTTGGAAAACAATTTTTACAATGAACCCTGCACATTGATGTTTTGGTGCCTGTTAAAGGCCAAATCTTTTCATGTAATGGTTTTTACATTTCATTTATATTAGTTCACACAAACACACCATCCTTCTATTCTGGCCCGGACCCTCTGTCAAATTTTAGAAACCATTGTGGCCCACGAGTCAAAAAGTTTGCCCACCCCTGGTTTAGAATGTAAGCTCTTCAAGGCAGGCGCTGACTCTTACTATGTAGTCAGCCCAAATCTTGGTGCTACAGTAATACAAAGAACAAGGAAAAACAGTGACAATTACATGTGTATAATGAGCTCTGACACTGAACAAGAAAGCAGAGACCAGCCATTAAGGGCTCAATCCTGCAGGCCTGCCATGTGCAGAACTCCTCCATTGACTTCACTGGGAATTCCGCACCCAAAGGACATGCAGGATTGGACACGTAAGAAAGCAGAATTTCAGGAGCATGTAATGTTTTGTGAGATCTTCAGGGATCATCCCTGCCCTGCCTGTATCATTAGCCCTCAGCTGTGGAGCCATACTAGCATGGAATGCAACAAACTTTCCGGTGCCATCAAGATGAGAGAAAATACATCTTTTGTCCTGCCAAGCTATCTAAAACTCGTTTCAGCTTGACATGCATCAGGAACACAGGTTGTAAGAAAAGCCCTTACAAGTGAAAGCGATAAACCACACTTGTTGTCAGAGCTTCCTGTCTGCCGACCTCAGCTGTTCCCTGTGTTTTGCTGGTGAGCTAGGACCCCCCATTAATCCCTGCACCTATGCCCCCTTCTGCCAGCTAGGCCAGTGCCAAAGGCTGTAAGGCAGAGAGACTCCACCAGGGAATAACCTGGGTGCAGAGCACAAAGCTGCACCTGCACTATCTCTGGGGCAGGAGGTGTTTTGGGTCAAGGCAGAGGTAAGGCAGGGGTAGCTGGGGTGTAGCCAATGAAGAACTGCACCCTGGCAGTCCTACACTCCTGCAAAGCCCCACAGAAGCCATTACAGCAGGGGTGCAATTTAGGGCTGCTCTCGAGCCTGGCCTACTCTGTAGTGGAGGCTGATCCAGCCCCTGATCAGGTGCATCCCTGGTGTCTGGGCAGAGGTGAATTTGCCACCTAGAGTGGAACACATCTAGTGATTTTACAGGGGGAGTCTTACCTCTGCTGGGAAGGGGCAACACCAGGGCCTGCTGCCAGGACCAGATGTGTGTGGGGCAGGGAGTCAGCAAAAATTCTCAGCCACGCCCCCTGCTGTCCAGCCAATCCCAGGAAGCCAGTTGAGAACAGGCAGCAGAGCTTGCTGGGGTAGTGTTCTTTTCTTCTCTGTTGTCCTGAGCTCAGCAGCCCCGCCTCATGAAGGATATAATTGAGCAGAGGGGGAGGCAGGGGTGAAAGTAACTTACAGGATTTAGGGGTCCTGCTGGAGTCCTGAGGGGGCATGGCCTCATCTGGAAAAGGTGTGGCCTCAACTGGAAGAGGTGGGGGCCTCTCAAGATTTAAAGGCCCTGGGGCACCAGCTGTGGCTGGGAGCCCCAGGGCCTTTAAATCAACTCGGGGCTCCCAGCAGCAGAGGTGGCTGGGAGCCCCTGGGGCTCATGGGCAAATTAAAGGGCCCAGGGCTCTGGCCACCGCGGAACTCCAGGCCCTTTAAATCCCCAGCACAGCTCCAGCTGGGATTTAAAGGGCTCGGGGCTCAGGCTGGGGCTGGGTTTTAAAGGGCCCAGAGTTCCTGCAGCTGCGGGGAGCCCAGAGCCCTTTTAATCCCGACCGCGGAAGCGGGTGCGGTCCAGCACGGCGTACTGGCTCTTGCTGGTATGCTGGACCGGACCGACTTACTTTCACCTCTGGGGGAAGGGGACACAATTTTGGCCCATGTTCTGTCAGACAGTGAGTAAACAGGTAGGTGAGGCACAGTTCTTCTGAGCAATGCAAAGAGCCAAGTGGCAGTGAGCACACATGCAGTCACCAATCCAGAGCTCTGATTGCCCTACATACATCTTTCAGACTCACCCAAACCACTCTTCTGGGAGAGGAGAGATGTGACCTAGAGGGCTGAGAACTGGGAGCTAGGAGCCCCAAGCTTGCTTTACATACCCATTCTCTTGGTGGCTTTAGGCAAGTCACTCACCCGCCTTCTGACTCAGTTTCTCCACCTGTAATAATGGGCTGATGCACTGGAATCCCTATCCTTCCACCCAGATGTGCACGTCAAATAAGGAGATGCATGGCTTGGCTACCAAGTAGCGCTCTCCTCTGGGTGTCACTACACAGCTGGGGACACATGGGGAAGAGGGAAAAGAGCCTGCTCTCTTCCCACCCATAAAGGGCCTAGAACAACTGTGTCCCAGTGCTGGGTGGAATGCAGAGAGCAGTCCCTCTGTGCACCCTGGAGGGACACATCACCCCAAAGGGGTATGGCCAGGGTCTGAGTCCTCTGCTCATGCCCACAGCGCAGGCCATGGAGCTTGGGGGAAGCACAATCCCTGGATACTGCAGGCTGTTCCCGCTCTGGCAGCAATGACACAGCTTAGCCTTTCATGACTTTCACCCCTCCACCTGCTGCAGCAGTGAATGTGTGGAGATGGCTGTTCTGACACCCTGCCATCACTTACACCGTGCTGGGAAAGGGCTCAGAAAAACCTTAGGTGGCCACATGTTCAGAGCCAATTACATCACTAATAACAAAGGTGGCTAAAAGTCAACCTGTAAAAGGGCCTCAGAAACTCAGGGCCAGCTCCTCAACTGGTGTAAATCAGCCTAGCTCCTCTGATTTCCACAGAACTGAGCTAATATCCACCAGCTGAGGATCTGGCCCTTGGCTTGTATTCAGACCCATGTGCTGCCCCTTCAGTGACAGGGCAGGTGATATCAAATCCCTGCTCAGCTGAGCCAATTACTGAATGTCTGCCGCGAAGGCCATGCTATCCAGGGGCTGTTCTGCAGATGTCATGCGGAGGTTTAGGGGATCTGGAGACAGGGGACATCTCTTACCCGTAGCTGGGTATTTCCAAGGGTATGCTTGCAATTACCTGGAGTGGGGGGCTTTGCAGAGTCCCAGAATGATGGGAATAAAGGAGGAAAATTACCACCCCCTACCATTGCCAGAGACACTTTGGTTTGTCTGCTTTTTTTGAGTGCATTGATTGCAGGTGAGCACTTAATCTAGTGTGGAAGACAGACAGACAGAGATACACAGACAGGTCGCCTCACTGCCTGGGATGATTCTCCCTTCAGGGCCACCTCTCTGTGCCACTGCCTGGTATCATTTCTGCTTATTGGAAGGGTGATAATGCCACCTGCTGTTCAGTTCTAGACATGACAACCCAGAATGTCTCGAATTAGTGTGGTGTCCTCCTGCATTTCCATTCAACTTCAAGATGACACAGTAGCAAGTAACCTGTTCCTGGCACCCATCTTCCTAGCCTACTTCTGCCCTTTAGAGCACAGTGCAGGAATCCTCTCTCTCTTCAGGGCTTTCTTGGGGTCTCACTGTACCTTCCTGCCGTTGGAAACTCATCTGTTTTCTCAAACGCAGGTGATCTTCCCCCCTACCCCCCGTTTCCTTCCATCCCAACAGCATGACTCATAAACCGTCTCTGCAGAACCCTTCATGTGATGCCTGTATGCACGCTGTAGTTAAGGACTCTGGTAGATACTTTTTTATATGAGAATGTGAAAGCAGCACCCTTTTTCCCATTCAAAGGCCCCAGTTAAGGAAAGCACTTAAGCAGGTGCTTAAGTTTTCCTGAGTAGGGATGAATTCCTGAATTGGGGTTTAAGGGTTTGCCAAAAGGAGAAAACACACATCATGTAATAGGGGGAACAAAGAGGCCACTGGATAAAATAAAAACAGTAATTTGCCACACCACCTGTGTTTGATCTCAGTGCATTGTTAAAGGCTCTACTGGCACCATGATTAATTCAGATTCAGACTGGCCAGAAGTGAACTAAATCACTAGTCACTGCCAATTACACAACTATATTGGGTAGGTGTTTGCTAGAAAATCATTCCTCCTTAAAAACAGTCTAAAATGATCTGGTAGGATCACAGAGTAGCTGACTTTCCCCACGCTGGTCTGCCAATGGACCTGTGTACAGACTTAAGGTGAAATTCTGGCCTCAGGGAAGTCAATGGCAAAACTGTCACTGATTTCACTGGAACTAGGATTTTACACATTGTGTTTACTGAACTCTCTACTCCTCAGTCCACTAAACACTAGGAAACTTCATTCCCCTACGCATTGATCATATCAAATCCTTCCTAGAACATTAGTTTGTTCCTCACATTGCTGCACTCTGAAGCAAATGTGTTGGAGATGGGCCATGTTCAAATATCAAGTCATTAAAATTTTCACCAGTGACTTCTGTATTAACTCCATAATCCCTGAACTGCAGCACGAACTGGGATGTCAGTAGGGTGGGGAAAGAATGAGGATTCTAATATGGGAGTGAAACCCACCCAAAAGTGTAAAAGCAACAGGCCCCCTTTCTGAGACGGGAGGTGGGATTGCCGCCTTGTCTACACTAGGGATGTATCCATAACGCAATGGGAGGTCTGAGTGTAACCGATGTGGACACCCCCGAGCTAGCATGGGCAGGGGTGAAAGTACCTCCAAAGACTTACCGGTACCGGGGCAGGCTCTGGCTCCTGGAAAGGGCGGGGCCTCGGCTGGAAGGGGCGGGGCTGGGAGTGAGCATCCCCAGCCAGCCCTTCCGCGCTGCCTGGCACGCGCCGCTCGGAGCTCCAGCGGCAATTTAAAGGGCCTGTGGCCCCGGCCGCTGCCTTTTAATCACCGGCCCCGGGGCAGCGGCTCCCTTTGCCCCCCCCCCGCGTCCGGGGGGGGGTCAAAAGGGGACATGACATTAAAGTGCTGTGGAGCCTTTGCCGCGGCAGCACGTTAACATTGCTGCCCCCCCCCATCAGCGGCCCTGCCTACTGTCAGGGCCGCCGATGGGGGGGTCGGGGGAAGCAATATTAAAGCACTACTGTGGCAAAGGAGCCTCTGGCTGTGCTTTAACAGTGCTGCCCCTTCCCCGCCCCGTGGGTGGCCCTGTCCGTATGGCCACCGACAGGGGCGGGGCGGGGGGGGGGGGAAGGGGCAGGGACGTTGAAGTGCTGCCGCGGGCTGTGTACGGGCCGGTACCGGCTCGCTTGCACCCGAGCGTGGGTACCAACAGCAGTGACGCTGCAGCAGCAGCAGGGCGGCTGTACCAGCCTACCCCGGCACCTTGGGTACTCAGCCGGGCAGCTAGCCTGCGCTGAAGTCCCTGCTGCTGCTGCAGCATCCCTGCTATGTGTACCCACCCTAGCGCCATCACAGCTAGCTCGGGTGGTGCAGTCACCCCTCTGCTTCTAGGGTGGCCAATAACCAGATCCTATGAGTGGGAAGGTGTTGGCTAACACGTGTTACCAGCCTAGTGTGTCCAGGGCAGGTGCCTTTAGCACGTGTTAAGCTGATGGAGTTCAAAGATAAGGTTGGCCGTTCAGCCCTCCCCATCCGGGCTGGTTGCTGCCTGCTGTGGATCAATAAGCACTAGGCGGTTCTGGGTCGGAGGGGGGCTTTAAAAAAACAAACCAAGCCGGGCTCGCCCTGCCAGCCCCCCCACCCGCCTCGCCCTGTCTCCCCGCCGCTGCACAGGCAGCCTGGGCGGACAGCTGCCTGTGCAGTGTGTGTGTGCACGGGCTGTGCGCTGGGGTCCTCGGCAAGGGGAGGCCCCTGTGCTCACCAGCCGGGAGAGCAGCGGCGGCTGCGGCGCGCAAGTCTCGGGCCAGCGGGGAGCGGCAGCACCGAGGGAGGTGAGCCTGGGCCGGCCACGCCCGGCACCCTGTGGGGCTGGAGCGGGCAGGGTCCTGCCGCAGGAAGGCGAGAAGAGGGAGGTCCCCTTCCGAGCTGCCGTGGGGGGCGCAGTGCCCCCCTACACATGCCAGTTGGGAGACTGGCAACCCCCTCTGGGCAGCCCCCTGCCCTGCTGCTCAGCGGTGCCTGCGGCAGCAGCCCTGCCATGCCCCCGAAGCCGGAGAGCAGGCAAGCAGCATGCCTCTGCTCCGTCAGTCCTTCCCTGGGTGCCAGTGCGCTCCTTCCCTGCAGGCCTGAGCCCAGGCTGTCCCCACTCATGTGAACCGCGCCAGGCAGCCTGCTCCGGAGCCCGGCTGCTCCTGGCCAGACAAACCAGAGCCAGCCCTTTAAGCGGGTGGCTGTTAGCTCATCAACACAAGGCAAGGGAAGTCTCCCCCGTGCTTGCTTTCTCTGCACTGAGCTTCCAGCCTGTGTTAGACTCTTCCTAGAGAACTATGCTAAATGGGATTTTTCCTAGAAAGCTGCTGACGCTTTTGGAAAAGTCACGGTATGCAGGTGGAACCTACCACTCTATAGCAGGCACTTACCCGACAACAGAGGGGTAGGGGTAGGAGGCTGCTGTGGGTTAGGGGAACTCTTGGTTTTCTTGCAGGGTTCGGCACCACCATGATACATGACGGACACTTGACAAAATTACTGTACTTAGTGATGGACATGGGGAGGGGGGGTTATGTCATTCAGTCATTCAACCGTTTTTGAAAAATTACCACAGACCTCAAAATTTGTGGAGGATGGGGGCCATGTCTACACTGGGCACAGGGGCCAGCAATCAGTGCAGCAGCAGAGATGAAAAGCCCTAGCGTAGACAAGGAAAGCTGTGATTTGCATGGGCAAGTTCAGTTGCCGCAAAACATGTTTTTCCTTCTCTATGCTAGGGGTTTGCACTGGTGCAGCTACTCTGATTACTGGCCACTGATGGCTAAAATCTGGGCTGGCTAATCCTTGCATAGACAAGGGGTAGGGCTCAGAGGCCCCTAAGGGATAATGGAGTAGGGTGACCAGATAGCAACTGTGAAAAACCGGACAGGGGGTGGGGGAGTAATAGGCGCCTATATGAGAAAAGTCCCAAAAAACTGGACTGTCCCTTTAAAAATGGGACATCTGGTCACCCTATGCTGGAGGGGAGACCCATGAAAGTAATGCTGAGCTCTAAGTTTGTTGTAAAGGGGACTTGCATCTCCTGTTTGCATCTCTTTGGTTTCAGACCTTGGAGGTGCTGGGAGGCATGGACTGTGAGCACACAGCAGTTCCACAAGTCACATTTCATGGCAGGAGTCCAGCTGTGCCTTAACCTGGCAAAGGAAAAGGGTAGGATCAGACAGATCGGGGATTGCCCATGAGTGGAGGGCCTTGGAGACCAGAGCCCAGTCATCAGCAAGCAGGGTGAGGACAGCATGATGGTGGACAGTCCTGCAGAATGCGGCCAGGGCAGGGCAGAGTTTGGCAGAGTCTTTGCTGGTTTTGTGCCCACAGAGCTGGCAGCAGTGGCAGAAATCAGCAAGCTTGCGCCTGTACTGAGAGACCGCAGGCCCATGGCAGCTGCTGGTGCCACCACTCTGATCTGTGGGGACTGTGGCAAGAGCTTTGCCAGGAAGTCAGACTTCAAAGTGCACCAGCGGATCCATACGGGCGAGAGGCCCTACAAGTGCTCCTACTGCAGCAAGGGCTTCTACCAGGCCTCCATGGTGCGGCGGCATGAGCGCACACACACTGGCGAGAAGCCCTACCGCTGCTCTGTGTGTGATAAGTCCTTCGCCCGCTCCACCTCGTTATTGATCCACCAGAACACTCATACCGGCGACCGGCCATATGAGTGTCCCTTCTGCGAGAAGACCTTCTCTGACCCCTCCACCCTGCTCCAGCATCGCAAGATGCACATGGGCCTCAAGCCCTTCCATTGCGGCATCTGCAACAAGTCCTTCAGCCAGTCATCCAGCTTCACCTTCCATCGGGCTACTCACACCAATGACCGCCCCTTTGTCTGCTCCGAGTGCGGCAAGGCCTTCATCCGCTCCACTGCCCTGCTCAAGCACCGGCAGACCCACGTCCAGAAGGCCTTTCGCTGTGGGGAGTGCGGCAAGGTTTTCCCCAAACTCTCAGGCCTCCGCTCCCACCAACGGATGCATGCCCAAGGCCACCGGATAGAGATGGAGTTGAGAGAGGAGGAGCGGAGCTGCTGGGATGTTCCCACGCTGAGGTTCCAAGCCCATGACCCTCTGCCCCAGGACTGTCCCCTCCCCAGATTGGCTGTGCAGCCGGAATCCAGTTGACCCTAGGACTGTATGTTCAACCCTGCCCAGTTTCACATAGCTGCAGTTGGGTATTGGAGATATTGCCAATGAAAATGTTACGTATGCAGGTCCAAATTCCTCTCCATCCCATATAGACCTGCTGGTATTCCACTTTCTAGTACCTATCCTTCACAACAGACAAGAATTCTCCTCCATATCACATAGACTGACCACCTCGCTTACTATCATACCTCTCACCTGTCCCACCTTTCAGAGCTGAATCCCTCTCTATCCTGCTGCAGTTACCTCACTTTCTCAGCCTCTGACCTCATCCAGTCTGATAAGCTAGGTGAGTCATGCTGGGCCAGAACTTCAATGGGAGACCTTCAGGGAAAGCACAGGTAAGGGAGGAAGAGGATTTTGGTGATTTCATCTGGCATTTTTCCCTCTAAGTCAGTACTGAACTAACTAACCTTGGTATTAGGGGCACTGAGCCGCCAACCTAGTGTGGTCGTTAAAGGCTCCAAGGCACTTTTTGCAACAGTAGAAATGTTATCAACAATGTCCTGGCCAAATTCCAGGTTAATTACCCTACTCATTGAAAACTCCCCCTTAGTTTCAATAGATCTAGTATTCTTCACTTCACCTCCTGAACTGCTGTGCTGTACCCCAGAAGTGGCTGCATTTCACTGCTGGGCAAAGGTATTCCTTTGTGTCATTTGTAAAGCATTTGGAATCGGGCTGCAGAGCACCATTTAGAGTGTGTGTGTGTGGGGGGGATAGATTCCCCCCCCCCATTCCACCTCACCCTCCTCGTTCCCTCTTAGGCTCCCTCTTACTCCCCCCAACCATGAGTCCCTATACCCACCCCACCTCTAAATCTGAGTGAGGAACTCTAATTTGGTGCATGTTGTTGCAGCACCAAAATGTGAGTGGCACTGTGACCCCATGGTGCCAGATCACAATGCTGCTCACTCAGATTTGACCCAGACACAGTGGTTTTCAACCTTTTTTTCCTGGGGACCAAGTTGAAGAAAATTGTTGATACCCATGAACCAACGAAGCTGAGGATGACGGGTTTGGGATGTGGGAAGGGCTCAGGGCAGGGCTGGGAATGAGGGGTTCAGGGTGTGGAAGGGGGCTCTGGGTTGGGGCAGGGGGTTGGGGTGTGGGAGGGGGTCAGGGCTCTAGGCTGGGGCTGCAAGCTCTGTGGTGGAGCCAGGAATGAGGGCTTTGGGGTGCAGGAAGGGGTTCCAGGTTTGGGGAGGCTCAGGGCTGGGGCAGGGGATTGGGGCATGGATTTACCTCCGGCGGCTCCCAGGCTTCCTGCCTGTCCTGGCACCGCAGACTGCGCTGCGCCCCGGAAGTGGCCAGCAGGAGGTCCGGCTCCTAGGCAGAGGTGCACAAGTGGCTTCACGCGACTCTCACCCGCAGGCATAGCCCCCACCTCCCCGTCAGTGCTCAGGGTGGGGGCAGCACATGGAGCCCCATGGCCCCCCTGCCTAGAAGCTGGACCCACTGCTGGCTGCTTCCGGGGCGCAGTGCAGTGTCGAAACAGGTAGATACTAGCCTGCCTTAGCTGGGCAGCACCACCAACGGGACTTTTAACGTCCCGGTCGGCAGTGCTGACCAGAGTGACTCAGTGCCTGATATGCCACAACCCAGTACTGGGTCGTGACCCGAAGTTTGAAAAACGCTGCCCTATCATGATGGAAGGATGGCTGGGCCAACCATGAGTGAGTGGCATTATGGCCTGGTACATGGGGTTGCAGCACCACTCAGAGTTGGCCTGACCAAAAAGTGGTTGGGTGATGGCTCAGGTGGTCCCCCAGCACAGTAGCCAATGTTTGGAATCTTTCTGGGAGAACGGCCCAATAATAAAAAGTACGATTATTACTGTATCTCTCATCCATTTCCCTTTTGAGGTTGCAAAATTTGCAGATGATACAAAATTACTAAAGATAGTTAAGA
Organism: Mauremys mutica; assembly: GCF_020497125.1. Lineage (NCBI taxonomy): Eukaryota > Metazoa > Chordata > Testudines > Geoemydidae > Mauremys > Mauremys mutica. Next base: position 56,197,070 of record NC_059079.1, read on the forward strand.
CCCAGGCAGACTACGAAGAGCTACAAAAGGATCTCTCAAAACTGGGTGACTGGGCAACAAAATGTCAGATGAAATTTAATGTTGTTAAATGCAAAGTAATGCACATTGGAAAGCGTAATCCCAACTATACATATAAAATGATGGGGTCTAAATTAGCTGTTGCCACTCAAGAAAGAGATCTTGGCATCATTGTGGATAGTTTTCTGAAAACATCCACTCAATGTGCAGCAGCAGTCAAAAAAGTTAACAGAATGCTGGGAATAATTAAGAAAGGGATAGAAAATAGGACAGAAAATATGTTGCCTCTATATAAATCCATGGTATGCCCACATCTTGAATATTGTGTGCAGATGTGGTCGCCCCATCTCAAAAAAGATATATTAGAATTGGAAAAGGTTCAGAAAAGGACAACAAAAATGATTAGGGGTAAGGAACGGCTTCTGTATGAGGCGAGATGAATAAGACTGGGACTTTTCAGCTCGGAAAAGAGACGGCTAAGGAGAGATATGACTGAGGTCTATAAAATCATGACTGGTGTAGAGAAAGTAGATAAGGAAGTGTTGTTTACGACTTCTCATAACACAAGAACTAGGGGTCACCAAATGAAATTAATAGGCAGCAGGTTTAAAACAAATAAAAGGAAGTATTTATTCACACAACGCACAGTCAACCTGTGGAACTCCTTGCCATAGGATGTTGTGAAGGCCAAGACCATAACAGGGTTCAAAAAAGAACTACATAAATTCATGGAGGATTGGTCCATTAATGGCTATTAGCCAGGATGGGCAGGGATGGTGTCCCTAGCCTGTTTGCCAGAAGCTGGGAATGAGCGACAGGGGATGGATTACCTGTTCTGTTCATTCCCTCTGGGGCACCTGGCACTGGCCACTGTCGGTAGACAGGATACTGGGCTAGATGGACCTTTGGTCTGACCTAGTAGGGCCATTCTTATGTTCCATCCCAGACAGATCTGTTGTTACCTCACTGGAAGCCTGATTCTAAAGTGGTACGTTCATCCAGGCAGGGAACAGAAACATGCCATGAGCCCTATTTCAGAAAAAGCTGTCAAGATGTCCCCCCCCATTAACGTTTTGACCAAAAAAATTCAGAAAATTTCAACCAACCTTTAAAATGATCGGGAATTGCCTGCCCAGCTCTGCCATCTGTCTCTCAGTATGGAGCCTTCTCTCTGTCCATCTCTCACAGATCATTGGGAGGAGGAAGGTAAATAGAGGAGAGGGGATGTGCAGAAAGGGCTGGTTAGGTATAAAGAAAGGAGTGATGTTTTATTGAACCACGAGTGGTGATGGTGTCAGAACTCCAACTTCCCCTTTCCCCCCACTGGGATGGTTGGAGCTAAATATGATGCAGCTTCAATGCCTAGAGAGGGAAGTTGGGTGTGAGGAGGTGAAAAGAGACCTGAATCAGAGGGTGGCTTGGGAAGCCTGAGCTGCAAGTTTTTGATCGCTGCCTATGCTACGGAATGTGAAAACATCTGCTACAGGGGAGTCCTCCGATAACTAGGTCATTTGTTTTCCCACAAAGCAATTTTCCTGTAACTTATCCATAAGCGGAGGGTCACTGTCACCAGAATTCCAGTTTGCACACTGGAATGCATGGGAACAAAGCAGGACTTTCATTCTACTTCACAACACAAGGGGTGGCTTGCGAGATGCCAATTTCTTGTGAGCAACTGTCGCTATATTGCTGAAATCTGCTTCTCCCTGGTGTAATGGGATAAGCAAGGGAGCAATACTTGCCTGTGGGGAGGTGGAGCAGTTCCAGGCTTTTCACTTTAACATAGTACCAGCCCTTTTCTTTTTAGCTTAGCTCTAAAGAGATCAAGCACCAACTTCTAGCCCTGCTCTTATCAGCTCCATCGGCTCTGGGCTCCCCTTATGCCTGCTGAGGACCAGCTCCCCACTCTCTCAAGTGTTTGAAGCATTGGATGTAGACAATGGCAGGCGCATTTCAATCCAGCGGAGACCTTCCTCTTGTTACAATTTCAACATGGCCAGTGAAGAGGCTGCCTCTCTCCTAGTGTTCTGCGCTCAACTTGCTGTCTCTGAAACCAGAGCCCATTCAACCTGCAGCCCTGCCAATCTCATTTGGACCACATAGCACCCTCTCACCCGATGCTAGGAGTCTTCTGGGCAGTGATAGCCACCTGGACCCCTCCAGTTTGTTCTAGATCAGCATGTTGATGAATTCCTGCCATTTCTCTGGAAACTGTTTGTCCAAGTGCTCCCAATTCAAGTTTCATTCTTCTTTGAAACCAGAAGAAATCTCCCATCCTGAAAAATGTTCAGCCTGGGAGTCCAGGATGATGCCCATATTATCATGTGCTCTTTGTATTTTGCACCTGGTTTTTCCTTTTCTTCTTTGGGGGAGGAGGGGGAGAGAAAAGAGTTGAACACAGACTGTAATTTACTGAAACCCAATGGAAGAGAGGGGTGTCTCCTCATCAAATCCTCCTCCTCTCTTTCAGCAAGAAGAGGTGGCTCAGATAAAGCAGCTTTGATGGATATGGGGGAGAGAGAAATATTACCTGATAATTGTTTTTCTGCATCTCATCAGTAACACGCGCACACACACACACGGAACTGAGCAAGTGATAAGGAGGAACAGTAATATATTAGTTCAAAGATGATCTATTGAAGCTGCAGAATTTAGAGGGTGTGAAATGTCTAAACAGAGATGTGGCAGATCAAAGGCTAGGCAGCAGCAAAATGGGATCCATTATAGATCCCCTTGTGAGATTTCTGAGACTCCAAACTGCTAGAGGTGTGCTGGGAGTGGCAAGGAAGAGAAATCAGCCTAAACATTTCATCCTCTTCTAGTCCTGCTGCCAGGGTCTCTGGCCTGCAGTGACTGCCTCCCACTATAGTCTTACTGGCAGGAAGGTGGGGGCATGGAATAGGCTGTGGGCTGACAAGTAGCCACAGCTGACCTGTATGACTGCATGATCACTACCATTGCTTGGGCCTGATCATGTTATCAGCAACTTTGGAAGAGTCCATATTTATTTTAATAAACAATTACACGGGAACGGAAAACTTCCTGAGGACGCTGCTATCGAGAAACTAAGCACTGCAGAGCTGGCAAGTAGCTAAGACACTGCCACCTCATTGTGATGAAATGAAATCTCTGTTACTAATCCTGTCTCTTCTTTAGCCAGAATAAAACATTCAATTTGTGATTTAAAAAACCCTTCTGTGTCTATCTAAACTTCAACTATCCTGCCGGCTGAACTGAGCAACATGAAGGCGTGGTGCTAGACCTGGGGTGGGGTGCAGCTACTGAGACCCTTCTGCTTCCCTGGGTGCTGGAATTCAAACTCCAGCGCAGAGGGGACTTGAGTTCCAGATTTTGATTGGCAGGGCAATGGAACCTTGCGGGTCCTGATGCATGTGGTTCTCTATGAACAGGCAGCGTACAGGGACATGTATATACGGTAGTGTGCTTTCTGACAGACATGGCCTAGAGGTAGGTGCATAGTGTGTGATATGTGCGTGAGGACATGCTGGAGGTATGTGCACAAGTGTATATAGTGAAGTTTAATGGCCTGTAATATACAGGAGGTCTGACTAGAGCAGGGGTGGGCAAACTTTTTGGCCCAAGGGCCACATCTGGGTGGGGAAATTGCATGCAGGGCTGGGGCGCGGGAGGGAGAGCAGAGTGTGGGTGGGGTGCGGTGTGTAGGAAGGGGCTCAGTCAGGGGCTTGGAGTGCAGGGGGGTGCAGAGCGTGGGAGGAGGCTCAGGGCAGGGGGTTTGGGATGCAGGAGGGGCAGCAGGGGGCTTAGGGCAGGGAGTTGGGGTGTGGGGTGCAGGAGAGGTTCGGGGGGCAGGCTCCAGCCCAGCACCACTTACCTGGAGCGGCTCTGGGGAGGCACCAGGGCTAAAGTAGGCTCCCTACCTGCCCTGGCCCTGCGCCGCTCCTGGAAGCAGCCGGCACCACGTCCTTGCGGCCCCTGGGGGAGAGGGGGCAGAAGGCTCCGTGCGCTTCCCTCACCTGCGGGTACCTCCCCCGAAGTTCCCATTGGCCATGGTTCTCCCTTCCCGGCCAAAGGGAGCTGCGGGGGGCGGTGCCTGCAGGTGAGGGCATGCGGAGCCCTCTACCCCTCGCCCTCCCACGAGCCACAGGGACGTGTTGCCAGTCACCTCCGGGAGCAGCGCGGGGTCCATGGCGCCACTAGGGTGGCAATCCCATGGGCCGGATCCAAAGCCCTGATGGGCCGGATCCGGCCCACGGGCCGTAGTTTGCCCACCTCTGGACTAGAGGATGTAATGGTCCCTTCTGGCCTTAAATGTCTGTGAATTTATGAATTCATTTATTGAGTGCAGGTAGGTGCTATGTACAATAGGAAGGGGCTAGTGCAGATGTGTGCGCATGTATGTAGAGAGCAGGGTTTGATTGAATTCTTGCCTTATTTTTTTGACTGTCAATGGGACAAAATTAAAAATATGCAGAACTTCAGCATCACTATTGCAGACACACAAAAGCAAGTGGTTAAAATAAAAACACCTCTCCTAACTATATCAGGTTATCCCTCTCTGACCAACACCCAGGTCTCATACCCCCTCAAAGTCAGGCCTCCTGATCCCCCTTCCTATCCATACCCAGGCTCCTCCAAATTCCCCATACAAGGTGCAAGGACTATTTCCCTATACTCCCATATCCAGATCCAAAAATCGACTTCATAACATATTCCTCCATAACTAGACCTCCATCCCTGAATAATCCTCTCTCTCATATTCTCTGTAGCCCTCTCTGACAGCATAAACCCCTCTCCATCTGATTCCCCTCCCCCAAGGTACATTTCCCTAAAAGATTATTTTAGCATGACTCATGCAACAATTGTGTGATTTATGAATCAGAAATAGCATTTTGTTGTGGAACTGCCTTAAAGCAGGCATTGCAAATGCTGAAGCTAATCTCAGAGAATAATAAAATATTACACAAGTCTTTCAAGTTCTCTTTTAAAATTCAGCCACAGAACTAGTTCATTTCATGCCAACACAATTAGTTTTACAAGCTAAGGTAATGATAAAGATGCTTACATCTCATGATCCAGGGCAGAAATTAATTGCCTGTGGGGGTCAGGAAGGAACTTTTCCCTATACCTGGTAAAAAAAAATGTTTTTTTTTAAAAGAAGAAATGGATTTTTGAGGAAAAGGAACATTTTCATGAAAATCCTTTGTAATGTAACAGACTGAACTGAAACAAAATTTGTTTTGGTTTTAAATTGAAATGGCTAAAAACCAAACCTGAAATGCTGATTTTGAGTTCAAACTAAATTAAGTTTTTGTTTTGATTTATTGAAAACTTAAAAACAGTAAAAAAAATTGTGTCAAAACTGAAAAAAAGTTGGTTTTGTTAGAAAATTGTCACTGAAACACCGTTCTTTGATGAGCCTGAGTTCACCCCTTTCTCTGTCCCAGGTGGAGAACTGCACAGCTGGCTAGCTGCATTGTAACGGGCAGGGTGACCAGATAGCAAGTGTGAAAAATCGGGACAACGGATGGGAGATAATAGGCACCTATATAAGACAAAGCCCCAAATATCAGGACTGTCCCTATAAAATCGGGACATCTGGTCACCCTATAAGAGGGGTTTCTCATCCCTCTGGAGCTTCAGTTAATTGCCTCTGCTGCATGCAGAACGCAGACTAGCCTCCATGGACCAAGTTGTGATTGAGCATGGCAAACCCTGTCTTTCTGCAGTTCTAAACCTGGCAGTCCTGTTCTATGTTTTAATACACTTGGAAAACGTGCATGGGATAGGTGGCAGGCTGTCCAGTTTGGAGACTGAAGCCTCTGTTAATCAAGAGAACAGATACAGCACAGGCTGCTGCAGTGTGAACTTCCCTACAGTATCCAAGTCACTGTCTCAAACTCTCCCCTGAAGGGGCTGCCTCTAGGAGTCACAGGGGAGTTCTGTCTCTCTGGCCCATTCAGTCTGCCAAAAGTATGCAAATTAGCATTGATTGTGATGGAGGGCTTCAGAGTGGACACCTGTTCTGGCCATTAGAAACTGGCCTGAAACCATTAACTCATTTCTCAAAGGCCATCAGATGAGAAATACTTTCCAATCAATAGCAAAATGGGCCACTGAATCTGTGGTTCGGGGACGAAAGCGAGCAGATCAAATTCAATCCCATGAGTAGCTATCCAGTACTCCTGACAGCCCTCTTTAAAGAGTTCAAATACACCAGAAATAAAAATCTCAAGGTAAGCACTTTTAGGTGAGGGAGTGGAGAGGAACTTGGGCTGTTCTACAGGTCAGCTTCAAGAGAGCAAAATATATCTGCTTCTGCTAACCCCAAGGGAAGAATTTGCGGTTGAAGAATCTCTCCTCCCTAGTTTGAATGGGGATGGGTGGTCTGTTAAAAAAAAAGAGGACTGGTGTTTTGGAAGCACAAAATTCCGGAGCATTTAAACAAAGAAATAAAGGTTAAAACTATATAATTCCTAGTGAGAGGAGGAAAATCACTGCTGCAGAAGTCAGAGAACTGAGCAGTGTGTGTGATCTGAGTCAGTAAGAGGCAGAAGGAGAGGGAGAACAGAAGATGACTGCAGGAAGGTTCAAACACTGAAAGACACACACACACCAGGATTTTGGGGCTGGAGTGATTGGTTCACACTCTGACTAAGCAACAATCAACTGGGGGACATACAAATATCTGAAAGGTGTAAATATTAGGGAGGAAGGGAAATTAATTAGCATAATAAACTAGGGTGTAATGAAGAGCGATTGGAGGGAGTCAATATAGGAAGACAGGATGAATATCAGGAAAAACTTTCAGACAGGGAGTTCTATCAGCCTATGGGTTAATCTCCTAGTGGAAGTGGAAGCCACCTTTCAATTCACAGTGGACAAAACCAGCATAGTAACTATACTGTAAGGCAAGGGAGGTGATTTACCTGGCTCAGAGTCCATTTCCATCACTAGAATGTGAGGAGGAGTGAACTGGAAGAATGGCTCAGTCAGGCAGTCAGACAGGGCAGCCCTGCTGTATTTCCCAGGCTGCTCTCTGTGATGCAGGCAGGAAGGTTGTGTGTATTCACAAGCCCCACCTCCTGAGGCTCTGCAGCTGCTAGACTGGACACAAAAGGGTGAGACAGACACTGGCACATTTGCCACTGCTGCTTTGCACCAAACTCCCTGCCTTTCCTCATTCCTAACCTGGAGCAGATGACCCCACAGGGGCAACCGTCTGGGACACACCTGTACTCAAATACCAGGGTGAGTCATTGCAGCTAGAGCTGGGCTTAATGGGAAAGGGGTTGAGGCAGGCCAGAAATCAATAGGGAAAGAGAAATGGGAGGGGGAGCTTTATGAAAAATATCTCAGAGGGCACAGACTGGAGGCAGCTGTGCTCTCAAGGCCTGATGTCTGGTACTTGCTGCAGTCAGACCCAGTTTCCTCCAGACAGTCCATGCATTGCATTTGGAACCAAATCTGTTTTTTTCAAGCTGCTGAAGATCAGGAGCGAGAGGTCACCCTCACCCTGTGGGTGGCTTTAGATTTCTACAGAAGTCATACACCTGGGGAGATTCAGTGACTTGGACAGGCTGTGCTACCCCTCAGGCCAGTTTTTCCCCAGGTACCAACAGGAACTTGTTCAAAACAGAGATCCCTGTGTTCCACAAATGCCTGCAAGTCCTGGAGATTGAAGCAGCTCAAGGTAAATTTGCTGGAGTTGCAGCCAATCTCCTGTAAATTATCCAAGGAAGCTCTGGGGATACTGCAAAATTAGATTCAGGAGAAAGAAGTGAGGGGGAGCAATTTTTTGTTTGCAATTGCTATCTGTGACCAGGACTCCCTAGTGTCAGCATCCCTGGGTTGTTTATATGCTTAAGAACGAATTTTATGCATTGGCCACTGTCAGTGGAGAGCAGCATTCCTTTGCACAGTTTTCTGAAGGCTGAATCAAACAACTAAGTGCAGAGCCCTAAACCTGCCCACAAATTACATGAACACTCTAGTTTAAAAATAAAAACTGTGGGTCCCATCACAGCATAGATCCTTGAGTGGCTGAGCTGTTCAGCACCTCTTTTTGCTCCATGGGTGGCAGGTGTACAGTCTTCATCCAGGGAGTTATTCCATTAGGGATCTTGTCTCCAGCTATAGGCACTGTACATTCAAGAACTTTGAAGTGGTGAACAAACCCTCAGGATGGCATCAGGCTGGTGACTTTATTAGCCTATTTTGTGGTCATTTTTTTTTACATGCATCTTGCAATAAGGCAAGAGAAGAGAAAGTGTTATTGTTCAAGGGGAGAACTGAGAGCTCCTGATCTTCTGAAAGTCAGTTCTCTGATTTCTTGCCCTCTTCCTATTTTTATTTCTATAGCAAAACTTTGAATTGACAGGCTTCCTTGTCAATATCATGTCCTCAAAGTATCTGAGATTGTCCATGAAGTAGAGAGAGACTGGTTTGATTCCCAGAACTCTCCTGAGTCAGACCTTCTGTCAGAGAAATTAACTTTTGTTCCTTACCCAGCATGCTACATGTCTTAGCTCCCTGGTAATCAAGAGAAACAGCAGTTTGATATCCAGCACCATAGTGCATCAGGGCCTCCAAAATTAAGAGCATCTGTTTGCTTCCTGGTGCTCCTGTGTTTAGGAAGCAGAAAAATAGATAAGTTGTTTTAAAAACCCAGAAGAGAGGCAATGGTTTTAAATAGAAAAGATAGAAATTAAAACAACAGTACCATGGGTTAGAACAAAGTAACAAACAGATGAGCTTTAAATAGGTGAGCTCTAAGAATAAACTAAAATTAGTAACGAGGGAAAGGATTAAAAAAATATTATCAGCTAACAAGATACGTATCCCGGATCACCTCTAAAATGCTGTTTGTTTGTTTGTTTGTCTCTCTGTTGTTGTAGCCAGTCTTGTCTTTTCCCTGCTCTTTGAGGAAGGAATGAGCCACCCCTCTTTGTACAGCGCCTGGCACAGTAAGCCCCTCGCCCAACTGGGACCTTTGGGTGTCAATGTAATAATGATCCCTAGCTGCTTTCTGTTCCTCGCAAATGTCCCCACCCCCTGTTCATTCATCTCTTGTTCTAAAATACAGGCCACTTACCCTGAGGTCAGCTTCAGGCTGAAGGATCCTGAAAGTAGATATTCAGAAGCAGAAGTGGAAAATGGCAAGCATAGAATGCTCTGAGAGACTGGACCAGGAATACCCCAGCAGCAGTTTGGCTCAGGAATCCTATGGGGACAGAAAGAGGACCATGAACACATGGTGTGAAAATGATGAAGGCGATGAGGAGGAGGAAGCTGAGGAAAGCGACAGTGATCATTTTGGGAACGGCATGCAGAAGGACCAAGATCCGGTGTCCAGCAGCTCCATGCCGAAAGACAGCATGGCAGAGGACCTTCTGTGTGAGGAAGACAAGGTCTTTTATGAGACCTTCACCCTTATCAATGCCAACGGCGTGGCCAAGAAGTTGAACATGATGGTCAGTCTTCGCACCAAGAGTGATGAGGGCGATGAGGAAAGCAACAAGGAGACGTTGTGTCAGAAGTGGCATAGCCGGCCAGTGAGGAAGCCTGCTGTTCTTCGGCGCAGCCCGCAGGGCATAAAGCACTTTGGCAGGGTGCTGCCAAGCTCAACCGAGTACGTGGACACTGTGGTTACCCTGGACAGTGATTTGGATGACCCAGCCAGGGACAGCCTGCCGTGCAATGGCATGGAAAGCATCAAGAGCTACGTGACCAGGAAAGTAGACGGTGGAGTGTTCCCAGGAAATCCAAGTATGGACTTCAGCAAGCCAGGGGGGAGCAAAGAGTTTCCCCTGAAAAGCAAAAGAGGGGTGAAGTGGCTGAACCCGAAAGCTGCCAACAAGCCAGCCGAGATAGTGGGAAGTGTCGCAGCCCTGAAAGCAGCCACGGTGAGGAGGATCAGGATTGGGATGCAGCAGGTGGGCAGCAGCGAGGTGGAGGAGCGGCCTTACAAATGCATGCAGTGTGGACGGGCCTTTAAGAAATCCAGCAACCTCCTGAGCCACATTGACACGCACAGTGGGGCCAAGCCGTATGCCTGCGAGCTGTGCAGCAAGGCCTACTCGCACCAGGGCACACTGCAGCAGCACAAGCGGTTGCACACAGGCGAGCGCCCCTACAAGTGCCCGTTCTGCATCAAGGCCTACACCTGGTCCTCGGACTACCGCAAACACATCCGCACGCACACCGGCGAGAAGCCCTACAAGTGCCTGGACTGCGAGAAGGCCTTTGTGCGCTCCTCGGACCTGCGCAAGCATCAGCGCAACATGCACAGCAATGACAAGCCTTTCCCTTGCCAGGAATGCGGCAAGACCTTCAATAAGCCACTGTCGCTACTGCGCCACCAACGCACCCACCTGGGTGAGAAGCCTTTCCACTGTCCTGACTGTGGCAAGGAGTTTGCCGTGGCCAGCCGCATGGTGGAGCACCAGCGGATACACACGGGCGAGCGTCCCTTCTCCTGTGCCATCTGCGGCAAGTCTTTCACCAAGTCCTCCAACCTCTTTGAGCACCAGACGCTGCACACTGGTGAGCGCCCCTTCAAGTGCTCTGAATGTGGCATGGCCTTCGCTCAGTCCTCACGCCTCATCCGCCACCAGCGCATCCACACCGGTGAGCGGCCCTTTGCCTGTGCCGAGTGTGGGCAGGCCTTCGCCCGCTCCTCCACCCTCAAGAGGCACCAGCAGATCCATAGTGGGGAGAAGGCCTACCTGTGCTCAGACTGCGGCAAGGCCTTCCGCCATGCCTCGCAGCTTACCCAGCACATGCGGGTGCATACGGGGGAACGGCCCTACCAGTGCGCCCAGTGTGGCAAGGCCTTCACTCAGTCCACCCACCTCATCCGCCACCAGGCCAAGCATGGTGCCAGCAATGGGGAGCCGTTCTCCTCTTCTGATGAGTGAGTCCCTCCCTGGTGGGGCAGCTGGACACCAGGCACTCAACACACCTGTCTTCTGAGGGGCCAAATACAACAGACCTGGGCTTCATAGGTAGAGCAAATATGAGAGAGGGTTTGTATGCAATATGGAGCAGGCACCACTCTCTGACCAAGTTGCTTGTTGACTAGAAGAGGAGATCTGCAAGTGCTTTTCTTCATAAATGCACACGAAAGGACCCAGCCAGAGCCCACCTGTGACAGGGGATGAGGAGAGAGATTATGAAGAATACACCCACCTTGTCATCTGTCCAGGCACCAAGTTCAGCTGTTTACCAAGATCTTCCTGCTGGACAAAAGTTCAAGAGCACATTGCAAACTGACTGACACTCCATAGCTGTTGCTCCTTCATGGGCCCTCATGCCAATTCCTGCTGCCCCTTCAAGTGTAGTTCTACTCTGAAAAGGGACTAGGTAAGAAAATGGAAGATCTGCTCCCAGTACATGTGTTCAGAGTTGCATCTGACACAACACTACTTTTTACTCCTGTTTGCCCTGCAGAGCCAAGTCAGCTAACGGAACTGAAGTCTATTCCTGCCTGTGTGTCCTTAACAGAATGATAATGAGGAACTGGTCTACATGTAGAAATCATACTAGTTTCACTAAATAGATTTAAAAATACACTTTTGGTTAAAGTGATGCAAGTCTGCATGTAGACAAGACATATGTTCCATGCAGTTCATGTGAAACACCTTGGAAGGAAACAGGATGGAATAGGGATCACTTAGGTTATGGTTTATATGTAGAGTCTCTGTTACTGGTGATATACCTATCTCATAGAACTGGAAGGGACCCTAAAAGGTCATTGAGTCCAGCCCCCTGCCTTCACTAGCAAGACCAAGTACTGATTTTGCCCCAGATCCTAAGTGGCCCCCTCAAGGGCTGAACTCACAACCCTGGGTTTAGCAGGCCAATGCTCAAACCACTGAGCTATCCCTCCCCTGATGCAGAAGGAAAAAGCCCTTCTTGACTCTCAGAGTCCAGGTTGTGTGTAGGGTGACCAGACATCTCAATTTTATCAGGACTGTCCCAATATTTACTTGTTTGTCGGGATGTTCGGTCGGGACGTGAATTGTCCCAATATTTTGCCCTCCAGCGCACAGGCCCCCCCGCCCCAACTCCACCCGGCCCTGCCCCTCCCTAGTTGTGTGTGCAGGACTGTCAGCTACAAAATACATCTTATTACTTGTAAGTTGCGCACAAATCACCCACATAGGGTGACCAGATGAGAGATGTGAAATATCAGGATGCGGGGGGAGGGGAGGAGGAGGCAGAGCAACAACAACAACAAAAAACCCAAGAGCCAGCAGTGGAGGAAAAAACAAAACCAAGAGCCAGCGGAGCATAGGAAAAATTGGTGGGGGCTGAGCACCCACCGGCAGCTCCACACCCCGCCCCAGCTCACCTTCGCTCTGCCTCCACCTCCCTTGAGCTGGCTGCCGCGTCCTGCTTCTCCTCCCTCCCTCCACCGCTTGCGCCGCCATACAGCTGATTCGCACAAGCCTAGGAGGGAGGGGTGAGGAGGAGGAGGAATGCGGCGTGCTTGGGGAAGAGGCAGGGCAAGGGTGAGGATTTGGGGAGGGACCCAATAGGGCACTGAGGGGGTGGGTTGGAGGCGGGGTCAGGGCAGGGATTTGGGGAGGGATCCAATGGGGGAGGGAGGGGCAGAGTCAGGAGTTGGGTTGGGGGGGGCATGAGCCCCCTCCGCCTGTGCACCGGAGGGCAAAATATTGGGACAATTCGCGTTCTGACCGAACATCGGTTGGGACGCGGAACAAACAAGTAAATATCGGGACAGTCCCGATAAAATCGGGACATCTGGTCATCCTGCACCCACAGAATGTAAATATGGAACCCACCAATGTTATTTTAAGAGATCCCCTTGTCAGAGCAGAACTGCACTTTGAGGTATTATAATCTCCATAATGAGGATGCCCCAGTGGCCAGCCTATCGACAAAAAGCTTTCCTGAAGTACCTCTCATATGATACCATGAAAAACAAAACAAGCACGCAATTCCAAACAAATAGATGTACTGTGGGATACTTACAAATGAAGGCACTGACATCATTCCTTTCTTACTGGCCTGTTGTCAGGGAAAGGATGAAAGTACTTTTTAAATGGGGTTGTGCTGGCCATGGGTGGCTGAATTATTGACACTGTACACAGTGATTTTCCAATAAGTGCAGAAACCCTGGGTGGCAAATGCACAACTGATCAGTTTCTGGCTCATCTTGGGTCTGATCCTGCACCGCTGTAACTGATGGGTATTTTTGCCAGTGGAGCAGGAACAACCCCCACTGCTCAATTCTGCATGTGAGGTATTCATAGCTCCAGATAGCTCTGCTTTATAACATCTGTCTGTCCTCAAGATTCTTTCCAGCAAGAGGCATCCAAATTAAGCAAAATTAGTTTCCTGATTAAGCAGCAGTCCCATTCCTTGATGTTTTATTACCAGTTGGCATCAGTCAGTTCCCTAATTATGCAGACTTAACTAAGTCAACTTTCTTTTAGCATCTCTCTCTCTCTTTCTCTCTGTTGGTGAAGCTAGCTTTCTGAATGTGAACCAGTCTTTCCGAGTCTGCAGACAGCCAGCTCCAATGTCTCTGCTGCTGCTCAGAACTCTACTGGCTAGCAGCACACTGATGTTCCACTGCTGCTTTTCAGAAACTGGTGGGCAGCAGTGAAGATGTTAGGCATCTTGTCAATTTCATGGTGCTTGAGAAAGCTAGGAATAGCCTAAGAGAGGTGACACTGGAGTTATTCACCAGGGAGGAGAATCCAAAAGCAAAGATTGTGGCAGACTTCTTTCTCTCACCCTCCTGGCAGCTGTCAAAAAGAAGATTTTCACACCTTGCAACAGCCTGGTGGCTCTAAAGGAGTGAGAGAAGAGACAGAAAGTTCCTTCTTCCCTTCCAGCTGCTAAAGGTGGTGAAAATTTATCAGGCACCTACTCATCAGAGGCTGATACAATAGATGGAGCCCACAAACAGGGTCCAGGGACACCACCATTCCCAGCAACTGGGTGCTTCATGGGGCTGAACTTCTCCCTAGGCTGTTGCCTCTCCCTCATTTTCTGCATCTATCTCCAGATAGTGCTGCATGTGTCATTCTAGGCCACCTCTCTTGCCCACCCCACATATTTCAGATATTTGCACAAATCCTTTCACGTTACAGCTGCCCCTCTGTGTAGATGCAACACTTGTTGGACTGTGCCTCACAGCAGAAAGGATGAGCAACCTGTGTGAGAACTGCAGCTTTTCCACAGCCAGCCACTCAGCATCAGGAAAGGCGCAGCAGCACCAAGGAAAGCAGCAAATGTTCCATGTCTCCCCAGAGTTAAGAGTTTCAAGATCAGTCCAGTAGTTAGGCTCCCTAGCTGGCAGCATGCCGCACTATCCAGACAGCCCCCAAGACATCCCTTTGGAGAGGAATGTTTTTCATTAATTTCCTTTCCCTGCTGTGCCTGACCACATTTCGGATCTAGGAGAGCTAGATACAGCTCTGTCTGGAGCCTATCTGTGCCACTATCATCTTCCAGAGAGAAAGAGCTCTCCAATGTAATAAGAGGAGCTCCATCATCCAAGTGCTACCTCCTTCACAACATCAGCAGCCAGGGACAAAGCTCTAGTGGACACGTATGGCTCTGCCCTCCATATTCTTACATTTCATCCTAATCTTTTTGGACCTGTCCTGCACACAAGACTCCAGCTCTTCTGGGATGGGTTGCAAGATCAGTCTGGGCAGCTAGGAAAGGAGTGCACTGAACTGTCTCCATTCACTCTCACTGGTGAGGTAGACGCCTCTTCCCCATCAGGCCAACTCACTAAGGTTCCGTAGGTAGCCAGATAGCAAAGTTGTGTGATCTTTTCAGCAACAAAGCAGGCCCGGACTGATAAGGCATTTAAAATTCTGCCAGACAAGCGCAGCTCCTGATGAAAAGGTACCAAATGATTACAACAAAGTCATGAGCCAACAGGAATAAACCATCAAGAAACGCACACACACATACAGGGGATTAAAATAAAAGGAGTGCAAAATGAACCCTCAAACAACTTAGCCACCGCATGCAGAATCTTCGGTAGGGAAAGAGTTAAAAGCGCAACACTTTGTTTCTGAAAGGAAGGGAAAAATTCTCCTTACTGAGCAGAAGTGGATAGGACATGCCTCACCAGTTAGGAGGACAGACAGGGTCTCTGGCCTTCTCTCTCCAGTGGGCCAGACCTATGTTACCAGTTACTGCTGCCATGGAGGAGATCTCCTGACCTCTATACTTGACAGGATGCTTCACATGACACTTTGTTCATGGCTCTCTAACTCTGCCCTTTGTGTTGAAGCTGGTGGGTGCCACATAGAACCAACTACTTGAACATGCTGTGACATTTGAGGAATGCAAATATCTGTAAATAATAGTAATAATAATTAATAATAAATGTGCTCGTATTGTAATGGGGTTATATTTGCCAAGAACTGGCCTGGGATGGGGAGTCTAGTTTTATTTTTTACACTTGCAAAGGTTTCCGTTTCTAATGATTACAAATTGGATGCTGTAATATACCATGTGGACAGAGAGGGAAATAACATTGGGGACATTGTTTTGTGTTCCCTTGAACTCCCCAATGTCTGAGATATTAAAGCTGTTATGTCTCAAGCGAATACAGCCCGGAAATAAATATTGTATTGCCACTCATGTATCTCCATGAGTGGCTTAAAGGAACCAGGTTCTGGCTTTCTCACGTGTCTTGTGGTATGCATTAGTTACTCCTGGGGGAATTCTGTGCCAAAAAATTAAAAATTCTGCACACAATATTTTAAAATTCTGCATATTTTATTGG
Organism: Mauremys mutica; assembly: GCF_020497125.1. NCBI lineage: Eukaryota > Metazoa > Chordata > Testudines > Geoemydidae > Mauremys > Mauremys mutica. The sequence continues at coordinate 56,212,851 of NC_059079.1, forward strand.
TCAAAATAACACAATATAATCATGCCAGTTTCAATTATTTTGGCAATTTATTTCAAAATACTTGTTAACAACTATGTCTGTAACAATACAGACAAAAAAGATTCAGGAAATGTTTTTTGACAAACAGATTCCTTACAAGGCATAACTCTGAGTAATAATTAATTTAAACTACAATACAGAACCGTTTTTCCCACACCTCTCAGAAGCAATGCAAAGACTTGGGGGAGTCAGGGGTAATGGAGGAGCGGAGGGAGGCGGAAGTAATTGCTGGGAAGGAGCCTGGGTGTGAACTTGGAGGGTCGTTGGGTGTGGGTGGGAGAAGTATGGAACAGGGGAGTTTTTGGACAGGGAGGGATTGTTAGGGAGCCGCCACCTGGCTGACCCCTATTCTCTCTCATTTAGTTAGGCACATCCCCATGTGTCCCTGCACCCCCACGCCCATTTAGCCCCCCACCCCAGTCTGTCACCCCCAGCAGCCCTCTGTGCCCCATGCTGTTCTTCCCCCCATATCCTGAGCCTCCGGACCTGGCCCCACGGGCAGGGAGCTATGGGGAATGCAGCTCCTTTCTCTTCCCTATCTGCAGCTGGAGCTGCCGCTGCACCCACCCAGGAGCGGCTGCTCTCTGTTCTAGTGCCACAGCGGCCCCTGGTGGGCGAAAGGATTAACTGCAGCACCTTTCTGGCAGAACGTTTTTTCGGGGGGGGGGGGGAATCTTTACAGCACATAAATTCTGCATGTGCACAATGGCACAGAATTCCCCCAGGAGTAATTAGTAGATAAGGTGTAAATACAGATGCATGGTGTAATTCAGTGTCTAATGCTGCACTTGGACCTGAGCCAAAGCCTGTTTGTGTCCACAACTGCAAGAACATATGAGTGTATTCAGAAGTGCACAAGAGCATGAAAGCATGTTACTAATCACAAACACGTTTTTGTGCACATCGATTTGTAGGTATGAACATAAGCCTGCAGATACAACGTAGTGCTGTGTCTTGCCCTGCACAGCTGTAGGCATTTCAGTTGGACGGATTTTGAAATGAGTTTGCAACCAAGCTGTCTCAATACTGGTTCCACACATGGTTCGTGACTACTACATGGCCCTTAACATTTTGCATATACCATATACTGTCATTCTGCTCACAGGCAGGGATGCAACACAACTGCTAGGTTGTAACTGGATTCTAACGTGACTCAGTTGTGCAGATGGGACCAACTAATCCTCTCTCTGTACCTAGGTTATCCAGTCCTCCCACTTTCCAGGTCTCTGTGAAGGAAACATCTCAAAGTACATGTGAAAAACACCCATAATCCTATGGATTTGGCCTCATCAGCTGAGGCAGTATGACATAAATGCCCAGATTTTCCCACAGTGCACCAGTACAATCATGGTTTGTAGCACGGTAAGCACTAATATAGTTGACACATTTGCCATGGAGAATATTGCTGCATGGGATACACTGAACCATACTAGCTGTAATTGTCTCAATGTGTATGTCAAAGCCTGAATACAATTGTACTTTAGAAAGGACCTTCTCTTTTCAGGCTGGTGGAGCAATGATTTTTGCACATAAAGTCTGTAGACAGACTCCAGAAAGCAGGTAAGTTCATTTTATTTTTAAAAATTAAGAAAGAGCTGTAAATATGAAATCAAGTATAGCTAATAACTGCAAAACTCTTTGAAAATGAATATCATTATATAAATGCTAATTATCATCAAGTGATATTATACAGGAAACCTGTGCAATTTCATTTTGAAGTTTGGGGTTGATGGTTAAGAAAAACACATGCTGTGTTCTCACCCTGATTTCCCCTTCCAATAAAATAAGATACATCATATATAATTCACAATACCTATGAAACAAAAATCTCCAGAACAAATTACACAGCTATCTAATTATATTTGTTCATAGCAACATTCTGAAGTAACCTCTGCCCGCAAGCGCGTCAGTATTAATCAACAGGAGAGACAGAGAACCCATGTGAAGCACAAGCTTAAAGATCTCTGTAATGCTACCAATACCAATCACTTTTTAAGGAATACAAAAAGTAGGTAAGACTTCAGAGGCAAATAAAATTAGCTCAAGTTCTCTCAGACAGGATGGGCTGAATTGCATAAACCATCTCCACAAAATGGGCTGACCCTTTTGATAAAGCTTTGCACCGTTTTTCCCTTAGCCAACAAAGCACTTGTATGGGAAACACTCTTCCATCAAAAATGATCCAATTATTAAAAGGCTCTTAAGATTAAGAACCTTTTCCTGCTCCCCTTGAGGTCAAAGGGAATTCTGCTGTCAACTTGAACAGGAACAGACCCCCATTATAGGACAAATTAGCATTCTCACTTTAAATCCCAAAGTACTGTGGTGGCACATAAGGTAGCAGTTGCAATCAGAATAAGAGTCAAATAGCTCAGATATATCTCTCTAATAGATAAGCATGATTAAAGTTACTCCCCGAATCACAAGCCAATTTGAGCTCTCTCTTACATGAAAACTTGTACAAATATATGTAGCGAGAGGAGGCTTGAAAGCGTGATCATCCCACAGTAAAGTCACCATGGTGGCTACATCATCTCAGAGATCTATACTATCAATATCACAGTACATTTCCCACTGGATGATCCTTACTGTATCAAGGTCGATATGCCCAAATAGCATATTCTCACAGTTCCTGACACAGAAGAAACAATTACATTAAGAGAAAAGGTAGTATTTTCCTGTTTGGTTCCAAAACTTTATTGTAATAAAATTTTATTCACTCACTAGACTGCAGTTGAGTCTGAGCCTTGAAGGGATTCCAATCCCTCCTTCTTTCCATTCTGAAAGAGGGAAAACTCTGTCAGAGGGTCTCCCGATGACAACATAAACCCTCTTAAAAAGTAGGGGTGAGATCACTGTTTGATAAAGCCTTATTTCAAATATGGACAGCTCAGCAAAGTATCAAGTATCTTATTATAGGAGCACATTACAAATTCCTCACTCGTTAGTTTTTAATGGTTGACCTCTTTTGCCAGGCAATCTTCCCTGCTTCTAGCGTAGGTCAAAGATCCCTGCTTTGGCCCACTCTACACAGAGGAAAAAGCAAATATTGCAAAGACAGGAGGCAGAAGCTATACAGTAGCTTTCCAGGCCAGATGCCAGATCCATCTACAACCTCAACCGTTCCATGCGACTGGTATGCTTAAACAGATGGCAACAACTTAAGGCCAGTCTCACACTGCACTTGAACAGAATGAGAACATTTGTGTAACAAATTTGTTAATAAGAAAGATTGCTGTATGAAACAAGGATTCCTCCTAAGCCCTAACATTATAGTCTATTGGCAGGTCTTAGTGAGTACAACTACATAGCTTGGTTGTCTATGAGGTATGTTCAGTAAGCTCATTAGCTTTTAGGGCCTAGTGTTTATAAAGTGAGTACCTATTTTGAGCTTATAATTACCATGGTGTGTAAATTGTGCATCTATATATGCAAACAGTCTGCTATGCTTTTAACTGGCTGCTTATGTATGCAAATTAGGTGTGCAATTTTGTGAAAACTCTTATAAAATCAAGGGTTTCTGATTCTCTGTTGTCTTGCACTTTGGATTGTTACATCCACTTTGCATTCATGTAAATAGCTACACTTGGTGCAGGGCAACAGTGAATTGAGCCCTTAGAGTCTGTAGACAGCAAGTGCACTGATTTAACTAACTCATGATCTAAATCGCTTTAGTTAAGTAAGTGCAGTCCCCATCAGTAGATGCTCTCAAACAGATTTGAGGTGGACAAATACTGATTTGGCCTAATTCAGTTCATAACTGAGTTTACAAGTACCTATCCACAGGCTGATTTCACTAAATGGAATTTAATTAGTGCAGTTTCTGTGTGCAGGCCTTAATTAAAGAGATTATCCCATTCTAGAAAAACTATATTAATTGATATCACACTTTAACACGACTATTTTAAAGGGTCAGTAGTTTGCCCTGTCCCTTTCGATAACTGATTAAAATATACATGTCTAGTAAATGCTGGGTGGCCCCCCGGAATAAGTAATGGAATACTGAGAGTTTCCCAAAATATACCTGTTTGGTGGTTTGTGTGAAATCAGTTGTTGTTAGTCCATTTCCTCAAACAGGTGTTCACATCACCAAAGCCATGCCAACTGCCATTGTGTCTTGTTGGCCTTCTCTGCATTGATGCTGAAGATTGAATGGGACTATCCTTTCACCCTTAGAGCCGGTCCTTCCAGATCAGAATAATGTCACCTGGCCAAATATGCTATATCACTGACTGTACTGTGCCTGTGTCATAGATAAAAGGCTCCTTCCCGTCTCATGATTATCATTTCAGCACCTTTCACAAGCACAAAGTTCACTTTACAAAACTGAAAATAAGGAATAACAAAAAACAAAAACAGTTTTTCAAAAGTTTTCTTTCTCAGCTCATCTTCCATTCTTATTCTGAGCTTGCACCGAGTGCACTGCTGAAACTTACAGTATAGACCATGCCTATTTCTAGACTAATGGTTCTCAATCTGTTTCAGGAGATTCATGGAGATGCTTCTGTCATGATGGCAAAATGTTCATTGCTCTCCAAGAGATAATGCTTCTAAATTGGAGCCAGCTGAGAATTCTTTTGGGGGCGTATCCAGAGCCTTTTTTCACTACCTAAACTGAAAAAAGCAACAATCTCTTTCCTGCCTGGCTGCTTGCCAGCTTTAAGTCTTTGTCAGATACTTCTTTGGTGAATAATCAATGGTAAACAGATCTGCAAACATTTAGGCCCTGATTCAGCAAGGTACTTAAGCATATGCCTGACTTAAAATACAATTAGTCCCGTTACATCAATGGGACCATAGAAGGGTACCAGACCCTCAGGAGGACAAAACCAAGCAAAGTAATCTGAAGATATTAAAGTAATAGGCGCTGCAGGGAAGGAGGGGTTATTCAGAACAACTGCATGTAATTCATCAGAGAAGCAACTAATGGTAGGTTAAAAAAAGAAGGGATGGAACACAACTAAACAGCTGCACTCGTATTCTTAGCTTGTTTCCTTAATATTGTTTTAATAGGTTTTCATGCCATCAATCAGTAGGATTGGACGGTGTGGAATCAAGGCTAGAGGGGGAAATGAGTCAATATGAAGCCTGCTATCTTAACAACAGTTCGCAATTGTAGGAGACCCTCTGTTCTAAACAGTCATTTAATACAGGGAAAATACAATTTTTATTAAAGTTAGTTTAAAATCAAATTTACACAAGTTAAGAGGGAAGATACTGTACATCTGGGGTCAGGCTTGGGTTATGGAAGATTGCATGTATTGGTTACAAGGTTCACGAGGTACATACATATCACATAACCAGCATAGATCCAGATTGGGGTGTGGGAGTTTTTATAGCTACATCTCCATTTAACTGTCCATTGCCAGATAGTGCCTGCTAAACCAACTGGCCACAATTTCTGTATATAACGAGCATGGAGTGTGGACTTCAGTGGTGGTTAAAGTTAGAGTCTGCTGAATATGAGAGAGAGAGAGAGAAAATGGGTTTTAAATTGGGAGGGTGGGGGTGTTGAACTGCTTCCACACCAGGACGTTGCACTGATTTAGCTCAACCGTTTTTTCTACCAAGTTAGTTAAATCTGAAAAAGCTCAGGTTAGACAAATCCTAAGAGCTAGCCCAAACATTTCTTGAACCCCAGCTGAACTACAGTATCAATCAGGGTCAGGAGAGGTGTGAAATGCCTGTACGGCCCTACTTACATTGTCCCTATCTGAAAAAATGTGCCACTGTGACTTCTCACTATAAATCATTTATATCGGTCCCTAAATAGCTACAGAATAATTTTGGATTTCAGATTTGCCATCCATTTAGACTATGAACTAAATAACATAATTTTAGTGCTATTAAAATGGCTGTAAGCTACAGTTCTTGTTTACAAGGGATAGGATATACATGTATGGGGTGTGACAGATGGTAGAATGGATATTGTGCTGATGAGAGCGTAACAGTGTTGAAAGTATTCCAAACAACATGATTTTTTAATGGGAGAATTAAAAGGTTAGCGAAATGAAACCTTTACTAAGCATAACGAATGGGTTAAAAAAAGAAACCTGCCTGGTGGTCTGACTCCGAAGCGAGATGCTTGGGCATCTGGAAGTGTCAATTAAATAAGAATATGATGACTTTTGTGAACAGTATGTTCAACCCGATCCAAAGAGAACGCCAGTGACTGCAACTCAAGGAATCAGAGGTACAGGAACTCTCTAGCTTGAGCTGCAAAATCTTACCTAGAGGAATTTACAACATGCAGTTAAGGTCATCTGATCCGCAGTGTCTGATGTTTATCGAGCTAAGTAGAGAAGGTTCTGAAATCACTTCCAAACCCTGAATCTGTCAGGTGGCACACTAGGCCACCAACAAAGTCATCCCAAGCTGTTTCCATGGCCAGATACAATAATAAATAGCTAAAATGGGAGAAGAGAGGGCAAATATAATTACAGTAAAAGCTGTTTTATCTGGCACTTCACCAACCAGAAAGCTCTATAACCTGGCATTTCTGATCTTCATTGAAATTCCGGTTTATAGGCTGGTTGGCACAGGGCTGGCAGGGGGTTGGGGCACAGGAGGAGGTCTGGGTTCTGGGAGGGAGTTTGGGTGCGGGAGGGGGCTCGGGGCAGTGGGTAGGGGCACGGGAGAGGATGTGGGGGTGCCGGATGCGGGGGCTGCTCACCTTGGGCAGCTCCCCGCAAGCGGCGACCTATTCCGGCTGCTTCTAGGTGGAGGTACGGCAGGCGGCTCTGTGTGGTATCCCTGCCCCAAGAGCTAGCTCTGCAGCTCCCATTGACTGGGAACTATGGCCAACGGGAGCTACAAGGGCGGCACCTGCGGGCAGAGGCAGCACGCAGAGCCGCCTGCCACACCTCTGCCTAGGAGCAGCCAGGACAGCTCGCCACTTGGGAGCTGCCTGAGATTAGCTCCCCCTGGATCTGGCACCCCGCACCGCCTCCTGTGCCCCAACCCGGTGCCCCGAGCCCCCTCCCACACCCAAACTCCCTCCCAGAGCCCATGCTCTGCACTTCCTCCCGTGTCCCACATGCCCTCCCACATGCCAACCCCCAGCCTCGCACCCCCTCCCACACCCAAACTCCCACCCTCTTAGTTAACCAGCATTTTTCACTTACCAGCATCCCCCATTTCCCCAACATGCTGGATAAAACAGCTTTTACTGTAGTTGGCATCACTTCCTTGAGAAGGAAGCTGGTGCCCTCCACAGAAATTATTTTTGTTTTGTCCAAATTTGCCAGAGTCCCTCTAGCTCTGGGTCCAAAATGGTCAGTATATCAGTGTCTAAAAGCCACGGAAGGACACAGCAGTTTCTTTCATTAATACTGTGCTATATGGAGGACTTGTCCAACACACATAAACATACTTCCAATTCTGGGACATTTACTGGAAGCAATATGAGAAGGGATAAATTCAGTATCTGAGTCCTGAGCTGGGGAAGAAATCTTGGCTGTATGTGCACTTGGGCTTGTTAGATCAGTGTGGAGTGATGTATGGCAATTTACTCTGACCTCTGCTTTATTTTCTCAGGCTAACTGCTCTTTTTCTCCTCCAGCCTTACAGTCATGGTTTTTACTAGTGCTTTTGGGAAGATCAGAATCTATATTCCATGGTGCCCAGCAGTGTTACTAGGAGCTGTGGTACTTGGCAATTTTGTAATGCCAGTAACTTTGTTGGATGAAATTAAAATGAACTTGAGAAACTAATGGTTAATATCCTATCAATAATCAAGGTAAATCACTGTAGATTAAAGCAGTTAAGATTGATCTGAACTCAGGACCTCATACCAAGCACTGAAACAATCTAGCATGACCAAGACTTGTAAAACTGTTGGGACTGCTGTTTTGCGGATGCAAGGTATTGTATAGGCATGGCCCATGCCATGAACTTTGCAGCAAGTTTGACCTAAATTCTGTGGCAAGGGGCTTGGAGTCCACAGCACTCTAGGGAAGCAGAATGGAAATTCAGATCGGTTTAAAAATTGATATTTTACTAAATTGAATATGAAAATGAGTAATAAAATCAGTACAGTATCCCTTATGTTACAGTAACTCCTCACTTAAAGTCATCCCGGTTAATGCTGTTTCATTGTTAAGTTGCTGATTAGAGATCATGCTCATTTAAAGTTGCACAATGCTCCCTTATAACATTGTTTGGCAGCCTCCTGCTCTGTCCACTGCTTGCAGAAAGAGCAGCCTGTTGGAGCTAGCTGGTGGGGCCTTGGAACCAGGGTGGACCGGCAGCCCCCCTAATCATTTCCGCTAAGTTCCCTGTGTGGCAGCCACCCAGCAGGCTAGCAATTGCCTGGCAATTCAGCTGTTCCTCCCCCCACTGCCATGTGCTGCTCCTGCCTCCTGCCTTGGAGCTGCTCCCAGGAGCCTCCTGCTTAGTGTGCAAGGGGGGGGGGAAGGGGGGCTAATGTCAGGGTTGTTGTGTATTTGGTTGTCATGGGTTTTGTTACTATGGCAACTGAGTTAGACTATTAAGGGATAGCTCAGCCGGTTTCAACCGGCTGAGTGAGCTCTCTGTTTCTGTAAATAAAATGGAGGTTTTGGTTAGCTGTCTGCTCTCTGGCCTCAAGTGATTGTTTCCTACACCGGCTGCCCCAAGGACTTAACACTGGCGACGAGGGTGGGATCCTGGTGCTGCTCCAGTAACAGAAGGAAGTAGAAGTCAAGGTAAAGACCAAACAAAGAAAAAAAGCTGCTTGTTTGCACTGACTGTGAAAGTGAAACTAAAAATCATGGCTACTCTGACCAGGCCCCTGGAGCCTTTTGATGAGAATACAGAGCAGTGGCATGTGTATACTGAGCGTTTTGAGCTTTTTGGTATTGCAAATGACATTACAGAAGCGAAGAAGGTGCCAATATTCTTAACTGTTGTAGGGGCTAAAACCTACTCTCTGCTACACAGCTTACTGCACCCTGTTAAGCCTGAGAATAAATCTTACAGTGACCTTGTGGAAATCCTGGGGTCTCATTTCTCCCCAAAACCACTGGTAATTGCTGAAAGATATAGGTTCCACAAAAGAGACCAAAAGGAAGATGAAACAGTTGTACAATTTGTAGCCATTTTAAAAAAGCTAGCAGAACACTGTGAATTTAAAGAGATGTTAAATGATGCCCTGCGTGACAGGTTAGTGTGTGGCCTCTGCAGTGAAGCTATACGGAAGCGCCTACTGACAGAGGCTCAGCTTACATTACAGAAGGCTGTTGATATTGCTGTCTCCATGGAACTGGCTACAAGGGAGGCACAATACATCGGTGCATCCCCTAGGGTGCAAAAAGTGTCACAAGAACTGACCCACAAAACGGTGCAGAGTCAAGAATGTTACCGCTGTGGTAAGCTGGGTCACCAGGCATCAGAATGCTGGTGTAAGGACCTGGTGTGTCGACACTGTGGCAAAAAGGGACACATTGAGTATGCCTGTAAACAAAAGAAAAAGAGGCCTGTGGTCTGGCCAACAAAAAGAGGAACCTTGCATACCCTAGAGCAGACCCAGGATGATCAAGGTGACACCTCCTCACAAGAGGAAGTGCCACTGCATGTTTTGTCTTTGGCAGCGGGCTCACATGAATACTGGGTAACCCCCTTATTGGAGGGCAAACCTATACGCATGGAACTAGACACCGGTGCAGCTGTCTCGCTGGTTCCTGAGACTGTGTATAAGGAAAAGCTACAGCATCTTCCGCTTAAGGCAACAAAAACTGTTCTGAAGACGTATACAGGTGAAGCTGTGCCCATGTTGGGCACTATTGATGTTAAGGTGGAGCTCAATGGAAAGGCGGCTAAATTGCCACTGTTTGTGGTGAGAGGTAACTACCCAGCCTTAATGGGTAGGTCTTGGCTTGGGAAGATTCAGCTGAACTGGGCAGAAGTGCACCGGATGACTAAAGAAGAAACCAGTCTAACCCCTATACTAAGGAAACATGCTGCTGTTTTTGGAGATGATGTGGGAAGTATGAAGGGAATCACTGTGACATTGAACATTAAACCTGGCAGTCCACCAAAATATCTGAAAGCCCGAACTGTGCCATATGCCATCAGGCCAAAAGTTGAAGCAGACCTGGAGCGCCTGGTCACCAATGGAGTCCTAATACCAGTTACCCATAGCTCATGGGCCACTCCTATCGTTCCAATAGTGAAGAAAGATGGCTCTCTCTGGATTTGCGGTGATTTTAAAGTCACTGTCAACCCAGTGTTGTGTGCAGAGCAATACCCGCTTCCCCGCATCGATGACCTCTTCGCAGGCCTGGCTGGGGGACAAAAGTTCAGTAAGATTGATCTGAGTCAAGCATATTTACAGATGCACGTCGATGAAAAGTCCCAAGAGCTGTTGACTATTGTGACTCATAAGGGGCTTTATCGATACTGTCGCCTACCCTTCGGAATCACATCGGCTCCCGCCCTGTTCCAGAGGGCTATGGACCAGATCTTGTGTGGCTTGTCAGGAGTTCAGTGCTATCTGGATGATATCCTGGTCACTGGAAGAAATGAAGAGGATCACTTAAGGAATTTAGAGGCTACCCTACAAAGACTGGAAGAGTATGGCCTACGAGTTCGCAAAGACAAGTGTGAATTCTTCAAGCCCTCTGTTGAATATTTGGGACACATCATCGATTCTGCAGGTCTTCATAAGGCCCCTGCAAAAGTTAAAGCTATTGTGGAGGCTCCCCCACCTCGAAATGTAAGCCAGCTACGCTCATTTCTAGGACTACTGAACTATTATGGAAAGTTCATCTCACAGTTAGCCACACTGCTAAAACCACTTCATGAGCTCCTTGGGCAGAACAAGGCCTGGAAGTGGACTGAAGCCTGTGATGTTGCATTTAACAAAGCTAAGGATGCATTGTTAAATTCTGAAGTTCTAACGCACTTTGATCCATCCTTACCCCTGCAATTGGCCTGCGATGCTTCCCCTTATGGAGTGGGAGCGGTCGTGTCACACATTATGCCTTCGGGAGAAGAAAGACCTATTGCTTTTGCTTCACGCACTCTAAGCAAAGCAGAAACTAACTACGCCCAAATCGAACGTGAGGCATTAGGAATTGTTTTTGGAATTAGGAAGTTTCATCAGTACCTGTTTGGGCGAAAGTTTACTCTTCTTACAGACCATCGACCTCTGACATCAATTTTTGGACCCTACACAGGCATTCCCCCATTAGCTGCTAGTCGTATGCAACGTTGGGCATTGATACTTTCTGCACACACATATGAAATCAAATATCGGAAATCCACTCTGCACGGCAATGCAGATGGCCTCTCAAGGTTGCCTTTACCGGTCAAACATCAAGATAGTGCCCAAAAGGAAATCTTCTACTTTGAACAGGTAGAGAATACACCCATCACTGCTATTCAGATAAAGAAGGCAACCCGCGTTGACCCAGTATTATCCCAAGTTATGGACCTGGTGATGCATGGAAAATCTCGACAAACCTCTCCGGTCTCACCCGACCTTGTTCCCTACATGTCCAGGCGGACGGAGTTATCGGTCCAATCTGGTTGTTTGTTGTGGGGGAGGCGTGTCATTATTCCACCACCCCTGAGATCACAGATGTTAGAACAGCTACATTCCGGTCACTGTGGAATAGTGCGCATGAAGGAAATTGCACGAAGCTATTTTTGGTGGCCTAGATTGGACAGTGCTATTGAAGAGAAGGCAAAAGCTTGTATGTCATGTCAGAGTGTAAGAAATGCACCCCAGTGGGCACCCCTACACCCATGGGACTGGCCTGAAAACCCGTGGCAACGTATTCACGTTGACTTTGCTGGCCCCCTTGAAGGAAGCATGTTCTTGGTGGCAGTAGATGCCCATTCTAAATGGCCAGAAGTCTCTATAATGCAGTCCACTACTGCAGAGAGTACTATCCAAAAACTACGAGGACTCTTTAGTCGTTTTGGTCTGCCAGAAAAACTTGTGAGTGACAACGGACCGCAGTTCGTCTCTCAGGAGTTTCAAAATTTTATGAAGGCAAATGGGATACACCACATTACGTCAGCACCATATCATCCGTCCACCAACGGATTAGCTGAAAGATTTGTGCAGACAATGAAAAACGCTTTGAAATCAGCAAAGGAACAACACTCCATTCAAAAGCGTCTGGATACCTTCTTACTTTCCTATAGAAACACACCTCATGCTACGACCCAGGCTTCCCCAGCCTTTCTAATGATGGGACGACAGCTGCGCACTTGCTTTGATCTGCTGAAACCTTCTGAACCCAGACAAACTGTGCAACGTCAGCAGCAATATCAAGTCATCAGACGGGCACCCAGAGCAAAAGACCGAACCTTTAGCCCGGGACAGCCAGTTTTGGCTCAGAATTATACTTCCAGAGCTACATGGGTCCCGGCCACAGTCATCACTCAAACAGGACCTGTTTCCTATACAGTCCGGACTGCAGAGAATCTTACCTGGCGGCGACATGTAGATCAGCTGTTGCCAGGTCATGCCAGTCTTCAGGACCCATCTGCAGTTGAGGGGTCTGACTTCACCCCTCCTGGTGAGACACCGAATCATGAGTCACCTGTTCCTGACTGTTCTCCTCCATTACTGCCGGCAGCTGAGATACCCCTTTGCCCAGCACGAGCTGATACCACCTCCTCACCTATTCGTGCTGCGTACCTTGAGCCCCTAGTACTTTCGGGTGCAACAACACCAGAAGTTCGCCGTAATCCACCTAGAGACAGAAGGCCTCCTCATCGGCTGGATCTTTAGTTAGGGCGAACCCACGGGTATGGGGCAAAATAATCCCCAGGGTTTAGCCGGGAATGGAGGCAGTCTACCCTCCTTCTCTAGTTTAGTGTGTGTTTTATTTAGGGGATGTTCTTATTAGGGGGGAGGAATATGTTGTGTATTTGGTTGTCATGGGTTTTGTTACTATGGCAACTGAGTTAGACTATTAAGGGATAGCTCAGCCGGTTTCAACCGGCTGAGTGAGCTCTCTATTTCTGTAAATAAAATGGAGGTTTTGGTTAGCTGTCTGCTCTCTGGCCTCAAGTGATTGCTTCCTACACCGGCTGCCCCAAGGATATAACAGGTTCCTAACCATGCCATTTCCCAAAACTACCTTGGAGCACTCAATCTTATGCACATTGCGTAGGTGCCTCCAGTCATCAGCCGTGCGGATGAACCCCTTGTCACACTCTGGACACTTGTGTGGCCCGTCACTAGAATGAATGAGCTTGTGCATTCGCAAGTTTGCAGCATGGAAGAACTCTTTGCCGCAGATGGGGCATTGGTATGAATGCTCTGTCAGATGGATCTGGTTGTGTTCTTGTAATTCACCCAAATCCTGGAAAGAGGCACCACACTTCTTGCACCTATAAGGCAAAGCTTCTCCAGTGATGGCCTCCAGGTCCTCCTCATCAAAAGCATCAACAAGAATGATCTTTTCATCATCCTCACTTAATCCTCCCTGAGGTTCCTCAGAGGAGTAGAACTCCAGATCCTCATCTTCACATTGCAGGTCAAAGTTGGTGTTGGAGGTGACAAAGACCCCAGCTGTAGTCTCACCTCACTTCTGGTAGTAGGTCTCATAGGTTTCCTCGTCTTCACACTGCTATTCTACAGGGAGTTCTTTCCTACCTGAAGGTCCAGCAGGGCTACAACCAGGACTTCATGGTTGAGAGTAGTCTAAGTCTACCTCCAGCTGGAGGCTAGATTTGTGACCCACCCGCTCAGAGGAATGACTGGAGTCATCTGAATGCTCCTCACCTGTGTCATAAGTGTTGTTATTGGACTCCCAGTCCTCCTCGTCCATTCTGTGGCATCATATATGGAGATTATATCTGGCTTACTGTGGATGTAAAAACACCATGTTCTTATAGTCCTTCATGATTGGCTCATCTCGTTCTCAACTCCAATCACAGCCCTCCCTAGAAAAAACAGGAGATGATTTCATTAACCAACTCACCAACATTCACATTAAGTAAAGCAAAACAACCACAATAGAGATCTTTTTCTGGTGAACAGAATAATATTGAGACTTTGTGCATTAGTTTCACTGTAGGGGACACTGGGTAGTTTACTATGATCACCAAATGGAACATTTCTGTATCTCCATAAAGTTAAATCCTCTATTTTAATTGGATCTTTACTGCAAATTTGAATAATTAAGGTAACAACTACTGGTTTCTCTAGCCTTAAAAAAATACCATTAAGAATGCCTATAATTTCTGTTTTAGAATTTGATAACGTGGATTCATCCACTTTATATATTTGGTGATCTGAGATTTGGTTTTGAGTTTTCCCTTGTTTTGTAATATGATTTAGAAATGTGGCGGGGTGACGACTCTCACCAACACGACGCCTCCTGCTAGTTGTCCAGAGAATTCGCTATTTTCCATCACAGAGCGCCCTCTGCAGGTCGGTGTCTTGCCTGCCGCTGGCCCCGTGTCCCTCCTGGACCCCGGTGCCCTTTCCCCTGGGGTTCTGCCCCAGCAGTAACCCCCAATATGAGTCTCCTCTCTCTGGGGAACCCCCAACCCTCTAAACCCACCTTGCTCAGTGGCTACTGCCAGCCATCATCTAGCCCCCACTCACCGGGGCAAACTGCAGTCTGTAAACCACTCATCATTGGCAAGGGGGGTTGGACCAACTGCCTCTGCCTATTTCTGGGCTGCTCCTCTGCAGCCCTAGTACCCTTTTGTAGGCTTTAACTAGGCCTGCAGCCTGGGGTTTTACTAGGCTGGAGCTCCCCAGCTCCCTCTGCCCTTCCCCAGCACTGCTCCACCCTAGGTACCCTCCTCAGCTCCCAGGCAGCCAGGTCCTTCTCCCTCAAGAAGCTAAAGAGAATGAGTGTTTCAGTCTCTGGCCCTCAGCCCTCCTATAGGGCCAGCTGTGGCCAGGCACCACCTGTGGCTGCTTCCCCCAATCAGCCTAGCATTTCTCAACTGCAGCCATCTCCAGGGCTGCTTTAACCCCTTCAGGGCTGGAACGGGTTGACCACCCCACTACAAGAAACTCCAGTAACTCCCCACTTAACGTCCTCTCGCTTAACGTTGTTTTGATCTTATGTCCCTACTCAGTTACAGAACATGCTCCATTTAAAGTTGTGCAATGCTTTGCTATAACGTCATTTGGCTTCCTGCTTTGTCCACAGCTGGCAGCCCCCCCATCAGCTCCCCTATGCCCCCCCACAATGCCTCCCGCCCGCCGGCAGACCCCGCACCTTTCCCCTCCCCCCCCCCGCCTCCTGCCCGTGGCAATCAGCTGGCTTGCGGTGTTCAGGAGGGAGCGGGGAGGAGCAAGGACTCAGCGTGCAGGCTCCCCCTCCCTCCCCTGCTTCCTGAACACTGCAAGCCAGCTGATTGCTGTGGGCAGGAGGCAGGGGAGGGAGAGAGGGGGGAGCCTGCATGCCAAATCCTCGCTCCTCCCCCCTCCCTCCTGCCCCCTGAACATTGCAATCCAGCTTATTCCCGCAGGCAGGAGGGAGGGGGGAGAAGCAAGGACGCAGCGCACCTCCCTTCTCCCTCCTGCCCGTGGCAATCAGCTGGCTTGCGGTATTCAGGGGGCAGGGGAGGGAGGGGGAGCCTTCGTGCCATGTCCTCGCTCCTCCCCACTCCCTCCTGAATGCTGCAAGCCAGCTGATTGCCACAGGCAGGAGGCAGGGGAGGGAGGGGGGAGGAGTGAGGATGCGGTGTGTGCAATCCAAGTCCCCGTCCCCCCGAGCGTTGCGTCGCGCCGCCCAAGTCCCCGCCCCCGCGAGCGTTGCGTCACGCCGCCCAAGTCCCCGCCCCCCCAAACTCCCGCCCCCTCCCCAGCACCACCCAAGTCCCCGCCTATCTGAGCGCTGCGTCGCACCGCCCAAGTCCCCGCCCCCCCAGCGTCGCCTGGCCAAACCAAAAACAACAAAAACAAACCCCGATCGTCAACCCCTCCCAAGGTGCTGCCCCAAGGCTGGAGCCGGCCTTGCTTACCACGCAGCTCCGAATGGGGAGGAGCTCAGGCCCCGCCCGAGCCACACCGCATTAGCTCTGTCCAGGGCCGCTTGTGGGTTACCCCCACCTCTCCTCTCTCTCGGAGCCTCAGCGCACCGCATCCAGAAGCTACCCTGACCCCTGGACAGTGCTGCGGCGGCATGGCTTCGGCGGGAGCGGAGCTCGCAGCCCCGCCCGCTTACCATGCGGCTCTGAGCAGGGAGGAGCTCAGGTCTGCTCCCTGATAAAATCCTGCAGGCTCCATTGTTGTTCCACCTGCCAGGTCAGGAAGGCCTGCTTCTCGGTCTGTTGGGCCAACTGGAGATTGACCAAGGTCTGCTTCATCTCCTCCTGCTGCTTCACCAGCCATTTTAGGGTCTCTTCCATCTCCAGGGTCACCAACCACAGTCGCAGGCGTCAAATCCTGGATGAGTCCCCACATGTAACACCAGTCTAGGCACCAAAAACACCCAGAGACCAGCTGAGGCACCGCACCCGTGTCCTTTTATTGTTTGTGTCCGTTCCCACTGTTGTGTATTTGGTTGTCATGGTTTTTGGTTCCTATGGTAACTGAGTTAGATTATTAGGGGTTAGCTCAGCCAGCTTCAACCGGCTGGGGGAGTTCTCTGAGTTTGTAAATAAAATGGTGGTTTTGTTAGCTGTTTGCTGTCTGGCCTCAAGTGATTTCTTCCTAAACCAGCTGCCCCCAAGGATATAACAAGTGGCGACGATGGATGGGATCCTGGTGCTGCTCCAGTAACAGAAGGAAGTAGAAGTCAAGGTACAAAACAAACAAATAAAAATACTGCTTGTTTGCACTGACTGTGAAAGTGAAACTAAAATCATGGCTACTCTGACCAGGCCACTGGAACCTTTTGATGAGAATATAGAGCAGTGGCATGTGTATACTGAGCGTTTTGAGCTTTTTGGTATTGCAAATGACATTACAGAAGCGAAGAAGGTGCCAATATTCTTAAGTGTTGTAGGGGCTAAAACCTACTCCCTGCTACGCAGCTTACTACACCCTGTTAAGCCAGCGACTAAATCTTACAGTGACATTGTGGAAATCCTGGGGTCCCATTTTTCCCCAAAACCACTGGTAATTGCTGAAAGATATAGGTTCCACAAAAGAGACCAAAAGGAAGATGAAACAGTTGTACAATTTGTAGCCATTTTAAAAAAGCTAGCAGAACACTGTGAATTTAAAGAGATGTTAAATGATGCCCTGCGTGACAGGTTAGTGTGTGGCCTGTACAGTGAAGCTATACGGAAGCGCCTACTGACAGAGGCTCAGCTTACCTTACAGAAGGCTGTTGATATTGCTGTCTCCATGGAACTGGCTACAAGGGAGGCGCAATACATCGGTGCATCCCCTAGGGTGCAAAAAGTGTCACAAGAACTGACCCACAAAATGGTGCAGAGTCAAGAATGTTACCGCTGTGGTAAGCTGGGTCACCAGGCATCAGAATGCTGGTGTAAGGACCTGGTGTGTCGACACTGTGGCAAAAAGGGACACATTGAGTGTGCCTGTAAACAAAAGAAAAGGAGGCCTGTGGTTTGGCTGACAAAAAGAGGAACCTTGCATACCCTAGAGCAGACCCAGGATGATCAAGGTGACACCTCAGCGCAAGAGAAAGTCCCACTGCATGTTTTGTCTTTGGCAGTGGGCTCACATGAATACTGGGTAACCCTGTTATTGGATGGCAAACGTATACGCATGGAACTGGACACCGGTACAGCCGTCTCACTGATCTCCGAGACTGTGTATAAAGAAAAGCTACAGCATCTTCCACTTAAGGCAACAAAAACTGTTCTGAAGACGTATACGGGAGAAGCTGTGCCTATGCTGGGCACTATTGATGTTAAGGTGGAGCTCAATGGACAGGTGGCTAAATTGCCACTGTTTGTGGTGAGAGGTAACTACCCAGCCTTAATGGGTAGGTCTTGGCTTGGGAAGATTCAACTGAACTGGGCAGAAGTGCACCGGATGACTAAAGAAGAAACCAGTCTAACCCCTATACTAAGGAAACATGCTGCTGTTTTTGGAGATGATTTGGGAAGTATGAAGGGAATCACTGTGAGATTGAACATTAAACCTGGCAGTCCACCAAAATATCTGAAAGCCCGAACTGTGCCATATGCCATCAGGCCGAAAGTCAAAGCGGACCTGGAGCGCCTGGTCACCAATGGAGTCCTAATACCAGTTACCCATAGCTCATGGGCCACTCCTATCGTTCCAATAGTGAAGAAAGATGGCTCTCTCCGGATTTGTGGTGATTTTAAAGTCACTGTCAACCCAGTGTTGTGTGCAGAGCAATACCCGCTTCCCCGCATCGATGACCTCTTCGCAGGCCTGGCTGGGGGACAAAAGTTCAGTAAGATTGATCTGAGTCAAGCATATTTACAGATGCACGTCGATGAAAAGTCCCAAGAGCTGTTGACTATTGTGACTCATAAGGGGCTTTATCGATACTGTCGCCTACCCTTCGGAATCACATCGGCTCCCGCCCTGTTCCAGAGGGCTATGGACCAGATCTTGTGTGGCTTGTCAGGAGTTCAGTGCTATCTGGATGATATCCTGGTCACTGGAAGAAATGAAGAGGATCACTTAAAGAATTTAGAGGCTACCCTACAAAGACTGGAAGAGTATGGCCTACGAGTTCGCAAAGACAAGTGTGAATTCTTCAAGCCCTCTGTTGAATATTTGGGGCACATCATTGATTCTGCAGGTCTTCATAAGGCCCCTGCAAAAGTTAAAGCTATTGTGGAGGCTCCCCCACCTCGAAATGTAAGCCAGCTGCGCTCGTTTCTAGGACTACTGAACTACTATGGAAAGTTCATCTCACAGTTAGCCATACTGCTAAAACCACTTCATGAGCTCCTTGGGCAGAACAAGGCCTGGAAGTGGACTGAAGCCTGTGATGTTGCATTTAACAAAGCTAAGGATGCATTGCTAAATTCTGAAGTTCTAACGCACTTTGATCCATCCTTACCCCTACAATTGGCCTGCGATGCCTCCCCTTATGGAGTGGGAGCAGTCGTGTGACACTTTATGCCTTCGGGAGAAGAGAGACCTATTGCTTTTGCTTCACGCACTCTAAGCAAAGCAGAAACTAACTACGCCCAAATCGAACGTGAGGCATTAGGAATTGTTTTTGGAATTTGGAATTTTCATCAGTATCTGTTTCGGCAAAAGTTTACTCTTCTCACAGACCATCGACCTCTGACGTCAATTTTTGGACCCTGCACAGGCATTCCCCCATTAGCTGCTAGTCGTATGCAACGTTGGGCATTGTTACTTTCAGCACACACATATGAAATCAAATATCGGAAATCCACTCTGCACGGCAATGCAGATGGCCTCTCAAGGTTGCCTTTGCCGGTCAAACATCAAGATAGTGCCCAAAAGGAAATCTTCTACTTTGAACAGGTAGAGAATACACCCATCACTGCTACTCAGATAAAGAAGGCAACCTGCGTTGACCCAGTATCGTCCCAAGTTATGGACCTGGTGATGCATGGAAAATCTCGACAAACCTCTCCGGTCTCATGTGACCTTGTTCCCTACATGTGCAGAAGGACGGAGTTATCGGTCCAATCTGGTTGTTTGTTGTGGGGGAGACGTGTCATTATTCCACCACCACTGAGATCACAGCTGTTAGAACAGCTACATTCTGGTCACTGTGGAATAGTGCGCATGAAGGAAATTGCACGAAGCTATTTTTGGTGGCCTGGATTGGACAGTGCTATTGAAGAGAAGGCAAAAGCTTGTATGTCATGTCAGGGTGTGAGGAATGCACCCCAGTGGGCACCCCTACACCCATGGGACTGGCCTGAAAACCCGTGGCAACGTATTCATGTTGACTTTGCTGGCCCCCTTGAAGGAAGCATGTTCTTGGTGGCAATAGATGCCCATTCTAAATGGCCAGAAGTCTCTATAATGCAGTCCACTACTGCAGAGAGTACTATCCAAAAACTACGAGGACTCTTTAGTCATTTTGGTCTGCCAGAACAACTTGTGAGCGACAACGGACCGCAGTTTGTCTCTCAGGAGTTTCAAAATTTTATGAAGGCAAATGGGGTACACCACATCACGTCAGCACCATATCATCCATCCACCAATGGATTAGCTGAAAGATTTGTGCAGACAATGAAACACGCTTTGAAATCAGCAAGGGGACAACACTCCAGTCAAAAGCATATGGACACCTTCTTACTTTCCTACCGAAACACACCTCATGCTACGACCCAGGCATCTCCGGCCTTTCTAATGATGGGATGACAGCTGCGCACTTGCTTTGATCTGCTGAAACCTTCTGAACCCAGACAAACTGTGCAACATCAGCAGCAATATCAAGTCATCAGACGGGCACCCAGAGCAAAAGACCGAACCTTTAGCCCAGGACAGCCAGTTTTGGCTCAGAATTATACTTCCAGAGCTACATGGGTCCCGGCCACAGTCATCACTCAAACAGGACCTGTTTCCTACACAGTCCGGACTGCAGAGAATCTTACCTGGCAGCGACATGTAGATCAGCTGTTGCCAGGTCATGCCAGTCCTCAGGACACATCTGCAATTGAGGGGTCTGACTTCACCTCTTCTGGTGAGACACCGAATCACAAATCACCTATTCTTGAATATCCTCCTCCATTACTGCCGGCGGCTGAGATGCCCCTTTGCCCAGCACGAGCTGATACCACCTCCTCACCCGTTCGTGCTGCGGACCCTGAGCCCATGGTACTTTCGGGTGCAACAACACCAGAAGTTCGCCGTAATCCACCTAGAGACAGAAGGCCTCCTCATCGGCTGGATCTTTAGCTAGGGCGAACCCATGGTTATGGGGCAAAATAATCCCCAGGGTTTAGCCGGGAATGGAGGCAGTCTACCCTCCTTCTCTAGTCTAGTGTGTGTTTTATTTAGGGGATGTTCTTATTAGGGGGGGAGGAATATGTTGTGTATTTGGTTGTTATGGTTTTTGGTTCCTATGGTAACTGAGTTAGATTATTAGGGGTTAGCTCAGCCAGCTTCAGCCGGCTGGGGGAGTTCTCTGAGTCTGTAAATAAAATGGTGGTTTTGTTAGCTGTCTGCTGTCTGGCCTCAAGTGATTTCTTCCTAAACTGGCTGCCCCCAAGGATATAACACCCACCACCTATTATTTACAAGTATTTACAGAGACCAACATTCTTGGAGACTACTAGCCTCCCAGCCAGCAGGGATCTCGACCCCAGACCCCTCCGTTTCCTGTCTCTTAGCCAGCTTTATAGGGCAGGCTGGCTACCCAGACCTGCAGGTGGAGCCACTCTGGTAATTAGGGCGTGGCCCCTCAGCCAGCCCAACTAACCCTTTTTCCTCTTGAACAGGGCTAACGGGCCTGGCTTGCCTTTCCTAGCCAGCACCCTGTTGCAGGTGCCACAAGTACTCCTGTTCTAAGCAACTGAAGCTCTTCAAGTTCCACTGAAGTCAAGGCACTTTGCTGAAGTGGGGACCTCAGTAAACAACCAGCTGGCTGTAACCTTGGTCCTTCTTTATCCATCTCCTACGCACCGCTGTTTGCCCCTGCCCCCTGACATGTGCCAGGCTGGAAATTACATTGCCTGCCCATTGGCACAAGGACCAGGGTCTAAATCTTATCACTGAGCGTTAGTTGCCTAGACACCCTTTGAAGATATAGGCCCATGTCATTATATCTGAGCCTGGCACACTTCTCTCTGAGGCCCTGCCCCCACACCACCCCTTCTCCCTGAGGCCCTGACCCCACCACTTCTCCCCAAAGCCCTGCTCCCACCCTGCCCCTTCTCCCTAACCCCTACCCCCATCCCGCTCCTACTTCTCAATCCCCTGCCCCCACGCGGCCCCTTCTCCCCAAGGCTGTGCCTCCATCCTGCCCCTTCTCCCTGAGTCCCCCACCCCACACTGCCCCTTCTCCCCAAGGCGCTGCTGCCACCCCACCCCCATGGGGGCCTGCATGTACCTTAAAAATAGCCTTGGTTTAATGATGCCCCAACATGCAGGTCTAGTACCCAGAAAAAGTGGATGATTGTGACCTAAACCTGACGAGAAATGTTACGCTGAGTTTTATATTGCCTGCTCCGACTAGAGTACAGCGTACTGCCAAAGACAACGGCAACACCTGGCAGGTTGTGTCAGGCAGAGTTGTAGCCCATGAAGGGGTACCTGCATGCACTGTCTGCCTGTCGCTCTCTCACAGACACACACATAAATGCTACACAAGATAGGCTGTGCATCAGCAGACATGTCTCGTCAAGCAACCTAGCTCTAGGCTCTGTGTTGTCTTGGCCCAGTCAGCAAATTCAGCAAAAATATTTCTTTTGAAAATTTGGACCAGCTCTAATAATAACACAGGAATGGCTGTCGCTCTAATTCCCAGATTTATCAAAAATAAAACTCCACAACTCAGTTTACTTTTATTTATTTAAACTCTATATGAAAAATAAGAGGGTTATCAAGAGGTCACAAATGTGTTGCAAACAGAACAGTTTGTACTATATAATTTCAGTATTATGACCCTCCAGAGTGCAAAAATCTTGAGTCAGGTCCCATAAAAATCAAGAGATTGGTTCCAAAACCATGATTAAAAAAAAATAAATTTGGATTCTGTTTATTCACCTTCTGGGTTTTCAATCTTTAGGATGCACT
Source organism: Mauremys mutica (assembly GCF_020497125.1). Taxonomy (NCBI): domain Eukaryota; kingdom Metazoa; phylum Chordata; order Testudines; family Geoemydidae; genus Mauremys; species Mauremys mutica. Next base: position 56,235,475 of record NC_059079.1, read on the forward strand.
TGGGTCACATTTTTTCTTTTCTGAACAACCATAAATGCCAGAAACTTACTTATTGTTGTCATGGAAGCTGAGAGTCTCATATAATCACGTTACTCCAGCAGTTGAGGCTTTGCATCAAATGTAGCCAATCTCCTGATAAAATGCAAGCATGGGCAATGTTATGTGAATGTGTACAGTAAATGGAGATATCCTTAGTCATACTGAGCAGAGAATTGCTTAATCAGATTTTCTTCTGAAAATTCTCCTCTCCCTGTCTCTAAATTGAACAGTGCCAGGGTGGAAGATGGTGGCACATAAGAACGGCCATATTGGGTCAGACCAAAGTCCATCTAGCTCAGTATCTCATCTTCTGACATTGGCCGGTGGATGTTGACAGACAGACACCCGGTCTGGGGACCAGTCCCATCCAGCGCCTCACAGCGCCTGCCTGATTCACTGTGGTGTTACTCCAATTTAATGCCATTCTCCAAGGGCTTATGCTGGTGAATGCCCTTCCAGAAGGATGTTATCAATGAAAGAGAAGTCAGAAAAAAGCCTCAAGACTGATTCAAAGGTTAGAAACCCTGCCGCCTAGTGAGAGACTCAGGCGCTCAATCTCTTTTGCTTAATGAAGAGAAGGTTACGGGGTGACTCAGTCACAGTCTCTAAGTACCTTCATGGGGTGCTGGGGAGGGACTGCAGGGAGCCAGGGTCTTGCCCACCTCTGATGCCTGCAGTCCTTTTGTGATGTCAGGACCCACCTGGTCCTGGCCCTTTATGATGCGTCACTGGAACAAACAGCCCCTCAGGAGAGATCCAGCCACAGCAGCAGCAGGGAGTGTAGCATCTCCACCCCCAGTGCACGTCCAGACCGTCCTTCCCAGCATGTTTGACGCGGGAGTGGGGATCATGCAGAGCTGGTTCTGTGCCTGCTGGGACAGCTCCTGGGTGATGTACACCTGCGTCCTTCTGGTCCTGGACATCTGGGTGGCCATGGTGACTCAGCACAGCTTCTCCTGGAGAAGCAGGATGGTAGGATGACCCTCCCCAACCCCCCCCAACCCCAAGCCATCCTGCGCTTTCAGCAGAGCTTGCCTGGACACAGCCCCATGGAAGGGAGGGCCCGAGGCCCCCTGTTCTGACCAGGCCCTGTTGGGCTGACGGGGCACATCCACAGAGAGAGACAGGGCCACAGACAGAGCTCGTGGCTCCATTCATTGGTTGTTCCTTACTGCTCCGACCACCGGCTAGTGCTCGAAATGCCAGGGGTCTCCCTCGTGGTCCCAGGGTTCCTGGCATCCCTGGCACTAAGCCAGCTCTGGCCAGTTATTTCCCTACACTGGGGGAAGCTGAACAAACCCTCCCAGCTCCCACCCAAAGCCATAAGCTTTCCGGGTCCCTGGCCTCCCAGCCGGCCAGGGAGAGGGCAGGCAAGAGGTGGGGGGAGAAAGGGGGAATCTAGGACAGATCTTTGGGTTTGGTCAGTTGGGGATCCTGCCCAGGGCCGGCTCTAACATTTCTGCCGCCCCAAGCAAAAAAAAAGAGCGCCGCCTGACCCATCCCCGAGCGTTGCATCGCACTGCCCAAGTCCCCGCCCCCCCGAGCGTTGTGTCGCACCGCCCAGGTCCCCACCCCCCGAGCGTTGCGTCACGCCGCCCAAGTCCCCGCCCCCCCGAGCATCACAATGCCCAACTCCCCGCCCCCCCGAGCATTGAGTCGCACCGCCCAAGTCCCCGCCCCCCCGAGCGTTGTGTCGCACCACCCAAGTCCCCGCCCCCCCGAGCACCGCGTCGAACTGCCCAAGTCCCCGCCCCCCTGAGCACCGCGTCGAACCGCCCAAGTCCCCGCCCCCCAGCACCCCGTCGCGCCGCCCAAGTCTCCGCCCCCCCAGCGTTGCATCGCACCGCCCAAGTCCCTGCCCCCCCAGCGTCGCCCAAGTCCCCGCCCCCCCCCCAGCGCCGCCTGGCCAAACCAAAACCAACAAAACCAAACCTGATCGCCGCCCCCTCACAAGGTGCCGCCCCAAGCACGTGCTTGGTAGGCTGGTGCCTGGAGCCGGCCCTGCTCAAAACCCAATGGTATTGAGCCAAAGGTGTGGCATAGCAAATGATTGTAAATGGACACTTTGTTGTTATTGCTAATGGTAATTTTTGTATCTAATGTGCTGCTATTACCAAGAACTGTAAAAATGAACAATGTGCCTAATCTTTTGGCAAGAGATTATAAAAGGCTGATGCCTCAACTCCATCTAAACATAGCACTGATGACCGATCCCTGCTGTGGATGTACTCCAGAGACTTGATTTGAACCTCCAGTTCCGCCAGTTCAGCCAGCCCCAGAGAGAGACTGCCATATTGGAAGGGCGCTGAAGATCTCTTCCCCGAGGGCTGATGTTCGCAGGCCTGCTTTGGCTACCTGCAGCAAGCAGATAACTGCCAGGAGAAGGATCCCAGCCTATTCAAAGAACAGAATGCTTGCTGCTTGGTCAGCTCAGGAGGGTGTGAGGACATAAATGCCAAATAAGCAGCGCATGCTTTCAATGCATAGGATTAGTGGCCCGTGTACCTTTCAGTACTGAAGAAATCTGTATGTTAGATACTGTTATTTTTCTTTGACTGGTATGTGCTGTATTGCTGTAATGATAAGAGCATGTTTCGATTTATGAGGCGTCTTAGTTAACCCACAGATTGTCGTCTTATCAACAGAAGGATTTTTTTTTGTTTAGTCTGAGCAGCTTTACTACACTGTGGTGTCTTTCCTCCACATCGGAGCAACTCAGGCTACTGGCATCCCCAACTGTCCCAATTTGCATATTTGTGATGGTCTCCACAGGTGGGAGTTCCGCTGTCAGAACAGACTGAACCTGCTCGCTGTCCCTGCAATACAATGGAATTATTACGGGTACGGGTGTAATCAAAGTTTGGTGGGTTACACTCAGGCCAGGCCCTTGTCTCCGGCTCTTTAACGGAGCCCTGACTCTGCTCTCCCAGGAGCCCCTCTCTGCCTGAACACAGGTTGCTCTTACAGGCCCAGCTCACTAGGTGACATCTACCCTGTCTTTCCATCCAGACTCCATGGAAGACTGGAGAACTGAGCAGGATTATGACATCACAGGTATCAAGGAGGCTGAACAGCTGTAACATAAGAATGGCCACACTGGGTCAGACCAAAGGTCCATCTAGCCCAGTATCCGGTCTTCCGACAGTGGCCAATGCCAGGTGTTTCAGAGGGAATGACCAGAACAGGGAATCATCAAGTGATCCATCCCCTGTCATCCATTTCCAATTTCTGGTAAACAGAACCTAGAGACCCTCAGAACATGGTGGGGCATCCCTGCCCATCTTGGCTAATAGCCATTGATGGACCTATCTTTCATGAAATTATCTAGTTCCTTTTTGAATCCTCTTATAATCTTGGCCTTCCCAACATTCTTTGGCAAGGAGTTGACTGTGCATTGTGTAAAGAAATACTTCCTTTTGTTTCTTTTCGACCTGCTGCCTATTCATTTCATGTGGTGACCCCTAGTTCTTCTGTTCTGAGAAGGAGTAAATAACACTTCCTTATTTACTTTTTCCACACAAATCATGATTTTGTAGACCTCTATCATATCCCCGTAGTTGTCTTTTCTAAGATGAAAAGTCCCAGTCTTATTAATCTCTCCTCCTATGCAAGCTGTTCCACACCCCTAATCATTTTTGTTGCCCTTTTCTGAACCTTTTCCAATTCCAAGTATCTTTTTTGAGATGGGGAGATCACATCTGCATGCAGTATTCCTACGCTTTGTTTCCTATGGTTCTGCCAGTTACTGATCCATGAGAGGACCCTTCCTCTTATCTCATGACAGCTTACTTTGCTTAAGAGCCTTTGCTGAGGGACCTTGTCAAAGGCTTTCTGAAAATCCCAGTATGTCAGTGCACTGCAAGGCCTTCAATGGCTTTTAAACTTTCCCATGGGGACATCGGAGACATGGTCCAGTTAACTTGTGTTCAGGCCTAACAAGAACTCAGATGCAACCTGCTGTGAGAAACTCATTTTAACAAGGATGCCCCTGTACCAGCACAGACCACAGGTCAAAATGTGTAACTTCAATAACAATGGTATTGGAAGAGCCCAAAATAACCGTTACAGGAATGTATTGACTATGACCCCTTACTTCAAATGCACTGTGGCCTAGTGGATAGAGAACTAGCTGGAACTCAGGAGACTTACGTGCTAGTCCTGTCTCTGCTATTGTCTTCCTGGGTGACCTTAGGCAAGTCACTGCTCTTCTCTGTGCCTCAATTTCCCATCTCGAAAAGGGGGCTAATGCTACAGACCTCCTTTGTAACGTGCTTTGAGATCTACTGATTGAACATGTTAGATAAGAGGTAGGGCTCTTTATTATCTTATGATATAGGGTGCTTTTCTTAAAGCACCCACTGCTGGAGTCAAGTGATTTATCTGAGAATCTCTGCTCTTTATTTTATTTTATTTTATTTGTTAGCCAATTTTAAGCCCTCGTGGTTGCAAAGAGAAGCTGGAGAACATGAATTGAGTGCACCCTAACGGCTCAGATACCAGAAGGCAAATGAAGAGGTCCCCAGATGAATGTTTTTTGAAGATCTCATTATTTTGAAGCCAATCTCATGATTTTTGTGGGGCCCAGCTCATGGTGTTGGAATGCTTGGGCTGGCCATACCATGAACGTTTTTCTGCACTGGTAGCACTAGAGATTCACTTCAGGGCTGCTTCTCACTTCAGGCTAGGAGCTTCTGCCTCAGTCACAAGGTTTTTAGGAGTTCCCACAAGTAGGGAAAAAATGTCCCTTGCCTAAGGGCTTGAGAGTCATAGAGCTCGGAAAAGACCCAGGGTTTTCCTGGGAAACCTGATGCCCTCTCTTCTGCCTTATTCTGAGCTCAGCCCACTTGGGCGGTTGCCCCATCCCATCTCCTGATCTAAGTACAGCATTGACACCTCACAGACTAGAGGGAGATTGCAGGAGGGCAGCCCCATTGTGACCTAGAGATGACATCAGTGCCTGCCTGATGCCAGAGCAGCAACCTGCCCTCAGGTGTAGCCTGGGTACTTGTTGCTGCTTTGAGAGTGTCTGTGTTGAGAGTGTCTTAGTGCCTGAGCCCGGGTAATGAGTTCACTCCTCCTCTGTCTGCTCTTTGCTGTCTTTTATGCTGTGATCAGGCTCGCCAGATCTGAGGTAAGTGAGGGTACGTCTACACTATGGGACTATTCCGAATTTGCATAAACCGGTTTTGTAAAACAGATTGTATAAAATCGAGTGCGCGCGGCCACACTAAACACATTAAATCGGTGGTGTGCGTCCACGGTCCGAGGCTAGCGTCGATTTCTGGAGCATTGCACTGTGGGTAGCTATTCCGTAGCTATCCCATAGTTCCCGCAGCCTCCCCCGCCCCTTGGAATTTCCGGGTTGAGATCCCAGTGCCTGATGGGGCAAAAATCATTGTCGCGGGTGGTTCTGGGTAAATGTCGTCAGTCACTCCTTCCTCTGGGAAAGCAACGGCAGACAAGCATTTCGCGGCTTTTTTCCCTGGATTGCCCTGGCAGATGCCATAGCATGGCAATCATGGAGCCTGTTTTGCCTTTTGTCACTGTCACCGTATGTGTACTAGATGCCGCTGACAGAGGCGATTCAGCAGCGCTACACAGCAGCATGCTTTTGCCTTTGCATGACAGCAGAGATAGTTATCAGCCATACTGTACCATCTACCAATCCATAAATTGTTAAAAAGATGAGCATGGTTACCAGTCGTTTTGCACCATTTGCTGCTGTCATAAGTGCCCCTGGCTGCTCTTAGCCAGGGGCGCAAAAGCCAAAATTGGGAATGACTCCCAGAGTCAATCCCTCCTTTTTGGTATCTAAAAATAGTATCAGTCCTGTCTAGAATTTGGACAAGTGTATTAGAGAACCATTATATTATAGAACCAGAGAGCACAGCTGCTCTGTGTCAGATCCAGCAGAAATAATGAGCTGTATGCTATTCACAGGGGGTGCTCCTGCAACAACCCCACCTGTTGATTCCATTCTTCCCCCAGCCTTCCTGGGCTACCGTAGCATTGTCCCCCCACTTGTGTGATGAAGTAATAAAGAATGCAGGAAGAAGACACAGTGACTTGTTAGTGAGAAATGAGTGAAAGGCAGCCTCCAGCTGCTATGAGAGTCCAGACAGGACAGTAAGGAGTGTGGAGGAGAGGAGCCCAGCATCCCTCTGCTAGTCCAGGGGCAATTGAATCTTTTCTTTACACATGAAGGGTGGGGGCTGATGGAGCTCAGCCCCCTGTTGCTATGATGGCAATGGTTATCAGCCATACTGTACCATCTACCAGGAAAAATTAGGACCAGGCGCCCTTCATTGACCTCACTGATGCTAGTATGCATGGTTACCAGTCCTTTTGCACTGCCCCATATGCCAATAGGCTGATGATGACGATGGGTATCAGTCTTATTGTACCATCAGCCACCCATAGCGGGGTGGGGGAGCAAGGATATTGGTGTTGAGTGCTGCAGCATCGTGTCTATCTGCAGCATTCAGTAAAGATAGGGTGACATGTAAAAGAGTCAAGAGAGGATTGTTTTCCCTTTCACTTCTGGGGGTGGGGGGGTGCGTAAATTGCCGAGCTATGCCCTGACCCACCGCTGACACTGTGTTTGACCCTAGAAGCATTTGGAGCTCAGCCAAGAATGCAAATACTTTCGGAGACTGCAGGAACTGTGGGATAGCTTGAGTCCTCCAGTCCATGAGCGTCCATTTGATTCTTTGGCTTTCCGTTACGTTTGTCACGCAGCAGTGCGCTGAGTCCCTGCTATGGCGTCTGTCTGGAGATTTTTTTAAAATGATTTTGAATTTCATCTTCTGTAACGGAGTGCTGATAGAACAGATTTGCCTGCCCTTACAGCGATCACATCCGCATGGTCCATGCGGGAGCTCTTTCTTTATTTTGATTTTTAACTGCATTGCCACACGTGCTGATCTGAGCTCCACGCTAGGCAAACAGGAAATATTCAAAAGTTTGTGGGGCTTTTCCTGTCTACCTGGCCACTGCATCCGAGTTCAAACTGCTGTCCAGAGCGGTCAGTGGTGCACTATGGGATACCGCTCGGAGGCCAATACCGTCGATTTGCGGCCACACTAACCCTAATCCGATATGGTAATACCGATATTAGCGCTACTCCTCTCGTTAGGGAGGAGTACAGAAACCGGTTTAAAGAGCCCTTTATACCGATATAAAGGGCCTCTTAGTGTGGACGGGTTTGGTGTTAAATCGGTTTAATGCTCCTAAAACCGGTTTAAACGCGTAGTGTAGACCAGGCTTGAGACTCCTAGAGAGATGGAAAGGCTGGATTGATGCCAGCTGAATGCAGGAACCAAACATAAGTATTTTTCAATCAGCAGGCTCAGATCAAACTGATATGGGAATCAATCAATAAAGAATGAAAGGACGGGAATATATTTAAAGCAGGTTAACAATGTTTTATGGAAAATGGGCCATGTCAAACATAGATGTGACAAACTTAGACTTGTGTAAGGTGTTGTTTTTCATAGATTCCAAGGCAAGATTGGCCCATTGGGATCTTCTAGTCTGACCCTCCTGTCTAACGCAGGCCAAAGAACTTCCACACAATAATGCCTACTGCATACCTTTTATTAAAATGTCCAGTTTTGATTTTAAAAATTGCCAGTGATGGAGAATCAATCCACCATGACCTTGGTCAATTGTTCCAATGGTTAATTCCTCTCACTGTTAAAAATGGACGCCTTCTTTCCAGTCTGAATTTGTCTAGTTTCAACTTCCAGCCATTGGACATGTTAGACCTTTCTCTGCTAGATTGAAGAGCCCATTTCTAATTGTTTCTTCCCCAGGTAGGTATTTATAGACTTTTCCTCAAACCACCCTTAACCTCTTTAAGCGACATTGACTGAGTTCCTAAAGTCTATCACTACAAGGCATGTTTTCTAATCCTTTAATCATTCTTATGGCTCTTCTCTGAACCCTCTGCAATTTAGCAACATCCTTCCTGAATGTTAGACACCAGAACTGGACACAGGATTCCAGCAGTGGTTGCACCAGTGCCAAATACAGAGGTAAAATAACCTCTCTCCTCCAACTTGAGAGTCCCCTGTTTATGCATACAAGTACCGCAGGACATTTGGATTAAAAATCTGCACTATACAATATCAATAGAGCACAGGTTAAAGGGATTGAGAACAGGCTAATGGCTAACTGACAGATCTTAAAAAGTAATTGTCAAAGGGCTCCTCGAATGAGGGTTTTTCTAATGGGGCTTTGCAGGGATCAGTACTAGGTCTGAGGCTATTCAACATTTTTTCAATGACTTGGAAGTAAATACAAAATTGCTGCTGATAAAAATGTACTGATGACACAAAGATTGGCAGAATGGTAAATAATGATGAGGACAGGGCAGGCATACAGAGAGTTCCGGAGAGTTGGTTTGGCAAATGGGGCCCATTCAAACAAAATGCATTTTCACACAGCCCAACACAGAGTTATACATCTGGGAACAAGGAGGGCCTATTCAGATTTGGATTTCATGATCTTTAGTTTTGTATCATCTGCAAATCTGGCCACTTCACTGTTCCCCCCCTTTTCTAGATCATTTATGCATATGTTGAACAACTCTGGTCCCAGTACAGATCCTTGGGGGACCTTGCTATTTATCTCTCTTCATAAACTCACCATTTATTCCTACCTTTGGTTTCCTATCTTTAAACCAGTTACTGGTCCATGTGAAGACCTTCCCTCTTATCCCATGACAACTTACTTTGCTTAAGAACCTTTGATGAGGGAACTTGTTAAAGGCTTTCTGAAAGTTCAGGTACACTATATCCACTGGATCGCCCTTGTCCACATGCTTCTTCACCCCTGTGACATTACGCCCCATATTCTTCATAGAAATATTGTTCTATGAATATGGCATAACTAAGGTATGTTTTATGCAAGATGGGTTATGTGAGATATCATTGGAAAGGTTCTGATTTACTGAATGGGATTATCCTATCTGTATGGATGTATCATTTCTGTATCTGAAATTAGGAATATGGGCTCTGTATCAATTACAAAAGTGCTTGCACCGGGGGAATGCCCCCAAACAGCGGACAATCAGCCTGGATGGACCATTAGGAAGGACAATAGGACTTGGAAGATACTAATCTTCCTCCTTCCTGAGAAGTTTCCTGGGATGCTGCTTTGACACTGCAGCGTCATGTGATCATGTCACCTCATAGAATCATAGAAGGCCAGGGTTGGAAGGGACCTCAGGAGGTATCTAGTCCAACCCCCTGCTCAAAGCAGGACCAATTCCCAACTAAATCATCCCAGCCAGGGCTTTGTCAAGCCTGCCCTTAAAAACCTCTAAGGAAGGAGATTCCACCACCTCCCTAGGTAACCCATTCCAGTGCTTCACCACCCTCCTAGTGAAAAAGTTTTTTCCTAATATCCAACCTAAACCTCCCCCACTGCAACTTGAGACCATTGCTCCTTGTTCTGTCATCTGCCACCACTGAGAACAGTCTAGATCCATCCTCTTTGGAACCCCCTTTCAGGTAGTTGAAAGCGGCTATCAAATCCCACCCCCCCATTCTTCTCTTCTGCGGACTAAACAATCTCAGTTCCCTCAGATGGACATCATTTGGGACTGGTGGTATTTTTCCACTAGGAGGGAGTGAGGGGTCAAACTGGGAGACAAAGGATTCCTGTCATAGCCAAATCCTATTTAAGGCTTGGAAGGGAGTTAATCTAGGCTCTTCTCCACCACCTCCCTGCCCCAAAAGGAAGACTGCTGAAAACACCTGGAGAAATAAAGGAACTAAACTGTGGGGAATGGGGGACAGGGGCTGAGCCCAGGCGAGAAAGATCTAGCCTGTGAAAGGAATACCTGGCTAGTTAAGCTGCAAGCAGTGCGGTTTACCTTCAAGAAACTTTGCAGCTCCCAGGCAAGTGGGCTGAACTCATGCCAAACTGTTGTTGTTGTTTTTTGGTGTAAAAGAGCTGCGTTTAAGGATGATATTGGGGTTATATCAGCACTTGTTTGGGTGTATTTGCATAACCCATTCATGGCTTCACCACTCAGGAGTAGCATGGCCATCCCAAATGCATGCAGATAAAACCCCGATAGCGTGCATTCCCTAAATATGTATCTAGGAAACACTGTTGTCCAGAGGTCGGATTTCTCCCCCAAGGTCTGAATTCCGTGCATGGTATCTGGGGTTAGTTGCATACCCTGCAATCCTAAAACCTGCAGAGTTTTGTCATCTCTGCAGGAGAGAGAACTTTGCAGGCTCTCTCCTTCAATGCTTATAAACTCTGCAGGCTCCGGGTACCAGCAATCCCTGTTTCTCCAACCCCTGGATTATTCCAGTGACCCCTGTTATGGGTTGTGCTGTGTGCCCTACATTGTCTGCATCACAGGAAAGCACAATGCCTACCCATGCGGCCTCATAGTGCAATACTCTTCCACAAAGAAAAACTTCCCCCTGGCCCCACGTGGCAATCACCTCTGGCTCATTGTTCTCTCAGGTTTATTGAGGAGTTCTCTTCTAACCCTGCTGCTTTCTCTGTGTGTGGCAGGCTCTTCGGAGGAAGAGGAGACACAGAAAGAAAAAGCAGAAACCAAAAGGTAAGCAGCCCCTGACCCCACAGCTGCGGTGGCAGACTCAGGCCCCATGCAAAGCAGAGAAATAGGGTCTATTCCCCCACCTGCCTCCCCTCTTCCTGCGAAGGCACAGTCGTGCCCAGAGTCGTGCAGAGGCACTGGCTGGGGCTCTGTTCACAGGCTGCCTCTGAAATCTGGGGCAATAGGCTGCTAGGAAGCAGAGGGTGCCCAAGCAGCTCAATGTCTCCTTTATGTCTCACTTCTGGCAGCTTTTGGGTGCTGTGAGGAAGAGCTGGAGGAGGCTGGTGCATCCCTAGAGACATGGTAAGCAATGCCCCCCTCCATAAATCTGCAGTGGGTCAGTCCTCTCCTTTAGCGTCATGCAATTCATCCCCACCCGAGTAATCCCTCCCCTGCCCCGACCTATGTACCACGCAAGGAACTCTTCTCCTTTAGACTCATGCAATTCATTCCCACCCAGCAGAAGTTGCCATCTCTAATCCACCCCCACGCATCATACCGTGGGTCATTCCCTTCCTCGAGCATCATACAGTTCATTTAACCTGGAGCAGTGGTGGTGGAGGGGTAGATTGTGTTGACTGGACTGGACCATCCTCCCCTCCCAAGAGGGGGAGAAAATGTTTTCTGGGAGCAGCCCCGTGCACCCCGGGGAGGTGAGGTGGACAGATCGGGAGGAAGGCTGGCCTTTCTGGTACAGTGAGTAGGGTGAAAGGAATCCAGCAGCACTTGTGTAACGGCCCCTTCTCCAGTCCCCCAGCAGGGGTTCCTAGCAGGATTTGAACCCTGGACCTTCAGCTCTGCAGCATAAAACACCCCTTAGAGCTGAAGAGGTAGCTGTATTAGTTGGCAGCTATAGTAGGCTGTTATCCTATATGTTGATTAGCTTCTGTGGGCGGGACATGACACACACGCTGCCAGTAGGATACACTCTCACCTCCTCAGCACTAGACAGGGCTCACCTAACAATCCAGCTAACCCCAAACCAGAACATCCAAGGCCTGGGTATTGCAGGGGAGGAGGCTGCCTCAGTGGAGAATGGGACAGGGAGCCTTTCGGTGCCTCCCCTCTGGGTAAAAGAGGGCCTGAGGGCAGGGCCTGCACTCAGCTATCTGCTCTCTCTGTTCCACAGCTGCCCTGTGCACCTGGAGAAGTTCGGCTTGGCTCAGTGCCTCAGGCTGGTTGAGAGGAGGCCACAGTACATGGCCAGACACCTGGATGAAGTTCTGATACCGTAAGGCAACTGACCAGGGGGCACCAGACTGGGGGCTGGGTGGGAGGGGAGAGTGAATGTAGAGAGGAGGGAGCAGGGAAAACCAGACACTCCAGGATCCTAAAATAACAGGGAAAAAGTCACTAAGAGGCTTTAGCTTCCAAGGTGAGATACCAGCGAAAGTGAGGTGAGGGATTATCAGAAATTAAATGCAGAGACTACAAATTGGGGTTGTGAGTAGGATCAAATCCTTCTGTACGGCAATATCTGCCAGCAGGCAACTGTCAAGAACCTGCCCGTGCTGTGTTTGAAAGAAAAAGCAATCAAATGACACCCTGTGAGAGGGTGTCCACCCCACATAGCACTGGAAGGGGCTAAGGTGGCCAGGCAGGCCCATTAACTCCACAGGGTGCACCTGCAGGAAGAGCCGGGGAGCAGGGAATTGATTCCAAGCAGGCTCAGCTGGCAGGAACAGATGGGGCCTATAAAGCCGGGAAGCTGGCAAGAGACAGGGGCTGCGGCTGGGAAGGGGCAGCCCCTCCCTGGGAAGAGGGAGAGTGTTTGGAGCTGGTGCACCCAGAGCAAGGAGGGAAACCAGGAGTAGTAGGAAGCAGTCCAGGCTGGGAGAGGAAAGCCCAGAACTGCTGGGTTGAGGGTCCCTGGCCTGGACCCCAGTGTGAAGTGTGGGCCCAGGTTTCCCTACCAGCCCCCGAGGGCATGGCATGGACCGGCGGGGCAGTGAACAGGAAAACTGTCTGGGTCATTGTGGGAGTGACAGTGACCACATGCGACAATTGGAAGGGGCATTGACACCGAGAGCTAATCCCATCCCCAGAGTAGGCACCAGACAAGCAGTGAGTGGGACACCATGTGATACACCCTAAACACGAGTCATCAGCCAGGACTTTCAGGACCATAGCACAGACCTCCACCACCGGAGAAACTCCATTAACTGGGAGCAATAGTAAGTTGTTAGTCTCTAGGGTATCAGCCATTAGAACAGGACAGTTTTCCAGTGGGTTAGAATGTAAGAACATAAGAACAGCCAGACTGGGTCAGACAAAGGTTCATCTAGCCCAGTATCCTGTCTTCCAAAACTGGCCAATGCCAGTGCAGCAGAGGGAATGGCCAGAACAGGGAATCATCTAATGATCCATCCCCTGTCGCCCATTCCCAGCTTCAGACAAACAGAGACTAGGGACACCATCCCTGCCCACCTTAGCTAATAGCCATTGATGAATTTATCTAATTCCTTTTATAGTTTATAGTCTTGGCCTTCACAACATCCTCTGGCAAGGGTTACACCCACATGCTCACATCTTCCTCCCCCAAACCAATTGTTGTTAGCTAATCTTTCTATTAAAATAGCAGTAGATCCCCGATCATGCTGAAGGCCCCATTGTGCTAGGTGCTGCACATGTGCGTGTGACGAAGAGGTTATCGTTCTAGATAAAATGAGTGCCAGCTCCCCCTCTCAATCCTTCGTTACCCAGCTGATGTCCTTGTGTCAGGGTGTGGTGTGCAATGCATGCCTAGGCACTGCCCCACTGCACTACTGTTGGAAGGCTGTGCCCAAGCCCTGCCTTTGCTCAGGAGAGCCATGTCCCATCTGTCCCTGTCTGCTCTTTCCCACAGGCCGAGTGTGTCGACATCTGCCATGAGCCAGTTCTCCTACTCCTCTAGGGAATCCACCACCTCTGCCCTCTGGAGTCGCAGCTCCTTTTCCCTGAGAGAAGCCGCCATGATTCAGTCAGAGCCCCTCTGCCACACGGGGGAGATCATGCCTGTCGGGGGCTGGGAAGGATCCGCTCATCCCATCCAAGCCCAGCCTCTCACCAGGCCTCCTGCCCACAGCAGACGAGACTGGGGAGAGCAGACCATGGGTCTGGACCAGACGTCAGTCCGTGGCTTAGACTTCAACATCCGCCAGAAGCATCTGCAGAGTCAACTGGGGGCTCCTACCCCATGCACAGAGTCGCTGGCCAAGATGATCCCTAACGTCCCTGCTCTGCGCCCACCGGACAGAGACCCCAGGGTGAAGTTCAACATGAGCAGGGTCCCTTTCCTAAGCTGTGAAGTCCTGGAGGAACTGGACTGTCACGGGCACACAAAGAGACTCCAGCATGAGCAGGGCTTACCCCTCACCTCACAGAAACCCCACACAGCTCTTCTGCCTCCAGCTCCACAAACCCCCATCCCGGGGGAGCCATTGCTGGGTGAGCGGGACACCAAGCAGCAATTGATATTAGACACAGATCGGCCCAAATGTGGATTTCCAGCAAAGGTCCCGGAGCCCCTCAGATCCAACACCAGCCCTCAGCGTGCACAGGCGATCCAGGAGCCATGTGTCTGCCCCTCTGGACCCCTGCCTCAAAAGGCCCACAGGATCCTGGCATCCCCTGATGCCATCCTGGCCAGGCTTGTGCCCACGGTGGTGGTCAAGCTGCAGGATCACATTGCTCAGAAATGCTCAGAGATTCAAATGGACGCGTTCCCAAAGATGGTGAGAGAGTCGCACAGAGATGCTCCCCTCATGAGAGAGACGGCAATAGTAGAGAAGACGCTCACAGCCACACTCCACCTCTATAGGAGCGAGTTGAGAAAGCCCCTTACCAGTGTGAGCGGCACCAAAGAGACTGAAGAGAAGCTGGAGCTGCACATGGAGAGGAAGGCTCTTGTCTGGGGCCAGGGGCACAGGGAGGTGAGGGCAGGGCAGATCATCCCAGGACCCAAAGCCACCAGGTTGCCCCAGAGGCCCCAGGCTCTGAGCAACTAACAAGATCCACCCTTGACTCTCTCATTGCTGGGCAGGCTGCACACGACCTGCAGCTGAAGCACCTGATGGAAATGCTGAGCAGCTCCCGCCCCTTGGCGGGCCAGGTCTCAGTCTGCCAGCAGTGCCGTAAGACATATCCAGGAAAGATGAAGGGTAAGAAAACTCAGGAGGAGACATCTGCTGAGCTGCATGGTCTTCGAGACATCATGGATCCACATGGGCTCGATGGAACTGTGAATTCAAAGCTCTTCAGGGATCAGCTGCCAATTAGAGTCTGCAAGAAGTGCAGTAAGCTTCGACGGAAGAGACCAGCTGGCTCTGCAGGTGCTGACTTGCCCGGAAGATCCCATGGAATTCCACAGCGATGGACTCCAGGAGACTCCTCAGCATCATCCAACCACAAAAAGATGCCAGTGGTGTGGCTCCTTCCAGCAGACAGGAGAAAGACGCAGGATGGAATGGGGAAAACGGCTCCCAGTAAGCAACCAAAATGGTGTCCATTGCTACAAGTACAACAGGGCTTTCGCAAGCTGGGGAGAAAACAACTGGGAGTCCTGACGGTTCTCCCCCAAAGTCACCAAAGGCCTCTAGAGCTAGGACATCATCCCCTTCAAGGAGCAAAGTTCCAATTCTCAAACGGATGTTAATGTGCCTCAAGAAAACCTGCACTAAGCTTCAAAAGAAAGTGAAGTCCCAAATGTCCAAGGACTCTCGTTCAAGAACACCTGATGCTAAATTTACAAAGCCACCCCTTGGGAAGGCAAGGGCCTCCAAGGGTGTCTGGTAGTAGTATAAGGGCCCTACCATCAATAAAACACTAACCCCTCCCCTTGACCCCTCAAAACCCGCTCCTTGACCCCTTAAGCCCCAACCACTTGTCACTGGAAGTCCCACCCATGGCGGACACATGACCGGAAGCAAAGTGTGTCATGTGACCCCTCTAAGAACTCCTCCCACTGCCCTCTACCAATCAAGATGGGTTTCGCCCCCGTAGGCCCGCCCCGAGAGGAGATTTGACCAATCAGGGGGTGTTCCGGGCCGGGGTGACCCGTCCAGAAGTGGTTCGTGTGACCCCTCTAAGAACTCCTCCCACTGCCCTCTACCAATCGCGAGGGGTTTTGGCTGCATAGGACAGCCCTGAGAGCAGGTTTGACCAATTGGGGGTGTTCCAGGGCGGGGTGACCCCCCCAGGAGCGGGTCCTGTGACCCCTCTAAGAACTCCTCCCAGTGCCCTCTGCAATCAGAGTGCAGTACCATCACCCCATAAGTCCCAGCACCGAGGCAGAAGAGGCTCTCTTTTACCCAGAACGCGTGCTTTAGAGATCATGGAGACATGGACTCCTTCACCAGTCCCGTGAGAACGTCAGACTTTGTTTTAGACCCGAGGGCCTTTGGACTTGTGTGGGAAAAGCGCTCCATCAGCGAGAGTTGCGACAAGGGCCCTTTGACTCAGCCGTTGATGGATACGCTGGAACCCGAAACCCAAACCCTCGAGAGGCACCCCAATGAGCGTGACCACCTCTCATTGTCCGCTCCCCTAGAGGAGGAAGGCGAACGCAGCTCGGGGGAGTCACCGGAGGACAAGGTGAATGGAAAAGACATCACTCAGGTAAATGAATGATTAAGAAGTGACGGTTGATGATGGGGTGTAATGGGTTAGGAACCGCAGGGTTGCGTAAATCTAAAAACAAGCAGTGGGGGGCTTACACTGTTTCTTTTCTGAAAATCTCTCAACAGCTCGACGATGCCTTTATCAAAGCCTTTGAGAACCAACCACACAAACACAACTCCAGTTCCTCAGCGGCCACCACCACACCAAGCCCTGAGAAAACTGTGTGTGCGAAAATGCCCATATTCACAAACCCGGAGCACGCGCTCTACGGGTTGTGAATAAAAAAACTAAGGACTGACAAACCATTCTCCCAACACCATAAACTCGTCACAGCTTCCCCATAGTCTAGTGTTTGGGAAAAGTATGATGCTTCATTCAGAAAACTGATGAAGATTTGGGGAAAATATGGCTGCTATATCCTCAGGGGGTCTAAAAGAAAGGAGGGCTGGAAAGACCCTACTTATAAAGCCCAAAATGCCGTTAGCCTTCTTGGCAACAAGGGCACACTGTTGACTCATATCCAGCTTCTCGTCCACTGTAACCCCTAGGTCCTTTTCTGCAGAACTGCTGCCTAGCCACTTGATCCCTAGTCTGTAACAGTGCATGGGATTCTTCCATCCTAAGTGCAGGACTCTGCACTTGTCCTTGTTGAACCTCATCAGGTTTCTTTTGGCCCAGTCCTCTAATTTGTCTAGGTCCCTCTGTGTCCTATCCCTATCCTCCAGTGTATCTACCACTCCTCCCAGTTTACTGTCATCTGCAA
Organism: Mauremys mutica; assembly: GCF_020497125.1. Classification (NCBI taxonomy): domain Eukaryota; kingdom Metazoa; phylum Chordata; order Testudines; family Geoemydidae; genus Mauremys; species Mauremys mutica. The sequence goes on from NC_059079.1 coordinate 56,252,460, forward strand.
ACTTGCTAAGGGTGCAGTCCACGCCATCCTCCAGATCATTAATGAAGGTATTGAACAAAACCGGCCCCAGGACCGACCCTTGGGGCACTTCGCTTGAAACCGGCTGCCAACTAGACATGGAGCCATTGATCACTACCCGTTGAGCCCGACGATCTAGCCAGCTTTCTATCCAGCTTATAGTCCATTCATCCAGCTCATACTTCTTTAACTTGCTGGCAAGAATACTGTGGAAGACCGTATCAAAAGCTTTGCTAAAGTCAAGGAAGAACACGTCCACAGCTTTCCCCTCATCCACAGAGCCAGTTATCTCCTCATAGAAGGCAATTAGGTTAGTCAGGCATGACTTGCCCTTGGTGAATCCATGCTGACTGTTCCTGATCACTTTCCTCTCCTCTAAGTGCTTCAGAATTGATTCCTTGAGGACCTGCTCCATGGTTTTTCCAGGGACTGAGGTGAGGCTGACTGGCCTGTAGTTCCCCGGATCCTCCTCCTTCCCTTTTTTAAAGATGGGCACTACAGTAGCCTTTTTCCAGTCATCTGGGACCTCCCCCGATTGCCATGAGTTTTCAAAGAGAATGGCCAATGGCTCTGCAATCACATCCGCCAACTCCTTTAGCACCCTCGGATGCAACGCATCTGTCCCCATGGATTTGTGCTCATCCAGCTTTTCTAAATAGTCCCGAACCACTTCTTTCTCCACAGAGGGCTGGTCACCTTCTCCCCATACTGTGCTGCCCAGTGCAGCAGTCTGGGAGCTGACCTTGTTTGTGAAGACAGAGGCAAAAAAATCATTGAGTACATTAGCTTTTTCCACATCCTCTGTCACTAGGTTGCCTCCCTCATTCAGTAAGGGGCCCACACTTTCCTTGACTTTCTTCTTGTTGCTAACATACCTGAAGAAACCCTTCTTGTTACTTTTAACATCTCTCGCTAGCTGCAACTCCAAGTGTGATTTGGCCTTCCTGATTTCACTCCTGCATGTCTGAGCAATATTTTTATACTCCTCCCTGGCCATTTGTCCAATTTTCCACTTCTTGTAAGCTTCTTTTTTTGCCTTTAAGATCAGCAAGGATTTCACTGTTAAGCCAAGCTGGTCGCCTGCCATATTTACTATTCTTCCTACACATCGGGATGTTTTTTTCCTGCAACCTCAATAAGGATTCTTTAAAATACAGCCAGCTCTCCTGGACTCCTTTCCCCCTCATGTTATTTTCCCAGGGGATCCTGCCCATCAGCTCCCTGAGGGAGTCAAAGTCTGCTTTTCTGAAGTCCAGGGTCTGTATTCTGCCGCTCTCCTTTCTTCCTTGTGTCAGGATCCTGAACTCGACCATCTCATGGTCACTGCCTCTCTGGTTTTACTGCAGTTTCATACCGGAGCTCTGAGCAGTCATACTGCTCTCTGACATACAGTGCAACTCCCCCAACTTTTCTGCCCTGCCTGTCCTTCCTGAACAGTTTATATCCATCCATGACAGTACTCCAGTCATGTGAGTTATCCCACCAAGTCTCTGTTATTCCAATCACATCATAGCTCCTTGACTGTGCCAGGACTTCCAGTTCTCCCTGCTTGTTTCCCATGCTTCTTGCATTTGCATATAGGCACTTAAGATAACTCACTGATTGTCCTGCTTTCTCAGTCTGAGACAGGAGTCTTCTCCTCTTGCACTCTCCTGCTCGGGCTTCCTCCCGGTATCCCATTTCCCCACTTACCTCAGGGCTTTGGTCTCCTTCCCCCGGTGAACCTAGTTGAAAGCCCTCCTCACTAGGGTAGCCATCCTGCTTGCAAGATGCTCTTCTCTCTCTTCGTTAGGTGGAGCCCGTCTCTGCCTAGCACTCCTCCTTCTTGGAACACCATCCCATGGTCGAAGAATCCAAAGCCTTCTCTCCGACACCACCTGCGTAGCCATTCATTGACTTCCACAATTCGACGATCCCTACCCAGGCCTTTTCCCTGTACAGGGAGGATAGACGAGAACACCACTTGCGCCTCAAACTCCTTTATCCTTCTTCCTAGAGCCACGTGGTCTGCAGTGATCCGCTCAAGGTCATTCTTGGCAGTATCATTGGTGTCCAAGTGGAGAAGCAGGAAGGGGTAGCATCTGAGGGCTTGATGAGTCTCGGCAGTCTCTCCGTCACATCGTGAATCCTAGCCCCTGGCAAGCAGCAGACCTCTCGGTTTTCTCGGTCGGGGTGGCAGATAGATGACTCAGTCCTCCTGAGGAGGGAGTCCCCAACCACCACCACCACCCTTCTCCTTCTCTTGGGAGCGGTGGTTGTGGAACCCCCATCCCTAGGACAGTGCATCTCGTGCCTTCCAATTGGTGGAGTCTCCTTCTGCTCCCTTCTCTCAGATGTATCATTGTGACGGTGCTGCCCGTGGGAGCCAGGTGAGGTCACTCAATCAGGGTGAACTGGAAACCAAACCGGGCAGACAAACCCCAAATGCTGGTGGTTATTCCAATACTTAGATTTACCAACCATCACAAAACAGCTTCTGTAGTACCTTACTGGTTACTCAGAAGTCCAAACCACGCAGTTCCCTTAAAGTGCCCAGCCTTAGGCCTCCATCCAGACACACCTGTCAGATATGCTGATGATTCCTGAAAATCTTATCTCATCATATAAAAGAAAAGGTTCTTCCAATCCCAAAGGATCAGCCACACACCCAGGTCCAATTATAACTTAGATCTTACCCAAAATACACGCTACAGCCAATTCTTATTAACTAAGCTAAAATTTATTTAAAAAGAAAAAAGAGAGAGAGTGTTGGTTAAAAGATCAAGATACAGACAGACTTGAATTCAACTCTTGAGGTTCAGATACATAGCAGAGATGAGCTTGTAGTTGCCAAAAGTCCTTTTAGAAATAGTCCATAGGTTATAGTCCAATGTCTGTATTCAGGGTGACTCCAGTCAGTGACTGGGGATCTCAGTCCTTGTGGCTTAAGGTTTCCCCTTCTTGAAACCCAAAGCAGATCTGAGATGAAGCAGGATCGTGTCCCAGGGTTTGTATACATTTCCAGCAGCCTTTCGGCCTGAGAAAACAATAGGCTTACCTCTCCTTCTCCCAAACATCCTGGCAATTAGCACAGGGTAATTTATCCATTAAACAGTTCAGATACAGGTTACCACAACCTTCAAAGAGACACATAGACAATAATACTATTTCACTCAAGTATCTTCCTAAATGTTAATATTCCTTTTTTGATCTTTGAATTCAAACTATAGCAATAGACAAGACTTGTTTGCTTACATCACAAGCCCTGAGCAAACATCTACCCTTTTACCGCTAACAATGCAGACTTGCATTTCAAAGCTCTATTAATTTACATATCTTCCTAACCAGTCCTTAAGGTTCACCCATGGGTCAGGTCAGTCTGTGAGTTGATTAACTCTTTCTGGCCCTGTCACCTTTCAATGAAATATTATACCACACTCATAACGTCACAATCATTTTGTCCACTCTCCACATTAGTCCCTGTGGAAAGAACATGAAAACGGTTGCTCATCTGCATCTCCATTGCTGGTACATGGACGCTCCTCTTTCTTCTTCTGGAGGTCACATGCTGCCAAATTTCTTCGCCGTCCCTCTCTCCCCTCTGCCCAACCTGCTCCGATTCTTCAGGATGTTGTGCCTGTAGAAGCATATCCTGACGTCTGTCCAGGAAATCTTCATTTTCTCTTATGAAACGCAGGGTCGATACTTGTTTCTCCAGACCTCAAACCTTCTCTTCCAATATGGAGACCAGCTTGCACTTTGTACAGACAAAGTCGCTTCTGTCCTGTGGAAGAAAGACAAACATGGCACAACCTGTGCAGGTTACAACACCTGAACGCTCACCTTCCATAATTTCTTCCTTCTAAGAGCTTCCTCAGCTGTTGCAGCAACTCACAGAAGCCCGCAAGATGAAAGCCTCAGTGGGCTCTCCCCAGGCAAACTCCCTCTGTTCGCCGCTCAGCTGCTTCGCTGCTGACTGCCTTTTTATAGCAGTCAGGCCCACTCAAGGCCCACCTGGAACAAAGCCCTCCCAATTCACACCGTTCAAACAAACAATCAAACAATGAAGCACACGGTCCAACTGACAAACTGTCCCCTGCAACAGACACTCAGATACTCACCAACACAGCCCCCCAATGCAGCACTTAGCGGACCTCCTCTCGGACAGATCCCAGGCAAACGCCCTCTGTTAGCCTCTGCTGTTCACCGCTCAGCTGGTTCGCTGCTGACTGCCTTTTTATAGCAGTCGGGCCCACTCAAGTCCCACCTGGAACAAAGCCTCCCAATTCACACTGTTCAAACAAACAATCAAGCACACGGTCCAACTGACAAACCCTAAACGCCAAATGGCTAAACTGTTTTTAAATTCTCTGTGGGGTAAATTTGGCCAAAGAACAAACCTACCCAACAGCTGCATGGTGAGAGACCCTGATGAACGCTTTCAGTACCTGAAAGTGGGTACGAAGTGGGTATTCACCCACGAAAGCTCATGCTCCAATACGTCTGTTAGTCTATCAGGTGCCACAGGACTCTTTGCTGCTTTTACAGATCCAGACTAACACGGCTACCCCTCTGATACTCTTTCAGTACCTGTTTTCCCCCAGTTACGAGGTTTCATCCTGCGAGTTTATCGACGATGAAACCGCGTGTGTGTCTTGGAAGCTCGCAAAAGACCAGTACTCTGTCTCTGGCAATACCAACGTCTTCATAGCCCGTTTCACCACCGCTTATGCCCGCTTAGAACTATACAACCTCCTAAACAGGTTGCAAGAGCGGTGCCTGTACCAAGACACTGACTCATGATATTTGTGAAAAGGGAGGGTGACTGGAATCCCCCTCAGGGGGGTTATTTAGGGGACCTCACAAGCGATTATTTTTATTAAAAAAATAATAATCTGTGTCCTTTTTTCTGAATTGGTCATTTTTATTTTTTAAAAACAAACCCCAAACATCAATTGTCTTTAATCCCCTCACCTGGGGGGCTTTATTGGGTAATAGGGCTATGAAAATCATTGCAAAATACACGTCTGAGCTTGTTGAAGCACGTGTTGAGCAAGGCTAGGTATGCCCAAGGAATATCTCATCGGTAAACGTCTGTTCATAACCTTTTGAAAAGCTCCTTTGGTTTTAAATAATCTCACATGGTCACCTTTTCTAAAAGAGGCAACAACCGGTTTTATTTTAAAACCATCTCTGTAAACCGTTTTCCATACCTTCAGAGAATTTGAAGGGCTAACATCAGCGGTCTGGTACGTAGAGTGCTGTGAAAACTCTGGTTGTAACTCTTTATAAACTCAGGTAACACGTCAATGTAGCAAAAGGTGATATGGGCTGTAAAATATCTCCACATCCTCTACAACCCCTGCTTTGACTTCCTTATTAGTAACAAACTGGTGAACTCCATGCCGCTTTAACAATCTGCTTAAAGGTTTGTTTAAAAATTCTTTCCCCCGATCAGTTTGTAATTTTTGAGGTATGCGACTTTTGCTGAAAATAGCTTTAAAGGCCTTGGATACCTCACCACGCGTCTGGTCTTTTAGGCCTAAGGCCCAGGCAGATTTGGATAGAATGTCTATCACTGTTAAGATGGACTTAAAACCGATGTTGCATTTGGAGAACCGATGCATCTTCACCGACTCTGCCTGCCATTGCGCATCCACATCTGACCCAATGGTCTTGTTTCTTTTAAAACGTATTCGAGCCGGTTTATGTAAAGTGTAAGCGTTTTACGAGGCTTTTTGGCCACTTGAAAAAGAAGGGTCACCCGCCGAAGCTCCCAACTTCCCCGGGGGTGTAATATATTTTCTTTAACAGAGCTGCCGGTGTAGACATGACTGTTACTGGCACCGTCTTTTACTAACACAAATATGAAGGGGGACACATTCATATTGACATATTTAAATACGTTTTATTAATCACCTGGTTTAACATGAACTTTTACAGCCGCCTGCCTGTAAAAACGGACACCACGACCCCTGCCATAAGGGAGTCTGAGCTGGTTCATTCTTCCATTTTGTCCTTTTCCGGATTTTCCTCTTGAGATCTGTGTCTCAGACATGAGCAAAAACAGCTGATGCATGATATATTTACTCCCACGGGGCTACCGATCTGTAAGTTCTCAAAGGCCTCTAGAAAGACATCGAGCTGTTGAGAGATTTTCAGAAAAAGAAACAGTGTAAGCCCCCCACTGCTTGTTTTTAGATTTACGCAACCCCACGGTTCCTAACCCATTACACCCCATCATCAACCATCACTTCTTATTCATTCATTTACCTGAGCGACATCTTTTCCGTTCACCTTGTCCTCCCGTGACTCTCCCGAGCTGCATTCGCCTTCCCCCTCTAGGGGGGCAGACAATGAGAGGTGGTCACACTCATTGGGGTGCTTCACGAAGGTCTGGGTTTCGGGTTCCGGTGTATCCATCAATGGCTGAGTCAAAGGGCTCTCGTCGCAACTCTTGCTGATGTAGCGCTTCCTCCACACAAGTCCAAAGGCCAGGGCCGGCTCTAACATTTCTGCCGCCCCAAGCAAAAAAAAAAGAGCGCCGCCCGACCCCTCCCCAAGCGTTGCATCGCACCGCCCAAGTCCCCGCCCCCCCGAGCGTCGCGTCGCACCGCCCAAGTCCCCGCCACCCCGAGCGTTGCGTCACACCGCCCAAGTCCCCGCCCCCGAGCATCACAACGCCCAACTTCCCGCCCCCCCCGAGCATTGCATCGCACCGCCCAAGTCCCCGCCCCCCTGAGCATTGTGTCGCACCACCCAAGTCCCCGCCCCCCCGAGCTCCGCGTCGAACCGCCCAAGTCCCCGCCCCCCGAGCGCCGCGTCGCACCGCCCAAGTCCCCGCCCCTCCGAGCATTGCGTCGCGCCGCCCAAGTCCCCGCCCCCCCGAGCGCCGCGTCGCACCACCCAAGTCCCCGCTCCCCTAGCATCGCATCGCACCGCCCAAGTCCCCGCCCCCCAGCGTCGCATCGCACCGCCCAAGTCCCCGCCCCCCAGCACCCCGTCGCACCGCCCAAGTCCCCGCCCCCCCAGCGTCGCATCACACCGCCCAAGTTCCTGCCCCCCCAGCGTCGCCCAAGTCCCCGCCCCCCCCCCAGCGCCGCCTGGCCAAACCAAAAACAACAAAAACAAACCCCGATCGCCGCCCCCTCCCAAGGTGCCGCCCCAAGCACGTGCTTGGTAGGCTGGTGCCTGGAGCCGGCCCTGCCAAAGGCCTCGGGGCTAAAACAAAGTCTGACGTTCTCACGGGGGTGGTGAAGGAGTCCATGTCTCCATGATCTCTAGAGCACGCTTTCTGGGTAAAAGAGGGCCTCTTCTGCCCCAGCGCTGGGACTTATGGGGTGATGGTGCTGCACTCTGGCAGAGGGCGCTGGGAGGAATTCTTAGAGGTGTCACACGACCCTCTTCTGGGTGGGTCACCCCAACCCAGAACAGCCCCGATTGGTCAAACTTGCTCTCGGGGTGCTCCTATGTGGCTGAAACCCATTGCGATTGGTAGAGGGCAGTGGGAGGAGTTCTTAGAGAGGTCACACAAACCACTTCCGGACGGGTCACCCCGCCCCAGAACACCCCTGATTGGTCAAATCTCCTCTCAGGGCGGGCCTACAGGGGCAAAGCCCATCCTGATTGGTAGAGGGCAGTGGGAGGAGTTCTTAGAGGGGTCACATGACACACTTTGCTTCCGGTCATGTGTCCGCCTCGACCCCGGAAGTAATATCCCCCATGGGTGGGACTTCCGGTGACAGAAGGTCAGGGCTTAAGGGGTCAAGGGGCAGGGTTTAGGGGCCAAGGGGCAGGGTTAGGGTTTGATTGATGGAAGGGCCCTTATACTCCCTCCGGTTCCCATGCTACTGAATCCCACCCTGCCAGCAGGCCCACTAACAGAAGGGCCCACAAATTCCACCATCTCCCTACCATCCAGCAGGCCTGGTAAGCATGGGCCAAAGTGGCTGAGAACAATGGCGTGTTGTCCTGGGACACAGAGACTGACGTATAAGAGACTCTCCTTGGGGTGTGACGTTTAACCCCGGATTCCAAGATGAAAGCGGGGCCTGGGGCTTGGACGAGACTGATGGTGTGAACAGCTCACTGGATTTGTTACTTGACCTCCTCTGGTTCAGGAATCAATCCTTCCTTGGCAGATGCATGGCCAAAGTCTCTTCCTTACAGATGTTTTGGCTACATGTGTGAATAAAAGCCAACAATCCATGGAGGAGGAGAACAGCAAACCCTCTAAGTTTTCAGAAGCTGACCTGGTGTTAGACATCGAAGGGAGGCAGCAGTGGGGTGAAATGCCCCAGAGATGTTTATACTAGAGGGTGGAAAGCAGGGGACTCCATGGGGCACTTGGTTTGCACAGGGCTCAAAAGAGAAACTTCCTAGGAGATAAGGGGCAGGGCTTTCCTGGGGTGATGGAAAGATGGAGTTTGGCATTTCCAAGTTGGCAGACACAAGACCCGAGGAAGGGGCTGGGGCAGGAAGGAAGAGAGGCCCTTGACCCAAAGAGCGAAAGAAGGCGAGGTCTGCCACAGACCCGAGGGGAGTGCCATCCAAATGGAGAATGTGTGTTGCCGGCCCAGAGGGCCCGAGGGGGCAACAGCGGGGTTCGTTGCCCGGTGTGCGTCGCTCTAATTAACACACCAGGTTGGAGAAGCAAACCAAGTTTATTCAAGATCTTGAAAAGGCACTAGGAGAAGCAATATCTCAAATCAAGCGCACTGATAAAAGCAAGTTCTCCTTTTTATATTCCAAGTTGTCTGTACTGGCCTTTGTTTCTCCCTGTCTCCCCCTTCCTCCCTCCCCTTGCAGCAGATACATTAAGCAATAAATTGTAGCTTGTTAGAAACCTTCCCATTCGCATGTTTATCTCTGGCCTTTACGACACAGATGCATGCAGACCTTCCTCCCCTCCTTCTCCCCCGTATCACTACCGCTTTTTGCTGTTTCGAGCTGTACTGCAGCTGCGAGCTAAGAAAGCTGACAGTTACAATTTTTTGCTTTTTGGCTGTTAGCAGTTTCGGCTGGTTAAAGTTCACAACATGGAAGAACTTTGGTTCACTCAGGCCTAGAGCAAGAAGACTTCATCGACACTCGTGGTCTTTCATCCTCCCGAGTTACCTAGATTTATGCCTAGTGACACCAACAACTGTGACCCCCATTTCCCCTCTCTACAGCACGCCGTCCAAGAGCTGAGATGTCATGGGGCTGGGGTGTCGGAGCAGGGGAGGAAGTTGCTAATAATGAAAGGAGGCTTTAGTATAATGAATGGCCATGGCCAAGCTGTGGAAAACAGATCGCAAGACCTGAGGCTTGGATAGTTGAGGTGCCCTACAACTTAAACCCCAGTCCACTGCGCCTGCATTCCACATATTAGCTGAGCTTCCTGGGCTCGAGTACCTGCAGCCCAGGAACGGAGCAAGGCCGAGGTCTGGAGAGCAGAATGTGGGCCATCTACCGAGCGGCAGGAGAGAAGGTTCTGCTAAGCCCCTTCGAGAGGCAGGTACTGTTACAGCAGGACTCTCCGGCCTTAAAGGGACAGCAGCCTCAAGCACAAGCAACCCATTGGCTAGCCATCCCCAGCATCACTGGGCGGAGGGAGAGGCTGGATGGGGTGGCACTAGGGCCCAGGGAAGGTGTTGTAGCTGATACCTCTACAAGGAGCTTCTCAAGCCTGGGAATTATTGAGGTATCTAGCCCAAGGAACCTGATGAGATCAATTTATAACAACACCAAGTACTGCTTGGTTTGCCCCAAGCCATAAAGGCCCGGGAAGGTTATGGGTCTATTACAGGAGGGGATGGGTGAGGTTCTTTGGCCTGCAAGGTGAAGGAGCTCAGACTAGATGATCCCAATGGTCCCGCCTGGCCTTAAAGTCTATCAGGAACTGTAACGATGCTGGTTCTGGCGGGACCCAACTGAGAGTGCCAATTCAGGACAAATTGCTTAACACAGGGCAGTTACAGCCCAAGGCTGGGGTTTTTCCACCTCTAAGGCAAACCAAACCAGCCAGACAAAGACGACTTTGATCTCACCCCACTGGCTAACCACAAGTCACACAAGCAATTCCCTTAGACACTCCAGTCTCCCAGTATCACCATCAGTGCCACTTGTCCTGGGGATGAATGGTTATGAAAACCAACACCCCAATAAAAGAAAACGGTTCTCTCGATCCCAAAGAATCAAGCCCCAGCCCCAGGTCAATATACAAATCAGATCTTACCCACAAATCATGCGGTTGCCAATCCTTTAGAATCTAAAATCTAAAGGTTTATTCATAAAAGGAAAAAGATCTAGATGGGAGCTAGAATCGGTTAAATGGAATCAATTACATGCAGTAATGGGAAAGTTCTTGGTTCAAGCTTGTAGCAGCGATGAAATAAACTGCAGGTTCAAATCAAGTCTCTGGAACATCCACAGCTGGGATGGGTCATTCAATCCTTTGTTCAGAGCTTCAGTTTGTAGGAAAGTCCCTCCAGAGGTAAGAAGCAGGATTGAAGACAAGATGGAGATGAGGCATTAGCCTTATATAGGCTTTTCCAGGTGTAAGAACCTCTTTGTTCTTACTGTGGAAAATTACAGCAAAATGGACTCTGGAGTCACATGGGCAAGTCCCTGCACTTTGCTGAGTTACAAGGCGTATCTGCCTGCTTTCCATGGGTCAGTTGTAGCTGATGGTCCTTAATAGCCCACCAAGCAGGCTAGGCAGAGCTAACACCAACTTGATTTGCAATAAATACTTGCTATAAATTTGTTATTACTAATTAAAATTTTTGTAACTAATGTGTTGCTATTACCAAGAACTGTAAGAATGTGCAATGTGCCTAATCTTTTGGAAAATCCCTTGAACACGTTAAGAGGAATACACGAGAACACACTTTATGTTAGAAGGCCTTGTAATGCTAATGTTGCACTGTTAATGCCTGTAAACAGTCTTGGAACTTTTCACAGGGAAAAGACGTTCCAGACCTGATGTGCTGTATGAAAGGGAAAACTGAGGCACGCGACCATATTGCTTTCGCGGCCAAATGCCAAGATTCCAGTACTATGAACAACAGGCGAACAGGGGCTGCTAACAGAGAGTTTCGCAAGGGAGTTTGGAAGGGCAGTGGGAAGGGAGCGGGAGTCCCTCGTCGGTCCTAACCCTTCCCCTGTAGTCCCCCTTAAAACCTATAAACCAAACCACATTTCAAAACCCCTTTCTGTAAACCACCCTTCCATTAACTAGGAGACAATGCAGGCTGAAGCCCAGCAGCAGAGTGGGGGCTATCCAGTTTATTGCGTTGAGTGTTGCATGTATGATTACCTGCCCTGTGGGCGGGTGGCGTATGTGTGCAGTCGGTGCAAGGAGCTCCTGGCCCTCAGAGACCACGTACGGACTTTGGAGGCCAGGGTGGCGGAACTGGAGGAGCTAAGAGAGGCAGAGAGGTATGTGGATGAGGCTTTCCGGGACACTGTACAATTGTCCCACCTCTGCTCAGACAGCCCCTGTGCTGTTGAGGAGGAAGAACGGCCCAGGGAAGCAGAGCAGTCAATGGGAGCAGAGGGAAACCTTCCCGTAGTTGGGACCCTCCTTCCAGAGGGTGCTGGGGTTGCCTCTCACACTGAGGTTACCTCTCTGGGGGAGGGAACTCCAGTTTCTAGGAAAAGGCAGGTGTTAGTAATGGGAGATTCGATTATTAGAAACATAGATAGCTGGGTTTGTGATGACCGGGAGAACCGTATGGTGACTTGCCTGCCTGGTGCGAAGATTGCGGATCTCTCGAGGCATCTAGACAGACTTATGTGTAGTGCTGGGGAGGAGCCGGTGGTCGTGGTACATGCAGGTGCCAATGACATAGGGAAGGGTAGGAGAGATGTCCTGGAAGCCAAATTTAGGCTGCTAGGGAAGAAACTGAAATCCAGGACCTCTATGGTGGCATTCTCAGAAATGCGCCCAGTTCCACGCGCAGGGCCAGGTAGGCAGGCAGAGCTTCAGAGTCTCAATGCATGGATGAGACGATGGTGTAGAGAGGAGGGGTTCACGTTCATTAGGAACTGGGGAAACTTCTGGGATGGGAGGGGCCTATACAGGAGAGATGGGCTCCACCTAAACCAAAGTGGAACCAGACTGCTGGCACTAAACATTAAAAAGGTTGCAGAACAGTTTTTAAACTAGGAGATGGGGGGAAAGCCGACTGCTGCAGAGGAGCATGTGGATCGGACACAGACTTCTCCTAGGGCAGAGTCTGATGATAGAGAATCTCCAGGTTATAGCCAGGAGCAGAGGACGGAAGAGTATTATGTAAGGGCCGGGTCAGATGATAAACAGTCACATAAAAAAGAATCTGGCACATCAGAAAAGGGAAGACAAATAAACAGGGGCAAGTTTTTAAAGTGCTTGTACACAAATGCTAGAAGTCTAAATAATAAGATGGGTGAACTAGAGTGCCTGGGGTGATAAAGGAGGATATTGATATAATAGGCATCACAGAAACCTGGTGGACTGAGAGCAATCAATGGGACACAATCATTCCGGGGTACAAAATATATCGGAAGGACAGAACAGGTCATGCAGGGGGAGGAGTGGCACTATATGTGAAAGAAAGTGTAGATTCAAATGAAGTAAAAATCTTAAGCGAATCCACATGTTCCATAGAATCTCTATGGATAGAAATTTCATGCTCTAATAAAAATATAACATTAGGGATCTATTATCGACCACCTGACCAGGGCAGTGATAGTGATGATGAAATGCTAAGGGAAATTAGAGAGGCTATCAAAATTAAGAACCCAATAATAGTGGGGGATTTCAATTATCCCCATATTGACTGGGAACATTTCACTTCAGGATGAAATGCAGAGATAAAATTTCTCGATACTTTAAATGACTGCTTCATGGAGCAGCTGGTACGGGAACCCACAAGGGGAGAGGCAACTCTAGATTTAATCCTGAGTGGAGCGCAGGAGCTGGGCCAAGAGGTAACTATAGCAGGACCGCTTGGAAATAGTGACCATAATACAATAGCATTCAACATCCCTGTGGTGGGAAGAACATCTCAACTGCCCAACACTGTGGCCTTTAATTTCAAAAGGGGGAACTATACAAAAATGAGGGGGTTAGTTAAACAAAAGTTAAAAGGTACAGTGACTAAAGTGAAATCCCTGCAAGTTGCGTGGGCCCTTTTTAAAGACACCATAATAGAGGCCCAACTTCAATGTATACCCCAAATTAAGAAACACAGTAAAAGAACTAAAAAAGAGCCACAGTGGCTTAACAACCATGTAAAAGAAGCAGTGAGAGATAAAAAGACTTCCTTTAAAAAGTGGAAGTCAAATCCTAGTGAGGCAAATAGAAAGGAGCACAAACACTGCCAACTTAAGTGCAAGAGTGTAATAAGAAAAGCCAAAGAGGAGTTTGAAGAACGGCTAGCCAAAAACTCCAAAGGTAATAACAAAATGTTTTTTTAAGTACATCAGAAGCAGGAAGCCAGCTAAACAACCAGTGGGGCCCCTGGATGATCGAGATACAAAAGGAGTGCTTAAAGATGATAAAGTCATTGCGGAGAAACTAAATGGATTCTTTGCTTCAGTCTTCACGGCTGAGGATGTTAGGGAGATTCCCAAACCTGAGCTGGCTTTTGTAGGTGACAAATCTGAGGAACTGTCACAGACTGAAGTGTCACTAGAGGAGGTTTTGGAATTAATTGATAAACTCAACATTAACAAGTCACCGGAACCAGGTGGCATTCACCCAAGAGTTCTGGAAGAAAGAACTCAAATGTGAAGTTGCGGAACTATTAACTATGGTTTGTAACCTGTCCTTTAAATCGGCTTTGGTACCCAATGGCTGGAAGTTAGCTAATGTATCGCCAATATTTAAAAAGGGCTCTAGAGGTGATCCTGGCAATTACAGACCGGTAAGTCTAACATCGGTACTGGGCAAATTAGTTGAAACAATAGTCAAGAATAAAATTGTCAGACACATAGAAAAACAAATTGTTGAGCAGTAGTCAACATGGTTTCTGTAAAGGGAAATCATGTCTTACTAATCTATTGGAGTTCTTTAAAGGGGTCAAAAAACATGTGGACAAGGGGTGATCCGGTGGACATAGTGTACTTAGATTTCCAGAAAGCCTTTGACAAGGTCCTTCACCAAAGGCTCTTACGTAAATTAAGCTGTCATTGGATAAAAGGGAAGGTCCTTTCATGGATTGAGAACTGGTTAAAAGACAGAGAACAAAGGGTAGGAATTAATGGTAAATTCTCAGAATGGAGAGGGGTAACTAGTGGTGTTCCCCAAGGGTCAGTCCTAGGACCAATCCTATTCAATTTATTCATAAATGATCTGGAGAAAGGGGTAAACAGTGAGGTGGCAAAGTTTGCAGATGATACTAAACTGCTCAAGATAGTTAAGACCAAAGCAGATTGTGAAGAACTTCAAAAAGATCTCACAAAACTAAGTGATTGGGCAACAAAATGGCAAATGAAATTTAATGTGGATAAATGTAAAGTAATGCACATTGGAAAAAATAACTCCAACTATACATACAATATGATGGGGGCTAATTTAGCTACAACGAGTCAGGAAAAAGATCTTGGAGTCATCGTGGATAGTTCTCTGAAGATGTCCACGCAGTGTGCAGAGGCGGTCAAAGAAGCAAACAGGATGTTAGGAATCATTAAAAAGGGGATAGGGAATAAGACTGAGAATATCTTATTGTCCTTATATAAATCCATGGTACGCCCTGTAAACGGGCTACTCACCGCCGCGGCGCCTCCTGCTGGTTTTTCCGGGGAATTAGCTCTTTTTCAGCCCGGAGCGCCCTCTGCAGGCCGGTGATCGCCCTTTTTCCTATCGGCCCCGTGTCCCTCCCAGGACCCGGTGCCCCTTTAACTATAATTGGGTCTCCCCCTCTCAGGGGAACCCCCACCCTACTATCCCCACTTTGCCTCAGTAGTGGCCACTGACAGTCATGGTCTAGCCCCACACCCTGGGGCAGACTGCAGCATCGGCCCACTCATCACAGGCAATAGGGGTTTGGACCTACTGCTTTACCTACTCCTGGGTTGTCCCTTGCAACCCCCAGTACCTCTTGCCCTTTACTAGGCCGCAGCCTGGGGCTTTCCAGGCTGGAGCTTCCCTAGCTCCTCAGCCTGTCCCCCAGCCCTGCTTCACCCTAGGTGCCTTCTCAGCTTCTAAGCAGCCAGGCCCATCTCTCTCTAGAAGCAGAGAGAGACTGTCTGGGCTCTGGCTTCCCTGCCTTCTTATAAGCCCCAGGGCTTCAGTTTGGGGCGTGGCCCCAGCTGCGGCCACTTCCTTACTCAGCCCAGCTTCCAGAGCCACGCCTCTCAAGCCCTGGCAGGCAGCTTTTCAAGCCCCTCTGGGCAGGAGCAGGGTCCGCCCTGCTACAGCCCACATCTCGAATACTGTGTAGATGTGGTCTCCTCACCTCAAAAAAGATATTCTAGCACTAGAAAAGGTTCAGAAAAGGGCAACTAAAATGATTAGGGGTTTGGAGAGGGTCCCATATGAGGAAAGATTAAAGAGGCTAGGACTCTTCAGCTTGGAAAAGAGAAGACTAAGGGGGGGATATGATAGAGGTATATAAAATCATGAGTGATGTTGAGAAAGTGGATAAGGAAAAGTTATTTACTTATTCCCATAATACAAGAACTAGGGGTCACCAAATGAAATTAATAGGCAGCAGGTTTAAAACAAATAAAAGGAAGTTCTTCTTCATGCAGCGCACAGTCAACTTGTGGAACTCCTTACCTGAGGAGGTTGTGAAGGCTAGGACTATAACAATGTTTAAAAGGGAACTGGATAAATTCATGGTGGCTAAGTCCATAAATGGCTATTAGCCAGGATGGGTAAGAATTGTGTCCCTAGCCTCTGTTTGTCAGAGGATGGAGATGGATGGCAGGAGAGAGATCACTTGATCATTGCCTGTTAGGTTCACTCCCTCTGGGGCACCTGGCGTTGGCCACTGTCGGTAGACAGATGCTGGGCTGGATGGACCTTTGGTCTGACCCAGTACGGCCGTTCTTCTGTTCTTATTAATATCTACATTGGTTTGCTGTTAATTGGGTTCCAAACATTGGCCAGAGCTTGAATGGATAAAGTAGCTGTTTTCTTTAGCTCTTGGCAAGATCACATGAAACATATAGGCACCATGCTGCAAAAGCTAATCAAGTTATACCTTGAGTTTGTAAAGAGATTCAATCATGTTATTGAACATGACTTTGATAAACCATTTCTGTCAGGGCCGTCCTTAGGATTTCTGGTGCCCTAGGTGAGATTATTAAACTGGTGCCCCTGTGCCTGATCTGCTCTTAGCAACACAAATATAAGCATACAGTATTGGAAAACTTGCCACATTCACGTTATTAAAACCAGTTTAACTTAATTAAGCACACTGTAATGCTGATGCACTAGCACTAAAGAAGTAGCACTATAGAAAAAATTCTGATTTGACAGAATGATGCAAAATATATAATTTTTTTAATTTGTCAAAATTTTATTGGAAATTTATATGAAGAGGTATTGAAACAAAGATTTGTTTTTAATTAAAAGCAATCTTTCTGGCTTTTTTGGCTGCAAAATCAGTTTAATAAGCTGGGTTTCCAAACAGTGGGAAAATATAACCCTAGTTTTACTGCTAGGTAAAGCACAAAGTGACCAAAATGAAGTCAGCACAGAATCATCTCATCTAGATTAAGGTAGCACAGAAATGTTACAGAAGTCCTATTGTACCTTATTTTTGTTTGGAAAGACATTAGCAATAGCAGCACATTCACATGATAAAATACATGATAAATCACTGCCTCTAAAGTTCCATCAAAAACTGACATTTTCACAGCTCTAGCATGATCTGCTGTACAGATTCTTCACAAGGAAGTGTCCCTGGCCTTTTTAACTCATATTAACTATGTATTTACTTTATGAAAGTTGAAGAAAACATTGTGAAAACGTAAAACATTGGCTGCCCAACTTCTGGGCTGGCAAAAGCTATACTGACTCACAGGAAAAAAAAAAAGCAGGAGAATCTTAGTACAACATATGGTCAGTCTATACCAGGGGTCGGCAACCTTTCAGAAGTGGTGTGCCAAGTTCACTGTAATTTAACGTTTCTCGTGCCAGTAATACATTTTAATGTTTGTAGAAGGTCTCTCTCTATGTCTATATTATATAAATAAACTATTGTTATTATCTGAGGTCCTGGCCACTGGTCCTGCTCAGGCCACTGCCAGCTGAGTAAATGAAACCCCAGACCGGCAGCGGGCTGAGCGGGGCTGGTGGCTGGAACCCTAGACAAGGATCCCAGGCCCTGCTCAGCCCGCTGCTGGTCTGGGGTTCTGACCACCAACTCCTGCCAGCCAGGATTCCGGCTACCAACCCCCCTCAGCCCGCTACCAGCCTGGGATTCTGCTCACCCAGGCTGGCAGAAGGCAGAGTGGGGCCGGCGGCTGGGCTCCTGACTGGCAAGGGGCCAGCAGCCGGAACCCCGGAGTAGCAGTAGGCTGAGTGCTGCCGGCACCCCAGACTGGCAGCAGACTGAGCCACTCAACCCCCCACCGGCCCTGCTCAGCCCACCACCAGCCCACTCAGCCCGCTGCCGGCTGAGTGAATGGAACTCCAGGCTGACAGCAGGTTGAGTGGTTCAGCCGGCCTGCTCAGCCCGCTGCCAGCCTGGGGTTCCTTGGGGGTCCCCAGGCCAGCATCGGGTGCTGAGTGGGGCTGGTGGCCGGTATCCCAGCTGGCAATAGGGCAGCAGCCGGAAACCCAGAGCAGTGATGGGCTGAGCTGCTCAGCCTGCCGCTGCGTACCATCAAAAATCAGCTCAGCTGCCACCTTTGGCACGTTTGCCGTAGGTTGCCAACCCCTGCTTTATACACTAGTAAGGAGATAAGCATATTACAGTTGTTGGAGGGCTCTTATCAGGAGTAACAGGCTATAGGAAAGTCAGTCAACATTTTTTGTTTCTCTGATGAAAACTGGCCCACTCCCTGCCTCAAACCAAACCTGTCACTAATAATTGTCAACAACTTAATTTTCTGTTTTTGGCTAAGATATTGATTTTAAAAAAAATATTGAAATCGGATTCAGGATTGTTAGCAAGAATTTTTGGCAAACAAAGTTGTTAAATGACAATCTAAATGGCACCACAGCACTGCTTTCATGCTTGGCTCACCCCCCAGCCTGCTGGTCCAACAGCTGCAGTAGACCCCAAAATCCACCTCTTGGGGTGCAGAGTGGCAACAGCAGCAGCAAACCCTCAGGTCCAATCACACGCCAATGGGCACCACCACCAGCCCAACGGACCATGGTGAAGTTAGCACAGCATCTGATCTCAGGGACGGGGCACCCATGGAGCCACAGCAGCTCATCCTGCCCGTGTAGCTCTCCCCGGATGAGGTGGATCGCTGGCAGCTGCCAGCCCGGGGGAGAAGCGCTCCCCAGATAGGGTGCCCAGATCCAGATGTCCTGATTTTATAGGGCCAGTCCCGATATTTGGGGCTTTGTCTTATATAGGCACCAATTACCCCCATCTAGAGTGACCAGACAGCAAGTGTGAAAAATCAGGACGGGGTGGGGGTAAAAGGAGCCTATATAAGAAAAAGACCCCAAAATTGGGACTGGCCCTATAAAATAGGGATATCTGGTCACCCTACCCCAACCCCCTGTCCTGATTTTTCACACATCTGGCTAACCCCAGCCCAGCCCTGTGCAGGGCCGCCCAGAGGGGGGGGGCAAAGGGGGCAATTTGCCCCGGGCCCCGGGCTCCGCAGGGGCCCCCAAGAGAAGAGCGGAGGCTCCCGCCTCCGCCCCTCTCCTGGAGCCTCAGCGCATCAAGCGCCGAGTCTCCGCCGGGGCCCCTGAGCCCCGCCCCGATCCGAGCCGCGTGGTGAGGGGGTGGGGCTGGGAGCTCCAACGGGGCCTGAGCCCCACCCCGCTCAGAGCGGCGTGGGGAGGGGGCGGGGCAGCTGCCTCCGCTCGGCGTGGAGCTCCCAGCCCCGCCCCCTCACCACGCGGCTCTGAGCGGGACGGAGCTCAGGCCCCGCCGGAGACGCGCTCGGGTAAGAGGCGGGGGGGGGGAAGCGGGACCCGCCGCCGCCGCGCCGCCCGGTCTTCGGCGGCGGGGGCCCCCTTCTGTTCCGGGACCCGCCACCGAAGTGCCCCGAAGGCCCGCGGCGGGGACCCCCCCCCCCGAATTACCGCCGAAGACCGGGCTACGCTTCGGCGGCGGGTCCTGCTTCGGCGGTAATTCGGCAGCGGGGGGCTCCCGCCGCGGGTCTTCGGGGCACTTTGGCGGCGGGTCCCGGAACGGAAGGGCCCCCCGCCGCCAAAGACCCCAGGCCCCCGGAATCCTCTGGGCGGCCCTGGCCCTGTGTGACATTCCAATCCTGGCAGAGGAAGTGAGTTACTTTCACTTTCATTCCTCAGCAGGCAGGCAGCCAGCCTCCTCCCCCCACCTTCCCCCCAGCACCTCACCCAACCCAGCCCTGACGGAGGGGAGGGAGGAGAGAGAGGGATGCTCCTGGGGAGGAGGGAGAAAGGAGGGGGTGCTCCATGGGGAAGGGGGGGAGAAGAATGGATGTTATGGGGGACAACAAAGGATACTGGTTCCAGAGCCGCGGAGCCTGCCTCACCTCACTTCAGCCAGGGGGGAAAGAGTCACACTCACAGGTGAGCTCCTTCCCCAACCCCTCCCCTTCCCAGAGACCCCAGCAGCCAATCCCCTCCCTCAGACTGTGCTGCATTCAGCTCTCTCTAGGACCCAGCAGCCTGCTCTTACATGCTCCACTGCTTCCCGTCTGTCTGGGCTCCCGGCAGAGCGGTGCCCCCAGACCTTGTGGTGCCCTAGGCAGCTGCCTATTCTGCCTATGCCTAAGGACGGCCCTGATTTCTGTTATACACTGGTACGGCTTCTAACCCAGGGCCAGTGGGGAAATGCCAATACTCCACGTGAGCCTGATTGACAGGGCAGGCCAGCCAATGAGGGAGCCAGGAGCCCAGGGTCCCACCCTCCATGGGATGGGGGGAGGGGCCTCGGTGGGGGGGAGAGGAGGGGAGAGGCTGGGGGCTGCAGCAGGCAGGCAGTGTGTGTATGGGGGGCTGGGCTGGGGGGTGCAGCAGGCAGGTTGTGGTGGGGGCTGGGTTGGGGGGGCTGGGGGCTGCAGCAGGCAGGCTGTGTGTGGGAGGGCTGGGCTGGGGGGTACAGCAGACAGGCTGTGTGGGGGGGGCTGGGCTGGGGGGTGCAGCAGGCAGGCTGTGTGGGGGGGGCTGGGCTGGGGGGCTGCGCCAGTGGCTGCAGCAGGCAGGCTGTGTGGGGGGGGCTGGGCGGCGCTGGGGGCTGCAGCAGGCAGGCTGTGTGTGGGGGGGGGCTGGGCTGGGGGGCTGCGCCAGTGGCTGCAGCAGGTAGGCTGTGGGTGGGGGGGGGGCTGGGCGGTGCAGCAGGCAGGCTGTGTGTGGGGGGGGCTGGGCTGGGGGTGCAGCAGGCAGGTTGTGTGGGGGGGGCTGGGCTGGGGGGCGCTGGGGGCTGCAGCAGGCAGGCTGTGTGTGTGGGGGGCTGGGCTGGGGGGTGCAGCAGGCAGGCTGTGTGGGGGGGGCTGGGCTGGGGGTGCAGCAGGCAGGTTGTGTGGGGGGGGCTGGGCTGGGGGGCGCTGGGGGCTGCAGCAGGCAGGCTGTGTGTGTGGGGGGCTGGGCTGGGGGCTGCAGCAGGCAGGCTGTGTGGGGGGGGCTGGGCTGGGGGTGCAGCAGGCAGGCTGTGTGTGTGTGTGGGGAGGCTGGGCTGGGGGGCTGCGCCAGTGGCTGCAGCAGGCAGGCTGTGGGGGGGGGCGGGGCTGGGCTGGGCGGTGCAGCAGGCAGGTTGTGTGTGGGGGGGCTGGGCTGGGCCACCCGCCGGCTCACCCAGCCCCGCCCAGGGGGTGCTGCCCCGGGCCACCCACCGGCTCACCCAGCCCCGCCCAGGGGGTGCTGCCCCGGGCCACCCACCGGCTCACCCAGCCCCGCCCAGGGGGTGCTGCCCCGGGCCACCCACCGGCTCACCCAGCCCCGCCCAGAGGGCTACCCGCTATGCGCAGCTGCCGCGCCGAAGCCCCTGGTGCTGCCGTTACTGCCCGAAGTCCAACAAAGCCCGGGGGGCTCCCTGTGCAGGGGGGGGAGAGGGGCTGTGTATGCAGAGGGTGGAGGTGCCGGGGGGCTCCCTGTGCTGGGGGGGGGAGGATGCAGAGGGTGGAGGTGCCGGGGGGGCTCGGGAGAAGGCGGCGGCGGCCTGAAGTGGGGTGTGAAGTGGGGCCGTTTTTTTTATTTTTTGTTTAGCCTTCCCCGTGGTCGCATGGGCCGTGGGTATCACTTCCCCCCCGGGGCCCTCACCTCTGCCAGCCTCTCTGCTCTTTCCACATCACCGCGTGACCGCAGCAGCCGCCTCGAAGAGCTTCCTGCCACTTCGTGCTTCACAGACCAGCCCCCGCCTGGGAAAACGTTGTTTTAGATCCTTGAGCAGCGTTCTTCTTAGTTTTACACCAAAGGGCACCTTGACTCCAAACTTTCTCTTCCTGCTCTACCACCAAACACAAACAGCTGTCCTGGGCAGCAGCCACGCACTGTCCCCCCCCTAAAAAGGAACAGGGCAAGGATAGTATTTGCCCACCATGAATGTTACTTCAAATTTTGGTTCTGTAGTCTCTCCCTCCCTAAGCCCGGGTAGCAGAGGAAAGGTCATTAGCCCCTGCATCCCTATTTAAGATGAGCACTTCAGCACATACTTAAGTCCCAGTGAAGTCAATAGGACTCTCACCATGCTTAAAGTCAAACATGTGCTAAGCTGCTTTCTTGAATCAAGGCCTCAATGAACTGATTAAACTATATTCTAGTGCCTTTCTTAATGCATATTGATAAGTGGGTGTAAATAAACTATAATTGCAAAGATGACTATAACCATCAATTAGTACATTTCACCAGAAAGGTCACCACACTACAGAGCTAGAACTTTAACTATTTTGTCCAAATGGAAATTAATACTGGGAAGTTGTTACATGTTTTCCTCACGAACTGTTTGTGTCCTTCCATCAGTGTGATAAACGAACACAGTTGTTGATTTCTCTTTTCACAGCAGAAACAAGTGGCCTTTCCACCATTGGTTTGGATGGCCATTGGTAGGGAAACCTCACTCAAACTCACAGTAATCCCTCTTTGTTCATATTTAATGGCACTTCAACCAAAGATGTGGCATTTCTGGATGAAAAAATAAAACCTTCAAAGAGACCAGTTTTCATGACTGCATTTAGTCTCTCCCTTTCAACTTTTAGGACCATTAACTGTTGCCAGGGTAATATTTTCTGGTGACCCTAAACATCTGCATTTTCATTCTGTAAAAATCAAAATGGGATGCTGAAAACTACCCATAGCAACCAAAGACATTCAAAGATAGGAGACATTATTTCGTGCAACCCCTCTTCAAATCTAAGGGAGCCCAGTAGACAAATACAAATGCCTCACACTATAGAAATATATACATACACTGTTTGTATATAAAAAATAGTCTTTCATTAAAAAAAATACCATCCCTGCATACTGCAGCTAGATCCATACTTCAGCCTTAGGGGAAAGAACAAGTATTGTGAAGGAGGGTAGCTCCATGAGGTGGAGCAAGAGGACAGTAGAAAATATTTTCATCACAGGTACTGTCTCCATCCACAACCATTCATGGCAATTAGAACAACAAATCCACTAATGATGAGCTGAAATAAACTTTAAAACAATTCATTTTTAGAGTATGAATGTGTAATAAGCTCATAAGGAATTTTACTGCTAAAGTTTTCACCTTAAATCACATTTTTTCAACTAGGTGGCAGGGCTGGCTCCAGGCACCAGCATTCCAAGCTGGTGCTTAGGGTGGCATTTTGCAAGGGGCAGCAGTCCCTGTTGTTTTGCCCCCAAGCAGTGGGCCGAATTGCCGCTGCGGACAGTGGGGGCAGTCCGAGTGCCCTTAGGGCGGCACGCACGTTTCCGCGGCGGCTGCAATTCAGCAGCAGCTTCTATGTTTAGCTGTCTGCGGCGGCTTCACCTAAACATAGAGGCTGCTGCCGAATTGCCGCCGCTGCTGAAACGCACGTGCCACCCTAAGGGCACACGGACTGCCCCTGCCACCGCGACAGCAATTCGGTGCGCTGCTTGGGGCGGCGAAAACTGTAGAGCCAGCCCTGCTAGGTGAGCAACAGACTAGACAAGAGAAGGCATGGGAAGACGAGAGGAAAACTGGAGGCATTTTTACTTCATCACTTTGATCTATTCCACCACTCACTGCAAAGAGTTCCTACAAACCATGGGTGAAATAGCAGGCAATGCCTTGGAAGCCACCTGCCTTATCACCCTGCTCCCACAATCCCTCCCCATAATATAGCTAGCTACAAGAGCAGTTGGTATATGCAATGTTTCAAGCAGAGGAAGCACAGGTGTGGCTTAAAGGGACATTTATCAATTACATGCTCTCATTAACATCCCTACCTACTTTTAAGATATATAATAGGCCCTACATAATGGTACCAACTGCTTAGCTGAGTGATTAATGGGACACTATCAACTTGAAATAATTATTACAGTTAACAATTTTGTACTTACGGGAGTTACAAGTAACTCCCAAGATTAATATGACTTAAAAATGATTGTTCACACTTGTTTAGTTTACCACTAAGTGTTGTTAAATGCCCAAAGTATATAGAGTCAGGTTCACTGTTTTTGTGAACAACATTCTTAGGGCTTTGAAAAAAATGGGTGGTTAGCAGTAACAGCAGAAGCAGAGCTGAAATGAAAAAAAAAACAGTCAGCAAACAAGTGTAGTAAAAGGATAGAGGAGGAGAGGTGTTCCTCTTAGGCCAACCCAAAAGACCCTTCTGGGAGACCCCCCTCCACCTCCCAAAAAAACCCCAAAAAACAAAACACCACATAGTAAACCATTAACCACATTTAAAACATGTTTAAAAATTAAAAGGCATGCTTTTTAAGGGTTCAGTAGCTGAAATTTTGGTGAGTGGGGCTAATTAGCCAGTTTAGAAAAGAAAATTAAGATGACACCACCCCTTTAAAAATGCCCTAAAATTTCTAATAAAGACAGATACTGCTTAGCATCTAATGAAGTATCTTCTAGAGTGAGGAACCTTAAATCTAAATATTTAACAGTGTAAAGACAAGGAGTATTCTCATTTTTATTAGCATTTTCTGATTTTAAATTTTCTGACATTTCTTACTGTAATGCAGTGGCTGGGAAGGGGAAAGGCTCTCCACCTAGTCACAAGTGGCACAGATCCATACAGGCAACCCACCATACTAATATGCACTATCACAGCAGGCCATACAAGCCTCTCTCCATTCATCAATATACATATATAGGACATGGGTTATGTAAGCACATCAAGGATCAATAACTCCATAGGCAAGTGCGTGCACAAAGGATGCAACAGTTAATTATCTAGTTTATTAAAGTCCTGGATTTTTACAACCAACATGATCCCTCTCTTCAAAATAAAGATACTTCATTAGAAAACATGACAGAATGAACAGAGAGAAGGTATGGATGGGCCAGCTCTGATTAAAAGGACTGTGCAGTCCTAGCAAATGAAAAAAATGATACATCTTCAAATCAAGGGAAACTGCTGCAGAGCAGTCACAATAAGTTCAGAGTCTGGGACTGCAGAAGGGCTCCCTTTAACCCATCAGTCCTAGAGAAAAGCTCAACTCGATGCACCCGTAGAAAAGTCCAGCTAGTTATGACAATGCCCAGTACTTTCCAGGAACTTCACTTCCATACATATCCTTTGACTTTGCTGACCTCATTATTTAATGGAAATTGAGCTTTTTCCTCTTGTAAATCCAGGGAACAAGTGCAGGGCCTGTTAACACAGACTACTTGTGGAGATCATGGAATTCCTCACGAGGCAATGTTTTCTTATTAGAGTTATGCTGGCCATCGTTGGAGAAAGGAGCTGTGGACTGACCTGTGTGTGTAGGTTGGGGTAGTTTCTCTATCAGTCTGGAGCAGGTCTCATTCAGGTAACAGGAAACAACAGTGGCCACAACCATGGAGCCCTAAATACTACGATTTGTCCACTTTATGTGTGCGCTCGTGCTTCCTTAGAGTGGCAGACACTGTGAAGCGACGACCACAGTAAGCACAAGAATATGGTTTTTCTCCAGTATGGATCCGCTGATGGCACTGTAGTGTCACCAGCTGCGTAAAAGTCCTTCCACATTCCTCACAGTAGAAAGGGCGCTCTCCAGAGTGAATCTGCTGGTGCCTTTTCAACTTGAGCCGCTCAACAAAGGACTTCCCACATTCTTGACATTTATGTGGTTTGTCCTGTCGGTGGATCACCTTATGTCTGGACAGCAGATTAGGTTTACGGAAACCTTTGCCACACATTGGACAGATGTAAGGTTTAGACTCTTCTCCTGCGGGCTTTTTATTTTCTGAACACTGCTGGTCAGAGTCCCCACCACCATGCTTGTTTTGGTGAAATGTTGACCCCCGGTTCCTAACCATACCATTTCCCCAAACTCCCTTGGAGCGCTCAATCTTGTGCACGTTGCGTAGGTGCCTCCAAACATCAGCTGTACGGATAAACCCCTTGTCACACTCTGGACACTTGTGTGGCCTGTCACTTGAATGAATGAGCTTGTGCATTCGCAAGTTCGCAGCACGGAAGAACTCTTTTCCGCAGATGGGGCATCGGTATGAATTCTCTGTCAGGTGGATCTGGTTGTGTTCTTTTAATTCACCCAAATCCTGGAAAGAGGCACCACACTTCTTGCACCTATAAGGCAAAGCTTCTCCAGTGATGGCCTCCAGGTCCTCCTCATCAAAAGCATCAACAAGAATGATCTTTTCATCATCCTCACTTAACCCTCCCTGAGGTTCCTCAGAGGAGTAGAACTCCAGATCCTCATCTTCACATTGCAGGTCAAAGTTGGTGTTGGAGGTGACAAAGACCCCAGCTGTAGTCTCACCTCGCTTCTGGTAGTAGGTCTCATAGGTTTCCTCATCTTCACACTGCAATTCTACAGGGAGTTCTTGTCTACCTGAAGGTCCAGCAGGGCTACAACCAGGACTGCATGGTTGAGAGTAGTCTAAGTCTACCTCCAGCTGGAGGCTAGATTTGCGACCCACCCGCTCAGAGGAATGACTGGAGTCATCTGAATGCTCCTCACCTGTGTCACAAGTGTCATTATCGGACTCCCAGACCACCTCCACCTCCATCATGTGGTGTCGTACACAGGGCTTATATATGGCTTATTGTGGATGTAAGTATACCATGATCATAGTCCTTCATGATTGGCTCATCTAATTTTCAACTCCAATCACAGCCTTCCCTAGAAAAAACAAGAGATGATTTCATTAGCCAATTTGCCAACATTCACATTAAGTAAAGCTAACAACCACAAGAGATCTTTTTCTGGTGAACATAATAATACTGAGACTTTGTGAATTAGTTTCACTGTAGGGGACACTGGGTAGTTTATTATGATCATCAAATGGAACATTTCTGTATCTCTATAATGTTAAATCCTCTATTTTAATTGTATCTTTCTGGCAAATTTGAATAATTAAGGTAACAATCTCTGGCTTCTCTAGCCTTAAAAAAAATTAATTCATATAATTTTTGTTTTAGAACTTGATAACATGGATCCATTCACTTCAAATAGTTGGTGATCTGTGATTTGGTTTGGAGTTTTCCCTTGTTTTGTAATATGATTTAGAAACTATTCCCACACTTCTTTGAACTCTTCTATTTCTATTTTACTCTTCTCCACAATATACGTTATCATAGGATGCGGCTTGATCGATCTCAGATCTATTCCTCCTGGCAAACTTTGTTCCTGACAATCTTTACCCCACAAATACGCTAAATGAAATCTACCTGACCTTTTCATAATAAATGCTCCATAGTGACAAGCAGCCTGCCAGGATATAACAGAAGCTGCAAGAACATTTTTATTTTTGTTGTTGTTGTTCTTGGGCAACTCCAAAACATGTCTATACTCTATTTTCTTTCAGCTTTTCTAGAACACATTATCATCTCTCACTCCTAGCCAGTGCAAGCCATACTATGATCTAGTGTAATTTTAGTGTAAATATTTTAAATTGAATTCATTCAATATTTAAATCCCTACCAGCCATTTTGATTCTTTTACATTATTTGGCCTATTTCTTTTCCAGCCATCTAAAGTTTCCACATCAGACAGCCCTAGCCAATCCTGAGCGAACAATAAACGTCTTTCTTCCTTTAAACATGGGCTGGATTGAGATATTCAAATTCATTCAAGTGAAGGTCTTAGATTTAACTCCCAGGACACTTCCTTCACCACACTTGGCTTTGTTAGAAGTTTCATATTAAGTGATCTCTTTGCATTGCTAGAGATATTTAATTTTGTATGAGTGAACACCAGACACTTTCTTTCTGACACTGACCACAATCATGCAGCAAGCACCAGCAACATCAGGCAGACCAAACAGCCAACCATGTAGCAGTAAGCAGCCATGTGTGGGGTGAGGGCTGAAAGAAACTGCAGAAGCTCATACTGTTCACTCTCAAATCATCAGGAACAAGAAAGCATTGTGATTTCTTTAGCCACCTCCAGCCTGTCATCATAAACCTGCTTTATTGTGAAGCTCTCCAAGATCTTCCACATTCTTGGGTAACCTCCAGCTGGCGCCACAGAGAGAAAACATTTTGGAGAAATAAGTAGGGAGAAGAAAGGATTCTGAAGTATAACCAGAGTCAGGTACAATTACAGTAGATGGCCAAACTGCAAATAGCAAGAAAGATTTTTCACAGAAAGCTAACAGAGTGAGAAGGGGACAGTTATAAGGATCAAACCCAGTTCTTAGGTTGAGGAGTTTCTACAATTCTGATGTTTTTGATCAAAAATTTGGGGTTATTTTATCAATATTTTTCTTTCAAGACAATATTCTTTTATGCTGCAGTGTCAGACCACTTTGATCACCCTTTCCACAACAGCAGTAAAAGGTACTAACACTGGCACCATTTGTCAAGAATCAAGTAGTGAGACACAGAACGTAGATTAATTCCTGCTATCTTTTTAATGGTGACGGTCTGATAACAGCATCTTGAGAAATAATCCCTACTGCACTGGTTAATTGGTATTTTATTTCCTGAGGGCTAAAACAAGTCTTAAATCTCAGAGAGTGAGCCAAGATAAATTTATCTTGGTTACTGGATTATTCATAGTTGCCAATCTATAAAAGAAAGTTTGCAACTAAACCTATGTGCATCATAAACACAGCTGAGAATCCTTTAGCACTGGCCCAAATGGAATAGCTTAAAACTCTCTGAAGAAACTCCTTTACAAATAATTTTCACTGGCAGTTGGAACGGCCCATCTGAACTGGTCAAAATCAATCTCCCTGATCCATATAAGTTTCTTGTAAGGAATGCACTTACTTTATGCCTGATCGAAGTGTGGTTTTGAAGGACATTTTCCAGACCTCCCCCAGCACATTCCAGTACCTACCCAACCTATCCCTATTCTGCAGTTTCTTTTATTTTCCTGACATTTCCTCCCCACCCTATTAACACTTTTAGTCACCTAGATTTAAGACTGAGCTCCACTCAAATTGCCAGTCTAGCCCAGCAAGTGCATCTTCGTTATTATCCTAGCTGCCCTTTGCCTGTGAAACTAGCTCTTTCCACATTCTTCTTTTCCTTCACTCTCTTCTCCTTTTTTCCTCCCTTTATTCCCCAACTCTCACTCCAATTCCTCTTGATCAGCTTTGTCCAGGTTCCATTCAAAATCATTAAGGTTTCTCTGGCTGCAAGCGATTGTGATCTTACATATAAATATCAAGCCCAGGCCAATCTCATTAATTTCACTTGGTGTTTTTCATATATCAAGATAACTTAAATACATTACTAAGTTGAATGCCTTAACTTATACAAGTCTTAAGGAAGACTGGTTTTATTCACTAAAACTGACCTTTGTTCCTATCTTTCTAATGAAATATTAAATCTCTTCAACTCTTCATTAGTCATGGCCTGGGAAACAAGGGGGTAACTTAAGCGGGGCCAGAATTTCACCCGAGGTCTTTATCCATAACGATCACAAAATAATAAACCAAAACACATGCAATCTTTCTCAGTAATCAGAATATATATATATTCCAGCAGAAAAAAAAATAAAGAAAAAAGTTATGCCCTAATAATTCTCTCTCTACCGTACTGCAACAAATCCCTCTAACTACAATACGAGAGCAATATGAGCTCAGATATGCACTCCAGATGCCTATGGCCATATTCATCTAAATACATGAGCCCCTCAGTACAGAAAGACTGATGCATAGACTATCAAGAACTACAGCACCTAATGTTTTTTTTCCCCCAATTTCCACCTCCTAAAGTGAAAGAGGTTTTGGATTGGATAGTTGCCTTTTTAATTCCCTAGCATCTGGATTCAGCGGCGTCATGTACTTTTACACTGAATAATTCTTTCAGTGCCTACAACAAACCAGGAGCTTAGTGAAAATTCAGGTAGAGGAGGGCAGTCTTGGTTGACACTATACTTTCCAACAGATAACTACAAAATCAACAGCCTCCCAACTCACTGACCTTTTCCACAATACCCATCATCTACTCGTTCTCTTGCACATAGTATGTGATTTGCCCCTGGGCTGCCCTATCACCTTCCTTTTCTCTTCCATCTTTGTCCCCCTATTTCAGGTGATTCCCCAGCTCCAACTTTACACATCATTATTTGTATGCATTTGGTGTTAAATTCACCCTTCACTTGAATCCCAATCTGGCCATTATAGTGGATCACAAAATAAATATGAGTTAAAGAAATACTGTTGCAAAAAAGGCAAACATAATTCTGGGATGTATTAGCAAGAGTGTTTGTTGTAAGCAAGACACGAAAAATAATTCTTCTGCTCTGCTCATCACTGATAAGGCCTCAACGGGAGCATTGTGTCCAGTTCTGAGCACCACACTTTGGGAAAGATGTGAACAAACCGGAGAAAGTCCAGAAGACAGCAACAAAAATGATTAAAGGGCTAAAAAACATGACCTACAAGAAAAGACTTTAAAAACTGGGTTTGTTTAATCTGGAGAAGAGAAGACTGAGGGGGGAACATAACAACAGCCTTGAAGTACATAAAAGGTTGTTATAAAAATGACGGTGATAAATTGTTCTCCTTATCCGCTCAGGACAGAACAAGGAATGGGATTAAATTGCAGCAAGGGAGACTGAGTTTAGACATTAGGAAAAACGTCCTGTCGGTTAGTTAAGCACTGGAACAAATTACCTAGGGAGGTTGTGGAATCTCTGTCAATGGAGGTTTTTAAGAACAAGTTAGACAGACACATGTAAAAGCAGCAAAGAGTCCTGTGGCACCTTATAGACTAACAGAGTTATTGAAGCATGAGCTTTCGTGGGTGAATATCCACTTCGTCGGATGCAAAACCCACGAAAGCTCATGCTCCAATACGTCTGTTAGTCTATACGGTGCCACAGAACTCTTTGCTGCTTTTACAGATCCAGACTAACACGGCTACCCCTCTGATACTTGACACATGTAAGTGATGGCCCAGATAATACTTAGTCCTGCCTCAGCGCAGGCACTGGTCTAGATGACTTTGATCCCTTCCAGTCCTACATTTCTATGATTCTTTTTATTGCCTACCCATTTTCTCATTCTACCATATATGTTATCATCCCATCTTCTGCCATCATACCCACAAACCTGAAGCAGTAAATTGTTTCAGGATGTGCACTGCGCACACTACCCTAACTCAGTAATGTGTATCACTTACTCCCCTTGAAAGAATCTGATGCCATGTCCCAGCAGTGAATTGCTCAAAATACCAACACTAGACACCCATGCTGGACACACTACTAGCATATAGTACGGAGTAAACTAATCCCAACCCTAATCTCAGTAGTACAACCACTCCACTACAACACTAGTAGTAGTTCCAATACCAGACACTACAGAATATGGGAGAGAAAAAAGGTCAAAAGGAGGAGAAAAGGGCCCAGAGAGGATTGTGTGTAGAGATGCTGAAGGACGGTGGAGAAAAGACAGCAGGGGAAGGAGGAGAAACCAAGGGAGGAAGATGCCCTGCCAAGCCACAGAGAAGAACGTTCCCACCGAGCCAGGCCCTCCCAGCCGACACACCTGCCTCCAGCACAGCTCCCTTCAGTCCCGTTATCAGGCAGCGGCTCCAGGGACGGGGCGGGCTACATCGCCCGACCTGAGGGACAGACACCGACAGGGACTGAGCCTTGCGGGGCCGGTCCCCCCGCTCCCTGCAGCACCGTGACCCGCTCGCCAGCCGCCCGCACAGCCCCGCCTCGCCCGGGCCAACACGCTCCCTCTGGCGGCCGGTTCCCCGGAGCGCTGCCCCCCCCCCGCCAGGCAGCTCCCGGATCCCGGCCCCGGGGGCGCGAACACCGGCTCTGCCCGCGGCGCTTCTCGCGGGGACCCGGCCGCCTCCCGGGCGTGTCCTGCCCCGGCCCCTCCCCCCGCGGGGCGGAGCCCGCCCTGCCCCGCTCACCCGGCCGCTGCGGCCCCGAGCCCAGGGCTGCTGCCCGGCGCTCCACCGGGGGCTGCCCGGCCCAGGCGGCCGAGCCAGCGGGAAAACCCCTCAAGCAGCGCCGGGAAGGGCGGGATCTCCACCCGCACAAACTCACCCTTCGCCCTAGCGCGCATGTGCCGAACTGCAGCAGCACATGCGCATTCTCCGCAGCGAAGCCGGTTGCGCGGCTGCCGCTGCCCAGAGTCCCAGCAGCGCTGGGTCTGTGCGCGGGGATAGCGCCCCCCGCCGGGCGGGCGGGCGGAGAGACAGTGACCGCGGATGGGGCGGGGTTAATAGACGGGGATGGAGGCAGGTGGAGGTGAGCGCAGAGGCGGCGCCCCTGTCGCTGCTGGATAGAGAGATCCGGGGTCCGGATTTTTCATTTGTTAATTAGCTTTAGCCTTCCCCGTGCTCGCATGGGCCGTGGGCATCACTTTCCCCCCGGGGCCCTCACCTCTGCCAGCCTCTCTGCTCTTTCCACATCACCGCGTGACCGCAGCAGCCGCCTCGAAGAGCTTCCTGCCACTTCGTGCTTCACAGACCAGCCCCCGCCTGGGAAAACGTTGTTTTAGATCCTTGAGCAGCGTTCACCAAAGGGCACCTTGACTCCAAACTTTCCTATTCCTGCTCTACCACCAAACACAAACAGCTGTCCTGGGCAGCAGCCACGCACTCTCCCCACTATCCTCAGATTGAAAAAAAATGTAGTCAGGGATAGTATTTGCCCAGTATGAACGTTACTTCAAAGTTTGATTGTGTGGTCTCCCCCTCCTTAACCCGTGGGAAGCAGAGGAAAGGTCACTGGCCCCTGCTTTGTCCCTCTTCCCTTGGGTGATGCCTGCCCTCCCTAGTTAGGATATGTGCTTAAGCACATACTTAAATACCACTGCAGTCAATAAGACTCTCACCCATGCATAGTCAAGCACGTACTAAATTACTTGCTTGAATCAAGGCCTCAATACATGGATGAAACTATATTCTAGTGCCTTTCTTAATGCATGTTAATGAGAGGTTGGTGTATATAAACATTAATTGCTAGATGGACTTTTGGTCTCATGCAGTGTGGCCATTCTTAATTGTGAGGATTACTATAACAGACAGCTATGACAGGACAGGTTTCTGTCCATTTGTAAATTTCACCACAAGGGTTGCCACACTACAGAGCTAGACCTTTAACCCTTTTGTCCAAATAGAAATTAATATTTGGAAGTAGTTACAGGTTTCCATCAGCATGATAAATACACAAATGGTGATTTCTCTTCTCATAACAGAAACAGGTGTCCTTTCCATCACTGCTTTGGATGACCATTTGTAGGGAAACCTACCAAAAACTCACATTTCTTGTTTATCCAGATTTAATAATTCCACTTCAACCAAAGCCATGGCATTTCTACCCATTTCCACTTTATGAAAACTGGTCTCTTTGAAGGGCTTATATTTTCATCCATGGCACATTAATGCAGGTGCTGTCCATTTAGATCAAGAGCAGCAGTCCTGAGTTTTCACATAGAGATGAATTTCTTGCTTCAGCCTCACTACCACCACTTCTCTCCCTCCCTTCAGCATGCTGCAGGATATTTATTGACAGAAGGCTTGGACTGTTTAGACAGTAATGCTATTGAGTCAAAACAACTCAGGTTGTAAGATTTTGGTTAGGAAAAAATCACATGCTGATGTCTGTATTCAACTCTAGTGCCTATTTTCTCATCAGAAGATAACCCAGGGGTGGGCAAACTTTTTGGCCCAAGGGCCACATTGGGGTTGCAAAACAGTATGGAGGGCCAGGTAGGGAAGACTGTGCCCCCTCCCAAACAGCCTGCCCCCCACCCCTTATCCACCCCCTCCCACTTCCTGCCCCCTGACTGCCCCCCAAGAACCTCCAAACCCATCCAACCCCTCTGCTCCTTGTCCCCAACCGACCCCCCTCCATCCACCCCCTGACCACCCCCTTCCAGGACCCCCTGCCCCTGACTGCCCCCTTCCAGGACCCTACCCCTTATCCATCTTTCCCCCCCCCCCAGCCCCTTTCGGAATGTGGCCCCGCAAACATGGGCGGAGGACTCAACAGGAGCAGGGGCAGCCGCACAGCCAGAGAGAAGTGGCGGTTTCCCCTTCAAAGGGCCGCTTCTCTCTGGCCGGCTGCGTGGCCTCCCAGTGCTCCCCCTGAGTCCTCCGCCTGCGTTCCCTGCGCTCCCGCCATCTGCACCGCCCGCCTGCATATGATTTCAGTGCAGCCTGTGTTGAGTTGCCCGAGTGCCCGGCCCTGGGTCCCCCTGTTGTTGGGGGGCCTTTGCCAGGGCACCCTGTGTTCACTTGTAAATCTGCCCCTGCACCGCGCCGCCCAGCCCCGGAGCCAGCCAGGATGCCGCGCTGCCAGCACAGCAAGCTGAGGCTGCGGGGGAGGAAGGACAGCCGGGGAGGGGCCGGGGCCAGCTGGGAGCTCAGGGGCTGGGCAGGATGGCCCCGCAGGCCAGATGTGGCTCGCGGTCCGTAATTTGCCCACCTCTGCCCTATCCACACCCCCGCCCTCTGACCACCACCCCGAACTCCTCTGCCCTCAATCCAACCCCCCCTGTCCCCTGCCCCCTTACCACACTGCCTGGAGCACCGCTGGCTGGCGGCGCTACAGCCACGCAGCCGCCGCCACCGTGCAGCACAGAGACTGGGTCAGGCCGGGCTCCGCAGCTCGCTGCCCCAGGAGCTCGCAGCCCCGCCGCCCAGAGCATTGCGCCAGCGGCGGAGCGAGTGAGCTGAGGCTGCAGGGGATGGGGGATAGCAAGGGAGGGGCCAAGGGTGAGCCTCCTGGGTCAGGAGCTCGGGGGCCAGGCAGGACAGTCCCGCGGGCCAGATGTGGCCCGCGGGCCGTAGTTTGCCCACCCCTGCTCTAGTAACTGGAAGAAATAGGTGACAAACTGATTTTCCCCATCCCCGTTTCCTCCAGTCTAGATACTGTGAACAAAGTTGATGCAAACACTTTCCTTCAGTCAGCCTTGTGCTAAAGACTGGATCAGAAATCAATTCAAGGATTTAGATCTGACTTCAAACAGCCTCCCCTTTCCAAGACCATTAACTGTTGCAGGGGAACATTTTCTGGTGACCGTAAACATTTGTATTTCCATTCTGAAAAATGCAAACAGAATGCTGAGAAATCCCCCTGGCAACCAGACTTTCAAAAAGTTAGGAGGCATTATTTCGTGTGACACCTTTGCAAAGCTAAGGGAACCAAGTGGATATACACAAATGCCTCCCTGTAGCAACACAGACAAACAACGTGTATATAAAGAATGGTCTTAAATTAAAAAAATACCATCCCTGGATACTGCAGCTAGGTCTAAGATTCATGCTTCAGCCTAGGCTAGGGTCAGAGCAAGTATTGCAAAGGATGGTAGGTATATCAGGTGGAGCAAGAGGGCAGTAGAAAATAATTTTCCATGTCTGGCTCCATCTACATCCACAACCATTCATGGCATGTAGAACAATGAACCCACTAGTCATGAGCTTGAGTCAACTCTCAAACAATGAATTTAAGGAGTATGAGAATACCAGTATGTGTGATATAAGCTTATAAGGAAGTTTAGGGCTAAAGTGTTCATCTTAAGTGTTTTGTAACCAGATGTGCAGAAGACTAAATGAAGGAGGGCATGGGAAGAAAAGAGGAGTACTGGGGGTGTTTTCACTTCATCACTCGGATCAATCCCACTGCTAGAAGAGCTCCTAAAACCATGGGTAATGCAGCAGGCAACTTCTTGAAGGCCGCCTGCCTTATCACCCTGCTCCCACAATTCCCATTATAGCCAGCTACAGGAGCAGTTGGCATGTCCAATGTTGGAAGCAGAGGAAGCAACAGGAAGGTCAGGTGAGGCTTAAAGAGACTTCTACCAATTACAAGCTCTCTCATTCAAGTCCCTACCTACTATTAAGTTATATAAAAGGTCTTACATGGTACCAGTGGTTAGCTGAGTGATTGAGGAGACACTATCAACTTGAAATTACAAAACTTTTGTATGTAATGATTCTTACCATAGTTATAAGTAACCCCCAAAATTACTATGACTGAAAAGAGATGGTTCACACTTTTTTAGTTTTACTTGTGCATTTGATAACACTTAGTGAACCTGACCCTATGCAGTTTTTGTGAACAACATTCTCAGAGCTTTGAAAAAATGGGTGTTTAGCAGTAATAGCAGAAGCAGAGTCGAAATGAAGATGAAGGTGTATGCACATACAATAAAAAAGCATGCAGAAGGAGGTGTTCCTCTTAGGCCAACCCAAAAGACCCTTCTCAAAAAACAAGGTGGGGGGAAAAGCCAGAAGCCATCACATTTTTAAAAAAGAATGGTTTTAAAAATTTAAAGGCATGCTATTTTAAGGGTTCGGTAGCACAGAATTGAGGATTTTTAATTAGCCTGTTCAAAAAAGAAATGAAATTGCCAGGATCCCTTAAAAAATGCCCTAGAATTTGTGATAAGGATTGATGCTACTTACCATATTAGATCTTCTAGATTCAGAGCTGGAATCAGGAACCTTTAATCCAAGTACTATACAGTGTAAAAAAAACAGCACTATATTCCTTATTTTTTTTAATTAGCATTTTTGTGATTTTAAATTCTAAAACATTTGTTACTGTAACACAGTAGCTGGGCAGAGTAAAGGCTCTCCACCTAGACACAACTGGCACAGATCCATAGGGACAACCCACTGTACCCATATGCACCATCACAGCGAGCCATACAACCCTCTCTCCATCCACCAATATACATACATGTGACATGGGTTATGTAAGCACATGAAAGATCAGTATATCCATAAGCAAGTGTGTGCACAAAGGGTGCAACTGTTAATTAAGTTTCCAGTTTATTAAAGTCCTGAATAGTATTATTTTGCATCTGACATGATCCTTCTCTTTCAAATAAAGGTACTTCACTAAAAACCATGAAAGAATTCACAGAGGTGCAGATGGGCTACATCTGACTAAGAGGACTGTGCAGTCCTGGCAACGGCCTGCAATGACAGATCTCCAAATCCGCTGCTGGAGAGCAGTCACTTTCTAGACAGCAGTACCCATCAGTTCAGGGTCAGGACTGCACCAATCTTTAGGAAAAACTCAATCTGACACACCCCAAAAGAAATCCAGCTACAATGTCCAGCACCTCCAAGGGGCTTCACTCTCCACATTTGTCCTACAAATTCTCTAACCTCATTCTTCAATGGCACTGGGGCTTTTTCCTCTTCACTTATGTCTTTACTTGTAGAGATCATCAAGTTCTTCCTGAGGCTCTGCTGCCTTATCAGAGTCATATTGGCAATATTTGGGGAAGGTAGCTGTGGACTGACCTATGTGTGTAGAGTATGGAGGTTTCTTAAGAAGCGTGGACAGGTTTCACTCAGGTAAGAAGGGAAACAAAACAACCACTAGAGCAGGTGAGGTAATATAGACTCTAAGACATCTTCACTTGGTGAGTGCGTTCATGTCTCCTCAAGGAGCCTGACTCCGTGAAGTCTTGAGCACAGTAAGCGCAAGAGTAGGGTTTTTCTCCAGTATGGATCCGCTGATGACGCTGTAGCGATGCCAGCCGTGTGAAGGTTCCACCACACTCCTCACAGTAGAAAGGGCGCTCTCCAGAGTGAGTTTGCTGATGCCTTTTCAACCTGAGCAGCTGGATAAAGGACTTTCCACATTCTTGACACTGATATGGTTTGTCCTGTCGGTGGATCACCTTGTGTTTTGACAGCAAATTAGGTTTATGGAAACCTTTGCCACATGTTGGACAGATGTAAGGTTTAGACTGTTCTCCTCCAGGCTTTTGGTCATCTGAACACTGCTGATAGGTATCTCCGCCACCATTTTGGTTCTGGTGCACTGAAGACCATGGGTTCCTAACCATGCCATTTCCCAAAATTTTTGAACGTTCAATCTTGTGGACATTGCGTAGGTGCCTCCAGACATCAGCTGTGCGGATGAACCCCTTGTCACACTCCGGACACTTGTGTGGCCTGTCACTAGAATGAATGAGCTTGTGCATTCGCAAGTTCGCAGCACGGAAGAACTCTTTGCCACAGATTGGGCATCGGTATGAATGCTCTGTCAGGTGGATCTGTTTGTGTTCCTGTAATTCACCCAGATCCTGGAAAGAGGCACCACACTTCTTGCACCTATAAGGCAAAGCTTCTCCAGAGATGGGCTCCAGGTCCTCCTCACCAAAGGCATCAATAAGAATGATGTTTTCATCATCCTCACTTAGCCCTCCCTGAGGTTCCTCAGAGTGCTCAGAGGAGTAAAGCTCCAGATCCTCATCTTCACATTGCAGGTCAAAATTGGTGCTGGAGGTGACAAACACCGCAGCGGTGGTTGAATCACGCTTCTGGTAGTAGTTTTCATAGGTTTCCTCCTCTTCACACTGCAATTCTACAGGGAGTTCCTGTCTAACGGAAGGTCCAGCAA
The DNA here is from genome assembly GCF_020497125.1 of Mauremys mutica. Lineage (NCBI taxonomy): Eukaryota > Metazoa > Chordata > Testudines > Geoemydidae > Mauremys > Mauremys mutica. The sequence goes on from NC_059079.1 coordinate 56,290,468, forward strand.
GGCTGCAAGCAGGACTAGATGGTGGTGAGTAATCTTCCTCTACCTCCAGCTGGAGGCTGGCTTTGCGACCAATCCGTTCAGAGATATGGCTGGAGTCATCTGAATGCTCCTCACCTGTGTCACAAGTGTCATTATCAGACTCCCAGTCAACCTCCACATCCATCCTGTGGTGTCATAGAAGGTGCTTACTGATGAGTAATCATGGAGACATGTACATATGTTCTCTCATGATTAGACCTTTTCATCTTCAGCTCCAATTGCAGCCTCCTGGGGAAGGAGGGGACTGGGGGGCAAGGAGAGGGAAAAAAATATTTCATTACCTGACTTGCTGAAGCTGATGTCAGGAAAAGTGAAGAAAGGATACTGAGACATTTGCCTGTCTAATTTCCCAGAGGATACCCTGCTATTTTACTACACTGGCATATGGAAAATTCTTTTAATTGAAATATTTAATTAGCCACAGGTAATGCAACGTTTTCTCCTTTGTTTTATCATAAAATAAAGTAGAAAAATCTGATTCTCTCTTGTACCTGAATGACCCATATGCAACTACCTCAAATACTTGGTGATGTGATATTTTGCATCTTCTAATTTGTTTTTCTTTTCTAACAATTATTTAGAAGTTAGTCCCACCTCTCTTTGGGCACTTCTGTTTCCATTCTCCATACCCATAGTATATTTTCATACAACGTGACTTGTTAGATCTGAACTCTGCTGGCCCAGATACATCGCTACAGGATCTGCCCACTTTTCTGATAATTAAGCTAAGTGAAGCACTCTTCTAGCTGTAGTGCTGTATCTATTGCGTTCCTGGGAAACTGGGCGGGCGGAAGCCCACCCAATGCTAAAGGATTCCCCCTCCAACAGCCTAAGGTGAGGATCTACAGGACCTCAGAAAGGCACTAATTGCGGGGGACAACTAATAAAAGAACAGGGACAGGAGTGTGGTCAAAGGGTCATAAGAAGGGAGCCTGACGGGGACACCGAGCAGAGAACCCCGGACAGTGCCCACTGCTCCTCGAAGGCGTCAAGGGAGCCAGCGGACGCCGCCCAGAGGAATTCCGCCCGGAGACGTGAACGGACTAAGGATCGGAAACAAGCCCCACAGTCGCAGGAGTCTCCATTGGCCAACCGCCTCTCCCTGGTCACGTAGATGGCCATTTTTGCCAGGGCGAGGAGGAGGTTGACCAGGAGGTCCCGCGACTTTGTGGGGCAGCTGTAGTGCTGTATCTATTGGGTTTCCAGGAAATGGGGTGGGCGAAGCCCGCCCCATGCTAACGGAACCCCCCCCAGCCTAAGGGGAGGTGCCACAGAGCCTCAGAAACCCACTAATTGCGGGGGACAACTAATAAAAGAACAGGGACAGGAGTGCGGTCAAAGGGTCATAAGAAGGGAGCCTGACGGGGACACCGAGCAGAGAACCCCGGACAGCGCCCACTGCTCCTCGAAGGCGTCAAGGGAGCCAGCGGACGCCGCCCAGAGGAACTCCGCCCGGAGACGTGAACGGACTAAGGATCGGAAACAAGCCCCACAGTCGCAGGAGTCTCCATTGGCCAACCGCCTCTCCCTGGTCACGTAGATGGCCATTTTTGCCAGGGCGAGGAGGAGGTTGACCAGGAGGTCCCGCGACTTTGTGGGGCAGCTGTAGTGCTGTATCTATTGGGTTTCCAGGAAATGGGGTGGGCGAAGCCCGCCCCATGCTAACGGAACCCCCCCAGCCTAAGGGGAGGTGCCACAGAGCCTCAGAAACCCACTAATTGCGGGGGACAACTAATAAAAGAACAGGGACAGGAGTGCGGTCAAAGGGTCATAAGAAGGGAGCCTGACGGGGACACCGAGCAGAGAACCCCGGACAGCGCCCACTGCTCCTCGAAGGCGTCAAGGGAGCCAGCGGACGCCGCCCAGAGGAACTCCGCCCGGAGACGTGAACGGACTAAGGATCGGAAACAAGCCCCACAGTCGCAGGAGTCTCCATTGGCCAACCGCCTCTCCCTGGTCACGTAGATGGCCATTTTTGCCAGGGCGAGGAGGAGGTTGACCAGGAGGTCCCGCGACTTTGTGGGGCAGCTGTAGTGCTGTAGCAGGGTGAGCACCCGCTCCAGCCCTGAAGGGGTTGGAAAAGCCTTGCAGAGGGCTGGGGCTGGGGAAGGGAGCAAAACCCCAGCTGATTGGGGGAAGTGGCTGCAGCTGGGGCCATGCTCCAAACAGACCCACCGGGCCTTATAAGAAGGCCAGGGCAGCCAGAAGCTTAGGAGTCTCTCTCTAGCTGCAGAGGGAGACAGGCCTGGCTGCAGGAAGCTAAAGACAGGGTACCTGAGTGAAGCAGGGCTGGGGAAAGGCAGAGGAGCTGGGGAGCTCCAGCCTGGAAAGCCCCACGCTGCAGCCTAGCATTGGGCTAATAGGTACTGGGGGTTGCAGAGGGCAGCCCAGGGGTAGGCAAAGGCAGCAGGTCCAAACCCAACCTTGACAGTGATGAGTAGGCTGATACTGCAGTCTGCCCCAGGGCACGGGGGCTAGACAATGACTGGCAGTAGCCATATACTGAGGCGAGGTGGGGATAGTGGGTGGGGGTTCCCTGGGGAGGGGAGACCCTAAGACTGAGGGGTTACTGCCAGGAGGCAGCACCCCAAGTAACAGGGCACCAGCTCCGGGAGGGACGTGAGGGCCAGCGGTAAGACGGATCACCAGCCTGCAGGGGGTGCTCCAGGATGCTGGAAGAGCTAATTCCCTGAGACGACCAGCAGGAGATGCCACAGTGGTGAGTCCACTCCCTTAACAAGTGAATATATGGCCCTCATTAATATTACATCAGTATCTGAGCCCAGTGTCTAAATCTAACATTCATCTTCACAATACCTTGTGAGGGAGGGAAGCGCTATCACCACCATTGTACAAATTGACAACTGAGGCACAGAGAGGCTAAGTGATTTGCCCAAGTTCACAAAAGAAGTCTATGGGATCAGGGACTTGAACCCAGACTGCCAAAATCCTAAACTAGGGACCTAACCAGTTGACCATCATCATTAGCCACAGTCTATGCGTGAGGAGTGTGCCAGGGTACACAGTAGAAGCAGCAGATGCATTTTCTTTTATTTAGTCTGTCCCTTTAATCTCAGGCAAATCCAAAAACATGTCTGAGTTCTCCATTTTCTTTGAAAGTTCCCCAGAAGATATCATCTCTCATTGCTAACTGGTGCAAGTCAGACTGGGGGCTAGTACTGTATAATTTATTAAATATTTTAAACTACATTAAATCGAGAGCTGCAATCCCTACTGACCATGCACCTACTTGGCCTATTTCTTTTCACAGTATTTTAAAGTTTCCATATCAGAGAGCCCCTGCATCTGAGCAATTAACAAATGGGTCCCTTTCAGAAGGAGCTAGCTTGAGGTATTCAAACTCACCAGGCCAGAGCCGTAACAAGGGATTTTAACGCACAGGCAAGCAAGCTTATTTGCGCCCCCTAAAGTCAACGTGTAGGGGGATATGGGGGTGGGTGTCACATGTCCCCCAGATTTCTGCCTTCCATTTAACACAGATTTTCAAACTGTGGGGTATGCTCCCCAGGATGCCCATCCCAGTTTGAAAATCATTGCCTCCTGCCAGGAGCCGGTGAATCAGAAGCTGGTGGGAGCTGCTGGTCTGCTCAGGCCCCTGGCTCTCCATGCTGTGGGGGGGGGGGGGGTCAGGGAGCTAGATGACTGCCAGGCAGCCCTGCCTGCCTCATTTCCCAAGCTTGGCCACCTCTGCACGGCCGAGCGTTCCCCAGGCAGGCAGGGCAGCACAGTCCAACCTGTGCCTCATATGCGTTTGTCTCTCCCTCGAAGGAGCCTGGCCCCAGCCAGTGATGCCCCTGGAGCCAGCCCCTGCCTGCAGAGCCCGGCTGCCATGAGATGCTCCCAGAGGTGCTTGCTGGCCACTGCCCTGGCACTCCTGGCTCTCTTGCTGCTGAGCAAGTGCCTTGCTGATCATCTCATGGCAGCTGGGCTCTGCAAGCAGGGATTGGCTCCAGGGGGCGTTGCTGGCTGGCACCAGGCTCCTTTGGGGAGAGGCAAGTGTGTGTCAGGGGTTAACTTGGAGCTGTGCCACCCATCGTGCCTGGTAAGCACCTGTCTGTGCAGAGGTGGCCTGCCAGAGGGAGTAGAGCAGAGAGGGCTGCCAGGCAGCCAGCCAGCGCCCCGGCTCCCACAGCACAGAGAGCCAGCGGCCTGAGAGGCTTCCACCAGCTTCTGATCCACTGGCTCCTGGCAGGAGGCAATGGTTTTCAAACTCTGCTAAATGGAAGGCAGAAATCTGGAGAGAGGGGCACATGACCCCACCCTGGTTACAGCTTTGCATTAGGCGACAGCAGCATTTCTCAAACATGGGCAACAACAGGCTTTTTTGCGGCCATGACAGCCTCCAAAGTGTGGGCAGAGATTGTGGGGGGCAAAGCAGCAGCCCCTCCCTGCACCACCCAGCTGTTGCTCCTGAATAGCCATTACCAAGGGCAGCAATGCACAGTTTTGGTGTTTGTGCTGGCGCTGCCTCTTTGGAGGCTCCAGGCTCTGGAGACATGTGGGGCCAGTGTGCACAGCCATAGGTGCTGACACTATGGGTGCTCTGGGCCTGGAGCAGCCCTGGGGAAAAATTAGTAGGTGCTCTGCACCCACTGGCAGCCAAGCTCTCCTCCTCCCCCATGAGTGTGCTGTGTCCCTGCTCCTCTGCCTACCTCCCAAGCGTTTCCCGCCCAGCCACCAGCAAACAGCTGTTTGGCAGCCTTAGCACGCTCGAGGGTGGGGAGTGAGGAGTGGGAATGTGGTGAGCTCAGGAGAGGAGGTGGGGAAGGGGCAGGGATTTGGGGAAGGGGTTGGAATTGGGGCAGGGCCTCATGGAAGGGGTGAAGTGGGGGCAGCGCCGGTGGGAGGGAAGGGTCAAGCACCTAGGGGAAAGAGGGGAAGTCAGTGCCTATGTGCATGGTGCCGGCTCTTCTCAGTGGAGGCAGCTGCAGTGTTTGGTCACCAGGGCACTCCCCTGTTCCTGCCTGGGGCACAGGGAGCCTGGGACTCCGCAAGTAGCCGAGAGTTCCTGACCCACATTCCCCAGGAAGAGTGCTTGCTGAAGGGCCACGGGAGGCAGGGACAGAGAAACAGGGCAGAGCTTCCCCTGCCTGGGTCCACACTCACTGTTTACAGTTGCTGTAGCTACCCCAGCAGCTCAATGGCTCTGGGCTGCTGCAGGGTTTTGCAGCTCCCCAGCAGGATGAGGGGCTCCCTCTCCGTGACAGGCTCTGAGCACAAGAATAGGAGCAAAGTCCGGGTGCACTCAATGGGGACCTCTATTTCCTACTGCTCTCCCACTACATAAATGTCCATGATTTGGACATGGATATGTGCATATTTATTCATTTTTCCTAAAGTTAATTAAGTACTTTAGGAAAAATTGTCAGAGTGACCACCAGCAAGAGTTGGCACTCTAAGGCCACCAAAAATGTTGAGAACCTCTGCTCTAAAAGTCTAATTTTTAATTCCCAGGACCAGAACTCCCAGAGGAAGACAAGCGTCTTTCAGCAAACAGGGTCTTTATCATAAGATTCATGTTAAGTATGTTACTAGAGACACAAGGTGAGTGAGGTAATATCTTTTATTGGACCAACCTCTTTTGGTGAAAGACAAGCTTTTGAACTCAGAGGCCTGGTCTACACTGGGGGCAGGGGGGTGTCGATGCAAGATACTTCGACTTCAGCTACGGTATTCCCCTAGCTGAAGTTGCATATCTTATTCCGACTTACCTCCCGTCCTCACCGTGCGGGATCGACATCCGCAGCTCCCAGTGTCGACTCCGCTACCACCGCTCGCTCTGGTGGAGTTCTGGAGTCGACAGGAGCGCATTCAGGGATCGATATATCGCGTCTAGATGACACGCGATATCGATCCCTGAAAAATCGATCGCTACCCACCGATACGGCAGGTAGTCTGGACATTCCCAGACCTAAAGGAGAGCTCGCTGGGTAAGGTGCTCAGAGTATGACAGCTAAATAGGAGAGGGAACAGATTGTTTAGCATAAGGAGTTCACATGTGCTGCAAGAGACCATTTAAAGGTGAAGTGGGCAGTTAACACCTTTGCAGTTGTAGGACAAATGAGGATTAATGAGTTACAAATTTTTGTAGTGAGCTATAAATCCAGTACGTTTATTAACTCCATGATTTTTAGTGCTTAGCAAAGTTACAAATTTAAGCTCCCAGGCTCATCTCAGTGCTCATCTCCCTGCTCAGTGAGGAGGGAGAAACAGTAACAGGAAACTTGGAAATGGCAGAGATGCTTAATGACTTCTTTGTTTTGGTCTTCACCAAGAAGTCTGAAGGAATGCCTAACATAGTGAATGCTAATGGGAAGAGGGTAGGTTTAGAAGATAAAATAAAAAAAACAAGTTAAAAATCACTTACAAAAGTTAGATGCCTGCAAGTCACCAGGGCCTGCTGAAATGCATCCTAGAATACTCAAGCAGCTAATAGAGGAGGTATCTGAGCCTCTAACTATTATCTTTGGAAAATCCTGGGAGACAGGAGAGATTCCAGAAGACTGGAAAAGGGCAAATATAGTGCCCATCTATAAAAAGGGAAATAAAAACAACCCAGGAAACTACAGACCAGTTAGTTTAACTTCTGTGCCAGGGAAGATAATGGAGCAAGTAATTAAGGAAATCATCAGCAAACACTTGGAAGGTGGTAAGGTGATAAGGAATAGCCAGCATGGATTTGTAAAGACCAAATCATGTCAAACCAATCTAATAGCTTTCTTTGATAGGATAACAAGCCTTGTGGATAAGGGAGAAGCAGTGGATGTGGTATACCTAGACTTTAGTAAGGCATTTTATACGGGCTCACATATTCTTATCAATAAACTAGGTAAATACAATTTAGATGGGGCTATTATAAGGTGGGTACATAACTGGCTGGATAACCGTACTCAGAGTAGTTATTAATGGTTGATCCAGTTAATCCTGCTGGAAAGGTATAACAAACGGGGTTCCGCGGGGCTCTGTTTTGGGACCGGCTCTGTTCAATATCTTCATCAACGACTTAGATATTGGCATAGAAAGTACGCTTATTAAGTTTTCAGATGATACCAAACTGGGAGGGATTGCAATTGGAGGATAGGGTCATAATTCAAAATGATCTGGACAAATTGCAGAAATGTCTGAGGTTAAACAGGATGAAGTTTAACAAAGATATGCACAGTGCTCCACTTAGAAAGGAACAATCAGTTTCACACATACAGAATGGGAAGAGACTGTCTAGGACAGAGTACGGCAGAAAGGGATCTAGGGGGACCACAAGCTAAATATGAGTCAACAGTGTGATGCTGTTGCAAAAAAGCAAACATGATTCTGGGATGCATTAACAGGTGTATTGTGAGCAAGACACGAGAAGTCATTCTTCCGCTCTACTCTGCGCTGGTTAGGACTCAACTGGAGTATTGTGTCCAGTTCCGGGCACCGCATTTCAAGAAAGATGGGGAGAAATTGGAGAGGGTCCAGAGAAGAGCAACAAGAATGATTAAAGGTCTAGAGAACATGACCTATGAAGGAAGGCTGAAAGAATTGGGTTTGTTTAGTTTGGAAAAGAGAAGATTGAGAGGGGACATGATAGCAGTTTTCAGGTATCTAAAAGGGTGTCATAAGAAGGAGGGAGAAAACTTGTTCACCTTAGCCTCTAAGGATAGAACAAGCAGCAATGGGCTTAAACTGCAGCAAGGGAGGTTTAGGTTGGACATTAGGAAAAGTTCCTAACTGTCAGGGTGGTTAAACACTGGAATAAATTGCCTAGGGAGGTTGTAGAATCTCCATCTCTGGAGATATTTAAAAGTAGGTTAGATAAATGTCCATCAGGGATGGTCTAGACAGTATTTGGTCCTGCCATGAGGGCAGGGGACTGGACTCGATGACCTCTCAAGGTCCCGTCCAGTCCTTAGAATCTATGAATCTTTTGAAGGTGTGCAGATTTCCTTTAAGAAGGAGGACAGATCAGATATGGAATGATTGTTTTATGAGAAATGTTCACCCACAGGCAATACGGTATTTTGTTTTTTTAATCAGTTTTCTGAGCGAGTTTGACAGCATAGTCATTCTCATTTCACCCACACAGTTGTTGGGGCATTTAGTGCACTGGAGGATGTACACCAGATGTTAAGCCAATTACCTCACCCACCTCATCTCTCTCATATCCTGGGATGGAACCAGACACCACCACCACTGCATGCTGCATTGCTAGAGACATTTAATTTTTATGACTATCACCAGGAAGCTTTGCCACCAAGTATTTCTTTCCTGATACTAATTATAAAATGTAAGCTACAAGCTCCAGCCACCATAGAAAGACTGTACAGTCAACCCCATAGCAATGGGCAGCTGAGGATGGGGACGGGACAAAAGAAGCTGCCGAAACTCATGCTGTTCACTCTCAAAATCACCAGCGGCAAAGCATTGTGATCTCTTTAGCTATCTCCAGCCTGCCATCATAACTTGCATTATTGTGAAACTCTTCGGGATCTTCCAGACCATTGTTAGCAATCAGCTGGTCCCACAGAGAGGATTTTTTGGGGAAAAAATGAACAAGTTGAGAGAGGATTTTCTAACTATAACCCAAGACACAAAATCTATAGCTGAGGGCTAAAAAGCAGGAAGTTGTGCGGGGGAGGGAGGAAGAGGAAAAGAATTAGGAAAGAATTGCTGGAACACTTTGACCAGGTGATGATCGAGTACTCTGATTTCTCAAACCTGTGGTGTGTCTTTTTTTTTTCCTTAACATGTGCAAATGTAAATTGTCAGCTACTTCCCCATGCAAGTGGTTCCCAACTCATTTTGCCAATACCCACTCAATTTATAAGCTGGGTCCAAGATTTAAGTCAAGAGAGGTGGGTCTAGTGCTTTGCAGACTTCCTTAATGTATGGTATGACAAGGAAAGTGCAGATTCAATAATTTCTGCAGGTTTTTTTTTTTTAAAGTCAGAGTGGTGGAGAGGACTTCTTCCTCCTGATTTAGTACACACTTAACATGTTTGATTTAAAAACAAACATGCACAAATCTAAAATTAAAAACGAATACAGATTGAGGTACTTGTATATGCTGAAGGGCTACCACAATATTTTTTATCTATATTTTTCTATATCAGTTTCTGGATTCAGTAGTTGATGATTATTAAATATCATGTAATTACGTGTGCACCCAAAACAGAGAAATCCCACTTAATTCTTCCCTATGGAATGTCTAGATTCCAAGGAGAAACATGGGTTTTCTGCACAATTGGACATAAGTAATTTCCCCAAACCACACAGGCTTCCTGTAAGGATTGTGCTCTCATTAAAGGCATATCAAAGATCAGTTTATAGGGATCTCCTCCCCAATGTGCCCTCAGACTTGTCTTGTTGCTTCTGCAGCTTCCCTCTCCTTTTCCTGACCCTCCTTCCCCACTATTTCTATTAGAAGAGTCCAGTGTCCCACTAAAATGAACACTAAGGCCTGGTTTACCCTAAGAATTTACATAGGTATAGCTACATCTTAGGGGTGTGAGAAATCCACACCCCTGAGAGGCATAGCTATACTGACCTAACCCCCAGAATACTTCTTTCGTCAACCTAGCTACCACAGCTCAGGGAGGTGGATTACCTACTCTGAAAGAAGAATCCTTCCCATTGGCATAGGTAGTGTTTATACTGAAGTGCTGAAGCAGTGCAGCTGAAGCGTTTTAAGTGTAGACAAGCTCTAAAATAAACCCAAATTCCCAATCTAGCCCAATCTCTGTTACAGATTTGAATGAGTTCATCACAGGGACAGATTATCCTACATTTACCTACTGGGGTTTCTTGCCCTTTGAAGCATCTGGTGCTGGCCACTGTCAGAGACGGATACCCAGCTACACGGACCACAGACGTAATCTAGTATGGCAACCCCCTTGTACCTGACAGACACCCTACTTGTACCTCAGCTTCACTTTGCTTATGTAACAGGCTGTTTCCACACCCCCTACGTCTCTCTTTATTCCCTGCAGTCTCCCTATTTCCTCTTGCTGAGTTTTGTCCAACTTCTGCTCCAAGCGATTAAGATTTTTCTGAGTCCAAGTGCCTGTCTTCTCCCAGATAAAACAAAAAGAAGGCAAAATGAATTTCCCAAAATACTAGTCACTTGGGCAAAGCCAGAGTGAGTTGGGAGAGCTCTCAACTACCACTTTTCTCCTGCTCCAGACCAGGGTTTACCTCTCAATTTCCCATCCCTCACCTTCTGGTTGTACCAGTTTCCTTGGCCCCTCTTTTCCTTTATCTAGCTACAGGGCGTTTAAATGGTGAAACTAACATACATTAATAAATTTATTCCTCCGTGCCAGGCAGAGCTCTGCAGGACTCTCGGACATCCTTCTTATTCTAGCAGTGCTTTTGATACATCTGCTGAAAATGCTCATCTTTTAGACTGTCTGCCCCACTCTTCTCTGCTGACATTACCTTCTGCTAGCCTTTCTATGCAACCCACCCCCAGCCGCTGGCATAGCAATGCCTGGGTCCTCACTGGTGCTGGAAATATGGGTGCTGCTGCTGCACCTGTTGGCTTGGAGTGGTTTCCATTATATACAGCGTTTACAGTTTGGTTCAATGGCTCTCAGCATCCTCACTATACAAATTGTTCCCACACCCCTGTGTATCCTGGTCACTCTGCACCACCTCCTCCTCTGCCCATGGTCTGCAACCCCTCCCCACAGTGGTACAGCCAGGCCACTCCTGCAGAGCAAGGTCCACTCCTGTACCCCCTTCCCCACGCTAACATGGCACACACATCTCCTCCCCACCCCTTGGTAGCAGGAGCAGCCCCCTGCGGGTTGCCCCTTCCCTCCTGGGCCTAGTGGCTTGGCAGGGCCAGGCCGAGGATGGGGAGGAAATGGGTACCCTGACCTGCTCCCCAGCCCCCCGGAGCAGCCCCAGAGCTGCGAGCTGGTACCCGGTGGGGAGGGGGCAGCAGCCCGGCCATGGCCAGGGACAAAGGCGCCGGGGCAGGCAGCGAGCTGGGCAGCGGGTGACCCGGGCAGGGAGGAACCGCGGCTAGTTACCGGCGCTCCCAGGACTGGAACCGCTCACACCGGGGAGGCCCCGCTCTGCAGCCGAGCTCCGCGCGGCGCCGGCCCGCAGACCCAGCCTGCCTCGGTCCGACAGCCTCCGCGGGGCCGCTCACAGCCCGGCCCGGCCGGCGGAGGCCATTGTCTGCCGGACCTCCTGCAGGAAGGAAGAAAACAAACACCCCCGTGTGACTGACAGAGCCAGAGACCGCCCCCCGCGCGGCCCAACCCCTCTGACTGACTGAGCTAGAGACAACCCCGCCCTGCTGTGACTGACAGCCAGAGACCACCCCCCGCACCCCTCCGCACAGCCAGAGTCTGCCTCCACCCACCCCGCCATGACTGACAGCCAGAGACCAGCCTCCCCCTGCACCCCTCTGCACAGCCCCCTCTGACTGACAGAGCTAGAAACCACCCCCCCATAGCCCTGCTGTGACTGACAGCCAGAAACCGCCCACCTCCCACCCCTCTGCACAGTCCAGGCGTGACTGACAGAGCGCCAGAAACCACGCCTCCCGCATCCTTCTGCACAGCTCCAGTGTGATTGACAGAGCAAGAGGCTGGCCCCCAAGATCCCACCCCTCTACGCAGTCCCAGTGACCAGCCCCCACTCCCTACTGCAGAACCCCAATGTGACTGACAAAGCCAGAGACTGCCTCCTCCCCCACCCTTGTGCACAACCCTGCTGTGATTGACAGGGCCAGATCAGTCCTAGCCCACCTCTCTGCCCAACCCGATTGTTACTGACAGAGCCAGAGACCATCGTCCCTTCTGCATAGTCCGACTGACAGAAGCAGAGATACAATCCTGCCCCCTTGCACAGTCCCAGTCACTGTGAAAGAGCCTGACATCAAGACAATCACAGATGTATCTATATTAGCTAGCAAGATCAGGAGCAGACTAGTCTGTGGAATCCTTGATAAAGAACAACAAAATACTTGACCAGGAACAACAAAGAATGTAAAAGCCAAATTGGATTCTTCCCTGAGAAATGAACCACCAACTTTTTTACTCTAAATACAGTTAAACAAGTTGATAAACATAATTCCCTACCCTACTACATAAATGCCCCTGAAAGGGGAAGATATGTCTGTTCCATAACCTTTAAAAGTATTCGACTCAAAAGGGCACTCTGGACTTACCTTTAAACTCTCTGAACAGAACTGATGGAAAACAAATTAAATCTATGTACAACGCAACCAACCATCCTTGATCGGACCCTACAAGACACAGAGGAATAAAATAAATGCAATTTCAGCCCTACCCTTCACAGCATATACATCAGTTCACTATCAAATGTACTAGAGAACTCTCCAAATCCAGGACTCTATATTAAACCAACTCAGATGTATGATGCCTGCACTATGCAAATGAGCTGTCATATCACCCACACAAAATAGTCACCAAAGGAACCTGCACCTGCTACAAATATACCACAACATATGGATTCTACAGGTCAACCTTGAAAAAGATAGAATAATGATTCTCCCCCAAAAAGCTTTAAACAACCCAAATAAATAAAAAAAAATTATTTTGGAAAACGCAGAAATAGAACAGGTTGAATTATATATATCTGAGCTCCATCATGGAACTTCAGGCTTTCTGTAAAAACATTAGGAGAAAAAAATATATGCTTTCAGGCCTTTTATACCATAAAATAAACCAATGAGTAAATAAAATACACCAATAAAACTACTACTGAAACTATTTGACAACATAATCTAATGCACCCTATATTATGGGAACACAGTCTGAGGCCAAACCTATTATAGCCAAAAATACAAAAGTTGAAACTTTGATAGAAACCCCTCAGTTCTCCAAGCAAGCATAATGTCTACATAACAACTTGTCCAAGAATGGCTGCACAACAGAAATGAAATGTTTATTTCCATTTTCTAAGCCATCCTAGAAAAAATAACTTCTGGTGCCTCCTGTATGAAAGCAACACATACGTCCTCTACAGCAAATCACTAGAAGATTAACAATTAAACGAACTGACTTGATCGACAGAGCCTGAAACCAACCTACACTTCAAATCAAGGAGATGCAATCTGGTACTCTTTCACCTGTGGCAGATATTTGTGTTGTGTTGGTGCACAGTTCTGACCATCATTCTCAAAATGTTTCTGTATCTTTTGTCTCTGAGGAGTGGTAACTTTAAACCAAACCCTCTGTTGACTGCTTTTCAACAGATCTGAGGGCGTAATTAGAACCACAGGCAATTCTTAGGAATTTTTCTTTAAAATTTGTATATGGCATATTTAAATATAAAATATCTTTATTAAAGATAATCAATAAATCACAGTTACTATTTTCAGAGTTGGTGAAAGAGAGCACAGTACTGGCTGGAAAAAAAGATATCTGCAAGGAAGAATTATGCTGGTGAGGTTACACGGAAAGGGAAGAAAATAGAGAGTAAGCCACCTGATTAGAGAGAAACCTCTGCCTGCTTTCAAATCTCAATCCTGTACCTGGTAAATCACAATCCAGACTAATGGGCAGCTGTTTCACCCCCTACTCTGCTACCTTGGGCACCTTATAATACCCTGCTGAAATAGCTCCCACCTGGGCCACTCACAGACAGGTTTCCCTGAGTGTCTATGTGCAACTGCAGTCTGACAGTTACGCTTGGGTTACACTCTGGCTCTCACCAGCCCTGGTTATATGGCAGGGTGACCCTGACACACCCAGCATGCCCTGTACTGCCCAACTCTCTCCCAGACAATACAAGTTATATTAAGTCACTCCTTTAAAAGAATAATATGCAGACACAACTCGTCACCCCGAATGGAGTTACCCAGACACATCAATTTAAAATACACTGGATTAGATAAAACAAGTTATAAATTTTAAGTGAGTACAAGTAATGAGGCATAAAAGTCAGAAAATGGCTACAAGTAAAACAAAAGATATGATGTTTACTATTACCTGATTTAACAAACTACATTAGATTCAAGCAAAGTTTCTCACCACATGCTTTCAGCAGTCTTACTACCCCAACCCTGTTGGTCAGGATCCCTTCTCCCCCAAGTCCAACAAATGCTTCATTTGTTGCTTCAGGTGCAGCAAATGTGATGGGCTGGGGTACCTTGGGGTGTTTGTCCCTCCTTTTTATAGTTCAAGTCCCCCTCTTGAAAAACATTTCCAGATGGGCAGTAGGAGACAAAGAGTGTATGTGGAAGGATGTTCCCTGCTGATTTTTTCTCACCTGTATGAGCTTTCTTTTTTCCCCTTGCTGCTTGATGACTCTGTTAACTATATTAATGCAGGACAGATCTCCTTGCCAGTCTTGGATTGGGCAGGGTTGTAGGGTTTGGAACATGTGTTAATAAACACCATATAGTGGAATCTTATAACTTCACATTTCAATGTTGCCAAATACTGGCCACTGACCAGCAAATTTTGAGTTTTCAAATGATACCTTACAAGGCATACGTTGTGCCAAGATGATTACAATAGTGTGTAGGGTGTGAATACAGGGGTTTATTCTATCACAAAACCCATCTTTCAGTTGAACATGTGCAGAAAGGGATTTTACTCTTTTTAAAAGGGGTTAAAAAGGTAGGAGCTAGGAAAAGATTAGAAAAAACCCTCACTTCCCCTATCTTGTCTGTCTCTCATAACTAGTTAGGTTGGCTCTGATCCTACAATCAATTGGAGCCATGCCAGTGGTCACTCACATCCCCATGGAGCCCCTTTGAAATCCAGAGATGCAAGGATCTGCCCACGCAGACCTGATGGCAGGATCAAGACCTTATATTGGGAGTTCTTCCGGGCAAGTCCTTCATCTTCATAAGAGTGCAGCAATCATACCTAGCACATTGTGAGCACTAATGGAATATAAATGATTATAGGGAGCTCCTTGTGGCAGAGGGTCTGTCTTAGTACATCTTTATTAATGGGGCTAGCTCTTTATTTCTCTCTGCACTTTCCATACTTTCTCTCTCTCTCTCCCTCCCCATCTACACTATTAAGGCTCTAGCGCTGAAGAAAGGAGGGACTATGAGAGAGATTTGTATAAAAATAGGAGGGAAGAAAAGGTATCCTTGGGCCTGGTTAACTAAAATTGTCTTTCTTCAGGGAAGAACTTTATATTATAGGGGAAGTGTCATCCACACACCGAGTCAGCCATTTCCACCCTTCTAGCTTTCATTGGAAGAACCTCAGGGTAGAGTGAAATACAACAGAATCCCTTGTGGAAATGCAGCTCCCCAGTTCAAATAATCTGACTTTGTACCAGCTTCCAACCCTCACTCTGTGCTCTACAACCCCAGTCTTCCACAGAAGGGAAACCAATAGCACACATGACATCTTACTTACCACGGTGATGGACACCTTAGAAATACCATAGAGGGATGTGCTCAGGCTGGACCCAGCCTGTGGCCTCAATTGGCTAGGGGAGGGGAGCAGAAACAGCAGGAGGCTACCACCAAGGCTAGAGTTCAGCAACTTAGTAACAGTTTCCATAGCAACAGAACTCACTGTGGTACAAGGTGGCAGCTTTTGTTCTCTGGCCTGAGGGCTGCAAGCCTCTTTCTGTCTGCAATATTGATGCAGCTTGTCTAGGTGAGGTTACTCTGACTCACATGTCTCCAGAAGCCTGAATTCCAATATGTGGGGAAGCTTTTCTTAAGAAGCCTTCTTTGCTCTACCCTCAGCCACCAAGGTTGCCCAGTCACACTTCTCCAGGAGGTAGCAGAATCTGTACTGCCCTGATTGCAGGAGGTGATCACTGCAGCTCTTGTAAGGTGTGGGGACAGCCTAGAAGAAACTGAAAACTCTTCACTTCACAATGGGGATAGGGATTTCAGAGAGTTGATCCCCCTCAGATTGTCACCATTATTAATTATTTGTATGAAGCCCTTTATTTTATCAAAAGGCTCATCACTGTTAGATCCCTTTTCTGTAATTTTTTTTCTTGATGATCACCAAGATCTGGTACATGAGACAAATTCTCAATTGGTGCAACGCTGTTGGTTCCAGAGGGGTTACACTGGTTTAACCCGGAGCAGAATTTGGCCATTGGTATGTAAAACACACACTCTGTGTTATGGTCAGCCTGCTTGATTTCTTCAGCAGCCACAACTTTGGGGCACACCGAGCTCAGCCGTGAAAAGTTGTGCAAGGAGTCTCCCTGCTGCGGTCTAGCATATAGACCAACCACATTCCCAGGGGGAGGGGGTGAGCATGGGCCCTTCTTGCTGCTAAGTGCCATTGCCAGTGGTAGTCTCTCAAAAGGGTGGGGGAGAAAGCAAGAAAAGGGTCCTCCCCTCTGCACCACTTAGCTGAGCTGGTAAAACATTGGAGGAATAAGGGTGTCAGGGTCACTCCAGCATGCTACTGATTTTAAAAGACAGACTCTAGCCCCCATATTTAATCCCAAACATTGCAGAGGGAAACCCCTGTAGACTATAAAGCCACAATAGTAAATTCATTGGTTTGGGTCTGGTAGTATTCCCAACTCAGACAACAATAAATGCAATATTATCCTGTTATGCTTAGGACATGACAGTAAAACACATCTGACTTTGATGCCTATGATTTCTATACAGTAAGAATATAAGTCTAATTTTTAAAATTGTCCGCAGGTGGGGAGGAAATGAAGTGGTAGATGAGTAAATAACAGAAATTAAACAAACAGACATAACAATGGATAGTATAGCTGAAAACAAAACAGAAGGCTGTCTTAAGCTGATTAATTGCAACAATATTGCTGTAGACACAATGGTAACATGCACTTTCCTTTAATACATCCCCGCCTCTGTTCTTTCACAACCCCATAACTGTTCAAATTACAAACACACATTCATCACCTGCACAAAGCCACCTAATATTCACTATGCTGCTATACAAATGTACATTATTATTTATATTACCATAGCATGTAGGAACCTGAACAGTTGTCTCCATTAGTTTGGCATGAAAGTAACCTTACAAGTTATACTAAACCTGGACTAGTCAGCTTAAAGTATATTTTTAATTGTTCTGCACATTCTCTGTCATTTATATTTCTTGCAGGGAGCTATGAAACTCAGGATGGTGAGTCTGGATATTGACTAAGCAGAAGAAAAAAAGTGAGGGTGGACAACCGAGAAAATAAGAAAAACTGAAACAAAATTCTGCTTGTTTATCCAAAGTATCTATGAATTGTCTGGCCTGGATTTTCCATTAGTCATTTCTATGGACATAGTCTAGCTCTGCACAAACATTGCTTACCTGGATAGCCAGCTCACCATTCAACAGATAAAATATTGCTACACATTAGAGCTGGCTGAATAGTACTTGTTCACTTGTGATGTTTTGTTGTATCAACCAAGGCAAGGTACTAACAAACTTCAACAGGACTTTATTTTTTAAAGTGGAAACCTCTTTACCAAGCTGCTGCTGCACCCTATGTAACTCTCACTCTGCCTCCGCAACTCCTCCCCACTCCTTCCTGTTTCCTGTCCTTTCATTCTAGTAATTACAAGCAACATCTAAACACCACATGTTTGTTGAATACTTCCGAATAGTTTCACCAAAACCAGGATTTAATTGTAAAACTTGATGGCTTTGCAAATAACAAGTGACAGCCTATGGATTATTTGCAAAGTATCCAAAGTTGATAATCAGTATCCAAACTTAGACAATGGTTGCTCAAATCACATGGTTCCATTTCTTGCACCTCATTGGATGACTTTTAAACCAGAAAACAATGGACAACAAATAGTGAATAATACAGTCAAACCCAATACAACACTTTCAGGATTATCCAAACATTTCACAAATGCCTGGCCACTATCTACATATTCATGTATTAGGAAATAGCAGCCAATGGGATTCAAGGTGTTTATTAATAAATATATTTGCAGCGCTATTTCTCATTCTTTGATCAGCTCTATCATTTATAAGAGTTCTGGTTATTATTCATCATTTGCATAACAGTGGTGCCAAAAGGCCCCATCTGAGACTGGGTCTCCATTATGTTAGGCACTGTACATAATAATACACATCCATACACGAGTCAGTCCCTGTCCTGAAGAAATTACACTCTAAACAAGACAAAATGTACAGAAGTACCTGAGTCTAAGTACTTTTGTTGTTGACATTTTATTTATTTAATTTGAAGTCTGACTGTACAAGCAACCATTAGGGAAGGTGAACAATTGAACAAATACTTTCCTTCAACTTCACATGTTCTGTGGCTTATCAACAAAATTATATCTATGGTTGCCTGCGTTTATACACTGTAGTTTGGATTTCCTGCTCAAAGCCCTTTGCCATAAGCACATGACAGCATTAACATGGCACAATGAAACCACTTTCTTACATGCCCCAGCTTGCTATAGGCATTCCCTCTCCATAATAGCTTCACTGACCATAATCAGTGCCTTTCACAGTCCATGGAATTAGGGCTGCTTTGTAAGTTTCCTCCCTGGTCTCTAGAATGTTGATATGTGAATTCCTTGGGTTGACAATGTTAGGGTATCACTATAGTAACATACCACGAGAAATCATTGCACAGCAAAAGGCCACTTAGCCAAATAAGAATGCATCTTTAAATTTCAGCCCTTCCTTTCTGTGGGCCCCAGTCTTCTCATTGTATTCAAATGGCATCTTACCACTGACTTCTATTAGAAGAGAACTGGCATCTGTCATTTCCTTTGCAGTCTCCCCATAGACATCACTAGCTCTCAGACTGATGTACATTGCTTGCTTTGGCCTTACTTGACAGCTTCTTCCACATGTTTATTGTTCCCTGAGTGGAAGAGATCTGCCAGTCTCTTCTTCATATCCTAATTTTGACAGATCTTCCCTGGCTTGAACTTTACCCCAGCAAGAACAATTCTCATCACTCCGTTTCTACCACCAGAGCTGGTAGGAAACTGGAATTCCCATTCTGTGGGGAAGTCCAACATAGCAAGAAAAAAAAATTGTTCCAAATCAGACTAAGTTAAAAAAAAAATTCCATTCTGCAGGAAAATTTTGATTCAGGACCATTGAACCATTTTATTTTGATAGTCTTTCATTTTGACCCATTTAATTTTGACTGTTATATTAACTAGAACATGTAAATATATTTTAAATATAAAAATAAAAATTAAATGGATCAAAATGCCAGTTAAAATGATTCATTTAAACTTTCTCATAAAAAATTTAGTCTAAATCAAAACACGTTATGGGAACATTCTGGTTTCTTTCTCCGGACCTGAAGAAGAGCTCTGTGTAAGCTCAAAAGCTTGTCCGCCTGACCCATAGAAGTTGGTCCAGTAAAAGATATTACCTCACCTACTTTCTCTCTTTCATATTCTGGGACCAATATAGATACAAGACCACTGCAAACAGTCATGGGAACATGCTGATTTCAACAAAACTGCATTTTCTGGTGGAAAACCTTTTTCTGTTTAAAACTTTTCAACCAGTATAAGGGACCAGGGTATAGGTAGTCTGGCCTAGCAGTCACAGCTGGGCTAGTGTGCACATGTTAAGAACAGCCATGAGGCGGTACTCAACGAGCAGGGATTGGAGTAGTCACCAGAGCGAGGATCAAAGAGCAAGAGTCAGGGTAAGAGTCAGGCCAGGATCAGAGACAGTACCAGGCTGGAGTCAGGAGGCCAGGGTCAGCGTCAGGGTCAGAGTCAGGCTGGGGTGGGGTCAGAGACTGGTGATCAGAAAGCAAGGGGATATCAGGAGTCACAGCAGGCCAGAAGTCTGAGATTTCCCAGACAACTTCTTGGGGAATCCTCCACAGTTAAATAGTGCACAGGGGCCAACCGGAGTGCCCCAGGATGCTGACACTCCGGATCCTTTGGGCAGTACTTCTTGCAGTGCCTAATCTCCTCGGTGCTCCTTGGATATGGCTCTGCACAGCTTCCCAGAGGTGATGTGGGAATGTCAGCTGTCCCAGGTTCTGCAGATCAAGGGGTCTAGTCTCATGGATCCTCACAACCAGTTCTAATCTCAAAACCCTCCAGGGCTTTTTAGTGTGATAATTGAATTAAATCACTTCAATATCTTTTCTCCAGTGAGAATAAGCTCAACTTCAAAAAAAATTTCCTCATTATAGCCTACATTAACCTAGTGTGGGTCTTTGCCCACCTCTAGTAGCTGGTCCCCACAAGGAGCTTGAGAGTCTGCTACAGCTGCTAACTAGGAGACGTAGGCCAAGATTTTTAAATGCATTTGGGCACTGCTCTGTCCAGCATCACAACACCTAACTGACTTAGGTGCCTAAATCTCATTTTCCAAAGTGACTTAGGGGCTTACGTCTCATTGAAAGACCATGAGACAGTCTCCTAGGTCAGTTAGGCAATGCAATGCTGAGTACAGCAACATCTAAATATCTTTAAAAATCTGCTCCTTAATCCTTTAGCTCAAGCAGTAGCTGCTCATATGTTTAGATCCAGATGTCTTGCGTTCCATCCCTAGTGATGTCCCATCTATACAGAGTCATCATGTAATTTATGACTTGGAATCATCTTGAGTGCCTGGCTCTCTCTCCTGTCTCTGAAGGACTTTAGTATCCTTCCACTGAATAGGCAACAAAAGCCAACTAGCAAGTAGTACTTGTGCTTTAACCATTTGATCTGTAGAATATCAGGAGTGGAAATCCATCAACCTGACAAAGTGGGTATTCACCCACGAAAGCTTATGCTCCAATACTTCTGTTAGTCTATAAAGGTGCCACACGACTCTGTCGCTTTTTACAGATCCAGACTAACACGGCTACCCCTCTGATATTTATTTTGATGTGCATTCTATGTCTCTCTGTTGATGCACCCCAATAATCAGTTGGCCTTTTGTCCCATGGGATCACATTTATGACTCCAAGCATTTTTGCACAACATATTGCTTTTCTTGATTAACATGCTGGATGACTCTTCTGTGTGTACAATGTATATTTACTGGCCCAGCCACCTAAAAGATTCTTCCATCCTGCTAATGCTGGATACATTGATTCATTTGCCACATCTTCAGCTCAGCTATCATACACGAACTATGTGATTTTATAGTTAACATTCTCATCCAAATCATTGAGGCCCTAAAGTGATCTCAAAGGACTCTTTGAGATGAGGCAGGAAGAAGCAGGACAAAGACCTTTATTGCCAGTTACAGCCCATGGACAAACCATTGTAACAGGTAAAGGGAATTGTCCAATGAGAGGCCTCCTTGCAAAGGAGAACTCAATTGCTGACTGGCCAGTAGAGGTCATATGTTTCCAAAGGGCATGGCTTCCGTGTCCCCAAGGCCTGCAATGGGGAATGGCTGTACATCTTGTCTCATACTTGGAATCTCTTTTTGCTAGCCATGAATCAAATACATTTCCTCCTATCAATTGCAGCAGCAAATTAAAAAAATGCCAGTAAGTTAAGCAAGGATCTATTTGAAGTGTTTTATGGCCCGTTACCATAATACCCCATCTCATCTCTCTTTAAGCCCTGTTGGCCATCTCAGTTCAAATGGCATTTTTCAAGGAGATCCCCCCTTCCTCTTTACTCAGTTGTTCTTTATATATTTACACTACAAATAGGCCAGCAATTGCTTACTGCACTTCATAGTGTAGGTTGTTTTTTTGGAATAATGGTGATTTCCCTGTCAATTTGCAGCCTCCCGACCCTGACCTATCATCATATGCTTTAGTTATGTATGATGCCTCCTGTTTTTCTCTCTTAATTCTCACTAAAATTCATGGACTGGGTACTGGCTCTATCTGTCAAATACTCTGTACTCAGACATGTAGCACAGTAAGTGCTCTTGCCTTTCAAATGTTGTTTATTATACTTTCTTACTGTGTTTGCCAATTACTAAAAGGTTTTTGGTTAGAAAAGGGCTGGCAACCCACAGTGCAGCTTCTCTCTTATTTTTATCTGCTGTGTTTTTGTTTAACATGTGCAGATTTCATTTCTCTTATTGGGAGGCATCTAGGGCCTGATTCCTGGCTGTTGCTCTGCTTCTAAGGTGGTTGCAATATTTTGGAGTTACAACCCCTTACTGGCCAGGGTTGGTCACTGCCTACCCTGTAACCCTTGGTGTCTCTATGCTGTGCAGCTTTGGTTCAGAGCCCTGATAATGGAGATTACCTATCTCATAGAACTGGAAGGGACCCTGAAAAGTCATCAAGTCCAGCCCCCTGCCTTCACTAGTAGGACCAAGTACTGATTTTGCCCCAGATCCTTAAGTGGCTCCCTTGAGAGTTGAACTCACAACCCTGGGGTTTAGCAGGCCAATGCTCAAACCACTGAGCTGCCCTGCTGACCTCACCCTGGTTTCCACCAGCCTGGTTACTCCTTGCAGGGTAACACCAACACCCTCTCAGTCCTCTGTAGTGCTCAGCCCCTCTCTCTGCAGCACCCACAAAACCTTATCAAGTTTGCTGCTCCTTTAAAGAGACAGTACACAGCTAGCTTCTTAACTCAGATGGGGTTGACAAACCCTTCACATCAATCAAAGACCTGAGCTGGTTTATGGTAAAAACAAAATAAATTTATTAACAGGACATAGATTTAAGTGATGCCCAGTATAAGGAATAAGGATAGAAATGGTTACAAACAAACTGAAGTAAAAATAAGCTTCTAAAACTAAAACTCAACTTAAACTAAAATCTATTGTTCAAAGAAGTTTCTCTCACCTATATTCAGTTTCCAAAGACTTTCAACCCCCTTGGTTAAAGGTTCCACTTTTCTCAGATGTACAAGAGCTCTGGTCTCTTGTATCTGCCCAGTAATGGCCACCAAAATGGTGGTGTGTCCTTGCTTATATCTTCTGAAGTTCAATGACCTTGCTTCAGGAGGCAGGAAAGTTTCCATCCCTCACTGAGGGTGTTAAATGGCCATCCCCCGTTCCAGTTTTTCTGAAGGCTTTCTTTACCTTCTGTGTAAATGTAATTTCATTGTCTCTCCTTGTTCTATTTACATTGGAGACTCATCCAAGCAGGTGGAGCTACATTCCTTTGTCTAGGATGGGATGACTTAGGTTCTTAATAGGAATTTGGCAGACAGAGCTTATTTGCAGTCCATATTTATAATTCATATAACACCCGCACACAAAAAATCACACAATAATATTAATAACCTGCAGGGTACCAATTCACACAGGATACCTTACATGACGCCTTCTAGATACGGATTATTACAACTGTGAGTTGGGGGTACACTGAGCAACGTAGGCCAGCTGAGACTCACTTCTAGATCCCAGGAAGTCTCCTGCCCTCTGGCACTGGGACGATATTAGGTGGACAAGGGTGCAACTCCATTGCAATCAAAGTGGATCTCAATGGAGTTACACCAATCAAGAACTGCAGTGATGTAGTAATGTAGCAGGCCCCTAAAACACTGTAGCAGAAAGGCACCACGCACAAAATGATACTCTTACTTTTGCAGTGAAGTTACAGCATTGAATTTCTAACCTCACAGTCACTGCTACGGCAACTGTTCTGATGCCACGCACACAGGATTGTGGCTTAATTAATTAGTAAAATGAAGTCTAAGATGATCTCCTGGTCAAGACTCCAGATCAAGACTTAAGAGAACTGAGTTCATTCCCCAGCTCTGCCACAGATTCCTTGTGTGACCTTGGCCAATTCACTGCATTGCGAGCAGGGGGTGCAATTCCAGCATGTGTCAAGATACCTGATTTTGCTTTAAATTCAACTAGCTTCGGCACTGACCGCGGGGAAGCCATGGCAGCACAACCCCAGAGACTTGTGCTGAAATGCATTCTGCTGCGGCTTCCCTGCTATCGGTACCTCAGCTAGCTAGGATACGTCTACATGTGCTGCAATTGCACCCTGATTGCAGAGTAGACACTCCCAAAGTCTCTCTGTGTCTCAGTTCCCCATTTGCAAAATGAGGATAACAGCCCTTCCTCTCTCCCATCATTTGGGGGAATTGTCCATGGAGGGAGAAATTTCCAAAGGCACAAAATGGCAGTTTGCGCTAAACTCCTATTGATTGTCAGCACTTTGGGGACTGTTCCACACACTATGGGTTTTTTGAATAGTACTGAGTGAATTGGCGCTCTGATCCCGGTCGGGGTCTCGACTCCACTGTAACACAAACAACAAACAGCAATAGCATCCTGAAATACTGGCCAAATGCATTTTGTTAACCACCAATGTCTATTTTCTAAAGTTTGCCATTGTACGAGCATCCCCTTTGACAGATTAAATCACTCATTTTCTTATCCTCGGTCTTTGTTATCCTGTTAATTCTTTTTACCTTCTGTCTATTGCAAGTGGGAACAATTTTAATTACGTGTTATTGAAGTTTCTTCTGCAGTTTGACATTCAGTTCTTTTTTGCTCCTTTGATTGTTCCACTAGCTTTCATCTGCTTATTTTTTTAATAGTCCTTGCAGTTCTGTTCCTTCCCACATTGCTTATGTTTTGCTGCTTGTGGAAACTATTCTTTATAGCCATATTGAATCACACAGCAATTAAATGTTATTCCCATTAAGTATAAATAGGAAAAAGGGCATCTGAAGCCAGTGTCTCCAGCTGTTCTTTTAATATTCCCCAGCTTCCTTCAAATATTGCAATATTTTAATCAAAAGCTTTAGGGGCTTCCATTTCACAATACATCACACTCAGTATTCCCAAGGACAAAGTGCTTGATCCATGGAATTCAATGGAAAGACTCTTAGTGACTTCAAAGGGCTTTGGATCATGCCCAAAACCCTTTGTGCTGCTTCTTTTCCTTTAATTACTATTAAAAATACCTCCTATCTATGGATTACTGACCATAACATTTGGATGGCTCCCTTTCAGCTACTCCTTTATTTACTATGCTTAGCTTATATCTTCAGACAAGATCCAGAATAGCATGTGGTTGTCTCGGCTGTT
Organism: Mauremys mutica; assembly: GCF_020497125.1. Classification (NCBI taxonomy): domain Eukaryota; kingdom Metazoa; phylum Chordata; order Testudines; family Geoemydidae; genus Mauremys; species Mauremys mutica. The sequence goes on from NC_059079.1 coordinate 56,315,370, forward strand.
CAAGTATCTGAATAAAGAACTCAAATCCCAAATGGGTTGTCTTTAAAATCACTTCCTTATCCCTGTTTTTTACTGCCCCAGAGACCTGCCCAAGAATTACTGGACTACATTTGTGCTCAAAAGTTCTCTGCTGTGTTAGTTCCAAATCTGCATCCTCTTTTCTTCTACAGATTCAATATCATACCCGTCCCACCCCCTCCCAACTGCTACAATCTGCTAATGTATAATATCACGTCATGTTCCTGTATCAGCCAAATCGCTGTTATTCCACTTCCAGTCACCTTATCTAGGAAAGCAAGTAATTTTGTTAGGCAGTGTTATGCATTTGCTTCTGGTATTTGTAAAGGAGATAAAGCAGGGTAAAGTCTACCTGCTACTACAGACATAGTAAAAAGAGTACATAAAATTACCTCTTGGCATATAAGCAATACCACTCTAAATTCCCCCCTCCTCTTGTTTGTGCTCTCAATCCCGGCTATCCTTTTGGGGTCTGAGTTTCTGATCCAAAGCTCATAGATTTGGAGCCAGGCCCTGAATGCATTTGAAATCTACAAAGGAGCTGAGTGGGAGAAATTTAGGGATGTTATTGCAAGATATGACTGCTGTTAGAGATAGGCTGCAAAGACAGAATTGCAGGTAGACAGCTGGGGTGCCCCCAGCATATTTCCTCACTCTTGTCTCCCCTCAGTCAGGTAGTGCTGGGTAGTCCTGGTGAAGGAATGCACGCTTCTATTATGCAGACCGGTTTATACACAGCATGGTAAACTGAGGCACTGGAAAGTGACAGGACTCTGCAGGCAGAGAAAATGCAGCTAGACAGAGCTGAGCCAGCAACAGTCAGTGGTGGCTTTCAATGTGGAGACAAGAATCCAGACAGGTGTCAATGTACAGGTAAGGGTGGATGGATAAAAGGATGGGCTGCCGAGATGCAGGAGCTGAATGGGGGATGTACAAAGGATGGAAAGGTGGCTAGATGGGTGGAGAGAGGACCAAAGAGGTGAGTGGTATTTTAATGATAGTGAGAGGAACGAAGGGATGGCAAGAAGAGTGTAAGGAAGTAGGGGGGCATAGTTTACTCCTGAGGGAATTCTGTGCCACTGGCTGCATGAAGGTGGGAGATCACCCTGCAGCCGCTCCCTTCCCCAGGACATGGATTCAGTGGTGAGGCTACACCCAACCCTGACACAGCACAAGGCCTGGGCCTGTCCCAGAAATACCGTGGGCCCTGCCCCTCCCCTCTGCACCAGGCGTGGGGCAGGTAGGCTCAACCAGGGAGCATCCAAGTGTGAAGGGGCTCAGTGTGGGGGGATCCAGGTGTGGGGTGAGAGGGTTCTGTGTGGGACAATCTGGGTGCAGGAAGCTCAATGAGGGGTCTAGGTGTGTGGGGGGGATCTGGATGCAGAGAGGCTCATTGAGGAGGTTCCAGGTGCAAGGGCATGGGACTCTACAAGGGCTTCCAGGTGAAGGTGGTTGGGGCCTCAGTGGGGGAAGTGGGGTGTGTGGGGGAGATGAGGGTTTGGGTGCAGCTAGTTGGGGGTCAGTGGGGTGGAGGTCTGGATGTGGGGGCTCAGGGAGGTAGGGCTCATCAGGGTGGGGTTTTGAGTGCAAGGAGCTCAGTGGGGGTGGTCTGGGTGCAGAGGTGGGGGTCTGGAGGCAGGGGGTCTAGTTGCAGGGGGGCACCAGATGCAGGGGTTGAGGTTCAATGGGGGTGAGGTTTGGGTATGGAGGGCTGGGGGGGTCTGAGTATACAGGGTGAGGTTTGGCGGATGGGGGAGCAGCTCCCCCTACAGTGACTCCTCCTTCCGGGGCTGAGGAGCAATAGGGACAGGAAGCAGGGGAGGATGCTGAGCTTCCTGCATCTGGGGAAGGTTTCTGGGTGTAGGTCTGACACAGCCCCAGCCACTCTATGCAGGGGAAGAAGAAGCCCTGTCCTCTCCCACCTCCAGCTCAGCTAGAAGTAGCAGCTGATCCTGGTGCAGGGTATGAGCCACCGGGTGGGGTGTCCCCAGGCCTGCGGTGATTTACCTCTCTGCTGACTGCTCCGAGTGCTTGAAGTGATGTATCTGCAATGCTAGGGAGGAGTGCATGACAACTCTTGCAGCTTCCCTTTGCTTTCATGTCAGAAAGTAATTTTTCTGCAGGGAAGCAAAGAAATCTGCAGGGCACATGAATTCTGTGCATGTGCAGTGGCACAAAATTCCCCCAGGAGTAATAGTTAAACAACACAGTTAGTGCTTTTTATGCTTCACCCTAAGGCCAGGATGCTCATCTGGCGTAAATGGGCACAACTCCATTGACTGAAATGGAGCTATACTCTCCATTGGCATCATAGGTGCCAACTCCGTGGGTGCTCCCATGGGGAAAAATTAGTGGGTGCTCAGCACCCACCAGCAGCTCCTTGTCCCCCCACCCAGCTCACCTCCGCCTTCGCTCCACCTCCTCCCCTGAGCGCGCCCCATGCCTGCTTTTTCCCCCTCCCTCCCAGCACTTGCGCCACAAAACAGCTGTTTCGCACAGCTGGGAGGGAGGCGGTAGGAGGGGGAACGCGGCACGCTCGGGGAAGAGGCAGGGCCAGGGAGGGAGCGGAGTTGGGGTGGGAACTTTGGGGAATTGGAATGGGGCAGACCAGGGGCAGGGAAAGGGTAGAGTCGGGGCGGGGCCGGGGAGGCATGAGCACCCACCGGCGCCGGGGAAAGTTGGCACCTATAATTGGCATACAATCAGCACTGATTTAATGGATTCAAATTCACCATCCCTGCATGGGGATTCAGGGTGTATTAGCTATTCACAGAATAGCAGTTAAGATCCTATCCAACCTGTCATGTGCTTGTATCTGTGTATTAAAAACTAACTGTCCTCCAATGACAGTGATACCACCTCTGCAACACCCCAGACAACCAGAGGAGCAAGCTTCCAAGGTCACTTTTAAGCCCAGCTATTCTGTGTGCTCTCACCATGCTTCACCAATGCAGCAAAAATGCCCTTGTTCCTGAATCTTTAAAGCTATTAAGTGGAAACGGAAAGGCATTATTGAAGTTCAAGACATCCCATCTCAGCGAGGCTTCCAGTTCAAGTCTGCAGACCTAGAACTGAAGAGAGTTCAGGGAAATCATTCAACATGTTGTCTATTTAAACTCAGCCCTGGCTCTGAAACTTTATAGGTTTGCCCACCCCCAATTTAAATGAGAAAAGCCTTCACATAGCTTACAGATATGGCTGTCAAAGAGGCTTCCTCTGTACCTAATAGAGGAAGCCTCAAATACACGTTCATGTCTGATACAAACCTTCTTCCATTAGGTTCCTGTGCTCACATTTCTGAAGGTAACCGGTAAAAACTTTAGATGCTCCCGTTGAGATACTCCCCAATTTCTCTACAATAAGCAGCTGCAGATAGGCTGGTAATGCTGATAATGTACCTGATGCCTGCTGTCTTTCACATTGTCCTGGTGCACCCTGCAAGAAAGACGCCTTCAGGGGTTCAGATCTCAGTGTTGTGTAGCTTGACTATCCGAAAAAAGAAGGCTACATATTAGACCAGTGAATGGTATGGATGGACCTAGCCAGAATCTGCATTTAGAGTGATGGGGGGTGGGTGTCTGGCCATACAGGATCCAAACCCTGTCTTCAGAATCTAGGTCAGGAATCTAATGCCATTGCCTCATTTGGAGAGGAAGAATGCTCCAGTTATTAGGGTGATAGCCTAGGACTTGGTTTCCATTCCCTGCTTCATCACAGACTTCCTGTTTGACCTTGCCCAAGGTCACACAGCCTCTCTCCCCCTCAGGTCCCCATCAGTAAAGTGGGACTACTTCCCTACCTCAGACGGGGGGATTGGGAGATATTCAGATACTACATGATGAGGACCATTAAATTATCTAAGGGCGGTAGATATAACTTTGTTCCATCAGCAAACAATCCATTTAATAGCTCAGGATGCAGATGTGGACCCAACAAATGTAGAGACTCAACTGTTACAGAATTGGACTTCAAACAACAGAGACACCTACACATTTCAGAATATCAGTTAATGAGAATGTCATGGTGGAGCTAAGGCTCAGGCCTTCTGAAATTTGGGGGACCTGCTTTGAATCCCCGCTGATATATTCAAGGGTGTATGGGCCTTTAGGTCATATCCAAACATGAACAGAGAGGACCAAACTTTCAAGCAAAGCCTGATTTTTGGGCTGCAAAATTGCACATGTGGTATTTATGCCCAGATTGGGTTGCAGGGCACTCAAGTACACCATTTGTGCATGGAAATGAAATTGCATGTGCATTTTTGTGGGGGCTGGTAAGGGAATGTGTGAGGAGTGGAAGGAAAAGATTTTTCTTCTAATAGATATTTACATTTCAGTAGCACCATCACTGCAGTATCTGCCCATTCCTTCAGTCAGCTGAGGCCTGAATAACCCCCAACTACAAACCTGTACTGAGATACTCTTGGACTGATTATTTTCTGTTGATATTTCCTGTTCTTTTCTTTAATATTTTATTTCTGATCCTTATTGTTAAGATAGGCATGGGTATGCATTGTATAAAGCCTAGTTTCCCTCGTCTTCCATTTCTTGTGTTCTGCGCTATCGCTACAGGACAGATTGGGATACCCTTAACTCCACAAAGAGTTCTGTTAATTCTGATGGGGCTACTTTTGATGTGAAGTGCTCCTTAGCACAAGTGAGGCTACTTCAATCCTAGGAACTTGTAGATAGTTATAAATAATGGTGAAGATTTTCAAAAGAAATGATGCCTGTTTATCTGGGTTCCCAACTTGAGAGGTCTTAAAGAAACCTTAAGCTCAGAGGGTGGGTGCTCAGCACTTTCTGAAAATCAAGCCCCTTTAAGGTCTCTCAAAAGCAAGGCACTTCAAAAATTGAGTCTCCTGAAGTCACTAGTCACTTTCAAGAATCTTGGCCAAGTCTCTTGGTTGTTATAAGTTCCTGTGAGTAAAAGTCATCTTATCAAAGGAAGGGAGGGACAGTAACATTTGGAAATGTTGGACTTGCCTGTACACTCACTTGAACATCCTGATTTTCCTAGTCTGTATTGCATTCGTTTCTTTCAATCAGGGTCTGGATGTTGGAGCTGAAAGAATCTCAGACATGCTCACTGACGGAGGCAACATCAAGAGGTAAACGTAGGTCATCCCTGTGTAATGGTTCCAGAAGGGTTTAATCTTATTCCACTTGACAGAGATATGCTAACCGCTGTTCACCTTCTATACCTAGAATTACTAGAGGAAGGATCAAGAGGTTGCTTTGTCACTTACTGGAGGTCCTTGAGGCCCCTTGGGCCCTAGATCCCCTCAGAGATTCTTCTGGCCCTGTGGGATGGTCCAAAGACAATGCTCACATATGAATGACTGCATTTGTTTGGGGGAGAGCTGGGAGAATATTTGGGAAGTAGCATGAGGAGGGGGGTGCATTTCCCCTGCAGAGTGAACTGCAGAGACGTTCTGCAATCAGCAGTCCAAGGTACTGCCAGGAAGAAGGAAGCTAAAGGAGAAGATGAAGTGGACATGGGTGCTGTTGGTGACAGTGGGGGATAAGGATATTAGTTTTGGGGGTGAAGGTGAATTCTGTAGTTCATGATGACAATTATGGTGAAGATGAAGCACATGCTGGCTGAGTAACTGGAGAAGTGCATATGTTTTTAATATGCATTAAGAGGATGCTTCAGCAGGGACAGTGATAGGTAATGTTGTTCTTGCCAAGATGATGATGATGGTACAAAAGAAGAAGATATGATGCCAGAAAGAATTTTTAAAAAAAAATTATGATAGGGAGATTTACTGGGAGCCCTGAAAATAATGCTAAGAGAGAAGAGGGATTGAGATTCAGTAATAGAAAGTGACCTGTTGGATCGAATCCATCCTCCTGTCATAGCAGGACACACTGCAGTCAGCCAAGAGAGGGCGCATCAGATATTAAACTGATTATATGGTACACTGGACCAAGGCCAGAGTGGTGGTGAAAAGAGGAGGAGGGTGAAAGATGAGTAAGCAAAATCTTTCAGATCAATGACGTGCAAAAAGCAGTAACCTATGAGAACAAACACCAAGGGGGCAGCACTAGGGATGCTAGAGGTAAGCAGGATGTTGGGGTTGGCAGTAAATATGAAGACAATAATGGGAGGACATCGGTATGGAAGAAACTGACATACAGCAAGGTAGTATGATGCCTTGCAGATGGCAGCTGATTGGAGGAGCAGCTTTTTTCTGCTGACAGTGCTCAAATCGCCTTAACCTGGCGGCACACATACTATTGTCATCAGCTCTGGAAATGGTGGACAGGTTCTGGAGGTGGGAACAGTATGACTGGCTCATGATTGCGGATAGCTAGATTCTTCTGCCCACCTTAAGTTTTATCCCCAGACTACAGACTGGAATCCAATTATTGCAAATTCTAACATTTGGCCTTCATCAGTATTCTAACATATTTTGATCTCTACTGTAAGGAACATAACTTACTGTTAAGCTGCAAATGGGAACGGTTTTGGCAGACTGCTTACCTTTGCTTCATAAGATCTCTGCGGGGAAAAAGTGAAATATATCCATAAGTACAACAGGTTAAAAGAACATAATTTAGTAATATACTTTAGTTGCTAGCCTGGCACCATTAGCCTTCTTAGTGCTATTTTTAGGGTATGATTACACCTTGGATGAAGCTTCCAGTTTTCTGCTCTGCCAATTTCTCATTGAGAAATTTCATCCAATTTAATCAAATTTAGCAAAGCTTCTATTATCTCTAGAGTTTCATGGTTAGTGAATTCAATCATGCACTTCTTTCCTTCTCAGGCAAACTTCAACAAAAGCCGAAGAGAAGTCTGCCTGAGGCAGGAGTGGAAGACTGAGCCCATAGTGTCCTATTTCCCCCATGAAGTCCCGTGAAAGAGAAATGTTTTGCTAATGAAAAATTGTCATCTGCAGGCAGGCAAAGATCTAGTAAAACAGATTGCATTGTCAAAGCGTTGTTATTGATCAGAACCTGTCATCAGCATGGACGTATGTCTGCTGGAATGGTGCTTGAAGCATGAAGGGACATATGAATCTTTAACGCATCTGGCATGTAAATATCTTGCGATGCTGGCTACAACAGTGCCATGCAAATGCCTGTTCTCACTTTCAGGACATATTGTAAACAAGAAGCAGGCAGCATTGTCTCCTGCAAATATAAACAAAACTTGTTCAGCCAATCACTCAGACAAACAAATAGTAAGAGTGGACTTGCAGGCTCTAAAGTTTTACATTGTTTTATTTTTTAATGTAGTTATTTTCTGTACATAATTCTACATTTGGAAGTTCAACTTTCATGATAAAGAGATTGCACTACAGTACTTGTATTAGGAGAATTGAAAAATACTATTTCTTTTGTTTTTTTAACGGTGCAAATACCTGTAATCAAAAATAAACATGAAGTGAGCACTGTATACTTTGTATTCTGTGTTATAATTGAAATCACTACATTTGAAAACATAGAAAACATCCAAAAATATTTAAGTAAATGGTATTCTATTATTGTTTAACAGTGCGATTAATTGCAATTAATTTTTTTAAACACTTGACAGCCCTAACATAAATAAATACATATGTAATGTATTAAGAGCTTCCCCAGGCTTCCATTTGGTTTACCTTGTCTATCATAAGTATTTGTTTATTTTTTGCATTAGATTATTCTATTTCCAGACAGGAGTAACTGGGTTACATAAAATTCCTAAATCCTAGTGATTGTTTAAACACAGGCCTTAGCTCCAGGTGAGGGCAAGGTACGCTTGTTCTCCAGCCTACCACCAATGACCCATCGCCTCCTCCAGTTGCAAAATGCAGCTCTGTCACTGCCAGGTCTGGAAACAGAGAACAGCTTCCACAATTACACTTCACTGGCATTTGCACTCCCAGCTTCTGAGCACTTTGGGATCACATACTGCAGTGCCTAGATTCACACTCAGAATAGACGTGTGTTCTCAGATCCACCCACCCGCGCACTAATTCTGGCATTCATACTCCCAAATGTGACATTCACTGGTGCTGGGATTTGCATGACTCCAAGTGCCACAGAATAAGAAAGCTCTGGGCTCAGTTGTGTGTCACCTTTCTATTTTTTTCCTTTCCTCCCTTTAGAGTAGTGATCCTTTTAAACCCTTTGGGACCCGCAACACCTTGCGAGAACAGAGACACACTTGTGGTTTCCCTACATGCTTTACAGAAACACTGTGGGTAGCAGTGACTTAGTTCAGAGAGGCATGGTTTGGAGTACCAGGGACACCAATCCCAAACGATACCCAACTTCATATCAGTCTTTTGTTAGGGATAGCTTCTCAATAATCAGCTCTTGAAACTGTTTTTCCAAGGCTCCTGCTCTGGAACTTATTCACATATAGCTTCACTGCCAAGGAAGCCACCCTCAGTGACGCAGACTCTTCCCTGCTCATGTTTCCCAGCAAGAATGAGTAGTGATATGGGGGTTACTCACTGGTGGTCCAGCTGGGCCTGGCAGCCCTGGGCTTCCTCTGGGTCCCGGAAAGGAAAAATTTTCTTCAAAGGAAAACAGTTTGTAAAAGCTGCATGCAAGGTTTGCCTGAAAGTGCTTTGCGTTCTGCCAATTGCTTTGCAAGCAAGCACCTTTCCTGGATCATCTCTTCTCAGCACCCCACAACTCAGTCCTCAAAAGGTTTTACTCTGCTCAAACACCAGGACTGGGCTCCACAGATCACTAAGAACAAGCTGTATGAAGCGCCTTCCCTGCCTGACTCTTTGCTACACAATGCCTTAGATCAGTGTGTTCCACAGAGCTACATGCTGGGAAAAGGGGACAGATTGACTGCCATGGAGATATAACCCCTCTATCCACAGAACAAGGTACAGCATGGGTAATAGCAGCATAAGACCACCTGAGCCATGCTGCCAGTGAGCCTCAGCCCCTATCTGGAGAGAGCACTCGCAGGAGTGAGAGGAGAGTTCAGTTTCTATGGCCCATTCATTCTGGTGCCTCTCTGGTGAGACTGACAGAAAGATGCCAGTCAGTGCCAATTGCAGTGATGAGGACACTTGTCCACTGGGAAGCACCACACAATTTAACATAGATCAACATCTGGTCACGACTTTTGGCCATTACTACAAGGCACCATTGGAAGATGCTTGGATAGGAGGGTGATGAAGGCAGTGTAAGAACCTAGACAGGATAGAAGGATAGTCTTGAGGTGGAGTCAGACAGGTTACCTCCAGGGAAGAGGATCCAGGTCCCACCCAACCAGCCGGTCTCCCTATGAAAAGGGTTTTCTATTTTTAGTATAACATTTTGGTTGAGGCGCGCAGTGCAGGTTGTCCCGGCACTTCTGTTATACATTCTTATTTTCAAGGGTCTTAGGAAACTTTTCAGAGCAGAAATCCTTAGATCAAATCTGGCAGACAAGGTCTGAGTTATACATGATACATTTTTCAAAAGGTTAAAAAGCAACTACGTTAAGCCTTTTTTGACAGCAACAAAAGATATTTGCAGAGGAGCCTTCCCAAGAGCTTCAGGGTGTTTTCAGTCTTAAAACCAATCAACAGTGGCGGCAAACATGTATTTCTTCTTCAGAACTAGCCATGGTTACAAAGAACAGACCAAAGAGGTGTCTTAGGTTCAAATCTGGATCAAAGTCATATGTGATATCTGTAAAAACAGCTATGAGCAAGGCACCTAGGAGTACTGGTAGCAAAGCATCAGGAGACTGTCTGGGCAGCTAGAATGTAAGAGTTATGTAAACAATAGGTCCTTTAAATCCATGCAGAACAGTTCAGAGAGATGATGGAGAGGTTTAATATCAGGGACTGGATTGCTCAGAACACCGAGAATGAGGATACAGAGCCTTTCACATCTCCAGGTTGCTTGTCCAAATCCAGCTCACATCAGGACCAACTGGCAGTTGGTACCCTCTACTGGCTCTCTGATGCCCTATGTAAATGGGTCAGGGAACTCAGCTCAGTTCTTAGGTTTCCACAGTCCACAAATGTCACCATTACAAGCAGGGCATTTTCAGCAGAAAGTGCAAAGGTGAAAACAGGCCCACGATTCCAAAACCACACCTCAGAGGCGGACCCTGCAGCTTAGGGGTGTGTTATAGGAAGCTACCATGTCCGTTGCCTGGGCTGTACCTGTCCTGTGAATCCAGTAAACAGAGGATTTCAATCCTCAGGTTTCTCACTCCAACACTTTCCCCCAGCAGTAAATACATCAGAGTAGAAAAGGAGAGACCAGGGGAATGAATATACATGTCCCAAGTTAACTTTGAAGTGGAGGGAAATAGGTTTTTTCCCCTGAAGTTTTTTTCCCCCTTCCTCACTAACATCTATGGCAGATATAAAGCCGCTGCCGGCGTGCTCTGGGCTGGGCTGCTGCCTCTGGGCAGCTTTTTGAAAAACTTGAGACATTAACATTTGAAAGGTGTTCCCACATGCTCCCGAAGGAGGAACTGCTGCTTCCTCCTCCACCCACTTTGTCGCTAAGCAGCTTGGGGATTTGATAATACAGGGATTTTCATAGTGTTGTGTATTTGGTTGTCATGGGTTTTGTTACTATGGCAACTGTTAGACTATTAAGGGATAGCTCAGCCGGTTTCAACCGGCTGAATGAGCTCTCTGTTTCTGTAAATAAAATGGAGGTTTTGGTTAGCTGTCTGCTCTCTGGCCTCAAGTGATTGCTTCCTACACCGGCTGCCCCTAGGACATAACACTGGCGACGAGGATGGGATCCTGGTGCTGCTCCAGTAACAGAAGGAAGTAGAAGTTAAGGTAAAGACCAAACAAAGAAAAAAAGCTGCTTGTTTGCACTGACTGTGAAAGTGAAACTAAAAATCATGGCTACTCTGACCAGGCCCCTGGAGCCTTTTGATGAGAATACAGAGCAGTGGCATGTGTATACTGAGCGTTTTGAGCTTTTTGGTATTGCAAATGACAGTACAGAAGCGAAGAAGGTGCCAATATTCTTAACTGTTGTAGGGGCTAAAACCTACTCTCTGCTACGCAGCTTACTACACCCTGTTAAGCCTGAGACTAAATCTTTCAGTGACATTGTGGAAATCCTGGGGTCTCATTTCTCCCCAAAACCACTGGTAATTGTTGAAAGATATAGGTTCCACAAAAGAGACCAAAAGGAAGATGAAACAGTTGTACAATTTGTAGCCATTTTAAAAAAGCTAGCAGAACACTGTGAATTTAAAGAGATGTTAAATGATGCCCTGCGTGACAGGTTAGTGTGTGGCCTCTGCAGTGAAGCTATACGGAAGCGCCTACTGACAGAGGCTCAGCTTACATTACAGAAGGCTGTTGATATTGCTGTCTCCATGGAACTGGCTACAAGGGAGGCGCAATACATCGGTGCATCCCCTAGGGTGCAAAAAGTGTCACAAGAACTGACCCACAAAACGGTGCAGAGTCAAGAATGTTACCGCTGTGGTAAGCTGGGTCACCAGGCATCAGAATGCTGGTGTAAGGACCTGGTGTGTCGACACTGTGGCAAAAAGGGACACATTGAGTATGCCTGTAAACAAAAGAAAAAGAGGCCTGTGGTCTGGCCGACAAAAAGAGGAACCTTGCATACCCTAGAGCAGACCCAGGATGATCAAGGTGACACCTCCTCACAAGAGGAAGTGCCACTGCATGTTTTGTCTTTGGCAGCGGGCTCACATGAATACTGGGTAACCCCCTTATTGGAGGGCAAACCTATACGCATGGAACTAGACACCGGTGCAGCTGTCTCGCTGGTTCCTGAGACTGTGTATAAGGAAAAGCTACAGCATCTTCCGCTTAAGGCAACAAAAACTGTTCTGAAGACGTATACAGGTGAAGCTGTGCCCATGTTGGGCACTATTGATGTTAAGGTGGAGCTCAATGGACAGGCGGCTAAATTGCCACTGTTCGTGGTGAGAGGTGACTACCCAGCCTTAATGGGTAGGTCTTGGCTTGGGAAGATTCAGCTGAACTGGGCAGAAGTGCACCGGATGACTAAAGAAGAAACCAGTCTAACCCCTATACTAAGGAAACATGCTGCTGTTTTTGGAGATGATTTGGGAAGTATGAAGGGAATCACTGTGACATTGAACATTAAACCTGGCAGTCCACCAAAATATCTGAAAGCCCGAACTGTGCCATATGCCATCAGGCCAAAAGTTGAAGCAGACCTGGAGCGCCTGGTCACCAATGGAGTCCTAATACCAGTTACCCATAGCTCATGGGCCACTCCTATCGTTCCAATAGTGAAGAAAGATGGCTCTCTCCGGATTTGTGGTGATTTTAAAGTCACTGTCAACCCAGTGTTGTGTGCAGAGCAATACCCGCTTTCCCGCATCGATGACCTCTTCGCAGGCCTGGCTGGGGGACAAAAGTTCAGTAAGATTGATCTGAGTCAAGCATATTTACAGATGCACGTCGATGAAAAGTCCCAAGAGCCGTTGACTATTGTGACTCATAAGGGGCTTTATCGATACTGTCGCCTACCCTTCGGAATCACATCGGCTCCCGCCCTGTTCCAGAGGGCTATGGACCAGATCTTGTGTGGCTTGTCAGGAGTTCAGTGCTATCTGGATGATATCCTGGTCACTGGAAGAAATGAAGAGGATCACTTAAAGAATTTAGAGGCTACCCTACAAAGACTGGAAGAGTATGGCCTACGAGTTCGCAAAGACAAGTGTGAATTCTTCAAGCCCTCTGTTGAATATTTGGGACACATCATCGATTCTGCAGGTCTTCATAAGGCCCCTGCAAAAGTTAAAGCTATTGTGGAGGCTCCCCCACCTCGAAATGTAAGCCAGCTGCGCTCGTTTCTAGGACTCCTGAACTATTATGGAAAGTTCATCTCACAGTTAGCCACACTGCTAAAACCACTTCATGAGCTCCTTGGGCAGAACAAGGCCTGGAAGTGGACTGAAGCCTGTGATGTTGCATTTAACAAAGCTAAGGATGCATTGTTAAATTCTGAAGTTCTAACGCACTTTGATCCATCCTTACCCCTGCAATTGGCCTGCGATGCTTCCCCTTATGGAGTGGGAGCGGTCGTGTCACACATTATGCCTTCGGGAGAAGAAAGACCTATTGCTTTTGCTTCACGCACTCTAAGCAAAGCAGAAACTAACTACGCCCAAATCGAACGTGAGGCATTAGGAATTGTTTTTGGAATTAGGAAGTTTCATCAGTACCTGTTTGGGCGAAAGTTTACTCTTCTTACAGACCATCGACCTCTGACATCAATTTTTGGACCCTACACAGGCATTCCCCCATTAGCTGCTAGTCGTATGCAACGTTGGGCATTGATACTTTCTGCACACACATATGAAATCAAATATCGGAAATCCACTCTGCACGGCAATGCAGATGGCCTCTCAAGGTTGCCTTTACCGGTCAAACATCAAGATAGTGCCCAAAAGGAAATCTTCTACTTTGAACAGGTAGAGAATACACCCATCACTGCTACTCAGATAAAGAAGGCAACCCGCGTTGACCCAGTATTATCCCAAGTTATGGACCTGGTGATGCATGGAAAATCTCGACAAACCTCTCCGGTCTCACCCGACCTTGTTCCCTACATGTCCAGGCGGACGGAGTTATCGGTCCAATCTGGTTGTTTGTTGTGGGGGAGGCGTGTCATTATTCCACCACCCCTGAGATCACAGATGTTAGAACAGCTACATTCCGGTCACTGGAATAGTGCGCATGAAGGAAATTGCACGAAGCTATTTTTGGTGGCCTAGATTGGACAGTGCTATTGAAGAGAAGGCAAAAGCTTGTATGTCATGTCAGAGTTTAAGAAATGCACCCCAGTAGGCACCCCTACACCCATGGGACTGGCCTGAAAACCCGTGGCAACGTATTCAGGTTGACTTTGCTGGCCCCCTTGAAGGAAGCATGTTCTTGGTGGCAGTAGATGCCCATTCTAAATGGCCAGAAGTCTCTATAATGCAGTCCACTACTGCAGAGAGTACTATCCAAAAACTAGGAGGACTCTTTAGTCGTTTTGGTCTGCCAGAACAACTTGTGAGCGACAACGGACCGCAGTTCGTCTCTCAGGAGTTTCAAAATTTTATGAAGGCAAATGGGATACACCACATCACGTCAGCACCATATCATCCATCCACCAACGGATTAGCTGAAAGATTTGTGCAGACAATGAAAAACGCTTTGAAATCAGCAAAGGGACAACACTCCATTCAAAAGCGTCTGGATACCTTCTTACTTTCCTATAGAAACACACCTCATGCTACGACCCAGGCTTCCCCAGCCTTTCTAATGATGGGACGACAGCTGCGCACTTGCTTTGATCTGCTGAAACCTTCTGAACCCAGACAAACTGTGCAACATCAGCAGCAATATCAAGTAATCAGACGGGCACCCAGAGCAAAAGACCGAACCTTTAGCCCAAGGCAGCCAGTTTTGGCTCGGAATTATACTTCCAGAGCTAAATGGGTCCCGGCCACAGTCATCACTCAAACAGGACCTGTTTCCTATACAGTCCGGACTGCAGAGAATCTTACCTGGCGGCGACATGTAGATCAGCTGTTGCCAGGTCATGCCAGTCTTCAGGACCCATCTGCAGTTGAGGGGTCTGACTTCACCCCTCCTGGTGAGACACCGAATCATGAGTCACCTGTTCCTGACTGTTCTCTCCATTACTGCCGGCAGCTGAGATACCCCTTTGCCCAGCACGAGCTGATACCACCTCCTCACCTATTCGTGCTGTGGACCCTGAGCCCCTAGTACTTTCGGGTGCAACAACACCAGAAGTTCGCCGTAATCCACCAAGAGACAGAAGGCCTCCTCATCGGCTGGATCTTTAGTTAGGGCGAACCCACGGTTATGGGGCAAAATAATCCCCAGGGTTTAGCCGGGAATGGAGGCAGTCTACCCTCCTTCTCTAGTTTAGTGTGTGTTTTATTTAGGGGATGTTCTTATTAGGGGGGGAGGAATATGTTGTGAATTTGGTTGTCATGGGTTTTGTTACTATGGCAACTGAGTTAGACTATTAAGGGATAGCTCAGCCGGTTTCAACCGGCTGAGTGAGCTCTCTGTTTCTGTAAATAAAATGGAGGTTTTGGTTAGCTGTCTGCTCTCTGGCCTCAAGTGATTGCTTCCTACACCGGCTGCCCCTAGGACATAACATATAGCAGCAGTGGTGTAAAGCCATCAGCCCTGCTGGGAAAATCTCTAGAGCCACACAATGTAGCACAGGGAACCTGGAAGAGCCTTTGTGAAGCTTCTTATGGGAGGGCTGCAGCTGATCTGTGTGCTGCGCCCCCACAGTGACAAAGCCTCAGAGATGGGGGACTGGCTGGCTCAGGGAAAACTGGTTAATAGCAACGTACAGAACCTTTCACCTCTAGGTGGCCAGCTCCAGCCCAGCCTAGGGCTGATAGTAAGCATACCACAATGGATGGACTACATATAAGTTTTGTAGCCTCCCTTCAGTTCCTAGCAACCTCACTGTTGGCACTTATTGGTACCAGTTCTGTATAGTCTCAGAAGATGCACCATGGCCTGAAAGAACATGGAGACTACACTACCCTAAGTCTAAGAGGTAGCCTTCTCCAAGGAAGGCTTGCATTTCAGCTGTCTGTGCTGTACCTGTTCTGTGGTTTGGGGACTTCAGGGCTGTCACTCCAGCACGGACATTAAAATCTATACAAAGCCTCCTGTTTTTCAGGTAGGGAAAGGGGTTGGTAAGGACTGTTGCCTGGAATCACAGAGTTAGCCCTGGTGCAGTTTTTATAGTTGTGTCTGGTAGGGGCACATTCTTTTAAAAAAATCAAAATGGTTATCTAGGTACAAGGCCTAATTTGGACACAGCTATAGATCAGTATAAAGGTGTTTTATAACAATGTAGCTTGTTCCTCTTCCCATATGGGAATAAGCTATTCAGGTGTAAGACACCTTTATACTAGTATAACTGCACCCACACTAGGGGGCTGTACTGCTTTAACTATAGAATGGTACAACCTTTCATGTGTAGACAAGGCTGTAGTGAAGCAGGGAAACAGCTTCAGAGGACAGGAGAAGCTGGCAGACTTGGCCAGTTTCTTTGGCTTCTCTTTGAGGAACTAAATTATAAATAAAAGAAAATTATTTTTGCATTAAAACGGAAGATCTGAAATGTGATCTATATCTGTCTGAGAGGTTACAAGAATGTATGGGTATGTGTGTGTGAACATGAGTGAAGTCTGGAATAATTGGGGATGTTAAACACCAGGGAGCCAAAAACTCATGAGATTCACAGGCACAAAATTCAAAAGAAGATTATAAAATGTTATTAAAAATGTAACCAAGCAAGTATTATGGAAAGTTCCATTTTCCTCGGAAGAATTACTGGGTAAAATGTGGCAACTAAATGTAACCATAAATGTGCAAAATAAACGGGATTTTAACTCTTCTTTAAGTGCACATTTAAACGCAATCTTAACTGCAGAGCTGCTAGTGTCACCTCCATTAAAAAAAAAAAAGCAAGAAATACAGCAAATTTTTAGCCCAGGCTTTTGTCTTTTCATACCCATTTTTGCCTGTGCACCCATCTGCCAAAGCAGATGTATGCTTATTTTGTGTGGGCAAACTGGCATTTGTATGTGCAAACATCAGTTAAGCATGCCCATTTTGGTGGGCACAGAATCAATTGTATTCGCCAAAACAGCTGTGTATAAATGAAGACTGGTTGAAAAATTGGCCCATCTATCTGTAAATGTGAACTCTGCCTACAGTTCCCAAACTCAGGGATCTAGGGGAAGTGCAAAAGTACAAGGTCAGAATAAATAAATTCTAATGTTCGGCATGAGTTAAAGGAGGAAATGTTACCAGTGGTCTCGCTCTCTGCTTCCCAGGCAAGCCAATCAGTCCCAATTCTCCCAGTAGCAGCTAGTTAAAATGTGGGATTGACGGGTTAATCCCAAATCCGGGATTGGTTACTGGAGTTGTGGCATCCAACTGCTCTCTGAGTCTGAGGATTCTACCATAGAACTGCAACTGCAGATCTGCTAGGACAGTTCAAAGTCCTGCAAAGTAACTTCCATGTGGCTGGTTGTGAAAGGTGAAGCTACGTACCACACAGCCTCATCTAACACAAAGATTTTGTTTTCCTCCCTGTGTAGGAAGGGATGAAGGACAGCGGAAGTGACAGCAAAAATAACATGCACTAACCACCCTACTGTCTTGTGTGGGAGGGACTTGATGTCTCCTCTATAATCCATCAACAAGAGGTGGGATATGATTCATTCACTATGCTTTCACATGTGAAAATGGGAGTGATACAGCGAATTGCTAGTTTCAAATTGAGTAACCATATATTGTAATTAGAGCAGGATTGTTGCTAAAATGTGTATGAGACTGAACATTAGCTAGTTTTGTAAACACATCACCAGAGTAACACTCAGGAAATCTTCTCTTCATACAAGTATCTTTAGTCCTCTATTGCTCTTTAAACACACTCCATAAATCACATTGGATACCGGCTATACTTCACTATTAAACCTCAGGATCTCAATATCCCATTAGTAAATCCAGAAGTGTTTTCCATACGGAATCACACCGGGTACTGCAATATGGGCCCAATCCAAAGCCCAGTGAAATCAATGGAACCTCTCAGTGACTCCAGTGCACCCCAGAATAGACCATATATTCTCAAGCTAAATCGTTCATGAGTGAGAAAGTTACCCTCTTTCATGGGGCACCAGAGAGCCTCGCTTTCCTTTGAAGCCATCGTCACCCTAAAAACACAATGGCAGAGTGAGTGATGTTGGATTTGTCTCAAAGGTAACCCAGATGTGACTCTAGACAACGGCAACCAAAGGGCTGGCCCTGGTATGGCACATAGTCACTTCCACATGTTGCTTAAATGCTTCAGGTGATTTTTGCCCAGCCACAATCAAGAAATCTTAAACTAGAGACACCAGCTTCCTGTGCTCCAGACATCTAAATGTATGTTTTGGCTAATGAGGCTCTTCCCCCATAGTGACTTGCTCTGGTAAGTGGGTTAGGAGACCAACAGACATGGTCAATAGAACTGGGTGACACTTTTTCAGTGAAACATTTTTATTCTGGGGGGGAGGCTTTTCCAGCAAAATGAAAACCTTTGCAGGAGGGGCAGGGGCGGAAATGTTCTTTGGGTTCATTTTTTTTCTAGTGGAAAAAACGGAAACTAAAAACGGAACTCTTTTGGTAAACATTTGGTTTTCAGTAATAATTTTTCCGTTCCCACAGGTAACCAGCTACAGACTGGTCCCATATAACCCAATTACTTTGAAGGTGCTGTGTTAGCTGGAGATTGCACCTCAATTCCTCACTCACTGCCTAAGGCCTCTACAAGTGTTAATTAAATGCAAGTAATAGTACAGTCAGGAAACAATTTTCCAGTTAGAACCAGTCATTCGATCTGCTGTTTAAGAATCCCAGACAGTTCATTACTGATGGTTCAGGGCTGGAAGAAGTGGGTCTTCAGTGTCTGAAGCTTAGAGGCAAACACAAGAGAGGAGGAAAGAGCTCAGCTATGAACCAGTGAGAACAGGGCAAAGCAGCATCTTACACAGATAAACCTTACTGATGGAGTGACCAGTACGTCTACAACAGCACTGCAGACATATGGGATGTGAGACTCTGGTGTAAATCTTGACTCCCATTCTGGAGGCCCAAGATGTACCTCTTCCCCTGCGGATACAGGTGGAGCTTGCTCACTTCTGGGTCGTCTCTCTCCAAACTGACCATTTAGACCCCCAGGTCCCCCGGAGAGCCAGCAGGACCTGGATTGCCAGTCACATCCTACACCACAGCTACAGCTAAGTGTGCTTAAGTCTAGTCACATATAAACACACTGATCTATAAAAGCAGGCAGCGCATTTCTCAGCACTAGGGAGCCCCAAGGGAAGCATGAGAAATGGATGGCTTAGTGCCATGAGGACAGATGAGTGAAAGTGAGGAATACTAATGTCCCAATTTAGAGAAGCCCAGGGACTGGCCTGGCGACAGACAGAAATGTGTCATCCCGAGAGGGGTCCAGGATTCAACATAAGGTGAATGGCAGTGTCTCAGGGCTAATCGCCCCGTGCATGGAGAATGGTAATGACTCAGTGCCTCCAGCCACTAAAAGCAACAACACGACAAATAGAATTCTCTCAGCTTGAAGTATGGAGAATGGAAATGTCTCTGCTCTGGCACATAAATACAAATGCTGAAGCTCAGAGATGCTGGAAAGGACCATGAATGGGAAATGCTGCCCACACTCGCAAAGGAAGTGGTTCCTGCACAGCACTTTCAGCATGAAAGGTGCGACACAAACGTAAAGTTGTTGTCACACTGTAGTGAGTTAGCGGTGGTCCCTCCGCCTCTGGGTCAGTGGGAGGCCACTCCACCTCACTATGGTGCTGGGCATTGCCTACAGTTAGGGAATTAGCTAAGCAACACACAGCCTGTGCTTTTGTCCAACAATCCGGGCAGAGCAGTAGTCGGTTGGGGTCTCTAACCTGCAATCAGGGCAGAGGAGCAGACAATTATGGGTCCAGGCCCACAGTCAGGGTGGGGCAGTAAGGAGCCTGTGGCTCGGACCTGTACTCAGGGCCAAGCAGCAAGAGGGTCAGGTATCCTACCTCCGGCAAATGGCTGACAAACGCAGGCGCCTTGGCCTAGAGAGGGGAAACTGCCACCTCACCCCTGGAGTGGCAGGGATAGGGGAGCACGGGCCCTCCCAACTCCACCATGGCCCAGCCCATGGCCCTAACAGCAGCGATGTATTTCGCCACTGGGTCAGAGGGGAATCCAGCCACAACACACTGACTGGGTCTCCAGCAGTGACACAGCCAGACTAGGGTTGCCTGCCTTTGGGCCACTTCCTACCTTCCCTTGGGTTGTACCTGGATCTATAGCGGGCCCTCTGGTTTGTCAGGGTAGAAGGCCAGTGGCAGTCCCAGCAACTCCTCAATGCCTTTGTCAGCAAGTAGCTCTGGCCAGTCCACAGCTCAGTAGGAGTCCGCTGCAGTCTCCCAGCTTGGGAGCAGGCAGGAGGCATCTTTCTCCTTCAGTAGCTGCAGCCCAACTGAGCTCCAGGCCCCACCCTTTATGCTTCCTGTTCTGGTGGGAGGGGTGAGTGCCCCCTGGCTCCACCCACCAGGGTTCACAGAGTGGTCCCTCCCCCCTGGCTCAGTGTGAGGCCACTCCGCCACACTACACATGCTGATTGTAGCACCTCCATTAAACGCCTGTCGTCCTGGCAATAGTACTTATTGAGGGCCTTTGGAACCAAGTGCCCTTTGCTCCTATTTGGCTAATGGTTCCCTGGAAGATACAGGAATAGTAGATCAGCAGTGCTGTCAATGCCACCACGCCACCTGGCATCCCATCGTTAGGAGTGCACTCCCAGCAACGTGCTGCCAGTTCCTCGCAGCACTGGCCTGTTGATGCCAGCGGGGTGTAGATCAGTGCAACATTCTTCCCAGCAGAGCCAAGCAAAGTGTCAAAACAGATGCATGGAACGGGGTTTAAATTATAAAGGGAAAATACAAATGAGATTATTCTGTATTATCCCAGCAGGAAAGAAGACAGAGCAATAATTTAGATGGCTCCTGCATTCCCGTGAAATAGGACTTCACCTGTAGTGATGGGAAGGTACACAGCTGTCTCTGAATGATTTCCATTTAGTTAGCATGATGCCATCTTTCTCCTGAACCCCTTGCAGCTGGAGGACTGACTGTTCCCAGGGATGTACTCTCCTTGCTCCCCAGCAAGACCAGGTAACCCTTCATCCCCCCCGGAGCCAGTCTGATCCTACACTGCCGCAAGGGGAAGACAGACAAAGGGTAGACAAGCCCTTCCACAGAGAGAGTGCTAAACTCACATTGCTTCTGACAAGGTGCTGGCTGCATAGACTCCAATACTCTGAAGACATCTGCATGGAATGGATGCTGCAGCAGGTAGCGCCATTCCCAAACTCTTCCTATCCCTGTTTTGCACCAAAGGCTCCAGGGGAGCTTTACAATTGCCCATGAAATGTGCAGGACTGACAGCTGTTGGGACCGCGAGCCATTTGTGCACAAAACAAGTACAGCACAGGCAGTGGCTGGCAGTACAAGCTGTCCCCACCTGCTTGCTCTGCCAGCATACCACAACCCTGCTCTGGATAGACCATCTCTAAAGGGCAGAGGGAGGGGTGATCTCCAGACCATTCCATCCTGGGTATCTTGGAGGAGATTGCCAACAATAGGGTCCTTTAGGGATGGTTTTTCTGACCCTTGATTCTTTAGGTATGAGCCACAGAGTGGCCATCAGGTGGCTGGCAACACTGAACAGCATGGCTTCAGTATGAACCTTGTGAAGCAGAGGTGAAGGACTCCAGCTGCCATTACAGATCCCTTGAACCACACAATCTCCTGGTTCAGAAGGTCCTGATTTAGTGGCCAGGTTTGAGGAAGGAACTCTGGAGCGTCCATGGTGGTGAATATTGGCAAAAGCAACTGCTGTGCGGAGGACCTGTGCGATGGGCATGAGCAAGGGCTCTCTCAGTAACATCAGTGCTTAAAGCAGATACCAAGGTGAAAGGCACCATTAGAAATACCAGCACTAGATTAGACAAAGGGAGCCGGACCACTCAGCCTCCCCTTGCAGTTTGCTGTGCCCGCAGTACAAGACTGCAGAATCCCTGGGCACTCATCTTAACCCGAGATTGAACAGGAACGCAAGTGGCATCTGGTGCAGGAGACTCACTTCCCCCCTGGAGCACCTGGGATCCCCACTTCACTAGCCTTGCCCTGGAACAAGAGACCTTTATCATTAGGGAGTCAGCATGGACCTGAGTCCTGACAGGCAGGCAGGCAGGCAGGCAGGCAGGCGGGGGGGAGGGGGGGAGGGAGAGAGAGAGAGACCTTGCTATAATCAACCTCATTCGGAGCTCTGGTCATGTGCATGTGAGCTCGTGTCCCAGCACAAAGCTGAGAAATGCCTGGGGACTGCGGAGGCTGAAGCCCTGGCAAGGAGGGTCCGAGATACACAACTGCAATACACAAAAGGGAGGCTAAGGAAAGGCTCACTCCATTAAAAACCCCAATGTGCAGATCTTCCCCTTCCCAACCCCAGCAATTACTGACTGCGTGTCCTAGGCGCCCTGCAGGTTCTCTCACTTCAGGAAGCCCCTTAAAGCTTGGAGGGCCCGGAAGGCCAAACTCCCCACCAGATCCTACCACTCCCATGGGCCCCCGTGACAAAGCAAACACTTCAGTACACTCAGATACTGCCTGCAGCCAAGTGGGGATCTTGTCCACTCTCACGCTGAGCAGGGTTCAGCCTAGTCACTGCAGGACGGGACAGCTCTATGGGCAGCAAGAAGCTGCAATAAATGTTGCTGATCATCCAGTAGAGGGGCGCTCTTCCCTCTGAGTCAGTGTTAGGCCAATGCCCCAGCACGGCGTTAGGGTCCTGGTGCTGCTGATGTTTGGATGAGACGTAGAATCACGGTCTGATTAGTAAAGTGATTCCTGTATGGATAGTTTAGAAAGTGCTTTGAGCTCCTTCTGGAGCAAAGGTGCTACTCAGATGCAAGTCAATGTCATTACATTACACATGCTATAGAACCAGTGGCGTAGCTAGGATAGGAAAACTAGGTGGTCCCTGTCTTTTGGGTGGGCGGGCTATGACGGGAGGGGCACCTACCCCCATAGAGGGGGATTACGGTTTTGTGGGGCCCTGGGCCAGGACAAGTAGGGGTCCCTCCCCACCCTTTCCGCCTGCAATCCCACCTCCTGTGCTCCTGAGCAGGGTCGTGGCGCGATTTGGGTGGGCCTGAATGCTAAATGGGTGGGTCACAGCCCACCCATCGCTAAGCTTCTGTGTAGAACTGATAGATTTGTGTGTTGCTGTCTCTGTTCTCCACCTAACTGTCTATCTGCCTTGTGTGGAGAGGGGCTGCCCTGGCCTGTTAAGATGGGAAATGTTGTGATGTTGCAGCATGACAGTGTCATGACAGGACAGAGCTGCCTTGTGGCATGACGGGGAATGTTGTCATGGCAGCTGTGATGCAACATTGTCAGCTTCATTGCATGGCAACACCTGGGGGGGGTTTCCACACCTGAAGGGAACTAGGCGTTTCTGCTACTTCATGCTGCTATTGCAGAATATGGGAACATGCCAAAGTCTGGAAGCTTCCTGTGAAATCTGGTATGAGTGGAGACCCTTCT
The DNA here is from genome assembly GCF_020497125.1 of Mauremys mutica. NCBI lineage: Eukaryota > Metazoa > Chordata > Testudines > Geoemydidae > Mauremys > Mauremys mutica. Next base: position 56,338,533 of record NC_059079.1, read on the forward strand.
TCCTTTTCCCTCCTAGGTGACTTGTTTATACAGCACCATCTCAGTTACCATTTCTTTATTACAGATACATCCACCCCCGCCACACACTCTGTTTTGCCATACACCCTCTCCTCCTCCAATCCAGTCCTATCGTTGATGACCATGGGACCCGCACAAACTCCTGTGCTGTATGCTCCAGCAATGAGAGAAGCTAAGAACCTGGGGCCTGATCCTCAAATGTGGTCTGGCGACATACAGCAGCTGGAAACCTAGTGGATCCAGACCCCTGAGGATTGCCCCATATGAGTGGAATCCCTGGATGATGTAAAGCAGATATATTGACTCCATGCCAAGCCAACTTCTGGACACTCACATGGAGGCCTGGCCGGGGAAAAGTTGGCATGGCTGGAGCACCCTGGCTCCCTGGCAAACCCCAGCTGTTGGGATTGGTCATTAGGTTTGTGAGAAACTGGTTGTAACATCTCACCTGCCCCAAGATCAGGGGAATGCAAAGGTGGCATATATCCACCTTTTCCCTCCACCCTCTCTGGTTCTGTGCTGAGTACAGCTCACCTAGACCACAGAGTCTAGACTGTATCAACTAGCCTGGCTAAAACTCATTGCACTATCCTTAAATAGGAGTCAGGGCCTAGGAGACTCACCCCAAGATACCCACAGAGAACACCCACCGGTCACCTGGGGGTTCAGTTATTCAATGCGAAGAACTACAATTTGGGAGATGTAAACACAAGCCAAGTTTTTAACCTTCATGACCACCAGATGTCACTGTTGTTCAACAAAAAATGCAGGGCTCTCAGAAGAGACCGTGTCCTGGTGCCCTCTCGCTGGCTGCTCTAGGCGTCTCTCCAGAAGGTGAGAATATGTACAGCTCATCACATGCCCCCATCAGGGGCGGCTCTAGGAATTCCGCCGCTCCAAGCAGGGCGGCACGCCGCAGGTTGCGCGCTGCCGGTCGCCGGTCCCGCGGCTCCGGGGGACCTCTTGCAGACGTGCCTGCGGGAGGTCCGCTGGTCCCGCAGCTCCGGTGGAGCATCCGCAGGCACGCCTGCGGGAGGTGCACCGGAGCCGCGGGACCAGCGAACCCTCCGCAGTCATTCCTGCAGGAAGTCCACCGGAGCCGCGGGACCAGCGCACCCTCCGCAGGCCTGCCTGCGGGAGCTCCGCCGGAGCCAACTGCCGCCCTGCCGGCAAAATGCCGCCCCATGCGCGCGCTTCGCGCGCTGGGGTCTGGAGCCGGCCCTGGCCCCCATGTTAATCATCAGACCTCAGCCCCTCTCGTGAACGAACTACATCTGCTTGCAGCTGGACAGTCTGTGTTGTCCCATTGGTGTGGGGTGATCCATGTGGGTCAGAACATCCCAAACAGCTGCAATTGTGAGCAACCCCCATGGGGGACCCTGGCCCGAGCTTGGACCCTGGATCAGTTGTGGGCCCTGGTAAGTAAAACCAAGCGGTGACTTTTCATTTCCCCCCAACACCCCTCACTTGCTATTTCTTTTCTTAAGGGAACGCAGGTCTCATTACCTGCTGCTAGGGACGTGGAAAGGGAACTTAACAGCTGAACCCAAACACAGCCCCACAGTGTGACAAGAACAAGGGTGACAGCAACCAATCAACAGCCAGACAGTGATTGTCAGTGTGCAGAGACAGCTGCTGAAATGCCAGGGCCAGAGGCAACACGCTGCACATGTCAAGTGAGACTCAGCCGTCAATGTGGTTGCCCTAGACTTGCGGGAGTGGCCTGGGTTTGCCTGCCCTAGACTTGCGGGAATGGCCTGGGTTTGCTCTTAAAGCCAGAGAGTTTAAGAGCTCTCAGAGACAGAGGGGGTAGACTCCTAGACTCAAACTTTAAGGCCAGAAGGGCCCATCATGATCATCTAGTCTGACCTCCTGCACATCACTGCCCACAGAACCTGACCCTCCACTCCTGTAATAGACCCCTAATCTCTGGCTGAGTTACTTAAGTCCTCAAATCTTGATTTAAAGACTTCAAATTATGGAGAATCCACCATTTACACTAGTTTAAACCAGCAAGTGACCCTGCCCCACACTGCAGAGGAAGGCAAAAAACCCCACAACCCCAGGGGTCTCTGCTGATCTGACCTGGGGGAAAATTCCTTCCCAACCCCAAATCTGGCAATCAGTTAGATCCTGAGCATGTGGGCAAGACCCACCAGCCAGACACCTGGGAAAGAATTCTCTAGTAACCTAGAGCCATTCCCCTCTAGTGTTCCAACACCAGCAGTTGGAGATATTTGTTAGTAGCAGACACAGATGGGTCATATACAATCTCATACCACCCCCTCCATAAGCTCTTAGCCAGCCCAGTCACTCCTCTATGCAAACCACAGCTGCATGTCACTTATCTGGAGTCCTGGTCTCCCTGGTGCACCAGGAAGTCTAGGTCTGCCCTGGAATTCAAAGAGGTCTCCCCGATGACTGTGACTCTCCTTCTCCTGGCATGCAGCACATTCTCTGCCAAGCTTGGGGCTGCCTGGAACAAGAGACTTTTTCTAGATCTGGTACCAAATTCTGCTTGTGGAATCACAAGCTCAATGGAGTCGCATGGAGTGTAAGTCAGGGTAGAATGTGTCAAGTCAGTAAGTAGCCTGATTACCCAAAGGAGTTCCAGGCCAGAGCAACCCAGCCAAAATACCTGCAGTTTCCTCTGCTTGGGGCATATTTCACCAGTAATGCAACATGCAAGCAGCAAACCATACAAGCCACTGCAACCTACAAGGAGCCAGCAACACGCTGTGGGGAAAACACTATCTGCACCGGAGAGAAGCGCTTGCCCGTGGGCAACTGTGCTCTGACATAGGCTAACACAATCCCAACACAATAGCCTGCCTTACAGGCCACTAATCACACCCGCTGAAGGATTAGATGTTATCATGGGCCAACTCTTCTCCCAGCCTTTCAGTCCCAATCCTGCACCATCACTGGGGCAACCAGGGAGGAGGGACATTGTTGGGGTTACAGCACAGGACTGAGTCTCAGGTATATTTCCTGTCTCTCCTACAGACACCAGACTCACGGTCTGGCTTTAGGCAAGTTGCTTAAGTTGCCCCAATTCCTCAGGGCATCTGTAAAATGGGAAGAAGATACTTGCATAGATTGTTAGCTCTTGAGACAGGGACTCTCTCTTACTGTGTGTCCGTACAGCACTGAGCCAATGGGGCCCTGATTTCAGTTGAGGTGGTTGGGTGCTACTGTAATACAAATTATAAACAGCTACTACAGAGCTCGGTTGCATTAAAAAGTTATTTTAAAATAATATTCATTGCGTCGCCTGAATAATATAAACTCACTCTGTTGCAAAAGGGGCAGCTGATTGGTCACAACCACTTCCTCTTCTTTTGTACTTGAGCAGTTTATTTCCTTTCCCCCTTGCTGTAGGGTTTAATATTTGTAAGTACTAACCCTCCTCTGGTTCCAACAATCCTGGCTGCTCTCTTGTCTCTAGGTCACTCTCCTCCCTTTATTTCTAGGAACCTCTCCAATTTCAGGGTCCATCCACGCCTTTGATCACAGCTGAATTTGCACCAAAGTTACATCAACAAAAGCAACCTGAAGCAGCCACCCTGGGAGGAGAGTTGGGCTGGGGTGAACAGGCTGGCTCTACCATTTTTGCCACCCCAAGTAAAAAAAAAAAAGCCGCCCGGACTGTGCCACCCCAAGAATGGACGGAATGCCACCCTTTAGCATGTGCCACCCCAGGCACATGCTTCCTCCGCGGGTGCCTGGAGCCAGCCCTGGGGTGAGCTTATTTAGTCAAAAAAAGCCTCAAAGTCCACCCCTAAATCAGAATCCTGGACTGGCCTACAACTAACAGGAGGCTGCGATACTTGACACCTACACAATGTGTCACCACAGCTGCTGTGCCCTGCAGCCTGCCTGGAACAGCTCGGACCCACAGCCTGCAAAAAGCTGAATTTAGATTTCCCTCCAAAGGTTCACTGTTTTGCAGAGCTAGCTGGCTGCAGACAAACCAGGATCCAACCGTTCACACAGCATCCTCCTCCACTATGGGTTTTCCTAAGTGCATGGATAACTAAATGTCTCTTTGCAGTCTATTTATAGTCTGCAAAGTTCATTTTCTGCTCCCATGCCCCTGCCCAAAGACAGGACAACTGCCTGTGGTTTGGTCTCTGGCATCTTCCCATCCCCATGTTGACTTCACAGGTAAATTGGGCTCACGTTGTGTTGGCTTAATTTACATGGGAACCCTGACAGGATGTATAGTTACCTAACGGCTGTCTGGAAGAATCCTGTTTTTCTCTTTGGTTTTATTTTCAGCACATATACACAAGTCCTGAAATATCATCCGTACATACATCTCGCAATGATCACAAGGATCAGTATTACATAAGCCTTTATTAGCGATCTTACATGATCTTCTTTATGAAAGCAGTGGGCTAGGTGTAGTGAGTTTGTCAGGCCTAAGAGTATCAGTTGCAGAACAATAAGCTCTTTACCAGTTGGCACCAAGGGGTTCTTAGGGTTACAAGCTCATCTCCAGCTAGTTTCCTTTGCAATGCTAGTCACTCCCACCAAACTTACATCCACCATCTCCAGAGCTCAGTCCCACAGATGAAGGCTACACTTTGAGATTCCCAGCAGGCTCAGTGTGTCCCGGACACAGTACCCAGAAGGTAGGCTTGAGTATGATGAATCTTGATATTTAGGCAATTCATTTCCCCAGCGAAGTCCATCTCGACCTGAGCGTTTACGAGATTACATGCTTGAGTCTGCTCTGGCATGTTGCTCTGCATTCCCCTGGCACATGTCTGCAGACTTTTTTTATGTTACAGTCCTTCCCTCGCTAAGTCCTAGGCAGGCGATGCAGTATCTTTCAGGAAGAAGACAGTGTCAGGTTTCAGTGAAATGCTTCCATTTACCCATTATAGCAACCACCTAATGGAGCAAACCTGATCTGGTGTCTGAAGCAGAGTACCCCTAAATGCTGTCTGTCTCCATGCCTCCCTCTAGCCTACTTCCCATTAGATACCTGCACGGTTCACCAGATGGCACTGGGCCACAGTCACCATGGAAGCGTACGCAATGGCTTGTTCCAAGGCATGCTGTGAGACCATTTGTTTCCTTTCACTAGTGGTGATGAAACCCTCTCAGTCACTCAGTTTTGCAGGCTCTCAGCCTGATTTGTGACAGAAAGTCATTGGATTGTTTAGAATTTTGTTCCCATTCACAACTAATTAGGCACCAGGTTCTTTAACCTCACAAAGCTGGGTACAATGGTAATTGAGTGGAGTTTTCACTGCTGTTGTTTGGAAACCCACACCCATGTTACCCTCAGTCTTCCCCTGCCCTGTAATCGTATTGCAGAGTCCATGGCTCTGCTACAGGCGCTCTGGACTCTTCTGCTAGGTGTAGGCAATATGGTCTGGCAGTCAAGAGGCCTGGGTATTTCTGGCTCTGCCACTGATTTATTGTGAAATCTTGGACACCTTTCTGTGCCTCTGCTTCACCACCCACCCTCGGTCTGTCGCTGCAGACTGTAAGCTGCTGGGGGCAGGGACTGGCTTGTGCCCTCTGTACAGCACTTTGCCCACTGATCTGAGGGAACCTCTAGGCACTGCTGTAATACAAATGATAATTTTTCTACTCCAAGGCTGTGGATTCTAGCACCTAAGGAGAACCTCCCCAGGACCCACACATCATGTTATACTGCAGGTTAACAGATTCAAGTCATATGAGGTACTCAAGATGGGTCTACACTGCAATCAGGAGCTATAAGTGCAGCTCAGGTAGGCGTCCCCATGCTGGGTTTGATTACAGCCAGCTTGAGTAACAATAGCAGTGTAGCCACGGCAGCATGGGGAGCAGTGGCATGGGCTACCTGCTCATGTATGCACCCGGGTTCTCTTGTACTCAAGAGATTAGCCTGTGCTACTGCCTATGCTGCTGCAGCTACACTTCTATCATCACTCACTCTAGCTTTGATCTTGCTTGGGTACGTCTATGTAAGCTGCAAACCCACCTCCCAATGGCAGTGTAGGTCGACCCCCAGATACCACAATGATGGGTGCAAAGCTAAGCGCTTGAAAAGAATAGAGAGACACACTGGAGTAATTTCCTATTTAGGGGTTGATTTACCTTTGCTCCAGCACTCCTACCTGGAACTCGCTCTCCTTGCTCACATGAGTACCCTATGGGAAGGAGCGGAGGGGAAATCCCCCCAACATGCTGCCTCCCAAGTCGGCTCTCAGGGTTAAAAAAATAGTCTATTAGTAGATTAGGGCTGGGAATTTCAGCAGCCCTCAGCTCCCATCAAAGTCAATGGGAAAACTTTGACAAGGGCATGATTAGGCCAACACTGAGTGCTTCTGAAAAGCCCACCCTGGCAGCCCACAAAGGGAATTCATCTGCCCAAGAGCCCCCAAAACGTGTAGCAAAGAGCCAAATTTCATAGCAGCCATTTTACGCCATGCAGCCATTCACTGTATGGCTGCACCAGGGAGGAGGGTGATTGGCTGTTGGTTGCAGTTAGCTAATGCTTGTAGATTGGACTTTATGTACGCTTTTCATCTCAATAGAGAAAACGCTGATGATACGTGGATGATTTTTTTTCAGCTGATTGAACAGCTCACTAGCTCAAAATGGAAATCCCAAGTGTGCCTCCCACAGGATTCTGCAAACATCCCCCAAAGCCTGGCAACTTCCTGTGTCTCTCTCTGGGGTCATCTTACGCACACCTTGCAGCTTTTCCATCCTGCACGGGAGAAGCTCACTGTAAACGGGCGGTACTCACCCCTGCCGCGCCTCCTGCCGGTCGGTCCCGGAATGTCCTTCGGTCCGGCCCTGGAGCGCCCCCGGCAGGCCGGTGACCCGCCTGTTCTCTGGCCCCGGCGTCCCTCCCTGGACCCGGTGCCCGCTATCTATAATTGGGTCTCCCCCTCCCAAGGGAACCCCGCGCTACTATCCCCGCCTTGCCTCAGTAGTGGCTACTGACAGTCATGGTCTAGCCCCACACCCTGGGGCAGACTGCAGTATCAGCCCACTCATCACAGGCAAAGGGGGTTTGGACCTGCTGCTTCGTCCTACCCCTGGGCTGCCCTCTGCAACCCACCGTACCTATGGCTCTTCGCTAGGCCGCAGCCTGGGGCTGTCCTGGCTAGAGCTTCCCTGGCTCCTCAGCCTATCCCCCAGCTCTGCTTCCCTCAGGTATCTAGCCTCCAGCTAAGCAGCCAGGCCCATCCCTCTCTGCAGGCAGAGAGAGACTCTGTCTGGGCTCTAGCTTCCCTGCCTCTTATAAGCCCCAGGGCTTCAGTTTGGGGCGTGGCCTCCAGCTGTAGCCACTTTCCCCATCAGCCCAGCCTCCAGCCGCAGCTCTCAAGCCCTGCCAGGCTGCTTTTCCAAGCCCTCAGGGCCGGAGCAGGGTCCGCCCTGCTACACTCACATACACCGCTGCCACCACAGTGGTCGCCTCTCTAGGACTGCAGGAGAGCTCAGAAAATAGCATGAGCATGGTAGGTGGGGAGGAAAGGGTCAGATGAGTCCAGTTTTCCTAGCCATGGGCCTGATTTAAAAATCTTTTGATCAGTAGAAAGACCCCCCCCTCATTCTTGAAGACTCCTAGATTTCACCAGGCTTTAGACAAGGCCTTACTTGCTAAAGAGAGCACAGGAGAGGCCTGGTTTTCTCTCAGATAGAGGTGTGTCAGCATGTACATCCACCCTAGTCATCCCTTATTTGTCTCATGGCTAGAGTATACCAATAAGTTGACATGTCATTACACACAATGGGCCAAAATGCACCTCCAGTGTGTCACTGAAGCCAATGGGAGCAATGCATGCACCTTGAGCCAAGATGATCAACACAACCGCAAGTGCTGTTAGATAGTGGGAGATCTAGCAGTGCCTTTCTGCCAATGTCCCTTGAGTGGATTTCCCACTCATCCCCATGGGAGTTGTATGTGTCGACCAATAGCAGAAACCGAGTCCAAGAGGCCTGATTAAGGACTGAAAAACCAACCTGCCAGTTGTCAAACAATGCTACCCCCAAGGAAATAAAACATTATTCACAGTAGCCTATAGCTTACTGCCTACGTCACAAACTGAGAGCAGGTTCCATACATAGCACCTGTCGCACTAGAAGGCAAAAAACTCCAAAGAAAAAAAAAAGGTGGTACTAACATGCTGTTTGACACCATTCGATTGTGGTGCACCCTTCCCACATCCCATTTCTGGCTTGTCTGTTTAGATGGTTAGCTCTGCAGGGCAGGGATTGTCTGCTACTTTGGGGATGGCTGCACTTACAGTGCTTCAGCAGCACCGCTGGAGTGCTTAGATTCTACCTAACCAGACAGGAGAGCTTCTCCTGTCCGCATAGGTACCCCACCTCCCGAGAGACAGCAGCTGTGCTGATGGGAGAAACCTTCCGGTTGACATAACACTGTCCACATCGGGATTTCGGTCAGTATAACTACGTCACCACACCCCTGAGCAACAGTTATACCCAGGTAAGTTTGTAGTGTAGACCAGACCTCATATTGTATGGTACCTAGCACAATGGAGCATAGAGTTGCCAACAGTCCCTCGGTCCTTCAAGGGGCGCCCCTCAGTCCTTCATCTCTATACAAGAAGATCAGGAGTTGCTGAGTGTTGCAAAAAAGCAGCAAGAAATACCCCTGGCAAATGCAGGCGAGTACTGCTTATTATCATTACTATTATTAAATAATGAAATCAGGAGGAGGAGGTGGGCAGGGATGCTTAGAAAGCAGTTCCTTAGTTTTGAAATACATTGGCAAACCTAATGGAGCGCCGCTCTTGGCTGGCACTTCAGAATGACCATAACACGATTGCAGTAAAGAGGAACTGGGTGTTCTCCCCCCTTTCTGAGGCGAGAGAGGATTTAGTCCCTATGTTCATTCAGTCCCATGTTGCCCCCATACTACTTCATTAAAGGGCCCTAACTGGGGAGAAATACATTCTCCTAAGGCAAGACAATCCAGTCCTAAGTTTTGCACTGACTGTGCAGCACTGAAGCGGGGTACACATGTGTGCCAACAGCTCCCTGAGAGCCAAGTGAGCTCATCTTCCCTGAGAGACCCTGCAGTGCAGCAGAAAAATGCCAGACAGCCCCCAACCTGAAGCAAATACTCACCAGCAACCACACACCACACAACAAATACACCAACCCAGGAACCTATCCGTGCAACAAAGCCCGATGCCAACTCTGTCCATATATTTATTCAAATGACACCATCATAGGACCTAATCACATTACCCACACCATCCGGGGCTCATTCACCTGCACATCTACCAATGTGACATCTGCCATCATGTGCCAGCAATGCCCCTCTGCCGTGTACATTGGCCAAACTGGACAGTTTCTACACAAAAGAATAAATGGACACAAATCTGACATCAGGAATCATAATATTCAAAACCCAGTAGGAGAACACTTCAATCTCTCTGGTCACTCAGTAACAGACTTAAAAGTGGCAATATTGCAACAGAAAAGCTTCAAAAACAGATTCCAACCAGAAACTGCGGAGCTTGAATTAATATGCAAACTAGATACCATTAACTTGGGTTTGAATAGAGATGGGGGTGGCTGGGTTATTACACATATTGAAGCTATTTCCCCTATGTTAAGTATCCTCACACCTTCTTGTCAATTGTCTGAAAAGGGCCATCTTGATCACTACAAACGTTTTTTTCTCCTGCTGATAATAGCTCATCTTAATTAATTAGCCTCTTACAGTTGGTATGGCAACTTCCACCTTCTCATGTTCTCTGTATGTATATGTATTTCTTACTATATGTTCCATTCTATGCATCCGATGAAGTGGGCTATAGCCCACGAAAGCTTATGCTCAAATAAATGTGTTAGTCTCTAAGGTGCCACAGGTACTCCTGTTCTTTTTGTAGATACAGACTAACACGGCTGCTACTCTGAAACCAACCATTGATTCCCAACTCCCAATCGCTGCTAGACCAGCCCTGGTGGATGGAGAGGGGCCCGTGCAACAGCATGCACAGCTCAGCTGGCTGCCTAATCCCAACATGGATCGACTCTGGCATCCACCAGCCTCAGCTCCTTCGGGGGCCCCTTCTAAAAATTGACATTCTTTTTGGCTGCTCTTAATCAGAATTGTGCACCTGGAAATTGAGCGATGAAGGCTAAAAGCGGCCTGCGTGAATTGGAAACGGCATAGCTTAGAACAGAACAAACTGTTCTCTAGTGGTGCAGATGAGATCACTGGAGACAACAACAAGGTTGGCTGGGGAAAATATCTAGCTCCAGAGAGGGCTGAGCTGATAGGATCTCCTTGGAGCCCCTGTTTCTTTTCCTTTCAGGGTAGGAGATCTGGACTGACCCGTCATGCCTCAGTCCACCCTGCCACGGTGTACGATACACAACGCGCTATGCACAACTCTCCTTGCTGCACTGGTTGAAGTAGATCAAACTAGGAGTGGCTTGTCCCTTGTGCTGGGGGCTGTATGCAGTCATGGGTGTTACTGTCATGTGACCAAGTGACACTGCAACAACTTGTGTGACTGGCCATGACCCAGGGAGGCGAATGGGGACAAGGGGGGAAATGTATCTGAAAAAACATCCATGTCCCCAAGCAGGCCCAGAGCCAGACAGCTGTGTGTGTGTGTGTCAGTTACAGGGTTAAGGGCAAGGACCAGTGCAGTGCAATCAGGGGCGGCTCTAGCAATTTGGCCGCCCCAAGCAGTCATGTGTGTGGGAGGTGCACCGAAGCCGGGGAACCAGCGGACCTCCCGCAGGCATGACTGCGGAGGATCCGCTGGTCCCGCGGCTCAAGTGGACCTCCCGCAGCTGCGGAGGGTGCGCTGGTCCGGCGGCTCCGGTGGAGTATCCGCAGGCATATCTGCGGGAGGTCCACCCGAGCCACGGGACCAGCGCACCCTCATGCCTGCGGGAGGTCCGCTGTCCCGCGGCTCCGGTGGACTCCCGCAGGCATGACTGTGGAAGGTCCGCCGGACCCGCCTGCCGCCCTCCAGGGAAAATGCTGCCCCACGCGCGCGCTTGGCGCGCTGGGGTCTGGAGCTGGCCCTGAGTGCAATGACACTTGTTCCTTAGTGGAGCAGGTAGGAGCCCAAGGGGAGAGGCAGCTGACAGGACCATTCTGTGTCCTCTGATTCTAGCTAGTCGGGGGCAGCCAGGTCTAGGGTCTGTCTTCCACCCTCCAAGAGGAGAGAATAGGGAGGGCTGGAGGCATCTGGCATTTTCTGCCCCCTGAAGGGGACGAGGAACAAGCACGGGGACAGATCTTCCTATAGGAGAAAGAAGGCAGAAAGGTAGATTCCAGCTTGGACAATTCCTCTCCTGTCTGGTGTGAGACCCATTAAAGCCCCATAAACCCCCCAGCCAGCCCCCAGCTTCTTCTTCTGCTCCCACTTCAGATTCTCCTGCCTGAGGAGTCCTCATTGCACCAGCCAGGGAAGAGGCAGGAAGAGGGGGAGCTCTGGAAAGTGAGAGGATGGGGAATGGCCATCCCCTGCTTTTTGCTGAGGATGGAGCCCTGCGCTCCCACCCCCTTCCCTTAATCCCTGCTCACTAGAACCCTTCAGACAGGAGCCAAGGCACAGTCTGGATGAGCTCTTTAAATCAGGAACTCTAGATTGCTGGGCTGAAACAAGTGCCAAGTCTCTTGCTCAGCACCACCAGCTTGTGAGTCTGAGGTGAAGGCACAGATCTGTGAGAGCTCTGGCTCTCCAGCTGTGAGGGCAGAGGTCAAGGCACCGGCCTGACAGCCAGGGCTGGATTACTGGGGCTAGCTTGCATTGGGGAAGGGGAAACAAAAAAAAAAGTCACATCCTTATTGAAGTACAGGTAGGGAAGACGTTCAAATTGTTATTTCTCCTCAACTTGGGGACATACATCAACAGCTGGTAAAGCCCCTGAGAATGCCTGCTTCATCCTTGATTTGCAGAATAAATGGGTTTCCCGACATGCAAGCGTGGAACACGAGGGTCTGGTAAGGAACTGGCTAGCGTGTATGCGCACCACTGCCTGTGCTGGATGCAATCCATCTGCTGCACTGCGTCAGAGGCACAGTTCTGGAAGGGAGCGGTCACATTTTAGTCAAGCCAGTTTGCCCATTGCTAGAGGAAATGGGAAGTCACCACCACTCCCTTCAATTACCGTCACAGCAGATGGCACACTCCGGTCACCCCCCCTCTCTCTCCCCTCTTCCTTCATCTCTCCTCCTCTTCCTCGCTCCACCATTCTCCCCAGGGCGGTGCATCGGTGTTGTTTATACGGCGTACATGGTGCAGTACAGACACACACAAGGTAAGATCCCTGCCCCAGGGATCCCACAGGAATGAGGAAACACACTAGTGTGGATGATAAAATATTTTTGTTTTGGACCCTAAGGCCCTTCTCCACCTTCCTTCCCCCCTCATCTTCCTCTCGGCCAGCAGGCTGTGCCGATGCGGTTCTGGCAGGACCCAACTGAGAGTGCCATTTCAGGACAAATCACTTAAACAGGGCAGTTACAGCCCTAGGCTGGGGTTTTTCCACCTCTAAGGCAAACCAAACCAGCCAGACAAAGAGGACTTTGGTCTCACCCCACTGGCTAACCACAAGTCACACAAGCAATTCCCTTAGACACTCCAGTTTCCCAGTATCACCACCAGTCCCACTCGTCCTAGGGGTGAATGGTTATGAAAACCAACACCCCAATAAAAGAAAAAGGTTCTCTCGATCCCAAAGAATCAAGCCCCAGACCCAGGTCAATATACACATCAGATCTTACCCACAAATCACGCTGTTGCCAATTCTTTAGAATCTAAAATCTAAAGGTTTATTCATAAAAGGAAAAAGATATAGATGAGAGCTAGAATTGGTTAAATGGAATCAATTCCATACAATAATGGCAGAGTTCTTAGTTCAGGCTTGTAGCAGTGATGAAGTAAACTGCAGGTTCAAATCAAGTCTCTGGAACATCCCCTGCTGGGATGGGTCATCAGTCCTTTGTTCAGAGCTTCAGTTTGTAGCAAAGTTCCTCCAGAGGTAAGAAGCAGGATTGAAGACAAGATGGAGATGAGGCATCAGCCTTTTATAGGCTTTTCCAGGTGTAAGAACCTCTTTGTTCTTACTGTGGAAAATTACAGCAAAATGGAGTCTGGAGTCACATGGGCAAGTCCCTGCATACTTTGCTGAGTTACAAGGCATATCTGCCTTCTCTCCATGGGTCAATTGTGTAGCTGATGGTCTTAATGGGTCATCAAGCAGAGCTAACATGGGCCATCTAGGCAGAGCTAACACCAACTTGTCTGGGTTGTCTCCCAGAAGCATAGCATAAGTTTGATATACAGACAGTATAGAGCCAATACTCATAACTTCAACTACAAAATAATACATACATATACACAGCTTAATCACAACCAGCAAACCATAAGCTGGTCTTAGACTCCTTATATGATCCCCTTTACATAAGATTTGGTGCCACTACAGGACCTTGGTTGCAACCATGTTCTATATGGTCCCAGATTATATCAATAACGTCACACAGGCCCTTGCCACTCCTGTCACAGAAAGACCTGAAAAGGAGTTTGAGAGGACCTAGAGAGGGGGGAAGAACCAGGGGCTCCTTGTAGGGTAGTATGAATGGCCTGAACTAAAGCCCTTGGAGGTCAGTGGGAAAAACTCCCATTCTCTTCAACTGCCTTTGGCTCAGGCCCACAGGCAAAGTAGGATGCAACGTTCTTCACCAGCTACATGCGTTGTAGCACTGGAAGGACAAACTGACTCTTTATGAAGTACAACATGAGAGACACTCCAGCACTGTCGGCTGGGGGGTCTCCACTTTAGTCAGTCTGAGGGCTCCCGTCCCGTTTGTCACTCAAAACCAGTTGTGACCCAGAATCCTCTGCACTGGTTACTACAGAGCTTCAATGACAAAGGCCAGCAGGAACAGAGAGCTGCGCGTGCAGCATTTCTGGCACACCACAAGGACCCAATGGAAGTGACAGAACAAATCCCCTTTGGCAGAAGAGAGAGGGGGAGAAAGGGCAGCTCCAATGTCCTTGCCCCTGCTCCAGCCCTGGCCAAGAGGTGGCAAATGCTTTGGGGGTGACGGCTACAGCCCAATGGCATTGTCTGGGTGGCTGGCAACCCCTATTACAAAAACTCTGAGCAAGCTTCCCCTTCCAGAGCCTGACACCCCAGGGTTAACGGCTTTGTGCTAGTTTCAGTGCACAGCACGAGCGTTGTTGTTCTCACAGCTGCAGGCTCATGTGGGACAGTCCAAAAGAGAGTAGGGCCCAAAGAGAGAAAAGCAGGCCTTGTAGTTAAGGCATTAGGCTGGGACTCAGGATAACTGGGTTCAATTCCTGGCTCTGCCACAGATGCCCTGTGTGACCCTGGGCAAGTCACTAAATTGCTCTGCGCCCGAGTGCCTCATGTGTAAAATGGAAATAATACTGCCTCTCTCACACCTTTTGGCTGGCTTGTCTAGTTAGACTGCAAGCTCTTTGGGCAGGCCCTGTCTCTTACTGGGTATGTGTACAGCACCTAGCATGATGGGGCCATGGACTTAGTTGTGGGTCTCTTATTTACATTACAGTAGCATCTAAATAGTGAAAAACAGATACCGATTTCCTGGGCATGCGCCCCCTATCCCCACCCCAGTTTGTATCTAAAACCACCAGTGATAATAGGCTTGTATACAGGAACCAGAGGCACAAACACTCCCCTTAACACAGAACATCTCCTTCTTTCCCTTATGGCAGCTCAAGGAAAACCAACACTTGTTTCCCTCACCTATGTGAAACTTACCAGTGCCCCAGGGGGTCCCTCCAGCCCTGCATGTGGAGGCTGCCCACTGATTCCCTTGGGAAAGGGGAAGAAAGTTCACTTTTGTATGTGGGGGAGAGAAAAAAAAAAGGGAACAATCCCCACATTACGCGCGATCAGAAGACAAAGGACTGCACTGAAAGCCCCCATAGAGCAAGGAATGCAGCAGCGCCAGCTTCCTCCCAGCAGTGCTCCATTCTCTGTGGCAGCGTGCACAGTGTCTCATCAGAGCTAGCGGGGATCCCGGCAGGATGCACCGCCTCCCAGCAGCGTCCTTTTATCTGCGACAGTGTAAGCGCTCAGACAGAACCGTCCCTTGGCAATGCCAGCATTGTCCCCAGCGGTTTGAGGGACCCACAGAGAGGAGCTGTCCGACTTGCTGGGTTGTGTTTTCTGCACTGGTTCCAATATAGCTCAGCTTTCTTTACCTTTAGCCCTCAGGGGCCAGTCTTGCCAGGTACTCCCCCTGGCCCTGCACAGACAGGAACTGGAATTCCCCTGATTTGCAGCTATTAAAAAGGAGCACCTTTTTCTGGTCTTTGGCAATCCTTAAATATACAACCATAAAACAGGCCACTCCTCCCCCTGCCCCCTTCAGCCATCCAGCAGCCTAGCCCCAGCAACCAGCAAAATACAGCCTGAAGATCTCTCCCCGCCCCCTCCATTGCGTTCCCATTCACTCACAGCTAGAGCAAAGAAGCGGGGCTTGCAGTTAGACAGATCTACGCCTGTGAAACCTCACTCACTGGTGGGGTTCCTGCTTGAACTGTCTGCCATCAAGTCTGAAGTGACAGCCCCCTGCCAGAGGCAGCTGATTAAGATTCAGCAACGGGGGGAGGCTTCATTTCCTAAGGGTTCGTCTACACTAAAAAGTTATGTTGACCAAGCTACGTCATTCAGGGTGTGAAAAATCCACACCCCCGAGAAACACAGTCCCACCGACTTACCCCCCTCTGTAGATGGCACCAGGCTGATGGAAGAATTCCCCCAGGGAGGTGGATTACCTGCGCCAATGGGAGACCCCTCCCATTGGTGTAAGTAGTGCCTAGCAGTTCAAGTGATGACCAGCCCCAAGACTAAAACGCGATGGCGATGAGTTTTCACTGGTTTAGATCATGAGGCGGCCCCGAGCCCTGGGTTTCAAGTAGCAGGTAGCTCCCCAATGGCTGAGCCCCTCTGAAAGGAGGAGTGGGCCAAGGCTCCAGCTGGGCCCCTCAACAGACAGCAGCCCAGCAGTGGCTGCTCTCTCTCCCTGCATGCAGAATGGGATGTAGATGGTCCATGCAGTGGAGCATGAGAAGCTCCCCTCACTCAGCTGCATGGGTGGGAAGAGCAGCTCCCATGGGAGCCTATTCACAGGAGTAGGCTCCCCGCCCAGAACGGATTGCTTTCCCATCAGGACTCCACATGGACAAGACAACCGGCAGCACAAAACTCAGCAGATCCTTCCAGCCTGAAACCTGATCAATTTGTATTGCCTATTACTGAAGTCCCAGGGTTACTTCAGTGAAGGCTTAGCTATTGGCACCAAAAACTATTGGTTTAAATTATTCTTTTGTGTGTGAGAGTGAGTGAGAAATTATGCCACCAATTAAATTCAGCATGAGAGGCTGTAACTTGCTGGCTGAAAGGGTGGGTAATTGCTATAACCCTGCTGGTATCACCTTTCTTTGCAGGCAGCCACCACAGACCCAAAGACTCCCCACAAATGGAAGAGTGACTCTGCTACCCTTACACAGGCAGGATCTAAACCCCCAGGAGGGTGTAAGTGGGAGTAATGAGATGAACATGAGGAAAGGAAGAGGTATGCTGGAGTTTTACAAAACCACCTATCAGCAAGGTGGGAAGAGACTGGATGGTAATCTCCAAAGGGGACAAAGGGTTCTGACTCACTGCACTGGCATCCCTTCACGGCTGCATCTAGGGAATAGCCCCACCGGCTCTGACTCCCCCTTCTGTCTCTTTTACCCTTCACCCTCTCATGCTCCAGGGCTGGCAGTGCTCTCTCTTTGTGGCTTGGACCTCTGGCCAGGTCACTATGTGGTTTCCCCCTTCCTGGGTATTAAAGCCTCACTGGACCAACTGAGTGGGTATCATTCCCTGCCCTCCTCCAATTCAAGGCTATGCCACTCTCCAGAGGTTGTACGGCAACCCGGGTCCACTCATTGCTCCAGGTTCCAGCACAGGGACCCTTCAATCAGCAGCCAAGATTTGCCCAGCTGCTTTTCTCTGGGCTGCTTCCTATTCTGCCTCTATCAGGCTTCTTTCTCCATCACTCCTCAGGGTAACTCTTCCTTCAGGGCCAGGATCGCAGGACTGCTACTCCCTGCCTGCCTTTCCTCCTTTCCCCTCTCTAAGTCCAGAGAGTGACTCCAGGCACCCACCCTGTCACCTCTTTCTGCCCTCCCTTCTGGGCTTTATACTAGCAATGCCTGCTCCTGCTCAGCTGGGCTCCATCCCTAATCAGTGATTGCCTATCAAGCCTAACTCTCTTTCAGGTGTGTTTTATTAGATTACTTCAGCCCCTGACTAGCCTGGAAAGGGATTAACACCCCATCCCAGAAGGGAAAGGCTCAAGCCCCATTGCTTAACTCAGAGCGTTGTCTGTCTAGACCAGGGCTTCAGGACTTCTGCCACTAACTTGGTGACTGCGTGCCTCAGTTTCCCCGGTTATAAAATAATACTGACCTCCCTGAGGTGTTGTGAAATGTAACAGTTATTTGTAAACCCTCATCTGGAAGCCATTTTCAGTGTGCAGATTACTGACATAAATAACGCTGGGCAAAGCGCTGGAGGGTACGCTGGAAGGAAGAGTCCCATGCTGGTTGAAGGACAGACTAGGTGATGTTTTCCAGTCAGTGTCTCAGCTCCTAAGCAGCGTGTATGCAGTGACTTCAGTTCTGCCACTGAGTGGCTGGGAGGAGTTTGAGAGAGAGGCAGGTGAGACAGAAGCCAAGTGTGGGTTTATCATGTGGCCTGATGGCAGAGACTGTGTCCCTCCCCTTCTACTCTGTACTCATATGACGTGACAGCTCTGAATAACACTCCCAGACTGGACTGGAGGCAGGAGTAGGCATCAGAGCAGTTCAGAGCGAGAACATAAAGCTCCTCCACAGACTCATCTACAAGATGAGCACTGAGTTTATTTTAAAAAAATTACACACACACACACACTATGCCACATGCTTGGTGAGCTTTATTGTTATTCAACCCCATATGCCATGCAGACAGCCTGAGCCTTATACCAGGGCTGGAATATTATGGAGCGTACACATAATAGTCTTTGCAAATCGCTGATCCCTGCAAAGCTCCATTCTCCTCTAGTTCAGCTGAAAGGTCCCTGTGGAGGAGATCTCTCATCCCTGGCCCCACTAAATAGACTGAAGGGTCCCTCTTGCCCACTTGCTGTTTGAGGTGAGGTGACCAGCGGAGAGGGGAAGAGCTAGGTGCACACACAGTTAGAATAGAGCTGCAGACATTGTGAAGGGCAGCAGCAGCCTATCCAGTGGCATATGAATTGGGTGGACAAGGAAGCACAGCAGTCATATCCAGAAAAAGGTGACATGGCTACGACTCTAGGGGACACAGCAACAGAAAATATGCACATACACACCCCTCTAGAATGGAGAATCCTTCTGATCCTCCAGCTCTGAGCTTCCCCTTCTCACCCTGGTGCAAGGAAAGAGCTCAGGAAATAGAGAAGAGATTTACAAGTACCCAGAAGCTAGGAGATCAGAGATTCCCTCAAGTACTGCAAGGGCAGAGATAGAATGTAGTTCTGCTATGAATCAGAGGGGTAGCCGTGTTAGTCTGGATCTGTAAAAGCAACAAAGAATCCTGTGGCACCTTATAGACTAACAGACGTTTTGCAGCATGAGCTTTCGTGGGTGAATACCCACTTCTTCAGATGCATCTGAAGAAGTGGGTATTCACCCACGAAAGCTCATGCTGCAAAACGTCTGTTAGTCTATAAGGTGCCACAGGATTCTTTGTTGCTTCTGCTATGAAGTGACTCAACAGTATCATGGGCATATTGATTCCAGAATAAACACAGACAAATACAAAAGAGGAGATGCTCAGCCTGGGATCTGAGCATCATGCTTGACCAAAGTGTCTTGACCCTATAAACTTTAAAGGTGAAAGAATAGCCCAGTACCCATGGCACATTCTCTCAAAGTAAACTGCCTCTGCCATCTGTGATAAGAGTGCTTACTCACTGGAAAATGGCCTGAACCCACTCCATTTCACATAGTGCTAATCAACCACTGGACAGTAATGACTTTCTATCATTGCTGACCTAGGATGGATTTTTTGAACCAGTGACCTAGATATGACAAATGCCATCTGTTCAAAGTTAAGGCAGACTATGAAAAGTTACAAAGGGATCTCACAAAACTGGGTGAATGACAGATGAAATTTAATGTTGATAACTGCAAAGTCCTGCACATTGGAAAACAATCACACACACACACACACCCTCCCCAGGATGGGGGTCTAAATTAGCTGTTACCACTCAAGAAGGATCGTGAAATCACTGTGGATAGTTCTCTGAAAACAACTGCCCAATGGCAATGGCTGTCAAAAAAGCAAACAGAATGTTAGGAACCATTAGGGAAGGGTACACAAGATGACAGAAAATATTATAATGCCACTCTATAAATCCATGGTACACCCACACCTCGAGTACTGTGTGAAGTTCTGGTCACCCCATCTCAAAAAAATGATATATTAGATGGTACAGAAAAGGGCAACAAAAATTATTAGGGGTATGGAACAGCTTCCACGTGAGGAGAGATTAAAAAGACTGGGACTATTCAGCTTGGAAGAGATAACTAAAGGGAGGATACGACAGAGGTCTATAAAATCATGAATGGTGCGGAGAAAGTGAATAGGGAAGTGTTATTTACCCCTTCACATAACACAAGAACTGGGGGTTCACCCAATGAAATTCATAGGCAGCAAGTTTAAAAACAAAAGGAAGTATTTCTTCCCACAATGCAGTGTCAACCTGTGGAACTCATTGCCAGAGGGATGTTGTGAAGGCCAAAAGTATAATGGGGTTCAACAAAGAATCAGATCAGTTCATGGACAACAGATCCATCAATGGTTATTAGCCAAGATGATCAGGGACACAACTCCATGCTCTGGGTGTCCCTAGCATCTCTTTGCCAGAAGCTGGAGTAGATGACAGGGGATGGATCACTTAATGGATTGCCTGTTCTGTTCATTCTCTCTGGTATTGGCCACTGTCGGAAGACAGGACACTGGGCCAGATAGACCATTGGTCTGACCCAGTCTAGCTGTTCTTATGTGCCATTAACATGCCTCTGAGTTATCTAGTCTTTCCAATACACCTGTTCTTTGACAAATTTGTCATATTACATAGCTTCAATGGAGTATAAGAATCCGCAAGAATGGACTAAGCCTCACCTGCAGCTCACGGATTCCAGCATAGCCCTGACCCCTGCATTCCTGTCAGTCCTAGAGACACAGAACATTACCAAAGGCTGGTCTATACACACATGGACGTAAATCAGCTTTAATTCACACACTTGATTATTTCAGTGCCAGTCTGCATGTGGACACTCCTATTTCAGTTTGAGTGCGCTATACCAATTTAGCCACTGAAGCATATTGAAATCAATTTCAGAGAGTCCACATTAAGGGGTTGCACGGATTTAACTAAACCAATTTCTAAAGTTAAATCAGTTCAAACACAGTATGTCAAGAAGGCCCAATGCACTGATGAGTAAGCGCCTTACCTAGGGTCTGGCTGCTCTTCAATAGCAAATCTCTTCTTGAACCTTAACTATAAATCTCTGCGCTTAGTCATATTTATTAATAATTCCAGTGTTCCTAGAGTTTGAAAATTGATATCTATTTATAGCCTTAACTGGATCTTGACAGTGCCTGCCTGGGAACACAATTCAAGACCCAGGTGATTTTTCTGTAGGAGAAATGACAGATAAATAGAAAGTCTCTTATTTTCATTTCAGACAGACCTTGTTTTCTTTGGGTGCAGGAAGCCCTCTCAAGCCTGCTGAGCTACTGCCAACGCCCTTGAAAACAGCACAATCCATGTAGCCTCGGTGAAGGAGGCTCTAGCAGAAAAGTGTCTGGGGCTATAAGGTAGTGTACTCACCCTTGGTAGTGCCCTCTTGCAGCGAGTGACTCATCTCCAGCACCTCCTGCTGGCCAGCTGCCTCCTGCTGGCTCTTTTGCAGCTCAGCCACATCACAAAGTTCAGTCCCCCTCAGGGCTGACACAAGAGTCCGATTGAAAGTCTAAGCTACATGTCCAAATAATTCTCCTGGCCCACTCAGGTGGCACTGCAGTGCTCTGACAGGCCTCGCTCAGCAGCCTGGGCTTGCATGCCCCTTTCCTCAGGAGCTGGCAAGAGAGCCCAGGCCCACCCTCTGCCAGGGTGACCAGACAGCAAATGTGAAAAATCAGGACGGGGTGGGGCCGGGGGCATAAATAGGAGCCTATATAAGAAAAAGACCCAAAAATCAGGACTGTCCCTATAAAATCAGAACACCTGGTCACCCTACTTTCTGCTCTGGGTTCTGGCCTAAGGATCCTGCATTGTTGCTTCTGCAGACATGCTGCTGCTTCCCTGGGCCACTTCCTAGCTCTAAGCCCCCTTGTGCTGCTTCCCCACAGTCTGTGCCTAACACAGACTCTGGCTTCTCCGTTCTCTGCTGAGCCAATACATCTCCTGCCCTTCTCAGGCACCACAGATGTGCTTTTCCTGAGCCTCCCTCTCCTGCAGCATTCTTCCCAGATTGCTTCTTGCCAAAGCAGATTTCCTCTCAATGCCTCTCTCCCATCCCCAGGGACTCCAGCAGCTTCACCATGGGATCTTGCTGCTCCTCATAGGTCCTAGCCGAGGGCTCCCTCCACACAGGAGCCTAGACCCTGCTCCTTGTGGGTTCTCCCACCTGCAGGACTGTGCTGCCTTCTCCAGACTCTTCCCAGGAAGAGGATCTTCTGCACAGTCTCCCCATCACTCCTTATGGTTCTCCACTCTGTTACCTTTCACAGCTGGGGTCACTAATTATCATTAAGTGGCCATATCATCATCAGCAGCAGCAGCTGGGGGCTAGCTGCAAGGTCACTGGCCAGGCTGGCTTCCCTTAAAGGGCCAGCCTGTGACAGGACCGCATCTATCTCTGGGGTAACTTTGGGTATATCTACACATGGGGGAAAGACCCCTGTGCACTGCAGTGCTCCCTAGGGGCCTCTGAGCACATCTTTACTGAATGTGCAGCTTAGGGTCACTCCCAGAAAAATCTGATATTCTCAAGAACCTAGGGGGAAATAGAGAAACAGAGATGTCCCAGGTTCAGACAGGTGGATCAAAGGCAACTAATTCCCAGCACTTGTAATCTAGGCTCTTGAGCAGACTCGAAGTGATAGTTAGGAAGGCAAACTGATGTCCTTGTTCCTTTTCTTCTAGGGATCTCCTGACCTTCAAGGAAAACCAGGGCCTGCAGGTGATGCAGGAAGATACATTAAAGCCTTTACTTTCTCTTGCTCTTCATCCTCAGTTTCTCTAGATCTGTCTTGGTCCTCCTCGCCCTCTCTCCCTGCAGCTCCTCTCTATTTCTCTTTCCGGGAATTTTGCAGTGGTGTAAATGACAACTCAAGACGCAAGGCAATAGTGAATCAGGCCCTCTACCTTTCTAGTGCTGCTAACCTCTGCCAGGCATAGGGCTATCTAACTTTCCCTCTCTTTTCTTACATGCTGTTCCAACATGACTCTTGTTTTACTTCCTGGCTGGTGCGTAGCCATCAGCAGAGCTTGAGATGTTGGGGGAATTCGGTTGTAGAACCAGTGCTCGCAGTATGGTTGGTTGAGTTTGCTGGATTTTTAATGCTATTTAAAAAGTTTTGGTGGGTAACTCTATGGTTTCCTGAACTGATTACTGTAGGATCTTTGAAGTCTGAAAGGACAGAGAGAGCCCAAAGGGGAGCTGATAAGTATAGACAGAATTTGGTAACTGCACTTTGTACAACGGGGCCTCATGCCCACTGGAAAACATACCCTTTGCTGGCAGTGAGCGACCAGAGCTGAATATAGTGTAACTACCAGTGTAGTCAAGGACAAGATGTCTTGAGCCATTAAAACCTTGCTGGGTTGAACCATATTTTTTTAAATGCTGCTGACCATAGGTTGTGATGGCCTGCGCTTGCAGCTACATAGCATAGCGTTCAGAGCTAGCTCAGCTGTGCCTGGTGACATTTCTTAGCGTCTTGGTTCTAAATATCCCTTGACATTTGCTCCCATCACAAGAGCACAGGTTTCCATAGAGATGAAAGATCACTGTAGGTGGGATGCAACCACCAGATCTCATTCAGTGGAGTTGCACCCACTTCCAGCAGATGTGGATTTGGTCCATCTTAGAAGTTCACCTTTTGCATTATGCATCTCATACTATATTTTCACATGGGTGAAGGACAAAACAAACATCCTTGAATTATTTACACAGCCTTAGAGTGATTCTGCATATGATCCATTACATACTAGCCTTTACCTGTCAAATCTGGTTTGTTACATATCACACCCTAACCAGGCAGTATAGCTGTCAGTTCGCTTGCTTACATCTGCTAGATATTTAATGTTTATCAAGGGCCCACCAGGTTCCCTGGGGAAAAGGGGCTCAAGAAAAGGAGGGCTGCTCTGGGTTTAAGGGAATCGCAAGACAAACAAGGCTGTCAGGATAGGCTGGGAAGATGAGGATTTTCTGCATACAATATCACAGGGTGCTGGCTTAGGTGTTAGCTGAAATTTCCCATCAAAATAGCTCCTACCTGCTGCTAAAATCCTCCCACCTACAATGGTGCACCACTTACGTGGAGAGATTTTTAACCACCCCCTGCTCTTGGCCAGGCTTGAGATGCAGGGCACCCCCCACACACACACTCTGTCTCGTGCCGACTGAGTCCAATGTCCCTCTTTAATAACCTCAAAAAACCTCAAAAATAAGTTCCTTTATTGCAGAGTTTTCCTTCTTAACACCGGTGGGGCCATATTCCAGGCTCTCTCATTATCCTCCTCACTGCTACCGTAACATGCTGGCCTGGAAGTTTGTTTAAACCCTATACATGCATGGCAAAGATTCTCAGGGCAAATGAAGGAGCCTGTTCCTGGCATGGGAACAGGGGTATCGTTTCAGCCTATCTGCAGGCAGGCAGTTGTAGGATTCCAGGGAACATATCCATGCACCCTTCAACTTCATTCCATCTGTGTCATACTGAGGGCAAGAAGAGCATCCACCCCTCTGACCATCCTCGTGGTAGAACACCTGCAGCTGTTCTTTTCTTTCGCTCCTGTGTAGGGCACCGAGGGTAGAATGGGTGAACCTGGGAAGCCTGGTGTAGAAGGACCATAGATAGAATCATAGAATCATAGAATCTCTGGGTTGGAAGGGACCTCAGGAGGTCATCTAGTCCAACCCCCTGCTCAAAGCAGGACCAAACCCAACTAAATCATCCCAGCCAGGGCTTTGTCAAGCCTGACCTTAAAAACCTCTAAGGAAGGAGATTCCACTACCTCCCTAGGTAACCCATTCCAGTTCTTCACCACCCTACTAGTGAAAAAGTTTTTCCTAATATCCAGCCTAAACCTCCCCCTCTGCAACTTGAGACCATTACTCCTTGTTCTGTCATCTACCACTGAGAACAGTCTAGATCCATCCTCTTTGGAACCCCCTTTCAGGTAGTTGAAAGCAGCTATCAAATCCCCCCTCATTCTTCTCTTCTGCAGACTAAACAATCCCAGTTCCCTCCCCAAGTCGTGCCTTGAGTTAGTTCAGACATAGAGGGCCAAATATTGCTCTCATGTCCATGGGAATTATACCAGCATGACTAAGCAGAATAGCCCAGAGACGTGTCAAGGAAACTACCAAACAGATCACCGGCTTAGCTAGGAGCAGTGTGAGACCAGAAAGAAAAGGTTCTGGTTACAGCCCATGGAGTTCTCAGATAGCTGAAGGCAAAGGGATGGGGGACTGTTGATTGACCCTGAGGAAACACACAGATTCCTGGGAAAGATTGCAGCACAGAGCACGTTCACCCCTTGTAACCATGAATGGCTATCAAGGGTATGTCTACACAGGGATCAAACACCCTGCTTTTGGCCCTAATTCAGCAAGATACATAGACGTGCCAAGTTTGACACCTGTGAGCAGTTCTATTAATGGCAATGGGATTACTCATGTGCTTGGTTAGCCACATGCATTAGTGCTCTGCTGAATCAGGGCCTGGATCAGAAAGGGCCTTGTTACTGCATCTGACCAGGATCAGATCTTTTGCTTTTCTAATTCCTGGACCCCAGTGAATTGGGGACAAGGTACCAGCCCTAACTATCATGCTAATGAGAGTCCTACTAGACACGGCCCTGAGCAGACATCACCACCAACACAACAATATTTCCTGCTGGTTCACATCCAGATCTCTCTGCACTCAAAAGAGAGTGTGTCAGAGGACTTACCCTGTCTCCTTTTCAGACCAGCTGCCAGGCCTACCAGGTTTCCCCTACAAATCCAGAGGAGAAAAAACAAACAGGAGCAGTTCAATCACTTACACCCTGATCAGCTGCTACAGAAACTTAAACCAAGGCTGCAAGGAGTGAGTGCCTGCGGTCTAGAGCCAGCCTGCTAGGAAAGAGATGAAGGAAGTGTCACTGATGTAAGCTGAATACTCTCAATCACTGTCAGAGCTGTTTGGGTCATTTGTGTCAAACTAACTAGTTGTCAAATTTAGGCTATTTATTTTGGTTTGAGAACCACTTACAAGCTGTTTCTGGTTTCCGTGAATGAATTCATAGGTTTTAAAGGATCCACCAGACAGCCTGGATAAATAATCGTCAAGCTACGGGGAGGGAGAGGGGAGGGTTTGCATGCTGTTCTCTATAGCCACACACTATTCGCAACTGCTGGTGCACAATGGGTCACCCAGTGTTACCATCTCTGCTCCCTGGTCTGCCCTGATTCTGCAAGCTGATCTGTATGGACCCCGTGCCCATCTAGAGCCCCGCAGAATGCTGCGGGGCAAGGTTGTTCTGACACACACCAGCTTGCAGGATCAAGACTGAAATGTTTAAGAGAAGAGTAACAAGTGACAAATCATTCATTTCTGGTATGAAACCATGAAACCTTCAGGATTCATGAATCGTTTGATGAACCCTGATGGTGACCCAAACAACAAACAGGATCAGCCCCCAGGGAGAACAGCAAATTGAATCAGTTTCATTGCTTGGTGACTATATTGCAAATCTGGTCTTTTGTCATTTGACCAACTCTCTTTACTGGGTGCACTGCCAGTTAAACACAGCTTGCTTTATTCTCCCTTGGCTTGGGGTTGTGGAATTGGCTGCTAGGTTCTGACTCCAGCTAGTGAGAACAGCCTTCTTGGTGGGGTTTAGGCTTTGGGGAATTGTGCACAAACAAGGGTGCGTGGGGAGAAACCAAAGATTCCTGAGGTTTGCAAAAGTTCATCAAACAGAGTTTTGGGGCATTTCAGTGCAAGACTAGGGAGCAGATTCAGGCTGCTTACTTTATTTCAACCGAGCAGATTCGCTCATCCCAAACACGGCCATGCAGACAGACCCAGGCAAGGTTTCCTCATGCTAAGGGCAGGTGGTAGCAAGGTACCTCCAAACCTTGGGAGCATCTCAGCTCCCCACAGTGGTAGGGACTTCACATTCACAACACTGTTAAGAATCTTCATCCCATGGACAAATGTACACACCATAAACCAGTTCTACCAACTTCCTGGCTGTGAATGGATGGACGTTATCCCTGACTGTAATAAAACACAACATGGAGTTGGGTGGCCCAGGAGGTTGGTGTGGGTCATGGAGCCTTTCACTGTTCAACTCCTACCCAGGTCAAGAGTCAGTAAAAG
Organism: Mauremys mutica; assembly: GCF_020497125.1. NCBI lineage: Eukaryota > Metazoa > Chordata > Testudines > Geoemydidae > Mauremys > Mauremys mutica. The sequence continues at coordinate 56,365,242 of NC_059079.1, forward strand.
TCACAGCTGCTCAGTAGTCTGTGTCAGAAATGTTTGTGGTCTCAGTGCAGCGCCTATGGACAGGTGTCCCCATTATAGACTTCACCTCCCATAGCTGGCAGTGTGAGCAGAGAGATCCACTGAATAGCTTCCAGGATTTTAAGGTCAGAAGGAACCAAGGGTGCAGGAACAATTTGGATAATGGGGTTGCTGAGAACCATTGAACCAAACTGTAAACCCTGTATGTGACGGAAACTACTTCAAGCCAGCGGGTGTGACAGCACCCCCGGTATCTCTAGTTCCAGCGCCTATGGAAGGAACCACAATGACCTACTAGTCTGACCTCCTGCATAACATAGACCATAAAAGGTTAACCATTGACTCCTGGATCAAGCTCATAGCACCCAAAAGTGATTAAAAAACTTGGTGCAGGAAAATCCAGTAAGTCCTTGGTAAGTTGTCCCAATGATCAGTGAGAAATCTGCAGTTTTTCTAGTTGGAACTTGTCTAGCTTTGGCTTCCAGCCCTTGGATCGCATTAGGTCTTTGTCTGTTAGACTGAAAAGACCTCTCTTACCAGAAATTTCTCCCCCCGGAGGTACTTATAGACCACAATCCAGTTACATGTGAACCACAGAGACTGAAATACTTACCACCCCTAGCAGTGGTCCCTAATCACCAGTGGGGAGGGGGGGACTTGCATTGCTGCTCCCCGCTATACTTGTTCTGTGACTAACTATAGGAGTTCAGTCTCTCGGGCAGCAGATCTGGCACACACCACTAAAAATAGCTCCCATCCATCCATCCCCTCAACGCACGCCGCCTTCTACGGATTTTCTTGTGACAGGAATTTGGAGATCAGAACAGAGAGGTGCAGCTTCCAAAACAGATGGACTCTACAGAAATCTGACACCCGGCTCTCCCCCTCACTTCCCTTAAAAAGCCACTTCGCTCCCCTGAGATGCATCCCTCTCCGTGGCCTTCTGCGTCTTTTCCTTCCGCTCTCCCCACAGACTCCCCACTTCTACCTTCTTCTCCCCACTGCTCCCCTGCCTTTGGGACCACATGGTTTCCCTCTTTTTGTGGTTCCTTTCCTCCTCAGGGCCTGAATGAAAACTGACAGCAGTTAAGGGGAGTGTTTCCTTTAACTTTAATGGGATTTGGATCAGGGCCTATAGTTATTGGTGTATGCATTTTGAAGGTGCTAGTTACTAAGGTTTCCATGCAGCATATTTGCCCCTCTCCCCCGGCTTTCCTATGACTGGGTCTATCACAGACTTACCCTTCCACACACCCCAGTTTTCTTCTACCATGTGGAACCCATATCCTCCCTCAGCTTCTCTTCAGTCCCCATTTGCTCTGAAGGTATGTTAGTCAGGAGACAGAGGTGGGAGCTGAAAGGATTGTTCCATTGTCATGGGCGATATACCAGCTCCTCTGCTTACTAACCACCACCCCACAAATACACACAAATGTTGTGCCAGGGCAGCCAGTCATTATTTGGAGGAAGCGGGACTAAGTCCAGCCAACAACGCCTCAGTTGGCAGCCATGACACCGTGTAGTATGGCCTGAGAAGGGTACAGAGAACAGAAACGAAAAAAATAAAAAGAAAAGATGATTAGGGGTATGGAACAGCTTCCATGCAAGGAGACATTAAAAAGACTGGGACTGCTGAGCTTAGAAAAGAGACGACTAAGGGGTGGGGTGGGGGAATATGCTGTGGAGAAAGTAAATAAAGAAATGTTATTTACCCCTTCTCATAACACAAGAACCAGGGATCGCCCAATTAAATTAATAGGCAGCAGGTTTAAAACAAACCAAAGGAGGCTTACAAGAAGTGGAAGATTGGACAAATGATCAGGGAGGAGTATAAAAATATTGCTTAGGCATGCAGGAGTGAAATCAGGAAGGCCAAATCATAATTGGAGTTGCAGCTAGCAAGGGATGTTAAGAGTAACAAGAAGGGTTTCTACAGACATGTTAGCAACAAGAAGAAGGTTAGAGAAAGTGTGGGCCCCTTACTGAATGAGGGAGGCAACCTAGTGACAGAGAATGTGGACAAAGCTAAGGTACTCAATGCTTTTTTTGCCTCTGTCTTCACGAACAAGGTCAGCTCCCAGACTACTGCACTGGGCAGCACAGCATAGGGAGGAGGTGACCAGCCCTCTGTGGAGAAAGAAGTGGTTCAGGACTATTTAGAAAACCTGGACAAGCACAAGTCCATGGGGCTGGATGCACTGCATCTGAGGGTGCTAAAGGAGTTGACGGATGTGATTGCAGAGCCACTGGCCATTATCTTTGAAAACTCATGGCGATCGAGGGAGGTCCCAGATGACTGGGAAAAGGCAAACGTAGTGCCCATCTTTAAAAAAGGGAAGGAGGAGGATCCGGGGAACTACAGGCCAGTCAGCCTCACCTCAATCCCTGGAAAAACCATGGAGCAGGTCCTCAAGGAATCAATTTTGAAGTACTTGGAGGGGAGGAAGGTGATCAGGAACAGTCAGTATGGATTCACCAAGGGCAAGTCATGCCTGACTAATCTAATTGCCTTCTATGAGGAGATAACTGGCTCTGTGGATGAGAGGAAAGCAGTGGATGTGTTATTCCTTGACTTTAGCAAAGCTTTTGATATGGTCTCCCACAGTATTCTTGCCAGCAAGTTAAAGAAGTATGGGCTTGATGAATGGACTATAAGGTGGATAGAAAGCTGGCTAGATCATCTTGCTCAATGGGTAGTGATCAATGGCTCCATGTCTAGTTGGCAGCCGGTATCAAGTGGAGTGCCCCAAGGGTCGGTCCTGGGGCCTGTTTTGTTCAATATCTTCATTAATGATCTGGAGGATGGCGTGGATTGCACCCTCAGCAAGTTTGCAGATGACACTAAACTGGAAGGAGTGGTAGATGTGCTGGAGGGTAGGGATAGGATACAGAGGGACCTAGACAAATTAGAGGATTGGGCCAAAAGAAATCTGATGAGGTTCAACAAGGACAAGTGCAGAGTCCTGCACTTAGGACGAAAGAATCCCATTCACTGTTACAGACTAGGGACCAAGTGGCTAGGCAGCAGTTCTGCAGAAAAGGACCTAGGGGTTACAGTGGACAAGAAGCTGGATATGAGTCAACAATGTGCCCTTGTTGCCAAGAAGGCCAACGGCATTTTGGACTGTATAAGTAGGAGCATTGCCAGCAGACTGAGAGATGTGATCATTCCCCTCTATTCGGCATTGGTGAGGCCTCATCTGGAGTACTGTGTCCAGTTTTGGGCCCCACACTACAAGGAGGATGTGGAAAAATTGGAAAGAGTCCAGCGCAGGGCAACAAAAATGATTAGGGGACTGGAGCACATGACTTATGAAGAGAGGCTGAGGGAATTAGGATTATTTAGTCTGCAGAAGAGAAGAATGAGGAAAAATTTGATAGCTGCTTTCAACTATCTGAAAGGAGGTTCCAAAGAGGATGGATCTAGATTGTTCTCAGTGGTAGCAGATGACAGAACAAGGAGTAATGGTCTCAAGTTGCAGTGGGGGAGGTTTAGGTTGGATATTAGGAAAAACTTTTTCACTAGGAGGGTGGTGAAGCACTGGAATGGGTTACCTAGGGAGGTGGTGGAATCTCCTTCCTTAGATGTTTTTAAGGTCAGGCTTGACAAAGCCCTGGCTGGGATGATTTAGTTGGGGATTGGTTCTGCTCTGAGCAGGGGGTTGGACTAGATGACCTCCTGAAGTCCCTTCCAACCCTGATATTCTATGATTCTATTTCTTCACCCAACGCACAGTCAACCTGTGGAACTCATTGCCAGGGGAGGTTGTGAATGCCAAAAGTGTAACTGGTTTAAAAAAAAGAATGAAATACGTTCATGTAGGATGAGTCCATCAATGGAGAGTGAACAGAGGATGGGATGGGTCCAGCACAGAGCAGCTGAGAGCTCAGAGGGAGACTATTTTTCCCCTGCCCTTTACTGTGACATGTCCCAGGTATTTCATCCTGAAGTGGGAGGGAAAGAGGCAGCCCCCTTCTCTCCCTACTTCCCTGACACCCCCCTGGCTGTGAGCTCATGCTCAGCATGACTCCGGGAGGTCCCAATGCTCCATTTTCACCAGGCAGTCCCTGAATGGGATGGGAGAAAGCCAGCTCTTCTATTATATATTACATTCCTCACTACTGCATGACTCCGGAGCTGGGGCCTGGACAGACCCATGTCAGAGGGGCATTGTGCTTACTCACAGGAGGTCCTGGCACTCCCATGCATCCCCTGGGTCTGTTTGCACCTGGGATGCCCTGGACAGCGTACACAAAGATCAGGAGGACCAATTACAGCAGCTATCCACAGAGATGGAGACCAGCCAGGGCCACAGAGACCAAGGGATGGATGGGATGAATCAGGCTAATTTTCCCTGTCTGATGCCCATTTTGCACTGGGGTCAATGACTTCACAAGGTGCAGGGTAAGGGGTTTGCTGCAGCGAGTCAGGGAACGGCCAACACGTTGCTTTGGAAGAAGGCATAAATCATAACTGTGCAATGTTAGACACCCAGGACAGCTCCTTCCTGAACCCAGCTGGCAACCAGGCCATGGCCCAGCGTGGGAGGGCCAACAAGCTGTGTAATGGTATTCTGCCTCATTCTATCATTGTGTCTATGCCTTCGTGGAAAGCAGCAGCTCGGCTGAGTGGCTGGGGGCTGGATTTACAGCCATTCCCCTGTCTGGTCCCACAGTGGCTACAGCTCCTGTTGCAGAGGTGATTTTCAGCCTCTCCCTCCCCACTTGCTGCTCCCATGATGACATGATCTGCCCCTCCCTCACTCCGCAGACGCAGGAACAAGGGCTGTCAAGATGGGTCATGCAACACTATTCAGAACCAGGACTTCCTCCCATACGCCAAGGCTCACTCTCATTTCTGCTGGAGAAAGCAACTGCAGCTATTCCTTCTAAGAGGTGTAAGACAAGAGCTGCAAAGGGGACAGGCTGCTAATTCACAGCCCTTCCCACAGCTGACACAGACTCCTTAATAGCTGCTATCTGTTAAAGGAGGTGAGACCAGCTGACAGTGTCACAGTCTCTAGGAACAGGATCTAAGCCACAGTTCTTAGCTGGGATGCTATTTAAAGAGACACTCCCGTGCAATTGGAACCTACAGTTTGGTCAGTTTTAATGTTTATTCTAATCTGGTGAGAAAGAGCCTCCACAAAATGTAAATAGACACAGTTTTAAGCTTTAAAGTGAAAGCAAAATGCAAAGGAATGGCCACAGGTAACCCCACCTTGGGACCTGCCCCTGCCAGTCTGAGCCACTGCTGACCAGATAGCTCTCCTGCACCCTATTGCTCCCTTAATGACAAGGCCTTTTTGAATGCAAGCTTGGGCCCTGTCACCTAAAGACTAGGACCTGAGCCCAGAGCTGCTGTCTCATTAATGCTTCCACCACTCAAGCAAGTGTCTGATCCAGCTCTGGGCTCATTGACCAGAGTGTTAGCAGAGAACAAGAGCATCTGGGAGATCACAGGTGTCAACTGGGGAAATGTGATACTTGCACGATAGCCAAGTCTCTTCCCCCCACCCCCCCATCAGCCTCATTTCACCTTTGTTGCCCTGCCAGAGAAAGGAGAAGGCCATTCAATCCACACACCAATACTCTGCAGCATAGGGGCTGGAACTAGGAGTGCTGGGGGTGTTGCCGCACCCTCTGGCTTGAAGTGGTTTCCATAACATCCAGGGTTTACAGTTTGTTCAATGGCTCTCAGCACCCCTGCTCTGAAGAGCCCTGTGCATCATGGACAACCTGTGGCTAGAGAGGCCGGCTCCCCCTACTGCTATCTGTGGAGTAGGGGGGTTTCACAGAGGTTAGAGGGGTTTCTTTTCTGAACAATTAGAAACCTAGGGAATGCAGCGTTAGGGCCGCAGGTCTCAGACATGGCCCCCAACGCACACTTCAGCAATCACAGCCTTAACTCTGCCCTAGCAGAGACAAACAGCAGTGAACTATCATTGTTAGAAACGTGAATCAGTGTTCCACCACACTAAATGCTCATCAGCAAGTGCAAGCAGAGGGATTGCAATGCCACAGTAGAAACCAGCTGTAATAAATCTACTTCAAAGTATTTCAGTTTCCATGCTCCAATCCAAACTAGCTTTATGTTCTGCTTCTGTGGGCATCAGGAAAACCTCTCTCAGAGAAGACGTGTGCTCTTGCTCGAGTTAGAAGTTAAAAGGTGAACACAGTACGGATTCTTGCTTAACAAATTTCATACTTGCAAGAAATAAAAGATTTTACTAAAGGTAAAGGAAAAAGCACCATTTCAAAAGGCATCATTTAAAAGCCATTTTTCCATCACAAGGTTTGCACCCATAAGCGTGTGTGGCCAAGTCATGCATCAAGAGAGAAACGGACAGCAGTGCTACTCCTCAGCTCACATTTCCCATAATCACAGCGATTCATGGGCTTCTTTAGGCCCATATTCCTCTCCCCGCCTCCCCACGCAAAGAAGAAGTACTCAAGGCCAGACATTCATGGTGGAGACTTGTACAAATGATCCACAAGCCAAGTCATCTATGGCAGCTAGTTAACTGATGGATGGAGCCCAGTTCTCCCAGAGAGAGCCAGCCAGCTGAGAGATAATCTTCCTTAAATCCAACCCTAGGAAATAAATGTGTAGCACATTTGGCTTTATTCTAAAATGAGATGGATGCAACACGAGTGGGGCAGAATGTAGGTTATGGCTGTTGCCTCTGGGTGTTGTCATAATACAAATACATACTAGAGCACGAGTCAGTGCCTTGTTGGAGGAATCTAATGGTAGCTTTGCAATCTCTGGGGCTGGACTGAGCTGTCTGTTGGTTTAACTGGAACTCTCTGGAAAGGGAACATGCCCTCAAATCCCCAAGATGTGCCTGCATCCTTAACTTCACTTTAAAAATGTTTTTGGGGGGGAATTTCCACACTTATTAAAAACAGTCTTACAGTTTTCTGTGGGTGAACCCTGATTTCCTTACCTTTATCCCATCGCTCCCTGAGGCCCAAGCACTTCTTCATAGCCCTGCAGTGAGACACAAGGTTAAACCTGCAGGTGCATGTTATTCAGCCAGGTAAGTGTCAACCGTGTAAGTTTTCTTCAAGCAGAAGAAAAGGGCTGTCAATGCCAACCCCAAGTTGAAGTGTTGGCCAAGTACTGAGGACACCCTGCCTGCAGGACCCTTTCTGATTTAAGTTACAGTTGTTGCTACCGTAGCCCATGGATCAAATTCCACTCCCCATTATGTGGGTGAGACTGTGGAGGGCACAGTCTGGCTCTGCTGTTTTAGCTCTGCCCTTTCGTTATGCCATTTGATGCTGAATTTCTTTAGCATCCTGGACTGGCACTGACCAAACACCCCTGACACCACTCATTGCCATTTTGGAGCTAACTGGATGCATTATACAAATGCCATTGCTCCAAGTAAGTAAAAATGTGGAAGCCAGTTGCCTGCAGTTAGATCAAGGGTAGGCAACCTACGGCACGCGTGCCGAAGGCGGCACACAAGCTGATTTTCAGTGGCACTCACACTGCCCGGGTCCTGCTCGGGGGGGGGGCTCTGCATTTTAATTTAATTTTAAATGAAGCTTCTAAACATCTTAAAAACCTTATTTACTTTACAGACAACAATCGTTTAGTTATATATTATAGACTTATAGAACCTTCTAAGAACGTTAAAATGTATTACTGGCACGCAAAACCGTATAGAACCTTCTAAGAACGTTAAAATGTATTACTGGCACGCAAAACCTTAACTTAGAGTGAATAAATGAAGACTCAACACAACAATTCTGAAAGGTTGCCGACCCCTGAGTTAGATCATCAGGACAGCCTCAGGTACATGCTTGTGTTTAACCCTGAGATTTCATTTGTCCTCCCTGCAAGGCTGTGGAGTGGGCAGTTGGGAATAAGGGCTTTGTTTGAGCCAAAACATTTCATGTTTAGGCACCATTCCCCTACCAGAGGTGGCAGTGGAGGTTTCAGAAATGATCAAATGTTTTGACATTTCCAAACTTTGTTTCAGCCAAAGAAAACAATTCTCCAAAAATCAACACAATTCTCCAAAAATCAACACATTCGCAAAATGTTTTGTTCGACTGACACTGGATTTACTGCCCCCCCTCTCCCCAAATGCACCCGGCTCTACTCGTGAATCCTGTCTGAAGAGCACTGCAGCTGCTGGTGAAAAGTGGCCTGAGCGCTGGCAGATCTGTGCTGAAGGGATGGGCAGGCTGCTGTATCTCCCTGCTCTGCTCCCTATTCAGAACAGGATGCAGCAAACCTCGAGAGAGACCAAACCTCTCCAGCAGAATGGAGCAGCCACGGACCTGCTCCACAAACAGGCTTGGAGCCAATAATAGCCCAATCGCTGGAAGTGGGCACTAGCAGCCAGGCCTACTATAGTAAAGGACTAGGGAGAGTCGAAGCCCTGGCGTGGGACTCCGCAAAGCTGGGTTCAGCCTTGGCTCGGACAGACTGCATGACCTTGGGCAAATCACTTCATCTCTGTGCCTCGCCTGTAAGAGGAGGGTGATGATCCTGCTGTGTGTATTTAGGTGGTACTAATGTTTGTACAGCACCTAGCAGTGTCTCCTGTTGCTACTGTTAAATCATAACAGCTAGAGTCCCTGCCAGTACTGACGGTGTGGTCAGACAAGGAGCTGCTGCCTGCCTGGAGAAACAGGAAAGGCAATGAGCAGTTTCTGTTCCCAGGCTCTGCACTACCAACTCTAAGGGTATGTCTACACAGCCTTTTGGAGCGAGTGGGAACCAGCCCCCCAGCCCAGTTTGATATCCCATCCCCCCCCCCCGCTAAGTTTCAGACCCTGAGCTCTAGCCCAAGCTGCAATTCAGTGTGCTGTCTACCCAGCTATTCTTTGAGCGCTAGTGTGAGTCCAAGTCTGTCAACCTGGGCAGGGAGGCTTGCTCCCGCTCACTCCCACGTGCAGTGTAGACATACCCTAAGAAAGAGGCCTCAGCTCCTGGCAGCAGCAGTAATCCTGGGGAAGGAGGCAAAGATTGGGTTGGATGCAACCATGCGGGAGTGGTTTTGCAAAGAAAGTAGAGATGATGGGAATCCCTGCAGGATAGCTGGAACCATGGGCACTGGAACAGGGGTGCCAGGGGGCTATGGCTCCCCCACCTTCTACCAGCTGTAAGGATGAGCGGTGGAGGGGGCGGAGCCTCACAGGAAAGGGGCTATGGTTTGGGCTCCTGTGGCCCCTCCACTTTTGGGGACCTTCCATTGCTCTTGTCTGTCCAACCCACTTGCCAAGCTTTTAACCCATAAATTCTTGCTCTCCCAGGGTTTTTTATATATTGTAACATTTCCTGAGGGCCTGGGGATGAGAAAGCTCCAGGAATCCGCTCACCTTTCTCCTTGATTCACCCTTCCCACTATGGCACCAAAGTGCTCGTCTGGCTGAGGAGAGCTACGTACGACGTCCACTCCTAATGCTGCTGTGGGATGGAGAGCAGCACAAAACACTGGTCCCTTGTGCAGCATTTATGTGACCCTCCTAGGCCCTGCCAGCCAGGAGAGGAGGGGAATACACTGAGCCCCAGTGGGAGAGAGAGGCTGCTGGGCTGGCATTGTGAAACCACGAGAACAGAATGAAGCTTTACGTTCTATAACACCTTTATATGGGAGCTGTCACCAAGCGCTTTCCCCAGGATAGGAGCAGATGCAGGAAGTGTGTAGGCAAATACCGCAGCGGTGAAGTGCCCACACAGCACCTTGAAAACCTATTGTATTGTGAGAACACTGGCCAGAAAGCCAGGCCTGCGTGTAATAAATCATCAGCCGCCCACTTCAACACAAAACCCCTTTGCCTTGGGGTTAGGGTTCGAAATACAGTTCAGTGGCCTAAAGTGGGAGAATTGACTTAGAAGCACCCACAGCTTTTCATCTTCAAGTGCTTCAAAGACATCCATCTATTTGCACAATGGCAGCAGGCCTTACGCCCACCTGGAGACGCAGGAAAGATCTCTATTGGGCAGTTTCTCTGAAAGCCAATCCCTCTGTGAGGGAATGCACCCCTGGATTCATAGCCTACTGCAATGGTTCCCAGACTTGTTCCGCTGCTTGTGTAGCGAAAGCCCCTGGTGGACCACGACGGTTTGTTTACCTGCCCCATCCGCAGGTTCAGCCGATCGCAGCTCCCAGTGGCCGTGGTTCGCTGCTCCAGGCCAATGGGGGCTGCTGGAAGCAGCGGCCAGTACGTCCCTCGGCCCGGGGGACGGGATATCAAACTGGGCTGGGGGGCTGGTTCCCACTCGCTCCAAAAGGCTGTGTAGACATACCCTTAGAGTTGGTAGTGCAGAGCTTGGGAGCAGAAACCGCTCATTGCCTTTCCTGTTTCTCCAGGCAGGCAGCAGCCCCTTTTCTGACCACACCGTCAGTACTGGCAGGGACTCTAGCTGTTATGATTTAACAGTAGCAACTGGAGACACTGCTAGGTGCTATATAAACATTAGTACCACCTAAATACACACAGCAGGATCATTACCCTCCTCTTACAGGCGAGGCACAGAGATGAAGTGATTTGCTGCAATCGGCTGAACCTGCGGATGTGGCAGGTAACAAACAGGCCCTGGCCTGCCAGGGGCTTTCCCTGCACAAGCTGTGGAACAAGTCTGGGAACCACTGCCCTGCTGTAATAATCTATGCACAAAATATGCCTTGCAAGGTATCCTTTGAAAACGAACAGCTCCCTGGTCAGCAATATCATGATAAAATGCCTGTAGCAACATTATATGTGAAGTTATGAACATAAGCTGAAATCCTGACTGAAGCGTGTTTACCAGATGAGTCTGGGGCAAAAGGGTAAACTTGCTTCTCAAAGACAAAAGACGAGCTGGCACCTCTAGCCAGCGCCCATCAGCTTTGATGAAACATCACCTGTCAAGTGGCCATTCTTTGGCAAGGAAGCGGGGCAGGAACCCAACCCGTCTGCATCTTAGCAAGCAGCATGGAACCTCTTTCACCTCGCGATGCCTTGTCTCTGTCCTCACAGCGGGAGTGAACTGCATCTCGGGGTAACCTTCGGGAATATGCATTTCAAAGGATGACTGGACTAGAAAAAACAAGGGGCAAGTTCTCTCTCCCTATCCATCCATTCCCTCGCTCTCCCTATCCATCCATCCCTCTCTCTCCCTTCACCTAAGACAAAAACCAGCCACTGGATTTTGGAAGCCAGAGAATTTGGTCAGCAATATTACTCAGAATGTGTGGTAAGGGACTTCACCTTGAACCAATTCTAGTTTAAGTTTTAGTACTCGCAAGCATTTTCTCTTTATTTCCCTTGTACCCATTTCTGACTTTAATGCCTTACACTTGTACTCAATTAAAACTTATCTCCTTGTAGTTAAATAAACTTGTTTTATTCTTGAATCAAAGCTAATCAAGTGCGTTTGCACTGAATTGTGTGGGTAGTTCCATTAAAAGTAGCAAACTGTGGTATATTGATCCCTTTACAGGGGCAACGTACCTAACATAACCAGACTGTCTAGAAGAGGGCTGGACATTGCAGAATACATGTTTTTGGGGAACATTCAAGACTGGGCATGTACTGGGGTCACCCTCAGAACAGTAACCAAGGCTGCTGGAAGCCAGAGCATGTCTGGCTTGTTGCTGATGGGGTCAGACTTGCTGGACCAGGGCTGCGATTATACACAGACCCTAAGGGTGTGATCTGCATGCTTGTGGCCCTGGTAGGAGCTACAGCAGCTAAGCATTGTGAGGTACCCCAGGTTGCAGGGCGGAGTGACAACCCCTCACTGGTCTGGATTGCATCTTAGCCTCTAAGGGCTTAGCAGCCCTAGCATTACAATTAATATGGGTCTGATCTAAGCACCATTAAAGATGACACTGAAAAGTTTTTCCATTGACTTCAATGGGCTTTGGATCAGACCCTATGAGCATTATGTGTAAGCCCGATTCCTGGCACACAACTTGGACAAATGACTTTGTAGCCCAGAAAACAGAGTTACCAATTAACTATTAGTGGTATAAGCCAAATGTGACTCTGGCATCAGTGAAGCAATGAGACTTGCACCGGGCTGAATTTTGCCCTCTGTTCTATTTGCCACACTCTTGGAGCATAACTGGCTAAACAGCCTTGTTCAGTTCCAGGGAATGGGTCCTCAAAGGGTTTGGAAGGACACAAAGCTGGGGCAGGCTGCACTTACTGGTGTGCATGTAACTCAGTTACTGACAGGAGATGGGCTGTGTGTGTAACCCTCCTGCCCCTCTGTCATAAATAAACAGATCAGGGTTAAGGTCTCTTTTACCTGGAAAGGGTTAACAAGCTCAGTAACCTGAGAAACACCTGACCAGAGGACCAATCAAGGGACAGGATAATTTCAAATCTCTGTGGAGGGAAGCCTTTGTCTGTGTTCCTTGTTTGCTCTGTTCTCTCTTTGGATCTAAGAGAGGCCAGACATGTCTCGAAGTTCTCCTGGAGTAGTTCCTACTATCCAATAGTGAGAATTAATTAGAAAGGCGGATTAGTTTTATAATTTAATTTCTACATTTGCAATTGTGTGTTTTGCTATAGAATTTCTTTAATTCTGTACTGTTATTGCTTTTACTGAGAAAGAAAGGAGGGGGGATTCTCTCCAGAGATTGATAAGTTTAGACCCTGTGTATTGTTCCATCTTGGTATTACAGAGACAGTTTACTTTCTTTTTATTCTTTAATAAATCTTTTCTGTTAAGGACTTGGTTGATCTTTCCTTGGGTGAATTCTCAGGGAAAGGGGAGGAGGGAGGAGGAAGGCATCCCTCTGTAGTTGAATCCCAGTATCTCTCCTAGGAGAAGGGAGGGGGGAGGAAGCAGGGGAGAATGGTTTACTTCTCCTAGGTGTAAGAACTCCATGGATTTGGGGCTCTTGGGATCCCCAAGGATTTTGGGGAAGGACTGTGTCCCAATACACGTACATTATTGGGTGGTGGCAGCTTTTACCAGATCTAAACTAGGATTTTAGTTTAGAGGAGTCCATGCAGGTCCCCATTTTGGAACCCAACAGCTCTAAGTGGGGGTGAGACCTATGACACCCTCTGAGTTGGCAGCAACAAGGGCCAGGTTCAGTATCCAGAGGTTCCGTTTCAATAACGCAATGCAAAACCAGCTCGAGCCCCCACCCAGTGACCTGGGACAATTACATACCACCCCCCCAGGCGCCTCTAAGAGGCAATACTTCCCCTCTTGCAAGCACGGAGTCTGAGTGTAGCAAAATAAAGGAGGGAAACAATGTGGCAGTACGTTGAGGAAACACCACAAACAGGATTCATAACACAAACCATGAGCAAAAGACCCACCTCCAAGTAAGTTTGGCAATGTCCTTTCCCCCTCTGGGTCTTAAGTCCAAATCACCCCAAAGTCCAAAAGCCCCAAAGTCTCTGTCCCTGGTCAGTGCCGCCCCAGAGTTCAAAAGTTCATCTGCAGAGTTTTAACCCCCCCCCCAAGCCTGGGTGGAATTGGGGGGGGGCACACAGGCTGTTAAGGGGCACCTTACGTGGAAGAGGCCGACTGCCCCGCCTCTCCGTGGAGGTCTGCCGCAGCCTTCACCACGAATGGCTCCGCTCCACCAGCCGCTCCGCTCCTCCAGCCATCCCCGCAAACTGCTCCGCTCTGCTCCACTCGCTGTTCCGTGGGCTGCTCCAACCGTCCCACAAGCTGCTCTGCTCCACCAGCCGTCCCATCCTGACTCTGCTTACATGTGACTAAGAGCCAAGTAAGAGAAACATCTCTTACCATCAATCCCAGGTCTCCTTGAGCACCGTATGGTCATGGGGTCCCACCAGTTGCTGGAAAAGAAAGAATACAGTTCAGCCAACTGGATCCTCAGAGTCCAAAAGGAATTCTGGCTCTCTCACATACCTATGTGTACACATATGTTCATACCTTTGCATACTCACATCTATATTGTACACACAAAATCCTCAGGGAGGCAGGGGGGTTGTGGTGCAAAGCAGTCTATTGATTCCGTTCACAATTTGCAGTTCAGTCTCTTCAAGATCTGGCTTTTCCTTAGTCTCAGAATTGAAATCCCTCTTCTCTCCCAGTTCTATGGGCCAGATCCTCTGCAGTCATAACTCCACCAAAGCCAGCAGAGTTACAGCAGCAGAGAATTCAACTCCAAGACTTTAATTGGAGGGCAGAGATACTCTTGGGAAAGGCAGATCTACTGTGTCTTGTCAGTAACAGCCAGGACTCTAGCAGCGTGAACTTCCTCCCTGCAGTCCCTGCCAGAAGGCCAGCAGTAAGGTGCTCCTCACAGCAACCACCTGTCATTGCCAGCTGGAAGCCCAGCAGTTATAATAGGCAGGTACTGGATTTGATTGAAGCAGTGGGACTTACAAGCCTCTTAGATAGATCGTGTTCCTTAACACTGAATATATTCTATTTAGAGCTGGTTTTAGGCAGAAAAGAAAGAGCAGCTTCCCTTTTGAGTTCGAACTGCCCATGCCCAGTGAATTTAAACACGGATCCTGGAAGTGGTCCAAAGACAGAGAAATCCTTAGATAGGCAAAATATTAAATTAGTTCACCTTCTTACTTTGCTATAACGTAAAAGCTAGCAAGTCTGCAGTTTATAAAGATTTCTCCTCCCTCCCTTTTTTATTTTAAGAATATCAAGCCTGAGTTGCACTCATTTTCCTGGAAGTCTCCAGGGACATGAGTTTTCTCAGCTCTTCATTAAAGGTGCTAAGTTGCTGAATATCTAGGATACTACATCTCTCCTCCCCCACCCAAAGTATTTTTCAGGCATTCGAGTTAAATGGATCAAAAACCAAGGAGCCAAAAGTCTGATTAAAAAAAAAATCTCTCTCGTTTTCCTTGCCTGGGATCTCAGTATGCTCCCAGCTCTGCTAACATCTAGGGAGGAACTCTAGCATCAGAATGGCCTTCCTTCTGGCCTTAAACGCTCTGAATCTATTGTGCCTTCCTGAGAAGACACTAACAACTCCCTTCAATTTCTAATGGAAACAAGAAACAAAAAAAAATAGCAATGCTTTCAGGGCTTCTTTAGACATGGCAAAGGAAGGGCTCAACCAGCACAGTCCGACTTTCAGCTGACACGTCTATCTGAGGTATTTATCTGACCACGCCATTAATGTAGTGTCTGAGGGTACATCTACACTACAAAGGAAAACCTACGGCACTGAATCTCACAGCCTGGGTCAATTGACTCGGGCTTGCTGGGATACAAATAGCAGAGTAGATGTTCAGGCCTGGGCTGGAGCCTGGGCTCTGAAACCCAGCAAGGGGAGAAAATCTCATAGCCTGGGCCCAAACAGCTACACTGCTATATTTAGAGCCGCAGCTCAAGCCTGCGTCAGTTAACCTGAGCTCTGAGACTAGGTGCTGCAGGTTTTTCTTCGCAGTGCAGACATCCGCTGAGTGCCTCACAATCTTGATGCATTTATCTCCACCGCACCACCAGCTGCTAGGGAAGCTTAGCCCCATTTCACACATGGGAATCCAAGGCACAGAGACACTTGCCCAAGGTCTGTGGTGGAGCAAGGAATTGAACCCAAGACTCCCACTGAGTCAGTCTTCCCTGCTTAAGCATCTTTAAGAAACAAAAAGTGGGAAAGAGGGAGAGAAAAGCAGGAAAGGGAGAAAACGAGGCAGAAAAAAAATGTCACATGAAAAACAATTAATTCCCTGGAGAATGTGAGCGAGGCAGATGTACCCGTGAGGTAAAAATCAGGGACACGGGTGGAATCTACACCTCTGGAATGAGTCATCTGGGGAACATTGCTGCTGGGTTGTGTCATGATTTGCAAAGGTACGTTTCCATGGACCAGGAAACCACTGCAGCAGGGCAAAGGCCGTTCATTTACCGGCAGAGCCTAGCAGTGTCTCACCCTACTGACAGATTGTAAAGGACAGCAGGGGAGTGATGCGACGGAGGGACAGGACTGCAGAGTCAATGCGGAACAAGATTCCCAGAAAGCTCCAGGCAGAAATGGCAATTGCTGCTAAGAGCCTTATTACCCTGCTGGTACATGGCCGGCAAGGCAGAGCTTCTACTCGGCATCAGATAGAAGCAGTAGATAAGAAGGAAATGGTTTCACTCTAGCCATGCAGCCATTAAGCCATCCGTCCTGGTAGGATTGGGTAGGCTGGTTTTGGAGCAGACAGGGATAGGTGCCAGCTACTGGAGGAGTGTGGCACCCACCTCTCACGAGTGCCCTCTGGCTGGGGGGCGGGGGGGCTCTGCTCCTCTCTTAGTTTATGGTGACCTATTGGTAGTTTCGCAGACAGTTTCGGTGTCTCAGCCCACTCTCAGCGATGATGCTGTAGTAAGCTGCACTGTCACTTTGGGATAGGGTTGCATTCTCTATAAGGCAACGATTCTCAAACTGTGGATCGGGACCCCAAAGTGGATCACGACCCTGTTTTAATGGGGTTGCCAGGGATGGGGCCCAGGGCTGAAACTCAAGCCCAAGACCCACCACCCGGGGCCAAAGCCAAAGCTGAAGGCTTCAACTCTGGGTGGCAGGGCTCAGGTTACAGGCCCCTCGCCTGGGACTGAAACCCTTGGGCATTGGCTCCCACGCCTGGGGTGGGGTGGGGGGGCTTCAGGCGGGCTCAGGCTTCAGTCCCCCACCTGGGGTCGTGTAGAAGTTTTTGTTGTCAGAAGGGGGTCATGGTTTAATGAAGTTTGCGAACCCCTGCTCTAAGGGGTGTTGGCTACGTAGCCACATAGTTGATCAGATGTTTTCTAAAGCCAAACGAACCACCCGATTTGATTAGTTATTTCAGCCCTAGAGTTCAGTCCTCATAAAACAAGCAGCATCTCTGCGTGGGAGCTATAGCCCAGCTCAGGACAGGGCCAGTTTCAGGCCTTATCCTCCCTGTTTCACACACCCATAGGCGCTGACTCTGTGGGTGCTCCAGGGCTGTTTGGCACTGGGGGGGGAGGCACTGGGGGGGAGGGGAAGGAGCAGGAGTGGGAAGAGGCGGCATGAGGGCGGGGCACCATCAGGGAGGGGGCGGAGTGGAGGCAGGAAGAGGCAGAGCAAGGGTGGGGCCTTGGGGCAGAGCGGGAGTGGAGCACCCAGTCGGCGCCTGTGCACACACCAGTGTTACCAGGGGCGGCTCCAGGCCCCAGCACACCAAGCGCGTGCTTGGGCGGCATGCTGCAGGGGCGCTCTGCTGGTCGCTGGGAGGGTGGCAGGCGGCTCCGGTGGACCGGCAACCGGCAGAGCGCCTCCCGCGGCATGCCGCCCTGCTTGGGGCGGCGAAATGTCTAGAGCTGCCCCTGAGTGTTACGCTGCTGTAACTCCATTGGTCTCAGTAGAGTTAGTCTTGTTTTAAAGTCAATGTAGCAGGGAGGAGACACCCAATGTGTTTTCCCCCTCCACTGTCTCCTCCCTCCTGTCTCTATTCAGCTCCCTCCCCTTTCGTCACCATCGACGTTTGGTCAGCAGCTTTTAGCCTGTAACACATTGTCAGCAGCTTTTGCATCTGATGGCAGCTTTGCCTGCTACAGTTAGAGCCGCGGCGGTGCTTAGTTGAGATTGAGAACACAATTGGAATGGCTGCTCAGATACCATGCTGCTGAGTGCCATATGATAGTCAACTGGAGAGACTTTCAGTGCCAGATTATAATCCCATTTACACTTGGGTAAATCCAGAGCCTCTCCTGGTGAAATCAATGGAGCTATTCCAGGATGTACACCAGTGTAACTGAGATCAAAAGCTGGCCATAGGGTGGGCTTGTTCGATGGAGAAAGAATCTGTGAAAATACATTTGCTGATCTGGGGTGGGGTCAGGCAGACATCAGCCACTAGAGATTTGTTGCCTGGGTTGTTCTCTTCCAGCAAAAAACCCGCTGAATTATGGTAAAAAAAGAAAGATTTTTAGGGCAAAAAAAAACCTGTCTCACCCTTATGTGAACAGCTCTTGAGATGGGCTCAGGACACATCGGTAACTTAGTGTTGCAGTCTGCACAGAGCAGACCTTTCTTCCTCCAGAAATGGCAAGTGCATTGCTGCTGGATTACCGTAAAGACCGCCTGCCTCTCTTTGCCAGACACTCAGATACCCACACGAGGGGCGTGGTAGATGATCACTGATCAGGTTTGGGATAGGTGCCCTGCCTTGAATAAAAATGTAGTTTCCATACATCTGATAAAAATGCTGACATAACTGTGACAGCCTAAGGCAGGGAGGAAAGGACAGCGCAGAGGAGAAAGCCAGCTGTGACCCTGCCATGAGCTCATAGGCTCTCTGGCCTTGCTGCGATGCTACAGCCCGGGCTTGATACTGTCGCTGTAGACTCAAACCGAAGGCAGAGGTAGTGCTAGCAGCGATGTAGCA
Organism: Mauremys mutica; assembly: GCF_020497125.1. Classification (NCBI taxonomy): domain Eukaryota; kingdom Metazoa; phylum Chordata; order Testudines; family Geoemydidae; genus Mauremys; species Mauremys mutica. The sequence goes on from NC_059079.1 coordinate 56,383,566, forward strand.
GCTGCCAGCTGGTGGCCACAGGCTAGGATGCAGTGCACCAGTGCATGGGGTCCCAGATTCTAGGCCTGCTTCCTGATCACAGTATCACAGCAATGACCGGCACTGGGACCAGGGGTGAAAGTAACTTACAGGACTTACCGGTACTGCCGGAGTCCTGAGGGGGGCGTGGCCTCATCTGGAAGAGGCGTGGCCTCTCAAGATTTAAAGGCCCTGGGGAACCAGCTGTGGCTGGGAGACCCAGAGCCTTTAAATCAACCAGGGGCTCCCAGCTGCAGAGGTGGCTGGGAGCCCCCGGGGCTCAGGGGCAAATTAAAGGGCCCAGGGCTCTGGCCACCAGGGGGAATCCCGAGCTTTGCAGGGCTGGGGCAGGGATTTAAAGGGCCCAGAGCTCCTGCCGCTGAGGGAAGCCCGGAGCCCTTTAAATCCTGGCCCCAGCCCTGCCGCCAGAGCCGTGGCCGGGATTCAAAGATCTCTGGGCTGCCCGCAGCTGCGGGGAGGTTTGAGCCCTTTAAATCCCCGCTCCAGCCCAGCCGCCGGAGCCGCGGCCGGGATTGAAAGGGCTCAGGGCTGCCCGCAGCCATGGGCAGCCCAGAGCCCTTTCAATCCCCGCTGTGGAAGTCGATGCGGTCCAACACGGCATACTGGCTCTTGCCAGTACGCCGTACCGGACCAGACCGGCTTACTTTCACCTCTGACTGTATGTATGTGTATGTGTATGAATGTGTCACAAACAATGCAGCTGCAGCCTGCCACCGACCAACAGCGACCCCAGCAACCGGCCCCTGTGGGCTGCTGCCTGCAGAGAGCCAGCAGGTGCTGCTGGGCTGGGTCTGCCAAAGAGTAAGTAACCAAGGCAAAAACCACAGCCAGCCAGCCAGGGAGGGAGCCGGGGGGGAGTCAGGAGTGAATGAAGGACAACTGGAATAGCCTTCATGAAATATACACGATATTTAGAGAAAGTTTTGTCAATTTCAGCCTCTGCACTCTGCAGGCAGGACAAAACAAAAAGAGATCTGAGATTGCACCCAAGTCCTAAGGACATTTCAGGTGTTTAAATCAATATATAAAGAGGGTGGATTGGAATGAAAACTACTATTTCTTTCAAAGGAGGCACAATAATTTCCCTGAATATTCAGTTTTCCCCTCCAATCCCTTTGTGGTTTTGTCTATGGGGGCTATTTGCTTTCCCTGTGAATCTTTAGTTGCTTTAGCAAAATTGCTTTGCCCAAAATAAACCCTAATCATCATGACACATCTTTCCACCATGTTCTCCATGTTTTTGTGTTGTTTTTTTTAAACAGTAACATTTCAAAGAGGATCTGCAAGCAGTTTGGACATCACAACCATGATCCTCTGCTGGGGAGGGAATGGGATAGATTTGAACTTGGAAATTGTTCCTGATTTTGATTGTGTTTAGGAGATCCCCTCATCCCGGGGGCAGAAAAGAACTGCCCCTGCCATGGTCACACACACCCAACAACAACTGGGAGTGAAATTACCAAGGATGCCAGAAACAGCTCCTAACTCTGGGCACTGAACTGCACAGGGAACAGCTGAGTTTAAACTGTTCTTTTGCAGGCAGCAGCAGCCGGCATCTCAGCCAGTGTCCCTATTACAAGCTAGAGCCTAGAGGAGAACCCCTGCTGGGGGTGGGGAAGGAATGCAGAGCCTTGTCTGCAGCCTGGCTGGAGGAGGGGGAGGGAGGAGCCGAGAAACCAATGTGACAGTGAGTTTTCCCCTTCCACCTGCTTTTATTAGCTCTGGATTTAAGCTGTGCAGCCAAATGCTTGTATTTGTTGTGTATATTAGTATTGGAGAGGTCCCCTCATCCCGGGGGCAGAAAAGGACTGCCCCTGCCATGGTCAAACACCCCCTCCCCCCAGCTACTGTGAATGAAATTAACAAGGATGCCAGAAACCTAGCCCTGGGGGTTGAACCATCAGGGAACAGCTGAGTTTAAACTATTCTTTATGCAGGGAGCAGGCTTCTCTCTCCCTCCCTCAGTCAGTCTCCTTTTCTTACTGGTCCTCCGTACCGGCCAGTACCAGCTTACTTTCACCTCTGACTGGGACCCCTGTGGCTGCTACACAGCAGCTGTATCAGGGGAGCCAAAAGAAAAGCTGTCAAATCTCTTGCTTGTCCCAGCAGATGATTGGTTTTGGCCCCATGCTGCAGGGAACGTGGCCAATCTACGACTTTGTCTATATCTGGGCTCAGTGCAGGGAGATTTCATAGGAAACCAGAGCGTGATTTGTGTGTTGACGAACAGCCCTGGCACTAACTGACCAATCCCCAACTGATTTAGTTGGGAATTGGTCCTGCTTTGAGCAGGGGGTTGGACTAGATGACCTCCTGAGGTCCCTTCCAACCCTGATATTCTATGATTCTATGAGTCTAAAACGCTTCAAAGGCAGCTCCCCATTCCCCGATGTTGCTCCTGATTCAGATGCTCCACAAGCCCCCCCAGGAGAACAAATCAAAGAGTGCCATTTGCCACCTTATTTCCCTATATCATCTCCAGTCAAGTGTGATTAGGGAACACAGGTTTACCTTGGGTTGTTCCATAAGAGAAGAGAGCTGATGCCATTGCACCACTCCTTGGATCTCTGACTTTCCGGAGAGCCTTACAACATCTTCAGCAGTGCTTTGCACTCCAGAACAGACGGCTCGGCACTGGCTGGGTTAGCCAAGTTATAGTTAAATTGGGGGCAATTGTTTGCCCCTAACATTCACAATTTTCTGTCACATGTAAAAGCACAGTAGCAATATAAGAAATAGGACAGGGACATTTCTTTCCCTTTTTAAAAATAAATTTGGTGTCTCTCATACACCCTCTGGCTGCCTCATACACAACATTATCATCCAGCCATATTAGGGCTTTCTGGTTTAAAGTGTAAGTGTGTAAATTCACAAGCCACCGCTTTATGGTCAACAGGGTGTCGAAGAAAAACTCAGTTCTCGCTTTTTGTTTGGGTGCAGCAAAATCAAATACTTTATTATTTCTCCAGTAATTACAATGGAGGGAGAGAGTGCCATAGGACACAGGGTCGCCCCAGTCCTGGACAGGTCTCTCAACTGGTAAACAATTACATCAAGCCTTTATACCTTTGTTACAGACAATTTCTAGCAATCATGGAGACAGTAAAAAGCAACAAATACATTTTGTTTATACATAGCAGAAAGGCTTATCTTATTTGTCTCTCTCTTAAGAAAAGCAAGCCTGCATTTTGGTTAGTGATTGCAAGGTCGTAATAACTTTGTACACAGTTCTTGTCCTGTCGCCTCGCACTATCTTTGCTCCTACAAGTCTCACGTCATTAGGGTTACAGTATGGCCTGACTCTTGCTAACTGACTGACACGCATTAAAATCCGCTTCAAATCCTTATTGAAGCTTTCCCTGCTTCCACAAGGGGTTGGCAGGTCCAGTGAGCAAAAGGTGGTTTCCCGCTGGCCACACTGGCTGGCCCCATGCAGAGCATAGCTCAGCTGGAAAGGGCTCTTTGCACAGCTGGCACAGAGCGAAAGCTCTTAGGGAAAGCACAGTTCTCTGCCATCACCACAGCCGCTGCCAAGTTGGCACGACTCACTTGCGCTGCAGAGATTTTTGAGATGTGGCGCATTCGACTCCAGTTTCCTTCCAAGAAGAACCCATGTCCTTGTTGATGTACAGCCTGAAGCCAACTAGTGTGTTTGTGTGGCCAGTCCAGAAGACAACCAGTCGCCAAACATGGCTAACGCACAGCTCCATCTTGCACTGGAGCTGTAGGGTGACCAGACATCCCGATAAAATCGGGGCTGTCCCGATTTTTAGGCGTTTGTCCCATGTCCCGATCGATGTTTGGTCGGGACACAATTTGTCCTGATATTTCGCACTCCTGGTTTTTGTTTTGTTCTGCCGGAGGGACTCCGCTTTTTTTTTTTCCTCTCTGCTGACGGGACTCTGGGACTCCGCGCTTTTTTTTTTGCTGTACAGGTGTGTCGTTACACCTGCGGGACTCCCCCGATGTGTCCCAATATTTTCTTCATCCCATCTGGTCACCCTATGGAGCTGGGACCTAACCCTGTCCCTGTCTGTCAATGAGTGCACAGATATGGCTACAAAGTGGTGTAGCTCCCATCTCCACTGCAAGCTGAAACCATGCTGTAAAAAGCCCCTGCCTGACTAGGATGCATCTGTAGTGCAGGCAGAACCTTCCCTTTCACAGACCCCTCTCTGGAAAGGCTTTTCAATGGAGTAAGGTGAGAGATGGTGCTACAGCAGAGCACTAGAGGCCATACCTAACCCCCCAGCCAGGGAGCCTGTATGCAGCCGTACCTTCTACACTACACCCCAGGGCAAGTGGGACGAGGATGCTGAGGCAATTGACAGGAGGGTGCTGGTCTACTAAAAGTGAAACCATTGCAGTTACTTTCTGTGTCAGGGGCGGGGAGAAGGAGCAGGAGCATAAACATACAGGATCTGGGGCAGCCAGAGTATCCCATGCAGCAGAGACACCCTGTGGTGGGCTATATATGCCCGCCCCCTCGCCACAGCTGACAAAAGGTTATAGTGGTCCAAGAGCCCAATTGACCTACCAGGCTGCACTTGGAGGGGTACTAGGCTTAACTGGGGCTCAAACCCAGCTAGGGAGTGGCTGTGTCATCATAAAGGGAGGAGCAAGTGCCAGAGGAGGCCCAGGGGAGAGGCAGGTGGGGACTTTCCCCTTTAGGCTAAGGCAAACCTGCTAGATTACGCCCTGAGTTGGAAGCCTGATTGGAGTCAAGGACTGCAGCCTGCCTGAAACCTGGGTAGAGGGCAAGTATGGCAGCCCCTCGGCTGTGAGAGTGAAACTCAGGCACTTAGGATGGGGCTGGGACAGTCTGAAGCTGGGACTAGCCTGCAAAGAAGTCAGCTGCCAGCTCTGAACCCAGCTGGGCTGAAGATTCAGTATATTGCTAGTTTCTGTCAGTCTTTAAGTGAAGCACTTTGAGGCCCTGCAAAGGGTTGGCCTGTTACCTGGCGTGGCTGGAGGACCAGCTCACACCAATGGCCGAAATAGGCCAAAGGAGGCATGGGAGAACCGGAGTCCCAGCTGTTGCAATGCCTCATACAGCCATGAGGGGGCCTGGTGTAGTGGCAACTTTGCCACACACCCTGATGTCTGGCGAAGCATCCGTCATGGTCAAGGGCTCAGACCCTCCAGGCCTCTTCCAGGCCAGCTCCTTGGTGCAATCCAATCCGCATGAGGCCCTCAAAGAGTTCCCAGAAAAATGACAGTGTGTAAAATGCACGAAGGTGCCTCTTCTCCCTCTCTAGGGATTCCCTCATTCACATGTGAGAGCGTCTCTGGGTCCTCGCAAAGGGTCTGAGTGGGCAGACAGAAGCAAAGGATGAAGCTAAAGGGGATGCTCAGGAGGCGAGCAAGGTGGGGTCGGTTAGCCAAGTGAATGGCAGACACCTGAAAGGGGAGGCTGTGCTGAACACTTCATCCATCCCTCCTCAGGCAGGGGGAAGGCAGCTTTAGGAGGAAGGTGTTACACGCCACAAGCCATCACCATGAGGCACCTGGGGGCAGTGAGTAGGGAAAGCGGGAGGGAAGGAAAGGGCTTGAGGAGAAACGTTTCGCTCAGGCCAGTGCAAGAAGCTCATCTTTGACAGGCTTGGGATGAAGCTACACTGAGCTGAAGTGGGGTGGGAGGGTCATTGGGGATAGTGGAGGGAAGTGAAAGTGGGGAAATGGGTCACTTCCAAGCCCCAATCTTTGGGGCAAGACTCAAAGCATCTCAGACTTTGTTTTCATCAGGCCTCATCCTTCTCCATGAAGGAACCAAGGCCATTGCTGTCACCTTCCTCTGCTGCCTTGGTGTAAGCCATCAGCTCAGTCTCCATCATCCCCATAGCCCAGGGCCTGTGTTATTACCTAGAGAGCCCGAGGGCCAGAAGCACTGAGCCCCCACCCCAAACATTTAAATCAGTGAGCACTATAGGTCTTCAGCACCTCTTGCAATCAGGCCACGCACTGCTACCTGGTCACTTCTAGACTAACCGGGTGACTCAGTGGCATTTGTCACAATGAATGCTGAACAGCTGGAGTCTGGCACTGGGCTTTTGGGAGAGCCTTCGTTTGGGTTAAATCTTATTACCCCAGTATTCAGCAGCCCAGTATAACCCACTCCCCCGCTTGCTTCTTTGAGTGGAATTCCTGAGAGATCTGTTTTAGGGCCGCTTTTGTTCTATTTTCCTGTGGCTTTTTGCACAATCTATCACAGCAGCTGTGCTCTGCATTGCCGTTGTTCTGCTAGGCTATATTTAACCTTTCCGTTCCCTCTGGATGGAATGTTTGACTCAGTGCCTGACAGGCTGTGGGGGAGAGCAAACAATGGCTGGAACAATTTTATGCCACCAGATTCCCCTGCGCTGGAGGTGCCCCGCTCAGTTCAAAGCCCCAGCTGAGCGGGATTTTCCCACCATAAGGGTTCCACTGACTCCATCTTCATTTAGTATGGCTGAGACTGCTTCAGTAGCAACTGGTGATTTTTGGGTGCCTTTTTTATCCAAAGGGATGTCAAGTTGGTTCCCCCCAAAAAGGGTCCTGATTGCCAGACAGTGCTGAGGAGCTGCCCTCTGAGACACTTGGCTTCAAAGTATTGTCATTGCATTGTCTCTCCCTCCCGAAAATGAGTAGGCACATATCATTGCTCTCTTAGCAAAGGATTATACATTATCTGCTATCCACTAGCACCAGGCTGAGGGCATTGCTTGGGGATAATTTAAACCCACTTCATCATACTTTCATCTTCTCAAAGCTACACTGTAATTCTTTATTCTCCAAAAATTCTGGTCCCTTTAAATCCAGGCTGGAGCTTATCCAGAACAGTGCAGTCACTATCCTTACAGGCGACTGGAGTCTATTACCTTTCCTTGGGTGTGTCTTCACTGCAGAGTTAACACAGGTGAGTGGCATCTGGGTCAGAGCAGCTGGGTTAGCCTAGCTCAGGGTGCGAGTAGCTACGCTGCAAAGCTAGACTCGAGTTTATAGTGTCCTCACTGGTGTTGGTCTCTTCTATGTGTCAATAGAACTTCTGTGGGCTTATTCTATTGTCCTTTGTGCTGCAGTAAATTTCCCAGTGAATTGTGGGAGAACTTGTTTGTCCTTCTGGGCTCACAGGGGAATTGTGGAAGGCACTGGAGGACTATTAGCACTCCAGTGATTTATCCTGAGTCCTCATTGCAAAATAGGCACGTTACCAGCCCCAGTGAAAGCCTCACTTGGGCTTTACCCTATACTACAAGCTAGGCCATATAGCCTGGGATGAAAGCACCACTATACTCAGGTGAGAGGGTTTTGTTTGTGAACAGAATGAGGGGGAGGCTAAAGCCAAGAAAGACCGTTTAAAAGGACCAATTTCACAAAGCTCAAAATAATTATGAGCCAAATCATCTGGGGGGGAAGAATTTAATCAGAAAAATGCAAATGGTAGTTGAGAATTGTTTAAGAACACTTTACTAGATTCCCCAAAAGCCACAATCCCATAATTGAAGAAGAAGGTTGTATTGGTTAAAAAAAAGTCAAACTGATTTAGAGGGAATATGAAGGCAGCTATAAAATAATACTATATAATGAATGGAAGAGAGGGGCAGTTGATAGTAAAGAATATAAATCATAAGCTAGGAATTGTAGAAAATTGATCAGGGAAACAAAAGGACACAAAGAGCCTTCTATGACCCCCAGATCTAAGGAAAATAAGTTTTTAAAATATATTAGGAACAAAAAGAATCCTAATAATGGTATTGGTCCGTTACTGGATGGAACTGATAAAATTATCAGTAATAAAGCAGAAAAGGCAAAAGTGTTTTATAACTAGTTTTATTCTATATTTGTGGAAAAAAACAGGTGACGTAGTCATATCATATGATGATAACATTCTTTCCATTCCACTAGTATCTCAGGAGGATATTAAACACTAAGTACTAAAGACAGACATTTTTAAATGAGCAAGTCCAGCTGACTTGCATCCATGAGTTTTAAAAGAGCTGGCTGAAGAGCTTACTGGATGTTAATTATCAGAGGGGTAGCCGTGTTAGTCTGGTTCTGTAGAAGCAGCAAAGAATCCTGTGGCACCTTATAGACTAACAGACGTTTTGCAGCATGAGCTTTCGTGGGTGAATACCCACTTCTTCGGATGTTAATATTGATTTTCATTAAGTCTTGGAACAGTGAGGAAGTTCCAGAAGACTGGAAGAAATTTAATGTGTCAATATTTTAAAAGGGTAAACAGGATGATCTTAGTAAGTATAGGTTTGTAGTCTGACACCGATTCTGGGCAAGATAATGGAGTGACTGAGATGAGACTCAATTAATAAAGAATTAAAGGAAGGTAAAATAATTAATATCAATCAACATGGGTTTATGGAAAATAGATCCTGTCAAACTAACTTGAGATCTTTTTCTTTATGAGATTACAAGTTTGGTTGCTAAAGGTTATAGTGCTGATGTAATATACTTAGACTTCCGTAAGGTGCTTGACTTGGTACTGCATGACATTTTGATTAAAAAACTAGAACAGTATAAAATTGATATGGCACACATTAAATTAATTAAAAGCCGGCCAACAGATGGGTCTCAGAGTGTAACAGTAAATGGGGAACCATCATTGAGCCTGTGTGTTTCTCATGGAGCCCCACAGGTATTTGTTCTTGGCCCTATGCTAGTTAACATTTTTATCAACAATCTGGATGAAAACAAAAAATCATCACTGTTAAAGTTTGCAGATGACCCAGAAACTGGAGAGTGGTAAATAACGAAGAGGACTAGTCACCGATACAAGGCAGTCTGGATCACTTGGTAAGCTGGGTGCAAGCAAACAATATGTGTTTTATTCATGGCTGAATGTAAATCTAGGCTGAATGTAAAGAATGCAGGTTGCACTATCCTGGGTATCGGTGACTCTGATAAAGATTTGGGGGTCATGGTGAATAATCAGCTGAACATGAGCTCCCAGTGCAATGCTGTGGCCAAAAAAGCTAATGTGATCCTTGGATGAAGAAAAAGGGGAATCTCAAGTAAGAGTTGAGAGGTTATTTTACCTCTGTATTTGGCACAGATGCTATTGCTTCTGGAATACTGTGTCCAGCTCTGGTGCCATAATTCAGTGAGGATGTTGACAGATTGGAGAGGGTTCAAAGAAGAGTCACAAGAATGATTAAAGTATTAGAAAACAGTGATAGACCCAAAAAGCTCCGCCTGTTTTGCTTAACAAAGAGAACGTTATGGGTGACTTGATTACAGTGTCTAAGTAACTACATGGGAAACAAATATTGAATAATGGGCTTTTCAGTCTAGCCGAGAAAGGTATAAAACGATCCAGTGGTTAGAAGTTGAAGCTAGACAAATTCAGACTGGAAATAAGGTGTATTTTTTTGACAGTGAGGGTAATTAATCACGTGAACAATTTACCCAGGGTTGTGCTGGAGTCTCCATCACTGACAATTGTTAAATCAAGAGTGGATGTTTTTCTAAAAGATCTGCTCTAGGATTTATGTGGGGATGTTCTCTAGCCGGTGTCATACAGGAAGTCAGACTAGATTATCACAATGGGCCTTGGGGCCCTCTGTTCTGGAATCTATTAATCTAAAACATTCAGGTAAGAGCCCAGGTTAACTCTAGCAGTGAAGAGATCCCCTTTGAGTCACTTCAGCCATATCTGCACATTTCACCCCCCCACACCTCAGGGGAAGAAACACAGTCTGCTGGGGTTCTGTAAAACATTCCTCCCACAAGGGGCTGGCTCTACCACCCAGCCCTTGTTTTGCAACATCTGTGGGGCATTCAAACACAGTTAGCTGAGCTGCCTCCTCTTAAAAATGGTCAGTCAGGGTTATTGGCCAGTAGAGAGAGTTTTGAAATGCTTGGGGGCTCTTTGGGAACCTTCCCCCACATGGGGTTTCATCATGGAACAATTTCCTTTTCATGGACTTGTGGATTTTAAGGTCAGACAGGACCATTATGATTGCCTAGTCTGAAAGGCCAGAGACCCTCACCCCAGGCGCAAGCTCAACAAGGCATGGCAGAGTGGGAGCACATCTTTTAGAAAGAAATACAGCCTCAGTTTAAAGATTTCTCATGATGGAGAATCCACCCCGTCTCTTGGGAAGTTGTTCCAATGATTAATCACACTCCCTGTTAATAACGCGTCTGAATGTGTCTGGCTTCCACTTCTTGCCATTGGTTCTTTTTAGCTTCAGTCTCCCTGTTTAAAGTGCCCTCTGCGCTCAGTATTCTTTTCCCCCATGTAGATCCTTTCAGACATGACTAAGTCACCTCTTCAGCTCCTCTTTGATAAACCGAATGAATTGAGCACATTAAGTCTTTTACCGTGAGGCGGGTTTGCCAACAATTTACAGTACAAAGGGGAAAACAGCACTGACATTGAAGTAGGAAAAAATACAAAGGCAAATACAGCATAAAGCCAAATCTGATAGGTCAGAAAAACACTTCACATTTGTTCATTGCTTTATGCCATAAGGAAAATCAGAAAAGAACCACCAATGGACAGAGAAACAAGTAATAAGAACTGAGGAAAATGAGGGGCTATAGAGTATCAGACAGATGAAATACCATAGGCTTTAAGTCTCTTAGAACGTTTCTTAATTCAAGAATGAGAATTTAGGGATAGCTCAGTGGTTTGAGCATTGGCCTGCTAAACCCAGGGTTGTGAGTTCAATCCTTGAGGGGGCCACTTAGGGATCTGGGGCAAAAATTGGTCCTGCTAGTGAAGGCAGGGGGCTGGACTCGATGACCTTTCAAGGTCCCTTCCAGTTCTAGGGGATTGGTATATCTCCATGTAGTGGGGTGGATTGCCCCACTCCCTGTGAGAATGGGCTGTGGCAGGCCAGGGCGCCTGTGCAGACAAGGCTTATTGTGAGCCAATCAGAGAGGGGCTTATTGTGAGCCAATCAGGGCCCAGTTTAGGGCCAGGCTCAGAGGTATATAAAGGCTGCCCAGAGCAGGAGCAGTCAGTCTGTCCCAGGCCTTCGACAGGGGAAGGTCAGTCTCCAAGGGAGGAGACTAGCACCGCGGACAGCGCAGTGCTGGCCAGGCTCGGGGAGGCTAGGGAGCTTGAACCCATAGCCTGCCAGGCTGCAGGCCCTGAAGGGAAGGGCCTAGCGGGTGCAAGGGGCCGTGGGGGAAGCGGCCCAGGGAAACAGACAGCGGAAGGGGAGAGAAGGACAGCGAGGCTGACGCCAGAGAGTCCCTGGGCCAGGACCCAGAGTAGAGGGCGGGCCTGGGTCCCCCCCTTTGCAGTGCACCCAGCCATTGGCTGTAGGGAGCGGCCATCTTGCTACGCCAGATCCCTGACAGGAGGGATTAGACTCAGAGGGCGATTGCACATAGTGACTGGGGTGTGAGACTGCTGAGCACTGACCCCCCGGAAGGGGGCGCAGAAGGACTAAGGGGCACTGCCGGAGGGCAGTGGCCTCGAAGAGGACGCCGCCGAGCACGCAGCAACGCGGGTCCAGAGATAACAGAGGACAGAACGACGGACGGGACACCACCAGGAGGAGGCGCTCCACTGGAATGAGCTAATTCCCAAAGTCACCAGGAGGAGGCGCCGCTGGGGTGAGTCCCAACCCGTTACACTCCAATTATTACCTTTTTTTTTTTTTAAACTCGCTTGTTTTCTAAAGTATAAGGTCCCAGTTCAGGAAAGTATCCCTATTCATGGAATCACGTCAGTAGTGTACGTATTGAAGTAAAAGACACTTAACACATGCTTACTTGCTTCCCTGAACTGGACCTAAATAAAGGAGATTCCAGCCTCAAGGGCCTTTTTCGGTTCCAAAGAGATTACCACCACGGAGGCAGTGGACTCATGTGTCAAGACCATTATATCTATCAGTTGCTGCAAATTCCTTGGCCTGTATTGTTTTCTTACAAAGCTTGAATGAATAACATTAGCCAGGGTAGGGTTGATTCTACTCTTTGGCAGGCAGTATTTTCCTGTCCCTGTATTCATTGCAGAATTATTGGAAAACTGACCTGTTAATCTCTTATGCCAGGAGAGAGTTAAGAATTATTCCTATGCCACCCCTAGCATGTGGTGTCTCGCTGAGCCTTGAATATCTCCAGTGATGGGCATTCTAGAACCACCACTGGCAGATTATTCCATTTCTCTCAATGCTCCCTAAGGCCCTGGTCCAGCAGAGCTCTGAAGCACATACACTGAATTCAGTGAGACTCCGCCATGTTTAAAAGTTATGCATGTGCCGTGCTGGACTGTTGCCTGCTTGCACAGAACTCAACAGGAGCATTCACCTTGACTTCAAGAGAAGCAGGAGCTTATAGATCCTAATACTTCATCTCCATTTTTCCTCCTGCAGTTTCAGTCCATTACTGCGTGCTCTGACCCCAATTACTACTAAAGAGACTAAGTTAGCCTGGTCTCCTTTATAACTTCCCCTTACCACCTGCATTTGCAATCATTGGTCATGTCTCCCTTGGGCTTTTTTCTGCCCTCCACGATGAATAAGCCCAGTTTTAAATGTTCTAAGAT